>NC_064643.1:30977500-35777500 GCF_023864345.2 Schistocerca serialis cubense | reverse complement strand
GTACAAGAATAGAGACTCTTCTTAATGTCGGTGCTTTGAGCATTCCCTGGGAGACCAGTATTAGTTTCCGATTCACCACTGAAGGTTCAATGTATACCTTGGACCTTCACATTGACGATTATACACAGAAATCGCATCGGAATTAAATACAAAAGGCACAATGCCGCCTTAAGTACAAGAATAGACACTCTTCTTACAGTCGGTGCTTTGAGCATTCCCTGTGAGACCAGTTTTAGTTTCCGATACACCACTGCAGATTCAGTGTATTCCTTGGATTTTCACATCGACGATGAAACACATAAATGGCATCGGAATTAAATTCAAAGGGCACATGGCCGCCTTAAGTACAAGAATAGACACTCTTCTTACAGTCGGTGCTTTGAGCATTCCCTGTGAGACCAGTATTAGTTTTCGATACACCACTGCAGGTTCAGTGTAATCGTTGGACTTTCACATCGACGATGAAACACAGAAATGGCATCGGAATTAAATACAAAGGGCACAATGCCGCCTTAAGTACAAGAATAGACACTCTTCTTACAGTCGGTGCTTTGAGCATTCCCTGTGAGACCAGTACTAGTTTCCGATACACCACTGCTGGTTCAATTTATTCCTTGGAAGTAAGCATTGACGATGAAACACTGAATTTACATCGGAATTAAATACAAAGGGCACAATGACGCCTTAAGTACAAGCAGAGTGAGACTTCTTAGTGTCTGTGTTTCGATCCTTTCCTGTGCGACCCGTATTAGTTTCCGATACGCCACTGCAGGTTCAATGTATTCCTTGGACCTTCACATTGACGATGAAACACAGAAATCGCATCGGAATAAAATACAAAAGGCAGAATGCTGCCTTAAGTACAAGAATAGAGACACTTCTTACAGTCGGTGCTTTGAGCATTCCTTGTGAGACCAGTATTAGTATCCGGTACACCATTTCAGGTTCAATGTATTCCTTGGACCCACACATCGACAATGAAACACAGAAATGGTACCGGAATTAAATACAAAGGGCACAATGCCGCCTTAAGTACAAGAATAGACACTCTTCTTACTGTCGGTGCTTTGAGCATTCCCTGTGAGACCAGTATTAGTTTCCGATTCACCACTGAAGGTTCAATGTATACCTTGGACCTTCACATTGACGATTATACACAGAAATCGCATCGGAATTAAATACAAAAGGCACAATGCCGCCTTAAGTACAAGAATAGACACTCTTCTTACAGTCGGTGCTTTGAGCATTCCCTGTGAGACCAGTTTTAGTTTCCGATACACCACTGCAGATTCAGTGTATTCCTTGGATTTTCACATCGACGATGAAACACATAAATGGCATCGGAATTAAATTCAAAGGGCACATGGCCGCCTTAAGTACAAGAATAGACACCCTTCTTACAGTCGGTGCTTTGAGCATTCCCTGTGAGACCAGTATTAGTTTCCGATACACCACTGCAGGTTCAGTGTAATCGTTGGACTTTCACATCGACGATGAAACACAGAAATGGCATCGGAATTAAATACAGAGGGCACAATGCCGCCTTAAGTACAAGAATAGACACTCTTCTTACAGTCGGTGCTTTGAGCATTCCCTGTGAGACCAGTACTAGTTTCCGATACACCACTGCAGGTTCAATGTATTCCTTGGACCTTCACATTTACGATGAAAGACAGAAATCGCATCGGAATTAAATACAAACGACCCAATGCCACCTTAAGTACAAGAATAGAGACTCTTCTTACAGTCGGTGCTTTGAGCATTCCCTGTGAGACCAGTATTAGTTTCCGATACACCACTGCAGGTTCAATGTATTCCTTGGACCCTCACATTGACAATTATACACAGAAATCGCATCGGAATTAAATACAAAAGGCACAATGCCGCCTTAAGTAGAAGAATGGAGACTCTTCATACAGTCGGTGCTTTGAGCATTCCCTGTGAGACCAGTATTAGTTTCCGACACACCACTGCAGGTTCAATGTATTCCTTGGACCTTCACAATGACGATGAAACACAGAAATCGCATCGGAATTAAATACAAAAAGCACGATGCCGCCTTAAGTACAAGAATACAGACTCTACTTACAGTCGGTGTTTTGAGCATTCCCTGTGAGACCAGTATTAGTTTCCGATACACCACTGCAGGATCAAAGTATTCCTTGGACCTTCACATTGACGATGAAACACAGAAATCGCATTGGAATTAAATACAAAAGGCACAATGCCACCTTAAGTACAAGAATAGAGACTCTTCTTACAGTCTGTGCTTTGAGCATTCCCTGTGAGACCAGTATTAGTATCCGATACACCACTGCAGATTCAATGTATTCCTTGGACATACGCATTGACCATGAAACACTGAAATTACATCGGAATTAAATACAAAAGGAACAATGCCGCCTTAAGTACAAGAATAGAGACTCTTCTTAATGTCGGTGCTTTGAGCATTCCCTGTGAGACCAGTATTAGTTTCCGATACACCACTGCTGGTTCAATGTATTCCTTGGAAATAAGCATTGACGATGAAACACTGAAATTACATCGGAATTATATACAAAGGGCACAATGACGCCTTAAGTACAAGCAGAGTGAGACTTCTTAGATTCTGTGTTTCGATCCTTTCCTGTGCGACCCGTATTAGTTTCCGCTACGCCACTGCAGGTTCAATGTATTTATTGGACCTTCACATTGACGATGAAACACAGAAATCGCATCGGAATTAAATACAAAAGGCAGAATGCTGCCTTAAGTACAGGAATAGATACTCTTCTTACAGTCGGTGCTTTGAGCATTCCTTGTGACACCAGTATTAGTATCCGGTACACCATTTCAGGTTCAATGTATTCCTTGGACATACACATCGACGATGAAACACAGAAATGACATCGGAATTAAATACAAAGGGCACAATGCCGCCTTAAGTACAAGATTAGACACTCTTCTTACAGTAGGTGCTTTGAGCATTCCCTGTGAGACCAGTATTAGTTTCCGATACACCACTGCAGGTTCAATGTATTCCTTGGACCTTAATATTGACGATGAAAGACAGAAATCGCATCGGAATTAAATACAAAAGGCACAATGCCGCATTAAGTACAAGAATAGAGACTCTTCATACAGTCGGTGCTTTGAGCATTCCCTGTGAGACCAGTATTAGTTTCCGATACAGCACTGCAGGTTCAATGTATTCCTTGGACCTTCACATTGACGATGAAACACAGAAATCGCATCGGAATTAAATACAAAAGGCACAATGCCGCCTTACGTACAAGAATAGAGATTCTTCTTACAGTCGGTGTTTTGAGCATTCCCTGTGAGATCAGTATTAGTTTCCGATACACCACTGCAGGTTCAAAGTAATCCTTTGACATACACATTGATGATGAAACACTGAAATTACATCGGAATTAAATACAAAGGGCACAATGACGCCTTAAGTGCAAGAAGAGTGAGATTTTTTTGAGTCTGTGTTTGATCCTTTCCTGTGAGACCTGTTTTAGTTTCCGATACACCACTGCAGCTTCAATGTATTCCTTGGACCTTCATATTGACGATGAAACACTGAAATCGCATCGGAATTAAATACAACAGGCACAATGCTGCCTTAAGTACAAGAATACAGACTCTTCTTACAGTCTGTGCTTTGAGCATTCCCCGTGAGACCAGTATTAGTTTCCGATAATCCATTGCAGGTTCAATTGAAACGTCCCCTTTGAACAATTCTCCATGACTGTGCTTAACCTGACACACAATATTTTGTTAGCGCAACGCAATCTGACTTTCAAAATTCCCTACAAAAGAATGGCCCTGACTAACATTAAACTATACCTTTCACAAATCACTTACCTCACAAAAATCTTCGCTGCTCAAGCTACTGCAATACAGCGAGCGCCACTACTGCCAGCTAAATAAAAGATTCAAACTATGGAAGGCACTAACTACTGATAGGGATAGTTAGCAAATGAAAGATATTAATAGAGAACAAACAATGTATTTACCTTGATATCATCTTATATAAATATAGCAGTTCATGAAAAATTACAAAACTCCGCCATCTCTCTCCCCACATCCACCACTGCTGGCGGCTCACCTCCAACTGCGCAACGCTACACGCTGTTAACATCCAGCTGCCGCTGCCCAACACTACAATGGCGAGTATTACAACAATGCAAAATAGCCACAGACTGCACACAGCACTGCCAGTGATTTTCATACAGAGGTGGCGTTACCAATAAGAAATCCTAAACAGCCTACTTACATAAGAACCTAAACAGCCTACTTACATAAAGAAAACATAAACAGCCTACTTACATAGTCTCTCCCCACATCCACCACTGCTGGCGGCTCACCTCCAACTGCGCAACGCTACGCGCTGTTAACATTCAGCTGCCGCTGCCCAACACTACAATGGCGATTATTACAACAATGCAAAATAGCCACAGACTGCACACAGCACAGCCAGTGATTTTCATACAGAGGTGGCGTTACCAATAAGAAATCCTAAACAGCCTACTTACATAAGAACCTAAACAGCCAACTTACATAAAGAAAACATAAACAGCCTGCTTACATAGTACTTACATGGCCCCCATGCTCCCCACAAAAAATTTTACAAATTTTTTTTTGGGCAGTGGCCAATAATGATTTGATAAAATTTTTCATAATTACAGTAACAAAGATATAAAATGCACACACTTATTGATACAACATTGGTCAAAAGCTCAAATTTTCTCACAGTCCATAAAGACAGTCCTAATCGTACATAACAGCAGAATAGCAACATGCTGACAGATAATGGGCCACAACAGAGCAAACCCACAGCAGAGTCAGTCGTAGTTTGGAAGAATATTGGTAGGTAGGTCATCACAGAGCAGACCCACTGTAGTCCTGGTAGAGATTACGGTATTGGTGGGCCACCAGAGGTGCAGACCCACTGTAGTCCTGGTAGAGATAATGGTAATGGTGGGCCATCAAAGATGCAGACCCACTGCAGTCCTTGTAGAGACGCCAGCAGCCATCTGTTGCGACTGTGCAGGTGCACAATCACGATCGAAGAGTCTTGCGGACAATATAGCAAGTCCATAACCACCACTTGTGCGCTCACAAAGTTTTAGGAATTGTCCTTAGAACCAGCAATGCTGTTATCCAGTCCCTTGCTGAATTATTAACACACGTGCAAACACTAACAGTCCCTACTTCTCACATATTGTCCATATACTATGACCAACAGAAACGTGTGCAGTGAAATGTAACTTACAAGTTAATAATATCATGAACTGGTGACAATTACAATTTTATAACATAAGAATACAATAACAAAGGTACAAAATACATCATTAAAGTACATAACAATACAGATAACATTTGTAGTACAGGCTTTACAAAAGAATCGAACTAACATATACGTCAGTGTTCCAGGAATTATGACATGAGTACATACATAAAAGATCAGAATAACTTTCGAAACATTCACACATGAGCATTAAACAGAACGGAATTAATAATGTCTAACATCTTTACAAACTAAATAACATATTATTAATGCCAATTATATTCGAGGATAACAGTATTCCTCATCATAGTGAATGTAGCTTAATATTAAAAGAAGAAAAAATTCTATGAAACTACACAGAGACAGGAAGAAAACAAATACTTAAGGGTACACAAACACATAGTGGGATAACACCAATAGGAAAGAACAGGGTTCGTTTTCAGTGTAACATTTGGTACTGCAGTCCAACCCAAAACTTCATATATCTTTTCTCTTATTTCATCCTTTGTTTCCACCAAAGAAATTCTATCTAAGCATGCTTTCTGTATTTATATGTTCACACATTTCTTACCTCAACATTTATTTCCAAGAAAATCCTACCTAAACCTGTTTTCTCAATGCATTTCTTCCACTTCATCGCAACTCATTCTCTTGGAGGCTACCCCCTCTTAAGCTAACTTAAATCTACTGAGCTCAGATGCTAAACTAACGGACGAGGCAATGCAGCATCACATAACAAATCAACACAAACAGCAATGCAAAAAAATGCAAATTGGCAAAGCTAGCAGCATAAATGAGCAAAAGTCAAATTCAATAACACTATGCCTGGCAAACAGCAGCAACTTATACCTAAACATGACATAGCGCAAGCAGAAAAAATATTACACTAAAATGGCCATGTCTAATACCTATGTCACATCTTAACATTAGAGTGATGCATCACAATTTATTCTACAAAAGAAATTACCAAGTACTTGAAAAGAAAATTATGTGTTACTGTTACTAGTTCCTTCTTATTGTTCTTTCCTTGCCAAGTGCTCCTTTTTTAAAGAATGTGGATCATAAAATAATTATTTAATAGATATGTTGACAGAAAGTGTTCACATTAGCAAATGCATTTCATTTTGTAAAAGCAATGCTGCAACACAGCTGAAAAACAGGTATCAAATGACATAAGCAATTACGCAAACCAAAGCATAAAAATATCATTCAATAGTCATGTGACATTTCATAAGTTAGTAGCAATTCTCTCAACTCTCGTAGAAAGACGCTTGTCGTAATCAGGTGTGCAGATGTACGAATATTTCCCATCAATTCATAAGCATTTCAGTAAATATCATAAATTACGAGCTCCACAGTATGCTTTCAACAAGGAGATGTCAGTAGCGCGGACAATGGCCTTCCCTTTCTTTTTTTTCTACCTGTGCTTCTGACGAGGCACTCACACTAATGGCTTGTTCTCCAGGCGTCTGACACACCTGGGTGCCCACGACGCATTATGTGCAGGTGGTCACTTAACTTTCGTACGGAAATATTTACGACAGCAGTGTCCGCTACAGTGACAGTCATATATACAAAATTTCACAGGTCGAGAATTTACTTTGCAAATGTGTAGAAACAAAATCCTATGAATATAACAGTGTCCAAAAAAATTTTCAGTGGCTTTGTGATACATTCACACATGATTCACACATGTACACACATTTCATGTTTCTAAAGTACGATTCTTGGTTTCCAACATCCTTTTCATAAATCAGAGTCCCTAAACACTACTCATTATTCCTTACCTCACTATACATATACATATTCGTCGACACTTCTTCAATATTTCATCATGAGAAATACGTAGCATAATAAACATTCCTCAACAACATAATACACATCGTCGTCGTAATAATAACATCATAAAACTTCAGTCAAATCTCAAAATCGTCGTAACTTCCTCCAATAATTTCTAAACCTAAAAAGAATTCTCTGCTCATTTAAATAGTGCCATCTACCTCAAACGTACTTTAAAAATCATGATCTCATACCAAATACATCATTCAAAGCTCTCATAGTATCACAATGGGTCCGAAAAACTATGAAGAGTTCACACAGTACAGACAAAATACAATTTCGTAAGTGTGAAGTAACCCAACTCTGTAACTGCGTAAACATATGTCACTGATGTAATAAAAAATGTTTATCTCTCAGTTACATGATCAGATAGCTGTGTAATTTGTGTGTTAGAGAAATATGGTACCGATGTGTAAAGTTGTATAAGCAAATACCATATTAGCTAGGGCTCCTTGTGCTTGCCAAACACATGGTACACAAAGTAGGCGTGTACCCCCTGAGGATATATGAACAGGTCACACAGTACAGACAAAATACAATTTCATAACTGTGAAATAATCCAACTCTGTAAATGCGTAAACATCTGTCACTGATGTAGTAAAAAGAATATTTGTTTCTCTGTCAAATAATCAGATAGCTGTGTAATTCTGTGTTAGAGAAATATGGTACCAACGTGTAAAGTTGTATAAGCAATTACCATATTAGCTAGGGCTCCTTGTGTTTGCCAAACACATGGTACACAATGTAAGCATGTACCCCCCTGAGGATTAACGTAATTATACCCTCAGGTGTTGCAGATTACAGCAATGGAATGAAATGTATCACGGAAAACTTTCTTTCTAATTAAAAAAATATTTAAAAATAAGTGTTTTAAGTATAAGATTAATCACTCAAATGCGTGTACTGTAGCGCTAAACTTTGCATCTTGTCGCAACATAATCTCTGTGGAAGTGTCGTAGTTATCGTCCTCCGAAAGCTAAGTTCTGCAGAAGTCGATGTACTTAAAACATGATAAACAAAAGTGAAATGCTTTGCGTATAGATATCGTAGTTATTATGCTTATTGGCGTGATGAAGAAAGTACTGTACAGTAACGTATTGTTATGCCACGAAAAAGGCTGTCTCATTGTTGCTATACCACAAAAGTTACTACTAAAACATGTTTTTCTTCCTAGAAGAATTCAGAAAACTGTGCAGATATAAAACAGATACACCGCAAAAGCAACATTGTAAATTGTCACTCATTAGTAGCGTCGTGATAAAAATCGTGTAGCTGTCACATAAACTAACCTCTGTGTCATCTGGTATCTCTCAGAAAGCACTTTAAATTCAGAATGTATTTTCAAATAAACCAAAATGTTGCATTAAAATCTCATTAGCAGTACTGGTAAATGTTCTAAGTATGTGAGCCTTATAGTCGTTACGTAATCATGCAACAAACAAGCAAGAATGTACACACACAATAACACTGTGATGTCTGTTCACTATAACAATGCATTCGTCATTTCTGTTTAAATAAGTTTGGTTCTTGATTGGATATTTAACTTCAAACATTGTGGCATGTTTACAGTTTCTAAAGCATACTAGTAACGTGAAGTGAAACGTTTTATGGCAAAGACAAAGTTAAAAAGCAGATTATCTCTCAATAAATGGTTTTACATGTGAAACCTAGCGTAAACCTTTACTCTTCATAGTACTCAGAGTTTGAACTTGTATGCAATTGTCATGCGGTATACGTCGGCAAAGAATACTGGAATTTTTCTCAAGGTTAGCGTCTATGTTATTTTTCTCTGAGCCAGCCGGCGCACGTGGGTGCCTGCGGCGCGAGTCATTGTCTGTCTCTTTGTTGGCGCGCGTTGTTATTGGGATTAGGAGACCTAACTTCTACAAATTCGCCTTGCCGAGAGGGCCCAGCTCTGTTAGAATCCCGCCAGTTCTGATGAAATTCACGTCTGTCGTTTTGTCGGTAGTTTACATAGTTTCTTTCTTGTCGGTCACATGGTGGAGAATTTCTCCCTGAATCGTAACTGCGCGCTGGTCCGTTGCGTCTAAAGTTATTCTGTCTCCCTTGATAGTATTTATTTTGGTTCCCATATTGTCTGTTTCTCTTATTGTCTCTGTGATAGTCATTACCACGGAGAGGTGATCTTTCCCTGTAATTATTACTACTCTGCCAACGCTTGTCATACGGGTGGTGTCTGTTTTGGTCACGATATGTGTTGTGAGAATAGCCTTGTCGTGTCCAGTTATTACTTGTTTCATCGCGGAATTGCGACGGATGTGACCTGTAATTGTTGTGTTCCTGTTTCCGCATTCCGCGATTGTCAGTGTCAATTTCCAATTCTTGTAACAGTCCCTGAAAAGCTTCAATGTCGTCTTTGCAACGTCCTGCCAAAATAATATGTCGTAAATGTTCAGGTAATTTGATTAAGCAAATGCGGATGAGTTCTGAGGGGATGTATGGGTTTGACAGGTACTGATTCTTGTGCCACATGTCTTCAAAATATTTCACAAGACTGGAGAATTCAGATTGTTCGAAGTGTTTCATCATTATGATACCATGTTTTACCCGGTCTTGTGTGGCTTGAGATCAATATGCTGAGTGGAAGGCATGGTAAAATTCTCCTTCACTGTGGCAATCGTGAATGACCGATCGCATTCTTACAGCTGGTTCATTCTCTAAGTAGCCACACATAAATTCTAATCTGTGTTCCAACGACCAGTTGGGAGGAAAACAATGAGAGAATTGATGGAGCCATGCTTGTGGATGAATGTCGTTGCCAGAATTCTTAAATGTTTTGAATTTACGTGTAGTAATGAACAGCTTATAGTCAAAATCATCATGTCGGCGAGTCGCATATCGGTCATTGTTAGGTCGTGTCGGCCGTTCCATCTCAAAATTCGGTGCACATTGCCAATTTCTTTCATAACTTCCGAAATGCCCTGTGTTATTATTTTGCGGCTTTTCCGTGTTTCTAAGTCCCTCTTCCCATGTTGGGGCACGAGTATCCTCTGAAATACGTAATTCTTGTATTAACTGTGTCAGCTGATCTTGTACTTCCCGGATTTCTCTTTGGTGTTGCGT
The DNA here is from genome assembly GCF_023864345.2 of Schistocerca serialis cubense. Taxonomy (NCBI): domain Eukaryota; kingdom Metazoa; phylum Arthropoda; class Insecta; order Orthoptera; family Acrididae; genus Schistocerca; species Schistocerca serialis. The sequence continues at coordinate 35,767,302 of NC_064643.1, read as the reverse complement.
ATTAATCTGATTCTGATTTTGTTTGAATTTCCTAATTTGTTCGCACTCTTCAGTGTCAGTGAAGGCTACAGGTCTTGTGTCATTCAGATCATCATCTACCTTTGTAGATAAGTTAGTGACCTGATCCGAAAGTTCGGCTACTTTCTCCGATAGTGAACACATTTCCTCAGTGTGTTTTTCTGAACCAAGTTTCAGAGTGTCCATTTGTGTTGAAATCGAATCTACTGTGTCCTTTAAGTTTTCCTGAGTTATTGCAAGTTGCGTAACCGAATCGGTAGATGCAACTGAGTCAATTTTAGCCCACAAGGTCTCATGATTTTCATGTACAATGGCTTGCAGTTCTTTTATGGCTGCTTCGTGATTCTGTAATGCATTTTCATGCCGCGAAAAAATAGGTTGAAAATGCTCACAAATTTGTGTTTTTACGTCATTACAGACTTTTTGACATTTCGATTCAATGTTATGTAACTCAGTAGTTAAATCTTCACGTGTTTGTTCAAGCGTGGTGTGAAGATTTTGTTCCATTGCGTCTAACTGTTGCTGTGTTTGTCTCTGGTGTTGTTCCATTGTGTCTAACTTTTTAAGATTTTGTTCCACTGTGTCTAACTTTTGAAGCCTTTGCTGTGTCTGTCCCATTTGTTGTATTAATTGTAATAACAATGCATTGGTGTCTGAAACATGTTCCTCAGTGCTTTTCAGCAGTGAATTTACACCGGAAACATTCACATTTTGACAAGCAGAAAATGTGTCTTGACTTATTTGAGAAAACGGTGAGGATCCAAAACCTGAATCTACAGTATTTGCGAGATCGTGTCGTGTCATTTCGGCTTCCTGAGGCGAGCTATTGCTGACCGGTCGATCGATAATGCTTCCCTCTTCACTAATTGTTTCACTGTCCACGCCATTGTTTGACGCCCGCTCCATTTCCCTGTGCACAGTTACCAAATTACTACTTTGAACATTAGTAAATTCATTACTCGGCGGCGCTGATAAGCTACGCTCGTCATCACTATTATTTCTCAGTTTAGTTTTGAGCCTAGTGTTACGTTTTTCACACGCCATTATTGTCACAGTATTTCACACGACAACACAGAAAAACACAATTTGAAGATAAAAAATAAGAGAACACATTAACATAGCACTGAAAATAATATCTAGTTAATTGCAAGCGCAGCTGCGAAATACTTGGTGCAAATCTACATGCATGCCACAACTGTTTTACTATACAACAATGAAAGACTGCAACTACAAAGGAAATTCTCTCTACAATTACGCACTAGCAATAACCAAAAGCTACACTAAATACACAAACTACAAGAAAAAATCAGAAGATTCCAGTGAGGTATCCTGGCAGGGTCGCCATATGAAACGTCCCCTTTGAACAATTCTCCATGACTGTGCTTAACCTGACACACAATATTTTGTTAGCGCAACGCAATCTGACTTTCAAAATTCCCTACAAAAGAATGGCCCTGACTAACATTAAACTATACCTTTCACAAATCACTTACCTCACAAAAATCTTCGCTGCTCAAGCTACTGCAATACAGCGAGCACCACTACTGCCAGCTAAATAAAAGATTCAAACTATGGAAGGCACTAACTACTGATAGGGATAGTTAGCAAATGAAAGATATTAATAGAGAACTAACAATGTATTTACTTTGATATCATCATATATAAATATAGCAGTTCACGAAAAATTACAAAACTCCGCCATCTCTCTCCCCACATCCACCACTGCTGGCGGCTCACCTCCAACTGCGCAACGCTACACGCTGTTAACATCCAGCTGCCGCTGCCCAACACTACAATGGCGAGTATTACAACAATGCAAACTAGCCACAGACTGCACACAGCACAGACAGTGTTTTCATACAGAGGTGGCGTTACCAATAAGAAATCCTAAACAGCCTACTTACATAAGAACCTAAACAGCCTACTTACATAAAGAAAACATAAACAGCCTACTTACATAGTACTTAAACAATGTATCCCTCGGACCTTCACATTGACGATGAAACACAGAAATGGCATCGGAATTAAATACAAAATGCACACTGCCGCCCTAAGTTCAAGAATTGAGACTCATCTTACAGTCGGTGCTTTGAGCATTCCCTGTGAGAGCAGTATTAGTTACCGATACACCACTGCAGGTTGAATGTATTCCGTGGAGCTTCACCTTGACGATGAAACACAGAAATCGCTTCGGAATTAAATACAAAAGGCACAATGCCGCCTTAAGTACAAGAATACAGACTCTACTTACAGTCGGTGCTTTGAGCATTCCCTGTGAAACCAGTATCAGTTTCCGATACACCACTGCAGGTTCAATGTATTCCTTGGACATACACATTGACGATGAGACACTGAAATTACATCGCAATTAAATACAAAGGGCACAAAGACGCCTTAAATACAAGAAGAGTGAGACTTCTTAGGGTCTGTGCTTTGATCCTTTCCTGTGAGACCAGTATTAGTTTCTGATACACCACTGCAGGTCCAATGTAATCCTTGGACCTTCACATTGACGATAAAACACAGAAATCGCAACGGAAGTAAATACAAAAGGCACAATGCCGCCTTAAGGACAAGAATAGAGACTCATCTTCCTGTCGGTGCCTTGAGCATTCCCTGTGAGACCAGTATTAGTTTCCGATACACCACTGCAGGTTGAATGTATTCCTTGGACCTTCAAATTGACGATGAAACACAGAAATCGCATCGGAATTAAATACAAAATGCACAATGCCGCATTAAGTACAAGAATAGAGACTCTTCTTACAGTCGGTGCTTTGAGCATTCCCTGTGAGACCAGTATTAGTATCCGATACAACACTGGATGTTCAATGTGAAGTGGACTGACAAGGCAGCCAGTGCACAGTGACGGGTAGCCGATAGAAAGGCAGGCACGCGTACACACACACGCCGACGGGCGTCAATTCTGGAACAGGATAACTATTGAATGGTAGCAAGAAAAGTACGTAGCTGCTTTATACTTAACTTTATTATTTGATGACTACAGCATTCTTCTTGAGACATTTATACTATAACTCTCAAAGTAGGTAAGGCTAATGGCGCCTTGCTAGGTCGTAGCCATGGACTTAGCAGAAGGCTATTCTAACTGGCTCCTGGCAAATGAGAGGAAGGCTTCGTCCGTATGGTCGCTAGCAATCTCCTCGTACAACTGGGGCGAGGCCTATATCGTCTCTCGAGACCTGCCTTGTGGTGGCGCTAGGTCTGCTATCACACAGTGGCGACACGCGGGTCCGACATGCACTAAATGGACCGCGGCCGATTTAAGCTACCACCTAGCAAGTGTGGTGTCTGGCGGTGACACCACACAATGTATTCCTTGGACATTCACATTCACGATGGAACACTGAAATGACATCGGAATTAAATACAAAAGCCACAATACCGCCATAAGTACAAGAATAGAGACTCTTCTTACAGTCGGTGCTTTGAGCATTTCCTGTGAGACCAGTATTAGTTTCCGATACAACACCGCACGTTCAATGTATTTCTTAGACATACACTTTGACGATGAAACGATGAAATTACATCGCAATTAAATACAAAGGGCACAAAGACGCCTTAAGTACAAGAATAGAGACTCTTCTTACAGTCGGTGCTTTGAGCATCGCCTGAGAGACCAGTATTAGTAATCCGATACACCACTCCAGGTTCAATGTATTCCTTGGACCTTCACATTGACGATGAAACACAGAAATCACATCGGAATTAAATACCAAAGGCACAATGAAGCCTTAAGTACAAGAATAGAGACTCTTCTCACAGTCGGTGCTTCGAGTATTCCCCGTGAGACTACTATTAGTTTCCGATACACCACTGCAGGTTCAATGAATTCCTTGGACATATACATTGCCTATGAAACACTGAAATTACATCGGAATTAAACAAAAAAGGGCACAATGACGCCTTAAGTACAAGGAGAGTGAGACTTCTTAGAGTCTGTGCTTTGATCCTCTCCTGTGAGACCAGTATTAGTTTCCGATACATCAATGCAGGTTCAATGTATTCCTTGGACCTTCAAATTGACGATGAAACACATAAATCGCATCGGAATTAAATACAAAAGGCACAATGCCGCCTTAAGTACAAGAATAGAGACTCTTCTTACAGTCGGTGCTATGAGCATTCCCTGTGAGACCAGTATTAGTCTCCGATACACCACTGCAGGTTCAAAGTATTCCTTGGACATACACATTGATGATGAAACACTGAAATTACATCGGAAATAAATATAAAGGGCACAATGACGCCTTAAGTGCAAGACGTGTGAGACTTCTTAGAGGCTGTGCTTTGATCCTTTCCTGTGAGACCAGTATTAATTTCCGATACACAGCTGCAGGTTCAATGTATTCCTTGGTCCATCACATTGACAATGAAACACAGAAATCGCATCGGAATTAAATACAAAATGCACAATGCCGCATCAAGTACAAGAATAGAGACTCTTCTTACAGTCGGTGATTTGAGCATTCCCTGTGAGACCAGTATTAGTTTCCGATACACCACTGCAGGTTCATTGTATTCCTTGGACATACACATTGACGATGAAACACTGAAATTACATGGCAATTAAATACAGAAGGCACAATGCCGCCTTAAGTGCAAGAATAGAGACTCTTCTTACAGTCGGTGCTTTGAGCATTCCCTGTGAGACCAGTATTAGTTTCCGATACACCACTGCAGTTTCAGTGTATTCCTTGGACCTTCACATTGATGATGAAACACAGAAATCGCATCGGAATTAAATACAAAAGGCACAATGCCGCCTTACGTACAAGAATAGAGACTCTTCATACAGTCGGTGCCTAGAGCATTCCCTGAGAGACCAGTATTAGTGTCCGGTACACCACTGCTGGTTCAATGTATTCCTTGGACATACACACTGGCGATGAAACACTGATATTACATCGGAATTAAATACAAAAGGCCCAATGCTGACTTAGGTGCAAGAATAGAGACTCTTCTTACATTCGGTGCTTTTAGCATTCCCTGTGAGACCAGTATTAGTTCCCGATACACCACTGAAGGATCAATGTATTCCTTGGACCTTCACATTGACGATGAAACTCAGAAATCGCATCGGAATTAAATACAAAAGGCCCAATGCCGCCATAAGTACAAGAATACTGACTCTTCTTACAGTCGGTGTTTGTGCATTCCCTGTGAGACCAGTATTAGTTACCGATACACCACTGCAGGTTCAATGTATTCCTTGGACCTTCACATTGACGATGAATCACAGAAATCGCATCGGAATTAAATACAAAAGACACAATGGCACCTTAAGTACAAGAATAGAGACTCTTCTTACAGTCGGTGCTTTGAGGATTCCCTGTGAGACCAGTATTAGTTTCCGATACACCACTGCAGATTCAATGTATTCCTTGGAGCTTCAAATTGACGATGAAACACAGAAATCGCATCGGAATTAAATACAAAAGGCACAATGCCGCCTTAAGTGAGGGAGTAGAGACTCTTCTTACAGTCGTTGCTTTCAGCATTCCCTGTGAGACCAGTATTAGTTTCCGATACACCACTGCAGGTTCAATGTATTCCTTGGACATTCGCATTGACGGTCAAACACTGAAATTACATTGGAATTAAGTACAAAAGGCACAATGCCGCCTAAATTGCAAGAAGACTGAGACTTCTTAGAGTCTGTGCCTTGATCCTTTCCTGAGAGACCAGTATTAGTTTCCGATACACCACTGCAGGTTCAATTTATTCCTTGGACTTTCACATTGACGATAAAACAAGGAAATCGCATCGGAATTATATACAAAACGCACAATGCCGCCTTAATTACAAGAATAGAGCCTCTTCTTACTGTCGGTGCTTTGAGCATTCCCTGTGATACCAGTAGTAGTTTCCGATACACCACTGCAGGTTCAATGTATTCCTTGGACCTTCACATTGACGATCAAACACAGTAATCGCATCGGAAACAAATACAAAAGGCACAATGCCGCCTTAAGTACAACAATAGAGACTCTTCTTACAGTCGGAGCTTTGAGCATTCCCTGTGAGAACAGTATTAGTTTCCGATACACCACTGCAGGTTCAATGTATATCTTGGACATTCACATTGACGATGAAACACTGAAATTACATTGGAATTAAATACAAAAGGCACAATGCCGCCTTAATTGCAAGAAGAGTGATACTTCTTAGAGTCTGTGCTTTGATCCTTTCCTGTGAGACCAGTATTAGCTTCCGATACACCACTGCAGGTTCAATGTATTCCTTGGACCTTCACATTGACGATGAAACACAATAAATCGCATCGGAATTAGATACAAAAGGCACAATGCCGCCTTAAGTACAAGAACACAGACTCTTCTTACAGTCTGTGCTTTGAGCATTCCCTGTGAGACCAGTATTAGCTTCCGATTCACCACTGCAGGTTCAATGTATACCTTGGACCTTCACATTGACGGTGAATCACAGAAATCCCCTCGGAATTTAATACAAAAGGCACAATGCCGCCTTAAGTGCAAGATTAGAGACCCTTCTCACAGTCGGTGTTTTGAGCATTCCCTATCAGACCAGTATTGGTTTCCGATACACCACTGCAGGTTCAATGTATTCCATGGACATACACATTGACGATGAAACACTGCAATTACATCGGAATTAAATACAAAAGGCACAATGCCGCCTTAATTGCAAGAAGAGTGAGACTTCTTAGAGTCTGCGCTTTGATCCTTTCCTGTGAGACCAGTATTAGTTTCCGATACACCACTGTAAGTTCAATGCATTCCTTGGACCGTCACATTGAATATGAAAGACAGAAATCGTATCGGAATTAAACTCAAAAGGCACTAAGCCGCCATAAGTACACGAATACAGACTCTTCTTACAGTCGGTGCTTTGAGCATCTCCTGTGAGACCTGTATTAGTTTGCGATTCACCACTGCAGGTTCAATGTATTCCTTGGACCTTCACATTGACGACGAAACACAGAAATCGCATCGGAATTAAATACAAAAGGCACAATGCCGCCTTAAGTACAAGAATTGAGACTCTTCTTACAGTCGGTGCCATGAGCATTCCATGTGAGACCAGTATTAGTTTTCGATACACCACTGCCGATTCAATGTATTCCTTGGAGCTTCACATTGACGATGAAACACAGACATCGCATCGGAATTAAATACAAAAGGCACAATGCCGTCTTAAGTACGAGAATAGAGACTCTTCTTACAGTCGGTGCTTTGAGCATTCATTGTGAAACCGGTATTAGTTTCCGATACACAACTGCAGGTTCGATGTATTCCTTGGACGTCCACATTCACGGTGAAACACAGAAATTGCATCGGAATTAAATACAAAAGTCACAATGCCGCCTTTAGTACAAGAAAAGAGACACTTCTTACTGTCATTGGTTTGAGCATTGCGTCTCAGAGCAGTATTAGTTTCTGATACACCACTGCAGTCTCAAGGTATTCCTCGGACCTTCACATTCACTATGAAACACAGATATCGCATCGGAATTAAATACAAAAGGCACAAGGAAGCCTTAAGTACAAGAATAGAGACTCTTCTTACAGTCGGTGCTTTGAGCATTCCCTGTGAGACCAGTATTATTCTCCGATACACCACTGCAGGTTCAAAGTATTCCTTGGACCTTCACATTGACTATGAAACACAGAAATCGCATCGGAATTAAATACAAAAGGCACAATGCCGCCTTAAGTACAAGAGTAGAGACACTTCTTACAGTCGGTGCTTTGAGCATTCCCTCTGAGAGCAGTATTAGTTTCCGATTCACCACTGCAGATTCAATGTATTCCTTGGACCTTCACATTGACGATGAAACAAAGAAATCGCATCGGAATTAAATACAAAAGGCACAATGCCACCTTAATTACAAGAATAGAGACTCTTCTTACAGTCGTTGCTTTGAGCATTCCCTGTGAGAACAGTATTAGTGTCCGATACACCACTGCAGATTCAATGTATTCCTTGGACCTTCACATTGACGATGAAACACAGAAATCGCATCGGAATTAAATACAAAAGGCACAATGCCGCCTTAAGTACAACATTAGATGCTCTTCTTACAGTCGGTGCTTTGAGCATTCCCTGTGAGACCAGTATTAGTTTCCGATACGCCACTGCAGGTTCAATGTATTCCTTGGTCATACACATTGACGATGAAATACTGAAATTACACCGGAATTAAATACCAAAGGCACAATGCCGCCTTAAGTGCTAGAAGAGTGAGACCTCCTAGAGTCTGTGCCTTGATCCTTTCCTGAGAGACCAGTATTAGTTTCCGATACACCACTGCAGGTTCAATGTATTCCTTGGACTTTCACATTGACGATGAAACACAGAAATCGCATCGGAATTAAATACAAATGGCACAATGCCGCCTTAATTACAAGAATAGAGACTCTTCTTACATTCGGAGCTTTCAGCATTCCCTGTGAGACCAGTAATAGTTTCCGATACACCACTGCAGGTTCAGTGTATTCCTTGGACGTCCATATTCACAATGAAACACAGAAATTACATCGTAATTAAATACAAAAGGCACAATACCGCCTTAAGTACAGGAATAGAGACACTTCTTAGAAACGGTGCATTGAGCATTGCCTCTGAGAGCAGTATTAGTTTCTGATACACCACTGCAGGTTCAAGGTATTCCTTGGACCTTCACATTCACTATGAAACACAGAAATCGCATCAGAATTAAATACAAAAGGCAGAAGGAAGCCTTAAGTACAAGAATAGAGACTCTTGATACAGTCGGTGCTTTGAGCATTCCCTGTGAGACCAGTATTAGTTTCCGATACACCACTGCAGGTTCAAAGTATTCCTTGGACCATCACATTGACTATGAAACACAGATATCGCATTGGAATTAAATACAAAAGGCACAATGCCGCCTGAAGTAGAAGAATATTGACACTTCTTACAGTCGGTGTTTTGAGCATTCCCTCTGAGGGCAGTATTAGTTTCCGATACACCACTGCAGGTTCAAAGTATTCCTTGGACCTTCACATTGACTATGAAACACAGAAATCGCATCAGAAATAAATACAATAGCCAGAATACCGCGTTAAGTACAAGAATAGAGACTCTACTTACAGTCGGTGCTTTGAGCATTCCCTGTGAGACCAGTAGTAGGGTCCGATACACCACTGCAGATTCAATGAATTCCTTGGACCTTCACATTGACGATGAAACACAGAAATCGCATCGGAATTAAATACAAAAGGCACAATGCCACCTTAATTACAAGAATAGAGACTTTTCTTACAGTCGGTGCTTTGAGCATTCCCTGTGAGACCAGTATTAGTGTCCGATACACCACTGCAGATTCAATGTATTCCTTGGACCTTCACATTGACGATAAAACACAGAAATCACATCGGAATTAAATACAAAAGGCACAATGCCGCCTTAAGTACAACAATAGATGCTCTTCTTACAGTCGGTGCTTTGAGCATTCCCTGTGAGACCAATATTAGTTTCCGATACACCACTACAGGTTCAATGTATTCCTTGGACATACACAATGACGATGATATACTGAAATTACATCGGAAATAATACAAAAGGCACAATGCCGCCTTAAGTGCTAGAAGAGTGAGACTTCCTAGAGTCTGTGCCTTGATCCTATCCTGAGAGACCAGTATTAGTTTCCGATACACCACTGCAGGTTCAATGTATTCTATGGACTTTCACATTGACGATGAAACATAGAAATCGCATCGGAATTAAATACAAAATGCACAATGCCGCCTTAATTACAAGAATAGAGCCTCTTCTTACAGTCGGTGCTTTGAGCATTCCCTGTGAGACCAGTAATAGTTTCCGATACACCACTGCAGATTCAATGTATTCCTTGGACGTCCACATTCACGATGAAACACAGAAATTGCATCGGAACTAAATACAAAAGGCACAATACCGCCTTAAGTACAGGAATAGAGACACTTCTTAAAATCGGTGCTTTGAGCATTGCCTCTGAGAACAGTATTAGTTTCGGATACACCACTGCAGGTTCAAAGTATTCCTTGGACGTTCACATTGACGATGAAACACAGAAATCGCATCGGATTTATATACAAAAGGCACAATGCCGCCTTAAGTACAACAATAGTGACACTTCTTACAGTCGGTGCTTTGAGCATTCCCTGTGAGACCAGAATTAGTTTCCGATACACAACTGCAGGTTCCATGTATTCCTTGGACATACACAATGACGATGAAACACTGAAATTACATGGGAATTAAATACAAAAGGCACAATTCCGCCTTAATTACAAGAATAGAGACTTTTCTAACAGTCGGTGCTTTGAGCATTCCCTTTGAGACCAGTATTAGTTTCCGATACACCACTGCAGGTTCAATGTATTCCATGGACCTTCACATTGACGATAAAACACAGAAATCGCATCGTAATTACATACAAAAGGCACAATGCCGCCTTAAGTACAAGAGTAGTGACACTTCTTACAGTCGGTGCTTTGAGCATTCTCTCTGAGAGCAGTATTAGTTTCCGATACACCACTGCAGGTTCAATGTATTCCTTGGACCTTCACATTGACGATGAAACACAGAAATCGCATCGGAATTAAATACAAAATGCACAATGCCGCCTTCAGTACAAGAATAGAGACTCTTCTTACAATCGGTGCTTTTAGCAATCCCTGTGAGACCAGAATTAGTGTCCGATACACCACTGTAGATTCAATGTATTCCTTGGACCTTCACATTGACGATGAAACACAGAAATCGCATCGGAATTAAATACAAAAGGCACAATGCCACCTTAATTGCAAGAATAGAGAGTCTTCTTACAGTCGGTGCTTTGAGCATTCCCTGTGAGACCAGTATTTGTGTCCGATACACCACTGCAGATTCAATGTATTCCTTGGACCTTCTCATTGACGATGAAACACAGAAATCGCATCGGAATTAAATACAAAAGGCACAATGCCGCCTTAAGTACAACAATAGATGCTCTTCTTACAGTCGGAGCTTTGAGCATTCCATGTGAGACCAGTATTATTTTCCGATACACCACTGCAGGTTCAATGTATTCCTTGGACATACACATAGACAATGAAATACTGAAATTACATCGGAAATAAATACAAAAGGCACAATGCCGCCTTAAGTGCTAGAAGAGTGAGACTTCCTAGAGTCTGTGCCTTGATCCTTTCCTGAGAGACCAGTATTAGTTTCCGATACACCACTGCAGATTCAATGTATTCCTTGGACTTTCACATTGACGATGAAACACAGAAATCGCATCGGAATTAAATACAAAAGGCATAATGCCCCTTTAATTAATAGAATAGAGCCTCTTCTTACAGTCGGTGCTTTGAGCATTCCCTGTGAGACCAGTAATAGTTTCCGATACACCACTGCAGATTCAATGTATTCCTTGGACGTCCACATTCACGATGAAACACAGAAATTGCATCGGAACTAAATACAAAAGGCACAATACCGCCTTAAGTACAGGAATAGAGACACTTCTTAGAATCGGTGCTTTGACCATTGCCTCTGAGAGCAGTATTAGTTTCTGATACACCACTGCAGGTTCAAGGCATTCCTTGGACCTTCACATTCACTATGAAACACAGAAATCGCATCGGAATTAAATACAAAAGGCACAAGGAAGCCTTAAGTACAAGAATAGAGACTCTACATACAGTCGGTGCTTTGAGCATTCCCTGTGAGACCTGTATTAGTTTCCGATACACCACTGCTGGTTCAAAGTATTCCTTGGACCTTCACATTGACTATGAAACACAGAAATCGCATTGGAATTAAATACAAAATGCACAATGCCGCCTTAAGTACAAGAATAGTGACACTTCTTACAGTCGGTGTTTTGAGCATTCCCTCTGAGAGCAGTATTAGTTTCCGATACACCACTGAAGGTTCAAAGTATTCCTTGGACCTTCCCATTGACTATGAAACACAGAATTCGCATCAGAAATAAATGCAATAGGCAGAATGCCGCCTTAAGTACAAGAATAGAGACTCTTCTTACAGTCGGTGCTTTGAGCATTCCCTGTGAGACCAGTATTAGTGTCCGATACACCACTGCAGATTCAATGAATTCCTTGGACCTTCACATTGACGATAAAACACAGAAATCGCATCGGATTTAAATACAAAAGGCACAACGCCCCCTTAAGTACAAGAATAGAGACTCTTCTCACAGTCGGAGCTTTGAGCATTCCCTGTGAGACCAGTATTAGTTTCCGATACACCACTGCAGAATCAATGTATTCCTTGGACCTTCACATTGACGATGAAACACAGAAATCGCATCGTAATTACATACAAAAGGCACAATGCCGCCCTAAGTACAGGAATAGAGACTCTTCTTACAGTCGGTGCTTTGAGCATTCCCGCTTAGAGCAGTATTAGTTTCCGATACACCACTGCAGGTTCAAGGTTTCCCTTGGACCTTCACATGGACTATGAGACACAGAAATCGCAACGGAATTAAATACAAAAGGCACAAGGCCGCCTTAAGTATAAGAATAGAGACCCTTCTTACAGTCGGTGCTTGGAGCAACCCCTGTAAGACCAGTATTAGTTTCCGATACACCATTGCAGGTTCAAAGTGTTGCTTGGAGCTTCACATTGATGATGAAACACAGAAATCGCATCGGAATTAAATACAAAAGGCACAATGCCGCCTTAAGTACAAGAACACAGACTCTTCTTACAGTCTGTGCTTTGAGCATTCCCTGTGAGACCAGTATTAGTTTCCGATACACCACTGCAGGGTCAATGTATTCCTTGGACTTTCGCATTGCCGAAGAAACACAGAAATCGCATCGGAATTAAATACAAAAGGCACAATGCCGCCTTATGTGCTAGAAGAGTGAGACATCCTAGAGTCTGTGCCTTGATCCTTTCCTGAGAGACCAGTATTAGTTTCCGATACACCACTGCAGGTTCAATGTATCCCTTGGACCTTCACATTGACGATGAAACAAAGAAATTGCATCGGAATTAAATACAAAAAGCACAATACCGCCTTAAGTACCATAATAGAAACACTTCTTGCAATCGGTGTTTTGAGCATTGCCTCTGAGAGCAGTATTAGTTTCCGATACAGCACTGCAGGTTGAAAGTTTTCCTTGGACCTTCACATTGACTATGAAACAGAGAAATCGCATCAGAAATAAATACAATAGGCACAATGCCGCCTTATGTACAAGAATAGAGACTCATCTTACAATCGGCGCTTTGAGCATTCCCTGTAAGACCAGTATTAGTTTCCGATACACCACTGCAGGTTCAATGTATTCCTAGAACCTTCACAAGGACGATGAAACAGAGAAATCGCATCGGAATGAAATACAAAAGGCACAATGCCGCCTTAAGTACAAGAATAGAGACTCTTCTTACAGTCGGTGCTTTGAGCATTCCCTGTGAGACCAGTATTAGTTTCCGATACACCACTGCAGGTTCAATGTGTTCCTTGGACATACACAATGACGATGAAACACTGAAATTACATGAGAATTAAATACAAAATACAGAATGCCGCCTTAATGCAAGTAGATTGTGACTTCTTAGAGTCCATTCTTTGATCCTTTCCTGTGAGACCAGTATTAGTTTCCGATACACCACTGCAGGTTCAATGTATTCCTTGGCCTTTCACATTGACGATGAAACACAGAAATCGCTTCGGAATTAAATACAAAAGGCACAATGCCGCCTTAAATACAAGAATGTAGACTCTTCTATCAGTCGGTGCTTTGAGCATTCCCTGTGAGCCCAGTATTTGTTTCCGATACACCACTGCAGGTTCAATGTATTCCTTGGACATTCACATTGACGATGAAACACAGAAATAGCATCGTAATTACATACAAAAGGCACAATGCAGCCTTAAGTACAAGAATAGAGACACTTCTTACAGTCGGTGCTTTGAGCATTCCCGCTGAGAGCAGTATTAGTTTCCGATACACCACTGCAGGTTCAAGGTATTCCTTGGACCTTCACATTGACTATGACACACAGAAATCGCATCGGAATTAAATACAAAAGGTACAAGGCCGCCTTAAGTACAAGAATAGAGACTCTTCTTACAGTCGGTGCTTTGAGCAATCCCTGTGAGACAAGTATTAGTTTCCGATACACCACTGCAGGTTCAAAGTATTGCTTGGAGCTTCACATTGACTATGAAACACAGAAATCGCATCGGAATTAAATGCAAACGGCACAATGCCGCCTTAAGTACAAGAATAGAGACTCTTCTTACAGTCGGTCTTTTGAGCATTCCCTGTGAGACCAGTATTAGTATCCGATACACCACTGCAGGTTCAATGATTCCTTGGACCTTCACATTGACGATGAAACACAGAAATCCCATCGGAATTAAATACAAATGGCACAATGCCGCCTTAAGTACAAGAATAGAGACTCTTCTTACAGTCGGTGCTTTGAGCATTCCCGCTGAGAGCAGTATTAGATTCCGATACACCACTGTAGGTTCAATGTATTCCTTGGACATACACATTCACGATGAAATACTGAAATTACATCGGAATTAAATACAAAAGGCACAATGCCGCCTTAAGTGCCAGAGGAGTGAGACTTCTTAGAGTCTGTGCTTTGATCCTTTAGTGTGAGACCAGTATTAGTGTCCGATACACCACTGCAGGTTCAATATATTCCTTGGACCTTCACATTGACGATGAAACTCAGAAATCGCATCGGAACTAGATACAAATAGCACAATGCCGAATTAATTACAAGAATAGAGACTCTTCTTACTGTCGGTGCTTTGAGCATTCATGTGAGACCAGTAGTAGTTTCCGATGCACCACTGCAGGTTCAATGTATTCCTTGGACCTTCACATTGACGATGAAACACAGAAATCGCGTCGTAATTACATACAAAAGGCACAATGCCGCCTTAAGTACAAGAATAGAGACTCTTCTTACAGTCGGTGCTTTGAGCATTCCCGCTGAGAGCAGTTTTAGTTTCCGATACACCACTGCTGGTTCAAGGTTTTCCTTGGACCTTCACATTGACTATGAGACACAGAAATCGCATCGGAATTAAATACAAAATGCACAAGGCCGCCCTAAGTACAAGAATAGAGACTCATCTTACAATCGGCGCTTTGAGCATTCCCTGTAAGACCAGTATTAGTTTCCGATACACCACTGCAGGTTCAATGTATTCCTAGAACCTTCACAAGGACGATGAAACAGAGAAATCGCATCGGAATGAAATACAAAAGGCACAATGCCGCCTTAAGTACAAGAATAGAGACTCTTCTTACAGTCGGTGCTTTGAGCATTCCCTGTGAGACCAGTATTAGTTTCCGATACACCACTGCAGGTTCAATGTGTTCCTTGGACATACACAATGACGATGAAACACTGAAATTACATGAGAATTAAATACAAAATACAGAATGCCGCCTTAATGCAAGTAGATTGTGACTTCTTAGAGTCCATTCTTTGATCCTTTGCTGTGAGACCAGTATTAGTTTCCGATACACCACTGCAGGTTCAATGTATTCCTTGGCCTTACACATTGACGATGAAACACAGAAATCGCTTCGGAATTAAATACAAAAGGCACAATGCCGCCTTAAATACTAGAATGTAGACTCTTCTATCAGTCGGTGCTTTGAGCATTCCCTGTGAGCCCAGTATTTGTTTCCGATACACCACTGCAGGTTTAATGTATTCCTTGGACATTCACATTGACGATGAAACACAGAAATCGCATCGTAATTACATACAAAAGGCACAATGCAGCCTTAAGTACAAGAATAGAGACACTTCTTACAGTCGGTGCTTTGAGCATTCCCGCTGAGAGCAGTATTAGTTTCCGATACACCACTGCAGGTTCAAGGTATTCCTTGGACCTTCACATTGACTATGACACACAGAAATCGCATCGGAATTAAATACAAAAGGTACAAGGCCGCCTTAAGTACAAGAATAGAGACTCTTCTTACAGTCGGTGCTTTGAGCAATCCCTGTGAGACAAGTATTAGTTTCCGATACACCACTGCAGGTTCAAAGTATTGCTTGGAGCTTCACATTGACTATGAAACACAGAAATCGCATCGGAATTAAATGCAAACGGCACAATGCCGCCTTAAGTACAAGAATAGAGACTCTTCTTACAGTCGGTCTTTTGAGCATTCCCTGTGAGACCAGTATTAGTATCCGATACACCACTGCAGGTTCAATGATTCCTTGGACCTTCACATTGACGATGAAACACAGAAATCCCATCGGAATTAAATACAAAAGGCACAATGCCGCCTTAAGTACAAGAATAGAGACTCTTCTTACAGTCGGTGCTTTGAGCATTCCCGCTGAGAGCAGTATTAGATTCCGATACACCACTGTAGGTTCAATGTATTCCTTGGACATACACATTCACGATGAAATACTGAAATTACATCGGAATTAAATACAAAAGGCACAATGCCGCCTTAAGTGACAGAGGAGTGAGACTTCTTAGAGTCTGTGCTTTGATCCTTTAGTGTGAGACCAGTATTAGTGTCCGATACACCACTGCAGGTTCAATATATTCCTTGGACCTTCACATTGACGATGAAACTCAGAAATCGCATCGGAACTAGATACAAATAGCACAATGCCGAATTAATTACAAGAATAGAGACTCTTCTTACTGTCGGTGCTTTGAGCATTCATGTGAGACCAGTAGTAGTTTCCGATACACCACTGCAGGTTCAATGTATTCCTTGGACCTTCACATTGACGATGAAACACAGAAATCCCATCGGAATTAAATACAAAAGGCACAATGCCGCCTTAAGTACAAGAATAGAGACCCTTCTTAGAGTCTGTGCTTTGATCCTTTCCTGTGAGACCAGTATTAGTTTCTGATACACCACTGCAGGTTCAATGTATTCCTTCGACCTTCACATTGACGATGAAACACAGAAATCGCATCGGAATTAAATACCAAAGGCACAATGCCGCCTTAAGTACAAGAACACAGATTCTTCTTACAGTCTGTGCTATGAGCATTCCCTGTGAGACCAGTATTAGTTTCCGATACACCACTGCAGGGTCAATGTATTCCTTGGACTTTCACATTGCCGAAGAAACACAGAAATCGAATCGGAATAAAATACAAAAGGCACAATGCCGTCTTAAGTACAAGAATAGAGACTCATCTTACAATCGGTGCTTTGAGCATTCCCTGTGAGACCAGTATTAGTGTCCGATACACCACTGCAGATTGAATGTATTCCTTGGACCTTCACATTGACGATGAAACAAAGAAATCGCATCGGAATTAAATACAAAAGACACAATGCCACCTTCATTACAAGAATAGAGACTCTTCTTACAGTCGATGCTTTGAGCATTCCCTGTGAGACCATTATTAGTTTCCGAAATACCACTGCAGGTTCAGTGTATTCCTTGGACATACACATTGACGATGCAATACTGAAATTACATCGGAATTAAATACAAAGGGCACAATGCCACCTTAAGTGCTAGAAGAGTGAGACTTATTAGAGTCTGTGCCTTGATCCTTTCCTGTGAGACCAGTATTAGTTTTCGATACACCACTGCAGGTTCAATGTATTCCTTAGGCATTCACATTGACGATGAAACAGAGAAATCGCATCGGAACTAAATACCAAAGGCACAATGCAGCCTTAATTACAAGAATACTGACTCTCCTTACAGTCGGTGCTTTGTGCATTCCCTGTGAGACCAGTGTTAGTTTCTGATACACCACTGCAGGTTCAATGTATTCCTTGCACCTTCACATTGACGATGAAACACAGAAATCGCATCGGAATTAAATACAAAAATCACAATGCCGCCTTAAGTACAAGCATAGAGGCTCTTCTTACAGTCGGTGTTTTGAGCATTCCCTGTGAGACCAGTATTAGTTTCCGATACACCACTGCAGGTTCAATGTATTCCTTGGAGCTTCACATTGATGATGAAACACAGAAATCGCATCGGAATTAAATACAAAACGCACAATGCCACATTAAGTACAAGAATAGAGACTCTTCTTGCAGTCGGTGCTTTAAGCATTCCCTGTGAGGCCAGTATTACTGTCCGATACACCACTGCAGGTTCAATGTGTTCCTTGGACATACACAATGACGATGAAACACTGAAATTACATGAGAATTAAATACAAAATACAGAATGCCGCCTTAATGCAAGTAGATTGTGACTTCTTAGAGTCCATTCTTTGATCCTTTCCTGTGAGACCAGTATTAGTTTCCGATACACCACTGCAGGTTCAATGATTCCTTGGACCTTCACATTGACGATGAAACACAGAAATCCCATCGGAATTAAATACAAAAGGCACAATGCCGCCTTAAGTACAAGAATAGAGACTCTTCTTACAGTCGGTGCTTTGAGCATTCCCGCTGAGAGCAGTATTAGATTCCGATACACCACTGTAGGTTCAATGTATTCCTTGGACATACACATTCACGATGAAATACTGAAATTACATCGGAATTAAATACAAAAGGCACAATGCCGCCTTAAGTGCTAGAGGAGTGAGACTTCTTAGAGTCTGTGCTTTGATCCTTTAGTGTGAGACCAGTATTAGTGTCCGATACACCACTGCAGGTTCAATGTATTCCTTGGACCTTCACATTGACGATGAAACACAGAAATCCCATCGGAATTAAATACAAAAGGCACAATGCCGCCTTAAGTACAAGAATAGAGACCCTTCTTAGAGTCTGTGCTTAGATCCTTTCCTGTGAGACCAGTATTAGTTTCTGATACACCACTGCAGGTTCAATGTATTCCTTGGACCTTCACATTGACGATGAAACACAGAAATCGCATCGGAATTAAATACCAAAGGCACAATGCCGCCTTAAGTACAAGAACACAGATTCTTCTTACAGTCTGTGCTATGAGCATTCCCTGTGAGACCAGTATTAGTTTCCGATACACCACTGCAGGGTCAATGTATTCCTTGGACTTTCACATTGCCGAAGAAACACAGAAATCGAATCGGAATAAAATACAAAAGGCACAATGCCGTCTTAAGTACAAGAATAGAGACTCATCTTACAATCGGTGCTTTGAGCATTCCCTGTGAGACCAATATTAGTGTCCGATACACCACTGCAGATTGAATGTATTCCTTGGACCTTCACATTGACGATGAAACACAGAAATCGCATCGGAATTAAATACAAAAGGCACAATGCCACCTTCATTACAAGAATAGAGACTCTTCTTACAGTCGATGCTTTGAGCATTCCCTGTGACACCATTATTAGTTTCCGAAATACCACTGCAGGTTCAGTGTATTCCTTGGACATACACATTGACGATGCAATACTGAAATTACATCGGAATTAAATACAAAGGGCACAATGCCACCTTAAGTGCTAGAAGAGTGAGACTTCTTAGAGTCTGTGCCTTGATCCTTTCCTGTGAGACCAGTATTAGTTTTCGATACACCACTGCAGGTTCAATGTATTCCTTAGGCATTCACATTGACGATGAAACAGAGAAATCGCATCGGAACTAAATACCAAAGGCACAATGCAGCCTTAACTACAAGAATACTGACTCTCCTTACAGTCGGTGCTTTGTGCATTCCCTGTGAGACCAGTGTTAGTTTCTGATACACCACTGCAGGTTCAATGTATTCCTTGCACCTTCACATTGACGATGAAACACAGAAATCGCATCGGAATTAAATACAAAAGGCACAATGCCGCCTTAAGTACAAGCATAGAGGCTCTTCTTACAGTCGGTGTTTTGAGCATTCCCTGTGAGACCAGTATTAGTTTCCGATACACCACTGCAGGTTCAATGTATTCCTTGGAGCTTCACATTGATGATGAAACACAGAAATCGCATCGGAATTAAATACAAAACGCACAATGCCACATTAAGTACAAGAATAGAGACTCTTCTTGCAGTCGGTGCTTTGAGCATTCCCTGTGAGACCAGTATTACTGTCCGATACACCACTGCAGGTTCAATGTGTTCCTTGGACATACACAATGACGATGAAACACTGAAATTACATGAGAATTAAATACAAAATACAGAATGCCGCCTTAATGCAAGTAGATTGTGACTTCTTAGAGTCCATTCTTTGATCCTTTCCTGTGAGACCAGTATTAGTTTCCGATACACCACTGCAGGTTCAATGTATTCCTTGGCCTTTCACATTGACGATGAAACACAGAAATCGCTTCGGAATTAAATACAAAAGGCACAATGCCGCCT
Source organism: Schistocerca serialis cubense (assembly GCF_023864345.2). NCBI lineage: Eukaryota > Metazoa > Arthropoda > Insecta > Orthoptera > Acrididae > Schistocerca > Schistocerca serialis. Next base: position 35,747,028 of record NC_064643.1, on the reverse strand, counting down.
TAAATACAAGAATGTATACTCTTCTATCAGTCGGTGCTTTGAGCATTCCCTGTGATCCCTGTATTTGTTTCCGATACACCACTGCAGGTTCAATGTATTCCTTGGACATTCACATTGACGATGAAACACAGAAATCGCATCGGAATTAAATACAAAAGGCACAATGCAGCCTTAAGTACAAGAATAGAGACACTTCTTACAGTCGGTGCTTTGAGCATTCCCGCTGAGAGCAGTATTAGTTTCCGATACACCACTGCAGGTTCAAGGTATTCCTTGGACCTTCACATTGACTATGACACACAGAAATCGCATCGGAATTAAATACAAAAGGTACAAGGCCGCCTTACGTACAAGAATAGAGACTCTTCTTACAGTCGGTGCTTTGAGCAATCCCTGTGAGACAAGTATTAGTTTCCGATACACCACTGCAGGTTCAAAGTATTGCTTGGAGCTTCACATTGACTATGAAACACAGAAATCGCATCGGAATTAAATGCAAACGGCACAATGCCGCCTTAAGTACAAGAATAGAGACTCTTCTTACAGTCGGTCTTTTGTGCATTCCCTGTGAGACCAGTATTAGTATCCGATACACCACTGCAGGTTCAATGATTCCTTGGACCTTCACATTGACGATGAAACACAGAAATCCCATCGGAATTAAATACAAAAGGCACAATGCCGCCTTAAGTACGAGAATAGAGACTCTTCTTACAGTCGGTGCTTTGAGCATTCCCGCTGAGAGCAGTATTAGATTCCGATACACCACTGTAGGTTCAATGTATTCCTTGGACATACACATTCACGATGAAATACTGAAATTACATCGGAATTAAATACAAAGGGCACAATGCCGCCTTAAGTGCTAGAGGAGTGAGACGTCTTAGAGTCTGTGCTTTGATCCTTTAGTGTGAGACCAGTATCAGTGTCCGATACACCACTGCAGGTTCAATATATTCCTTGGACCTTCACATTGACGATGAAACTCAGAAATCGCATCGGAACTAGATACAAATAGCACCATGCCGAATTAATTACAAGAATAGAGACTCTTCTTACTGTCGGTGCTTTGAGCATTCATGTGAGACCAGTAGTAGTTTCCGATACACCACTGCAGGTTCAATGTATTCCTTGGACCTTCACATTGACGATGAAACACAGAAATCGCGTCGTAATTACATACAAAAGGCACAATGCCGCCTTAAGTACAAGAATAGAGACTCTTCTTACAGTCGGTGCTTTGAGCATTCCCGCTGAGAGCAGTTTTAGTTTCCGATACACCACTGCTGGTTCAAGGTTTTCCTTGGACCTTCACATTGACTATGAGTCACAGAAATCGCATCGGAATTAAATACAAAATGCACAAGGCCGCCTTAAGTACAAGAATAGAGACTCTTCTTACAGTCGGTGCTTTGAGCATTCACTGTGAGACCAGTATTAGTTTCCGATACACCACTGGAGGTTCAATGTATTCCTTGGACCTTCACATTGACGATGAAACACAGAAATCCCATCGGAATTAAATACAAAAGGCACAATGCCGCCTTAAGTACAAGAATAGAGACCCTTCTTAGAGTCTGTGCTTTGATCCTTTCCTGTGCGACCAGTATTAGTTTCTGATACACCACTGCAGGTTCAATGTATTCCTTGGACCTTCACATTGACGATGAAAAACAGAAATCGCATCGGAATTAAATACAAAAGGCACAATGCCGCCTTAAGTACAAGAACACAGATTCTTCTTACAGTCTGTGCTACGAGCATTCCCTGTGAAACCAGTATTAGTTTCCGATACACCACTGCAGGGTCAATGTATTCCTTGGACTTTCACATTGCCGAAGAAACACAGAAATCGAATCGGAATAAAATACAAAAGGCACAATGCCGTCTTAAGTACAAGAATAGAGACTCATCTTACAATCGGTGCTTTGAGCATTCCCTGTGAGACCAATATTAGTGTCCGATACACCACTGCAGATTGAATGTATTCCTTGGACCTTCACATTGACGATGAAACACAGAAATCGCATCGGAATTAAATACAAAAGGCACAATGCCACCTTCATTACAAGAATAGAGACTCTTCTTACAGTCGATGCTTTGAGCATTCCCTGTGACACCATTATTAGTTTCCGAAATACCACTGCAGGTTCAGTGTATTCCTTGGACATACACATTGACGATGCAATACTGAAATTACATCGGAATTAAATACAAAGGGCACAATGCCACCTTAAGTGCTAGAAGAGTGAGACTTCTTAGAGTCTGTGCCTTGATCCTTTCCTGTGAGACCAGTATTAGTTTTCGATACACCACTGCAGGTTCAATGTATTCCTTAGGCATTCACATTGACGATGAAACAGAGAAATCGCATCGGAACTAAATACCAAAGGCACAATGCAGCCTTAACTACAAGAATACTGACTCTCCTTACAGTCGGTGCTTTGTGCATTCCCTGTGAGACCAGTGTTAGTTTCTGATACACCACTGCAGGTTCAATGTATTCCTTGCACCTTCACATTGACGATGAAACACAGAAATCGCATCGGAATTAAATACAAAAGGCACAATGCCGCCTTAAGTACAAGCATAGAGGCTCTTCTTACAGTCGGTGTTTTGAGCATTCCCTGTGAGACCAGTATTAGTTTCCGATACACCACTGCAGGTTCAATGTATTCCTTGGAGCTTCACATTGATGATGAAACACAGAAATCGCATCGGAATTAAATACAAAACGCACAATGCCACATTAAGTACAAGAATAGAGACTCTTCTTGCAGTCGGTGCTTTGAGCATTCCCTGTGAGACCAGTATTACTGTCCGATACACCACTGCAGGTTCAATGTGTTCCTTGGACATACACAATGACGATGAAACACTGTAATTACATGAGAATTAAATACAAAATACAGAATGCCGCCTTAATGCAAGTAGATTGTGACTTCTTAGAGTCCATTCTTTGATCCTTTCCTGTGAGACCAGTATTAGTTTCCGATACACCACTGCAGGTTCAATGTATTCCTTGGCCTTTCACATTGACGATGAAACACAGAAATCGCTTCGGAATTAAATACAAAAGGCACAATGCCGCCTTAAATACAAGAATGTATACTCTTCTATCAGTCGGTGCTTTGAGCATTCCCTGTGATCCCAGTATTTGTTTCCGATACACCACTGCAGGTTCAATGTATTCCTTGGACATTCACATTGACGATGAAACACAGAAATCGCATCGGAATTAAATACAAAAGGCACAATGCAGCCTTAAGTACAAGAATAGAGACACTTCTTACAGTCGGTGCTTTGAGCATTCCCGCTGAGAGCAGTATTAGTTTCCGATACACCACTGCAGGTTCAAGGTATTCCTTGGACCTTCACATTGACTATGACACACAGAAATCGCATCGGAATTAAATACAAAAGGTACAAGGCCGCCTTACGTACAAGAATAGAGACTCTTCTTACAGTCGGTGCTTTGAGCAATCCCTGTGAGACAAGTATTAGTTTCCGATACACCACTGCAGGTTCAAAGTATTGCTTGGAGCTTCACATTGACTATGAAACACAGAAATCGCATCGGAATTAAATGCAAACGGCACAATGCCGCCTTAAGTACAAGAATAGAGACTCTTCTTACAGTCGGTCTTTTGTGCATTCCCTGTGAGACCAGTATTAGTATCCGATACACCACTGCAGGTTCAATGATTCCTTGGACCTTCACATTGACGATGAAACACAGAAATCCCATCGGAATTAAATACAAAAGGCACAATGCCGCCTTAAGTACGAGAATAGAGACTCTTCTTACAGTCGGTGCTTTGAGCATTCCCGCTGAGAGCAGTATTAGATTCCGATACACCACTGTAGGTTCAATGTATTCCTTGGACATACACATTCACGATGAAATACTGAAATTACATCGGAATTAAATACAAAGGGCACAATGCCGCCTTAAGTGCTAGAGGAGTGAGACGTCTTAGAGTCTGTGCTTTGATCCTTTAGTGTGAGACCAGTATCAGTGTCCGATACACCACTGCAGGTTCAATATATTCCTTGGACCTTCACATTGACGATGAAACTCAGAAATCGCATCGGAACTAGATACAAATAGCACCATGCCGAATTAATTACAAGAATAGAGACTCTTCTTACTGTCGGTGCTTTGAGCATTCATGTGAGACCAGTAGTAGTTTCCGATACACCACTGCAGGTTCAATGTATTCCTTGGACCTTCACATTGACGATGAAACACAGAAATCGCGTCGTAATTACATACAAAAGGCACAATGCCGCCTTAAGTACAAGAATAGAGACTCTTCTTACAGTCGGTGCTTTGAGCATTCCCGCTGAGAGCAGTTTTAGTTTCCGATACACCACTGCTGGTTCAAGGTTTTCCTTGGACCTTCACATTGACTATGAGACACAGAAATCGCATCGGAATTAAATACAAAATGCACAAGGCCGCCTTAAGTACAAGAATAGAGACTCTTCTTACAGTCGGTGCTTTGAGCATTCACTGTGTGACCAGTATTAGTTTCCGATACACCACTGGAGGTTCAATGTATTCCTTGGACCTTCACATTGACGATGAAACACAGAAATCCCATCGGAATTAAATACAAAAGGCACAATGCCGCCTTAAGTACAAGAATAGAGACCCTTCTTAGAGTCTGTGCTTTGATCCTTTCCTGTGCGACCAGTATTAGTTTCTGATACACCACTGCAGGTTCAATGTATTCCTTGGACCTTCACATTGACGATGAAAAACAGAAATCGCATCGGAATTAAATACAAAAGGCACAATGCCGCCTTAAGTACAAGAACACAGATTCTTCTTACAGTCTGTGCTATGAGCATTCCCTGTGAGACCAGTATTAGTTTCCGATACACCACTGCAGGGTCAATGTATTCCTTGGACTTTCACATTGCCGAAGAAACACAGAAATCGAATCGGAATAAAATACAAAAGGCACAATGCCGTCTTAAGTACAAGAATAGAGACTCATCTTACAATCGGTGCTTTGAGCATTCCCTGTGAGACCAGTATTAGTGTCCGATACACCACTGCAGATTCAATGTATTCCTTGGACCTTCACATTGACGATGAAACACAGAAATCGCATCGGAATTAAATACAAAAGGCACAATGCCACCTTCATTACAAGAATAGAGACTCTTCTTCCAGTCGATGCTTTGAGCATTCCCTGTGAGACCATTATTAGTTTCCGAAATACCACTGCAGGTTCAGTGTATTCCTTGGACATACACATTGACGATGCAATACTGAAATTACATCGGAATTAAATACAAAGGGCACAATGCCACCTTAAGTGCTAGAAGAGTGAGACTTCTTAGAGTCTGTGCCTTGATCCTTTCCTGTGAGACCAGTATTAGTTTTCGATACACCACTGCAGGTTCAATGTATTCCTTAGGCATTCACATTGACGATGAAACACAGAAATCGCGTCGGAACTAAATACCAAAGGCACAATGCAGCCTTAATTACAAGAATACTGACTCTTCTTACAGTCGGTGCTTTGTGCATTCCCTGTGAGACCAGTGTTAGTTTCTGATACACCACTGCAGGTTCAATGTATTCCTTGCACCTTCACATTGACGATGAAACACAGAAATCGCATCGGAATTAAATACAAAAGGCACAATGCCGCCTTAAGTACTAGAATAGAGACACTCCTTACAGTCGGTGCTTTGAGCATTCCCTCTGAGAGCAGTATTAGTTTGCGTACACCACTGCAGGTTCAAAGTATTCCTTGGACCTTCACATTGACTATGAAACACAGAAATCTCATCGGAATTAAATACAAAAGGCACAATGCCGCCTTAAGTACAAGAATTGAGACTCCTCTTACAGTCGGTGCTTTGAGCATTCCCTCTGAGAGCAGTATTAGATTCCGTACACCACTGCAGGTTCAAAGTATTCCTTGGACCTTCACATTGACTATGAAACACAGAAATCGCATCGGAATTATATACAAAAGGCACAATGCCGCCTTAAGTACAAGAATAGAGACTCTTCTTACAGTCGGTGCTTTGAGCATTCCCTCTGAGACCAGTATTAGTTTCCGATACACCACTGCAGGTTCAATGTATTCCTTGGACCTTCACATTGTCGATGAAACACAGAAATCGCATCGGAATTAAATACAAAAGGCACAATGCCGCCTTAAGTACAAGAATAGAGACTCTTCTTACAGTCGGTGCTTTGAGCATTCCCTGTGAGACCAGTATTAGTTTCCGATACACCACTGCAGGGTCAATGTATTCCTTGGACATACACATAGACGATGAAACACTGAAATTACATTGGAAAGAAATACAATAGGCACTATGCCGCCTTTATTGCAAGAAGAGTGAGACTTCTTAGAGTCTGTGTTTGATCCTTTCCTGTGAGCCCAGTATTAGTTTCCGATACACCACTGCACGTTCAATGTATTCCTTGGACCTTCACATTGACGATGAATCACAGAAATCGCATCGGAATTAAATACCAAAGGCACAATGGAGCCTTAAGTACAAGAATAGAGACTCTTCTTAGAGTCGTTGCTTTGAGCATTCCCGCTGTGAGCAGTATTAGTTTCCGATACACCACTGCAGGTTCAAGGTTTTCCTTGGACCTTCACATTGACTATGAGACACAGAAATCGCATTGGAATTAAATACAAAAGGCACAAGGCCGCCTTAAGTACAAGAATAGAGACTCTTCTTACAGTCGGTGCTTTGAGCAATCCCTATGAGACCAGTATTAGTTTCCGATACACCACTGCAGGTTCAAAGTATTGCTTGGAGCTTCACATTGACTATGAAACACAGAAATCGCATCGGAATTAAATGCAAAAGGCACAATGCCGCCTTAAGTACAAGATTAGAGACTCTTCTTACAGTCGGCGTTTTGAGCATTCCCTGTGAGACCAGCATTAGTTTCCGATACACCACTGCAGGTTCAATGTATTCCTTGGACCTTCACATTGACGATGAAACACAGAAATCCCATCGGAATGAAATACAAAAGGCACAATGCCGCCTTAAGTACAACAATAGAGACTCTTCTTAGAGTCTGTGCTTTGATCCTTTCCTGATAGACCAGTATTAGTTTCCGATACACCACTGCAGGTTCAATGAATTCCTTGGACCTTCACATTGACGATGAAACACAGAAATCGCATCGGAAATAAATACAAAAGGCACAATGCCGCCTTAAGTACATGAAAACAGACTCTTCTTACAGTCTCTGCTCTGAGCATTCCCTGTAAGACCAGTATTAGTTTCCGATACACCACTGCAGGTTCAATGTATTCCTTGGACCTTCACATTGACGATGAAACACAGAAATCGCATCGGAATTAAATACAAAACGCACAATGCCGCCTTAAGTACAAGAATAGAGACTCTTCTTACAATCGGTGCTTTGAGCATTCCCTGTGAGACCAGTATTAGTTTCCGATACACCACTGCAGGTTCAATGTATTCCTTGGACCTTCACATTGACGATGAAACACAGAAATCGCATCGGAATTAAATGCAAAAGGCACAATGCCGGCTCAAGTACAAGAATACAGACTCTTCTTACAGTCGGTTCTTTGAGCATTCTCAGTGAGACCTGTATTAGTTTCCGATACTCCACTGCAGGTTCAATATATTCCTTGGAGCTTCACATTGACGATGAAACACAGAAATCGCATCGGAATTAAATACAAAAGGGACAATGCCGCCTTAAGTGCAAGAAGAGTGAGACTTCTTAGAGTCTGTGTTTGATCCTTTCCTGTGAGACCAGTATTTGTTTCTGATACACCACTGCAGGATCAATGTATTCCTTGGACCTTCACATTGACGATGAATCACAGAAATCGCATCGGAAATTAATACAAAAGGCACAATGGCGCCTTAAGTACAAGAATAGAGACTCTTCTTACAGTCGGTGCTTGGAGCATTCCCTGTGAGACCAGTATTAGTTTCTGATACACCACTGTAGATTCAATGTATTCCTTGGACCTTCACATTGACGATGAAACACTGAAATCGCATCGGAATTAAATACAAAAGGGACAATGCCGCCTTAAGTGCAAGAAGAGTGAGACTTCTTAGAGTCTGTGTTTGATCCTTTCCTGTGAGACCAGTATTTGTTTCTGATACACCACTGCAGGATCAATGTATTCCTTGGACCTTCACATTGACGATGAATCACAGAAATCGCATCGGAAATTAATACAAAAGGCACAATGGCGCCTTAAGTACAAGAATAGAGACTCTTCTTACAGTCGGTGCTTGGAGCATTCCCTGTGAGACCAGTATCAGTTTCCGATACACCACTGCAGATTCAATGTATTCCTTGGAGCTTCACATAGACGTTGAAACACAGAAATCGCACCGCAATTAAATACAAAAGGCACAATACCGCCGTAAGTGAGGGAGTAGAGACTCTTCTTACAGTCGTTGCTTTGAGCATTCCCTGTGAGACCAGTATTAGATTCCGATACACAGCTGCAGGTTCAATGACTTCCTTGGAGCTTCACATTGACGACGAAACACAGAAATCGCATCGGAATTAAATTCAAAAGGCACAATGCCGCCTTAAGTACAAGAATAGAGACTCTTCTTACAGTCGTTGCTATGGGCATTCCCTGTGAGACCAGTATTAGTTTCCGATACACCACTGCGGGTTCAATGTATTCCTTGGACCTTCTCATTGACGATGAATCACAGAAATCGCATCGGAATTAAATACAAAAGGCACAATGCCGCCTTAAGTACTAGAATAGAGACTCTTCTTACTATCGGTGCTATGAGCATTCCCTGTGAGACCAGTATTAGTTTCCGATACACCACTGCAGATTCAATGTATTCCTTGGACCTTCACATTGACGATGAACCACTGAAATCGCTTCGGAATTAAATACAAAAGGGACAATGCCGCCTTAAGTGCAAGAAGAGTGAGACTTCTTAGAGTCTCTGCTTTGATCCTTTCCTGTGAGACCAGTATTAGTTTCTGATGCACCACTGCAGGTTCAATGTATTCCTTGGACATTCACATTGACGATGAAACACAGAAATCACATCGGAACTAAATACCAAAGGTACAAATCCGCCTTAATTACAAGAATACTGACTCTTCTTACAGTCGGTGCTTTGTGCATTCCCTGTGAGACCAGTGTTAGTTTCCGATACACCACTGCAGGTTCAATGTATTCCTTGGACCTTCACATTGACGATGAAACACAGAAATCGCATCGGAATTAAATACAAAAGGCACAATGCCGCCTTAAGTACAAGCATAGAGACTCTTCTTACAGTCCGTGCTTTGAGCATTCCCTGTGAGACCAGTAATAGTTTCCTATACACCACTGCAGGTTCAATGTATTCCTTGGAGCTTCACATTGATGATGAAACACAGAAATCAAATCGAAATTAAATACAAAAGGCACAATGCCACCTTAAGTACAAGAATAGAGACTCTTCTTGCAGTCGGTGCTTTGAGCATTCCCTGTGAGACCAGTATTACTGTCCGATACACCACTGCAGGTTCAAGGTATTCCTTGGACCTTCACATCGACTATGAACCACAGAAATGGCATCGGAATTAAAAACAAAAGGCAGAATGCCGCCTTAAGTACTAGAATAGAGACACTTCTTACAGTCGGTGCTTTGAGCATGCCCTCTGAGAGCAGTATTAGTTTCCGTACACCACTGCAGGTTCAAAGTATTCCTTGGACCTTCACATTGACTATGAAACACAGAAATCTCATCGGAATTAAATACAAAAGGCACAATGCCGCCTTAAGTACAAGAATTGAGACTCCTCTTACAGTCGGTGCTTTGAGCATTCCCTCTGAGAGCAGTATTAGTTTCCGTACACCACTGCAGGTTCAAGTAATCCTTGGACCTTCACATCGACAATGAAACACAGAAATCGCATCGGAATTATATACAAAAGGCACAATGCCGCCTTAAGTACAAGTATAAAGACTCTTCTTACAGACGGTGCTTTGAGCATTCCCTCTGAGACCAGTATTAGTTTCCGATACACCACTGCAGGTTCAATGTATTCCTTGGAGCTTCACATTGACAATGAAACACAGAAATCGCATCGGAATTAAATTCAAAAGGCACAATGCCGCCTTAATGACAAGAATAGAGACTCTTCTTACAGTCGGTGCTATGAGCATTCCCTGTGAGACCAGTATTAGTTTCCGATACACCACTGCAGGTTCATTGTATTCCTTGGACCTTCACATTGACGATGAATCACAGAAAACGCATCGGAATTAAATACAAAAGGCACAATGCCGGCTTAAGTACAAGAATAGAGACTCTCCTTACAATCGGTGCTTTGAGCTTTCCCTGTGAGACCAGTATTAGTTTCCGATACACCACTGCAGATTCAATGTATTTCTTGGACCTTCACATTGACGATGAAACACTGAAATCGCATCGGAATTAAATACAAAAGGGACAATGCCGCCTTAAGTGCAAGAAGAGTGAGACTTCTTAGAGTCTGTGTTTGATACTTTCCTGTGAGACCAGTATTAGTTTCTGATACACCACTGCAGGTTCAATGTATTCCTTGGACCTTCACATTGACGATGAATCACAGAAATCGCATCGGAATTAAATACAAAAGGCACAATGGAGCCTTAAGTACAAGAATAGATACTCTTCTTACAGTCGGTGATTTGAGCATTCCCGCTGAGAGCAGTATTAGTTTCCGATACACCACTGCAGGTTCAAGGTTTTCCTTGGACCTTCACGTTGACTATGAGACACTGAAATCGCATTGGAATTAAATACAAAAGGCACAAGGCCGCCTTAAGTACAAGAATAGAGACTCTTCTTACAGTCGGTGCTTTGAGCAATCCCTATGAGACCAGTATTATTTTCCGATACACCACTGCAGGTTCAAAGTATTGCTTGGAGCTTCACATTGACTATGAAACACAGAAATCGCATCGGAATTAAATGCAAAAGGCACAATCCCGCCTTAAGTACAAGAATAGAGACTCATCTTACAGTCGGCGTTTTGAGCATTCCCTGTGAGACCAGTATTAGTTTCCGATACACCACTGCAGGTTCAATGTATTCCTTGGACCTTCACATTGACGATGAAACACAGAAATCGCATCGGAATTAAATACAAAAGGCACAATTCCACCTTAATTACAAGAATAGACACTCTTCTTACAGTGGATGCTTTGAGCATTCCCTGAGAGACCATTATTAGTTTCCGATACACCACTGCAGGTTCAGTGTATTCCTTGGACATACACATTGACGATGCAATACTGAAATTACATCGGAATTAAATACAAAGGGCACATTGCTGCCTTAAGTGCTAGAAGAGTGAGACTTCTTAGAGTCTGTGCTTTGATCCTTTCCTGTGAGACCAGTATTAGTTTTCGATACACCACTGCAGGTTCAATGTATTCCTTGGACATTCACATTGACGATGAAACACAGAAATCGCATCGGAACTAAATACCAAAGGCACAATGCCGCCTTAATTACAAGAATACTGACTCTTCTTACAGTCGGTGCTTTGTGCATTCCCTGTGAGACCAGTGTTAGTTTCCGATACCCCACTGCAGGTTCAATGTATTCCTTGGACCTTCACATTGACGATGAAATACAGAAATCGCATCGGAATTAAATACTAATGGCACAATGCCGCCTTAAGTACAAGCATAGAGACTATTCTTACAGTCGGTGCTTTGAGCATTCCGTGTGAGACCAGTAATAGTTTCCGATACACCACTGCAGGTTCAATGTATTCCTTGGAGCTTCACATTGATGATGAAACACAGAAATCGCATCGGAATTAAATACAAAAGGCACAATGCCACCTTAAGTACAAGAATAGAGACTCTTCTTGCAGTCGGTGCTTTGAGCATTCCCTGTGAGACCAGTATTACTGTGCGATACACCACTGCAGGTTCAAGGTATTCCTTGGACCTTCACATTGACTATGAAACACAGAAATCACATCGGAATTAATTACAAAAGGCAGAATGCCGCCTTAAGTACTAGAATAGAGACACTTCTTACAGTCGGTGCTTTGAGCATTCCCTCTGAGAGCAGTATTAGTTTCCGTACACCACTGCAGGTTCAAAGTATTCCTTGGACCTTCACATTGACTATGAAACACAGAAATCTCATCGGAATTAAATACAAAAGGCACAATGCCGCCTTAAGTACAAAACTTGAGACTCCTCTTACAGTCGGTGCTTTAAGCATTCCCTCTGAGAGCAGTATTAGTTTCCGTACACCACTGCAGGTTCAAAGTATTCCTTGGACCTTCACATTGATTATGAAACATAGAAATCGCATCGGAATTATATACAAAAGGCACAATGCCGCCTTAAGTACAAGAATAATGACTCTTCTTACAGTCGGTGCTTTGAGCATTCCCTCTGAGACCAGTATTAGTTTCCGATACACCACTGCAGGTTCAATGTATTCCTTGGACCTTCACATTGTCGATGAAACACAGAAATCGCATCGGAATTAAATACAAAAGGCACAATGCCGCCTTAAGTACAAAAATAGAGACTCTTCTTAAAGTCGGTGCTTTGAGCATTCCCTGTCAGACCAGTATTAGTTTCCGATACACCACTGCAGGGTCAATGTATTCCTAGGACACACACATAGACGATGAAACACTGAAATTACATTGGAATTAAATACAATAGGCACTATGCCGCGTTAATTGCAAGAAGAGTGAGACTTCTTAGAGTCTGTGCTTTGATCCTTTCCTGTGAGAACAGTATTAGTTTCCGATACACCACTGCACGTTCAATGTATTTCTGGGACCGTCACATTGACGGTGAAAGACAGAAATCGCGCTGGAATTAAATACAAAAGGCACAATGCGCCTTATGTACAAGAATACAGACTCTTCTTACAGTCGGTTCTTTGAGCATTCCCTGTGAAACCTGTATTAGTTTCCGATACACCACTGCAGGTTCAATTTATTCCTTGGAGCTTTACATTGACGATGAAACACAGAAATTGCATCGGAATTAAATTCAAAAGGCACAATGCCGCCTTAAGGACAAGAATAGAGACTCTTCTTACAGTCGGTGCTATGAGCATTCCCTGTGAGACCAGTATTAGTTTCCGATACACCACTGCAGGTTCAATGTATTCCTTGGACCTTCACATTGACGATGAATCACAGAAATCGCATCGGAATTAAATACAAAAGGCACAATGGAGCCTTAAGTACAAGAATAGAGACTTTTCTTACAGTCGGTGATTTGAGCATTCCTGCTGAGAGCAGTATTAGTTTCCGATACACCACTGCAGGTTCACGGTTTTCCTTGGACCTTCACGTTGACTATGAGACACTGAAATCGCATTGGAATTAAATACAAAAGGCACAAGGCCGCCTTAAGTACAAGAATAGAGACTCTTCTTACAGTCGGTGCTTTGAGCAATCCCTATGAGACCAGTATTATTTTCGATACACCACTGCAGGTTCAAAGTATTGCTTGGAGCTTCACATTGACTATGAAACACAGAAATCGCATCGGAATTAAATGCAAAAGGCACAATCCCGCCTTAAGTACAAGAATAGAGACTCATCTTACAGTCGGCGTTTTGAGCATTCCCTGTGAGACCAGTATTAGTTTCCGATACACCACTGCAGGTTCAATGTATTCCTTGGACCTTCACATTGACTATGAGACACTGAAATCGCATTGGAATTAAATACAAAAGGAACAAGGCCGCCTTAAGTACTAGAATAGAGACACTTCTTACAGTCGGTGCTTTGAGCATTCCCTCTGAGAGCAGTATTAGTTTCCGTACACCACTGCAGGTTCAAAGTATTCCTTGGACCTTCACATTGACTATGAAACACAGAAATCTCATCGGAATTAAATACAAAAGGCACAATGCCGCCTTAAGTACAAGAATTGAGACTCCTCTTACAGTCGGTGCTTTGAGCATTCCCTCTGAGAGCAGTATTAGTTTCCGTACACCACTGCAGGTTCATTGTATTCCTTGGACCTTCACATTGACGATGAATCACAGAAAACGCATCGGAATTAAATACAAAAGGCACAATGCCGGCTTAAGTACAAGAATAGAGACTCTTCTTACAATCGGTGCTTTGAGCTTTCCCTGTGAGACCAGTATTAGTTTCCGATACACCACTGCAGATTCAATGTATTTCTTGGACCTTCACATTGACGATGAAACACTGAAATCGCATCGGAATTAAATACAAAAGGGACAATGCCGCCTTAAGTGCAAGAAGAGTGAGACTTCTTAGAGTCTGTGTTTGATACTTTCCTGTGAGACCAGTATTAGTTTCTGATACACCACTGCAGGTTCAATGTATTCCTTGGACCTTCACATTGACGATGAATCACAGAAATCGCATCGGAATTAAATACAAAAGGCACAATGGAGCCTTAAGTACAAGAATAGATACTCTTCTTAAAGTCGGTAATTTGAGCATTCCCGCTGAGAGCAGTATTAGTTTCCGATACACCACTGCAGGTTCAAGGTTTTCCTTGGACCTTCACGTTGACTATGAGACACTGAAATCGCATTGGAATTAAATACAAAAGGCACAAGGCCGCCTTAAGTACAAGAATAGAGACTCTTCTTACAGTCGGTGCTTTGAGCAATCCCTATGAGACCAGTATTATTTTCGATACACCACTGCAGGTTCAAAGTATTGCTTGGAGCTTCACATTGACTATGAAACACAGAAATCGCATCGGAATTAAATGCAAAAGGCACAATCCCGCCTTAAGTACAAGAATAGAGACTCATCTTACAGTCGGCGTTTTGAGCATTCCCTGTGAGACCAGTATTAGTTTCCGATACACCACTGCAGGTTCAATGTATTCCTTGGACCTTCACATTGACGATGAAACACAGAAATCGCATCGGAATTAAATACAAATCACAATTCCACCTTAATTACAAGAATAGACACTCTTCTTACAGTGGATGCTTTGAGCATTCCCTGAGAAACCATTATTAGTTTCCGATACACCACTGCAGGTTCAGTGTATTCCTTGGACATACACATTGACGATGCAATACTGAAATTACATCGGAATTAAATACAAAGGGCACATTGCTGCCTTAAGTGCTAGAAGAGTGAGACTTCTTAGAGTCTGTGTTTTGATCCTTTCCTGTGTGACCAGTATTAGTTTTCGATACACCACTGCAGGTTCAATGTATTCCTTGGACATTCACATTGACGATGAAACACAGAAATCGCTTCGGAACTAAATACCAAAGGCACAATGCCGCCTTAATTGCAAGAATACTGACTCTTCTTACAGTCGGTGCTTTGTGCATTCCCTGTGAGACCAGTGTTAGTTTCCGATACACCACTGCAGGTTCAATGTATTCCTTGGACCTTCACATTGACGATGAAACACAGAAATCGCATCGGAATTAAATACTAATGGCACAATGCCGCCTTAAGTACAAGCATAGAGACTATTCTTACAGTCGGTGCTTTGAGCATTCCGTGTGAGACCAGTAATAGTTTCCGATACACCACTGCAGGTTCAATGTATTCCTTGGAGCTTCACATTGATGATGAAACACAGAAATCGCATCGGAATTAAATACAAAAGGCACAATGCCACCTTAAGTACAAGAATAGAGACTCTTCTTGCAGTCGGTGCTTTGAGCATTCCCTGTGAGACCAGTATTACTGTGCGATACACCACTGCAGGTTCAAGGTATTCCTTGGACCTTCACATTGACTATGAAACACAGAAATCACATCGGAATTAATTACAAAAGGCAGAATGCCGCCTTAAGTACTAGAATAGAGACACTTCTTACAGTCGGTGCTTTGAGCATTCCCTCTGAGAGCAGTATTAGTTTCCGTACACCACTGCAGGTTCAAAGTATTCCTTGGACCTTCACATTGACTATGAAACACAGAAATCTCATCGGAATTAAATACAAAAGGCACAATGCCGCCTTAAGTACAAAAATTGAGACTCCTCTTACAGTCGGTGCTTTGAGCATTCCCTCTGAGAGCAGTATTAGTTTCCGTACACCACTGCAGGTTCAAAGTATTCCTTGGACCTTCACATTGATTATGAAACATAGAAATCGCATCGGAATTATATACAAAAGGCACAATGCCGCCTTAAGTACAAGAATAATGACTCTTCTTACAGTCGGTGCTTTGAGCATTCCCTCTGAGACCAGTATTAGTTTCCGATACACCACTGCAGGCTCAATGTATTTCTTGGACCTTCTCATTGTCGATGAAACACAGAAATCGCATCGGTATTAAATACAAAAGGCACAATGCCGCCTTAAGTACAAAAATAGAGACTCTTCTTAAAGTCGGTGCTTTGAGCATTCCCTGTCAGACCAGTATTAGTTTCCGATACACCACTGCAGGGTCAACGTATTCCTAGGACACACACATAGACGATGAAACACTGAAATTACATTATAATTAAATACAATAGGCACTATGCCGCGTTAATTGCAAGAAGAGTGAGACTTCTTAGAGTCTGTGCTTTGATCCTTTCCTGTGAGAACAGTATTAGTTTCCGATACACCACTGCACGTTCAATGTATTTCTGGGACCGTCACATTGACGATGAAAGACAGAAATCGCGCTGGTATTAAATTCAAAAGGCACAATGCAGCCTTAAGGACAAGAATAGAGACTCTTCTTACAGTCGGTGCTATGAGCATTCCCTGTGAGACCAGTATTAGTTTCCGATACACCACTGCAGGTTCAATGTATTCCTTGGACCTTCACATTGACGATGAATCACAGAAATCGCATCGGAATTAAATACAAAAGGCACAATGGAGCCTTAAGTACAAGAATAGAGACTCTTCTTACAGTCGGTGATTTGAGCATTCCTGCTGAGAGCAGTATTAGTTTCCGATACACCACTGCAGGTTCAAGGTTTTCCTTGGACCTTTACATTGACTATGAGACACTGAAATCGCATTGGAATTAAATACAAAAGGAACAAGGCCGCCTTAAGTACAAGAATAGAGACTCTTCTTACAGTCGGTGCTTTGAGCAATCCCTATGAGACCAGTATTAGTTTCCGATACACCACTGCAGGTTCAAAGTATTGCTTGGAGCTTCACATTGACTATGAAACACGGAAATCGCATCGGAATTAAATGCAAAAGGCACAATCCCGCCTTAAGTACAAGAATAGAGACTCTTCTTACAGTCGGCGTTTTGAGCATTCCCTGTGAGACCAGTATTAGTTTCCGATACACCACTGCAGGTTCAATGTATTCCTTGGACCTTCACATTGACGATGAAACACAGAAATCCCATCGGAATTAAATACAAAAGGCACAATGCCGCCTTAAGTAGAAGAATAGAGACTCTTCTTAGAGTCTGTGCTTTGATCCTTTCCTGTGAGACCAGTATTAGTTTCCGATACACCACTGCAGGTTCAATGTATTCCTTGGACCTTCACATTGACGATGAAACACAGACATCGCATCGGAATTAAATACAAAAGGCACAATGCCGCCTTAAGTACAAGAAAACAGACTCTTCTTACAGTCTGTGCTTTGAGCATTCCCTGTAGGACCAGTATTAGTTTCCGATACACCACTGCAGGTTCAATGTATTCCCTGGACATTCACATTGACGATGAAACACAGAAATCGCATCGGAATTAAATACAAAACGCACAATGCCGCCTTAAGTACAAGAATAGAGACTCTTCTTACAATCGGTGCTTTAAACATTCCCTGTGAGAGCAGTATTAGTTTCCGATACACCACTGCAGGGTGAATGTATTCCTTGGACATACACATTGACGATGAAACACTGAAATTACATCGGAATTAAATACAAAAGGCACTATGCCGCCTTAATTGCAAGAAGAGTGAGACTTCTTAGAGTCTGTGCTTTGATCCTTTCCTGTGAGCCCAGTATTAGTTTCCGATACACCACAGTACGTTCAATGTATTTCTAGGACCGTCACATTGACGATGTAAAACAGAAATCGCACTGGAATTAAATACAAAAGGCACAATGCCGCCTTATGTACAAGAATACAGACTCTTCTTACAGTCGGTTCTTTGAGCATTCTCTGTGAGACCTGTATTAGTTTCCGATACACCACTGCAGGTTCAATGTATACCTTGGAGCTTCACATTGACGATGAAACACAGAAATGGCATCGGAATTAAATTCAAAAGGCACAATGCCGCCTTAAGTACAAGAAGAGTGAGACTTCTTAGAGTCTGTGTTTGATCCTTTCCTGTGAGACCAGTATTAGTTTCTGATACACCACTGCAGGTACAATGTATTCCTTGGAGCTTCACATTGACGATGAAACACAGAAATCGCACCGGAAATAAATACAAAAGGCACAAAACTGCCTTAAGTGAGGGAGTAGAGACTCTTCTTACAGTCGTTGCTGTGAGCATTCCCTGTGAGACCAGTATTAGTTTCCGATACACCACTGCAGATTTAATGTATTCCTTGGACCTTCACATTGACGATGAAACACTGAAATCGCATCGGAATTAAATACAAAAGGGACAATGCCGCCTTAAGTGCAAGAAGAGTGAGACTTCTGAGAGTCTGTGTTTGATCCTTTCCTGTGAGACCAGTATTAGTTTCTGATACACCACTGCAGGTTCAATATATTCCTTGGACCTTCACATTGACGATGAATCAGTGAAATCGCATCGGAATTAAATACAAGAGGCACAATGGCGCCTTAAGTACAAGAATTGAGACTCCTCTTACAGTCGGTGCTTTGAGCATTCCCTCTGAGAGCAGTATTAGTTTCCGTACACCACTGCAGGTTCAAAGTATTCCTTGGACCTTCACATCGACAATGAAACACAGAAATCGCATCGGAATTATATACAAAAGGCACAATGCCGCCTTAAGTACAAGAATAAAGACTCTTCTTACAGTCGGTGCTTTGAGCATTCCCTCTGAGACCAGTATTAGTTTCCGATACACCACTGCAGGTTCAATGTATTCCTTGGACCTTCACATTGTCGATGAAACACAGAAATCGCAACGGAATTAAATACAAAAGGCACAATGCCGCCTTAAGTACAATAATAGAGACTCTTCTTACAGTCGGTGCTTTGAGCATTCCCTGTGAGACCAGTATTAGTTTCCGATACACCACTGCAGGGACAATGTATTCCTTGGACATACACATAGACGATGAAACACTGAAATTACATTGGAATTAAATACAATAGGCACTATGCCGCGTTAATTGCAAGAAGAGTGAGACTTCTTAGAGTCTGTGCTTTGATCCTTTCCTGTGAGCCCAGAATTAGTTTCCGATACACCACTGCACGTTCAATGTATTTCTAGGACCGTCACATTGACGATGAAAGACAGAAATCGCACTGGAATTAAATACAAAAGGCACAATGCGCCTTATGTACAAGAATAGAGACTCTTCTTACAGTCGGTTCTTTGAGCATTCTATGTGGAACCTGTATTAGTTTCCGATACACCACTGCAGTTTCAATGTATTCCTTGGAGCTTCACATTGACGATGAAACACAGAAATCGCATCGGAATTAAATTCAAAAGGCACAATGCCGCCTTAATGACAAGAATAGAGACTCTTCTTACAGTCGGTGCTATGAGCATTCCCTGTGAGACCAGTATTAGTTTCCGATACACCACTGCAGGTTCAATGTATGCCTAAGACCTTCACATTGACGATGAATCACAGAAATCGCATCGGAATTAAATACAAAAGGCACAATGCCGGCTGAAGTACATGAATAGAGACTCTTCTTACAATCGGTGCTTTGAGCTTTCCCTGTGAGACCAGTATTAGTTTCCGATACACCACTGCAGATTCAATGTATTTCTTGGACCTTCACATTGACGATGAAACACTGAAATCGCATCGGAATTAAATACAAAAGGGACAATGCCGCCTTAAGTGCAAGAAGAGTGAGACTTCTTAGAGTCTGTGTTTGATCCTTTCCTGTGAGACCAGTATTAGTTTCTGATACACCACTGCAGGTTCAATGTATTCCTTGGACCTTCACATTGACGATGAATCACAGAAATCGCATCGGAATTAAATACAAAAGGCACAATGGAGCCTGAAGTACAAGAATAGAGACTCTTCTTACAGTTGGTGATTTGAGCATTCCCGCTGAGAGCAGTATTAGTTTCCGATACACCACTGCAGGTTCAAGGTTTTCCTTGGACCTTCACATTGACTATGAGACACTGAAATCACATTGGAATTAAATACAAAAGGCACAAGGCCGCCTCAAGTACAAGAATGGAGACTCTTCTTACAGTCGGTGCTTTGAGCAATCCCTATGAGACCAGTATTAGTTTCCGATACACCACTGCAGGTTCAAAGTATTGCTTGGAGCTTCACATTGACTATGAAACACAGAAATCGCATCGGAATTAAATGCAAAAGGCACAACCCCGCCATAAGTACAAGAATAGAGACTCTTCTTACAGTCGGCGTTTTGAGCATTCCCTGTGAGACCAGTATTAGTTTCCGATACACCACTGCAGGTTCAATGTATTCCTTGGACCTTCACATTGACGATGAAACACAGAAATCGCATCGGAATTAAATACAAAAGGCACAATTCCACCTTAATTACAAGAATAGACACTCTTCTTACAGTCGATGCTTTGAGCATTCCCTGAGAGACCATTATTAGTTTCCGATACACCACTGCAGGTTCAGTGTATTCCTTGGACATACACATTGACGATGCAATACTGAAATTACATCGGATTTAAATACAAAGGGCACAATGCTGCCTTAAGTGCTAGAAGAGTGAGACTTCTTAGAGTCTGTGCTTTGATCCTTTCCTGTGAGACCAGTATTAGTTTTCGATACACCACTGCAGGTTCAATGTATTCCTTGGACATTCACATTGACGATGAAACACAGAAATCGCATCCGAACTAAATACCAAAGGCACAATGCCGCCTTAATTACAAGAATACTGACTCTTCTTACAGTAGGTGCTTTGTGCATTCCCTGTGGGACCAGTGTTAGTTTCCGATACACCACTGCAGGTTCAATGTATTCCTTGGACCTTCACATTGACGATGAAACACAGAAATCGCATCGGAATTAAATACTAAAGGCACAATGCCGCCTTAAGTACAAGCATAGAGACTCTTCTTACAGTCGGTGCTATGAGCATTCCGTGTGACACCAGTAATAGTTTCCGATACACCACTGCAGGTTCAGTGTATTCCTTGGAGCTTCACATTGATGATGAAACACAGAAATCGCATCGGAATAAAATACAAAAGGCACAATGCCACCTTAAGTACAAGAATAGAGACTCTTCTTGCAGTCGGTGCTTTGAGCATTCCCTGTGAGACCAGTATTACTGTCCGATACTCCACTGCAGGTTCAAGGTATTCCTTGGACCTTCACATTGACTATGAAACACAGAAATCGCATCGGAATTAATTACAAAAGGCAGAATGCCGCCCTAAGTACTAGAATAGAGACACTTCTTACAGTCGGTGCTTTGAGCATTCCCTCTGAGAGCAGTATTAGTTTCCGATACACCACTGCAGGTTCAATGTATTCCTTGGACCATCACATTGACGATGAAACACTGAAATCGCGTCGGAATTAAATACAAAAGGGACAATGCCGCCTTAAGTGCAAGAAGAGTTAGACTTCTTAGAGTCTGTGTTTGATCCTTTCCTGTGAGACCAGTATTAGTTTCTGATACACCACTGCAGGTTCAATGTATTCCTTGGACCTTCACATTGACGATGAAACACTGAAATCGCGTCGGAATTAAATACAAAAGGGACAATGCCGCCTTAAGTGCAAGAAGTGTTAGACTTCTTAGAGTCTGTGTTTGATCCTTTCCTGTGAGACCAGTATTAGTTTCTGATACACCACTGCAGGTTCAATGTATTCCTTGGACCATCACATTGACGATGAAACACTGAAATCGCGTCGGAATTAAATACAAAAGGGACAATGCCGGCTTAAGTGCAAGAAGAGTTAGACTTCTTAGAGTCTGTGTTTGATCCTTTCCTGTGAGACCAGTATTAGTTTCTGATACACCACTGCAGGTTCAATGTATTCCTTGGACCTTCACATTGACGATGAATCACAGAAATCGCATCGGAATTAAATACAAAAGGCACAATGGCGCCTTAAGTGCAAGAATAGAGCCTCTTGTTACAGTCGGTGCTTGGAGCATTCCCTGTGAGACCAGCATTAGTTTCCGATACACCACTGCAGATTCAATGTATTTCTTGGAGCTTCACATTGACGATGAAACACAGAAATCGCATCGGAATTAAATTCAAAAGGCACAATGCCGCCTTAAGTACAAGAATAGAGACTCTTCTTACAGTCGGTGCTATGAGCATTCCCTGTGAGACCAGTATTAGCTTCCGATACACCACTGCAGGTTCAATGTATTCCTTGGACCTTCTCATTGACGATGAATCACATAAATCGCATCGGAATTAAATACAAAAGGCACAATGCCGCCTTAAGTACTAGAATAGAGACTCTTCTTACAATCGGTGCTATGAGCATTCCCTGTGAGACCAGTATTAGTTTCCGATACACCACTGCAGGTTCATTGTATTCCTTGGAACTTCACATTGACGATGAAACACAGAAATCGCACCGGAATTAAATACAAAAGGCACAAAACCGCCTTAAGTGAGGGAGTAGAGACTCTTCTTACAGTCGTTGCTTTGAGCATTCCCTGTGAGACCAGTATTAGTTTCCGTTACACAGCTGCAGGTTCAATGTATTCCTTGGACCTTCACATTGTCGGTGAAACACAGAAATCGCATCGGAATTAAAAACAAAAGGCACAATGCCGCCTTAAGTACAAAAATAGAGACTCTTCTTACAGTCCTTGCTTTGAGCATTCCCTGTGAGCCCAGTATTAGTTTCCGATACACCACTGCGCGTTCAATGTATTTCTAGGACCGTCACATTGACGATGAAAGACAGAAATCGCACTGGAATTAAATACAAAAGGCACAATGCGCCCTATGTACAAGAATACAGACGCTTCTTACAGTCGGTTCTTTGAGCATTCTCTGTGAGACCTGTATTAGTTTCCGATACACCACTGCAGGTTCAATTTATTCCTTGGAGCTTCACATTGACTATGAGACACTGAAATCGCATTGGATTTAAATACAAAAGGAACAAGGCCGCCTTAAGTACAAGAATAGAGACTCTTCTTACAGTCGGTGCTTTGAGCAATCCCTATGAGACCAGTATTAGTTTCCGATACACCACTGCAGGTTCAAAGTATTGCTTGGAGCTTCACACTGACTATGAAACACGGAAATCGCATCGGAATTAAATGCAAAAGGCACAATCCCGCCTTAAGTACAAGAATAGAGACTCTTCTTACAGTCGGCGTTTTGAGCATTCCCTGTGAGACCAGTATTAGTTTCCGATACACCACTGCAGGTTCAATGTATTCCTTGGACCTTCACATTGACGATGAAACACAGAAATCCCATCGGAATTAAATACAAAAGGCACAATGCCGCCTTAAGTACAAGAATAGAGACTCTTCTTAGTGTCTGTGCTTTGATCCGTTCCTGTGAGACCAGTATTAGTTTCCGATACACCACTGCAGGTTCAATGTATTCCTTGGACCTTCACATTGACGATGAAACACAGAAATAGCATCGGAATTAAATACAAAAGGCACAATGCCGCCTTAAGTACAAGAAAACAGACTCTTCTTACAGTCTGTGCTTTGAGCATTCCCTGTAGGACCAGTATTAGTTTTGATACACCACTGCAGGTTCAATGTATTCCTTGGACCTTCACATTGACGATGAAACACAGAAAACGCATCGGAATTAAATACAAAACGCACAATGCCGCCTTAAGTACAAGAATACAGACTCTTCTTACAATCGGTGTTGGAGCAATCCCTGTGAGAACAGTATTAGTTTCCGATACACCACTGCAGGGTGAATGTATTCCTTGGACATACACATTGACGATGAAACACTGAAATTACATCCGAATTAAATACAAAAGGCACTATGCCGCCTTAATTGCAAGAAGAGTGAGACTTCTTAGAGTCTGTGCTTTGATCCTTTCCTGTGAGCCCAGTATTAGTTTCCGATACACCACTGTACGTTCAATGTATTTCTAGGACCGTCACATTGACGATGAAAGACAGAAATCGCACTGGAATTAAATACAAAAGGCACAATGCCGCCTTAAGTACAAGAATACAGACTCTTCTTACAGTCGGTTCTTTGAGCATTCTCTGTGAGACCTGTATTAGTTTCCGATACACCACTGCAGGTTCAATGTATACCTTGGAGCATCACATTGACGATGAAACACAGAAATCGCATCGGAATTAAATTCAAAAGGCACAATGCCGCCTTAAGTACAAGAAGAGTGAGACTTCTTAGAGTCTGTGTTTGATCCTTTCCTGTGAGACCAGTATTAGTTTCTGATACACCACTGCTGGTTCAATGTATTCCTTGGAGCTTCACATTGACGATGAAACACAGAAATCGCACCGGAATTAAATACAAAAGGCACAAAACTGCCTTAAGTGAGGGAGTAGACTCTTCTTACAGTCGTTGCTTTGAGCATTCCCTGTGAGACCAGTATTAGTTTCCGATACACCACTGCAGATTCAATGTATTCCTTGGACCATCACATTGACGATGAAACACTGAAATCGCGTCGGAATTAAATACAAAAGGGACAATGCCGCCTTAAGTGCAAGAAGAGTTAGACTTCTTAGAGTCTGTGTTTGATCCTTTCCTGTGAGACCAGTATTAGTTTCTGATACACCACTGCAGGTTCAATGTATTCCTTGGACCTTCACATTGACGATGAATCACAGAAATCGCATCGGAATTAAATACAAAAGGCACAAAACCGCCTTAAGTGAGGGAGTAGAGACTCTTCTTACAGTCGTTGCTTTGAGCATTCCCTGTGAGACCAGTATTAGTTTCCGATACACAGCTGCAGGTTCAATGTATTCCTTGGACCTTCACATTGACGATGAAACACAGAAATCGCAACGGAATTAAATTTAAAAGGCACAATGCCGCCTTAAGTACAAGAATAGAGATTCTACTTACAGTCGGTGCTATGAGCATTCCCTGTGAGACCAGTATTAGTTTCCGATACACCACTGCATGTTCAATGTATTCCTTGGACTTTCACATTGACGATGAAACACAGAAATCGCATCGGAATTAAATACAAAAGGCACAATGCCGCCTTAATTACAAGAATAGAGCCTCTTCTTACAGTCGGTGCTTTGAGCATTCCCCGTGAGACCAGTAATAGATTCCGATACACCACTGCAGGTTCAATGTATTCCTTGGACGTCCACATTCACGATGAAACACAGAAATTGCATCGGAATTAAATACAAAAGGCACAATACCGCCTTAAGTACAGGAATAGAGACACTTCATACAATTGGTGCTTTGAGCATTCCCTCTGAGAGCAGTATTAGTTTCCGATACCCCACTGCAGGTTCAATGTGTTCCTTGGACATAGACAATGACGATGAAACACTGAAATTACATGGGAATTAAATACAAAAGACAGAATGCCGCCTTAATGCAAGACGATTCAGTCATTTTAGAATCCATTCTTTGATCCTTTCCTGTGAGACCAGTATTAGTTTCCGATACACCACTGCAGGTTCAATGTATTCCTTTGACCTTCATATTGACGATGAAACACAGAAATCGCATCGTAATTACATAAAAAAGGCACAATGCCGCCTTAAGTACAAGAATAGAGACTCTTCATACAGTCGGTGCTTTGAGCATTCCCGCTGAGAGCAGTATTAGTTTCCGATACACAACTGCAGGTTCAAGGTTTTCCTTGGACCTTCACATTGACTATGAGACACAGAAATCGCATCGGAATTAAATACAAAAGGCACAAGGCTGCCTTAAGTACAAGTATAGAGACTCTTCTTACTGTCGGTGCTTTGAGCAATCCCTGTGAGACCAGTATTAGTTTCCGATACACCACTGCAGGTTCAAAGTATTGCTAGGAGCTTCACATTGACTATGAAACACAGAAATCGCATCGGAATTAAATGCAAAAGGCACAATGCCGCCTTCAGTACAAGAATAGAGACTCTTCTTACTGTCGCTGATTTGAGCATTAACTGTGAGACCAGTATTAGATTCCGATAAACCACTGTAGGTTCAATGTATTCCTTGGACATACACATTCACGATGAAATACTGAAATTACATCGGAATTAAATACAAAAGGCACAATGCCGCCTTAAGTGCTAGAAGAGTGAGACTTCTTAGAGTCTGTGCCTTGATCCCTTCCTGTGCGACCAATATTAGTTTCCGATACACCACTGCAGGTTCAATGTATTCCTTGGACCTTCACATTGACGATGAAGTACAGAAATCGCATCGGAACTAAATACAAAAGGCACAATGCCGAATTAATTACAAGAATAGAGACTCTTCTTACAGTCGGTGCTTTGAGCATTCATGTGAGACCAGTAATAGCTTCCGATACACCACTGCAGGTTCAATGTATTCCTTGGACCTTCACATTGACGATGAAACACAGAAATCGAATCGGAATTAAATACAAAAGGCACAAAGCCGCATTAAGTACAAGAATAGAGACTCTTCTTACAGTCGGTGTTTTGAGCATTCCCTGTGAGACCAGTATTAGTTTCCGATACACCACTGCAGGTTCAATGTATTCCTTGGACCTTCACATTGACGATGAAACACAGATATCGCATCGGAATTAAATACAGAAGGGACAATGCCGCCTTAAGTACAAGAATAGAGACTCTTCTTACAGTCGATGCTTTGAGCATTCCCTGTGAGACCATTATTAGTTTCCGATACACCACTGCAGGTTCAATGTATTAGTTGGACATACACATTGACGATGGAATACTGAAATTACATCGGAATTAAATACAAAGGGCACAATGCCGCCTTAAGTGCTAGAAGAGTGAGACTTCTTAGAGTCTGTGCCTTGATCCTTTCCTGTGAGACCAGTATTAGATTCCGATACACAGCTGCAGGTTCAATGTATTCCTTGGACATTCACATTGACGATCAAACACTGATATCGCATCGGAATTAAATACAGAAGGGACAATGCCGCCTTAAGTACAAGAATAGAGACTCTTCTTACAGTCGATGCTTTGAGCATTCCCTGTGAGACCATTATTAGTTTCCGATACACCACTGCAGGTTCAATGTATTCCTTGGACATACACATTGACGATGGAATACTGAATTTACATCGGAATTAAATACAAAAGGCACAATGCCGCCTTAATTGCAAGAAGAGTGAGACTTCTTAGAGTCTGTGCTTTGATCCTTTCCTGTGAGACCATATTAGTTTCCGATACACCACTCCACGTTCAATATATTCCTTGGACGGTCAAATTAAATATGAAAGACAGAAATCGTATCGGAATTAAACTCAAAAGGCACTAAGCCGCTTTAAGTACAAGAATAGAGACTCTTCTTACAGTCGTTGCTATGAGCTTTCCCTGTGAAACCAGTATTAGTTTCCGGTACACCACTGCAGGTTCAATGTTTTCCTTGGACCTTCACATTGACGATGAAACACTGCAATCGCATCGGAATTAAATACAAATGGCACAATGCCGCCTTAAGTGCTAGAAGAGTGAGACTTCCTAGAGTCTGTGCCTTGATCCTTTCCTGAGAGACCAGTATTAGTTTCCGATACACCACTGCAGGTTCAACGTATTCCTTGGACTTTCACATTGACGATGAAACACAGAAATCGCATCGGAATTAAATACAAAAGGCAGAATGCCGCCTTAAATACAAGAATAGAGCCTCTTCTTACAGTCGGTGCTTTGAGCATTCCCTGTGAGACCAGTAATAGATTCCGATACACCACTGCAGCTTCAATGTATTCCTTGGACGTCCACATTCACGATGAAACACAGAAATTGCATCGGAATTAAATACAAAAGGCACAATACCGCCTTAAGTACAGGAATAGAGACACTTCTTACAATTGGTGCTTTGAGCATTCCCTCTGAGAGCAGTATTAGTTTCCGATACCCCACTGCAGGTTCAATGTGTTCCTTGGACATAGACAATGACGATGAAACACTGAAATTACATGGGAATTAAATACAAAAGACAGAATGCCGCCTTAATGCAAGACGATTCAGTCATTTTAGAATCCATTCTTTGATCCTTTCCTGTGAGACCAGTATTAGTTTCCGATACACCACTGCAGGTTCAATTTACTCCTTTGACCTTCACATTGACGATGAAACACAGAAATCGCATCGTAAATACATAAAAAAGGCACAATGCCGCCTTAAGTACAAGAATAGAGACTCTTCATACAGTCGGTGCTTTGAGCATTCCCGCTGAGAGCAGTATTAGTTTCCGATACACCACTGCAGGTTCAAGGTTTTCCTTGGACCTTCACATACACTATGAGACACAGAAATCGCATCGGAATTAAATACAAAAGGCACAAGGCTGCCTTAAGTACAAGTATAGAGACTCTTCTTACTGTCGGTGCTTTGAGCAATCCCTGTGAGACCAGTATTTGTTTCCGATACACCACTGCAGGTTCAAAGTATTGCTAGGAGCTTCACATTGACTATGAAACACAGAAATCGCATCGGAATTAAATGCAAAAGGCACAATGCCGCCTTAAGTACAAGAATAGAGACTCTTCTTACTGTCGCTGCTTTGAGCATCAACTGTGAGACCAGTATTAGATTCCGATAAACCACTGTAGGTTCAATGTATTCCTTGGACATACACATTCACGATGAAATACTGAAATTACATCGGAATTAAATACAAAAGGCACAATGCCGCCTTAAGTGCTAGAAGAGTGAGACTTCTTAGAGTCTGTGACTTGATCCTTTCCTGTGCGACCAATATTAGTTTCCGATACACCACTGCAGGTTCAATGTATTCCTTGGACTTTCACATTGACGATGAAGTACAGAAATCGCATCGGAACTAAATACAAAAGGCACAATGCCGAATTAATTACAAGAATAGAGACTCTTCTTACAGTCGGTGCTTTGAGCATTCATGTGAGACCAGTAATAGTTTCCGATACACCACTGCAGGTTCAATGTATTCCTTGGACCTTCACATTGACGATGAAACACAGAAATCGAATCGGAATTAAATACAAAAGGCACAATGCCGCCCAAAGTACTAGAATTGAGACTCTTCTTACAGTCGGTGCTTTGAGCATTCGCTGTGAGACCAGTATTAGTTTCCGATACACCACTACAGGTTCAAAGTATTCCTTGGTCCTTCACATTGACTATGAAACACAGAGATCGCATCGGAATTAAATGCAAAAGGCACAAAGCCGCATTAAGTACAAGAATAGAGACTCTTCTTACAGTCGGTGTTTTGAGCATTCCCTGTGAGACCAGTATTAGTTTCCGATACACCACTGCAGGTTCAATGTATTCCTTGGACCTTCACATTGACGATGAAACACAGAAATCGCATCGGAATTAAATACAGAAGGGACAATGCCGCCTTAAGTACAAGAATAGAGACTCTTCTTACAGTCGATGCTTTGAGCATTCCCTGTGAGACCATTATTAGTTTCCGATACACAACTGCAGGTTCAATGTATTCCTTGGACATACACATTGACGATGGAATACTGAAATTACATCGGAATTAAATACAAAGTGCACAATGCCGCCTTAAGTGCTAGAAGAGTGAGACTTCTTAGAGTCTGTGCCTTGATCCTTTCCTGTGAGACCAGTATTAGTTTCCGATACACCACTGCAGGTTCAATGTATTCCTTGGACCTTCACATTGATGATGAAACACAGAAATCGCATCGGAATTAAATACAAAAGGCACAATTTCACCCTAAGAACAAGAATAGAGACTCTTCTTGCAGTCGGTGCTTTGAGCATTCCCTGTGAGACCAGTATTAGTGTCCGATACACCACTGCTGGTTCAAAGTATTCCTTGGACCTTCACATTGACTATGAAACACAGAAATGGCATCGGAATTAAATACAAATGGCACAATGTCGCCTTAAGTACAAGAATAGAGACACTTCTTACAGTCGGTGCTTTGAGCATTAAACCTGAGAGCAGTATTAGTTTCCGTACACCACTGCAGGTTCAAAGTATTCCTTGGACCTTCACATTGACTATGAAACACAGAAATCGCATCGGAATTAAATACAAAAGGCACAATGGCGCCTTAAGTACAAGATTAGAGACTCTTCTTACAGTCGGTGCTATGAGTATTCACTGTGAGGCCAGTATTAGTTTCCGATACACCACTGCACGTGCAATGTATTCCTTGGACCTTCACATTGACGATGAAACACTGAAATCGCATCGGAATTAAATACAAAAGGGACAATGCCGCCTTAAGTGCAAGAAAAGTAAGACTTCTTAGAGTCTGTGCTTTGATCCTTTCCTGTGAGACCAGTATTAGTTTCTGATACACCACGCCAGTTCAATGTATTCCTTGGAGCTTCACATTGACGATGAAACACAGAAATCGCATCGGAATTAAATACAAAAGGCACAAAGCCGCCTTAAGTACAAGAATAGAGACACTTCTTACAGTCGTAGCTATGAGCATTCCCTGTGAGACCAGTATTAGATTCCGATACACAGCTGCAGGTTCAATGTATTCCTTGGACATTCACATTGACGATCAAACACTGTAATTACATTGGAATTAAATACAAAAGGCACAATGCCGCCTTAATTGCAAGAAGAGTGAGACTTCTTAGAATCTGTGCTTAGATCCTTTCCTGTGAGACCATATTAGTTTCCGATACACCACTCCACGTTCAATATATTCCTTGGACGGTCAAATTGAATATGAAAGACAGAAATCGTATCGGAATTAAACTCAAAAGGCACTAAGCCGCCTTAAGTACAAGAATAGAGACTCTTCTTACAGTCGTTGCTATGAGCTTTCCCTGTGAAACCAGTATTAGTTTCCGATACACCACTGCAGGTTCAATGTTTTCCTTGGACCTTCACATTGACGATGAAACACTGCAATCGCATCGGAATTAAATACAAAAGGGACAATGCCGCCGTAAGTGCAAGAGGAGTGAGACTTCTTAGAGTCTGTGCTTTGATCCTTTCCTGTGAGACCAGTATTAGTTTCTGATACACCACTGCAGGTTCAATGTATCCCTTGGACCTTCACATTGACGATGAAACACAGAAATCGCATCGTAATTACATACAAAAGGCACAATGGCGCCTTAAGTACAAGAATAGAGACTCTTCTTACAGTCGGTGCTTTGAGCACTCCCTCTGAGACCAGTATAAGATTCCGATACACCACTGCAGGTTCAATGTATTCCTTGGACCTTCACATTGACGATGAAACACAGAAATCGCATCGGAATTAAATACAAAAGGCACAATGCCGCCTTAAGTACAAGAATAGAGACTCTTCTTACAGTCGGTGCTTTGAGCAATATCTGTGAGACCAGTATTAGTTTCCGATACACCACTGCAGGTTCAAAGTATTGCTTGGAGCTTCACATTGACTATGAAAAACAGAAATCGCATCGGAATTAAATGCAAAAGGCACAATGCCGCCTTAAGTACAAGAATAGAGACTCTTCTTACAGTCGGTGTTTTGAGCATTCCCTGTGAGACCAGTATTAGTTTCCGATACACCACTGCAGGTTCAATGTATTCCTTGGACCTTCACATTGACGATGAAACACAGAAATCGAATCGGAATTAAATACAAAAGGCACAATGCCGCCCAAAGTACTAGAATTGAGACTCTTCTTACAGTCGGTGCTTTGAGCATTCGCTGTGAGACCAGTATTAGTTTCCGATACACCACTACAGGTTCAAAGTATTCCTTGGTCCTTCACATTGACTATGAAACACAGAGATCGCATCGGAATTAAATGCAAAAGGCACAAAGCCGCATTAAGTACAAGAATAGAGACTCTTCTTACAGTCGGTGTTTTGAGCATTCCCTGTGAGACCAGTATTAGTTTCCGATACACCACTGCAGGTTCAATGTATTCCTTGGACCTTCACATTGACGATGAAACACAGAAATCGCATCGGAATTAAATACAGAAGGGACAATGCCGCCTTAAGTACAAGAATAGAGACTCTTCTTACAGTCGATGCTTTGAGCATTCCCTGTGAGCCCATTATTAGTTTCCGATACACAACTGCAGGTTCAATGTATTCCTTGGACATACACATTGACGATGGAATACTGAAATTACATCGGAATTAAATACAAAGGGCACAATGCCGCCTTAAGTGCTAGAAGAGTGAGACTTCTTAGAGTCTGTGCCTTGATCCTTTCCTGTGAGACCAGTATTAGTTTCCGATACACCACTGCAGGTTCAATGTATTCCTTGGACCTTCACATTGATGATGAAACACAGAAATCGCATCGGAATTAAATACAAAAGGCACAATTTCACCCTAAGAACAAGAATAGAGACTCTTCTTGCAGTCGGTGCTTTGAGCATTCCCTGTGAGACCAGTATTAGTGTCCGATACACCACTGCTGGTTCAAAGTATTCCTTGGACCTTCACATTGACTATGAAACACAGAAATGGCATCGGAATTAAATACAAATGGCACAATGTCGCCTTAAGTACAAGAATAGAGACACTTCTTACAGTCGGTGCTTTGAGCATTAAACCTGAGAGCAGTATTAGTATCCGTACACCACTGCAGGTTCAAAGTATTCCTTGGACCTTCACATTGACTATGAAACACAGAAATCGCATCGGAATTAAATACAAAAGGCACAATGGCGCCTTAAGTACAAGATTAGAGACTCTTCTTACAGTCGGTGCTATGAGTATTCACTGTGAGGCCAGTATTAGTTTCCGATACACCACTGCACGTGCAATGTATTCCTTGGACCTTCACATTGACGATGAAACACTGAAATCGCATCGGAATTAAATACAAAAGGGACAATGCCGCCTTAAGTGCAAGAAAAGTAAGACTTCTTAGAGTCTGTGCTTTGATCCTTTCCTGTGAGACCAGTATTAGTTTCTGATACACCACGCCAGTTCAATGTATTCCTTGGAGCTTCACATTGACGATGAAACACAGAAATCGCATCGGAATTAAATACAAAAGGCACAAAGCCGCCTTAAGTACAAGAATAGAGACACTTCTTACAGTCGTAGCTATGAGCATTCCCTGTGAGACCAGTATTAGATTCCGATACACAGCTGCAGGTTCAATGTATTCCTTGGACATTCACATTGACGATCAAACACTGTAATTACATTGGAATTAAATACAAAAGGCACAATGCCGCCTTAATTGCAAGAAGAGTGAGACTTCTTAGAATCTGTGCTTAGATCCTTTCCTGTGAGACCATATTAGTTTCCGATACACCACTCCACGTTCAATATATTCCTTGGACGGTCAAATTGAATATGAAAGACAGAAATCGTATCGGAATTAAACTCAAAAGGCACTAAGCCGCCTTAAGTACAAGAATAGAGACTCTTCTTACAGTCGTTGCTATGAGCTTTCCCTGTGAAACCAGTATTAGTTTCCGATACACCACTGCAGGTTCAATGTTTTCCTTGGACCTTCACATTGACGATGAAACACTGCAATCGCATCGGAATTAAATACAAAAGGGACAATGCCGCCGTAAGTGCAAGAGGAGTGAGACTTCTTAGAGTCTGTGCTTTGATCCTTTCCTGTGAGACCAGTATTAGTTTCTGATACACCACTGCAGGTTCAATGTATCCCTTGGACCTTCACATTGACGATGAAACACAGAAATCGCATCGTAATTACATACAAAAGGCACAATGGCGCCTTAAGTACAAGAATAGAGACTCTTCTTACAGTCGGTGCTTTGAGCACTCCCTCTGAGACCAGTATAAGTTTCCGATACACCACTGCAGGTTCAATGTATTCCTTGGACTTTCACATTGACGATGAAACACAGAAATCGCATCGGAATTAAATACAAAAGGCACAATGCCGCCTTAAGTACAAGAATAGAGACTCTTCTTACAGTCGGTGCTTTGAGCAATATCTGTGAGACCAGTATTAGTTTCCGATACACCACTGCAGGTTCAAAGTATTGCTTGGAGCTTCACATTGACTATGAAAAACAGAAATCGCATCGGAATTAAATGCAAAAGGCACAATGCCGCCTTAAGTACAAGAATAGAGACTCTTCTTACTGTCGCTGCTTTGAGCATCAACTGTGAGACCAGTATTAGATTCCGATAAACCACTGTAGGTTCAATGTATTCCTTGGACATACACATTCACGATGAAATACTGAAATTACATCGGAATTAAATACAAAAGGCACAATGCCGCCTTAAGTGCTAGAAGAGTGAGACTTCTTAGAGTCTGTGACTTGATCCTTTCCTGTGCGACCAATATTAGTTTCCGATACACCACTGCAGGTTCAATGTATTCCTTGGACTTTCACATTGACGATGAAGTACAGAAATCGCATCGGAACTAAATACAAAAGGCACAATGCCGAATTAATTACAAGAATAGAGACTCTTCTTACAGTCGGTGCTTTGAGCATTCATGTGAGACCAGTAATAGTTTCCGATACACCACTGCAGGTTCAATGTATTCCTTGGACCTTCACATTGACGATGAAACACAGAAATCGAATCGGAATTAAATACAAAAGGCACAATGCCGCCCAAAGTACTAGAATTGAGACTCTTCTTACAGTCGGTGCTTTGAGCATTCGCTGTGAGACCAGTATTAGTTTCCGATACACCACTACAGGTTCAAAGTATTCCTTGGTCCTTCACATTGACTATGAAACACAGAGATCGCATCGGAATTAAATGCAAAAGGCACAAAGCCGCATTAAGTACAAGAATAGAGACTCTTCTTACAGTCGGTGTTTTGAGCATTCCCTGTGAGACCAGTATTAGTTTCCGATACACCACTGCAGGTTCAATGTATTCCTTGGACCTTCACATTGACGATGAAACACAGATATCGCATCGGAATTAAATACAGAAGGGACAATGCCGCCTTAAGTACAAGAATAGAGACTCTTCTTACAGTCGATGCTTTGAGCATTCCCTGTGAGACCATTATTAGTTTCCGATACACAACTGCAGGTTCAATGTATTCCTTGGACATACACATTGACGATGGAATACTGAAATTACATCGGAATTAAATACAAAGGGCACAATGCCGCCTTAAGTGCTAGAAGAGTGAGACTTCTTAGAGTCTGTGCCTTGATCCTTTCCTGTGAGACCAGTATTAGTTTCCGATACACCACTGCAGGTTCAATGTATTCCTTGGACCTTCACATTGATGATGAAACACAGAAATCGCATCGGAATTAAATACAAAAGGCACAATTTCACCCTAAGAACAAGAACAGAGACTCTTCTTGCAGTCGGCGCTTTGAGCATTCCCTGTGAGACCAGTATTAGTGTCCGATACACCACTGCTGGTTCAAAGTATTCCTTGGACCTTCACATTGACTATGAAACACAGAAATGGCATCGGAATTAAATACAAAAGGCACAATGTCGCCTTAAGTACAAGAATAGAGACACTTCTTACAGTCGGTGCTTTGAGCATTAAACCTGAGAGCAGTATTAGTTTCCGTACACCACTGCAGGTTCAAAGTATTCCTTGGACCTTCACATTGACTATGAAACACAGAAATCGCATCGGAATTAAATACAAAAGGCACAATGGCGCCTTAAGTACAAGATTAGAGACTCTTCTTACAGTCGGTGCTATGAGTATTCACTGTGAGGCCAGTATTAGTTTCCGATACACCACTGCACGTGCAATGTATTCCTTGGACCTTCACATTGACGATGAAACACTGAAATCGCATCGGAATTAAATACAAAAGGGACAATGCCGCCTTAAGTGCAAGAAAAGTAAGACTTCTTAGAGTCTGTGCTTTGATCCTTTCCTGTGAGACCAGTATTAGTTTCTGATACACCACGCCAGTTCAATGTATTCCTTGGAGCTTCACATTGACGATGAAACACAGAAATCGCATCGGAATTAAATACAAAAGGCACAAAGCCGCCTTAAGTACAAGAATAGAGACACTTCTTACAGTCGTAGCTATGAGCATTCCCTGTGAGACCAGTATTAGATTCCGATACACAGCTGCAGGTTCAATGTATTCCTTGGACATTCACATTGACGATCAAACACTGTAATTACATTGGAATTAAATACAAAAGGCACAATGCCGCCTTAATTGCAAGAAGAGTGAGACTTCTTAGAATCTGTGCTTAGATCCTTTCCTGTGAGACCATATTAGTTTCCGATACACCACTCCACGTTCAATATATTCCTTGGACGGTCAAATTGAATATGAAAGACAGAAATCGTATCGGAATTAAACTCAAAAGGCACTAAGCCGCCTTAAGTACAAGAATAGAGACTCTTCTTACAGTCGTTGCTATGAGCTTTCCCTGTGAAACCAGTATTAGTTTCCGATACACCACTGCAGGTTCAATGTTTTCCTTGGACCTTCACATTGACGATGAAACACTGCAATCGCATCGGAATTAAATACAAAAGGGACAATGCCGCCGTAAGTGCAAGAGGAGTGAGACTTCTTAGAGTCTGTGCTTTGATCCTTTCCTGTGAGACCAGTATTAGTTTCTGATACACCACTGCAGGTTCAATGTATCCCTTGGACCTTCACATTGACGATGAAACACAGAAATCGCATCGTAATTACATACAAAAGGCACAATGGCGCCTTAAGTACAAGAATAGAGACTCTTCTTACAGTCGGTGCTTTGAGCACTCCCTCTGAGACCAGTATAAGTTTCCGATACACCACTGCAGGTTCAATGTATTCCTTGGACCTTCACATTGACGATGAAACACAGAAATCGCATCGGAATTAAATACAAAAGGCACAATGCCGCCTTAAGTACAAGAATAGAGACTCTTCTTACAGTCGGTGCTTTGAGCAATATCTGTGAGACCAGTATTAGTTTCCGATACACCACTGCAGGTTCTAAGTATTGCTTGGAGCTTCACATTGACTATGAAAAACAGAAATCGCATCGGAATTAAATGCAAAAGGCACAATGCCGCCTTAAGTACAAGAATAGAGACTCTTCTTACAGTCGGTGTTTTGAGCATTCCCTGTGAGACCAGTATTAGTTTCCGATACACCACTGCAGGTTCAAAGTATTGCTAGGAGCTTCACATTGACTATGAAACACGGAAATCGCATCGGAATTAAATGCAAAAGGCACAATGCCGCCTTCAGTACAAGAATAGAGACTCTTCTTACTGTCGCTGCTTTGAGCATTAACTGTGAGACCAGTATTAGATTCCGATAAACCACTGTAGGTTCAATGTATTCCTTGGACATACACATTCACGATGAAATACTGAAATTACATCGGAATTAAATACAAAAGGCACAATGCCGCCTTAAGTGCTAGAAGAGTGAGACTTCTTAGAGTCTGTGCCTTGATCCTTTCCTGTGCGACCAATATTAGTTTCCGATACACCACTGCAGGTTCAATGTATTCCTTGGACCTTCACATTGACGATGAAGTACAGAAATCGCATCGGAACTAAATACAAAAGGCACAATGCCGAATTAATTACAAGAATAGAGACTCTTCTTACAGTCGGTGCTTTGAGCATTCATGTGAGACCAGTAATAGCTTGCGATACACCACTGCAGGTTCAATGTATTCCTTGGACCTTCACATTGACGATGAAACACAGAAATCGAATCGGAATTAAATACAAAAGGCACAATGCCGCCTAAAGTACTAGAATAGAGACTCTTCTTACAGTCGGTGCTTTGAGCATTCGCTGTGAGACCAGTATTAGTT
This sequence comes from Schistocerca serialis cubense, assembly GCF_023864345.2. NCBI lineage: Eukaryota > Metazoa > Arthropoda > Insecta > Orthoptera > Acrididae > Schistocerca > Schistocerca serialis. Next base: position 35,709,176 of record NC_064643.1, on the reverse strand, counting down.
TCCGATACACCACTGCAGGTTCAAAGTATTCCTTGGTCCTTCACATTGACTATGAAACACAGAGATCGCATCGGAATTAAATGCAAAAGGCACAAAGCCGCATTAAGTACAAGAATAGAGACTCTTCTTACAGTCGGTGTTTTGAGCATTCCCTGTGAGACCAGTATTAGTTTCCGATACACCACTGCAGGTTCAATGTATTCCTTGGACCTTCACATTGACGATGAAACACAGATATCGCATCGGAATTAAATACAGAAGGGACAATGCCGCCTTAAGTACAAGAATAGAGACTCTTCTTACAGTCGATGCTTTGAGCATTCCCTGTGAGACCATTATTAGTTTCCGATACACCACTGCAGGTTCAATGTATTCCTTGGACATACACATTGACGATGGAATACTGAAATTACATCGGAATTAAATACAAAGGGCACAATGCCGCCTTAAGTGCTAGAAGAGTGAGACTTCTTAGAGTCTGTGCCTTGATCCTTTCCTGTGAGACCAGTATTAGATTCCGATACACAGCTGCAGGTTCAATGTATTCCTTGGACATTCACATTGACGATCAAACACTGTAATTACATTGGAATTAAATACAAAAGGCACAATGCCGCCTTAATTGCAAGAAGAGTGAGACTCCTTAGAGTCTGTGCTTTGATCCTTTCCTGTGAGACCATATTAGTTTCCGATACACCACTCCACGTTCAATATATTCCTTGGACGGTCAAATTAAATATGAAAGACAGAAATCGTATCGGAATTAAACTCAAAAGGCACTAAGCCGCCTTAAGTACAAGAATAGAGACTCTTCTTACAGTCGTTGCTATGAGCTTTCCCTGTGAAACCAGTATTAGTTTCCGATACACCACTGCAGGTTCGATGTTTTCCTTGGACCTTCACATTGACGATGAAACACTGCAATCGCATCGGAATTAAATACAAAAGGCACAATGCCGCCTTAAGTGCTAGAAGAGTGAGACTTCCTAGAGTCTGTGCCTTGATCCTTTCCTGAGAGACCAGTAATAGATTCCGATACACCACTGCAGGTTCAATGTATTCCTTGGACGTCCACATTCACGATGAAACACAGAAATTGCTTCGGAATTAAATACAAAAGGCACAATACCGCCTTAAGTACAGGAATAGAGACACTTCTTACAATTGGTGCTTTGAGCATTCCCTCTGAGAGCAGTATTAGTTTCCGATACCCCACTGCAGGTTCAATGTGTTCCTTGGACATAGACAATGACGATGAAACACTGAAATTACATGGGAATTAGATACAAAAGACAGAATGCCGCCTTAATGCAAGACGATACAGTCATTATAGAATCCATTCTTTGATCCTTTCCTGTGAGACCAGTATTAGTTTCCGATACACCACTGCAGGTTCAATGTATTCCTTTGACCTTCACATTGACGATGAAACACAGAAATCGCATCGTAAATCATAAAAAAGGCACAATGCCGCATTAAGTACAAGAATAGAGACTCTTCATACAGTCGGTGCTTTGAGCATTCCCGCTGAGAGCAGTATTAGTTTCCGATACACCTCTGCAGGTTCAAGGTTTTCCTTGGACCTTCACATTGACTATGAGACACAGAAATCGCATCGGAATTAAATACAAAAGGCACAAGGCTGCCTTAAGTACAAGTATAGAGACTCTTCTTACTGTCGGTGCTTTGAGCAATCCCTGTGAGACCAGTATTAGTTTCCGATACACCACTGCAGGTTCAAAGTATTGCTAGGAGCTTCACATTGACTATGAAACACAGAAATCGCATCGGAATTAAATGCAAAAGGCACAATGCCGCCTTAAGTACAAGAATAGAGACTCTTCTTACTGTCGCTGCTTTGAGCATCAACTGTGAGACCAGTATTAGATTCCGATAAACCACTGTAGGTTCAATGTATTCCTTGGACATACACATTCACGATGAAATACTGAAATTACATCGGAATTAAATACAAAAGGCACAATGCCGCCTTAAGTGCTAGAAGGGTGAGACTTCTTAGAGTCTGTGACTTGATCCTTTCCTGTGCGACCAATATTAGTTTCCGATACACCACTGCAGGTTCAATGTATTCCTTGGACTTTCACATTGACGATGAAGTACAGAAATCGCATCGGAACTAAATACAAAAGGCACAATGCCGAATTAATTACAAGAATAGAGACTCTTCTTACAGTCGGTGCTTTGAGCATTCATGTGAGACCAGTAATAGTTTCCGATACACCACTGCAGGTTCAATGTATTCCTTGGACCTTCACATTGACGATGAAACACAGAAATCGAATCGGAATTAAATACAAAAGGCACAATGCCGCCTAAAGTACTAGAATAGAGACTCTTCTTACAGTCGGTGCTTTGAGCATTCGCTGTGAGACCAGTATTAGTTTCCGATACACCACTACAGGTTCAACGTATTCCTTGGTCCTTCACATTGACTATGAAACACAGAGATCGCATCGGAATTAAATGCAAAAGGCACAAAGCCGCATTAAGTACAAGAATAGAGACTCTTCTTACAGTCGGTGTTTTGAGCATTCCCTGTGAGACCAGTATTAGTTTCCGATACACCACTGCAGGTTCAATGTATTCCTTGGACCTTCACATTGACGATGAAACACAGAAATCGCATCGGAATTAAATACAGAAGGGACAATGCCGTCTTAAGTACAAGATTAGAGACTCTTCTTACAGTCGATGCTTTGAGCATTCCCTGTGAGACCATTATTAGTTTCCGATACACAACTGCAGGTTCAATGTATTCCTTGGACATACACATTGACGATGGAATACTGAAATTACATCGGAATTAAATACAAAGGGCACAATGCCGCCTTAAGTGCTAGAAGAGTGAGACTTCTTAGAGTCTGTGCCCTGATCCTTTCCTGTGAGACCAGTATTAGTTTCCGATACACCACTGCAGGTTCAATGTATTCCTTGGACCTTCACATTGATGATGAAACAAAGAAATCGCATCGGAATTAAATACAAAAGGCACAATTTCACCCTAAGAACAAGAATAGAGACTCTTCTTGCAGTCGGTGCTTTGAGCATTCCCTGTGAGACCAGTATTAGTGTCCGATACACCACTGCTGGTTCAAAGTATTCCTTGGACCTTCACATTGACTATGAAACACAGAAATGGCATCGGAATTAAATACAAATGGCACAATGTCGCCTTAAGTACAAGAATAGAGACACTTCTTACAGTCGGTGCTTTGAGCATTAAACCTGAGAGCAGTATTAGTTTCCGTACACCACTGCAGGTTCAAAGTATTCCTTGGACCTTCACATTGACTATGAAACACAGAAATCTCATCGGAATTAAATACAAAAGGAACAATGGCGCCTTAAGTACAAGAATAGAGACTCTTCTTACAGTCGGTGCTATGAGTATTCACTGTGAGGCCAGTATTAGTTTCCGATACACCACTGCACGTGCAATGTATTCCTTGGACCTTCACATTGACGATGAAACACTGAAATCGCATCGGAATTAAATACAAAAGGGACAATGCCGCCTTAAGTGCAAGAAAAATAAGACTTCTTAGAGTCTGTTCTTTGATCCTTTCCAGTGAGACCAGTATTAGTTTCTGATACACCACGCCAGTTCAATGTATTCCTTGGAGCTTCACATTGACGATGAAACACAGAAATCGCATCGGAATTAAATACAGAAGGGACAATGCCGCCTTAAGTACAAGAATAGAGACTCTTCTTACAGTCGATGCTTTGAGCATTCCCTGTGAGACCATTATTAGTTTCCGATACACAACTGCAGGTTCAATGTATTCCTTGGACATTCACATTGACGATCAAACACTGTAATTACATTGGAATTAAATACAAAAGGCACAATGCCGCCTTAATTGCAAGAAGAGTGAGACTTCTTAGAATCTGTGCTTTGATCCTTTCCTGTGAGACCATATTAGTTTCCGATACACCACTCCACGTTCAATATATTCCTTGGACGGTCAAATTGAATATGAAAGACAGAAATCGTATCGGAATTAAACTCAAAAGGCACTAAGCCGCCTTAAGTACAAGAATAGAGACTCTTCTTACAGTCGTTGCTATGAGCTTTCCCTGTGAAACCAGTATTAGTTTCCGATACACCACTGCAGGTTCAATGTTTTCCTTGGACCTTCACATTGACGATGAAACACTGCAATCGCATCGGAATTAAATACAAAAGGGACAATGCCGCCGTAAGTGCAAGAGGAGTGAGACTTCTTAGAGTCTGTGCTTTGATCCTTTCCTGTGAGACCAGTATTAGTTTCTGATACACCACTACAGGTTCAATGTATTCCTTGGACCTTCACATTGACGATGAAACACAGAAATCGCGTCGTAATTACATACAAAAGGCACAATGGCGCCTTAAGTACAAGAATAGAGACTCTTCTTACAGTCGGTGCTTTGAGCACTCCCTCTGAGACCAGTATAAGTTTCCGATACACCACTGCAGGTTCAATGTATTCCTTGGACCTTCACATTGACGATGAAACACAAAAATCGCATCGGAATTAAATACAAAAGGCACAATGCCGCCTTAAGTACAAGAATAGAGACTCTTCTTACAGTCGGTGCTTTGAGCAATATCTGTGAGACCAGTATTAGTTTGCGATACACCACTGCAGGTTCAAAGTATTGCTTGGAGCTTCACATTGACTATGAAAAACAGAAATCGCATCGGAATTAAATGCAAAAGGCACAATGCCGCCTTAAGTACAAGAATAGAGACTCTTCTTACAGTCGGTGTTTTGAGCATTCCCTGTGAGACCAGTATTAGTTTCCGATACACCACTGCAGGTTCAATGAATTCCTTAGACCTTCACATTGACGATGAAACACAGAAATCCCATCGGAATTAAATACAAATGGCACAATGGCGCCTTAAGTACAAGAATAGAGACTCTTCTTACAGTCGGTGCTTTGAGCATTCCCTCTGAGAACAGTATAAGTTTCCGATACACCACTGCAGGTTCAATGTATTCCTTGGACCTTCACATTGACGATGAAACACAGAAATCGCATCGGAATTAAATACAAAAGGCACAATGCCGCCTTAAGTACAAGAATAGAGACTCTTCTTACAGTCGGTGCTTTGATCCTTTCCTGTGAGCCCAGTATTAGTTTCCGATACGCCACTGCACGTTCAATGTATTTCTAGGACCGTCACATTGACGATGAAAGACAGAAATTGCACTGGAATTAAATACAAAAGGCACAATGCCGCCTTAAGCACAAGAATACAGTCTCTTCTTACAGTCGGTTCTTTGAGCATTCTCTGTGAGACCTGTATTAGTTTCCGATACACCACTGCAGGTTCAATGTATTCCTTAGACCTTCACATTGACGATGAAACACAGAAATCGCATCCGAATTAAATTCAAAAGGCACAATGCCGCCTTAAGTACAAGAATAGAGACTCTTCTTACAGTCAGTGCTATGAGCATTCCCTGTGAGACCAGTATTAGTTTCCGATACACCACTGCAGGTTCAATGTATTCCTTGGACCTTCACATTGACGATGAATCACAGATATCGCATCGGAATTAAATACAAAAGGCACAATGCCGCCTTAAGTACAAGAATAGAGACTCTTCTTACAGTCGGTGCTTTGAGCATTCCCTGTGAGACCAGTATTAGTTTCCGATACACCACTGCAGATTTAATGTATTCCTTGGACCTTCACATTGACGATGAAACACAGAAATCGCACCGGAATTAAATACAAAAGGCTCAAAACCGCCTTAAGTGAGGGAGTAGAGACTCTTCATACAGTCGTTGCATTGAGCATTCCCTGTGAGACCAGTATAAGTTTCCGATATACGTCTGCATTTTCAATGTATTCCTTGGACATTCACATTGACGATCAAACACTGAAATTACATTGGAATTAAATACAAAAGGCAAAATGCCGCCTTAATTACAAGAAGAGTGAGACTTCTTAGAGTCTGTGCTTTGATCCTTTCCTGTGAGACCAGTATAAGTTTCCGATACACCACTGCACGTTCAATGTATTCCTTGGACCATCACATTGAACATGAAAGACAGAAATCATATCGGAATTAAACTCAAAAGGCACTAAGCCGCCTTAAGTACAAGAATACAGACTCTTCTTACAGTCGGTGCTTTGAGCATTCCCTGTGAGACCTATATTAGTTTCCGATACACCACTGCAGGTTCAATGTATTCCTTGGACCTTCACATTGACGATGATACACAGAAATCGCATCGGAATTAAATACAAAAGGCACAATGCCGCCTTAATTACAAGTATAGAGACACTTCTTATAGTCGTAGCTTTGAGCATTCCCTGTGAGACCAGTATTAGATTCCGATACACAGCTGCAGGTTCAATGTATTCCTTGGAAATTCACATTGACGATCAAACACTGAAATTACATTGCAATTAAATACAAAAGGCACAATGCCGCCTTAATTGCAAGAAGGGTGAGACTTCTTAGAAACTGTGCTTTGATCCTTTCCTGTGAGACCATATTAGTTTCCGATACACCACTGCACGTTCAATGTATTCCTTGGACGGTCAAATTGAATATGAAAGACAGAAATCGTATCGGAATTAAACTCAAAAGGCACTAAGCCGCCTTAAGTACAAGAATAGAGACTCTTCTTACAGTCGTTGCTATGAGCTTTCCCTGTGAAACCAGTATTAGTTTCCGATACACCACTGCAGGTTCAATGTTTTCCTTGGACCTTCACATTGACGATGAAACACAGAAATCGCATCGTAATTACATACAAAAGGCACAATGCCGCCTTAAGTACAAGAATAGAGACTCTTCTTACAGTCGGTGCTTTGAGCATTCCCGCTGAGAGCAGTATTAGTTTCCGATACACCACTGCAGGTTCAAGGTTTTCCTTGGACCTTCACATTGACTATGAGACACAGAAATCGCATTGGAATTAAATACAAAAGGCACAAGGCCGCCTTAAGTACAAGAATAGAGACTCTTCTTACAGTCGGTGCTTTGAGCAATCCCTGTGAGACCAGTATTAGTTTCCGATACACCACTGCAGGTTCAAAGTATTGCTTGGAGCTTCACATTGACTATGAAAAACAGAAATCGCATCGGAATGAAATGCAAAAGGCACAATGCCGCCTTAAGTACAAGAATAGAGACTCTTCTTACAGTCGGGGTTTTGAGCATTCTCTGTGAGACCAGTATTAGTTTCCGATACACCACTGCAGGTTCAATGAATTCCTTGGACCTTCACATTGACGATGAAACACAGAAATTCCATCGGAATTAAATACAAAAGGCACAATGCCGCCTTAAGTACAAGAATAGAGACTCTTCTTAGAGTCAGTGCTTTGATCGTTTCCTGTGAGACCGGTATTAGTTTAAGATACACCACTGCAGGTTCAATGAATTCCTTGGACATTCACATTGACGATGAAACACAGAAATCGCATCGGAATTAAATACAAAAGGCACAAAGCCGCCTTAATTACAAGAATAGAGACACTTCTTACAGTCGTAGCTTTGAGCATTCCCTGTGAGACCAGTATTAGATTCCGATACACAGCTGCAGGTTCAATGTATTCCTTGGACATTCACATTGACGATTAAACACTATAATTACATTGGAATTAAATACAAAAGGCACAATGCCGCCTTAATTACAAGAAGAGTGAGACTTCTTAGAATCTGTGCTTTGATCCTTTCCTGTGAGACCATATTAGTTTCCGATACACCACTGCACGTTCAATGTATTCCTTGGACGGTCAAATTGAATATGAAAGACAGAAATCGTACCGGAATTAAACTCAAAAGGCACTAAGCCGCCTTAAGTACAAGAATAGAGCCTCTTCTTACAGTCGTTGCTATGAGCTTTCCCTGTGAAACCAGTATTAGTTTCCGATACACCACTGCAGGTTCAATGTTTTCCTTGGACCTTCACATTGACGATGAAACACTGAAATCGCATCGGAATTAAATACAAAAGGGACAATGCCGCCGTAAGTGCAAGAGGAATGAGACTTCTTAGAGTCTGTGCTTTGATCCTTTCCTGTGAGACCAGTATTAGTTTCTGATACACCACTACAGGTTCAATGTATTCCTTGGACCTTCACATTGACGATGAAACACAGAAATCGCATTGAAATTACATACAAAAGGCACAATGCCGCCTTAAGTACAAGAATAGAGACTCTTCTTACAGTCGGTGCTTTGAGCATTCCCGCTGAGAGCAGTATTAGTTTCCGATACACCACTGCAGGTTCAAGGTTTTCCTTGGACCTTCACATTGACTATGAGACACAGAAATCGCATTGGAATTAAATACAAAAGGCACAAGGCCGCCTTAAGTACAAGAATAGAGACTCTTCTTACAGTCGGTGTTTTGAGCATTCCCTGTGAGACCAGTATTAGTTTCCGATACACCACTGCATGTTCAATGAATTCCTTGGACCTTCACATTGACGATGAAACACAGAAATCCCATCGGAATTAAATACAGAAGGCACAATGAACCTTAAGTACAAGAATAGAGACTCTTCTTAGAGTCCGTGCTTTGATCCTTTCCTGTGAGACCAGTATTAGTTTCCGATACACCACTGCAGGTTCAATGTATTCCTTGGACCTTCACATTGACACTGAAACACAGAAATCGCATCGGAATTAAATACAGAAGGCACAATGAACCTTAAGTACAAGAATAGAGACTCTTCTTAGAGTCCGTGCTTTGATCCTTTCCTGTGAGACCAGTATTAGTTTCCGATACACCACTGCAGGTTCAATGTATTCCTTGGACCTTCACATTGACACTGAAACACAGAAATCGCATCGGAATTAAATACAAAAGGCACAATGCCACCTTAAGTACAAGAACACAGACTCTTCTTAGAGTCTGTGCTTTGAGCATTCCCTGTGAGACCAGTATTAGCTTCCGATACACCACTGCAGGTTCAATGTATTCCTTGGACTTTCACATTGACGATGAAACACAGAAATCGCATCGGAATTAAATACAAAAGGCACAATGCCGCCTTAAGTACAAGAATAGAGACTCTTCTTACAATCGGTACTTTGAGCATTCCCTGTGAGACCAGTATTAGTTTCCGATACACCACTGCAGGGTCAATGTATTCCTTGGACATACACATTGACGATGAAACACTGGAATTACATCGGAATTAAATACAAAAGGCACAATGCCGCCTTAAGTACTAGAATAGAGACACTTCTTACAGTCGGTGCTTTGAGCATTCCCTCTGAGAGCAGTATTAGTTTCCGTACACCACTGCAGGCTCAAAGTATTCCTTGGACCTTCACATTGACTATGAAACACAGAAATCGCATCGGAATTAAATACAAAAGGCGCAATGCCGCCTTAAGTACAAGAATAGAGACTCTTCTTACAGTCGGTGCTTTGGGCATTCCCTCTGAGACCAGTATTAGATTCCGATACACAGCTGCAGGTTCAATGTATTCCTTGGACATTCACATTGACGATCAAACACTATAATTACATTGGAATTAAATACAAAAGGCACAATGCCGCCTTAATTACAAGAAGAGTGAGACTTCTTAGAATCTGTGCTTTGATCCTTTCCTGTGAGACCATATTAGTTTCCGATACACCACTGCACGTTCAATGTATTCCTTGGACGGTCAAATTGAATATGAAAGACAGAAATCGTACCGGAATTAAACTCAAAAGGCACTAAGCCGCCTTAAGTACAAGAATAGAGCCTCTTCTTACAGTCGTTGCTATGAGCTTTCCCTGTGAAACCAGTATTAGTTTCCGATACACCACTGCAGGTTCAATGTTTTCCTTGGACCTTCACATTGACGATGAAACACTGAAATCGCATCGGAATTAAATACAAAAGGGACAATGCCGCCGTAAGTGCAAGAGGAATGAGACTTCTTAGAGTCTGTGCTTTGATCCTTTCCTGTGAGACCAGTATTAGTTTCTGATACACCACTACAGGTACAATGTATTCCTTGGACCTTCACATTGACGATGAAACACAGAAATCGCATTGAAATTACATACAAAAGGCACAATGCCGCCTTAAGTACAAGAATAGAGACTCTTCTTACAGTCGGTGCTTTGAGCATTCCCGCTGAGAGCAGTATTAGTTTCCGATACACCACTGCAGGTTCAAGGTTTTCCTTGGACCTTCACATTGACTATGAGACACAGAAATCGCATTGGAATTAAATACAAAAGGCACAAGGCCGCCTTAAGTACAAGAATAGAGACTCTTCTTACAGTCGGTGTTTTGAGCATTCCCTGTGAGACCAGTATTAGTTTCCGATACACCACTGCATGTTCAATGAATTCCTTGGACCTTCACATTGACGATGAAACACAGAAATCCCATCGGAATTAAATACAGAAGGCACAATGAACCTTAAGTACAAGAATAGAGACTCTTCTTAGAGTCCGTGCTTTGATCCTTTCCTGTGAGACCAGTATTAGTTTCCGATACACCACTGCAGGTTCAATGTATTCCTTGGACCTTCACATTGACACTGAAACACAGAAATCGCATCGGAATTAAATACAAAAGGCACAATGCCGCCTTAAGTACAAGAACACAGACTCTTCTTAGAGTCTGTGCTTTGAGCATTCCCTGTGAGACCAGTATTAGCTTCCGATACACCACTGCAGGTTCAATGTATTTCTTGGACTTTCACATTGACGATGAAACACAGAAATCGCATCGGAATTAAATACAAAAGGCACAATGCCGCCTTAAGTACAAGAATAGAGACTCTTCTTACAATCGGTACTTTGAGCATTCCCTGTGAGACCAGTATTAGTTTCCGATACACCACTGCAGGGTCAATGTATTCCTTGGACATACACATTGACGATGAAACACTGGAATTACATCGGAATTAAATACAAAAGGCACAATGCCGCCTTAAGTACTAGAATAGAGACACTTCTTACAGTCGGTGCTTTGAGCATTCCCTCTGAGAGCAGTATTAGTTTCCGTACACCACTGCAGGCTCAAAGTATTCCTTGGACCTTCACATTGACTATGAAACACAGAAATCGCATCGGAATTAAATACAAAAGGCGCAATGCCGCCTTAAGTACAAGAATAGAGACTCTTCTTACAGTCGGTGCTTTGAGCATTCCCTCTGAGAGCAGTATTAGTTTCCGTAGACCACTGCAGGTTCAAAGTATTCCTTGGACCTTCACATTGACTATGAAACACAGAAATCGCATCGGAATTAAATACAAAAGGCACAATGCCGCCTTAAGTACAAGAATAGAGACTCTTCTTACAGTCGGTGCTTTGAGCATTCCCTCTGAGACCAGTATTAGTTTCCGATAAACCACTGCAGGTTCAATGTATTCCTTGGACCTTCAGATTGTCGATGAAACACAGAAGTCGCATCGGAATTAAATACAAAAGGCACAATGCCGCCTTAAGTACAAGAATAGAGACTCTTCTTACAGTCGGTGCTTTGAGCATTCCCTGTGAGACCAGTATTAGTTTCCGATACACCACTGCAGGGTCAATGTATTTCTTGGACATACACATGGACGATGAAACACTGAAATTACATTGGAATTAAATACAAAAGGCACAATGGCGCCTTAAGTACAAGAATAGAGACTCTTCTTACAGTCGGTGCTTGGAGCATTCCCTGTGAAACCAGTATTAGTTTCCGATACGCCACTGCAGATTCAATGTATTCCTTGGAGCTTCACATTGACGATGAAACACAGAAATCGCACCGGAATTAAATACAAAAGGCACAATACCGCCATAAGTGAGGGAGTAGAGACTCTTCTTACAGTCGTTGCTTTGGGCATTCCCTGTGAGACCAGTATTAGATTCCGATACACAGCTGCAGGTTCAATGAATTCCTTGGAGCTTCACATTGACGATGAAACACAGATATCGCAACGGAATTAAATTCAAAAGGCACAATGCCGCCTTAAGTACAAGAATAGAGACTCTTCTTACAGTCGGTGCTATGAGAATTCCCTGTGAGACCAGTATTAGTTTCCGATACACCACTGCAGGTTCAATGTATTCCTTGGACCTTCACATTGACCATGAAACACAGAAATCGCATCGTAATTACATACAAAAGGCACAATGCTGCCTTAAGTACAAGAATAGAGACTCTTCTTACAGTCGGTGCTTTGAGCATTCCCGTTGAGAGCAGTAGTAGTTTCCGATACACCACTGCAGGTTCAAGGTTTTCCTTGGACCTTCACATTGACTACGAGACACAGAAATCGCATAGGAATTAAATACAAAAGGCACAAGGCCGCCTTAAGTACAAGAATAGAGAATCATCTTACAGTCGGTGATTTGAGCAATCCCTGTGAGACCAGTATTAGTTTCTGATACACCACTGCAGGTTCAAAGTATTGCTTGGAGCTTCACATTGACTATGAAACACAGAAATCTCATCGGAATTAAATGCAAAAGGCACAATGCCGCCTTAAGTACAAGAATAGAGACTCTTCTTACAGTCGGTATTTTGAGCATTCCCTGTGAACCAGTATTAGTTTCCGATACACCACTGCAGGTTCAATGGATTCCTTGGACCTTCATATTGACGATGAAACACAGAAATCCCATCGGAATTAAATACAAAAGGCACAATGCCGCCTTAAGTACAAGAATAGAAACTCTTCGTAGAGTCTGTGCTTTGATCCTTTCCTGTGAGACCAGTATTAGTTTCCGATACACCACTGCAGGTTCAATGTATTCCTTGGACCTTCACATTGACGATGAAACACAGAAATCGCATCGGAATTAAATACAAAAGGCACAATTCCGCCTTAAGTACAAGAACACAGATTCTTCTTACAGTCTGTGCTTTGAGCATTCCGTGTGAGACCAGTATTAGTTTCCGATACACCACTGCAGGTTCAATGTATTCCTTGGACCTTCACATTGCCGAAGAAACACAGAAATGGCATCGGTATTAAATACAAAAGGTACAATGCCGCCTTAAGTACAAGAATAGAGACTCTTCTTACAATCGGTGCTTTGAGCATTCCCTGTGAGACCAGTATTAGTTTCCGATACACCACTGCAGGGTCAATGTATTCCTTGGACATACACATTGACGATGAAACACTGAAATTACATCGGAATTAAATACAAAAGGCACTATGCCGCCTTAATTGCAAGAAGAGTGAGACTTCTTAGAGTATGTGCTTTGATCCGTTCCTCTGAGCCCAGTATTAGTTTCCAATACACCACTGTACGTTCAATGTATTTCTAGGACCGTCACATTGACGATGAAAGACAGAAATCGCACTGGAATTAAATTCAAAAGGCACAATGCCGCCTTAAGTACAAGAATAGGGACTCTTCTTACAGTCGGTGCTATGAGCACTCCCTGTGAGACTAGTATTAGTTTCCGATACACCACTGCAGGTTCAATGTTTTCCTTGGACCTTCACATTGACGATGAGTCACAGAAATCGCATGGGAATTAAATACAAAAGGCACAATGCCGCCTTAAGTTCAAGAATAGAGACTCTTCTTACAGTCGGTGTTTTGAGCATTCCCTGTGAACCAGTATTAGTTTCCGATACACCACTGCAGGTTCAATGTATTCCTTGGACCTTCATATTGACGATGAAACACAGAAATCCCATCGGAATTAAATACAAAAGGCACAATGCCGCCTTAAGTACAAGAATAGAAACTCTTCGTAGAGTCTGTGCTTTGATCCTTTCCTGTGAGACCAGTATTAGTTTCCGATACACCACTGCAGGTTCAATGTATTCCTTGGACCTTCACATTGACGATGAAACACAGAAATCGCATTGGAACTAAATACAAAAGGCACAATGCCGAATTAATTACAAGAATAGAGACTCTTCTTACAGTCGGTGCTTTGAGCATTCCTGTGAGACCAGTAATAGTTTCCGATACACCACTGCAGGTTCTATGTATTCCTTTGACCTTCACATTGACGATGAAACACAGAAATCCCATCGGAATTAAATACAAAAGGCACAATGCTGCCTTAAGTACAAGAATAGAGACTCTTCTTACTGTCTCTGCTTTGAGCATTCACTGTGAGACCAGTATTAGATTCCGATACACCACTGTAGGTTCAATGTATTCCTTGGACATATACATTCACGATGAAATACTGAAATTACATCGGAATTAAATACAAAAGGCAGAATGCCGCCTTAAGTGCTAGAAGAGTGAGACTTCTAAGAGTCTGTGCCTTGATCCTTTCCTGTGAGACCGGTATTAGTTTCCGATACACCACTGCAGGTTCAATGTATTACTTGGACCTTCACATTGACGATGAAACACAGAAATCGCATCGGAACTAAATACAAAAGGCACAATGCCGAATTAATTACATGAATAGAGACTCTTCTTACAGTCCATGCTTTGAGCATTCCTGTGAGACCAGTAATAGTTTCCGATACACCACGACAGGTTCTATGTATTCCTTTGACCTTCACATTGACGATGAAACGTAGAAATCGAATCGGAATTAAATACAAAAGGCACAATGCTGCCTTAAGTACAAGAATAGAGACTCTTCTTATAGTCGGTGCTTAGAGCATTCCCTCTGAGAGCAGTATTAGTTTCCGATACACCACTGCAGGTTCAAGGTATTCCTTGGACCTTCACATTGACGATGAAACACTAATCGCATCGGAATTAAATACAAAAGGGACAATGCCGCCTTAAGTACAAGAATAGAGACTCTTCTTACAGTCGATGCTTTGAGCATTCCCTGTGAGACCATTATTAGTTTCCGATACACCACTTCAGGTTCAATGTATTCCTTGGACATACACATTGACAGTGGAATACTGAAATTACATCGGAATGAAATACAAAGGGCACAAGGCTGCCTTAAGTGCTAGAAGAGTGAGACTTCTTACAGTCTGTGCCTTGATCCTTTCCTGTGAGGCCAGTATTAGTTTTCGATACACCACTGCAGGTTCAATGTATTCCTTGGACATTAACATTGACGATGAAACACAGAAATCGTATCGGAACTAAATACCAAAGGCACAATGGCGCCTTAAATACAAGAACACTGACTCTTCTTACAGTCGGTGCTTTGTGCATTCCCTGTGAGACCAGTGTTAGTTTCCGATACACCACTGCAGGTTCAATGTATTCCTTGGACCTTCACATTGACGATGAAACACAGAAATAGCATCGGAATTAAATACAGAAGGCACAATGCCGCCTTAAGTACAAGAATAGAGACTCTTCTTACAGTCGGTGCTTTGAGCATTCCCAGTGAGACCAGTATTAGTTTCCGATACATCACTGCAGGTTCAATGTATTCCTTGGATCTTCACATTGATGATGACACACAGAAATCGCATCGGAATTAAATACAAAAGGCACAATGCCGCCTTAAGTACAGGAATAGAGACACTTCTTACAGTCGGTGCTTTGAGCATTAACTCTGAGAGCAGTATTACTTTCCGTACTCCACTGCAGGTTCAAAGTATTCCTTGGACCTTCACATTGACTATGAAACACAGAAATCGCATCGGAATTAAATACAAAAGGCACAATGCCGCCTTAAGTACAAGAATACAGTCTCTTCTTACAGTCGGTTCTTTGAGCATTCTCTGTGAGACCTGTATTAGTTTCCGATACACCACTGCAGGTCCAATGTATTCCTTAAACCTTCACATTGACGATGAAACACAGAAATCGCATCGGAATTAAATTCAAAAGGCACAATGCCGCCTTAAGTACAAGAATAGAGACTCTTCTTACAGTCGGTGTTATGAGCATTCCCTGCGAGACAAGTATTAGTTTCCGATACACCACTGCAGGTTCAATGTATTCCTTGGACCTTCACATTGACGATGAAACACAGAAATCGCATCGGAATTAAATACAAAAGGCACAATGCTGCCTCAAGTACAACAATAGAGACTCTTCTTACAGTCGGTGATTGGAGCATTCCCTGTGAGACCAGTATTAGATTCCGATACACCACTGCAGATTCAATGTATTCCTTGGACCTTCACATTGACGATGAAACACAGAAATCGCACCGGAATTAAATACAAAAGGCACAAAACCGCCATAAGTGAGGGAGTTGAGACTCTTCTTACAGTCGTTGCTTTGAGCATTCCCTGTGAGACCAGTATTAGTTTCCGATACACAGCTGCAGGTTCAATGTATTCCTTGGACATTCACATTGACGATCAAACAGTGAAATTACATTGGAATTAAATACAAAAGGCAAAATGCCGCTTTAATTGCAAGAAGAGTGAGGCTTCTTAGAGTCTGTGCTTTGATCCTTTCCTGTGAGACCAGTATTAGTTTCCGATACACCACTGCACGTTCAATGTATTCCTTGGATCATCACATTGAATATGAAAGACAGAAATCGTATCGGAATTAAACTCAAAAGGCACTAAGCCGCCTTATGTACACGAATAGAGACTCTTCTTATAGTCGTTGCTATGAGCTTTTCCTGTGAGACCAGTATTAGCTTCCGATACACCACTGCAGGTTCAATGTATTCCTTGGAGCTTCACATTGACTAAGAAACACTGAAATCGCATCGGAATTAAATACAAAAGGGACAATGCCGCCGTAAGTGCAAGAAGAGTGAGACTTCTTAGAGTCTGTGCTTTGATCCTTTCCTGTGAGACGATTATTAGTTTCTGATACACCACAACAGGTTCAATGTATTCCTTGGACCTTCACATTGACGATGAATCACAGACATCGCATCGGAATTAAATACAAAAGGGACAATGGAGAATTAAGTACAAGAATAGAGACTCTTCTTACAGTCGGTGTTTTGAGCAATCCCTGTGAGACCAGTATTAGTTTCCGATACACCACTGCAGGTTCAAAGTATTGCTTGGAGCTTCACATTGACTATGAAAAACAGAAATCGCATCGGAATTAAATGCAAAAGGCACAATGCCGAGTTCAGTACAAGAATAGAGACTCTTCTTACAGTCGGTATTTTGAGCATTCCCTGTGAGACCAGTAGTAGTTTCCGATACACCACTGCAGGTTGAATGTATTCCTTGGACCTTCACATTGACGATGAAACACAGAAATCCCATCGGAATTAAATACAAGAGGCACAATGCCGCCTTAAGTACAAGAATAGAGACTCTTCTTAGAGTCAGTGCTTTGATCCTTTCCTGTGAGACCAGTATTAGTTTCCGATACACCACTGCAGGTTCAATGTATTCCTTGGACCTTTACATTGACGATGAAACACAGAAATCGAAATGGAATTTAATACAAAAGGCACAATGCCGCCTTAAGTACAAGAACACAGACTCTTCTTACAGTCGGTGCTTTGAGCATTCCCTGTGAGACCAGTATTAGTTTCCGATACACCACTGCAGGGTCAATGTATTTCTTGGACATACACATGGACGATGAAACACTGAAATTACATTGGAATTAAATACAAAAGGCACAATGGCGCCTTAAGTACTAGAATAGAGACTCTTCTTACAGTCGGTGCTTGGAGCATTCCCTGTGAAACCAGTATTAGTTTCCGATACGCCACTGCAGATTCAATGTATTCCTTGGAGCTTCACATTGACGATGAAACACAGAAATCGCACCGGAATTAAATACAAAAGGCACAATACCGCCTTAAGTGAGGGAGTAGAGACTCTTCTTACAGTCGTTGCTTTGGGCATTCCCTGTGAGACCAGTATTAGATTCCGATACACAGCTGCAGGTTCAATGAATTCCATGGAGCTTCACATTGACGATGAAACACAGATATCGCAACGGAATTAAATTCAAAAGGCACAATGCCGCCTTAAGTACAAGAATAGAGACTCTTCTTACAGTCGGTGCTATGAGAATTCCCTGTGAGACCAGTATTAGTTTCCGATACACCACTGCAGGTTCAATGTATTCCTTGGACCTTCACATTGACCATGAAACACAGAAATCGCATCGTAATTACATACAAAAGGCACAATGCTGCCTTAAGTACAAGAATAGAGACTCTTCTTACAGTCGGTGCTTTGAGCATTCCCGTTGAGAGCAGTAGTAGTTTCCGATACACCACTGCAGGTTCAAGGTTTTCCTTGGACCTTCACATTGACTACGAGACACAGAAATCGCATTGGAATTAAATACAAAAGGCACAAGGCCGCCTTAAGTACAAGAATAGAGACTCTTCTTACAGTCGGTGATTTGAGCAATCCCTGTGAGACCAGTATTAGTTTCTGATACACCACTGCAGGTTCAAAGTATTGCTTGGAGCTTCACATTGACTATGAAACACAGAAATCTCATCGGAATTAAATGCAAAAGGCACAATGCCGCCTTAAGTACAAGAATAGAGACTCTTCTTACAGTCGGTATTTTGAGCATTCCCTGTGAACCAGTATTAGTTTCCGATACACCACTGCAGGTTCAATGTATTCCTTGGACCTTCATATTGACGATGAAACACAGAAATCCCATCGGAATTAAATACAAAAGGCACAATGCCGCCTTAAGTACAAGAATAGAAACTCTTCGTAGAGTCTGTGCTTTGATCCTTTCCTGTGAGACCAGTATTAGTTTCCGATACACCACTGCAGGTTCAATGTATTCCTTGGACCTTCACATTGACGATGAAACACAGAAATCGCATCGGAATTAAATACAAAAGGCACAATTCCGCCTTAAGTACAAGAACACAGATTCTTCTTACAGTCTGTGCTTTGAGCATTCCGTGTGAGACCAGTATTAGTTTCCGATACACCACTGCAGGTTCAATGTATTCCTTGGACCTTCACATTGCCGAAGAAACACAGAAATGGCATCGGAATTAAATACAAAAGGTACAATGCCGCCTTAAGTACAAGAATAGAGACTCTTCTTACAATCGGTGCTTTGAGCATTCCCTGTGAGACCAGTATTAGTTTCCGATACACCACTGCAGGGTCAATGTATTCCTTGGACATACACATTGACGATGAAACACTGAAATTACATCGGAATTAAATACAAAAGGCACTATGCCGCCTTAATTGCAAGAAGAGTGAGACTTCTTAGAGTATGTGCTTTGATCCGTTCCTCTGAGCCCAGTATTAGTTTCCAATACACCACTGTACGTTCAATGTATTTCTAGGACCGTCACATTGACGATGAAAGACAGAAATCGCACTGGAATTAAATTCAAAAGGCACAATGCCGCCTTAAGTACAAGAATAGGGACTCTTCTTACAGTCGGTGCTATGAGCACTCCCTGTGAGACCAGTATTAGTTTCCGATACACCACTGCAGGTTCAATGTTTTCCTTGGACCTTCACATTGACGATGAGTCACAGAAATCGCATGGGAATTAAATACAAAAGGCACAATGCCGCCTTAAGTCCAAGAATAGAGACTCTTCTTACAGTCGGTGTTTTGAGCATTCCCTGTGAACCAGTATTAGTTTCCGATACACCACTGCAGGTTCAATGTATTCCTTGGACCTTCATATTGACGATGAAACACAGAAATCCCATCGGAATTAAATACAAAAGGCACAATGCCGCCTTAAGTACAAGAATAGAAACTCTTCGTAGAGTCTGTGCTTTGATCCTTTCCTGTGAGACCAGTATTAGTTTCCGATACACCACTGCAGGTTCAATGTATTCCTTGGACCTTCCCATTGACGATGAAACACAGAAATCGCATTGGAACTAAATACAAAAGGCACATTGCCGAATTAATTACAAGAATAGAGACTCTTCTTACAGTCGGTGCTTTGAGCATTCCTGTGAGACCAGTAATAGTTTCCGATACACCACTGCAGGTTCTATGTATTCCTTTGACCTTCACATTGACGATGAAACACAGAAATCCCATCGGAATTAAATACAAAAGGCACAATGCTGCCTTAAGTACAAGAATAGAGACTCTTCTTACTGTCTCTGCTTTGAGCATTCACTGTGAGACCAGTATTAGATTCCGATACACCACTGTAGGTTCAATGTATTCCTTGGACATATACATTCACGATGAAATACTGAAATTACATCGGAATTAAATACAAAAGGCAGAATGCCGCCTTAAGTGCTAGAAGAGTGAGACTTCTAAGAGTCTGTGCCTTGATCCTTTCCTGTGAGACCGGTATTAGTTTCCGATACACCACTGCAGGTTCAATGTATTACTTGGACCTTCACATTGACGATGAAACACAGAAATCGCATCGGAACTAAATACAAAAGGCACAATGCCGAATTAATTACATGAATAGAGACTCTTCTTACAGTCCATGCTTTGAGCATTCCTGTGAGACCAGTAATAGTTTCCGATACACCACGGCAGGTTCTATGTATTCCTTTGACCTTCACATTGACGATGAAACGTAGAAATCGAATCGGAATTAAATACAAAAGGCACAATGCTGCCTTAAGTACAAGAATAGAGACTCTTCTTATAGTCGGTGCTTAGAGCATTCCCTCTGAGAGCAGTATTAGTTTCCGATACACCACTGCAGGTTCAAGGTATTCCTTGGACCTTCACATTGACGATGAAACACAGAAATCGCATCGGAATTAAATACAAAAGGGACAATGCCGCCTTAAGTACAAGAATAGAGACTCTTCTTACAGTCGATGCTTTGAGCATTCCCTGTGAGACCATTATTAGTTTCCGATACACCACTTCAGGTTCAATGTATTCCTTGGACATACACATTGACAGTGGAATACTGAAATTACATCGGAATGAAATACAAAGGGCACAAGGCTGCCTTAAGTGCTAGAAGAGTGAGACTTCTTACAGTCTGTGCCTTGATCCTTTCCTGTGAGGCCAGTATTAGTTTTCGATACACCACTGCAGGTTCAATGTATTCCTTGGACATTAACATTGACGATGAAACACAGAAATCGTATCGGAACTAAATACCAAAGGCACAATGGCGCCTTAAATACAAGAACACTGACTCTTCTTACAGTCGGTGCTTTGTGCATTCCCTGTGAGACCAGTGTTAGTTTCCGATACACCACTGCAGGTTCAATGTATTCCTTGGACCTTCACATTGACGATGAAACACAGAAATAGCATCGGAATTAAATACAAAAGGCACAATGCCGCCTTAAGTACAAGAATAGAGACTCTTCTTACAGTCGGTGCTTTGAGCATTCCCAGTGAGACCAGTATTAGTTTCCGATACATCACTGCAGGTTCAATGTATTCCTTGGATCTTCACATTGATGATGACACACAGAAATCGCATCGGAATTAAATACAAAAGGCACAATGCCGCCTTAAGTACAGGAATAGAGACACTTCTTACAGTCGGTGCTTTGAGCATTAACTCTGAGAGCAGTATTACTTTCCGTACTCCACTGCAGGTTCAAAGTATTCCTTGGACCTTCACATTGACTATGAAACACAGAAATCGCATCGGAATTAAATACAAAAGGCACAATGCCGCCTTAAGTACAAGAATACAGTCTCTTCTTACAGTCGGTTCTTTGAGCATTCTCTGTGAGACCTGTATTAGTTTCCGATACACCACTGCAGGTCCAATGTATTCCTTGGACCTTCACATTGACGATGAAATACAGAAATCGCATCGGAATTAAATTCAAAAGGCACAATGCCGCCTTAAGTACAAGAATAGAGACTCTTCTTACAGTCGGTGTTATGAGCATTCCCTGCGAGACAAGTATTAGTTTCCGATACACCACTGCAGGTTCAATGTATTCCTTGGACCTTCACATTGACGATGAAACAC
The DNA here is from genome assembly GCF_023864345.2 of Schistocerca serialis cubense. Lineage (NCBI taxonomy): Eukaryota > Metazoa > Arthropoda > Insecta > Orthoptera > Acrididae > Schistocerca > Schistocerca serialis. The sequence goes on along the minus strand of NC_064643.1, from coordinate 35,687,472 downwards.
AGAAATCGCATCGGAATTAAATACAAAAGGCACAATGCTGCCTCAAGTACAACAATAGAGACTCTTCTTACAGTCGGTGATTGGAGCATTCCCTGTGAGACCAGTATTAGATTCCGATACACCACTGCAGATTCAATGTATTCCTTGGACCTTCACATTGACGATGAAACACAGAAATCGCACCGGAATTAAATACAAAAGGCACAAAACCGCCATAAGTGAGGGAGTTGAGACTCTTCTTACAGTCGTTGCTTTGAGCATTCCCTGTGAGACCAGTATTAGTTTCCGATACACAGCTGCAGGTTCAATGTATTCCTTGGACATTCACATTGACGATCAAACAGTGAAATTACATTGGAATTAAATACAAAAGGCAAAATGCCGCTTTAATTGCAAGAAGAGTGAGGCTTCCTAGAGTCTGAGCTTTGATCCTTTCCTGTGAGACCAGTATTAGTTTCCGATACACCACAGCACGTTCAATGTATTCCTTGGATCATCACATTGAATATGAAAGACAGAAATCGTATCGGAATTAAACTCAAAAGGCACTAAGCCGCCTTATGTACACGAATAGAGACTCTTCTTATAGTCGTTGCTATGAGCTTTTCCTGTGAGACCAGTATTAGCTTCCGATACACCACTGCAGGTTCAATGTATTCCTTGGAGCTTCACATTGACTAAGAAACACTGAAATCGCATCGGAATTAAATACAAAAGGGACAATGCCGCCGTAAGTGCAAGAAGAGTGAGACTTCTTAGAGTCTGTGCTTTGATCCTTTCCTGTGAGACGATTATTAGTTTCTGATACACCACAACAGGTTCAATGTATTCCTTGGACCTTCACATTGACGATGAATCACAGACATCGCATCGGAATTAAATACAAAAGGGACAATGGAGAATTAAGTACAAGAATAGAGACTCTTCTTACAGTCGGTGTTTTGAGCAATCCCTGTGAGACCAGTATTAGTTTCCGATACACCACTGCAGGTTCAAAGTATTGCTTGGAGCTTCACATTGACTATGAAAAACAGAAATCGCATCGGAATTAAATGCAAAAGGCACAATGCCGAGTTCAGTACAAGAATAGAGACTCTTCTTAGAGTCAGTGCTTTGATCCTTTCCTGTGAGACCAGTATTAGTTTCCGATACACCACTGCAGGTTCAATGTATTCCTTGGACCTTTACATTGACGATGAAACACAGAAATCGCAATGGAATTTAATACAAAAGGCACAATGCCGCCTTAAGTACAAGAACACAGACTCTTCTTACAGACTGTGCTTTGAGCATTCCCTGTGAACCAGTATTAGTTTCCGATACACCACTGCAGGTTCAATGTATTCCTTGGACCTTCATATTGACGATGAAACACAGAAATCCCATCGGAATTAAATACAAAAGGCACAATGCCGCCTTAAGTACAAGAATAGAAACTCTTCGTAGAGTCTGTGCTTTGATCCTTTCCTGTGAGACCAGTATTAGTTTCCGATACACCACTGCAGGTTCAATGTATTCCTTGGACCTTCACATTGACGATGAAACACAGAAATCGCATTGGAACTAAATACAAAAGGCACAATGCCGAATTAATTACAAAAATAGAGACTCTTCTTACAGTCGGTGCTTTGAGCATTCCTGTGAGACCAGTAATAGTTTCCGATACACCACTGCAGGTTCTATGTATTCCTTTGACCTTCACATTGACGATGAAACACAGAAATCCCATCGGAATTAAATACAAAAGGCACAATGCTGCCTTAAGTACAAGAATAGAGACTCTTCTTACTGTCTCTGCTTTGAGCATTCACTGTGAGACCAGTATTAGATTCCGATACACCACTGTAGGTTCAATGTATTCCTTGGACATATACATTCACGATGAAATACTGAAATTACATCGGAATTAAATACAAAAGGCAGAATGCCGCCTTAAGTGCTAGAAGAGTGAGACTTCTAAGAGTCTGTGCCTTGATCCTTTCCTGTGAGACCGGTATTAGTTTCCGATACACCACTGCAGGTTCAATGTATTACTTGGACCTTCACATTGACGATGAAACACAGAAATCGCATCGGAACTAAATACAAAAGGCACAATGCCGAATTAATTACATGAATAGAGACTCTTCTTACAGTCCATGCTTTGAGCATTCCTGTGAGACCAGTAATAGTTTCCGATACACCACGGCAGGTTCTATGTATTCCTTTGACCTTCACATTGACGATGAAACGTAGAAATCGAATCGGAATTAAATACAAAAGGCACAATGCTGCCTTAAGTACAAGAATAGAGACTCTTCTTATAGTCGGTGCTTAGAGCATTCCCTCTGAGAGCAGTATTAGTTTCCGATACACCACTGCAGGTTCAAGGTATTCCTTGGACCTTCACATTGACGATGAAACACAGAAATCGCATCGGAATTAAATACAAAAGGGACAATGCCGCCTTAAGTACAAGAATAGAGACTCTTCTTACAGTCGATGCTTTGAGCATTCCCTGTGAGACCATTATTAGTTTCCGATACACCACTTCAGGTTCAATGTATTCCTTGGACATAAACATTGACAGTGGAATACTGAAATTACATCGGAATGAAATACAAAGGGCACAAGGCTGCCTTAAGTGCTAGAAGAGTGAGACTTCTTACAGTCTGTGCCTTGATCCTTTCCTGTGAGGCCAGTATTAGTTTTCGATACACCACTGCAGGTTCAATGTATTCCTTGGACATTAACATTGACGATGAAACACAGAAATCGTATCGGAACTAAATACCAAAGGCACAATGGCGCCTTGAATACAAGAACACTGACTCTTCTTACAGTCGGTGCTTTGTGCATTCCCTGTGAGACCAGTGTTAGTTTCCGATACACCACTGCAGGTTCAATGTATTCCTTGGACCTTCACATTGACGATGAAACACAGAAATAGCATCGGAATTAAATACAAAAGGCACAATGCCGCCTTAAGTACAAGAATAGAGACTCTTCTTACAGTCGGTGCTTTGAGCATTCCCAGTGAGACCAGTATTAGTTTCCGATACATCACTGCAGGTTCAATGTATTCCTTGGATCTTCACATTGATGATGACACACAGAAATCGCATCGGAATTTAATACAAAAGGCACAATGCCGCCTTAAGTACAGGAATAGAGACACATCTTACAGTCGGTGCTTTGAGCATTAACTCTGAGAGCAGTATTACTTTCCGTACTCCACTGCAGGTTCAAAGTATTCCTTGGACCTTCACATTGACTATGAAACACAGAAATCGCATCGGAATTAAATACAAAAGGCACAATGCCGCCTTAAGTACAAGAATACAGTCTCTTCTTACAGTCGGTTCTTTGAGCATTCTCTGTGAGACCTGTATTAGTTTCCGATACACCACTGCAGGTCCAATGTATTCCTTGGACCTTCACATTGACGATGAAACACAGAAATCGCATCGGAATTAAATTCAAAAGGCACAATGCCGCCTTAAGTACAAGAATAGAGACTCTTCTTACAGTCGGTGTTATGAGCATTACCTGCGAGAAAATTATTAGTTTCTGATACACCACTGCAGGTTCAATGTATTCCTTGGACCTTCACATTGACGATGAAACACAGAAATCGCACCGGAATTAAATACAAAAGTCACAAAACCGCCATAAGTGAGGGAGTTGAGACTCTTCTTACAGTCGTTGCTTTGAGCATTCCCTGTGAGACCAGTATTAGTTTCCGATACACAGCTGCAGGTTCAATGTATTCCTTGGACATTCACATTGACGATCAAACAGTGAAATTACATTGGAATTAAATACAAAAGGCAAAATGCCGCTTTAATTGCAAGAAGAGTGAGGCTTCTTAGAGTCTGTGCTTTGATCCTTTCCTGTGAGACCAGTATTAGTTTCCGATACACCACTGCACGTTCAATGTATTCCTTGGATCATCACATTGAATATGAAAGACAGAAATCGTATCGGAATTAAACTCAAAAGGCACTAAGCCGCCTTATGTACACGAATAGAGACTCTTCTTATAGTCGTTGCTATGAGCTTTTCCTGTGAGACCAGTATTAGCTTCCGATACACCACTGCAGGTTCAATGTATTCCTTGGAGCTTCACATTGACTAAGAAACACTGAAATCGCATCGGAATTAAATACAAAAGGGACAATGCCGCCGTAAGTGCAAGAAGAGTGAGACTTCTTAGAGTCTGTGCTTTGATCCTTTCCTGTGAGACGATTATTAGTTTCTGATACACCACTGCAGGTTCAATGTATTCCTTGGACCTTCACATTGACGATGAAACACAGAAATCCCATCGGAATTAAATACAAAAGGCACAATGCCGCCTTAAGTACAAGAATAGAGACTCTTCTTACAGTCGGTGTTTTGAGCAATCCCTGTGAGACCAGTATTAGTTTCCGATACACCACTGCAGGTTCAAAGTATTGCTTGGAGCTTCACATTGACTATGAAAAACAGAAATCGCATCGGAATTAAATGCAAAAGGCACAATGCCGAGTTCAGTACAAGAATAGAGACTCTTCTTACAGTCGGTATTTTGAGCATTCCCTGTGAGACCAGTAGTAGTTTCCGATACACCACTGCAGGTTCAATGTATTCCTTGGACCTTCACATTGACGATGAAACACAGAAATCCCATCGGAATTAAATACAAAAGGCACAATGCCGCCTTAAGTACAAGAATAGAGACTCTTCTTAGAGTCAGTGCTTTGATCCTTTCCTGTGAGACCAGTATTAGTTTCCGATACACCACTGCAGGTTCAATGTATTCCTTGGACCTTTACATTGACGATGAAACACAGAAATCGCAATGGAATTTAATACAAAAGGCACAATGCCGCCTTAAGTACAAGAACACAGACTCTTCTTACAGACTGTGCTTTGAGCATTCCCTGTGAGACCAGTATTAGTTTCCGATACACCACTGCAGGTTCAATGTATTCCTAGGACCTTCACATTGACGATGAAACACAGAAATCGCATCGGAATTAAATACAAAAGGCACAATGCCGCCTTAAGTACAAGAAAAGAGACTCTTCTTACAATCGGTGCTTTGAGCATTCCCTGTGAGACCAGTATTAGTTTCCGATACACCACTGCAGGGTCAATGTATTCCTTGGACATACACATTGACGATGAAAAACTGAAATTACATTGGAATTAAATACGAAAGGCACTATGCCACCTTAATTGCAAGAAGAGTGAGACTTCTTAGAGTCTGTGCTTTGATCCTATCCTGTGAGCCCAGTATTAGTTTCCGATACACCACTGCACGTTCAATGTATCTCTAGGACCGTAACATTGACGATGAAAGACAGAAATCGCACTGGAATTAAATACAAAAGGCATAATGCCGCCTTAAGTACAAAAATGCAGACTCTTCTTACAGTCGGTTCTTTGAGCATTCTCTGTGAGACCTGTATTAGTTTCCGATACACCACTGCAGGGTCAATGTATTCCTTAGATCTTCACATTGACGATGAAAAACAGAAATTGCATCGGAATAAAATTCAAAAGGCACACTGCCGCCTTAAGTACAAGAATAGAGGCTCTTCTTACAGTCGGTGCTATGAGCATTCCCTGTGAGACCAGTATTAGTTTCCGATACACCACTGCAGATTCAATGTATTCCTTGGACCTTCACATTGACGATGAAACACTGAAATCGCATCGGAATTAAATACAAAAGGGACAATGCCGCCTTAAGAGCATGAAGAGTGAGGCTTCTTAGAGTCTGTGATTTGATCCTTTCCTGTGAGACCAGTATTAGTTTGTGATACACCACTGTAGGTTCAATGTATTCCTTGGACCTTCACATTGACGATGAATAACAGAAATCGCATCGGAATTAAATACAAAAGGCACAATGGCGCCTTATGTACAAGAATAGAGACTCTTCTTACAGTCGGTTCTTGGAGCATTCCCTGTGAGACCAGTATGAGTTTCCGATACACCACTGCAGATTCAATGTATTCCTTGGAGCTACACATTGACGATGAAACACAGAAATCGCACGGAATTAAATACAAAAGGCACAAAACCGCCTTAAGTGAGGGAGTAGAGACTCTTCTTACAGTCGTTGCTTTGAGCATTCCCTGTGAGACCTGTATTAGTTTCCGATACACAGCTGCAGGTTCAAGGTTTTCCTTGGACCTTCACATTGACTATGAGTTACAGAAATCGCATCGGAATTAAATACAAAAGGCACAAGGCTGCCTTAAGTACAAGAATAGAGACTCTTCTTGCAGTCGGTGCTTTGAGCAATCCCTGTGAGACCAGTATTAGTTTCCGATACACCACTGCAGGTTCAAAGTATTGCTTGGAGCTTCACATTGACTATGACACACAGAAATCGCATCGGAATTAAATGCAAAAGGCACAAGCCGCCTTAAATACAAGAATAGAGACTCTTCTTACAGTCGGTGTTTTGAGCATTCCCTGTGAGACCAGTATTAGTTTCCGATACACCACTGCAGGTTCAATGTATTCCTTGGACCTTCACATTGACAATGAAACACAGAAATCCCATCGGAATTAAATACAAAAGGCACAATGCCGCCTTAAGTACAAGAATAGAGACTCTTCTTAGAGTCTGTGCTTTGATCCTTTCCTGTCAGTCCAGTATTAGTTTCCGATACTCCACTGCAGGTTCAATGTATTCCTTGACCTTCACATTGACGGTGAAACACAGAAATCGCATCGGAATTAAATACAAAAGGCACAATGCCCGCTTAAGTACAAGAACACAGACTCTTCTTACAGTCTTTGTTTTGAGCATACCCTGTGAGACCAGTATTAGTTTCCGATACACCACTGCAGGGTCAATGTATTCCGTGGACATACACATTGACGATGAATTACAGAAATTACATCGGAAAAAAACGCAAAAGGCACAATGCCGTCTTAAGTGCTACAAGAGTGAGACTTCCTAGAGTCTGTGCCATGATCCTTTCCTGAGAGACCAGTATTAGTTTCCGATACACCACTGCAGGTTCAAGGTTTCCTTGGACCTTCACATTGACTATGAGACACAGAAATCGCATCGGAATTAAATACAAAAGGCACAAGGCCGCCTTAAGTACAAGAATAGAGACTCTTCTTACAGTCGGTGCTTTGAGCAATCCCTGTGAGACCAGTGTTAGTTTCCGACACACCACTGCAGGTTCAAAGTATTGCTTGGAGCTTCACATTGACTATGAAACACAGAAATCGCATCGGAATTAAATGCAAAAGGCACAATGCCGCCTTAAGTACAAGAATAGAGACTCTTCTTACGGTCGGTGTTTTGAGCATTCCCTGTCAGACCAGTATTAGTTTCCGATACACCACTGCAGGTTCTTAGTATTCCTTGGACCTTCACATTGACGATGAAACACATAAATCGCATCGGAACTAAATACAAAAGGCACAATGCCGAATTAATTACAAGAATAGAGACTCTTCTTACAGTCGGTGCTTTGAGCATTCATGTGAGACCAGTAATAGTTTCCGATACACCACTGCAGGTGCAATGTATTACTTGGACCTTCATATTGACGATGAAACACAGATATCGAATCGGAATTAAATACAAAAGGCACAATGCCGCCTTAAGTACAAGAATACAGTCTCTTCTTACAGTCGGTTCTTTGAGCATTCTCTGTGAGACCTGTATTAGTTTCCGATACACCACTGCAGGTCCAATGTATTCCTTGGACCTTCACATTGACGATGAAACACAGAAATCGCATCGGAATTAAATTCAAAAGGCACAATGCCGCCTTAAGTACAAGAATAGAGACTCTTCTTACAGTCGGTGTTATGAGCATTCCCTGCGAGAAAAGTATTAGTTTCCGATACACCACTGCAGGTTCAATGTATTCCTTGGACCTTCACATTGACGATGAAACACAGAAATCGCATCGGAATTAAATACAAAAGGCACAATGCTGCCTCAAGTACAACAATAGAGACTCTTCTTACAGTCGGTGATTGGAGCATTCCCTGTAAGACCAGTATTAGATTCCGATACACCACTGCAGATTCAATGTATTCCTTGGACCTTCACATTGACGATGAAACACAGAAATCGCACCGGAATTAAATACAAAAGTCACAAAACCGCCATAAGTGAGGGAGTTGAGACTCTTCTTACAGTCGTTGCTTTGAGCATTCCCTGTGAGACCAGTATTAGTTTCCGATACACAGCTGCAGGTTCAATGTATTCCTTGGACATTCACATTGACGATCAAACAGTGAAATTACATTGGAATTAAATACAAAAGGCAAAATGCCGCTTTAATTGCAAGAAGAGTGAGGCTTCTTAGAGTCTGTGCTTTGATCCTTTCCTGTGAGACCAGTATTAGTTTCCGATACACCACTGCACGTTCAATGTATTCCTTGGATCATCACATTGAATATGAAAGACAGAAATCGTATCGGAATTAAACTCAAAAGGCACTAAGCCGCCTTATGTACACGAATAGAGACTCTTCTTATAGTCGTTGCTATGAGCTTTTCCTGTGAGACCAGTATTAGCTTCCGATACACCACTGCAGGTTCAATGTATTCCTTGGAGCTTCACATTGACTAAGAAACACTGAAATCGCATCGGAATTAAATACAAAAGGGACAATGCCGCCGTAAGTGCAAGAAGAGTGAGACTTCTTAGAGTCTGTGCTTTGATCCTTTCCTGTGAGACGATTATTAGTTTCTGATACACCACAACAGGTTCAATGTATTCCTTGGACCTTCACATTGACGATGAATCACAGACATCGCATCGGAATTAAATACAAAAGGGACAATGGAGAATTAAGTACAAGAATAGAGACTCTTCTTACAGTCGGTGTTTTGAGCAATCCCTGTGAGACCAGTATTAGTTTCCGATACACCACTGCAGGTTCAAAGTATTGCTTGGAGCTTCACATTGACTATGAAAAACAGAAATCGCATCGGAATTAAATGCAAAAGGCACAATGCCGAGTTCAGTACAAGAATAGAGACTCTTCTTACAGTCGGTATTTTGAGCATTCCCTGTGAGACCAGTAGTAGTTTCCGATACACCACTGCAGGTTCAATGTATTCCTTGGACCTTCACATTGACGATGAAACACAGAAATCCCATCGGAATTAAATACAAAAGGCACAATGCCGCCTTAAGTACAAGAATAGAGACTCTTCTTAGAGTCAGTGCTTTGATCCTTTCCTGTGAGACCAGTATTAGTTTCCGATACACCACTGCAGGTTCAATGTATTCCTTGGACCTTTACATTGACGATGAAACACAGAAATCGCAATGGAATTTAATACAAAAGGCACAATGCCGCCTTAAGTACAAGAACACAGACTCTTCTTACAGACTGTGCTTTGAGCATTCCCTGTGAGACCAGTATTAGTTTCCGATACACCACTGCAGGTTCAATGTATTCCTTGGACCCTCACATTGACGATGAAACACAGAAATCGCATCGGAATTAAATACAAAAGGCACAATGCCGCCTTAAGTACAAGAAAAGAGACTCTTCTTACAATCGGTGCTTTGAGCATTCCCTGTGAGACCAGTATTAGTTTCCGATACACCACTGCAGGGTCAATGTATTCCTTGGACATACACATTGACGATGAAAAACTGAAATTACATTGGAATTAAATACGAAAGGCACTATGCCACCTTAATTGCAAGAAGAGTGAGACTTCTTAGAGTCTGTGCTTTGATCCTATCCTGTGAGCTCAGTATTAGTTTCCGATACACCACTGGACGTTCAATGTATCTCTAGGACCGTCACATTGACGATGAAAGACAGAAATCGCACTGGAATTAAATACAAAAGGCATAATGCCGCCTTAAGTACAAAAATGCAGACTCTTCTTACAGTCGGTTCTTTGAGCATTCTCTGTGAGACCTGTATTAGTTTCCGATACACCACTGCAGGGTCAATGTATTCCTTAGATCTTCACATTGACGATGAAAAACAGAAATTGCATCGGAATAAAATTCAAAAGGCACACTGCCGCCTTAAGTACAAGAATAGAGGCTCTTCTTACAGTCGGTGCTATGAGCATTCCCTGTGAGACCAGTGTTAGTTTCCGATACACCACTGCAGATTCAATGTATTCCTTGGACCTTCACATTGACGATGAAACACTGAAATCGCATCGGAATTAAATACAAAAGGGACAATGCCGCCTTAAGAGCATGAAGAGTGAGGCTTCTTAGAGTCTGTGATTTGATCCTTTCCTGTGAGACCAGTATTAGTTTGTGATACACCACTGTAGGTTCAATGTATTCCTTGGACCTTCACATTGACGATGAATAACAGAAATCGCATCGGAATTAAATACAAAAGGCACAATGGCGCCTTATGTACAAGAATAGAGACTCTTCTTACAGTCGGTTCTTGGAGCATTCCCTGTGAGACCAGTATGAGTTTCCGATACACCACTGCAGATTCAATGTATTCCTTGGAGCTACACATTGACGATGAAACACAGAAATCGCACGGAATTAAATACAAAAGGCACAAAACCGCCTTAAGTGAGGGAGTAGAGACTCTTCTTACAGTCGTTGCTTTGAGCATTCCCTGTGAGACCTGTATTAGTTTCCGATACACAGCTGCAGGTTCAAGGTTTTCCTTGGACCTTCACATTGACTATGAGTTACAGAAATCGCATCGGAATTAAATACAAAAGGCACAAGGCTGCCTTAAGTACAAGAATAGAGACTCTTCTTGCAGTCGGTGCTTTGAGCAATCCCTGTGAGACCAGTATTAGTTTCCGATACACCACTGCAGGTTCAAAGTATTGCTTGGAGCTTCACATTGACTATGACACACAGAAATCGCATCGGAATTAAATGCAAAAGGCACAAGCCGCCTTAAATACAAGAATAGAGACTCTTCTTACAGTCGGTGTTTTGAGCATTCCCTGTGAGACCAGTATTAGTTTCCGATACACCACTGCAGGTTCTTAGTATTCCTTGGACCTTCACATTGACGATGAAACACATAAATCGCATCGGAACTAAATACAAAAGGCACAATGCCGAATTAATTACAAGAATAGAGACTCTTCTTACAGTCGGTGCTTTGAGCATTCATGTGAGACCGGTAATAGTTTCCGATACACCACTGCAGGTGGAATGTATTACTTGGACCTTCATATTGACGATGAAACACAGATATCGAATCGGAATTAAATACAAAAGGCACAATGCCGCCTTAAGTACAAGAATACAGTCTCTTCTTACAGTCGGTTCTTTGAGCATTCTCTGTGAGACCTGTATTAGTTTCCGATACACCACTGCAGGTCCAATGTATTCCTTGGACCTTCACATTGACGATGAAACACAGAAATCGCATCGGAATTAAATTCAAAAGGCACAATGCCGCCTTAAGTACAAGAATAGAGACTCTTCTTACAGTCGGTGTTATGAGCATTCCCTGCGAGAAAAGTATTAGTTTCCGATACACCACTGCAGGTTCAATGTATTCCTTGGACCTTCACATTGACGATGAAACACAGAAATCGCATCGGAATTAAATACAAAAGGCACAATGCTGCCTCAAGTACAACAATAGAGACTCTTCTTACAGTCGGTGATTGGAGCATTCCCTGTAAGACCAGTATTAGATTCCGATACACCACTGCAGATTCAATGTATTCCTTGGACCTTCACATTGACGATGAAACACAGAAATCGCACCGGAATTAAATACAAAAGTCACAAAACCGCCATAAGTGAGGGAGTTGAGACTCTTCTTACAGTCGTTGCTTTGAGCATTCCCTGTGAGACCAGGATTAGTTTCCGATACACAGCTGCAGGTTCAATGTATTCCTTGGACATTCACATTGACGATCAAACAGTGAAATTACATTGGAATTAAATACAAAAGGCAAAATGCCGCTTTAATTGCAAGAAGAGTGAGGCTTCTTAGAGTCTGTGCTTTGATCCTTTCCTGTGAGACCAGTATTAGTTTCCGATACACCACTGCACGTTCAATGTATTCCTTGGATCATCACATTGAATATGAAAGACAGAAATCGTATCGGAATTAAACTCAAAAGGCACTAAGCCGCCTTATGTACACGAATAGAGACTCTTCTTATAGTCGTTGCTATGAGCTTTTCCTGTGAGACCAGTATTAGCTTCCGATACACCACTGCAGGTTCAATGTATTCCTTGGAGCTTCACATTGACTAAGAAACACTGAAATCGCATCGGAATTAAATACAAAAGGGACAATGCCGCCGTAAGTGCAAGAAGAGTGAGACTTCTTAGAGTCTGTGCTTTGATCCTTTCCTGTGAGACGATTATTAGTTTCTGATACACCACAACAGGTTCAATGTATTCCTTGGACCTTCACATTGACGATGAATCACAGACATCGCATCGGAATTAAATACAAAAGGGACAATGGAGAATTAAGTACAAGAATAGAGACTCTTCTTACAGTCGGTGTTTTGAGCAATCCCTGTGAGACCAGTATTAGTTTCCGATACACCACTGCAGGTTCAAAGTATTGCTTGGAGCTTCACATTGACTATGAAAAACAGAAATCGCATCGGAATTAAATGCAAAAGGCACAATGCCGAGTTCAGTACAAGAATAGAGACTCTTCTTACAGTCGGTATTTTGAGCATTCCCTGTGAGACCAGTAGTAGTTTCCGATACACCACTGCAGGTTCAATGTATTCCTTGGACCTTCACATTGACGATGAAACACAGAAATCCCATCGGAATTAAATACAAAACGCACAATGCCGCCTTAAGTACAAGAATAGAGACTCTTCTTAGAGTCAGTGCTTTGATCCTTTCCTGTGAGACCAGTATTAGTTTCCGATACACCACTGCAGGTTCAATGTATTCCTTGGACCTTTACATTGACGATGAAACACAGAAATCGCAATGGAATTTAATACAAAAGGCACAATGCCGCCTTCAGTACAAGAACACAGACTCTTCTTACAGACTGTGCTTTGAGCATTCCCTGTGAGACCAGTATTAGTTTCCGATACACCACTGCAGGTTCAATGTATTCCTTGTACCCTCACATTGACGATGAAACACAGAAATCGCATCGGAATTAAATACAAAAGGCACAATGCCGCCTTAAGTACAAGAAAAGAGACTCTTCTTACAATCGGTGCTTTGAGCATTCCCTGTGAGACTAGTATTAGTTTCCGATACACCACTGCAGGGTCAATGTATTCCTTGGACATACACATTGACGATGAAAAACTGAAATTACATTGGAATTAAATACGAAAGGCACTATGCCACCTTAATTGCAAGAAGAGTGAGACTTCTTAGAGTCTGTGCTTTGATCCTATCCTGTGAGCTCAGTATTAGTTTCCGATACACCACTGCACGTTCAATGTATCTCTAGGACCGTCACATTGACGATGAAAGACAGAAATCGCACTGGAATTAAATACAAAAGGCATAATGCCGCCTTAAGTACAAAAATGCAGACTCTTCTTACAGTCGGTTCTTTGAGCATTCTCTGTGAGACCTGTATTAGTTTCCGATACACCACTGCAGGGTCAATGTATTCCTTAGATCTTCACATTGACGATGAAAAACAGAAATTGCATCGGAATAAAATTCAAAAGGCACACTGCCGCCTTAAGTACAAGAATAGAGGCTCTTCTTACAGTCGGTGCTATGAGCATTCCCTGTGAGACCAGTGTTAGTTTCCGATACACCACTGCAGATTCAATGTATTCCTTGGACCTTCACATTGACGATGAAACACTGAAATCGCATCGGAATTAAATACAAAAGGGACAATGCCGCCTTAAGAGCATGAAGAGTGAGGCTTCTTAGAGTCTGTGATTTGATCCTTTCCTGTGAGACCAGTATTAGTTTGTGATACACCACTGTAGGTTCAATGTATTCCTTGGACCTTCACATTGACGATGAATAACAGAAATCGCATCGGAATTAAATACAAAAGGCACAATGGCGCCTTATGTACAAGAATAGAGACTCTTCTTACAGTCGGTTCTTGGAGCATTCCCTGTGAGACCAGTATGAGTTTCCGATACACCACTGCAGATTCAATGTATTCCTTGGAGCTACACATTGACGATGAAACACAGAAATCGCACGGAATTAAATACAAAAGGCACAAAACCGCCTTAAGTGAGGGAGTAGAGACTCTTCTTACAGTCGTTGCTTTGAGCATTCCCTGTGAGACCTGTATTAGTTTCCGATACACAGCTGCAGGTTCAAGGTTTTCCTTGGACCTTCACATTGACTATGAGTTACAGAAATCGCATCGGAATTAAATACAAAAGGCACAAGGCTGCCTTAAGTACAAGAATAGAGACTCTTCTTGCAGTCGGTGCTTTGAGCAATCCCTGTGAGACCAGTATTAGTTTCCGATACACCACTGCAGGTTCAATGTATTCCTTGGACCTTCACATTGACAATGAAACACAGAAATCCCATCGGAATTAAATACAAAAGGCACAATGCCGCCTTAAGTACAAGAATAGAGACACTTCTTAGAGTCTGTGCTTTGATCCTTTCCTGTCAGTCCAGTATTAGTTTCCGATACTCCACTGCAGGTTCAATGTATTCCTTGACCTTCACATTGACGGTGAAACACAGAAATCGCATCGGAATTAAATACAAAAGGCACAATGCCCGCTTAAGTACAAGAACACAGACTCTTCTTACAGTCTTTGTTTTGAGCATACCCTGTGAGACCAGTATTAGTTTCCGATACACCACTGCAGGGTCAATGTATTCCTTGGACTTTCACATTGCCGAAGAAAAACAGAAATTGCATCGGACTTAAATACAAAAGGCACAATGATGTCTTAAGTACAAGAATAGAGACTCTTCTTACAATCGGTGCTTTGAGCATTCCCTGTGAGACCAGTATTAGTGTCCGATACACCACTGCAGGTTCGAAGTATTGCTTGGAGCTTCACATTGACGATGAAACACAGAAATCGCATCGGAATTAAATACAAAAGGCACAATGCCGCCTTAAGTACAACAATAGATGCTCTTCTTACAGTCGGTGCATTGAGCATTCCCTGTGAGACCAGTATTAGTTTCCGATACACCACTGCAGGGTCAATGTATTCCGTGGACATACACATTGACGATGAATTACAGAAATTACATCGGAAAAAAATGCAAAAGGCACAATGCCGTCTTAAGTGCTACAAGAGTGAGACTTCCTAGAGTCTGTGCCATGATCCTTTCCTGAGAGACCAGTATTAGTTTCCGATACACCACTGCAGGTTCAATGTATTCCTTGGACTTTCACATTGACGATGAAACACAGAAATCGCATCGGAATTAAAAAAAAAATTCACAATGCCGCCTTAATTACAAGAATAGAGCCTCTTCTTACAGTCGGTGCTTTGAGCATTCCCTGTGAGACCAGTATTAGTTTCCGATAAACCACTGCAGGTTCAAAGTATTCCTTGGACTTTCACATTGACTATGAGACACAGAGATCGCATCGGAATTGAATCCAAAAGGCACAAAGGCGCATTAAGTACAAGAATAGAGACTCTTCTTACAGTCGGTGCTTTGAGCATTCCCTGTGAGACCAGTATTAGTTTCCGATAAACCACTGCAGGTTCAATGTATTCCTTGGACCTTCACATTGACGATGAAACACAGAAATCGCATCGTAATTACATACAAAAGACACAATGCCGCCTTAAGTACAAGAATAGAGACTCTTCTTACAGTCGATGCTTTGAGCATTCCCTGTGAGACCATTATTAGTTTCCGATACACCACTGCAGGTTCAATGTATTCCTTGGACCTTCACATTGACGATGAAACACAGAAATCGCATCGTAATTACATACAAAAGACACAATGCCGCCTTAAGTACAAGAATAGAGACTCTTCATACTGTCGGTGCTTTGAGCATTCCCGCTGAGAGCAGTATTAGTTTCCGATACACCACTGCAGGTTCAAGGTTTCCTTGGACCTTCACATTGACTATGAGACACAGAAATCGCATCGGAATTAAATACAAAAGGCACAAGGCCGCCTTAAGTACAAGAATAGAGACTCTTCTTACAGTCGGTGCTTTGAGCAATCCCTGTGAGACCAGTGTTAGTTTCCGATACACCACTGCAGGTTCAAAGTATTGCTTGGAGCTTCACATTGACTATGAAACACAGAAATCGCATCGGAATTAAATGCAAAAGGCACAATGCCGCCTTAAGTACAAGAATAGAGACTCTTCTTACGGTCGGTGTTTTGAGCATTCCCTGTCAGACCAGTATTAGTTTCCGATACACCACTGCAGGTGCAATGTATTCCTTGGACCTTCATATTGACGATGAAACACAGATATCGAATCGGAATTAAATACAAAAGGCACAATGCCGCCTTAAGTACAAGAATTGAGACTCTTCTTACAGTCGGTGCTTTGAGCATTCCCTCTGAGAGCAGTATTAGTTTCCGATACACCACTGCAGGTTCAAGGTATTCCTTGGACCTTCACATTGACTATGAAACACAGAAATCGCATCGGAATTAAATACAAAATGCACAAGGCCGCCTTATGTACAAGAATTAAGATTCTTCTTACAGTCGGTGCTTTGAGCATTCCCTGTGAGACCAGTATTAGTTTCCGATAAACCACTGCAGGTTCAAAGTATTCCTTGGACCTTCACATTGACTATGAAACACAGAGATCGCATCGGAATTAAATGCAAAAGGCACAAAGCCGCATTAAGTACAAGAATAGAGACTCTTCTTACAGTCGGTGTTTTGAGCATTCCCTGTGAGACCAGTATTAGTATGCGATACACCACTGCAGGTTCAATGTATTCCTTGGACCATCACATTGACGATTAAACACAGAAATCGCATCGGAATTAAATACAAAAGGGACAATGCCGCCTTAAGTACAAGAATAGAGACTCTTCTTACAGTCGATGCTTTGAGCATTCCCTGTGAGACCATTATTAGTTTCCGATACACCACTGCAGGTTCAATGTATTCCTTGGACATACACATTGACGATGCAATACTGAAATTACATCGGAATTAAATACAAAGGGCACAATGCCGCCTTAAGTACAAGAGTAGAGACTCTTCTTACAGTCGGTGCTTTGAGCATTCCCTGTGAGACCGGTATTAGTTTCCGATACATCACTGCAGGCTCAATGTATTCCTTGGACATTCACATTGACGATGAAACACAGAAATCGTATCGGAACTAAATACCAAAGGCACAATGCCGCCTTAATTACAAGAATACTGACTCTTCTTACAGTCGGTGCTTTGTGCATTCCCTGTGAGACCAGTGTTAGTTTCCGATACACCACTGCAGGTTCAATGTATTCCTTGGACGTTCACATTGACGATGAAACACAGAAATCGCATCGGAATTAAATACAAAAGGCACAATGCCACCTTAAGAACAAGAATAGAGACTCTTCTTGCAGTCGGTGCTTTGAGCATTCCCTGTGAGACCAGTATTAGTGTCCGATACACCAATGCAAGTTCAAAGTATTCCTTGGACCTTCACATTGACTATGAAACACAGAAAACGCATCGGAATTAAATACAAAAGGCACAATGCCGCCTTAAGTACAAGAATAGAGACTCTACTTACAGTCGGTGCTTTGAGCATTCCCTTTTAGACCAGTATTAGTTTCCGATACACCACTGCAGGTTCAATGTATTCCTTGGATCTTCACATTGACGATGAAACACAGAAATCGCATCGGAATTAAATACAAAGGGCACAATGCCGCCTTAAGTACAAGAATAGAGACTCTTCTTACAGTCGGAGCTTTGAGCATTCCATGTGAGACCAGTATTAGTTTCCGATACACCACTGCAGGGACAATGTATTCCTTGGACATACACATTGACGATGAAACACTGAAATTACATCGGAATTAAATACAAAAGGCATTATGCCGCCTTAATTGCAAGAAGAGTGACACTTCTTAGAGTCTGTGCTTTGATTCTTTCCTGTGAGCCCAGTATTAGTTTCCGATACACCACTGCACGTTCAATGGATTTCTAGAACCGTCACATTGACGATGAAAGACAGAAATCGCACTGGAATTAAATACAAAAGGCACAATGCCGCCTTAAGTACAAGAATACAGTCTCTTCTTGCAGTCGGTTCTTTGAGCATTCTCTGCGAGACCTGTATAAGTTTCCGATACACCACTGCAGGTTCAATGTATTCCTTGGACCTTCACATTGACGATGAAACACAGAAATCGCATCAGAATTAAGATCAAAAGGCACAATGCCGCCTTAAGTACAAGAATAGAGACTCTTCTACAGTCGGTGCTATCAGCATTCCCTGTGAGACCAGTATTAGTTTCCGATACACCACTGCAGATTCAATGTATTCCTTGGACTTCACATTGACGATGAAACACAGATATCGCACCGGAATTAAATACAAAAGGCACAAAACCGCCTTAAGTGAGGGAGTAGAGATTCTTCTTACAGTCGTTGCTTTGAGCATTCCCTTTGAGACCAGTATTAGTTTCCGATACACCACTGCAGGTTCAATGTATTCCTTGGACCTTCACATTGACGATGAAACACAGAAATCGCATCGGAATTAAATACGAAAGGCACAATGCCGCCTAAAGTACAAGAATAGAGACTCTTCTAACAGTCGGTGCTATGAGCATTCCCTGTGAGACCAGTATTAGTTTCCGATACACAGCTGCAGGATCAATGTATTCCTTGGACATTCACATTGACGATCAAACACTGAAATTACATTGGAATTAAATACAAAAGGCACAATGCCGCCTTAATTGCAAGAAGAGTGAGACTTCTTAGAGTCTGTGCTTTGATCCTTTAATGTGAGACCAGTATTAGTTTGCGATACACCACTGCACGTTCAATGTATTCCTTGGACCATCACATTGAATATGAAAGACAGAAATCGTATCGGAATTTTACTCAAAAGGCACTAAGCCGCCTTAAGTACAAGAATACAGACTCTTCTTACAGTCGGTGCTTTGAGCATTCCCTGTGAGACCTGTATTAGTTTCCGATACACCACTGCAGGTTCAATGTATTCCTTGGACCTTCACATTGACGATGAAACACAGAAATCGCATCGGAATTAAATACGAAAGGCACAATGCCGCCTAAAGTACAAGAATAGAGACTCTTCTAACAGTCGGTGCTATGAGTATTCCCTGTGAGACCAGTATTAGTTTCCGATACACCACTGCACGTGCAATGTATTCCTTGGACCTTCACATTGACGATGAAACACTGAAATCGCATCGGAATTAAATACAAAAAGGAAAATGCCGCCTTAAGTGCGAGAAGAGTAAGACTTCTTAGAGTCTGTGCTTCGATCCTTTCCTGTGAGACCAGTATTAGTTTCTGATACACCACGCAGGTTCAATGTATTCCTTGGAGCTTCACATTCACGATGAAACACAGAAATCGCATCGGAATTAAATACAAAAGGCACAAAACCGCCTTAAGTACAACAATAGAGACTCTTCCTACAGTCGGTGCTTGGAGGATTCCCTGTGAGACTAGTATTAGATTCCGATACACCACTGCAGATTCAATGTATTCCTTGGAGCTTCACATTGACGATGAAACACAGAAATCGCATCGGAATTAAATACAATAGGCATAAAACCGCCTTAAGTGAGGGAGTAGAGATTCTTCTTACAGTCGTTGCTTTGAGCATTCCCTTTGAGACCAGTATTAGTTTCCGATACACCACTGCAGGTTCAATGTATTCCTTGGACCTTCACATTGACGATGAAACACAGAAATCGCATCGGAATTAAATACAAAAGGCACAATGCCGCCTTAAGTACAAGAATAGAGACTCTTGTTACAGTCGGTGCTTTGAGCATTCCCTGTGAGACCAGTATTAGTTTCCGATACACCACTGCAGGGTCAATGTATTCCTTGGACCTTCACATTGACGATGAAACACAGAAATCGCATCGGAATTAAGATCAAAAGGCACAATGCCGCCTTAAGTACAAGAATAGAGACACTTCTAAAGTCGGTGCTATCAGCATTCCCTGTGAGACCAGTATTAATTTCCGATACACCACTGCAGATTCAATGTATTCCTTGGACCTTCACATTCACGATGAAACACAGATATCGCACCGGAATTAAATACAAAAGGCACAAAACCGCCTTAAGTGAGGGAGTAGGGACTCTTCTTACAGTCGTTGCTTTTAACATTCCCTGTGAGACCAGTATTAGTTTCCGTTACACAGCTGCAGGTTCAATGTATTCCCTGGACATTCACATTGACGATCAAACACTGAAATTACATTGGAATTAAATACAAAAGGCACAATGCCGCCTTAATTTCAAGAAGAGTGAGACTTCTTAGAGTCTGTGCTTTGATCCTTTCCTGTGAGACCAGTATTAGTTTCCGATATACCACTGCACGTTCAATGTATTCCTTGGACGGTCAAATTGAATATGAAAGACAGAAATCGTATCGGAATTAAACTCAAAAGACACTAAGCCGCCTTAAGTACAAGAATAGAGACTCTTCTTACAGTCGTTGCTATGAGCTTTCCCTGTGAGACCAGTATTAGTTTCCAATACACCACTGCAGGTTCAATGTATTCCTTGGACCTTCACATTGACGATGAAACACTGAAATCGCATCGGAATTAAATACAAATGGGACAATGCCGCCGTAAGTGCTAGAAGAGTGAGACTTCTTAGAGTCTGTGCTTTCATCCTTTCCTGTGAGACCAGTATTACTTTCTGATACACCACTACAGGTTCAATGTATTCCTTGGACCTTCACGTTGACGATGAATCACAGAAATCGCATCGGAATTAAATACAAAAGGCACAATGGAGCCTTAAGTACAAGAATAGATACTCTTCTTCCAGTCGGTGCTTGGAGCATTCCCTGTGAGACCAGTATTAGTTTCCGATACACCACTGCAGATTCAATGTATTCCTTGGAGCTTCACATTGACGATGAAACACAGAAATCGCATCGGAATTAAATACAAAAGGCACAAAACCGCCTTAAGTGAGGGAGTAGAGACTCTTCTTACAGTCGTTGCTTTGAGCATTCCCTGTGAGACCAGTATTAGTTTCCGATAAACAGCTGCAGGTTCAATGTATTCCTTGGACATTCACATTGACGATCAAACACTGAAATTACATTGGAATTAAATACAAAAGGCACTATGCCGGTTTATTGCAAGAAGTGTGAGACTTCTTAGAGTCAGTGCTTTGATCCTTTCCTGTGAGACCGGTATTAGTTTCCGATACACCACTGCAGGTTCAATGTCTTCCTTGGACCTTCACATTTGCGAAGAAACACAGAAATCGCATCGGAATTAAATACAAAAGGCACAATGCCGCCTTAAGTACAAGAATAGAGACTCTTGTTACAGTTAGTGCTTTGAGCATTCATTGTGAAACCAGTATTAGTTTCCGATACACCACTGCAGGTTCAATGTATTCCTTGGACCTTCACATTGACGATGAAACACAGAAATCGCATCGGAATTATATACAAAAGTAACAATGCCGCCTAAAGTACAAGAATAGAGACTCTTCTTACAGTCGGTGATTTGAGCATTCCCTGTGAGACCAGTACTAGTTTCCGATACACCACTGCAGGTTCAATGTATTCCCTGGACGTACACAATGACGATGAAACACTGAAATTACATCGGATTTAAATACTAAAGACAAAATACCGCCTTAATGCAAGAAGAGTGAGACTTCCTAGAATCCATTCTTTGATCCTTTCCTGTGAGACTAGTATTAGTTTCCGTTACACATCTGCATGTTCAATGTAATCCTTGGACCTTCAAATTGACGATGAAACAAAGAAATCGCATCGGAATTAAATACAAAAGGCACAATGCCGCCTTAATTACAAGATTAGAGACTCTCCTTACAGTCGGTGCTATGAGCATTCCCTCTGAGACCAGTATTAGTTTCCGATACACCACCGCAGGTTCAATGTATTCCTTAGACCTTCACATTTACGATGAAACACACAAATCGCATCGGAATTAAATACAAAAGGCACAATGCCGCCTTAAGTACAAGAATAGAGACACTTCTTACAGTCGGTGATTTGAGCATTCCCTCTGAGAGCAGTATTAGTTTCCGATACACCACTGCAGGTTCAAGGTATTCCTTGGAACTTCACATTGACTATGAAACACAGAAATCGCATCGGAATTAAATGCAAAAGTCACAAGGCCGCCTTAAGTACCAGAATAGAGACTCTTCTTACAGTCAGTGCTTTGAGCATTCCCTGTGTGACCAGTATTAGTTTCCGATACACCACTGCAGGTTCAAAGTATTCCTTGGACCTTCACATTGACTATGAAACACAGAAATCGCATCGGAATTAAATACAAGAGGCACAATGCCGCCTTAAGTGCTTGAAGAGTGAGACTTCTTAGAGTCTGTTCCTTGATCCTTTCCTGTGAGACCAGCATTAGATTCCGATACACCACTGCAGGTTAAATGTATTCCTTGGACCTTCACATTGACGATGAAACACAGAAATCGCATCGGAACTTAATACAAAAGGCACAATTACGCATTAATTACAAGAATAGAGACTCTTCTTACAGTCGGTGCTTTGAGCATTCCCTGTGTGACCAGTAATAGTTTCCGATACACCACTACATGTTCAATGTATTCCTTGGACCTTCACATTGACGATGAAACACAGATATCGCATCGGAAATAAATACAAAAGGCACAATGCCGCCTTAAGTACAAGAATAGAGACTCTTCTTACAGTCGGTGATTTGAGCATTCCCTGTGAAACCAGTATTAGTTTCCGATACAGCACTGCAGGTTCAATGTATTCCTTGGACCTTCAAATTGACGATGAAACAAAGAAATCGCATCGGAATTAAATACAAAAGGCACAATGGCGCCTTAATTACAAGAATGGAGACACTTCTTACAGTCGGTGCTTTGATCATTCCCTGTGAGACCAGTATTAGTATCCGATACACCACTGCAGGTTCAATGTATTCCTTAGACATTCACATTGACGATGTAACACAGAAATCGCATCGGAATTAAATACAAAAGGCACAAGGACGCCATAAGTACAAGAATAGAGACTCTTCTTACAGTCGGTGCTTTGATCATTCCCTGTGAGACCAGTATTAGTATCCGATACACCACTGCAGGTTCAATGTATTCCTTAGACATTCACATAGACGATGTAACACAGAAATCGCATCGGAATTAAATACAAAAGGCACAAGGACGCCATAAGTACAAGAATAGAGACTCTTCTTACAGTCGGTGCTTTGAGCATTCCCTGTGAGACCAGTATTAGTTTCCGATACACCACTGCAGGTTCAATGTATTCGTTGGACCTTCACATTGACGATGAAACACTGAAATCGCATCAGAATTAAATACAAAAGGGACAATGCCGCCGTAAGTGTAGGAAGAGTGAGACTTCTTAGAGTCTGTGCTTTGATCCTTTCCTGTGAGACCAGTATTAGTTTCTGATACACCACTACAGGTTCAATGCATTCCTTGGACCTTCACATTGACGATGAATCACAGAAATCGCATCGAAATTTAATACAGAATGCACAATGGAGCCTTAAGTACAAGAATAGAGACTCTTCTTACAGTCGGTGCTTGGAGCATTCCCTGTGAGACCAGTATTAGTTTCCGATACACCACTGCAGGTTCAAAGTATTCCTTGGAGCTTCACATTGACGATGAAACACAGATATCGCACCGGAATTAAATACAAAAGGCACAAAACCGCCTTAAGTGAGGGAGTAGAGACTCTTCTTACAGTCGTTGCTTTGAGCATTACCTGTGAGACCAATATTAGTTTCCGATACACAGCTGCAGGTTCAATGTATTCCTTGGACATTCACATTGACGATCAAAGACTGAAATTACATTGGAATTAAATACAAAAGGCACAATGCCGCCTTAATTGCAAGAAGAGTGAGACTTCTTAGAGTCTGTGCTTTGATCCTTTCCTGTGAGACCAGTATTAGTTTGCGATACACCACTGCACGTTCAATGTATTCCTTGGACCATCACATTAAATATGAAAGACAGAAATCGTATCGGAATTAAACTCAAATGGCACTAAGCTGCCTTAAGTACAAGAATACAGACTCTTCTTACAGTCGGTGCTTTGAGCATTCCCTGTGAGACCTGTATTAGCTTCCGATTCACCACTGCAGGTTCAATGTATTCCTTGGACCTTCACATTGACGATGAAACACAGAAATCGCATCGGAATTAAATACAAAAGGCACAATGCCGCCTTAAGTACAAGAATAGAGACTTTTCTTACAGTCGGTGCTATGAGTATTCCCTGTGAGACCAGTATTAGTTTCCGATACACCACTGCACGTGCAATGTATTCCTTGGACCTTCACATTGACGATGAAACACTGAAATCGCATCGGAATTAAATACAAAAGGGACAATGCCGCCTTAAGTGCAAGAAGAGTAAGACTTCTTAGAGTCTGTGCTTTGATCCTTTCCTGTGAGACCAGTATTAGTTTCTGATACACCACGCAGGTTCAATGTATTCCTTAGACCTTCGCATTGACGATGAAACACAGAAATCGCATCGGAATTAAGTACAAAAAGCACAATGCCGCCTTAAGTACAAGAATAGAGACACTTCTTACAGTCGGTGCTTTGAGCATTCCTTCTGAGAGCAGTATAAGTTTCCGCTACACCACTGCAGGTTCAAGGTATTCCTTGGACTTTCACATTGACTATGAAACACAGAAATCGCATCGGAATTAAATACAATAGGCATAAAACCGCCTTAAGTGAGGGAGTAGAGACTCTTCTTACAGTCGTTGCTTTGAGCATTCACTGTGTGACCAGTATTAGTTTCCGATACACAGCTGCAGGTTCAACGTATTCCTTGGACATTCACATTGACGATCAAACACTGAAATTACATTGGAATTAAATACAAAAGGCACAATGCCGCCTTAATTGCAAGGAGAGTGAGACTTCTTAGAGTCAGTGCTTTGATCCTTTCCTGTGAGACCAGTATTAGTTTCCGATACACCACTGCAGGTTCAATGACTTCCTTGGACATTCACATTGACGATGAAACACAGAAATCGCATCGGAATTAAATACAAAAGGCACAAAGCCGCCTAAAGTAAAAGAATAGAGACTCATCTTACAGTCGCTGCTTTGAGCATTCCCTGTGAGACCAGTATTAGTTTCCGATACACAGCTGCAGGTTCAATGTATTCCTTGGACATTCACATTGACGATCAAACACTGAAATTACATTGTAATTAAATACAAAAGGCACAATGCCGCCTTAATTGCAAGAAGAGTGAGACTTCTTAGAATCTGTGCTTTGATCCTTTCCTGTGAGACCAGTATTAGTTTCCGATACACCACTGCACGTTCAATGTATTCCTTGGACGGTCAAATTGAATATGAAAGACAGAAATCGTGTCGGAATTAAACTCAAAAGACACTAAGCCGCCTTTAGTACAAGAATAGAGACTCTTCTTACAGTCGTTGCTATAAGCTTTCCCTGTGAGACCAGTATTAGTTTCCGATACACCACTGTAGGTTCAATGTATTCCTTGGACCTTCACATTGACGATGAAACACTGAAATCGCATCGGAATTAAATACAAGAGGGACAATGCCGCCGTAAGTGCAAGAAGAGTGAGACTTCCTAGAGTCTGTGCTTTGATCCTTTCCTGTGAGACCAGTATTAGTTTCTGATACACCACTACAGGTTCAATGCATTCCTTGGACCTTCACATTGACGATGAATCACAGAAATCGCATCGAAATTAAATACAAAAGGCACAATGGAGCCTTAAGTACAAGAATACAGACTCTTCTTACAGTCGTTGTTTGGAGCATTCCCTGTGAGACCAGTATTAGTTTCCGATACACCACTGCAGATTCAATGTATTCCTTGGAGCTTCACATTGACGATGAAACACAGAAATCGCATCGGAATTAAATACAAAAGGCACAAAACCGCCTTAAGTGAGGGAGTAGAGACTCTTCTTACAGTCGTTGCTTTGAGCATTCCCTGTGAGACCAGTATTAGTTTCCGATAAACAGCTGCAGGTTCAATGTATTCCTTGGACATTCACATTGACGATCAAACACTGAAATTACATTGGAATTAATACAAAAGGCACAATGCCGCCTTAAGTGCTAGATGAGTGAGACTTCTAAGAGTCTGTGCCTTGATCCTTTCCTGTGAGACCAGCATTAGTTTCCCATACACCACTGCAGGTTAAATGTATTCCTTGGACCTTCACATTGACGATGAAACACAGAAATCGCATCGGAACTAAATACAAAAGGCACAATTACGCATTAATTACAAGAATAGAGACTCTTCTTACAGTCGGTGCTTTGAGAATTCCCTGTGTGACCAGTAATAGTTTCCGATACACCACTACATGTTCAATGTATTCCTTGGACCTTCACATTGACGATGGAACACAGATATCGCATCGGAATCAAATACAAAAGGCACAATGCCGCCTTAAGTACAAGAATAGAGACTCTTCTTATAGTCGGTGCTTTGAGCATTCCCTGTGAGACCAGTATTAGTTTCCGATACACCACTGCAGGTTCAATGTATTCCTTGGACCTTCACATTGACGATGAAACACAGAAATCACATCGGAAATAAATACAAAAGGCACAATGCCGCCTTAAGTACAAGAATAGAGACTCTTCTTACAGTCGGTGATTTGAGCATTCCCTGTGAGACCAGTATTAGTTTCCCATACACCACTGCAGGTTCAATGTATTCCTTGGACCTTCATAATGACGATGAAACAAAGAAATCGCATCGGAATTAAATACAAAAGGCACAATGCCGCCTTAATTACAAGAATGGAGACTCTTCTTACAGTCGGTGCTTTGAGCATTCCCTGTGAGACCAGTATTAGTATCTGATACACCACTGCAGGTTCAATGTATTCCTTAGACATTCACATTGACGATGAAACACAGAAATCGCATCGGAATTAAATACAAAAGGCACAAGGAAGCCTTAAGTACTAGAATAGAGACTCTTCTTACAGTCAGTGCTTTGAGCAGTCCCTCTGAGACCAGTATTAGTTTCCGATACACCACTGCAGGTTCAAAGTATTATTTGGACCTTCACATTGACTATGTAACACAGAAATCGCATCGGAATTAAATACAAAAGGCACAATGCCGCCTTAAGTACAATTATAGAGACTCTTCTTACAGTCGGTGCTTTGAGCATTCCCTGTGAGACCAGTATTAGTGTCCGATACACCACTGCAGGTTCAATGTATTCCTTGGACCTTCACATTGACGATAAAACACAGAAATCGCATCGGAATTAAATGCAAAAGGCACAATGCCGCCTTAATTACAAGAATAGAGACTCTTCTTACAGTCGGTGTTTTGAGCATTCCCTGTGAGACCACTATTAGTTTCAGATACACCACTGCAAGTTCAATGTATTCCTTGGACCTTCACATTGACGATGAAACACAGAAATCACATCGGAATTAAATACAAAAGGCACAATGCCACCTCAAGTACAAGATTAGAGACTCTTCTTACAGTCGGTGCTTTGAGCATTCCCTGTGAGACTAGTATTAGTTTCCGATACACCACCGCAGGTTCAATGTATTCCTTGGACCTTCACATTGACGATGAAACACAGAAATCGCATCGTAATTCAATCCAAAAGGCACAATGCCGCTTTAAGTACGAGAATAGAGACTCTTCTTACAGTCGGTGATTTGAGCATTCCCTGTGAGACCAGTATTTGTTTCCGATACACCACTGCAGGTTCAATGTATTCCCTGGACATACACAATGACGATGAAACACTGAAATTACATCGGAATTAAATACAAAAGACACAATGCTGCCCTAATGCCAGAAGAGTGAGACTTCTTAGAGTCCATTCTTTGATCCTTTCCTGTGAGACCAGTATTAGTTTCCGATACACCACTGCAGGTTCAATGTATTCCTCGGACCTTCACATTGACGATGAATCACAGAAATCGCATCGGAATTAAATACAAAAGGCACAATGCCGCCTTAAGTACAATTATAGAGACTCTTCTTACAGTCGGTGCTTTGAGCATTCCCTGTGAGACCAGTATTAGTGTCCGATACACCACTGCAGGTTCAATGTATTCCTTGGACCTTCACATTGACGATGAAACTCAGAAATCGCATCGGAATTAAATACAAAAGGCACAATGCCGACTTAATTACAAGAATAGAGACTCTTCTTACAGTCGGTGTTTTGAGCATTCCCTGTGAGACCACTATTAGTTTCAGATACACCACTGCAAGTTCAATGTATTCCGTGGACCTTCACATTGACGATGAAACACAGAAATCGCATCGGAATTAAATACAAAAGGCACAAGGCTGCCTTAAGTACAAGAATAGAGACTCTTCTTACAGTCAGTGCTTTGAGCATTCCCTGTGAGACCAGTATTAGTTTCCGATACGCCACTGCAGGTTCAAAGTATTCCTTGGACTTTCACATTGACTATGAAACACAGAAATCGCATCGGAGTTAAATACAAAAGGCACAATGCCGCCTTAAGTGCAAGAAGAGTGAGACTTCTTAGAGTCTGTGCCTTGATCATTTCCTGTGCGACCAGTATTAGTTTCCGATACACCACTGCAGGTACAATGTATTCCTTGGACCTTCACACTGACGATGAAACACAGAAATCGCATCGGAATTAAATACAAAAGGCACAATGCCGCCTTAAGTCCAGGAGTAGAGACCCTTCTTACAGTCGGTGCTTTGATTATTCCCTGTGAGATTAGTATTAATTTCCGATACACCACTGCAGGTTCAATGTATTCCTTGTCATACCCATTGACGATGAAACACTGAAATTACATCGGAATTAAATACAAAAGGCACAATGCCTCCTTAATTACAAGAATAAAGACTCTTCTTACATTCGGTGCTTTGAGCATTCCCTGTGAGACCAGTAATAGTTTCCGATACACCACTGCAGGTTCAATGTATTCCTTGGACCTTCACATTCACAATGAAACACAGAAATCGCATCGGAATTAAATACAAAAGGCACAATGCCTCCTTAATTACAAGAATAAAGACTCTTCTTACATTCGGTGCTTTGAGCATTCCCTGTGAGACCAGTAATAGTTTCCGATACACCACTGCAGGTTCAATGTATTCCTTGGACCTTCGCATTGACTATGAAACACAGAAATCCGGTCGGAATTAAATACAAAAGGCACAATGCCGCCTTAAGTACAGGAACAGAGACACTTCTTACAGTCGAAGCTTTGATCATTCCCTCAGAGAGCAGTATTAGTTTCCGATACACGACTGCAGGTTCAAAGTATTCCTTGGACCTTCACATTGACTATGAAACACAGAAATCGCATCGGAATTAAATACAAAAGGCACAATGCCGGCATAAGTACAAGAATAGAGACATTTCTTACAATCGGTGCTTTGAGCATTCCTTCTGAGAGCAGTATAAGTCTCCGATACATCACTGCGGGTTCAAGGTATTCCTTGGACCTTCACATTGACTATGAAACACAGAAATCGCATCGGAATTTAATACAAAAGTCACAAGGACGCCTTAAGTACAAGAATAGAGACTCTTCTTACAGTCAGTGCTTTGAGCATTCCCTGTGAGACCAGTATTAGTTTCCGATACACCACTGCAGGTTCAAAGTATTCCTTGGACCTTCACATTGACTATGAAACACTGAAATCGCATCGGAATTAAATACAAAAGGCACAATGCCGCCTTAAGTACAATTATAGAGACTCTTCTAATAGTCGGTGCTTTGAGCATTCCCTGTGAGACCAGTATCAGTGTCCTATACACCACTGCAGGTTCAATGTATTCCTTGGACCTTCACATTGACGATGAAACACAGAAATCGCATCGGAATTAAATACAAAAGGCACAATGCCGCCTTAATTACAAGAATAGAGACTCTTCTTATAGTCGGTGTTTTGAGCATTCCCTGTGAGACCACTATTAGTTTCTGATACACCACTGCAAGTTCAATGTATTCCTTGGACCTTCACATTGACGATGAAACACAGAAATCGCATCGGAATTAAATACAAAAAGCACAATGCCACTTTAAGTACAAGATTAGAGACTCTTCTTATAGTCGGTGCATTGAGCATTCCCTGTGAGACCAGTATTAGTTTCCGATACACCACTGCAGGTTCAATGTATTCCTTGGACCTTCACATTGACGATGAAACACAGAAATTGCATCGGAATTAAATCCAAAAGGCACAATGCCGCTTTAAGTACAAGAATAGACTCTTCTTACAGTCGGTAATTTGAGCATTCCCTGTGAGACCAGTATTAGTTTCCGATACACCACTGCAGGTTGAATGTATTCCTTGGACCTTCACATTGACGATGAAACACAGAAATCGCATCTGAATAAAATACAAAAGGCACAATGCCGCCTTAAGCACCAGAATAGAGACATTTCTTACAGTCGGTGCTTTGAGCATTCCTTCTGAGAGCAGTATAAGTTCCCGATACACCACTGCAGGTTCAAAGTATTCCTTGGACATTCACATTGACGATGAAACACTGTTATTACATCGGAATTAAATACAAAAGGCACAATGCCGCCTTAAGTGCAAGAAGAGTGAGACTTCTTAGAGTCTGTGCCTTGATCCTTTCCTGTGTGACCAGTATTAGTTTCCGATACACCACTGCATTTTGAATGTATTCCTTGGACCTTCACATTGTCGATGAAACACAGAAATCGCATCGGAATTAAATACAAAAGGCACAATGCCGACTTCAGTACAAGAATAGAGACACTTCTTACAGTCGGTGTTTTGAACGTTCCCTGTGAGACCAGTATTAGTTTCCGATTCACCACTGCAGGTTCAGTGTATTGCTTGGAGCTTCACATTCACGATAATACACAGATCGCATCGTAATTAAATATAAAAGGCACAATGCCGCCTTAAGTCCAGGAGTAGAGACCCTTATTACAGTCGGTGCTTTGAATATTCCCTGTGAGACCAGTATTAATTTCCGATAAACCACTGCAGGTTCAATGTATTCCTTGTAATACACATTGACGATGAAACACTGAAATTACATCGGAATTTAATACAAAAGGCACAATGCCGCCTTAAGTGCAAGAATAGAGACTCTTCTTACTGTCGGTGCTTTGAGCGTTCCCTGCGAGACCAGTATTAGTTTCCGATACACCACTGCAGGTTCAAATTATTGCTTGGAGCTCCACATTGACGATGAAACACAGAAATCGCATCAGAATTAAATACAAAAGGCACAATGCCGCCTTAAGTACAGGAGTAGAGACTCTTCTTACAGTCGGTGCTTTGAGCATTCCCTGTGAGACCAGTATTAGTATCTGATACACCACTGCAGGTTCAATGTATTCCTTAGACATTCACATTGACGATGAAACACAGAAATCGCATCGGAATTAAATACAAAAGGCACAAGGACGCCTGAAGTACTAGAATAGAGACTCTTCTTACAGTCAGTGCTTTGAGCATTCCCTGTGAGACCAGTATTAGTTTCCGATACACCACTGCAGGTTCAAAGTATTCCTTGGACCTTCACATTGACTATGTAACACAGAAATCGCATCGGAATTAAATACAAAAGGCACAATGCCGCCTTAAGTACAATTATAGAGACTCTTCTTACAGTCGGTGCTTTGAGCATTCCCTGTGAGACCAGTATTAGTGTCCGATACACCACTGCAGGTTCAATGTATTCCTTGGACCTTCACATTGACGATGAAACACAGAAATCGCATCGGAATTAAATACAAAAGGCACAATGCCACCTCAAGTACAAGATTAGAGACTCTTCTTACAGTCGGTGCTTTGAGCATTCCCTGTGAGACTAGTATTAGTTTCCGATACACCACTGCAGGTTCAATGTATTCCTTGGACCTTCACATTGACGATGAAACACAGAAATCGCATCGGAATTCAATCCAAAAAGCACAATGCCGCTTTAAGTACAAGAATAGAGACTCTTCTTAGAGTCGGTGCTTTGAGCATTCCCTGTGAGACCAGTATTAGTTTCCGATACACCACTGCAGGTTCAATGTATTCCTCGGACCTTCACATTGACGATGAATCACAGAAATCGCATCGGAATTAAATACAAAAGGCACAATGCCGCCTTAAGTACAATTATTGAGACTCTTCTTACAGTCGGTGCTTTGAGCATTCCCTGTGAGACCAGTATTAGTGTCCGATACACCACTGCAGGTTCAATGTATTCCTTGGACCTTCACATTGACGATGAAACACAGAAATCGCATCGGAATTAAATACAAAAGGCACAATGCCGCCTTAATTACAAGAATAGAGACTCTTCTTACAGTCGGTGCTTTGAGCATTCCCTGTGAGACCACTATTAGTTTCAGATATACCACTGCAAGTTCAATGTATTCCGTGGACCTTCACATTGACGATGAAACACAGAAATCGCATCGGAATTAAATACAAAAGGCACAATGCCGCCTTAAGTCCAGGAGTAGAGACCCTTCTTACAGTCGGTGCTTTGAATATTCCCTGTCAGACCAGTATTAATTTCCGATAAACCACTGCAGGTTCAATGTATTCCTTGTCATACACATTGACGAAGAAACACTGAAATTACATCGGAATTTATTACAAAAGGCACAATGCCGCGTTAAGTGCAAGAATAGAGACACATTTTACTGTCGGTGCTTTGAGCGTTCCCTGCGAGACCAGTATTAGTTTCCGATACACCACTGCAGGTTCAAATTATTGCTTTGAGCTTCACATTGACGATGAAACACAAAAATCGCATCGGAATTAAATACAAAAGGCACAATGCCGCCCTAAGTACAGGAGTAGAGACCCTTCTTACAGTCGGTGCTTTGATTATTCCCTGTGAGATTAGTATTAATTTCCGATACACCACTGCAGGTTCAATGTATTCCTTGTCATACCCATTGACGATGAAACACTGAAATTACATCGGAATTAAATACAAAAGGCACAATGCCTCCTTAATTACAAGAATAAAGACTCTTCTTACATTCGGTGCTTTGAGCATTCCCTGTGAGACCAGTAATAGTTTCCGATACACCACTGCAGGTTCAATGTATTCCTTGGACCTTCACATTCACAATGAAACACAGAAATAGCATCGGAATTAAATACAAAAGGCACAATGCCGCCATAAGTACAAGAATAGAGACATTTCTTACAGTCGGTGCTTTGAGCATTGCCTCTGAGAGCAGTATTCATTTCCGATACACCACTGCAGGTTCAAGGTATTCCTTGGACCCTCGCATTGACTATGAAACACAGAAATCCAGTCGGAATTAAATACAAAAGGCACAATGCCGCCTTAAAAACACGAACAGAGACACTTCTTACAGTCGAAGCTTTGATCATTCCCTCAGAGAGCAGTATTAGTTTCCGATACACGACTGCAGGTTCAAAGTATTCCTTGGACCTTCACATTGACTATGAAACACAGAAATCGCATCGGAATTAAATACAAAAGGCACAATGCCGGCTTAAGTACAAGAATAGAGACTCTTCTTACAGTTGGTGCTTTGAGCATTCCCTGTGAGACCAGTATTAGTTTCCGATACACCACTGCAGGTTCAATGTATTCCTTTGACCTTCAAATTGACGATGAAACACAGAAAACGCATCGGAATAAAATACAAGAAGCACAATGCCGCCTTTAGTACAAGAATAGAGACTCTTCTTACAGTCGGTGCTTTGAGCATTCCCTGTGTGTCGAGTATTAGTTTCCGATACACCGCTGCAGGTTCAATGTATTCCTTGGACATACACAATGACGATGAAACATTGAAATTACATGGGAAGTAAATACAAAAGACACAATGCCGCCTTAATGCAAGAAGTGTGAGACTTCTTAGAGTCAGTGCCTTGATCCTTTCCTGTGAGACCAGTATTAGTTTCCCATACACCACCGCAGGTTCAATTTATTGCTTAGACCTTCACATTGACGATGAAACACAGAAATCGCATCGGAATTAAATACAAAAGGCACAATGGGGCCTTAAGTACAACAATAGAGACACTTCTTACAGTTGGTGATTTGAGCATTCCCTCTGAGAGCCGTATTAGTTTCCGATACACCACTGCAGGTTCAAGGTATTCCTTGGAACTTCACATTGACTATGAAACACAGAAATCGCATCGGAATTAAATACAGAAGACACAAGGCCGCGTTAAGTACAAGAATAGAGACTCTTCTTACAGTCTGTGCTTTGAGCATTCCCTGTGAGACCAGTATTAGTTTCCGATACACCACTGCAGGTTGAAAGTATTCCTTGGACCTTCACATTGACGATGAAACACAGAAATCGCATCGGAAATTAATACAAAAGGCACAATGCCGCCTAAAGTGCTAGAAGAGTGAGACTTCTTAGAGACTGTGCCTTGATCCTTTCCTGTGAGACCAGCATTAGTTTCCGATACACCACTGCCGGTTAAATATATTCCTTGGACCTTCACATTGACGATGAAACACAGAAATCGCATCGGAACTAAATACAAAAGACACAATTACGCATTAATTACAAGAATAGAGACTCTTCTTACAGTCGGTGCTTTGAGCATTCCCTGTGAGACCAGTAATAGTTTCCGATACTCCACTGCATGTTCAATGTATTCCTTGGACCTTCACATTGACGATGAAACACAGATATCGCTTCGGAATTAAATTCAAAAGGCACAATGCCGCCTTAAGTACAAGAATAGAGACTCTTCTTACAGTCGGTGATTTGAGCATTCCCTGTGAGACCAGTAATAGTTTCCGATACACCACTGCAGTTTCAATGTATTCCTTTGACCTTCAAAATGACGATGAAACAAAGAAATCGCATCGGAATGCCGCCTTACGTACAATTATAGAGACTCTTCTTACAGTCGGTGCTTTGAGCATTCCTTCTGAGAGCAGTATAAGTTTCCGATACATCACTGCGGGTTCAAGGTATTCCTTGGACCTTCACATTGACTATGAGACACAGAAATCGCATCGGAATTAAATACAAAAGGCACAATGCCGCCTTAATTACAAGAATAGAGACTCTTCTTATAGTCGGTGTTTTGAGCATTCCCTGTGAGACCTCTATTAGTTTCTGATACACCACTGCAAGTTCAATGTATTCCTTGGACCTTCACATTGACGATGAAACACAGAAATCGCATCGGAATTAAATACAAAAGGCACAATGCCACCTTAAGTACAAGATTAGAGACTCTTCTTACAGTCGGTGCATTGAGCATTCCCTGTGAGACCAGTATTAGTTTCCGATACACCACTGCAGGTTCAATGTATTCCTTGGACCTTCACATTGACGATGAAACACAGAAATTGCATCGGAATTAAATCCAAAAGGCACAATGCCGCTTTAAGTACAAGAATAGACTCTTCTTACAGTCGGTGATTTGAGCATTCCCTGTGAGACCAGTATTAGTTTCCGATACACCACTGCAGGTTCAATGTATTCCCTGGACATACACAATGACGATGAAATACTGAAATTACATCGGAATTAAATACAAAAGACACACTGCTGCCTTAATGCCAGAAGAGTGAGACTTCTTAGAATCCATTCGTTGATCCTTTCCTGTGGGACCAGTATTAGTTTCCGATACACCACTGCAGGTTCAATGTATTCCTCGGACCTTCACATTGACGATGAATCACAGAAATCGCATCGGAATTAAATACAAAAGGCACAATGCCCCCTTAATTACAAGAATAGGGACTCTTCTTGCAGTTGGTGTTTTGAGCATTCCCTGTGAGACCAGTTATAGTTTCCGATACACCACTGCGGGTTGAATGTATTCCTTGGACTGTCACATTGACGATGAAACACAGAAATCGCATCGGAATAAAATACAAAAGGCACAATGCCGCCTTAAGTACCAGAATAGAGACATTTCTTACAGTTGGTGCCTCGAGCATTCCTTCTGAGAGCAGTATAAGTTTCCGATACACCACTGCAGGTTCAATCTATTGCTTGGAGCTTCACATTGACGATAATACACAGTTCGCATCGGAATTAAATGCAAAAGGCACAATGCCGCCTTAAGTACAGGCGTAGAGACCCTTCTTACAGTCGGTGCTTTGATTATTCCCTGTGATTCCAGTATTAGTTTCTGATACACCACTGCAAGTTCAATGTATTCCTTGGACCTTCACATTGACGATGAAACACAGAAGTCGCATCGGAATTAAATACAAAAGGCACAATGCCACCCTAAGTACAAGATTAGAGACTCTTCTTACAGTCGGTGCATTGAGCATTCCCTGTGAGACCAGTATTAGTTTCCGATACACCACTGCAGGTTCAATGTATTCCTTGGACTTTCACATTGACGATGAAACACAGAAATTGCATCGGAATTAAATCCAAAAGGCACAATGCCGCTTTAAGTACAAGAATAGAGACTCTTCTTACAGTCGGTGATTTGAGCATTCCCTGTGAGACCAGTATTAGTTTCCGATACACCACTGCAGGTTCAATGTATTCCCTGGACATACACAATGACGATGAAACACTGAAATTACATCGGAATTAAATACAAAAGACGCAATGCTGCCTTAATGCCAGAAGAGTGAGACTTCTTAGAGTCCATTCTTTGATCCTTTCCTGTGAGACCAGTATTAGTTTCCGATACACCACTGCAGGTTCAATGAATTCCTCGGACCTTCACATTGACGATGAATCACAGAAATCGCATCGGAATTAAATACAAAAGGCACAATGCCCCCTTAATTACAAGAATAGAGACTCTTCTTGCAGTCGGAGTTTTGAGCATTCCCTGTGAGACCAGTATTAGTTTCCGATACACCACTGCAGGTTGAATGTATTCCTTGGACCTTAACATTGACGATGAAACACAGAAATCGCATCGGAATTAAATACAAACGGCACAATGCCGCCTTAAGTACCAGAATAGAGACATTTCTTACAGTCGGTGCTTTGAGCATTCCTTCTGAGAGCAGTATAAGTTTCCGATACACCACTGCAGGTTCAAAGTATTCCTTGGACATTCACATTGACGATGAAACACTGAAATTACATCGGAATTAAATACAAAAGGCACAATGCCGCCTTAAGTGCAAGAAGAGTGAGACTTCTTAGAGTCTGTGCCTTGATCCTTTCCTGTGCGACCAGTATTAGTTTCCGATACACCACTGCAGGTTGAATGTATTCCTTGGACCTTCACATTGTCGATGAAACACAGAAATCGCATCGGAATTAAATACAAAAGGCACAATGCCGACTTCAGTACAAGAATAGAGACACTTCTTACAGTCTGTGTTTTGAACGTTCCCTGTGAGACCAGTATTAGTTTCCGATACACCACTGCAGGTTCAATGTATTGCTTGGAGCTTCACATTCACGATTATACACAGATCGCATCGTAATTAAATATGAAAGGCACAATGCCGCCTTAAGTCCAGGAGTAGAGACCCTTATTTCAGTCGGTGCTTTGAATATTCCCTGTGAGACCAGTATTAATTTCCGATAAACCACTGCAGGTTCAAAGTATTCCTTGTCATACACATTGACGATGAAACACTGAAATTACATCGGAATTTAATACAAAAGGCACAATGCCGCCTTAAGTGCAAGAATAGAGACTCTTCTTACTGTCGGTGCTTTGAGCGTTCCCTGCGAGACCAGTATTAGTTTCCGATACACCACTGCAGGTTCAAATTATTGCTTGGAGCTTCACATTGACGATGAAACACAGAAATCGCATCAGAATTAAATAAAAAAGGCACAATGCCGCCTTAAGTACAGGAGTAGAGACCCTTCTTACAGTCGGTGCTTTGATTATTCCCTGTGAGACCAGTATTAATTTCCGATACACCACTGCAGGTTCAATGTATTCCTTGGACCTTCACAATCACGATGAAACACAGAAATCGCATCGGAATTAAATACAAAAGGCACACTGCCGCCTTATGTACAAGAATAGAGACACTTCTTACAGTCGGTGCTTTGAGCATTGCCTCTGAGAGCAGTATTCGTTTCCGATACACCACTGCAGGTTCAAGGTATTCCTTGGACCTTCGCATTGACTATGAAACACAGAAATCACATCGGAATTAAATACAAAAGGCACAATGCTGCCTTAAGTACAAGAACCGAGACAGATCTTACAGTCGAAGCTTTAAGCATTCCCTCTGAGAGCAGTATTAGTTTCCGATACACCACTGCAGGTTCAAAGTATTCCTTGGACCTTCACATTGACTATGAAACACAGAAATTGCATCGGAATTAAATACAAAATGCACAATGCCGGCTTAAGTACAAGAATAGAGACTCTTCTTACAGTTGGTGCTTTGAGCACTCCCTGTGAGACCAGTATTAGTTTCCTATACACCACTGCAGGTTCAATGTATTCCTTTGACCTTCACATTGACGATGAAACACAGAAAACGCATCGGAATTAAATACAAGAGGCCCAATGCCGCCTGTAGTACAAGAATAGAGACTGTTCTTACAGTCGGTGCTTTGAGCATTCCCTGTGAGACCAGTATTAGTTTCCTATTCACCGCTGCAGGTTCAATGTATTCCTTGGACATATACAATGACGATGAAACACTGAAATTACATCGGAATTAAAAACAAAAGACACAATGCCACCTTAATGCAAGAAGTGTGAGACTTCTTAGAGTCCATTCTTTGATCCTTTCCTGTGAGACCAGTATTTGTTTCCGATACACCACTTGCGGTTCAATGTATTCCTTGGACCTTCACATTGACGATGAAACCCAGAAATAGCATCAGATTTAAATATAAAAGGCACAATGCCGCCTTAATTACAAGAATAGAGACTCTTCTAACAGTCGGTGCTTTGAGCATTCCCTGTGAGACTAGTATTAGTTTCCGATATAACACTGCAGGTTCAATGTATTCCTTGGACCTTCACATTGACTATGAAACACAGAAATCGCATCGGAATTAAATACAAAAAGCACAAGGCCGCCTTAAGTACAAGAATAGAGACTCTTCTTACAGTTGGTGCTTTGAGCATTCCCTGTGAGACCAGTATTAGTTTCCGATACACCACTGCAGGTTGAAAGTATTCCGTGCACCTTCACATTGACTGTGAAACACAGAAATCGCAGCGGAATTAAATACAAAAGCACAATGCCGACTTAAGTACAAGAATAGAGACTCTTCTACAGTCTGTGCCTTGGACACTCCCTGTGAGACCAGTATTAGTTTCCGATACTCCACTGCAGGTTCAATGTACTCCTTGGACATACACATTGACGATGAAACACTCAAATTACATCGAAATTAAATACAAAAGGCACAATGCCGCCTTAGGTGCCAGAAGAGTGAGACTTCTTTGTGTCTGTGCTTAGATCGTTTCCTGTGAGACAAGTATTAGTTTCCGATACACCACTGCAGGTTCAATGTATTTCTTGGACCTTCACATTGACGATGATACACAGAAATCGCATCGGAATTAAATTCAAGAAGCACAATGCGGCGTAAAGTACAAGATCAAAGCCTCTTCTACAGTCTGTGCCTTGAACACTTTCTGTGTGACCAGTATTAGTTTCCGATGCACCTATGCAGGCTCAATGTATTCCTTGGACCTAAACATTGATGAAGAAACACTGAAATTACATCGGAATTAAATACAAAAGGCAAAATGCCGCCTTTAGTGCAAGATGACTGAGACTTCTTAGAATCTGTGCTTTGATCCATTAATGTGAGACCAGTAGTAGTTTCCGATACACGACTGCAGGTTCAAAGGATTCCTTGGACCTTCACATTGACTATGAAACAGCGAAATCGCATCGGAATTAAGTACAAAAGGCTCAATGCCGGCTTAAGTACAAGAATAGAGACTCGTCTTACGGTTAGTGCTCTGAGCATTCCCTGAGAGGTCAGTATTAAATTCCGATACACCACTGCAGGTTCAATGTATTCCTTGTCATACACGTTGACGATGAAACACTGAAATTACATCGGAATTAAATACAAAAGGCACAATACCGCCTTAATTACAAGAATAGAGACTCTTCTTACAGTCGGTGCTTTGAGCATTCCCCTTGAGGCCAGTAATAGTTTCCGATAAACCACTGCAGGTTCAATGTATTCCTTGGACCTTCACATTGACGATGAAACACAGAAATCGCATAGGAATTAAATACAAAAAGCACAATGCCGCCTTAAGTACAAGAATAGAGACTCTTCTTACAGTCGGTGCTTTGAGCATTCCCTCTGAGAGCAGTATTAGTTTCCGATACACCACTGCAGGTTCAATGTATTCCTTTGACCTTCACATTGACGATGAAACACAGAAAACGCATCGGAATTAAATACAAGAGGCCCAATGCCGCCTGTAGTACAAGAATAGAGACTGTTCTTACAGTCGGTGCTTTGAGCATTCCCTGTGAGACCAGTATTAGTTTCCTATTCACCGCTGCAGGTTCAATGTATTCCTTGGACATATACAATGACGATGAAACACTGAAATTACATCGGAATTAAATACAAAAGACACAATGCCACCTTAATGCAAGAAGTGTGAGACTTCTTAGAGTCCATTCTTTGATCCTTTCCTGTGAGACCAGTATTTGTTTCCGATACACCACTTGCGGTTCAATGTATTCCTTGGACCTTCACATTGACGATGAAACCCAGAAATAGCATCAGATTTAAATATAAAAGGCACAATGCCGCCTTAATTACAAGAATAGAGACTCTTCTAACAGTCGGTGCTTTGAGCATTCCCTGTGAGACTAGTATTAGTTTCCGATATAACACTGCAGGTTCAATGTATTCCTTGGACCTTCACATTGACTATGAAACACAGAAATCGCATCGGAATTAAATACAAAAAGCACAAGGCCGCCTTAAGTACAAGAATAGAGACTCTTCTTACAGTTGGTGCTTTGAGCATTCCCTGTGAGACCAGTATTAGTTTCCGATACACCACTGCAGGTTGAAAGTATTCCGTGCACCTTCACATTGACTGTGAAACACAGAAATCGCAGCGGAATTAAATACAAAAGCACAATGCCGACTTAAGTACAAGAATAGAGACTCTTCTACAGTCTGTGCCTTGGACACTCCCTGTGAGACCAGTATTAGTTTCCGATACTCCACTGCAGGTTCAATGTACTCCTTGGACATACACATTGACGATGAAACACTCAAATTACATCGAAATTAAATACAAAAGGCACAATGCCGCCTTAGGTGCCAGAAGAGTGAGACTTCTTTGTGTCTGTGCTTAGATCGTTTCCTGTGAGACAAGTATTAGTTTCCGATACACCACTGCAGGTTCAATGTATTTCTTGGACCTTCACATTGACGATGATACACAGAAATCGCATCGGAATTAAATTCAAGAAGCACAATGCGGCGTAAAGTACAAGATCAAAGCCTCTTCTACAGTCTGTGCCTTGAACACTTTCTGTGTGACCAGTATTAGTTTCCGATGCACCTATGCAGGCTCAATGTATTCCTTGGACCTAAACATTGATGAAGAAACACTGAAATTACATCGGAATTAAATACAAAAGGCAAAATGCCGCCTTTAGTGCAAGATGACTGAGACTTCTTAGAATCTGTGCTTTGATCCATTAATGTGAGACCAGTAGTAGTTTCCGATACACGACTGCAGGTTCAAAGGATTCCTTGGACCTTCACATTGACTATGAAACAGCGAAATCGCATCGGAATTAAGTACAAAAGGCTCAATGCCGGCTTAAGTACAAGAATAGAGACTCGTCTTACGGTTAGTGCTCTGAGCATTCCCTGTGAGGTCAGTATTAAATTCCGATACACCACTGCAG
This sequence comes from Schistocerca serialis cubense, assembly GCF_023864345.2. Taxonomy (NCBI): domain Eukaryota; kingdom Metazoa; phylum Arthropoda; class Insecta; order Orthoptera; family Acrididae; genus Schistocerca; species Schistocerca serialis. The sequence goes on along the minus strand of NC_064643.1, from coordinate 35,645,616 downwards.
GTTCAATGTATTCCTTGTCATACACGTTGACGATGAAACACTGAAATTACATCGGAATTAAATACAAAAGGCACAATACCGCCTTAATTACAAGAATAGAGACTCTTCTTACAGTCGGTGCTTTGAGCATTCCCCTTGAGGCCAGTAATAGTTTCCGATAAACCACTGCAGGTTCAATGTATTCCTTGGACCTTCACATTGACGATGAAACACAGAAATCGCATAGGAATTAAATACAAAAAGCACAATGCCGCCTTAAGTACAAGAATAGAGACTCTTCTTACAGTCGGTGCTTTGAGCATTCCCTCTGAGAGCAGTATTAGTTTCCGATACACCACTGCAGGTTCAAGGTATTCCTTGGACCTTCACATTGACGATGATACACAGAAATCGCATCGGAATTACATGCAAAAGGCACAAAGCCGCCTTAAGTGCAAGAAGAGTGAGACTTCTTAGAGTCTGTGCCTTGATCCTTTCCTGTGCGACCAGTATTAGTTTCCGATACACCACTGCAGGTACGATGTATACCTTGGACCTTCACATTGACGATGAAACACAGCAATCGCATAGGAATTAAATACAAAAAGCACAATGCCGCCTTAAGTACAAGAATAGAGACTCTTCTTACAGTCAGTGCTTTGAGCATTCCCTGTGAGACCAGTATTAGTTTCCGATACGCCACTGCAAGTTCAAAGTATTCCTTGGACTTTCACATTGACTATGAAACACAGAAATCGCATCGGAGTTAAATACAAAAGGCACAATGCCGCCTTAAGTGCAAGAAGAGTGAGACTTCTTAGAGTCTGTGCCTTGATCCTTTCCTGTGCGACCAGTATTAGTTTCCGATACACCACTGCAGGTACAATGTATTCCTTGGACCTTCACATTGACGATGAAACACAGAAATCGCATCGGAATTAAATACAAAAGGCACAATGCCGCCATAAGGTCAAGAATAGAGACACTTCTTACAGTCGGTGCTTTGAGCATTGCCTCTGAGAGCAGTATTCGTTTCCGATACACCACTGCAGGTTCAAGGTATTCCTTGGACATTCGCATTGACTATGAAACACAGAAATCCGGTCGGAATTAAATACAAAAGGCACAATGCCGCCTTAAGTACAGGAACAGAGACACTTCTTACAGTCGAAGCTTTGATCATTCCCTCAGAGAGCAGTATTAGTTTCCGATACACGACTGCAGGTTCAAAGTATTCCTTGGACCTTCACATTGACTATGAAACACAGAAATCGCATCGGAATTAAATACAAAAGGCACAATGCCGGCTTAAGTACAAGAATAGAGACTCTTCTTACAGTTGGTGCTTTGAGCATTCCCTGTGAGACCAGTATTAGTTTCCGATACACCACTGCAGGTTCAATGTATTCCTTTGACCTTCAAATTGACGATGAAACACAGAAAACGCATCGGAATTAAATACAAGAAGCACAATGCCGCCTTTAGTACAAGAATAGAGACTCTTCTTACAGTCGGTCCTTTGAGCATTCCCTGTGTGTCGAGTATTAGTTTCCGATACACCGCTGCAGGTTCAATGTATTCCTTGGACATACACAATGACGATGAAACATTGAAATTACATGGGAAGTAAATACAAAAGACACAATGCCGCCTTAATGCAAGAAGTGTGAGACTTCTTAGAGTCAGTGCCTTGATCCTTTCCTGTGAGACCAGTATTAGTTTCCCATACACCACCGCAGGTTCAATTTATTGCTTAGACCTTTACATTGACGATGAAACACAGAAATCGCATCGGAATTAAATACAAAAGGCACAATGCCGCCTTAAGTACAACAACAGAGACACTTCTTACAGTTGGTGATTTGAGCATTCCCTCTGAGAGCCGTATTAGTTTCCGATACACCACTGCAGGATCAAGGTATTCCTTGGAACTTCACATTGACTATGAAACACAGAAATCGCATCGGAATTAAATACAGAAGACACAAGGCCGCCTTAAGTACAAGAATAGAGACTCTTCTTACAGTCAGTGCTTTGAGCATTCCCTGTGAGACCAGTATTAGTTTCCGATACACCACTGCGGGTTCAAAGTATTCCTTGGACCTTCACATTGACTATGAAAAACAGAAATCGCATCGGAATTAAATACAAAAGGCACAATGCCGCCTTAAGTGCTAGAAGAGTGAGACTTCTTAGAGACTGTGCCTTGATCCTTTCCTGTGAGACCAGCATTAGTTTCCGATACACCACTGCCGGTTAAATATATTCCTTGGACCTTCACATTGACGATGAAACACAGAAATCGCATCGGAACTAAATACAAAAGACACAATTACGCATTAATTACAAGAATAGAGACTCTTCTTACAGTCGGTGCTTTGAGCATTCCCTGTGAGACCAGTAATAGTTTCCGATACACCACTGCATGTTCAATGTATTCCTTGGACCTTCACATTGACGATGAAACAGATATCGCTTCGGAATTAAATACAAAAGGCACAATGCCGCCTTAAGTACAAGAATAGAGACTCTTCTTACAGTCGGTGATTTGAGCATTCCCTGTGAGACCAGTAATAGTTTCCGATACACCTCTGCAGGTTCAATGTATTCCTTTGACCTTCAAAATGACGATGAAACAAAGAAATCGCATCGGAATTAAATACAAAAGGCACAATGCCGCCATAATTACAAGAATGGAGACTCTTCTTACAGTCGGTGCTTTGAGCATTCCCTGTGAGTCCAGTATTAGTATCCGATACACCACTGCAGGTTCAAAGTATTCCTTGGACCTTCACATTGACTATGAAACGCAGAAATCGCATCAGAATTAAATACAAAAGGCACAATGCCGCCTTAAGTACAATTATAGAGACTCTTCTTACAGTCGGTGTTTTGAGCATTCTCTGTGAGACCAGTATTAGGGTCCGATACACCACTGCAGGTTCAATGTATTCCTTGGACATTCACATTGACGATGAAACACAGAAATCGCATCGGAATTAAATACAAAAAGCACAATGCCGCCTTAATTACAAGAATAGAGACTCATCTTACAGTCGGTGTTTTGAGCATTCCCTGTGAGACCACTATTAGTTTCTGATACACCACTGCAAGTTCAATGTATCCCTTGGACCTTCACATTGACGATGAAACACAGAAATCGCATCGGAAATAAATACAAAAGGCACAATGCCACCTCAAGTACAAGATTAGAGACTCTTCTTACAGTCGGTGCATTGAGCATTCTCTGTGAGACCAGTATTAGTTTCCGATACACCACTGCAGGTTCAATGTATTACTTGGACCTTCACATTGACGATGAAACACAGAAATTGCATCGGAATTAAATCCAAAAGGCACAATGCCGCTTTAAATACAAGAATAGAGACTCTTCTTACAGTCGGTGATTTGAGCATTCCCTGTGAGACCAGTATTAGTTTCCGATACACCACTGCAGGTTCAATGTATTCCCTGGACATTCAAAATGACGATGAAACACTGAAATTACATCGGAATTAAATACAATAGACACAATGCTGCCTTAATGCCAGAAGAGTGAGACTTCTTAGAGTCCATTCTTTGATCCTTTCCTGTGAGACCAGTATTAGTTTCCGATACACCACTGCAGGTTCAATGTATTCCTCGGACCTTCACATTGACGATGAATCACAGAAATCGCATCGGAATTAAATGCAAAAGGCACAATGCCCCCTTAATTACAAGAATAGAGACTCTTCTTGCAGTCGGTGGTTTGAGCATTCCCTGTGTGACCAGTATTAGTTTCCGATACACCACTGCAGGTTGAATGTATTCCTTGGATCGTCACATTGACGATGAAACATAGAAATCGCATCGGAATTAAATACAAAAGGCACAATGCCGCCTTAAGTACCAGAATAGAGACATTTCTTACAGTCGGTGCTTTGAGCATTCCTTCTGAGAGCAGTATAAGTTTCCGATACATCACTGCGGGTTCAAGGTATTCCTTGGACCTTCACAGAGACTATGAAACACAGAAATCGCATCGGAATTAAATACAAAAGTCACAAGGCCGCCTTAAGTACAAGAATAGAGACTCTTCTTACAGTCAGTGCTTTGAGCATTCCCTGTGAGACCAGTATTAGTTTCCGATACACCACTGCAGGTTCAAAGTATTCCTTGGACCTTCACATTGACTATGAAACACAGAAATCGCAACGGAATTAAATACAAAAGGCACAATGCCGCCTTAAGTACAATAATAGAGACTCTTCTTATAGTCGGTGTTTTGAGCATTCCCTGTGAGACCACTATTAGTTTCTGATACACCACTGCAAGTTCAATGTATTCCTTGGACCTTCACATTGACGATAAAACACAGAAATCGCATCGGAATTAAATACAAAAGGCACAATGCCACCTTAAGTACAAGATTAGAGACTCTTCTTACAGTCGGTGCATTGAGCATTCCCTGTGAGACCAGTATTAGTTTCCGATACACCACTGCAGGTTCAATGTATTCCTTGGACCTTCACATTGACGATGAAACACAGAAATTGCATCGGAATTAAATCCAAAAGGCACAATTCCGCTTCAAGTACAAGAATAGACCCTTCTTACAGTCGGTGATTTGAGCATTCCCTGTGAGACCAGTATTAGTTTCCGATACACCACTGCAGGTTCAATGTATTCCTTGGACCTTCACATTGACGATGAAACACAGAAATTGCATCGGAATTAAATCCAAAAGGCACAATTCCGCTTCAAGTACAAGAATAGACCCTTCTTACAGTCGGTGATTTGAGCATTCCCTGTGAGACCAGTATTAGTTTCCGATACACCACTGCAGGTTCAATGTATTCCCTGGACATACACAATGACGATGAAATACTGAAATTACATCGGAATTAAATACAAAAGACACAATGCTGCCTTAATGCCAGAAGAGTGAGCCTTCTTAGAATCCATTCTTTGATCCTTTCCTGTGAGACCAGTATTAGTTTCCGATACACCACTGCATGTTCAATGTATTCCTCGGACCTTCACATTGACGATGAATCACAGAAATCGCATCGGAATTAAATACAAAAGGCACAATGCCCCCTTAATTCCAAGAATAGGGACTCTTCTTGCAGTTGGTGTTTTGAGCATTCCCTGTGAGACCAGTTATAGTTTCCGATACACCACTGCAGGTTGAATGTATTCCTTGGACTGTCACATTGACGATGAAACACAGAAATTGCATCGGAATTAAATCCAAAAGGCACAATGCCGCTTTAAGTACAAGAATTGAGACTCTTCTTACAGTCGGTGATTTGAGCATTCCCTGTGAGACCAGTATTAGTTTCCGATACACCACTGCAGGTTCAAAGTATTCCTTGGACATTCACATTGACGATGAAACACTGAAATTACATCGGAATTAAATACAAAAGGCACAATGCCGCCTTAAGTGCAAGAAGAGTGAGACTTCTTAGAGTCTGTGCCTTGATCCTTTCCTGTGCGACCAGTATTAGTTTCCGATACACCACTGCAGGTTGAATGTATTCCTTGGACCTTCACATTGTCGATGAAACACAGAAATCGCATCGGAATTAAATACAAAAGGCACAATGCCGACTTCAGTACAAGAATAGAGGCACTTCTTACAGTCGGTGTTTTGAACGTTCCCTGTGAGACCAGTATTAGTTTCCGATACACCACTGCAGGTTCAATGTATTGCTTGGAGCTTCACATTCACGATAATACACAGATCGCATCGTAATTAAATATAAAAGGCACAATGCCGCCTTAAGTCCAGGAGTAGAGACCCTTATTACAGTCGGTGCTTTGAATATTCCCTGTGAGACCAGTATTAATTTCCGATAAACCACTGCAGGTTCAATGTATTCCTTGTCATACACATTGACGATGAAACACTGAAATTACATCGGAATTTAATACAAAAGGCTAAATTGCCGCCTTAAGTGCAAGAATAGAGACTCTTCTTACTGTCGGTGATTTGAGCGTTCCCTGCGAGACCAGTATTAGTTTCCGATACACCACTGCAGGTTCAAATTATTGCTTGGAGCTTCACATTGACGATGAAACACAGAAATCGCATCAGAATTAAATACAAAAGGCACAATGCCACCTTAAGTACAGGAGTAGAGACCCTTCTTACAGTCGGTGCTTTGATTATTCCCTGTGAGACCAGTATTAATTTCCGATACACCACTGCAGGTTCAATGTATTCATTGTACCTTCACAATCACGATGAAACACAGAAATCGCATCGGAATTAAATACAAAAGGCACAATGCCGCCTTATGTACAAGAATAGAGACACTTCTTACAGTCGGTGCTTTGAGCATTGCCTCTGAGAGCAGTATTCGTTTCCGATACACCACTGCAGGTTCAAGTTATTCCTTGGACCTTCGCATTGACTATGAAACACAGAAATCACATCGGAATTAAATACAAAAGGCACAATGCTGCCTTAAGTACAAGAACCGAGACACATCTTACAGTCGAAGCTTTGAGCATTCCCTCTGAGAGCAGTATTAGTTTCCGATACACCACTGCATGTTCAAAGTATTCCTTGGACCTTCACATCTACTATGAAACACAGAAATTGCATCGGAATTAAATACAAAATGCACAATGCCGGCTTAAGTACAAGAATAGAGACTCTTCTTACAGTTGGTGCTTTGAGCACTCCCTGTGAGACCAGTATTAGTTTCCGATACACCACTGCAGGTTCAATGTATTCCTTTGACCTTCACATTGACGATGAAACACAGAAAACGCTTTGGAATTAAATACAAGAGGCCCAATGCCGCCTTTAGTACAAGAATAGAGACTCTTCTTACAGTCGGTGCTTTGAGCATTCCCTGTGAGACCAGTATTAGTTTCCGATTCACCGCTGCAGGTTCAATGTATTCCTTGGACATATACAATGACGATGAAACACTGAAATTACATCGGAATTAAATACAAAAGACACAATGCCACCTTAATGCAAGAAGTGTGAGACTTCTTAGAGTCCATTCTTTGATCCTTTCCTGTGAGACCAGTATATGTTTCCGATACACCACTTGCGGTTCAATGTATTCCTTGGACCTTCACATTGACGATGAAACCCAGAAATAGCATCAGATTTAAATATAAAAGGCACAATGCCGCCTTAATTACAAGAATAGAGACTCTTCTAACAGTCGGTGCTTTGAGCATTCCCCGTGAGACTAGTATTAGTTTCCGATATAACACTGCAGGTTCAATGTATTCCTTGGACCTTAACATTGACGATGAAACACAGAAATCGCATCGGAGTTAAATACAAAAGGCACAATGCCGCCTTAAGTACAAGAATAGAGACACTTCTTACAGTCGGTGCTTTGAGCATTCCCTCTGAGAGCAGTATTAGTTTCCGATACACCACTGCAGGTTCAAGGTATTCCTTGGACCTTCACATTGACTATGAAACACAGAAATCGCATCGGAATTAATTACAAAGGCACAATGCCGACTTAAGTACAAGAATAGAGACTCTTCTACAGTCTGTGCCTTGAACACTCCCTGTGAGACCAGTATTAGTTTCCGATACTCCACTGCAGGTTCAATGTACTCCTTGGACATACACATTGACGATGAAACACTCAAATTACATCGAAATTAAATACAAAAGGCACAATGCCGCCTTAGGTGCCAGATGAGTGAGACTTCTTTGTGTCTGTGCTTTGATCGTTTCCTGTGAGACAAGTATTAGTTTCCGATACACCACTGCAGGTTCAATGTATTTCTTGTACCTTCACATTGACGATGATACACAGAAATCGCATCGGAATTAAATTCAAGAAGCACAATGCCGCGTAAAGTACAAGATCAGAGCCTCTTCTACAGTCTGTGCCTTGAACACTCCCTGTGTGACCAGTATTAGTTTCCGATGCACCTATGCAGGCTCAATGTATTCCTTGGACCTAAACATTGATGATGAAACACTGAAATTACATCGGAATTAAATACGAAAGGCACAATGCCGCCTTTAGTGCAAGATGACTGAGACTTCTTAGAATCTGTGCTTTGATCCATTAATGTGTGACCAGTAGTAGTTTCCGATACACGACTGCAGGTTCAAAGGATTCCTTGGACCTTCACATTGACTATGAAACAGCGAAATCGCATCGGAATTAAGTACAAAAGGCACAATGCCGGCTTAAGTACAAGAACAGAGACTCGTCTTACGGTTAGTGCTATGAGCATTCCCTGTGAGGACAGTATTAATTTCCGATACACCACTGCAGGTTCAATGTATTCCTTGTCATACACGTTGACGATGAAACACTGAAATTACATCGGAATTAAATACAAAAGGCACAATACCGCCTTAATTACAAGAATAGAGACTCTTCTTACAGTCGGTGCTTTGAGCATTCCCCTTGAGGCCAGTAATAGTTTCCGATAAACCACTGCAGGTTCAATGTATTCCTTGGACCTTCACATTGACGATGAAACACAGAAATCGCATAGGAATTAAATACAATAAGCACAATGCCGCCTTAAGTACAAGAATAGAGACTCTTCTTACAGTCGGTGCTTTGAGCATTCCCTCTGAGAGCAGTATTAGTTTCCGATACACCACTGCAGGTTCAAGGTATTCCTTGGACCTTCACATTGACGATGATACACAGAAATCGCATCGGAATTACATGCAAAAGGCACAAAGCCGCCTTAAGTACAAGAATAGAGACTCTTCTTACAGTCGGTGTTTAGAGCATTTCCTGTGAGACCAGTATTAGTTACCGATACACCACTGCAGGTTCAATGTATTACTTGGACCATCATATTGACGATGAAATACTGAAATTACATTGGAATTAAAAACAAAAGGCACAATGCCGAATTAAGTGCTAGAGGAGTGAGACTTCTTAGTGTCTGTGCCTTGATCCTTTCCTGTGAGACCAGTATTAGTTTCCGATACAACCACTGCAGGTTCAATGTATTCCTTGGACCTTCACATTGACGATGAAACACAGAAATCGCATCGGAACTAAATACAAAAGGCACAATGCCGCCTTAATTACAAGAATAGAGACTCTTCTTACAGTCGGTGCTTGAGCATTCCCTGGGAGACCAGTAATAGTTTCCGATACACCAACGCAGGTTCAATGTACTCCTTGGACATACACATAGACGATGAAACACTCAAATTACATCGAAATTAAATACAAAAGTCACAATGCCGCCTTAGGTGCCAGAAGAGTGAGACTTCTTAGTGTCTGTGCTTTGATCGTTTCCTGTGAGACCAGTATTAGTTTCCGATACACCACTGCAGGTTCAATGTATTTCTTGGACCTTCACATTGACGATGAAACACAGAAATCGCATCGGAATTAAATTCAAGAAGCACAATGCCGCGTAAAGTACAAGATCAGAGCCTCTTCTACAGTCTGTGCCTTGAACACTCCCTGTGTGACCAGTATTAGTTTCCGATGCACCTATGCAGACTCAATGTATTCCTTGGACCTAAACATTGATGATGAAACACTGAAATTACATAGGAATTAAAAACAAAAGGCACAACGCCGCCTTTAGTGCAAGATGACTGAGACTTCTTAGAATCTGTGCTTTGATCCATTAATGTGAGACCAGTAGTAGTTTCCGATACACGACTGCAGGTTCAAAGGCTTCCTTGGACCTTCACATTGACTATGAAACACAGAAATCGCATCGGAATTAAGTACAAAAGGCACAATGCCGGTTTAAGTACAAGAATAGAGACTCTTCTTACAGTTAGTGCTTTGAGCATTCCTGTGAGGCCAGTATTAATTTCCGATGCACCACTGCAGGTTCAATGTATTCCTTGTCATACACATTGACGATGAAACACTGAAATTACATCGGAATTAAATACAAAAGGCACAATGCCGCCTTAAGTACAAGAATAGAGACTCTTCTTACAGTCGGTGCTTTGGGCATTCCCTGTGAGACCAATATTAGTTTCCGATACACCACTGTAGGTTTCAAAGTATTCCTTGCACATACACATTGACGATGAAATACTGAAATTACAATGGAATTACATACAAAAGGCACAATGCCGCCTTAAGTGCTAGAAGAGTGAGACTTCTTAGAGTCTGTGCCTTGACCCTTTCCTGTGAGACCAGTATTAGTTTCAGATACACCACTGCAGGTTCAATGTATTCCTGGGACCTTCACATTGACGATGAAACACAGGAATCGCAATGGAACTATATACAAAAGGCACAATGCCGCCTTAATTACAAGAATAGAGACTCTTCTTACAGTCGGTGCTTTGAGCATTCCCTGTGAGGCCAGTAATAGTTTTCGATACACCACTGCAGGTTCTATGTATTCCTTGGACCTTCGCATTGATGATGAAACACAGAAATCGCATCAGAATTAAATACAAAAGGCACAATGCCGCCTTAAGTACAAGAATAGAGACGCTTCTTACAGTCGGTGCTTTGAGCATTCCCTGTGAGACCAGTATTAATTTCCGATGCACCACTGCAGGTTCAATGTATTCCTTGTCATACACATTGACGATGAAACACTGAAATTACATCGGAATTAAAAAAAAAAGGCACAATGCCGCCTTAAGTACAAGAATAGAGACACTTCTTACAATCGGAGCTTTGAGCATTCCCTCTGAGAGCAGTATTAGTTTCCGATACAAAACTGCAGGTTAAAGTATTCCTTGGACCTTCACATTGACTATGAAACACAGAAATCGCATCAGAATTAAATACAAAAGGCACAATGCCGCCTTAAGTACAAGAATAGAGACGCTTCTTACAGTCGGTGCTTTGAGCATTCCCTGTGAGACCAGTATTAGTTTCCGATACACCACTGCAGGTTCAATGTATTCCTTGGACCTTCACATTGACTATGAAACACAGAAATCGCATCGGAATTAAATACAAAAGGCACAATGCCGCCTTAAGCACAAGAATAGAGTCTCTCCTTCCGGCGGTGCTTTGAGCATTCCCTGTAAGACCAGTATAAGTTTCCGATACACCACTGCAGGTTCAAAGTATTCCTTGGACCATCACATTGACGATGAAACACAGAAATCGCATCGGAATTAAATACAAATGGCACAATGCCGCCTTAAGTACAAGAATAGAGACTCTTCTTACAGTCGGTGATTTGAGCATTCCCTGTGAGACCAGTATTAGTTTCCGATACACCACTGCAGGTTCAATGTATTCCCTGGACATACACAATGACGATGAAACACTGAAATTATATCGGAATTAAATACAAAAGACACAATGCCGCCTCAATGCAAGGAGAGGGAGACTTCTTAGAGTCCATTCTTTGAACCTTTCCTGTGAGACCAGTATTAATTTCCGATACACCACTGCATGTTCAATATATTCCTTGGACCTTCACATTGACGAAGAAACACAGAAATCGCATCGGAATTAAATACAAAAGGCAAAATGCCTCCTTAAATAAAAGAATAGAGACTCTACTTACAGTCGGTGCATTGAACATTGCCTCTGAGAGCAGTATTTGTTTTCGATACACCACTGGAGGTTCAAGGCATTCCTTGGACCTTCACATTGTCTATGAAACACAGAAATCGCATCGGATTTAAATACAAAAGGCACAATGCCGCCTTAAGTACAAGAATAGAGACTCTTCTTACAGTCGGTGCTTTGAGCACTCCCTGTGAGACCAGTATTAGTTTCCGATACAAAACTGCAGGTTCAATGTATTCCTTGGACATACACATTGACGATGAAACACTGAAATTACATCGGAATTAAATACAAAGTGCTCAATGCCGCCTTAAGTGCAAGAATAGAGACTCTTCTTACAGTCGGTGCTTTGAGCATTCCCTGTGAGACCAGTATTAGTTTCCGATACACAACTGCAGGTTCAGTGTATTCCGTGGACCTTCATATTGACAATGAAACACAGAAATCGCATCGGAATTAAATACAAAAACACAATGCAGCCTTAAGTACAAGAATAGAGATTCTTGTTACAGTCGGTGATTTGAGCATTCCCTGTGAGACCAGTATATGTTTCCGATACACCACTGCAGGTTCAATGTATTCCTTGGACCTTCACATTGACGACGAAACACAGAAATCGCATCGGAATAAAATACAAAAGTCACAATGCCGACTTAAGTACAAGAATAGAGACTCTTCTTACTGTCGGTGCTTTTAGCGTTCCCTGTGAGACCAGTATTAGTTTCCGATACACCACTGCAGGTTCAATGTATTGCTTGGAGGTTCAAATTGACGATGAAACACAGAAATCGCATCGGAATTAAATACAAAAGGCACAATGCCACCTTAAGTAAAGGAGTAGAGACCCTTCTTACAGTTGGTGCTTTGAGCATTCCCTGTGAGACCAGTATTAATTTCCGATACACCACTGCAGGTTCAATGTATTCCTTGTCATACACTTTGACGATGAAACACTGAAATTACATCGGAATTAAATACAAAAGGCACAATGCCGCCTTAAGTGCAAGAATAGAGACTCTTCTTACAGTCGGTGCTTTGAGCATTCCCTGTGACACCAGTATTAGTTTCCGATACACAACTGAAGGTTCAGTGCATTCCTTGGACCTTCACATTGACGATGAAACACAGAAATCGCATCGGAATTAAATACAAAATGCACAATGCCGCCATAAGTACAAGAATAGGGATTCTTCTTACAGTTGGTGCTATTAGCATTCCCTGTGAGACCAGTATTAGTTTCCGATGCACCTCTGCAGGTTCAATGTATTCCTTGGTACTTCTAGTTGACGATGAAACACAGACATCGCATCGGAATTAAATACAAAAGGCACAATGCCGGCTTAACTACAAGAATACAGACTCTTCTTACAGTCGGTGCTTTGAGCATTCCCTGTGAGACCAGTATTAGTTTCCGATACACCACTGCAGGTTCAATGTATTCCTTGGACATACAAAATGACGATCAAACACTGAAATTACATCGGAATTAAATACAAAATACAAAATGCCGCCTTAATGCAAGAAGAGTAAGACTTCTTAGAGTCCATACTTTGATCCTTTCCTGTGAGACCAGTATTAGTATCCGATACACCACTGCAGGTTCATTGTATTCCTTGGTCATTCACATTGAAGATGAAACACAGAAATCGCATCGGAATTAAATACAAAACGCACAATGCCGCCTTAATTACAAGAATAGAGACTCTTCTTCCAGTCGGTGCTTTGAGCATTCCCTGTGAGACCAGTATTAGTTTCCGATACACCACTGCAGGTTCAATGTATTCCTTGAACCTTCACATTGACGATGAAACCCAGAAATCGCATCGGAATTAAATACAAAGGGCACAATGCCGCCTTAAGTACAAGAATAGAGACACTTCTTACGGTCGGTGCTTTGAGCATTCCCTCTGAGAGCAGTATTAGTTTCCGATACACCACTGCAGGTTTAATGTATTCCTTGGACATACACAATGACGATGAAACACTGAAATTACATCGGAATTAAATACAAAAGACACAATGCCGCCTTAATGCAAGAAGAGTGAGACTTCTTAGAGTCCATTCTTTGAACCTTTCCTGTGAGACCAGTGTTAGTTTCCGATATACCACTGCATGTTCAATATATTCCTTGGACCTTCACATTGACGATGAAACACAGAAATCGCATCGGAATTAAATACAAAAGGCACAACGCCGCCTTAATTACTAGAATAGAGATTCTTTTTACAGTCGGTGCTTTGAGCATTCCCTGTGAGACCACTAATAGTTTCCGATACACCACTGCAGATTCAGTGTATTCCTTGGACCTTCACAGTGACGATAAAACACAGAGATCGCATCGGAATTAAATAGAAAGGGCAAAATGCCGCCTTAAGTACAAGAATAGAGACACCTCTTACAGTCGGTGTTTTGAGCATTGCCCCTAAGAGCAGTATTAGTTTCCGATACACCACTGCAGGGTCAAGGTATTACTTGGACCTTCACATTGACTATAAAACACAGAAATCGCATCGGATTTAAATACAAAAGGCACAATGCCGCCTTAAGTACAAGAATAGAGACTCTTCTTACAGTTGGTGCTTTGAGCACTCCCTGTGAGACCAGTATTAGTTTCCGATACACCACTGAGGGTTCAATGTATTCCTTGGACTTTCACATTGACGATGAAACACTGAAATCGCATCGGAATTAAATACAAAAGGCAGAATGCCACCTTAAGTACAAGAGTAGAGACTCTTCTTACAGTCGGTGCTTTGAGCATTCCCTGTGAGACCAGTATTAGTTTCCGATACACCACTGCTGATTCAATGTATTCCTTGGACTTACACATTGACGATGAAACACTGAAATTACATCGGAATTAAATACAAAGGGCTCAATGCCGCCTTAAGTGCAAGAAGAGTGAGACTTCTTAGAGTCTGTGGCTTGATCCTTTCCTGTGCGACCAGTATTAATATCCGATTAACCACTGCAGCTTCAATGTATTCCTTGTCATACACATTGCCGATGAAACACAGAAATCGCTTTGGAATTAAATACAAAAGGCACAATGCCGCCTTAATTACAAGAATAGGGATTCTTCTTACAGTTGGTGCTTTTAGCATTCCCTGTGAGACCAGTATTAGTTTCCGATACACCACTGCAGGTTCAATGTATTCCTTGGTACTTCAAGTTGACGATGAAACACAGAAATCGCATCGGAGTTAAATACAAAAGGCACAATGCCGGCTTAAGTACAAGAATACAGACTATTCTTACAGTCGGTGATTTGAGCATTCATTGTGAGACCAGTATTAGGTTCCGATACACCACTGCAGGTTCAAGGTATTCCTTGGACCTTCACATTGCCTATGAAACACAGAAATCGCATCGGAATTAAATACAAAAGCACAAGGACGCCTTAAGTACAATATTAGAGACCCTTCATACAGTCGGTGCTTTAAGCATTCCCTGTGAGACCAGTATTAGTTTCCGATACACCACTGCAGGTTCATTGTATTCCTTGGTCCCTCACAGTGAAGATGAAACACAGAAATCGCATCGGAATTAAATACAAAACGCACAATGCCGCCTTAATTACAAGAATAGAGACTCTTCTTCCAGTCGGTGCTTTGAGCATTCCCTGTGAGATCAGTATTAGTTTCCGATACACCACTGCAGGTTCAATGTATTCCTTGGACCTTCACATTGACGATGAAACCCAGAAATCGCATCGGAATTAAATACAAAAGGCACAATGCCGCCTTAAGTACAACAATAGAGACACTTCTTACGGTCGGTGCTTTGAGCATTCCCTCTGAGAGCAGTATTAGTTTCCGATACACCACTGCAGGTTCAATGCATTCCTTGGACATACACAATGACGATGAAAAACTGAAATTACATCGGAATTAAATACAAAAGACAAAATGCCGCCTTAATGCAAGAAGAGTGAGACTTCTTAGAGTCCATTCTTTGAACCTTTCCTGTGAGACCAGTATTAGTTTCCGATATACCACTGCATGTTCAGTATATTCCTTGGACCTTCACATTGACGATGAAACACAGAAATCGCATCGGAATTAAATACAAAAGGCACAATGCCGCCTTAATTACTAGAATAGAGACTCTTTTTACAGTCGGTGCTTTGAGCATTCCCTGTGAGACCACTAATAGTTTCCGATACACCACTGCAGATTCAGTGTATTCCTTGGACCTTCACAGTGACGATAAAACACGGAGATCGCATCGGAATTAAATAGAAAGGGCAAAATGCCGCCTTAAGTACAAGAATAGAGACACCTCTTACAGTCGGTGCTTTGAGCATTGCCCCTAAGAGCAGTATTAGTTTCCGATACACCACTGCAGGTTCAAGGTATTACTTGGACCTTCACATTGACTATAAAACACAGAAGTCGCATCGGAATTAAATACAAAAATCACAATGCCGCCTTAAGTACAAGAATAGAGACTCTTCTTACAGTCGGTGCTTTGAGCATTCCCTGTGAGACCAGTATTAGTTTCCGATACACCACTGCTGATTCAATGTATTCCTTGGACTTACACATTGACGATGAAACACTGAAATTACATCGGAATTAAATACAAAGGGCTCAATGCCGCCTTAAGTGCAATAAGAGTGAGACTTCTTAGAGTCTGTGGCGTGATCCTTTCCTGTGCGACCAGTATTAATATCCGATTAACCACTGCAGCTTCAATGTATTCCTTGTCATACACACTGACGATGAAACACAGAAATCGCATTGGAATTAAATACAAAAGGCACAATGCCGCCTTAATTACAAGAATAGGGATTCTTCTTACAGTTGGTGCTTTTAGCATTCCCTGTGAGACCAGTATTAGTTTCCGATACACCACTGCAGGTTCAATGTATTCCTTGGTACTTCAAGTTGACGATGAAACACAGAAATCGCATCGGAATTAAATACAAAAGGCACAATGCCGGCTTAAGTACAAGAATACAGACTATTCTTACAGTCGGTGATTTGAGCATTCATTGTGAGACCAGTATTAGTTTCCGATACACCACTGCAGGTTCAAGATATTCCTTGGACCTTCACATTGCCTATTAAACACAGAAATCGCATCGGAATTAAATACAAAAGGCACAAGGACGCCTTAAGTACAATATTAGAGACCCTTCATACAGTCGGTGCTTTAAGCATTCCCTGTGAGACCAGTATTAGTTTCCGATACACCACTGCAGGTTTAAAGTATTCCTTGGACCTTCACATTGACTATGAAACACAGAAATTGACGCGGAATTATATGCAAAAGGCACAATGCCGCCTTAACTACAAGAATAGAGACTCTTCTTACAGTCGGTGCTTTGAGCATTCCCTGTGAGACCAGTATTAGTTTCAGATACACAACTGAAGGATCAGTGTATTCCTTGGACCTTCACATTGACGATGAAACACAGAAATCGCATCGGAATTAAATACAAAAGGCACAATGCCGGCTTAAGTACAAGAATACAGACTCTTCTTACAGTCGGTGCTTTGAGCATTCCCTGTGAGATCAGTATTAGTTTCCGATACACCACTGCAGGTTCAATGTATTCCTTGGACATACACAATGACGATGAAACACTGAAATTACATCGGAATTAAATACAAAATACAGAATGCCGCCTTAATGCAAGAAGAGTAAGACTTCTTAGAGTCCATACTTTGATCCTTTCCTGTGAGACCAGTATTAGTTTCCGAAACACCACTGCAGGTTCATTGTATTCCTTGCACCCTCACATTGAAGATGAAACACAGAAATCGCATCGGAATTAAATACAAAACGCACAATGCCGCCTTAATTACAAGAATAGAGACCCTTCTCCCTGTCGGTGCTTTGAGCATTCCCTGTGAGACCAGTTATAGTTTCTGATACACCACCGCAGGTTCAATGTATTCCTTAAACCTTCACATTGACGATGAAACCCAGAAATCGCATCGGAATGAAATACAAAAATCACAATGTTGCCTTAAGTACAAGAATAGAGACACTTCTTACGGTCGGTGCTTTGAGCATTCCCTCTGAGAGCAGTACTAGTTTCCAATACACCACTGCAGGTTCAAGGTATTCCTAGGACCTTCACATAGACTATGAAACACAGAAATCGCATCGGAATTAAATACAAAAGGCACAAGGCCGCCTTAAGTACAAGATTAGAGACTCTTCTTACAGTCGGTGCTTTAAGCATTCCTTGTGAGACCAGTATTAGTTTCCGATACACCACTGCAGGTTCAATGTATTCCTTGGTACTTCAAGTTGACGATGAAACACAGAAATCGCATCGGAATTAAATACAAAACGCACAATGCCGCCTTAATTACAAGAACAGAGACTCTTCTTCCAGTCGGTGCTTTGAGCATTCCCTGTGAGACCAGTATTAGTTTCCGACACACCACTGCAGGTTCAATGTATTCCTTGGACCTTCACATTGACGATGAAACACAGAAATCGCATCGGAATTAAATACAAAAGGCACAATGCCGCCTTAATTACTAGAATAGAGACTCTTTTTACAGTCGGTGCTTTGAGCATTCCCTGTGAGACCACTAATAGGTTCCGATACACCACTGCAGATTCAGTGTATTCCTTGGACCTTCACAGTGACGATAAAACACAGAGATCGCATCGGAATTAAATAGAAAGGGCAAAATGCCGCCTTAAGTACAAGAATAGAGACACCTCTTACAGTCGGTGCTTTGAGCATTGCCTCTAAGAGCAGTATTACTTTCCGATACACCAGTGCAGGTTCAAGGTATTACTTGGACCTTCACATTGACTATAAAACACAGAAATCGCATCGGATTTAAATACAAAAGGCACAATGCCGCCTTAAGTACAAGAATAGAGACTCTTCTTACAGTCGGTGTTTTGAGCACTCCCTGTGAGACCAGTATTAGTGTCCGATACACCACTGCAGGTTCAATGTATTCCTTGGACCTTCACATTGACGATGAAACACAGAAATCGCATCGGAATTAAATACAAAAGGCAGAATGCCACCTTAAGTACAAGAGTAGAGACTCTTCTTACAGTCGGTGCTTTGAGCATTCCCTGTGAGACCAGTATTAGTTTCCGATACACCACTGCTGATTCAATGTATTCCTTGGACTTACACATTGACGATGAAACACTGAAATTACATCGGAATTAAATACAAAGGGCTCAATGCCGCCTTAAGTGCAAGAAGAGTGAGACTTCTTAGAGTCTGTGGCTTGATCTTTACCTGTGCGACCAGTATTAATATCCGATTAACCACTGCAGCTTCAATGTATTCCTTGTCATACACATTGACGATGAAACACAGAAATCGCATTGGAATTAAATACAAAAGGCACAATGCCGCCTTAATTACAAGAATAGGGATTCTTCTTACAGTTGGTGCTTTTAGCATTCCCTGTGAGACCAGTATTAGTTACCGATACACCACTGCAGGTTCAATGTATTCCTTGGTACTTCAAGTTGACGATGAAACACAGAAATCGCATCGGAATTAAATACAAAAGGCACAATGCCGGCTTAAGTACAAGAATACAGACTATTCTTACAGTCGGTGATTTGAGTATTCATTGTGAGACCAGTATTAGTTTCCGATACACCACTGCAGGTTCAAGGTATTCCTTGGACCTTCATATTGCCTATGAAACACAGAAATCGCATCGGAATGAAATACAAAAGGCACAAGGACGCCTTAAGTACAATATTAGAAACCCTTCATACAATCGGTGCTTTAAGCATTCCCTGTGAGACCAGTATTAGTTTCCGATACACCACTGCAGGTTCAAAGTATTCCTTGGACCTTCACATTGACTATGAAACACAGAAATCGCATCGGAATTAAATACAAAAGGCACAATGCCGGCTTAAGTACAAGAATACAGACTCTTCTTACAGTTGGTGCTTTGAGCATTCCCTGTGAGATCAGTATTAGTTTCCGATACACCACTGCAGGTTCAATGTATTCCTTGGACATACACAATGACGATGAAACACTGAAATTACATCGGAATTAAATACAAAATACAGAATGCCGCCTTAATGCAAGAAGAGTAAGACTTCTTAGAGTCCATACTTTGATCCTTTCCTGTGAGACCAGTATTAGTTTCCGATACACCACTGCAGGTTCATTGTATTCCTTGCACCCTCACATTGAAGATGAAACACAGAAATCGCATCGGAATTAAATACAAAACGCACAATGCCGCCTTAATTACAAGAATAGAGACTCTTCTCCCTGTCGGTGCTTTGAGCATTCCCTGTAAGACCAGTTATAGTTTCCGATACACCACTGGAGGTTCAATGTATTCCTTAAACCTTCACATTGACGATGAAAACCAGAAATCGCATCGGAATGAAATACAGAAGGCACAATGCCGCCTTAAGTACAAGAATAGAGACCCTTCTTACGGTCGGTGCTTTGAGCATTCCCTCTGAGAGCAGTATTAGTTTCCGATACACCACTGCAGGTTCAAGGTATTCCTTGGACCTTCACATAGACTATGAAACACAGAAATCGCATCGGAATTAAATACAAAAGGCACAAGGCCGCCTTAAGTACAAGATTAGAGACTCTTCTTACAGTCGGTGCTTTAAGCATTCCCTGTGAGACCAGTATTAGTTTCCAATACACCACTGCAGGTTCAAAGTATTCCTTGGACCTTCACATTGACGATGAAACACAGAAATCGCATCGGAATTAAATACAAAAGGCACAATGCCGCCATAAGTATAAGAATAGAGACTCTTCTTACAGTCGGTGATTTGAGCATTCCCTGTGAGACCAGTATTAGTTTCCGATACACCACTGCAAGTTCAATGTATTTCCTGGACATACACAATGACGATGAAACACTGAAATTACATCGAAATTAAATACAAGAGACACAATGCCGCCTTAATGCAAGAAGAGTGAGACTTCTTAGAGTCCATTCTTTGAACCTTTCCTGTGAGACCAGTATTAGTTTCCGATACACCACTGCATGTTCAATATATTCCTTGGACCTTCACATTGACGAAGAAACACAGAAATAGCATCGGAATTAAATACAAAAGGCACAATGCCCCCTTAATTACAAGAATAGAGACTCTTTTTACAGTCGGTGCTTTGAGCATTCCCTGTGAGACCAGTAATAGTTTCCGATACACCACTGCAGATTCAGTGTATTCCTTGGACCTTCACAGTGACGATGAAACACAGAAATCGCATCGGATTTAAATACAAATGGCAGAATGCCGCCTTAAGTACAAGAATAGATACTCTTCTTACAGTCGGTGCTTTGAGCACTCCCTGTGAGACCAGTATTAGTTTCCGATACACCACTGCAGGTTCAATGTATTCCTTGGACCTTGTGACATTACAGCCTTTATCACTGCGATTTTTAACATGTAAAAGTTTTTTTTCTGTATTTGCGTCAGTATGTGCGAACTTCTAACATATACCAATGAATGTTGTAACCAGATATCTTTGCCGCGCTCCTGAAAAGCGCAGAATATCACGATAGCTATAAACTGTTATACGCTGCTATCGATCAGTAAAAAAAAAAAAAAACCGATGCACCTATGTTTCAAAATAACAATTGCCAGTTTTTACTTCTGCAGGGAGCCGCGTCGCTGTCTAGCTCTTCTGTGAATGTGTTGCGAGTCGGACGCAAAAGTATTGTGCTCCATACTGACATAGTCATTTTATTGTAAAGTTAAGAGTTTAAGTGATTAAAAATATATGTAGCCACAAACAAGCGAGAATGTATATCGTGAAAAATTCGCTCCACCGCCACAATGGGTGGCCATGTTAATGTAAGTTTCCGTTTCATATTATAATACTTGAAGCCTTGAAGTTTATTTAATTTCAAAGAAAATCTCTCAACCTTATTTTCGTTAATTATACTTATGATAATCCTTCCTGTTTAAAAGATTTATGCAGCTTATGATCCAGCGTGTGTTCTGTCGGAACAGGAGGCTGTCGTGACGACATCGCTATAGTATTTATTCCAAGTTCTTTCAGTTCCGTTTATATGTTCGTACAAATCTAATCAGTTGGTCCCTTAGGTTTCTTTCATGTAACTTCCGTCTGTTTTCTCCGCGCGATCTTCCTCCGAAAAAAAATTTCTGTTCATTTTCTTTAGTAATTTTCGATATCGCGAAGGAGAAAAGACAGCCGCCTCCTGCTCCGAACGGAACACTACGACTTTTCTAACGTCGGAGAGTACCGCACGAATTTTCCGCTAAAAGGTAATAGAGTTTTCTTAAAGCTGGATCAATTACACATGTTGCTGCTGTTCTCCGACAAATCTGGTGTGATTAATAGTAATTTATTCTGTCACGACAAAAAGAACCAATTTTATTTTTACCAAAGCAACAAAGCTTTCAATTAAATTACTAAAAAATCATACCAGATCTGGCGCCCGAACAGGGACTTGACTAAAATATTGAATGTGTCACGGTACTAATATATGATTGTCTTATTTCATGTATCGCTCCTTGGAACCCACTGCTGCATAAAATTACGGATGAGCAATAAATATACGCAATCTTGAAGGACGCGGTATTTACACAAATATCTAGGGATTTAATAAGACGCAGATTTGCAGTTTTGAAGACAACGCCGAGTGAGTACCAAATTTTCGTTTGCCATAGTTCTGTCTAAAGAGTAGCTCATTGACCTTCAAATTCGACCTCACTCTATCCTTTCTGTAGCTTAACGTAAAAAACCATTTTTTTTTTCTACGTAAATATTTGAACATTTTCTGTAAACTTTTGCTTGGCCTATTTGTTTTATACTGTAGTTAGTATTCTCGTGTAAGTTCAAGATGGATGCCATTTCAGTCTTTTCTGTGTAACAGCGTTGGCAATCAATTGTTTCAACGGCGTTGACTCCATCTTGTCTTTTTGCTACAGACGTGTGTCAGTTATTACCCACGTAACATTAGACATTTGACGAACGCGCCGCGACTTTAACTTGCGCGGCAAGAATAATTGACAATCAGGATTTCAGTTGGCAGTACCCATTTTAAGTTGGCAATAGTTGAATTTCATTATGGCGGACGGACAATCGAGCGCGAACTCTGCAGACGAAAGCGACGGCACTGTTAACAAACATTACCGACTCCGCTCACGCGGAACGACGGCCAGGACAGACGACAGACAAGAGGTAGCTAACGTGGACGACACTCAGCAGGAAACACCCACCTCCCCGATAACGGTATCAGTTGACATTGTCAAAATGTTACAGGAATTGATATTAGGCAGACAGGAGAGGGAACAGCGCGAACGTGATCGCGAACAACGTGAGAAAGACAGAGACAAGTTTTTATCAGAGCTGAAAACGGATATGACAACACAGATAGAGTCGGTTAAGGGTGACGTCACGGCACAGATAGATTCGGTTAAGGGTGACGTCAGGGCACAGATAGAGTCGGTTAAGGGTGACGTCACGGCACAGATAGAGTCGGTTAAGGGTGACGTCACGGCACAGATAGATTCGGTTAAGGGTGACGTCACGGCACAGATAGATTCGGTTAAGGGTGACGTCACCGAGCAAGTAACCACTTTGACAACCCAGATAATCACTCTGAATAACAAAATTGAGAACATCGGTCAGAATCTCACAACTCAAATCGAAGCGTGTCGCAAAGAAACCGATTCGGTAAAACTTGCGTATAAAACAGTTGCACGACAGGTAGACGAGTTAGCGACAGCGGTAGCCACTGTAGAATCAAAAGTAAGTGCAATGGCGAATGACATTTCGGACCGAACTATTGACGAAAGAGTTAACAGTAGTGTTGCTTCGCACACTAAAGCACTTACCGAACATTACAAAGAATGGATTGATGTACAAGAGAAGCTAGTTGAGGAGAAGGTTACGCGTGACTTGAAAGATGTTGTTAAATCCGCAACCTTAGACATATTATCTGCACCCGGCAGTTCAGGAGACACTGTTTGTACTGAACTAGGCCAAATTAGACGAGTGTTTACCCGGGATTTGCCGGAATGGCGGAAGCAAGTAACAGATGAGATATCCGACCTGAAACAGCAAATTCAAACACTACAGTATGATAACCAGAGTGACGGGAAACACTCACTACCTTCTGAGCCAGATGAACATCAATACCAGACAACACAACAACACAACACACCACAGTACATTCCGCGACTGAAAAATGAATTTAACGATTCACACAACAACAACACTGAACAATTGACACTCACAACCCTCATGAAAGAGGAGAGTGTATTGAAACACAGAATTTTTCAACCATTCCAACCGGAAAAGCGAAATATTCATCCAGTCGTTTTCCTAAAGAACTTTTCAGGAGTCTTTCCAGCTGCCTGGAATGACAACCAGAGAATACAATTCATTACCGGATACATACAAGGAGAAAGTGCTATATGGGGAACCGAGATGGTTGATAAGTGCAAAACATTTAGCGAGTTTGAGAAAAACTTTTTAAGCAAATTTTGGAGCGCAGGTGTTCAGCAACGCCTACGCAAAGAGGTCTATAACGCCGAACCTTTCCATTCGAACAGTGGCGGACTTCGCCGGTACTTTGAGAAGTACTTGAGAAAGATACAATATTGGGACACTCCCATAACAACAAAAGATGTTATTATGATCCTTAAGTCAAAACTACCCATTTCCATACGCGAGAAATTAGTGAACGTGTCAGAGGAAGATCAGGACGCATTTTTATCCGTCCTTGATTTGCTCGATCTTATACACGAAGACGCGCGTGCGAATGCTAACCGTAAGAACAACAACGCAGGCACGTATTCGAATGGAAACGGTAGTAATGGAAATGGTTCACACGAAACACAATACGGAAACAAACAGTACAATAACCGCAATAGAGGCCGAAACAATGGTTACCGTAATGGTAAACACAAAAACAAGCATTACGGCAACCAACGGTACAATCCAATATACAACACGCAACAACAGTATTACGGGAATGCCCCATACCAATCAAACAATAACGGTAGTAACTTCTACGAGAATGGGAACAAATACAAGGGTAAACGTTGCAACAATCAAAATTGCGGAGGTCAGCTACCTCCACCACAACCCTATGGGCAGCCACAACACCAGCAACAACAGCAATACACGCCTCAGCAACAACCATTCATGCGACAACAACAGTACACGGCACCACAACAGGACTTTAGATACAATAACAATAAACCAAGAAAACAATACAATCCACCGGTATATTTTACGCAGGCAAGTAATGTACCGATTTTTCAGCCTGGTAATCAAGTGCATTACCAACAAGGGTTTGATACAAATCAACAAACACAATGGGTAAAAAACCAGCGAGAATGGTCAAGTGATGTGACAGAAGAATCAAATCAGTCGCATCACAAGAAAGCGGAAAACTAAAGGCAGCACCTTTTCGCCTCCTTGGGGATGCTGCGGGACATAATGGGGGCAAACTCGACCTTGAACGACTTAACGTAATACGTTATGATCGCGACACTGACTTGAGAGACGATTTGTTGCAGGAAAATATTGAGACAGACTTGAATGACGTATGGGAAGACGAAGTACAAGCAATGACTAAAATTTACATAGCCAATACACCAATAGATGCTATTATTGATACTGGTGCAAATGTAAATGCTTTATCACTATGTATGTTTAAGAAAGTTTCTGCAGGGATGAAAATTTTAACGTTACCAGTACAAGGTTGTTCAGTAACAGGAGCGGTAGGATCTTTATCACAGCGAGTCAATTTGCAAGCTCAGGTACCGATAAGGATTAATTCTACTTCTTTCATGTGTGTATTTCTAGTAGTTAAGAATTTGTCAGTGTCATGCTTATTAGGAATGGAGTTCCTGAGGAAGAATAAGGCAGTGATTGATATAGAAAAGGGTATCTGTACAATCCGAGTAGGTGAACAGGAGGTAACGCTGCAATTGTTGCGCGGCAAGGTCAAAAGAGTCAACACTGAGCACAAAGTTAAGGTACGGAGACTGGTACAGCGAATGTTTTTGAACCAAGCACACATGACAAGACAGGGTAACAGTTGGACGGATTTTGATACTGATGGCGGACTTCCGACTAGAGAAGAGATTTTGAATAAAGTAAGCGAATCAAGTGAACTTGATTACATACAAAGGCAAGATTTACTGCACTTACTTATGAGGTATCTTCATGTCTTTTCTTCGAAACCTGGAGTAATACGTGACTACGAATATGACATGAAGGTCGCTCCCCATTCTACTTTTTGCAAGACAACGTACTCTGTCCCGTATGCAAGGCGCGAGGCTGTGAAAAATGAAATACGTAAAATGCTTAAGTGGGAGATCATTGAACCGTCAGACTCACCTTACAGTAGTCCGTTATTGCCAGTTTTGAAGCAGGATGGTAGTGTACGTATAGTTTTGGATGCAAGAAACATAAATAAAATAATTATTCCAGTAAGAACTCGACCTGAGGCTATGGATGAACAATTACAAAGGTTTCATGGAGTAAAATTCCTCACATCCGTAGACTTGAGATCGAGCTACTGGCAGGTCAAGATGACATCACAGTCTCGAAAATATACAGCGTTTATATTTGCAGGTAGATCATACCAATTCAAAGTAGTTCCATTTGGTTTGAATGTGAGTTCAGGCGTATTCATAGCTGCACTTGATCATGTATTAGGACCTGAACTGTTGGATCGAGTAACAGTGTATGTTGATGACTTACTGATTGCTACGAAATCTTGGGAAGAACATTTAGACATAATAAGCAAAGTTTTCCAGAGGTTTGTTGACTATGGAGTCACAGCTAATGTACGTAAGTCTAAATTTGGTAAAAGCGAGATTAAATTTTTAGGACATCTTGTATCATCACAGGGAATTACCCCAGATCCAGACAAACTAGCAGCTATTAAAAACTTTCCTGTGCCCTCTTCTAAACGCCAGTTGAAAGGCTTCCTCGGAATGACTTCCTTTTTCAGAAAGTTTATTTCGGACCAGTCGATGAACAGTCAAGCATTGCATGATCTTCTAAAGAAAAACACTCACTGGCATTGGACGCCAGAGTGTCAGACAGATTTTGATCGCATTAAACAAGCACTTCTTAACAGCAATATTTTGTTCCATCCAGACATGGATAAAGAATTCTGTATTTCGTCAGATGCTTCATTTCAGGGGCTTGGTTCTTGTTTGTTTCAAATAGAAGTAATTGATGGAAAAGAAGAGATAAGAGTTATCAGCTTTGCAAGTAGGGTTCTCACAGAATGTGAGAGGTCATACTCGGTGACAGAGTTGGAGGATCTGGCCGTTGTATGGTCCTTTAAAAGGTTCAATTACTACATCCATGGTCGGAAAATTAAGGTCTTTTCTGATCACCAAGCTCTTAGTTTCTTGCTCTCGTGTAAACTTCTTCATCCTCGTCTTACACGATGGAGTCTCTTCTTGCAAGAGTATGATTTCGAAATAGTATACATCAAGGGTAAAAACAACATTATCGCGGATGCTTTGTCACGCATGCCGCAAGGACTTCCCGAGTCCAGTGAACTTATCGAGCAGATGTCTAACTACCGAATTCTTCTAATGAAAGACCCACTACATAGAAAGTATTTCCTTCAGCTCTGCAAGCAGATGCGCATACTCCAAGAAACAGATCCCAAATGGCGTAAGATCAAACAACTTCTTCTAACAAAACCCGATCACCACTTGTCCAAATTTTATAAACTACACAACGATGTTTTATTCCATCGAACTTCTCTCCTCTCTGGTAGATGGTGTGTGTGTATACCACACGCATACGTTGAACACCTTATCTGGTACACACATCTTTCCTGGGGTCATTATGGACCTGAAAAATGCAAACGAAAGATTTCTGCCTATTGCTATGTACCAAACTTGCACCATCGAATCCATAAGTTGTTAAGTACATGTCTTATCTGCCAGAAGGCAAAACCCTTCAACCATTCGAACCTAATTCCTCTGAATCCAATTATTACTGAGAGACCAAATCAAGTTCTGGCCCTTGATCTCGCCGGCCCCATGCCGCAAGGGAGGGGAGGGGTGAAATACCTAGTCGCATTGTTGGATCTTTTCACAAAACATGTGAGACTTTATGCAGTGAAATCATCCAGTGCACTTCCTATCATCCGTCGAATCGAACAAGACTATTTTCCTCGATTTGGCAAGCCGGAGGCCATTCTATCAGATAATGCATCGAATTTCACTGGCAGACAATGGCGCAATTTTCTTGCCAGACATGGCATCAAACAAATACTTATATCTCGTTTCAGACCGCAATCTAATCCCACCGAACGTATCTTCAAAGAGTTCAATAGATTCATTCGAACCTACATACCTAATAGACAAACCCGTTGGATTGACATTGTATCTTCATTCGAGCAGATTGTCAACAATCTTCCACACTTCTCAACTGGATTTACACCTGCGGAACTAATGACGAGTCATCGGGAAAGAAATGAATGGTTAGATCCCATACCTAAAATTGTAGAACCAGAATTAGATTTAGATGCAAAACTTAGGCAAGCATTGGTATCCTTAGCTGTACAGGCGAATCTACGCAAGAAGTCTTATGACAAGAAAGTATCTAAGGCCCTTACATATGATATTAATGAAAAGGTGCTTTTACGGACACATTTTAAGCCATTGAAGTTGTTGAAAAGAAATCGGAAATGGAGGCTATTGTACGACGGACCATTTGTAGTAATTAGAAAACCACATACAGGATGTTATCTAATGGCGGATCCAGCATCTGGCAGAATTAAAGGATTGTATCACCACCAGGATCTCAAGAAGTATAACGAGGCAAAGTAACGAGCAAAGGAACATTAGCCTAAGGTTTAACCTGCGAAACACTTCGGTATTCAAACACACCAATACGAGTACTCACACTTTGGCGAAAAACTATGGAGGTAATTGAAGATTTGATTTATTATGGCGTACGAAAAAGAAAGCACATTCCATTTGAGAGGATAGATTCTCAGTTAGTTTTAAGTTAGTCATAGGTGTAAGCAGTCCAAGTTGGCTGTTGGCATTGAGGAATGCCGTTATTGGTGAAAGGAGATACGGAAGGAAGTAGCAGATTGCCACCTTCCAACTCCAATGAATATATATATATATATATATATATATATATGAAATATTAGGTTAAGCAATTTCTTTTTCAGCCCTCAAGATGGAATGTTAGTCTTTAAGTGTACAGAGTACAGCCTATTGCGTGTAAACTGTGCGTTATTGTAACACCGCCATGAACTATACCTTTTGTTAGCGCGATCTTTAGAATTAAACAGATTTGTGTAGCCAAGTGTTTGAACTGTCAAAAGCAGTAAATAACAGATAGAGTATCACGTAGTATTTGATAGTTTTCAGGAGATTCAATCTCAGATTCAAAATATCATCTACGAACAGTAAGCCTCATAAAGATTTAATAGCTAAGCAACAAAGCATTTCCTTTATTCTGTTTTACAACAGCTGTTAGGTCATGTAGTCGCGAGTGCCACTACATGGAAACATATACGTCGTACTGACAAGTCTGAAGTATTCCTGATGGTAAACGTTTCTTCTTTAAACATGTATGATGCACTAAAGTAATTAGCTATTTCACAGCCAAGCCCGACAATCGCCCAGAAGGAAGCGTGATAAACTAGAAAGCTGTCACCAGATATGACTCACATTATAATAATAAAACTAAGATCTGATATTAGATTAAAGAATAGCCACTTGAAGACACACGTGACGCATGTCATGCATCTAAGGTAAAAAAAAAAAAAAAAAAAAAAAAAAAAAAAAAAAAAAAAATATCCTAGTGTAGTTGTGCTAGAATTTGTATATGTATATAGTATATTTATGTTCATATTTGATCCTCTCCTCTTCCACTTCCCCATCCTATCCCATTAAAAAAAAATTGAGGATTAGAATTTGACAGGCTCATCTGAGTGCTCTTTAGACGGTTGAAGTGGAAACGAAATTTGTGGGAGAGATCCGTTAGCGAAAATTTTGTTCTAATCGCGTATCGCGAGTAGCAATGTTGAGAGATTATAATACAT
Organism: Schistocerca serialis cubense; assembly: GCF_023864345.2. Taxonomy (NCBI): domain Eukaryota; kingdom Metazoa; phylum Arthropoda; class Insecta; order Orthoptera; family Acrididae; genus Schistocerca; species Schistocerca serialis. Next base: position 35,616,146 of record NC_064643.1, on the reverse strand, counting down.
CCCGCGAGTAGCACTTGCAGCCAGTAACTTTATGAAGCATGAATCTTCCGGAGAGAAATGCATGAGTATGCTCGACCAGTAGAGATAGAATTTGTTCAATCTGTGCTCTACATAAACAGTGACACTAAATTTTGAAGAGAAACGAAATAACAAGCTGCTTAAAAGATTTGTTTTAAGAACAATTTTACCTTTGTAAAAGGGAGAGAGACTAACCGAAATAATCGTGCCTTGATGCACAAGTAGTGGTATTCAATACGCTAATCCGGCGTGGCGTGACTGAAAAGGTTAACAGAATTTGTGACTGTAAGCAAACTTAAGAAATGTATGTATCTATGTATGTAATTTATGGACATTGTTTAATCTTGTAATGTATTTACCTGTGAGTAACTTGAACTGTGAACTTTGAAATCGCAATGTGAGATGGGAGATGTGAATTTGCAGACACTCTAAGACGTTCTAAACAAAATGCGAGTGATAAAGTGTACAAAATACGTGTGCAGTGACATGTGTACACGCAAGTGCAGGTAGTGACAGCGATCACAGCAAAGCATTTTGCAAACTATATGTAAAACGTTGACTTCACTTACCTGTGTGTAAGCAGCATGGCGGGTCGCAGGGACTGTCGTGTGAAATCCTCGAAACAGACGGTGGTATTTTCTACCCAAGTTTTCGATACGCCGATCGACGATGGAGAAAGGACACTAGACGTGTGTTTCCGCGTGTTCTCATTTTAGCAGAGCGCGAGTGACACACGTTAAACTTCATACGAGCATACACGAGCGCGTGTTGCACTGGACTAGTAACCGGCAACAGTGCGGAGCTGCTTGCAATTGGACTCAACAATTAACATTTGAAACACAACCGACGCGCGCGCTGTGGAGGCGTGTCATTGACCTTAGAATGTTTTCCGTCTCACAACTACGCAAGAGACATTGCTAAAGCTATCACAGTGAAACTTAATTATGAACTTTATTTATTCTGTAAAACGAGAAGTCTTAGCTTCAAATTAATTTCCATTTAATCAGTCACGTCGGATATTTGGCGATAGATAGTTAAATAAAGACAAGGCATTACTGAGCACTGAAACGTTAACTGGAGGGGAAGGTTATCAATCCTGTCCAGAATCCTATAAAACCTTTACCTGTAAGTCTACATTATAGCATGAACCTAACACAGGTTTCTTTCTGTTTATTTGCATGTAAACGACATGACGCTTGATGCGAGACACTAGAGAGGCAACACGAGCGAACACAAAAAAAAAAGGACGCTACCCAGGGTCGTGACCTCTCGGACGACGCCGCTCACCGAACGAGAATAGACGTTGCAGACTCCGGTTAAGTGAGCGCGTGACAAATAAAAGTGTACAGTGTAGTGTCAAGTGAAACGTCCTGATTAACAACGACATTCTAAAAGAATCTAATGAAACGGATAAAAAAAACATTACGAGACCAAACAGGTCACAGACAATTTTAGAGGACTGTTTAAGTAATTATTTCAATGTATCTGTGTATGTTTGTCTACTGACATGTTTTGTTTTCTATATAGAGTATTATTCATTTATCTTTGTGTGTGTTAGACTTAAGATTGTTTTTTTTTCATATTTTGTTTCACCGTAACAGCAATTAAGATGACAGTGCAAGGACACCTTACAATGAACTGAGAGAAGTGCCAAAGTGCACAAAAGACACTGAAAGACTATTTGTTTTCATAACTGTACTGGAAGCATAAAATAACTAGATGACAAACTCATTCCAATTTTATGTTAGAACGAAAGTAAACAGATGATAAAACACAGTAATGTCTTGAAACTACATGTGAGTCCTGATGATCCTTCCGGAATCATCATGCCTCACATGGGAGGCATTGTGACATTAAAGCCTTTATCACTGCGATTTTTAACATGTAAAAGTTTTTTTTCTGTATTTGCGTCAGTATGTGCGAACTTCTAACATATACCAATGAATGTTGTAACCAGATATCTTTGCCGCGCTCCTGAAAAGCGCAGAATATCACGATAGCTATAAACTGTTATACGCTGCTATCGATCAGTAAAAAAAAAAAAAAAAAAAAACCGATGCACCTATGTTTCAAAATAACAATTGCCAGTTTTTACTTCTGCAGGGAGCCGCGTCGCTGTCTAGCTCTTCTGTGAATGTGTTGCGAGTCGGACGCAAAAGTATTGTGCTCCATACTGACATAGTCATTTTATTGTAAAGTTAAGAGTTTAAGTGATTAAAAATATATGTAGCCACAAACAAGCGAGAATGTATATCGTGAAAAATTCGCTCCACCGCCACAATGGGTGGCCATGTTAATGTAAGTTTCCGTTTCATATTATAATACTTGAAGCCTTGAAGTTTATTTAATTTCAAAGAAAATCTCTCAACCTTATTTTCGTTAATTATACTTATGATAATCCTTCCTGTTTAAAAGATTTATGCAGCTTATGATCCAGCGTGTGTTCTGTCGGAACAGGAGGCTGTCGTGACGACATCGCTATAGTATTTATTCCAAGTTCTTTCAGTTCCGTTTATATGTTCGTACAAATCCAATCAGTTGGTCCCTTAGGTTTCTTTCATGTAACTTCCGTCTGTTTTCTCCGCGCGATCTTCCTCCGAAAAAAAATTTCTGTTCATTTTCTTTAGTAATTTTCGACATCGCGAAGGAGAAAAGACATCCGCCTCCTGCTCCGAACGGAACACTACGACTTTTCTAACGTCGGAGAGTACCGCACGAATTTTCCGCTAAAAGGTAATAGAGTTTCTTAAAGCTGGATCAATTACACATGTTGCTGCTGATCTCCGACAAATCTGGTGTGATTAATAGTAATTTATTCTGTCACGACAAAAAGAACCAATTTTATTTTTACCAAAGCAACAAAGCTTTCAATTAAATTACTAAAAAATCATACCAGAACCTTCACATTGACGATGAAACACAGAAATCGCATCGGAATTAAATACAAAAGGCAGAATGCCACCTTAAGTACAAGAATAGAGACTCTTCTTACAGTCGGTGCTTTGAGCATTCCCTGTGAGACCAGTATTAGTTTCCGATACACCACTGCTGGTTCAATGTATTCCTTGGACATACACATTGACGATGAAACACTGAAATTACATTGGAATTAGATACAAAGGGCACAATGCCGCCTTAAGTGCAAGAAGAGTGAGACTTCTTAGAGTCTGTGGCTTGATCCTTTCCTGTGCGACCAGTATTAATTTCCGATTAACCACTGCAGCTTCAATGTATTCCTTGTCATACACATTGACGATGAAACACAGAAATCGCATCGGAATTAAATACAAAAGGCACAATGCCGCCATAAGTACAAGAATAGGGATTCTTCTTACAGTTGGTGCTTTTAGCATTCCCTGTGAGACCAGTATTAGTTTCCGATACACCACTGCGGGTTCAATGTATTCCTTGGTACTTCGAGTTGACGATGAAACTCAGAAATCGCATCGGAATTAAATACAAAAGGCACAATGCCGGCTTAAGTACAAGAATACAGACTCTTCTTACAGTCGGTGCTTTGAGCATTCCCTGTGAGACCAGTATGAGTTTCCGATACACCACTGCAGGTTCAATGTATTCATTGGACATACACAATGACGATGAAACACTGAAATTACATAGGAATTAAATACAAAAGACAGAATGCCGCCTTAATGCAAGAAGAGTAAGACTTATTAGAATTCATACTTTGATCCTTTCCTGTGAGACCAGTATTAGTTTCCGATACACCACTGCAGGTTCAATGTATTCCTTGGTCCCTCACATTGAAGATAAAACACAGAAATCGCATCGGAATTAAATACAAAAGGCACAATGCCGCCTTAATTACAAGAATAGAGACTCTTCTTCCAGTCGGTGCTTTGAGCATTCCCTGTGAGACCAGTAATAGTTTCCGACAGACCACTGAAGGTTCAATGTATTCCTTGGACCTTCACATTGACGATGAAACGCAGAAATCGCATCGGAATTAAATACAAAAGGCACAATGCCGCCTTAAGTACAAGAATAGAGACACTTCTTACGGTCGGTGCTTTGGGCATTCCCTCTGAGAGCAGTGTTAGTTTCCGATACACCACTGCAGGTTCAAGGTATTCCTTGGACCTTCACATGCCTATGAAACACAGAAATCGCATCGGAATTAAATACAAAAGGCACAAGGCCGCCTTAAGTACAAGATTAGAGACTCTTCTTACAGTCGGTGCTTTAAGCATTCCCTGTGAGACCAGTATTGGTTTCCGATACACCACTGCAGGTTCAAAGTATTCCTTAGACCTTCACATTGACTATGAAACACAGAAATCGACGCGGAATTATATGCAAAAGGCACAATGCCGCCTTAACTACAAGAATAGAGACTCTTCTTACAGTCGGTGCTTTGAGCATTCCCTGTGAGAGCAGTATTAGTTTCCGATACACAACTGAAGGTTCAGTGTATGCCTTGGGCCTTCACATTGACGATGAAACACAGAAATCGCATCGGAATTAAATACAAAAGGCACAATGCCGGCTTAAGTACAAGAATACAGACTCTTCTTACAGTCGGTGCTTTGAGCATTCCCTGTGAGACCAGTATTAGTTTCCGATACACCACTGCAGGTTCAATGTATTCCTTGGACATACACAATGACGATGAAACACTGAAATTACATCGGAATTAAATACAAAATACAGAATGCCGCCTTATTGCAAGAAGAGTAAGACTTCTTAGAATCCATACATTGATCCTTTCCTGTGAGACCAGTATTAGTTTCCGATACACCACTGCAGGATCATTGTATTCCTTGGACCCTCACATTGAAGATGACACACAGAAATCGCATCGGAATTAAATACAAAACTCACAATGCCGCCTTAATTACAAGAATAGAAACTCTTCTTCCAGTCGGTGCTATGAGCATTCCCTGTGAGACCAGTATTAGTTTCCGATACACCACTGCAGGTTCAATGTATTCCTTGGACCTCCACATTGACGATGAAACCCAGAAATCGCATCGGAATTAAATACAAAAGGCACAAGGCCGCCTTAAGTACAAGATTAGAGACTCTTCTTACAGTCGGTGCTTTAAGCATTCCCTGTGAGACCAGTATTGGTTTCCGATACACCACTGCAGGTTCAAAGTATTCCTTAGACCTTCACATTGACTATGAAACACAGAAATCGACGCGGAATTGTATGCAAAAGGCACAATGCCGCCTTAACTACAAGAATAGAGACTCTTCTTACTGTCGGTGCTTTGAGCATTCCCTGTGAGACCAGTATTAGTTTCCGATACACAACTGAAGGTTCAGTGTATGCCTTGGGCCTTCACATTGACGATGAAACACAGAAATCGCATCGGAATTAAATACAAAAGGCACAATGCCGGCTTACGTACAAGAATACAGACTCTTCTTACAGTTGGTGCTTTGAGCATTCCCTGTGAGACCAGTATTAGTTTCCGATACACCACTGCAGGTTCAATGTATTCCTTGGACATACACAATGACGATGAAACACTGAAATTACGTCGGAATTAAATACAAAATACAGAATGCCGCCTTAATGCAAGAAGAGTAAGACTTCTTAGAATCCATACTTTGATCCTTTCCTGTGAGACCAGTATTAGTTTCCGATACACCACTGCAGGATCATTGTAATCCTTGGACCCTCACATTGAAGATGACACACAGAAATCGCATCGGAATTAAATACAAAACTCACAATGCCGCCTTAATTACAAGAATAGAAACTCTTCTTCCAGTCGGTGCTTTGGGCATTCCCTGTGAGACCAGTATTAGTTTCCGATACACCACTGCAGGTTCAATGTATTCCTTGGACCTCCACATTGACGATGAAACGCAGAAATCGCATCGGAATTAAATACAAAAGGCACAATGCCGCCTTAAGTACAAGAATAGAGACACTTCTTACGGTCGGTGCTTTGGGCATTCCCTCTGAGAGCAGTGTTAGTTTCCGATACACCACTGCAGGTTCAAGGTATTCCTTGGACCTTCACATGCCTATGAAACACAGAAATCGCATCGGAATTAAATACAAAAGGCACAAGGCCACCTTAAGTACAAGATTAGAGACTCTTCTTACAGTCGGTGCTTTAAGCATTCCCTGTGAGACCAGTGTTGGTTTCCGATACACCACTGCATGTTCAAAGTATTCCTTAGACCTTCACATTGACTATGAAACACAGAAATCGACGCGGAATTATATGCAAAAGGCACAATGCCGCCTTAACTACAAGAATAGAGACTCTTCTTACTGTCGGTGCTTTGAGCATTCCCGGTGAGACCAGTATTAGTTTCCGATACACAACTGAAGGTTCAGTGTATGCCTTGGGCCTTCACATTGACGATGAAACACAGAAATCGCATCGGAATTAAATACAAAAGGCACAATGCCGGCTTAAGTACAAGAATACAAACTCTTCTTACAGTCGGTGCTTTGAGCATTCCCTGTGAGACCAGTATTAGTTTCCGATACACCACTGCAGGTTCAATGTATTCCTTGGACATACACAATGACGATGAAACACTGAAATTACATCGGAATTAAATACAAAATACAGAATGCCGCCTTAATGCAAGAAGAGTAAGACTTCTTAGAATCCATACATTGATCCTTCTCTGTGAGACCAGTATTAGTTTCCGATACACCACTGCAGGATCATTGTATTCCTTGGACCCTCACATTGAAGATGACACACAGAAATCGCATCGGAATTAAATTTAAAACTCACAATGCCGCCTTAATTACAAGAATAGAAACTCTTCTTCCAGTCGGTGCTTTGAGCATTCCCTGTGAGACCAGTATTAGTTTCCGATACACCACTGAAGGTTCAATGTATTCCTTGGACATCCACATTGACGATGAAACCCAGAAATCGCATCGGAATTAAATACAAAAGGCACAAGGCCGCCTTAAGTACAAGATTAGAGACTCTTCTTACAGTCGGTGCTTTAAGCATTCCCTGTGAGACCAGTATTGGTTTCCGATACACCACTGCAGGTTCAAAGTATTCCTTAGACCTTCACATTGACTATGAAACACAGAAATCGACGCGGAATTATATGCAAAAGGCACAATGCCGCCTTAACTACAAGAATAGAGACTCTTCTTACTGTCGGTGCTTTGAGCATTCCCTGTGAGACCAGTATTAGTTTCCGATACACAACTGAAGGTTCAGTGTATGCCTTGGGCCTTCACATTGACGATGAAACACAGAAATCGCATCGGAATTAAATACAAAAGGCACAATGCCGGCTTACGTACAAGAATACAGACTCTTCTTACAGTTGGTGCTTTGAGCATTCCCTGTGAGACCAGTATTAGTTTCCGATACACCACTGCAGGTTCAATGTATTCCTTGGACATACACAATGACGATGAAACACTGAAATTACGTCGGAATTAAATACAAAATACAGAATGCCGCCTTAATGCAAGAAGAGTAAGACTTCTTAGAATCCATACTTTGATCCTTTCCTGTGAGACCAGTATTAGTTTCCGATACACCACTGCAGGGTCATTGTATTCCTTGGACCCTCACATTGAAGATGACACACAGAAATCGCATCGGAATTAAATACAAAAGGCACAATGCGCCTTAATTACAAGAATAGAGACTCTTCTTCCAGTCGGTGCTATGAGCATTCCCTGTGAGACCAGGATTAGTTTCCGATAGACCACTGCAGGTTCAATGTATTCCTTGGACCTTCACATTGACGATGAAACGCAAAAATCGCATCGGAATTAAATACAAAAGCCACAATGCCGGCTTAAGTACAAGAATAGAGACTCTTCTTACAGTCGGTGATTTGAGCATTCCCTGTGAGACCAGTATTAGTTTCTGATACACCACTGCAGGTTCAATGTATTCCTTGGACATGCACAATGACGATGAAACACTGAAATTACATCGGAATTAAATACAAAATACAGAATGCCGCCTTAATGCAAGAAGAGTAAGACTTCTTAGAGTCCATACTTTGATCCTTTCCTGTGAGACCAGTATTAGTTTCCGATACACCACTGCTGGTTCAATGTATTCCTTGGTCCCCACACATTGAAGATGAAACACAGAAATCGCATCGGAATTAAATACAAAAGGCACAATGCGGCCTTAATTACAAGAATAGAGACTCTCCTTCCAGTCGGTGCTTTGAGCATTCCCTGTGAGACGAGTATTAGTTTCCGATAGACCACTGCAGGTTCAATGTATTCCTTGGACCTTCACATTGAAGATGAAACGCAGAAATCGCATCGGAATTAAATACAAAAGGCACAATGCCGCCTTAAGTACAAGAATAGAGACACTTCTTACGGTCGGTGCTTTGGGCATTCCCTCTGAGAGCAGTATTAGTTTCCGATACACCACTGCAGGTTCAAGGTATTCCTTGGACCTTCACATGCCTATGAAACGCAGAAATCGCATCGGAATTAAATACAAAAGGCACAAGGCCGCCTTAAGTACAAGATTAGAGACTCTTCTTACAGTCGGTGCTTTAAGCATTTCCTGTGAGACCAGTATTATTTTCCGATACACCACTGCAGGTTCACAGTATTCCTTAGACCTTCACATTGACTATGAAACACAGAAATCGACGCGGAATTATATGCAAAAGGCACAATGCCGCCTTAATTACAAGAATAGAGACTCTTCTTACAGTTGGTGCTTTTAGCATTCCCTGTGAGACCAGTATTAGTTTCCGATACACCACTGCAGGTTCAATGTATTCCTTGGCACTTCAAGTTGACGATGAAACACAGAAATCGGATCGGAATTAAATACAAAAGGCACAATGCCGGCTTAAGTACAAGAATACAGACTCTTCTTACAGTCGGTGCTTTGAGCATTCCCTGTGAGACCAGTATGAGTTTCCGATACACCACTGCAGGTTCAATGTATTCCTTGGACATACACAATGACGATGAAACATTGAAATTACATAGGAATTAAATACAAAAGACAGAATGCCGCCTTAATGCAAGAAGAGTAAGACTTCTTAGAGTCCATACTTTGAAACTTTCCTGTGAGACCAGTATTAGTTTCCGATACACCACTGCAGGTTCTATGTATTCCTTGGTCCCTCACATTGAAGATAAAACACAGAAATCGCATCGGAATTAAATACAAAAGGCACAATGCGCCTTAATTACAAGAATAGAGACTCTTCTTCCAGTCGGTGCTATGAGCATTCCCTGTGAGACCAGTATTAGTTTCCGATAGACCACTGCAGGTTCAATGTATTCCTTGGACCTTCACATTGACGATGAAACGCAGAAATCGCATCGGAATTAAATACAAAAGCCACAATGCCTCCTTAAGTACAAGAATAGAGACTCTTCTTACAGTCGGTGATTTGAGCATTCCCTGTGAGACCAGTATTAGTTTCTGATACACCACTGCAGGTTCAATGTATTCCTTGGACATGCACAATGACGATGAAACACTGAAATTACATCGGAATTAAATACAAAATACAGAATGCCGCCTTAATGCAAGAAGAGTAAGACTTCTTAGAGTCCATACTTTGATCCTTTCCTGTGAGACCAGTATTAGTTTCCGATACACCACTGCTGGTTCAATGTATTCCTTGGTCCCCACACATTGAAGATGAAACACAGAAATCGCATCGGAATAAAATACAAAAGGCACAAGGCCGCCTTAAGTACAAGATTAGAGACTCTTCTTACAGTCGGTGCTTTAAGCATTCCCTGTGAGACCAGTATTATTTTCCGATACACCACTGCAGGTTCACAGTATTCCTTAGACCTTCACATTGACTACGAAACACAGAAATCGACGCGGAATTATATGCAAAAGGCACAATGCCGCCTTAACTACAAGAATAGAGACTCTTCTTACAGTCGGTGCTTTGAGCATTCCCTGTGAGACCAGTATTAGTTTCCGATACACAACTGAAGGTTCAGTGTATTCCTTGGGCCTTCACATTGACGATGAAACACAGAAATCGCATCGGAGTTAAATACAAAAGGCACATTGCCGGCTTAAGTACAATAATACAGACTCTTCTTACAGTCGGTGCTTTGAGCATTCCCCGTGAGACCAGTATAAGTTTCCGATACACCACTGCAGGTTCAATGTATTCCTTGGACATACACAATGACGATGAAACACTGAAATTACATCGGAATTAAATACAAAATACAGAATGCCGCCTTAATGCAAGAAGAGTAGACTTCTTAGAGTCCATTTTTTGATCCTTTCCTGTGAGACCAGTATTAGTTTCCGATACACCACTGCAGGATCATTGTATTCCTTGGACCCTCACATTGAAGATGACACACAGAAATCGCATCGGAATTAAATACAAAACTCACAATGCCGCCTTAATTACAAGAATAGAGACTCTTCTTCCAGTCGGTGCTTTGAGCATTCCCTGTGAGACCAGTATTAGTTTCCGATACACCACTGCAGGTTCAATGTATTCCTTGGACCTCCACATTGACGATGAAACCCAGAAATCGCATCGGAATTAAATACAAAAGGCACAATGCCGCCTTAATTACAAGAATAGAGGCACTTCTTACGGTCGGTGCTTTGAGCATTCCCTCTGAGAGCAGTATTAGTTTCCGATACACCACTGCAGGTTCAAGGTATTCCTTGGACCCTCACATTGACTATGTAACACAGAAATCGCATCGGAATTAAATACAAAAGGCACAAGGCCGCCTTAAGTACAAGATTAGAGACTCTTCTTACAGTCGGTGCTTTAAGCATTCCCTGTGAGACCAGTATTAGTTTCCGATACACCACTGCAGGTTCAATTATTCCTTGGACCTTCACATTGACGATGAAACACAGAAATCGCATCGGAATTAAATACAAAAGGCACAATGCCGCCTTAATTACAAGAATAGAGACTCTTCTTACAGTCGGTGCTTTGAGCATTCCCTGTGAGACCAGTAATAGTTTCCGATACACCTCTGCTGGTTCAGTGTATTCCTTGGAGCTTCACAGTGACGATGAAACACAGAGATCGCATCGGAATTAAATAGAAAAGGCAAAATGCCGCCTTAAGTACAAGAATAGAGTCACTTCTTACAGTCGGTGCTTTGAGCATTGCCTCTGAGAGCAGTATTAGTTTCCGATACACCACTGCAGGTTCAAGGTATTCCTTGGACCTTCACATTGACTATGAAGCACAGAAATCGCATCGGATTTAAATACAAAAGGCACAATGCCGCCTTAAGTACAAGAATAGAGACTCTTCTTACAGTCGGTGCTTTGAGCATTCCCTGTGAGACCAGTATTAGTTTCCGATACACCACTGCAGGTTCAAAGTATTCCTTGGACCTTCACATTGACGATGAAACACAGAAATCGCATCGGAATTAAATACAAAAGGCACAATGCCGCCTTAATTACAGGAATAGAGACTCTTTTTACAGTCGGTGCTTTGAGCATTCCCTGTGAGACCAGTAATAGTTTCCGATACACCACTGCAGATTCAGTGTATTCCTTGGACCTTCACAGTGACGATGAAACACAGAGATCGCATCGGAATTAAATAGAAAAGGCAAAATGCCGCCTTAAGTACAAGAATAGAGACACTTCTTACAGTCGGTGCTTTGAGCATTGCCTCTGAGAGCAGTATTAGTTTCCGATACACCACTGCAGGTTCAAGGTATTCCTTGGACCTTCACATTGACTATGAAGCACAGAAATCGCATCGGATTTAAATACAAAAGGCACAAGGCCGCCTTAAGTACAAGAATAGAGACTCTTCTTACAGTCGGTGCTTTGAGCACCCCCTGTGAGACCAGTATTAGTTTCCGATACACCACTGCAGATCCAATGTATTCCTTGGACCTTCACATTGACGATGAAAGACAGAAATCGCATCGGAATTAAATACAAAAGGCAGAATGCCACCTTAAGTACAAGAATAGAGACTCTTCTTACAGTCGGTGCTTTGAGCATTCCCTGTGAGACCAGTATTAGTTTCCGATACACCACTGCTGGTTCGATGTATTCCTTGGACATACACATTGTCGATGAAACACTGAAATTACATTGGAATTAAATACAAAGGGCTCAATGCCGCCTTAAGTGCAAGAAGAGTGAGACTTCTTAGAGTCTGTGGCTTAATCCTTTCCTGTGCGACCAGTATTAATTTCCGATTAACCACTGCAGCTTCAATGAATTCCTTGTCATACACATTGACGATGAAACACAGAAATCGCATCGGAATTAAATACAAAAGGCACAATGCCGCCATAAGTACAAGAATAGTTATTCTTCTTACGGTTGATGCTTTTAGCATTCCCTGTGAGAACAGTATTAGTTTCCGATACACCACTGCAAGTTTAATGTATTCCTTGGTACTTCAAGTTGACGATGAAACACAGAAATCGCATCGGAATTAAATACAAAAGGCACAATGTCGCCTTAATTACAAGAATAGAGACTCTTCTTCCAGTCGGTGCTATGAGCATTCCCTGTGAGACCAGTATTAGTTTCCGATACACCACTGCAGGTTCAATGTATTCCTTGGACATGCACAATGACGATGAAACACTGAAATTACATCGGAGTTAAATACAAATTACAGAATGCCGCCTTAATGCAAGAAGAGTAAGACTTCTTAGAGTCCATACTTTGATCCTTTCCTGTGAGACCAGTATTAGTTTCCGATACACCACTGCAGGATCATTGTATTCCTTGGACCCTCACATTGAAGATGAAACACAGAAATCGCATCGGAATTAAATACAAAACGCACAATGCCGCCTTAATTACAAGAATAGAGACTCTTCTTCCAGTTGGTGCTTTGAGTATTCCCTGTGAGACCAGTATTAGTTTCCGATACACCACTGCAGGTTCAATGTATTCCTTGGACCTCCACATTGACGATGAAACCCAGAAATCGCATCGGAATTAAATACAAAAGGCACAATGCCGCCTTAAGTACAAGAATAGAGACATTTCTTACGGTCGGTGCTTTGAGCATTCCCTCTGAGAGCAGTATTAGTTTCCGATACACCACTGCAGGTTCAAGGTATTCCTTGGACCTTCACATTGACTATGAAACACAGAAATCGCATCGGAATTAAATACAAAAGGCACAATGCCGCCTTAAGTACAAGAATAGAGACACTTCTTACAGTCGGTGATTTGAGCATTCCCTGTGAGACCAGTATTAGTTTCCGATACACCACTGCAAGTTCGATGTATTCCCTGGACATACACAATGACGATGAAACACTGAAATTACATCGGAATTAAATACAAAAGACACAATGCCGCCTTAATTACAAGAATAGAGACTCTTTTTACAGTCGGTGCTTTGAGCATTCCCTGTGAGACCAGTAATTGTTTCCGATACACCACTGCAGATTCAGTGTATTCCTTGGACCTTCACAGTGACTATGAAACACAGACATCGCAACGGAATTAAATAGAAAAGGCAAAATGCCACCTTAAGTACAAGAATAGAGACACTTCTTACAGTCGGTGCTTTGAGCATTGCCTCTGAGAGCAGTATTAGTTTCCGATACACCACTGCAGGTTCAAGGTATTCCTTGGACCTTCACATTGACTATGAAGCACAGAAATCGCATCGGATTTAAATACAAAAGGCACAATGAAGCGTTAAGTACAAGAATAGAGACTCTTCTTACAGTCGGTGCTTTGAGCACTCCCTGTGAGACCAGGATTAGTTTCCGATACACCACTGCAGGTTCAATGTATTCCTTAGACCTTCACATTGACGATGAAACACAGAAATCGCATCGGAATTAAATACAAAAGGCAGAATGCCACCTTAAGTACAAGAATAGAGACTCTTCTTACAGTCGGTGCTTTGAGCATTCCCTGTGAGACCAGTATTAGTTTCCGATACACCACTGCTGGTTCAATGTATTCCTTGGACACACACGTTGACGATGAAACACTGAAATTACATTGGAATTAATTACAAAGGGCTCAATGCCGGCTTAAGTGCAAGAAGAGTGAGACTTCTTAGAGTCTGTGGCTTGATCCTTTCCTGTGCGACCAGTATTAATTTCCGATTAACCACTGCAGCTTCAATGAATTCTTTGTCATACACATTGACGATGAAACACAGAAATCGCATCGGAATTGAATACAAAAGGCACAATGCCGCCATAAGTACAAGAATAGGGATTCTTCTTACAGTTGATGCTTTTAGCATTCCCTGTGAGACCAGTATTAGTTTCCGATACACCACTGCAGGTTCAATGTATTCCTTGGTACTTCAAGTTGACGATGAAACACAGAAATCGCATCGGAATTAAATACAAAAGGCACAATGCCGGCTTAAGTACAAGAATACAGACTCTTCTTACAGTCGGTGCTTTCAGCATTCCCTGTGAGAGCAGTATGAGTTTCCGATACACCACTGCAGGTTCAATGTATTCCTTGGACATACACAATGACGATGAAACACTGAAATTACATAGGAATTAAATACAAAAGACAGAATGCCGCCTTAATGTAAGAAGAGTAAGACTTCTTAGAGTCCATACTTTGATACTTTCCTGTGAGATCAGTATTACTTTCCGATACACCACTGCAGGTACAATGTATTAATTGGTCCCTCACATTGAAGATGAAACACAGAAATCGCATCGGAATTAAATACAAAAGGTACAATGTCGCCTTAATTACAAGAATAGAGACTCTTCTTCCAGTCGGTGCTATGAGCATTCCCTGTGAGACCAGTATTAGTTTCCGATACACCACTGCAGGTTCAGTGTATTCCTTGGACATGCACAATGACGATGAAACACTGAAATTACATCGGAATTAAATACAAAATACAGAATGCCGCCTTAATGCAGGAAGAGTAAGACTTCTTAGAGTCCATACTTTGATCCTTTCCTGTGAGACCAGTATTAGTTTCCGATACACCACTGCAGGATCATTGTATTCCTTGGACCCTCACATTGAAGATGAAACACAGAAATCTCATCGGAATTAAATACAAAACGCACAATGCCGCCTTAATTACAAGAATAGAGACTCTTCTTCCAGTTGGTGCTTTGGGTATTCCCTGTGTGACCAGTATTAGTTTCCGATACACCACTGAAGGTTCAATGTATTCCTTGGACCTCCACATTGACGATGAAACCCAGAAATCGCATCGGAATTAAATACAAAAGGCACAATGCCGCCTTCAGTACAAGAATAGAGACACTTCTTACGGTCGGTGCTTTGAGCATTCCCTCTGAGAGCAGTATTAGTTTCCGATACACCACTGCAGGTTCAAGGTATTCCTTGGACCTTCACATTGACTATGAAACACAGAAATCGCATCGGAATTAAATACAAAAGGCAAAAGGCCGCCTTAAGTACAAGATTAGAGACTCTTCTTACAGTCGGTGCTTTAAGCATTCCCTGTGAGACCAGTATTAGTTTCCGATACACCACTGCAGGTTCAATGTATTCCTTGGTACTTCAAGTTGACGATGAAACACAGAAATCGCATCGGAATTAAATACAAAAGGCACAATGCCGGCTTAAGTACAAGAATACAGACTCTTCTTACAGTCGGTGCTTTCAGCATTCCCTGTGAGAGCAGTATGAGTTTCCGATACACCACTGCAGGTTCAATGTATTCCTTGGACATACACAATGACGATGAAACACTGAAATTACATAGGAATTAAATACAAAAGACAGAATGCCGCCTTAATGTACGAAGAGTAAGACTTCTTAGAGTCCATACTTTGATACTTTCCTGTGAGATCAGTATTACTTTCCGATACACCACTGCAGGTACAATGTATTAATTGGTCCCTCACATTGAAGATGAAACACAGAAATCGCATCGGAATTAAATACAAAAGGTACAATGTCGCCTTAATTACAAGAATAGAGACTCTTCTTCCAGTCGGTGCTATGAGCATTCCCTGTGAGACCAGTATTAGTTTCCGATACACCACTGCAGGTTCAGTGTATTCCTTGGACATGCACAATGACGATGAAACACTGAAATTACATCGGAATTAAATACAAAATACAGAATGCCGCCTTAATGCAGGAAGAGTAAGACTTCTTAGAGTCCATACTTTGATCCTTTCCTGTGAGACCAGTATTAGTTTCCGATACACCACTGCAGGATCATTGTATTCCTTGGACCCTCACATTGAAGATGAAACACAGAAATCTCATCGGAATTAAATACAAAACGCACAATGCCGCCTTAATTACAAGAATAGAGACTCTTCTTCCAGTTGGTGCTTTGGGTATTCCCTGTGTGACCAGTATTAGTTTCCGATACACCACTGAAGGTTCAATGTATTCCTTGGACCTCCACATTGACGATGAAACCCAGAAATCGCATCGGAATTAAATACAAAAGGCACAATGCCGCCTTCAGTACAAGAATAGAGACACTTCTTACGGTCGGTGCTTTGAGCATTCCCTCTGAGAGCAGTATTAGTTTCCGATACACCACTGCAGGTTCAAGGTATTCCTTGGACCTTCACATTGACTATGAAACACAGAAATCGCATCGGAATTAAATACAAAAGGCAAAAGGCCGCCTTAAGTACAAGATTAGAGACTCTTCTTACAGTCGGTGCTTTAAGCATTCCCTGTGAGACCAGTATTAGTTTCCGATACACCACTGCAGGTTCAAAGTATTCCTTGGACCTTCACATTGACGATGAAACACAGAAATCGCATCGGAATTAAATACAAAAGGCACAATGCCGCCTTAAGCACAAGAATAGAGACTCTTCTTACAGTCGGTGATTTGAGCATTCCCTGTGAGACCAGTATTAGTTTCCGATACACCACTGCAAGTTCAATGTATTCCCTGGACATACACAATGACGATGAATCACTGAAATTACATCGGAATTAAATACAAAAGACACAATGCCGCCTTAATGCAAGAAGAGTGAGACTTCTTAGAGTCCATTCTTTGAACCTTTCCTGTGAGACCAGTATTAGTTTCCGATACACCACTGCTGGTTCAATGTTTTCCTGTGACATACACATTGACGATGAAACACTGAAATTACATTGGAATTAAATACAAAGGGCTCAATGCCGCCTTAAGTGCAAGAAGAGTAAGACTTCTTAGAGTCCATACTTTGATCCTTTCCTGTGAGACCAGTATTAGTTTCGGATAGACCACTGCAGGTTCAATGTATTCCTTGGACCTTCACATTGACGATGAAACGCAGAAATCGCATCGGAATTAAATACAAAAGGCACAATGCCGGCTTAAGTACAAGAATACAGACTCTTCTTACAGTCGGTGCTTTGAGCACTCCCTGTGAGACCAGTATGAGTTTCCGATACACCACTGCAGGTTCAATGTATTCCTTGGACATACACAATGACGATGTAACACTGAAATTACATAGGAATTAAATACAAAAGACAGAATGCCGCCTTAATGCAAGAAGAGTAAGACTTCTTAGAGTCCATACTTTGATCCTTTCCTGTGAGACCAGTATTAGTTTCGGATAGACCACTGCAGGTTCAATGTATTCCTTGGACCTTCACATTGACGATGAAACGCAGAAATCGCATCGGAATTAAATAGAAAAGGCACAATGCCGCATTAAGTACAAGAATAGAGACACTTCTTACGGTCGGTGCTTTGGGCATTCCCTCTGAGAGCAGTATTAGTTTCCGCAACACCACTGCAGGGTCAAGGTATTCCATGGACCTTCACATTGCCCATGAAACACAGAAATCGCATCGGAATTAAATACAAAAGGCACAAGGCCGCCTTAAGTACAAGATTAGAGACTCTTCTTACAGTCGGTGCTTTAAGCATTCCCTGTGAGACCAGTATTAGTTTCCGATACACCACTGCAGGTTCAAAGTATTCCTTAGACCTTCACATTGACTATGAAACACAGAAATCGACGCGGAATTAAATACAAAAGGCACAATGCCGGCTTAAGTACAAGAATACAGACTGTTCTTACAGTCGGTGCTTTGAGCATTCCCTGTGAGACCAGTATTAGTTTCCGATACACCACTGCAGGTTCAATCTATTCCTTGGACATGCACAACGACGTTGAAACACTGAAATTACATCGGAATTAAATACAAAATACAGAATGCCGCCTTAATGAAAGAAGAGTAAGACTTCTTACAGTCCATACTTTGATCCTTTCCTGTGAGACCAGTATTAGTTTCCGATACACCACTGCTGGATCATTGTATTCCTTGGACCCTCACATTGAAGATGAAACACAGAAATCGCATCGGAATTAAATACAAAACGCACAATGCCGCCTTAATTACAAGAATAGAGACTCTTCTTCCAGTTGGTGCTTTAAGTATTTCCTGTGAGACCGGTATTAGTTTCCGATACACCACTGCAGGTTCAATGTATTCCTTGGACCTCCATATTGACGATGAAACCCAGAAATCGCATCGGAATTAAATACAAAACTCACAATGCCGCCTTAATTACAAGAATAGAGACTCTTCTTCCAGTCGGTGCTTTGAGCATTCCCTGTGAGACCAGTATTAGTTTCCGATACACCACTGCAGGTTCAATGTATTCCTTGGTACTTCAAGTTGACGATGAAACACAGAAATCGCATCGGAATTAAATACAAAAGGCACAATGCCGGCTTAAGTACAAGAATACAGACTCTTCTTACAGTCGGTGCTTTGAGCACTCCCTGTGAGACCAGTATGAGTTTCCGATACACCACTGCAGGTTCAATGTATTCCTTGGACATACACAATGACGATGTAACACTGAAATTACATAGGAATTAAATACAAAAGACAGAATGCCGCCTTAATGCAAGAAGAGTAAGACTTCTTAGAGTCCATACTTTGATCCTTTCCTGTGAGACCAGTATTAGTTTCCGATACACCACTGCAGGTTCAATGTATTCCTTGGTCCCTTACATTGAAGATGAAACACAGAAATCGCATCGGAATTAAATACAAAAGGCACAATGCCGCCTTAATTACAAGAATAGAGACTCTTCTTCCAGTCGGTGCTTTGAGCATTCCCTGTGAGACCAGTATTAGTTTCGGATAGACCACTGCAGGTTCAATGTATTCCTTGGACCTTCACATTGACGATGAAACGCAGAAATCGCATCGGAATTAAATACAAAAGGCACAAGGCCGCCTTAATTACAAGAATAGAGACTCTTCTTCCAGTCGGTGCTTTGAGCATTCCCTGTGAGACCAGTATTAGTTTCCGATACACCACTGCAGGTTCAATGTATTCCTTGGACCTCCACATTGACGATGAAACCCAGAAATCGCATCGGAATTAAATACAAAAGGCACAATGCCGCCTTAAGTACAAGAATAGAGACACTTCTTACGGTCGGTGCTTTGAGCATTCCCTCTGAGAGCAGTATTAGTTTCCGATACACCACTGCAGGTTCAAGGTATTCCTTGGACCTTCACATTGACTATGAAACACAGAAATTGCATCGCAATTAAATACAAAAGGCGCAAGGCCGCCTTAAGTACAAGATTAGAGACTCTTCTTACAGTCGGTGCTTTAAGCATTCCCTGTGAGACCAGTATTAGTTTCCGATACACCACTGCAGGTTCATAGTAATCCTTGGACCTTCACATTGACGATGAAACACAGAAATCGCATCGGAATTAAATACAAAATGCACAATGCCGCCTTAAGTACAAGAATAAAGACTCTTCTTACAGTCGGTGATTTGAGCATTCCCTGTGAGACCAGTATTAGTTTCCGATACACCACAGCATGTTCAATGTATTCCCTGGACATACACAATGACGATGAAACACTGAAATTACATCGGAATTAAATACAAAAGACTCAATGCCGCCTTAATGCAAGAAGAGTGAGACTTCTTAGAGTCCATTCTTTGAACCTTTCCTGTGAGACCAGTATTAGTTTCCGATACACCACTGCATGTTCAACATATTCCTTGGACCTTCACATTGACGTAGAAACACAGAAATCGCTTCGGAATTAAATACAAAAGGCACAATGCCGCCTTAATTACAAGAATAGAGACTCTTTTTACAGTCGGTGCTTTGAGCATTCCCTGTGAGACCAGTAATAGTTTCCGATACACCACTGCAGATTCAGAGTATTCCTTGGACCTTCACAGTGACGATGAATCACACAGAGATCGCTTCGGAATTAAATAGAAAAGGCAAAATGCCGCCTTAAGTACAAGAATAGAGACACTTCTTATAGTCGGTGCTTTGAGCATTGCCTCTGAGAGCAGTATTAGTTTCCGATACACCACTGCAGGTTCATGGTATTCCTTGGACCTTCACATTGGCTATGAAGCACAGAAATCGCATCGGATTTAAATACAAGATGCACAATGCCGCCTTAAGTACAAGAATAGAGACTCTTCTTACAGTCGGTGCTTTGAGCACTCCCTGTGAGACCAGTATTAGTTTCCGATACACCACTGCGGGTTCAATGTATTCCTTGGACCTTCACATTGACGATGAAACACAGAAATCGCATCGGAATTAAATACAAAAGGCACAATGCCACCTTAAGTAAAAGAATAGAGACTCTTCTTACAGTCGTTGCTTTGAGCATTCCCTGTGAGACCAGTATGAGTTTCCGATACACGACTGCAGGTTCAATGTATTCCTTGGACATACACAATGACGATGAAACACTGAAATTACATAGGAATTAAATACAAAAGACAGAATGCCGCCTTAATGCAAGAAGAGTAAGACTTCTTAGAGTCCATACTTTGATCCTTTCCTGTGAGACCAGTATTAGCTTCCGATACACCACTGCAGGTTCAATGTATTCCTTGGTCCCTCACATTGAAGATGAAACACAGAAATCGCATCGGAATTAAATACAAAACGCACAATGCCGCCTTAATTACAAGAATAGAGACTCATCTTCCAGTCGGTGCTTTGAGCATTCCCTGTGAGACCAGTATTAGTTTCCGATAGACCACTGCAGGTTCAATGTATTCCTTGGACCTTCACATTGACGATGAAACGCAGAAATCGCATCGGAATTAAATACAAAAGGCACAATGCCGCCTTACATACAAGAATAGAGACACTTCTTACGGTCGGTGCTTTGGGCATATCCTCTGAGAGCAGTATTAGTTTCCGACACACCACTGCAGGTTCAAGGTATTCCTTGGACCTTCACATTGCCTGTGAAACACAGAAATCGCATCGGAATTAAATCCAAAAGGCACAAGGCCGCCTTAAGTACAAGATTAGAGACTCTTCTTACAGTCGGTGCTTTAAGCATTCCCTGTGAGACCAGTATTAGTTTCCGATACACCACTGCAGGTTCAAAGTATTCCTTGGACCTTCACATTGACTATGAAACACAGAAATCGACGCGGAATTATATGCAAAAGGCACAATGCCGCCTTAACTACAAGAATAGAGACTCTTCTTACAGTCGGTGCTTTGGGCATTCCGTGTGAGACCAGTATTAGTTTCCGATACACAACTGAAGGTTCAGTGTATTCCTTGGACCTTCACATTGACGATGAAGCACAGAAATCGCATCGGAATTAAATACAAGAGGCACAATGCCGGCTTAAGTACAAGAATACAGACTGTTCTTACAGTCGGTGCTTTGAGCATTCCCTGTGAGACCAGTAATAGTTTCCGATACACCACTGCAGGTTCAATGTATTCCTTGGACATGCACAATGACGATGAAACACTGAAATTACATCGGAATTAAATACAAACTACAGAATGCCGCCTTAATGCAAGAAGAGTAAGACTTCTTAGAGTCCATACTTTGATCCTTTCCTGTGAGACCAGTATTAGTTTCCGATACACCACTGCAGGATCATTGTATTCCTTGGACCCTCACATTGAAGATGAAACACAGAAATCGCATCGGAATTAAATACAAAACGCACAATGCCGCCTTAATTACAAGAATAGAGACTCTTCTTCCAGTTGGTGCTTTGAGTATTCCCTGTGAGACCAGTATTAGTTTCCGATACACCACTGCAGGTTCAATGTATTCCTTGGACCTCCACATTGACCATGAAACCCAGAAATCGCATCGGAATTAAATACAAAAGGCACAATGCCGCTTTAAGTACAAGAATAGAGACACTTCTTACGGTCGGTGATTTGAGCATTCCCTCTGAGAGCAGTATTAGTTTCCGATACACCACTGCAGGTTCAAGGTATTCCTTGGACCTTCACATTGACTATGAAACACGGAAATCGCATCGGAATTAAATACAAAGGCACAAGGCCGCCTTAAGTACAAGATTAGAGACTCTTCTTACAGTCGGTGCTTTAAGCATTCCCTGTGAGACCAGTATTAGTTTTCGATACACCACTGCAGGTTCAAAGTATTCCTTGGACCTTCACATTGACGATGAAACACGGAAATCGCATTGGAATTAAATACAAAAGGCAGAATGCCACCTTAAGTACAAGAATAGAGACTCTTCTTACAGTCGGTGCTTTGAGCATTCCCTGTGAGACCAGTATTAGTTGCCGATACACCACTGCTGGTTCAATGTATTCCTTGGACATACACATTGACGATGAAACACTGAAATTACATTGGAATTAAATACAAAGGGCTCAATGCCGCCTTAAGTGCAAGAAGAGTGAGACTTCTTAGAGTCTGTGGCTTGATCCTTTCCTGTGCGACCAGTATTAATTTCCGATTAACCACTTCAGCTTTAATGTATTCCTTGTCATACACATTGACGATGAAACACAGATATCGCGTCGGAATTAAATACAAAAGGCACAATGCCGCCATAAGTACAAGAATAGGGATTCTTCTTACAGTTGGTGCTTTTAGCATTCCCTGTGAGACCAGTATGAGTTTCCGATACACCACTGCAGGTTCAATGTATTCCTTGGACATACACAATGACGATGAAACACTGAAATTACGTAGGAATTAAATACAAAAGACAGAATGCCGCCTTAATGCAAGAAGAGTAAGACTTCTTAGAGTCCATACTTTGATCCTTTCCTGTGAGACCAGTATTAGTTTCCGATACACCACTGCAGGTTCAATGTATTCCTTGGTCCCTCACATTGAAGATGAAACACAGAAATCGCATCGGAATTAAATACAAAAGGCACAATGCCGCCTTAATTACAAAAATAGAGACTCTTCTTCCAGTCGGTGCTTTGAGCATTCCCTGTGAGACCAGTATTAGTTTCCGATAGACCACTGCAGGTTCAATGTATTAATTGGACCTTCACATTGACGATGAAACGCAGAAATCGCATCGGAATTAAATACAAAAGGCACAATGCCGGCATAAGTACAAGATTACAGACTGTTCTTACAGACGGTGCTTTGAGCATTCCCTGTGAGACCAGTATTAGTTTCCGATACACCACTGCAGGTTCAATGTATTCCTTGGACATGCACAATGACGATGAAACACTGAAATTACATCGGAATTAAATACAAAATACAGAATGCCGCCTTAATGCAAGAAGAGTAAGACTTCTTAGAGTCCATACTTTGTTCCTTTCCTGTGAGACCAGTATTAGTTTCCGATACACCACTGCAGGATCATTGTATTCCTTGGACCCTCACATTGAAGATGAAACACAGAAATCGCATCGGAATTAAATACAAAACGCACAATGCCGCCTTAATTACAAGAATAGAGACTCTTCTTCCAGTTGGTGCTTTGAGTATTCCCTGTGAGACCAGTATTAGTTTCCGATACACCACTGCAGGTTCAATGTATTCCTTAGACCTCCACATTGACGATGAAACCCAGAAATCGCATCGGAATTAAATACAAAAGGCACAATGGCGCCTTAAGTACAAGAATAGAGACACTTCTTACGGTCGGTGCTTTGAGCATTCCCTCTGAGAGCAGTATTAGTTTCCGATACACCACTGCAGGTTCAAGGTATTCCTTGGACCTTCACATTGACTATGAAACACAGAAATCGCATCGGAATTAAATACAAAAGGCACAAGGCCGCCTTAAGTACAAGATTAGAGACTCTTCTTACAGTCGGTGCTTTAAGCATTCCCTGTGAGACCAGTATTAGTTTCCGATACACCACTGCAGGTTCAAAGTATTCCTTGGACCTTCACATTGACGATGAAACACAGAAATCGCATCGGAATTAAATACAAAAGGCAGAATGCCACCTTAAGTACAAGAATAGAGACTCTCCTTACAGTCGGTGCTTTGAGCATTCCCTGTGAGACCAGTAATTGTTTCCGATAAACCACTGCAGATTCAGTGTATTCCTTGGACCTTCACAGTGACGATGAAACACAGAGATCGCATCGGAATTAAATAGAAAAGCCAAAATGCCGCCATAAGTACAAGAATAGAGACACTTCTTACAGTCGGTGCTTTGAGCATTGCCTCTGAGAGCAGTATTAGTTTCCGATACACCACTGCAGGTTCAAGGTATTCCTTGGACGTTCACATTGACTATGAAGCACAGAAATCGCATCGGATTTAAATACAAAAGGCACAATGAAGCCTTAAGTACAAGAATAGAGACTCTTCTTACAGTCGGTGCTTTGAGCACTCCCTGTGAGACCAGTATTAGTTTCCGATACACCACTGCAGGTTCAATGCATTCCTTGGACCTTCACATTGACGATGAAACACAGAAATCGCATCGGAATTAAATACAAAAGGCAGAATGCCACCTTAAGTACAAGAATGGAGACTCTTCTTACAGTCGGTGCTTTGAGCATTCCCTGTGAGACCAGTATTAGTTTCCGATACACCACTGCTGGTTCAATGTATTCCTTGGACATACACATTGACGATGAAACACTGAAATTACATTGGAATTAAATACAAAGGGCTCAATGCCACCCTAAGTGCAAGAAGAGTGAGACTTCTTAGAGTCTGTGGCTTGATCCTTTCCCGTGCGACCAGTATTAATTTCCGATTAACCACTGCAGCTTCAATGTATTCCTTGTCATACACATTGACGATGAAACACAGAAATCGCATCGGAATTAAATACAAAAGGCACAATGCCGGCTTAAGTACAAGAATACAGACTCTTCTTACAGTCGGTGCTTTGAGCATTCCCTGTGATACTAGTATTAGTTTCCGATACACCACTGCAGGTTCAATGTATTCCTTGGACATACACAATGACGATGAAACACTAAAATTACATCGGAATTAAATACAAAATACAGAATGCCGCCTTAATGCAAGAAGAGTAAGACTTCTTAGAGTCCATACTTTGATCCTTTCCTGTGAGACCAGTATTAGTTTCCGATACACCACTGCAGGATCATTGTATTCCTTGGACCCTCACATTGAAGATGAAACACAGAAATCGCATCGGAATTAAATACAAAACGCACAATGCCGCCTTAATTACAAGAATAGAGACTCTTCTTCCAGTCGGTGTTTGAGCATTCCCTGTGAGACCAGTATTAGTTTCCGATACACCACTGCAGGTTCAAGGTATTCCTTGGACCTTCACATTGACTATGAAACACAGAAATCACTTCCGAATTAAATACAAAAGGCACAAGGCCGCCTTAAGTACAAGATTAGAGATTCTTCTTACAGTCGGTGCTTTAGGCATTCCCTGTGAGACCAGTATTAGTTTCCGATACACCACTGTAGGTTCAAAGTATTCCTTGGACCTTCACATTGACGATGAAACACAGAAATCGCATCGGAATTAAATACAAAAGGCACAATGCCGCCTTAAGTACAAGAATAGAGACTCTTCTTACAGTCGGTGATTTGAGCATTCCCTGTGAGACCAGTATTAGTTTCCGATACACCACTGCAAGTTCAATGTATTCCCTGGACATACACAATGACGATGAAACACTGAAATTACATCGGAATTAAATACAAAAGACACAATGCCGCCTTAATGCAAGAAGAGTGAGACTTCCTAGAGTCCATTCTTTGAACCTTTCCTGTGAGACCAGTATTAGTTTCCGATACACTACTGCATGTTCAATATATTCCTTGGACCTTCACGTTGACGATGAAACACAGAAATCGCATCGGAATTAAATACAAAAGGCACAATGCCGCCTTAATTACAAGAATAGAGACTCTTTTTACAGTCGGTGCTTTGAGCATTCCCTGTGAGACCAGCAATAGTTTCCGATACACCACTGCAGATTCAGTGTATTCCTTGGACCTTCACAGTGACGATGAAACACAGAGATCGCATCGGAATTAAATAGAAAAGGCAAAATGCCGCCTTAAGTACAAGAATAGAGACACTTCTTACAGTCGGTGCTTTGAGCATTGCCTCTGAGAGCAGTATTAGTTTCCGATACACCACTGCAGGTTCAAGGTATTCCTTGGACCTTCACATTGACTATGAAGCACAGAAATCGCATCGGATTTAAATACAAAAGGCACAATGCCGCCTTAAGTACAAGAATAGAGACTCTTCTTACAGTCGGTGCTTTGAGCACTCCCTGTGAGACCAGTATTAGTTCCTGATACACCACTGCTGGTTCAATGTATTCCTTGGACATACACATTGACGATGAAACACTGAAATTACATCGGAATTAAATACAAAGGGCTAAATGCCGCCTTAAGTGCAAGAAGAGTGAGACTTCTTAGAGTCTGTGGCTAGATCCTTTCCTGTGCGACCAGTACTAATTTCCGATTAACCACTGCAGCTTCAATGTATCCCTTGTCATACACATTGACGCTAAAACACAGAAATCGCATCGGAATTAAATACAAAAGGTACAATGCCGCCATAAGTACAAGAATAGGGATTCTTCTAACAGTTGGTGCTTTTAACATTCCCTGTGAGACCAGTATTAGTTTCCGATACACCACTGCAGGTCCAATGTATTCCTTGGTACTTCAAGTTGACGATGAAACACAGAAATCGCATCGGAATTAAATACAAAAGACACAATGCCGGCTTAAGTACAAGAATACAGACTCTACTTACAGTCGGTGCTTTGAGCATTCCCTGTGAGACCAGTATTAGTTTCCGATACACCACTGCAGGTTCAATGTATTCCTTGGACATACACAATGACGATGAAACACTGAAATTACATAGGAATTAAATACAAAAGACAGAATGTCCCCTTAACGCAAGAAGAGTAAGACTTCTTAGAGTCCATACTTCGATCCTTTCCTGTGAGACCAGTATTAGTTTCCGATACACCACTGCAGGTTCAATGTATTCCTTGGTCCCTCAAATTGAAGTTGAAACACAGAAATCGCATCGGAATTAATTACAAAAGGCACAATGCCGCCTTAATTACAAGAATAGAGACTCTTCTTCCAGTCGGTGCTTTGAGCATTCCCTG
This sequence comes from Schistocerca serialis cubense, assembly GCF_023864345.2. Lineage (NCBI taxonomy): Eukaryota > Metazoa > Arthropoda > Insecta > Orthoptera > Acrididae > Schistocerca > Schistocerca serialis. The sequence continues at coordinate 35,588,897 of NC_064643.1, read as the reverse complement.
TGAGACCAGTATTAGTTTCCGATACACCACTGCAGGTTCAATGTATTCCTTGGACCTTCACATTGACGATGAAACGCAGAAATCGCATCGGAATTAAATACAAAAGGCACAATGCCGCCTTAAGTACAAGAATAGAGACACTTCTTACGGTCGGTGATTTGGGCATTCCCTCTGAGAGCAGTATTAGTTTCCGGTAGACCACTGCAGGTTCAAGGTATTCCTTGGACCTTCACATTGCCTATGAAACACAGAAATCGCATCGGAATTAAATACAAAAGGCACAAGGCCGCCTTAAGTACAAGATTAGAGACTCTTCTTACAGTCGGTGCTTTAAGCATTCCCTGTGAGACCAGAATTAGTTTCCGATACACCACTGCAGGTTCTAAGTATTCCTTGGACCTTCACATTAACTGTGAAACACAGAAATCGACGCGGAATTATATGCAATAGGTACAATGCCGCCTTAAGAACAAGAATAGAGACTCTTCTTACAGTCGGTGCTTTGATCATTCCCTGTGAGACCAATATTAGTTTCCGATACACCGCTGCCGGTTCAGTGTATTCCTTGGACATACACAATGATGATGAAACACTGAAATTACATCGGAATTAAATACAAAAGACACAATGCCGCCTTAATGCAAGAAGAGTGAGACTTCTTAGAGTCCAATCTTTGATCCCTTGCTGTGATACCAGTAATAGTTTCCGATACACCACTGCAGGTTCAATGTATTCCTTGGACCTTCACATTGACGATGAAACCCAGAAATCGCATCGGAATTAAATATAAAAGGCACAATGAAGCCTTAATTACAAGAATAGAGACCCTTCTTACAGTCGGTGCTTTGAGCATTCCCTGTGAGACCAGTATTAGTTTCCGATACAACACTGCATGTTCAATGTATTCCTTGGACCTTCACATTGACGATGAAACACAGAAGTTGCATCGGAATTAAATACAAAAGGCACAATGCCGCCTTAAGTACAAGAATAGAGACACTTCTTAAAGTCGGTGTTTACAGCATTCCCTCTGAGAGCAGTATTAGTTTCCGATACACCACTTCAGGTTCAAGGTATTCCTTGGTGCTTCATATTGACGATGAAACACAGAAATCGCATCGGAATTAAATATGAGAAGCACAATGACGCGTAAAGTACAAGATCAGAAGCTCTTCTACAGTCTGTGCCTCGAACTCTCCCTGTGAGACCAGTATTAGTTTCCGATACACCACTGCAGGTTCAATGTATTCCTTGGTACTTCAAGTTGACGATGAAACACAGAAATCGCATCGGAATTAAATACAAAAGGCACAATGCCGGCTTAAGAACAAGAATACAGACTCTTCTTACAGTCGGTGCTTTGAGCATTCCCTGTGAGACCAGTATGAGTTTCCGATACACCACTGCAGGTTCAATGTATTCCTTGGACATACACAATGACGATGAAACACTGAAATTACATAGGAATTAAATACAAAAGACAGAATGCCGCCTTAATGCAAGAACAGTAAGACTTCTTAGAGTCCATACTCTGATCCTTTCCTGTGAGACCAGTATTAGTTTCCGATACACCACTGCAGGTTCAATGTATTCCTTGGTCCCTCACATTGAAGATGAAACACAGAAATCGCATCGGAATTAAATACAAAAGGCACAATGCCGCCTTAATTACAAGAATAGAGACTCTTCTTCTAGTCGGTGCTTTGAGCATTCCCTGTGAGACCAGTATTAGTTTCCGATAGACCACTGCAGGTTCAATGTATTCCTTGGACCTTCACATTGACGATGAAACGCAGAAATCGCATCGGAATTAAATACAAAAGGCACAATGCCGCATTAAGTAGAAGAATAGAGACACTTCTTACGGTCGGTGCTTTGGGCATTCCCTCTGAGAGCAGTATTAGTTTCCGATACACCACTGCAGGTTCAAAATATTCCTTGGACCTTCACATTGACTATGAAACACAGAAATCGACGCGGAATTATATGCAAAAGGCACAATGCCGCCTTAACTACAAGAATAGAGACTCTTCTTACAGTCGGTGCTTTGGGCAGTCCCTGTGAGACCAGTATTAGTTTCCGATACACAACTGAAGGTTCAGTGTATTCCTTGGACCTTCCCATTGACGATGAAACACAGAAATCGCATCGGAATTAAATACAAAAGGCACAATGCCGGCTTAAGTACAAGAATACAGACTCTTCTTACAGTCGGTGCTTTGAGCATTCCCTGTGAGACCAGTATTAGTTTCCGATACACCACTGCAGGTTCAATGTATTCCTTGGACATACACAATGACAATGAAACACTGAAATTACATCGGAATTAAATACAAAATACAGAATGCCGCCTTAACGCAAGAAGAGTAAGACTTCTTAGAGTCCATACTTTGATCCTTTCCTGTGAGACCAGTATTAGTTTCCGATACACCACTGCAGGATCATTGTATTCCTTGGACCCTCACATTGAAGATGAAACACAGAAATCGCATCGGAATTAAACACAAAACGCACAATGCCGCCTTAATTACATGAATGGAGACTCTTCTTCCAGTCGGTGCTTTGAGCATTCCCTGTGAGACCAGTATTAGTTTCCGATACACCACTGCAGGTTCAATTTATTCCTTGGACCTCCACATTGACGATGAAACCCAGAAATCGCATCAGAATTAAATACAAAAGGCACAATGCCGCCTTAACTACAAGAATAGAGACACTTCTTACGGTCGGTGCTTTCAGCATTCCTTCTGAGAGCAGTATTAGTTTCCGATACACCACTGCAGGTTCAAGGTATTCCTTGGACCCTCACATTGACTATGAAACACAGAAATAACATCGGAATTAAATACAAAAGGCACAAGGCCGCCTTAAGTACATGATTAGAGCCTCTTCTTACAGTCGGTGCTTTAAGCATTCCCTGTGAGACCAGTATTAGTTTCCGATACACCACTGCAGGTTCAAAGTATTCCTTGGACCTTCACATTGACGATGAAACACAGAAATCGCATCGGAATTAAATTCAAAAGGCACAATGCCGCCTTAAGTACAAGAATAGAGACTCTTCTTACAGTCGGTGATTTGAGCATTCCCTGTGAGACCAGTATTAGTTTCCGATACACCACTGCAAGTTCAATGTATTCCCTGGACATACACAATGACGATGAAACACTGAAATTACATCGGAATTAAATACAAAAGACACAATGCCGCTTTAATGCAAGAAGAGTGAGACTTCTTAGAGTCCATTCTTTGAACCTTTCCTGTGAGACCAGTATTAGTTTCCGATACACCACTGCATGTTCAATATATTCCTTGGACCTTCACATTGACGATGAAACACAGAAATCGCATCGGAATTAAATACAAAAGACACAATGCCGCCTTAATTACAAGAATAGAGACTCTTTTTACAGTCGGTGCTTTGAGCATTCCCTGTGAGACCAGTAATAGTTTCCGATACACCACTGCAGATTCAGTGTATTCCTTGGAAATTCACAGTGACGATGAAACACAGAGATCGCATCGGAATTAAATAGAAAAGGCAAAATGCCGCCTTAAGTACAAGAATAGAGACACTTCTTACAGTCGGTGCTTTGAGCATTGCCTCTGATAGCAGTATTAGAATCCGATACACCACTGCTGGTTCAATGTATTCCTTGGACATTCACATTGACGATGAAACACTGAAATTACATCGGAATTAAATACAAAGGGCTCAATGCCGCCTTAAGTTCAAGAAGAGTGAGACTTCTTAGAGTCTGTGGCTAGATCCTTTCCTGTGCGACCAGTATTAATTTCCGATTAACCACTGCAGCTTCAATGTATTCCTTGTCATACACATTGACGCTGAAACACAGAAATCGCACCGGAATTAAATACAAAAGGTACAATGCCGCCATAAGTACAAGAATAGGGATTCTTCTAACAGTTGGTGCTTTTAGCATTCCCTGTGAGACCAGTATTAGTTTCCGATACACCACTGCAGGTCCAATGTATTCCTTGGTACTTCAAGTTGACGATGAAACACAGAAATCGCATCGGAATTAAATACAAAAGGCACAATGCCGGCTTAAGTACAAGAATACAGACTCTTCTTACAGTCGGTGCTTTGAGCATTCCCTGTGAGACCAGTATTAGTTTCCGATACACCACTGCAGGTTCAATGTATTCCTTGGACATACACAATGACGATGTAACACTGAAATTACATAGGAATTAAATACAAAAGGCACAATGCCGCCTTACGTGCAAGAGGAGTGAGACTTCATAGAGTCTTTGCTTTGATCCTTTCCTGTGATACCAGTATTAGTTTCCGATACACTACTGCAGGTTCAATGTATTCCTTGGACACCCGCATTGACGATGAAACACTGAAATTACATCGGAATTTAATACAAAAGGCACAATGCTGCCTTAAGTGCTAGAAGAGTGAGACTTCTTAGGGTCTGAGCTTCAATCCTTTCTTGTGAGACCAGTATTAGTTTCCGATACACCACTGCAGGTTCAATGTATTCCTTAAACCTTCACATTGACGATGAAACACAGAAATCACATCGGAATTAAATACAAAAGGCACTATGCCGCCTTAAATACAAGAATAGAGACTCTTGTTACAGTCGGTGCTATGAGCATTCCCTGTGAGACCAGTATTAGTTTCCGATACAACACTGCATCTTCAATGTATTCCTTGAACCATCTCATTGACGATGAAACACAGAAATGACATCGGAATGAACTACAAAAATCACAAAACCGGCTTAAGTACAAGAATAGTGACTGTTCTTACAGTCTGTGATTTGAGCATTCCCTGTGAGACCAGTATTAGTTTCCGATACACCACTGCAGGTTCAAAGTATTCCTTGCACCTTCACATTGACGATGAAACATAGAAATCTCATCGGAATTAAATACAAAAGGCACAATGCCGCCTTAAGTACAAGAATAGAGACACTTCTTAAAGTCGGTGGTTTGAGCATTCCCTCTGAGAGCAGTATTAGTTTCCGATACACCACTTTAGGTTCAAGGTATTCCTTGGAGCTTCATATTGACGATGAAACACAGAAATCGCATCGGAATTAAATATGATTAGCACAATGACGCGTAAAGTACAAGATCAGAAGCTCTTCTACAGTCTGTGCCTTGAACACTCCCTGTGAGACCAGTATTAGCTTCCGATACACCACTGCAGTTTCAATGTATTCCTTCATCATACACATTGACGATGAAACACTCAAATTACATCGGAATTAAATACAAAAGGAACAATGCCGCCTTAAGTGCCAGAAGAGTGAGACTTCTTAGTGTCTGTGCTTTGACCCTTTCCTATGAGACCAGTTTTAGTTTCCGATTCAACACTGCAGGCACAATGTATTCCTTGGACCCACTCATTGACGATGAAACACAGAACTTACATCGGAATTAAATACAAAAGGCACAATTCCGTCTTAAGTACAAGAATAGTGACTCTTCTACAGCCTGTGCCTTGAACACTCCCTGTGTGACCAGTATTAGTTTCCGATGCACCACTGGAGGGTCAATGTATTGCTTGGACCTAAACATTGACGATGAAACACAGAAATTACATCGGAATTAAATACAAAAGGCACAATGCCGCCTTTAGTGCAAGATGAGTGAGACTTCTTAGTATCTGCGATTTGATCCTTTAATGTGAGACCCGTATTAGTTTACGATACACCACTGCAGGTTCAATGTATTCCTTGGACCTTCACATTGACGATGAAACACAGAAAACGCATCGAAATTAAATACAAGAAGCACAATGCCGCGTAAAGTACAAGATCAGAGACTCATCAACAGTCTGTGCCTTGAACACTCCCTGTGAGACCAGTATTAGTTTCCGATACACCACTGCAGGTTCAATGTATTCCTTGGACATACACTTTGACGATGAAACATAGAAATTGCATTGGAATTAAATACAAAGGCACAATGGTGCCGTAAGTACAAAAATAGTGACTCTTCTTACAGTCGGTGCTTTGAGCTTTCCCTGTGAGACCAGTATTAGTTTCCGATTCACCACTGCAGGTTCAATGTATTCCTTGGACCTTCACATTGACGATGAAACACAGAAATCACATCGGAATTAAATACCTGATGCACAATGCCGCGTAAAGTACAAGATCAGAGACTCATCAACAGTCTGTGCCTTGAACACTCCCTGTGAGACCAGTATTAGTTTCCGATACACCACTGCAGGTTCAATGTATGCCTTGGACATACACTTTGACGATGAAACATAGAAATTGCATTGGAATTAAATACAAAGGCACAATGGTGCCGTAAGTACAAAAATAGTGACTCTTCTTACAGTCGGTGCTTTGAGCATTCCCTGCGAGACCAGTATTAGTTTCCGATAAACCACTGCGGGTTCAATGTATTCCTTGGACATACACATTGAAGATGAAACACTGAAATTAAATCAGAATTAAATACAAAAGGCACAATGCCGCCTTAAGTGCAAGAATGGTGAGACTTCTTAGTGGCTGTGCATGATCCTTTAATGTGAGACAAGTATTAGTTTCCGATACACCACTGCAGGTTCAATGTATTCCTTGGACATACACATTGTCGATGAAACACTGAAATTACATCGGAATTAAATACAAAAGTCACAATGCTGCCTTAAGTGCTAGAAGAGTGAGACTTCTTAGGGTCTGTGCTTCAATCCTTCCCTGTGAGACCAGTATTAGTTTCCGATACACCACTGCAAGTTCAAAGTATTCCTTGCACCTTCACATTGACGATGAAACACAGAAATCGCATCGGAATTAAATACAAAAGGCACAATGCCGCCTTAAGTACAGGAATAGGGACTCTTCTTACAGTCGGTGCTTTGAGAATTCCCTGTGAGACCAGTATTAGTTTCCGATACACGACTGCAGGTTCAATGTTTTCCTCGCACTTCCACATTGACGATGAAACACAGAAATCGCATCGGAATTAAATACAAAAGGCACAATGCCGCCTTAAGTACAAGAATAGAGACTCTACTTACAGTCGGTGCTTTGAGCAATCTATGTGAGACCAGTATTAGTTTCCGATACACCACTGCCGGTTCAATGTATTAATTGGACATACACATTGACGATGAAACACTGTAATTGCATCGGAATTAAATACAAAAGGCACAATGCTTGCTTAAGTACATGAATAGAGAATCATCTTACATTCGGTGCTTTGAGAAAAATACCTGTGAGACCAGTATTAGTTTCCGATACACGACTGCAGGTTCAATGTTTTCCTCGCACTTCCACATTGACGATGAAACACAGAAATCGCATCGGAATTAAATACAAAAGGCACAATGCCGCCTTAAGTACAAGAATAGAGACTCTACTTACAGTCGGTGCTTTGAGCATTCCCTGTGAGACCGGTATTAGTTTCCGATACACCACTGCAGGTTCAATGTATTCCTCGGACCTTCACATTGACGATGAAACACAGAAACCGCAACGGAATTAAATACAAATGTCACAATGCCGCTTTAAGTACAAGAATAGAGACTCTTCTTACAGTCTGTGCATTGAGCATTCCCTGTGAGACCAGAATTAGTTTCCGATACACCACTGCAGGTTCAAAGTATTCCTTGGACCTTCACATTGACGATAAAACACAGAAATCGCATCGCAATTACATACAAAAAGCACAATGCCGCCTTAAGTACAAGAATAGAGACTCTTCTTACAGTCGGTGCTTTGAGCATTTCCTGTGAGACCAGAATTAGTTTCCGATACACCATTGCACGTTCAATGTATTCTTTGGACCTTCACATTGACGATGAAACACAGAAATCGCTTAGGAATTGAATACAAAAGGAACAATGCCGCCTTAAGTACGAGAATAGAGACTCTTCTTACAGTCGGTGCTTTGAGCATTCCCTGTGAGACCAGTATTAGTTTCCGATACACAACTGCAGATTCAATGTATTCCTTGGACCATCACATTGACGATGAAACACAGATATCGCAACGGAATTAAATACAAAAGTCACAATGCCGCCTTAAGTACAAGGATAGAGACTCTTCTTACAGTCAGTGCATTGAGCATTCCCTGTGAGACCAGTATTAGTTTCCGATACACCACTGCAGGTTCAATGTATTACTTGGACTTTTACATTGACGATAAAACACACAGAAATCGCATCGCAATTACATTCAAAAAGCACAATGCCGCCTTAAGTACAAGAATAGACACTCTTCTTACAGTCGGTGCTTTGAGCATTTCCTGTGAGACCAGTATTAGTTTCCGATACACCACTGCACGTTCAATGTATTCTTTGGACCTTCACATTGACGATGAAAAACAGAAATTGCATCGGAATTAAATACAAAAGGCACAATGATGCCTTAAGTACAAGAATAAAGACACTTCTTACAGTCGTTGCTTTGAGCATTCCTTGTGAGACCAGTATTAAATTTCCGATACACCACTGCAGGTTCAATGTATTCCTTTGACCATAACATTGAAGATGAAACATAGAAATCGCATCGGAATTAAATACAACGGGCACAATGCCGCCTTAAGTACACGAATAGAGACTCTTCTTACAGTCGGTGCTTTGAGAATTCCCTGTGAGACCAGTATTAGACTCCGATACACCACTGCAGATTCAATGTATTCCTTGGACCTTCACATTGTCGATGAAACACTGAAATTACATCGGAATTAAATACAAATGGCACAATGCCGCCTTAAGTGCAAAATGAGTGAGACTTTATAGTCCTTGCTTTGATCCTTTCCTGTAAGACCATTATTAGCTTCCGATACATCACTACAGCTTCAATGTATTCCTTGGACCTTCACATTGGCGATGAAACACAGATATCGCATCGGAATTAAATGCAAAAGGCACAATGTCGCCTTAAGTTCAAGAATAGAGACTCTTCTTACAGTCGGTGCTTTGAGCATTCCCTGTGAGAGCAGTATTAGTTTCCGATGCACCACTGCAGGTTCAAAGTATTCCTTGGACCTTCACATTGACGATGAAACACAGAAATCGCATCGGAATTAAATACAAAATACACAATGTCACCTTAAGTGCAAGAATAGAGACTCTTCTTACAGTCGGTGATTTGAGCATTCCCTGTGAGAGCAGTATTAGTTTCCGATGCAACACTGCAGGTTCAAAGTATTCCTTGGACCTTCACATTGACGATGAAACACAGAAATCGCATCGGAATTAAATACAAAATACACAATGTCGCCTTAAGTACAAGAATAGAGACTCTTCTTACAGTCGGTGCTTTGAGCATTCCCTGTGAGACCAGTATTGGTTTCTGATAGACCAATGCCGGTTCAATCTATTCCTAGGACTTTCATATTGACGAAGAAACACAGAAATCGCATCTGAGTTAAATACAAAAGGCAAAATGCCGCCTTAAATACAAGAATACAGACTCTTCTTACAGTCGGTGCTTTGAGCATTCCCTGTGAGACCAGTATTAGTTTCCGATACACCACTGCAGGTTCAATGTATACCTTGGACCTTCACATTGACGATGAAACACAGAAATCACATCGGAATTAAATACCTGAAGCACAATGCCGCGTAAAGTACAAGATCATAGACTCTTCAACAGTCTGTGGCTTGAACACTCTCTGTGAGACCAGTATTAGATTCCGATACACCACTGCAGGCTCAATGTATTTCTTGGACCTACACATTGACGATGAAACACAGAAATTACATCGGAATTAAATACAAAAGGCACAAAACCGCCTTAAGTAAAAGAATAGTGACTCTTCTTACAGTCTGTGATTTGAGCTCTTCCCTGTGAGACCAGTTTTACATACCGATGCACCAATGCAGGATTAATGTATTACTTGGTCCCACACATTGACGATGAAACACAGAGATTGCATTGGATTTAAATACAAAAGGCAAAATGCCGCCGTAAGTACACAAATGGTGACTCTTTCATACAGTCTGTGCAATGAGCATTCCGTGTGAGACCAGTATTAGTTTCCGATAAACCACTGCAGGTTCAATGTATTTATTGGACCTTCACATTGACGATGAAACACAGAAATTGCATCGGAATTAAATACAAAAGGCACACTGCCGCCTTAAGTACAAGAATAGAAACTCTTCTTACAGTCGGTGCTTTGAGCATTCCCTGTGAGACCAGTATTTGTTTCCGATACACCACTACAGGTTAAATGTATTCCTTGGACATTCACATTGACGATGAAATACTGAAATTACATCGGAATTAAATACAAAAGGCACAATGCCGCCTTACGTGCAAGAGGAGTGAGACTTCTTAGAGTCTGTGCTTTGGTCCTTTCCTGTGATACCAGTATCTGTTTCCGATACACCACTGCAGGTTCAATGTATTCCTTGGACACACGCATTGACGATGAAACACTGAAATTACATTGGAATTAAATACAAAAGGCACAATACCGCCTTAAGTGCAAGAAGAGTGAGACTTCTTAGAGTCTGTGCTTTGATCCTTTAATATGAGACCAGTATTAGCTTCCGATACACAACTGCCGGTTCAATGTATTCCGTGGACCTTCACATTAACGATGAAACACAGAAATCGCATCGGGTTTAAATACAAAAGGCACAATGCCGCCTTAAGTAGAGGATTAGAGACTCTCCTTACAGTCGGTGCTTTGAGCATTTCCTGGGAGACCAGTATTAGTTTCCGATACACCACTGCGGGTTCAATGTATTCCTTGGACATACACATTGAAGATGAAACACTGAAATTAAATCAGAATGAAATACAAAATGCACAATGCCGCCTTAAGTGCAAGAATGGTGAGACTTCTTAGAGGCTGTGCATGAACCTTTAATGTGAGACAAGTATAAGTTTCCGATACACCACTTCAGGTTCAATGTATTCCTTGGACATACACATTGTCGATGAAACACTGAAATTACATCGGAATTAAATACAAAAGGCACAATGCTACCTTAAGTGCTAGAAGTGTTAGACTTCTTAGGGTCTGTGCTTCAATCCTTTCCTGTGAGACCAGTATTAGTTTCCGATACACCACTGCAGGTTCAATGTATTCCTTGGACCTTCACATAGACGATGAAACACAGAAATCGCATCGGAATTAAATACATAAGGCACTATGCCGCCTTAAATATAAGAATAGAGACTCTTGTTACAGTCGGTGCTTTGAGCATTCCCTGTGAGACCAGTATTAGTTTCCGATACAACACTGCATGTTCAATGTATTCCTTCAACCTTCACATTGACGATGAAACACAGAAATGACATCGGAATGAACTACAAAATTCACAAAACCGCCTTAAGTACAAGAATAGTGACTCTTCTTACAGTCTGTGATTTGAGCATTCCCTGTGAGACCAGTATTAGTTTCCGATACACCACTGCAGGTTCAAAGTATTCCTTGCACCTTCACATTGACGATGAAACACAATAATCGCATCCGAATTAAATACAAAAGGCACAATGCCGCCTTAAGTACAGGAATAGAGACTCTTCTTACAGTCGGTGCTTTGAGAATTCCCTGTGAGACCAGTATTAGTTTCCGATACACGACTGCAGTTTCAATGTTTTCCTCGGACTTTCACATTGACGATGAGACACAGAAGTTACATCGGAATTATATACAAAAGGCACAATGCCGCCTTAAGTACACGAATAGAGACTCTTCTTACAGTCGGTGCTTTGAGAATTCCCTGTGAGACCAGTATTAGACTCCGATACACCACTGCAGATTCAATGTATTCCTTGGACCTTCACATTGTCGATGAAACACTTAAATTACATCGGAATTAAATACAAAAGGCACAATGCCGCCTTAAGTGCAAGAATAGAGACTCTTCTTACAGTCGGTGCTTTGAGCATTCCCTGTGAGACCAGTATTAGTTTCTGATAGACCAATGCCGGTTCAATCTATTCCTATGACTTTCATATTGACGAAGAAACACAGAAATCGCATCGGAGTTAAATACAAAAGGCAAAATGCCGCCTTAAATGCAAGAATACAGACTCTTCTTACAATCGGTGCTTTGAGCATTCCCTGTGATACCAGTATTAGTTTCCGATACACCATTGCAGGTTCAATGTATTCCTTGGACATACACATTGACGATGAAACACTGAAATTACATCGGAATTAAATACAAAAGGCACAATGCCGCCTTAAGTACAAGAATAGAGACTCCTCTTACAGTCGGTGCTTTGAGCATTCCCTGTAAGACCAGTATTAGTTTCCGATACACCACTGCAGGTTCAATGTATTCCTTGGATCTTCACATTGACGATGAATCACAGATATTGCATCGGAATTAAATACAAAAGGACAATGCCGCCGTAAGTACAAGAATTTAGAACCTTCTTACGGTCGGTGCTTTAAGCATTCCCTGTGAGACCAGTATTAGTTTCCGATACACCACTCCAGGTTCAATGTATTCCTTGGACCTTCACATTGACGATGAAACACAGAAATCGCATCGGAATTAAATACAAAAGGCACAATATCGCCCTAAGTACAAGAATAGAGACTCTTCTTACAGTCGGTGCTTTGAGCATTCCCTGTGAGACCGGTATTAGTTTCCGATACACCACTGCAGGTTCATTGTATTCCTTGGACATACACATTGACGATGAAACACTGAAATTACATCGGAATTAAATACAAAAGGCACTATGCCGCCTTAAGTGCAAAACGAGCGTGACTTTTCAGAGTCTGTGCTTTGATCCTTCCCTGTGAGACCATTATTAGTTTCCGATACACCACTGCAGGTTCAATGTATTCCTTGGACCTTCACATTGACGATGAAACACTGAAATTACATCGGAATTAAATACAAAGGGCACAATGCCGCCTTAAGTGCAAGAAGAGTGAGACTTCTTAGTCTGTGCATTTATCCTTTCCTGTGAGACCAGTATTAGCTTCCGATACACCACTGCAACTTCAATGTATTCCTTGGACCTTCACATTGCCGATGAAACACAGGAATCGCATCGGAATTGAATACAAAAGGCACAATGTCGCCTTAAGTACAAGAATAGAGACTCTTCTTACAGTCGGTGCTTTGAGCATTCCCTGTGAGACCAGTATTAGTTTCCGATACACCACTGCAGGTTCAATGTATTCCTTGGACCTTCACATTGACGATGAAACACAGAAATTACATCGGAATTAAATACAAAAGGCACAATGCCGCCTTAAGTGAATGAATAGAGACCATTCTTACAGTCGGTGCTTTGAGCATTCCCTGTGAGACCAGTATTAGTTTCCTATACACCATTGCACGTTCAATGTATTCCTTGGACATACACATTGACGATGAAACACTGAAATTACATCGGAATTAAATACAAAAGCACAATGCCGCCTTAAGTGCAAGAAGAGTGAGACTTCTTAGAGTCTGTGTTTTGATCCTTTCCTGTGAGGCCAGTATTAGTTTCCGATACACCACTGCAGGTTCAATGTATTCCTTGGACCTTCACATTGACGATAAAGCACAGAAATCGCATCGCAATTACATACAAAAAGCACAATGCCGCCTTAAGTACAAGAATAGAGGCTCTTCTTACAGTCGGTGCTTCGAGCATTCCCTGTGAGACCAGAATTAGTTTTCGATACACCACTGCAGGTTCAATGTATTCCTTGGACCTTCACATTGACGATAAAACACAGAAATCGAATCGCAATTACATACAAAAAGCACAATGCCGCCTTAAGTACAAGAATAGAGGCTCTTCTTACAGTCGGTGCTTTGTGCATTTCCTGTGAGACCAGAATTAGTTTCCGATACACCATTGCACGTTCAATGTATTCTTTGGACCTTCACATTGACGATGAAACACAGATATCGCTTAGGAATTGAATACAAAAGGCACAATGCCGCCTTAAGTACAAGAATAGAGACTCTTCTTACAGTCGGTGCTTTGAGCATTCCCTGTGAGACCAGTATTAGTTTCCGATACACCACTGCAGATTCAATGTATTCCTTGGACCATCACATTGACGATGAAACACAGAAATCGCGTCAGAATTGAATACAAAAGGCACAATGCCGCCTGATGTACAAGAATAGAGACTCTTCTTACAGTCGGTGTTTTGATCATTCCCTGTGAGACCAGTATTAGTTTCCGATACAGCACTGCAGGTTCAATGTATTCCTTGGACCTTCACATTGACGATGAAACACAGATATCGCGACGGAATTAAATACAAAAGTCACAATGCCGCCTTAAGTACAAGAATAGAGACTCTTCTTACAGTCGGTGCTTTGATCATTCCCTGTGAGACCAGTATCAGCTTCTGATACACCACTGCAGGTTCAATGTATTCCTTGGACCTTCACATTGACGATGAAACACAGATATCGCAACGGAATTAAATACAAAAGTCACAATGCCGCCTTAAGTACAAGGATAGAGACTCTTCTTACAGTCAGTGCATTGAGCATTCCCTGTGAGACCAGTATTAGACTCCGATACACCACTGCAGATTCAATGTATTCCTTGGACCTTCACATTGTCGATGAAACACTGAAATTACATCGGAATTAAATACAAAAGGCACAATGCCGCCTTAAGTGCAAGAAGAGTGAGACTTTATAGTCTGTGCTTTGATCCTTTTGTGTGAGACCATTATTAGCTACCGATACATCACTACAGGTTCAATGTACTCCTTGGACCTTCACATTGGCGATGAAACACAGATATCGCATCGGAATTAAATACAAAAGGCACAATGTCGCCTTAAGTGCAAGAATAGAGACTCTTCTTACAGTCGGTGCTTTGAGCATTCCCTGTGAGACCAGTATTAGTTTCTGATAGACCAATGCCGGTTCAATCTATTCCTAGGACTTTCATATTGACGAAGAAATACAGAAATCGCATCTGAGTTAAATACAAAAGGCAAAATGCCGCCTTAAATACAAGAATACAGACTCTTCTTACAGTCATTGCTTTGAGCATTCCCTGTGAGACCAGTATTAGTTTCTGATACACCACTGCAGTTTCAATGTATTCCTTGGACCTTCACATTGACGATGAAACACAGACATTGCATCGGAATTAAATACAAAAGGCACAATGTCTCCTTAAGTTCAAGAATAGAGACTCTTCTTACAGTCGGTGCTTTGAGCATTCCTTGTGAAAGCAGTATTAGTTTCCGATGCACCACTGCAGGTTCAAAGTATTCCTTGGAGCTTCACATTGACGATGAAACACAGAAATCGCATCGGAATTAAATACAAAATACACAATGTCGCCTTAAGTACAAGAATAGAGACTTTTCTTACAGTCGGTGCTTTGAGCATTCCCTGTGAGACCAGTATTAGTTTCCGATACACCACTGCAGGTTCAATGTATTCCTTGGACATACACATTGACGATGAGACACTGAAATTACATCGGAATTAAATACAAAAGGCACAATGCCGCCTTAAGTACAAGAATAGAGACTCCTCTTACAGTCGGTGCTTTGAGCATTCCCTGTGAGCCCGGTATTAGTTTCCGATACACCACTGCAGGTTCAATGTATTCCTTGGACATACACATTGACGTTGAAACACTGAAATTACATCGGAATTAAATACAAAAGGCACAATGCCGCTTTAAGTGCAAGAAGAGTTAGACTTCTTAGAGTCAGTGCTATGATCCCTTCCTGTGAGACCAGTATTAGTTTCCGATACACCACTGCAGGTTCAATGTATTCCTTGGACCTTCACATTGACAATGAAACACAGAAATCGCATCGGAATAAAATACAAAAGGCACAATGCCGCCTTAAGTACAAGAATAGAGACTCTTCTTACAGTCGGTGCTTTGAGCATTCCCTGTGAGACCAGTATTAATTTCCGATACACCACTGCAGGTTCAATGTACTCCTTGGACCTTCACATTGTAGATGAGACACAGAAATCGCATCAGAATTAAATACAAAAGGCACAATGCCGCCTCAAGTTCGAGAATAGAGACTCATTTTACAGTCGGTGCTTTGAGCATTCCCTGTGAGCTCAATATTAATTTCCGATACTCCACTGCAGGTTCAATGTATTTCATGGACCTTCACATTGACGATGAAACACAGAAGTCGCATCTTAATTAAATACAAAAGGCACAATGCCGTCTTAAGTAAAAGATTGGAGACTCTTCTTACAATTGGTGCTTTGAGCATTCCCTGTGAGACCAGTATTAGTTTCCGATACACCACTGCCGGTTCAATGTATTCCTTGGACATACACATTGACGATGAAACACTGTAATTGCATCGGAATTAAATACAAAAGGCACAATGCTGACTTAAGTACATGAATAGAGAATCATCTTACATTCGGTGCTTTGAGAATTCCCTGTGAGACCAGTATTAGTTTCCGATACACCACTGCAGGTTCATTGTATTCCCTGGACCTTCACATTGACGATGAAACACTGAAATTACATCGGAAGTAAATACAAAGGGCTCAATGCCGCCTTAAGTGCAAGAAGAGTGAGACTTCTTAGTCTGTGCTTTTATCCTTTCCTGTGAGATCAGTATTAGCTTCCGATACACCACTGCTGGTTCAATGTATTCCTTGGACCTTCACATTGGCGATGAAACACAGGAACCGCATCGGAATTAAATACAAAAGGCACATTGTCGCCTTAAGTACAAGAATAGAGACTCTTTCTTACTGTCGGTGCTTTCAGCATTCCCTGTGAGACCAGTATTAGTTTCTGATAGACCACTATCTGTTCAATCTATTCCTAGGACTTTCACATTGACGAATAAACACAGAAATCGCATCGGAATTAAATACAAAAGGCAAAATGCCGCCTTAAATACAAGAATACAGAATCTTCTTACAGTCGGTGCTTTGAGCATTCCCTGTGAGACCAGTATTAGTTTCCGATACACCACTGCAGGTTCATTGTATTCCTTTGACCTTCACATTGACGATGAAACGCAGAAATTTCATCGGAATTAAATAAAAAAGGCACATTGCCCCCTAAGTACAAGAATGGAGACTCTTCTTACGGTCGGTGCTTTAAGCATTCCCTGTGAGACCAGTATTAGTTTCCGACACACCACTGCAGGTTCAATGTATTCCTTGGACCTTCAAATTGAAGATGAAACACAGAAATCGCATCGGAATTAAATACAAAAGGCACAATGTTGCCTTAAGTACAAGAATAGGGACTCTACTTACACTCGGTGCTTTGAGCATTCGCTGTGAGACCAGTATTAGTTTCCAATACACCACTGCAGGTTCAATGTATTCCTTGGACATACACATTGACGACGAAACACTGAAATTACATCGGAATTAAGTACAAAAGCACAATGCCGCCTTAAGTGCAACAAGAGTGAGACTTCTTAGAGTCTGTGCTTTGATCCTTTCCTGTGAGACCAGTATTAGTTTCCGATACACCACTGCATTTTCAATGTATTCCTGGGACCTGCACATTGACAATGAAAACCAGAAATCGCATCGGAATTAAATACAAAAGGCACAATGCCGCCTTAAGTACAAGAATAGAGACTCTTCTTACAGTCGCTGCTTTGAGCATTCCCTGTGGGACCAGTATTAGTTTCCGATACACCACTGCAGGTTCAATGTATTCCTCGGACCTTCACATTGACGATGAAACACAGAAATCGCAACGGAATTAAATACAAAAGTCACAATGCCGCTTTAAGTACAAGAATAGAGACTCTTCTTACAGTCTGTGCATTGAGCATTCCCAGTTAGACCAGTATTAGTTTCCGATACACCACTGCAGGTTCAATGTATTCCTTGGACCTTCACATTGACGATAAAACACAGAAATCGCATCGCAATTACATACAAAAAGCACAATGCCGCCTTAAGTACAAGAATAGAGACTCTTCTTACAGTCGGTGCTTTGAGCATTTCCTGTGAGACCAGTATTAGTTTCCGATACACCATTGCACGTTCAATGTATTCTTTGGACCTTCACATTGACGATGAAACACAGAAATCGCATCGGAATTGAATACAAGAGGCACAATGCCGCATTAAGTACAAGAACAGAGACTCTTCTTACAGTCGGTGCTTTGAGCATTCCCTGTGAGACCAGTATTAGTTTCCGATACACCACTGCAGATTCAATGTATTGCTTGGACCATCACATAGACGATGAAACACAGATATCGCAACGGAATTAAATATAAAAATCACAATGCCGCCTTAAGTACAAGAATAGAGACTCTTCTTACAGTCGGTGCTTTGAGCATTTCCTGTGAGACCAGTATTAGTTTCCGATACACCACTGCACGTTCAATGTATTCTTTGGACCTTCACATTGACGATGAAAAACAGAAATTGCATCGGAATTAAATACAGATGGCACAATGCCGCCTTAAGTACAAGAATAAAGACACTTCTTACAGTCGTTGCTTTCAGCATTCCTTGTGAGACCAGTATTAAATTTCCGATACACCACTGCAGGTTCAATGTATTCCTTCGACCATAACATTGAAGATGAAACACAGAAATCGCATCGGAATTAAGTACAACGGGCACAATGCCGCCTTAAGTACAAGAATAGAGACTCTTCTTACAGTTGGTGCTTTGAGCATTCCCTGTGAGACCAGTATTAGTTTCCAATACACCACTGCAGGTTCAATGTATTCCTTGGACATACACATTGACGATGAAACACTGAAATTCATCGGAATTAAATGCAAAAGGCACAATGCCGCTTTAAGTGCAAGAAGAGCTAGACTTCTTAGAGTCTGTGCTATGATCCCTTCCTGTGAGACCAGTATTAGTTTCCGATACACCACTGCAGGTTCAATGTAATTCTTGGACCTTCACATTGACAATTAAACACAGAAATCGAATAAGAATTAAATACAAAACGCAAATTGTCGCCGTAAGTACAAGAATAGAGACTCTTCTTACAGTCGGTGATTTGAGCATTCCCTGTGAGACCAGTATTAGTTTCAGATACACCACTGCAGGTTCAATGAATTCCTTGGACCTTCACATTGACGATGAATCACAGAAATCGCATCGGAATTAAATACAAAAGTCCCAATGCCGCCTTGAGTACAAGAATAGAGACTCTTCTTACAGTCTGTGCTTTGATCCTTTCCTGTGAGACCAGTATTACTTTCCGATACACCACTGCAGGTTCAATATATTCCTTTGACTTTCACATTGACGATGAAACGCAGAAATCGCATCGGAATTAAATACAAAAGGCACAATGCCGCCTTAGGTACAAGAATAGAGACTCTTCTTACAGTCGGTGCTTTGATCCTTTCCTGCGAGGCCAGTATTATTTTCCGATACACCACTGCAGGTTCAAAGTATTCCTTGGACGTAAACATTGACGATGAAACACACAAATCGCATCGGAATTAAATACAAATGGCACAATGCCGCCTTAAGTGCAAGAAGAGAGAGACTTCTTAGAGTCTGTGCTTTGATCCTTTCCTGTGAGACCAGTATTAGTTTCCGATACACCACTGCTGGTTCTATGTACTCCATGGATCTTCACATTGACGATGACACACAGAAATTACATCGGAATTAAGTGCAAAAGGCACAATGCCGCCTTAAGTACAAGAATAGAGACTCTTCTTACAGTCGTTTCTTTGAGCCTTCCCTGTGAGAATAGTATTAGTTTCCGATACAGCACTGCAGGTTCAATGTATTCCTTGGACGTAAATATTGACGATGTAACACAGAAATTACATCGGAATTAAATACAAAAGGCACAATGCCGCCTTAAGAACAAGAATAGAGACCCTTCTTAGAGTCGGTGCTTTGAGCATTCCCTGTGAGACCAGTATTAGTTTCCGATACACCACTGCACGTTCAAAGTATTCCTTGGACTTTCACATTGACGATAATACAAAGAAACCGCATCGGAATTGAATACAAAAGGCACAATGCCGCCTTAAGTACAAGAATAGAGACTCTTCTTACAGTCGGTGCTTTGAGCATTCCCTGTGATACCAGTATTTGTTTCCGATACACCACTGCAGGTTCAATGTATTCCATGGTCATACACATTGACGATGAAACACATAAATTACATAGGAATTAAATACAAAATTCACTATGCCGCCTTAAGTACAAGAATAGAGACTCTTCTTACAGTCGGTGCTTTGAGCATTCCCTGTGAGACCAGTATTAGTTTCCGATACACCACTGCAGATTCGATGTATTCCTTGGACCTTCGAATTGACGACGAAACACAGAAATCTCATCGGAATTAAATATAAAAGGCAAAATGCCGCCTTAAGTACAAGAATAGAGTCACTTCTTGCAGTCGGTTCTTTGAGCATTCCCTGTGAGAACAGTATTAGTTTCCAATACACCACTGCAGGGTCAATGTATTCCTTGGACATACACATTGACGATGAAACACTGGGATTACATCGGAATTAAATACAAAAGGCACAATGCCGCCTGAAGTACAAGAATAGAGACTCTTCTTACAGTCGGTGCTTTGAGCATTCCCTGTGCGACCAGTATTAGTTACCGATACACCACTGCAGGTTCAATGTATTACTTGGACCTTCACATTGACGATGAAACACAGAAATCACATCGGAATTAAATACAAAAGGCACAATGCCGCCTTAAGTACAAGAATAGAGACTCTTCTTACAGTCGGTGCTTTGAGCATTCCCTGTGAGACCAGTATTAGTTTCCGATACACCATTGCAGGGTCAATGTATTCCTTGGACATACATATTGACGATGAAACACATAAATTAGATCGTAATTAAATGCAAAAGGCACAATGCCGCCTTAAGTACAAGAATGTAGACTCTTCTTACAGTCTGTGCTTTGAGCATTCAATGTGACACCAGTATTAGTCTCCGATACAACACTGCAGGTTCAATGTAACCCTTGGACCTTTAAATTGAAGATGAAACACAGAAATCGCATCCAAATTAAATACAAAAGGCACAATGTGGCCTTAAGTACAAGAAAAGAGACTCTTCTTACAGTCGGTGCTTTGGGCATTCTCTGTGATACCAGTATTAGTTTCCAATACACCACTGCAGGTTCAATGTATTCCTTGGACATACACATTGACGATGAAACACTGTAATTACATCGGAATTAAATACAAATGGCACAATGACGCTTTCAGTGCAAGAAGAGTGAGACTTCTTAGAGTCTGTGCTTTGTTCCTTTCCTGTGAGACCAGTATTAGTGTACTATACACTACTGCAGGCTCAAGGTAATCCTTAGTCCTTAGCATTGATGATGAAACACAGAAATTACATCGGAATTAAATTCAAAATTCACAATGCCGCCGTAAGTACAAGAATAGAGACTCTTCTTACAGTCGGTGCTTTGAGCATTCCCTGTGAGACCAGTATTAGTTTCCGATACACCACTGCAGATCCAATGTATTAATTGGACTTTCACATTTACGATTAAACACTGAAATTACATCGGAATTAAATACAAAAGGCACAATGCCTCCTTAAGTGCATGAAGAGTGAGACTTCTTAGAGTCTGTGCTTTGATCCTTTTCTGTGAGACCAGTATTAGTTTCCGATACACCACTGCAGGTTCAACGTATTCCTTGGACCTTCACATTGACGATGAAACACAGAAATCGGATCGGAATTAAATACAAAAATCACAGTGTCACCATAAGTACAAGAATACAGACTCTTCTTACAGTCCGTGTTTTGAGCATTCCCTGTGAGACCAGTTTTAGATTCCGATACACCACTGCCGGTTCAATGTATTCCTTGGACCTTCACATTGACGATGAAACACAGAAATCGCATCGGAATTAAATAAAAAAGGCACAATGCCGCGTTAAGTACAAGAATAGAGACTCTTTTACAGTCGGTGCTTTGAGCATTCCCTGTGAGACCAGTATCAGTTTCCGATACACTACGGCAGGTTCAAGGTAATCCTTGGACCATCAAATTGAAGATAAAACACAGGAATCGCATCGGAATTAAATACAAAAGGCACAATGCGGCCTTAAGTACAAGAATAGAGACTCTTCTTACAGTCGGTGTTTTGAGCATTCCCTGTGAGACAAGTATAAGATTCCAATACACCACTGCTGGTTCAGTGTATTCCTTGGACATACACATTGATGATGAAACACTGAAATTACATCGGAATTAAATACAAAAGGCACAATGCCGCTTTCAGTGCAAGAAGAGTGAGACTTCTTAGAGTCTGTGCTTTGATCTTTTCCTGTGAGACCAGTATTAGTTTCCGATACACTACTGCAGGTTCAAGGTAATCCCGGGACCTTAGCATTGATGATGAATCACAGAAATTACATCGGCATTAAATTCAAAAGGCACAATGCCGCCTTAAGTACAAGAATAGAGACTCTTCTTACAGTCGGTGCTTTGAGCATTCCCTGTGAGACCAGTATTAGTTTCCGATACACCACTGCAGGTTCAATGTATTCCTTGGACCTTCCCATTTACGATGAAACACTGAATTTACATCGGAATTAACTACAAAAGGCACAATGCCGCCTTAAGTGCAAGAAGAGTGAGACTTCTTAGGGTCTATGCTTTGATCCTTTCCTGTGAGATTAGTATTAGTGTCCGATACACTACTGCAGGTTCAAGGTATTCCTTTTACCTTCACATTGACGATAAAACAAAGAAACCGCATCGGAATTAAATACAAAACGCACAATGCGGCCTTAAGTACAAGAATAGAGACTCTTCTTACAGTCGGTGCTTTGAGCATTCCCTGTGAGACCAGTATTAGTTTCCAATGCACCACTGCAGGGTCAATGTATTCCTTGGACATACACATTGACGATGAAACACTGGGATTACATCGGAATTAAATACAAAAGGCACAATGAGGCCTGAAGTACAAGAATAGAGACTCTTCTTACAGTCGGTGCTTTGAGCATTCCCTGTGCGACCAGTATTAGTTACCGATACACCACTGCAGGTTCAATGTATTACTTGGACCTTCACATTGACGATGAAACACAGAAATCACATCGGAATTAAATACAAAAGGCACAATGCCGCCTTAAGTACAAGAATAGAGACTCTTCTTACAGTCGGTGCTTTGAGCATTCCCTGTGAGACCAGTATTGGTTTCCGATACACCACTGCAGGGTCAATGTATTCCTTGGACATACATATTGACGATGAAACACATAAATTAAATCGGAATTAAATACAAAGGGCACAATGCCGCCTTAAGTACAAGAATGTAGACTCTTCTTACAGTCGGTGCTTTGAGCATTCCCTGTGAGACCAGTATTAGTTTCCGATACAGTACTGCAGGTTCAATGTATTCCTTGGACGTAAACATTGACAATGAAACACTGCGAACACATTGGAATTAAATATAAAAGGCACAATGCCGCCTTAAGTACAAGAATAGAGACACTTCTTACAGTCGGTGGTTTGAGCATTCCCTGTGAGACCAGTATTAGTTTCCGATACACCATTGCAGGGTCAATGCATTCCTTGGACATACATATTGACGATGAAACACATAAATTAGATCGGATTTAAATGCAAAAGGCACAATGCCGCCTTAAGTACAAGAATGTAGACTCTTCTTACAGTCTGTGCTTTGAGCATTCCCTGTGACACCAGTATTAGTCTCCGATACAACACTGCAGGTTCAATGTAACCCTTGGACCTTCAAATTGAAGATGAAACACAGAAATCGCATCCGAATTAAATACAAAAGGCACAATGTGTCCTTAAGTACAAGAAAAGAGAGTCTTCTTACAGTCGGTGCTTTGAGCATTCTCTGTGAGACCAGTATTAGTTTCCAATACACCACTGCAGGTTCAATGTATTCCTTGGACATACACATTGACGATGAAACACTGAAATTACATCGGAATTAAATACAAATGGCACAATGGAGCTTTCAGTGCAAGAAGAGTGAGACTTCTTAGAGTCTGTGCTTTGTTCCTTTCCTGTGAGACCAGTATTAGTGTACGATACACTACTGCAGGCTCAATGTATTCCTTGGACATACACATTGGCGATCAAACTCTGAGATTACATCGGAGTTAAATACAAAAGGCACAATGCCGCCTTAAGTACAAGAATAGAGACTCTCCTTACAGTCGGTGCTTTGAGCATTCCCTGTGAGACCAGTATTAGTTTCCGATACACCACTGCAGGTTCAATGTATTACTTGGACCCTCACATTGACGATGAAACACAGAAATCGCATCGGAATTAAATAAAAAAGGCACAATGCCGCGTTAAGTACAAGAATAGAGACCCTTCTTACAGTCGGTGCTTTGAGCATTCCCTGTGAGACCAGTATCAGTTACCGATACACTACTGCAGGTTCAAGGTAATCCTTGGACCATCAAATTGAAGAGAAAACACAGGAATCGCATCGGAATTAAATACAAAAGGCACAATGCGGCCTCAAGTACAAGAATAGAGACTCTTCTTACAGTCGGTGTTTTGAGCATTCCCTGTGAGACAAGTATAAGATTCCAATACACCACTGCAGGTTCAGTGTATTCCTTGGACATACACATTGATGATGAAACACTGAAATTACATCGGAATTAAATACAAAAGGCACAATGCCGCTTTCAGTGCAAGAAGAGTGAGACTTCTTAGAGTCTGTGCTTTGATCTTTTCCTGTGAGACCAGTATTAGTTTCCGATACACTACTGCAGGTTCAAGGTAATCCCGGGACCTTAGCATTGATGATGAAACACAGAAATTACATCGGCATTAAATTCAAAAGGCACAATGCCGCCTTAAGTACAAGAATAGAGACTCTTCTTACAGTCGGTGCTTTGAGCATTCCCTGTGAGACCAGTATTAGTATCCGATACACCACTGCAGGTTCAATGTATTCCTTGGACCTTCACATTTACGATGAAACACTGAATTTACATCGGAATTAAATACAAAAGGCACAATGCCGCCTTAAGTGCAAGAAGAGTGAGACTTCTTAGGGTCTGTGCTTTGATCCTTTCCTGTGAGATTAGTATTAGTGTCCGATACACTACTGCAGGTTCAAGGCAATCCTTTTACCTTCACATTGACGATAAAACAAAGAAACCGCATCGGAATTAAATACAAAACGCACAATGCGGCCTTAAGTACAAGAATAGAGACTCTTCTTACAGTCGGTGATTTGAGCATTCCCTGTGAGACCAGTATTAGTTTCCAATGCACCACTGCAGGGTCAATGTATTCCTTGGACATACACATTGACGATGAAACACTGGGATTACATCGGAATTAAATACAAAAGGCACAATGCCGCCTGAAGTACAAGAATAGAGACTCTTCTTACAGTCGGCGCTTTGAGCATTCCCTGTGCGACCAGTATTAGTTACCGATACACCACTGCAGGTTCAATGTATTACTTGGACCTTCACATTGACGATGAAACACAGAAATCACATCGGAATTAAATACAAAAGGCACAATGCCGCCTTAAGTACAAGAATAGAGACTCTTCTTACAGTCGGTGCTTTGAGCATTCCCTGTGAGACCAGTATTAGTTTCCGATACAGTACTGCAGGTTCAATGTATTCCTTGGACGTAAACATTGACAATGAAACACTGCGAACACATCGGAATTAAATATAAAAGGCACAATGCCGCCTTATGTACAAGAATAGAGACACTTCTTACAGTCGGTGGTTTGAGCATTCCCTGTGAGACCAGTATTATTTTCCGATACACCATTGCAGGGTCAATGTATTCCTTGGACATACATATTGACGATGAAACACATAAATTAGATCGGAATTAAATGCAAAAGGCACAATGCCGCCTTAAGTACAAGAATGTAGACTCTTCTTACAGTCTGTGCTTTGAGCATTCCCTGTGACACCAGTATTAGTGTCCGATACAACACTGCAGGTTCAATGTAACCCTTGGACCTTCAAATTGAAGATGAAACACAGAAATCGCATCCGAATTAAATACAAAGGCACAATGTGACCTTAAGTACAAGAAAAGAGACTCTTCTTACAGTCGGTGCTTTGAGCATTCTCTGTGAGACCAGTATTAGTTTCCAATACACCACTGCAGGTTCAATGTATTCCTTGGACATACACATTGACGATGAAACACTGAAATTACATCGGAATTAAATACAAATGGCACAATGCCGCTTTCAGTGCAAGAAGAGTGAGACTTCTTAGAGTCTGTGCTTTGTTCCTTTCCTGTGAGACCAGTATTAGTGTACGATACACTACTGCAGGCTCAAGGTAATCCTTAGTCCTTAGCATTGATGATGAAACACAGAAATTACATCGGAATTAAAATCAAAATACACAATGCCGCCGTAAGTACAAGAATAGAGACTCTTCTTACAGTCGGTGCTTTGAGCATTCCCTGTGAGACCAGTATTAGTTTCCGATACACCACTGCAGATCCAATGTATTCCTTGGACTTTCACATTTACGATTAAACACTGAAATTACATCGGAATTAAATACAAAAGGCACAATGCCTCCTTAAGTGCATGAAGAGTGAGACTTCTTAGAGTCAGTGCTTTGATCCTTTTCTGTGAGACCAGTATTAGTTTCCGATACACCACTGCAGGTTCAAAGTATTCCTTGGACCTTCACATTGACGATGAAACACAGAAATCGGATCGGAATTAAATACAATAATCACAGTGTCACCATATGTACAAGAATACAGACTCTTCTTACAGTCCGTGTTTTGAGCATTCCCTGTGAGACCAGTTTTAGATTCCGATACACCACTGCCGGTTCAATGTATTCCTTGGACCTTCACATTGACGATGAAACACAGAAATCGCATCGGAATTAAATACAAAAGGCACAATGCCATTATAAGTACAAGAATAGAGACTATTCTTATAGTCGGTGCTTTGAGCATTCCCTGTGAGACCAGTACTAGTTTCCGATACACCACTGCAGGTTCAATGTATTCCTTGGACATACACATTGACGATGAAACACATAAATTACATCGGAATTAAATACAAAAGGCATAATGCCGCCTTAAGTACAAGAATAGAGACTCTCCATCCCTGTGAGACCAGTATTAAATTTCCGATACACCACTGCAGGTTCAATGTATTCCTTCGACCATAACATTGAAGATGAAACACAGAAATCGCATCGGAATTAAATACAACGGGCACAATGCCGCCTTAAGTACAAGAATAGAGACTCTTCTTACAGTTGGTGCTTTGAGCATTCCCTGTGAGACCAGTATTAGTTTCCAATACACCACTGCAGGTTCAATGTATTCCTTGTACATACACATTGACGATGAAACACTGAAATTCATCGGAATTAAATGCTCAAGGCACAATGCCGCTTTAAGTGCAAGAAGAGTTAGACTTCTTAGAGTCTGTGCTATGATCCCTTCCCGTGAGACCAGTATTAGTTTCCGATACACTACTGCAGGTTCAATGTAATTCTTGGACCTTCACATTGACAATGAGACACAGAAATCGATTAAGAATTAAATACAAAACGCAAATTGTCGCCGTAAGTACAAGAATAGAGACTCTTCTTACAGTCGGTGATTTGAGCATTCCCTGTGAGACCAGTATTAGTTTCAGATACACCACTGCAGGTTCAATGAATTCCGTGGACCTTCACATTGACGATGAATCACAGAAATCGCATCGGAATTAAATACAAAAATCACAATGCCGCCTTGAGTACAAGAATAGAGACTCATCTTACAGTCTGTGCTTTGATCCTTTCCTGTGAGACCAGTATTAGTTTCCGATACACCACGGCAGGTTCAATGTATTCCTTGGACATACATATTGACGATGAAACACATAAAATACATGGGAATTATATACAAAAGGCACAATGCCGCCTTAAGTACAAGAATAGAGACTCTTCTTACAGTCGGTGCTTTGAGCATTCCCTGTGAGACCAGTATTAGTTTCCGATACACCACTGCAGGTTCAATGAATTCCTTGGACCTTCACATTGACGATGAATCACAGAAATCGCATCGGAATTAAATACAAAAATCACAATGCCGCCTTGAGTACAAGAATAGAGACTCTTCTTACAGTCTGTGCTTTGATCCTTTCCTGTGAGACCAGTATTAGTTTCCGATACACCACTGCAGGTTCAATATATTCCTTTGACTTTCACATTGACGATGAAACGCAGAAATCGCATCGGAATTAAATACAAAAGGCACAATGCCGCCTTAGGTACAAGAATAGAGACTCTTCTTACAGTCGGTGCTTTGATCCTTTCCTGCGAGGCCAGTATTATTTTCCGATACACAACTGCAGGTTCAAAGTATTCCTTGGACGTAAACATTGACGATGAAACACACAAATCGAATCGGAACTAAATACGAAAGGCACAATGCCGCCTTAAGTGCAAGAAGAGAGAGACTTCTTAGAGTCTGTGCTTGGTTCCATTCCTGTGAGACCAGTATTAGTTTCCGATACACCACTGCTGGTTCTATGTACTCCATGGATCTTCACATTGACGATGACACACAGAAATTACATCGGAATTAAATGCAAAAGGCACAATGCGGCCTTAAGTACAAGAATAGAGACTCTTCTTACAGTCGTTTCTTTGAGCCTTCCCTGTGAGAATAGTATTAGTTTCCGATACAGCACTGCAGGTTCAATGTATTCCTTGGACGTAAATATTGACGATGTAACACAGAAATTACATCGGAATTAAATACAAAAGGCACAATGCCGCCTTAAGAACAAGAATAGAGACCCTTCTTAGAGTCGGTGCTTTGAGCATTCCCTGTGAGACCAGAATTAGTTTCCGATACACCACTGCACGTTCAAAGTATTCCTTGGACTTTCACATTGACGATAATACAAAGAAACCGCATCGGAATTAAATACAAAAGGCACAATGCCGCCTTTAGTACAAGAATAGAGACTCTTCTTACAGTCGGTGCTTTGAGCATTCCCTGTGATACCAGTATTTGTTTCCGATACACCACTGCAGGTTCAATGTATTCCATGGACATTCACATTGACGATGAAACACATAAATTTCATAGGAATTAAATACAAAATTCACAATGCCGCCTTAAGTACAAGAATAGAGACTCTTCTTACAGTCGGTGCTTTGAGCATTCCCTGTGAGACCAGTATTAGTTTCCGATACACCACTGCAGATTCGATGTATTCCTTGGACCTTCACATTGACGATGAAACACAGAAATCTCATCGGAATTAAATATAAAAGGCAAAATGCCGCCTTAAGTACAAGAAAAGAGACACTTCTTGCAGTCGGTGCTTTGAGCATTCCCTGTGAGAACAGTATTAGTTTCCAATACACCACTGCAGGGTCAATATATTCCTTGGACATACACATTGACGATGAAACACTGGGATTACATCGGAATTAAATACAAAAGGCACAATGCCGCCTGAAGTACAAGAATAGAGACTCTTCTTACAGTCGGTGCTTTGAGCATTCCCTGTGCGACCAGTATTAGTTACCGATACACCACTGCAGGTTCAATGTATTACTTGGACCTTCACATTGACGATGAAACACAGAAATCACATCGAAATTAAATACAAAAGGCACAATGCCGCCTTAAGTACAAGAATAGAGACTCTCCTTACAGTCGGTGCTTTGAGCATTCCCTGTGAGACCAGTATTAGTTTCCGATACACCACTGCAGGTTCAATGTATTCCTTGGACCTTCACATTTACGATGAAACACTGAATTTACATCGGAATTAAATACAAAAGGCACAATGCCGCCTTAAGTGCAAGAAGAGTGAGACTTCTTAGGGTCTGTGCTTTGATCCGTTCCTGTGAGATTAGTATTAGTGTCCGATACACTACTGCAGGTTCAAGGTAATCCTTTTACCTTCACATTGACGATAAAACAAAGATACCGCATCGGAATTATATACAAAACGCACAATGCGGCCTTAAGTACAAGAATAGAGACTCTTCTTACAGTCGGTGCTTTGAGCATTCCCTGTGAGACCAGTATTAGTTTCCAATACACCACTGCAGGGTCAATGTATCCCTTGGACATACACATTGACGATGAAACACTGGGATTACATCGGAATTAAATACATAAGGCACAATGCCGCCTGAAGTACAAGAATAGAGACTCTTCTTACAGTCGGTGCTTTGAGCATTCCCTGTGCGACCAGTATTAGTTACCGATACACCACTGCAGGTTCAATGTATTACTTGGACCTTCACATTGACGATGAAACACAGAAATCACATCGGAATTAAATACAAAAGGCACAATGCCGCCTTAAGTACAAGAATAGAGACTCTTCTTACAGTCGGTGCTTTGAGCATTCCCTGTGAGACCAGTATTAGTTTCCGATACACCACTGCAGGGTCAATGTATTCCTTGGACATACATATTGACGATGAAACACATAAATTAAATCGGAATTAAATACAAAAGGCACAATGCCGCCTTAAGTACAAGAATGTAGACTCTTCTTACAGTCGGTGCTTTGAGCATTCCCTGTGAGACCAGTATTAGTTTCCGATACAGTACTGCAGGTTCAATGTATTCCTTGGACGTAAACATTGACAATGAAACACTGCGAACACATCGGAATTAAATATAAAAGGCACAATGCCGCCTTAAGTCAAAGAATAGAGACACTTCCTACAGTCGGTGGTTTGAGCATTCCCTGTGAGACCAGTATTAGTTTCCGATACACCATTGCAGGGTCAATGTATTCCTTGGACATACATATTGACGATAAAACACATAAATTAGATCGGAATTAAATGCAAAAGGCACAATGCCGCCTTAAGTACAAGAATGTAGACTCTTCTTACAGTCTGTGCTTTGAGCATTCCCTGTGACACCAGTATTAGTCTCCGATACAACACTGCAGGTTCAATGTAACCCTTGGACCTTCAAATTGAAGATGAAACACAGAAATCGCATCCGAATTAAATACAAAAGGCACAATGTGGCCTTAAGTACAAGAAAAGAGACTCTTCTTACAGTCGGTGCTTTGAGCATTCTCTGTGAGACCAGTATTAGTTTCCAATACACCACTGCAGGTTCAATGTATTCCTTGGACATACACATTGACGATGAAACACTGAAACTACATCGGAATTAAATACAAATGGCACAATGCCGCTTTCAGTGCAAGAAGAGTGAGACTTCTTAGAGTCTGTGCTTTGTTCCTTTCCTGTGAGACCAGTATTAGTGTACGATACACTACTGCAGGCTCAAGGTAATCCTTAGACCTTAGCATTGATGATGAAACACAGAAATTACATCGGAATTAAATTCAAAATACACAATGCCGCCGTAAGTACAAGAATAGAGACTCTTCTTACAGTCGGTGCTTTGAGCATTCCCTGTGAGACCAGTATTAGTTTCCGATACACCACTGCAGATCCAATGTATTCCTTGGACTTTCACATTTACGATTAAACACTTAAATTACATCGGAATTACATACAAAAGGCACAATGCCTCCTTAAGTGCATGAAGAGTGAGACTTCTTAGAGTCTGTGCTTTGATCCTTTTCTGTGAGACCAGTATTAGTTTCCGATACACCACTGCAGGTTCAAAGTATTCCTTGGACCTTCACATTGACGATGAAACACGGAAATCGGATCGGAATTAAATACAAAAATCACAGTGTCACCAAATGTACAAGAATACAGACTCTTCTTACAGTCCGTGTTTTGAGCATTCCCTGTGAGACCAGTTTTAGATTCCGATACACCACTGCCGGTTCAATGTATTCCTTGGACCTTCACATTGACGATGAAACACAGAAATCGCATCGGAATTAAATACAAAAGGCACAATGCCATTATAAGTACAAGAATAGAGACTATTCTTATAGTCGGTGCTTTGAGCATTCCCTGTGAGACCAGTATTAGTTTTTGATACACCACTGCAGGTTCAATGTATTCCTTGGACATACGCATTGACGATGAAACACATAAATTACATCGGAATTAAATACAAAAGGCACAATGCCGCCTTAAGTACAAGAATAGAGACTCTCCTTACAGTCGGTGCTTTGAGCAATCCCTGTGAGACCAGTATTAGTTTCCGATACACCACTGCAGGTTCAATGTATTACTTGGACCCTCACATTGACGATGAAACACAGAAATCGCATCGAAATTAAATAAAAAAGGCACAATGCCGCGTTAAGTACAAGAATAGAGACTCTTCTTACAGTCGGTGCTTTGAGCATTCCCTGTGCGATCAGTATTAGTTACCGATACACCACTGCAGGTTCAATGTATTACTTGGACCTTCACATTGACGATGAAACACAGAAATCACATCGGAATTAAATACAAAAGGCACAATGCCGCCTTAAGTACAAGAATAGAGACTCTTCTTACAGTCGGTGCTTTGAGCATTCCCTGTGAGACCAGTATTAGTTTCCGATACACCACTGCAGGTTCAATGTATTCCTTGGACCTTCACATTTACGATGAAACACTGAATTTACATCGGAATTAAATACAAAAGGCACAATGCCGCCTTAAGTGCAAGAAGAGTGAGACTTCTTAGGGTCTGTGCTTTGATCCTTTCCTGTGAGATTAGTATTAGTGTCCGATACACTACTGCAGGTTCAAGGTAATACTTTTACCTTCACATTGACGATAAAACAAAGAAACCGCATCGGAATTATATACAAAACGAACAATGCGGCCTTAAGTACAAGAATAGAGACTCTTCTTACAGTCGGTGCTTTGAGCATTCCCTGTGAGACCAGTATTAGTTTCCAATACACCACTGCAGGTTCAGTGTATTCCTTGGACATACACATTGAAGATGAAACACTGAAATTACATCGGAATTAAATACTAAAGGCACAATGCCGCTTTCAGTGCAAGAAGCGTGAGACTTCTTAGAGTCTGTGCTTTGATCTTTTCCTGTGAGACCAGTATTAGTTTCCGATACACTACTGCAGGTTCAAGGTAATCCTTGGACCTTAGCATTGACGATGAAACACAGAAATTACATCGGAATTAAATTCAAAAGGCACAATGCCGCCTGAAGTACAAGAATAGAGACTCTTCTTACAGTCGGTGCTTTGAGCATTCCCTGTGAGACCAGTAGTAGTTTCCGATACACCACTGCAGGTTCAATGTATTCCTTGGACATACATATTGACTATGAAACACATAAATTACATCGGAATTAAATACAAAAGGCACAATGCCGCCTTAAGTACAAGAATGTAGACACTTCTTACATTCGGTGCTTTGAGCATTCCCTGTGTGACCAGTATTAGTTTCCCATACAGCACTGCAGGTTCAATGTATTCCTTGCTCGTAAACCTTGACGATGAAACACTGAGAACACATCGGAATGAAAAATAAAAGGCACAATGCCGCCTTAAGTACAAGATTAGAGACACTTCATACAGTTGGTGCTTTGAGCATTCCCTGTGAGACCAGTATTAGTTTCCAATACACCACTGCAGGTTCAATGTATTTCTTGGACGTAAACATTGACGATGAAACACTGAAATTACATGGGAGTTAAATAGAAAAGGCACAATGCCGCCTTAAGTACAAGAATAGAGACTCTTCTTACAGTCGGTGTTTGAGCATTCCCTGTGAGACCAGTATTAGATTCCGATACACCACTGCAGGTTCAATGTATTCCTTGGACATACACATTGACGATGAAACACATAAATTACATCGGAATTAAATACAAAAGGCACAATGCCGCCTTAAGTACAAGAATAGAGACTCTTCTAACAGTCGGTGCTTTGAGCATTACCTGTGAGACCAGTATTAGTGTCCGATACCCCACTGCAAGTTCAATGTATTCCTTGGACCTTCACATTGACGATGAAACACAGAAATCTCATCGGAATTAAATTTAAAAGGAACAATGCCGCCTTAAGTACAAGAATAGAGACACTTCTTACAGTCGGTGCATTGAGCATTCCATGTCAGACCAGTTTTAGATTCCGATACACCACTGCCGGTTCAATGTATTCCTTGGACCTTCTCATTGACGATGAAACACAGAAATCGCATCGGAATTAAATACAAAAGGCACAATGCCACCATAAGTACAAGAATAGAGACTCTTCTTATAGTCGGTGCTTTGAGTATTCCCTGTGAGACCAGTATTAGTTTCCGATACACCACTGCAGGTTCAATGTATTCCTCGGACCTTCACATTGACGATGAAACACAGAAATCGCAACGGAATTAAATACAAAAGTCACACTGCCACCTTTAACTACAAGAATAGAGACTCTTCTTACAATCGTTGCATTGAGCATTCCCTGTGAGACCAGTATTAGTTTCCGATACACCACTGCAGGTTCAATGTAATCCTTGGACCTTCACATTGACGATAAACCACAGAAATCGTATCCCAATTACATACAAAAAGCACAATGCCGCCTTAAGTACGAGAATAGAGACTCTTCTTACAGTCGGTGCTTTGACCATTCCCTGTGAGACCAGTATTAGTTTCCGATACACCACTGCAGGTTCAGTGTATTCCTTGGACCATCGCATTGACGATGAAATACAGATATCGCATCGGAATTAAATACAAAAGGCACAAAGCCACCTTATGTACAAGAATAGAGACTCTTCTTACAGTCGGTGCTTTGAGCATTCCCTGTGAGACCAGTATTAGTTTCCAATACAACACTACAGGTTCAATGTATTCTGTGGACATTAAAATTGACGATGAAACACTGAAATTATCTCGGAATTAAATACAATAGGCACAATGCCGCCTTAAGTGCAACAAGAGTGAGACTTCTTAGAATCTGTGCTTTGATCCTTTCCTGTTAGACCAGTATTAGTTTCCGGTACACTACTGCAGACTCAATGTATTCCTTGGACCTTCACATTGACGATGAAAGACTGAAATTACATCGGAATTAAATACAAAATGCACAATGACGCCTTAAGTACAAGAATAGAAACTCTTCTTAAAGTCGGTGCTTTGAGCATTACCTGTGAGACCAGTATTAGTTCCAGATACACCACTGCCGGTTCAATTTATTACTTGGACTTTCACATTGTTCATAAAATACAGAAATCGCATCGCAATTACATACAAAAAGCACAATGCCGCCTTAAATACAAGAATAGAGACTCTTCTTACAGTAGGTGCTTTGAGCATTCCCTGTGAGACCAGTATTAGTTTCCGATACAGCACTGCACGTTCAGTGTATTCTTTGAACCTTCACATTGACGATGAAACACTGAAATTACATCGGAATTAAATGCAAAAGGCACAATGCCGCTTTAAATGCAAGAAGAGTGAGACTTCTTAGAGTCTGTGCTTTGATCCTTTCCTGTGAGACCAGTGTTAGTTTCCGATACACCACTGCAGGTTCAATGTATTCCTTAAACATACACACTGACGATGAAACACAAAAATTACATCGGAATTAAATACAAAAGGCACAATGCCGCCTTAAGTACAAGAATACAGACTCTTCTTACAGTCGTTGCTTTGAGCATTCCCTGTGCGACCAGTATTAGTTTCCGATACACTACTGCAGGTTCAATGTATTACTTGGACCTTCACATTGACGATGAAACACAGAAATCGCATCGGAATTAAATACAAAAGGCACAATGCCGCCTTAAGTACAAGCACAGAGATTCTTCTTACAGTCGGTGCTTTCAGCATTACCTTTGAGACCAGTATTAGTTTCCGACACACCAGTGCAGGTTCAATGTATTTCTTGGACATACACTTTGACGATGAAACACTGAAATTACATCGGAATTTTATAAAAAAGGCACCATGCCTCCTTAAGTGCGAGAAGAGTGAGACTTCTTAGAGTCTGTGCTATGATCCTTTCCTGTGAGACCAGTATTAGTTTCCGATACACCGCTGCAGGTTCAATGTAGTCCTTTGAACTTCACATTGACGATGAAACACAGAAATCGGATCGGAATTAAATACAAAAGGCACAATGCCGCCTTAAGTACAAGAATGGAGACTCTTCTTACAGTCTGTGCTTTGATCCTTTCCTGTGAGACCAGTATTAGTTTCCGATAAACCACTGCAGGTTCAATGTATTCCATTGACCCTCACATTGACGATGAAACACAGAAATCGCATCGGAATTAAATACAAACGGCACAAAGCCGCCATAAGTTCAAGAATAGTGACTCTTCTTACAGACTGTGCTTTGATCCTTTCCTGTGAGACCAGTATTAGTTTCCGATACATCACTGCAGGTTCAATGTATTCCTTTGACCTTCACATTCACGATGAAACACAGAAATCGCATCGGAATTAAATAGAAAAGGCACAATGCCGCCTTAAGTGCAAGAGGAATGAGGCTTCTTAGAGTCTGGGTTTGATCCTTTCCTGTGAGAGCAGTATTAGTCTCCGATACACCACTGGAGGTTCAATATATTCCTTGGACCTTTACATTGATGATAAATCACAGAAATCGCATCAGAATTAAATACTTATGGCACAACGCCTTCTTAAGTACAAGAATAGAGACACTTCTTACTGTCGATGCTTGGAGCATTCCCTGTGAGACCAGTATTAGTTTCCGATGTACCACTGCAGGTTCAATGTATTCCTTGGACATACACATTGACGATGAAACACTGAAATTACATCGGAATTAAATACAAAAGCCACAATGCCGCCTTAAGTGGAAGAATAGTGAGACTTCTTAGAGTCTGTGCTTTGATCCTTTCCTGTGAGACCAGTATTAGTTTCCGATACACCACTGCAGGTTTAATGTATTCCTTGGACCTTCTCATTGACGAGAAACAAAGAAATCGCACCGGAATTAAATACAAAAGGCACAATGCCGACTTAAGGACAAGAATAGAGACTCTTCTTACAGTCGGTGCTTTGAGCATTCCCTGTGAGACCAGTATTAGTTTCCGATACACCACTGCAGGTTCAATGTGTTCCTTCGACACTCATGTTGACGATGAAACACAGAAATCGCATCGGAATTAAATACAAATGGCACAATGCCGCCTTAAGTACAAGATAAGAGACTCTTCTTACAGTCTGTGCTTTGATCCTTTCCTGTGAGACCAGTATTAGTTTCCGATACACCACTGCAGGTTCATTGTATTCCTTTGACCATTACATTGACGATGAAACACAGAAATCGCATCGGAATTAAATACAAAAATTACAATGCCGCCTTAAGTACAAGAATAGAGACTCTTCTTACAGTCTGTGATTTGATCCTTTCCTGTGAGACCAGTATTAGTTTCCGATACACCACTGCAGGTTCAATGTATACCTTCGACCTTCACATTGACGATGAAACACAGAAATCGCATCGGAATTAAATACAAAAGGCACAATGCCACCTTAGGTACAAGAATAGGGACTCTTCTTACAGTCGGTGCTTTGATCCTTTCCTGTGAGACCAGTATTAGTTTCCGATACACCACTGCAGGGTCAATGTATTCCTTGGACGTAAACATTGACGATGAAACACACAAATCGCATCGGAATTAAATACAAAAGGCACAATGCCGCCTTAAGAACACGAATAGAGACTCTTCTTACAGTCTGTGGTTTGATTCTTTCCTGTGGGACCAGTATTAGTTTCCGATACACCACTTCAGGTTCAATGTAGCCCTTTGACCTTCACATTGACGATGAAACACAGCCGTAGGATCGGAATTAAATACAAATGGCACAATGCCGCCTTAAGTACAAGAATAGAGACACTTCTTACTGTCGATGCTTTGAGCATTCCCTGTGAGACCAGTATTAGTTTACGATGTAACACTGCAGGTTCAATGTATTCCTTGGACATACACATTGACGATGAAACACTAAAGTTACATCGGAATTAAATACAAAAGCCTCAATGCCGCCTTAAGTGCAAGAAGAGTGAGACTTCTTAGAGTCTGTGCTTTGATTCTTTCCTGTGAGACCAGTATTAGTTTCCGATACACCACTGCAGGTTCAATGTATTCCTTGGACCTTCACATTGACGATGAAACACAGAAATCGCTTCGGAATTAAATAGAAAAGGCACAATGCCGCCTTAAGTACAAGAAAAGAGACTCTTCTTACAGTCGGTGCTTTGAGCGTTCCCTGTGAGACCAGTATTAGTTTCCGATACACCACTGCAGGTTCAATGTATTCCTTCGACATTCACATTGACGATGAAACACAGAAATCGCATCGGAATTAAATACAAAAGGCACAATGCCGCCTTAAATACAAAATAGAGACTCTTCTTACAGTCTGTGCTTTGATCCTTTCCTGTGAGACCAGTAGCAGTTTCCGATACACCACTGCAGGTTCAATGTATTCCTTTGACCTTCACATTGACGATGAAACGCAGAATTTGCATCGGAATAAAATACAAAAGGCACAATGCCGCCATAAGTACAAGAATAGAGACTTTTCTTACAGTCTGTGCTTTGATCCTTTCCTGTGAGACCAGTATTAGTTTCCGATACACCACTGCAGGTTCAATGTATTCCTTGGACATACACATTGTCGATGAAACACTGAAATTACATCGGAATTAAATACAAAAGGCACAATGCCGCCTTAAGTGCAAGAGGAATGAGGCTTCTTAGAGTCTGGGCTTTGATCCTTTCCTGTGAGACCAGTATTATTTTACGATACACGACTGCAGGTTCAACGTATTCCTTGGACTTTCACATTGACGATGAAACACAGAAACCGCATCGGAATTAAATACAAAATGCACAATACCGCATTAAGTACAAGAACAGAGACTCTTCTTACAGTCGGTGCTTTGAGCATTCCCTGTGAGACCAGTATTAGTTTCCGATACACCACTGCCGGTTAAATGTATTCCTTCGACATTCACATTGACGATGAAACACAGAAATCGCATAGGAATTAAATTCAAAAGGCACAATGCCACCTTAAGTACAAGAATGGAGACTCTTCTTACAGTCTGTGCTTTGATCCTTTCCTGTGAGACCAGTATTAGTTTCCGATACACCACTGCAGGTTCAATGTATTCCTTGGACATTCACATTGTCGATGAAACACTGAATTTACATCGGAATTAAATACAAAAGGCACAATGCCGCCTTAAGTGCAAGAGGAATGAGGCTTCTTAGAGTCTGGGCTTTGATCCTTTCCTGTGAGACCAGTATTAGTTTCCGATACACCACTGCAGGTTCAATGAATTCCTTGGACATACACATTGTCGATGAAACACCGAAATTACATCGGAATTAAATACAAAAGGCACAATGCCGCCTTAAGTGCAAGTGGAATGAGGCTTCTTAGAGTCTGGGCTTTGATCCTTTCCTGTGAGACCAGTATTATTTTCGGATACACGACTGCAGGTTCAATGTATTCCTTGGACCTTCACATTGACGATGAAACACAGAAATTACATCGGAATTAAATACAAAAGGCACAATGCCGCCTTAGGTACAAGAATGTAGACTCTTCATACAGTCAGTGCTTTGAGCATTCCCTGTTAGACCAGTATTAGTTTCCGATACAACACTGCAGGTTCAATGTATTCCTTGGACATACACATGGACGATGAAACACTGAAATTACATCGGAATTAAATACAAAAGGCACAATGCCGCCTTAAGTGCCAGTAGAGAGAGACTTCTTAGAGTCTGTGCTTTGATCCTTTCCTGTGAGACCAGTATTTGTTTCCGATACACCACTGCAGGTTCAATGTATTCCTTGGACCTTCACATTGACGATGAAACACAGAAATCTCATCGGAATTAAATTTAAAAGGAACAATGCCGCCTTAAGTACAAGAATAGAGACACTTCTTACAGTCGGTGCATTGAGCATTCCATGTCAGACCAGTTTTAGATTCCGATACACCACTGCCGGTTCAATGTATTCCTTGGACCTTCTCATTGACGATGAAACACAGAAATCGCATCGGAATTAAATACAAAAGGCACAATGCCACCATAAGTACAAGAATAGAGACTCTTCTTATAGTCGGTGCTTTGAGTATTCCCTGTGAGACCAGTATTAGTTTCCGATACACCACTGCAGGTTCAATGTATTCCTCGGACCTTCACATTGACGATGAAACACAGAAATCGCAACGGAATTAAATACAAAAGTCACACTGCCACCTTTAACTACAAGAATAGAGACTCTTCTTACAATCGTTGCATTGAGCATTCCCTGTGAGACCAGTATTAGTTTCCGATACACCACTGCAGGTTCAATGTAATCCTTGGACCTTCACATTGACGATAAACCACAGAAATCGTATCCCAATTACATACAAAAAGCACAATGCCGCCTTAAGTACGAGAATAGAGACTCTTCTTACAGTCGGTGCTTTGACCATTCCCTGTGAGACCAGTATTAGTTTCCGATACACCACTGCAGGTTCAGTGTATTCCTTGGACCATCGCATTGACGATGAAATACAGATATCGCATCGGAATTAAATACAAAAGGCACAAAGCCACCTTATGTACAAGAATAGAGACTCTTCTTACAGTCGGTGCTTTGAGCATTCCCTGTGAGACCAGTATTAGTTTCCAATACAACACTACAGGTTCAATGTATTCTGTGGACATTAAAATTGACGATGAAACACTGAAATTATCTCGGAATTAAATACAATAGGCACAATGCCGCCTTAAGTGCAACAAGAGTGAGACTTCTTAGAATCTGTGCTTTGATCCTTTCCTGTTAGACCAGTATTAGTTTCCGGTACACTACTGCAGACTCAATGTATTCCTTGGACCTTCACATTGACGATGAAAGACTGAAATTACATCGGAATTAAATACAAAATGCACAATGACGCCTTAAGTACAAGAATAGAAACTCTTCTTAAAGTCGGTGCTTTGAGCATTACCTGTGAGACCAGTATTAGTTCCAGATACACCACTGCCGGTTCAATTTATTACTTGGACTTTCACATTGTTCATAAAATACAGAAATCGCATCGCAATTACATACAAAAAGCACAATGCCGCCTTAAATACAAGAATAGAGACTCTTCTTACAGTAGGTGCTTTGAGCATTCCCTGTGAGACCAGTATTAGTTTCCGATACAGCACTGCACGTTCAGTGTATTCTTTGAACCTTCACATTGACGATGAAACACTGAAATTACATCGGAATTAAATGCAAAAGGCACAATGCCGCTTTAAATGCAAGAAGAGTGAGACTTCTTAGAGTCTGTGCTTTGATCCTTTCCTGTGAGACCAGTGTTAGTTTCCGATACACCACTGCAGGTTCAATGTATTCCTTAAACATACACACTGACGATGAAACACAAAAATTACATCGGAATTAAATACAAAAGGCACAATGCCGCCTTAAGTACAAGAATAGAGACTCTTCTTACAGTCGTTGCTTTGAGCATTCCCTGTGCGACCAGTATTAGTTTCCGATACACTACTGCAGGTTCAATGTATTACTTGGACCTTCACATTGACGATGAAACACAGAAATCGCATCGGAATTAAATACAAAAGGCACAATGCCGCCTTAAGTACAAGCACAGAGATTCTTCTTACAGTCGGTGCTTTCAGCATTACCTTTGAGAACAGTATTAGTTTCCGACACACCAGTGCAGGTTCAATGTATTTCTTGGACATACACTTTGACGATGAAACACTGAAATTACATCGGAATTTTATAAAAAAGGCACCATGCCTCCTTAAGTGCGAGAAGAGTGAGACTTCTTAGAGTCTGTGCTATGATCCTTTCCTGTGAGACCAGTATTAGTTTCCGATACACCGCTGCAGGTTCAATGTAGTCCTTTGAACTTCACATTGACGATGAAACACAGAAATCGGATCGGAATTAAATACAAAAGGCACAATGCCGCCTTAAGTACAAGAATGGAGACTCTTCTTACAGTCTGTGCTTTGATCCTTTCCTGTGAGACCAGTATTAGTTTCCGATAAACCACTGCAGGTTCAATGTATTCCATTGACCCTCACATTGACGATGAAACACAGAAATCGCATCGGAATTAAATACAAACGGCACAAAGCCGCCATAAGTTCAAGAATAGAGACTCTTCTTACAGACTGTGCTTTGATCCTTTCCTGTGAGACCAGTATTAGTTTCCGATACATCACTGCAGGTTCAATGTATTCCTTTGACCTTCACATTCACGATGAAACACAGAAATCGCATCGGAATTAAATAGAAAAGGCACAATGCCGCCTTAAGTGCAAGAGGAATGAGGCTTCTTAGAGTCTGGGTTTGATCCTTTCCTGTGAGAGCAGTATTAGTCTCCGATACACCACTGGAGGTTCAATATATTCCTTGGACCTTTACATTGATGATAAATCACAGAAATCGCATCAGAATTAAATACTTATGGCACAACGCCTTCTTAAGTACAAGAATAGAGACACTTCTTACTGTCGATGCTTGGAGCATTCCCTGTGAGACCAGTATTAGTTTCCGATGTACCACTGCAGGTTCAATGTATTCCTTGGACATACACATTGACGATGAAACACTGAAATTACATCGGAATTAAATACAAAAGCCACAATGCCGCCTTAAGTGGAAGAATAGTGAGACTTCTTAGAGTCTGTGCTTTGATCCTTTCCTGTGAGACCAGTATTAGTTTCCGATACACCACTGCAGGTTTAATGTATTCCTTGGACCTTCTCATTGACGAGAAACAAAGAAATCGCACCGGAATTAAATACAAAAGGCACAATGCCGACTTAAGGACAAGAATAGAGACTCTTCTTACAGTCGGTGCTTTGAGCATTCCCTGTGAGACCAGTATTAGTTTCCGATACACCACTGCAGGTTCAATGTGTTCCTTCGACACTCATGTTGACGATGAAACACAGAAATCGCATCGGAATTAAATACAAATGGCACAATGCCGCCTTAAGTACAAGATAAGAGACTCTTCTTACAGTCTGTGCTTTGATCCTTTCCTGTGAGACCAGTATTAGTTTCCGATACACCACTGCAGGTTCATTGTATTCCTTTGACCATTACATTGACGATGAAACACAGAAATCGCATCGGAATTAAATACAAAAATTACAATGCCGCCTTAAGTACAAGAGTAGAGACTCTTCTTACAGTCTGTGATTTGATCCTTTCCTGTGAGACCAGTATTAGTTTCCGATACACCACTGCAGGTTCAATGTATACCTTCGACCTTCACATTGACGATGAAACACAGAAATCGCATCGGAATTAAATACAAAAGGCACAATGCCACCTTAGGTACAAGAATAGGGACTCTTCTTACAGTCGGTGCTTTGATCCTTTCCTGTGAGACCAGTACTAGTTTCCGATACACCACTGCATGGTCAATGTATTCCTTGGACGTAAACATTGACGATGAAACACACAAATCGCATCGGAATTAAATACAAAAGGCACAATGCCGCCTTAAGAACACGAATAGAGACTCTTCTTACAGTCTGTGGTTTGATTCTTTCCTGTGGGACCAGTATTAGTTTCCGATACACCACTTCAGGTTCAATGTAGCCCTTTGACCTTCACATTGACGATGAAACACAGCCGTAGGATCGGAATTAAATACAAATGGCACAATGCCGCCTTAAGTACAAGAATAGAGACACTTCTTACTGTCGATGCTTTGAGCATTCCCTGTGAGACCAGTATTAGTTTACGATGTAACACTGCAGGTTCAATGTATTCCTTGGACATACACATTGACGATGAAACACTAAAGTTACATCGGAATTAAATACAAAAGCCTCAATGCCGCCTTAAGTGCAAGAAGAGTGAGACTTCTTAGAGTCTGTGCTTTGATTCTTTCCTGTGAGACCAGTATTAGTTTCCGATACACCACTGCAGGTTCAATGTATTCCTTGGACCTTCACATTGACGATGAAACACAGAAATCGCTTCGGAATTAAATAGAAAAGGCACAATGCCGCCTTAAGTACAAGAAAAGAGACTCTTCTTACAGTCGGTGCTTTGAGCGTTCCCTGTGAGACCAGTATTAGTTTCCGATACACCACTGCAGGTTCAATGTATTCCTTCGACATTCACATTGACGATGAAACACAGAAATCGCATCGGAATTAAATACAAAAGGCACAATGCCGCCATAAGTACAAGAATAGAGACTTTTCTTACAGTCTGTGCTTTGATCCTTTCCTGTGAGACCAGTATTAGTTTCCGATACACCACTGCAGGTTCAATGTATTCCTTGGACATACACATTGTCGATGAAACACTGAAATTACATCGGAATTAAATACAAAAGGCACAATGCCGCCTTAAGTGCAAGAGGAATGAGGCTTCTTAGAGTCTGGGCTTTGATCCTTTCCTGTGAGACCAGTATTATTTTACGATACACGACTGCAGGTTCAACGTATTCCTTGGACTTTCACATTGACGATGAAACACAGAAACCGCATCGGAATTAAATACAAAATGCACAATACCGCATTAAGTACAAGAACAGAGACTCTTCTTACAGTCGGTGCTTTGAGCATTCCCTGTGAGACCAGTATTAGTTTCCGATACACCACTGCCGGTTAAATGTATTCCTTCGACATTCACATTGACGATGAAACACAGAAATCGCATAGGAATTAAATTCAAAAGGCACAATGCCACCTTAAGTACAAGAATGGAGACTCTTCTTACAGTCTGTGCTTTGATCC
Source organism: Schistocerca serialis cubense (assembly GCF_023864345.2). NCBI lineage: Eukaryota > Metazoa > Arthropoda > Insecta > Orthoptera > Acrididae > Schistocerca > Schistocerca serialis. The sequence goes on along the minus strand of NC_064643.1, from coordinate 35,544,402 downwards.
TTTCCTGTGAGACCAGTATTAGTTTCCGATACACCACTGCAGGTTCAATGTATTCCTTGGACATTCACATTGTCGATGAAACACTGAATTTACATCGGAATTAAATACAAAAGGCACAATGCCGCCTTAAGTGCAAGAGGAATGAGGCTTCTTAGAGTCTGGGCTTTGATCCTTTCCTGTGAGACCAGTATTAGTTTCCGATACACCACTGCAGGTTCAATGAATTCCTTGGACATACACATTGTCGATGAAACACCGAAATTACATCGGAATTAAATACAAAAGGCACAATGCCGCCTTAAGTGCAAGTGGAATGAGGCTTCTTAGAGTCTGGGCTTTGATCCTTTCCTGTGAGACCAGTATTATTTTCGGATACACGACTGCAGGTTCAATGTATTCCTTGGACCTTCACATTGACGATGAAACACAGAAATCGCATCGGAATTAAATACAAATGGCACAATCCCGCCTTAAGTACAAGAATAGAGACTCTTCTTACAGTCGATGCTTTGAGCATTCCCTGTGAGACCAGTATTAGTTTCCGATACACCACTGCAGGTTCAATGTATTCCTTTGACCTTAACATTGACGATGACACACAGAAATCGCATCGGAATTAAATACAAAAGGCACAATGCCGCCTTAGGTACAAGAATGTAGACCCTTCATACAGTCAGTGCTTTGAGCATTCCCTGTTAGACCAGTATTAGTTTCCGATACAACACTGCAGGTTCAATGTATTCCTTGGACATACACATGGACGATGAAACACTGAAATTACATCGGAATTAAATACAAAAGGCACAATGCCGCCTTAAGTGCCAGTAGAGAGAGACTTCTTAGAGTCTGTGCTTTGATCCTTTCCTGTGAGACCAGTATTTGTTTCCGATACACCACTGCTGGTTCATTGTATTCCTTGGATCTTCACATTGACGATGAAACACAGAAATCACATCGGAATTAAATGCAAAAGGCACAATGCCGCCTTAAGTACAAGAATTGAGATTTCTTCTTACAGTCGGTGCTTTGTGCATTCCCTGTGAGACCAGTATTAGTTTCCGATACACCACTGCAGGTTCAATGTATTCCTTGGACCATCACATTGACGATGAAAGACAGAAATCGCATTGGAATCAAATACAAAACGCAAAATTCCGCCTTAAGTACAAGAATAGAGACTCATCTTACAGTCAGTGTTTTGAGCATACCCTGTGATCCCAGTATTAGTTTCCGATACACCACTGCAGGTTCAATGTATTCCTTGGACATACACATTGACGATGAAACATTGTACTTATATCGGAATTAAATACAAAAGGCACAATGCCGCCATAAGTGTAAGAAGAGTGAGACTTCTTAGAGTCTGTGTTTGATCCTTTTCTGTGAGACCAGTATTAGTTTCCGATACACTACTGCAGGTTCAATGCAATCCTTGGACCTTCACATTGACGATGAAACACAGAAATCGCATCGGAATTAAAAACAAAAGGCGCAGTGCCGCCATAGGTACAAGAATAGAGACTCTTCTCACAGTCGGTGCTTTGAGCATTCCCTGTGAGACCAGTATTAGTTTCCGATACACCACTGCAGGTTCAAAGTATTCCTTGGACCTTCACGTTGACGATGAAACACAGATATCGAATCGGAATTAAATACAAAAGGCACAATGCCGCCTTAAGTACAAGAATAGAGATTCTTCTTACAGTCGGTGCCTTGAGCATTCCCTGTGAGACCAGTATTAGCATCCGATACACCACTGCAGGTTCAATGTATTCCTTGGACCTTCACATTGACGATGAAACACAGAAATCGCATCGGAATTAAATGCAAAAGGCACAATGCCGCCTTAAGTACAAGAATAGAGATTCTTCTTACAGTCGGTGCTTTGAGCATTCCCTGTGAGACCAGTATTAGTTTCCGATACACCACTGCAGGGTCAATGTGATCCTTGGACCATCACATTGACGATGAAACACAGATATCGCATTGGAATAAAATACAAAACGCAAAATGCCGCCTTAAGTACAAGAATAGAGACTCTTCTTACAGTCGGTGCTTTGAGCATTCCCTGTGAGACCAGTATTAGTTTCCAATACAGCACTGCATGTTCAATGTATTCCTTGGACGTAAACATTGACGATGAAACACGGAAATTACATCGGAATTAAATACAAAAGGCACAATGCCGCCTTAAGTACAAGAATAGAGACTCTTCTTACTGTCGGTGCTTTGAGCATTCCCTGTGAGACCAGTATTAGTTTCCGATACACCATTGCAGGTTCAAAGTATTCCTTGGACCTTCATATTGACGATGAAACACTGAAATACCATAGGAATTAAATACAAGAGGCACAATGCCGCCATTAGTACAAGCATAGAGATTCTTCTTACAGTCGGTGCTTTGAGCATTCCCTGTGAGACCAGTATTTGTTTCCGATACACCACTGCTGGTTCATTGTATTCCTTTGACCTTCACATTGACGATGAAACGCAGAATTTGCATCGGAATAAAATACAAAAAGCACAATGCCGCCATAAGTACAAGAATAGAGACTTTTCTTACAGTCTGTGCTTTGATCCTTTCCTGTGAGACCAGTATTAGTTTCCGATACACCACTGCAGGTTCAATGTATTCCTTGGACATACACATTGTCGATGAAACACTGAAATTACATCGGAATTAAATACAAAAGGCACAATGCCGCCTTAAGTGCAAGAGGAATGAGGCTTCTTAGAGTCTGGGCTTTGATCCTTTCCTGTGAGACCAGTATTATTTTACGATACACGACTGCAGGTTCAACGTATTCCTTGGACTTTCACATTGACGATGAAACACAGAAACCGCATCGGAATTAAATACAAAATGCACAATACCGCATTAAGTACAAGAACAGAGACTCTTCTTACAGTCGGTGCTTTGAGCATTCCCTGTGAGACCAGTATTAGTTTCCGATACACCACTGCCGGTTAAATGTATTCCTTCGACATTCACATTGACGATGAAACACAGAAATCGCATTGGAATTAAATTCAAAAGGCACAATGCCACCTTAAGTACAAGAATGGAGACTCTTCTTACAGTCTGTGCTTTGATCCTTTCCTGTGAGACCAGTATTAGTTTCCGATACACCACTGCAGGTTCAATGTATTCCTTGGACATTCACATTGTCGATGAAACACTGAATTTACATCGGAATTAAATACAAAAGGCACAATGCCGCCTTAAGTGCAAGAGGAATGAGGCTTCTTAGAGTCTGGGCTTTGATCCTTTCCTGTGAGACCAGTATTAGTTTCCGATACACCACTGCAGGTTCAATGAATTCCTTGGACATACACATTGTCGATGAAACACCGAAATTACATCGGAATTAAATACAAAAGGCACAATGCCGCCTTAAGTGCAAGTGGAATGAGGCTTCTTAGAGTCTGGGCTTTGATCCTTTCCTGTGAGACCAGTATTATTTTCGGATACACGACTGCAGGTTCAATGTATTCCTTGGACCTTCACATTGACGATGAAACACAGAAATCGCATCGGAATTAAATACAAATGGCACAATCCCGCCTTAAGTACAAGAATAGAGACTCTTCTTACAGTCGATGCTTTGAGCATTCCCTGTGAGACCAGTATTAGTTTCCGATACACCACTGCAGGTTCAATGTATTCCTTTGACCTTAACATTGACGATGACACACAGAAATCGCATCGGAATTAAATACAAAAGGCACAATGCCGCCTTAGGTACAAGAATGTAGACTCTTCATACAGTCAGTGCTTTGAGAATTCCCTGTTAGACCAGTATTAGTTTCCGATACAACACTGCAGGTTCAATGTATTCCTTGGACATACACATGGACGATGAAACACTGAAATTACATCGGAATTAAATACAAAAGGCACAATGCCGCCTTAAGTGCCAGTAGAGAGAGACTTCTTAGAGTCTGTGCTTTGATCCTTTCCTGTGAGACCAGTATTTGTTTCCGATACACCACTGCTGGTTCATTGTATTCCTTGGATCTTCACATTGACGATGAAACACAGAAATCACATCGGAATTAAATGCAAAAGGCACAATGCCGCCTTAAGTACAAGAATTGAGATTCCTCTTACAGTCGGTGCTTTGTGCATTCCCTGTGAGACCAGTATTAGTTTCCGATACACCACTGCAGGTTCAATGTATTCCTTGGACCATCACATTGACGATGAAAGACAGAAATCGCATTGGAATCAAATACAAAACGCAAAATTCCGCCTTAAGTACAAGAATAGAGACTCATCTTACAGTCAGTGTTTTGAGCATACCCTGTGATCCCAGTATTAGTTTCCGATACACCACTGCAGGTTCAATGTATTCCTTGGACATACACATTGACGATGAAACATTGTACTTATATCGGAATTAAATACAAAAGGCACAATGCCGCCATAAGTGTAAGAAGAGTGAGACTTCTTAGAGTCTGTGTTTGATCCTTTTCTGTGAGACCAGTATTAGTTTCCGATACACTACTGCAGGTTCAATGCAATCCTTGGACCTTCACATTGACGATGAAACACAGAAATCGCATCGGAATTAAAAACAAAAGGCGCAGTGCCGCCATAGGTACAAGAATAGAGACTCTTCTCACAGTCGGTGCTTTGAGCATTCCCTGTGAGACCAGTATTAGTTTCCGATACACCACTGCAGGTTCAAAGTATTCCTTGGACCTTCACGTTGACGATGAAACACAGAAATCGAATCGGAATTAAATACAAAAGGCACAATGCCGCCTTAAGTACAAGAATAGAGATTCTTCTTACAGTCGGTGCCTTGAGCATTCCCTGTGAGACCAGTATTAGCATCCGATACACCACTGCAGGTTCAATGTATTCCTTGGACCTTCACATTGACGATGAAACACAGAAATCGCATCGGAATTAAATGCAAAAGGCACAATGCCGCCTTAAGTACAAGAATAGAGATTCTTCTTACAGTCGGTGCTTTGAGCATTCCCTGTGAGACCAGTATTAGTTTCCGATACACCACTGCAGGGTCAATGTGATCCTTGGACCATCACATTGACGATGAAACACAGATATCGCATTGGAATAAAATACAAAACGCAAAATGCCGCCTTAAGTACAAGTATAGAGACTCTTCTTACAGTCGGTGCTTTGAGCATTCCCTGTGAGACCAGTATTAGTTTCCAATACAGCACTGCATGTTCAATGTATTCCTTGGACGTAAACATTGACGATGAAACACGGAAATTACATCGGAATTAAATACAAAAGGCACAATGCCGCCTTAAGTACAAGAATAGAGACTCTTCTTACTGTCGGTGCTTTGAGCATTCCCTGTGAGACCAGTATTAGTTTCCGATACACCATTGCAGGTTCAAAGTATTCCTTGGACCTTCATATTGACGATGAAACACTGAAATACCATAGGAATTAAATACAAGAGGCACAATGCCGCCATTAGTACAAGCATAGAGATTCTTCTTACAGTCGGTGCTTTGAGCATTCCCTGTGAGACCAGTATTAGTTTCCGATACACCACTGCAGGTTCAATGTATTTCGTGGACATACACATTGACGATGAAACACTGAAATTACATCGGAATTAAATAAAAAAGGCACAATGCGGCCTTAAGTACAATAAGAGTGAGACTTCTTAGAGTTTGTGCTTTAATCCTTTCCTGTGACACCAGTATTAGTTTCCGATACACCACTGCAGGTTCAATGTATTCCTTTGACCTTCACATTGACGATGAAACACAGAAGTCGTATCGGAATTTAATACAAAAGGCACAATGCCGCCTTAAGTACAAGAATAGAGACTCTTCCTACAGTCGGTTATTTGAGCATTCCCCGTGAGACCAGTATTAGTTTCCGATACACCACTGCAGGTTCAATGTATTACTTGGACCTTCACGTTGACGATGAATCACAGAAATCGCATCGGAATTAAATACAAAAGACACAATGCCGCCATAAGTACAAGAATTGAGACTCTTCTTACAGTCTGTGTTTTGATCCTTTCCTGTGAGACCAGTATTAGTTTCCGATACACCACTGCAGGTTCAATATATTCCTTTGACCTTTACATTGACGATGAAACACATAAATCGCATCGGAATTAAATACAAAAATTACAATGCCGCCTTAAGTACAAGAATAGAGACTCTTCTTACAGTCTGTGATTTGATCCCTTCCTGTGAGACCAGTATTAGTTTCCGATAAACCACTGCAGGTTCAGTGTATTCGTTTGACCTTCACATTGACGATGAAACACAGAAATCGCATCGGAATTAAATACAAATAGCACAATGCCGCCTTAGGTACAAGAATAGGGACTCTTCTGACAGTCGGTGCTTTGATCCTTTCCTATGAGACCAGTATTAGTTTCCGATAGACCACTGCAGGTTCAATGTATTCCTTGGACATACACATTGACGATGAAACATTGTATTTACATCGGAATTAAAAACAAAAGGCACAATGCCGCCATAGGTACAAGAATAGAGACTCTTCTCACAGTCGGTGCTTTGAGCATTCCCTGTGAGACCAGTATTAGTTTCCGATACACCACTGCAGGTTCGAAGTATTCCTTGGACCTTCACGTTGACGATGAAACACAGAAATCGCATCGTAATTAAATACAAAACGCACAATGCCGCCTTAAGTACAAGAATAGAGATTCTTCTTACAGTCGGTGCCTTGAGCATTCCCTGTGAGACCAGTATTAGTTTCCGATACACCACTGCAGGTTCAATGTATTCCTTGGACCTTCCCATTGACGATGAAATACAGAAATCGCATCGGAATTAAATGCAAAAGGCACAATGCCGCATTAAGTACAAGAATAGAGATTCTTCTTACAGTCGGTGCTTTGAGCATTCCCTGTGGGACCAGTATTAGTTTCCGATACACCACTGCAGGTTCAATGTGTTCCTTGGACCATGAAATTGACGATGAAACACTGATATCGCGCTGGAATAAAATAAAAAACGCAAAATGCCGCCTTAAGTACAAGAATAGAGACTCTTCTTACAGTCGGTGCTTTGAGCATTCCCTGTGAGACCAGTATTAGTTTCCAATACAGCACTGCATGTTTAATGTATTCCTTGGACGTAAACATTGACGATGAAACACGGAAATTACATCGGAATTAAATACAAAAGGCAGAATGCCGCCATAAGTACAAGAATAGAGACTCTTCTTACTGTCGGTGCTTTGAGCATTCCCTGTGAGACCAGTATTAGTTTCCGATACACCATTGCAGGTTCAATGTATTCCTTGGACCTTCATATTGACGATGAAACACTGATATACCATAGGAATTAAATACAAGAGGCACAATGCCGCCATTAGTACAAGCATAGAGATTCTTCTTACAGTCGGTGCTTTGAGCATTCCCTGTGAGACCAGTATTAGTTTCCGATACACCACTGCAGGTTCAATGTATTTCGTGGACATACACATTGACGATGAAACACTGAAATTACATCGGAATTAAATAAAAAAGGCACAATGCCGCCTTAAGTACAAGAAGAGTGAGACTTCTTAGAGTTTGTGCTTTGATCCTTTCCTGTGAGACCAGTATTAGTTTCCGATACACCACTGCAGGTTCAATGTATTCCTTTGACCTTCACATTGACGATGAAACACAGAAGTCGTATCGGAAATTAATACAAAAGGCACAATGCCGCCTTAAGTACAAGAATAAAGACTCTTCCTACAGTCGGTTATTTGAACATTCCCCGTGAGACCAGTATTAGTTTCCGATACACCACTGCAGCTTCAATGTATTCCTTGGACCTTCACATTGACGATGAATCACAGAAATCGCATCGGAATTAAATACAAAAGACACAATGCCGCCATAAGTACAAGAATTGAGACTCTTCTTACAGTCTGTGCTTTGATCCTTTCCTGTGAGACCAGTATTAGTTTCCGATACACCACTGCAGGTTCAATGCAATCCTTGGACCTTCACATTGACGATGAAACACAGAAATCGCATCGGAATTAAAAACAAAAGGCGCAGTGCCACCATAGGTACAAGAATAGAGACTCTTCTCACAGTCGGTGCTTTGAGCATTCCCTGTGAGACCAGTATTAGTTTCCGATACACCACTGCAGGTTCAATGTATTCCTTGGACCTTCCATTGACGATGAAATACAGAAATCGCATCGGAATTAAATGCAAAAGGCACAATGCCGCATTAAGTACAAGAATAGAGATTCTTCTTACAGTCGGTGCTTTGAGCATTCCCTGTGGGACCAGTATTAGTTTCCGATACACCACTGCAGGTTCAATGTATTCCTTGGACCATCACATTGACGATGAAAGACAGAAATCGCATTGGAATCAAATACAAAACGCAAAATTCCGCCTTAAGTACAAGAATAGAGACTCATCTTACAGTCAGTGTTTTGAGCATACCCTGTGATCCCAGTATTAGTTTCCGATACACCACTGCAGGTTCAATGTATTCCTTGGACATACACATTGACGATGAAACATTGTACTTATATCGGAATTAAATACAAAAGGCACAATGCCGCCATAAGTGTAAGAAGAGTGAGACTTCTTAGAGTCTGTGTTTGATCCTTTTCTGTGAGACCAGTATTAGTTTCCGATACACTACTGCAGGTTCAATGCAATCCTTGGACCTTCACATTGACGATGAAACACAGAAATCGCATCGGAATTAAAAACAAAAGGCGCAGTGCCGCCATAGGTACAAGAATAGAGACTCTTCTCACAGTCGGTGCTTTGAGCATTCCCTGTGAGACCAGTATTAGTTTCCGATACACCACTGCAGGTTCAAAGTATTCCTTGGACCTTCACGTTGACGATGAAACACAGAAATCGAATCGGAATTAAATACAAAAGGCACAATGCCGCCTTAAGTACAAGAATAGAGATTCTTCTTACAGTCGGTGCCTTGAGCATTCCCTGTGAGACCAGTATTAGCTTCCGATACACCACTGCAGGTTCAATGTATTCCTTGGACCTTCACATTGACGATGAAACACAGAAATCGCATCGGAATTAAATGCAAAAGGCACAATGCCGCCTTAAGTACAAGAATAGAGATTCTTCTTACAGTCGGTGCTTTGAGCATTCCCTGTGAGACCAGTATTAGTTTCCGATACACCACTGCAGGGTCAATGTGATCCTTGGACCATCACATTGACGATGAAACACAGATATCGCATTGGAATAAAATACAAAACGCAAAATGCCGCCTTAAGTACAAGAATAGAGACTCTTCTTACAGTCGGTGCTTTGAGCATTCCCTGTGAGACCAGTATTAGTTTCCAATACAGCACTGCATGTTCAATGTATTCCTTGGACGTAAACATTGACGATGAAACACGGAAATTACATCGGAATTAAATACAAAAGGCACAATGCCGCCTTAAGTACAAGAATAGAGACTCTTCTTACTGTCGGTGCTTTGAGCATTCCCTGTGAGACCAGTATTAGTTTCCGATACACCATTGCAGGTTCAAAGTATTCCTTGGACCTTCATATTGACGATGAAACACTGAAATACCATAGGAATTAAATACAAGAGGCACAATGCCGCCATTAGTACAAGCATAGAGATTCTTCTTACAGTCGGTGCTTTGAGCATTCCCTGTGAGACCAGTATTAGTTTCCGATACACCACTGCAGGTTCAATGTATTTCGTGGACATACACATTGACGATGAAACACTGAAATTACATCGGAATTACATAAAAAAGGCACAATGCGGCCTTAAGTACAATAAGAGTGAGACTTCTTAGAGTTTGTGCTTTAATCCTTTCCTGTGACACCAGTATTAGTTTCCGATACACCACTGCAGGTTCAATGTATTCCTTTGACCTTCACATTGACGATGAAACACAGAAGTCGTATCGGAATTTAATACAAAAGGCACAATGCCGCCTTAAGTACAAGAATAGAGACTCTTCCTACAGTCGGTTATTTGAGCATTCCCCGTGAGACCAGTATTAGTTTCCGATACACCACTGCAGGTTCAATGTATTACTTGGACCTTCACGTTGACGATGAATCACAGAAATCGCATCGGAATTAAATACAAAAGACACAATGCCGCCATAAGTACAAGAATTGAGACTCTTCTTACAGTCTGTGCTTTGATCCTTTCCTGTGAGACCAGTATTAGTTTCCGATACACCACTGCAGGTTCAATATATTCCTTTGACCTTTACATTGACGATGAAACACAGAAATCGCATCGGAATTAAATACAAAAATTACAATGCCGCCTTAAGTACAAGAATAGAGACTCTTCTTACAGTCTGTGATTTGATCCCTTCCTGTGAGACCAGTATTAGTTTCCGATAAACCACTGCAGGTTCAGTGTATTCGTTTGACCTTCACATTGACGATGAAACACAGAAATCGCATCGGAATTAAATACAAATAGCACAATGCCGCCTTAAGTACAAGAATAGAGTTTCTTCTTACAGTCGGTGCCTTGAGCATTCCCTGTGAGACCAGTATTAGTTTCCGATACACCACTGCAGGTTCAATGTATTCCTTGGACCTTCCCATTGACGATGAAATACAGATATCGCTTCGGAATTAAATGCAAAAGGCACAATGCCGCATTAAGTACAAGAATAGAGATTCTTCTTACAGTCGGTGCTTTGAGCATTCCCTGTGGGACCAGTATTAGTTTCCGATACACCACTGCAGGTTCAATGTGTTCCTTGGACCATGAAATTGACGATGAAACACAGATATCGCGCTGGAATAAAATAAAAAACGCAAAATGCCGCCTTAAGTACAAGAATAGAGACTCTTCTTACAGTCGGTGCTTTGAGCATTCCCTGTGAGACCAGTATTAGTTTCCAATACAGCACTGCATGTTTAATGTATTCCTTGGACGTAAACATTGACGATGAAACACGGAAATTACATCGGAATTAAATACAAAAGGCAGAATGCCGCCATAAGTACAAGAATAGAGACTCTTCTTACTGTCGGTGCTTTGAGCATTCCCTGTGAGACCAGTATTAGTTTCCGATACACCATTGCAGGTTCAATGTATTCCTTGGACCTTCATATTGACGATGAAACACTGATATACCATAGGAATTAAATACAAGAGGCACAATGCCGCCATTAGTACAAGCATAGAGATTCTTCTTACAGTCGGTGCTTTGAGCATTCCCTGTGAGACCAGTATTAGTTTCCGATACACCACTGCAGGTTCAATGTATTTCGTGGACCTTCACATTGACGATGAATCACAGAAATCGCATCGGAATTAAATACAAAAGACACAATGCCGCCATAAGTACAAGAATTGAGACTCTTCTTACAGTCTGTGCTTTGATCCTTTCCTGTGAGACCAGTATTAGTTTCCGATACACCACTGCAGGTTCAATATATTCCTTTGACCTTTACATTGACGATGAAACACAGAAATCGCATCGGAATTAAATACAAAAATTACAATGCCGCCTTAAGTACAAGAATAGAGACTCTTCTTACAGTCTGTGATTTGATCCCTTCCAGTGAGACCAGTATTAGTTTCCGATACACCACTGCAGGTTCAGTGTATTCGTTTGACCTTCACATTGACGATGAAACACAGAAATCGCATCGGAATTAAATACAACAGGCACAATGCCGCCTTAAGTACAAGAATAGAGACCCTTCTTACAGTCTGTGCTTTGATCCTTTCCTGTGGGACAAGTATTAGTTTCCGATACACCACTGCAGGTTCAATGTATTCCATTGACCCTCACATTGACGATGAAACACAGAAATCGCATCGGAATTAAATACAACAGGCACAATGCCGCCTTAAGTACAAGAATAGAGCCCCTTCATACAGTCCGTGCTTTGATCCTTTCCTGTGAGACCAGTATTAGTTTCCGATACACCACTGCAGGTTCAATGTATTCCTTGGACATACACATTGACGATGAAACACTGATATTACATCGGAATTAAATACAAAAGACACAATGCCGCCTTAAGTGCAAGAGGAATGAGGCTTCTTAGAGTCTGGGCTTTAATCCTTTAATGTGAGACCAGTATTATTTTCCGATACACCACTGCAGGTTCAATGTATTCCTTTGACCTTCACATTGACGATGACACACAGAAATCGCATCGGAATGAAATACAAAAGGCAAAATGCCGCCTTAGGTACAAGAATGTAGCCTCTTCATACAGTCGGTGCTTTGAGAATTGCCTGTTAGACCACAGATGTATTCCTTGGACCTTCACATTGATGATAAAACACAGAAAACGCATCGGAATTAAATACAAAAGACACAATGCCGCCTTAAGTGCAAGAGGAATGAGACTTCTTAGAGTCTGGGCTTCGATCCTTCCCTGTGAGACCAGTATTATCTTCCGATACACCACTGCAGGTTAAGTGTATTCCTTGGACCTTCACATTAACGATGAAACACAGAAATCCCATCGGAATTAAATACAAATGGCACAATGCCGCCTTAAGTACAAGAATAGAGACACTTCTTACAGTCGATGCTTTGAGCATTCCCTGTGAGACCAGTATTAGTTTCCGATACACCACTGCAGGTTCAATGTATTCCTTGGACCTTCACATTCACGATGAAACACAGAAATCGCATCGGAATTAAATATAAAAGGCACAATGCCGCCTTAAGTGCAAGAGGAATGAGGCTGCTTAGAGTTTGGGCTTTGATCCTTCCCTGTGAGACCAGTATTATTTTCCGATACACCACTGCAGGTTCAATGTATTCCTTGGACATACACATTGACGATGAAACACTGAAATTACATCGGAATTAAATACAAAAGCCACAATACCGCCTTAAGTGCAAGAAGAGTGAGACTTCTTAGAGTCTGTGCTTTGATCCTTTCCTGTGAGACCAGTATTAGTTTCCGATACACCACTGCTGGTTCAATGTATTCCTTGAACCTTCACATTGACGATGAAACACAGAAATCGCTTCGGAATCAAATACAAAAGGCACAATGCCGCCTTAAGGACAAGAATAGAGACTTTTCTTACAGTCGGTGCTTCGAGTATTCCCTGTGAGACCAGTATTAGATTCCGATACACCACTGCAGGTTCAATGTATTCCTTTGACCATCACATTGACGATGAAACACAGAAATCGAATCGGAATTAAATACAAAAGGCACAATGCCGACATAAGTACAAGAATAGAGACTCTTGTTACAGTCTGTGCTTTGATCCCTTCCTTTGATACCAGTATTAGTTTCCGATACACCACTGCAGGTTCAATGTATTCCATTGACCCTCACATTGACGATGAAACACAGAAATCGCATCAAAATTGAATACAAAAGGCACAATGCAACCTTAAGTACAAGAATAGAGACTCTTCATACAGTCTGTGCTTTGATCCTTTCCTGTGGGACCAGTATTAGTTTCCGATACACCACTGCAGGTTCAATGTATTCCATGGACATACTCATTGTTGATGAAACGCTGAAATTACATCGGAATTAAATACAAAAGGCACAATGCCGCCTTAAGTGCAAGAGGAATGAGGCTTCTTAGAGTCTGGGCTTTGATCCTTCCCTGTGAGACCAGTATTATTTTCCGATACACCACTGCAGGTTCAATGTATTCCTTGGACCTTCACATTGACGATGAAACACAGAAACCGCATCGGAATTAAATACAAATGGCACAATGCCGCCATAAGTACAAGAATAGAGACACTTCCTACAGTCGAAGCTTTGAGCATTCCCTGTGAGACCAGTATTAGTTTCCGATACACCACTGCAGGTTCAATGTATTCCTTTTAAATTCACATTGACGATGACACACAGAAATCGCATCGGAATTACATACAAAAGGCACAATGCCGCCTTAGGTACAAGAATGTAGACTCTTCATACAGTCGCTGCTTTGAGAAATCCCTGTTAGACCAGTATTCGTGTCCGATACAACACTGCAGGTTCAATGTATTCCTTGGACCTTCACATTGACGATGAAACACAGAAATCGCATGGGAATTAAATACAAAAGGCACAATGCCGCCTTAAATGCAAGAAGAGTGAGACTTCTTTCAGTCTGTGCTTTGATCCTTTCCTATGAGGCCAGTTTTAGTTTCCGATACACCACTGCAGGTTCAATGTATTCCTTTTACATACACATTGACGATGAAACACTGAAATTACATCTGAATTAAAAACAAAGGGCACAATGCGGCCTTAAGTACAAGAATAGAGACTCTTCTTACAGTCGGTTCTTTGATCCTTTCCTGTGAGACCAGTATTAGTTTCTGATACACCGCTGCAGGTTTAATGTATTCCTTGGACATTCACATTAACGATGAAACACTGAAATTACATCGGAATTAAATACAAAAGGCACAATGCCGCCTTAAATGCAAGAAGAGTGAGACTTCTTTCAGTCTGTGCTTTGATCCTTTCCTATGAGGCCAGTATTAGTTTCCGATACACCACTGCAGGTTCAATGTATTCCTTTTACATACACATTGACGATGAAACACTGAAATTACATCTGAATTAAATACAAAGGGCACAATGCCGCCTTAAGTGCAAGGAGAGTGAGACTTCTTAGAGTCTGAGCTTTGATCTTTTCATATGAGACCAGTATTAGTTTCCGATACACCTCTGCAGGTTCAATATATTCCTTTTACGGACACATTGACGATGAAACACTGAAATTACATCGGAATTAAATACAAAAGGCACAATGCCGCCTTAAGTTCAAGAAGAGTGAGACTTCTTAGAGTCTGTGATTTGATCCTTTCCTATGAGACCAATATTAGTTTCCGATTCACCACTGAAGGTTCAATGTATTCCTTTTACAAACACATTGATGATGAAACACTGAAATTACATCGGAATTAAATACAAAAGGCACAATGCTGCCTTAAGCGCAAGAAGAGTGAGACTTCTTCGAGTCTGTGCTTTGATCCTTTCCTGTGAGATAAGTATTAGTTTCCGATACACCACTGCAGGTTCAATGTATTCCTTGGACCTTCACGTTGACGATGAAACACAGAAATCGCATCGGAATTAAATAAAAAACGCACAATGCCGCCTTAAGCACAAGAATAGAGGCTCTTCCTACAGGCAGTGTTTTCAGCATTCAGTGTGAGACCAGTATAAGTTTCCGATACACCACTGCAGGTTCAATGTATTCCTTGGACCTTCACATTGACGATGATACACAGAAATTACATCGGAATTAAAAACAAAAGGCACAATGCCGCCTTCAGTGCAAGTAGAGTGAGACTTCTTAGAGTCTGTGCTATGATCCTGTCCTGTGAGACCAGTATTAGTTTCCGATACACCACTGCAGGTTCAATGTATTCCTTGGACCTTCACATTGACGATGAAACACAAAATTCGCATTGGAATTAAATACAAAAGGCACAATGCCGCCTTAAGTACAAGAATCGAGACTCTTCTTACAGTCGGTGTTTGATCCTTTCCTGTGAGACCAGTATTAGATTCCGATAGACCACTTTAGGTTCAATATATATCTTGGACATTCACATTGACGATGAAACACTGAAATTACATCGGAATTAATTATAAGAGGCACAATGCCGCCATAAATGCGAGAAGAGTGAGACTTCTTAGAGTCTGTGCTTTGTTTCGTTCCTATGAGACCTGTATTACTTTCCGATACACCACTGCAAGTTCAATGTACTCCTTTTACATACACATTGACGATGAAACACTGAAATTACATCGGAGTTAAATACAATAGGCAAAATGCCGCCTTAAGTGCAAGGAGAGTGAGACTTCTTAGAGTCTGTGCATTGATCCATTCCTGTGGGACCAGTGTTACTTTCCGATACACCACTGCAGGTTCAATGTATTCCTTGGACCTTCACATTGACGATGGAACACAGAAATCGCATCGGTATTAAATACAAAAGGCACAATGCCGCATTAAGTATAAGAATAGAGACTCTTCTTACAGTCGGTTCTTTGATCCTTTCCTGTGAGACCAGTATTACTTTCTGATACACCACTACAGGTTCAATGTATTCCTTGGACATTCACATTGACGATGAAACACTGAAATTACATCGGAATTAAATACAAAAGGCACAATGCCGCCTTAAATGCCAGAAGAGTGAGACTTCATAGGGTCTGTGCTTTGATCCTTTCCTATTAGAAAAGTATTAGTTTCCGATACACCACTGCAGGTTCAATGTATTCCTTTTACTTACACATTGACGATGAAACACTGAAATTACATCGGAATTAAATACAAAAGGCGCAATGCCGCCTTAAGTTCAAGAAGAGTGAGACTTCTTAGAGTCTGTGATTTGATCCTTTCCTATGAGACCAGTGTTAGTTTCCGATTCACTACTGAAGGTTCAATGTATTCCTTTTACAAACACATTGATGATGAAACACTGAAATTACATCGGAATTAAATACATAAGGCACAATGCCGCCTTAAGCGCAAGAAGAGTGAGACTTCTTCGAGTCTGTGCTTTGATCCTTTCCTGTGAGACCAGTATTAGTTTCCGATACACCACTGCAGGTTCAATGTATACCTTGGACCTTCACATTGACGATGAAACACAGAAATCGCATCGGAATTAAATACAAAAGGCACAATGGCGCCTTAAGTACAAGAACAGAGACTCTTCTCAGAGTCGGTGCTTTGAGCATTCCCTGTGAGACCAGTATTAGTTTCCGATACATCACTGCAGGTTCAATGTATTCCTTTTACATACACATTGACGATGAAACACTGAAATTACATCGGAATTAAATGCAAAAGGCAAAATGCCGTCTTAAGTGCAAGAAGAGTGAGACTTCTTAGAGTCTGTCCTTTGATCCTTTCCTGACAGACCAGTATTAGTTTCCGATACACCACTGCAGGTTCAATATATTCCTTGGACTTTTGCATTGACGATGAAATACAGAAATGGCATCGGAATTAAATACAAAAGGCACAATGCCGCCTTTAGTACAAGAATAGAGACTCTTCTTACTGTCGGTGTTTTGATCCCTTCCTGTGAGACCAGTATAAATTTCCGATACACCACTGCAGGTTCAATGTATTCCTTTGACATCAACATTGACGATGAAACGCTGACATTACATCATAATTACATAGAAAAAGCACAATGCCGCCTTAAATACAATAAGAGTGAGACTTCTTAGATTCTCTGCTTTGATCCTTTCCTATAGCACAGTATTAGCTTCCGATACACCACTGCAGGTTCAATGTATTCCTTTTACTTACACATTGACGATGAAACACTGAAATTACATCGGAAATAAATACAAAAGACACAATGCCGCCTTAAGTGCAAGTAGAGTGAGAATTCTTAGGGTCTGTGCTCTGATCTTTTCCTATGAGACAAGTATTAGTTTCCGATACACCACTGCAGGTTCAATGTATCCCTTTTGCTTACACATTGACGATGAAACACTGAAATTACATCGGAATTAAATACAAAAGGCACAATGCCGCCTTAAGTTCAAAAAGAGTGAGACTTCTTTGAGTCTGTGACTTGATCCTTTCCTATGAGACCAGTATTAGTTTCCGATACACCACTGCAGGTTCAATGTATACCTCGGACCTTCACATTGACGATGAAACACAGAAATCGCATCGGAATAAGATACAAAACACAAAATGCCGCCTTGAGTACAAGAATTGAGACTCTTCTCAGAGTCGGTGCTATGAGCATCCCTTGTGACCCCAGTATTAGTTACCGATACACGACTGCAGGTTCAATGTATTCATTGCAAATACACATTGACGATGAAACACTGAAATTACATCGGAATTAAATACAAAAGGCAGAATGCCGCCTTAAGTGCAATATGAGTGAGACTTCTTAGGGTCTGTGCTTTAATCCTTTCCTGTGAGACCAGTATTAGTTTCCGATACACCACTGCAGGTTCAATGTATTCCTTGGACCTTCACATTGACGATGAAACATAGAAATCGCATCGGAATTAAATACAATAGGCACAATGCCGCCTTAAGTTCAAGAGTAGAGACTCATTTTGCAATCGGTGATTGGAGTACTCCATGTGGGACCAGTATTAGTTTCCGATACACCACTGCACTTTCAATGTATACCTTGGACCTTCACATTGACGATGAACCACAGATATCGCATCGGAATTAAAAACAAAAGGCAATATGCCGCCTTAAGTACGAGAAAAGAAACTCTTCTTACAGTCGGTGCTATGATCCATTTCTGTGAGACCAATATTAATTTCCGATACATCGCTGCAGGTTCAATGTATTCCTTGGACATTCACATTGACGATGAAACACTGAAATTACATCGGAATTACATACAAAAGACAAAATGCCGCCTTAAGTGCAAGAAGAGTGGGACTTCTTAGAGAATGCGCTTTGATCCTTTCCTATGAGACCAATAGTAGTTTCCGATACATCACTGCAGGTTCAATGTATTCTTTTTACATACACATTGAGGATGAAACACTGAAATTACATCGGAATTAAATACAAAAGGCACAATGCCGCCTTAAGTGCAAGAAGAGTGAAACTTCTTAGAGTCTGTGCATTGATCCTTTCCATTGAGACCAGTATTAGTTTCCGATTCACCACTAGAGGTTCAATGTTTTCCTTGGACATTCATATTGACGATGAAACACTGAAATTACATCTGAATTAAATACAAAGGGCACATTGCCGCCTTAAGTGCAAGAAGAGTGAGACTTCTTCGAGTCTGTGCTTTGATCCTTTCCTGTGAGACCAGTATTAGTTTCCGATACACCACTGCAGGTTCAATGTATACCTTGGACCTTCACATTGACGATGAAACACAGAAATCGCATCGGAATTAAATACAAAAGACACAATGGCGCCTTAAGTACAAGAACAGAGACTCTTCTCAGAGTCGGTGCTTTGAGCATTCCCTGTGAGACCAGTATTAGTTTCCGATACACCACTGCAGGTTCAAAGTATTCCTTGGACCTTCACGTTGACGATGAAACACAGAAATCGCATCGGAATTAAATAAAAAACGCACAATGCCGCCTTATACACAAGAATAGAGACTCTTTCTACAGGCAGTGTTTTCAGCATTCAGTGTGACACCAGTATAAGTTTCCGATACACCACTGCAGGTTCAATGTATTCCTTGGACCTTCACATTGACGATGATACACAGAAATTAATCGGAATTAAAAACAAAAGGCACAATGCCGCCTTCAGTGCAAGTAGAGTGAGACTTCTTAGAGTCTGTGCTTTGATCCTTTCCTGTGAGACCAGTATTAGTTTCCGATACACCACTGCAGGTTCAATGTATTCCTTGGACCTTCACATTGACGATGAAACACAAAAATCGCATTGGAATTAAATACAAAAGGCACAATGCCGCCTTAAGTACAAGAATCGAGACTCTTCTTACAGTCGGTGTTTGATCCTTTCCTGTGAGACCAGTATTAGTTTCCGATAGACCACTTTAGGTTCAATATATACCTTTGACATTCACATTGACGATGAAACACTGAAATCGCATCGGAATAAAATACAAAAGGCACAATGCCGCATTAAATGCCAGAAGAGTGAGACTTCTTAAAGTCTGTGCTTTGATCCTATCCTGTGAGACCAGTATTAGTTTCCGATACACCACTGCAGGTTCAATGTATACCTTGGACCTTCACATTGACGATGAAACACAGAAATCGCATCGGAATAAAATACAAAAGAAACAATGCCGCATTAAGTACAAGAATAGAGACTCTTCTTACAGTCGGATCTTTGATCCTTTCCAGTGAGACCAGTATTAGTTTCCGATACACCACTGCAGGTTCAATGTATTCCTTAGACATACACATTGACGATGAAACACTGAAATTAAATCGAATTAAATACAAAAGGCACAATGCCGCCTAAAGTGCAAGAAGAGTGAGACTTCTTAGAGTCTGAGCATCGATCCTTTCCTGTGATACCAGTATTAGTTTCCGATACACCACTGCAGGGTCAATGTATTTCTTCGACCTTCACATTGACGATGAAACACAGAAATCGCATCGGAATTAAATACAACAGGCACAATGCCGCATTAAGTACAAGAATAGAGACTCTTCTTACAGTCGGTTCTTTGATCCTTTCCAGTGAGACCAGTATTAGTTTCCGATACACCACTGCAGGTTCAATGTATTCCTTAGACATACACATTGACGATGAAACACTGAAATTAAATCGAATTAAATACAAAAGGCACAATGCCGCCTAAAGTGCAAGAAGAGTGAGACTTCTTAGAGTCTGTGCTTTGATCCTTGCCTGTGAACCAGTATTAGGTTCCGATACACCACTGCAGGTGCAATGTATTCTTTGGACCTTCACTGTGACGATGAAACACAGATATCGCATCGGAATTAAATACAAAAGGCCCAATGCCGCCTTAAGTACAAGAATAGAGACTCTTCTCAGAGTCGGTGCTTTGAGCATTCCCTGTGAGACCAGTATTAGTTTCCGATACAACACTGCAGGTTTAATTTTTTTTCCTAGGACATACACATTGACGAAGAAACACTGAATTTACATCGGAATTAAATACAAAAGTCACAATGCCGCTTTAAGTGCAAGGCGAGTGAGACTTCTTAGAGTCTGTGCTTTGATCCTTTCCTGTGAGACCAGTATTAGTTTCCGATACACCACTGCAGTTTCAATGTATCCCTTGGACCTTCACATTGACGATGAAACATAGAAATCGCATCGGATTTATATAGAAAAGGCACAATGCCGCCTTAAGTACAAGAATCGAGACTCTTCTTACGGTCGGTGCTTTGTGCATTCCCTGGGAAACCAGTCTTAGTTTCCGATACACCACTGAAGGTTCAATGTTTTCCTTGGACATACACATTTACGATGAAACACTGAAATTACATCGGAAATAAATACAAAAGACACAATGCCGCCTTAAGTGCAAGTAGAGTGAGAATTCTTAGGGTCTGTGCTCTGATCTTTTCCTATGAGACCAGTATTAGTTTCCGATACACCACTGCAGGTTCAATGTATTCCTTTTGCTTACACATTGACGATGAAACACTGAAATTACATCGGAATTAAATACAAAAGGCACAATGCCGCCTTAAGTTCAAAAAGACTGAGACTTCTTTGAGTCTGTGATTTGATCCTTTCCTATGAGACCAGTATTAGTTTCCGATACACCACTGCAGGTTCAATGTATACCTCGGACCTTCACATTGACGATGAAACACAGAAATCGCATCGGAATAAAATACAAAACACAAAATGCCGCCTTGAGTACAAGAATTGAGACTCTTCTCAGAGTCGGTGCTATGAGCATCCCCTGTGAGACCAGTATTAGTTTCCGATACATGACTGCAGGTTCAATGTATTCATTGCAAATACACATTGACGATGAAACACTGAAATTACATCGGAATTAAATACAAAAGGCAGAATGCCGCCTTAAGTGCAAGAAGAGTGAGACTTCTTAGAGTCTGTGCTTTAATCCTTTCCTGTGAGACCAGTATTAGTTTCCGATACACCACTGCAGGTTCAATGTATTCCTTGGACCTTCACATTGACGATGAAACATAGAAATCGCATCGGAATTAAATACAATAGGGACAATGCCGCCTTAAGTTCAAGAATAGAGACTCATTTTGCAATCGGTGATTTGAGTACTCCATGTGGGACCAGTATTAGTTTCCGATACACCACTGCACTTTCAATGTATACCTTGGACCTTCACATTGACGATGACCACAGATATCGCATCGGAATTAAAAACAAAAGGCACAATGCCGCCTTAAGTACGAGAAAAGAAACTCTTCTTACAGTCGGTGCTATGATCCATTTCTGTGAGACCAATATTAATCTCCGATACGCCACTGCAGGTTCAATGTATTCCTTGGACATTCACATTGACGATGAAACACTGAAATTACATCAGAATTACATACAAAAGACAAAATGCCGCCTTAAGTGCAAGAAGAGTGAGACTTCTTAGAGTCTGCGCTTTGATCCTTTCCTATGAGACCAATAGTAGTTTCCGATACATCACTGCAGGTTCAATGTATTCTTTTCACATACACATTGAGGATGAAACACTGAAATTACATCGGAATTAAATACAAAAGGCACAATGCCGCCTTAAGTGCAAGAAGAGTGAAACTTCTTAGGGTCTGTGCATTGATCCTTTCCATTGAGACCAGTATTTGTTTCCGATTCACCACTACAGGTTCAATGTTTTCCTTGGACATTCATATTGACGATGAATTACTGAAATTACATCTGAATTAAATACAAAGGGCACATTGCCGCCTTAAGTGCAAGAAGAGTGAGACTTCTTAGAGTCTGAGCTTTGATCTTTTCCTATGAGACCAGTATTAGTTTCCGATACACCTCTGCAGGTTCAATGTATTCCTTTTACGGACACATTGACGATGAAACACTGAAATTACATCGGAATTAAATACAAAAGGCACAATGCCGCCTTAAGTTCAAGAAGAGTGAGACTTCTTAGAGTCTGTGATTTGATCCTTTCCTATGAGACCAGTATTAGTTTCCGATTCACCACTGAAGGTTCAATGTATACCTTTTACAAACACATTGATGATGAAACACTGAAATTACATCGGAATTAAATACAAAAGGCACAATGCCGCCTTAAGCGCAAGAAGAGTGAGACTTCTTCGAGTCTGTGCTTTGATTATTTCCTGTGAGACCAGTATTAGTTTCCGATACACCACTGCAGGTTCAATGTATACCTTGGACCATCACATTGACGATGAAACACAGAAATCGCATCGGAATTAAATACAAATGACACAATGGCGCCTTAAGTACAAGAACAGAGACTCTTCTCAGAGTCGGTGCTTTGAGCATTCCCTGTGAGACCAGTATTAGTTTCTGATACACCACTGCAGGTTCAATGTATTCCTTGGACCTTCACATTGACGATGAAACACAAAAATCGCATTGGAATTAAATACAAAAGGCACAATGCCGCCTTAAGTACAAGAATCGAGACTCTTCTTACAGTCGGTGTTTGATCCTTTCCTGTGAGACCAGTATTAGTTTCCGATAGACCACTTTAGGTTCAATATATACCTTGGACATTCACATTGACGATGAAACACTGAAATCGCATCGGAATAAAATACAAAAGGCACAATGCCGCATTAAATGCCAGAAGAGTGAGACTTCTTAGAGTCTGTGCTTTGATCCTATCCAGTGAGACCAGTATTAGTTTCCGATACACCACTGCAGGTTCAATGTATACCTTGGACCTTCACATTGACGATGAAACACAGAAATCGCATCGGAATAAAATACAAAAGGCACAATGCCGCATTAAGTACAAGAATAGAGACTCTTCTTACAGTCGGATCTTTGATCCTTTCCAGTGAGACCAGTATTAGTTTCCGATACACCACTGCAGGTTCAATGTATTCCTTAGACATACACATTGACGATGAAACACTGAAATTAAATCGAATTAAATACAAAAGGCACAATGCCGCCTAAAGTGCAAGAAGAGTGAGACTTCTTAGAGTCTGAGCATCGATCCTTTCCTGTGATACCAGTATTAGTTTCCGATACACCACTGCAGGTTCAATGTATTCCTTAGACATACACATTGACGATGAAACACTGAAATTAAATCGAATTAAATACAAAAGGCACAATGCCGCCTAAAGTGCAAGAAGAGTGAGACTTCTTAGAGTCTGTGCTTTGATCCTTGCCTGTGAACCAGTATTAGGTTCCGATACACCACTGCAGGTGCAATGTATTCTTTGGACCTTCACTGTGACGATGAAACACAGATATCGCATCGGAATTAAATACAAAAGGCACAATGCCGCCTTAAGTACAAGAATAGATACTCTTCTTACAGTCGGTGCTTTGAGCATTCCCTGTGAGACCAGTATTAGTTTCCGATACAACACTGCAGGTTTAATTTTTTTTCCTAGGACATACACATTGACGAAGAAACACTGAATTTACATCGGAATTAAATACAAAAGTCACAATGCCGCTTTAAGTGCAAGGCGAGTGAGACTTCTTAGAGTCTGTGCTTTGATCCTTTCCTGTGAGACCAGTATTACTTTCCGATACACCACTGCGGGTTTAATGTATTCCTTGGACCTTCACATTGACGATGAAACACAGATATCGCATCAGAATTGAATACAAAAGGCACAATGCCGCATTAAGTACAAGAGTAGAGACTCTTCTTACAGTTGGTGCTTTGAACACTCCCTGTGAGACCAGTATTAGTTTCCGATACACCACTGCAGTTTCAATGTAATCCTTGGACCATCACATTGACGATGAAACATAGAAATCGCATCGGATTTATATACAAAAGGCACAATGCCGCCTTAAGTACAAGAATCGAGACTCTTCTTACGGTCGGTGCTTTGTGCATTCCCTGGGAAACCAGTCTTAGTTTCTGATACACCACTGCAGGTTCAATGTTTTCCTTGGACATACACATTTACGATGAAACACTGAAATTACATCGGAAATAAATACAAAAGACACAATGCCGCCTTAAGTGCAAGTAGAGTGAGAATTCTTAGGGTCTGTGCTCTGATCTTTTCCTATGAGACCAGTATTAGTTTCCGATACACCACTGCAGGTTCAATGTATTCCTTTTGCTTACACATTGACGATGAAACACTGAAATTACATCGGAATTAAATACAAAAGGCACAATGCCGCCTTAAGTTCAAAAAGAGTGAGACTTCTTTGAGTCTGTGATTTGATCCTTTCCTATGAGACCAGTATTAGTTTCCGATACACCACTGCAGGTTCAATGTATACCTCGGACCTTCACATTGACGATGAAACACAGAAATCGCATCGGAATAAAATACAAAACACAAAATGCCGCCTTGAGTACAAGAATTGAGACTCTTCTCAGAGTCGGTGCTATGAGCATCCCCTGTGAGACCAGTATTAGTTTCCGATACATGACTGCAGGTTCAATGTATTCATTGCAAATACACATTGACGATGAAACACTGAAATTACATCGGAATTAAATACAAAAGGCACAATGCCGCCTTAAGTTCAAAAAGAGTGAGACTTCTTTGAGTCTGTGATTTGATCCTTTCCTATGAGACCAGTATTAGTTTCCGATACACCACTGCAGGTTCAATGTATTCCTTGGACCTTCACGTTGACGATGAAACACAGAAATCGCATCGGAATTAAATAAAAAACGCACAATGCCGCCTTATACACAAGAATAGAGACTCTTTCTACAGGCAGTGTTTTCAGCATTCAGTGTGACACCAGTATAAGTTTCCGATACACCACTGCAGGTTCAATGTATTCCTTGGACCTTCACATTGACGATGATACACAGAAATTAATCGGAGTTAAAAACAAAAGGCACAATGCCGCCTTCAGTGCAAGTAGAGTGAGACTTCTTAGAGTCTGTGCTTTGATCCTTTCCTGTGAGACCAGTATTAGTTTCCGATACACCACTGCAGGTTCAATGTATTCCTTGGACCTTCACATTGACGATGAAACACAAAAATCGCATTGGAATTAAATACAAAAGGCACAATGCCGCCTTAAGTACAAGAATCGAGACTCTTCTTACAGTCGGTGTTTGATCCTTTCCTGTGAGACCAGTATTAGTTTCCGATAGACCACTTTAGGTTCAATATATACCTTGGACATTCACATTGACGATGAAACACTGAAATCGCATCGGAATAAAATACAAAAGGCACAATGCCGCATTAAATGCCAGAAGAGTGAGACTTCTTAGAGTCTGTGCTTTCATCCTATCCTGTGAGACCAGTATTAGTTTCCGATACACCACTGCAGGTTCAATGTATACCTTGGACCTTCACATTGACGATGAAACACAGAAATCGCATCGGAATAAAATACAAAAGGCACAATGCCGCATTAAGTACAAGAATAGAGACTCTTCTTACAGTTGGATCTTTGATCCTTTCCAGTGAGACCAGTATTAGTTTCCGATACACCACTGCAGGTTCAATGTATTCCTTAGACATACACATTGACGATGAAACACTGAAATTAAATCGAATTAAATACAAAAGGCACAATGCCGCCTAAAGTGCAAGAAGAGTGAGACTTCTTAGAGTCTGTGCTTTGATCCTTGCCTGTGAACCAGTATTAGGTTCCGATACACCACTGCAGGTGCAATGTATTCTTTGGACCTTCACTGTGACGATGAAACACAGATATCGCATCGGAATTAAATACAAAAGGCACAATGCCGCATTAAGTACAAGAATAGAGACTCTTCTTACAGTCGGTGCTTTGAGCATTCCCTGTGAGACCAGTATTAGTTTCCGATACAACACTGCAGGTTTAATTTTTTTTCCTAGGACATACACATTGACGAAGAAACACTGAATTTACATCGGAATTAAATACAAAAGTCACAATGCCGCTTTAAGTGCAAGGCGAGTGAGACTTCTTAGAGTCTGTGCTTTGATCCTTTCCTGTGAGACCAGTATTAGTATCCGATACACCACTGCGGGTTTAATGTATTCCTTGGACCTTCACATTGACGATGAAACACAGATATCGCATCGGAATTGAATACAAAACACAAAATGCCGGATTGAGTACAAGAATTGAGACTCTTCTCAGAGTCGGTGCTATGAGCATCCCCTGTGAGACCAGTATTAGTTTCCGATACATGACTGCAGGTTCAATGTATTCATTGCAAATACACATTGACGATGAAACACTGAAATTACATCGGAATTAAATACAAAAGACACAATGCCGCCTTAAGTGCAAGTAGAGTGAGAATTCTTAGGGTCTGTGCTCTGATCTTTTCCTATGAGACCAGTATTAGTTTCCGATACACCACTGCAGGTTCAATGTATTCCTTTTGCTTACACATTGACGATGAAACACTGAAATTACATCGGAATTAAATACAAAAGGCACAATGCCGCCTTTAGTGCAAGAAGAGTGAAACTTCTTAGAGTCTGTGCATTGATCCTTTCCATTGAGACCAGTATTAGTTTCCGATTCACCACTACAGGTTCAATGTTTTCCTTGGACATTCATATTGACGATGAAACACTGAAATTACATCTGAATTAAATACAAAGGGCACATTGCCGCCTTAAGTGCAAGAAGAGTGAGACATCTTAGAGTCTGAGCTTTGATCTTTTCCTATGAGACCAGTGTTAGTTTCCGATACACCTCTGCAGGTTCAATGTATTCCTTTTACGGACACATTGACGATGAAACACTGAAATTACATCGGAATTAAATACAAAAGGCACAATGCCGCCTTAAGTTCAAGAAGAGTGGGACTTCTTAGAGTCTGTGATTTGATCCTTTCCTATGAGACCAGTATTAGTTTCCGATTCACCACTGAAGGTTCAATGTATACCTTTTACAAACACATTGATGATGAAACACTGAAATTACATCGGATTTAAATACAAAAGGCACAATGCCGCCTTAAGCGCAAGAAGAGTGAGACTTCTTCGAGGCTGTGCTTTGATCCTTTCCTGTGAGACCAGTATTAGTTTCCGATACACCACTGCAGGTTCAATGTATACCTTGGACCTTCACATTGACGATGAAACACAGAAATCGCATCGGAATTAAATACAAAAGACACAATGGCACCTTAAGTACAAGAACAGAGACTCTTCTCAGAGTCGGTGCTTTGAGCATTCCCTGTGAGACCAGTATTAGTTTCCGATACACCACTGCAGGTTCAATGTATTCCTTGGACCTTCACATTGACGATGAAACACAAAAATCGCATTGGAATTAAATACAAAAGGCACAATGCCGCCTTAAGTACAAGAATCGAGACTCTTCTTACAGTCGGTGTTTCATCCTTTCCTGTGAGACCAGTATTAGTTTCCGATAGACCACTTTAGGTTCAATATATACCTTGGACATTCACATTGACGATGAAACACTGAAATCGCATCGGAATAAAATACAAAAGGCACAATGCCGCATTAAATGCCAGAAGAGTGAGACTTCTTAGAGTCTGTGCTTTGATCCTATCCTGTGAGACCAGTATTAGTTTCCGATACACCACTGCAGGTTCAATGTATACCTTGGACCTTCACATTGACGATGAAACACAGAAATCGCATCGGAATAAAATACAAAAGGCACAATGCCGCATTAAGTACAAGAATAGAGACTCTTCTTACAGTCGGATCTTTGATCCTTTCCAGTGAGACCAGTATTAGTTTCCGATACACCACTGCAGGTTCAATGTATTCCTTAGACATACACATTGACGATGAAACACTGAAATTAAATCGAATTAAATACAAATGGCACAATGCCGCCTAAAGTGCAAGAAGAGTGAGACGTCTTAGAGTCTGAGCATCGATCCTTTCCTGTGATACCAGTATTAGTTTCCGATACACCACTGCAGGGTCAATGTATTTCTTGGACCTTCACATTGACGATGAAACACAGAAATCGCATCGGAATTAAATACAAAGGGCACAATGCCGCATTAAGTACAAGAATAGAGACTCTTCTTACAGTCGGTTCTTTGATCCTTTCCAGTGAGACCAGTATTAGTTTCCGATACACCACTGCAGGTTCAATGTATTCCTTAGACATACACATTGACGATGAAACACTGAAATTAAATCGAGATAAATACAAAAGGCACAATGCCGCCTAAAGTGCAAGAAGAGTGAGACTTCTTAGAGTCTGTGCTTTGATCCTTGCCTGTGAACCAGTATTAGGTTCCGATACACCACTGCAGGTGCAATGTATTCTTTGGACCTTCACTGTGACGATGAAACACAGATATCGCATCGGAATTAAATACAAAAGGCACAATGCCGCCTTAAGTACAAGAATAGAGACTCTTCTTACAGTCGGTGCTTTGAGCATTCCCTGTGAGACCAGTATTAGTTTCCGATACAACACTGCAGGTTAAATTTTTTTTCCTAGGACATACACATTGACGAAGAAACACTGAAATTACATCGGAATTAAATACAAAAGTCACAATGCCGCTTTAAGTGCAAGGCGAGTGAGACTTCTTAGAGTCTGTGCTTTGATCCTTTCCTGTGAGACCAGTATTAGTTTCCGATACACCACTGCGGGTTTAATGTATTCCTTGGACCTTCACATTGACGATGAAACACAGATATCGCATCGGAATTGAAAACAAAAAGCACAATGCCGCATTAAGTACAAGAGTAGAGACTCTTCTTACAGTCGGTGCTTTGAACACTCCCTGTGAGACCAGTATTAGTTTCCGATACACCACTGCAGTTTCAATGTATTCCTTGGACCTTCACATTGACGATGAAACATAGAAATCGCATCGGATTTAAATACAAAAGGCACAATGCCGCCTTAAGTACAAGAATCGAGACTCTTCTTACGGTCGGTGCTTTGTGCATTCCCTGGGAAACCAGTCTTAGTTTCCGATACACCACTGCAGGTTCAATGTTTTCCTTGGACATACACATTTACGATGAAACACTGAAATTACATCGGAAATAAATACAAAAGACGCAATGCCGCCTTAAGTGCAAGTAAAGTGAGAATTCTTAGGGTCTGTGCTCTGATCTTTTCCTATGAGACCAGTATTAGTTTCCGATACACCACTGCAGGTTCAATGTATTCCTTTTGCTTACACATTGACGATGAAACACTGAAATTACATCGGAATTAAATACAAAATTCACAATGCCGCCTTAAGTTCAAAAAGAGTGAGACTTCTTTGAGTCTGTGATTTGATCCTTTCCTATGAGACCAGTATTAGTTTCCGATACACCACTGCAGGTTCAATGTATACCTCGGACCTTCACATTGACGATGAAACACAGAAATCGCATCGGAATAAAATACAAAACACAAAATGCCGCCTTGAGTACAAGAATTGAGACTCTTCTCAGAGTCGGTGCTATGAGCATCCCCTGTGAGACCAGTATTAGTTTCCGATACATGACTGCAGGTTCAATGTATTCATTGCAAATACACATTGACGATGAAACACTGAAATTACATCGGAATTAAATACAAAAGGCAGAATGCCGCCTTAAGTGCAAGAAGAGTGAGACTTCTTAGAGTCTGTGCTTTAATCCTTTCCTGTGAGACCAGTATTAGTTTCCGATACACCACTGCAGGTTCAATGTATTCCTTGGACCTTCACATTGACGATGAAACATAGAAATCGCATCGGAATTAAATACAATAGGCACAATGCCGCCTTAAGTTCAAGAATAGAGACTCATTTTGCAATCGGTGATTTGAGTACTCCATGTGGGACCAGTTTTAGTTTCCGATACACCACTGCACTTTCAATGTATACCTTGGACCTTTACATTGACGATGACCACAGATATCGCATCGGAATTAAAAACAAAAGGCACAATGCCGCCTTAAGTACGAGAAAAGAAACTCTTCTTACAGTCGGTGCTATGATCCATTTGTGTGAGACCAATATTAATCTCCGATACACCACTGCAGGTTCAATGTATTCCTTGGACATTCACATTGACGATGAAACACTGAAATTACATCGGAATTACATACAAAAGACAAAATGCCGCCTTAAGTGCAAGAAGAGTGAGACTTCTTAGAGTCTGCGCTTTGATCCTTTCCTATGAGACCAATAGTAGTTTCCGATACATCACTGCAGGTTCAATGTATTCTTTTTACATACACATTGAGGATGAAACACTGAAATTACATCGGAATTAAATACAAAAGGCACAATGCCGCCTTAAGTGCAAGAAGAGTGAAACTTCTTAGAGTCTGTGCATTGATCCTTTCCATTGAGACCAGTATTAGTTTCCAATTCACCACTACAGGTTCAATGTTTTCCTTGGACATTCATATTGATGATGAAACACTGAAATTACATCGGAATTAAATACACAATGCACAATGCCGCCTTAAGTGCAAGAAGAATGAGACTTCTTAGAGTCTGTGCTTTGATCCTTTCCTGTGGGACCAGTATTAGTTTCCGATACATCACTGCAGGGTTAATGTATTCCTTGGACCTTCACATTGACGATGAAACACAGAAATCGCATCGGAATTAAATACAAAAGGCACAATGCCGCCTTAAGTACGAGAATAGAGACTCTTCTTACAGTCGGTGCTTTGATCCATTTCTGTGAGACCAATATTATTTTCCGATACACCACTGCAGGTTCAATGTATTCGTTGGACGTTCACATTGACAATGGAACACTGAAATTACATCGGAATTTCATACGAAAGGCACAATGCCGCCTTAAGTGCAAGAAGAGTGAGACTTCTTAGAGTCTGTGCTTTGATCCTTTCCCATGAGACCAATATTAGTTTCCGATACACCACTGCGGGTTCAATGAAATCCTTTTACATACACATTGACGATGAAACACTAACATTACATCGGAATTAAATACAAAAGGCACAATGCTGCCTTAAGTACGAGAATAGAGACTCTTCTTACAGCCGGTGCTCTGATCCATTCCTGTGAGACTAGTATTAGTTTCCGATACACCACTGCAGGTTCAATGTATTCCTTGGACATTCACATTGACGATGAAACACTGAAATTATATCGGAATTAAATACAAAAGGCACAATGCCGCCATAAATGCAAGAAGAGGGAGACTTCTTAGAGTCTGTGCTTTGATAATTTCCTATGAGACCAGTATTAGTTTACGATACACCACTGCAGGTTCAAAGTATTCCATTTACATACACATTGACGATGAAACACTGAAATTACATCTGAATTAAATACAAAAGGCACAATTGCCCCTTAAGTGCAGGAAGAGTGAGACTTCTTAGAGTCTGTGCATTAATCCTGTCCTGTGAGACCAGTATTAGTTTCCGATACACCACTGCAGGTTCAATGTATTTCTTGGACCTTCACATTGACGATGAAACACAGAAATCGCATCGGAATTAAATACAAAAGGCACAATGCCGCATTAGAAAAAAGAATAGAGACTCTTCTTACAGTCGGTTCTTTGATCCTTTCCTGTGAGACCAGTATTAGTTTCTGATACACCACTGCAGGTTCAATGTATTCCTTGGACATTCACATTGACGATGAAACACTGAAATTATATCGGAATTGAATACAAAAGGCACAATGCCGCCATAAATGCAAGAAGAGGGAGACTTCTTAGAGTCTGTGCTTTGATAATTTCCTATGAGACCAGTATTAGTTTACGATACACCACTGCAGGTTCAAAGTATTCCATTTACATACACATTGACGATGAAACACTGAAATTACATCTGAATTAAATACAAAAGGCACAATTGCCCCTTAAGTGCAGGAAGAGTGAGACTTCTTAGAATCTGTGCTTTGATCTTTTCCTATGAGACCAGTATTACCTTCCGATACCCCACTGCAGGTTCAATGTATTCCATTTACTTACACATTGACGATGAAACACTGAAATTACATCGGAATTAAATACAAAAGTCACAATGCCGCTTTAAGTGCAAGAAGAGTGAGACTTCTTAGAGTCTGTGCTTTGATCCTTTCCTGTGAGACCAGTATTAGTTTCTGATACAACACTGTGGGTTCAATGTATTCCTTGGACCTTCACATTGACGATGAAACACAGAAATCGCATCGAAAGTAAATACAAAAGGCACAATGCAGCCTTAAGTACAAGAATCGAGACTCTTCTTACAGTCGGTGGTTTGAGCAATCCCTGTGAGACCAGTATAAGATTCTGATACACCACTGCAGGTTCAGTGTATTCCTTGGCCATACACATTGACGATGAAACACAGAAAACGCTTCGGAATTGAATACAAAAGGCACAATGCCGCATTAAGTACAAGTATAGAGACTCTTCTTACAGTCGGTACTTTGAACATTCCCTGTGAGGCCAGTATTAGTTTCCGATACACCACTGCAGTTTCAATGTATTCCTTGGACCTTGACATTGACGATGGAACAGACAAATCGCATTGGAATTAAATACAAAAGGCACAATGCCGCCTTAAGTACAAGACTCAAGACTCTTCTTACGGTCGGTGCTTTGAGCATTCCCTGGGAGACCAGTATTAGTTTCCGATACACCACTTCAGGTGCAATGTTTTCCTTGGACATACACATTTAAGATGAAAGACTGAAATCGCATCGGAATTAAATACAAAATGCACAATGCCGCCTTAAGTACAAGAATAGAGACTCTTCTTGCAGTCGGTGATTTGAGCATTCCCTGTGAGACCAGATTTAGTTTCCGATACACCACTGCACTTTCAATGTATACCTTGGACCTTCACATTGACGATGAAACACAGATATCGCATGTGAATTAAATACAATAGGCCCAATGCCGCCTTAAGTACGAGAATTGAAACTCTTCTTACAGTCGGTGCTTAGATCCATTTCTGTGAGACCAATATTAGTTTCCAATACACCACTGCAGGTTCAATGTTTTCCTTGGACTTTCACATTGACGATGAAACACTGAAATTACATCGGAATTACATACAAAAGGCACAAAGCCGCCTTAAGTGCAAGAAGAGTGAGACTTCTTAGAGTCTGTGCTTTGATCCATTCCTGTGGGACCAGTATTAGTTTCCGATACACCACTGCAGGTTCAATGTATTCCTTGAACATTCACATTGACGATGAAACACAGATATCGCGTCGGAATTAAGTAGAAAAGGCACAATGCCGCCTTAAGTACAAGAATCGAGACTCTTCTTATAGTCGGTGCTTTGAGCATTCCCTGTGGGACCAGTATTAGTTTCCGATACACCACTGCAGGTTCAATGTTTTCCTTGGACATACACATTTACGACGAAACACTGAAATCGCATCGGAATTAAATACAAAAGGCACATTGACGCCTTAAGTATAAGAATACAGACTCATTTTGCAGTCGGTGATTTGAGCACTCCCTGTGGGACCAGTATTAGTTTCCGATACACCACTGCACTTTCAATGTATACCCTGGACCTTCACATTGACGATGAACCACAGATATCGCATCGGAATTAAATACAAAAGGCACAATGCCGCCTTAAGTACGAGAATAGAAACTCTTCTTACAGTCGGTGCTTTGATCCATTTCTGTGAGACCAATATTAATTTCCGATACACCACTGCACGTTCAATGTATTCCTTGGACATTCACATTGACGATAAGACACTGAAATTACATCGGAATTACATACAAACGGCACAGTGCCGCCTTAAGTGCAAGAAGATTGAGACTTCTTAGAGTCTGCGCTTTGATCCTTTCCTATGAGACCAATTGTGGTTTCCGATACATCACTGCAGGTTCAAGGTATTCTTTTTACATACACATTGAGGATGAAACACTGAAATTACATCGGAATTAAATACAAAATGCACAATGCCGCCTCAAGTGCAATAAGAGTGAAACTTCTTAGAGTCTGTGCATTGATCCTTTCCTTTGAGACCAGTATTAGTTTCCGATACACCACTGCAGGTTCAATGTTTTCCTTGGACAATCAGATTGACGATGAAACACTGAAATTACATCGGAATTAAGTAAAAAAGGCACAATGCCGCCTTAAGTGCCCGAAGAGTGAGACTTCTTACAGTCTGTGCTTTGATCCTTTCCTGTGGGACCAGTAAAAGTTTCCGATACACCACCGCAGGTTCAATGTATTCCTTGCACCTTCACATTGACGATGAAACACTGAAATCGCATCGGAATTAAATACAAAAGGCACAATGCCGCATTAAGTACAAGAATAGAGACTCCTCTTACGGTCGGTTCTTTGATCCTTTCCTGTGAGACCAGTATTAGTTTCTGATACACCACTGCAGGTTCAATGTATTCCTTGGACATTCACATTGACTATGAAACACTGAAATTACATCGGAATTTAATACAAAAGGCACAATGCCGCCTTAAGTGCAAGAAGTGTGAGACTTCTTAGAGTCTGCGCTTTGATCCTTGTATATGAGACCAATATTAGTTTCCGATACATCACTGCAGGTTCAATGTATTCCTTTTACATACACATTCAGGATGAAACACTGTAAATACATCGGAATTAAATACAAAAGGCAAAATGCCGCCTTAAGTGCAAGAAGAATGAGACTTCTTAGAGTCTGTGCATTGAACTTTTCCTGTGAGACCAGTATTAGTTTCCGATACACCACTGCAGGTTCAATGTATTCCTTGGACCTTCACATTGACGATGAAACACAGAAATCGCATCGGAGTTAAATACAAAAGGCACAATGCCGCATTAAGTACAAGAATAGAGACTCTTCTTACAGTCGGTTCTTTGATCCTTTCCTGTGAGACCAGTATTAGTTTCTGATACACCACTGCAGGTTCAATGTATTCCTTGGACATTCACATTGACTATGAAACACTGGAATTACATCGGAATTAAATACAAAAGGAACAATGCCGCCTTGAATGCAAGAAGAGTGAGACTTCTTAGTGTCTGTGCTTTGATCCTTTCCTATGAGACCAGTATTAGTTTACGATACACCACTGCAGGTTCAAAGAATTCCATTTACATACACATTGACGAAGAAACACTGAAATTACATCGGAATTAAATACAAAAGGCACAATGCCGCCTTAAGTGCAAGAAGAGTGAGACGTCTTAGAGTCTGTGCTTTGATCATCTCCTATGAGACCAGTATTACTTTCCGATACACCACTGCAGGTTCAATGTATTCCTTTTACTTACACATTGGCGATGAAACAGTGAAATTACATCGGAATTAAATACAAAAGTCTCAATGCCGCTATAAGTGCAAGAAGAGTGAGACTTCTTAGAGTCTGTGCTTTGATCTTTCCTGTGAGACCAGTATTAGTTTCTGATACACCACTGCGGGTTCAATGTATTCCTTGGACCTTCACATTGACGATGAAACACAGAAATCGCATCGGAAGTAAATACAAAAGGCACAATGCAGCCTTAAGGACAATTATCGAGACTCTTCTTACAGTCGGTGGTTTGAGCAATCCCTGTGAGACCAGTATTAGTTTCCGATACACCACTGAAGGTTCAATGTATTCATTGCAAATACACATTGCCGATGAAACACTGAAATTACATCGGAATTAAATACAAAAGGCAGAATGCCGCCTTAAGTGCAAGAACAGTGAGACTTCTTAGAGTCTGTGCATTGATCCTTTCCTGTGAGACCAGTATTAGTTTCCGATACACCACTGCAGGTTCAATGTATTCCTTGGACCTTCACAGTGACGATGAAACACAGAAATCGCATCGGAATTAAATACAAAAGGCACAATGCCGCCTTAAGTACAAGAATAGTGACTCTTCTTACAGTCGGTGCTTTAAGCATCCCCTGTGAGATCAGTATTAGTTTCCGATACACCACTGCACGTTCAATGTATTCCTTGGACCATCACATTGACGATGAAACACAGATATGGCGTCGGAATTAAGTAGAAAAGGCACAATGCCGCCTTAAGTACAAGAATCGAGACTCTTCTTACAGTCGGTGCTTTGAGCATTCCCTGTGGGACCAGTATTAGTTTCCGATACACCACTGCAGGTTCAATGTTTTCCTTGGACATACAGATTTACGATGAAACACTGAAATCGCATCGGATTTAAATACAAAAGGCACAATGCCGCCTTAAGTACAAGAATAGAGACTCTTTTTGCAGTCGGTGATTTGAGCATTCCCTGTGGGACCAGTATTAGTTTCCGTTACACCACTGCACTTTCAATGTATACCTTGGACCTTCACATTGACGATGAACCACAGATATCGCATCGGAATTAAAAACAAAAGGCACAATGCCGCCTTAAGTACGAGAATAGAAACTCTTCTTACAGTCGGTGCTTAATCCATTTCTGTGAGACCAATATTAGTTTCCGATACACCACTGCAGTTTCAATGTACTCCTTGGACATTCACATTGACGATGAAACACTGAAATTACATCGGAATTACATACAAAAGGCACAATGCCGCCTTAAGTGCAAGAAGAGTGAGACTTCTTAGAGTCTGCGCTTTGACCCTTTCCTATGAGACCAATAGTAGTTTCGGATACATCACTGCAGGTTCAATGTATTCTTTTTACATACACATTGAGGTTGAAACACTGAAATTACATCGGAATTAAATACAAAATGCACAACGCCGCCTTAAGTGCAAGAAGAGTGAGACTTCTTAGAGTCTGTGCATTGATCCTTTCCTTTGAGACCAGTATTAGTTTCCGATACACCACTACAGGGTCAATGTTTTCCTTGGACATTCACATTGACGATGAAACACTGAAATTACATCGGAATTACTTACAAAAGGCACAATGCCGCCTTAAGTGCAAGAATAGTGAGACTTCTTAGAGTCTGTGCTTTGATCCTTTCCTGTGGGACCAGTATTAGTTTCCGATACACCACTGCAGGTTCAATGTATTCCTTGGACCTTCACATTGACGATAAAACACAGAAATCACATCGGAATTAAATACAAAAAGCACAATGCCGCATTAAGTACGAGAAAAGAGACTCTTCTTACAGTCGGTGCTTTGATCCATTTCTGTGAAACCAATATTATTTTCCGATACACCACTGCAGGTTCAATGTATTCCTTGGACATTCACATTGACAATGGAACACTGAAATTACATCGGAATTACATAGAAAAGGCACAATGCCGCCTTAAGTGCAAGAAGTGTGAGACTTCTTAGAGTCTGTGCTTTGATCCTTTCCCATGAGACCAGTTTTAGTTTCCGATACACCACTGCAGGTTCAATGTATTCCTTTTACATGCACATTGACGATGAAACACTAACATTACATCGGAATTAAATACAAAAGGCATAATGCCGATTTAAGTGCAAAAAGAGTGAGACTTCTTACAGTATGTGCTTTGATCCTTTCCTGTGGGACCAGTAAAAGTTTCCGATACACCACTGCAGGTTAAATGTATTCCTTGGACCTTCTCATTGACGATGAAACACTGAAATCGCATCGGAATTAAATACAAAAGGCACAATGCCGCATTAAGTACAAGACTCAAGACTCGTCTTACGGTCGGTGCTTTGAGCATTCCCTGGGAGACCAGTATTAGTTTCCGATACACCACTTCAGGTGCAATGTTTTCCTTGGACATACACATTTAAGATGAAAGACTGAAATCGCATCGGAATTAAATACAAAATGCACAATGCCGCCTTAAGTACAAGAATAGAGACTCTTCTTGCAGTCGGTGATTTGAGCATTCCCTGTGAGACCAGATTTAGTTTCCGATACACCACTGCACTTTCAATGTATACCTTGGACCTTCACATTGACGATGAAACACAGATATCGCATGTGAATTAAATACAATAGGCCCAATGCCGCCTTAAGTACGAGAATTGAAACTCTTCTTACAGTCGGTGCTTAGATCCATTTCTGTGAGACCAATATTAGTTTCCAATACACCACTGCAGGTTCAATGTTTTCCTTGGACTTTCACATTGACGATGAAACACTGAAATTACATCGGAATTACATACAAAAGGCACAAAGCCGCCTTAAGTGCAAGAAGAGTGAGACTTCTTAGAGTCTGTGCTTTGATCCATTCCTGTGGGACCAGTATTAGTTTCCGATACACCACTGCAGGTTCAATGTATTCCTTGAACATTCACATTGACGATGAAACACAGATATCGCGTCGGAATTAAGTAGAAAAGGCACAATGCCGCCTTAAGTACAAGAATCGAGACTCTTCTTATAGTCGGTGCTTTGAGCATTCCCTGTGGGACCAGTATTAGTTTCCGATACACCACTGCAGGTTCAATGTTTTCCTTGGACATACACATTTACGACGAAACACTGAAATCGCATCGGAATTAAATACAAAAGGCACATTGACGCCTTAAGTATAAGAATACAGACTCATTTTGCAGTCGGTGATTTGAGCACTCCCTGTGGGACCAGTATTAGTTTCCGATACACCACTGCACTTTCAATGTATACCCTGGACCTTCACATTGACGATGAACCACAGATATCGCATCGGAATTAAATACAAAAGGCACAATGCCGCCTTAAGTACGAGAATAGAAACTCTTCTTACAGTCGGTGCTTTGATCCATTTCTGTGAGACCAATTTTAATTTCCGATACACCACAGCACGTTCAATGTATTCCTTGGACATTCACATTGACGATAAGACACTGAAATTACATCGGAATTACATACAAACGGCACAGTGCCGCCTTAAGTGCAAGAAGATTGAGACTTCTTAGAGTCTGCGCTTTGATCCTTTCCTATGAGACCAATTGTGGTTTCCGATACATCACTGCAGGTTCAAGGTATTCTTTTTACATACACATTGAGGATGAAACACTGAAATTACATCGGAATTAAATACAAAATGCACAATGCCGCCTCAAGTGCAATAAGAGTGAAACTTCTTAGAGTCTGTGCATTGATCCTTTCCTTTGAGACCAGTATTAGTTTCCGATACACCACTGCAGGTTCAATGTTTTCCTTGGACAATCAGATTGACGATGAAACACTGAAATTACATCGGAATTAAGTAAAAAAGGCACAATGCCGCCTTAAGTGCCCGAAGAGTGAGACTTCTTACAGTCTGTGCTTTGATCCTTTCCTGTGGGACCAGTAAGAGTTTCCGATACACCACTGCAGGTTCAATGTATTCCTTGCACCTTCACATTGACGATGAAACACTGAAATCGCATCGGAATTAAATACAAAAGGCACAATGCCGCATTAAGTACAAGAATAGAGACTCCTCTTACGGTCGGTTCTTTGATCCTTTCCTGTGAGACCAGTATTAGTTTCTGATACACCACTGCAGGTTCAATGTATTCCTTGGACATTCACATTGACTATGAAACACTGAAATTACATCGGAATTTAATACAAAAGGCACAATGCCGCCTTGAATGCAAGAAGTGTGAGACTTCTTAGAGTCTGTGCTTTGATCCTCTCCTATGAGACCAGTATTAGTTTACGATACACCACTGCAGGTTCAAAGTATTCCATTTACATACACATTGACGATGAAACACTGAAATTACATCGGAATTAAATACAAAAGGCACAATGCCGCCTTAAGTGCAAGAAGAGTGAGACTTCTTAGAGTCTGCGCTTTGATCCTTTTATATGAGACCAATATTAGTTTCCGATACATCACTGCAGGTTCAATGTATTCCTTTTACATACACATTCAGGATGAAACACTGTAAATACATCGGAATTAAATACAAAAGGCAAAATGCCGCCTTAAGTGCAAGAAGAATGAGACTTCTTAGAGTCTGTGCATTGAACTTTTCCTGTGAGACCAGTATTAGTTTCCGATACACCACTGCAGGTTCAATGTATTCCTTGGACCTTCACATTGACGATGAAACACAGAAATCGCATCGGAGTTAAATACAAAAGGCACAATGCCGCATTAAGTACAAGAATAGAGACTCTTCTTACAGTCGGTTCTTTGATCCTTTCCTGTGAGACCAGTATTAGTTTCTGATACACCACTGCACGTTCAATGTATTCCTTGGACATTCACATTGACTATGAAACACTGAAATTACATCGGAATTAAATACAAAAGGCACAATGCCGCCTTGAATGCAAGAAGAGTGAGACTTCTTAGTGTCTGTGCTTTGATCCTTTCCTATGAGACCAGTATTAGTTTACGATACACCACTGCAGGTTCAAAGAATTCCATTTACATACACATTGACGATGAAACACTGAAATTACATCGGAATTAAATACAAAAGGCACAATGCCGCCTTAAGTGCAAGAAGAGTGAGACTTCTTAGAGTCTGTGCTTTGATCATCTCCTATGAGACCAGTATTACTTTCCGATACACCACTGCAGGTTCAATGTATTCCTTTTACTTACACATTGGCGATGAAACACTGAAATTACATCGGAATTAAATACAAAAGTCTCAATGCCGCTATAAGTGCAAGAAGAGTGAGACTTCTTAGAGTCTGTGCTTTGATCTTTCCTGTGAGACCAGTATTAGTTTCTGATACACCACTGCGGGTTCAATGTATTCCTTGGACCTTCACATTGACGATGAAACACAGAAATCGCATCGGAAGTAAATACAAAAGGCACAATGCAGCCTTAAGGACAATTATCGAGACTCTTCTTACAGTCGGTGGTTTGAGCAATCCCTGTGAGACCAGTATTAGTTTCCGATACACCACTGAAGGTTCAATGTATTCATTGCAAATACACATTGCCGATGAAACACTGAAATTACATCGGAATTAAATACAAAAGGCAGAATGCCGCCTTAAGTGCAAGAACAGTGAGACTTCTTAGAGTCTGTGCATTGATCCTTTCCTGTGAGACCAGTATTAGTTTCCGATACACCACTGCAGGTTCAATGTATTCCTTGGACCTTCACAGTGACGATGAAACACAGAAATCGCATCGGAATTAAATACAAAAGGCACAATGCCGCCTTAAGTACAAGAATAGTGACTCTTCTTACAGTCGGTGCTTTAAGCATCCCCTGTGAGATCAGTATTAGTTTCCGATACACCACTGCACGTTCAATGTATTCCTTGGACCATCACATTGACGATGAAACACAGATATGGCGTCGGAATTAAGTAGAAAAGGCACAATGCCGCCTTAAGTACAAGAATCGAGACTCTTCTTACAGTCGGTGCTTTGAGCATTCCCTGTGGGACCAGTATTAGTTTCCGATACACCACTGCAGGTTCAATGTTTTCCTTGGACATACAGATTTACGATGAAACACTGAAATCGCATCGGATTTAAATACAAAAGGCACAATGCCGCCTTAAGTACAAGAATAGAGACTCTTTTTGCAGTCGGTGATTTGAGCATTCCCTGTGGGACCAGTATTAGTTTCCGTTACACCACTGCACTTTCAATGTATACCTTGGACCTTCACATTGACGATGAACCACAGATATCGCATCGGAATTAAAAACAAAAGGCACAATGCCGCCTTAAGTACGAGAATAGAAACTCTTCTTACAGTCGGTGCTTAATCCATTTCTGTGAGACCAATATTAGTTTCCGATACACCACTGCAGTTTCAATGTACTCCTTGGACATTCACATTGACGATGAAACACTGAAATTACATCGGAATTACATACAAAAGGCACAATGCCGCCTTAAGTGCAAGAAGAGTGAGACTTCTTAGAGTCTGCGCTTTGACCCTTTCCTATGAGACCAATAGTAGTTTCGGATACATCACTGCAGGTTCAATGTATTCTTTTTACATACACATTGAGGTTGAAACACTGAAATTACATCGGAATTAAATACAAAATGCACAACGCCGCCTTAAGTGCAAGAAGAGTGAGACTTCTTAGAGTCTGTGCATTGATCCTTTCCTTTGAGACCAGTATTAGTTTCCGATACACCACTACAGGGTCAATGTTTTCCTTGGACATTCACATTGACGATGAAACACTGAAATTACATCGGAATTACTTACAAAAGGCACAATGCCGCCTTAAGTGCAAGAATAGTGAGACTTCTTAGAGTCTGTGCTTTGATCCTTTCCTGTGGGACCAGTATTAGTTTCCGATACACCACTGCAGGTTCAATGTATTCCTTGGACCTTCACATTGACGATAAAACACAGAAATCACATCGGAATTAAATACAAAAGCACAATGCCGCATTAAGTACGAGAAAAGAGACTCTTCTTACAGTCGGTGCTTTGATCCATTTCTGTGAAACCAATATTATTTTCCGATACACCACTGCAGGTTCAATGTATTCCTTGGACATTCACATTGACAATGGAACACTGAAATTACATCGGAATTACAAAGAAAAGGCACAATGCCGCCTTAAGTGCAAGAAGTGTGAGACTTCTTAGAGTCTGTGCTTTGATC
The DNA here is from genome assembly GCF_023864345.2 of Schistocerca serialis cubense. NCBI lineage: Eukaryota > Metazoa > Arthropoda > Insecta > Orthoptera > Acrididae > Schistocerca > Schistocerca serialis. Next base: position 35,501,625 of record NC_064643.1, on the reverse strand, counting down.
CTTTCCCATGAGACCAGTTTTAGTTTCCGATACACCACTGCAGGTTCAATGTATTCCTTTTACATGCACATTGACGATGAAACACTAACATTACATCGGAATTAAATACAAAAGGCATAATGCCGATTTAAGTGCAAAAAGAGTGAGACTTCTTACAGTATGTGCTTTGATCCTTTCCTGTGGGACCAGTAAAAGTTTCCGATACACCACTGCAGGTCAAATGTATTCCTTGGACCTTCTCATTGACGATAAAACACTGAAATCGCATCGGAATTAAATACAAAAGGCACAATGCCGCATTAAGTACAAGAATAGAGACTCTTCTTACAGTCGGTTCTTTGATCCTTTCCTGTGAGACCAGTATTAGTTTCTGATACACCACTGCAGGTTCAATGTATTCCTTGGACATTCACATTGACTATGAAACACTGAAATTACATCGGAATTAAATACAAAAGGCACAATGCCGCCTTAAGTGCAAGAAGAGTGAGACTTATTAGAGTCTGTGCTTTGATCATTTCCTATGAGACCAGTATTACTTTCCGATACACCACTGCAGTTTCAATGTATTCCTTTTACTTACACATTGACGATGAAACACTGAAATTACATCGGAATTAAATACTAAAGTCACAATTCCGCTTTAAGTGCAAGAAGAGTGAGATTTCTTAGAGTCTGTGCTATGATCCTTTCCTGTGAGACCAGTATTAGTTTCTGATACACCACTGCGGGTTCAATGTATTCCTTGGACCTTCACATTGACGATGAAACACAGAAATCACATCGGAAGTAAATACAAAAGGCACAATGCCGCCTTAAGTGCAAGAAGAGTGAGACTTATTAGAGTCTGTGCTTTGATCATTTCCTATGAGACCAGTATTACTTTCCGATACACCACTGCAGTTTCAATGTATTCCTTTTACTTACACATTGACGATGAAACACTGAAATTACATCGGAATTAAATACTAAAGTCACAATTCCGCTTTAAGTGCAGGAAGTGTGAGACTTCTTAGAGTCTGTGCTTTGATCCTTTCCTATGAGACCAGTATTAGTTTACGATACACCACTGCAGGTTCAAAGTATTCCATTTACATGCACATTGACGATGAAACACTAACATTACATCGGAATTACATACAAAAGGCATAATGCCGCCTTAAGTGCAAAAAGAGTGAGACTTCTTACAGTATGTGCTTTGATCCTTTCCTGTGGGACCAGTAAAAGTTTCCGATACACCAATGCAGGTTAAATGTATTCCTTGGACCTTCTCATTGACGATGAAACACTGAAATCGCATCGGAATTAAATACAAAAGGCACAATGCCGCATTAAGTACAAGAATAGAGACTCTTCTTACAGTCGGTGCTTTGATCCATTTCTGTGAAACCAATATTATTTTCCGATACACCACTGCAGGTTCAATGTATTCCTTGGACATTCACATTGACAATGGAACACTGAAATTACATCGGAATTACATAGAAAAGGCACAATGCCGCCTTAAGTGCAAGAAGAGTGAGACTTCTTAGAGTCTGTGCTTTGATCCTTTCCCATGAGACCAGTTTTAGTTTCCGATACACCACTGCAGGTTCAAAGTATTCCATTTACATACACATTGACGATGAAACACTGAAATTACATCGGAATTAAATACAAAAGGCACAATGCCGCCTTAAGTACAAGAAGAGTGAGACTTCTTAGAGTCTGCGCTTTGATCCTTTTATATGAGACCAATATTAGTTTCCGATACATCACTGCAGGTTCAATGTATTCCTTTTACATACACATCGAGGATGAAACACTGTAAATACATCGGAATTATATACAAAAGGCAAAATGCCGCCTTAAGTGCAAGAAGAATGAGACTTCTTAGAGTCTGTACATTGATCTTTTCCTGTGAGACCAGTATTAGTTTCCGATACACCACTGCAGGTTCAATGTATTCCTTGGACCTTCACATTGACGATGAAACACAGAAATCGCTTCGGAATTAAATACAAAAGGCACAATGCCGCATTAAGTACAAGAATAGAGACTCTTCTTACAGTCGGTTCTTTGATCCTTTCCTGTGAGACCAGTACTAGTTTCTGACACCACTGCACGTTCAATGTATTCCTTGGACATTCACATTGACTATGAAACACTGAAATTACATCGGAATTAAATACAAAAGGCACAATGCCGCCTTGAATGCAAGAAGAGTGAGACTTCTTAGAGTCTGTGCTTTGATCCTTTCCTATGAGACCAGTATTAGTTTACGATACACCACTGCAGGTTCAAAGTATTCCATTTACATACACATTGACGATGAAACACTGAAATTACATCGGAATTAAATACAAAAGGCACAATGCCGCCTTAAGTGCAAGAAGAGTGACACTTATTAGAGTCTGTGCTTTGATCATTTCCTATGAGACCAGTATTACTTTCCGATACACCACTGCAGTTTCAATGTATTCCTTTTACTTACACATTGACGATGAAACACTGAAATTACATCGGAATTAAATACTAAAATCACAATTCCGCTTTAAGTGCAAGAAGAGTGAGATTTCTTAGAGTCTGTGCTTTGATCCTTTCCTGTGAGACCAGTATTAGTTTCTGATACACCACTGCGGGTTCAATGTATTCCTTGGACCTTCACATTGACGATGAAACACAGAAATCACATCGGAAGTAAATACAAAAGGCACAATGCAGCCTTAAGTACAAGAATCGAGACTCTTCTTACAGTCGGTGGTTTGAGCAATCCCTGTGAGACCAGTATTAGTTTCCGATACATCACTGAAGGTTCAATGTATTCATTGCAAATACACATTGCCGATGAAACACTGAAATTACATCGGAATTAAATACAAAAGGCAGAATGCCGCCTTAAGTGCAAGAAGAGTGAGACTTCTTAGAGTCTGTGCATTGATCCTTTCCTGTGAGACCAGTATTAGTTTCCGATACACCACTGCAGGTTCAATGTATTCCCTGGACCTTCACATTGACGATGAAACACAGAAATCGCATCGGAATTAAATACAAAAGGCACAATGCCGCGTTAAGTACAAGAATAGTGACTCTTCTTACAGTCGGTGCTTTAAGCATTCCCTGTGAGACCAGTATTAGTTTCCGATACACCACTGCAGGTTCAATGTATTCCTTTGACCTTCACATTGACGATGAAACACAGATATGGCGTCGGAATTAAATACAAAAGTCACAATGCCGCCTTAAGTACAAGAATAGAGACTCTTTTTGCAGTCGGTGATTTGAGCATTCCCTGCGGGACCAGTATTAGTTTCCGATAAACCACTGCACTTTCAATGTATACCTTGGACCTTCACATAGACGATGAACCACAGATATCGCATCGGAATTAAAAACAAAAGGCACAATGCCGCCTTAAGTACGAGAATAGAAACTCTTCTTACAGTCGGTGCTTTGATCCATTTCTGTGAGACCAATATTAGTTTCCGATACACCACTGCAGTTTCAATGTATTCCTTGGACATTCACATTGACGATGAAACACTGAAATTACATTGGAATTACATACAAAAGGCACAATGCCGCCTTAAGTGCAAGAAGAGTGAGACTTCTTAGAGTCTGCGCTTTGATCCTTCCCTATGAGACCAATAGTAGTTTCCGATACATCACTCCAGGTTCAATGTATTCTTTTTACATACACATTGAGGACGAAACACTGAAATTACATCGGAATTAACTACAAAAGGCACAATGCCGCCTTAAGTGCAAGAAGAGTGAAACTTCTCAGAGTCTGTGCATTGATCCTTTCCTTTGAGACCAGTATTAGTTTCCGATACACCACTACAGGTTCAATGTTTTCCTTGGACATTCACATTAACGATGAAACACTGAAATTACATCGGAATTACTTACAAAAGGCACAATGCCGCCTTAAGTGCAAGAAGAGTGAGACTTCTTAGAGTCTGTGCTTTGATCCTTTCCCATGAGACCAGTATTAGTTTCCGATACACCACTGCAGGTTCAATGTATTCCTTTTACATACACATTGACGATGAAACACTAACAATACATCGGAATTAAATACAAAAGGCATAATGCCGCCTTAAGTGCAAGAAGAGTGAGACTTCTTAGAGTCTGTGATTTGATCCTTTCCTATGAGACCAGTATTAGTTTCCGATACACCACTGCAGGTTCAATGTATTCCTTTTACATACACGTTGACGATGAAACACTGAAATTACATCGGAATTAAATACAAAAGGCAACAGGCCGTCTTAAGTGCAAGAAGAGTGAGACTTCTTAGAGTCTGTGCTTTGATCCTTTCCTGACAGACCAGTATTAGTTTCCGATACACCACTTCAGGTTCAATGTATTCCTTGGACCTTCGCATTGACGATGAAATACAGAAATCGTATCGGAATTAAATACAAAAGGCACAATGCCGCATTTAGTACAAGAATAGAGACACTTCTTACTGTACGTGTTTGATCCCTTCCTGTGAGGCCAGTATTAGTTTCCGATACACCACTGCAGGTTCAATGTATTACTTTGACATTCACATTGACGATGAAACACTGAAATTACATCATAATTACATAGAAAAGGCACAATGCCTCCTTAAATGCAAGAAGGGTGAGACTTCTTAGAGTCTGTGCTTTGCTCCTTTCCTATGAGAACAGTATTAGTTTCCGATACTCCACTGCAGGTTCAATGTATTCCTTGGACCTTCACATTGACGATGAAACACAGAAATTACATCGGAATTAAATACATAAGGCACAATGACGCCATAAATGCAACAAGAGTGAGACTTCTTAGAGTCTGTGCTTTGATCCTTTCCTGTGAGACCAGTATTTGTTAACGATACACCACTGCAGGTTCAATGTATTCCTTGTACATTCACATTGACGCAGAAACACTGACATTACATCAAAATTAAATACCAAAGGCACAATGCCGCCTTAAATGCAAGATGAGTGAGACTTCTTAGTGTCTGTGCTTTGGTCCGTTCCTGTGAGACCAGTATTAGTTTCCGATACACCAATGCAGGTTCAATGTATTCCATGGACATTCACATTGACGATGAAAAACTGAAATTACATCAAAATTAAATACAAAAGGCACAATGCCGCAATTAAATGCCAGAAGAGTGAGACTTCTTAGAGTCTGTGCTTTGATCCTTTCCTAAGAGACCAGTATTAGTTTCCGATACACCACTGCAAGTTCAATGTATTCCTTGGACCTTCACATTGACGACGAAACACAGAAATCGCATCGGAATTAAATACACAAGGCACAATGCCACCTTAAGTACAAGAATGTAGACTCTTCCTAGAGTCGGTGCTTTGATCCTTTCCTATGAGACCAGTATTAGTTTCCGATACACCACTGCACGTTCAAAGAATTCCTTTTACATACACATTGACGATGAAACACTGAAATTACATAGGAAATAAATACAAAAGGCACAATGCCGCCTTAAGTGCAAGAAGAAAGAGACTTATTGGAGCCAGTGCTTTGATTCTTTCCTATGAGACCAGTATTAGTTTCCGATACACCACTGCAGGTTCAATGTATTCCTTGGACCTTCACATTGACGATGAAACACTGAAATTACATCAAAATTAAATACAAAAGGCACAATGCCGCCTTAAGTACAAGAATATAGACTCTTCTTACCGTCGGTTCATTGATCCTTTCCTGTGAGACCAGTATTAGTTCCCGATACACCACTGCAGGTTCAATGTATTCCTTGGACATTCACATTGACGATGAAACACAGAAATTACATCGGAATTAAATACAAGAGGCACAATGCCGCCTTAAATCCAAGAAGAGTGAGACTTCTTAGAGTCTGTGCTTTGATCCTTTCCTATGAGACCAGTATTAGTTTCCGATACACCACTGGAGGTTCAATGCATTCCTTTTACATACACATTGACGATGAAACACTAACATTACATCGGAATTAAATACAAAAGGCACAAAGCCGCCTTAAGTGCAAGAAGAGTGAGACTTCTTAGAGTGTGTGCTTTGATCATTTCCTGTGAGACCAGTATCAGTTTCCGATACACCACTGCAGGTTCAATGTATTCCTTGGACATACACATTGACGATCAAACACTAAAATTACATCGGAATCAAATACAAATGGCACAACGCCGCCTTAAGTGCAAGAAGAGTGAGCCTTCTTACAGTCTGCGCTTTGATCCTTTACTATGAGACCAGTATTAGTTTCCGATACACCACTGCAGGTTCAATGTATTCCTTGGACATACACATTGCCGATGAAACACTGAATTTACATCGGAATTGCATACGAAAGGCACAATGCTGCCTTAAGAGCAAGAAGAGTGAGACTTCTTTGACTCTGTGCGATGATCCTTTCCTGTAAGACCAGTATTAGTTTCCGATACACCACTGCTGGTTCAAAGTAATCCTTGGACCTTCACATTGACGATGAAACACAGAAATCGCATCGGAATTAAATACAAAAGGCACAATGCCGCCTTAAGTACAATAATAGAGATTCTTCTTACAGTCTGTGCCTTGAATACTCTTTGTGAGACCAGTATTAGTTTTCGATACACCACTGCCGGCTCAATGTATTCCTTGGACTTTCACATTGACGATGAAACACTGAAATCACATCGGAATAAAACACAAAAGGCAGAATGCCGCCTTAAGTGCAAGAAGAGTGAGACTTCTTAGAGTCTGCCTTTTGATCCTTTCCTGTGAGACCAGTATTAGTTTCCGATAGACCACTGCAGGGTCAATGTATTCCTTGGACCTTCACATTGACAACTAAATACTGAAATTACATCGGAATTAAATACAAAAGGCACAATGACGCCATGAGAACAAGTAGAGTGAGACTTCTTAGAGTATGTGCTTTGATCCTTTCCTATGAGACCAGTATTAGTTTCCGAACACCACTGCAGTTTCAATGTATTCCTTTTACATACACATAGACGATGAAACACTGAAATTACATCGGACTTAAATACAAAATAAATAATGCCGCCTTAAGTGCAAGAAGAGTGAGTCTTCCTAGAATCTGTGCTTTGATCCTTTACTGTGAGACCAGTATTATTTTCCGATACACCACTGCAGGTTCAATGTATTCCTTTTAAATACACATTGGCGATGAAACACTGATATTACATCGGAATTAAATGCAAAAGGCCAAATGCCGTCTTAAGTACATGAACAATGAGACTTCTTAGAGTCTGTGCTTTGATCCTTTCCTGACAGACCAGTATTAGTTTGCGGTACACCACTGCAGGTTCAATGTATTCCTTGGACATTCGCATTAAGGTTGAAATACAGAAATCGGATCGGAATTAAATACAAAAGGCACAATGCCGCCTTTAGTACAAGAATAGAGACCCTTCTTACTGTTGGTGTTTGATCCTTTCCTGTGAGACCAGTATTAGTTTCCGATACACCACTGATGGTTCAATGTATTCCTTGGACATTCACATTGACGATGAAACACTGAAATTACATCAGAATTACATAGAAAAGGCACAATACCGCCTTAAAAGCAAGAAGAGTGATACTTCTTAGAGTCTGTGCTTTGATCCTTTCCTTTGAGAACAGTATTAGCTTCCGATACACCACAGCAGGTTCAATGTATTCCTTGGACCTGCACATTGGCGATGAAACACAGAAATTACATCGGATTTAAATACAAAAGGCACAATGACGCCTTAAATGAAAGAAGAGTGAGACTTCTTAGAGTCTGTGCTTTGATACTTTCCTATGAGACCAGTATTAGTTTCCGATACACCACTGCAGGTTCAATGTATTTACTGGACCTTCACATTGACAACGAAATACTGAAATCGCATCGAAATTAAATACAAAGGGCACAATGCCGCCTTAACTACACAAATATGGACTCTTCTTACAGTCGGTTCTTTGATCCTTTCCTGTGAGACCAGTGTTAGTTTCCGATACACCACTGCAGGTTCAATGTGTTCCTTGGACATTCACATTGACGATGAAAAACTGATATTACATCCGAAATAAATACAAAAGGCACAATGCCGCCTTAATTGCAAGAAGAGAGATACTTCTTCGTGTCTGTGCTTTGATTCTTTCCTATGAGACCAGTATTAGTTTCCGATACACCACTGCAGGTTCAATGCATTCCTTTTACAAATACATTGACGATGAAACACTGAAATTACATCGTAATTAAATAGTAAAGGCACAATGCCGCCTTAAGTGCAAGAAGAGTGAGACTTCTTAGCGTCCGTGCTTTGATCTTTTCCTGTGAGACCAGTATTAGTTTCCGAAACACCACTGCAGGATCAATGTATTCCTTGGACATTCACATTGACGATGAAACACTGAAATTACATCAAAATTCAATACAAAATGCACAATGCCGCATTAAATGCAAGAAGAGTGATACTTCTTAGAGTCTGTGTTTTAATCCTTTCCTATGAGACCAGTATTAGATTCCGATACACCACTGCAGGTTCAATGGATTCCTTGGACCTTCACATTGACGATGAAACACAGAGATCGCATCAGAATTAAATACAAAGGGCACAAAGCCGCATTAAGTACAAGAAAAGAGACTCTTCTTACAGTCGGTTCTTTGATCCTTTCCTGTGAGACCAGTATTAGTTTCCGATACACCACATCAGGTTCAATGTATTCCTTGGACATTCATATTGACGATGAAACCCTGATATTACATCGGAATTAAATACAAAAGGCACAATGCTGCCTTAAATGAAAGAAGAGTGAGACTTCTTAGAGTCTGTGCTTTGATCCTTTCCTGTGAGACCAGTGTTAGTTTCCGATACACCACTGCAGGTTCAATGTATTCCTTTTACATACACATTGACGATGAAACACTAACATTACATCGGAATAAATACAAAAGGCACAATGCAGCCTTATGTGCAAGAAGAGTGAGACTTCTTAGGGTCTGTGATTTGATCCTTTCCTTTGAGACCAGTATTAGTTTCGGAACACCACTGCAGGTTCAATGTGTTCCTTTTACATACACATTGACGATGAAACACTGAAATTACATCGGAATTATATACAAAAGTAATAATGCCGCCTTAAGTGCAAGAAGTGTGAGACTTCTTAGAGTCTGTGCTTTGATCCTTTCCTGTGAGACCAATATTAGTTTCCGATACACCACTGCAGGTACAATGTATTCCTTGGACCTTCACATTGACGATGAAACACAGAAATTACATCGGAATTAAATACAAAAGGCACAATGACGCCTTAAATGCAAGATGAGTGAGACTTATTAGAGTCTGTGCTTTGATCCTTTCCTGTGAGACCAGTATTAGTTTCCGATACACCACCGCAGGTTCAATGTATTCCTTGGACATTCACATTGACCATGAAACACTGAAATTACATCAAAATTAAATACAAAATGCACAATGCCACATTAAATGCAAGAAGAATGATACTTCTTAGAGTCTGTGCTTTGATCCTTTCCTATGAGACCAGTATTAGTTTCCGATACACCACTGCAGGTTCAATGTATTCCTTGGACCTTCACATTGCCGACGAAACACAGAAATCGCATCGGAATTAAATACAAAAGGCACAATGCCACCTTAAGTACAAGAATGTAGACTCTTCTTAGAGTCGGTGCTTTGATCCTTTCCTGTGAGACCAGTATTAGTTTCCGATACACCACTGGAGGTTCAATGAATTCCTTTTACATACACATTGACGTTGAAACACTGAAATTACATAGGAAAAAAATACAAAAGGCACAATGCCGCCTTAAGTGCAAGAAGAGTGAGACTTATTGGAGTCAGTGCTTTGATTCTTTCCTATGAGACCAGTATTAGTTTCCGATACACCACTGCAGGTTCAATGTATTTCTTGGACCTTCACATTGACAACGAAATACTGAAATCGCATCGAAATTAAATACAAAGGGCACAATGCCGCCTCAACTACAAGAATATGGACTCTTCTTACAGTCGGTGCTTTGATCCTTTCCTGTGAGACCAGTGTTAGTTTCCGATACACCACTGCATTTTCAATGTGTTCCTTGGACATTCACATTGACGATGAAAAACTGATACTACATCCGAATTAAATACAAAAGGCACAATGCCGCCTTAAGTGCAAGAAGAGAGAAACTTCTTCGTGTCTGTGCTTTGATTCTTTCCTATGAGGCCAGTATTAGTTTCTGATACACCACTGCAGGTTCAATGCATTCCTTTTACATATACATTGACGATGAAACACTGAAATTACATCGTAATTAAATAGAAAAGGCACAATGCCGCCTTAAGTGCAAGAAGAGTGAGACTTCTTATAGTCCGTGCTTTGATCTTTTCCTGTGAGACCAGTATTAGTTTCCGAAACACCACTGCAGGATCAATGTATTCCTTGGACATTCACATTGACAATGAAACACTGAAATTACGAAGGAATTACATATAAAAGGAACAATGCCGCCTTAAGTGCATGTAGAGTGAGACTTCTTAGAGTCTGCGCTTTGATCCCTTCCTATGAGACCAATATTAGTTTCCGATACATCACTGCAGGTTCAATGTATTCTTTATACATACACATTGAGAGTGAAACACTGAAATTACATCGGAATTAAATACAGAAAGCACAATGCCGCCCTAAGTGCAAGAAGAGTGAGACTTCTCAGAGTCTGTGCATCGATCCTTTCCTGTGTGACCAGTATTAGTTTCCGATACACCACTGCGGGTTCAATGTATTCCTTGGACCTTCACATTGACGATGAAACACAGAGATCGCATCAGAATTAAATACAAAAGGCACAAAGCCGCATTAAGTACAAGAATAGAGACTCTTCTTACAGTCGGTTCTTTGATCCTTTCCTGTGAGACCAGTATTAGTTTCCGATACACCACTGCAGGTTCAATGTATCCCTTGGACATTCACATTGACGATGAAACACTGAAATTACATCGGAATTAAATACAAAAGGCACAATGCTGCCTTAAATGCAAGAAGAGTGAGACTTCTTAGGGTCTGTGATTTGATCCTTTCCTTTCAGACCAGTATTAGTTTCGGAACACCACTGCAGGTTCAATGTGTTCCTTTTACATAGACATTTACGATGAAACATTAAATTACATCGAAATTAAATAAAAAAGGAATAATGCCGCCTTCAGTGCAAGAAGTGTGAGACTTCTAAGAGTCTGTGCTTTGAGCCATTCCTGTGAGACCAGTATTAGTTTCCGATACACCACTGCAGGTTCAATGTATTCCTTGGACCTTCACATTGACGAGGAAACACAGAAATCGCATCGGAATTAAATACAAAATGCACAATACCGCATTAAATGCAAGAAGAGTGAGACTTCTTAGAGTCTGTGCTTTGATCCTTTCCTATGAGACCAGTATTAGTTTCCGATACACCACTGCAGGTTCAATGTATTCCTTGGACCTTCACATTGACGAGGAATCACAGAAATCGCATCGGAATTAAATACAAAAGGCACAATGCCACCTTAAGTACAAGAATGTAGACTCTTCTTAGAGTCGGTGCTTTGATCCTTTCCTATGAGACCAGTATTAGTTTCCGATACATTACTGCAGGTTCAATGAATTCGTTTTACATACACATTGACGATGAAACACTGAAATTACATAGGAAATAAATACAAAAGACACAATGCCGCCTTAAGTGCAAGAAGAGTGAGTCTTATTGGAGCCTGTGCTTTGATTCTTTCCTATGACACCAGTATTAGTTACCGATACACCACTGCAGGTTCAATGTATTTCTTGGACCTTCACATTGACGACGAAACGCAGTAATCGCATCGGAATTAAATACAAAAGGCACAATGCCGCCTTAAGTACAAGAATATAGACTCTTCTTACAGTCGGTTCTTTGATCCTTTCCTGTGAGACCAGTATTAGTTTCCGATACACCACTGCAGGTTCAATGTATTCCTTGGACATTCACATTGACGATGAACCACTGAAATTACATCGGAATTAAATACAAAAGGCACAAGGCCGCCTTAAATGCAAGAAGAGTGAGACTTCTTAGAGTCTGTACTTTTAGCCTTTCCTATGATACCAGTATTAGTTTCCGATACACCACTGCAGGTTCAATGTACTCCTTTTACATACACATTGACGATGAAACACTAACATTACATCGGGATTAAATACAAAAGGCACAAAGCCGCCTTAAGTGCAAGAAGAGTGAGAATTCTTTGAGTCGGTGCTTTGATCCTTTCCTATGAGACCAGTATTAGTTTCCGATACACCACTGCAGGTTCAATGAATTCCTTTTACATACACATTTACGATGATACACTGAAATTAGATCGGAATTAAATACAAAAGGAATAATGCCGCCTTAAGTGCAAGAAGAGTGAGTTTTCTTAGAGTCTGTGCTTTGATCCTTTCCTGTGAGACCAGTATTAGTTTCCGATACACTACTGCTGGTTCAATGTATTCCTTGGACCTTCACATTGACGATGAAACACTGAGATTACATCAAAGTTAAATACAAAAGGCACAATGCCGCATTAAATGCAAGAAGAGTGAGACTTCTTAGAGTCTGTGCGTTGATCCTTTCCTGTGAGACTAGTACTAGTTTCCGATACACCACTGCAGGATCAATGTATTTCTTGGACATTCACATTGGCGATGAAAAACTGCAATTACATCGGAATTAAATAAAAAAGGCACAATTTCGCCTTAAGTACAAGAATATAGACTCTTCTTACAGTCGGTTCCTTGATTCTTTCCTGTTAGACCAGTATTAGTTTCCGATACACCACTGCAGGTTCAATGTATTCCTTGGACATTCACATTGACGATGAAAAACTGCAATTACATAGGAATTAAGTACAAAAGGTACAATTCCGCCTTAAATGCAAGAAGAGTGAAACTTCTTAGAGTGTGTGCTTTGATCCTTTCCTGTGAGACCAGTATTAGTTTCCGATACACCACTGCAGGTTCAATGTATTCCTTGGACATTCACATTGACGATCAAACACTAAAATTACATCGGAATCAAATACAAATGGCACAACGCCGGCTTAAGTGCAAGAAGAGTGAGACTTCTTACAGTCTGCGCTTTGATCCATTACTATGAGACCAGTATTAGATTCCGATACACCACTGCAGGTTCAATGTATTCCTTGGACATACACATTGACGATGAAACACTGAATTTACATCGGAATTGCATACGAAAGGCACAATGCTGCCTTAAGTGCAAGAAGAGTGAGACTTCTTTGACTCTGTGCTTTGATCCTTTCCTGTAAGACCAGTATTAGTTTCGGATACACCATTGCTGGTTCAAAGTAATCCTTGGACATTCACATTGACGATGAAACACAGAAATCGCATCGGAATTAAATACAAAAGGCACAATGCCGCCTTAAGTACAATAATAGAGACTCTTCTTACAGTCTGTGCCTTGAACACTCTCTGTGGGACCAGTATTAGTTTTCGATACACCACTGCCGGCTCAATGTATTCCTTGGACCTTCACATTGACGATGAAACACTGAAATTACATCGGAATGAAATACAAAAGGCACAATGCCGCCTTACGTGAAAGAAGAGTGAGACTTCTTAGAGTCTGTGCTTTGATCCTTTCCTGCGAGTCCAGTATTAATTTCCGATACACCACTGCAGGTTCAATGTATTCCTTGTACATTCACATTGACAATGAATCACTGAAATTACATCGGAATTAAATACAAATGGCACAATGCAGCCTTAATTGCAAGAAGAGTGAGACTTCTTAGAGTCTGTGCTTTGATCCTTTCCTATGAGACCAGTGTTAGGTTCCGATACACCACTGCAGGTTCAATGTATTTATTGGACCTTCACATTGTCAACGAAATACTGAAATCGCATCGAAATTAAATACAAAGGGCACAATGCCGCCTTAACTACAAGAATATGGACTCTTCTTACAGTCGGTGCTTTGATCCTTTCCTGTGAGACCAGTGTTAGTTTCCGATACACCACTGCTGGTTCAATGTGTTCCTTGGATATTCACATTGACGATGAAAAACTGATATTACATCCGAATTAAATACAAAAGGCACAATGCCGCCTTAAATGCAAGAAGAGAGAGACTTCTTCGTGTCTGTGCTTTGATTCTTTCCTATGAGACCAGTATTAGTTTCCGATACACCACTGCAGGTTCAATGCATTCCTTTTACATATACATTGACGATGAAACACTGAAATTACATCGGAATTAAATAGAAAAGGCACAATACCGCCTTAAGTGCAAGAAGAGTGAGACTTCTTAGAGTCCGTGCTTTGATCTTTTCCTGTGAGACCAGTATTAGTTTCCGAAACACCACTGCAGGATCAATGTATTCCTTGGACATTCACATTGACGATGAAACACTGAAATTACATAGGAATTACATACAAAAGGCACAATGCCGCCTTAAGTGCAAGAAGAGTGAGACTTCTTAGAGTCTGCGCTTAGACCCTATCCTATGAGACCAATATTAGTTTCCGATACATCACTGCAAGTTCAATGTATTTTTTTACATACACATTGAGGATCAAACACTGAAATTACATCGGAATTAAATACAAAAGGCACAATGCCGTCCTAAGTGCAAGAAGAGTGAGACTTCTTAGAGTCTGTGCATTGATCCTTTCCTGTGAGACCAGTATTAGTTTCCGATACACCACTGCAGGTTCAATGTATTCCTTGGACCTTCACATTGACGATGAAACACAGAGATCGCATCGGAATTAAATACAAAAGGCACAAAGCCGCATTAAGTACAAGAATAGAGACTCTTCTTACAGTCGGTTTTTTGATCCTTTCCTGTGAGACCAGTATTAGTTTCCGATGCACCACTGCAGGTTCAATGTATTCCTTGGACATTTACATTGACGATGAAGCACAAAAATTACATCGGAATTAAATACAAAAGGCACAATGACGCCTTAAATGCAAGAAGAATGAGAATTATTAGAGTCTGTGCTTTGATCCTTTCCTATGAGACCAGTATTAGTTTCCGATACATCACTGGAGGTTCAATGTATTCCTTTTACATACACATTGACGATGAAACACTAACATTTCATCGGAATTAAATACAAAAGGCACAATGCCGCCTTAAGTGCAAGAAGAGTGAGACTTCTTAGGGTCTGTGATTTGATCCTTTCCTTTCAGACCAGTATTAGTTTCGGAACACCACTGCAGGTTCAATGTGTTCCTTTTACATACACATTGACGATGAAACATTAAATTATATCGGAATTAAATAAAAAAGGAATAATGCCGCCTTCAGTGCAAGAAGTGTGAGACTTCTTAGAGTCTGTGCTTTGATCCTTGCCTGTGAGACCAGTATTACTTTCCGATACACCACTGCAGGTTCAATGTATTCCTTGGACCTTTACATTGACGAGGAAACACAGAAATCGCATCGGAATTAAATACAAAATGCACAATGCCGCATTAAATGCAAGAAAAGTGAGACTTCTTAGAGTCTGTGCTTTGATCCTTTCCTATGAGACCAGTATTAGTTTCCGATACACCACTGCAGGTTCAATGTATTCCTTGGACCTTCACATTGACGAGGAAACACAGAAATCGCATCGGAATTAAATACAAAAGGCACAATGCCACCTTAAGTACAAGAATGTAGACTCTTCTTAGAGTCGGTGCTTTGATCCTTTCCTATGAGACCAGTATTAGTTTCCGATACATTACTGCAGGTTCAATGAATTCGTTTTACATACACTTTGACGATGAAACACTGAAATTACATAGGAAATAAATACAAAAGGCACAATGCCGCCTTAAGTGCAAGAAGAGTGAGACTTATTGGAGCCTGTGCTTTGATTCATTCCTATGACACCAGTATTAGTTTCCGATACACCACTGCAGGTTCAATGTATTTCTTGGACCTTCACATTGACGACGAAACGCAGTAATCGCATCGGAATTAAATACAAAAGGCACAATGCCGCCTTAAGTACAAGAATATAGACTCTTCTTACAGTCGGTTCTTTGATCCTTTCCTGTGAGACCAGTATTAGTTTCCGATACACCACTGCAGGTTCAATGTATTCCTTGGACATTCACATTGACGATGAACCACTGAAATTACATCGGAATTAAATACAAAAGGCACAAGGCCGCCTTCAATGCAAGAAGAGTGAGACTTCTTAGAGTCTGTACTTTTAGCCTTTCCTATGATACCAGTATTAGTTTCCGATACACCACTGCAGGTTCAATGTACTCCTTTTACATACACATTGACGATGAAACACTAACATTACATCGGGATTAAATACAAAAGGCACAAGACGCATTAAGTGCAAGAAGAGTGAGAATTCTTTGAGTCGGTGCTTTGATCCTTTCCTATGAGACCAGTATTAGTTTCCGATACACCACTGCAGGTTCAATGAATTCCTTTTACATACACATTGACGATGATACACTGAAATTACATCGGAATTAAATAGATAAGGCACAATACCGCCTTAAGTGCAAGAAGAGTGAGACTTCTTAGAGTCCGTGCTTTGATCTTTTCCTGTGAGACCAGTATTAGTTTCCGAATCACCACTGCAGGATCAATGTATTCCTTGGACATTCACATTGACGATGAAACACTGAAATTACATAGGAATTACATACAAAAGGCACAATGCCGCCTTACGTGCAAGAAGAGTGAGACTTCTTAGAGTCTGCGCTTAGATCCTTTCCTATGAGACCAATATTAGTTTCCGATACATCACTGCAAGTTCAATGTATTTTTTTACATACACATTGAGGATCAAACACTGAAATTACATCGGAATTAAATACAAAAGGCACAATGCCGTCCTAAGTGCAAGAAGAGTGAGACTTCTTAGAGTCTGTGCATTGATCCTTTCCTGTGAGACCAGTATTAGTTTCCAATACACCACTGCAGGTTCAATGTATTCCTTGGACCTTCACATTGACGATGAAACACAGAGATCGCATCGGAATTAAATACAAAAGGCACAAAGCCGCATTAAGTACAAGAATAGAGACTCTTCTTACAGTTGGTTCTTTGATCCTTTCCTGTGAGACCAGTATTAGTTTCCGATACACCACTGCAGGTTCAATGTATTCCTTGGACATTTACATTGACGATGAAGCACAAAAATTACATCGGAATTAAATACAAAAGGCACAATGACGCCTTAAATGCAAGAAGAGTGAGAATTATTAGAGTCTGTGCTTTGATCCTTTCCTATGAGACCAGTATTAGTTTCCGATACATCACTGGAGGTTCAATGTATTCCTTTTACATACACATTGACGATGAAACACTAACATTTCATCGGAATTAAATACAAAAGGCACAATGCCGCCTTAAGTGCAAGAAGAGTGAGACTTCTTAGGGTCTGTGATTTGATCCTTTCCTTTCAGACCAGTATTAGTTTCGGAACACCACTGCAGGTTCAATGTGTTCCTTTTACATACACATTGACGATGATACACTGAAATTACATCGGAATTAAATACAAAAGGAATAATTCCGCCTTAAGTGCAAGAAGTGTGAGACTTCTTAGAGTCTGTGCTTTGATCCTTTCCTGTGAGACCAGTATTAGTTTCCGATACACCACTGCTGGTTCAATGTATTCCTTGGACCTTCACATTGACGATGAAACACTGAGATTACATCAAAGATAAATACAAAAGGCACAATGCCGCATTAAATGCGAGAAGAGTAAGACTTCTTAGAGTCTGTGCGTTGATCCTTTCCTGTGAGACTAGTACTAGTTTCCGATACAACACTGCAGGATCAATGTATTTCTTGGACATTCACATTGGCGATGAAAAACTGCAATTACATCGGAATTAAATAAAAAAGGCACAATGCCGCCTTAAGTACAAGAATATAGACTCTTCTTACAGTCGGTTCTTTGATTCTTTCCTGTGAGACCAGTATTAGTTTCCGATACACCACTGCAGGTTCAATGTATTCCTTGGTCATTCACATTGACGATGAAAAACTGCAATTACATCGGAATTAAGTACAAAAGGTACAATGCCGCCTTAAATGCAAGAAGAGTGAAACTTCTTAGAGTGTGTGCTTTGATCCTTTCCTGTGAGACCAGTATTAGTTTCCGATACACCACTGCAGGTTCAATGTATTCCTTGGACATTCACATTGACGATCAAACACTAAAATTACATCGGAATCAAATACAAATGGCACAACGCCGGCTTAAGTGCAAGAAGAGTGAGACTTCTTACAGTCTGCGCTTTGATCCATTACTATGAGACCAGTATTAGATTCCGATACACCACTGCAGGTTCAATGTATTCCTTGGACATACACATTGACGATGAAACACTGAATTTACATCCGAATTGCATACGAAAGGCACAATGCTGCCTTAAGTGCAAGAAGAGTGAGACTTCTTTGACTCTGTGCTTTGATCCTTTCCTGTAAGACCAGTATTAGTTTCGGATACACCACTGCTGGTTCAAAGTAATCCTTGGACCTTCACATTGACGATGAAACACAGAAATCGCATCGGAATTAAATACAAAAGGCACAATGCCGCCTTAAGTACAATAATAGAGACTCTTCTTACAGTCTGTGCCATGAACACTCTCTGTGAGACCAGTATTAGTTTTCGATACACCACTGCCGGCTCAATGTATTCCTTGGACCTTCACATTGACGATGAAACACTAAAATTACATCGGAATGAAATACAAAAGGCACAATGCCGCCTTAAGTGCAAGAAGAATGAGACTTCTTAGAGTCTGTCCTTTGATCCTTTCCTGTGAGACCAGTATTAGTTTCCGATAGACCACTGCAGGGTCAATGTATTCCTTGGACCTTCACATTGACAACGAAACACTGAAATTACATCGGAATTAAATACAAAAGGCACAATGACGCCATGAGAACATAAAGAGTGAGACTTCTTAGAGTATGTGCTTTGATCCTTTCCTATGAGACCGTAATTAGTTTCCGAACACCACTGCAGGTTCTATGTATTCCTTTTACATACACATTGACGATGAAACACTGAAATTACATCGGACTTAAATACAAAAGGACTAATGCCGTCTTAAGTGCAAGAACAGTGAGACTTCTGAGAGTCTGTGCTTTGATCCTTTCCTGACAGACCAGTATTAGTTTGCGATACACCACTGCAGGTTCAATGTATTCCATGGACCTTCGCATTGACAATGAAATTCAGAAATCGGATCGGAATTAGATACAAAAGGCACAATGCCGCCTTTAGTACAAGAATAGAGATACTTCTTACTGTTGGTGTTTAATCCTTTCCTGTGAGGCCAGTATTAGTTTCCGATACACCGCAGCAGGTTCAATGTATTCCTTGGACCTTCACATTGGCGATGAAACACAGAAATTACATCGGAATTAAATACAAAAGGCACAGTGACGCCTAAAATGAAAGAAGAGTGAGACTTCTTAGAGTCTGTGCTTTGATACTTTCCTATGAGACCAGTATTAGCTTCCGATACAACACTGCAGGTTCAATGTATTTATTGGACCTTCACATTGACAACGAAATACAGAAATCGCATCGAAATTAAATACAAAGGGCACAATGCCGTCTTAACTACAAGAATATGGACTCTTCTAACAGTCGGTGCTTTGATTTTTTCCTGTGAGACCAGTATTAGTTTCCGATACAAAACTACAGGTTCAACGTGTTCCTTGGACATTCACATTGACGATGAAAAACTGATATTACATCCGAATAAAATACAAAAGGCACAATGCCGCCTTAAATGCAAGAAGAGAGAGACTTCTTCGTGTCTGTGCTTTGATTCTTTCCTATGAGACCAGTATTAGTTTCCGATACACCACTGCAGGTTCAATGTATTCCTTTTACATACACATTGACGATGAAACACTGAAATTACATCGGAATTAAATACAAAAGGCACAATGCCGCCTTACGTGAAAAAAGAGTGAGACTTCTTAGAGTCTGTGCTTTGATCCTTTCCTGTGAGACCAGTATTAATTTCCGATACACCACTGCAGGTTCAATGTATTCCTTGGACCTTCACATTGACGACAAATCATAGAAATCACATCGGAATTAAATGCAAAAGGCACAATGCCGCCTTAAGAACAAGATTAGAGACTCTTCTTACAGTCGGTGCTTTGATCCTTTCCTCTGAGACCAGTATTAGTTTTTGATATACCACTGCAGGTTCAATGTATTCCTTGTAAATTCACATTGGCAATGAATCACTGAAATTACATCGGAATTAAATACAAATGGCACAATGCCGCCTTAATTGCAAGAAGAGTGAGACTTCTTAGAGTCTGTGCTTTGATCCTTTCCTATGAGACCAATATTAGTTTCCGATACACCACTGCAGTTTCAATGTATTCCTTGGACCTTCACATTGACGATGAAACACAGAAATTACATCGGAATTAAATACAAAAGGCAGAATGCCGTCTTAAGTGCAAGAAGAGTGAGACTTCTTAGAGTCTGCGCTTTGATCCTTTCCTGTGAGACCAGTATTAGTTTCCGATACACCACTGCAGGTTCTATGTATTCCTTGGACATTCACATTGACGATGAAACACTGAAATTACATCGAAATTATTTACAAAAGGCACAATGCCGCATTAAATGCAGGAAGAGTGAGACTTCTAATAGTCTGTGCTTTGATCCTTTCCTATTGGACCAGTATTAGTTTCCGATACACCACTGCAGGTTCAATGTATTCCTTGGACCTTCACATTGACGACGAAACACAGAAATCGCATCGGAATTAAATACAAAAGGCACAATGCCACCTTAAGTACAAGAATATAGACTTTTCTTAGAGTCGGTGCTTTGATCCTTTCCTATGAGACCAGTATTAGTTTCCGATACACCACTGCAGGTTCGATGTATTCCTTTTACATACACATTGACGATGAAACACTGAAATTACATAGGAATTAAATACAAAAGGCACAATGCCGCCTTAAATGCAAGAAGAGTGAGACTTCTTGGAGAATGTGCTTTGTTTCTTTCCTATGAGACCAGTATTAGTTTCCGATACACCACTGCCGGTTCAACGTATTTCTTGGACCTTCACATTGACGACGAAACACAGAAATCGCATCGGAATGAAATACAAAAGGCACAATGCCGTCTTAAGTACAAGAATATAGACTCTTCTTTGAGTCGGTGCTTTGATCCTTTCCTGTGAGACCAGTACTAGTTTCCGATACACCACTGCACGTTCAATGTATTCCTGGGACATTCACATTGACGATGAAAAACTGCAATTACATCGGAATTAAATACAAAAGGCACAATGCCGCCTTAAATGCCAGAAGAGTGAGACTTCTTAGAGTGTGTGCTTTGATCCTTTCCTGTGAGACCAGTATTAGTTTCCGATACACCACTGCAGGTTCAATGTATTCCTTGGACATACACATTGACGATGAAACACTGAATTTACATCGGAAATGCATACAAAAGGCACAATGCTGCCTTAAGTGCAAGAAGAGTGAGACTTCTTTGACTCTGTGCTTTGATCCTTTCCTGTGAGACCAGTATTAGTTTCCGATACACCACTGCAGGTTCAAAGCAATCCTTGGACCTTCACATTGACGATGAAACGCTGAAAATTCATCGGAATTAAATACAAAAGGCAAAATGCCGCCTAAAGTCCAAGAAGAGTGAGACTTCTTAGAGTCTGTGCTTTGATCCTTTCCTGCGAGACCAGTATTAGTTTCCGATAGACCACTGCAGGTTCAATGTATTCCTTGGACATTCACACTGACGATGAAACACTGGAATTACATCGGAATTAAATACAAAATGAACAATGACGCCATAAGTACAAGAAGAGTGAGACTTCCTAGAGTATGTGCTTTGATCCTTTCCTGTGAGGCAAGTATTAGCTTCCGATACACCACTGCAAGTTCAATCTATTCCTTGGACGTTCACATTGACGATAAAACACTGAAATTACATCGGAATTAAAAACAAAAGGCTCAACGCCGCCTTAAGTGCAAGAAGAGTGAGAATTCTTAGAGTCTGTGCTTTGATCCTTTCCTGTGAGGCCAGTGTTAGTTTCCGATACACCACTGCGGGTTGAATGTATTCCTTGGACATTCACTTTGATGATGAAACACTGAAATTACATCGGAATTAAATACAAAAGGCACAATGCCGTCTTAAGTGCAAGAAGAGTGAGACTTCTTTGACTCTGTGCTTTGATCCTTTCCTGTGAGACCAGTATTAGTTTCCGATACACCACTGCAGGTTCAAAGCAATCCTTGGACCTTCACATTGACGATGAAACGCTGAAAATTCATCGGAATTAAATACAAAAGGCAAAATGCCGCCTAAAGTCCAAGAAGAGTGAGACTTCTTAGAGTCTGTGCTTTGATCCTTTCCTGTGAGACCAGTATTATTTTCCGATACACCACTGCAGCTTCAATGTATTCCATGGACTTTCACATTGACGACAAAACACAGAAATCGCATCGTAATTAAATACAAAAGGCAAATGCCGCCTTAAGTACAAGAAGAGAGACTCTTCTTACAGTCGGTGCTTTGATCCTTTCCTGTGAGACCAGTATTAGTTTCCGATACCCCACTGCAGGTTCAATGTATTCCTTGGACATTCACTTTGACGATGAATCACTGAAATTACATCGGAATTTAAATACTAAAGGCACAATGCCGTCTTAAGTGCAAGAAGAGAGAGGCTTCTTAGAGTCTGTGCTTTGAATCATTCCTATGAGACCAGTATTACTTTCCGATACCCCACTGCGAGTTCAATGTATTCCTTGGACTTTCACTTTGATGATGAAACACTGAAATTACATCGGAATTAAATACAAAAGGCACAATGCCGTCTTAAGTGCTAGAAGAGTGATACTTCTCAGAGTCTGTGCTTTGATCCTTTCCTGTGAGACCAGTATTATTTTCCGATACACCACTGCAGGTTCAATGTATTCCTAGGACCTGCACATTGACGACAAAGCACAGAAATCGCATCGGAATTAAATACAAAAGGGACAATGTCGCCTTAAGTACAAGAATAGAGACTCTTCTTACAGTGGTGCTATGATCCATTCCTGTGAGACCAGTATTAGTTTCCGATACACCACTGAAGGTTCAATGTATTCCTTGGACATTCACATTGACGATGAAACACTGAAATTACATCGGAATTTAAATACAAATGGCACAATGCCGCCTTAAATGCAAGAAGAGTGAGACTTCTTAGAGTCTGTGCTTTTATCCTTTCCTATGAGACCAGTATTAGTTACCGATACACCACTGCAGGTTCAATGTATTCCTTTTACATACACATTGACGATGAAACACTGAAATTACAACGGAATTAAATACAAAAGGCGCAATGCCACCTTATGTGCAAAAGGAGAGAGACTTCCTAGAGTCTGTGTTTTGATCCTTTCCTATGAGACCAGTATTAGTTTCCGATACACCACTGCAGGTTAAATGTATTCCTTTTACATACACATTGACGATGAAACACTGAAATTACATCGGAATTAAATACAAAAGGCTCAATGCCGCCTTAAGTGCAAGATGATTGAGACTTCTTAGAGTCTGTGGTTTGATCCTTTCCTGTGAGACCAGTATTAGTTTCCGATACACCACAGCAGGTTCAATGTATTCCTTCGACCTTCACATTAACGATGAAACACAGAAATCGCGTCGGAATTAAATACAAAAGGCACAATGCCGCCTTAAGTGCAGCAATAGAGACTCCTCTTACAGTTGGTGCTTTGATCCTTTCCTGTGAGACCGGTATTAGTTTCCGATATACCACTGCAGGTTCTATGTATTCCTTGGACATTCACATTGACGTTGAAACACAGAAGTCGCATCGGAATTAAATACAAAAGGCACAATGCCGCCTTAAGTACAAGAATAGAGACCCTTCTTACAGTCGGTGCTTTGATCCTTTCCTGTGAGACCAGTATTAGCTTCCGATACGCCACTGCAGGTTCAATGTATTCCTTGGACATTCACATTGACGATGAAACACTGAAATTACATCGGAATTAAACACAACAGGCACAATGCCGCCTTAAATGCAAGAATAGTGAGACTTCTTAGAGTCTGTGCTTTGATTCTTTCCAATGAGACAAGTATTAGTTTCCGATACACCACTGCAGTTTCTATGTATTCCTTAAACATTCACATTGCCGACAAAACACAGAAATCGCATCGGAATTAAATACAAAAGGCACAATGCCGCCTTAATGACAAGAATAGAAACTCTTCTTACAGTCGGTGCTTTGATCCTTTCTTGTGAGACCAGTATTAGTTTCCGATACACCACTGCAGATTCATTGAATTCCTTAAACATTTACATTGACGATGAAACACTGAAATTACATTGGAATTAAATACAAAAGGCACAATGCCGCCTTAAATGCAAGAAGAGTGTGACTTCTTAGAGTCTGTGTTTCGATCCTTTCCTACGAGACCAGTATTAGTTTCCGATACACCACTGCAGGTCCTATGTATTCCTTGGACATTCGCATTGACGACAAAACACAGAAATCGAATCGGAATTAAATATAAAAGGCACAATGCCACCTTGAGTACACGAATAGAGACCCTTCTTACAGTCAGTGCTATGATCCTTTCCTGTGAGACCAGTATTAGTTTCCGATACACCACTGCAGGTTCAATGTATTCCTTGGACCTTTACATTGACGATGAAACACTGAAATTACATCGGAATTAAATACAAAAGGCACAATGCCGCCTTAAGTGCAAGAGGAGTGAGACTTCTTAGAGTCTGTGTCTTTGATCCTTTCCTATGAGACCAGTATTAGTTTCCGATACACCACTGCAGGTTCAATGTATTCCTTTTACATACACATTGACGATGAAACACTGAAGTTACATCGGAATTAAATACAAAAGCCACAATGCCGCCTTAAGAGCAAGAAGAGTGAGACTTCTTAGGGTCTGTGATTTGATCCTTTCTGTGAGACCAGTATTAGTTTCCGATACACCACTGCAGGTTCAATGTACTCCTTTTACATACACATTGACGACGAAACACTGAAATTACATCGGAATTGAATACAAAAGGCACAATGCCGCCTTAAGTGCAAGAAGAGTGAGACTTCTTAGAGTCTGTGCTTTGATCCTTTCCTGTGAGACCAGTATTAGTTTCCGATACACCACTGCAGGTTCAATGTATTCATTTCACATACACTTTGACGATGAAACACTGAAATTACATCGGAATTAAATACAAAAGGCACAATGCCACCTTAATTGCAAAAGGAGTGAGACTTCTTAGAGTATGTGCTTTGATCCTTTCCTATGAGACCAGTATTAGTTTCCGATACACAACTGCAGGTTCAATGTACTCCTTTTACATACACATTGACGACGAAACACTGAAATTACATCGGAATTAAATACAAAAGGCTCAATGCCGCCTTAAGTGCAAGAAGAGTGAGACTTCTTAGAGTCTTTGCTTTGATCCTTTCCTATGAGACCAGTTATAGTTTCCGATACACCACTGCAGGATCAATGTATTCCTTGGACCTTGCCATTAACGATGAAACACAGAAATCAATTCGGAATTAAATACCAAAGGCACAATGCCGCCTTAAGTACAAGAATAGAGACTCTTCTTACAGTTGATGTTTTGATCCTTTCCTGTGAGACCAGTATTAGTTTCCGATACACCACTGCAGTTTCAATGTACTCCTTTTACATACACATTGACGATGAAACACTGAAATTACATCGGAATTAAATACAAAAGGCACAATGCCACCTTAAGTGCAAAAGGAGAGAGACATCTTAGAGACTGTGCTTTGATCCTTTCCTATGAGACCAGTATTAGTTTCCGATACACCACTGCAGGTTCAATGTATTCCTTTTACATACACATTGACGATGAAACACTGAAATTACAACGGAATTAAATACAAAAGTCTCAATGCCGCCTTAAGTGCAAGAAGAGTTAGACTTCTTAGAGTCTGTGATTTGATCCTTTCCTGTGAGACCAGTATTAGTTTCCGATACACCACTGCAGGTTCTATGTATTCCTTGGTCCTTCACATTAACGATGAAACACAGAAATCGCGTCGGAATTAAATACAAAAGGCACAATGCCGCCTTAAGTACAAGAATAGAGACTCTTCTTACAGTTGATGCTTTGAACCTTTCCTGTGAGACCAGTATTAGTTTCCGATACACCACTGCACGTTCAATGTATTCCTTGGACCTTCACGTTAACGATGAAACACAGAAATCGCGCCGGAATTAAATACAAAAGGCACAATGGCGCCTTAAGTACAAGAATAGAGACTCTTCTTACAGTTGGTGCTTTGAGCCTTTCCTGTGAGACCAGTATTAGTTTCCGATACACCACTGCAGGTGCAAAGCAATCCTTGGACCTTCACATTGACGATGAAACACTGAAATTACATCGTAATTAAATACAAAAGGCAAAATGCCGCCTAAAGTCCAAGAAGAGTGAGACTTCTTAGAGTCAGTGCTTTGATCCTTTCCTGTGAGACCAGTATTAGTTTCCGATAGACCACTGCAGGTTCAATGTATTCCTTGGACATTCACACTGACGATGAAACACTGAAATTACATCTGAATTAAATACAAGAGGCACAATGCCGCCTTAAGTGCAAGAAGAGTGAGACTTCTTAGAGTCTGTGCTTTGATCCTTTCCTGTGAGACCAGTATTAGTTTCCGATACACCACTGCAGGTTCAATGTATTCATTTCACATACACTTTGACGATGAAACACTGAAATTACATCGGAATTAAATACAAAAGGCACAATGCCACCTTAATTGCAAAAGGAGTGAGACTTCTTAGAGTGTGTGCTTTGATCCTTTCCTATGAGACCAGTATTAGTTTCCGATACACAACTGCAGGTTCAATGTACTCCTTTTACATACACATTGACGACGAAACACTGAAATTACATCGGAATTAAATACAAAAGGCTCAATGCCGCCTTAAGTGCAAGAAGAGTGAGACTTCTTAGAGTCTTTGCTTTGATCCTTTCCTATGAGACCAGTTATAGTTTCCGATACACCACTGCAGGATCAATGTATTCCTTGGACCTTGCCATTAACGATGAAACACAGAAATCAATTCGGAATTAAATACCAAAGGCACAATGCCGCCTTAAGTACAAGAATAGAGACTCTTCTTACAGTTGATGTTTTGATCCTTTCCTGTGAGACCAGTATTAGTTTCCGATACACCACTGCAGTTTCAATGTACTCCTTTTACATACACATTGACGATGAAACACTGAAATTACATCGGAATTAAATACAAAAGGCACAATGCCACCTTAAGTGCAAAAGGAGAGAGACATCTTAGAGTCTGTGCTTTGATCCTTTCCTATGAGACCAGTATTAGTTTCCGATACACCACTGCAGGTTCAATGTATTCCTTTTACATACACATTGACGATGAAACACTGAAATTACAACGGAATTAAATACAAAAGTCTCAATGCCGCCTTAAGTGCAAGAAGAGTTAGACTTCTTAGAG
Source organism: Schistocerca serialis cubense (assembly GCF_023864345.2). Lineage (NCBI taxonomy): Eukaryota > Metazoa > Arthropoda > Insecta > Orthoptera > Acrididae > Schistocerca > Schistocerca serialis. The sequence continues at coordinate 35,474,135 of NC_064643.1, read as the reverse complement.
TCTGTGATTTGATCCTTTCCTGTGAGACCAGTATTAGTTTCCGATACACCACTGCAGGTTCTATGTATTCCTTGGTCCTTCACATTAACGATGAAACACAGAAATCGCGTCGGAATTAAATACAAAAGGCACAATGCCGCCTTAAGTACAAGAATAGAGACTCTTCTTACAGTTGATGCTTTGAACCTTTCCTGTGAGACCAGTATTTGTTTCCGATACACCACTGCACGTTCAATGTATTCCTTGGACCTTCACGTTAACGATGAAACACAGAAATCGCGTCGGAATTAAATACAAAAGGCACAATGGCGCCTTAAGTACAAGAATAGAGACTCTTCTTACAGTTGGTGCTTTGAGCCTTTCCTGTGAGACCAGTATTAGTTTCCGATACACCACTGCAGGTGCAAAGCAATCCTTGGACCTTCACATTGACGATGAAACACTGAAATTACATCGTAATTAAATACAAAAGGCAAAATGCCGCCTAAAGTCCAAGAAGAGTGAGACTTCTTAGAGTCAGTGCTTTGATCCTTTCCTGTGAGACCAGTATTAGTTTCCGATAGACCACTGCAGGTTCAATGTATTCCTTGGACATTCACACTGACGATGAAACACTGAAATTACATCTGAATTAAATACAAGAGGCACAATGACGCCATAAGTACAAGAGGAGTGAGACTTCTTAGAGTATGTGCTTTGATCCTTACCTGTGAGGCAAGTATTAGTTTCCGATACACCACTGCAAGTTCAATGTATTCCTTGGACGTTCACATTGACGATGAAACACTGAAATTACATCGGAATTAAAAACAAAAGACACAACGCCGCCTTAAGTGTAAGAAGAGTGAGAATTCTTAGAGTCTGTGCTTTGATCCTTTCCTGTGAGACCAGTATTCGATTGCGATACACCACTGCTGGTTCAATGTATAACTTGGACCTTCACATTGAAGATGAAACACAGTCATCGCATCGGAATTTAATACAAACGGCACAATGCCGCCTTAAGTTCAAGAGGAGTAAGACTTCTTAGAGTCCGTTCTTTGATCATTTCCTATGACACCAAAATTAGTTTCCGATACACCACTGTAGGTTCAATGTATTCCTTAGACATACACATTGACGATGAAACACTGAAATTACATCGGAATTAATTACAAAAGGCACAATGCCGCCTTAAGTACAAGAAGAGTGAGACTTCTTAGAGTCTGTGCTTTGATCCTTTCCTGTGAGACCAGTATTAGGTTCCGATACACCACTGCAGGTGCAATGTATTCCTTGGACCTTCACATTGACGATGAAACACAGAAATCGCATCGGAATTAAATACAAAAGTCACAATGCCGCCTTAAGTACAAGAATAGAGGCTCTTCTTTCTGTCGGTGTTTTGATCCTTTCCTGTGAGACCAGTAATAGTTTCCGATACACCACTGCAGGTTCAATGTGTTCCTTGGACATTCACATTGACGACAAAACACAGAAATCGCTTCGGAATTAAATACAAAAGGCACAACGCCGCCTTAAGTACAAGAATAGAGACTCTTCTTACAGTCGGTGCATTGATCCTTTCCTGTGAGACCAGTATTGATTTCCGATACCCCACTGCAGGTTCAATTATTCCATTTACATAGACAGTGACGATGAAACACTGAAATTACATCGGAATTAAATACAAAAGGCTCAATGCCGCCTTAAGTGCAAGAAGAGTGAGACTACTTAGAGTCTGTGACTTGATCCATTCCTGTGAGATCAGTATTAGTTTCCGATACACCACTGCAGGTTCAATGTATTCCTTGGACCTTCACATTAACGATGAAACACAGAAATCGCGTCGGAATTAAATACAAAAGGCACAATGCCGCCTTAAGTACAATTATAGAGACCCTGCTTACAGGTGGACTTTGATCCTTTCCTGTGAGACCAGTATTAGTTTCCGATACACCACTGCAGGTTCTGTGTATTCCTTGGACATTCACATTGACGTTGAAACACAGAAGTCGCATCGGAATTAAATACAAAAGGCACAATGCCGCCTTGGGTACACGAATAGAGACCCTTCTTTCAGTCGGTGCTATGATCCTTTCCTGTGAGACCAGTATTAGTTTCCGATACACCACTGCAGGTTCAATGTATTCCTTGGACCTTTACATTGACAATGAATCACTGAAATTACCTCGGAATTAAATACAAAAGGCACAATTCCGCTATAAGTGCAAGAGGAGTGAGACTTCTTAGAGTTTGTGCTTTGATCCTTTCCTGTGAGACCAGTATTATCTTCCGATACAGCACGGCAGGTTCAATGTATTCCCTGGACCTTCACATTGACGACAAAACACAGAAATCGCATCGTAATTAAATACAAAAGACACAATGCCGCCTTACGTACAAGAATAGAGACTCTTCTTACAGTCGGTGCTTTGATCTTTCCTGTGAGACCAGTATTAGATTTCGATACACCACTGCAGGTTCAATGTATTCCTTGGACATTCACATTGACGATCAAACACTGAAATTACATCGGAATTAAATACAAAAGGCACAATGCCGTCTTAAGTGCAAGAAGAGTGAGACTTCTTAGAGTCTGTGCTTTGATCCTTTCCTGTGAAAGCAGTATTATTTTCCGATACACCACTTCAGGTTCAATGTATTCCTTGGACCTTCACATTGACGACAAAACACAGATATCGCATCGGAATTAAATACAAAAGGCATAATGCCGCCTTAAGTACAAGAATAGAGACTCTTATTACAGTCGGTGTTTGATCCTTTCTTGTGAGACCAGTATTAGTTTCCGATACACCACTGCAGGTTCCATTAATTCCTTAAACATTCACATTGACGATGATACACTGAAATTACTTTGTAATTAAATACAAAAGGCACAATGCCGCCTCAAATGCAAGAAGAGTGAGACTTCTTAGAGTCCGAGCTTTTATCCTTTCCTATGAGACCCGTATTAGTTTCCGATACACCACTGCAGGTTCAATGTATTCCTTTTACATACACATTGACGATGAAACACTGAAATTACATCGAAATTATATACAAAAGGCACAATGCCGCCTTAAGAGCAAGAATAGTGAGATTTCTTAGGGTCTATGATTTGATCCTTTCTGTGAGACCTGTATTAGTTTCCGATACAGCACTGTAGGTTCAGTGTATTCCTTGGACCTTCACATTAACGATGATACACAGAAATCGCCTCGGAATTAAATACAAAAGGCACAACGCCACGTTAAGTACAAAAGGAGTGAGACTTCACAGAGTCTGTGTTTTTGATCCTTTCCTATGAGACCAGTATTAGTTTCCGATACACCACTGCAGGATCAATGTATTCCTTTTACATACACATTGACGATGAAACACTGAAATTACATCGAAATTATATACAAAAGGCACAATGCCGCCTTAAGAGCAAGAAGAGTGAGACTTCTTAGGGTCTGTGATTTGATCCTTTCTGTGAGACCAGTATTAGTTTCCGATACAGCACTGCTCGTTCAGTGTATTCCTTGGACCTTCACATTAACGATGATACACAGAAATCGCCTCGCAAATAAATATAAAAGGCACAATGCCGCCTTTAGTACAAGAATAGAGACCCTTCTTACAGTCGGTGCTTTGATCCTTTCCTGTGAGAACAGTATTAGTTTCCGATATACCACTGCAGGTTCTATGTATTCCGTGCACATTCACATTGACGATGAAACACAGAAATCTCATCGGAATTAAATACAAAAAGAACAATGCCGCCTTAAGTACAAGAATAGTGACCCTTCTTACAGTCGGTGCTTTGATCCTTTCCTGTGAGACCAGTATTAGTTTCCGATACGCCACTGCAGGTTCAATGTATTCCTTGGACATTCACATTGACGATGAAACACTGAAATTACATCGGAATTAAATACAAGAGGCACAATGCCGCCCTAAATGCAAGAAGAGTGAGACTTCTTAGCGTCTGTGCTTTGATTCTTTCCTATGAGACCAGTATTAGTTTCCGATACACCACTACAGGTTCAATGTATTCCTTTTACATACACATTGACGATGAATTCTGAAATAACATCGGAATTAAATACAGAGGGCACAATGCCGCCTTAAGAGCAAGAAGAGTGAGAATTCATAGAGTCTGTGCCTTGATCCTTTCCTGTGAGACCAGTATTAGTTTCCGAGACACCACTGCAGGTTCAATGTATTCATTTCACATACACATTGACGATGAAACACTGAAATTACGTCGGAATTAAATACAAAAGGCACAATGCCACCTTAAGTGCAAAAGGAGTGAGACTTCTTAGAGTATGTGCAGTGATCCTTTCCTATGAGACCAGTATTAGTTTCCGATACACCACTGCAGGTTCAATGTATTATTTTTACATACACATTGACGACGAAACACTGAAATTACATCGGAATTAAATACAAAAGGCACAATGCCGCCTTAAGTGCAAGAAGAGTGAGACTTCTTAGAGTCTTTGCTTTGATCCTTTCCTATGAGACCAGTTATAGTTTCCGATACACCACTGCAGGATCAATGTATTCCTTGGACCTTCACATTAACGATGAAACACAGAAATCAAGTGGGAATTAAATACAAAAGGCACAATGCCGCCATAAGTACAAGAATAGAGACTCTTCTTACAGTCGGTGTTTTGATCCTTTCCTGTGAGACCAGTATTAGTTTGCGATACACCACTGCAGGTTCAATGTATTCCTTTTACATACACATTGACGATGAAACACTGAAATTACATCGGAATCAAATACAAAAGGCACAATGCCACCTTAAGTGCAAAAGGAGAGAGACTTCTTAGAGTATGTGCTTTGATCCTTACCTGTGAGGCAAGTATTAGTTTCCGATACACCACTGCAAGCTCAATGTAGTCCTTGGACGTTCACATTGACGATGAAACACTGAAATTACATCGGAATTAAAAACAAAAGGCACAACGACGCCTTAAGTGCAAGAAGAGTGAGAATTCTTAGAGTCTGTGCTTTGATCCTTTCCTGTGAGGCCAGTATTAGTTTCCGATACACCACTGCAGGTGCAATGTATTCCTTGGACCTTCACATTGACGATGAAACACAGAAATCGCATCGGAATTAAGTACAAAAGGCACAATGCCGCCTTAAGTACAAGAATAGGTACTCTTCTTACAGTCAGTGCTTTGAGCATTCCCTGTGAGACCAGTATTCGATTGCGATACACCACTGCTGGTTCAATGTATATCTTGGACCTTCACATTGAAGATGAAACACAGACATCGCATCGGAATTTAATACAAACTGCACAATGCCGCCTTAAGTTCAAGAGGAGTGAGACATCTTAGAGTCTGTTCTTTGATCCTTTCCTATGACACCAGTATTATTTTCCGATACACCACTGTAGGTTCAATGTATTCCTTAGACATACACATTGACGATGAAACACTTAAATTACATCGGAATTAAATACAAAAGGCACAATGCCGCCTTAAGTACAAGAATAGAGGCTCTTCTTACTGTCGGTATTTTGATCCTTTCCTGTGAGACCAGTATTAGTTTCCGATACACCACTGCAGGTTCAATGTGTTCCTTGGACATTCACATTGACGACAAAACACAGAAATCGCTTCGGAATTAAATACAAAAGGCACCACGCCGCCTTAAGTACAAGAATAGGGACTCTTCTTACATTCGGTGCTTTGATCCTTTCCTGTGAGACCAGTATTAGTTTCCGATACCCCACTGCAGGTCCAATGTATTCCTTGGACATTCACTTTGACGATGAAACACTGAAATTACATTGGAATTAAATACAAAAGGCACAATGCCACCTTAAGTGCAAAAGGACAGAGACTTCTTAGAGTCTGTGCTTTGATCCTTTCATATGAGACCAGTATTAGTTTCCGATACACCACTGCAGGTTAAATGTATTCCTTTTACATACACATTGACGATGAAACACTGAAATTACATCGGAATTAAATACAAAAGGCACAATGAAGCCTTAAGTGCAAGAAGAGCGAGACTTCTTAGAGTCTGTGATTTGATCCTTTCCTGTGAGACCAGTGTTAGCTTCCGATACACCACTGCAGGTTCAATGTATTCCTTGGACCTTCACATTAACGATGAAACACAGAAATCGCGTCGGAATTAAATACAAAAGGCACAATGCCGCCTTAAGTACAAGAATAGAGACTCTTCTTACAGGTGCTGCTTTCATCCTTTCCTGTGAGACCAGTATTAGTTTCCGATACACCACTGCAGGTTCTGTGTGTTCCTTGGACATTCACATTGACGTTGAAACACAGAAGTCGCATCGGAATTAAATACAAAACTCTCAATGCCTCCTTGAGTACACGAATAGAGACCCTTCTTACAGTCGGTGCTATGATCCTTTCCTGTGAGACCAGTATTAGTTTCCGATACACCACTGCAGGTTCAATGTATTCCTTGGACCTTTACATTGACGATGAATCACTGAAATTACCTCGGAATTAAATACAAAAGGCACAATGCCGCTATAAGTGCAAGAGGAGAGAGACTTCTTAGAGTTTGTGCTTTGATCCTTTCCTGTGAGACCAGTATTATCTTCCGATACAGCACGGCAGGTTCAATGTATTCCCTGGACCTTCACATTGACGACAAAACACAGAAATCGCATCGTAATTAAATACAAAAGACACAATGCCGCCTTACGTACAAGAATAGAGACTCTTCTTACAGTCGGTGCTTTGATCTTTCCTGTGAGACCAGTATTAGTTTTCGATACACCACTGCAGGTTCAATGTATTCCTTGGACATTCACATTGACGATCAAACACTGAAATTACATCGGAATTAAATACAAAAGGCACAATGCCGTCTTAAGTGCAAGAAGAGTGAGACTTCTTAGAGTCCGAGCTTTGATCCTTTCCTGTGAGACCAGTATTAGTTTCCGATACACCACTGCAGGTTCAATGTATTCCTTTTACATACACATTGACGATGAAACCCTGAAATTACATCGAAATTATATACAAAAGGCACAATGCCGCCTTAAGAGCAAGAAGAGTGAGACTTCTTAGGGTCTGTGATTTGATCCTTCCTGTGAGACCAGTATTAGTTTCCGATACAGCACTGCAGGTTCAGTGTATTCCTTGGACCTTCACATTAACGATGATACACAGAAATCGCATCGTAATTAAATACAAAAGACACAATGCCGCCTTACGTACAAGAATAGAGACTCTTCTTACAGTCGGTGCTTTGATCTTTCCTGTGAGACCAGTATTAGTTTTCGATACACCACTGCAGGTTCAATGTATTCCTTGGACATTCACATTGACGATCAAACACTGAAATTACATCGGAATTAAATACAAAAGTGACAATGCCGCCTTAAGAGCAAGAAGAGTGAGACTTTTTAGGGTCTGTGATTTGATCCTTTCTGTGAGACCACTATTAGTTTCCGATACAGCACTGCTGGTTCAGTGTATTCCTTGGACGTTCACATTAACGATGATACACAGAAATCGCCTCGGAATTAAATATAAAAGGCACAATGCCGCCTTTAGTACAAGAATAGAGACCCTTCTTACAGTCGGTGCTTTGATCCTTTCCTGTGAGAACAGTATTAGTTTCCGATATACCACTGCAGGTTCTATGTGTTCCGTGCACATTCACATTGACGATGAAACACAGAAATCGCATCGGAATTAAATACAAAAAGCACAATGCCGCCTTAAGTACAAGAATAGAGACTCTTCTTACTGTCGGTGCTTCGATCCTTTCCTGTGAGACCAGTATTAGTTTCCGATACGCCACTCCAGGTTCAATGTCTTCCTTGGACATTCACATTGACGATGAAACACTGAAATTACATCGGAATTAAATACAAGAGGCACAATGCCGCCTTAAATGCAAGAAGAGTGAGACTTCTTAGCGTCTGTGCTTTGATCCTTTCCTGTGAGAACAGTATTAGTTTCCGATACACCACTGCAGGTTCTATGTATTCCTTGCACATTCACATTGACGATGAAACACAGAAATCGCATAGGAATTAAATACAAAAGGCAAAATGCCGCCTTAAGTACAAGAATAGGGACTCTTCTTACATTCGGTGCTTTGATCCTTTCCTGTGAGACCAGTATTAGTTACCGATACACCACTGCAGGTTCAATGTATTCCTTTTACATACACATTGACGATGAAACACTGAAATTGCATCGGAATGAAATACAAAAGGCAAATTGCCGTCTTAACTGCAAGAGGAGTGCGACTTCTTAGCGTCTGTGCTTTGATTCTTTCCTATGAGACCAGTATTAGTTTCCGATACACCACTGCAGGTTCAATGTATTCCTTTTACAAACACATTGACGATGAAACACTGAAATTACATCGGAATTAAATACAAAAAGCACAATGCCGCCTTAAGTGCAAGAAGAGTGAGAATTCTTAGAGTCCGTGCTTTCATCCTTTCCTGTGAGACCAGTATTAGTTTCCGATACACCACTGCAGGTTCAATGTATTCATTTCACATACACATTGACGATGAAACACTGAAATTACATCGGAATTAAATACAAAAGGCACAATGCCACCTTAAGTGCAAAAGGAGTGAGACTTCATAGAGTATGTACTTTGATCCTTTCCTATGAGACCAGTATTAGTTTCCGATACACCACTGCCGGTTCAATGTATTCCTTTTACATACACATTGACGATGAAACATTGAAATTACATCGGAATTAAATAAAAAAGGCACAATGCCGTCTTAAGTGCAAGAAGAGTGAGACTTCTTAGAGTCTGTGATTTGATCCTTTCCTGTGAGACCAGTATTATTTTCCGATACAACACTGCAGGTTCAATGTATTCCTTGGACCTTCACATTGACGACAAAACACAGAAATCGTATCGATATTAAATACAAAAGGCACAATGCCGCCTTAAGAAGTAGAATAGAGACACTTCTTACAGTCGATGCTTTGATCCTTTCCTGTGAGACCAGTATTAGTTTCCGATACGCCACTTCAGGTTCATTGTGTTCCTTTTACATACACAATGGCGATAAAACACTGAAATTACATCGGAATTAAATACAAAAGGGAAATTACCGCCTTAAATGCAAGAAGAGTGAGACTTCAGAGCGTCTGTGCGTTGATTCGTTCCTATGAGACCAGTGTTAGTTTCCGATACACCACTGCAGGTTCAATGTATTCCTTTTACATACACATTGACGATGAAACACTGAAATTACATCGGAATTAAATACAAAAGGCACAATGCCACCTTAAGTGCAAAAGGAGTGAGACTTCTTAGAGTATGTGCTTTGATCCTTTACTATGAGACCAGTATTAGTTTCCGATACACCACTGCAGGTTCAAAGCATTCCTTTTACATACACATTGACGATGAAACACTGAAATTACATCGGAATTAAATACAAAAGGCTTAATGCTACCTTAAGTGCAAAATGATTGAGACTTCTTACAGTCGGTGCTTTGATCCTTTCCTGTGAGACCAGAATTAGTGTCCGATACGCCACTGCAGGTTCAATGTATTCCTTGGACATTCACATTGTCGATGAAACACTGAAATTACATCGGAATTAAATACAAAGGCACAATGCCGCCTTAAGTACAAGAATAGAGACTCTTCTTACAGTCGGTGATTTGAGCATTCCCTGTGAGACCAGTATTAGTTTCCGATACACCACTGCAGGTTCAATGTATTCCTTGGACCTTCACATTAACGATGAAACACAGAAATCAAGACGGAATTAAATACAAAAGGCACAATGTCGCCTTACGTACAAGAATAGAGACTCTTCTTACAGTCGGTGCTTTGAGCATTCCCTGTGAGACCAGTATTAGTTTGCGATACACCACTGCAGGTTCAATTTGTTACTTAGACATACACATTGACGATGAAACACTGAAATTACATCGGAATTAAATACAAAGGCACAATGCCGCCTTAAGTACAAGAATAGAGACTCTTCTTACAGTCGGTGATTTGAGCATTCCCTGTGAGACCAGTATTAGTTTCCGATGCACCACTGCAAGTTCAATGTATTCCTTGGACATACACATTGACGATGAAACACTGAAATTACATCGTAATTAAATACAAAAGGTACAATGCCACCTTAAGTGCAAGAAGAGTGAGACTTCTTAGAGTCTGTGGTTTTATCCTTTCCTGTGCGACTAGTATTAGTATCCGATACGCCACTGCAGGTTCAATGTATTCCTTGGACCTTCACATTGACGATGAAACACAGAAATCGCATCGGAATTAAACACAAATGGCAGAATGCCGCCTTAAGTACAAGAATAGAGACTCTTCTTACAGTCGGTGCTTTGAGCATTCCCTGTGAGACCAGTATTAGTTTCCGATACACCACTGCAGGTTCAATGTATTCCTTGGACCTTCACATTGACGATGAAACACAGAAATCGCATAAGAATTAAATACAAAAGGCACAATGCCGCCTTACGTATAAGAATAGAGTCTCTTCTTACAGTCGGTTCTTTGAGCATTCCCATTGAGACCAGTATTAGCTTCCGATACACCATAGCAGGTTCAGTGTATTCCTTGGACCTTCACATTGACGATGAAACACAGAAATCGCATAGGAATTAAATACAAAAGGCACAATGCCGCCTTACATATAAGAATAGAGTCTCTTCTTACAGTCGGTTCTTTGAGCATTCCCATTGAGACCAGTATTAGCTTCCGATACACCATAGCAGGTTCAGTGTATTCCTTGGACCTTCACATTGACGATGAAACACAGAAATCGCATCGGAATTAAATACAAAAGTCACAATGCCACCTTAAGTACAAGAAGAGAGACTCTTCTTACAGTCGGTGCCTTGAGCATACGCTGTGAGACTAGTATTAGTTTCCGTAACACCACAGCAGGTTCAATGTATTCCATGGATCTTCACATTGACGATGAAACACAGAAACGCATCGGAATTAAATACAAAAGGCACAATGCCGCCTTCAGTGCAAGAATAAAGTCTCTTCTTATAGTCGGTGCTTTGAGCATTCCCTGTGAGACGAGTATTAGTTTCCGTTGCTCCACTGAAGGTTCAATGTATTCCTTAGACATACACATTGACGATGAAACACTGAAATTACTTCGGAATTAAATATAAAAGGCACAATGCCGCCTTAAGTACAAGAAAAGTGAGACTTCTTTTAGTCTGTGCTTTGAGCCTTTCCTGTGAGACCAGCATTAGTTTCCGATTCACCACTGCCGGTTCAATGTATTCCTTCGATCTTCACATTTACTATCAAACACAGAAATCCCATCGGAATTAAATACAAAAGTCACAATGCCGCCTTAAGTACAAGAATAGAGACTCATCTTACAGTCGGTGCTTTGAGCATTCCCTGTGAGACCAGTATTAGTTTCCGATACACCACTGCAGGTTCAAAGTATTCCTTCGACATACACATTAAAGACGAAACACCGAAATTACATCGGAATTAAATAGAAAAGGCACAATGCCGCCTTAAGTGCAAGAAGAGTGAGACGTCTTAGAGTCTGTGCTTTGATCCTTTCCTGCGAGACCAGTATTAGTTTCCGATACACCACTGCAGGTTCTATGTATTCCTAGACCATCACATTGACGATGAAACACAGAAATTACATCGTAATTAAATACAAAGGGCACAATGCCGCCTTAAGTACAAGAATAGAGACTCTTCTTACAGTCGGTGCTTTGAGCATTCCCTGTGAGACCAGTATTAGTTTCCCATATACCACTGCAGGTTCAATGTATTCCATATACATACGCATTGACGATGAAACACAGAAATCGCTTCGGAATTAAATACAAAAGGCACAATGCCGCCTTAAGTACAAGAATAGAGACTCTTCTTACAGTCGGTGCTTTGAGCATTCCCTTTGAGACCAGTATTGGTTTCCGATACACCACTGCAGTTTCATTGTATTCCTTGGACATACACATTGACATTGAATCACGGAAATCGCATCGGAATTAAATACAAAAGGCACAATGCCGCCTTAAGTACAAGGATAGAGACTCTTCTTACAGTCGGTACTTTGAGCATTCCCTATGAGACCAGTATTACTTTCCGATGCACCACATCAGGTACAATGTATTCCTTGGAACTCCGCATTGGCGATGAAACACAGAAATCGCATCGGAATTAAATACAAAAGGCACAATGCCGCCTTACGTATAAGAATAGAGTCTCTTCTTACAGTCGGTTCTTTGAGCATTCCCTATGAGACCAGTATTAGCTTCCGATACACCATAGCAGGTTCAGTGTATTCCTTGGACCTTCGCATTGACGATGAAACACAGGGATCGCATCGGAACTAAATACAAAAGGCACAATGCCGCCTTAAGTACAAGAAGAGAGACTCTTCTTACAGTCGGTGCCTTGACCATTCCCTGTGAGGCCAGTATTAGTTTCCGTAACGCCACAGCAGGTTCAATGTATACCTTGGATCTTCACATTGACAATGAAACACAGAAACGCATCGGAATTAAATACAAAAGGCACAATGCCGCCCTCAGTGCAAGAATAAAGTCTCTTCTTACAGTCGGTGTTTTGAGCATTCCCTGTGAGACCTGTATTAGTTTCCAATACACCACTGCAGGTTCAATGTAATCCTTAAACATACACATTGACGATGAAACACTGAAATTACATCGGAATTAACTACAAAGGCACAATGCCGCCATAAGTGCATGAATAGAGACTCTTCTTACAGTCGGTGCGTTGAGCATTCCCTGTGAGGCCAGTATTAGTTCCCGATACACCACTGCAGGTACAATGTATTCCTTGGACCTTCAAATTGACGATGAAACACAGAAATCGCATCGGAATTAAATACAAATGGCAGAATGCCGCCTTACGTACAAGAATAGAAACTCTTCTTACAGTCGGTGCTTTGAGCATTCCCTGTGAGACCAGTATTAGTTTCCGATACACCACTGCTGGTTCAATGTATTCCTTCGACATACACATTGAAGACGAAACACCGAAATTACATCGGAATTGAATACTAAATGATCAATGCCGCCTTAAGTGCAAGAAGAGTGAGAATTCTTAGAGTCTGTGCTTTGATCCTTTCCTGTGAGACCAGTATTAGTTTCCGATACACCTCAGCAGGTACAATGTATTCCTTGGAACTTCCCATTGACGATGAAACACAGAAATCGCATCGGAATTAAATACAAAAGGCACAATGCCGCCTTAAGTACAAGAATAGAGGCTCTTCTTACTATCGGTGTTTTGATCCTTTCCTGTGAGACTAGTATTAGCTTCCGATACACCACTGCAGGTTCAATGTGTTCCTTGAACATTCACATTGACGACAAAACACAGAAATCCCTTCGGAATTAAATACAAAAGGCACAACGCCGCCTTAAGTACAAGAATAGAGACTCTTCTTACAGTTGGTGCTTTGATCATTTCCTGTGAGACCAGTATTAGTTTCCGATACCCCACTGCAATTTCAGTGTATTCCTTGGACATTCTCTTTGACGATGAAACACTGAAATTACATCGGAATTAAATACAAAAGGCACAATGCCGTCTTAAGTGTAAGAAGAGTGAGACTTCTTAGAGTCTGTGCTTTTATCCTTTCCTGTGAGACCAGTATTATTTTCCGATACACCACTGCACTTTCAATGTATTCCTAGGACCTTCACATTGACGACAAAAAACAGAAATCGCATCGGAATTAAATACAAAAGGGACATTGTCGCCTTAAGTACAAGAATAGAGACTCTTCTTACAGTCGGTGCTTTGATCCATTCCTGTGAGACCAGTATTAGTTTCCGATACACCACTGCAGGTTCAATGTATTCCTTGGACCTTTACATTGACGATGAATCACTGAAATTACCTCGGAATTAAATACAAAAGGCACAATGCCGCTATAAGTGCAAGAGGAGTGAGACCTCTTAGAGTTTGTGCTTTGATCCTATCCTGTGAGACCAGTATTATCTTCCGATACAGCACTGCAGGTTCTGTGTATTCCTTGGACATTCACATTGACGTTGAAACACAGAAGTCGGATCGGAATTAAATACAAGAGGCACAATGCCGCCTAGAGTACACGAATAGAGACCCTTCTTACAGTCGGTGCTATGATCCTTTCCTGTGAGACCAGTATTAGTTTCCGATACACCACTGCAGGTTCAATGTATTCCTTGGACCTTTACATTGACGATGAATCACTGAAATTACCTCGGAATTAAATACAAAAGGCACAATGCCGCTATAAGTGCAAGAGGAGTGAGACCTCTTAGAGTTTGTGCTTTGATCCTATCCTGTGAGACCAGTATTATCTTCCGATACAGCACTGCAGGTTCAATGTATTCCCTGGACCTTCACATTGACGACAAAACACAGAAATCGCATCGTAATTAAATACAAAAGGCACAATGCCGCCTTACCTACAAGAATAGAGACTCTTCTTACAGTCGGTGCTTTGATCTTTCCTGTGAGACCAGTACTAGTTTTCGATACACCACTGCAGGTTCAATGTATTCCTTGGACATTCACATTGACGATCAAAGACTGAAATTACATCGGAATTAAATACAAAAGGCACAATGCCGTCTTACGTGCAAGAAGAGTGAGACTTCTTAGAGTCTGTGCTTTATTCCTTTCCTGTGAAAGCAGTATTATTTTCCGATACACCACTGCAGGTTCAATGTATTCCTTGGACCTTCACATTGACGACAAAACACAGATATCGCATCGGAATTAAATACAAAAGGCACAGTGCCGCCTTAAGTACAAGAATAGAGTCTCTTGTGACAGTCGGTGCTTTGATCCTTTCTTGTGAGACCAGTATTAGTTTCCGATACACCACTGCAGGTTCAATGAATTCCTTAAACATTCACATTGACGATGAAATACAGAAATCGCATCGGAATGAAATGCAAATGGCAGAATGCCGCCTTAAGTACAAGAATAGAGACTCTTCTTACAGTCGGTGCTTTGAGAATTCCCTTTGAGACCAGTATTGGTTTCCGATACACCACTGCAGGTTCAATGTATTCCTTGGACATACACATTGACATTGAATCACGGAAATCGCATCGGAATTAAATACAAAAGGCACAATGCCGCCTTAAGTACAATGGTAGAGACTCTTCTTACAGTCGGTACTTTGAGCATTCCCTATGAGACCAGTATTACTTTCCGATACACCACATCAAGTACAATGTATTCCGTGGAACTTCCCATTGACGATGAAACACAGAAATCGCATCCGAATTAAATACAAAAGGCACAATGCCGCCTTACGTATAAGAATAGAGTCTCTTCTTACAGTCGGTACTTTGAGCATTCCCTTTGAGACCAGTATTAGCTTCCGATACACCATAGCAGGTTCAGTGTATTCCTTGGACCTTCGCATTGACGATGAAACACAGGAATCGCATCGGAACTAAATACAAAAGGCACAATGCCGCCTTAAGTACAAGAAGAGAGAATCTTCTTACAGTCGGTGCCTTGAGCATTCCCTGTGAGACCAGTATTAGTTTCCGTAACACCACAGCAGGTTCAATGTATTCCTTGGATCTTCACATTGACGATGAAACACCGAAACGCATCGGAATTAAATACAAAAGGCACAATGCCGCCTTCAGTGCAAGAATAAAGTCTCTTCTTACAGTCGGTGCTTTGAGCATTCCCTGTAAGACGAGTATTAGTTTCCGTTTCTCCACTGAAGGTTCAATGTATTCCTTAGACATACACATTGACGATGAAACACTGAAATTACTTCGGAATTAAATACAAAATTCACAATGCCGCCTTAAGTACAAGAAAAGTGAGACTTCTTTGAGTCTGTGCTTTGATCCTTTCCTGTGAGACCAGTATTAGTTTCCGATTCACCACTGCAGGTTCAATGTATTCCTTCGACCTTCACATTTACTATCAAACACAGAAATCCCATCGGAATTAAATACAAAAGGCACAATGATGCCTTAAGTACAAGATTAGAGACTGTTCTTACAGTCGGTGATTTGAGCATTCCCTGTGAGACCAGGATTAGTTTCCGATAGACCATTGCAGGTTCAATATAATCCTTGGACTTTCACATTGACGATGAAATACAGAAATCGCATCGGAATTAAATACAAATGGCAGAATGCCGCCTTAAGTACAAGAATAGAGACTCTTCTTACAGTCGGTGCTTTGAGCATTCCCTTTGGGATCAATATTGGTTTCCGATACACCACTGCAGGTTAAATGTATTCCTTGGACATACACATTGACATTGAATCACGGAAATCGCATCGGAATTAAATACAAAAGGCACAATGCCGCCTTAAGTACAAGGATAGAGACTCTTCTTACAGTCGGTACTTTGAGCATTCCCTGTGAGACCAGTATTAGTTTCCGATACACCACATCAGGTACAATGTATTCCTTGGAACTTCCCATTGACGATGAAACACAGAGATCGCATCGGAATTAAATACAAAAGGCACAATGCCGCCTTAAGTACAAGGATAGAGACTCTTCTTACAGTCGGTACTTTGAGCATTCCCTGTGAGACCAGTATTAGTTTCCGATACACCACTGCAGGTTCAGTGTATTCCTTGGACATACACATTGACGATGAAACACAGAAATCGCATCGGAACTAAATACAAAATGCACAATGCCGCCGTAAGTACAAGGATAGAGACTCTTCTTACAGTCGGTACTTTGAACATTCCCTGTGAGACCAGTATTAGATTCCGATACACCACTGCAGGTTCAGTGTATTCCTTGGACATACACATTGATGATGAAACACAGAAATCGCATCGGAATTAAATACAAAAGGCACAATGCCGCCTTATGTACAAGAATAGAGAGTCTTCTTACAGTCGGTACTTTGAGCATTTCCTGTGAGACCAGTATTAGTTTCCCATACACCACTGCAAGGTCTATGTATTACTTGAACCTCCACATTGACGATGAAACACAGAAACCGCATCGGAATTAAATACAAAAGGCATAATGTCGCCTTAAGGACAAGAATAGAGACTCTTCTTACAGTCGGTGCTTTGAGCATTCCCTGCGGTACCAGTATTAGTTTCCGATACACCACTGCAAGTTCAATGTATTCCTTGGACATACACATTGACGATGAAACACTGAAATTACATCGTAATTAAATACAAAAGGTAGAATGCCGCCTTAAGTGCAAGAAGAGTGAGACTTCTTAGAATCTGTGCTTTTATCCTTTCCTGTGCGACCATTATTAGTATCCGATACGCCACTGCAGGTTTAATGTATTCCTTGAACCTTCACATTGACGATGATACACAGAAATCGCATCGGAATTAAATACAAATGGCACAATGCCGCCTTAAGTACAAGAGTAGAAACTCTTCTTACAGTCCGTGCTTTGAGCATTCCCTGTGAGAACAGTAATAGTTGCCGATACACCACTTCAGGTTCAATGTATTGCTTAGACATACACATTGACGATGAAACACTGAAATTACATCGGAATTAAATACAAAAGGCACAATGCTGCCATAAGTGCAAGAGTAGAGGCTCTTTTTACTGTCGGTGCTTTGAGCATTCACTGCGGGACCAGTATTAGTTTCCGACACACCACTGCAAGTTCAATGTATTCCTTGGACATACATATTGACGATGAAACTCTGAAATTATATCGTAATTTAATACAAAAGGTACAATGCCGCCTTAAGTGCAAGAAGAGTGAGACTTCTTAGAGTCTGTGCTTTTATCCTTTCCTGTGCGACTAGTATTAGTATCTGATACGCCACTGCAGGTTCAATGTATTCCTTGGACCTTCACATTGACGATGAAACACAGAAATCGCATCGGAATTAAATACAAATGGCAGAATGCCGCCTTAAGTACAAGAATAGAGACTCTTCTTACAGTCGGTGCTTTGAGCATTCCCTGTGAGACCAGTATTAGTTTCCGATACACCACTGCTGGTTAAATGTATTCCTTCGACATACACATTGAAGACGAAACACCGAAATTACATCGGAATTAAATACTAAAGGCACAATGCCGCCTTAAGTGCAAGAAGAGTGAGAATTCTTAGAGTCTGTGCTTTGATCCTTTCCTGTGAGACCAGTATTAGTTTCCGATACACCACTGCAGGTTCAATGTATTCCTTGGATCTTCACATTGACGATGATACACAGAAATCACATCGGAATTAAATACAAAAGGCACAATGCCCCCTTAAGTACAAGAATAGAGACTCTTCTTACAGTCGGTGCTTTGAGCATTCCCTGTGAGACCAGTATTAGTTTCCCATATACCACTGCAGGTTCAATGTATTAATTATACATACGCATTGACGATGAAACACTGAAATCGCATCGGAATTAAATACAAAAGGCACAATGCCGCCTTACGTACAAGAATAGAGACTCTTCTTACAGTCGGTGCTTTGAGCATTCCCTGTGAGAGCAGTATTAGTTTGCGATACACCACTGCAGGTTCAATGTATTCCTTAGACATACACATTGACGATGAAACACTGAAATTACATCGGAATTAAATACAAAAGGCACAATGCCGGCATAAGTGCATGAATAGAGAATCATCTTACAGTCGGTGCGTTGAGCATTCCCTGTGAGGCCAGTATTAGTTTCCGATACACCACTGCAGGTACAATGTATTCCTTGGACCTTCAAATTGACGATGAAACACAGAAATCGCATCGGAATTCAATACAAAATGCACAATGCCGCCTTAAGTACAAGAATAGAGACTCTTCTTACAGTCGGTGCTTTTAACATTTCCTTTGAGACCAGTATTGGTTTCCGATACACCACTGCAGGTTGAATGTATTCCTTGGACATACACATTGACAATGAAACACAGAAATCGCATCGGAATTAAATACAAAAGGCACAATGCCGCCTTAAGTACAAGGATGGAGACTCTTCTTACAGTCGGTACTTTGAGCATTCCCTGTGAGACCAGTATTAGTTTCCGATACACCACTGCAGGTTCAATGTGTTCCTTGGACTTTCACATTGACGACAAAACACAGAAATCCCTTCGGAATTAAATACAAAAGGCACAACGCCGCCTTAAGTACAAGAATAGAGACTCTTCTTACAGTCGGTGCTTTGATCCTTTCCTGTGAGACCAGTATTAGTTTCCGACACCCCACAGCAGGTTCTATGTATTCCTTGGACATTCACTTTGACGATGAAACACTGAAATTACATCGGAATTAAATACAAAAGGCACAATGCCGTCTTAAGTGCAAGAAGAGTGAGACTTCTTAGAGTCTGTGCTTTGAATCTTTCCTATGAGTGCAGTATTAGTTTCCGATACACCACTGCAGGTTCAATGTATTCCTTTTACATACACATTGACGATGAAACACTGAAATTACATCGGAATTAAATACAAAAGGCACGATGCCGCCATAAGTGCAAGAAGAGTGAAACTTCATATAGACTGTGTTTGATCCTTTCCTGTGAGACCAGTATTATTTTCCGATACACCACTGCAGCTTCAATGTATTCCTTGGACTTTCACATTGACGACAAAACACAGAAATCGCATCGTAATTAAATACAAAATGCACAATGCCGCCTTAAGTACAAGAACAGAGACTCTTCTTACTGTCGGTGCTTTGATCCTTTCCTGAGAGACCAGTATTAGTTTCCGATACCCCACTGCAGGTTCAATGTATTCCTTGGACATTCACTTTGACGATGAAACACTGAAATTACATCGGAATTAAATACAAAAGGCACAATGCCGTCTTAAGTGCAAGAAGATTGAGACTTCTTAGAGTCTGTGCTTTGATCCTTTCCTGTGAGACCAGTGTTATTTTCCGATACACCACTGCACTTTCAATGAATTCCTAGGACCTTCACATTGACGACAAAACACAGAAATCGCATCGGAATTAAATACAAAAGGGACATTGTCGCCTTAAGTACAAGAATAGAGACTCTTCTTACAGTCGGTGCTTTGATCCATTCCTGTGAGACCAGTATTAGTTTCCGATACACCACTGCAGATTCAATGTATTCCTTGGACCTTCATATTAACGATGAAACACAGAAATCGCGTCGGAATTAAATACAAAAGGCACAATAATGCCTTAAGTACAAGAATAGAGACTCTTCTTACAGGTGGTACTTTGATCCTTTCCTGTGAGACCAGTATTAGTTTCCGATACACCACTGCAGGTTCTGTGTATTCCTTGGACATTCACATTGACGTTGAAACACAGAAGTCGCATCGGAATTAAATACAACAGGCACAATGCCGCCTTGAGTACACGAATAGAGACCCTTCTTACAGTCGGTGCTATGATCCTTTCCTGTGAGACCAGTATTAGTTTCCTATACACCACTGCAGGTTCAATGTATTCCTTGGACCTTTACATTGACGATGAATCACTGAAATTACCTCGGAATTAAATACAAAAGGCACAATGCCGCTATAAGTGCAGGAGGAGTGAGACTTCTTAGAGTCTGTGCTTTGATCCTTTCCTGTGAAAGCAGTATTATTTTCCGATACACCACTGCAGGTTCAATGTATTCCTTGGACCTTCACATTGACGACAAAACACAGATATCGCATCGGAATTCAATACAAAAGGCACAGTGCCGCCTTAAGTACAAGAATAGAGACTCTTGTTACAGTCGGTGCTTTGATCCTTTCTTGTGAGACCAGTATTAGTTGCCGATACACCACTGCATGTTCAATGTATTCCATTTACATACATATTGACGATGAAACACTGAAATAACCTCGGAATTAAATACAAAAGGCACAATGCCACGTTAAGTACAAAAGGAGTGAGACTTCATAGAGTCTGTGTTTTTGAACCTTTCCTATGAGACCAGTATTAGTTTCCGATACACCACTGCAGGTTCAATGTATTCCTTTTACATACACATTGACGATGAAACACTGAAATTACATCGGAATTATATACAAAAGGCACAATGCCGCCTTAAGAGCAAGAAGAGTGAGACTTCTTAGGGGCTGTGATTTGATCCTTTCTGTGAGACCAGTATTAGTTTCCGATACAGGACTGCAGGTTCAGTGTATTCCTTGGACTTTCACATTAACGATGATACACAGAAATCGCCTCGGAATTAAATATAAAAGGCTCAATGCCGCCTTTAGTACAAGAATAGAGACCCTTCTTACAGTCGGTGCTTTGATCCTTTCCTGTGAGAACAGTATTAGTTTCCGATATACCACTGCAGGTTCTATGTATTTCGTGCACATTCACATTGACGATGAAACACAGAAATCGCATAGGAATTAAATACAAAAGGCACAATGCCGCCTTCAGTACAAGAATAGGGAATCTTCTTACAGTCGGTGCATTGATCCTTTCCTGTGAGACCAATATTAGTTACCGATACACAAGTGCAGGTTCAATGTATTCCTTTAACATAGACATTGACGATGAAACACTGAAATTGCATCGGAATTAAATACAAAAGGCAAAATGCCGTCTTAACTGCAAGAAAAGTGCGACTTCTTAGAGTCTGTGCTTTGATCCTTTCCTGAGAGACCAGTATTAGTTTCCGATACACCACTGCAGGTGCAATGTATTCCTTGGACCTACACATTGACGATGAAACACAGTAATCGCATCGGAATTAAATACAAAAAGAACAATGCCGCCTTAAGTACAAGAATAGAGACTCTTCTTACAGTCGGTGCTTTGATCTTACCTGTGAGACCGGTATTAGTTTTCGATACACCACTGCAGGTTCAGTGTATTCCTTGGACATTCCCATTGACAATGAAACACTGAAATTACATCGGAAGTAAATACAAAAGGCACAATGCCGTCTTAAGTGCAAGAAGAGTGAGACTTCTTAGAGTCTGTGCTTTGATCCTTTCCTGTGAGAGCAGTGTTATTTTCCGATACACCACTGCAGGTTCAATGTATACCTTGGTCCTTCACATTGACGACAAAACACAGATATCGCATCGGAATTAAATACAAAAGGCACAATGCCGCCTTAAGTACAAGAATAGAGACTCTTGTTACAGTCGGTGTTTGATCCTTTCTTGTGAGACCAGTATTAGTTTCCGATACACCACTGCAGGTTCAATGAATTCCTTAAACATTCACATTGACGATGAACACTGAAATTACATTGTAATTAAATACAACAGGCACAATGCCACCTTAAATGCAAGGAGAGTGACACTTCTTTGAGTCTGTGCTTTGATCCTTTGCTATGAGACCCGTATTAGTTTCCGATACACCATTGCAGGTTCAATGTATTCCTTACACATACACATTGACCATGAAACACTGAAATTACATCGGAATTAAATACAAAAGGCACAATGCCACGTTAAGTAAAAAAGGAGTGAGACTTCTTAGAGTCTGTGTTTTTGATCCTTTCCAATGAGACCAGTATTAGTTTCCGATACACCACTGCAGTTTCAATGTATTCCTTTTACATACACATTGACGATGAAACACTGAAATTACATAGGAATTAAATACAAAAGGCACAATGCCGCCTTAGGAGCAAGAAGAGTGAGACTTCTTAGGGTCTGTGATTTGATCCTTTCTGTGAGACCAGTATTAGTTTCCGATACAGCACTGCAGGTTCAATGTAATCCTTGGACCTTCACATTAACAATGATACACAGAAATCGCCTAGGAATTAAATACAAAAGGCACAATGCCGCCTTTAGTACAAGAATAGAGACCCCTCTTACAGTCGGTGATTTGATCCTTTCCTGTGAGAACAGTATTAGTTTCCGATGCACCACTGCAGGTTCTATGTATTCCGTGCACATTCACATTGCCGATGAAACACAGAAATCGCATAGGAATTAAATACAAAAGGCACAATGCCGCCTTAAATGCAAGAAAAGTGAGACTTCTTAGCGTCTGTGCTTTGATTCTTTCCTATGAGACCAGTATTAGTTTCCGATACACCACTGCAGGTTCAATGTATTCCTTTTACATACACATTGACGATGAATTCTGAAATTACATCGGAACTAAATACAAAAGGCACAATGCCGCCTTAAGTGCAAGAGGAGTGAGAATTCTTGGAGTCTGTGCTTTGATCCTTTCCTGTGAGACCAGTATTAGTTTCCGATACACCACTGCAGGTTCAATGTGTTCCTTGGACATTCACATTGACGATGAAACACTGAAATTACATCGGAATTAAATACAAAACGCACAATGCCGTCTTAAGTGCAAGAAGAGTGAGACTTCTTAGAGTCTGCGCTTTGATCCTTTCCTGTGAGACCAGTATTATTTTCCGATACACTACTGCAAGTTCAATGTATTCCTAGGACCTCCACATTGACGACAAAACACAGAAATCGCATCAGAATTAAATACAAAATGGACAATGTCGCCTTAAGTACACGAATAGGGACTCTTCTTACAGTCGGTGCTTTGATCCATTCCTATGAGACCAGTATTAGTTTCCGATACACCACTGCAGGTTCAATGTGTTCCTTGGACATTCACATTGACGATGAAACACTGAAATTACATCGGAATTAAATACAAAACACACAATGCTGTCTTAAGTGCAAGAAGAGTGAGACTTCTTAGAGTTTGTGCTTTGATCCTTTCCTCTGAGACCAGTATTATCTTCCGATACAGCACTGCAAGTTCAATGTATTCCTTGGACCTTCACATTGACGACAAAACACAGAGATCGCATCGAAATTAAATACAAATGGCACAATGCCGCCTTAAGTACAAGAATAGAGACTCTTCTTACAGTCGGAGCTTTGATTTTTCCTGTGAGACCAGTATTAGTTTTCAATACACCACTGCAGGTTCAATGTATTCCTTGGACATTCACATTGACGATGAAACACTGAAAGTACATCGGAATTAAATACAAAAGGCACAATGCCGTCTTAAGTACAAGAAGAGTGAGACTTCTTAGAGTCTGTGCTTTGATCCTTTCCTATGAGACCCGTATTAGTTTCGGATACCCCACTGCAGGTTCAATGTATTCCTTTTACATACACATTGACGATGAAACACTGAAATTACATCGGAATTAAATACAAAAGGCACAATGCCTCCTTAAGAGCAAAAAGAGTGAGACTTCTTAGGGTCTGTGATTTGATCCTTTCTGTGAGACCAGTATTAGGTTCCGATACAGCACTGCAGGTTCAATGTATTCCTTGGACCTTCACATTGACGATGAAATACAGAAATCGCATCGGAATTAAATACAAAAAGCACAATGCCGCCTTAAGTACAACAATAGAGACTCTTCTTACAGTCGGTGCTTTGATCCTTTCCTGTGAGACTAGAATTAGTTTCCGATACGCCACTGCAGGTTCAATGTATTCCTCGGTCATTCACATTGACGATGAAACACTGAAATTACATCGGAATTAAATACAAAAGGCACAATGCCGCCTTAAATGCAAGAAGTGTGAGACCTCTTAGCGTCTGTGCTTTGACTGTTTCCAATGAGACCAGTATTAGTTTCCGATACACCACTGCAGGTTCAATGTATTCCTTCTACATACACATTGACGATGAAACACTGAAATTACATCGGAATTAAATACAAAAGGCACAATGCCGCCTTAAGTGCAAGAAGAGTGAGACTTCTTAGAGTCTTTGATTTGATCCTTTCCTATGAGACCAGTTATAATTTCCGATACACCACTGCAGGATCAATGTATTCCTTGGACCTTCACATTAACGATGAAACAGAGAAATCAGGTCGGAATTAAATACAAAAGGCACAATGCCGCCTTAAGTACAAGAATAGAGACTCTTCTGACAGTCGGTGGTTTGACCCTTTCCTGTGAGACCAGTATTAGTTTGCGATACACCACTGCAGGTTCAATGTATTCCTTTTACATACACATTGACGATGAAACACTGAAATTACATTGGAATTAAATACAAAAGGCACAATGCCACCTTAAGTGCAAAAGGAGTGAGACTTCTTAGAGTCTGTGCTTTGATCCTTTCCTATGAGACCAGTGTTAGTTTCCGATACACCACTGCAGGTTCAATGTATTCCTTTTACATACACATTGACGATGAAACACTGAAATTACATCGGAATTAAATACAAAAGGCACAATGACACCTTAAGTGAAAAAGGAGTGAGACTACTTAGAGTATGTGCTTTGATCCTTTCCTATGAGACCAGTATTAGTTTCCGATACACCACTGCAGGTTCGTTGTATTCCTTGGACATTCACATTAACGATGATACACAGAAATCGCCTCGGAATTAAATACAAAATGCACAATGCCGTCTTTAGTACAAGAATAGAGACCCTTCTTATAGTCGGTGCTTTGATCCTTTCCTGTGAGAACAGTATTAGTTTCCGATACACCACTGCAGGTTCTATGTATTCCGTGCACATTCACATTGACGATGAAACACAGGAAAAGCATAGGAATTAAATACAAAAGGCACAATGCTGCCATAAGTACAAGAATAGGGACTCTTCTTACAGTCGGTGCTTTGATCCTTTCCTATGAGACCAGTATTAGTTACCGATACACCACTGCAGGTTGAATGTATTCCTTTTACATACACATTGACGATGAAACACTGAAATTGCATCGGAATTGAATACAAAAGGCAAAATACCGTCTTAACAGTAAGAGGAGTGCGACTTCTTAGAGTCTGTGCTTTGATCCTTTCCTGAGAGACCAGTATTAGTTTCCGATACACCACTGCTGGTTCAATGTATTCCTTGGACCTTCACATTGACGATGAAATACAGAAATCGCATCGGAATTAAATACAAAAAGCACAATGCCGCCTTAAGTACAACAATAGAGACTCTTCTTACAGTCGGTGCTTTGATCCTTTCCTGTGAGACCGGTATTAGTTTCCGATACGCCACTGCAGGTTCAATGTATTCCTCGGTCATTCACATTGACGATGAAACACTGAAATTACATAGGAATTAAATACAAAAGGCACAATGCCGCCTTAAATGCAAGAAGAGTGAGACTTCTTAGCGTCTGTGCTTTGACTGTTTCCTATGAGACCAGTATTAGTTTCCGATACACCACTGCAGGTTCAATGTATTCCTTTTACATACACATTGACGATGAAACACTGAAATTACATCGGAATTAAATACAAAAGGCACAATGCCGCCTTAAGTGCAAGAAGAGTGAGACTTCTTAGAGTCTTTGCTTTGATCCTTTCCTATGAAACCAGTTATAGTTTCCGATACACCACTGCATGTTCAATGTATTCCTTGGACCTTCACATTAACGATGAAACACAAAAATCAAGTCGGAATTAAATACAAAACGCACAATGCCGCCTTAAGTACAAGAATA
Source organism: Schistocerca serialis cubense (assembly GCF_023864345.2). NCBI lineage: Eukaryota > Metazoa > Arthropoda > Insecta > Orthoptera > Acrididae > Schistocerca > Schistocerca serialis. Next base: position 35,447,860 of record NC_064643.1, on the reverse strand, counting down.
GAGACTCCTCTTACCGTCGGTGTTTTGATCCTTTCCTGTGAGACCAGTATTAGTTTGCGATACACCACTGAAGGTTCAATGTATTCCATTTACGTACACATTGACGATGAAACACTGAAATTACATCGGAATTAAATACAAAAGGCACAATGCCACCTTAACTGCAAAAGGAGTGAAACTTTTTAGAGTATGTGCTTTGATCCTTTCCTATGAGACCAGTATTAGTTTCCGATACACCACTGCAGGTTCAATGTATTCCTTTTACATGCACATTGACGATGAAACACTGAAATTACATCGGAATTAAATACAAAAGGCACAATGCCGCCTTAAGAGCAAGAAGAGTGAGACTTCTTAGAGTATGTGCTTTGATCCTATCCTATGAGACCAGTATTAGTTTCCGATACACCACTGCAGGTTCAATGTATTCCTTTTACATACACATTGTCGATGAAACACTGAAATTACATCGGAATTAAATGCAAAAGGCACAATGCCGCCTTAAGTGCAAGAAGTGTGAGACTTCTTAGAGTATGTGCTTTGTTCCTTTCCTATTAGACCAGTATTAGTTTCCGATACCCCACTGCAGGTTCAATGTATTCCTTTTACATACACATTGACGATGAAACACTGAAATTACATCGGAATTAAATTAATAGGCACAATGCCACATTACTGAAAAAGGAGTGATACTTCTTAGAGTATGTGTCTGATCTATTCCTATGAGACCAGTATTAGTTTCCGATACACCACTGCAGGTTCAATGTATTCCTTTTACATACACATTGACGATGAAACACTGAAATTACATCGGAATTAAATACAAAAGGCACAATGCCGCCTTAAGTGCAAGAAGAGTGAGACTTCTTAGAGTATGTGAATCGATCCTCTCCTATGAGACCAGTATTAGTTTCCGATACACCACTGCAGGTTCAATGTATTCCTTTTACATACACATTGACGATGAAACACTGAAATTACATCGGAATTAAATTAATAGGCACAATGCCACATTACTGAAAAAGGAGTGATACTTCTTAGAGTATGTGTCTGATCTATTCCTATTAGACCAGTATTAGTTTCCGATACACCACTGCAGGTTCAATGTATTCCTTTTGCATACACATTGACGATGAAACACTGAAATTACATCGGAATTAAATTAATAGGCACAATGCCACATTACTGAAAAAGGAGTGATACTTCTTAGAGTATGTGTCTGATCTATTCCTATGAGACCAGTATTAGTTTCCGATACACCACTGCAGGTTCAATGTATTCCTTTTACATACACATTGACGATGAAACACTGAAATTACATCGGAATTAAATTAATAGGCACAATGCCACATTACTGAAAAAGGAGTGATACTTCTTAGAGTATGTGTCTGATCTATTCCTATGAGACCAGTATTAGTTTCCGATACACCACTGCAGGTTCAATGTATTCCTTTTACATACACATTGACGATGAAACACTGAAATTACATCGGACTTAAATACAAAAGGCACAATGCCGCCGTAAGTACAAGAATACAGTCTCATCATACAAGCGGAGTTTTGATCCTTTCCTGTGAGACCAGTATTAGTTTGCGATACACCACTGCAGGTTCAATGTATTCCTTTTACATACACATTGACGATGAAACACTGAAAATACATCGGAATTAAATACAAAAGGCACAATGCCACCTTAAGTGCAAAAGGAGTGAGACTTCTTAGAGTATGTCCTTTGATCCTTTCCTATGAGACCAGTATTAGTTTCCGATACACCACTGCAGGTTCAATGTATTCCTTGGACATTCACACTGTCGATGAATCACTGAAATTATATCAGATTTAAATGCAAAAGGCACAATGCCGCCCTAAGTGCAAGGGGAGTGCGACTTCTTAGAGTATGTCCTTTGATCCTTTCCTATGAGACCAGTATTAGTTTCCGATACACCACTGCAGGTTCAATGTATTCCTTTTACATACACATTGACGATGAAACACTGAAATTACATCGGAATTAAATACAAAACGCACAATGCCACCTTAAGTGCAAAAGGAGTGAGACCACTTAGAGTATGTGCTTTGATCCTATCCTATGAGACCAGTATTAGTTTCCGATACACCACTGCAGGTTCATTGTATTCCTTGGACATTCACATTAACGATGATACACAGAAATCGCCTCGGAATTAAATACAAAAGGCACAATGCCGTCTTTAGTACAAGGATAGAGACCCTTCTTACAGACGGTGCTTTGATCCTTTCCTGTGAGAACAGTATTAGTTTCCGATACGCCACTGCAGGTTCATTGTATTCCTTGGACATTCACATTAACGATGATACACAGAAATCGCCTCGGAATTAAATACAAAAGGCACAATGCCGACTTTAGTACAAGAATAGAGACACTTCTTACAGTCGGTGCTTTGATCCTTTCCTGTGAGAACAGTATCAGTTTCCGATACAATACTGCAGGTTCTATGTATTCTATTCACATACACATTGACGATGAAACACTGAAATTACATCGGAATTAAATACAAAAAGCACAATGCCGCCTTAAGTGCAAGAAGAGTGAGAATTCTTAGAGTCCGTGCTTTGATCCTTTCCTGAGAGACCAGTATTAGTTTCCGATACACCACTGCAGTTTCAATGTATTCCTCAGCCCTTCACATTGACGATGAAACAAAGAAATCGCATCGGAATTAAATACAAAAAGCACAATGCCGCCTTAAGTGCAAGAAGAGTGAGAATTCTTAGAGTCCGAGCTTTCATCCTTTCCTGTGAGACCAGTATTAGTTTCCGATACACCACTGCAGGTTCAATGTATTCATTTCACATACACATTGACGATGAAACACTGAAATTACATCGGAATTAAATACAAGAGGCACAATGCCACCTTAAGTGCAAAAGGAGTGAGACTTCTTAGAGTATGTGCTTTGATCCTTTCCTATGAGACCAGTATTAGTTTCCGATACACCACTGCAGGTTCAATGTATTCCTTTTACATACACATTGACGATGAAACATTGAAATTACATTGTAATTAAATACAAAAGGCACAATGCCGTCTTAAGTGGAAGAAGAGTGAGACTTCTTAGAGTCTGTGATTTGATCCTTTCCTGTGAGACCAGTATTATTTTCCGATACACCACTGCAGGTTCAATGTATTCCTTGGACCTTCACATTGACGACAAAACACAGAAATCGCAACGGAATTAAATACAAAAGGCACAATGCCGCCTTAAGAAGTAGAATAGAGACACTTCTTACAGTCGATGTTGTTGATCCTTTCCTGTGAGACCAGTATTAGTTTCCGATACGCCACTGCAGGTTCATTGTATTCCTTGGACATTCACATTGACGATGAAACACTGAAATTACATCGGAATTAAATACAAAAGGCAAATTTCCGCCTTAAATGCAAGAAGAGGGAGACTTCTTAGCGTCTGTGCTTTGATTCTTTCCTATGAGACCAGTGTTAGTTTCCGATACACCACTGCAGGTTCAATGTATTCCTTTTACATACACATTGTCGATGAAACACTGAAATTACATCGGAATTAAATACAAAAGGCTCAATGCTACCTTAAGTGCAAAATGATTGAGACTTCTTAGAGTCTTAGTTTCCGATACACCACTGCAAGTTCAATGTATTCCTTGGACATACATATTGACGATGAAACTCTGAAATTACATCGTAATTAAATACAAAAGGTACAATGCCGCCTAAAGTGCAAGAAGAGTGAGACTTCTTAGAGTCTGTGCCTTTATCCTTTCCTGTGCGACTAGTATTAGTATCCGATACGCCACTGCAGGTTCAATGTATTCCTTGGTCCTTCACATTGACGATGAAACACAGAAATCGCATCGGAATTAAATACAAAAGGCACAATGCCGCCTTAACTACAAGAAGAGAGACTCTTCTTACAGTCGGTGCTTTGAGCATTCCCTGTGAGACCAGTATCAATTTCCGTAACACTACAGCAGGTTCAATGTACTCCTTGGATCTTCACATTGACGATGAAACACAGAAACGCATCGGAATTAAATACAAAAGGCACAATGCCGCCTTCAGTTCAAGAATAAAATCTCTTCTTACAGTCGGTGCATTGAGCATTCCTGTGTGACCAGTATTAGTTTCCGTTGCACCACTGAAGGTTCAATGTATTCCTTAGACATACACATTGACAATGAAACACTGAAATTACTTCGGAATAAAATACAAAAGGCACAATGCCGCCTTAAGTACAAGAAAAGTGAGACTTCTTTGAGTCTGTGCTTTGATCCTTTCCTGTGAGACCAGTATTAGTTTCCGATTCACCACTTCAGGTTCAATGTATTCCTTCGACCTTCACATTTACTATCAACACAGAAATCGCATCGGAATTAAATACAAAAGGCACAATGCCGCCTTAAGTACAAGATTAGAGACTCTTCTTACAGTCGGTGATTTCAGCATTCCCTGTGAGACCAGTATTAGTTTCCGATAGACCACTGCAGATTCAATATATTCCTTGGACTCTCACATTGACGATGAAATACAGAAATCGCATCGGAATTAAGTACAAAAGGAAGAATGCCGCCTTAAGTACAAGAATAGAGACTCTTCTTACAGTCGGTGCTTTGAGCATTCCCTGTGAGACCAGTATTAGTTTCCGATACACCACTGCAGGTTCAGTGTATTCCTTGGACATACACATTGACGATGAAACACAGAAATCGCATCGGAATTAAATACAAAAGGCACAATGCCGCCTTAAGTACAAGAATAGAGAGTCTTCTTACAGTCGGTACTTTGAGCATTCCCGGTGAGACCAGTATTAGTTTCCCATACACCACTGCATGGTCTATGTATTCCTTGGACCTTCATATTCACGATGAAACACAGAAATCTCATCGGAATTAAATACAAAAGGCATAATGCCGCCTTAAGTTCAAGAATAGAGTCTCTTCTTACAGTCGGTGTTTTTGAGCATTCCCTGTGAGACCAGTATTAGCTTCCGATACACCACTGCAGATTCCATGTATTCCTAAGACATACACATTGACGATGAAGCACTGATATTAGATCGGAATTAAATACAAATGGCACAATGCCGCCTTAAGTGCAAGAAGAATGAGACTTCTAAGAGTCTGTGCTTTGATCCTTTCCTGTGAGACCAGTATTAGTTTCCGATACACCACTGCAGGTGCAATGTATTCCTTAGACATACACATTGACGATGAAACACTGAAATTACATCGGAATTAAATACAAATGGCAAAATGCCGCCATAAGTGCAAGAATTGAGACTCCTCTTACGGTCGGTGCTTTGCGCATTCCCTGTGAGACCAGTATTAGTTTCCGATACACCACTGCAGGTACAATGTATTCCTTGTACCTTCACATTGACGATGAAACACAGAAATCGCATCGAAATTAAATACAAAAGGCACAATACCGCCTTAAGTACAAGAATAGAGACTCTTCCTACAGTCGGTGCTTTGAGCATTCCCTGTGAGACCAGTATTAGTTTCTGATACACCACTGCAGGTTCAATGTATTCCTTGGACATACACATTGACGATGAAACACAGAAATAGCATCGGAATTAAATACAACAGGCACAATGCCGCCGTACGTACAAGAATAGAGACTCTTCTTACAGTCGGTGCTTTGAGCATTCCCTGTGAGACCAGTATTAGTTTCCGATACACCACTCCAGGTTCAATGTATTCCTTGGACATACTCAATGACGATGAAACACTGAAATTACATCGGAATTAAATACAAAAGGAACAATGCCACCTTCACTGCAAGATGAGTGAGACTTATTAGAGTCTGTGCTTTGATCCTTTCCTGTGAGACCAGTATTAGTTTCCGATACACCACTGCAGGTTCAATGTATTCCTTGGACCTTCGCATTGACAATGAAACACAGAAATCGCATCGGAACTAAATACAAAATGCACAATGCCGCCTTAAGTACAAGAATCGAGACTCTTCTTACAGTCAGTGCTTTGAGCATTCCCTGTGAGACCAGTATTAGTTTCCCATACACCACTACAGGTTCAATGTATTCCTTAGACATACACATTGACGATGAAACACTGAAATTACATCGGAATTATATACAAAAGGCACAATGCAGCCATTAGTGCATGCATAGAGACTCTTATTACAGTCGGTGCTTTGAGCATTCCCTGTGAGACCAGTATTAGTTTCCGATACACCACTCCAGGTTCAATGTATTCCTTGGACATACTCAATGACGATGAAACACTGAAATTACATCGGAATTATATACAAAAGGCACAATGACGAAATAAGTGCATGCATAGAGACTCTTCTTACAGTCGGTGCTTTGAGCATTCCCTGTACGGCCAGTATTAGTTTCCGATACACCACTGCAGGTACAATGTATCCCTTGGACCTTCAAATTGACGTTGAAACACAGAAATCGCATCGGAATTAAGTACAAAATGCACAATGCCGCCATAAGTACAAGAATAGAGACTCTTCTTACAGTCGGTGCTTTGAGCATTCTCTTTGAGACCAGTATTGGTTTCCGATACACCACTGCAGGTTCAATGTATTCCTTGGATATACACATTGACAATGAAACACAGAAATCGCATCGGAATGAAACACAAAAGGCACAATGCCGCCATAAGTGCCTGAATAGAGACCCTTCTTACAGTCGGTGCTTTGAGCATTCCCTGTGAGACCAGTATTAGTTTCCGATACACCACTGCAGGTACAATGTATTCCTTGTACCTTCACATTGACGATGAAACACAGAAATCGCATCGAAATTAAATACAAAAGGCACAATGCCGCCTTAAGTACAAGAATAGAGACTCTTCCTACAGTCGGTGCTTTGAGCATTCCCTGTGAGACCAGTATTAGTTTCTGATACACCACTGCAGGTTCAATGTATTCCTTGGACATACACATTGACGATGAAACACAGAAATAGCATCGGAATTAAATATAAGAGGCACAATGCCGCCGTACGTACAAAAATAGAGACTCTTCTTACAGTCGGTGCTTTGAGCATTCCCTGTGAGCCCAGTATTAGTTTCCGATACACCACTCCAGGTTCAATGTATTCCTTGGACATACTCAATGACGATGAAACACTGAAATTACATCGGAATTAAATACAAAAGGAACAATGCCACCTTAACTGCAAGATGAGTGAGACTTATTAGAGTCTGTGCTTTGATCCTTTCCTGTGAGACCAGTATTAGTTTCCGATACACCACTGCAGGTTCAATGTATTCCATGGACCTTCGCATTGACAATGAAACACAGAAATCGCATCGGAACTAAATACAAAATGCACAATGCCGCCTTAAGTACAAGAATAGAGACTCTTCTTACAGTCGTGTGCTTTGAGCATTCCCTGTGAGACCAGTATTAGTTTCCGAAATACCACTGCAGGTTCAATGTATTCCTTGGACATACGCATTGACGATGAAACACAGAAATCGCATCGGAATTAAATACAAAAGGCACAATGCCGCCTTACGTACAAGGATCGAGACTCTTCTTACAGTCAGTGCTTTGAGCATTCCCTGTGAGACCAGTATTAGTTTCCCATACACCACTGCAGGTTCAATGTATTCCTTAGACATACACATTGACGATGAAACACTGAAATTACATTGGAATTATATACAAAAGGCACAATGCAGCCATAAGTGCATGCATAGAGACTCTTATTACAGTCGGTGCTTTGAGCATTCCCTGTGAGGCCAGTATTAGTTTCCGATACGCCACTGCAGGTACAATGTATTCCTTGGACCTTCAAACTGACGTTGAAACACAGAAATCGCATCGGATTTAAATACAAAATGCACAATGCCGCCTTAAGTAAAAGAATAGAGACTCTTCTTACAGTCGGTGCTTTGAGCATTCTCTTTGAGACCAGTATTGGTTTCCGATACACCACTGCAGGCTCAATGTATTCCTTGTACCTTCACATTGACGATGAAACACAGAAATCGCATCGAAATTAAATACAAAAGGCACAATGCCGCCTTAAGTACAAGAATAGAGACTCTTCCTACAGTCGGTGCTTTGAGCATTCCCTGTGAGACCAGTATTAGTTTCCGATACACCACTCCAGGTTCAATGTATTCCTTGGACATACTCAATGACGATGAAACACTGAAATTACATCGGAATTATATACAAAATACACAATGCCGAAATAAGTGCATGCATAGAGACTCTTCTTACAGTCGGTGCTTTGAGCATTCCCTGTGCGGCCAGTATTAGTTTCCGATACACCACTGCAGGTACAATGTATTCCTTGGACCTTCAAATTGACGTTGAAACACAGAAATCGCATCGGAATTAAATACAAAATGCACAATGCCGCCATAAGTACAAGAATAGAGACTCTTCTTACAGTCGGTGCTTTGAGCATTCTCTTTGAGACCAGTATTGGTTTCCGATACACCACTGCAGGTTCAATGTATTCCTTGGATATACACATTGACAATGAAACACAGAAATCGCATCGGAATTAAACACAAAAGGCACATTGCCGCCATAAGTGCCTGAATAGAGACCCTTCTTACAGTCGGTGCTTTGAGCATTCCCTGTGAGACCAGTAATAGTTTCCGATACACCACAGCAGGTACAATGTATTCCTTGGAACTTCACATTGACGATGAAACACAGAAATCGCATCGGAATTAAATACTAAAGGCACAATGCCGCCATACGTACAAGAATAGAGACTCTTCTTACAGTCGGTGCTTTGAGCATTCCCTGTGAGACCAGTATTAGTTTCGAAACACCACTCCAGGTTCAATGTATTCCTTGGACATACTCGTTGACGATGAAACACTGAAATTACATCGGAATTAAATACAAAAGGAACAATGCCGCCTTAACGGCAAGATGAGTGAGACTTCTTAGAGTCTGTGCTTTGATCCTTTCCTGTGAGACCAGTATTAGTTTCCGATACACCACTGCAGGTTCAATGTATTCCTTTGACCTTCGTATTGACGATGAAACACAGAGATCGAATCGGAACGAAATACAAATGGCACAATGCCGCAATAAGTACAAGAATAGAGACTCTTCTTAGAGTCGGTGCTTTGAGCATTCCCTGTGAGACCAGTATCAGTATCCGATACACCACTGCAGGTTCAATGTATTCCTTAGACATACACATTGACGATGAAACATTGCAATTACATCGGAATTAAGTACAAATGGCACAATGCCGCCATAAGTGCAAGAGTAGAGACTCCTCTTACAGTCGGTGCTTTGAGCATTCCCTGTGAGACCAGTATTAGTTTCCGACACACCACTGCATGTACAATGTATTCCTTGTACCTTCACATTGACGATAAAACACAGAAATCGCATCGGAATTAAATACAAAAGGCACAATGCCGCCTTAAGTACAAGAATAGAGACTCTTCTTACAGTCGGTGCTTTGAGCATTCCCTGTAAGACCAGTATTACTTTCCGATACACCACTCCAGGTTCAATGTATTCCTTGGACATACTCCTTGACGATGAAACACTGAAATTACATCGGAATTAAATACAAAAGGAACAATGCCGCCTTAACTGCAAGATGAGTGAGACTTGTTAGAGTCTGTGCTTTGATCCTTTCCTGTGAGACTAGTATTAGTTTCCGATACACCACTGCAGGCTCAATGTATTCCTTGGAGCTTCGCATTGATGATGAAACACAGAAATCGCATCGGAACTAAATACAAAATGCACAATGCCGCAATAAGTACAAGAATAGAGGATTCTTCTTACAGTCGGTGCTTTGAGCATTCCCTGTGAGACCAGTATTAGTTTCCGATACACCACTGCAGGTTCAATGAATTCCATAGACATACACATTGACGATGGAACACTGAAATTACATCGGAATTAAATACAAGAGGCACAATGCCGCCATAAGAGCAAGAATAGAGACTCTTCTTACAGTCGGTGCTTTGAGCTTTCCCTGTGAGACCAGAATTAGTTTCCGATACACCACTGCAAGTTCAATGTATTCCTTAGACATACAAATTGCAGAAAAAACACTGAAATTACATCGGAATTAAATACAAAATTCACAATGCCGCCATAAGTGCCAGAATAGAGACCCTTCTTACAGTCGGTGCTTTGAGCATTCCCTGTGAGACCAGTAATAGTTTCCGATACACCACAGCAGGTACAATGTATTCCTTGGATCTTCACATTGACGATGAAACTCAGAAATCGCATCGGACTTAAATACAAAAGGCACAATGCCGCCTTAAGTACAAGAATTGAGACTCTTCCTACAGTCGATGCTTTGAGCATTCCCTGTGAGACCAGTATTAGTTTCCGATACACCACTGCAGGTTCAATAGATTCCTTGGACATACGCGTTGACGAAGAAGCACAGAAATCGCCGCGGAATTAATACAAAAGGCACAATTTCGCCTTACGTACAAGAATAGAGACTCTTCTTACAGTCGGTGCTTTGAACATTCGCTGTGAGACCAGTATTAGTTTCAGATACACCACTCCAGGTTCAATGTATTCCTTGGACATATTCATTGACGATGAAACACTGAAATTACATCGGTATTAAATACAAAAGGAACAATGCCGCCTTAACTGCAAGATGAGTGAGACTTCTTGGAGTCTGTGTTTTGATCCTTTCCTGTGAGACCAGTATTTGTTTCCGATACACCACTGCAGGTTCAATGTATTCATTGGACCTTCGCATTGACGATGAAACACAGAAATCATATCGGAATGAAATACAAAAGGCACAATGCCGCCTTAAGTACAAGAATAGAGACTCTTCTTACAGTCGGTGTTTCAGCATTCCCTGTGAGACCAGTGTTAGTTTCCGATACACCACTGCAGGTTCAATGTATTCCTTGGACATACACATTGACGATGAAACACAGAAACCACATCGGAATTAGATACAAAAGGCACAATGCCGCCTTACGTACAAGAATAGAGACTCTTCTTACAGTCGGTGCTTTGAGCATTACCTGTGAGACCAGTATTAGCTTCCGATACACCACTCCAGGTTCAATGTATTCCTTGGACATACTCATTGACGATGAAACACTGAAACTACATCGGAATTAAATACGAAAGGTGAAGTGGACTGCCAAGGCAGCCAGTCCACAGTGACGGGTAGCCGGAAGAAAGGCACGCGTACACACACACGCCGACGGGCGTCAAGTACTGGAACAGGCTACGTAATTAATGCTATGAAGAAAAGTACGTAGCTGGATTAATACTTATCTTTAATCAATCATTGTGGTACATCGCTCTTGACGATACACAGGAGACTTTAATTACAATCACTGTAAGGCTAATGGCGCCTTGCTAGTTCGTAGCCATTAACTTGGCTGAAGGCTATTCTGTCTCTCGGCTAATGAGATTGAAAGGCTTCGTACATCTAGTCGCTAGCTAGGTCGTCCGTCCAACTGGGGCGAGTGCTTGTTCGTATCACGAGACCTGACTTGTGGTGGCGCTAGGTCTGTGATCACACAGTGGGGACACGCGGGTCCGACATGTACTAAATGGCCCGCGGCCGATTTAAACTACCACCTAGCAAGTGTGGTGCCTGGCGGTGACACCACAAAAGGAACAATAACGCCTTAACTGCAAGATGAGTGAGACTTCTTAGAGTCTGTGCTTTGATCCTTTCCTGTGAGACCAGTATTAGTTTCCGATACACCACTGCAGGTTCAATGTATTCCTTGGACCTTCGCATTGACGATGAAACACAGGAATCGCATCGGAACTAAATACAAAAGGCACAATGCCGCCTTAAGTACAAGAATAGAGACTCTTCTTACAGTCGGTGCTTTGAGCATTCCCTGTGAGACCAGTATTAGTTTCTGATACACCACTGCAGGTTCAATGTAAACCTTGGACATACGCATTGACGATGAAACACAGAAATCGCATCGGAATTAAATACGAAAGGCACAATGCCGCCTTACGTACAAGAATAGAGATTCTTCTTACAGTCGGTGCTTTGAGCATTTCCTGTCAGACCAGTATTAGTTTCCGATTCACCACTCCAGGTTCAATGTATTCCTTGGACATACCCAATGACGATGAAACACTGAAATTACATCGGAATTAAATACAAAAGGTACAATGCCGCCTTAACTGCAAGATGAGTAAGACTTCTTAGAGTCTGTGCTTTGATCCTTTCCTGTGAGACCAGTATTAGTTCCCGATACGCCACTGCAGGTTCAATGTATTCCTTGGACCTTCGCATTGACGATGAAACACAGAAATCGAATCGGAACTAAATACAAAAGGCAAAATGCCGCAATAAGTGCAAGAATAGGGACTCTTCTTACAGTCGGTGCTTTGAGCATTCCCTGTGAGACCAGTATTAGTTTCCGATACACCATTGCAGGTTCAATGTATTCCTTAGACATACACATTGACGATGAAACACTGAAATTACATCGGAATTAAATACAAATGGCACAATGCCGCCATAAGTGCAAGAATAGAGACTCCTCTTACAGTCGGCTCTTTGAGCATTCCCTGTGAGACCAGTATTAGTTTCCGATACACCACTGCAGGTACAATGTATTCCTTGTACCTTCACATTGACGATGAAATACAGAAATCGCATCGGAGTTAAATACAAAAGGCACAAAGCCCGCAAAAGTGCAAGAATAGAGACTCCTCTTACAGTCGGTGCTTTGAGCATTCCCTGTGAGACCAGTATTAGTTTCCGATACACCACTGCAGGTACAATGTATTCTTGTACCTTTACATTGACGATGAAACACAGAAATCGCATCGGAATTCAATGCAAAATGCACAATGCGGCCTTAAGTACAAGAAAAGAGACCCTTCTTACAGTCGGTGCTTTGAGCATTCCCTGTGAGACCAGTATTAGTTTCCGATACACCACTGCAGTTTCAGTGTATTCCTTGGACATACACCTTGCCGATGAAACACAGAAATCGCATCGGAATTAAATACAAAATGCACAATGCCGCTTTACGTACAAGAATAGAGACACATCTTAAAGTCGGTGCTTCGAACATTCCCTGTGAGACCAGTATTAGTTTCTGATACACCACTGCAGGTTCAATATATTCCTTAGACATACACATTGACAATGAAACACTGAAATTACTTCGAAATTAAATACAAAAGTCACAATGCCGCCATAAGCATAAGAACATTGACTCTTCTTACAGTCGGTGCTTTGAGTATTCCCTGCGAGACCAGTACTAGTTTCCGATACACCACTGCAGGTACAATGTATTCCTTGGACCTTCACATTGACGATGGAACACATAAATGGCATCGGAATTAAATACAAATGGCACAATGCCGCCTTAAGTACAAGAATAGAGAGTCTTCTTACAGTCGGTACTTTGAGCAATCCCAATGAGACCAGTATTAGTTTCCCATACACCACTGCAGGGCCTATGTATTCCTTGGACCTTCACATTGACGATGAAACACAGAAATCGCATCGGAATTAAATAAAAAAGACACAATGCCGCCATAAGTACAAGAATAGAGACTCTTCTTACAGTCGGTGCTTTGAGCATTCCCTGTGAGACCAGTATTAGTTTTCGATACACCACTGCAGGTTCAAAGTATTCCTTGGACTTTCACATTGACGATGAAACACAGAATTCGCATCGGAATTAAATACTAGAGGCATAATGCCGCCTTCAGTACAAGAATAGAGACTCTTCTAACAGTCGGTGCTTTGAGCATTCCCTGTGAGACCAGTATTAGTTTCGATACACCACTCCAGGTTCAATGTATTCCTTGGACATACTCATTGACGATGAAACACTGAAATTACATCGGAACTAAATACAAAAGGAACAATGCCGCCTTAACGGCAAGATGAGTGAGACTTCCTGGAGTCTGTGCTTTGATCCTTTCCTGTGAGACCGGTATTAGTTTCCGATACACCACTGCAAGTTCAATGTATTCCTTGGACCTTCGCATTGACGATGAAACACAGAGATCGAATCGGAACGAAATACAAATGGCACAATGCCGCAATAAGTACAAGAATAGAGACTCTTCTTAGAGTCGGTGTTTTGAGCATTCCCTGTGAGACCAGTATTGGTTTCCGATACACCACTGCAGGTTCAATGTATTCCTTAGACATACACATTGACGATGAAACATTGAAATTACATCGGAATTAAATACAAATGGCACAATGCCGCCATAAGTGCAAGAGTAGAGACTCCTCTTACAGTCGGTGCTTTGAGCATTCCCTGTGAGACCAGTATTAGTTTCCGATACACCACTGCATGTACAATGTATTCCTTGTACCTTCACATTGACGATGAAACACTGAAATTACATCGGAATTAAATACAAATGGCACAATGCCGCCATAAGTGCAAGAATAGAGACTCCTCTTACAGTCGGCTCTTTGAGCATTCCCTGTGAGACCAGTATTACTTTCCGATACACTACTCCAGGTTCAATGTATTCCTTGGACATACTCCTTGACGATGAAACACTGAAATTACATCGGAATTAAATACAAAAGGAACAATGCCGCCTTAACTGCAAGATGAGTGAGTCTTGTTAGAGTCTGTGCTTTGATCCTTTCCTGTAAGACTAGTATTAGTTTCCGATACACCACTGCAGGTTCAATGTATTCCTTGGAGCTTCGCATTGATGATGAAACACAGAAATTGCATCGGAACTAAATACAAAATGCACAATGCCGCAATAAGTACAAGAATAGAGACTCTTCTTACAGTCGGTACTTTGAGCATTCCCTGTGAGACCAGTATTAGTTTCCGATACACCACTGCAGGTTCAATGAATTCCTTAGACATACACATTGACGATGAAACACTGAAATTACATCGGAAATACATACAAAAGGCACAATGCCGCCATAAGTGCAAGAATAGAGACTCTTCTTACAGTCGGTGCTTTGAGCTTTCCCTGTGAGACCAGTATAGGTTTCCGATACACCACTGCAGGTTCAATGTATTCCTTAGACATACACATTGACGATGAGACACAGAAATCACATCGGAATTAAGTACAAAAGGCACAATGCCGCCTTACGTACAAGAATAGAGACTCTTCTTACAGTCGGTGCTTTGAGCATTCCCTGTGAGACCAGTATTAGTTTCCGATACACCACTCCAGGTTCAATGTATTCCTTGGACATACTCATTGACGATGAAACACTGAAATTACATCGGAATTAAATACAAAAGGAACAATGCCGATATAACTGCAAGGTGAGTGAGACTTCTTAGTGTCTGTGCTTTGATCCTTTCCTGTGAGACCAGTATTAGTTTCCGATACACCACTGCAGGTTCTATGCATTCCTTGGACCTTCGCATTGACGATGAAACACAGAAATCATATCGGAATGAAATACAAAAGGCACTATGCCGCCTTAAGTACAAGAATAGAGACTCTTCTTACAGTCGGTGTTTGAGCATTCCCTGTGAGACCAGTATTAGTTTCCGATACACCACTGCAGGTTCAATGTATTCCTTGGACATACACATTGACGATGAAACACAGAAATCACATCGGAATTAAATACAAAAGGCACAATGCCGCCTTACGTACAAGAACAGAGACTCTTCTTACAGTCGGTTCTTTGAGCAATACCTGTGAGACCAGTATTAGCTTCCGATACACCACTCCAGGTTCAATGTATTCCTTGGACATTCTCATTGACGATGAAACACTGAAACTACATCGGAATTAAATACGAAAGGTGAAGTGGACTGCCAAGGCAGCCAGTCCACAGTGACGAGTAGCCGAAAGAAAGGCACGCGTACACACACACGCCGACGGGCGTCAAGTACTGGAACAGGCTACGTAATTAGTGCTATGAAGAAAAGTACGTTGCTGGATTAATACTTATCCTTAATCAATCATTGTGGTACATCGCTCTTGACGATACACAGGAGACATTAATTACAATCACTGTAAGGCTAATGGCGCCTTGCTAGTTCGTAGCCATTAACTTAGCTGAAGGCTATTCTGTCTCTCGGCTAATGAGAGTGAAAGGCTTCGTACATCTAGTCGCTAGCTAGGTCGTCCGTCCAACTGGGGCGAGTGCTTGTTCGTATCACGAGACCTGACTTGTGGTGGCGCTAGGTCTGTGATCACACAGTGGCGACACGCGGGTCCGACATGTACTAAATGGACCGCGGCCGATTTAAACTACCACCTAGCAAGTGTGGTGTCTGGCGGTGACACCTTAAAAGGAACAATAACGCCTTAACTGCAAGATGAGTGAGACTTCGTAGAGTCTGTGTTTGATCCTTTCCTGTGAGACCAGTATTAGTTTCCGATACACCACTGCAGGTTCAATGTATTCCTTGGACCTTCGCATTGACGATGAAACACAGGAATCGCATCGGAACTAAATACAAAAGGCACAATGCCGCCTTAAGTACAAGAATAGAGACTCTTCTTACAGTCGGTGCTTTGAGCATTCCCTGTGAGACCAGTATTAGTTTCTGATACACCACTGCAGGTCCAATGTATTCCTTGGACATACGCATTGACGATGAAACACAGAAATCGCATCGGAATTAAATACGAAAGGCACAATGCCGCCTTACGTACAAGAATAGAGATTCTTCTTACAGTCGGTGCTTTGAGCATTCCCTGTGAGACCAGCACTAGTTTCCGATACACCACTCAAGGTTCAATGTATTCCTTGGACATACCCAATGTCGATGAAACACTGAAATTACATCGGAATTAAATACAAAAGGTACAATGCCGCCTTAACTGCAAGATGAGTTAGACTTCTTAGAGTCTGTGCTTTGATCCTTTCCTGTGAGACCGGTATTAGGTTCCGATACACCACTGCAGGTTCAATGTATTCCTTGAACCTTCGCATTGACGATGAAACTCAGAAATCGCATCGGAACTAAATACAAAATGCACAATGCCGCAATAAGTACAAGATTAGAGACTCTTCTTACAGTCGGTGCTCTGAGCATTCCCTGTGAGACCAGTATTAGTTTCCGATACACCACTGCAGGTTCAATGAATTCCTTAGACATACACATTGACGATAAAACACTGAAATTGCATCGGAATTAAATGCAAAAGGCACAATTCCGCCATATGTGCAAGAATAGAGACCCTTCTTACAGTCGGTGCTTTGAGCTTTCCCTGTGAAACCAGTATTAGTTTCCGATACACCACTCCAGGTTCAATGTATTCCTTGGACATACTCATTGACGATGAAACACTGAAATAACATCGGAATTAAATACAAAAGGAACAATGCCGCCTTTACGGGAAGATGTGTAAGACTTCTTAGAGTCTGTGCTTTGATCCTTTCCTGTGAGACCAGTATTAGTTTCCGATACGCCACTGCAGGTTCAATGTATTCCTTGGACCTTCGCATTGACGATGAAACACAGAAATTGAATTGGAACTAAATACAAAAGGCACAATGCCGCAATAAGTGCAAGAATAGGGACTCTTCTTACAGTCGGTGCTTTGAGCATTCTCTGTGAGACCAGTATTAGTTTCCGATACTCCATTGCAGGTTCAATGTATTCCTTAAACATACACATTGACGATGAAACACTGAAATTACATCGGAATTAAATACAAATGGCACAATGCCGCCATAAGTGCAAGAATAGAGACTCCTCTTACAGTCGGCTCTTTGAGCATTCCCTGTGAGACCAGTATTAGTTTCCGATACACCACTGCAGATACAATGAATTCCTTGTACCTTCACATTGACGATGAAATACAGAAATCGCATCGGAATTAAATACAAAAGGCACAATGCCGCCTTAAGTACAAGAATAGAGACTCTTCTAACAGTCGGTGCTTTGAGCATTCCCTGTGAGACCAGTATTAGTTTCAGATATACCACTGCAGGTTCAATGTATTCCTTGGACATAAACATTGACGATGAAACACAGAAATCGCATCGCAATTAAATACAAAAGGCACAATTCCGCCTTACGTACAAGTGTAGAGACTCTTCTTACAGTCGGTGCTTTGAGCATTCCCTGTGAGACCAGTATTAGTTTCCGATACACCACTCCAGGTTCAATGTATTCCTTGGACATACTCATTGACGATGAAACACTGAAATTACATCGGAATTAAATACAAAAGGAACAATGCCGATATAACTGCACGGTGAGTGAGACTTCTTAGTGACTGTGCTTTGATCCTTCCCTGTGAGACCAGTATTAGATTCCGATACACCACTGCAGGTTCAATGTATTCCTTGGACCTTCGCATTGACGATGAAACACAGAAATCATATCGGAATGAAATACAAAAGGCACAATGCCGCCTTAAGTACAAGAATGGAGACTCTTCTTACAGTCGGTGCTTTGAGCATTACCTGTGAGACCAGTATTAGCTTCCGATACACCACTCCAGGTTCAATGTATTCCTTGGACATACTCATTGACGATGAAACACTGAAACTAGTTCCGAATTAAATACGAAAGGTGAAGTGGACTGCCAAGGCAGCCAGTCCACAGTGACGGGTAGCCGAAAGAGAGGCACGCGTACACACACACGCCGACGGGCGTCAAGTACTGGAACAGGCTACGTAATTAATGCTATGAAGAAAAGTACGTAGCTCGATTAATACTTATCTTTAATCAATCATTGTGGTACATCGCTCT
The DNA here is from genome assembly GCF_023864345.2 of Schistocerca serialis cubense. Lineage (NCBI taxonomy): Eukaryota > Metazoa > Arthropoda > Insecta > Orthoptera > Acrididae > Schistocerca > Schistocerca serialis. Next base: position 35,429,221 of record NC_064643.1, on the reverse strand, counting down.
TGACGATACACAGGAGACTTTAATTACAATCACTGTAAGGCTAATGGCGCCTTGCTAGTTCGTAGAAATTAACTTAGCTGAAGGCTATTCTGTCTCTCGGCTAATGAGAGTGAAAGGCTTCGTACATCTAGTCGCTAGCTAGGTCGTCCGTCCAACTGGGGCGAGTGCTTGTTCGTATCACGAGACCTGACTTGTGGTGGCGCTAGGTCTGTGATCACACAGTGGCGACACGCGGGTCCGACATGTACTAAATGGACCGCGGCCGATTTAAACTACCACCTAGCAATTGTGGTGTCTGGCGGTGACACCTTAAAAGGAACAATAACGCCTTAACTGCAAGATGAGTGAGACTTCTTAGAGTATGTGCTTTGATCCTTTCCTGTGAGACCAGTATTAGTTTCCGATACACCACTGCAGGTTCAATGTATTCCTTGGACCTTCGCATTGACGATGAAACACAGGAATCGCATCGGAACTAAATACAAAAGGCACAATGCCGCAATAAGTACAAGAATAGAGACTCTTCTTACAGTCGGTTCTTTGAGCATTCCCTGTGAGACCAGTATTATTTTCCGATACACCACTGCAGGTTCAATGTATTCCTTAGACATACACATTGACGGAGAAACACGGAAATTACACTCGAATTAAATACAAAACGCACAATGCCGCCTTAAGTACAAGTACAGAGACCCTTATTTCAGTCGATGCTTTGAGCATTCCCTGTGAGACCAGTATTAGTTTCCGATACACCACTGCAGGTTCAATGTTTTCCTAGGACATTCACATTGACGATGAAACACAGAAAACGCATCGGAATTAAATACAAAAGGCACAATGCCGCCTTACGTACAAGAATAGAGACTCTTCTTACAGTCGGTGCTTTGAGCATTCCCTGTGAGACCAGTATTAGTTTCCGATACACCACTCCAGGTTCAATGTATTAATTGGACATACTCATTGACGATGAAACACTGAAATTACATCGCTATTAAATACAAAAGGAACAATGCCACCTTAACTGCAAGATGAGTGAGACTTCTTAGAGTCTGTGTTTTGATCCTCTCCCGTGAGACCAGTATTAGTTTCCGATACACCACTGCAGGTTCAATGTATTCCTTGTACCTTCACATTGACGATAAAACACAGAAATCGCATCGGAATCAAATACAAAAGGCACAATGCCGCTTCCGTACAAGAATAGAGACTCTTCTTACAGTCGGTGCTTTGAGCATTTCCTGTGAGACCAGTATTAGTTTCCGATACACCACTGCAGGTGCAATGTATTGCTTGGTCATACACATTGACGATGTAACACAGAAATCGCATCCGAATTAAATACAAAAGGCACAATGCCGCCATACGTACAAGAATAGAGACTTTTCTTACAGTCTGTGCTTTGAGCATTCCCTGTCAGACCAGTATTAGTTTCCGATACACCACTCCAGGTTCAATGTATTCCTTGGACATACTCATTGACGATGAAACACTGAAATTACATCGAAATTAAGTACAAATGGCACAATGGCGCCATAAGTGCAAGAATGGAGACTCTTCTTACAGTCGGTGCTTTGAGCATTCCCTGCGAGACCAGTATTAGTTTCCGTTACACCACTGCAGGTTCAATGTATTCCTTGAACCTTCGCATTGACGATGAAACACAGAAATCGCATCGGAACTAAATACAAAAAGCACAATGCCGCAATAAGTACAAGAATAGAGACTCTTATTACAGTCGGTGCTTTGAGCATTCCCTGTGAGACAACTATTAGTATCCGATACACCACGGCAGGTTCAATGTATTCCTTAGACATACACATTGACGATGAAACACTGAAATTACATCGAAATTAAATACAAATGGCACAATGGCGCCATAAGTGCAAGAATGGAGACTCTTCTTACAGTCGGTGCTTTGAGCATTCCCTGCGAGACCAGTATTAGTTTCCGTGACACCACTGCAGGTTCAATGTATTCCTTAGACATACACGTTGACGATGCAACACTGAAATTACATCGGAATTAAATACAAATGGCACAATGCCGCCTTAACTTCAAGAATAGAGAGTCTTCTTACAGTCGGTGCTTTGAGCTTTCCCTGTGAGACCAGTATTAGTTTCCGATACACCACTGCAGGTTAAATGTATTCCTTGGACCTTCATATTGACGATGAAAAACAGAAATCGGATTGGAATTAAATACAAAATGCACAATGCCGCCTTAAGTACAAGAATAGAGACTCTTCTTACAGTCGGTGCTTTGAGCATTCCCTGTGGGACCGGTATTAGTTTCCGTTACACCACGCCAGGTTCAATGTATTCATGGACATACTCATTGACGATGAAACACTGAAATTACATCGGAATTAAATACAAAAGGAACAATGCCGCATTAACTGCAATATGAGTGAGACTTCTTAGAGTCTGTGCTTTGATCCTTTCCTGTGAGACCAGTATTAGTTTCCGATACACCACTGCAGGTTCAATGTATTCCTTAGACATACACATTGACGATGCAACACTGAAATTACATCGGAATTAAATACAAAAGGCACAATGCCGCCATAAGTGCAAGAATAGAGACTCTTCTTCCAGTCGGTGCTTTGAGCATTCCCTGCGAGACCAGTATTAGTTTCCGATACACCACTGCAGGTGCAATGTATTCGTTGGACCTTCACATTGACGATGAAACACAGAAATGGCATCGGAATTAAATACAAAAGGCACAATGCCGCTTCAGTACGAGAATAGAGACTCTTCTTACAGTCGGTGCTTTGAGCATTTCCTGTGAGACCAGTATTAGTTTCCGATACACCACTGCAGGTTCAATGTATTGCTTGGTTATACACATTGACGATGTAACACAGAATTCGCATCCGAATTAAATACAAAAGGCACAATGCCGCCTTACGTACAAGAATAGAGACTTTTCTTACAGTCGGTGATTTGTGCATTCCCTGTCAGACCAGTATTAGTTTCCGATGCACCACTCCAGGGTCAATGTATTCCTTGGACATACTCATTGACGATGAAACACTGAAATTACATCGGAATTAAATACAAAAGGAACAATGCCGCCTTAATTGAAAGATCAGGGAGACTTCTTAGAGTCTGTGCTTTGATCCTTTGCTGTGAGACCAGTATTAGTTTCAGATGCACCACTGCAGGTTCAATGTATTCCTTGGACCTTCGCATTGACGATGAAAGACAGAAATCGCATCGGAACTAAATACACAAAGCACAATGCCGCAATAAGTTCAAGAATAGAGACTCTTCTTACAGTCGGTGCTTTGAGCATTCCCTGTGAGACCAGTAGTAGTTTCCGATACACCGCTGCAGGTTCAATGTATTCCTTAGACATACACATTGACTATGAAACACTGAAATTACATCGAAATTAAATACAAGTGGCACAATGCCGCCATAAGTGCAAGAATGGAGACTCTTCTTACAGTCGGTGCTTTGAGCATTCCCTGCGAGACCAGTATTAGTTTCCGACACACCACTGCAGGTTCAATGTATTCCTTAGACGTACACATTGACGATGCAACACTGAAATTACATCGGAATTTAATACAAATGGCACAATGCCGCCTTAAGTAAAAGAATAGAGAGTCTTCTTACAGTCGGTGCTTTGAGCATTCCCTGTGAGACCAGTATTAGTTTCCGATACACCACTGCAGGTTAAATGTATTCCTTGGACCTTCACATTGACGATGAAAAACAGAAATCGCATTGGAATTAAATACAAAAGGCACAATGCCGCTTTAAGTACAAGAATAGAGACTCTTCTTACAGTCGGTGCTTTGAGCATTCCCTGTGAGACCGGTATTAGTTTCCGATACACCACGCCAGGTTCAATGTATTCCTTAGACATACACATTGACGATGCAACACTGAAATTACATCGGAATTAAATACAAAAGGCACAATGCCGCCTTAAGTACAAGAATAGAGACACTTCATACAGTCGGTGCTTTGAGCATTCCCTGTGAGACCAGTATTAGCTTCCGATCCACCATTCCTTGGACATACACATTGACGATGAAATACTGAAATTACATCGGAATTAAATACAAAAGGCACAATGCCGACTGAAGTACAAGAATAGAGACTCTTCTTACAGTCGGTGCATTGAGCATTTCCTGTGAGACCAGTATTAGTTTCCGATACACCACTGCAGGTTCAATGTATTCCTTAGACATACACATTGACGATGCAACACTGAAATTACATCGAAATTAAATACAAATGGCACAATGCCGCCATAAGTGCAAGAATGGAGACTCTTCTTACAGTCGGGGCTTTGAGCATTCCCTGTGAGACCAGTATTAGTTTCCGATACAACACGGCAATTTCAGTGTTTTCCTTGGACCTTCACATTGAGGATGAAGCTCAGAAATCGCGTCGGAATGAAATACAAAAGGAACAATGAAGCCTTAAGTACAAGAATAGATACTCTTCTTACAGTCGGTGCTTCGAGCATTGCCTGTGAGACCATTATTAGTTTCCGATACACCATTGCAGGTTCAATGTATTCCTTGGCTTTCACATTGACGATGAAACACAGAAATCGCATCGGAATTAAATACAAAAGGCACAATGCCGCCTTATGTACAAGAATAGAGACTCTTCTTAAGTCGGTGCTTTGAGCATTCCCTGTGAGACCAGTATTAGCTTCCGATACAACACTGCCGGTACAATGTATTCCTTGGACATACACATTGACGATGAAACACTGAAATTACATCGGAATTAAATACAAAAGGCACAATGCCGCCCTAAGTGCAAGAAGAGTGAGACCTCTTAGTGTCTGTGCTTTGAACCTTTCCTGTGAGACCTGTATTAGTTTCCGATACACCACTCTAGCTTCAATGAGTTCCTTGCACCTTCACATTGACGAAGAAACACAGAAATCGCATCGGAACTAAATACAAAAGGCACAATGCCGCCTTAAGTCCAAGACTAGAGACTGTTCTTACAGTCGGTGCTTTGAGCATTGCCTGTGAGACCAGTATTAGTTTCCTATACACCACTGCAGGTACAATGTATTCCTTGGACCTTCACATTGACGATGAAACGCAGAAATCGCATCGGAATAAAATACAAAAGGCACAATGCCGCCTTAAGTACGAGAATAGAGACTCTTCTTACAGCCGGTGCTTTGAGCATTCCCTGTGAGACCAGTATTAGTTTCCGATAAACCACTGCAGGTTCAATGTATTCCTTAGACATACACATTGCCGAAGAAGCACTGAAATTACATCGGAATTAAATACAAAAGTCACAATGCCGCCATAAGTGCAAGAATAGAGACTCTTCTTACAGTCGGTGCTTTGAGCATTCCCTGTGAGGCCAGTATTAATTTCCGATACACCACCTCAGGTTCAATGCATTCCTTGGACATACACATTGACGATGAAACACAGAAATCGCATCGGAATTAAATACAAAAGGCACAATGCCGCCTTACGTACAAGAATAGAGACTCTTCTTACAGTCGGTGCTTTGAGCATTCCCTGTGAGACCAGTATTAGTTTCCGATACACCACTGCAGGTCCAATGTAGTCCTTGGACATACACATAGACGATGAAACACAGAAATTACATCAGCATTAAATACAAAAGGCAAAATGTTGCCTTAAGTGCAAGAAGCATGAGACTTCGTAGACTCTATGCTTTGATCCTTTCCTGTGAGATCAGTATTAGTTTCCGATACACCACTGCGGGGACAATGTGTTCCTTGCACCTTCACATTGACGAAGAAACACAGAAATCGCATCGGAATTAAATACAAACGGCACAATGCCGCCTTAAGTACAGGAATAGAGACTGTTCTTACAGTCGGTGCTTTGAGCATTCCCTGTGAGACCAGTATTAGTTTCCGATACACCACTGGAGGTTCAATGTATTCCTTTGACATTCACATTGACGCTGAAACACTGATATTAAATCGGAATTAAACACAAAAGTCACAATGCCGCTTTAAGTACAAGAATAGAGACTCTTCTTATAGTCGGTGCTTTGAGTATTCCCTGTGAGACCAGTATTAGTTTCCGATATACCACTGCAGGTTCAATGTTTTCCTTGGACATTCACATTGACGATGAAACGCATAAATTGCATCGGAATTAAATACAAAAGCCACAATGCCGCCATAAGTACAAGAATAGAGACTCTTCTTACAGTCGATGCTTTGAGCATTCCCTGTGAGACCAGTATTAGTTTCCGATACACGACTGCTGGTTCAATGTATTCCTTGGACCTTCACATTGACGATTAAACACAGAAATCGCATCTGAATTTAATACAAAAGCCACAATGCCGCCTTAAGTACTAATATAGAGACTCTTCTTACAGTCGGTGCTTTGAGCATTCCCTGTGAGACCACTATTAGCTTCCAATACATTAGTGCAGGTTCAGTGTATTCCTTGGACGTTCACATTGACGATGAAACACAGAAATCGCATCGGAATTAAATACAAAAGGCACAATGCCGCCATAAGTACAAGAATAGAGACCCTTCTTACAGTCGGGGCTTTGAGCATTCCCTGTGAGACCAGTATTAGTTTCCGATACACCACTGCAATTTCAGTGTATTCCTTGGAAGTTCACATTGAGGATGAAGCCCAGAAATCGCATCGGAATGAAATACAAAAGTCACAATGCCGCCATAAGTGCAAGAATAGAGACTCTTCTTACAGTCGGTGCTTTGAGCATTCCCTGTGAGGCCAGTATTAGTTTCCGATACACCACCTCAGGTTCAATGCATTCCTTGGACATACACATTGACGATGAAACACAGAAATCGCATCGGAATTAAATACAAAAGGCACAATGCCGCCTTACGTACAAGAATAGAGACTCTTCTTACAGTCGGTGCTTTGAGCATTAACTGTGAGACCAGTATTAGTTTCCGATACACCACTGCAGGTCCAATGTAGTCCTTGGACATACACATAGACGATGAAACACAGAAATTACATCAGCATTAAATACAAAAGGCAAATTGTTGCCTTAAGTGCAAGAAGCATGAGACTTCGTAGACTCTATGCTTTGATCCTTTCCTGTGAGATCAGTATTAGTTTCCGATACACCACTGCGGGGTCAATGTGTTCCTTGCACCTTCACATTGACGAAGAAACACAGAAATCGCATCGGAACTAAATACAAAAGGCACAATGCCGCCTTAAGTACAAGACTAGAGACTGTTCTTACAGTCAGTGCTTTGAGCAATGCCTGTGAGACCAGTATTAGTTTCCTATACACCACTGCAGGTACAATGTATTCCTTGGACCTTCACATTGACGATGAAATGCAGAAATCGCATCGGAATAAAATACAAAAGGCACAATGCCGCCTTAAGTATAAGAATAGAGACTCTTCTTACAGCCGGTGCTTTGAGCATTCCCTGTGAGACCAGTATTAGTTTCCGATACAGCACTGCAGGTTCAATGTATTCCTTAGACATACACACTGCCGAAGAAACACTGAAATAACATCGGAATTAAATACAAAAGTAACAATGCCGCCATAAGTGCAAGAATAGTGACTCTTCTTACAGTCGGTGCTTTGAGCATTCCCTGTGAGACCAGTATTAGTTTCCGATACACCACTGCAGGTACAATGTATTCCTTGGACCTTCACATTGACGATTAAACACAGAAATCGCATCGGAAATTAAATACAAAAGGTACAATGCCGCCTTAAGTACAAGAATAGAGACTCTTCTTACAGTCGGTGCTTTGAGCATTCCCTGTGAGACCAGTATTACTTTCCGATACACCACTCCAGGTTCAATGTATTCCTTGGACATACTCATTGACGATGAAACACTGAAATTACATCGGAATTAAATCCAAAAGGAACAATGCCGATATAACTGCAAGGTGAGTGAGACTTCTTAGTGTCTGTGCTTTGAACGTTTCCTGTGAGACCAGTATTAGTTTCCGATTCACCACTGCAGGTTCAATGTATTCCTTGGACCTTCGCATTGACGATGAAACACAGAAATCATGTCGGAATGAAATACAAAAGGCACTATGCCGCCTTAAGTACAAAAATAGAGACTCTTCTTTAGTCGGTGTTTGAGCATTGCCTGTGAGACCAGTATTAGTTTCCGATACACCACTGCAGGTTCAATGTATTCCTTGGACATACACATTGACGATGAAACACAGAAATCACATCGGAATTAAATACAAAAGGCACAATGCCGCCTTACGTACAAGAATAGAGAATCTTCTTACAGTCGGTGCCTTGAGCATTACCTTTGAGACCAGTATTAGTTTCCGATACGCCACTCCAGGTTCAATGTATTCCTTGGACATACTCATAGACGATGAAACACTGAAACTACATCGGAATTAAATACGAAAGGTGAAGTGGACTGCCACGGCAGCCAGTCCACAGTGACGGGTAGCCGAAAGAAAGGCACGCGTACACACACACGCCGACGGGCGTCAAGTACTGGAACAGGCTACGTAATTAGTGCTATGAAGAAAAGTACGTAGCTGGATTAATACTTATCTTTAATCAATCATTGTGGTACATCGCTCTTGACGATACACAGGAGACTTTAATTACAATCACTGTAAGGCTAATGGCGCCTTGCTAGTTCGTAGAAATTAACTTAGCTGAAGGCTATTCTGTCTCTCGGCTAATGAGAGTGAAAGGCTTCGTACATCTAGTCGCTAGCTAGGTCGTCCGTCCAACTGGGGCGAGTGCTTGTTCGTATCACGAGACCTGACTTGTGGTGGCGCTAGGTCTGTGATCACACAGTGGCGACACGCGGGTCCGACATGTACTAAATGGACCGCGGCCGATTTAAACTACCACCTAGCAAGTGTGGTGTCTGGCGGTGACACCACAAAAGGAACAATGCCGCTTTAACAGCAAGATGAGTGAGACTTCTTAGAGTCTGTGCTTTGATCCTTTCCTGTGAGACCACTATTAGTTTCCGATACACCACTGCAGGTTCAATGTATTCCTTGGACCTTCGCTTGACGATGAAACACAGAAATCGCATCGGAAGTAAATACAAAAGCACAATGCCGCAATAAGTACAAGAATAGAGATTCTTCTTACAGTCGGTGCTTTGAGCATTTCCTGTGAGACCAGTATTAGTTTCCGATACACCACTGCAGGTTAAATGTATTGCTTGGTCATACACATTGACGATGTAACACAGAAATCGCATCCGAATTAAATACAGAAGGCACAATGCCGCCTTACAAACAAGAATAGAGACTTTTGTTACAGTCGGTGCTTTGAGCATTCCCTGTGAGACCAGTATTAGCTTCCGATACACCACTCCAGGTTCAATGCATTCCTTGGACATACTCATTGACGATGAAACACTGAAATGACATCGGAAATAAATACAAAAGGAACAATGCCGCCTTAACTGCAAGATGATGGAGACTTCTTAGAGTCTGTGCTTTGATCCTTTGCTGTGAGACCAGTATTAGTTTCCGATACACCACTGCAGGTTCAATGTATTCCTTGGACCTTCACATTGACGATAAAACACAGAAATAGCATCGGAATTAAATACAAATGGCACAATGCCGCCGTAAGTACAAGAATAGAGAGTCTTCCTACAGTCGGTGCTTTGAGCATTCCCTGTTTGACTAGTATTAGTTTCCGATACACCACTGCAGGTTAAATGTATTCCTTGGACCTTCACATTGACGATGAAAAACGGAAATCGCATTGGAAATAAATACAAAAGGCACAATGCCGCCTTAAGTACAAGAATAGAGACTCCTCTTACAGTCGGTGCTTTGAGCATTCCCTGTGAGACCGGTATTAGTTTCCGATACACCACGCCAGGTTCAATGTATTCCTTGGACATACTCATTTACGATGAAACACTGAAATTACATCGGAATTAAATACAAAATCAACAAAGCCGCATTAACTGCAAGAGGAGTGAGACTTCATAGAGCCTGTGCTTTGATCCTTTCCTGTGAGACCAGTATTAGTTTCCGATACACCACTGCAGGTTCAATGCATTCCTTAGACATACACATTGACGATGCAACACTGAAATTACATCGGAATTAAATACAAAAGGCACAATGCTGCCATAAGTGCAAGAATAGAGACTCTTCTTCCAGTTGGTGCTTTGAGCATTCCCTGCGAGACCAGTATTAGTTTCCGATACACCACTGCAGGTACAATGTATTCCTTGGACCTTCACATTGACGATGAAATACAGAAATGGCATAGGAATTAAATACAAAGGGCACAATGCCGCCGTAAGTACAAGAATAGAGACACTTCTTACAGTCGGTGCTTTGAGCATTCCCTGTGAGACCAGTATTAGCTTCCGATCCACCATTGCAGATTCCATGTATTCCTTGGACATACACATTGACGATGAAATACTGAAATTACATCGGAATTAAATACAAAAGGCACAATGATGACTTAAGTACAAGAATAGAGACTCTTCTTACAGTCGGTGCTTTGAGCATTTCCTGTGAGACCAGTATTAGTTTCCGATACACCACTGCAGGTTCAAAGTATTGCTTGGACATACACATTGACGATGAAACACTCAAATTACATCGGAATTCCATAAAAAAGGCACAATTCCGCCTTAAGTGCAAGAAAAGTGAGACTTCTTAGAGTATGTGCTTTGACGCTCTCCAGTGAGACCAGTATTAGTTCTCCGATACATCACACTTGGTTCAATGTATTCCTTCGACCTTCAAATTGACGATGAAACACAGAAATCAAATCGGAATTAAATACAAAAGGCACAATGCCGACTTAAGTACAAGAATAGAGACTGTTATTACAGTCTGTGCTTTGAGCATTCCCTGTGAGACCAGTATTAGTTTCCGATACACCTTTGCAGGTTCAGTGTATTCCTTGGACCTTCACATTGACGATGAATCACCAAAAACGCATCGGAATTAAATACAAAAGGCACAATGCCGCCTTATGTACAAGAATAGAGACTCTTCTTACAGTCGGTGCTTTGAGCATTCCCTGTGAGAGCAGTATTAGTTTCAGATACACCACTGCTGGTCCAATGTATTCCTTGGACATACACATTGACGATGAAACACAGAAATTACATCAGCATTAAATACAAAAGGCAAAATGTTGCCTTAAGTGGAAGAAGCGTGAGACTTCTTAGACTCTGTGCTTTGATCCTTTCCTGTGAGACCAGTATTAGTTTCCGGTACACCACTGCAGGTTCATTGTGTTCCTTGCACCTTCACATTGACGAAGAAACACAGAAATCGCATCGGAATTAAATACAAACGGCACAATGCCGCCTTAAGTACAAGAATAGAGACTGTTCTTACAGTCGGTGTTTTGAGCATTGCCTGTGAGATCAGTATTAGTTTCCGATACACCACTGCAGGTTCAATTTATTCCTTGGACCTTCACATTGACAATGAAACGCAGAAATCGCATCGTAATTAAATACAAAAGGCACAATGCCGCCTTAAGTACAAGAATAGAGACTGTTCTTACAGTCGGTGTTTTGAGCATTGCCTGTGAGACCAGTATTAGTTTCCGATACACCACTGCAGGTTTAATTTATTCCTTGGACCTTCACATTGACAATGAAACGCAGAAATCGCATCGTAATTAAATACAAAAGGCACAATGCCGCCTTAAGTACAAATATAGAGACTCTTCTTACAGTCGGTGCTTTGAGCATTCCCTGTGGGACCACTATTAATTTCCAATACATTAGTGCAGGTTCAGTGTATTCCTTGGACCTTCACATTGACGATGAAACACAGAAATCGCATCAGAATTAAATACAAAATGAACAATGCCGCCTTAAGTACAAGAATAGAGACTCTTCTTACAGTCGGTGCTTCGAGCATAGCCTGTGAGACCAGTATTAGTTTCCGATACACCATTGCAGGTTCAATGTATTCCTTGGATTTCACATTGACGATGAAACACAGAAATCTCATCGGAATTAAATACAACAGGCACAATGCCGCCTTATGTACAAGAATAGAGACTCTTTTTAAGTCGGTGCTTTGAGCATTCCCTGTGAGACCAGTATTAGCTTCCGATACAACACTGCAGGTTCAATGTATTCCTTGGACCTTCAAATTGACCATGAAACACAGAAATGGCATCGGAATTAAATACAAAAGCCACAATGCCACCTGAAGTACAATAATAGAGACTTTTCTTACAGTCGGTGCTTTGAGCATTCCCTGTGAGACCAGTATTAGATTCCGATACACCACTGCAAGTTCAGTGTATTCCTTGGACCTTCACATTGACGATGAATCATCAAAAACGCATCGGAAATAAATACAAAAGGCACAATGCCGCCTTGTGTACAAGAATTGAGACTCTTCGTACAGTCGGTGCTTTGAGCTTTCCCTGTGAGACCAGTATTAGTTTCAGATACACCACTGCAGGTTCAGTGTGTTCCTCGCACCTTCACATTGACGAAGAAACACAGAAATCACATCGGAATTAAATACAAAAGCCACATTGCCGCCATAAGTACAAGAATAGAGACTCTTCTTACAGTCGATGCTTTGAGCATTCCCTGTGAGCCCAGTATTAGTTTCCGATACACGACTGCTGGTTCCATGTATTCCTTGGACCTTCACATTGACGATTAAACACAGAAATCTCATCGGAATTAAATACAAAAGCCACAATGCCGCCTTAAGTACAAATATAGAGACTCTTCTTACAGTCGGTGCTTTGAGCATTCCCTGTGGAACCACTATTAGTTTCCAATTCATTAGTGCAGGTTCAGTTTATTCCTTGGACCTTCACATTGACGATGAAACACAGAAATTGCATCGGAATTAAATACAAAAGCCACAATGCCGCCATAAGTACAAGAATAGAGACTCTTCTTACAGTCGATGCTTTGAGCATTCCCTGTGAGACCAGTATTAGTTTCCGATACACGACTGCTGGTTCAATGTATTCCTTGGACCTTCACATTGACGATTAAACACAGAAATCGAATCGGAATTAAATACAAAAGCCACAATGCCGCCATAAGTACAAGAATAGAGACTCTTCTTACAGTCGGGGCTTTGAGCATTCCCTGGGAGACCAGTATTAGTTTCTGATACACCACTGCAATTTCAGTGTATTCCTTGGACCTTCACATTGAGGATGAAGCTGAGAAATGGCATCGGAATGAAATACAAAAGGAACAATGCCGCCTTAAGTACAAGAATAGAGACGCTTCTGACAGTCGGTACTTCGAGCATAGCCTGTGAGACCAGTATTATTTTCCGATACACCATTGCAGGTTCAATGTATTCCTTGGATTTCACATTGACGATGAAACACAGAAATCGCATCGGAATTAAATACAAAAGGCACAATGCCGCCTTATGTACAAGAATAGAGACTCTTCTTAAGTCGGTGCTTTGAGCATTCCCTGTGAGACCAGTATTAACTTCCGATACAACACTGCAGGTTCAATGTATTCCTTGGACATATACATTGACGATTATACACTGAAATTACATCGGAATTAAATACAAAAGGCACAATGCCGCCTTATGTGCAAGAAGAGTGAGACTTCTTAGGGTCTGTGCTTTGACCCTTTCCTGTGAGACCTGTATTAGTTTCCGATACACCACTGTAGGTTCAATGAGTTCCATGCACCTTCACATTGACGAAGACACACAGAAATCGCATTGGAACTAAATACAAAAGGCACAATGCCGCCAGAAGTACAAGACTGGAGACTCTTCTTACAGTCGGTGCTTTGAGCATTCCCTGTGAGACCAGTATTAGTTTCCAATACGAAAGTGCAGGTTCAGTGTATTCCTTGGACCTTCACATTGAGGATGAAGGACAGAAATCGCATCGGAATTAAATACAAAAGGAACAATGCCGCCTTAAGTACAAGAATAGAGACTCTTCTTACAGTCGGTACTTCGAGCATAGCCTGTGAGACCAGTATTATTTTCCGATACACCATTGCAGGTTCAATGTATTCCTTGGATTTCACATTGACGATGAAACACAGAAATCGCATCGGCATTAAATACAAAAGCCACAATGCCGCCTTATGTACAAGAATAGAGACTCTTCTTAAGTCGGTGTTTTGAGCATTACCTGTGAGACCAGTATTAGCTTCCGATACAACACTGCAGGTTCAATGTATTCCTTGGACATACACATTGACGATGAAACACTGAAATTACATCGGAATTAAATACAAAAGGCACAATGCGGCCTTAAGTGCAAGAAGAGTGAGACTTCTAAGAGTCTGTGCTTTGATCCTTTCCTGTGAGACCTGTATTAGTTTCCGATACACCACTGTTGGTTCAATGTGTTCCTTGCACCTTCACATTGACGAAGAAACACAGAAATCGCATCGGAATTAATTACAAAAGGCACAATGCCGCCTTAAGTACAAGAATAGAGACTGTTCTTACAGTCGGTGCTTTGAGCATTGCCTGTGAGACCAGTATTAGTATCCTATACACCACTGCAGGTACAATGTATTCCTTGGACCTTCACATTGACGATGAAACGCAGAAATCGCATCGGAATAAAATACAAAAGGCGCAATGCCGCCTTAAGTACAAGAATAGAGACTCTTCTTACAGTCGGTGCTTTGAGCATTCCCTGTGAGACCAGTATTAGTTTCCGATACACCACTGGAGTTTCAGTGAATTCCTTGGACATTCACATTGACGATAAAACACTGAAATTACATCGGAATTAAATACATAAGGAACAATGCCACCCTAAGTACAAGAATGTAGACTCATCTTACAATCGGTGCTTCGAGCATTCCCTGAGAGACCAGTATTAATTTCCGATACACCACTGCATGTTCAATGTATTCCTTGGACCTTCACATTGACGATGAAACACAGAAATCGCATCGGAATTAAATACCAATGGCCCAATGCCGCCTTATGTACAAGAATAGAGGCTCTCCTTACCGTCGGTGCTTTGAGCATTCCCTGAGAGACCAGTATTAGTTTCCGATACACCACTGCAGGTTCAATGTATTCCTTGTACATACACATTGACGATGAAACACTGAAATTACATCGGAATTATATAAAAAAGGCACAATGCCGCCATAAGTGCAAGAAGTGTGAGACTTCTTAGAGTCTGTGTTTTGATCCTTTCCTGTGCGACCCGTATTAGTTTTCGATACGCCACTGCAGGTTCAATGCATTCCTTGGACCTTCAAATTGACGATGATACACAGAATTCGCAACGGAATTAAATACAAAAGGCACAATGCCGCCTTAAGTACAAGAATAGAGACTCTTCTTACAGTCGGTGCTTTGATCTTTCCCTGTGAGACCAGTATTAGTTTCCGATACACCTCTGCAGGTTCAATGTATTCCTTGGACCTTCACATTGACGATTAAAGACAGAAATCGCATCGGAATTAAATACAAAAGGCACAATGCCGCCTTAAGTACAAGAATACAGACTCTACTTACAGTCGGTGCTTTGAGCATTCCCTGTTAGACCAGTATTAGTTTCCGATACACCACTGCAGGTTCCATGTATTCCTTAGTCATTCACATTGACGATGAAACACTGAAATTACATCGGAATTAAATACAAAAGGCACAATGATGACTTAAGTACAAGAATAGAGACTCTTCTTACAGTCGGTGCATTGAGCATTCCCTGTGAGACTAGTCTTAGTTTCCGATACACCACTGCAGGTTCAGTGTATTCCTTGGACCTTCACATTGACGATTAAACACAGAAATCGCATCGGAATTAAATACAAAAGCCACAATGCCGCCATAAGTACTAGAATAGAGACTATTCTTACAGTCGGTGCTTTCAGCATTCCCTGTGAGACCAGTATTAGTTTCCGACACACCACTGGAGGTTCAATGTATTCCTTGGACCTTCACATTGACGATGACACACAGAAATTGCATCGTAATTATATACAGAAGCCACATTGCCGCCTTAAGTACAAGAATAGAGACTCTTCTTACAGTCGGTGCTTTGAGCATTCCCTGTGAGACCAGTATTAGTTTCTGATACACCACTGCAGGTTCAATGTATTCCTTGGACCTTCAAATTGACGATTAAACACAGATATCACATTGGAATTAAATACATAAGGCACAATGCCGCTTTAAGTACAAGAATAGAGACTATTCTTACAGTCTGTGCTTTGAGCGTTCCCTGTGAGACCAGTATTAGTATCCGATACACCACTGCAGATTCAATGTATTCCTTGGACACACACATTGACGATGAAACACTGCAACTACATCGGCATTAAATACAAAATGCACAATGCCGCCCTAAGTACAAGAATGGAGGCTCATCTTACAATCGGTGCTTCGAGCATTCGCTGAGAGACCAGTATTAATTTCCGATACACCACTGCAGGTTCAATGTATTCCTTGGACCTTTACATTGACGATGAAACACAGAAATCGCATCGGAATTAAATACCAAAGGAACAATGCCGCCATAAGTGCATGAAGAGTGAGACTTCTTAGAGTCTGTGTTTTGATCCTTTCCTGTGCGACCCGTATTAGTTTTCGATACGCCACTGCAGGTTCAATGTATTCCTTGGACCTTCAAATTGACGATGATACACAGAATTCGCAACGGAATTAAATACAAAAGGTACAATGAAGCCTTAAGTACAAGAATAGAGACTATTCTTACAGTCGGTGCTTTGGGCTTTCCCTGTGAGACCAGTATTAGTTTCCGATACAACTCTGCAGGTTCAATGTATTCCTTGGACCTTCACATTGACGATTAAACACAGAAATCGCATCAGAATTAAATACAAAAGGCATAATGCAGCCTTAATTAGAAGAATAGAGACTCTTCTTACTGTCGGTGCTTTGAGCATTCCCTGTGGGACCAGTATTAGTTTCCGATACACCACTGCAAGTTCAGTGTATTCCTTGGACATACACATTGACGATGAAACACTGAAACTACATCGGAATTATATACAAAAGGCACAATGCCGCCATAAGTGCAAGAAGAGTGAGACTTCTTAGAGTCTGTGTTTGATCCTTTCCTGTGCGACCCGTATTAGTTTTCGATACGCCACTGCAGGTTCAATGTATTCCTTGGACCTTCAAATTGACGATGATACACAGAATTCGCAACGGAATTAAATACAAAAGGTACAATGAAGCCTTAAGTACAAGAATAGAGACTATTCTTACAGTCGGTGCTTTGGGTTTTCCCTGTGAGACCAGTATTAGTTTCCGATACAACTCTGCAGGTTCAATGTATTCCTTGGACCTTCACATTGACGATTAAACACAGAAATCGCATCGGAATTAAATACAAAAGGCATAATGCACCCTTAATTAGAAGAATAGAGACTCTTCTTACTGTCGGTGCTTTGAGCATTCCCTGTGGGACCAGTATTAGTTTCCGATACACCACTGCAGGTTCAGTGTATTCCTTGGACTTTCACATTGTCGATGAAACACAGAAATGGCATCGGAATTAAATAATAAGGGCACAATGCCGCCTTAAGTACAAGAATAAACACTCGGTGCTTTGAGCATTCCTTGTGTCACCAGTATTAGTTTCCGATATACCACTGCAGGTTCAATGTATTCCTTGGACATACACATTGACGATGAAACACTGAAATTACATCGGAATTGAATACAAAAGGCACAATGCCGCCATAAGTGCAAGAAGAGTGAGACTTCTTAGAGACTGTGTTTTGATATTTTCCTGTGCGACCCGTACTAGTTTCCGATACGCCACTGCAGGATCAATGTATTCCTTCGACCTTCACATTGACGATTAAACACAGAAATCGCATCGGAATTAAATACAAAAGGCACAATGCCGCCTTAAGTGCAAGAATAGTGACTCTTCTTATGGTCGGTGCTTTGAGCATTCCCTGTGAGACCTTATTAGTTTCCGATACGCCACTGGAGGTTCAATGTATTCCTTGGACATTCACATTGACGATGAAACACTGAAATTACATCGGAATTAAATACAAAAGTCACAATGCCTCCATAAGTGCAAGAAGAGTGAGACTTATTAGAGTCTGTGTTATGATCCTCTCCTGTGCGACCCGTATTAGTTCCCGATACGCCACTGCAGGTTCAGTGCATTCCTTGGACCTTCACATTGACGATGAAACACAGAAATCGCATCGGAATTAAATACAAAAGGCACAATACCGCCTTTAGTACAAGAATAGAGGCTCTTCCTACAGTCGGTGCTTTGAGCATTCCCTGTGAGAGCAGTATTAGTTTCCGATACACCACTGCAGGTTCAGTGTATTCCTTGGACCTTCACATTGACAATGAAACACAGAAATGGCATGGGAATTAAATACAAAATGCACAATGCCCCATTAAGAACAGGAATAGACACTCTTCTTACAGTCAGTGTTTTGAGCATTCCCTGTGAGACCAGTATCAGTTTCCGATACACCACTGCAAGTTCAATGTATTCCTTGGACGTTCAAATTGACGATGAAAGACAGAAATCGCTTCGGAATTAAACACATAAGGCACAATGCCGCCTTAAGTACAAGAATAGAGACTCTTCTTACAGTCGGTGCTTTGAGCATTCCCTGTGAGACCAGTATTAGTTTCCGATACACCACTGCAGGTTCAATGTATTCCTTGGACATACACATTCACGATGAAACACTGAAATTACATCGGAATTAAATACAAAAGGCGCAATGCCGCCATAAGTGCAAGAACAGTGAGACTTCTTAGAGTCTGTGTTTTGATACTTTCCTGTGCGACCCGTATTAATTTTCGATACGCCACTGCAGGTTAAATGTATTCCTGGGACTTTCAAATTGACGATGAAACACAGAAATCGCATCGGAATTAAATACAAAAGGCACAATACCGCCTTAAGTACGAGAACTGAGACTCTTCTTTCAGTCGGTGCTTTGAGCATTCCCTGTGAACCAGTATTAGTTTCCGATACACCACTGCAGGTTCAGTGCATTCCGTGGACCTTCACATTGACGATGAAACACAAAAATGGCAACGGAATTAAATACAAAACGAAAAATGCCGCCTTAAGTACAAGAATAGAGACCCATCTTACAGTCGGTCCTTTTGAGCATTCCCTGTGAGACCCGTATTAGTTTGCGATACACCACTGCAGGTTCAGTGCATTCCGTGGACCTTCACATTGACGATGAAACACAGAAATGGCAACGGAATTAAAGACAAAAGGCACAATGCCGCCTTAAGTACAAGAATAGACACTCTTCTTACACGCGCTGTTTGCGCATTCCCTGTGAGACTAGTATTAGTTTTCGATACACCACTGCAGGTTCAATGTATTCCTTGGGCCTTCACATTGACGGTGAAACACAGGAATGGCATCGGAATTAAATACAAAAGGCACAATGCCGCCTTAAGTACAAGAATAGAGACTCTACTTACAGTCGGTGCTTTGAGCATTCCCTGTGAGACCAGTATTAGTTTCCGGTACAACACTGCAGGTGCAATGTATTCCTTGGACCTTCACATTGACGAATAAACACAGAAATGGCATTGGAATTAAATACAAAAGGCACAATGCCGCCTTAAGAACAAGAATAGGGACTCTTCTTACAGTCGGTGCCTTGAGCATTCCCTGTGAGACCAGTATTAGTTTCCGCTACACCTCTGCACGTTCAGTTTATTCCTTGGACCTTCTCATTGACGATGAAACACAGAAATGGCATCGGAATTAAATAAAAAATGAACAATGCCGCCTGAAGTACAAGAATAGAGACATTTCTTACAGTCGGTGCTTTGAGCATTCCCTGTGACACCAGTATTAGTTTCCGATACACCACTGCAGGTTCAATGTATTCCTTGGACCTTCACATTGACGATTAAACACTGATATCGCATCGGAATTAAATACAAAAGGCATAATGCCGCCTTAAGAACAAGAATAGGGACTCTTCTTACAGTCGGTGCTTTGAGCATTCCCTGTGCGACCAGTATTAGTTTCCGCTACACCTCTGCAGGTTCAGTATATTACTTGGACATTACATTGTAGATGAAACACAGAAATGGCATCGGAATTAAATACAAAAGGAACAATGCCGCCTTAAGTACAAGAATAGAGACTCTTTTTACCGTCGGTGCTTTGAGCATTAACTGTGAGACCAGTATTAGTTTCCGATTCGCCACTGCAGGTTCAATGTATACCTTGGACATACACATTGACGATGAAACACAGAAATCGCATCGGAATTAAATACAAAAGGCACAATGCCGCCTTAAGTACAAGAATAGAGACTCTTCCTACAGTCGGTGCTTTGAGCATATCCTGTGAGACCAGTATTAGTTTCCGATACGCCACTGCAAGTTCAGTGTATTCCTTGGACCTTCACATTGACGATGAAACACAGAAATGGCATCGGATATAAATACAAAATGCACAATGCCGCATTAAGTACAGGAATAGACACTCTTCTTACAGTCAGTGCTTTGAGCATTCCCTGTGAGACCAGTATTAGTTTCCGATACACCACAGCAAGTTCAATGTATTCCTTGGACGTTCACATTGACGATGAAAGACAGATATCGCATCGGAATTAAACAGAAAAGGCACAATGCCACCTTAAGTACAAGAATTGAGACTCTACTTACAGTCGGTGCTTTGAGCATTCCCTGTGAGACCAGTATTAGTTTCCGATACACCACTGCAGTTTCAATGTATTCCTTGGACCTTCACATTGACATTGAAACACAGAAATCGCATCGGAATTAAACACAAAAGGCACAATGCCGCCTTAAGTACAAGAATAGAGACTCTTCTTACAGTCGGTGCTTTGAGCATTTCCTGTGAGACCAGTATTAGTATCCGATACACCACTGCAGATTCAATGTATTCCTTGGACATACACATTGCCGATAAAACACTGCAATTACATCGGAAATAAATACAAGAGGCACAATGCCGCCCTAAGTACAAGAATAGAGTCTCATCTTACAATCGGTGCTTCGAGCATTCCCTGAGAGACCAGTATTAAATTCCGATACACCACTGCAGGTTCAATGTACTCCTTGGACCTTCACATTGACGATGAAACACAGAAATCGCATGGGAATTAAATACCAAAGGCACAATGCGGCCTTATGTACAAGAATAGAGGCTACTCTTACCGTCGGTGCTATGAGCATTCCCTGTGAGACCAGTATTAGTTTCCGATACACCACTGCAGGTTCAATGTATTCCTTGTACATACGCATTAACGATGAAAAACACTGAAAGTACATCGGTATTATATTCAAAAGGCACAATGCCGCCATAGGTGCAAGAAGAGTGAGACTTCTTAGAGTCTGTAATTAGATCCTTTCCTGTTCGACCCGTATTAGTTTTCGATACGCCACTGCAGGTTCAATGTATTCCTTGGACCTTCACATTGACGATTAAACACAGAAATCGCATCGGAATTAAATACAAAAGGCACAATGCCGCAATAAGTAGAAGTATAGAGACTCTTCTTACTGTCGGTGCTTTGAGCATTCCCTGTGGGACCAGTATAAGTTTCCGATTCACCACTGCAGGTTCACTGTATTCCTTGGACCTTCACATTGACGATTAAACACAGAAATCGCATCGGAATTAAATACAAAAGGCACAATGCCGCAATAAGTAGAAGAATTGAGACTCTTCTTACTGTCGGTGCTTTGAGCATTCCCTGTGGGACCAGTATTAGCTTCCGATTCACCACTGCAGGTTCAGTGTATTCCTTGGACGTTCACATTGACGAAGAAACACAGAAATAGCATCGGAATTAAATACAAAGTTCTCAATGCTGCCTTAAGTACAAGAATAAACACTCGGTGCTTTGAGCATTCCCTGTATGACCAGTATTAGTTTCCGATACACCACTGCAGGTACAATGTATTCCTTGGACGTACACATTGACGATGAAACACAGAAATCGCATCGGAATTAAATACAAAAGCCACAATGCCGCCTTATGTACAAGAAAAGAGACTCTTCTTAAGTCGGTGTTTTGAGCATTACCTGTGAGACCAGTATTAGCTTCCGATACAACACTGCAGGTTCAATGTATTCCTTGGACATACACATTGACGATGAAACACTGAAATTACATCGGAATTAAATACAAAAGGCACAATGCGGCCTTAAGTGCAAGAAGAGTGAGACTTCTTAGAGTCTGTGCTTTGATCCTTTCCTGTGAGACCTGTATTAGTTTCCGATACACCACTGTAGGATCAATGTGTTCCTTGCACCGTCACATTGACGAAGAAACACAGAAATCGCATCGGAATTAAATACAAAAGGCACAATGCCGCATTAAGTACAGGAATAGACACTCTTCTTACAGTCAGTGCTTTGAGCATTCCCTGTGAGACCAGTACTAGTTTCCGATACACCACAGCAAGTTCAATGTATTCCTTGGACGTTCACATTGACGATGAAAGACAGAAATTGCATCGGAATTAAACAGAAAAGGCACAATGCCGCCTTAAGTACAAGAATTGAGACTCTACTTACAGTCGGTGCTTTGAGCATTCCCTGTGAGACCAGTATTAGTTTCCGATACACCACTGCAGTTTCAATGTATTCCTTGGACCTTCACATTGACATTGAAACACAGAAATCGCATCGGAATTAAATACAAAAGGCACAATGCCGCCTTAAGTACAAGAATAGAGACTCTTCTCACAGTCGGTGCTTTGAGCATTTCCTGTGAGACCAGTATTAGTATCCGATACACCACTGCAGATTCAATGTATTCATTGGACATACACATTGACGATAAAACACTGCAATTACATCGGAAATAAATACAAAAGGCACAATACCGCCCTAAGTACAAGAATAGAGTCTCATCTTACAATCGGTGCTTCGAGCATTCCCTGAGAGACCAGTATTAAATTCCGATACACCACTGCAGGTTCAATGTACTCCTTGGACCTTCACATTGACGATGAAACACAGAAATCGCATGGGAATTAAATACCAAAGGCACAATGCGGCCTTATGTAGAAGAATAGAGGCTACTCTTACCGTCGGTGCTATGAGCATTCCCTGTGAGACCAGTATCAGTTTCCGATACACCACTGCAGGTTCAATGTATTCCTTGTACATACACATTGACGATGAAAAACGCTGAAAGTACATCGGTATTATATTCAAAAGGCACAATGCCGCCATAGGTGCAAGAAGAGTGAGAATTCTTAGAGTCTGTAATTAGTTCCTTTCCTGTTCGACCCGTATTAGTTTTCGATACGCCACTGCAGGTTCAATGTATTCCTTGGACCTTCACATTGCCGATTAAACACAGAAATCGCATCGGAATTAAATACAAAAGGCACAATGCCGCAATAAGTAGAAGTATAGAGACTCTTCTTACTGTCGGTGCTTTGAGCATTCCCTGTGGGACCAGTATTAGTTTTCGATTCACCACTGCAGGTTTAGTGTATTCCTTGGACCTTCACATTGACGATTAAACACAGAAATCGCATCGGAATTAATTACAAAAGGCACAATGCCGCAATAAGTAGAAGAATAGAGACTCTTCTTACTGTCGGTGCTTTGAGCATTCCCTGTGGGACCAGTATTAGTTTCCGATTCACCACTGCAGGTTCAGTGTATTCCTTGGACGTTCACATTGACGAAGAAACACAGAAATGGCATCGGAATTAAATACAAAGTTCACAATGCCGCCTTAAGTACAAGAATAAACACTCGGTGCTTTGAGCATTCCCTGTATGACCAGTATTAGTTTCCGATACACCACTGCAGGTTCAATGTATTCCTTGGACATACACATTGACGATGAAACACGGAAATCGCATCATAATTAAATACAAAAGGCACAATGCCGCCATTAGTACAAGAATAGAGACCCTTCTTACAGTCGGGTCTTTGAGCATTCCCTGTGAGACCAGTGTTAGTTTCCGATACACCACTGCAATTTCAGTGTATTCCTTGGACCTTCACACTGAGGATGAAGGACAGAAATCGCATCGGAATTAAATACAAAAGGAACAATGCCGCCTTAAGTACAAGAATAGAGACTCTTCTTACAGTCGGTGCTTCGAGCATAGCCTGTGAGACCAGTATTATTTTCCGATAAACCATTGCAGGTTCAATGTATTCCTTGGATTTCACATTGACGATGAAACACAGAAATCGCATCGGAATTAAATACAAAAGCCACAATGCCGCCTTATGTACACGAATAGAGACTCTTCTTAAGTCGGTGTTTTGAGCATTACCTGTGAGACCAGTATTAGCTTCCGATACAACACTGCAGGTTCAATGTATTCCTTGGACATACACATTGACGATGAAACACTGAAATTACATCGGAATTAAATACAAAAGGCACAATGCGGCCTTAAGTGCAAGAAGAGTGAGACTTCTTAGAGTCTGTGCTTTGATCCTTTCCTGTGAGACCTGTATTAGTTTCCGATACACCACTGTAGGTTCAATGTCTTCCTTGCACCTTCACATTGACGAAGAAACACAGAAATCGCATCGGAATTAAATGCAAAAGGCACAATGCCGCCTTAAGAACAAGAATAGAGACTGTTCTTACAGTCGGTGCTTTGAGCATTGCCTGTGAGACCAGTATTAGTATCCTATACACCACTGCAGGTACAATGTATTCCTTGGACCTTCACATTGACGATGAAACGCAGAAATCGAATCGGAATAAAATACAAAAGGCACAATGCCGCCTTAAGTACAAGAATAGAGACTCTTCTTACAGTCGGTGCTTTGAGCATTCCCTGTGAGACCAGTATTAGTTTCCGATACACCACTGGAGGTTCAGTGAATTCCTTGGACATTCACAATGACGATAAAACACTGAAATTACATCGGAATTAAATACATAAGGAACAATGCCACCGTAAGTACAAGAATGTAGACTCATCTTACAATCGGTGCTTCGAGCATTCCCTGAGAGACCCGTATTAATTTCCGATACACCACTGCATCTTCAATGTATTCCTTGGACCTTCACATTGACGATGAAACACAGAAATCGCATCGGAATTAAATACCAAAGGCCCAATGCCGCCTTAAGTACAAGAATACAGACTCTACTTACAGTCGGTGCTTTGAGCATTCCCTGTTAGACCAGTATTAGTTTCCGATACACCACTGCAGGTTCAATGTATGCCTTGGACATTCACATTGACGATGAAACACTGAAATTACACCGGAATTAAATACAAAAGGCACAATGCCGTCTTAAGTACAAGAATACAGACTCTACTTACAGTCGGTGCTTTGAGCATTCCCTGTTAGACCAGTATTAGTTTCCGATACACCACTGCAGGTTCAATGTAGTCCTTGGACCTTCACATTGACGATTAAACACAGAAATCGCATCGGAATTAAATACAAAAGACACAATGCCGCCATAAGTACTAGAATAGAGACTATTCTTACAGTCGGTGCTTTCAGCATTCCCTGTGAGACCAGTATTAGTTTCCGACACACCACTGGAGGTTCAATGTATTCCTTGGACCTTCACATTGACGATGACACACAGAAATTGCATCGTAATTATATACAGAAGCCACATTGCCGCCTTAAGTAAAAGAATAGAGACTCTTCTTACAGTCGGTGCTTTGAGCATTCCCTGTGAGACCAGTATTAGTTTCTGATACACCACTGCAGGTTCAATGTATTCCTTGGACCTTCAAATTGACGATTAAACACAGATATCGCATTGGAATTAAATACATAAGGCACAATGCCGCTTTAAGTACAAGAATAGAGACTATTCTTACAGTCTGTTCTTTGAGCGTTCCCTGTGAGACCAGTATTAGTATCCGATACACCACTGCAGATTCAATGTATTCCTTGGACATACACATTGACGATGAAACACTGCAATTACATCGGCATAAAATACAAAATGCACAATGCCGCCCTAAGTACAAGAATGGAGGCTCATCTTACAATCGGTGCTTCGAGCATTCGCTGAGAGACCAGTATTAATTTCCGATACACCACTGCAGGTTCAATGTATTCCTTGGACCTTTACATTGACGATGAAACACAGAAATCGCATCGGAATTAAATACCAAAGGAACAATGCCGCCATAAGTGCAAGCAGAGTGAAACTTCTTAGAGTCTGTGTTTTGATCCTTTCCTGTGCGACCCGTATTAGTTTTCGATACGCCACTGCAGGTTCAATGTATTCCTTGGACCTTCAAATTGACGATGATACACAGAATTCGCAACGGAATTAAATACAAAAGGTACAATGAAGCCTTAAGTACAAGAATGGTGGCTATTCTTACAGTCGGTGCTTTGGGCTTTCCCTGTGAGACCAGTATTAGTTTCCGATACAACTCTGCAGGTTCAATGTATTCCTTGGACCTTCACATTGACGATTAAACACAGAAATCGCATCGGAATTAAATACAAAAGGCATAATGTAGCCTTCATTAGAAGAATAGAGACTCTTCATACTGTCGGTGCTTTGAGCATTCCCTGTGGGACCAGTATTAGTTTCCGATACACCACTGCAGGTTCAGTGTATTCCTTGGACATACACATTGACGATGAAACACTGAAACTACATCGGAATTATATACAAAAGGCACAATGCCGCCATAAGTGCAAGAAGAGTGAGACTTCTTAGAGTCTGTGTTTTGATCCTTTCCTGTGCGACCCGTATTAGTTTTCGATACGCCACTGCAGGTTCAACGTATTCCATGGACCTTCAAATTGACGATGATACAGAGAATTCGCAACGGAATTAAATACAAAAGGTACAATGAAGCCTTAAGTACAAGAATAGAGACTATTCTTACAGTCGGTGCTTTGGGCTTTCCCTGTGAGACCAGTATTAGTTTCCGATACAACTCTGCAGGTTCAATGTATTCCTTGGACCTTCACATTGACGATTAAACACAGAAATCGCATCGGAATTAAATACAAAAGGCATAATACAGCCTTAATTAGAAGAATAGAGACTCTTCTTACTGTCGGTGCTTTGAGCATTCCCTGTGGGACCAGTATTAGTTTCCGATACACCACTGCAGGTTCAGTGGATTCCTTGGACTTTCACATTGACGATGAAACACAGAAATGGCATCGGAATTAAATAATAAGGGCACAATGCCGCCTTAAGTACAAGAATAAACACTCGGTGCTTTGAGCATTCCCTGTGTCACCAGTATTAGTTTCCGATATACCACTGCAGGTTCAATGTATTCCTTGGACATACACATTGACGATGAAACACTGAAATTACATCGGAATTAAATACAAAAGGCACAATGCCGCCATAAGTGCAAGTAGAGTGAGACTTCTTAGAGACTGTGTTTTGATATTTTCCTGTGCGACCCGTATTAGTTTCCGATACGCCACTGCAGGATCAATGTATTCCTTCGACCTTCACATTGACGATTAAACACAGAAATCGCATCGGAATTAAATACAAAAGGCACAATGCCGCCTTAAGTACAAGAATAGTGACTCTTCTTATGGTCGGTGCTTTGAGCATTCCCTGTGAGACCTTATTAGTTTCCGATACGCCACTGGAGGTTCAATGTATTCCTTGGACATTCACATTGACGATGAAACACTGAAATTACATCGGAATTAAATACAAAAGTCACAATGCCTCCATAAGTGCAAGAAGAGTGAGACTTATTAGAGTCTGTGTTATGATCCTCTCCTGTGCGACCCGTATTAGTTCCCGATACGCCACTGCAGGTTCAGTGCATTCCTTGGACCTTCACATTGACGATGAAACACAGAAATCGCATCGGAATTAAATACAAAAGGCACAATGCCGCCCTAAATACAAGAATATAGTCTCTTCTTACAGTCGGTGTTTCGAGTATTCCCTGTGAGACCAGTATTAGTTTCCGATACACCACTGCAGGTTCAATGTATTCCTTGGACATACACATTGACTATGAAACACTAAAATTACATCGGAATTAAATACAAAATGCATAATGCCGCCATAAGTGCAAGAAGAGTGAGATTTCTTAGAGTCTGTGATTTAATCCTTTCCTGTGCGACCCAAATTAGTTTCCGATACGCCATTGCAGGTTCAATGTATTCCTTGGACCTTCACATTGACGATGAAACACAGAAATGGCAACGGAATTAAATACAAACGAAAAATGCCGCCTTAAGTACAAGAATAGAGACTCATCTTACAGTCGGTGCGTTTGAGCATTCCCTGTGAGACCAGTATTAGTTTGCGATACACCACTGCAGGTTCAGTGCATTCCGTGGACCTTCACATTGACGATGAAACACAGAAATGGCAACGGAATTAAATACATAAGGCACAATGCCGCCTTAAGTACAAGAATAGACACTCTTCTTACAGACGCTGTTTGCGCATTCCGTGTGAGACTAGTATTAGTTTCCGATACACCACTGCAGGTTCAATGTATTCCTTGGGCCTTCACATTGACGATGAAACACAGAAATGGCATCGGAATTAAATACAAAAGGCACAATGCCGCCTTAAGTACAATAATAGAGACTCTACTTACAGTCGGTGCTTTGAGCATTCCCTGTGAGACCAGTATTAGTTTCCGCTACACCTCTGCACGTTCAGTTTATTCCTTGGACCTTCTCATTGACGATGAAACACAGAAATGGCATCGGAATTAAATAGAAAATGAACAATGCCGCCTTAAGTACAAGAATAGAGACTCTTTTTACCGTCGGTGCTTTGAGCATTCCCTGTGAGACCAGTAATAGTATCCGATACACCACTGCGAGTTCAATCTATTCCTTGGACATACACATTGACGATGAAACACTGATATTACATCGGAATTAAATACAAAAGGAACAATGCCGCCTTAAGTACAAGAATAGAGACTCTTTTTACCGTCGGTGCTTTGAGCATTCCCTGTGAGACCAGTATTAGTTTCCGATTCACCACTGCAGGTTCAATGTATTCCTTGGACATACACATTGACGATGAAACACAGAAATCGCATCGGAATTAAATACAAAAGGCACAATGCCGCCTAAAGTACAAGAATAGAGACTCTTCCTACAGTCGGTGCTTTTAGCGTTTCCTGTGAGACCAGTATTAGTTTCCGATACGCCACTGCAAGTTCAGTGTATTCCTTGGACCTTCACATTGTCGATGAAACACAGAAATGGCATCGGAATTAAATACAAAAGGCACAATGCCGCATTAAGTACAGGAATAGACACTCTTCTTACAGTCAGTGCTTTGAGCATTCCCTGTGAGACCAGTATTAGTTTCCGATACACCACAGCAAGTTCAATGTATTCCTTGGACGTTCACATTGACGATGAAAGACAGAAATCGCATCGGAATTAAACAGAAAAGGCACAATGCCGCCTTAAGTACAAGAATTGAGACTCTACTTACAGTCGGTGCTTTGAGCATTCCCTGTGAGACCAGTATTAGTTTCCGATACACCACTGCAGTTTCAATGTATTCCTTGGACCTTCACATTGACATTGAAACACAGAAATCGCATCGGAATTAAACACAAAAGGCACAATGCCGCCTTAAGTACAAGAATAGGGACTCTTCTTACAGTCGGTGCTTTGAGCATTTCCTGTGAGACCAGTATTAGTATCCGATACACCACTGCAGATTCAATGTATTCCTTGGACATACACATTGACGATAAAACACTGCAATTACATCGGAAATAAATACAAAAGGCACAATGCCGCCCTAAGTACAAGAATAGAGTCTCATCTTACAATCGGTGCTTCGAGCATTCCCTGAGAGACCAGTCTTAAATTCCGATACACCACTGCAGGTTCAATGTACTCCTTGGACCTTCACATTGACGATGAAACACAGAAATCGCATGGGAATTAAATACCATAGGCACAATGCCGCCTTATGTACAAGAATAGAGGCTATTCTTACCGTCGGTGCTATGAGCATTCCCTGTGAGACCAGTATTAGTTTCCGATACACCACTGCAGGTTCAATGTATTCCTTGGACATACACATTGACGATGAAAAACACTGAAAGTACATCGGTATTATATTCAAAAGGCACAATGCCGCCATAGGTGCAAGAAGAGTGAGACTTCTTAGAGTCTGTAATTAGATCCTTTCCTGTTCGACCCGTATTAGTTTTAGATACGCCACTGCGGGTTCAATGTATTCCTTGGACCTTCACATTGACGATTAAACACAGAAATCGCATCGGAATTAAATACAAAAGGCACAATGCCGCAATAAGTAGAAGAATAGAGACTCTTCTTACTGTCGGTGCTTTGAGCATTCCCTGTGGGACCAGTATTAGTTTCCGATTCACCACTGCAGGTTCAGTGTATTCCTTGGACCTTCACATTGACGATTAAACACAGAAATCGCATCGGAATTAAATACAAAAGGCACAATGCCGCAATAAGTAGAAGAATAGAGACTCTTCTTACTGTCGGTGCTTTGAGCATTCCCTGTGGGACCAGTATTAGTTTCCGATTCACCACTGCAGGTTCAGTGTATTCCTTGGACGTTCACATTGACGAAGAAACACAGAAATGGCATTAAAATTAAATACAAAGTTCACAATGCCGCCTTAAGTACAAGAATAAACACTCGGTGCTTTGAGCATTCCCTGTATGACCAGTATTAGTTTCCGATACACCACTGCAGGTTCAATGTATTCCTTGGACATACACATTGACGATGAAACACTGAAATTACATCGGAATTAAATACAAAAGGCACATTGCCGCCTTAAGTACAAGAATGGAGACTCTTCTTACGGTCGGTGCTTTGAGCATTCCCTGTGAGACCAGTATTAGTTTCCGATACGCCACTGGAGGTTTAATGTATTCCTTGGACATTCACATTGACGATGAAACACTGAAATAACATCGGAATTAAATATAAAAGGCACAATGCCGCCATAAGTGCAAGAAGAGTGCGACTTCTTAGAGTCTATGCTTTGATCCTCTCCTGTGCGACCCGTATTAGTTTCCGATACGCCACTGCAGGTTCAATGCAATCCTTGGACCTTCACATTGACGATGAAACACAGATATCGCATCGGAATTAAATACAAAAGGCACAATGCCGCCCTAAGTACAAGAATATAGTCTCTTCTCACAGTCGGTGTTTCGAGTATTCCCTGTGAGACCAGTATTAGTTTCCGATACACCACTGCAGGTTCAATGTATTCCTTTGACATACACATTGACTTGAAAGACTAAAATTACATCGGAATTAAATACAAACGGCACAATGCCGCCATAAGTGCAAGAAGAGTGAGATTTCTTAGAGTCTGTGATTTGATCCTTTCTTGTGCGACCCGTAATAGTTTCCGATACGCCATTGCAGGTTCAATGTATTCCTTGGACCTTCACATTGACGATTAAATACAGAAATCGCACCGGAATTAGATACAAAAGGCACAATGCCGCCTTAAGTACAAGAATAGAGACTCTTCTTACAGTCGGTGCTTTGAGCATTCCCTGTGAGACCAGTATTAGTTTCCGATACACCACTGGAGGTTCAATGTAATCCTTGGACATTCACATTGGCGATGAAACACTGAAAATGCATTGGAATTAAATACAAAAGGCACAATGATGCCTTAAAGACAAGAATAGAGACTCTTCTTACTGTCGGTGCTTTAAGCATTCCCTGTGAGACCAGTATTAGTTTCCGATACACCACTGCAGGTTCAATGTATTCCATGGACCTTCACATTGACGATTAAACATAGAAATCACATCGGAATTAAATACAAAACGCACAATGCCGCCTTAAGTACAAGAATAGAGACTCTTCTTACAGTCGGTGCTTTGAGCATTCCCTGTGAGACCAGTATTAGTTTCCGATACACCACTGCAGGTTCAATGTATTCCTTGGACATAAACATTGACGATGAAAAACACTGAAAGTACATCGGTATTATATTCAAAAGGCACAATGCCGCCATAGGTGCAAGAAGAGTGAGACTTCTTAGAGTCTGTAATTAGATCCTTTCCTGTTCGTCCCGTATTAGTTTTAGATACGCCACTGCGGGTTCAATGTATTCCTTGGACCTTCACATTGACGATTAAACACAGAAATCGCGTCGGAATTAAATACAAAAGGCACAATGCCGCAATAAGTAGAAGAATAGAGACTCTTCTTACTGTCGGTGCTTTGAGCATTCCCTGTGGGACCAGTATTAGTTTCCGATTCACCACTGCAGGTTCAGTGTATTCCTTGGACCTTCACATTGACGATTAAACACAGAAATCGCATCGGAATTAAATACAAAATGCACAATGCCGCAATAAGTAGAAGAATAGAGACTCTTCTTACTGTCGGTGCTTTGAGCATTCCCTGTGGGACCAGTTTTAGTTTCCGATTCACCACTGCAGGTTCAGTGTATTCCTTGGACGTTCACATTGACGAAGAAACACAGAAATGGCATCAAAATTAAATACAAAGTTCACAATGCCGCCTTAAGTACAAGAATAAACACTCGGTGCTTTGAGCATTCCCTGTATGACCAGTATTAGTTTCCGATACACCACTGCAGGGTCAATGTATTCCTTGGACATACACATTGACGATGAAACACTGAAATTACATCGGAATTAAATACAAAAGGCACATTGCCGCCTTAAGTACAAGAATGGAGACTCTTCTTACGGTCGGTGCTTTGAGCATTCCCTGTGAGACCAGTATTAGTTTCCGATACGCCACTGGAGGTTCAATGTATTCCTTGGACATTCACATTGACGATGAAACACTGAAATAACATCGGAATTAAATATAAAAGGCACAATGCCGCCATAAGTGCAAGAAGAGTGCGACTTCTTAGAGTCTATGTTTTGATCCTCTCCTGTGCGACCCGTATTAGTTTCCGATACGCCACTGCAGGTTCAATGCAATCCTTGGACCTTCACATTGACGATGAAACACAGAAATCGCATCGGAATTAAATACAAAAGGCACAATGCCGCCCTAAGTACAAGAATATAGTCTCTTCTCACAGTCGGTGTTTCGAGTATTCCCTGTGAGACCAGTATTAGTTTCCGATACACCAC
Organism: Schistocerca serialis cubense; assembly: GCF_023864345.2. NCBI lineage: Eukaryota > Metazoa > Arthropoda > Insecta > Orthoptera > Acrididae > Schistocerca > Schistocerca serialis. The sequence continues at coordinate 35,396,246 of NC_064643.1, read as the reverse complement.
TGCAGGTTCAATGTATTCCTTGGACATACACATTGACGATGAAACACTGAAACTACATCGGAATTAAATACAAAAGGCAAAATGCCACCGTAAGTGCAAGAAGAGTGTGACTTCTTAGAGTCTGTGTTTCGATCGTTTCCTGTGCGACCCGTATTAGTTTTCGATACGCCACTGCCGCTTCAATGTATTCCTTGGACCTTCAAATTGACGATGAAACTCAGATATCGCATCGGAATTATATACAAAGGGCACAATACCACCTTAAGTACAATAATAGAGGCTCTTCCTACAGTCGGTGTTTTGAGCATTCCCTATGAGAGCAGTATTAGTTTCCGAAACACCACTGCAGGTTCATTGTATTCCTTGGAAATTCACATTGACGATTAAACATAGAAATCACATCGGAATTAAATACAAAACGCACAATGCCACCTTAAGTACAAGAATAGAGACTCTTCTTACAGTCGGTGCTTTGAGCATTCCCTGTGAGACCAGTATTAGTTTCCGATACACCACTGCAAGTTCAATGTATTCCTTGGACGTTCACATTGACGATGAAAGACATAAATCGCATCAGAATTAGACACAAATGGCACAATGCCGCATTAAGTGCAAGAATACAGACTCTACTTACAGACGGTGCTTTGAGCATTGCCTGTGAGACCAGTATTAGTTTCCGATACACCACTGCAAGTTCAATGTATTCCTTGGACTTTCACATTGACGATTAAACACAGAAATCGCATCGGAATTAAATACAAAAGGCACAATGCCACCTTAAGTACAAGAATAGAGACTCTTCTTACAATCGGTACTTTGAGCATTCCCTGTGAGACCAGTATTAGTTTCCGATACACCACTGCAGGTTCAATGTATTCCTTGGACATACACATTGACGATGAAACACTGAAATGACATCGGAATTAAATACAAAAGGCACAATGCCGCCATAAGTGCAAGAACAGTGAGACTTCTTTGAGCCTGTGTTTTAATCCTTTCCTGTGCGACCCGTATTAGTTTTCGATACGCCACTGCAGGTTAAATGTATTCCTTAGACTTTCAAATTGACGATGAAACACAGAAATCGCATCGGAATTAAATACAAAAGGCACAATGCCGCCTTAAGTACAAGAACAAAGACTCTTCTTTCAGTCGGTGCTTTGAGCATTCCCTGTGAGACCAGTATTTGTTTCCGATACACCACTGCAGGTTCAATGTATTCCTTGGACCTTCGCATTGACGATGAAACAGAGAAATGGCAACGGAATTAAATACAAAAGGCACAATGCCGAATTAAGTACAAGAATAGACACTCTTCTTACAGACGGTGTTTGAGCATTCCCTGTGAGACAAGTATTAGTTTCCGACACACCACTGCATGTTCAATGTATTCCTTGGACCTTCACATTGACGATGAAACTCAGAAATCGCATCGGAATTAAATACAAAAGGCACAATGCCGCCTTAAGTACAAGAATAGAGACTCTTCTTACAGTCGGTGCTATGAGCATTCCCTGTGAGACCAGTATTAGTTTCCGATACACCACTGTAGGGTCAATGCATTCCTTGGACCTTCAAATTGACGATGAAACACAGAAATCGCATTGGAATTAAATACATAAGGCACAATGCCGCTTTAAGTACAAGAATAGAGACTATTCTTACAGTCTGTGCTTTGAGCGTTCCCTGTGAGACCAGTATTAGTATCCGATACACCACTGCCGATTCAATGTATTCCTTGGACTTACACATTGGCGATGAAACACTGAAATTACATCGGAGATAAATCCAAATGCACAATGATGCCTTAAGTGCAAGAAGAGTGAGACTTCTTAGAGTCTGTGTTTTGATCCTTTCCTGTGAGACCAGTATTAGTTTCCGATACACCACTGCAGGTTCAATGTATTCCTTGGACCTTCACATTGACGATGAAACACAGAAATCGCATCGGAATTAAATACAAAAGGCACAATGCCGCCTTAAGTGCAAGAAGAGTGAGACTTCTTAGAGTCTGTGCTTTGATCCTTTCCTGTGAGACCAGTATTAGTTTCCGATACTCCACTGCAGGTTCAATGTATTCCTTGGACCTTCACATTGACGATGAAACACAGAAATCGCATCGGAATTAAATACAAAAGGCACAATGCCGCCTTAAGTGCAACAAGAGTGAGACTTCTCAGAGTCTGTGTTTTGATCCTTTCCTGCGAGACCAGTATTAGTTTCCGATACACCACTGCAGGTTCATTGTTTTCCTTGGACATTCACATCGTCGATGAAACACAGAAATCGCTCCGGAATTTAATACAAAAGGCAGAATGACGACTTATGTGCAAGAAGAGTGTGACTTCTTCGAGTCTATGCATTGATCCTTTCCTGAGAGACCAGTATTAGTTTCCGAAATACCACTGCAGGTTCAATGTATTCCTTGAACCTTCACATTGACGATGAAACACAGAAATCGCATCGGAATTAAATACAAACGGCACAATGCCGCCCTAAGTACAAGAATATAGTCTCTTCTCACAGTCGGTGTTTCGAGTATTCCCTGTGAGACCAGTATTAGTTTCCGATACACCGCTGCAGGTTCAATGTATTCCTTGGACATACACATTGACTATGAAAGACTAAAATTACATCGAAATGAAATACAAACGGCACAATGCCGCCATAAGTGCAAGAAGAGTGAGATTTCTTAGAGTCTGTGATTTGATCCTTTCCTGTGCGACCCGTAATAGTTTCCGATACGCCATTGCAGGTTCAATGTATTCCTTGGACCTTCAAATTGACGATTAAATACAGAAATCGAACCGGAATTAGATACAAAAGGCACAGTGCCGCCTTAAGTACAAGAATAGAGACTCTTCTTACAGTCGGTGCTCTGAGCATTCCCTGTGAGACCAGTATTAGTTTCCGATACACCACTGGAGGTTCAATGTATTCCTTGAACCTTCACATTGACGATTAAACACAGAAATCGCATCGGAATTAAATACAAAAGGCACAATGCCGCCTTAAGTACAAGAATAGAGACTCTTCTTACAGTCGGTGCTTTGAGCATTCCCTGTGAGACCAGTATTAGTTTCCGATACACCACTGGAGGTTCAATTTATTGCTTGGACCTTCACATTGACGATGAAACACAGAAATCGCATTGGAATTAAATACATAAGGCACAATGCCGCTTTAAGTACAAGAATAGAGACTATTCTTACAGTCTGTGCTTTGAGCGTTCCCTGTGAGACCAGTATTAGTTTCCGATTCCCCACTGCAGGTTCAATGTATTCCTCGGACATACTCGTTGACGATGAAACACTGAAATTAGATCGGAATTAAATACAAAAGGCACAATGCGACTTAAGTGCAAGAAGAGTGAGCCTTCTTAGAGTCTGTGCTTTGATCCTTTACTGTGAGACCAGTATTAGTTTCCGATACACCACTGCAGGTTCAATGTATTCCTTGGACATTCACATTCAGGATGAAACACAGAAATCGCATCGGTAATAAATACAAAAGGCACAATGCCGCCTTAAGTGCAAGAGGAGTGTGACGTCTTAGTGTCTGTGCTTTGTTCCTTTTCTGTGGGACCAGTATTAGTTTCCGACACACCACTGCAGCTTCAATGTATTCCTTGGACCTTCACATTGACGATGATACTCAGAAATCGCGTAGAAATTAAATACAAAAGGCACAAGGCAGCTTTAAGTACAAGAATAGAGAACCTTCTTACAGTCGCTGTTTTGAGCATTCCCTGTGAGACCAGTATTAGTTTCCGATACACCACTGCAGGTTCAACGTATTCCTTGGTCATATACATTGACGATGAAACACTGAAATTAGATCGGAATTAAATACAAAAGGCACAATGCCGCCTTAAGTGCAAGAAGGGTGAGACTTCTTAGATTCTGAGCTTTGATCCGTCCCTGTGAGAACAGTATTAGTTTCCGATTCACCACTGCAGGTTCAATGTATTCCTTGGACATACACATTGACGATGAAACACAGAAATCGCATCGGATTTAAATACAAAAGGCACAATGCCGCCTTAAGTGCAAGAAGAGTTTGACTCCTTAGAGTCTGTGCATTGATCCTTTCCTGTGAGACCAGTATTAGTTTCCGACATACCACTGCAGGTTCAATGTATTCCTTAGACCTTCACATTGACGATGAAACACAGAAATCGCGTCGGAATTAAATTCAAAAGGCACAATGCCGCCTTAAGTGCTAGAAGAGTGAGACTTCTTAGAGTCTGTGTACTGATCCTATCCTGTGAGACCAGTATTAGTTTCCGATACTCCACTGCAAGTTCAATGTATTCCTGGTACCTTCACTTTGACGATGAAACTCAGATATCGCGTCGGAATTAAATACAACAGGCACAATGCAGTCTTAAGTACCAGAATAGAAACTCTTCTTACAGTCGGTGTTTTGAGCATTCCCTGTGAGACCAGTATTAGTTTCCGATACACCACTGCAGGTTCAATGTATTCCTTGGACCTTCACATTGACGATGAAACACAGAAATCGCATCGGAATTAACTACAAAAGGCACAATGCCGCCTTAAGTGCAAGAAGAGTGAGACTTCTTAGAGTCTGTGCATTGATCCTTTCCTGTGAGACCAGTATTAGTTTCCGATACTCCACTGCAGGTTCAATGTATTCCTTGGACCTTCATATTGACGATGATACACAGAAATCGCATCAGAATTAATTACAAAAGGCACAATGCCGCCTTAAGTGCAAGAAGAGTGTGACTTCTTAGAGTCTGTGCTTTGATCCTTTCCTGCGAGACAAGTATTTGTTACCGATACACCACTGCAGGTTCATTGTATTCCTTGGACAATCACATTGACGATGAAACACAGAAATCGCATCGGAATTTAATACAAAAGAAAGAATGCCGCCTTAAGTGCAAGAAGAGTATGACTTCTTCGAGTCTGTGCATTGATCCTTTCCTGTGAGACCAGTATTAGTTTCCGATAAACCACTGCAGGTTTAAAGTATTCCTTGAACCTTCACATTGACGATGAAACACAGAAATCGCATCGGAATTAAATACAAATGGCACAATGCCGCCTTAAGTGCAAGAAGAGTGAGACTTCTTAGAGTCTGTGCTTTGTTCCTTTCCTGTGAGACCAGTATTAGTTTCCGATACACCACTGCAGGTTCAATGTATTCCTTGGACCTTCACATTGACGATGTAACACAGAAATCGCATCGGAATTAAGTACAAAAAGCAGAATGGAGCCTTAAGTACAAGAATACAGACTCTTCTTACAGTCGGTGCTTTGAGCTTTCCCTGTGAGACCAGTATTAGTTTCCGATACACCACTGCAGGTTCAATGTATTCCTTGGACATACACACTGACGATGAACTAATGAAATTAGATCGGAATTAAATATAAAAGGCACAATGCCGCCTTCAGTGCAAGAAGAGTGGGACTACTTATTGTCTGTGCTTTGATCCTTTGCTGTGAAAGAGTATTAGTTTCCGATGCACCACTGCAGGTTCAATGTTTTCCTTGGACCTTCACATTGATGATGAAACACAGAAATCGCATCGCAATTAAATACAAAAGGCACAATGCCGCCTTAAGTACAGGAATAGAGACTCTTCTTACAGTTGGTGCTTTGAGCATTCCCTGTGAGACCAGTATTAGTTTCCGATACACCACTACAGGTTCAATGTATTCCTTGGACATAAACGTTGACGATGAAACACTGAAATTAGATCGGAATTAAATACAAAAGGCACAATACGATTTAAGAGCAAGAAGAATGAGACTTCTTAGAGTCTGTGTTTTGATCCTTTCCTGTGAGACCAGTATTAGTTTCCGATTCCCAACTGCAGGTTCAAGGTATTCCTCGGACATACACGTTGACGATGAAACACTGAAGTTAGATCTGAATTAAATACAAAAGGCATAATGCGACTTAAGTGCAAGAAGAGTGAGACTTCTTAGAGTCTGTGCTTTGATCCTTTACTGTGAGACCAGTATTAGTTTCTGATACACCACTGCAGGTTCAATGTATTCCTTGGACATTCACATTGAGCATGAAACACAGAAATTGCATCGGTATTAAATACAACAGGCACAATGCCGCCTTATATGCAAGAAGAGTGTGACTTCTTAGAGTCTGTGCTCTGATCCTTTTCTGTGAGACCAGTATTAGTTTCCGACACACCACTGCAGGTTCAATGTACTCCTTGGACCTTCACATTGACGATGAATCACAGAAATCGCGTCGGAATTAATTACAAAAGGCACAATGCCGCCTTAAGTAAAAGAATAGAGACTCTTCTTACAGTCGGTGTTTTAAGCATTCCCTATGAGACCAGTATTAGTTTCTGACACACCACTGCAGGTACAATGTATTCCTTGGACATACACATTGACGATGAAACACTGAAATTAAATCGGAATAGAATACAAAACTCACAAAGCCGCCTTAAGTGCAAGAAGAGTGAGACTTCTTAGAGTCTGTGCTTTGATTCTTTCCATTGAGACCAGTATTAGTTTCCGATACACCACTGCAGGTTCAATGTAGTCTTAGGACACACACATTGACGATAAACCACTGAAATTACATCGGAATTAAATACAAAAGTCGCAGTGCCGCCTTAAGTGCAAGAAGAGTGAGACTTCTTAGAATCTGTGCTTTGATCCATTCCTGTGAGACCAGTATTAGTTTCCGACACTCCACTGCAGGGTCAATGTATTCCTTAGACCTTCACATTGACGATGAAACACAGAAATCGCATCGGAATTAAATACAAAAGGCACAATGCCGCATTAAGTGCAAGAAGAGTGACACTTCTTAGAGTCTGTGCTTTGATCCTTTCCTGTGAGACCAGTATTAGTTTCCGATAAACCACTGCAGGTTCATTGTATTCCTTGGACCTTCATATTGACGAAGAAACACAGAAATCACATCGCAGATAAATACAAAGGCGCAATGCCGCCTTAAGTACAAGAAGAGTGAGACTTCTTAGAGTCTGTGCTTTGATCCTCTCCTGCGAGACCAGTATTAGTTTCCGATACACCACTGCAGGTTCAATGTATTCCTTGGACATTCACATTCAGGATGAAACACAGAAATCGCATCGGTAATAAATACAAAAGGCACAATGCCGCCTTAAGTGCTAGAAGAGTGTGACGTCTTAGTGTCTGTGTTTTGTTCCTTTTCTGTGAGACCAGTATTAGTTTCCGACACACCACTGCAGGTTCAATGTATTCCTTGGACCTTCAGATTGACGATGATACTCAGAAATCGCGTCGAAATTAAATACAAAAGGCACAAGGCAGCTTTAAGTACAAGAATAGAGACTCTTCTTACAGTCGGTGTTTTGAGCATTCCCTGTGAGACCAGTATTAGTTTCCGATACACCACTTCAGGTTCAATGTATTCCTTGGTCATAAACATTGACGATGAAACACTGAAATTAGATCGGAATTAAATACAAAAGGCACAATGCCGCCTTAAGTGCAAGAAGGGTGAGACTTCTTAGAGTCTGAGCTTTGATCCGTCCCTGTGAGAACAGTATTAGTTTCCGATTCACCACTTCAGGTTCAATGTATTCCTTGGACATACACATTGACGATGAAACACAGAAATCGCATCGGAATTAAATACAAAAGGCACAATGCCGCCTTAAGTGTGAGAAGAGTGAGACTTCTTAGAGTCTGTGCATTGATCCTTTCCTGTGAGCCTGTGAGACCAGTATTAGTTTCAGATACTCCAACGCAGGTTCAATGTATTCCTTGGACCTTCACATTGACGATGAAACATAGAAATCGCATCGGAATTAAATACAAAATGCACAATGCCGCCTTAAGTGCAAGAAGCGTGAGACTACATAGACTCTGTCCTTTGTTCCTTTCCTGTGAGTCCAGTATTAGTTTCCGATACGCCACTGCAGGTTCAATGTATTCCTTGGACACTCACATTGACGATGTAACACAGAAATCGCATCGGAATTAAATACAAAAGGCACAATGCCACCTTAAGTGCAAGAAGAGTTTGACTCCTTAGAGTCTGTGCATTGATCCTTTCCTGTGAGACCAGTATTAGTTTCCGACATATCACTGCAGGTTCAATGTATTCCTTAGACCTTCACATTGACGATGAAACACAGAAATCGCGTCGGAATTAAATACAAAAGGCACAATGCCGCCTTAAGTGCTAGAAGAGTGAGACTTCTTAGAGTCTGTGTATTGATCCTATCCTGTGAGACCAGTATTAGTTTCCGATGCTCCACTGCAAGTTCAATGTATTCCTGGTACCTTCACTTTGACGATGAAACTCAGATATCGCGTCGGAATTAAATACAAAAGGCACAATGCAGTCTTAAGTACCAGAATAGAAACTCTTCTTACAGTCGGTGTTTTGAGCATTCCCTGTGAGACCAGTATTAGTTTCCGATACACCACTGCAGGTTCAATGTATTCCTTGGACCTTCACATTGACGATGAAACACAGAAATCGCATCGGAATTAAATACAAAAGGCACAATGCCGCCTTAAGTGCAAGAAGAGTGAGATTTCTTAGAGTCTGTGCATTGATCCTTTCCTGTGCGACCAGTATTAGTTTCCGATACTCCACTGCAGGTTCAATGTATTCCTTGGACCTTCATATTGACGATGATACACAGAAATCGCATCAGAATTAAATACAAAAGGCACAATGCCGCCTTAAGTGCAAGAAGAGTGTGACTTCTTAGAGTCTGTGCTTTGATCCTTTCCTGCGAGACAAGTATTTGTTTCCGATACACCACTGCAGGTTCATTGTATTCCTTGGACAATCACATTGACGATGAAACACAGAAATCGCATCGGAATTTAATACAAAAGAAAGAATGCCGCCTTAAGTGCAAGAAGAGTATGACTTCTTCGAGTCTGTGCATTGATCCTTTCCTGTGAGACCAGTATTAGTTTCCGATAAACCACTGCAGGTTTAAAGTATTCCTTGAACCTTCACATTGACGATGAAACACAGAAATTGCATCGGAATTAAATACAAATGGCACAATGCCGCCTTAAGTGCAAGAAGAGTGAGAATTCTTAGAGTCTGTGCTTTGTTCCTTTCCTGTGAGACCAGTATTAGTTTCCGATACACCACTGCAGGTTCAATGTATTCCTTGGACCTTCACATAGACGATGTAACACAGAAATCGCATCGGAATTAAGTACAAAAAGCAGAATGGAGCCTTAAGTACAAGAATACAGACTCTTCTTACAGTCGGTGCTTTGAGCTTTCCCTGTGAGACCAGTATTAGTTTCCGATACACCACTGCAGGTTCAATGTATTCTTTGGACATACACACTGACGATGAACTAATGAAATTAGATCGGAATTAAATATAAAATGCACAATGCCGCCTTAAGTGCAAGAAGAGTGGGACTTCTTATAGTCTGTGCTTTGATCCTTTGCTGTGAACCAGTATTAGTTTCCGATGCACCACTGCATTTTCAATGTTTTCCTTGGACCTTCACATTGATGATGAAACACAGAAATCGCATCGCAATTAAATACAAAAGGCACAATGCCGCCTTAAGTACAGGAATAGAGACTCTTCTTACAGTCGGTGCTTTGAGCATTCCCTGTGAGACCAGTATTAGTTTCCGATACACCACTACAGGTTCAATGTCTTCCTTGGACATAAACGTTGACGATGAAACACTGAAATTAGATCGGAATTAAATACAAAAGGCACAATACGATTTAAGTGCAAGAAGAATGAGACATCTTAGAGTCTGTGTTTTGATCCTTTCCTGTGAGACCAGTATTAGTTTCCGATTCCCCACTGCAGGTTCAAGGTATTCCTCGGACATACACGTAGACGATGAAACACTGAAGTTAGATCTGAATTAAATACAAAAGGCACAATGCGACTTAAGTGCAAGAAGAGTGAGACTTCTTAGAGTCTGTGCTTTGATCCTTTACTGTGAGACCAGTATTAGTTTCTGATACACCACTGCAGGTTCAATGTATTCCTTGGACATTCACATTGAGCATGAAACACAGAAATCGCATCGGTATTAAATACAACAGGCACAATGCCGCCTTATATGCAAGAAGAGTGTGACTTCTTAGAGTCTGTGCTTTGATCCTTTTCTGTGGGACCAGTATTAGTATCCGACACACCACTGCAGGTTCAATGTACTCCTTGGACCTTCACATTGACGATGAATCACAGAAATCGCGTCGGAATTAAATACAAAAGGCACAATGCCGCCTTAAGTAAAAGAATAGAGACTCTTCTTACAGTCGATGTTTTAAGCATTCCCTATGAGACCAGTATTAGTTTCTGACACACCACTGCAGGTACAATGTATTCCTTGGACATACACATTGACGATGAAACACTGAAATTAAATCGGAATAGAATACAAAACTCACAAAGCCGCCTTAAGTGCAAGAAGAGTGAGACTTCTTAGAGTCTGTGCTTTAATTCTTTCCATTGAGACCAGTATTAGTTTCCGATACACCACTGCAGGTTCAATGTAGTCTTAGGACACACACATTGACGATAAACCACTGAAATTACATCGGAATTAAATACAAAAGTCGCAGTGCCGCCTTAAGTGCAAGAAGAGTGAGACTTCTTAGAATCTGTGCTTTGATCCATTCCTGTGAGACCAGTATTAGTTTCCGATACTCCACTGCAGGGTCAATGTATTCCTTAGACCTTCACATTGACGATGAAACACAGAAATCGCATCGGAATTAAATACAAAAGGCACAATGCCGCATTAAGTGCAAGAAGAGTGACACTTCTTAGAGTCTGTGCTTTGATCCTTTCCTGTGAGACCAGTATTAGTTTCCGATAAACCACTGCAGGTTCATTGTATTCCTTGGACCTTCATATTGACGAAGAAACACAGAAATCACATCGCAGATAAATACAAAGGCGCAATGCCGCCTTAAGTGCAAGAAGAGTGAGACTTCTTACAGTCTGTGCTCTGATCCTCTCGTGCGAGACCAGTATTAATTTCCGATACACCACTGCAGGTTCAATGTATTCCTGGTACCTTCACTTTGACGATGAAACACAGAAATCGCATCGGAATTAAATACAAAAGGCACAATGCTACCTTAAGTACAAGAACATAGCCTCTTCTTACAGTTGGTGCTTTGAGCATTCCCTGTGAGACCAGTATTAGTTTCCGACACACCACTGCAGGTTCAATGTATTCCTTGGACCTTCACATTGACGATAAAACTCAGAAATCGCGTCGGAATTAAATACAAAAGGCACAATGCAGTCTTAAGTACCAGAATAGAAACTCTTCTTACAGTCGGTGTTTTGAGCATTCCCTGTGAGACCAGTATTAGTTTCCGATACACCACTGCAGGTTCAATGTATTCCTTGGACCTTCACATTGACGATGTAACACAGAAATCGCATCGGAAGTAAGTACAAAAAGCAGAATGCCGCCTTAAGTACAAGAATACAGACTCTTCTTACAGTCGGTGCTTTGAGCTTTCCCTGTGAGACCAGTATTAGTTTCCGATACACCACTGCAGGTTCAATGTATTCCTTGGACATACACACTGACGATGAACTAATGAAATTAGATCGGAATAAAATATAAAAGGCACAATGATGCCTTAAGTGCAAGAAGAGTGGGACTTCTTATAGTCTGTGCTTTGATCCTTTGCTGTGAACCAGTATTAGTTTCCGATGCACCACTGCAGGTTCAATGTTTTCCTTGGACCTTCACATTGATGATGAAACACAGAAATCGCATCGCAATTAAATACAAAAGGCACAATGCCGCCTTAAGTACAGTAATAGAGACTCTTCTTACAGTCGGTGCTTTGAGCATTCCCTGTGAGACCAGTATTAGTTTCCGATACACCACTACAGGTTCAATGTATTCCTTGGACATAAACGTTGAGATGAAACACTGAAATTTGATCGGAATTAAATACAAAAGGCACAATACGATTTAAGTGCAAGAAGAATGAGACTTCTTAGAGTCTGTGTTTTGATCCTTTCCTGTGAGACCAGTATTAGTTTCCGATTCCCCACTGCAGGTTCAAGGTATTCCTCGGACATACACGTTGACGATGAAACACTGAAGTTAGATCTGAATTAAATACAAAAGGCACAATGCGACTTAAGTGCAAGAAGAGTGAGACTTCTTAGAGTCTGTGCTTTGATCCTTTACTGTGAGACCAGTATTAGTTTCTGATACACCACTGCAGGTTCAATGTATTCCTTGGACATTCACATTGAGCATGAAACACAGAAATCGCATCGGTATTAAATACAACAGGCACAATGCCGCCTTATATGCAAGAAGAGTGTGACTTCTTAGAGTCTGTGCTCTGATCCTTTTCTGTGAGACCAGTATTAGTTTCCGACACACCACTGCAGGTTCAATGTACTCCTTGGACCTTCACATTGACGATGAATCACAGAAATCGCGTCGGAATTAATTACAAAAGGCACAATGCCGCCTTAAGTAAAAGAATAGAGACTCTTCTTACAGTCGGTGTTTTAAGCATTCCCTATGAGACCAGTATTAGTTTCTGACACACCACTGCAGGTACAATGTATTCCTTGGACATACACATTGACGATGAAACACTGAAATTAAATCGGAATAGAATACAAAACTCACAAAGCCGCCTTAAGTGCAAGAAGAGTGAGACTTCTTAGAGTCTGTGCTTTGATTCTTTCCATTGAGACCAGTATTAGTTTCCGATACACCACTGCAGGTTCAATGTAGTCTTAGGACACACACATTGACGATAAACCACTGAAATTACATCGGAATTAAATACAAAAGTCGCAGTGCCGCCTTAAGTGCAAGAAGAGTGAGACTTCTTAGAATCTGTGCTTTGATCCATTCCTGTGAGACCAGTATTAGTTTCCGACACTCCACTGCAGGGTCAATGTATTCCTTAGACCTTCACATTGACGATGAAACACAGAAATCGCATCGGAATTAAATACAAAAGGCACAATGCCGCATTAAGTGCAAGAAGAGTGACACTTCTTAGAGTCTGTGCTTTGATCCTTTCCTGTGAGACCAGTATTAGTTTCCGATAAACCACTGCAGGTTCATTGTATTCCTTGGACCTTCATATTGACGAAGAAACACAGAAATCACATCGCAGATAAATACAAAGGCGCAATGCCGCCTTAAGTACAAGAAGAGTGAGACTTCTTAGAGTCTGTGCTTTGATCCTCTCCTGCGAGACCAGTATTAGTTTCCGATACACCACTGCAGGTTCAATGTATTCCTTGGACATTCACATTCAGGATGAAACACAGAAATCGCATCGGTAATAAATACAAAAGGCACAATGCCGCCTTAAGTGCTAGAAGAGTGTGACGTCTTAGTGTCTGTGCTTTGTTCCTTTTCTGTGAGACCAGTATTAGTTTCCGACACACCACTGCAGGTTCAATGTATTCCTTGGACCTTCAGATTGACGATGATACTCAGAAATCGCGTCGAAATTAAATACAAAAGGCACAAGGCAGCTTTAAGTACAAGAATAGAGACTCCTCTTACAGTCGGTGTTTTGAGCATTCCCTGTGAGACCAGTATTAGTTTCCGATACACCACTTCAGGTTCAATGTATTCCTTGGTCATAAACATTGACGATGAAACACTGAAATTAGATCGGAATTAAATACAAAAGGCACAATGCCGCCTTAAGTGCAAGAAGGGTGAGACTTCTTACAGTCTGAGCTTTGATCCGTCCCTGTGAGAACAGTATTAGTTTCCGATTCACCACTTCAGGTTCAATGTATTCCTTGGACATACACATTGACGATGAAACACAGAAATCGCATCGGAATTAAATACAAAAGGCACAATGCCGCCTTAAGTGTGAGAAGAGTGAGACTTCTTAGAGTCTGTGCATTGATCCTTTCCTGTGAGCCTGTGAGACCAGTATTAGTTTCAGATACTCCAACGCAGGTTCAATGTATTCCTTGGACCTTCACATTGGCGATGAAACATAGAAATCGCATCGGAATTAAATACAAAATGCACAATGCCGCCTTAAGTGCAAGAAGCGTGAGACTACATAGACTCTGTCCTTTGTTCCTTTCCTGTGAGACCAGTATTAGTTTCCGATACGCCACTGCAGGTTCAATGTATTCCTTGGACACTCACATTGACGATGTAACACAGAAATCGCATCGGAATTAAATACAAAAGGCACAATGCCACCTTAAGTGCAAGAAGAGTTTGACTCCTTAGAGTCTGTGCATTGATCCTTTCCTGTGAGACCAGTATTAGTTTCCGACATATCACTGCAGGTTCAATGTATTCCTTAGACCTTCACATTGACGATGAAACACAGAAATCGCGTCGGAATTAAATACAAAAGGCACAATGCCGCCTTAAGTGCTAGAAGAGTGAGACTTCTTAGAGTCTGTGTATTGATCCTATCCTGTGAGACCAGTATTAGTTTCCGATGCTCCACTGCAAGTTCAATGTATTCCTGGTACCTTCACTTTGACGATGAAACTCAGATATCGCGTCGGAATTAAATACAAAAGGCACAATGCAGTCTTAAGTACCAGAATAGAAACTCTTCTTACAGTCGGTGTTTTGAGCATTCCCTGTGAGACCAGTATTAGTTTCCGATACACCACTGCAGGTTCAATGTATTCCTTGGACCTTCACATTGACGATGAAACACAGAAATCGCATCGGAATTAAATACAAAAGGCACAATGCCGCCTTAAGTGCAAGAAGAGTGAGATTTCTTAGAGTCTGTGCATTGATCCTTTCCTGTGAGACCAGTATTAGTTTCCGATACTCCACTGCAGGTTCAATGTATTCCTTGGACCTTCATATTGACGATGATACACAGAAATCGCATCAGAATTAAATACAAAAGGCACAATGCCGCCTTAAGTGCAAGAAGAGTGTGACTTCTTAGAGTCTGTGCTTTGATCCTTTCCTGCGAGACAAGTATTTGTTTCCGATACACCACTGCAGGTTCATTGTATTCCTTGGACAATCACATTGACGATGAAACACAGAAATCGCATCGGAATTAAATACAAAAGGCACAATGCCGCCTTAAGTGCAAGAAGAGTGAGATTTCTTAGAGTCTGTGCATTGATCCTTTCCTGTGAGACCAGTATTAGATTCCGATAAACCACTGCAGGTTTAAAGTACTCCTTGAACCTTCACATTGACGATGAAACACAGAAATTGCATCGGAATTAAATACAAATGGCACAATGCCGCCTTAAGTGCAAGAAGAGTGAGACTTCTTAGAGTCTGTGCTTTGTTCCTTTCCTGTGAGACCAGTATTAGTTTCCGATACACCACTGCAGGTTCAATGTATTCCTTGGACCTTCACATAGACGATGTAACACAGAAATCGCATCGGAATTAAGTACAAAAAGCAGAATGGAGCCTTAAGTACAAGAATACAGACTCTTCTTACAGTCGGTGCTTTGAGCTTTCCCTGTGAGACCAGTATTAGTTTCCGATACACCACTGCAGGTTCAATGTATTCCTTGGACATACACACTGACGATGAACTAATGAAATTAGATCGGAATTAAATATAAAAGGCACAATGCCGCCTTAAGTGCAAGAAGAGTGGGACTTCTTATAGTCTGTGCTTTGATCCTTTGCTGTGAACCAGTATTAGTTTCCGATGCACCACTGCATTTTCAATGTTTTCCTTGGACCTTCACATTGATGATGAAACACAGAAATCGCATCGCAATTAAATACAAAAGGCACAATGCCGCCTTAAGTACAGGAATAGAGACTCTTCTTACAGTCGGTGCTTTGAGCATTCCCTGTGAGACCAGTATTAGTTTCCGATACACCACTACAGGTTCAATGTCTTCCTTGGACATAAACGTTGACGATGAAACACTGAAATTAGATCGGAATTAAATACAAAAGGCACAATACGATTTAAGTGCAAGAAGAATGAGACATCTTAGAGTCTGTGTTTTGATCCTTTCCTGTGAGACCAGTATTAGTTTCCGATTCCCCACTGCAGGTTCAAGGTATTCCTCGGACATACACGTAGACGATGAAACACTGAAGTTAGATCTGAATTAAATACAAAAGGCACAATGCGACTTAAGTGCAAGAAGAGTGAGACTTCTTAGAGTCTGTGCTTTGATCCTTTACTGTGAGACCAGTATTAGTTTCTGATACACCACTGCAGGTTCAATGTATTCCTTGGACATTCACATTGAGCATGAAACACAGAAATCGCATCGGTATTAAATACAACAGGCACAATGCCGCCTTATATGCAAGAAGAGTGTGACTTCTTAGAGTCTGTGCTTTGATCCTTTTCTGTGGGACCAGTATTAGTATCCGACACACCACTGCAGGTTCAATGTACTCCTTGGACCTTCACATGGACGATGAATCACAGAAATCGCGTCGGAATTAAATACAAAAGGCACAATGCCGCCTTAAGTAAAAGAATAGAGACTCTTCTTACAGTCGGTGTTTTAAGCATTCCCTATGAGACCAGTATTAGTTTCTGACACACCACTGCAGGTACAATGTATTCCTTGGACATACACATTGACGATGAAACACTGAAATTAAATCGGAATAGAATACAAAACTCACAAAGCCGCCTTAAGTGCAAGAAGAGTGAGACTTCTTAGAGTCTGTGCTTTAATTCTTTCCATTGAGACCAGTATTAGTTTCCGATACACCACTGCAGGTTCAATGTAGTCTTAGGACACACACATTGACGATAAACCACTGAAATTACATCGGAATTAAATACAAAAGTCGCAGTGCCGCCTTAAGTGCAAGAAGAGTGAGACTTCTTAGAATCTGTGCTTTGATCCATTCCTGTGAGACCAGTATTAGTTTCCGATACTCCACTGCAGGGTCAATGTATTCCTTAGACCTTCACATTGACGATGAAACACAGAAATCGCATCGGAATTAAATACAAAAGGCACAATGCCGCATTAAGTGCAAGAAGAGTGACACTTCTTAGAGTCTGTGCTTTGATCCTTTCCTGTGAGACCAGTATTAGTTTCCGATAAACCACTGCAGGTTCATTGTATTCCTTGGACCTTCATATTGACGAAGAAACACAGAAATCACATCGCAGATAAATACAAAGGCGCAATGCCGCCTTAAGTGCAAGAAGAGTGAGACTTCTTACAGTCTGTGCTCTGATCCTCTCGTGCGAGACCAGTATTAATTTCCGATACACCACTGCAGGTTCAATGTATTCCTGGTACCTTCACTTTGACGATGAAACACAGAAATCGCATCGGAATTAAATACAAAAGGCACAATGCTACCTTAAGTACAAGAACATAGCCTCTTCTTACAGTTGGTGCTTTGAGCATTCCCTGTGAGACCAGTATTAGTTTCCGACACACCACTGCAGGTTCAATGTATTCCTTGGACCTTCACATTGACGATAAAACTCAGAAATCGCGTCGGAATTAAATACAAAAGGCACAATGCAGTCTTAAGTACCAGAATAGAAACTCTTCTTACTGTCGGTGTTTTGAGCATTCCCTGTGAGACCAGTATTAGTTTCCGATACACCACTGCAGGTTCAATGTATTCCTTGGACCTTCACATTGACGATGAAACACAGAAATCGCATCGGATTTAAATACAAAACGCACAATGCCGCCTTAAGTGCAAGAAGAGTGAGACTTCTTAGAGTCTGTGCATTGATCCTTTCCTGTGAGACCAGTATTAGTTTCCGATACTCCACTGCTGGTTCAATGTATTCCTTGGACCTTAATATCGACGATGATACACAGAAATCGCATCAGAATTAAATACAAAAGGCACAATGCCGCCTTAAGTGCAAGAAGAGTGTGACTTCTTAGAGTCTGTGCTTTGATCCTTTCCTGCGAGACAAGTATTTGTTTCCGATACACCACTGCAGGTTCATTGTATTCCTTGGACAATCACATTGACGATGAAACACAGAAATCGCATCGGAATTTAATACAACAGAAAGAATGCCGCCTTAAGTGCAAGAAGAGTATGACTTCTTCGAGTCTGTGCATTGATCCTTTCCTGCGAGACAAGTATTTGTTTCCGATACACCACTGCAGGTTCAATGTATTCCTTGGACCTTCACATTGACGATGTAACACAGAAATCGCATCGGAATTAAGTACAAAAAGCAGAATGCCGCCTTAAGTACAAGAATACAGACTCTTCTTACAGTCGGTGCTTTGAGCTTTCCCTGTGAGACCAGTATTAGTTTCCGATACACCACTGCAGGTTCAATGTATTCCTTGGACATACACACTGACGATGAACTAATGAAATTAGATCGGAATAAAATATAAAAGGCACAATGCCGCCTTAAGTGCAAGAAGAGTGGGACTTCTTATAGTCTGTGCTTTGATCCTTTGCTGTGAACCAGTATTAGTTTCCGATGCACCACTGCAGGTTCAATGTTTTCCTTGGACCTTCACATTGATGATGAAACACAGAAATCGCATCGCAATTAAATACAAAAGGCACAATGCCGCCTTAAGTACAGTAATAGAGACTCTTCTTACAGTCGGTGCTTTGAGCATTCCCTGTGAGACCAGTATTAGTTTCCGATACACCACTACAGGTTCAATGTATTCCTTGGACATAAACGTTGAGATGAAACACTGAAATTTGATCGGAATTAAATACAAAAGGCACAATACGATTTAAGTGAAAGAAGAATGAGACTTCTTAGAGTCTGTGTTTTGATCCTTTCCTGTGAGACCAGTATTAGTTTCCGATTCCCCACTGCAGGTTCAAGGTATTCCTCGGACATACACGTTGACGATGAAACACTGAAGTTAGATCTGAATTAAATACAAAAGGCACAATGCGACTTAAGTGCAAGAAGAGTGAGACTTCTTAGAGTCTGTGCTTTGATCCTTTACTGTGAGACCAGTATTAGTTTCTGATACACCACTGCAGGTTCAATGTTTTCTTGGACATTCACATTGAGCATGAAACACAGAAATCGCATCGGTATTAAATACAACAGGCACAATGCCGCCTTATATGCAAGAAGAGTGTGACTTCTTAGAGTCTGTGCTTTGATCCTTTTCTGTGAGACCAGTATTAGTTTCCGACACACCACTGCAGGTTCAATGTACTCCTTGGACCTTCACATTGACGATGAATCACAGAAATCGCGTCGGAATTAAATACAAAAGGCACAATGCCGCCTTAAGTAAAAGAATAGAGACTCTTCTTACAGTCGGTGTTTTAAGCATTCCCTGTGACACCAGTATTAGTTTCTGACACACCACTGCAGGTTCAATGTATTCCTTGGACATACACATTGACGATGAAACACTGAAATTAAATCGGAATAGAATACAAAACTCACAATGCCGCCTTAAGTGCAAGAAGAGTGAGACTTCTTAGAGTCTGTGCTTTGATTCTTTCCATTGAGACCAGTATTAGTTTCCGATACACCACTGCAGGTTCAATGTATTCCTAGGACACACACATTGACGATAAACCACTGAAATTACATCGGAATTAAATACAAAAGTCGCAGTGCCGCCTTAAGTGCAAGAAGAGTGAGACTTCTTAGAATCTGTGCTTTGATCCATTCCTGTGAGACCAGTATTAGTTTCCGATACTCCACTGCAGGGTCAATGTATTCCTTAGACCTTCACATTGACGATGAAACACAGAAATCGAATCGGAATTAAATACAAAAGGCACAATGCCGCATTAAGTGCAAGAAGAGTGACCCTTCTTAGAGTCTGTGCTTTGATCCTTTCCTGTGAGACCAGTATTAGTTTCCGATAAACCACTGCAGGTTCATTGTATTCCTTGGACCTTCACATTGACGATGAAACACAGAAATCGCATCGGAATTAAATACAAAAGGCACAATGCCGCATTAAGTGCAAGAAGAGTGACCCTTCTTAGAGTCTGTGCTTTGATCCTTTCCTGTGAGACCAGTATTAGTTTCCGATACACCACTGCAGGTTCAAAGTATTCCTTGGACATTCACATTGACGTTGAAACACAGTTATCGCATCGGAATTAAATACAAAAGGCAGAATGCCGCCTTAAGTGCAAGAAGAGTGTGACTTCTTCGAGTGTGTGCTTTAATCCTTTCCTGTGAGACCAGTACTAGTTTCCGATATACAACTGCGGGTTCAATGTATTCCTTGAACCTTCACATTGACGATGAAACACAGAAATCGCATCGGAATGAAATACAAATGGCACAATGCCGCCTTAAGTGCAAGAAGAGTGATACTTCTTAGGGTCTGTGCTTTGATCCTTTCCTGTGAGACCAGTATTAGTTTCCGATACACCACTTCAGGTTCAATGTATTCCTTGGACATTCACATTGACGATGAAACACAGAAATCGCATCGGAATTAATTACAAAAGACACAATGCCGCCTCAAGTACAAGAATAGAGACTCTTCATACAGACGGTGATTTGAGCTTTCCCTCTGAGACCAGTATTAGTTTCCGATACACCACTACAGGTTCAATGTATTCCATGGACATACACTTTGACGATGAAATACTGAGATTAGATAGGAATTAAATACAAATGGCGCAATGCCGCCTTAAGTACAACAAGAGTGAGACTTCTTAGAGTCAGTGCTTTGTTCCTTTCCTGTGAGAGCAGTATTAGTTTCCGATACACCACTGCAGGTTCAATGTATTCCTAGGACACACACATTGACGAAAAACCACTGAAATTACATCGGAATTAAATACAAAAGGCGCTGTGCCGCCTTAAGTGCAAGAAGAGTGAGACTTCTTAGAATCTGTGCTTTGATCCATTCCTGTGAGACCAGTATTAGTTTCCGATACTCCACTGCAGGGTCAATGTATTCCTTAGACCTTCACATTGACGATGAAACACAGAAATCGCATCGGAATTAAATACAAAAGGCACAATTCCGCATTAAGTGCAAGAAGAGTGACACTTCCTAGAGTCTGTGCTTTGATCCTTTCCTGTGAGGCCGGTATTAGTTTATGATACACCACTGAAGGTTCAGTGTATTCCTTGGACCTTCACATTGACGATGAAACACAGAGATCGCATCGGAATTAAATACAAAAGGCACAATGCCGCCATAAGTGCAAGAAGAGTGAGACTTCTTAGAGTCTGTGCATTGTTCCTTTCCTGTGAGACCAGTATTAGTTTCCGATACTCCACTGCAGGTTCAATGTATTCCTTGGACATTCACATTGACGATGAAACAAAGAATTCGCATCGGAATTATATACAAAATGCACAATGCAGCCTTAAGTGCAACAAGAGTGAGACTTCTTAGAGTCTGTGCTTTGATCCTTTCCTGCGAGACCAGTATTAGTTTCCGATACACCACTGAGGTTCAATGTATTCCATGGACATTCACATTGACGATGAAACACAGATATCACATCGGAATTAAATACAAAAGGCAGAGTGCCGCCTTAAGTGCAAGAAGAGTGTGACTTCTTCGAGTGTGTGCTTTGATCCGTTCCTGTGAGACCAGTATTAGTTTCCGATATACCACTGCAGGTTCAATGTATTCCTTGAACATTCACATTGACGATGAAACACAGAAATCGCATCGGAGTGAAATACAAATGGCACAATGCCGCCTTAAGTGCAAGAAGAGTGATACTTCTTAGGGTCTGTGCTTTGATCCTTTCCTGTGAGACCAGTATTAGTTTCCGATACACCACTTCAGGTTCAATGTATTCCTTGGACATTCACATTGACGATGAAACACCGAAATCGCATCGGAATTAATTACAAATGGCACAATGCCGCCTTAAGTACAAGAATAGAGACTCTTCATACAGTCGGTGATTTGAGCTTTCCCTCTGAGACCAGTATTAGTTTCCGATACACCACTGCAGGTTCAATGTACTCCTTGGACATACACATTGACGACGAAACACAGAAATCGCATCGGAATTAAATACAAAAGCCACAATGCCGCCTTAAGTGCAAGAAGAGGGAGACTTCATAGAGTCTGTGCTTTGATCCGCTCCAGTGAGACCAGTATTAGTTTCCGATACACCACTGCAGGTTCAATGTATTCCTTCGACCTTCACATTGACGATAAAACACAGAAATCGCATCGGAATTAAATACAAAAGGCACAATGCCGACTTAAGTATAAGAGTAGAGACTCTTCTTACAGTCGGTGTTTTGAGCATTCCCTGTGAGACCAGTATTAGTTTCCGATACACCACTGCAGGTTCAATGTATTCCTTGGACCTTCACATTGACGATGAAACACAGAAATCGCATTGGAATTAAATACAAAAGGCACAATGCCTCCTTATGTACAAGAAGAGTGATACTTCTTAGAGTCTGTCCTTTGATCCTTACCTGTGAGCCGGTATTAGTTTCTGATACACCACTGCAGGTTCATTGTATTCCTTGGACAATCACATTGACGATGAAACACAGAAATCGCATCGGAATATAATACAAAAGGCAAAATGCCGCCTTAAGTGCAAGAAGAGTGTGACTTCTTCGAGTCTGTGCATTGATCCTTTCCTGTGAGACCAGTATTAGTTTCCGATGCACCACTGCAGGTTCAATGTATTCCTTGGACCTTAACATTAATGATGAAACACAGAAATCGCATCGCAATTAAATACAAAAGGCACTATGCCGCCTTAAGTACAGGAATAGAGACTCTTCTTACAGTCGGTGCTTTGAGCATTACCTGTGAGACCAGTATTAGTTTCCGATACACCACTACAGGTTCAATGTATTCCTTGGACAAACATGTTGACGATGAAACACTGAAATTAGATCGGAATTAAATAAAAAAGGCACAATATGACTTAAGTGCGAGAAGAATGAGACTTCTTAGAGTCTGTGCTTTGATCCTTTCCTGTGAGACCAGTATTAGTTTCCGATTCCCCACTGCAGGTTCAATGTATTCCACGGACATACACGTTGACGATGAAACACTGAAATTAGATCTGAATTAAATACAAAACGCTCAATGTGACTTAAGTGCTAGAAGAGTGAGACTTCTTAGAGTCTGTGCTTTGATCCTTTACTTGTGAGACCAGTATTAGTTTCCGATACACCACTGCAGGTTCAATGTATTCCTTGGACATTCACATTGACGATGAAACACAGAGATCGCATCGGAAGTAAATACAAAAGGCACAATGCCGCCATAAGTGCAAGAAGAGTGAGACTTCTTAGAGTCTGTGCATTGTTCCTTTCCTGTGAGACCAGTATTAGTTTCCGATACTCCACTGCAGGTTCAATGTATTCTTTGGACCTTCACATTGACGATGAAACACAGAAATCGCATCGGAATTAAATACAAAAGGCTCAATGCCGCCTTAAGTACAAGAAGAGTAAGACTTCTTAGAGTCTGTGCATTGATCCTTTCCTGTGAGACCAGTATTAGTTTCCGATACTCCACTGCAGCTTCAATGTATACCTTGGACCTTCACATTTACGATGAAACACAGAAATCGCATCAGAATTAAATACAAAAGGCACAATGCCGCCTGAAGTGCACAAGAGTGAGACTTCTTAGAATCTGTGCTTTGATCCTTTCCTGCGAGACCAGTATTTGTTTCCGATACACCACTGCAGGTTCATTGTATTCCTTGGACAATCACATTGACGATGAAACACAGAAATCGCATCGGAATATAATACAAAAGGCAAAATGCCGCCTTAAGTGCAAGAAGAGTGTGACTTCTTCGAGTCTGTGCATTGATCATTTCCTGTGAGACCAGTATTAGTTTCCGATGCACCACTGCAGGTTCAATGTATTCCTTGGACCTTAACATTAATGATGAAACACAGAAATCGCATCGCAATTAAATACAAAAGGCACTATGCCGCCTTAAGTACAGGAATAGAGACTCTTCTTACAGTCGGTGCTTTGAGCATTACCTGTGAGACCAGTATTAGTTTCCGATACACCACTACAGGTTCCATGTATTCCTTGGACAAACATGTTGACGATGAAACACTGAAATTAGATCGGAATTAAATAAAAAAGGCACAATATGACTTAAGTGCGAGAAGAATGAGACTTCTTAGAGTCTGTGCTTTGATCCTTTCCTGTGAGACTAGTATTAGTTTCCGATTCCCCACTGCAGGTTCAATGTATTCCACGGACATACACGTTGACGATGAAACACTGAAATTAGATCTGAATTAAATACAAAACGCTCAATGTGACTTAAGTGCTAGAAGAGTGAGACTTCTTAGAGTCTGTGCTTTGATCCTTTACTGTGAGACCAGTATTAGTTTCCGATACACCACTGCAGGTTCAATGTATTCCTTGGACATTCACATTGACGATGAAACACAGAGATCGCATCGGAATTAAATACAAAAGGCACAATGCCGCCATAAGTGCAAGAAGAGTGAGACTTCTTAGAGTCTGTGCATTGTTCCTTTCCTGTGAGACCAGTATTAGTTTCCGATACTCCACTGCAGGTTCAATGTATTCCTTGGACCTTCACATTGACGATGAAACAAAGAATTCGCATCGGAATTATATACAAAATGCACAATGCAGCCTTAAGTGCAACAAGAGTGAGACTTCTTAGAGTCTGTGCTTTGATCCTTTCCTGCGAGACCAGTATTAGTTTCCGATACACCACTGAGGTTCAATGTATTCCATGGACATTCACATTGACGATGAAACACAGATATCGCATCGGAATTAAATACAAAAGGCAGAGTGCCGCCTTAAGTGCAAGAAGAGTGTGACTTCTTCGAGTGTGTGCTTTGATCCGTTCCTGTGAGACCAGTATTAGTTTCCGATATACCACTGCAGGTTCAATGTATTCCTTGAACCTTCACATTGACGATGAAACACAGAAATCGCATCGGAATGAAATACAAATGGCACAATGCCGCCTTAAGTGCAAGAAGAGTGATTCTTCTTAGGGTCTGTGCTTTGATCCTTTCCTGTGAGACCAGTATTAGTTTCCAATACACCACTTCAGGTTCAATGTATTCCTTGGACATTCACATTGACGATGAAACACCGAAATCGCATCGGAATTAATTACAAATGGCACAATGCCGCCTTAAGTACAAGAATAGAGACTCTTCATACAGTCGGTGATTTGAGCTTTCCCTCTGAGACCAGTATTAGTTTCCGATACACCACTGCAGGTTCAATGTACTCCTTGGACATACACATTGACGACGAAACACAGAAATCGCATCGGAATTAAATACAAAAGCCACAATGCCGCCTTAAGTGCAAGAAGAGGGAGACTTCATAGAGTCTGTGCTTTGATCCGCTCCAGTGAGACCAGTATTAGTTTCCGATACACCACTGCAGGTTCAATGTATTCCTTCGACCTTCACATTGACGATAAAACACAGGAATCGCATCGGAATTAAATACAAAAGGCACAATGCCGACTTAAGTATAAGAGTAGAGACTCTTCTTACAGTCGGTGTTTTGAGCATTCCCTGTGAGACCAGTATTAGTTTCCGATACACCACTGCAGGTTCAATGTATTCCTTGGACCTTCACATTGACGATGAAACACAGAAATCGCATTGGAATTAAATACAAAAGGCACAATGCCTCCTTATGTACAAGAAGAGTGATACTTCTTAGAGTCTGTCCTTTGATCCTTACCTGTGAGCCGGTATTAGTTTCTGATACACCACTGCAGGTTCAATGTATTCCTTGGACCTTCACATTGACGATGAAACACAGAGATCGCATCGGAATTAAATACAAAAGGCACAATGCCGCCATACGTGCAAGAAGAGTGAGACTTCTTACAGTCTGTGCATTGTTCCTTTCCTGTGAGACCAGTATTAGTCTCCGATACTCCACTGCAGGTTCAATGTATTCCTTGGACCTTCATATTGACGAAGAAACACAGAAATCACATCGCAGATAAATAGAAAGGCACAATGCCGCCTTAAGTGCAAGAAGAGTGAGACTTCTTAGAGTCTGTGCTTTGATCCTCTCCTGCGAGACCAGTATTAGTTTCCGATACACCACTGCAGGTTCAATGTATTCCTTGAACCTTCACATTGACGATGAAACACAGAAATCGCATCGGAATGAAATACAAATGGCACAATGCCGCCTTAAGTGCAAGAAGAGTGTTACTTCTTAGGGTCTGTGCTTTGATCCTTTCCTGTGAGACCAGTATTAGTTTCCGATACACCACTTCAGGTTCAATGTATTCCTTGGACATTCACATTGGCGATGAAACACAGAAATCGCATCGGAATTAATTACAAAAGGCACAATGGCGCCTCAAGTACAAGAATAGAGACTCTTCATACAGTCGGTGATTTGAGCTTTCCCTCTGAGACCAGTATTAGTTTTCGATACACCACTGCAGGTTCAATGTATTCCATGGACATACACTTTGACGATGAAACACTGAAATTAGATAGGAATTAAATACAAACGGCACAATGCCGCCTTAAGTGCAACAAGAGTCAGACTTCTTAGAGTCAGTGCTTTGTTCCTTTCCTGTGAGAGCAGTATTAGTTTCCGATACACCACTGCAGGTTCAATGTATTCCTTGGACCTTCACATTGACGATGAAACACAGAAATCGCATCGGAATTAAATACAATAGGCACAATGCCGCCTTAAGTACAAGAAGAGTAAGACTTCTTAGAGTCTGTGCATTGATCCTTTCCTGTGAGACCAGTATTAGCTTCCGATACTCCACTGCAGCTTCAATGTATACCTTGGACCTTCACATTTACGATGAAACACAGAAATCGCATCGGTATTAAATACAAAAGGCACAATGCCGCCTTATATGCAAGAAGAGTGTGACTTCTTAGAGTCTGTGCTTTGATCATTTCCTGTGAGACCAGTATTAGTTTCCGATACACCACTGCAGGTTCAATGTATTCCTTCGACCTTCACATTGACGATAAAATACAGAAATCGCATCGGAATTAAATACAAAAGGCACAATGCCGACTTAAGTATAAGAGTAGAGACTCTTTTTACAGTCGGTGTTTTGAGCATTCCCTGTGAGACCATTATTAGTTTCCGATACACCGCTGCAGGTTCAATGTATTCCTTGGACCTTCACGTTGACGATGAAACACAGAAATCTCATCGGAATTAAATACAAAAGGCACAATGCCTCCTTATGTACAAGAAGAGTGAGACTTCTTAGAGTCTGTGCTTTGATCCTTTCCTGTGAGGCCGGTATTAGTTTCTGATACACCACTGCAGGTTCAATGTAATCCTTGGTCCTTCACATTATGTACAAGAAGAGTGAGACTTCTTAGAGTCTGTGCTTTGATCCTTTCCTGTGAGGCCGGTATTAGTTTCTGATACACCACTGCAGGTTCAATGTATTCCTTGGACCTTCACATTGACGATGAAACACAGAGATCGCATCGGAATTAAATACAAAAGGCACAATGCCGCCATAAGTGCAAGAAGAGTGAGACTTCTTAGAGTCTGTGCATTGTTCCTGTTGTGTCGGTAGCTGGGCCGACACCGTGAAGTTGAGATGGCTGAAAAGGCAAGCTAGACTAACGCAGACGGGTGTGAAGTACTGGAACAGGATACGTAATTAATGTTAGGAAGAAATGTACGGAGCAGGTTTAATACTTAACTTTACTCATCATGGTGGTACATCGATCTTGACGATACACAGGAGACTTTAAGTACAATCACTGTATGGCTAATGGCGCCTTGCTAGTTCGTAGCCATTAACTTAGCTGATGGCTATTCTGTCTCTCGGCTAATGAGAGAGAAAGGCTTCGTACATCTCGTCGGTAGCTATGTTCTCGTACAACTGGGGCGAGTGCTCTCTCGTATCACGAGGCCTGCCTTGGTGGTAGCGCTAGGTCTGCGATTACACAGTGGCGATACGCGGGTCCGACATGTACTAAATGGACCGCGGCCGATTTAAGCTACCACCTAGCAAGTGTGGTGTCTGGCGGTGACACAACAGTTCCTTTCCTGTGAGACCAGTATTAGTTTCCGATATACCACTGCAGGTTCAATGTATTCCTTGAACCTTCACATTGACGATGAAACACAGAAATCGCATCGGAATGAAATACAAATGGCACAATGCCGCCTTAAGTGCAAGAAGAGTGATACTTCTTAGGGTCTGTGCTTTGATCCTTTCCTGTGAGACCAGTATTAGTTTCCGATACACCACTTCAGGTTCAATGTATTCCTTGGACATTCACATTGACGATGAAACACAGAAATCGCATCGGAAATAATTACAAAAGGCACAATGCCGCCTTAAGTACAAGAATAGAGACTCTTCATACAGTCGGTGATTTGAGCTTTCCCTCTGGGACCAGTATTAGTTTCCGAAACACCACTGCAGGTTCAATGTACTCCTTGGACATACACACTGACGATGAACTACTGGAATTAGATGGGAATTAAATACAAAAGGCACAATGCCCCCTTAAGTGCAAGGAGAGTGGGACTTCTTATAGTCTGTGCTTTGATCCTTTCCTGTGAACCAGTATTAGATTCCGATGCACCACTACATGTTCAATGTATTCCTTTTACCTTCACATTGATGATGAAACACAGAAATCGCATCGCAATTAAATACAAAATTAACAATGCCGCCTTAAGTACAGGAATAGAGACTCTTCTTACAGTCGGTACTTTGAGCATTCCCTGTGAGACCAGTATTAGTTTCCCATACACAACTGCAGGTTCAATGTATTCCTTGGACCGTCACAATGACGATGAAATACAGAAATCACATCGGAATTAAATACAAAAGCCACAATACCGCCTTAAGTGCAAGAAGAGTGAGACATCTTAGAGTCTGTGCTTTGATCCTTGCCTGTGAGACCAGTATTAGTTTCCGATACACCACTGCAGGTTCAATGTATCCCTTGGACCTTCACATTGTCGATGAAACACAGAAATCGCATCGGAATTAAATACAAAACGCACAATGCCGCCATAAGTGCAAGTAGAGAGAGACTTCTTAGAGTCTGTGCAGTGATCCTTTCCTGTGAGACCAGTATTAGTTTCCGATACTCCACTGCAGATTCAATGTATTCACTGGACCTTGACATTGACGATGAAACACAGAAATAGCATCGGAATTAAATACAAATGGCACAATGCCGCCTTAAGTACAAGAACAGAGACTCTTCTTACACCCGGTGCTTTGAGCATTTACTGTGAGATCAGTATTAGTTTCCGATACACCATTGCAGGTTCAATGTACTCCTTGGACCTTCACATTGACGATGAAACACAGAAATCGCGTCGGAATTAAATGCAAAAGGCCCAATGCCACCTTAAGTGCAAGAAGAGTGTGACTTCTTAGAGGCTGTGCTTTGATCCTTTCCTGTGAGACCAGTATTAGTTTTCGATACACCACTGCAGGTTCAATGTACTCCTTGGACCTTCACATTGACGATGAAACACAGAAATCGCGTCGGAATTAAATACAAAAGGCACAATGCCGCCTTAAGTGTAAGAATAGAGACTCTTCTTACAGTCGGTGTTTTGAGCATTCCCTTTGAGACCAGTATTAGTTTCTGACACACCACTGCTGGTACAATGTACCCCTTGGACATACACATTGACGATGAAACACAGAAATCGCATCGGAATTAAATACAAAAGGCACAATGCCGCCTTAAGTGCAAGAGGAGTGTGACTTCTTAGAGTCTGTGCTTTGATCCTTTCCTGTGAGACCAGTATCAGTTTCCGATTTACCACTGCAGATTCAATGTATTCCTTGGACCTTTACATTGACGATGAAACACAGAAATCGCATCGGAATTAAATACAAAAGGCACAATGCCGCCTTAAGTGCAAAAAGAGTGAGATTTCCTAGAGTCTGTGCTTTGATCTTTTCCTGTGAGGCCAGTATTAGTTTCCGATACACCACTGCAGGTTCAGTGTATTCCTTTGACCTTTACTTCGACGATGAAACACAGAAATCGCATCGGAGTTAAAAGCAAAAGGCACAATGCAGCCTTAAGTACAAGAATAGAGACTCTTCTTACAGTCGGTGCTTTGAGCCTTCCCTGTGAGACCAGTATTAGTTTCCGATACACCAGTGCAGGTTCAATGTATTCCTTGGACATACACACTGACGATGAACTAATGAAATTAGATCGGAATTAAATATAAAAGGCACAATGCCGCCTTCAGAGCAAGAAGAGTGGGACTACTTATAGTCTGTGCTTTGATCCTTTGCTGTGAACCAGTATTAGTTTCCGATGCACCACTGCAGGTTCAATGTTTTCCTTGGACCTTCACATTGATGATGAAACACAGAAATCGCATCGCAATTAAATACAAAAGGCACAATGCCGCCTTAAGTACAGGAATAGAGACTCTTCTTACAGTCGAGGCTTTGAGCATTCCCTGTGAGACCAGTATTAGTTTCCGATACACCACTACAGGTTCAATGTATTCCTTGGACATAAACGTTGACGATGAAACACTGAAATTAGATCGGAATTAAATACAAAAGGCACAATACGATTTAAGTGCAAGAAGAATGAGACTTGTTAGAGTCTGTGTTTTGATCCTTTCCTGTGAGACCAGTATTAGTTTCCGATTCCCCACTGCAGGTTCAAGGTATTCCTCGGACATACACGTTGACGATGAAACACTGAAGTTAGATCTGAATTAAATACAAAAGGCACAATGCGACTTAAGTGCAAGAAGAGTGAGACTTCTTAGAGTCTGTGCTTTGATCCTTTACTGTGAGACCAGTATTAGTTTCTGATACACCACTGCAGGTTCAATGTATTCCTTGGACATTCACATTGAGCATGAAACACAGAAATCGCATCGGTATTAAATACAACAGGCACAATGCCGCCTTATATGCAAGAAGAGTGTGACTTCTTAGAGTCTGTGCTTTGATCCTTTTCTTTGAGACCAGTATTAGTTTCCGACACACCACTGCAGGTTCAATGTACTCCTTGGACCTTCACATTGACGATGAATCACAGAAATCGCGTCGGAATTAAATACAAAAGGCACAATGCCGCCTTAAGTAAAAGAATAGAGACTCTTCTTACAGTCGGTGCTTTAAGCATTCCCTATGAGACCAGTATTAGTTTCTGACACACCACTGCAGGTACAATGTATTCCTTGGACATACACATTGACGATGAAACACTGAAATTAAATCGGAATAGAATACAAAACTCACAAAGCCGCCTTAAGTGCAAGAAGAGTGAGACTTCTTAGAGTCTGTGCTTTGATTCTTTCCATTGAGACCAGTATTAGTTTCCGATACACCACTGCAGGTTCAATGTAGTCTTAGGACACACACATTGACGATAAACCACTGAAATTACATCGGAATTAAATACAAAAGTCGCAGTGCCGCCTTAAGTGCAAGAAGAGTGAGACTTCTTAGAATCTGTGCTTTGATCCATTCCTGTGAGACCAGTATTAGTTTCCGATACTCCACTGCAGGGTCAATGTATTCCTTAGACCTTCACATTGACGATGAAACACAGATATCGCATCGGAATTAAATACAAAAGGCACAATGCCGCATTAAGTGCAAGAAGAGTGACACTTCTTAGAGTCTGTGCTTTGATCCTTTCCTGTGAGACCAGAATTAGATTCCGATAAACCACTGCAGGTTCATTGTATTCCTTGGACCTTCATATTGACGAAGAAACACAGAAATCACATCGCAGATAAATACAAAGGCGCAATGCCGCCTTAAGTACAAGAAGAGTGAGACTTCTTAGAGTCTGTGCTTTGATCCTCTCCTGCGAGACCAGTATTAGTTTCCGATACACCACTGCAGGTTCAATGTATTCCTTGGACATTCACATTCAGGATGAAACACAGAAATCGCATCGGTAATAAATACAAAAGGCACAATGCCGCCTTAAGTGCTAGAAGAGTGTGACGCCTTAGTGTCTGTGCTTTGTTCCTTTTCTGTGAGACCAGTATTAGTTTCCGACACACCACTGCAGGTTCAATGTATTCCTTGGACCTTCAGATTGACGATGATACTCAGAAATCGCGTCGAAATTAAATACAAAAGGCACAAGGCAGCTTTAAGTACAAGAATAGAGACTCTTCTTACAGTCGGTGTTTTGAGCATTCCCTGTGACACCAGTATTAGTTTCCGATACACCACTGCAGGTTCAATGTATTCCGTGGTCATAAACATTGACGATGAAACACTGAAATTAGATCGGAATTAAATACAAAAGGCACAATGCCGCCTTAAGTGCAAGAAGGGTGAGACTTCTTAGAGTCTGAGCTTTGATCCGTCCCTGTGAGAACAGTATGAGTTTCCGATTCACCACTTCAGGTTCAATGTATTCCTTGGACATACACATTGACGATGAAACACAGAAATCGCATCAGAATTAAATACAAAAGGCACAATGCCGTTTTAAGTGTGAGAAGAGTGAGACTTCTTAGAGTCTGTGCATTGATCCTTTCCTGTGAGCCTGTGAGACCAGTATTAGTTTCAGATACTCCAATGCAGGTTCAATGTATTCCTTGGACCTTCACATTGACGATGAAACATAGAAATCGCATCGGAATTAAATACAAAATGCACAATGCCGCCTTAAGTGCAAGAAGAGTGAGACTACATAGACTCTGTCCTTTGTTCCTTTCCTGTGAGACCAGTATTAGTTTCCGATACACCACTGCAGGTTCAATGTATTCCTTGGACACTCACATTGACGATGAAACACAGAAATCGCATCGGAATTAAATACAAAAGGCACAATGCCGCCTTAAGTGCAAGAAGAGTTTGACTCCTTAGAGTCTGTGCATTGATCCTTTCCTGTGAGACCAGTATTAGTTTCCGACATACCACTGCAGGTTTAATGTATTCCTTAGACCTTCACATTGACGATGAAACACAGAAATCGCGTCGGAATTAAATACAAAAGGCACAATGCCGCCTTAAGTGGTAGAAGAGTGAGACCTTAGAGTCTGTGTATTGATCCTATCCTGTGAGACCAGTATTAGTTTCCGATGCTCCACTGCAAGTTAAATGTATTCCTGGTACCTTCACTTTGACGATGAAACTCAGATATCGCGTCGGAATTAAATACAAAAGGCACAATGCAGTCTTAAGTACCAGAATAGAAACTCTTCTTACAGTCGGTGTTTTGAGCATTCCCTGTGAGACCAGTATTAGTTTCCGATACTCCACTGCAGGTTCAATGTATTCCTTGGACCTTCACATTGACGATGAAACACAGAAATCGCATCGGAATTAAATACAAAAGGCACAATGCCGCCTTAAGTGCAAGAAGAGTGAGACTTCTTAGAGCCTGTGCATTGATCCTTTCCTGTGAGACCAGTATTAGTTTCCGATACTCCACTGCAGGTTCAATGTATTCCTTGGACCTTCATATTGACGATGATACACAGAAATCGCATCAGAATTAAATACAAAAGGCACAATGCCGCCTTAAGTGCAAGAAGAGTGTGACTTCTTAGAGTCTGTGCTTTGATCCTTTCTTGCGAGACAAGTATTTGTTTCCGATACACCACTGCAGGTTCATTGTATTCCTTGGACAATCACATTGACGATGAAACACAGAAATCACATCGGAATTTAATACAAAAGAAAGAATGCCGCCTTATGTGCAAGAAGAGTATGACTTCCTCGAGTCTGTGCATTGATCCTTTCCTGTGAGACCAGTATTAGTTTCCGATAAACCACTGCAGGTTTAAAGTATTCCTTGAACCTTCACATTGACGATGAAACACAGAAATCGCTTCGGAATTAAATACAAATGGCACAATGCGGCCTTAAGTGCAAGAAGAGTGAGACTTCTTAGAGTCTGTGCTTTGTTCCTTTCCTGTGAGACCAGTATTAGTTTCCGATACACCACTGCAGGTTCAATGTATTCCTTGGACATTCACATTGACGATGTAACACAGAAATCGCATCGGAATTAAGTACAAAAAGCAGAATGGAGCCTTAAGTACAAGAATACAGACTCTTCTTACAGTCGGTGCTTTGAGCTTTCCCTGTGAGACCAGTATTAGTTTCCGATACACCACTGCAGGTTCAATGTATTCCTTGGACATACACACTGACGATGAACTAATGAAATTAGATCGGAATTAAATATAAAAGGCACAATGCCGCCTTAAGTGCAAGAAGAGTGGGACTTCTTATAGTCTGTGCTTTGATCCTTTGCTGTGAACCAGTATTAGTTTCCGATGCACCACTGCAGGTTCAATGTTTTCCTTGGACCTTCACATTGATGATGAAACACAGAAATCGCATCGCAATTAAATACAAAAGGCACAATGCCGCCTTAAGTACAGGAATAGAGACTCTTCTTACAGTCGGTGCTTTGAGCATTCCCTGTGAGACCAGTATTAGTTTCCGATACACCACTACAGGTTCAATGTATTCCTTGGACATAAACGTTGACGATGAAACACTGAAATTAGATCGGAATTAAATACAAAAGGCACAATACGATTTAAGTGCAAGAAGAATGAGACTTCTTAGAGTCTGTGTTTTGATATTTTCCTGTGAGACCAGTATTAGTTTCCGATTCCCCACTGCAGGTTCAAGGTATTCCTCGGACATACACGTAGACGATGAAACACTGAAGTTAGATCTGAATTAAATACAAAAGGCACAATGCGACTTAAGTGCAAGAAGTGTGAGACTTCTTAGAGTCTGTGCTTTGATCCTTTACTGTGAGACCAGTATTAGTTTCTGATACACCACTGCAGGTTCAATGTATTCCTTGGACATTCACATTGAGCATGAAACACAGAAATCGCATCGGTATTAAATACAACAGGCACAATGCCGCCTTATATGCAAGAAGAGTGTGACTTCTTAGAGTCTGTGCTTTGATCCTTTTCTGTGAGACCAGTATTAGTTTCCGACACACCACTGCAGGTTCAATGTACTCCTTGGACCTTCACATTGACGATGAATCACAGAAATCGCGTCGGAATTAAATACAAAAGGCACAATGCCGCCTTAAGTAAAAGAATAGAGACTCTTCTTACAGTCGGTGTTTTAAGCATTCCCTATGAGACCAGTATTAGTTTCTGACACACCACTGCAGGTTCAATGTATTCCTTGGACATACACATTGACAATGAAAGACTGAAATTAAATCGGAATAGAATACAAAACTCACAATGCCGCCTTAAGTGCAAGAAGAGTGAGACTTCTTAGAGTCTGTGCTTTGATTCTTTCCATTGAGACCAGTATTAGTTTCCGATACACCTCTGCAGGTTCAATGTAGTCTTAGGACACACACATTGACGATAAACCACTGAAATTACATCGGAATTAAATACAAAAGTCGCAGTGCCGCCTTAAGTGCAAGAAGAGTGAGACTTCTTAGAATCTGTGCTTTGATCCATTCCTGTGAGACCAGTATTAGTTTCCGATACTCCACTGCAGGGTCAATGTATTCCTTAGACCTTCACATTGACGATGAAACACAGAAATCGCATCGGAATTAAATACAAAAGGCACAATGCCGCATTAAGTGCAAGAAGAGTGACACTTCTTAGAGTCTGTGCTTTGATCCTTTCCTGTGAGACCAGTATTAGTTTCCGATAAACCACTGCAGGTTCATTGTATTCCTTGGACCTTCATATTGACGAAGAAACACAGAAATCACATCGCAGATAAATACAAAGGCGCAATGCCGCCTTAAGTGCAAGAAGAGTGAGACTTCTTAGAGTCTGTGCTTTGATCCTCTCCTGCGAGACCAGTATTAGTTTCCGATACACCACTGCAGGCTCAATGTATTCCTTGGACATTCACATTCAGGATGAAACACAGAAATCGCCTCGGTAATAAATACAAAAGGCACAATGCCGCCTTAAGTGCTAGAAGAGTGTGAGGTCTTAGTGTCTGTGCTTTGTTCCTTTTCAGTGAGACCAGTATTAGTTTCCGACACACCACTGCAGGTTCAATGTATTCCTTGGACCTTCACATTGACGATGATACTCAGAAATCGCGTCGAAATTAAATACAAAAGGCACAACTCAGCTTTAAGTACAAGAATAGAGACTCTTCTTACAGTCGGTGTTTTGAGCATTCCCTGTGAGACCAGTATTAGTTTCCGATACACCACTGCAGGTTCAATGTATTCCTTGGTCATAAACATTGACGATGAAACACTGAAATTAGATCGGAATTAAATACAAAAGGCACAATGCCGCCTTAAGTGCAAGAAGGGTGAGACTTCTTAGAGTCTGAGCTTTGATCCGTCCTTGTGAGAACAGTATTAGTTTCCGATTCACCACTTCAGGTTCAATGTATTCCTTGGACATACACATTGACGATGAAACACAGAAATCGCATCGGAATTAAATACAAAAGGCACAATGCCGCCTTAAGTGCAAGAAGAGTGAGACTTCTTAGAGTCTGTGCATTGATCCTTTCCTGTGAGACCAGTATTAGTTTCCGATACTCCACTGCAGGTTCAATGTATTCCTTGGACCTTAATATTGACGATGATACACAGAAATCGCATCAGAATTAAATACAAAGGGCACAATGCCGCCTTAAGTGCAAGAAGAGTGTGACTTCTTAGAGTCTGTGCTTTGATCCTTTCCTACGAGACAAGTATTTGTTTCCGATACACCACTGCAGGTTCATTGTATTCCTTGGACAATCACATTGACGATGAAACACAGAAATCGCATCGGAATTTAATACAACAGAAAGAATGCTGCCTTAAGTGCAAGAAGAGTATGACTTCTTCGAGTCTGTGCATTGACCCTTTCCTGTGAGACCAGTATTAGTTTCCGATAAACCACTGCAGGTTTAAAGTATTCCTTGAACCTTCACATTGACGATGAAACACAGAAATCGCATCGGAATTAAATACAAATGGCACAATGCCCCCTTAAGTGCAAGAAGAGTGAGACTTCTTAGAGTCTGTGCTTTGTTCCTTTCCTGTGAGACCAGTATTAGTTTCCGATGCACCACTGCAGGTTCAATGTTTTCCTTGGACCTTCACATTGATGATGAAACACAGAAATCGCATCGCAATTAAATACAAAAGCCACAATGCCGCCTTAAGTACAGTAATAGAGACTCTTCTTACAGTCGGTGCTTTGAGCATTCCCTGTGAGACCAGTATTAGTTTCCGATACACCACTACAGGTTCAATGTATTCCTTGGACATAAACGTTGACGATGAAACACTGAAATTTGATCGGAATTAAATACAAAAGGCACAATACGATTTAAGTGCAAGAAGAATGAGACTTCTTAGAGTCTGTGTTTTGATCCTTTCCTGTGAGACCAGTATTAGTTTCCGATTCCCCACTGCAGGTTCAAGGTATTCCTCGGACATACACGTTGACGATGAAACACTGAAGTTAGATCTGAATTAAATACAAAAGGCACAATGCGACTTAAGTGCAAGAAGAGTGAGACTTCTTAGAGTCTGTGCTTTGATCCTTTACTGTGAGACCAGTATTAGTTTCTGATACACCACTGCAGGTTCAATGTATTCCTTGGACATTCACATTGAGCATGAAACACAGAAATCGCATCGGTATTAAATACAACAGGCACAATGCCGCCTTATATGCAAGAAGAGTGTGACTTCTTAGAGTCTGTGCTTTGATCCTTTTCTGTGAGACCAGTATTAGTTTCCGACACACCACTGCAGGTTCAATGTACTCCTTGGACCTTCACATTGACGATGAATCACAGAAATCGCGTCGGAATTAAATACAAAAGGCACAATGCCGCCTTAAGTAAAAGAATAGAGACTCTTCTTACAGTCGGTGTTTTAAGCATTCCCTATGACACCAGTATTAGTTTCTGACACACCACTGCAGGTTCAATGTATTCCTTGGACATACACATTGTCGATGAAACACTGAAATTAAATCGGAATAGAATACAAAACTCACAATGCCGCCTTAAGTGCAAGAAGAGTGAGACTTCTTAGAGTCTGTGCTTTGATTCTTTCCATTGAGACCAGTATTAGTTTCCGATACACCACTGCAGGTTCAACGTATTTCTTGGACATTCACATTGACGTTGAAACACAGTTATCGCATCGGAATTAAATACAAAAGGCAGAATGCCGCCTTAAGTGCAAGAAGAGTGTGACTTCTTCGAGTGTGTGCTTTAATCCTTTCCTGTGAGACCAGTATTAGTTTCCGATATACCACTGCGGGTTCAATGTATTCCGTGAACCTTCACATTGACGACGAAAAACAGAAATCGCATCGGAATGAAATACAAATGGCACAATGCCGCCTTAAGTGCAAGAAGAGTGATACTTCTTAGGGTCTGTGCTTTGATCCTTTCCTGTGAGACAATATTAGTTTCCGATACACCACTTCACGTTCAATGTATTCCTTGGACATTCACATTGACGATGAAACACAGAAATCGCAACGGAATTAATTACAAAAGACACAATGCCGCCTCAAGTACAAGAATAGAGACTCTTCATACAGTCGGTGATATGAGCTTTCCCTCTGAGACCAGTATTAGTTTCCGATACACCACTACAGGTTCAATGTATTCCATGGACATACACTTTGACGATGAAACACTGAAATTAGATAGGAATTAAATACAAATGGCGCAATGCCGCCTTAAGTGCAACAAGAGTGAGACTTCTTTGAGTCAGTGCTTTGTTCCTTTCCTGTGAGAGCAGTATTAGTTTCCGATACACCACTGCAGGTTCAATGTATTCCTAGGACACACACATTGACGAAAAACCACTGAAATTACATCGGAATTAAATACAAAAGGCGCTGTGCCGCCTTAAGTGCAAGAAGAGTGAGACTTCTTAGAATCTGTGCTTTGATCCATTCCTGTGAGACCAGTATTAGTTTCCGATACTCCACTGCAGGGTCAATGTATTCCTTAGACCTTCACATTGACGATGAAACACAGAAATCGCATCGGAATTAAATACAAAAGGCACAATTCCGCATTAAGTGCAAGAAGAGTGACACTTCCTAGAGTCTGTGCTTTGATCCTTTCCTGTGAGGCCGGTATTAGTTTATGATACACCACTGCAGGTTCAGTGTATTCCTTGGACCTTCACATTGACGATGAAACACAGAGATCGCATCGGAATTAAATACAAAAGGCACAATGCCGCCATAAGTGCAAGAAGAGTGAGACTTCTTAGAGTCTGTGCATTGTTCCTTTCCTGTGAGACCAGTATTAGTTTCCGATACTCCACTGCAGGTTCAATGTATTCCTTGGACGTTCACATTGACGATGAAACAAAGAATTCGCATCGGAATTATATACAAAATGCACAATGCCGCCTTAAGTGCAACAAGAGTGAGACTTCTTAGAGTCTGTGCTTTGATCCTTTCCTGCGAGACCAGTATTAGTTTCCGATACACCACTGAGGATCAATGTATTCCATAGACATTCACATTGACGATGAAACACAGATATCGCATCGGAATTAAATACAAAAGGCAGAGTGCCGCCTTAAGTGCAGGAAGTGTGTGACTTCTTCGAGTGTGTGCTTTGATCCGTTCCTGTGAGACCAGTATTAGTTTTCGATATACCACTGCAGGTTCAATGTATTCCTTGAACCTTCACATTGACGATGAAACACAGAAATCGCATCGGAAAGAAAAACAAATGGCACAATGCCGCCTTAAGTGCAAGAAGAGTGATACTTCTTAGGGTCGGTGCTTTGATCCTTTCCTGTGAGACCAGTATTAGTTTCCGATACACCACTTCAGGTACAATGTATTCCTTGGACATTCACATTGACGATGAAACACCGAAATCGCATCGGAATTAATTACAAATGGCACAATGCCGCCTTAAGTACAAGAATAGAGACTCTTCATACAGTCGGTGATTTGAGCTTTCCCTCTGAGACCAGTATTAGTTTCCGATACACCACTGCAGGTTCAATGTACTCCTTGGACATACACATTGACGACGAAACACAGAAATCGCATCGGAATTAAATACAAAAGCCACAATGCCGCCTTAACTGCAAGAAGAGGGAGACTTCATAGAGTCTGTGCTTTGATCCGCTCCAGTGAGACCAGTATTAGTTTCCGATACACCACTGCAGGTTCAATGTATTCCTTCGACCTTCACATTGACGATAAAACACAGAAATCGCATCGGAATTAAATACAAAAGGCACAATGCCGACTTAAGTATAAGAGTAGAGACTCTTCTTACAGTCGGTGTTTTGAGCATTCCCTGTGAGACCAGTATTAGTTTCCGATACACCACTGCAGGTTCAATGTATTCCTTGGACCTTCACATTGACGATGAAACACAGAAATCGCATTGGAATTAAATACAAAAGGCGCAATGCCTCCTTATGTACAAGAAGAGTGATACTTCTTAGAGTCTGTCCTTTGATCCTTACCTGTGAGACCGGTATTAGTTTCTGATACACCACTGCAGGTTCAATGTATTCCTTGGACCTTCACATTGACGATGAAACACAGAGATCGCATCGGAATTAAATACAAAAGGCACAATGCCGCCATAAGTGCAAGAAGAGTGAGACGTCTTACAGTCTGTGGATTGTTCCTTTCCTGTGAGACCAGTATTAGTCTCCGATACTCCACTGCAGGTTCAATGTATTCCTTGGACCTTCATATTGACGAAGAAACACAGAAATCACATCGCAGATAAATAGAAAGGCACAATGCCGCCTTAAGTGCAAGAAGAGTGAGACTTCTTAGAGTCTGTGCTTTGATCCTCTCCTGCCAGACCAGTATTAGTTTCCGATACACCACTGCAGATTCAATGTATTCCTTGAACCTTCACATTGACGATGAAACACAGAAATCGCATCGGAATTAATTACAAAAGGCACAATGGCGCCTCAAGTACAAGAATAGAGACTCTTCATACAGTCGGTAATTTGAGCTTTCCCTCTGAGACCAGTATTAGTTTCCGATACACCACTGCAGGTTCAATGTATTCCATGGACATACACTTTGACGATGAAACACTGAAATTAGATAGGAATTAAATACAAACGGCACAATGCCGCCTTAAGTGCAACAAGAGTGAGACTTCTTAGAGTCAGTGCTTTGTTCCTTTTCTGTGAGAGCAGTATTAGTTTCCGATACACCACTGCAGGTTCAATGTATTCCTTGGACCTTCACATTGACGATGAAACACAGAAATCGCATCGGAATTAAATACAAAAGGCACAATGCCGCCTTAAGTACAAGAAGAGTAAGACTTCTTAGAGTCTGTGCATTGATCCTTTCCTGTGAGACCAGTATTAGTTTCCGATACTCCACTGCAGCTTCAATGTATACCTTGGACCTTCACATTTACGATGAAACACAGAAATCGCATCAGAATTAAATACAAAAGGCACAATGCCGCCTGAAGTGCACAAGAGTGAGACTTCTTAGAATATGTGCTTTGATCCTTTCCTGCGAGACCAGTATTTGTTTCCGATACACCACTGCAGGTTCAATGTATTCCTAGGACATTCACATTGAGCATGAAGCACAGAAATCGCATCGGTATTAAATACAAAAGGCACAATGCCGCCTTATATGCAAGAAGAGTGTGACTTCTTAGAGTCTGTGCTTTGATCATTTTCTGTGAGACCAGTATTAGTTTCCGACACACCACTGCAGGTTCAATGTACTCCTTGGACCTTCACATTGACGATGAAACACAGAAATCGCGTCGGAATTAAATACAAAAGGCACAATGCCGCCTTAAGAATAAGAATAGAGACTCTTCTTACAGTCGGTGTTTCGAGCATTCCCTATGAGACCAGTATTAGTTTCTGACACACCACTGCAGGTTTAATGTATTCCTTGGACATACACATTGACGATGAAACACTGAAATTAAATCGGAATTGAATACAAAACTCACAATGCCGCCTTAAGTACAGGAATAGAGACTCTTCTTACAGTCGGTGCTTTGAGCATTCCCTGTGAGACCAGTATTAGTTTCCGATACACCACTACAGGTTCAATGTATTCCTTGGACATACATGTTGACGATGAAACACTGAAATTAGATCGGAATTAAATAAAAAAGGCACAATATGACTTAAGTGCGAGAAGAATGAGACTTCTTAGAGTCTGTGCTTTGATCCTTTCCTGTGAGACCAGTATTAGTTTCCGATTCCCCACTGCAGGTTCAATGTATTCCTCGGACATACACGTTGACGATGAAACACTGAAATTAGATCTGAATTAAATACAAAAGGCTCAATGTGACTTAAGTGCAGAAGAGTGAGACTTCTTAGAGTCTGTGCTTTGATCCTTTACTGTGAGACCAGTATTAGTTTCCGATACACCACTGCAGGTTCAATGTATTCCTTGGACATTCACATTGAGCATGAAACACAGAAATCGCATCGGTATTAAATACAAAAGGCACAATGCCGCCTTATATGCAAGAAGAGTGTGACTTCTTAGAGTCTGTGCTTTGATCATTTTCTGTGAGACCAGTATTAGTTTCCGACACACCACTGCAGGTTCAATGTACTCCTTGGACCTTCACATTGACGATGAAACACAGAAATCGCGTCGGAATTAAATACAAAAGGCACAATGCCGCCTTAAGTATAAGAATAGAGACTCTTCTTACAGTCGGTGTTTTGAGCATTCCCTTTGAGACCAGTATTAGTTTCTGACACACCACTGCAGGTTCAATGTATTCATTGGACATACACATTGACGATGAAACACTGAAATTAAATCGGAATTGAATACAAAACTCACAATGCCGCCTTAAGTGCAAGAAGAGTGAGACTTCTTAGAGTCTGTGCTTTGATTCTTTCCATTGAGACCAGTATTAGTTTCCGATACACCACTGCAGGTTCAATGTATTCCTAGGACACACACATTGACGAAAAACCACTGAAATTACATCGGAATTAAATACAAAAGGCGCAGTGCCGCCTTAAGTGCAAGAAGAGTGAGACTTCTTAGAATCTGTGCTTTGATCCATTCCTATGAGACCAGTATTAGTTTCCGATACTCCACTGCATGGTCAATGTATTCCTGAGACCTTCACATTGACGATGAAACACAGAAATCGCATCGGAATTAAATACAAAAGGCACAATGCCGCATTAAGTGCAAGAAGAGTGACACTTCTTAGAGTCTGTGTTTTGATCCTTTCCTGTGAGACCAGTATTAGTTTCCGATACACCACTGCAGGTTCAATGTATTCCTTCGACCTTCACATTGACGATAAAACACAGAAATCGCATCGGAATTAAATACAAAAGGCACAATGCCGACTTAAGTATAAGAGTAGAGACTCTTCTTACAGTCGGTGTTTTGAGCATTCCCTGTGAGACCATTATTAGTTTCCGATACACCGCTGCAGGTTCAATGTATTCCTTGGACCTTCACGTTGACGATGAAACACAGAAATCTCATCGGAATTAAATACAAAAGGCACAATGCCTCCTTATGTACAAGAAGAGTGAGACTTCTTAGAGTCTGTGCTTTGATTCTTTCCTGTGAGGCCGGTATTAGTTTCTGATACACCACTGCAGGTTCAATGTATTCCTTTGACCTTCACATTGACGATGAAACACAGAGATCGCATCGGAATTAAATATAAAAGGCACAATGCCGCCATAAGTGCAAGAAGAGTGAGACTTCTTAGAATATGTGCTTTGATCCTTTCCTGCGAGACCAGTATTTGTTTCCGATACACCACTGCAGGTTCAATGTATTCCTAGGACATTCACATTGAGCATGAAGCACAGAAATCGCATCGGTATTAAATACAAAAGGCACAATGCCGCCTTATATGCAAGAAGAGTGTGACTTCTTAGAGTCTGTGCTTTGATCATTTTCTGTGAGACCAGTATTAGTTTCCGACACACCACTGCAGGTTCAATGTACTCCTTGGACCTTCACATTGACGATGAAACACAGAAATCGCGTCGGAATTAAATACAAAAGGCACAATGCCGCCTTAAGAATAAGAATAGAGACTCTTCTTACAGTCGGTGTTTCGAGCATTCCCTATGAGACCAGTATTAGTTTCTGACACACCACTGCAGGTTTAATGTATTCCTTGGACATACACATTGACGATGAAACACTGAAATGAAATCGGAATTGAATACAAAACTCACAATGCCGCCTTAAGTACAGGAATAGAGACTCTTCTTACAGTCGGTGCTTTGAGCATTCCCTGTGAGACCAGTATTAGTTTCCGATACACCACTACAGGTTCAATGTATTCCTTGGACATACATGTTGACGATGAAACACTGAAATTAGATCGGAATTAAATAAAAAAGGCACAATATGACTTAAGTGCGAGAAGAATGAGACTTCTTAGAGTCTGTGCTTTGATCCTTTCCTGTGAGACCAGTATTAGTTTCCGATTCCCCACTGCAGGTTCAATGTATTCCTCGGACATACACGTTGACGATGAAACACTGAAATTAGATCTGAATTAAATACAAAAGGCTCAATGTGACTTAAG
The DNA here is from genome assembly GCF_023864345.2 of Schistocerca serialis cubense. Lineage (NCBI taxonomy): Eukaryota > Metazoa > Arthropoda > Insecta > Orthoptera > Acrididae > Schistocerca > Schistocerca serialis. The sequence goes on along the minus strand of NC_064643.1, from coordinate 35,351,892 downwards.
TGCTAGAAGAGTGAGACTTCTTAGAGTCTGTGCTTTGATCCTTTACTGTGAGACCAGTATTAGTTTCCGATACACCACTGCAGGTTCAATGTATTCCTTGGACATTCACATTGAGCACGAAACACAGAAATCGCATCGGTATTAAATACAAAAGGCACAATGCCGCCTTATATGCAAGAAGAGTGTGACTTCTTAGAGTCTGTGCTTTGATCATTTTCTGTGAGACCAGTATTAGTTTCCGACACACCACTGCAGGTTCAATGTACTCCTTGGACCTTCACATTGACGATGAAACACAGAAATCGCGTCGGAATTAAATACAAAAGGCACAATGCCGCCTTAAGTATAAGAATAGAGACTCTTCTTACAGTCGGTGTTTTGAGCATTCCCTTTGAGACCAGTATTAGTTTCTGACACACCACTGCAGGTTCAATGTATTCCTTGGACATACACATTGACGATGAAACACTGAAATTAAATCGGAATTGAATACAAAACTCACAATGCCGCCTTAAGTGCAAGAAGAGTGAGACTTCTTAGAGTCTGTGCTTTGATTCTTTCCATTGAGACCAGTATTAGTTTCCGATACACCACTGCAGGTTCAATGTATTCCTAGGACACACACATTGACGAAAAACCACTGAAATTACATCGGAATTAAATACAAAAGGCGCAGTGCCGCCTTAAGTGCAAGAAGAGTGAGACTTCTTAGAATCTGTGCTTTGATCCATTCCTATGAGACCAGTATTAGTTTCCGATACTCCACTGCATGGTCAATGTATTCCTGAGACCTTCACATTGACGATGAAACACAGAAATCGCATCGGAATTAAATACAAAAGGCACAATGCCGCATTAAGTGCAAGAAGAGTGACACTTCTTAGAGTCTGTGTTTTGATCCTTTCCTGTGAGACCAGTATTAGTTTCCGATACACCACTGCAGGTTCAATGTATTCCTTCGACCTTCACATTGACGATAAAACACAGAAATCGCATCGGAATTAAATACAAAAGGCACAATGCCGACTTAAGTATAAGAGTAGAGACTCTTCTTACAGTCGGTGTTTTGAGCATTCCCTGTGAGACCATTATTAGTTTCCGATACACCGCTGCAGGTTCAATGTATTCCTTGGACCTTCACGTTGACGATGAAACACAGAAATCTCATCGGAATTAAATACAAAAGGCACAATGCCTCCTTATGTACAAGAAGAGTGAGACTTCTTAGAGTCTGTGCTTTGATTCTTTCCTGTGAGGCCGGTATTAGTTTCTGATACACCACTGCAGGTTCAATGTATTCCTTGGACCTTCACATTGACGATGAAACACAGAGATCGCATCGGAATTAAATATAAAAGGCACAATGCCGCCATAAGTGCAAGAAGAGTGAGACTTCTTAGAGTCTGTGCATTGTTCCTGTTGTGTCGGTAGCTGGGCCGACACCGTGAAGTTGAGATGGCTGAAAAGGCAAGCTAGACTAACGCAGACGGGCGTGAAGTACTGGAACAGGATACGTAATTAATGTTAGGAAGAAAAGTACGGAGCAGGTTTAATACTTAACTTTACTCATCATGGTGGTACATCGATCTTGACGATACACAGGAGACTTTAAGTACAATCACTGTATGGCTAATGGCGCCTTGCTAGTTCGTAGCCATTAACTTAGCTGATGGCTATTCTGTCTCTCGGCTAATGAGAGAGAAAGGCTTCGTACATCTGGTCGGTAGCTAGGTTCTCGTACAACTGGGGCGAGTGCTCTCTCGTATCACGAGGCCTGCCTTGGTGGTGGCGCTAGGTCTGCGATTACACAGTGGCGATACGCGGGTCCGACATGTACTAAATGGACCGCGGCCGATTTAAGCTACCACCTAGCAAGTGTGGTGTCAGGCGGTGACACCACAGTTCCTTTCCTGTGAGACCAGTATTAGTTTCCGATACTCCACTGCAGGTTCAATGTATTCCTTGGACCTTCACATTGACGATGAAACAAAGAATTCGCATCGGAATTATATACAAAAGGCACAATGCCGCCTTAAGTGCAACTAGAGTGAGACTTCTTAGAGTCTGTGCTTTGATCCTTTCCTGCGAGACCAGTATTAGTTTCCGATACACCACTGAGGTGCAATGCATTCCTTGGACATTCACATTGACGATGAAACGCAGATATCGCATCGGAATTAAATTCAAAAGGCAGAATGCCGCCTTAAGTGCAAGAAGAGTGTGACTTCTTCGAGTGTGTGCTTTGATCCTTTCCTGTGAGACCAGTATTAGTTTCCGATACACCACTTCAGGTTCAATGTATTCCTTGGACATTCACATTGACGATGAAACACAGAAATCGCATCGGAATTAATTACAAAAGGCACAATGCCGCCTTAAGTACAAAAATAGAGACTCTTCATACAGTCGGTGATTTGAGCTTTCCCTCTGAGACCAGTATTAGTTTCCGAAACACCACTGCAGGTTCAATGTACTCCTTGGACATACACACTGACGATGAACTACTGAAATTAGATGGGAATTAAATACAAAAGGCACAATGCCCCCTTAAGTGCAAGGAGAGTGGGACTTCTTATAGGCTGTGCTTTGATCCTTTCCTGTGAACCAGTATTAGATTCCGATGCACCACTACATGTTCAATGTATTCCTTTTACCTTCACATTGATGATGAAACACAGAAATCGCATCGCAATTAAATACAAAATTAACAATGCCGCCTTAAGTACAGGAATAGAGACTCTTCTTACAGTCGGTACTTTGAGCATTCCCTGTGAGACCAGTATCAGTTTCCCATACACAACTGCAGGTTCAATGTATTCCTTGGAGCGTCACAATGACGATGAAACACAGAAATCGCATCGGAATTAAATACAAAAGCCACAATACCGCCTTAAGTGCAAGAAGAGTGAGACATCTTAGAGTCTGTGCTTTGATCCTTGCCTGTGAGACCAGTATTAGTTTCCGATACACCACTCCAGGTTCAATGTATACCTTGGACCTTCACATTGTCGATGAAACACAGAAATCGCATCGGAATTAAATACAAAAGGCACAATGCCGCCATAAGTGCAAGTAGAGAGAGACTTCTTAGAGTCTGTGCAGTGATCCTTTCCTGTGAGACCAGTATTAGTTTCCGATACTCCACTGCAGAGTCAATGTATTCACTGGACCTTGACATTGACGATGAAACACAGAAATAGCATGGGAATTAAATACAAATGGCACAATGCCGCCTTAAGTACAAGAACAGAGACTCTTCTTACACCCGGTGCTTTGAGCATTTACTGTGAGATCAGTATTAGTTTCCGATACACCATTGCAGGTTCAATGTACTCCTTGGACCTTCACATTGACGATGAAACACAGAAATCGCGTCGGAATTAAATACAAAAGGCCCAATGCCACCTTAAGTGCAAGAAGAGTGTGACTTCTTAGAGGCTGTGCTTTGATCCTTTCCAGTGAGACCAGTATTAGTTTTCGATACACCACTGCAGGTTCAATGTACTCCTTGGACCTTCACATTGACGATGAAACACAGAAATCGCGTCGGAATTAAATACAAAAGGCACAATGCCGCCTTAAGTGTAAGAATAGAGACTCTTCTTACAGTCGGTGTTTTGAGCATTCCCAGTGAGACCAGTATTAGTTTCTGACACACCACTGCTAGTACAATGTACCCCTTGGACATACACATTGACGATGAAACACAGAAATCGCATCGGAATTAAATACAAAAGGCACAATGCCGCCTTAAGTGCAAGAGGAGTGTGACTTCTTAGAGTCTGTGCTTTGATCCTTTCCTGTGAGACCAGTATCAGTTTCCGATTTACCACTGCAGATTCAATGTATTCCTTGGACCTTTACATTGACGATGAAACACAGAAATCGCATCGGAATTAAATACAAAAGGCACAATGCCGCCTTAAGTGCAAAAAGAGTGAGATTTCCTAGAGTCTGTGCTTTGATCTTTTCCTGTGAGGCCAGTATTAGTTTCCGATACACCACTGCAGGTTCAGTGTATTCCTTTGACCTTCACTTCGACGATGAAACACAGAAATCGCATCGGAATTAAAAGCAAAAGGCACAATGCAGCCTTAAGTACAAGAATAGAGACTCTTCTTACAGTCGGTGCTTTGAGCCTTCCCTGTGAGACCAGTATTAGTTTCCGATACACCAGTGCAGGTTCAATGTATTCCTTGGACAAACACACTGACGATGAACTACTGAAATTAGATCGGAATTAAATACAAAAGGCACAATGCCGCCATAAGTGCAAGAAGAGTGGGACTTCTTATAGTCTGTGCTTTGATCCATTCCTGTGAACCAGTATTAGTTTCCGATGCACCACTGCAGGTTCAATGTATTTCTTGGACCTTCACATTGATGATGAAACACAGAAATCGCATCACAATTAAATACTAAAGGCACAATGCCGCGTTAAGTACAGGAATAGAGACTCTTCTTACGGTCGGTGCTTTGAGCTTTCCCTGTGAGACCAGTATTAGTTTCTGACACACCACTGCAGGTTCACTGTATACCTTGGACATACACAATGACGATGAAACACTGAAATTAAATCGGAATTGAATACAAAACTCACAATGCCACCTTAAGTGCAAGAAGAGTGAGACTTCTTAGAGTCTGTGCTTTGATCCTTTCCTGTGGGACCAGTATTAGTTTCCAATACACCACTGCAGGTTCAATGTATTCCTTGGACATTAACATTGACGATGAAACACAGATATCTCATCGGTACTAAATACAAAAGGCCCAATGCCGCTTTAAGTGCAAGAAGAGTGAGACTGCTTAGAGTCTGTGCTTTGATCCTTTCCTGTGAGACCAGTATTAGTGTCCGATACACCACTGCAGCTTCAATGTATTCCTAGGACATACACATTGACGATAAACCACTGAAATTACATCGGAATTAAATACAAAAGGCGCAGTGCCTCCTTAAGTGCAAGAAGAGTGAGACTTCTTAGAGTCTGTGCATTGTTCCTGTCTGTGAGACCAGTATTAGTTTCCGATACACCACTGCCGGTTCAATGTTTTCCTTGGACATACACATTGACGATGAAACACAGAAATCGCATCAGAATTAAATACACAATGCACAATGCTACCTTAAGTACAAGAACAGAGACTCTTCTTACAGTCGGTGTTTTGACCATTCCCTGTGAGACCAGTATTAGTTTCCGATACACCACTGCAGGTTCAATGTAGTCCATGGACATACACATTGACGATGAAACACTGAAATTAGATCGGAATTAAATACAAAAGGCACAATGCCGTCTTAAGTGCAAGAAGAGAGACACTTCTTGGAGTCAGTGCTTTGATCCTTTCCTGTGAGAGCAGTATTAGTTTCCGATACACCACTGCAGGTTCAATGTATTCCATGGACCTTCACACTGACGATGAAACACAGAAATAGCATCGGAATTAAATACAAAAGGCACAATGCCGCTTAAGTGCAAGAAGAGTGAGACATCTTAGAGTCTGTGCATTGATCCTTCCCTGTGAGACCAGTATTAGTTTACGATACACCAGTGCAGGTTCAATGTATTTCTTGGACATACACACTGACGATGAACTACTGAAATTAGATCGGAATTAAATACAAAACGCACAATGAAGCCATAAGTGCAAGAAGAGTGGGACTTCTTCTACTCTGTGCTTTGATCCATTCCTGTGAACCAGTATTAGTTTCCGATGCACCACTGCAGGTTCAATGTATTCCTTGGACCTTCACATTGATGATGAAACACAGAAATCGCATCACAATTAAATACTAAAGGCACAATGCCGCGTTAAGTACAGGAATAGAGACTCTTCTTACGGTCGGTTCTTTGAGCTTTCCCTGTGAGACCAGTATTAGTTTCTGACACACCACTGCAGGTTCACTGTATACCTTGGACATACACATTGACGATGAAACACTGAAATTAAATGGGAATTGAATACAAAACTCACAATGCCACCTTAAGTGCAAGAATAGTGAGACTTCTTACATTCTGTGCTTTGTTCCTTTCCTGTGAGACCAGTATTAGTTTCCGATACACCACTGCAGGTTCAATGTATTCCTTGGACATTAACATTGACGATGAAACACAGATATCTCATCGGTACTAAATACAAAAGGCACAATGCCGCTTTAAGTGCAAGAAGAGTGTGACTTCTTAGAGTCTGTGCTTTGGTCCTTTCCTGAGAGACAAGTATTACTTTCCGACACACCACTGCAGGTTCAATGTACTCCTTCGACCTTCACATTGACGATGAAACACAGAAATCGCGTCGGAATTAAATACAAAAGCCACAATGCTGCCATAAATATAAGAATAGAGACTCCTCTTACAGTCGGTGTTTTGAGCATTCCCTGTGAGACCAGTATTAGTTTCTGACACACCACAGCAGGTTCACTGTATTCCTTGGATATACACATTGACGATGAAACACTGAAATTAAATCGGAATTGAATACAAAACTCACAATGCCACCTTAAGTGCAAGAAGAGTGAGACTGCTTAGAGTCTGTGCTTTGATCCTTTCCTGTGAGACCTGTATTAGTGTCCGATACACCACTGCAGGTTCAATGTATTCCTAGGACATACACATTGACGATAAACCACTGAAATTACATCGGAATTAAATACAAAAGCCGCAGTGCCACCTTAAGTGCAAGAAGAGTGAGACTTCTTAGAGTCTGTGCATTGTTCCTTTCTGTGACACCAGTATTAGTTTCCGATACACCACTGCAGGTTCAATGTTTTCCTTGGACCTTCACATTGTCGATGAAACACAGAAATCGCATCGGAATTAAATACAAAAGGCACAATGCCGCCATAAGTGCAAGTAGAGAGAGACTTCTTAGAGTCTGTGCAGTGATCCTTTCCTGTGAGACCAGTATTAGTTTCCGATACTCCACTGCAGAGTCAATGTATTCACTGGACCTTGACATTGACGATGAAACACAGAAATAGCATGGGAATTAAATACAAATGGCACAATGCCGCCTTAAGTACAAGAACAGAGACTCTTCTTACACCCGGTGCTTTGAGCATTTACTGTGAGATCAGTATTAGTTTCCGATACACCATTGCAGGTTCAATGTACTCCTTGGACCTTCACATTGACGATGAAACACAGAAATCGCGTCGGAATTAAATACAAAAGGCCCAATGCCACCTTAAGTGCAAGAAGAGTGTGACTTCTTAGAGGCTGTGCTTTGATCCTTTCCTGTGAGACCAGTATTAGTTTTCGATACACCACTGCAGGTTCAATGTACTCCTTGGACCTTCACATTGACGATGAAACACAGAAATCGCGTCGGAATTAAATACAAAAGGCACAATGCCGCCTTAAGTGTAAGAATAGAGACTCTTCTTACAGTCGGTGTTTTGAGCATTCCCAGTGAGACCAGTATTAGTTTCTGACACACCACTGCTAGTACAATGTACCCCTTGGACATACACATTGACGATGAAACACAGAAATCGCATCGGAATTAAATACAAAAGGCACAATGCCGCCTTAAGTGCAAGAGGAGTGTGACTTCTTAGAGTCTGTGCTTTGGTCCTTTCCTGTGAGACCAGTATCAGTTTCCGATTTACCACTGCAGATTCAATGTATTCCTTGGACCTTTACATTGACGATGAAACACAGAAATCGCATCGGAATTAAATACAAAAGGCACAATGCCGCCTTAAGTGCAAAAAGAGTGAGATTTCCTAGAGTCTGTGCTTTGATCTTTTCCTGTGAGGCCAGTATTAGTTTCCGATACACCACTGCAGGTTCAGTGTATTCCTTTGACCTTCACTTCGACGATGAAACACAGAAATCGCATCGGAATTAAAAGCAAAAGGCACAATGCAGCCTTAAGTACAAGAATAGAGACTCTTCTTACAGTCGGTGCTTTGAGCCTTCCCTGTGAGACCAGTATTAGTTTCCGATACACCAGTGCAGGTTCAATGTATTCCTTGGACAAACACACTGACGATGAACTACTGAAATTAGATCGGAATTAAATACAAAAGGCACAATGCCGCCATAAGTGCAAGAAGAGTGGGACTTCTTATAGTCTGTGCTTTGATCCATTCCTGTGAACCAGTATTAGTTTCCGATGCACCACTGCAGGTTCAATGTATTTCTTGGACCTTCACATTGATGATGAAACACAGAAATCGCATCACAATTAAATACTAAAGGCACAATGCCGCGTTAAGTACAGGAATAGAGACTCTTCTTACGGTCGGTGCTTTGAGCTTTCCCTGTGAGACCAGTATTAGTTTCTGACACACCACTGCAGGTTCACTGTATACCTTGGACATACACAATGACGATGAAACACTGAAATTAAATCGGAATTGAATACAAAACTCACAATGCCACCTTAAGTGCAAGAAGAGTGAGACTTCTTAGAGTCTGTGCTTTGATCCTTTCCTGTGGGACCAGTATTAGTTTCCAATACACCACTGCAGGTTCAATGTATTCCTTGGACATTAACATTGACGATGAAACACAGATATCTCATCGGTACTAAATACAAAAGGCCCAATGCCGCTTTAAGTGCAAGAAGAGTGAGACTGCTTAGAGTCTGTGCTTTGATCCTTTCCTGTGAGACCAGTATTAGTGTCCGATACACCACTGCAGCTTCAATGTATTCCTAGGACATACACATTGACGATAAACCACTGAAATTACATCGGAATTAAATACAAAAGGCGCAGTGCCACCTTAAGTGCAAGAAGACTGAGACTTCTTAGAGTCTGTGCATTGTTCCTGTCTGTGAGACCAGTATTAGTTTCCGATACACCACTGCCGGTTCAATGTTTTCAGTGGACATACACATTGACGATGAAACACAGAAATCGCATCAGAATTAAATACACAATGCACAATGCTACCTTAAGTACAAGAACAGAGACTCTTCTTACAGTCGGTGTTTTGACCATTCCCTGTGAGACCAGTATTAGTTTCCGATACACCACTGCAGGTTCAATGTAGTCCATGGACATACACATTGACGATGAAACACTGAAATTAGATCGGAATTAAATACAAAAGGCACAATGCCGTCTTAAGTGCAAGAAGAGAGACACTTCTTGGAGTCAGTGCTTTGATCCTTTCCTGTGAGAGCAGTATTAGTTTCCGATACACCACTGCAGGTTCAATGTATTCCATGGACCTTCACACTGACGATGAAACACAGAAATAGCATCGGAATTAAATACAAAAGGCACAATGCCGCTTAAGTGCAAGAAGAGTGAGACATCTTAGAGTCTGTGCATTGATCCTTCCCTGTGAGACCAGTATTAGTTTACGATACACCAGTGCAGGTTCAATGTATTTCTTGGACATACACACTGACGATGAACTACTGAAATTAGATCGGAATTAAATACAAAACGCACAATGAAGCCATAAGTGCAAGAAGAGTGGGACTTCTTCTACTCTGTGCTTTGATCCATTCCTGTGAACCAGTATTAGTTTCCGATGCACCACTGCAGGTTCAATGTATTCCTTGGACCTTCACATTGATGATGAAACACAGAAATCGCATCACAATTAAATACTAAAGGCACAATGCCGCGTTAAGTACAGGAATAGAGACTCTTCTTACGGTCGGTTCTTTGAGCTTTCCCTGTGAGACCAGTATTAGTTTCTGACACACCACTGCAGGTTCACTGTATACCTTGGACATACACATTGACGATGAAACACTGAAATTAAATGGGAATTGAATACAAAACTCACAATGCCACCTTAAGTGCAAGAATAGTGAGACTTCTTACAGTCTGTGCTTTGATCCTTTCCTGTGAGACCAGTATTAGTTTCCGATACACCACTGCAGGTTCAATGTATTCCTTGGACATTAACATTGACGATGAAACACAGATATCTCATCGGTACTAAATACAAAAGGCACAATGCCGCTTTAAGTGCAAGAAGAGTGTGACTTCTTAGAGTCTGTGCTTTGGTCCTTTCCTGAGAGACAAGTATTACTTTCCGACACACCACTGCAGGTTCAATGTACTCCTTCGACCTTCACATTGACGATGAAAAACAGAAATCGCGTCGGAATTAAATACAAAAGCCACAATGCTGCCATAAATATAAGAATAGAGACTCCTCTTACAGTCGGTGTTTTGAGCATTCCCTGTGAGACCAGTATTAGTTTCTGACACACCACAGCAGGTTCACTGTATTCCTTGGATATACACATTGACGATGAAACACTGAAATTAAATCGGAATTGAATACAAAACTCACAATGCCACCTTAAGTGCAAGAAGAGTGAGACTGCTTAGAGTCTGTGCTTTGATCCTTTCCTGTGAGACCTGTATTAGTGTCCGATACACCACTGCAGGTTCAATGTATTCCTAGGACATACACATTGACGACAAACCACTGAAATTACATCGGAATTAAATACAAAAGCCGCAGTGCCACCTTAAGTGCAAGAAGAGTGAGACTTCTTAGAGTCTGTGCATTGTTCCTTTCTGTGACACCAGTATTAGTTTCCGATACACCACTGCAGGTTCAATGTTTTCCTTGGACATACACATTGACGATGAAACACAGAAATCGCATAGGAATTAAATACAAAAGGCACAATGCTACCTTAAGTACAAGAACAGAGACTCTTCTTACAGTCGGTGCTTTCAGCATTCCCTGTGAGACCAGTATTAGTTTCCGACACACCACTGCAGATTCAGTATATTCCTTGGACCTTCACATTGACGATGAAATTCAGAAATCGCATCGGAATTAAATACAAGAGGCACAATGACGCCTTAAGTACAAGAAGAGTGAGACTTCATAGAGTCTGTGCTTTGATCCATTCCTGTGAGACCAGTATTAGATTCCGATACTCCACTGCAGGATCAATGTATTCCTTGGACCTTCACATTGACTATGAAACACAGAAATCGCATCGGAATTAAATACAAAAGGCACAATGCCGCCTTAAGTGCAACAAGAGTGAGACTTCTTAGAGTCTGTGCTTTGATCCTTTCCTGCGAGACCAGTATTATTTTCCGATACACCACTGCAGGTTCAATGTATTCCTTGGACATTCACATTGACGATGAAACACAGAAATCGCATCGTAATTTAATACAAAAGGCAGAATGCCGCCTTAAGTGCAAGAAGAGTGTGACTTCTTCGAGTGTGTGCATTGATCCTTTCCTCTGAGACCAGTATTAGTTTCCGATATACCACTGCAGGATCAATGTATTTCTTGAACCTTCACATTGACGATGAAACACAGAAATCGCATCGGAATTAAATACAAAAGGCACAATGCCGCCTTAAGTACAAGAATGCAGACTCTTCTTACAGTCGGTGCTTTGAGCTTTCCCTGTGAGACCAGTATTAGTTTCCGATACACCACTGCAGGTTCAATGTATTCCTTGGACATACACACTGTCGATGAACTACTGAAATTAAGTCGGAATTAAATACAAAAAGCACAATGCCGCCTTAAGTGCAAGAAGAGTGAGACTACTTAGAGTCTGTGCTTGATCCTTTCCTGTGAGACCAGTATTAGTTTCCGATACACCACTGCAGGTTCAATGTATTCCTAGACACACACATTGACGATAAACCACTGAAATTACATCGGAATTAAATACAAAAGGCTCAGTGCCGCCTTAAGTGCAAGAAGAGTGACACTTCTTCGAGTCTGTGCTTTGATCCTTTCCTGTGAGACCAGTATAAGTTCCGATAAACCACTGCGGTTTCAATGTATTCCTTGGACCTTCACATTGACGATGAAACACAGAAATCACATCGGAGATAAATCCAAAGGCACAATGCCGCCTTAAGTGCAAGAAAAGTGAGACTTCTTACAGTCTGTGCTTTGATCCTTTCCTGTGAGACCAGTATTAGTTTCCGATACACCACTGCAGGTTCAAAGTATTCCTTGGACATACACATTGACGATGAAACACTGTAATTAAATCGGAATTGAATACAAAACTCACAATGCCGCTTAAGTGCAAGAAGAGTGAGACTTCTTAGAGTCTGTGCTTTGATCCTTTCCTGTGAGACCAGTATTAGTTTCCAATACACCACTGCAGGTTCGATGTATTCCTTGGACCTTCACATTGACGATGAAACACAGATATCGCATCGGAATTATATTCAAAAGGGACAATGCCGTCATAAGTGCAAGAAGAGTGAGACTTCTAAAAGTCTGTGCGTTGATCCTTTCCTGTGAGACCAGTATTAGTTTCCGATACTCCACTGCAGGTTCAATGTATTCATTGGACCTTCACATTGACGATGAAACACAGAAATCGCATCGGAAATCAATACAAAAGGCACAGTGCCGCCTTAAGTACAAGATCAGAGACTCTTCTTACACCCGGTGCTTTGAGCATTCCCTGTGAGACCAGTATTAGTTTCCGATACACCACTGCAGGTTCAATGTATTCCTTGGACCGTCACATTGACGATGAAACACAGAAATCGCATCGGAATTAAATACAAGAGGCACAATGACGCCTTAAGTACAAGAAGAGTGAGACTTCATAGAGTCTGTGCGTTGATCCTTTCCTGTGAGACCGGTATTAGTTACCGATACACCACTGCAGGTTCAATGTATTCCTTGGCCCTTCACATTGACGATGAAACACAGTAATCGCATCGGAATTAAATACAAAAGGCACAATGCCGCTTTAAGTGCAACAAGAGTGAGACTTCTTAGAGTCTGTGCTTTGATCCTTTCCTGCGAGACCAGTATTAGTTTCCGATACACCACTGAGTTTCAATGTATTCTTTGGACATTCACATTGACGATGAAAGACAGAAATCGCATCGGAATTAAATACAAAAGGCACAATGCCGCCTTAAGTGCAAGAAGACGGTGACTTCTTCGAGTGTGTGCTTTGATCCTTTCCTGTGAGACCAGTATTAGTTTGTGATATACCACTGCAGGTACAATGTATTCCTTGAACCTTCACTTTGACGATGAAACACAGAAATCGCATCGGAATGAAATACAAATGGCACAATGCCGCGTTAAGTGCAAGAAGAGTGAGACTTCTTAGGGTCTGTGCTTTGTTCCTTTCCTGTGAGACCAGTATTAGTTTCTGATACACCACTGCTGGTTCAAAGAATTCCTTGGACCTACACATTGACGATGAAACACAGAAATCGCATCGGAATTAAATACAAAAGGCACAATGCCGCCTTAAGTACAAGAATAGAGACTCTTCTTACAGTCGGTGCTTTGAGCTTTCCCTGTGAGACCAGAATTACTTTCCGATACACCACTGCAGGTTCAATGTATTTCTTGGACAAACACACTGACGATGAACCACTGGTATTAGATCGGAATTAAATACAAAAGGCACAATGCCGCCTTAAGTGCAAGATATGTGGGAGTTCTTATAGTCTGTGCTTTGATCCTTTCCTGTGAACCAGTATTAGATTCCGATGCACAACTACAGGTTCAATGTATTCCTTGGACATACATGTTGACGATGAAACACTGAAATTAGATCTGAATTAAATACAAAAGGTACAATGCGACTTAAGTATAAGAATTGAGACACTTCTTTCATTCGGTGTTTTGAGCATCCCTGTGAGACCAGTATTAGTTTCTGACACACCACTGCAGGTACAATGTACTCCTTGGACATACACATTGACGATGAAACACTGAAATTATATCGGAATTGAATACAAATCTCACAATGCCGCCTTAAGTGCAAGAAGAGTAAGGCTTCTTAGAGTCTGTGCATTGATCCTTTCCTGTGAGACCAGTATTAGTTTCCGATACTCCACTGCAGGTTCAATGTATTCCTTGGTCCTTCACATTGACGATGAAACACAGAAATCGCATTGGAATTAAATACAAAAGGCACAATGCCGCCTTAAGTGCAACAAGAGTGAGACATCTCAGAGTCTGTGCTTTGATCCTTTCCTGTGAGACCAGTATTAGTTTCCGATATACCACTGCAGATTCAATGTATTCCTTGGACTTTCACATTGACGATGAAACACAGAAATCGCATCGGAATTAAATACAAAATTCACAATGCTGCCTTAAGTGCAAGAAGAGTGAGACTTCTTAGAGTCTGTGCTTTGATCCTTTCCTGTGAGGCCAGTATTACTTTCCGATACACCACTGCAGGTTTAATGTATTCCTTGGACCTTCACATTGACGATGAAACACAGAAATCGCATCGGAATTAAATGCAAAAGTCACAACGCCGCCTTAAGTACAAGAATAGAGACTCTTCTTACAGTCGGTGCTTTGAGCTTTCCCTGTGAGACCAGTATTCGTTTCCGATACACCACTTGAGGTTCAATGTATTCCTTGGACATACACACTGACATTGAACTACTGAAATTAGATCGGAATTAAATACAAAAGGCACAATACCGCCTTAATTGCAAGAAGAGTGTGACTTCTTTTAGTCTGTGCTTTGATCCTTTCCTGTGAATTAGTATTAGTTTCCTATGCACCACTGCAGGTTCAATGTATTCCTTGGACACACACGTTGACGTTGAAACACTGAAATTAGATCGGAATTAAATACAAAATGCAGAATGCGACTTAAGTGCAAGAAGAGTGAGACTTCTAAGAGTCTGTGCTTTCATCCTTTCCTGTGAGACCAGTATTATTTTCCGATACACCACTCCAGGTTCAATGTATTCCTTGGACATTATCATTGACGATACAACACAGATATCCCATCGGCATTAAATACAAAAGGCACAATGCCGCTTTAAGTGGAAGAAGAGTGTGACTTCTTAGAGTCTGTAATTTGATCCTTTCCTGTGAGACCAGTATTAATTTCCGATATACCACTGCAGGTTCAATGTACTCCTTGGACCGTCATATTGACGATGAAATACAGAAATCACATCGGAGAAATATCCAAAGGCACAATGCCGCCTTAAGTGCAAGAAGAGTGAGTCTTCTTAGAGTCTGTGCTTTGATCCTTTCCTGTGAGACCAGTATTAGTTTCCGATACACCACTCCAGGTTCAATGTATTCCTTGGACATACACATTGACGATGAAATACAGAAATCGCATGGGAATTAAATACAAAAGGCACAATGCCGCCTTAAGTGCAAGAACAGAGACTCTTGTTACAAACAGTGCTTTAAGCATTCCCTGTGAGACCAGTATTAGTTTCCGATACACCACTGCAGGTTCAATGTATTCCTTGGACACATTAATTGACGATGAAACACTGAAATTAAATCGGAATTGAATAGAAAACACTCAATGCCGCCTTAAGTGCAAGAAGAGTGAGACTTGTTAGAGTCTGTGCTTTGATCCTTTACTGTGAGACCAGTATTAGTTTCCGATACACCACTGCAGGTTCAATGTGTTCCTAGGACATACACATTGACGATAAACCACTGTAATTACATCGAAATTAAATACAAAAGGCGCAGTGCCACCTTAAGTGCAAGAAGAGTGAGACTTGTTAGAGTCTGTGCTTTCATCCTTTCCTGTGAGACCATTATTAGTTTCCGATACTCCACTGCAGGGTCAATGTATTCCTTGGACCTTCACATTGACGATGAAACACAGAAATCGCATCGGAATTAAATACAAATGCACAATGCCGCCTTAAGTACAAGAACAGAGACTCTTGTTACAAACAGTGCTTTAAGCATTCCCTGTGAGACCAGTATTAGTTTCCGATACACCACTGCAGGTTCAATGTATTCCTTGGACATACACGTTGACGATGAAACACTGAAATTAGATCGGAATTAAATACAATATGCATAATGGGACTTGAGTGCAAGAAGTGTGTGGCTTCTTAGAGTCTGTGCTTTGATTCTTTCCTGTGAGACTAGTATTAGTTTCCGATACAACACTGCAGGTTCAATTTATTCCTTGGACACTCACATTGACGATGAAACACAGAAATCGATTCGGTATTAAATGCAAAATTCACAATGCCGCCTTAAGTGCAAGAAGAGTGTGACTTCTTAGAGTCTGTGCTTTGATCCTTTCCTGTGAGACCAGTATTAGTTTCCGATACTCCACTGCAGGGTCAATGTATTCCTTGGACCTTCACATTGACGATGAAACACAGAAGTCGCATCGGAATTAAATGCAATAGGCACAATGTCACCTTAAGTACAAGAATAGAGACTCTTCTTACAGTCGATGCTTCGAGCTTTCCCTTTGAGACCAGTACTAGTTTCCGATACACCACTGCAGGTTCAATGTATTCCTTGGACATACACACTGACGATGAACTACTGAAATTAGATCGGAATTAAATACAAAATGCACAATCCGACTAAAGTGCAAGAAAAGTGAGACTTCGTAGAGTCTGTGCTATAATCCTTTCCTGTTTAACGAGTATTAGATTCCGATACACCACTGTAGGTTCAATGTATTCCTTGGACATACACGTTGACGATGAAACACTGAAATTAGATCGGAATTAAATACTAAAGGCACAATGCGACTTAAGTGCAAGAAGAGTGAGACTTCTTAGAGTCTGTGTTTTGATCTTTTCCTGTGAGACCAATATTAGTTTCCGATACATCACTGCAGGTTCAATGTATTCCTTGGACATTATCATTGACGATGATCCACAGATATCTCATCGGTATTAAATACAAAAGGCACATTGCCGCTTTAAGTGCAAGAAGAGTGTGAGTTCTTAGAGTCTCTGCTTTGGTCCTTTCCTGTGAGACCAGTATTAGTTTCCGACACACCACTGCAGGTTCAATGTACTCCTTGGACCTTCACATTGACGATGAAACACAGAAATCGCGTCGGAATTAAATACAAAAGGCACAATGCCGCCTTAAATATAAAAATAGAGACTCCTCTTACAGTCGGTGTTTTGAACATTCCCTGTGAGACCAGTATTAGTTTCCGATACACCACTGCAGGTTCAATGTATTCCTTGGACATACACATTGACGATGAAACACTGAAATTAAATCGGAATTGAATACAAACCACGCAATGCCGCCTTAAGTGCAAGAAGAGTGAGACTTCTTAGTGTCTGTGCTTTGATCCTTTTCTGTGAGACCAGTATTAGTTTCCGATACACCACTGCAGGTTCAATGTATTCCTAGGACATACACATTGACGATAAACCATTGAAATTACTTCGGAATTAAATACAAAAGGCGCAGTGCCACCTTAAGAGCAAGAAGAGTGAGACTTCTTAGAGTCTGTGCATTGATCCTTTCCTGTAAGACCAGTATTAGTTTCCGATACTCCACTGCAGGTTCAATGTATTCCTTGGACATTCACATTGACGATGAAACACAGAAATCGCATCAGAATTAAATACAAAAGGCACAATGCCGCCTTAAGTGCAACAAGAGTGAGACTTCTTAGAGTCAGTGCTTTGATCCTTTCCTGAGAGACCTGTATTAGTTTCCGATACACCACTGCAGGTTCAATGTTTTCCTAGGACATACACATTGACGATAAACCACTGTAATTACATCGAAATTAAGTACAAAAGGCGCAGTGCCACCTTAAGTGTAAGAAGAGTGAGACTTCTTAGAGTCTGTGCTTTCATTCTATCCTGTGAGACCAGTATTAGTTTCCGATACTCCACTGCAGGGTCAATGTATTCCTTGGACCTTCACATTGACGATGAATCATAGAAATCGCAACGGAATTAAATAAAAAAGGCACAATGCCGCATTAAGTGCGAGAAGAGTGACACTTCTTAGAGTCTGTGCTTTGATCCTTTCCTGTGAGACCAGTATTAGTTTCCGATAAACCACTGCCGGTTCAATGTATTCCTTGGACCGTCATATTGACGATGAAATACAGAAATCACATCGGAGAAATATCCAAAGGCACAATGCCGCCTTAAGTGCAAGAAGAGTGAGTCTTCTTAGAGTCTGTGCTTTGATCCTTTCCTGTGAGACCAGTATTAGTTTCCGATACACCACTCCAGGTTCAATGTATTCCTTGGACATACACATTGACGATGAAATACAGAAATCGCATGGGAATTAAATACAAAAGCCACAATGCCGCCTTAAGTGCAAGAAGAGTGAGACATCTTAGAGCCCGTGCCTTGATCCTTTCCTGTGTGACCAGTATTAGTTTCCGATGCAGCAGTGGAGGTTCAATGTATTCCTTGGACCTTCCCATTGATGACGAAACACAGTAATTGCATCACAATTAAATACAAAAGGCACAATGCCGCCTTAAGTACAGGAATAGAGACTCTTCCTACAGTCGGTGTTTGAGCATTCCCTGTGAGACCAGTATTAGTTTCCGATACACCACTGCAGGTTCAATGTATTCCTTGGACATACACGTTGACGATGAAACACCGAATTTAGATCAGAATTAAATACAAAAGGCACAATACGACTTATGTGCAAGAAGAGTGAGACTTCTTAGAGTCTGTGCTTTGATCCTTTCCTGTGAGACCAGTTATAGTTCCCGAAACACCACTGCAGGTTCAATGGATTCCTTCGACATTATCATTGAAGATGAAATACAGATATCTCATCGGTATTAAATACGAAAGGCACAATGCCGCTTTAAGTGCAAGAAGAGTGTGACTTCTTAAAGTCTGTGCTTTGGTCCTTTCCTGTGAGACCAGTATTAGTTTCCGACACACCACTGCTGGTTAAATATACTCCTTGGACCTTCACATTGACGATGAAACACAGAGATCGCGTCGGAATTAAATACAAAAAGGACAATGCCGCCTTAAATATAAGAATAGAGACTCCTTTTAAAGTCGGTGTTTAGAGTATTCCCTGTGAGACCAGTATTAGTTTCTGACACACCACTGCAGGTTCAATGTATTCCTTGGGCACATTAATTGACGATGAAACACTGAAATTAAATCGGAATTGAATAGAAAACACTCAATGCCGCCTTAAGTGCAAGAAGAGTGAGACTTGTTAGAGTCTGTGCTTTGATCCTTTCCTGTGAGACCAGTATTAGTTTCCGATACACCACTGCAGGTTCAATGTATTCCTAGGACATACACATTGACGATAAACCACTGTAATTACATCGAAATTAAATACAAAAGGCGCAGTGCCACCTTAAGTGCAAGAAGAGTGAGACTTGTTAGAGTCTGTGCTTTCATCCTTTCCTGTGAGACCATTATTAGTTTCCGATACTCCACTGCAGGGTCAATGTATTCCTTGGACCTTCACATTGACGATGAAACACAGAAATCGCATCGGAATTAAATACAAATGCACAATGCCGCCTTAAGTACAAGAACAGAGACTCTTGTTACAAACAGTGCTTTAAGCATTCCCTGTGAGACCAGTATTAGCTTCCGATACACCACTGCAGGTTCAATGTATTCCTTGGACATACACGTTGACGATGAAACACTGAAATTAGATCGGAATTAAATACAATATGCATAATGGGACTTGAGTGCAAGAAGTGTGTGGCTTCTTAGAGTCTGTGCTTTGATTCTTTCCTGTGAGACTAGTATTAGTTTCCGATACAACACTGCAGGTTCAATTTATTCCTTGGACACTCACATTGACGATGAAACACAGAAATCGATTCGGTATTAAATGCAAAATTCACAATGCCGCCTTAAGTGCAAGAAGAGTGTGACTTCTTAGAGTCTGTGCTTTGATCCTTTCCTGTGAGACCAGTATTAGTTTCCGATACTCCACTGCAGGGTCAATGTATTCCTTGGACCTTCACATTGACGATGAAACACAGAAGTCGCATCGGAATTAAATGCAATAGGCACAATGTCACCTTAAGTACAAGAATAGAGACTCTTCTTACAGTCGATGCTTCGAGCTTTCCTTTGAGACCAGTACTAGTTTCCGATACACCACTGCAGGTTCAATGTATTCCTTGGACATACACACTGACGATGAACTACTGAAATTAGATCGGAATTAAATACAAAAGGCACAATCCGACTAAAGTGCAAGAAAAGTGAGACTTCGTAGAGTCTGTGCTATAATCCTTTCCTGTTTAACGAGTATTAGATTCCGATACACCACTGTAGGTTCAATGTATTCCTTGGACATACACGTTGACGATGAAACACTGAAATTAGATCGGAATTAAATACAAAAGGCACAATGCGACTTAAGTGCAAGAAGAGTGAGACTTCTTAGAGTCTGTGTTTTGATCTTTTCCTGTGAGACCAATATTAGTTTCCGATACATCACTGCAGGTTCAATGTATTCCTTGGACATTATCATTGACGATGATCCACAGATATCTCATCGGTATTAAATACAAAAGGCACATTGCCGCTTTAAGTGCAAGAAGAGTGTGAGTTCTTAGAGTCTCTGCTTTGGTCCTTTCCTGTGAGACCAGTATTAGTTTCCGACACACCACTGCAGGTTCAATGTACTCCTTGGACCTTCACATTGACGATGAAACACAGAAATCGCGTCGGAATTAAATACAAAAGGCACAATGCCGCCTTAAATATAAAAATAGAGACTCCTCTTACAGTCGGTGTTTTGAACATTCCCTGTGAGACCAGTATTAGTTTCCGATACACCACTGCAGGTTCAATGTATTCCTTGGACATACACATTGACGATGAAACACTGAAATTAAATCGGAATTGAATACAAACCACGCAATGCCGCCTTAAGTGCAAGAAGAGTGAGACTTCTTAGTGTCTGTGCTTTGATCCTTTTCTGTGAGACCAGTATTAGTTTCCGATACACCACTGCAGGTTCAATGTATTCCTAGGACATACACATTGTCGATAAACCATTGAAATTACTTCGGAATTAAATACAAAAGGCGCAGTGCCACCTTAAGAGCAAGAAGAGTGAGACTTCTTAGAGTCTGTGCATTGATCCTTTCCTGTAAGACCAGTATTAGTTTCCGATACTCCACTGCAGGTTCAATGTATTCCTTGGACCTTCATATTGACGATGAAACACAGAAATCGCATCGGAATTAAATACAAAAGGCACAATGCCGCTTTAAGTGCAAGAAGAGTGAGACTTCTTAGAGTCTGTGCTTTGATCCTCTCCTGTGAGACCAGTATTAGTTTCCGATACACCACTGCAAGTTCAATGTATTCCTTGGACCTGCACATTGATGATGAAACACAGAAATCGCATCGCAATTAAATACAAAAGGCACAATGCCGCCTTAAGTACAAGAATAGAGACTCTTCTTACAGACGGTGCTTTGAGCATTCCCTGTGGGACCAGTATTAGTTTCCTATACACCACTGCAGGTTCAATGTATTCCTTGGACACACACGTGACGATGAAACACTGAAATTAGATCAGAAATAAATACAAAAGGCACAATACGACTTAAGTGCAAGAAAAGTGAGACTTCTTAGAGTCTGTGCTTTGATCCATTCCTGTGAGACCAGTATTAGTTTCCGACACACCACTGCAGGTGCAATGTACTCCTTGGATCTTCACATTGACGATGAAACACAGAGATCGCGTCGGAATTAAATACAAAATCACAATGCCGCCTTAAATATAAGAATAGAGACTCCTCTTACAGTCGGTGTTTTGAGTATTCCCTGTGAGACCAGTATTTGTTTCTGACACACCACTGCAGGTTCAATGTATTCCTTGGACATATTAATTGACGATGAAACACAGAAGTCGCATCGGAATTAAATACAAAAGGCACAATGCCGTATTAAGTGCAAGAAGAGTGACACTTCTTAGAGTCTGTGCTTTGATCCTTTCCTGTGAGACCAGCATTAGTTACCGATACACCACTGCAGGTTCAATGTATTCCTTGGACATACACATTGACGATAAAACACAGAAATCGCATCGGAATTAAATACAAAAGGCACAATGCCGCCTTAAGTATAAGAATAGAGACTCTTCTTACAGTCGGTGTTTTGAGCATTCCCTGTGAGACCAGTATTAGTGTCTGACACACCACTGCAGGTACAATGTACCCCTTGGACATACACATTGACGATGAAACACTGAAATTATATGGGAATTGAATACAAAACTCACAATGCCGCCTTAAGTGCACGAAGAGTGTGGCTTCTTAGAGGCTGTGCATTGATCCTTTCCTGTGAGACCAGTATTAGTTTCCGATACTCCACTGCAGGGTCAATGTATTTCTTGGACCTTCACATAGACGATGAAACACAGAAATCGCATCGGAATTAAATACAAAAGGCACAATGCCTCATTAAGTGCAAGAAGAGTGACACTTCATAGAGTCAGTGCTTTGATCCTTTCCTGTGAGACCAGTATTAGTTTCCGACAAACCACTGCAGGTTCAATGTATTCCTTGGACACACACAATGACGATGAAACCCTGAAATTAGATCGGAATTAAATACAAAAGGCAAAATGCAACTTAAGTACAAGGAGAGTGAGACTTCTTAGAGTCTGTGCTTTGATCCTTTCCTGTGAACCAGTATTAGTTTCCGATACACCACTGCAGTTCAATGTATTCATTGGACCTTCACATTGATGATGAAACACAGAAATCGCATCGCAATTAAATACAAAAGGCACAATGCCGCCTTAAGTACAAGAATAGAGACTCTTCTTACAGTCGGTGCTTTGATCCTTTCCTATGAGACCAGTATTAGTTTCCGATACATCACTGCAGGGTCTATGTATTCCATCGACCTTCACATTCACGATGAAACACAGAAATCGCATCGGAATTATATACAAAAGGCAAAATGCCGCCTTAAGTACAAGAATAGAGACTCTTCTTAAAGTCGGTGCATTGAGCATTCCCTGTGAGACAAGTCTTAGTTACCGATACACTACTGCAGGTTCAATGTATTCCTAGGACATACACGTTGCCGATGAACCACTGAAATTACATCGGAATTAAATACAAAAGGCGCCATGCCGCCTTAAATGCAAGAAGAGTGAGACTTTTTAGAGTCTGTGCTTTGATCCTTTCCTGTGAGACCAGTATTAGTTTCCGATACACCACTGCAGGGTCAATGTGTGCCATGGACCTTCACAATGACGATGAAACACAGATATCGCATCGCAAATAAATACAAAAGGCACAATGCCGCCTTAAGTACAAGAATAGAGACTCTTCTTACAGACGGTGTTTTGAGCATTCTCTGTGAGACCAGTATTAGTTTCCGATACACTACTGCAGGTTCCATGTATTCCTTGGACGTACACGTTGATGATGAAACACTGAATTTAGATCGGAATTAAATACATAAGGCACAATGCCGCCTTAAGTGCAAGAAGAATGAGACTTCTTAGAGTCTGTGCTTTGATCCTTTCCTGTGAGACCAGTATTAGTTTCCGATACAATACTGCAGGTTCAATGTATTCCTTGGACCTTCACATTGACGATGAAACATAGAAATCGCATCGGAATTAAATACAAAAGGCACAATGCGACTGAAGAGCAAGAAGAGTGAGACTTCTTAGAGTCTGTGCTTTGATCCTTTCCTGTGAGACCAGTATTAGTTTCCGATACACCACTGCAGGTTCAATGTATTCCTTGGACATTAACATTGACGATGAAACACAGATATCTCATCGGTATTAAATACAAAAGGCACAATGCCGCTTTAAGTCCAAGAAGAGTGTGACTTCTTAGAGTCTGTGCTTTGGACCTTTCCTGTGAGACCAGTATTAGTATCCGACACACCACTGCAGGTTCAATGTACTCCTTGGACCCTCACATTGACGATGAAACACAGAAATCGCGTCGGAATTAAATACAAAAGGCACAATGCCGCCTCAAATATAAGAATAGTGACCCCTCTAACAGTCGCTGTTTTGAGCATTCCCTGTGAGACCAGTATTAGTTTCTGACACACCACTGCAGGATCAATGTATTCCTTGGACATACACATTGACGATGAAACACTGAAATTTAATCGGAATCGAATACATAACTCACAATGCCGCCTTAAGTGCAAGAAGAGTGAGACTTCTTAGAGTCTGTGCTTTGATCCTTTCCCGTGAGACCAGTATTAGTTTCCGATACACCACTGGAGGTTCAATGTATTCCTTGGACATACACATTGACGATAAACCACTGAAATTACATCGGAATTAAATACAAAAGGCGCAGTGCCACCTTAAGTGCAAAAAGAGTGAGACTTCTTAGAGTCTGTGCTTTGATCCTTTCCTGTGAGACCAGTATTAGTTTCCGATACTCCACTGCAGGGTCAATGTATTTCTTAGACCTTCACATAGACGATGAGACACAGAAATCGCATCGGAATTAAATACAAAAGGCACAACGCCTCATTAAGTGCAAGAAGAGTGACACTTCATAGAGTCAGTGCTTTGATCCTTTCCTGTCAGACCAGTATTAGTTTCCGACAAACCACTGCAGGTTCAATGTATTCCTTGGAACTTCACATTGACGATGAAACACAGAAGTCACATCGGAGATAAATCCAAAGGCACAATGCCGCCTTAAGTGCAAGATGAGTGAGACTTCTTAGAGTCTGTGCTTTGATCCTCTCCTGTGAGACCAGTATTAGTTTCCGATACACCACTGCAGGTTCAATGTATTCCTTGGACCATCACATTGATGATGAAACACAGAAATCGCATCGTAATTAAATACAAAAGGCACAATGCCGCCTTAAGTACAAGAATAGAGACTCTTCTTACAGTCGGTGCTTTGAGCATTCCCTGTGCGACCAGTATTAGTTTCCTATACACCACTGCAGATTCAATGTATTCCTTGGACACACACAATGACGATGAAACACTGAAATTAGATCGGAATTGTATACAAAAGGCACAATGCAACTTAAGTGCAAGAAGAGTGAGACTTCTTAGAGTCTGTGCTTTGATCCTTTCCTGTGAACCAGTATTAGTTTCCGATGCACCACTGCAGTTTCAATGTATTCATTGGACCTTCACATTGATGATGAAACACAGAAATCGCATCGCAATTAAATACAACAGGCACATTGCCGCCTTAAGTACAAGAATAGAGACTCTTCTTACAGTCGGTGCTTTGATCCTTTCCTATGAGACCAGTATTAGTTTCCGATACATCACTGCAGGGTCTATGTATTCCTTCGACCTTCACATTCACGATGAAACACAGAAATCACATCGGAATTAAATACAAAAGGCAAAATGCCGCCTTAAGTACAAGAATAGAGACTCTTCTTAAAGTCGGTGCTTTGAGCATTCCCTGTGAGACAAGTCTTAGTTACCGATACACCACTGCAGGTTCAATGTATTCCTGGGACATACACGTAGCCGATGAACCACAGAAATTACATCGGAATTAAATACAAAAGGCGCAATGCCGCCTTAAATGCAAGAAGAGTGAGACTTTTTAGAGTCTGTGCTTTGATCCTTTCCTGTGAGACCAGTATTAGTTTCCGATTCACCACTGCAGGGTCAATGTGTGCCATGAACCTTCACATTGACGATGAAACATAGAAAACGCATCGGAATTAAATACAAAAGGCACAATGCGACTGAAGTGCAAGAAGAGTGAGACTTCTTAGAGTCTGTGCTTTGATCCTTTCCTGTGAGACCAGTATTAGTTTCCGATATACCACTGCAGGTTCAATGTATTCCTTGGACATTAACATTGACGATGAAACACAGATATCTCATCGGTATTAAATACAAAAGGCACAATGCCGCTTTAAGTGCAAGAAGAGTGTGACTTCTTAGAGTCTGTGGTTTGGACCTTTCCTGTGAGACCAGTATTAGTATCCGACACACCACTGCAGGTTCAATGTACTCCTTGGACCCTCACATTGACGATGAAACACAGAAATCGCGTCGGAATTAAATACAAAAGGCACAATGCCGCCTCAAATATAAGAATAGTGACTCCTCTTACAGTCGCTGTTTTGAGCATTCCCTGTGAGACCAGTATTAGTTTCTGACACACCACTGCAGGATCAATGTATTCCTTGGACATACACATTGACGATGAAACACTGAAATTTAATCGGAATCGAATACATAACTCACAATGCCGCCTTAAGTGCAAGAAGAGTGAGACTTCTTAGAGTCTGTGCTTTGATCCTTTCCCGTGAGACCAGTATTAGTTTGCGATACACCACTGCAGTTTCAATGTGTTCCTTGGACCTTCACATTGACGATGAAACACAGATATCGCATCGGAATTAAATACAAAAGGCACAATGCCGCCTTAAGTACAAGAATAGTGACTCTTCTTTCAGACGGTGTTTTTAGCATTCTCTGTGAGACCAGTATTAGTTTCCGATACGCCACTGCAGGTTCAATGTATTCCTAGGACATACACATTGACGATAAACCACTGAAATTACATCGGAATTAAATACAAAAGGCGCAGTGCCACCTTAAGTGCAAGAAGAGGGAGACTTCTTAGAGTCTGTGTTTTGATCCTTTCCTGTGAGACCAGTATTAGTTTCCGATACTCCACTGCAGGGTCAATGTATTTCTTAGACCTTCACATAGACGATGAAACACAGAAATCGCATCGGAATTAAATACAAAAGGCACAACGCCTCATTAAGTGCAAGAAGAGTGACACTTCATAGAGTCAGTGCTTTGATCCTTTCCTGTCAGACCAGTATTAGTTTCCGACAAACCACTGCAGGTTCAATGTATTCCTTGGAACTTCACATTGAGGAAGAAACACAGAAGTCACATCAGAGATAAATCCAAAGGCACAATGCCGCCTTAAGTGCAAGATGACTGAGACTTCTTAGAGTCTGTGCTTTGATCCTCTCCTGTGAGACCAGTATTAGCTTCCGATACACCACTGCAGGTTCAATGTATTCCTTGGACCATCACATTGATGATGAAACACAGAAATCGCATCGTAATTAAATACAAAAGGCACAATGCCGCCTTAAGTACAAGAATAGAGACTCTTCTTACAGTCGGTGCTTTGAGCATTCCCTGTGAGACCAGTATTAGTTTCCTATACACCACTGCAGATTCAATGTATTCCTTGGACACACACAATGACGATGAAACACTGAAATTAGATCGGAATTATATACAAAAGGCACAATGCAACTTAAGTGCAAGAAGAGTGAGACTTCTTAGAGTCTGTGCTTTGATCCTTTCCTGTGAACCAGTATTAGTTTCCGATGCACCACTGCAGGTTCAATGTATTCATTGACCTTCACATTGATGATGAAACACAGAAATCGCATCGCAATTAAATACAAAAGGCACAATGCCACCTTAAGTACATTAATAGAGACTCATCCTACAGTCGCTGTTTTGAGCATTCCCTGTAAGACCAGTCTTAGTTTCAAATACACCACTGGAGGTTCAATGTATTCCTAGGACATACACGTTGCCGATGAACCACTGAAATTACATCGGAATTAAATACACAAGGCGCAATGCCGCCTTAGGTGCAAGAAGAGTGAGACATCTTAGAGTCTGTGCTTTGAACCTTTCCTGTGAGACCAGTATTAGTTTGAGATACACCACTGCAGTTTCAATGTGTTCCTTGGACCTTCACATTGACGATGAAACACAGATATCGCATCGGAATTAAATACAAAAGGCACAATGCCGCCTTAAGTACAAGAATAGTGACTCTTCTTTCAGACGGTGTTTTTAGCATTCTCTGTGAGACCAGTATTAGTTTCCGATACGCCACTGCAGGTTCAATGTATTCCTTGGACGTACACGTTGATGATGAAACACTGAATTTAGATCATAATGAAATACGAAAGGCACAATGCCGCCTTAAGTGCAAGAAGTATGAGACTTTTTAGAGTCTGTGCTTTTATCCTTTCGTGTGAGACCAGTGTTAGTTTCCGATACACCACTGCAGGTTCAATGTATTCCTAGGACATACACATTGACGATAAACCCCTGAAATTACATCGGAATTAAATACAAAAGGCGCAGTGCCACCTTAAGTGCAAGAAGATTGAGACTTCTTAGAGTCTGTGCTTTGATCCTTTCCTGTGAGACCAGTATTAGTTTCCGATGTTCCACTGCAGGGCCAATGTATTCCTTGGACCTTCACATTGACGATGAATCACAGAAATCGCATCGGAATTAAATACAAAAGGCGCAATGCCGAATTAAGTGCAAGAAGAGTGACACATTTTAGAGTCTGTGCTTTGATCCTTTCCTGTTAGACTAGAATTAGTTTCCGATAAACCACTGCAGGTTCAATGTATTCCTTGGACCTTCACATTGACGATGAACCACAGAAATCGCATCGGAATTAAATACAAAAGGCACAATGCCCCATTAAGTGCAAGAAGAGTGACACTTCTTGGAGTCTGTGATTTGATCCTTTCCTGTGAGACCAGTATTAGTTTCCGATAAACCACTGCAGGTTCAATGCATTCCTTGGACCTTCACATTGACGATGAAACACAGAAATCACATCGGAGGTAAATCCAAAGGCACAATGCCGCCTTAAGTGCAAGAAGAGTGAGACTTCTTAGAGTCTGTGCTTTGATCCTTTCCTGTGAGACCAGTATTAGTTTCCGATACACCACTGCAGGTTCAATGTATTCCTAGGACATACACGTTGCCGGTGAACCACTGAAATTACATCGGAATTAAATACAAAAGGCGCAATGCCGCCTTAAGTGCAAGAAGAGTTAGACTTCTTAGAGTCTGTGCTTTGATCCTTTCCTGTGAGACCAGTATTAGTTTCCGATACACCACTGCACGTTCAATGTGTTCCTTGGACCTTCACATTGACGATGAAACACAGATATCGCATCGGAATTAAATACAAAAGGCACAATGCCGCCTTAAGTGCAAGAAGGGTGAGACATCTTAGAGTCTGTGCTTTGATCCTTTCCTGTGAGACCAGTATTAGTTTCCGATACACCATTGCAGGTTCAATGTATTCCTAGGACATACACATTGACGATAAACCCCTGAAATTACATCGGAATTAAATACAAAAGGCGCAGTGCCACCATAAGTGCAAGAAGATTGAGACTTCTTAGAGTCTGTGCTTTGAACCTTTCCTGTGAGACCAGTATTAGTTTCCGATACTCCACTGCAGGGTCAATGTATTCCTTGGACCTTCACATTGACGATGAATCACAGAAATCGCATCGGAATTAAATACAAAAGGCGCAATGCCGCATTAAGTGCAAGAAGAGTGAGACTTCTTAGAGTCTGTGCTTTGAACCTTTCCTGTGAGACCAGAATTAGTTTTCGATAAACCACTGCAGGTTCAATGTATTCCTTGGACCTTCACATTGACGATGAAACACAGAAATCGCATCGGAATGAAATACAAAAGGCACAATGCCGCATTAAGTGCAAGAAGAGTGACACTTCTTAGAGTCTGTGATTTGATCCTTTCCTGTGAGACCAGTATTAGTTTCCGATAAACCACTGCAGGTTCAATGTATTCCTTGGACCGTCACATTGACGATGAAACACAGAAATCACATCGGAGGTAAATCCAAAGGCACAATGCCGCCTTAAGTGCAAGAAGAGTGACCCTTCTTAGAGTCTGTGCTTTGATCCTTTCCTGTGAGACCAGTATTAGTTTCCAATACACCACTGCAGGTTCAATGTATTCCTTGGACAAACACATTGACGATGAAACACAGAAATCGCATCGGAATTAAATACAAAAGGAATAATGCCGCCCTAAGTACAAGAATCGAGACTCTTCTTAAAGTCGGTGCTTCGAGCATTCCCTGTGAGTCCAGTCTTAGTTTCCGATACACCACTGCAGCTTCAATGTATTCCTAGGACATACACGTTGCCGGTGAACCACTGAAATTACATCGGAATTAAATACAAAAGGCGCAATGCCGCCTTAAGTGCAAGAAGAGTGAGACTTCTTAGAGTCTGTGCTTTGATCCTTTCCTGTGAGACCAGTATTAGTTTCCGATACACCACTGCACGTTCAATGTGTTCCTTGGACCTTCACATTGACGATGAAACACAGATATCGCATCGGAATTAAATACAAAAGGCACAATGCCGCCTTAAGTGCAAGAAGGGTGAGACATCTTAGAGTCTGTGCTTTGATCCTTTCCTGTGAGACCAGTATTAGTTTCCGATACTCATTTGCAATTTCAATGTATTCCTTGGACCTTCACATTGACGATGAAACACAGAAATCGCATCGGAATTAAATACAAAAGGCACAATGCCGCCTTAAGTGCAAGAAGAGGGAGACTTCTTAAAGTTGTGCTTTGATCCTTTCCTGTGAGACCAGTATTAGTTTCCGATACACCACTGCAGGTTCAATGTATTACTTGGACGTTCACATTGATGATGAAACACAGAAATCGCATCGCAATTAAATACAAAAGCACAATGCCGCCTTAAGAACAAGAATAGAGACTCTTCTTACAGTCGGTGCTTTGAGCATTCCCTGTGAGACCAGTATTAGTTTCCGATACACCACTGCAGGTTCAATGTATTCCTTTGACACACACGTTGACGATGAAACACTGAAATTAGATCAGAATTAAATACAAAAGGCACAATGCAACTTAAGTGCAAAAAGAGTGAGACTTCTTAGAGTCTGTGCTTTGATCCTTTTCTGTGAACCAGTATTAGTTTCGGATACACCACTGCAGGTTCAATGTATTCATTGGACATTCACATTGACGATGAAAAACAGAAATCGCATCGGAATTAAATACAAAAGGCACTATGCCGCCTTAAGTACAAGAACAGAGACTCTTCTTACAGACGGTGCTTTGAGCATTCCCTGTGAGACCAGTATTAGTTTCCGATACACCATTGCGGGATCAATGTATTCCTTGGACCTTCACATTGACGATGAATCACAGTAATCGCGTCGGAACTAAATACAAAAGGCACAATGCAGCCTTAAGTACAAAAATAGAGACTCTTCTTACAGTCGGTGTTTTGAGCATTCCCTGTGAGTCCAGTATTAGTTTCCGATACACCACTGCAGGTTCAATGTATTCTTTGGGCATACACAATGACGATGAAACACAGAAGTCGCATCGGAATTAAATACAAAAGGCACAATGCCGCCTTAAGTATAAGAATAGAGACTCTTCTTACAGTCGGTGTTTTGAGCATTCCCTGTGAGACCAGTATTAGTTTCTGACACACCACTGCAGGTACGATGTACTCCTTGGACATACACATTGACGATGAAACACTGAAATTATATGGGAATTGAATACAAAACTCATAATGCCGCCTTAAGTGCAAGAAGAGTGTGGCTTCTTAGAGTCTGTGCATTGATTCTTTCCTGTGAGACCAGTATTAGTTTCCGACACACCACTGCAGGTTCAATGTACTCCTAGGACCTTCACATTGACGATGAAACACAGAAATCGCTTCGGAATTAAATACAAAAGGCACAATGCCGCATTTAATATAAGAATAGAGACTCCTCTTACAGTCGGTGTTTTGAGCATTCCCTGTGAGACCAGTATTAGTTTCTGACACACCACTGCAGGTACAATGTACTCCTTGGACATACACATTGACGATGGAACACTGAAATTAAATCGGAATTGGATACAAAACTCAAAATGCCGCCTTAAGTGCAAGAAGTGTGAGACTTCTTAGAGTCTGTGCTTTGATCCTTTCCTGTGAGACCAGTATTTGTTTCCGATACACCACTGCTGGTTCAATGTATTCCTAGGACATACACATTGACGAAAAACCGCTAAAATTACATCGGAATTAAATACAAAAGGCGCAGTGCCACCTTAAGTGCAAGAAGAGTGAGACTTCTTAGAGTCTGTGCTTTGATCCTTTCCTGTGAGACCAGTATTAGTTTCCGATACACCACTGCAGGTTCAATGTATTCCTTGGACACACACGTGACGATGTAGCACTGAAATTAGATCTTAATTAAATACAAAAGGAACAATGCAACTTAAGTGCAAGAAGAGTGAGACTTCTTAGAGTCTGTGCTTTGATCCTTTCCAGTGAACCAGTATTAGTTTCCGATACACCACTGCAGGTTCAATGTATTCATTGGACCTTCACATTGATGATGAAACACAGAAATCGCATCGCAATTAAATACAAAAGGCACAATGCCGCCTTAAGTACAAGAATAGAGACTCTTCTTACAGTCGGTGCTTTGTTCCTTTCCTATGAGACCAGTATTAGTTTCCGATACATCACTGCAGGGTCTATGTATACCTTCGACCTTCACATTCACGACGAAACACAGAAATCGCATCGGAATTAAATACATAAGGCAAAATGCCGCCTTAAGTACAAGAATAGAGCCTCTTCTTAAAGTCGGTGCTTTGAGCATTCCCTGTGAGACAAGTCTTAGTTACCGATACACCACTGCAGGTTCAATGCATTCCTAGGACATACACGTTACCGATGAACCACTGAAATTACATCGGAATTAAATACAAAAGGCGCAATGCCGCTTAAAATGCAAGAAGTGTGAGACTTTTTAGAGTCTGTGCTTTGATCCTTTCCTGTGAGACCAGTATTAGTTTCCGATACACCACTGCAGGGTCAATGTGTGCCTTGTACCTTCACATTGACGATGAAACACAGATATCGCATCGCAATTAAATACAAAAGGCACAATGCCGCCTTAAGTACAAGAATAGAGACTCTTCTTACAGACGGTGTTTTGAGCATTTTCTGTGAAACCAGTATTAGTTTCCGATACACCACTGCAGGTTCCATGTATTTCTTGGACGTACACGTTGATGATGAAACACTGAAATTAGATCGGAATTAAATACAAAAGGCACAATGCCGCCTTATGTGCAAGAAGAATGACACTTCTTAGAGTCTGTGCTTTGATCTTTTCCCGTGAGACCAGTATTAGTATCCGTCACACTACTGCAGGTTCAATGTACTCCTTGGACCATCACATTGACGATGAAACACAGAAATCGCGTCGCAATTAAATACAAAAGGCATAATGCCGCCTTAAATATAAGAATAGAGACTCCTCTTACAGTCGCTGTTTTGAGCATTCCCTGTGAGACCAGTATTAGTTTCTGACACACCACTGCAGGTTCAATGTATTCCTTGGATATACACATTGACGATGAAACACTGAAATTAAATCGGAATCGAATACAAAACTCACAATGCCGCCTTAAGTGCAAGAAGAGTGAGACTTCTTAGAGTCTGTGCTTTGATCCTTTTCTGTGAGACCAGTATTAGTTTCCCATACACCACTGCAGGTTCAATGTATTCCTAGGATATACACATTGACCATAAACCACTGAAATTACCTCGGAATTAAGTACAAAACGCGCAGTGCCACCTTAAGTGCAAGAAGAGTGAGACTTCTTAGAGTCTGTGCTTTGATCCTTTCCTGTGAGACCAGTATTAGTTTCCGATACTCCACTGCAGGGTCAATGTATTTCTTGGACCTTCACATAGACGATGAAACACAGAAATCGCATCGGAATTAAATACAAAAGGCACAATGCCTCATTAAGTGCAAGAAGAGTGACACTTCATAGAGTCAGTGCTTTGATCCTTTCCTGTGAGACCAGTATTAGTTTCCGACAAACCACTGCAGGTTCAATGTATTCCTTGGACCTTCACATTGACGGTGAAACACAGGAATCACATCGGAGATAAATCCAAAGTCACAATGCCGCCTTAAGTGCAAGATGAGTGAGACTTCTTAAAGTCTGTGCTTTGATCATCTCCTGTGAGACCAGTATTAGTTTCCGATACACCACTGCAGGTTCAATGTATTCCTTGGACCTTCACATAGATGATGAAACACAGAAATCGCATCGTAATTAAATACAAAAGGCACAATGCCGCCTTAAGTACAAGAATAGAGACTCTTCTTACAGTCGGTGCTTTGAGCATTCCCTGTGAGACCTGTATTAGTTTCCTATACACCACTGCAGGTTCAATGTATTCCTTGGACACAGACAATGACGATGAAACCCTGAAATTAGAACGGAATTAAATACAAAAGGCACAATGCAACTTAAGTGCAAGAAGAGTGAGACTTCTTAGAGTCTGTGCTTTGATCCTTTCCTGTGAACCAGTATTAGTTTCCGATACACCACTGCAGGTTCAATGTATTCATTGGACCTTCACATTGATGATGAAACACAGAAATCGCATCGCAATTAAATACAAAAGGCACAATGCCGCCTTAAGTACAAGAATAGAGACTCTTCTTACAGTCGGTGCTGTGATCCTTTCCTATGAGACCAGTATTAGTTTCCGATACATCACTGCAGGGTCTATGTATTCCTTCGACCTTCACATTCACGATGAAACACAGGAATCGCATCGGAATTAAATACAAATGGCAAAAAGCCGCCTTAAGTACAATAATAGAGACTCTTCTTAAAGTCGGTGCTTTGAGCATTACCTGTGAGACAAGTCTTAGTTACCGATACACCACTGCAGGTTCAATGTATTCCTAGGACATACACGTTGCCGATGAACCACTGAAATTACATCGGAATTAAATACAAAAGGCGCAATGCCGCCTTAAATGCAAGAAGAGTGAGACTTTTTAGAGTCTGTGCTTTGATCCTTTCCTGTGAGACCAGTATTAGTTTCCGATACACCACTGCAGGGTCAATGTGTGCCTTGGACCTTCACATTGACGATGAAACACAGATATCGCATCGCAATTAAATACAAAAGGCACAATGCCGCCTTAAGTACAAGAATAGAGACTCTTCTTACAGACGGTGTTTTGAGCATTCTCTGTGAGACCAGTATTAGTTTCCGATACACCACTGCAGGTTCCATGTATTCCTTGGACGTACACGTTGACGATGAAACACTGAAATTAAATCGGAATCGAATACAAAACTCACAATGCCGCTTTAAGTGCAAGAAGAGTGAGACTTCTTAGAGTCTGTGCTTTGATCCTTTCCTGTGAGACCAGTATTAGTTTCCGATACACCACTGCAGGTTCAATGTATTCCTAGGATATACACATTGACGATAAACCACTGAAATTACCTCGGAATTAAGTACAAAAGGTGCAGTGCCACCTTAAGTGCAAGAAGAGTGAGACTTCTTAGAGTCTGTGCTTTGATCCTTTCCTGTGAGCCCAGTATTAGTTTCCGATACTCCACTGCAGGGTCAATGTATTTCTTGGACCTTCACATAGACGATGAAACACAGAAATCGCATCGGAATTAAATACAAAAGGCACAATGCCTCATTAAGTGCAAGAAGTGTGACACTTCATAGAGTCAGTGCTTTGATCCTTTCCTGTAAGGCCAGTATTAGTTTCCGACAAACCACTGCAGGTTCAATGTATTCCTTGGACCTTCACATTGACGATGAAACACAGAAATTACATCGGAGATAAATCCAAAGGCACAATGCCGCCTTAAGTGCAAGATGAGTGAGACTTCTTAGAGTCTGTGCTTTTATCCTCTCCTGTGAGACCAGTATTAGTTTCTGATACACCACTGCAGGTTCCATGTATTCCTTGGAAGTACACGTTGAAGATGAACCACTGAAATTAGATCGGAATTAAATACAAAAGGCACAATGCCGCCTTAAGTGCAAGAAGAATGAGACTTCTTAGAGTCTGTGCTTTGATCCTTTCCGGTGGGACCAGTATTAGTTTCCGATACAATACTGCAGGTTCAATGTATTCCTTGGACCTTCACATTGACGATGAAACATAGAAATCGCATCGGAATTAAATACAAATGGCACAATGCGACTGAAGTGCAAGAAGAGTGAGACTTCTTAGAGTCTGTGCTTTGATCCTTTCCTGTGAGACAAGTATTAGTTTCCGATACACCACTGCAGGTTCAATGTATTCCTTGGACATTAACATTGACGATGAAACACAGATATCTCATCGGTATTAAATACAAAAGGCACAATGCCTCTTTAAGTGCAAGAAGAGTGTGACTTCTTAGAGTCTGTGCTTTGGACCTTTCCTGTGAGACCAGTATTAGTATCCGACACACCACTGCAGGTTCAATGTACTCCTTGGACCCTCACATTGACGATGAAACACAGAAATCGCGTCGGAATTAAATACAAAAGGCACAATGCCGCCTTAAATATAAGAACAGAGACTCCTCTTACAGTCGCTGTTTTGAGCATTCCCTGTGAGACCAGTATTAGTTTCTGACACACCACTGCAGGTTCAATGTATTCCTTGGACATACACATTGACGATGAAACACTGAAATTTAATCGGAATCGAATACATAACTCACAATGCCGCCTAAAGTGCAAGAAGAGTGAGACTTCTTAGAGTCTGTGCTTTGATCCTTTCCTGTGAGACCAGTATTAGTTTCCGATACACCACTGCAGGTTCAATGTATTCCTAGGACATACACATTGACGATAATCCACTGAAATTACATCGGAATTAAATACAAAAGGCGCAGTGCCACCTTAAGTGCAAGAAGAGTGAGACTTCTTAGAGTCTGTGCTTTGATCCTTTCCTGTGAGAGCAGTATTAGTTTCCGATACTCCACTGCAAGGTCAATGTATTTCTTGGACCTTCACATAGACGATGAAACACAGAAATCGCATCGGAATTAAATCCAAAAGGCACAATGCCTCATTAAGTGCAAGAAGAGTGACACTTCATAGAGTCTGTGCTTTGATCCTTTCCTGTCAGACCAGTATTAGTTTCCGACAAACCACTGCAGGTTCAAAGTATTCCTTGGACCTTCACATTGACAATGAAACACAGAAATCACATCGGAGATAAATCCAAAGGCACAATGCCGCCTTAAGTGCAAGATGAGTGAGACTTCTTAGAGTCTGTGCTTTTATCCTCTCCTGTGAGACCAGTATTAGTTTCTGATACACCACTGCAGGTTCCATGTATTCCTTGGAAGTACACGTTGAAGATGAACCACTGAAATTAGATCGGAATTAAATACAAAAGGCACAATGCCGCCTTAAGTGCAAGAAGAATGAGACTTCTTAGAGTCTGTGCTTTGATCCTTTCCGGTGGGACCAGTATTAGTTTCCGATACAATACTGCAGGTTCAATGTATTCCTTGGACCTTCACATTGACGATGAAACATAGAAATCGCATCGGAATTAAATACAAATGGCACAATGCGACTGAAGTGCAAGCAGAGTGAGACTTCTTAGAGTCTGTGCTTTGATCCTTTCCTGTAAGACAAGTATTAGTTTCCGATACACCACTGCAGGTTCAATGTATTCCTTGGACATTAACATTGACGATGAAACACAGATATCTCATCGGTATTAAATACAAAAGGCACAATGCCGCCTTAAGTGCAAGAAGAGTGTGACTTCTTAGAGTCTGTGCTTTGGACCTTTCCTGTGAGTCCAGTATTAGTATCCGACACACCACTGCAGGTTCAATGTACTCCT
The DNA here is from genome assembly GCF_023864345.2 of Schistocerca serialis cubense. Taxonomy (NCBI): domain Eukaryota; kingdom Metazoa; phylum Arthropoda; class Insecta; order Orthoptera; family Acrididae; genus Schistocerca; species Schistocerca serialis. The sequence continues at coordinate 35,314,736 of NC_064643.1, read as the reverse complement.
TGGACCCTCACATTGACGATGAAACACAGAAATCGCGTCGGAATTAAATACAAAAGGCACAATGCCGCCTTAAATATAAGAACAGAGACTCCTCTTACAGTCGCTGTTTTGAGCATTCCCTGTGAGACCAGTATTAGTTTCTGACACACCACTGCAGGTTCAATGTATTCCTTGGACATACACATTGTCGATGAAACACTGAAATTTAATCGGAATCGAATACATAACTCACAATGCCGCCTAAAGTGCAAGAAGAGTGAGACTTCTTAGAGTCTGTGCTTTGATCCTTTCCTATGAGACCAGTATTAGTTTCCGATACACCACTGCATGTTCAATGTATTCCTAGGACATACACATTGACGATAATCCACTGAAATTACATCGGAATTAAATACAAAAGGCGCAGTGCCACCTTAAGTGCAAGAAGAGTGAGACTTCTTAGAGTCTGTGCTTTGATCCTTTCCTGTGAGAGCAGTATTAGTTTGAGATACACCACTGCAGTTTCAATGTGTTCCTTGGACCTTCACATTGACGATGAATCACAGATATCGCATCGGAATTAAATAGAAAAGGAACAATGCCGCCTTAAGTACAAGAATAGAGACTCTTCTTTCAGACGGTGTTTTGAGCATTCCCTGTGAGTCCAGTCTTAGTTTCCGATACACCACTGCAGGTTCAGTGTATTCCTAGGATATACACGTTGCCGATGAACCACTGAAAGTACATCGGAATTAAATACAAAAGGCGCAATGCCGCCTTAACTGCAAGAAAAGTGAGACTTCCTAGAGGTTGTGCTTTGATCCTTACCTGTGAGACCAGAATTAGTTTCCGATAAACCACTGCAGGTTCAATGTATTCCTTGGACCTTCACATTGATGATGAAACACAGAAATCGCATCGCAATTAAATACAAAAGGCACAATGCCGCCTTAACTGCACCAATAGAGACTCTTCTTACAGTCGGTGGTTTTAGCATTCCCTGTGAGACCAGTATTGGTTTCTGATACACCACTGCAGGTTCAATGTATTCCTTGGACACAAACGTTGACGATATAACACTGAAATAAGATCGGAATTAAATACAAAAGGCACAATGCCACCTTAAGTGCAAGAAAAGTGAGACTTCTTAGAGTCTGTGCTTTGATCCTTTCCTGTGAGACCGGTATTAGTTTCCGATACACCACTGCAGGTTCAATGTATTCCTTGGACCTTCACAATGACGATGAAACACAGAAATCGCATCGAAATTAAATACAAAAGGCACAATGCCGCCCTAAGTACAAGAATAGAGACTCTTCTTACAGTCGGTGATTTGAGCTTTCCCTGTGAGACCAGTATTAGTTTCCGATACACCACTGCAGGTTCAATGTATTCCTTGGACATTCACATTGACGATGAAACACAGATATCGCAACGGAATTAAATACTAAAGGCACATTGCCGACTTAAGTGCAAGAAGAGTGTGACTTTTTAGTGTCTGTGCTTTGATCCTTTCCTGTTAGACCAGTATTAGTTTCCGATACACCACTGCAGGTTTAATGTATTCCTTGGACCTTCACATTGACGATGTAACACAGAAAGCGCATCGCAATTAAATACAAAAGGCACAATGCCGCCTTAAGTGCAAGAAGAGTGAGACTTCTTAGAGTCTGTGCTTTGATCCTTTCCTGTGAGACCGGTATTAGTTTCCGATACACCACTGAAGGTTCAATGTGTTCCTTGGACCTTCACATTGACGATGAAACACAGACATCACATCGGACTTAAATACAAAAAGGCAAAATGCCGCTTTAAGTACAAGAATAGAGAGTCTTCTTACATTCGGTGCTTTGACCGTTCCCTGTGGGACCAGTATTAGTTTCCGATACACCACTGCTGGTTCAATGTATTCCGTGGACCTTCACATTGACGATGAAACACAGAAATCGCATCGGAATAAAATACAAAAGGCTCAATGCAACCTGAAGTGCAAGAAGAGTGAGACGTCTTAGAGTCTGCGCTTTGATCCTTTCCTGTGAGACCAGTATTAGTGTCCGATGCACAACTGCAGGTTCAATGTATTCCTTGGACACACACATTGACGATGAAACACAGAAATCGCAACGGCATTAAATAAAAAAGGCACAATGCCGCCTTAAGTACAAGAATAGAAACCCTTCCTACTGTCGGTGCTTAGAGCATTCCCTGTGAGACCAGTATTAGCTTCCGATACACCACTGCAGGTTCAATGTAATCCTTGGACCTTCACATTGATGATGAAACACAGAAATCGCATCCGAATTAATTACAAAAGGCTCATTCCAACCCTAAGTGCAAGAAGAGTGAGATGTCTTAGAGTCTGTGCTTTGATACTTTCCTGTGAGACCAGTATTAGTTTCCGATACACCACTGCAGGTTCAATGTCTTCCTTGGACCTTCACATTGACGATGACACACAGAAATCGCATCGTAATTAAATACAAAAGGCACAATGCCGCCTTAAGTGCAAGAAGAGTGAGACTTCTGAGAGTCTGTGCTTTGATCCTTTCCTGTGAGACAAGTATTAGTTTCCGATACACCACTGTAGGTTCAATGTATTCCTCGGACCTTCACATTGACGATGAGACACAGAAATCGCATCGTAATTAAATACAAAAGGCACAATGCCGCCTTAAGGGCAAGAAGAGGGAGACTTCTTAGAGTCTGTGCTTTGATACTTTCCTGTGAGACCAGTATTAGTTTCCGATACACCACTGCAGGTTCAATGTATTCCTTGGACCTTCACATTGACGATGAAACACAAAAATCGCATCGGAAATAAATACCAAAGGCACAATGCCGCCTTAAGTGCAAGAATAGAGACTCTTCTAACAGTCGGTGCTTTGAGCATTCCCTGTGAGACCAGTATTAGCTTCCGATACACCACTGCAGGTTCAATGTAATCCTTGGACTTTCACATTGATGATGAAACACAGAAATCGCATCCGAATTAAATACAAAAGGCTCATTGCAACTCTAAGTGCAAGAAGAGTGAGATGTCTTAGAGTCTGTGCTTTGATACTTTCCTGTGAGACCAGTATTAGTTTCCGATACACCACTGCAGGTTCAATGTATTCCTTGGACCTTCACATTGACGATGACACACAGAAATCGCATCGTAATTAAATACAAAAGGCACATTGCCGCCTTAAGTGCAAGAAGAGTGAGACTTCTGAGAGTCTGTGCTTTGATCCTTTCCTGTGAGGCAAGTATTAGTTTCCGATACACCACTGTAGGTTCAATGTATTCCTTGGACCTTCACATTGACGATGAAACACAGAAATCACATCGTAATTAAATACAAAAGGCACAATGCCGCCTTAAGTGCAAGAAGAGGGAGACTTCTTAGAGTCTGTGCTTTGATACTTTCCTGTGAGACCAGTATTAGTTTCCGATACACCACTGCAGGTTCAATGTATTCCTTGGACCTTCACATTGACGATGAAACACAAAAATCGCATCGGAAATAAATACCAAAGGCACAATGCCGCCTTAAGTACAAGAATAGAGACTCTTCTAACAGTCGGTGCTTTAAGCATTCCCTGTGAGACCTGTATTGGTTTCCGATACACCACTGCCGGTTCAATGTATTCCTTGGACCTTCACATTGACGATGATACATAGAAATCGCATCTGAGTTAAATACAAAAGGCACAATGCCGCCTTAAGTGCAAGAACAGAGACTCTTCTTACAGTCGGTGCTTTGATCCTTTCCTGTAAGACCAGTATTAGTGTATGATACATCACTGCAGGTTCAATGTATTCCTTGGACCTTCACAATGACGATGAAACACAGAAGTCGCATCGGAATTAAATACAAAAGGCACAATGCCGCCTTAAGAGCAAGAAGATTGTGACTTCTTAGATTCTGTGCTTTGATCCTTTCCTGTGAGACCGGTATTAGTTTCCGATACACCACTGCAGGTTTAATGTATTCCTTGGACCATCACATTGACGATGAAACACTGAAATCGCATCGGAATTAAATACAAATGGCACAATGCCGCCTTAAGTGCAAGAAGTGTGAGACTTCTTAGAGTGTGTGCTTTGATCCTTTCCAGTGAGACCGGTATTAGTTTCCGATACACCACTGCAGGTTTAATGTATTCCCTGGACCTTTACAATGACGATGAACCACAGAAATCGCATCGGAATTAAATACAAAAGGCACAATGCCGCCTTAAGTACAAGAATAGAAACTCATCTCACAGACGGTGCTTTGAGCGTTCCCTGTGAGACCAGTACTAGTTTCCGATACACCACTGCTGGCTCAATGTATTCCTTGGACATACGCATTGACGATGAAACACAGAAATCGCATCGGAATTAAATACAAAAGGCACAATGCCGCCCTAAGTACAAGAATAGAGACTCTTCTTACAGTCGGTGCTTTGAGCATTCCCTGTGAGACCAGTATTAGTTTCCGATACACCTCTGCAGGTTCAACGTATTCCTTGGACATACACATTGACGATGAATATCGGAAATCACATCGGAATCAAATACAGAAGGCACAATACCGTTTTAAGTACAAGAATAGAGACTCTTCTTACAGTCGGTGCATTTAGCATTCCCTGTGAGACCAGTATTAGATTCCGATACACCACTGCAGGTTCAATGTATTCCTTGGACTTTCACATTGACGATGAAACACAGAAATCGCATCGGAATTAAAAACAAAAGGCTCAATGCAACCTGAAGTGCAAGATGAGTGAGACGTCTTAGAGTCTGGGCTTTGATCCTTTCCTGTGAGACCAGTATTAGTTTCCGATGCACCACTGCAGGTTCAATGTATTCCTTGGACATACACATTGGCGATGAAACACAGAAATGGCAACGGAAATAAATACAAAAGGCACAATGCCGCCTTAAGTACAAGAACAGAGACTCTTCTTACAGTCGGTGCTTTGATCCTTTCCTTTGAGACCAGTATTAGTTTATGATACATCACTGCAGGTTCAATGTATTCCTTGGACCTTCACAATGACGATGAAACACAGAAATCGCATCGGAATTAAATACAAAAGGCACAATGCCGCCTTAAGGGCAAGAAGAGTGTGACTTCTTAGATTCTGTGCTTTGATCCTTTCCTGTGAGACCAGTATTAGTTTCCGATACACCACTGCAGGTTTAATGTATTCCTTGGACCTTCACATTGACGATGAAACACTGAAATCGCATCGGAATTAAATACAAATGGCACAATGCCGCCTTAAGTGCAAGAAGTGTGAGACTTCTTAGTGTGTGTGCTTTGATCCTTTCCTGTGAGGCCGGTATAAGTTTCCGATACACCACTGCAGGTTCAATGTATTCCCTGGACCTTTACAATGACGATGAAACACAGAAATCGCATCGGAATGAAATACAAAAGGCACAATGCCGCCTTAAGTACAAGAATAGAAACTCATCTTACAGTCGGTGCTTTGAGCGTTCCCTGTGAGACCAGTATTAGTTTCCGATACACCACTGCTGGTTCAATGTATTCCTTGGACATACACATTGATGATGAAACACTGAAATTACATTGGAATTAAATACAAAAGACACAATGCCGCCTTAAGTGCAAGAAGAGTGAGACTTTTTAGAGTCTGTCCTTTGATCCTTTCCTGTGAGACCAGTACTAGTTTCCGATACACCACTGATGGTTTAATGTATTCCTTGGACCTTCACATTGACGATGAAACACAGAAATCGCATGGGAATTATATAAAAAGGACTCAATGCCGCATTAAGTGCAAGTAGAGTGAGACTTCTTAGAGTCTGTGCTTTGATCCGTTCCTGTGAGACCAGTATTAGTTTCCGATACACCACTGCAGGTTCAATGTATTCCTTGGACATTCACATTGAAGATGAAACACAGAAATCGCATCGGAATTAAATACAAAAGGCTCATTGCAACCTTAAGTGCAAGAAGAGTGAGACGTCTTTGAGTCTGTGCTTTGTTCCTTTCCTGTGAGACCAGTATTAGTTTCCGATGCACCACTGCAGGTTCAATGTATTCCTTGTACATACACATTGACGATGAAACACAGAAATCGCATCGGAATTAAATACAAAAGGCACAATGCCGCCTTAAGTGCAAGAAGGGTGAGACTTCTTAGAGTTTCTGATTTGATAGTTTCCTGTGAGACCAGTATTAGTTTCCGATACACCACTGCAGGTTCAATGTATGCCTGGCACCTTCACATTGACGATGAAAAACGGAAATCGCATCGGAATTAAATACAAATAGGCACAATGCCGCCTTAAGTACAAGAATAGAGACTCTTCTTACATTCGGTGCTTTGAGCATTCCCTGTGAGACCTGTATTAGTTTCCGATACACCACAGCAGGTTCAATGTATTCCTTGGACCTTCACATTGACGATGATACATAGAAATCGCATCGGAGTTAAATACAAAAGCCACAATGCCGCCTTAAGTACAAGAGTAGAGACTCTTCTTACAGTCGGTGATTTGAGCATTTCCTGTGATACCAGTATTAGGTTCCGATGCACCACTGCAGGTTCAATGAATTCCTTGGACATACGCATTGACGATGAAACACAGAAATCGCATCGGAATTAAATACAAAAGGCACAATGCCGCCCTATGTACATGAATAGAGACTCTTCTTACAGTCGGTGCTTTGAGCATTCCCTGTGAGACCAGTATTAGTTTCCGATACACCTCTGCAGGTTCAACGTATTCCTTGGACATACACATTGACGATGAATATCGGAAATCACATCGGAATTAAATACAGAAGGCACAATACCGTTTTAAGTACAAGAATAGAGACTCTTCTTACATTCGGTGCATTTAGCATTCCTTGTGAGACCAGTATTAGATTCCGATACACCACTGCAGGTTCAATGTATTCCTTGGACTTTCACATTGACGATGAAACACAGAAATCGCATCGGAATTAAAAACAAAAGGCTCAATGCAACCTGAAGTGCAAGATGAGTGAGACGTCTTAGAGTCTGGGCTTTGATCCTTTCCTGTGAGACCAGTATTAGTTTCCGATGCACCACTGCAGGTTCAATGTATTCCTTGGACATACACATTGGCGATGAAACACAGAAATCGCAACGGAAATATATACAAAAGGCACAATGCCGCCTTAAGTACAAGAACAGAGACTCTTCTTACAGTCGGTGCTTTGATCCTTTCCTGTGAGACCAGTATTAGTTTATGATACATCACTGCAGGTTCAATGTATTCCTTGGACCTTCACATTGACGATGAAACACTGAAATCGTATCGGAATTAAATCCAAATGGCACAATGCCGCCTTAAGTGCAAGAAGTGTGAGACTTCTTAGTGTGTGTGCTTTGATCCTTTCCTGTGAGACCGGTATTAGTTTCCGATACACCACTGCAGGTTCAATGTATTCCCTGGACCTTTACAATGACGATGAAACACAGAAATCGCATCGGAATTAAATACAAAAGGCACAATGCCGCCTTAAGTACAAGAATAGAAACTCATCTTACAGTCGGTGCTTTGAGCGTTCCCTGTGAGACCAGTATTAGTTTCCGATACACCACTGCTGGTTCAATGTATTCCTTGGACATACACATTGATGATGAAACACTGAAATTACACTGGAATTAAATACAAAAGACACAATGCCGCCTTAAGTGCAAGAAGAGTGAGACTTTTTAGAGTCTGTCCTTTGATCCTTTCCTGTGAGACCAGTATTAGTTTCCGATACACCACTGATGGTTTAATGTATTCCTTGGACCTTCACATTGACGATGAAACACAGAAATCGCATGGGAATTAAATAAAAAGGGCTCAATGCCGCATTAAGTGCAAGTAGAGTGAGACTTCTTAGAGTCTGTGCTTTGATCCTTTCCTGTGAGACCAGTATTAGTTTCCGATACACCACTGCAGGTTCAATGTATTCCTTGGACCTTCACATTGAAGATGAAACACAGAAATCGCATCGTAATTAAATACAAAAGGCTCATTGCAACCTTAAGTGCAAGAAGAGTGAGACGTCTTTGAGTCTGTGCTTTGATCCTTTCCTGTGAGACCAGTATTAGTTTCCGATGCACCACTGCAGGTTCAATGTATTCCTTGTACATACACATTGACGATGAAACACAGAAATCGCATCGGAATTAAATACAAAAGGCACAATGCCGCCTTAAGTGCAAGAAGAGTGAGACTTCTTAGAGTCTCTGATTTGTTCCTTTCCTGTGAGACCAGTATTAGTTTCCGATACACCACTGCAGGTTCAATGTATGCCTGGCACCTTCACATTGACGATGAAACACAGAAATCGTATCGGAATTAAATACAAATAGGCACAATGCCGCCTTAAGTACAAGAATAGAGACTCTTCTTACATTCGGTGCTTTGAGCATTCCCTGTGAGTATTGTATTAGTTTCCGATACACCACTGCAGGTTCAATGTATTCCTTGGACCTTCACATTGACGATGATACATAGAAATCGCATCGGAATTAAATACAAAAGCCACAATGCCGCCTTAAGTACAAGAATAGAGACTCTTCTTACAGTCGGTGATTTGAGCATTTCCTGTGATACCAGTATTAGGTTCCGATGCACCACTGCAGGTTCAATGAATTCCTTGGACATACACATTGACGATGAAACACAGAATTCGCATCGGAATTAAATACAACAGGCACAATGCCGCCCTGAGTACAAGAATAGAGACCCTTCTTACAGTCGGTGCTTTGAGCATTCCCTGTGAGACCAGTATTATTTTCCGATACACCTCTACAGGTTCAACGTATTCCTTGGACATACACATTGACGATGAAAATCTGAAATCGCATCGGAATTAAATACAGAAGGCACAATAGCGTTTTAAGTACAAGAATAGAGACTCTTCTTTCAGTCGGTGCTTTTAGCATTCCCTGTGAGACCAGTATTAGATTCCGATACACCACTGCAGGTTCAATGTATTCCTTGGACATACACATTGACGATGATACACAGAAATCGCATCGGAATTAAATACAAAAGGCACAATGCCGCCTTTCGTACAAGAATAAGACTCTTCTTACAGTCGGTGCTTTGAGCATTTTCTGTGAGACCAGTATTAGCTTCCGATACACCACTGCAGGTTCAATGTATTCCTTGGACATACACATTGACGATGAAACACAGAAATCGCATCGGAATTAAATACCAAAGGCACAATGCCGCCTTAGGTACAAGAATAGAGACTCTTCTTACAGTCGGTGGTTTGAGCTTTCCCTGTGAGACCTGTATTTGTTTCCGATACACCACTGCAGGTTCAATGTATTCCTTGAACCTTAACATTGATGATGATACATAGATATCGCATCGGAATTAAATACAAAAGGCACAATGCCGCCTTAAGTACAAGAAAAGAGACTCTTCTTATGGTCGGTGTTTTGAACATTCCCTGTGAGACCAGTATTAGGTTCCGATGCACCACTGCAGGTTCAATGTATTCTTTGGACACACACGTTGCCGATGAAACACAGAAATCGAATCGGAATTAAAAACAAAAGGCACAATGCCGCCCTAAGTACAAGAATAGAGACTCTTCTTACAGTCGGTGCTTTGAGCATTCCCTGTGAGGCAAGTATTAGTTTCCGATACACCACTGCAGGTTCAATGTATTACTTAGACATACACATTGACGATGATACACAGAAATCGCTTCGGAATTAAATACAAAAGGCACAATGCCGCCTTTAGTACAAGAATAGAGACTCTTCCTACAGTCGGTGCTTAGAGCATTCCCTGTGAGACCAGTATTAGCTTCCGATACACCACTGCAAGGTTCAACGTTTTCCTTGGACTTACACATTGACGATGAACCATAGAAATCGCATCGGAATTAAATACAAAAGGCACAATGCCACCTTAAGTACAAGAATAGAGACTCTTCTTACAGTCGGTGCTTTGAGCTTTCCCTGTGAGACCAGTATTAGTTTCCAATACACCACTGCAGGTTCAATGTATTCCTTGGACCTTCACATTGACGATGAAACACAGAAATCGCATCGGAATTAAATACAAAAGGCACAATGCCGCCTTAAGTGCAAGACGAGTGAGACCTCTCAGAGTCTGTGCTTTGATCCTTTCCTGTGAGACCAGTATTGGTTTCCAATACACCACTACAGGTTCAATGTATTCCTTGGATGTACACGTTGGTGATGAAAAACTGAAATTAGAATGGAATTAAATACAAAAGGCACAATGCCGCCTCAAGTTCAAGTAGAGTGAGACTTCTTAGAGTCTGTGCTTTGATCCTTTCCTGTGAGACCAGTACTAGTTTCCGATACACCACTGCAGGTTCAATGTATTCCTTGGACCTTCACATTGACGATGAAACACAGAAATCGCATCGGAATTAAATACAAAAGGCACAATGCCGCCTTAAGTGCAAGACGAGTGAGACCTCTCAGAGTCTGTGCTTTGATCCTTTCCTGTGAGACAAGTATTGGTTTCCAATACACCACTACAGGTTCAATGTATTCCTTGAATGTACACGTTGGTGATGAAAAACTGAAATTAGAATGGAATTAAATACAAAAGGCACAATGACGCCTCAAGTTCAAGTAGAGTGAGACTTCTTAGAGTCTTTGCTTTGATCCTTTCCTGTGAGACCAGTATTAGTTTCCGATACACCACTGCAGGTTCAATGTATTCCTTGGACCTTCACATTGACGATGAAACACAGAAATCGCATCGGAATTAAATACAAAAGTCACAATGCCCCATTAAGTACAAGAATAGAGACTCTTCTTACAGGCGGTGCTTTGAGCTTTCCCTGTGAGACCAGTATTAGTTTCCGATACACCACTGCTGGTTTAATGTATTCCTTGGACCTTCACATTGACGAAGAAACACAGAAATCGCATCGGAGTTAAATACAAAAGGCACAATGCCGCCTTAAGTGCAAGAAGAGTGAGACTTTTTAGAGTCTGTGCTTTGATCCTTTCCTTTGAGACCGGTATTAGTTTCCGATACACCACTGCAGGTTCAATGTATTCCTTGGACATACACATTGACGATGAAACACAGAAATCGCATCGGAATTAAATACCAAAGGCACAATGCCGCCTTAGGTACAAGAATAGAGACTCTTCTTACAGTCGGTGCTTTGAGCTTTCCCTGTGAGACCTGTATTTGTTTCCGATACACCACTGCAGGTTCAATGTATTCCTTGAACCTTAACATTGACGATGATACATAGATATCGCATCGGAATTAAATACAAAAGGCACAATGCCGCCTTAAGTACAAGAATAGAGACTCTTCTTACAGTCGGTGTTTTGAGCATTCCCTGTGAGACCAGTATTAGGTTCCGATGCACCACTGCAGGTTCAATGTATTCTTTGGACACACACGTTGCCGTTGAAACCCAGAAATCGCATCGGAATTAAAAACAAAAGGCACAATGCCGCCTTAAGTACAAGAATAGAGACTCTTCTTACAGTCGGTGCTTTGAGCATTCCCTGTGAGACAAGTATTAGTTTCCGATACACCACTGCAGGTTCAATGTATTACTTTGACATACACATTGACGATGATACACAGAAATCGCTTCGGAATTAAATACAAAAGGCACAATGCCGCCTTTAGTACAAGAATACAGACTCTTCCTACAGTCGGTGCATACAGCATTCCCTGTGAGACCAGTACTAGCTTCCGATACACCACTGCAAGGTTCAATGTTTTCCTTGGACTTACACATTGACGATGAACCACAGAAATCGCATCGGAATTAAATACAAAAGGCACAATGCCGCCTTAAGTACAAGAATAGAGACTCTTCTTACAGTCGGCGCTTTGAGCTTTCCCTGTGAGGCCAGTATTAGTTTCCGATACACAACTGCAGGTTCAATGTATTCCTTGGACCTTCACATTGACGATGAAACACAGAAATCGCATCGGAATTAAATACAAAAGGCACAATGCCGCCTTAAGTGCAAGACGAGTGAGACCTCTCAGAGTCTGTGCTTTGATCCTTTCCTGTGAGACAAGTATTGGTTTCCAATACACCACTACAGGTTCAATGTATTCCTTGAATGTACACGTTGGTGATGAAAAACTGAAATTAGAATGGAATTAAATACAAAAGGCACAATGACGCCTCAAGTTCAAGTAGAGTGAGACTTCTTAGAGTCTTTGCTTTGATCCTTTCCTGTGAGACCAGTATTAGTTTCCGATACACCACTGCAGGTTCATTGTATTCCTAGGACCTTCACATTGACGATGAAACACAGATATAGCAACTTAATTAAATACAAAAGGCACAATGCCGCCTTAAGTGCAATAAGAGTGTGACTTCTTAGAGTCTGTGCTTTGATCCTTTCCTGGGAGACCAGTATTAGTTTCCCATACACCACTAAAGGTTCAATGTATTCCTTGGACCTTCACTTTGACGATGAAACACAGAAATCGCATCGGAATTAAAAACAAAAGGCACAATGCCGTTTAAGTACAAGAAGAGTGAGACTTCTTGGTGTCTGTGCTTTGATCCTTTCCTGTGAGACCAGTATTAGTTTCCGATACACCACTACAGGTTCAATGTATTCCTTGGACCTTCACATTGACGATGAAACACAGAAATCGCATCGGAATTAAATACAAAAGTCACAAAGCCCCATTAAGTACAAGAATAGAGACTCTTCTTACAGGCGGTGCTTTGAGCTTTCCCTGTGAGACCAGTATTAGTTTCCGATACACCACTGCTGGTTTAAAGTATTCCTTGGACCTTCACATTGACGATGAAAGACAGAAATCGCATCGGAATTAAATACAAAAGGCACAATGCCGCCTTAAGTGCAAGAAGAGTGAGACCTCTTAGAGCCTGTGCTTTGATCCTTTCCTTTGAGACTGGTATTACTTTCCGACACACCACTGCAGGTTCAATGTATTCCTTGGACCTTCACAATGACGATGAAACACAGAAATCGCATCGGAATTAAATACAGAAGGCACAATGCCGCCTTAAGTACAAGAATAGAGACTCTTCTTACAGACGGTGCTTTGAGCTTTCCCTGTGAGGCCAGTATTAGTTTCCGATACACCACTGCAGGTTCAATGTATTCCTTGGACCCTCACATTGACGATAAATCACAGAAATCGCATCGGAATTAAATACAAACGGCACAATGTCGCCATAAGTGCAAGACGAGTGAGACTTCTTAGAGTCTGTGCTTTGATCCTTTCCTGTGAGACCAGTATTGGTTTCCGATACACCACTGCAGCTTCAATGTATTCCTTGGACCTTCACGTTGACGATGAAACACAGAAATCGCATCGTAATGAAATATAAAAGGCACAATGCCGCCTTTAGTGCAAGAAGAGTGAGACTTCTTGGAGTCTGTGCTTTGATCCTTTCCTATGAGAAAAGTATTAGTTTCCGATACACCACTGCAGGTTCAATGTATTCCTTGGACTTTTACATTGACGATGAAACACAGAAATAGCATTGGAATTAAATACCAAAGGCACAATGCCGCCTTAAGTACAAGAATAGAGACTCTTCTTACAGTCGGTGCTTTGAGCATTCCCTGTGAGACCTGTATTAGTTTCCGATACACCACTGCATGTTCAATGGATTCCTTGGACCTTCACATTGACGATGATACATAGAAATCGCATCGGAATTAAATACAAAAGGCACAATGCCGCCTTAAGTACAAGAATAGAAACTCTTCTTACAGTCGGTGTTTTGAGCATTCGCTGTGAGATCAGTATTAGGTTCCGATGCACCACTGCAGGTTCAATGTATTCCTTGGACATACACATTGACGATGAAACACAGAAATCGCATCGGAATTAAATACAAAAGGCACAATGCCGCCCTAAGTACAAGAATAGGGACTCTTCTTACAGTCGGTGCTTTAAGCATTCCCTGTGAGACCAGTTTTAGGTTCCGATACACCACTTCAGGTTCAATGTATTCGTTGGACATACATATTGACGATGAAACACAGAAATCGCATCGGAATTAAATACAAAAGGCACAATGCCGCCTTAAGTACAAGAATAGAGACTCTTCTTACAGTCGGTGCTTTGAGCATTCCCTGTGAGACCAGTATTAGTTTCCGATACACCACCGCCGGCTCAATGTATTCCTTGGACCTTCACATTGACGATGAAACACAGAAATCGCATCGGAGTTAAATACAAAAGGCTCAATGCAACCTGAAGTGCAAGAAGAGTGAGACGTCTTAGAGTCTGGGCTTTGATTCTTTCCTGTGTGACCAGTATTAGTTTCCGATGCACCACTGCAGGTTCAATGTATTCCTTGGACCTTCACAATGACGATAAAAACACAGAAATCGCATCTGAATTAAATACAAAAGGCACAATGCCGCCTTAAGTACAAGAATAGAGACTCTTCCTACTGTCGGTGCTTGGAGCATTCCCTGCGAGTCCAGTATTAGTTTCCGATACACCACCGCCGGTTCAATGTATTCCTTGGACCTTCACATTGACGATGAAACACAGAAATCGCATCGGAGTTAAATACAAAAGGCTCAATGCAACCTGAAGTGCAAGATGAGTGAGACGTCTTAGAGTCTGGGCTTTGATTCTTTCCTGTGTGACCAGTATTAGTTTCCGATGCACCACTGCAGGTTCAATGTATTCCTTGGACCTTCACAATGACGATAAAAACACAGAAATCATATCTGAATTAAATACAAAAGGCACAATGCCGCCTTAAGTACAAGAATAGAGACTCTTCCTACAGTCGGTGCTTGGAGCATTCCCTGTGAGTCCAGTATTAGTTTCCGATACACCACTGCAGGTTCAATGTATTCCTTGGATATTCACATTGACGATGAAACACAGATATCGCAACGGAATGAAATACAAAAGGCACAATGCCGCCTTAAGTGCAAGAAGAGTGTGACTTCTTAGAGTCTGAGCTTTGATCCTTTCCTGTGAGACCAGTATTAGTTTCCGATACACCACTGCAGGTTTAATGTAATCCTTGGAGCTTCAGATTGACGATGATACACAGAAATCGCATCGGAATTAAATACAAAAGGCACAATGCCGCCCTAAGTACAAGACTAGAGGCTCTTCTTACAGTCGGTGCTTTGAGCATTCCCTGTGAGTCCAGTATTAGTTTCCGATACACCACTGCAGGTTCAATGTATTCCTTGGACATACACATTGACGATGAAACACAGAAATCGCATCGGAATTAAATAAAAAAGGCACAATGCCGCCTTAAGTGCAAGAAGAGTGAGACTTCTTAAAGTCTGTGCTTTGAGCCTTTCCTGTGAGACCAGTATTTGTTTCCGATACACCACTGCAGGTTCAATGTATACCATGTACGTACACGTTGGTGATGAAAAACTGAAATAAGATCGGAATTAAATACAAAAGGCACAATGCCGCCTTAAGTGCAAGAAGAGAAAGACTTTTTAGAGTCTGTGCTTTGATCCTTTCCTGTGACACCAGTATTAGTTTCCGATGCACAACTGCAGGTTCAATGTATTCCTTGGACATACAAATTGACGATGAAACACAGAAATCGCAACGGAATTAAATACAAAAGGCACAATGCCGCCTTAAGTACAAGAATAGAGACTCTTCCTACAGTCGGTGCTTAGAGCATTCCCTGTGAGACCAGTATTAGCTTCCGATACACCACTGCAGGTTCAATGTATTCCTTGGACATTCACATTGACGATGAAACACAGATATCGCAACGGAATTAAATACAAAAGGCACAATGCCGCCTTAAGTGCAAGAAGAGTGTGACTTCTTAAAGTCTGTGGTTTGATCCTTTCCTGTGAGACCAGTATTAGTTTCCGATACACCGCTGCAGGTTCAATATGTTCCTTGGACCTTCACAATGACGATGATACATAGAAATCGCATCGGAATTAAATACAAAAGGCACAATGCCGCCTAAAGTACAAGAATAGAGACTCTTCTTACAGTCTGTGTTTTGAGCATTCCCAGTGAGACCAGTATTAGGTTCCGATGCACCACTGCAGGTTCAATGTATTCCTTGGACATACACATTGACGATGAAACACAGAAATCGCATCGGAATTAAATACAAAAGGCACAATGCCGCCGTAAGTACAAGAATAGAGACTCTTCTTACAGTCGGTGCTTTGAGCATTCCCTGTGAGACCAGTATTAGTTTCCGATACACCACTGCAGGTTCAATGTATTCCTTGGACCTTCACATTGACGATGAAACACAGAAATCGCATAGGAATTAAATACAAAAGGCACAATGCCCCATTAAGTACAAGAATAGAGACTCTTCTTACAGGCGGTGCTTAGAGCTTTCCCTGTGAGACCAGTATTAGTTTCCGATACACCACTGCAGGTTTAATGTATTCCTTGGACCTTCACATTGACGATGAAACACAGAAATGGCATCGGAATTAAATAAAAAAGGCACAATGCCTCCTTAAGAGCAAGAAGAGTGAGACTTCTTAGAGTCTGCGCTTTGATCCTTTCCTGTGAGACCGGTATTAGTTTCCGATACACCACTGCAGGTTCAATGTATTCCTTGGACCTTCACAATGACGATAGAAACACACAAATCGCATCGGAATTAAATATAAAAGGCACAATGCCACCTTAAGTACAAGAATTGAGACCCTTCTTACAGTCGATGCTTTGAGCTTTCCCTGTGAGACCAGTATTAGTTTCCGATACACCACTGCAGGTTCATTATATTCCTTGGACATTCCCATTGACGATGAAACACAGATATCGCAACGGAATTAAATACAAAAGGCACAATGCCGCCTTAAGTGCAAGAAGAGTGTGACTTCTTAGAGTCTGAGCTATGATCCTCTCCTGTGTGACCAGTATTAGTTTCTGATACACCACTGCAGGTCTAATGTATCCCTTGGACCTTCAAATTGACGATGAAACACAGAAATCGTACCGGAATTAAATACAAAAGTCACAATGCTGCCATAAGTGCAAGAAGAGTAAGACTTCTTAGAGTCTGTGGTTGATCCTTTCCTGTGACACTAGTATTAGTTTCCGATCCACCACTGAAGGTTCAATGTATTCCTTGGACCTTCACATTGACGATGAAACAGAGAAATCGCATCGGAATTAAATACAAAAGGCTCAATGAACCTTAAGTACAAGAATAGAGACTCTTCTTACAGTCGGTGCTTTGAGCATTCCCTGTGGGACCAGTATTAGTTTCCGATACACCACTGCAGGTTCAATGTATTCCTTGGACATACACATTGACGATGAAACACAGAAATCGCATCGGAATTAAATACAAAAGGCACAATGCCGCCCTAGGTACAAGAATAAAGACTCTTCTTACAGTCGGTGCTTTAAGCATTCCCTGTGAGACGAGTATTAGTTTCCGATACACCACTGCAGGTTCTATGTATTCCTTGGACATACACATTGACGATGAAACACTGAAATTAAATCGCAATAGAATACAAAACTCACAATGCCGCATTAAGTGCAAGAAGAGTGAGACTTCTTAGCGTCTGTGCTTTGATCCTTGCCTGTGAGACCAGTATTAGTTTCCGATACACCACTGCAGGTTCAATGTATTCCTTGGACCTTCCCATTGTCGATGAAACACAGAAATCGCATCGGAATTAAATACAAAAGACACAATGCCGCCTTAAGTGCAAGAAGAGTGAGACTTCTTGGGGTCTGTGCTTTGATCCTTTCATGTGAGACCAGTATTAGTTTGCGATACACCACTGCAGGTTCAATGTATTCCTTGGACATTCACATTGACGATGAAACACAGATATCGCAACGGAATTAAATACAAAAGGCACAATGACGCCTTAAGTGCAAGAAGAGTGTGACTTCTTAGAGTCTGTGATTTGATCCTTTCCTGTGAGACCAGTATTAGTTTCCGATACATCACTGCAGGTTCCATGTATTCCATGGACCTTCACATTGACGATGAAACACAGAAATCGCATCGGAATTAAATACAAAAGGCACAATGCCACCTTAAGTGCAAGAAGAGTGAGAGTTTTTAGAGTCTGTGCTTTGATCCTTTCCTGTGAGACCAGTATTAGTTTCCGATACACCACTGCAGGTTCAAAGTATTCCTTGGACCGTCACATTGACGATGAAACATAGAAATCGCAACGGAATTAAATACCAAAGGCACAATGCCGCCTTAAGTACAAGAATAGAGACTCTTCTTACAGTCGGTGCTTTGAGCATTCCCTGTGAGACCAGTATTAGTTTCCAATACACCACTGCAGGTACAATGTATTCCTTGGACCTTCACATTGACGATGATACATAGAAATTGCATCGGAATTAAATACAAAAGGCACGATGCCGCCTTAAGTACAACAGTATAGACTCTTCTTACAGTCGGTGTTTTGAGCATACCCTGTGAGACCAGTATTAGGTTCCGATGCACCACTGCAGGTTCAATGTATTCCTTGGACATACACATTGGCGATGAAACACAGAAATCGCGTCGGAATTAAATACAAAAGGCACAATGCCGCCGTAAGTACAAGAATAGAGACTCTTCTTACAGTCGGTGCTTTGAGCATTCCCTCTGAGATCAGTATTAGTTTCCGATACACCACTGCAGGTTCAATGTATTCCTTGGATATACACATTGACGATGAAACACAGAAATCGCATCGGAATTAAATACAAAGGGCACAATGCCGCCTTAAGTACAAGAATAGAGTCTCTTCTTACATTCGGTGCTTTGAGCATTCCCTGTGAGACCAGTATTAGTTTCCGATACACCACTGCAGGTTCAATGTATTCCTTGGACATACACGTTGGTGATGAAAAACTGAAATTAGATCGGAATTAAATACAAAAGGCACAATGCCGCCTTAAGTGCAAGAAGAGTGAGACTTCTTAGAGTCTGTGCTTTGATCCTTTCCCTTGAGACCAGTATTAGTTTCCGATACACCACTGCAGGTTCAATGTATTCCTTGGACAATCACATTGACGATGAAACACAGATATCGCAACGGAATTAAATACAAAATGCACAATGCCGCCTTAAGTGCAAGAAGAGTGTGACTTCTTAGAGTCTGTGCTTTGATCCTTTCCTTTGAGACCAGTATTAGTTTCCGATACACCACTGCAGGTTCAATGTATTGTTTCAAATGGCTCTAAGCACTATGGGACTTAACATCTGAGGTCATCAGTCCCCTACACTTAGAACTAATTAAACCTAACTAACCTAAGGACATCACACACAGGCATGCCCGCGGCAGGATTCGAACCTACGACCGTAGCAGCAGCGCGGTTCCAGACTGAAGCGCCTAGAACCGCTCAGCTACCGCGGCCGGCGTTCAATGTATTCCTTGGACCTTCACATTGACGATGAAACACAGAAATCGCATCAAAATTAAATACAAAAGGCACAATGCCGCCTTAAGTGCAAGAAGAGTGAGACTTCTTAGAGTCTGTGCTTTGATCCTTTCCTGTGAGAGCAGTATTAGTTTCCGATACACCACTGCAGGTTCAATGTATTCCTTGGACCTTCACATTGACGATGAAACACAGAAATCGCATCGGAATTAAATACAAAAGGCACAATGCGGCCCTAAGTACAAGAATAGGGACTCATCTTACAGTCGGTGCTTTGAGCATTCCCTGTGAGACCAGTATTAGTTTCCGATACACCACTGCAGGTTCAATGTTTTCCTTGGACATACACATTGACGATGACACACAGAAGTCGCATCGGAATTAAATACAAAAGGCACAATCCCGCCTTAAGTACAAGAATAGAGACTCTTCTTACAGTCGGTGCCTTGAGCATTCCCTGTGAGACCAGTATTAGTTTCCGATACACCACTGCAAATTCAATGTATTCCTTGGACCTTCACATTGACGATGAAACACAGGAATCGCATCGGGATTAAATACAAAAAGCTCAATGCAACCTGAAGTGCAAGAAGAGTGTGACTTCTTAGAGTCTGTGCTATGATCGTTTCCTTTGAGACCAGTATTAGTTTCCGATACACCACTGCAGGTTTTATGCATTCCTTGGACCTTCAAATTGACGATGAAACACAGAAATCGCATCGGAATTAAATACTAAAGGCACAATGCCGCCTTAAGTGCAAGAAGAGTGAGACTTCTTGGAGTCTACGCTTTGATCCTTTCCTGTGAGACCGGTATTAGTTTCCGATACACCACTGCAAGTTCAATGTATTCCTTGGACCTTCACAATGACGATGAAACACAGAAATCGCATCGGAATTAAATACAAAATTCACAATGCCGCCTTAAGTACAAGAATAGGGACGCTTCTTACAGTCGGTGCTTTGAGCGTTCCCTGTGAGACCAGTATTAGTTTCCGATACAACACTGCAGGTTCAATGTATTGTTTCAAATGGCTCTAAGCTCTATGGGACTTAACATCTGAGGTCATCAGTCCCCTAGACTTAGAACTAATTAAACCTAACTAACCTAAGGACATCACACACAGGCATGCCCGCGGCAGGATTCGAACCTACGACCGTAGCAGCAGCGCGGTTCCAGACTGAAGCGCCTAGAACCGCTCAGCTACCGCGGCCGGCGTTCAATGTATTCCTTGGACCTTCACATTGACGATGAAACACAGAAATCGCATCGGAATTAAATACAAAAGGCACAATGCCGCCTTAAGTGCAAGAAGAGTGAGACTTCTTAGAGTCTGTGCTTTGATCCTTTCCTGTGAGAGTAGTATTAGTTTCCGATACACCACTGTAGGTTCGATGTATTCCTTGGACCTTCACATTGACGATGAAACACAGAAATCGCATCGGAATTAAATACAAAAGGCACAATGCGGCCCTAAGGACAAGAATAGGGACTCATCTTACAGTCGGTGCTTTGAGCATTCCCTGTGAGACCAGTATTAGTTTCCGATACACCACTGCAAGTTCAATGTATTCCTTGGACCTTCACATTGACGATGAAACACAGGAATCGCATCAGAATTAAATACAAAAGGCTCAATGCAACCTGAAGTGCAAGAAGAGTGTGACTTCTTAGAGTCTGTGCTATGATCGTTTCCTGTGAGACCAGTATTAGTTTCCGATACACCACTGCAGGTTTTATGCATTCCTTGGACCTTCACATTGACGATGAAACACAGAAATCGCATCGGAATTAAATACGAAAGGCACAATGCCGCCTTAAGTGCAAAAAGAGTGAGACTTCTTGGAGTCTGTGCTTTGATCCTTTCCTGTGAGACCGGTATTAGTTTCCGATACACCACTGCAAGTTCAATGTATTCCTTGAACCTTCACAATGACGATGAAACACAGAAATCGCATCGGAATTAAATACAAAATTCACAATGCCGCCTTAAGTACAAAAATAGAGACGCTTCTTACAGTCGGTGCTTTGAGCGTTCCCTGTGAGACCAGTATTAGTTTCCGATACACCACTGCTGGTTCAATGTTTTCCTTGGACATACACATTGACGATGAAACACAGAAATCGCATCGGAATTGAATACAAAAGGCACAATGCCGCCTTAAGTACAAGAATAGAGACTCTTCTTACAGTCGGTGCTTTGAGCATTCCCTGCGAGACCAGTATTAGTTTCCGATACACCACTGCAGTTTCAATGTATTCCTTGGACCTTCAGATTGACGATGATACACAGGAATCGCATCGGAATTAAATACAAAAGGCACAATGCCGCCTTAAGTACAAGAATAGAGACTCTTCTTACAGTCGGTGCTATGAGCATTCCCTGTGAGACCAGTATTAGTTTCCGATACACCTCAGCATGTTCAATGTATTCCTTGGACATACACATTGACGATGAAACACTAAAATCGCATCGGAATTAAATACAGAAGGCACAATACCGCCTTAAGTACAAGATTAGAGACTCTTCTTAGAGTCGGTGCTTTGAGCATTCCCTGTGAGACCAGTATTAGTTTCCGATACACCACTGCGTGTTCGATGTATTCCTAGGACATACACATTGACGATGAACCACTGAAATTACATTGGAATTAAATACAAAAGGCGCAATGCCGCCTTAAGTGCAGGATGAGTGAGACTTCTTCGAGTCTGTGCTTTGATCCTTTCCTGTGAGACCTGTATTTGTTTCCGATACCCCACTGCAGGTTCAATGTGTTCCTTGGACCTCACATTGACGATGAAACACATATATCACATCGGAATTAAATACAAAAGTCACAATGCCGCTTTAAGTACAACAATAGAGACTCTTCTTACAGTCGGTGCTTTGAGCGTTCCCTGTGAGACCAGTATTAGATTCCGATACACCACTACTGGTTCAATGTATTCCTTGGACATACACATTGACGATGAAACACTCAAATTACATCGGAATTAAATACAAAAGCCACAATGCCGCCTTAAGTGCAAGAAGAGTGAGACTTCTAAGGGTCTGTCTTTTGATCCATTCCTGTGAGACCAGTATTAGTTTCCGATACACCACTGCAGGTTCAATGTATTCCCTGGACATACACATTGACGATGAAACAGTTAAATAACATCGAAATTAAATACAAAAGGCACAATGCCGACTTAAGTGCAATAAGAGTGAGACTTCTTAGAGTCTGTGCTTTGATCTTTTCTGTGAGACCAGTATTAGTTTCCGATACACCACTGCAGGTTCAATGTGTTCCTTGGACCTTTACATTGACGATGAAACAGATATCACATCGGAATTAAATACAAAAGGCACAATGCCGCTTTAAGTACAAGAATAGAGACTCTTCTTACAGTCGGTGCTTTGAGCGTTACCTGCGAGATCAGTATTAGTTTCCGATACACCACTGCTGGTTCAATGTATTCCTTGGACATACACATTGACAATGAACCACTGAAATTACTTCGGAATTAAATACAAAAGCCACAATGACGCCTTAAGTGCAAAAAGAGTGAGACTTCTTAGAGTCTGTCCTTCGATCCTTTCCTGTGAGACGAGTATTAGATTCCGATACACCACTGCAGGTTCAATGTATTCCTTGGACATACACATTGTCGATCAAACAATGAAGTTACATCGAAATTAAATACAAAAGGCACAATGCCGACTTAAGCGCAAGAAGAGTGAGACTTCTTAGAGTCTGTGCTTTGATCCTTTCCTGTGAGACCAGTATTAGTTTCCGATACACCACAGCAGGTTCAATGTATTCCTTGGACATTCACATTGACGATGAAACACAGAAATCGCATCGGAATTAAATATAAAAGACACAATGCCGCCTTAAGTACAAGAATAGAGACTCTTCTTACAGTCGGTGCTTTGACCATTCCCTGTGAGACCAGTATTAGTTTCCGATTAACCTCTGCAGGTTCAATGTATTCCTCGGACATACACATTGACGATGAAACACTGAAATCGCATCGGAAATAAATACAAAAGGCACAATACCGCCTTAAGTACAAAAATAGAGGCTCTTCTTACAGTCGGTGCTTTGAGCATTCCCTGTTAGACCAGTATTAGTTTCTGATTCACCACTGCAGGTTCAATGTATTCCTTGGAGATACACATTGACGATGATACACAGAAATCGCATCGGATATAAATGCAAATGGCACAATGCCGCCTTAGTACATGAATAGAGACTCTTCATACAGTCGGTGCTTTGAGCATTCCCTGTGAGACCAGTATTAGTTTCCGATTAACCTCTGCAGGTTCAATGTATTCCACGGACATACACATTGACGATGAAACACTGAAATCGCATCGGAATTAAATACAAAAGGAACAATACCGCCTTAAGTACAAGAATAGTGACTCTTCTTACAGTCGGTGCTTTGAGCATTCCCTGTGAGACCAGTATTAGATTCCGATACCCGACTGCAGCTTCAATGTATTGCTTGGACATACACATTGAAGATGAAACACAGAAATCGCATCGGAATTAAATACAAAAGGCACAATGCCGCCTTATGTACAAGAATAGAGACTCTTCTTACGGTCGGTTTTTTGAGCATTCCCTGTGAGACCAGTATTAGTTTCCGATACACAACTGCAGGTGCAATGTATTCCTTGGACCTTCAGATTGACGATGATACACAGAAATCGCATCGGAATTAAATACAAAATGCACGATGTCGCCATAAGTACAAGAATAGGGACTCATCTTACTGTCGGTGCTTTGAGCATTCCCTGTGAGACCAGTATTAGTTTCCGATACACCATTGCAGGCTTAATGTATTCCTAGGACATACACATTGACAGTGAACCACTGAAATTTCATTGGAATTAAATACAAAAGGCGCAATGCCGCCTTAAGTGCAGGATGAGTGAGACTTCTTCGAGTGTGTGCTTTGATCTTTTCCTGTGAGGCCAGTATTAGTTTCCGATATACCACTGCAGGTTCAATGTGTTCCTTGGACCTTCTCATTGACGATGAAACAGATATCACATCGGAATTAAATACAAAAGCCACAATGCCGCTTTAAGTACAAGAATAGAGACTCTTCTTACAGTCGGTGCTTTGAGCGTTCCCTGCGAGATCAGTATTAGTTTCCAATACACCACTGCTGGTTCAATGTATTCCTTGGACATACACATTGACGATGAAACACTGAAATTACATCGGAATTAAAAACAAAAGCCACAATGGCGACTTAAGTGCAAGAAGAGTGGGACTTCTTAGCGTCTGTCCTTTGATCCTTTCCTGTGAGACGAGTATTAGATTCCGATACACCACTGCAGGTTCAATGTATTCCTTGGACATACACATTGTCGATCAGACAATGAAGTTACATCGAAATTGAATACAAAAGGCACAATGCCGACTTCAGTGCAAGAAGAGTGAGACTTCTTAGAGTCTGTGCTTTGATCCTTTCCTGTGAGACCAGTATTCGTTTCCGATAGACCACTATAGGTTCAATGAATTCCTTGGACCTTCACATTGACGATGAGACACAGAAATCGCATCGGAATTAAATACAAAAGTCACAATGCCGTGTAAGTACAGGAATAGAGACTCTTCTTTTAGTCGGTGCTTTGAGCATTCCCTGTGAGACCAGTAATAGTTTCCGATTAACCTCTGCAGGATCAATGTATTCCTCGGACATACACATTGACGATGAAACACTGAAATCGCATCGGAAATAAATGCAAAAGGAACAATACCGCCTTAAGTACAAGAATAGAGACTCTTCTTACAGTCGGTGCTTTGAGCATTCCCTTTGAGACCAGTATTAGTTTCCGATACACCACTGCAGGTTCAATGTATTCCTTGGACATACACATTGACGATGATACACAGAAATCGCATCGGAATTAAATACAAAAGGCACCATGCCGCCTTAGTACAAGAATAGAGACTCTTCTTACAGTCGGTGCATTGAGCATTCCCTGTGAGACCAGTATTAGTTTCCGATTAACCTCTGCAGGTTCAATGTATTCCTCGGACCTACACATTGACGATGAAACACTGAAATCGCATCGGAATTAAATACAAAAGGAACAATACCGCCTTAAGTTCAAGAATAGTGACTCTTCTTACAGTCGGTGCTTTGAGCATTCCCTGTGAGACCAGTATTAGTTTCCGATACCCCACTGCAGGTTCAATGTATTCCTTGGACATACACATTGACGATGAATCACAGAAATCGCATCGGAATTACATAAAAAAGCTCATTGCAACTTTAAGTGCAAGAAGAGTCAGACGTCTTAGAGTCTGTGCTTTGATCCTTTCCTGTGACACCAGTATTAGTTTCCGATACACCTCAGCAGGTTCAATGTATTCCTTGGACCTTCACATTGTCGATGAAACACAGAAATCGCATGGGAATTAAATACAAAAGACACAATGCCGCCTTAAGTGCAAGAGGAGTGAGACTTCTTAGAGTCTGTGCTTTGATCCTTTCCTGTGAGACCAGTATTAGTTTCCGATACACCACTGCTGGTTCAATGAATTCCTTGGACATTCACATTGACCATGAAACACAGATATCGCAACGGAATTAAATACAAAAAGCACAACGCCGACTTAAGTGCAAGAAGAGTGTGACTTCTTAGAGTCTGTGTTTTGATCCTTTCCTTTGAGACCAGTATTAGTTTCCGATACACCACTGCAGGTTCAATCTATTCCTTGGACATACACATTGTCGATCAAACAATGAAGTTACATCGAAAGTAAATACAAAAGGCACAATGCCGACATAAGTGCAAGAAGAGTGAGACTTCTTAGAGTCTGTGCTTTGATCCTTTCCTGTGAGACCAGTATTAGTTTCCGATAGACCACTATAGGTTCAATGAATTCCGTGGACCTTCACATTGACGATGAAACACAGAAATCGCATCGGAATTAAATACAAGAGACACAATGCCGCCTTATGTACAAGAATAGAGACTCTTCTTACAGTCGGTGCTTTGAGCATTCCCTGTGAGACCAGTATTAGTTTCCGATTAACCTCTGCAGGTTCAATGTATTCCTCGGACATACACACTGACGATGAAACACTGAAATCGCATCGGAAATGAATACAAAAGGCACAATACCGCCTTAAGTACAAGAATAGAGACTCTTCTTACAGTCGGTGATTTGAGCATTCCCTGTTAGACCATTATTAGTTTCCGATACACCACTGCAGGTTCAATGTATTCCTTGGACATACACATTGACGATGATACACAGAAATCGCATCTGATATAAATACAAAAGTCACAATGCCGCCTTAGTACAAGAATACAGACTCTTCTTACAGTCGGTGCTTTGAGCATTCCCTGTGAGACCAGTATTAGTTTCCGATTAACCTCTGCAGGTTCAATGTATTCCTTGGACACAGACATTGACGATGAAACACTGAAATCGCATCGGAATTAAATACAAAAGGCACAATGCCGCCTTATGTACAAGAATAGAGACTCTTCATACGGTCGGTTCTTTGAGCATTCCCTGTGAGACCAGTATTAGTTTCCGATACACAACTGCAGGTTCAATGTATTCCTTGGACCTTCAGATTGATGATGATACACAGAAATCGCATCGGAATTAAATACAAAAGTCACAATGCTGCCTTAAGTACAAGAATAGAGACTCTTGTTACAGTCGGTGCTTTGAGTATTCCCTGTGAGACCAGCATTAGTTTCCGACACACCTCTGCAGGTTCAATGTATTCCTCGGACATACACATTGACGATACAACACTGAAATCGCATCGGAAATAAATACAAAAGGCTCAATACCGCCTTAAGTACAAGAATAGAGACTCTTCTTACAGCCGGTGCTTTGAGCAATCCCTGTGAGACCATTATTAGTGTCCGATACACCACTGCAGGTTCAATGTATTCCTCGGACATACACATTGACGATGAAACACTGAAATCGCATCGGAAATAAATACAAATGGCACAATGCCGCCCTAAGTACAAGAATAGGGACTCATCTTACAGTCGGTGTTTTGATCCTTTCCTGTGAGACGAGTATTAGATTCCGATACACCACTGCAGGTTCAATGTATTCCTTGGACATACACATAGTCGATCAAACAATGAAGTTACATCGAAATTAAATACAAAAGGCACAATGCCGACTTAAGTGCAAGAAGAGTGAGACTTCTTAGAGTCTGTGCTTTGATCCTTTCCTGTGAGACCAGTATTAGTTTCCAACACACCACTGCAGGTTCAATGTATTCCTTGGACCTTCACATTGACGGTGAAACACAGAAATCGCATCGGAATGAAATACAAATGGCACAATGCCGCCCTAAGTACAAGAATAGGGACTCATCTTACAGTCGGTGTTTTGAGCATTCCCTGTGAGACCCGTATTAGTTTCCGATACACCACTGCAGGTTCAATGTATTCCTTGGACATACACATTGACGATGAAACACAGAAGTCGCATTGGAATTAAATACAAAAGGCACAATGCCGCCTTAAGTACAAGAATAGAGACTCTTCTTACAGTCGGTGCTTTGAGCATTCCCTGTGAGACCAGTATTAGTTT
The DNA here is from genome assembly GCF_023864345.2 of Schistocerca serialis cubense. Classification (NCBI taxonomy): domain Eukaryota; kingdom Metazoa; phylum Arthropoda; class Insecta; order Orthoptera; family Acrididae; genus Schistocerca; species Schistocerca serialis. The sequence continues at coordinate 35,286,843 of NC_064643.1, read as the reverse complement.
CCGATACACCACTGCAGGTTCAATGTATTCCTTGGACCTTCACATTGACGATGAAACACAGAAATCGCATCGGAATTAAATACAAAAGGCTCAATGCAACCTGAAGTGCAAGAAGAGTGAGACGTCTTATAGTGTGGGCGTTGATCCTTTCCTGTGAGACCAGTATCAGTTTCCGATGCACCACTGCAGGTTCAATGTATTCCTTGGACATACACATTGACGATGAAACACAGAAATCGCAACGGAATTAAATACAAAAGGCACAATGCCGCCTTAAGTGCAAGAAGAGTGTGACTTCTTAGAGTCTGTGCTATGATCGTTTCCTGTGAGACCAGTATTAGTTTCCGATACACCACTGCAGGTTTAATGTATTCCTAGGACCTTCACATTGACGATGAATCACAGAATCGCATCGGAATTAATTACAAAAGTCACTATGCCGCCTTAAGTGCAAGAAGAGTGAGGCTTCTTATAGTCTGTGCTGTGATCCTTTCCTGTGAGACTAGTATTAGTTTCCGATACACCACTGCAGGTTCAATGTATTCCTTGGACCTTCATATTGACAATGAAATACAGAAATGGCATCGGAAGTAAATACAAAAGGCACAATGCCGCATTAAGTACAAGAATAGAGACACTTCTCACAGGCGGTGCTTTGAGCTTTCCCTGTGAGACCAGTATTAGTTTCCGATACACCACCGCAGGTTCAATGTATTCCTTGGACCTTCACATTGACGATGAAACACAGATATCGCATCGGAATTAAATAAAAAAGGCACAATGCCGCCTTAAGTACAAGATTAGCGACTCTTCTTAGAGTCGGTGCTTTGAGCATTCCCTGTGAGACCAGTATTAGTTTCCGATACACCACTGCAGGTTCAATGTATTCCTAGGACATAACATTTGACGATGAACCACTGAGATTACATTGGAAATAAATACAAAAGGCGCAATGCCGCCTTAAGTGCAGGAAGAGTGAGACTTCTTCGAGTCTGTGCTTTGATCCTTTCCTGTGAGACCAGTATTAGTTTCCGATACACCACTGCAGGTCAATGTGTTCCTTGGACCTTCACATTGACGATGAAACAGATATCACATCGGAATTAAATACAAAAGGCACAATGCCGCTTTAAGTACAAGAATAGAGACTCTTCTTACAGTCGGTACTTTGAGCATTCCCTGTGAGACCAGTATTAGTTTCCGATTAACCTCTGCAGGCTCAATGTATTCCTCGGACATACACATTGACGATGAAACACTGAAATCGCATCGGAAATAAATACAAAAGGCACAATACCGCCTTAAGTACAAGAATAGAGACTCTTCTTACAGTCGGTGCTTTGAGCATTCCCTGTTAGACCAGTATTAGTTTCCGATACACCACTGCAGGTTCAATGTATTCCTTGGACATACACATTGACGATGATACACAGAAGTCGCATCTGATATAAATACAAAAGGCACAATGCCGCCTTAGTACAAGAATAGAGACTCTTCTTACAGTCGGTGCTTTGAGCATTCCCTGTGAGACCAGTATTAGTTTCCGATTAACCTCTGCAGGTTCAATGTATTCCTCGGACATACACATTGACGATGATACACTGAAATCGCATCGGAATTAAATACAAAAGAACAATACCGCCTTAAGTACAAGAATAGTGACTCTTCTTACAGTCGGTGCTTTGAGCATTCCCTGTGAGACCAGTATTGGTTTCCGATACCCCACTGCAGGTTCAATGTATTCCTTGGACACACACATTGACGATGAAACACAGAAATCGCATCGGAATTAAATACAAAAGGCACAATGCCGCCTTATGTACAAGAATAGAGACTCTTCTTACGGTCGGTTCTTTGAGCATTCCCTGTGAGACCAGTATTAGTTTCCGATACACAACTGCAGGTTCAATGTATTCCTTGGACCTTCCGATTGACGATGATACACAGAAATCGCATCGGAATTAAATATAAAATGCACGATGTCGCCTTAAGTACAAGAATAGATACTCTTCTTACAGTCGGTGCTTTGATCATTCCCTGTGAGACCAGTATTAGTTTCCGATACACCACTGCAGGTTCAATGTATTCCTTGGACATACACATTGACGATGAAACACGGAAATCGCATCGGAATTAAATACAAAAGTCACAATGCCGCCTTAAGTACAAGAATAGAGACTCTTGTTACAGTCGGTGCTTTGAGCATTCCCTGTGAGACCAGCATTAGTTTCCGACACACCTCTGCAGGATCAATGTATTCCTCGGACATACACATTGACGATACAACACTGAAATCGCATCGGAAATAAATACAAAAGGCTCAATACCGCCTTAAGTACAAGAATAGAGACACTTCTTACAGTCGGTGCTTTGAGCATTCCCTGTGAGACCAGTATTAGTGTCCGATACACCACTGCAGGTTCAATGTATTCCTCGGACATACACATTGACGATGAAACACTGAAATCGCATCGGAAATAAATACAAATGGCACAATGCCGCCCTAAGTACAAGAATAGGGACTCATCTTACAGTCGGTGTTTGATCCTTTCCTGTGAGACGAGTATTAGATTCCGATACACCACTGCAGGTTCAATGTATTCCTTGGACATACACATTGTCGATCAAACAATGAAGTTACATCGAAATTAAATACAAAAGGCACAATGCCGACTTAAGTGCAAGAAGAGTGAGACTTCTTAGAGTCTGTGCTTTGATCCTTTCCTGTGAGACCAGTATTAGTTTCCGACACACCACTGCAGGTTCAATGCATCCCTTGGACCTTCACATTGACGATGAAACACAGAAATCGCATCGGAATGAAATACAAATGGCACAATGCCGCCCTAAGTACAAGAATAGGGACTCATCTTACAGTCGGTGTTTTGAGCATTCCCTGTGAGACCCGTATAAGTTCCCGATACACCACTGCAGGTTCAATGTATTCCTTGGACATACACATTGACGATGAAACACAGAAGTCGCATCGGAATTAAATACAAAAGGCACAATGCCGTCTTAAGTACAAGAATAGAGACTCTTCTTACAGTCGGTGCTATGAGCATTCCCTGTGAGACCAGTATTAGTTTCCGATACACCACTGCAGGTTCAATGTATTCCTTGGACCTTCACATTGACGATGAAACACAGAAATCGCATCGGAATTAAATACAAAAGGCTCAATGCAACCTGAAGTGCAAGAAGAGTGAGACGTCTTAGAGTCTGGGCGTTGATCCTTTCCTGTGAGACCAGTATTAGTTTCCGATGCAGCACTGCAGGTTCAATGTATTCCTTGGACATGCACATTGACGATGAAACACAGAAATCGCAACGGAATTAAATACAAAAGGCACAAAGCCGCCTTAAGTGCAAGAAGCGTGTGACTTCTTAGAGTCTGTGCTATGAACGTTTCCTGTGAGACCAGTATTAGTTTCCGATACACCACTGCAGGTTTAATGTATTCCTAGGACCTTCACATTGACGATGAAACACAGAAATCGCATCGGAATTAAATACAAAAAGCATAATGCCGCCTTAAGTGCAAGAAGAGTTAGACTTCTTGGAGTCAGTGCTTTGATCCTTTCCTGTGAGACCGGTATTAGTTTCCGATACACCACTGCAATTTCAATGTATTCCTTGGACCTTCACAATGACGATGAAACACAGAAATCGCATCTGAATTAAATACAAAATTCACAATGCCGCCTTAAGTAGAAGAATAGAGACTCTTCTTACAGTCGGTGCTTTGAGCGTTCCCTGTGAGACCAGTATTAGTTTCCGATACACCATTGCTGGTTCAATGTATTCCTAGGAAATACACATTGACGATGAAACACTCAAATTACATCGGAATTAAAAACAATAGCCACAATGCCGCCTTAAGTGCAAGAAGAGTGAGACTTCTTAGAGTCTGTCATTTGATCCTTTCCTGTGAGACCAGTATTAGTTTCCGATACACCATTGCAGGTTCGATGTATTCCTTGGACATACACATTGACGATGAAACACTTAAATTACATCGAAATTTAATACAAAAGGCACAATGCCGACTTAAGTGCAAGAAGAGTGAGACTTCTTAGAGGCTGTGTTTTGAATCTTTCCTGTGAGACCAGTATTAGTTTCCGATACACCACAGCAGGTTCAATGTATTCCTTGGACATTCACATTGAAGATGAAACACAGATATCGCAACGGAATTAAATACAAAAGGCACAATGCCGCCTTTAGTGCAAGAAGAGTGTGACTTCTTAGAGTCTGTGCTTTGATCCTTTCCTTTGAGACCAGTATTAGTGTCCGATACAATACTGCTGGTTCAATGTATTCCTTGGACCTTCACATTGACGATGAAACACAGAATTCGCATCGGAATTAAATACAAAAATCACAATGCCGCCTTAAGTGCAAGAAGAGTGAGACTTCTTAGAGTCTGTGCTTTGATCCATTCCTGTGAGACCAGTATTAGTTCCGATACACCACTTCAGGTTCAATGAATTCCTTGGACATTTACATTGAAGATGAAACACAGATATCGCAACGGAATTAAATACAAAAGGCACAATGCCGCCTTAAGTGCAAGTAGAGTGTGACTTCTTAGAGTCTGTGCTTTGATCCTTTCCTTTGAGACCAGTATTAGTGTCCGATACACCACTGCAGGTTCAATGTATTCCTTGGACCTTCACATTGACGATGAAACACAGAATTCGCATCGGAATTAAATACAAAAATCACAATGCCGCCTTAAGTGCAAGAAGAGTGAGGCTTCTCAGAGACTGTGCTGTGATCCTTTCCTGTGAGACCAGTATTAGTTTCCGATACACCACTGCAGGTTCAATGTATTCCTTGGACCTTCACATTGACGATGAAACACAGAAATGGCATCAGAATTAAATACAAAAGGCACAGTGCCGCCTTAAGTACAAGATTATGGACTCTTCTTAGAGTCGGTGCTTTGAGCATTCCCTCTGAGATAATTATTAGTTTCCGATACACCACTGCAGGCTCAATGTATTCCTAGGACATACTCATTGACAGTGAACCACTGAAATTTCATTGGAATTAAATACAAAAGGCGCAATGCCGCCTTAAGTGCAGGAAGAGTGAGACTTCTTCGGGTCTGTGCTTTGATCTTATCCTGTGAGACCAGTAATAGTTTCCGATATACCACTGCAGGTTCAATGTGTTCCTTGGACCTTAACATTGACGATGCAACAGATATCACATCGGAATTAAATACAAAAGCCACAATGCCGCTTTAAGTACAAGAATAGAGACTCTTCTTACAGTCGGTGCTTAGAGCGTTCCCTGCGAGATCAGTATTAGTTTCCGATACACCACTGCTGGTTCAATGTATTCCTTGGCCATACACATTGACGATGAAACACTGAAATTACATCGGAATTAAATACAAAAGCCACAATGCCGCCTTAAGTGCAAGAAGAGTGAGACTTCTTAGAGTCTGTCCTTTGATCCTTTCCTGTGAGACGAGTATTAGATTCCGATACACCACTGCAGGTTCAATGTATTCCTTGGACATACACATTGTCGATCAAACAATGAAGTTACATCGACATTGAATACAAAAGGCACAAAGCCGACTTAACTGCAAGAAGAGTGAGACTTCTTAGAGTCTGTGCCTTGATCCTTCCCTGTGAGACCAGTATTCGTTTCCGATAGACCACTATAGGTTCAATGAATTCCTTGGACCTTCACATTGACGATGAAACACAGAAATCGCATCGGAATTAAATACAAAAGTCACAATGCCGCCTTAAGTACAGGAATAGAGACTCTTCTTACAGTCGGTGCTTTGAGCATTCCCTGTGGGACCAGTATTAGTTTCCGATTAACCTCTGCAGGTTCAATGTATTCCTCGGACATACACATTGACGTTGAAACACTGAAATCGCATCGGAAACAAATGCAAAAGGCACAATACCGCCTTAAGTACAAGAATAGAGACTCTTCTTACAGTCGGTGCTTTGAGCATTCCCTGTGAGACCAGTATTAGTTTCCGATACACCACTGCAGGTTCAATGTATTCCTTGGACATACACATTGACTATGATACACAGAAATCGCATCGGAATTAAATACAAAAGGCACAATGTCGCCTTAGTACAAGAATAGAGACTCTTCTTACAGTCGGTGCATTGAGCATTCCCTGTGAGACCAGTATTAGTTTCCGATTAACCTCTGCAGGTTCAATGTATTCCTCGGACATACACATTGACGATGAAACACTGAAATCTCATCGGAATTAAATACAAAAGGAACAATACCGCCTTAAGTTCAAGAATAGTGACTCTTCTTACAGTCGGTGCTTTGAGCATTCCCTGTGAGACCAGTATTAGTTTCCGATACCTCACTGCAGGTTCAATGTATTCCTTGGACATACACATTGACGATGAAACACAGAAATCGCATCGGAATTAAATAAAAAAGCTCATTGCAACTTTAAGTGCAAGAAGAGTCAGACGTCTTAGAGGCTGTGCTTTGATCCTTTCCTGTGACACCAGTATTAGTTTCCGATACACCACTCCAGGTTCAATGTATTCCTTGGACCTTCACATTGACGATGAAACACAGAAATCGCATCGGAATTAAATACAAAAGGCTGAATGCAACCTTAAGTGTAAGAAGAGTGAGACGTCTTAGAGTCTGTGCTTTGATCTATTCCTGTGAGACCAGTATTAGTTTCCGATACACCACTGCAGGTTCAATGTATTCCGTGGACCTTCACATTGACGATTAAACACAGAAATCGCAACGGAATTAAATGCAAAAGGCACAATGCCGCCTTAAGTGCACGAAGAGTGAGATTACTTAGAGTCTGTGATATGATCCTTATCTGTGAGACCAGTATTAGTTTCCGATTAACCTCTGCAGGTTCAATGTATTCCTCGGACATACACATTGACGATGAAACACTGAAATCGCATCGGAAATAAAGACAAATGGCACAATGCCGTCCTAAGTACAAGAATAGGGACTCATCTTACAGTCGGTGTTTTGATCCTTTCCTGTGAGACGAGTATTAGATTCCGATACACCACTGCAGGTTCAATGTATTCCTTGGACATACACATTGTCGATCAAACAATGAAGTTACATCGAAATTAAATACAAAAGGCACAATGCAGACTTAAGTGCAAGAAGAGTGAGACTTCTTAGAGTCTGTGCTTTGATCCTTTCCTGTGAGACCAGTATTAGTTTCCGACACACCACTGCAGGTTCAATGTATTCCTTGGACCTTCACATTAAGGATGAAACACAGAAATCGCATCGGAATGAAATACAAATGGCACAATGCCGCTCTAAGTACAAGAATAGGGACTCATCTTACAGTCGGTGTTTTGAGCATTCCCTGTGAGACCCGTATTAGTTTCCGATACACCACTGCAGGTTCAATGTATTCCCTGGACATACACATTGACGATGAAACACAGAAGTCGCATCGGAATTAAATACAAAAGGCACAATGCCGCCTTAAGTACAAGAATACAGACTCTTCTTACAGTCGGTGTTTTGAGCATTCCCTGTGAGACCAGTATTAGTTTCCGATACACCACTGCAGGTTCAATGTATTCCTTGGACCTACACATTGACGATGAAACACAGAAATCGCATCGGAATTAAATACAAAAGGCTCAATGCAACCTGAAGTGCAAGAAGAGTGAGACGTCTTAGAGTCTGGGCGTTGATCCTTTCCTGTGAGACCAGTATTAGTTTCCGATGCACCACTGCAGGTTCAATGTATTCCTTGGACATACACATTGACGATGAAACACAGAAATCGCAACGGAATTAAATACAAAAGGCACAATGCCGCCTTAAGTGCAAGAAGAGTGTGACTTCTTAGAGTCTGTGCTATGATCGTTTCCTGTGATACCAGTATTAGTTTCCGATACACCACTGCAGGTTCAATCTATTCCTTGGACCTTCATATTGACGATGAAATACAGAAATGGCATCGGAATTAAATACAAAAGGCACAATGCCGCATTAAGTACAAGAATAGAGACACTTCTTACAGGCGGTGCTTTGAGCTTTCCCTGTTAGACCAGTATTAGTTTCCGATACACCACCGCAGGTACAATGTATTAGTTGGACCTTCACATTGACGATGAAACACAGATATCGCATCGGAATTAAATACAAAAGGCACAATGCCGCCTTGAGTATAAGATTAGCGACTCTTCTTAGAGTCGGTGCTTTGAGTATTCCCTGTGAGACCAGTATTAGTTTCCGATACACCACTGCAGGTTCAATGTATTCCTAGGACATACCAATTGAAGATGAACCACTGAAATTACATTGGAATTAAATACAAAAGGCGCAATGCCGCCTTAAGTGCAGGAAGAGTGAGACTTCTTCGAGTCTGTGCTTTGATCCTTTCCTGTGAGACCAGTATTAGTTTCCGATACACCACTGCAGGTCAATGTGTTCCTTGGACTTTCACATTGACGATGAAACAGATATCACATCGGAATTAAATACAAAAGGCACAATGCCGCTTTAAGTACAAGAATAGAGACTCTTCTTACAGTCGGTGCTTTGAGCGTTCCCTGCGAGATCAGTATTAGTTTCCGATACACCACTGCTGGTTCAATGTATTCCTTGGACATACACATTGACGATGAAACACTGAAATTACAACGGAATTAAATACAAAAGCTACAATGCCGCCTTAAGTGCAAGAAGAGTGAGACTTCTTAGAGTCTGACCTTTGATCCTTTCCTGTGAGACGAGTGTTAGATTCCGATACACCACTGCAGGTTCAATGTATTCCTTGGACATACACATTGTCGATCAAACAATGAAGTTACATCGAAATTAAGACAAAAGGCACAATGCCGACTTAAGTGCAAGAAGAGTGAGACTTCTTAGAGTCTGTGCTTTTATCCTTTCCTGTGAGACCAGTATTAGTTTCCGATAGACAACTATAGGTTCAATGAATTCCGTGGACCCTCACATTGACGATGAAACACAGAAATCGCATCGGAATTAAATACAAAAGACACAATGCCGCCTTAAGTACGAGAATAGAGACTCTTCTTACAGTCGGTGCTTTGAGCATTCCCTGTGAGACCAGTATTAGTTTCCGATTAACCTCTGCAGGTTCAATGTATTCCTCGGACATACACATTGACGATGTAACACTGAAATCGCATCGGAATTAAATAAAAAAGAACAATACCGCCTTAAGTTCAAGAAGAGTGACTCTTCTTACAGTCGGTGCTATGAGCATTCCCTGTGAGACCAGTATTGGTTTCCGATACCCCACTGCAGGTTCAATGTATTATTTGGACACACACATTGACGATGAAACACAGAAATCGCATCGGAATTAAATACAAAAGGCACAATGCCGCCTTATGTACAAGAATAGAGACTCTTCTTACGGTCGGTTCTTTGAGCATTCCCTGTGAGACCAGTATTAGTTTCCGATACACAACTGCAGTTTCAATGTATTCCTTGGACTTTCAGATTGACGATGATACACAGAAATCGCATCGGAATTAAATACAAAATGCACGATGTCGCCTTAAGTACAAGAATAGAGACTCTTGTAACAGTCGGTGCTTTGAGCATTCCCTGTGAGACCAGCATTAGTTTCCGACACACCTCTGCAGGTTCAATGTATTCCTCGGACATACACATTGACGATACAATACTGAAATCGCATCGGAAATAAATACAAAAGGCTCAATACCGCCTTAAGTACAAGAATAGAGACTCTTCTTACAGTCGGTGCTTTGAGCATTCCCTGTGAGACCAGTATTAGCGTCCGATACACCAATGCAGGTTCAATGTATTCCTCGGACATACACATTGACGATGAAACACTGAAATCGCATCGGAAATAAATACAAATGGCACAATGCCGCCCTAAGTACAAGAATAGGGACTCATCTTACAGTCGGTGTTCGATCCTTTCCTGTGAGACGAGTATTAGATTCCGATACACCACTGCAGGTTCAATTTATTCCTTGGACATACACATTGTCGATCAAACAATGAAGTTACATCGAAATTAAATACAAAAGGCACAATGCCGACTTAAGTGCAAGAAGAGTGAGACTTCTTAGAGTCTGTGCTTTGATCCTTTCCTGTGAGACCAGTATTAGTTTCCGACACACCACTGCAGGTTCAATGTATTCCTTGGACCTTCACATTGACGATGAAACACAGAAATCGCATCGGAATGAAATACAAATGGCACAATGCCGCCCTAAGTACAAGAATAGGGACTCATCTTACAGTCGGTGTTTTGAGCATTCCCTGTGAGACCCGTATTAGTTTCCGATACACCACTGCAGGTTCAATGTATTCCTTGGCCATACACATTGACGATGAAACACAGAAGTCGCATCGGAATTAAATACAAAAGGCACAATGCCGCCTTAAGTACAAGAATAGAGACTCTTCTTACAGTCGGTGCTTTGAGCGTTCCCTGTGAGACTGGTATTAGTTTCCGATACACCACTGCTGGGTCAATGTATTTCTTTGGACATACACATTGATGATGAAACACTGAAATTACATCGGAATTAAATACAACAGGCACAATGCCGCCTTAAGTGCAAGAAGCGTGTGACTTCTTAGAGTCTGTGCTATGATCGTTTCCTGTGAGACCAGTGTTAGTTTCCGATACACCACTGCAGGTTTAATGTATTCCTAGGACCTTCACATTGACGATGAAACACAGAAATCGCATCGGAATTAAATACAAAAAGCATAATGCCGCCTTAAGTGCAAGAAGAGTTAGACTTCTTGGAGTCAGTGTTTTGATCCTTTCCTGTGAGACCGGTATTAGTTTCCGATACACCACTGCAATTTCAATGTATTCCTTGGACCTTCACAATGACGAAGAAACACAGAAATCGCATCGGAATTAAATACAAAATTCACAATGCCGCCTTAAGTACAAGAATAGAGACTCTTCTTACAGTCGGTGCTTTGAGCGTTCCCTGTGAGACCGGTATTAGTTTCCGATACACCACTGCTGGGTCAATGTATTCCTTGGACATACACATTGATGATGAAACACTGAAATTACATCGGAATTAAATACAACAGGCACAATGCCACCTTAAGTACAAGAGTAGAGACTCTTCTTACAGTCGGTGCATTGAGCATTCCTTGCGAGACCAGTATTAGTTTCCGATACTCCACTGCGGGTTCAATGTATTCCTTGGACCTTCAGATTGACGATGACACACAGAAATCGCATCGGAATTAAATACAAAAGGCACAATGCCGCCTTAAGTACAAGAATAGGGACTCTTCTTACAGTCGGCGCTTTGAGCATTCCCTGTGAGACCAGTATTAGTTTCCGATACACCTCTGCTTGTTCAATGTATTCCTTGAACATACACATTGACAATGAACCACTGAAATTACATTGGAATTAATTACAAAAGGCGCAATGCCGCCTTAAGTGCAGGAAGAGTGAGACTTCTTCGAGTCTGTGCTTTGATCTTTTCCTGTGAGACCAGTATTTGTTTCCGATACACCACTGCAGGTTCAATGTGTTCCATGGACCTCACATTGACGATGAAACACATATAACACATCAGAATTAAATACAAAAGGCACAATGCCGCTTTAATAACAACAATAGAGACTATTCTTACAGTCGGTATTTTGAGCGTTCCCTGTGAGACCAGTATTAGTTTCCGATACACCACTGCTGGTTCAATGTATTCCTTGGACATACACATTGACGATGAAACACTCAAATTACATCGGAATTAAATACAATAGCCACAATGCCGCCTTAAGTGCAAGAAGAGTGAGACTTCTTAGAGTCTGTCATTTGATCCTTTCCTGTGAGACCAGTATTAGTTTCCGATACACCATTGCAGGTTCAATGTATTCCTTGGACATACACATTGACGATGAAACACTTAAATTACATCGAAATTAAATACAAAAGGCACAATGCCGACTTAAGTGCAAGAAGAGTGAGACTTCTTAGAGTCTGTGTTTTGATCCTTTCCTGTGAGACCAGTATTAGTTTCCGAAACACCACTTCAGGTTCAATGAATTCCTTGGACATTCACATTGAAGATGAAACACAGATATCGCAACGGAATTAAATACAAAAGGCACAATGCCGCCTTAAGTGCAAGAAGAGTGTGACTTCTTATAGTCTGTGCTTTGATCCGTTCCTTTGAGACCAGTATTAGTGTCCGATACACCACTGCAGGTTCAATGTATTCCTTGGACCTTCACATTGACGATGAAACACAGAATTCGCATCGGAATTAAATACAAAAATCACAATGCCGCCTTAAGTACAAGAATAGAGACTCTTCTTACAGTCGGTGCTTTGAGCATTCCCTGTGAGACCAGTATTAGTTTCCGATACACCACTGCAGGTTCAATGTATTCCTTGGACATACACATTGACGATGATACACAGAAATCGCATCGGAATTAAATACAAAAGGCACAATGTCGCCTTAGTACAAGAATAGAGACTCTTCTTACAGTCGGTGCATTGAGCATTCCCTGTGAGACCAGTATTAGTTTCCGATTAACCTCTGCAGGTTCAATGTGTTCCTCGGACATACACATTGACGATGAAACACTGAAATCTCATCGGAATTAAATACAAAAGGAACAATACCGCCTTAAGCTCAAGAATAGTGACTCTTCTTACAGTCGGTGCTTTGAGCATTCCCTGTGAGACCAGTATTAGTTTCCGATACCCCACTGCAGGTTCAATGTATTCCTTGGACATACACATTGACGATGAAACACAGAAATCGCATCGGAATTAAATAAAAAAGCTCATTGCAACTTTAAGTGCAAGAAGAGTCAGACGTCTTAGAGTCTGTGCTTTGATCCTTTCCTGTGACACCAGTATTAGTTTCCGATACACCACTCCAGGTTCAATGTATTCCTTGGACCTTCACATTGACGATGAAACACAGAAATCGCATCGGAATTAAATACAAAAGGCTCAATGCAACCTTAAGTGTAAGAAGAGTGAGACGTCTTAGAGTCTGTGCTTTGATCCTTTCCTGTGAGACCAGTATTAGTTTCCGATACAACACTGCAGGTTCAATGTATTCCGTGGACCTTCACATTGACGATTAAACACAGAAATCGCATCGGAATTAAATGCAAAAGGCACAATGCCTCCTTAAGTGCACGAAGAGTGAGATTTCTTAGAGTCTCTGATATGATCCTTTTCTGTGAGACCAATGTTAGTTTCCGATACACCACTGCACGTTCAATGTATTCCTTGGACCTTCACATGGGCGACGAAACACAGAAAACGCATCGGAATTAAATACAAAAGGCACAATGCCGCCTTAAGTACAAGAAAAGAGACTCTTCGTACAGTCTGTGCTTTGATCCTTTCCTGTGAGACCAGGATTAGTTTCCGATAGCCCACTACAGTTTCAATGTATTCCTTGGAGCTTCACATTAACGATGAAACACAGAAATCGCATCGGAAATAAATACAAAATCCACAATGTCGCCTTAAGTACAAGAATAGAAACTCTTCCTTCAGTCGGTGTTTTGAGCATGCCCTGTGAGACCAGTATTAGTTTCCGATACACCACTGCGTGTTCAATTTATTCCTTGGACATTCACATTGCCGATGAAACACAGAAATCGCATCTGAATTAAATACAAAAGGCGCAATGCCACCTTAAGTAAAATAATAGAGACTCTTCTTACAGTCGATGATTTGAGCATTCCCTGTGAGACCAGTATTAGTTTCCGATACACCATTGCAGGTTCAATCTATTTCTTGGACCTTCACATTGACGATGAAACACAGAAATCGCATCGGAATTAAATACAAAAGGCGCAATACCGCCCTAAGTACAGGAATAGAGACTCTTCTTTCAGTCGGTGCTTTGAGCATTCCCTTTGAGACCAGTATTAGTTTGTGATACACCACTGCAGGATTAACGAATTCCTTGGACCTTCACATCGACGATGAAACACAGAAATCCCATCGGAATTAAATTCAAAAGGCACTATGCCGTCTTACGTACAAGAATAGAGACTCTTCTTACAGTCGGTGCTTTGAGCATTCCCTGTGAGACCAGTATTAGTTTCCGATACACCACTGCAGGTTCAATGTATTCCTTGGACCTTGACATTGACGATGAAACACAAAATCGCATCGGAATTAAATACAAAAGGCACAATGCCGCCTTAAGTACAAGAATAGAGACTCTTCTTACAGTCGGTGCTTTGAGCATTCCCTGTGATACCAGTATTAGTTTCCGATACACCACTGCTGGTTCAATGTATTCCTTGGACATACACATTGACGATAAAACACAGAAATCCAATCGGAGTTAAATACAAAACGCACAATGCCGCCTTAAGTACACGAATAGAGACTCTTCTTACAGTCGGTGTTTTGAGCATTCCCTGTGATACCAGTATTAGTTTCCGATACACCACTACTGTTTCAATGTATTCCTTGGACAGACACATTAACGATGAAACACAGAAATCTCATCGGAATTAAATGCAAAAGGCACAATGACGCTATAAGAGCAAGAAGAGTGAGACTACTTAGAGGCTGTGCATTGATCCTTTCCTGTGAGACCAGTATTAGTTTCCGATAAACCACTGCAAGTTCAATGTATTCCACGGACCTTCACATTGACGATTAAACACAGAAATCGCATCGGAATTAAATACAAAAAGCACAATGCCGCCTTAAGTGCACGAAGAGTGTGATTTCTTAGAGTATGTTATATGATCCTTTTCTGTGAGACCAGTATTAGTTTCCGATACACCACTGCACGATAAATGTATTCCTTGGACCTTCACATGGACGACGAAACAAAGAAATCGCATCGGAATTAAATACAACAGGCACAATGCCGCCTTAAGTACAAGAAAAGAGACTCTTCTTACAGTCTCAGCTTTGATCCTTCCTGTGAGACCAGGATTAGTTTCCGATAGCCCACTGCAGTTTCAATGTATTCCTTGGACCTTCACATTGACGATGAAACACAGAAATCGCATCGGAATTAAATACAAAAGGCACAACGCCGCCTTAAGTACAAGAATAGAAACTCTTCTTATTGTCGGTGTTTTGAGCATTCCCTCTGAGACCACTATTAGTTTCCGATACAGCACTGCACGTTCAATGTATTCCTTGGACCTTCACATTAACGATGAAACACAGACATCGCATCGAAATGAATTTCAAGAGGCACTATGCCGTCTTAAGTACAAGAATAGAGACTCTTCTTACAGTCGGTGCTTTGAGCATTCCCTGTGAGACCAGTATTAGTTTCCGATACACCACTGCAGGTTCAATGTATTCCTTGGACCTTCACATTGACGATGAAACACAGAAATCGCATAGGAATTAATTACAAAAGGCGCAATGCCGCCTTAAGTACAAGAATAGAGACTCTTCTTACAGTAGGTGCTTTGAGCATTCCCTGTGAGACCAGTATTAGTTTCTGATACACCACTGCAGGTTCAATGTATTCCTTGGACCTTCACATTGACGATGAAACACAGAAATCGCATCGGAGTTAAATACCAACGGCACAATGCCGCCTTAAGTACAAGAATTGAGACTCTTCTTACTGTCGGTGCTTTGAGCATTCCTTGTAAGACCAGTATTAGTTTCCGATACACCACTGCAGGTTCAATGTATTCTTTGGACCTTCACATTGACGATGAAACACAGAAATCGCATCGGAATTAAATACAAAAGGCGCAATGCCGCCATAAGTACAACAATAGAGACTCTTCTTACAGCCGGTGCTTTGAGCATTCCCTGTGAGACCAGTATTACTTTCTGATACACCACTGCAGGTTTAATGTATTCTTTGGACCTTCACATTGACGATGATACACAGAAATCGCATCGGAATTAAATCCAAAAGGCACAATGCCGTCATAAGTACAAGAATAGAGACTCTTCTTACAGTCGGTGCTTTGAGCATTCCCTGTGAGACCAGTATTAGTTTCCGATACACCACTGCAGGTTCAATGTATTCCTTGGACCTTGACATTGACGATGAAACACAAAATCGCATCGGAATTAAATACAAAAGGCACAATGCCGCCTTAAGTACAAGAATAGAGACTCTTCTTACAGTCGGTGCTTTGAGCATTCCCTGTGATACCAGTATTAGTTTCCGATACACCACTGCTGGTTCAATGTATTCCTTGGACATACACATTGACGATAAAACACAGAAATCCAATCGGAGTTAAATACAAAACGCACAATGCCGCCTTAAGTACACGAATAGAGACTCTTCTTACAGTCGGTGTTTTGAGCATTCCCTGTGATACCAGTATTAGTTTCCGATACACCACTACTGTTTCAATGTATTCCTTGGACAGACACATTAACGATGAAACACAGAAATCTCATCGGAATTAAATGCAAAAGGCACAATGACGCTATAAGAGCAAGAAGAGTGAGACTACTTAGAGGCTGTGCATTGATCCTTTCCTGTGAGACCAGTATTAGTTTCCGATAAACCACTGCAAGTTCAATGTATTCCACGGACCTTCACATTGACGATTAAACACAGAAATCGCATCGGAATTAAATACAAAAAGCACAATGCCGCCTTAAGTGCACGAAGAGTGTGATTTCTTAGAGTATGTTATATGATCCTTTTCTGTGAGACCAGTATTAGTTTCCGATACACCACTGCACGATACATGTATTCCTTGGACCTTCACATGGACGACGAAACAAAGAAATCGCATCGGAATTAAATACAACAGGCACAATGCCGCCTTAAGTACAAGAAAAGAGACTCTTCTTACAGTCTCAGCTTTGATCCTTTCCTGTGAGACCAGGATTAGTTTCCGATAGCCCACTGCAGTTTCAATGTATTCCTTGGACCTTCACATTGACGATGAAACACAGAAATCGCATCGGAATTAAATACAAAAGGCACAACGCCGCCTTAAGTACAAGAATAGAAACTCTTCTTATTGTCGGTGTTTTGAGCATTCCCTCTGAGACCAGTATTAGTTTCCGATACAGCACTGCACGTTCAATGTATTCCTTGGACCTTCACATTAACGATGAAACACAGACATCGCATCGAAATGAATTTCAAGAGGCACTATGCCGTCTTAAGTACAAGAATAGAGACTCTTCTTACAGTCGGTGCTTTGAGCATTCCCTGTGAGACCAGTATTAGTTTCCGATACACCACTGCAGGTTCAATGTATTCCTTGGACCTTCACATTGACGATGAAACACAGAAATCGCATAGGAATTAATTACAAAAGGCGCAATGCCGCCTTAAGTACAAGAATAGAGACTCTTCTTACAGTAGGTGCTTTGAGCATTCCCTGTGAGACCAGTATTAGTTTCTGATACACCACTGCAGGTTCAATGTATTCCTTGGACCTTCACATTGACGATGAAACACAGAAATCGCATCGGAGTTAAATACCAACGGCACAATGCCGCCTTAAGTACAAGAATTGAGACTCTTCTTACTGTCGGTGCTTTGAGCATTCCTTGTAAGACCAGTATTAGTTTCCGATACACCACTGCAGGTTCAATGTATTCTTTGGACCTTCACATTGACGATGAAACACAGAAATCGCATCGGAATTAAATACAAAAGGCGCAATGCCGCCATAAGTACAACAATAGAGACTCTTCTTACAGCCGGTGCTTTGAGCATTCCCTGTGAGACCAGTATTACTTTCTGATACACCACTGCAGGTTTAATGTATTCTTTGGACCTTCACATTGACGATGATACACAGAAATCGCATCGGAATTAAATCCAAAAGGCACAATGCCGTCATAAGTACAAGAATAGAGACTCTTCTTACAGTCGGTGCATTGAGCATTCACAGTGAGACCAGTATTAGTAACCGATACACCACTGCGTGTTCAATTTATTCCTTGGACATTCACATTGACGATGAAACATAGAAATCGCATCTGAATTAAATACAAAAGGCGTAATGCCACATTAAGTACAATAATGGAGACTCTTCTTACAGTCGGTGCCATGAGCATTCCCTGTGAGACCAGTATTAGTTTCCGATACACCACTGCAGGATCAATTTATTCCTTGGACCTTCACATTGACGATGAAACTCAGAAATCGCATCGGAATTAAATATAAAAGGCCCAATGCCGCCTTAAGTACAAGAATAGAGACTCTTCTTACAGTCGGTGCTTTGAGCATTCCCTGTGAGACCAGTATTAGTTTCTGATACACCACTGCAGGTTCAATGTATTCCTTGGACCTTCACATTGACGATGAAACACAGAAATCGCATCGGAGTTAAATACAAAAGGCACAATGTCGCCTTAAGTACAAGAATAGAGACTCTTCTTACTGTCGGTGCTTTGAGCATTCCCTGTGAGACCAGTATTAGTTTCCGATACACCACTGCAGGTTCAATGTATTCCTTGGACCTTCACATTGACGAAGAAACACAGAAATTGCATCGGAGTTAAATACAAAAGGCACAATGCCGCCTTAAGTACTAGAATTGAGACTCTTCTTACTGTCGGTGCTTTGAGCATTCCCTGTGAGACCAGTATTAGGTTCAGATACACCACTGCAGGTTCAATGTATTCCTTGGACCTTCACAATGATGAAACACAGAAATCGCATCGGATTTAAATACAAAAGACGCAATGCCGCCTTAAGTACAGGAATAGAGACTCTTCTTACAGTCGGAGCTTTGAGCATTCCCTGTGAGACCAGTATTAGTTTCCGCTACACCTTCTCGCGTCCGTCGGCCGTCGTAATTTAATATATATAGATATTATTATTGTTATTATTATTTTTTGATTGTTGCCGACTTACCTGGTGGGCCTTAATAAAACTGATATTTAAGTTGAACAATGTAATAAACTTTTCATATTTATTTCCTCGGCTAGTCAGTTCACTTTAAAGCAAAAGATCTTTAGTTATTAATTAAAATTGCGGCCCACACACGCGCGAGAGTATTTTTCTTACCTCCGTTAAGAATTGTATTGTAGTCAGAGTCCTGGCTCTGGGTCTCGGCTATGATACTGAAAATAAGAATCTTAAAGCTAAGTATTTCTGCAACGTCGGGCGGCTGTGGAGAAAAATTAATATTATGCTAATAGCGGGCGAGTTTTCAGCTTCCGCTAATTTTTCATAAGTTAATATCGCCACGTAATGGCGTCGTTGGCTGCATCGGCCGCTGCGATTGTTGAGCTGTAAATTACTTGAATGCAGGTTAATTCAAGGAAGGCGGACATGAAATCGGGATCACCTCTTACAAATTAAAAGTGCACAATAATATTAAATCAGTATATTATATGCTTAACTCATACAAATATGCTTACATTCGTCAGCACACGCAAGATGTCCCTCTAGACACATTCAATACAAAAGAAGAAGTGAAGACGACTAAAAAATTAACAAAAGAGTGTATCTTGTCACCTCTTTAGATCATTTTGTCATAAATTATTTCTTTGCATTTGAAACTTGGACAGAGAAATTATTATTTTACGGCTACATGAAAAAAAATCTCTTACAAATTATGAATGTCTTCTTTATAAATAATTTAAAGTCTTTTCATAATATGGCACTTGGGACGCTATATTGCCCCCCGAAATGCTTATGTCATAAAAAATGTTCGTGTTTTTTGACATAAATATTTCCTCTTTCATGTCCACAGTGTCCACACGCAGATTTTCCTTTCACAGTTTACATATGTCACATCGTATATTTAAAGCGTTAAATTACTGAGTTGTGTTGTCCACAAAGTGTAATACAGATGAGGTTCAAGGTATACAACCACGAGTTAGTCCGGAATATTTGAAGTCCCAGGGGTGTCAACTGTTCGCTCCCCATTTGGCGCGGCCGTAGGGAAACCTGGGGAAAACCTCGGCGGAGCGACAGACTAACTGCTTTGGTCACTTTCACTTAATTGTTTCTGGAATGTCATTGGAGTACAAAATGTGCATACAAATATTTTGTTGCACTATGCACAAAATATGGTCATTATAACACTTGATGATTTTCGCCGCGACGTTTGGCTCGCGACGGCGTCGGTTGGTGTGTTCGGTGCTCGGCGTTCGCGGCGGCTGCGGAGAGGTCAACGCCCGCCCGACGCCAGCGTGTGTCTCGCCGTCGCGGAACGTCAGAATCAGCTGATCGGCTGCACGGTTGGCGATGCGCTTCTGTCTCGGCCAGGCGTGGCGGAGTGGGATGATATCCGCCCCTCGCTCTTGTTGGCAGGAGTCAGCTCTGCTAGGGATCTCCGACGTAGTACATGAAACATACACACAACCAACGTAATATTTGTTTCCCGCCGCAGATGGTTACGCTAGTGGGAAAGAAGAATTTATAAGCGCGGCAGTTGTTGTTAAGTTTTCGCCAGTTTCCGAGTGTCAAGCTAGCACTGTCTTGCAGAATACATGACATGGATCTTCTCCCGTGAATGAAGTTTAGATGCGCCACTGTTTCCATTACACGTCAGTTTTTGTCTTGATAAAATTATTTATGTTTTCGCCGCACTCGCAGGCACTGGTGAGTGTCCCAATACGAGCTTAGCACAAACATTCGCCGTTTCTGCGGTCGCTGTTTTGCAACAGTCCACGCATCGCATTCCAATCTCGCATTGTTGTACTCACTGAAATTACAGGCTGTCCCAAAAATATTGACTGTGGGTTCACTTCACGTTAACAGTTCACATTTATAAGAAAATTCACAGTTTTTCGTGCGTAATATTGGCGTTTGGCGTCCTTACCGCTGTTGAACGTTCAATACTAGCACTTCACTGTCCGTATCACAGTTTCACCTTCACAGTTTTTCACACTGTTTAAAGTAACTGTTTCGATTAGTTCACATACACTAATGTATTTCATTCAGTCTGAACTAGATTTTGGCTCGTGCTGGATTTTACCAGTCTCTCGCACTAATTGTCTCTTTTCATTTTCCATTTAGAGTCGTATTTGCCTTCAGATTTTTTGACTATACAATTGTATTTCCGTCTCATCTGAGGTAAGTCCCCATGTCATGTCTGCCCATTCATTGCGTACTTGCCCTCCAGAGCCAGGCTCGACTTTACAAAACCTTGCCTCTCGCATTAT
This sequence comes from Schistocerca serialis cubense, assembly GCF_023864345.2. Lineage (NCBI taxonomy): Eukaryota > Metazoa > Arthropoda > Insecta > Orthoptera > Acrididae > Schistocerca > Schistocerca serialis. The sequence continues at coordinate 35,265,767 of NC_064643.1, read as the reverse complement.
TGTACACATTTTATAATCTAGGCCTAGCGTGCAAGTTCCTAGATTAAAGTTAGATTTGTGACTTTTGTTTGCACTACAAATTCGTGCAAATCTCTGCCTTAGCAGATGGCAATATATTTTAACACTGCTAAGCGGTAGTCGCGTTTATTGATTTGCTTTGTACCTTGTCCACAACACATGAGGTACCTTGGGTGATGTACACCCTGCACTCATGTTGTTTAGTAAATTATGATTGAGCATATTTCAAGATCGGTATAGACATAAATACATGGAACAACATATACATTATAATATTAAATTTTCATAACTTTCATTACTACTACAGTTCAAAAATATTCATGACACACTAATGAAAAATTCTTTCATCGTTACATGCTATTGAATTTTCTCTTTTTTTAATTTTTTTTTTAGCGTTTTTCAACATGAAATTTTTAACATATTCTTAAACCTACGTTCATTTTTTTTTCAAAATGCAATTGTTTAAAAATACTATTATTCCTTAACATCTACAAAATTGAATCGCACTAATCTTGTGTGCCTCATTGTCTTTAAATATTACACTAAAATCGGAACATTTACACACAGAAAAAATACACTATAAACTTAACCTACTACACACAAATGTAAACGTTGCTCTACTGAGCGAACTTCCTTAAGTCTTTGTAAGTTTTTTTTCTTATTTCCTTGGTAACTGCCTCCTAATTTGACCACGGAATGGTGTAGTTCGCGTGACAGAAAGTATCGTGAGGTACCACTTCGATGTTATAGGTGTAGCCCTCGATAACACCGGGTTTTTCCGAAAGCACATTCTCATAATCTGTAAGTAGCTGAGTCAATTCGTTTTGTTGTGCTTCAGTCAAATGTTCTGACTCCCTAACTTTCATGGCTATCAGTTTCCTTTTTTCCTCTTTATCTTCAGTAACAAATTCTTTATAATATGCTTGTCTTGTACTTAAGTCAGAATATAAATTCATTACCTGTATTCCTTCGAATCTCGTTTGAAAGATCCGGCAATATTTACCGTGCACTTCCCGTGTCCTCAACAATGGCAAAATTACACGTCTATCCTCATTCATAAGGCTTACTTCCCCGCACAAGAGGTCGATTTTTGCGTCCCTCTGGCGTAAAAATTCCATCCCCAGGATGCAAGCAACACCTAATCCCTTAACTACTAGGAACGAGCTTTTCATTGCTTCATTTCCTACCGTAAACTCGACTTGCACCTGGTGCTTTATGATATGAGATTGTGCATCTATTGCACCTGTAACACGACAATTCTTCACTGGCAATACTGGTATTCTATTATTTTGACTCAAGTACTTGTAAAAATTTGCGCTCATGACACTGGTTGACGCACCGGTATCGACTATTATGTGTATTGGTGCTCCATACATATCTGCTTGCAATATAGCCTGCACAACACTTTTGTCGGTTCGGTTACATGTCTGCGGTATGTCTACAAGTTCCTTTTCTATTTTTGTTCCTTCATTGTATCTCAGCATACAAAGTTTATGGCTGTCATCCGTGAATGTGCCCTCACTACACCATCCTGCAGCCAACCACGGAGAGCGTATTGTGGCTGTCTTTAGTTTAACGGATGAGCATTAGTGGGTTGACAGTTGTCTGTCACTTTCACTAACCTCACATTGTGGTTCTGGTTGTTGTTGTTGCTACTGTTGGGTTGGCCGCCCTGCCTCCCCGATGGTGTATTTTGATATTGTGTATGGCTCTGGTTTTGTGGTGGTCGGTTGTAACTCCCTGACATGTTCCGTGACGGACCTGGGTTGGCGTTCCATTGTGGCGCTGTGTTTTGTTGCCACTGTGGTGTCGGTTCGTTACGACCACGCCACTGGTTTTGGTTGTTCCGCCATTGCGGATTGCCGTTACCATTATATCCATCACTCATGCGTCCATCATGATGTCTCTTTCGATTTTCACGATTATAACCGTTGCCGTTATAACCATTGCCATTGTTTGTGCCTTGATTCTGTTGCCGGTGCTCTTGCCTATTCCCGTTACCATTTGGTACTAAGTTACTACCATTACTGTGGCTGCTATTGTAATCGACTTTGTGTTGATTATAGCCTGCATGGTTCCACTTGTTTTCGGTTTTCATATCTTCGATCAATAGGTCAACAGAATCCACTATTTCCATGAATTGTTCTATATCGTATTCCGGCACATTGATGAAATATCTTTTAATTTCACTGGGCAACTTCATTTTTATTAATCTGATTATATCACGATCGGACATTGGCTCGTCCCAGTACCTGGTTTTGTTTATATACTTTTCGAAATATTTGCGTAACGTTCCCATCTTAGGATTGTACATTTCTGGACTGTACAACTCCTTTCGTAGTCTTTCTTGGACACTATCGGACCAGAATTTTTGCAAGAATGCACCTTCAAACTGTTGCATCGTTAGACATTTTTCGGACACGTCGGTGGCCCACAGTGCCGCGTCACCTTGAATAAAGGAGACCACGAACTGTATTCTTTGTCTTTCCATCCATGTCCTGGGAAACACATTCCTGAAGCTCTTAATAAATACAACAGGGTGGACATTTCGTTTTTCGCTATTGAAGGGTTGGAATGTCCTGTGTTTTATTACATTGTCCTCTTTTTTGCACATCTGATTGCTACATTCTGGGACATTCATCACTTCGTAATGTGCGCTGCACGGTATCGCGTGTTGCTCGTGCTCATAATTCGCATTAGGTTGCGGTTGCGCACTCGCACCCTGGCTACCGTCAGCGTTATTATAGTAATCAGTACGCGGAGTCTGATTCATGATCTGTGCGCCACTGTTTACATTGCTTTCCAACGCAGACAGTCTCCGCGCGACCTCCTGTTGCCAATTTGGCATCTCCGCAGTCACACGGGACTTAATCTGTGTTAATTCGGCATGTAGTGAGGCAGCGCTGGCGTCAATATTTACACTCGCGGCCGCAGTCGCTTGTTCTACAGCTGTTTTTACGTCGCTTTCAATCTTTGCAGATATCTCGCGATCCTTTACTTCTAGCCATTCATTTAATTCTTTTTCTACTTTTTGAGCTTGCACTTCCAAATATGCGTCAATACTTTTCCGTGCATCTATCTCCACATTATCCACGCGGTTGGTTAAAGTCTGGACATTGTCTTCAAGCCTAGCCTGCGATATCTGTAATTTTTGCATCTCTCCGGCTAAGCTTTGCACAAGATCGGGGATCTCTTTGCACGCATCCCGCATCTCGGCTAGTTCGCTTTGGATCCTATCTAGTTTCGCTTCATTGCGCTGCTCTTGCTCACGTAGCATCTGAGCCAGTTTTTCGTCTCTTTGTTTTTCCCTCTGTTCTGACATTCTTTCCTTTTCCCTTTCTTTCAGTTCTCTTTGTTGCTCTTGCTCATGGAGCATCTGAGCCAGTTTCTGATCTCTTTCCCTATCTCTTTCTTCTAACCTGCGCAGAAATTCTGCAAATGGGTCTGCAATCGGTGAGCATACTGGTGCCCCGCTTAATCTAGCACTCGATTGGCCCCCCCCTGCCCAGGCAGTGGAGTTGTTACTCTATTCCCATTCTGCTGTGGAGCGTCATTCACCGTCCACAGATCCTCGCCCCCCGCTCCGGAAATTATGTTATCCGAGGCGGTGGCTAGGGATTCGTTTACGTATTGCAAATGATCCTCACTTTCCATATTAACAGAATTTTGTTCTTCTGGTACGGATGCTTTAGGTTGTCCTATCTTACCCATACTAAATTCACTTTAAGCCACTGACAAATCTTTAACACTGATACACACACGATTAATTATCCCCTCCAAAAATAAACACATGAATACACAAAACACCGAAGGTATCTCATGTGCACATGGGTTCGATATTCCGCACAGAGCTACACAGGATACTTGCACAATAGGCCTTACCTTACTTATTTTTCTTTCTCGCAATCCTCTTTCTTTTCTACACTTTTTCCTCTCCAGATCTCCTCAGGGTGTGGTTTTGTTGTTGTACATGTAAAAGAATTCATACAAGCATTAATATTTTACAACAATTAGACACATACATAATTACATTCATTACAATAGAATCATATTAATCGGGCCCCAAAGTTGCGGCGCCAATCTCGCGTCCGTCGGTCGTCGTAATTTAATGTATATATTATTATTGTTATTATTATTTTTTTTGATTGTTGCCGACTTACCTGGTGGGCCTTAATAAAAATGATATTTAAGTTGAACAATGTAATAAACTTTTCATATTTATTTCCTCGGCTAGTCAGTTCACTTTAAAGCAAAAGATCTTTAGTTATTAATTAAAATTGCGGCCCACACACGCGCGAGAGTATTTTTCTTACCTCCGTTAAGAATTGTATTGTAGTCAGAGTCCTGGCTCTGCGTCTCGGCTATGGTACTGAAAATAAGAATCTTAAAGCTAAGTATTTCTGCAACGTCGGGCGGCTGTGAAGAAAAATTAATATTATGCTAATAGCGGGCGAGTTTTCAGCTTCCGCTAATTTTTCATAAGTTAATATCGCCACGTAATGGCGTCGTTGGCTGCATCGGCCGCTGCGATTGTTGAGCTGTAAATTGATTGAATGCAGGTTAATTCAAGGAAGGCGGACATGAAATCGGGACCACCTCTTACAAATTAAAAGTGCACAATAATATTAAATCAGTATATTATATGCTTAACTCATACAAATATGCTTACATTCGTCAGCACACGCAAGATGTTCCTCTAGACACATTCAAGACAAAAGAAGAAGTGAAGACGACTAAAAAATTAACAAAAGAGTGTATCTTGTCACCTCTTTAGATCATTTTGTCATAAATTATTTCTTTGCATTTGAAACTTGGACAGAGAAATTATTATTTTACGGCTACATGAAAAAAAATCTCTTACAAATTATGAATGTCATCTTTATAAATAATTTAAAGTCTTTTCATAATATGGCACTGGGGACGCTATAACCTCTGCAGGTTCAGTTTATTCCTAGGACCTTCACATTGACGATGAAACACAGAAATGGCATCGGAATTAAATACAAAAGGCACAATGCCGCCTTAAATACAAGAATAGAGAGTTTTCTTACAGTCGGTGCTTTGAGCATTCCCTGTGAGACCAGTAATAGTATCCGATACACCACTGCAGGTTGAATGTATTCCTTGGACATACACATTGACGATGAAACACAGAAATCGCATCGGAATCAAATACAAAAGGCACAATGCCGCCTTAAGTACAAGAATGGAGACTCTTCTTACAGTCGGTGCTTTGAGCATTCCCTGTAAGACCAGTATTAGCTTCCGCCACACATCAGCAGGTTCAGTTTATTCCTTGGACCTTCACATTGACGATGAAACACAGAAATGGCATCGGAATTAAATACAAAAGCCACAATGCCGCCTTAAGTACAAGAATAGAGACTCTTCTTACAGTCGGTGCTTTGAGCATTCCCTGTGAGACCAGTATCAGTTTCCGATACACCACTGCAGGTTCAATGTATTCCTTGGACCTTCACATTGACGATGAAACACCGAAATCGCATCGGAATTCATTACAAAACGCGCAATGCCACCTTAAGTACAAGAATAGAGACTCTTCCTACTGTCGGTGCTTTGAGCATTCCCTGTGAGACCAGTATTAGTTTCTGATACACCACTGCAGGTTCAATTTATTCCTTGGACCTTCACATTGACCATGAAACAAAAAATCGCATCGGAATTAAATACAAAAGGCGAAATGCCGACTTAAGTACAAGAATAGAGACTTTTCTTACAGTCGGTGCTTTGAGCATTCCCTGTGAGACCAGTATTAGTTTCTGATACACCACTGCAGGTTCAATGTATTCCTTGGACTTTCACATTGACGATGAAACACAGAAATCGCATCGGAATTAATTACAAACGGCACAATGCCGCCTTAAGTACAAGAATAGAAAATCTTCTTACAGTCGGTGATTTGAGCATTCCCTGTGAGACCAGTATTAGTTTCCGATACACCACTGCAGGTTCATTGCATTCCTTGGACCTTCACATTGACGATGAAACACAGAAATCGCATCGGAATTAAATACAAAAGGCACAATGGTGTCTTAAGTACAAGAATAGAGACTCTTTTTACAGTCGGTGCCATGAGCATTCCCTGTGAGACCAGTATTAGTTTCCGATACACCACTGCAGGATCAATGTATTCCTTGGACCTTCACATTGACGATGAAACACAAAAATCGCATCGGAATTAAATATAAAAGGCCCAATGCCGCCTTAAGTACAAGAATAGGGACTCTTCTTAAAGTCGGTGCTTTGAGCATTCCCTGTGAGACCAGTATTATATTCTGATACACCACTGCAGGTTCAATGTATTCCTTGGACCTTCACATTGACGATGAAACACAGAAATCGCATCGGAGTTTAATACAAAAGGCACAATGCCGCCTTAAGTACAAGAATAGAGACTCTTCTTACTGTCGGTGCTGTGAGCATTCCCTGTGAGACCAGTATTAGTTTCCGATACACCACTGCCGGTTCATTGTATTCCTTGGACCTTCTCATTGACGATGAAACACAGAAATCGCATCGGAATTAAATACAAAAGGCAAAATGCCGCCTTAAGTACAAGAATAGAGACTCTTCTTACAGTCGGTGTTTTGAGCACTTCCTGTGAGACCAGTATTAGTTTCCGATACACCACTGCAGGTTCAATGTATTCCTTGGACCATCACATTGACGATGAAACACAGAAATCGCATCGGAATTAAATACAAAAGGCGCAATGCCGCCTTAAGTACAAGAATAGAGACTCTTCTTACAATCGGTGCTCTGAGCATTCCCTGTGAGACCGGTATTAGTTTCTGATACACCACTGCAGGTTCAATGTATTTTTTGGACCTTCACATTGACGATGAAACACAGAAATCGCATGGGAATTAAATACAAGAATAGTGACTCTTCTTACAGTCGGTGCTATGAGCATTCCCTGTGAGACCAGTATTAGATTCCGATACACCACTGCAGGTTCAATGAATTCCTTGGACCTTCGCATTGACGATGAAACACAAAACTCGCATCGGAATTGAATACAAAAGGCACAATGCCGCCTTAAGTACAAGAATAGAGACTCTTCTTACAGTCGGTGCTTTGAGCATTCCCTGTGAGACCAGTATTAGGTTCTGATACACCACTGCAGGTTCAATGTATTCCTTGGACCTTCACATTGACGATGAAACACAGAAATCGTATCGGAGTTAAATACAAAAGGCACAATTGTGCCTGAGGTACAAGAATAGAGTCTCTTATTACAGTCGGTGCTTTGAGCATTCCCTGCGAGACCAGTTTTAGTTTCTGGTACATAACTGCACGTTCAATGTATTCCGTTAACCTTCACAGTGACGATGAAACACAGAAATCGCATCGGAATTAAATACAAAAGGCGCAATGCCGCTTTAAGTACAAGATTAGAGACTCTTCTTATAGTCGGTGCTATGAGCATTCCCTGTAAGACCAGTATTAGTTTCCGATACACCACTGCAGGTTCAATGTATTCCTTGGACCTTCACAATGACGATGAAACACCGAAATCGCATCGGAATTCTTTACAAAAGGCGCAATGCCACCTTAAGTACAAGAATAGAGACCCTTCTTACAGTCGGTGCTTTGAGCATTCCCTGTGAGACCAGTATTAGTTTCTGATACACCACTGCAGGTTCAATGTATTCCTTGGACCTTCACATTGACCATGAAACAAAAAATCGCATCGGAATTAAATACAAAACGCGAAATGCCGACTTAAGTACAAGAATAGAGACACTTCTTACAGTCGGTGCTTTGAGCATTCCCTGTGAGACCAGTATTAGTTTCTGATACACCACTGCAGGTTCAATGTATTCCTTGGACCTTCACATTGACGATGAAACACAGAAATCGCATCGGAATTAAATACAAACGGCACAATGCCGCCTTAAGTACAAGAATAGAAAATCTTCTTACAGTCGGTGATTTGAGCATTCCCTGTGAGACCAGTATTAGTTTCTGATACACCACTGCAGGTTCAGTGTATTCCTTGGACCTTCACATTGACGATGAAACACAGAAATCGCTTCGGAATTAAATTCAAAAGGCACTATGCCGTCTTAAGTACAAGAATTGAGACTCTTCTTACAGTCGGTGCTTTGAGCATTCCCTGTGAGACCAGTATTATATTCTGATACACCACTGCAGGTTCAATGTATTCCTTGGACCTTCACATTGACGATGAAACACAGAAATCGCATCGGAGTTAAATACAAAAGGCACAATGCCGCCTTAAGTACAATAATATAGACTCTTCTTACTGTCGGTGCTGTGAGCATTCCCTGTGAGACCAGTATTAGTTTCCGATACACCACTGCCGGTTCATTGTATTCCTTGGACCTTCTCATTGACGATGAAACACAGAAATCGCATCGGAATTAAATACAAAAGGCAAAATGCCGCCTTAAGTACAAGAATATAGACTCCTCTTACAGTCGGTGCTTTGAGCATTCCCTGTGAGACCAATATTAGCTTCTGATACACCACTGCAGGTTCAATGTATTCCTTGGACCTTCACATTGACGATGAAACACAGAAATCGCATCGGAATTAAATACACAAGGCACAATGCCGTCATAAGTACAAGAATAGAGACTCTTCTTACAGTCGGTGTTTTGAGCATTCTTTGTGAGACCAGTATTAGTTTCCGATACAGCACTGCAGGTTCAATGTATTCCTTGGACTTTCACGTTGACGATGAAGCACAGAAATCGCTTCGGAATTAAATACGAAAGGCGCAATGCCGCCTTAAGTACAAGAATAGAGGCTCTTTTTACTGTCGGTGTTTTGAGCATTTCCTGTGAGACCAGTATTAGTTTCCGATACACCACTGCAGGTTCAATGTATTCCTTGGACCTTCACATTGACGATGAAACACAGAAATCGCATCGGAACTAAATACAAAAGGCGCAATGCCGCCTTAAGTACAAGAATAGAGACTCTTCTTACAGTCGGTGCTTTGAGCATTCCCTGTGATACCGGTATTAGTTTCTGATACACCACTGCAGGTTCAATGTATTCCTTGGACCTTCACATTGACGATGAAACACAGATATCGCATGGGAATTAAATACAAGAATAGTGACTCTTCTTACAGTCGGTGCTATGAGCATTCCCTGTGAGACCAGTATTAGTTTCCGATACACCACTGCAGGTTCAATGAATTCCTTGGACCTTCACATTGACGATGAAACACAAAAATCGCATCGGAATTGAATACAAAAGGCACAATGCCGCCTTAAGTACAAGAATAGAGACTCTTCTTACAGTCGGTGATTTGAGCATTCCCTGTGAGACCAGTATTAGGTTCTGATACACCACTGCAGGTTCAATGTATTCCTTGGACCTTCACTTTGACGATGAAACACAGATATCGTATCGGAGTTAAATACAAAAGGCACAATTGTGCCAGAGGTACAAGAATAAAGACTCTTCTTACTGTCGGGGCTTTGAGCAATCCCTGTGAGACCAGTATTAGTTTCCGATACACCACTGCATGTTCAATGTATTCCTTGGACCTTCACATTGACGTTGAAACACAGAAATCGCATCGGAATTAAATACAAAAGACGCAATTCCGCCTTAAGTACAAGAATAGAGTATCTTATTACAGTCGGTGCTTTGAGCATTCCCTGTGAGACCAGTTTTAGTTTCTGGTACACCACTGCAGGTTCAATGTATTCCTTGGACCTTCACAGTGACGATGAAACACAGAAATCGCATCGGAATTAAATACAAAAGGCGCAATGTCGCTTTAAGTACAAGATTAGAGACTCTTCTTACAGTCGGTGCTTTGAGCATTCCCTGTGAGACCAGTATTAGTTTCTGATACACCACTGCTGGTTCAATGTATTCCATGGACCTTCACATTGACGATGAAACACAGAAATCGTATCGGAATTAAATACAAAAGACACAATGCCGTCTTAAGTACAAGAATAGAGACTCTTCTTACAGTCGGTGCTATGAGCATTCCATGTGAGAACAGTATTAGTTTCCGATACACCACTGCAGGTTCAAAGTATTCCTCGGACCTTCACATTGACGATGAAACACAGAAATCGCATCGGAATTAAGTACAAAAGGCACAATGCCGCCTCATGTACAAGAATAGAGACTCTTCTTACGGCCGGTGCTTTGAGCATTCCCTGTGAGACCAGTATTACATTCTGATACAAAACTGCAGGTACAATAAATTCCTTGGACCTTCACGATGGCGATGAAACACAGAAATCGCATCGGAATTCAATACAAAAGGCACAATGCCTCCTTAAGTACAAGAATAGAGACCCTTCTTACAGTCGGTGCTTTGAGCATTCCCAGTGAGACCAGTATTAATTTCCGATACACCACTGCAGGTTCAATGTATTCCTTGGATCTTCAGATTGACGATGAAAAAGTGAAATCGCATCGGAATTAAATACAAAAGGCAAATTGTCGCCTCAAGTACAAGAATAGTGACTCTTCGTACAGTCGGTGCTTTGACCATTCCCTGTGAGACCAGTATTAGTTTCCGATACACCACTGCAGGTTCAATGTATTGAATGGACATACACATTGACGATGAAACACTGAAATTGCATCGGAATTCAATACAAAAGGCACAATGCCGCCTTAAGTACAAGAATAGAGACTCTTCTTACAGTCGGTGCTTTGAGCATTCCCAGTGAGACCAGTTTTAGTTTCCAATACACCACTGCAGGTTCAATGTATTCCTTGGACATACACATTGCCGATGAAAAACAGAAATTATATCGGAACTAAATACAATAGGCACAATGCCGCCTTAAGTGCAAGAATAGAGACGCTTTTTACAGTCGGTGCTTTGCGCATTCCCTGTGAGACGAGTATTAGTTTCCGATACACCACTGCAGGTTTAATGTATTCCTTGGACCTTCGCATTTACGATGAAACACAGAAATCGCATCGGAATTAAATACAAAACGCACAAAGCCGCCTTAAGTACAAGAATAGAGACTCTTCTTACAGTCGGTGCTTTGAGCATTCCCTGTGATACCAGTATTAGTTTCCGATACACCACTGCAGGTTCAATGAATTCCTTGGACATACACATTGACGATGAAGCACTGGAATTACATCGGAATTAAATACAAAAGACTCAATGCCGCCTTAGGTACAGGAAGAGTGAGACTTCTTAAAGGCTGTGTTTTATCCTTTCCTGTAAGACCAGTATTAGTTTCCGATACACCACTGCAGGTTCAATGTATTCCTTGGTCCTTCACATTGACGATGAAACACAGAAATCGCATCGGAATTAAATACAAAAGGCACAATGCCGCCTTAAGAACAAGATTAGAGACCCTTCCTACAGTCGGTGTTTTGAGCATTCCCTGTGAGACCAGTATTAGTTTCCGATACACCACTGCAGGTTCAATGTATTCCTTGGACATACACATTGACGATGGAACAGTGAAATTACATCGGAATTAAATACAAAAGGCACAATGCCGCCTTGAGTGCAAGAATAGAGACTATTCTTACAGTCGGTGCTTTGAGCATTCCCTGTGAGACCAGAATTAGTTTCCGATACACCACTCCTGGTTCAATGTATTCCTTGGACCTTCAGATTGACGATGAAACACAGAAATCGCATCGGAAAGAAATTCAAATAGCAAACTGCCGCGTAAGTACAAGACTCGTCTTACAGTCGGTGTTTTGAGCATTCCCTGTGAGACCAGTATTAGTTTCTGATACACCACTGCTGGTTCAATGTATTCCTTGGACCTTCACATTGACGATGAAACACAGAAATCGCATCGCAGTTAAATACAAAAGGCACAATGCCGCCTTAAGTACAAGAATTGAGACTCTTCTTACTGTCGGTCCTTTGAGCATTCCCTGTGAGACCAGTATTAGTTTCCGATACACCACTGCCGGTTCATTGTATTCCTTGGACCTTCTCATTGACGATGAAACACAGAAATCGCATCGGAATTAAAAACAAAAGTCGAAATGCCGCCTTAAGTACAAGAATAGAGACTCTTCTTACAGTCGGTGCTTTGAGCATTCCCTGTGAGACCAGTATTAGTTTCTGATACACCACTGAAGGTTCAATGTATTCCCTGGACCTTCACATTGACGATGAAACACAGAAATCGCATCGGAATTAAATACAAGCGGCACAATGCCGCCTTAAGTACAAGAATAGAAAATCTTCTTAGAGTCGGTGTTTTGAGCATTCCCCGTGAGACCAGTATTAGTTTCCGATACACCACTGCAGGTTCAATGTATTCCTTGGACCTTGACATTGACGATGAAACACAGAAATCGCATCGGTATTAAATACAAAAGGCACAATGCCGCCTTAAGTGCAAGAATAGAGACTCTTCTTACAGTCGGTGCTTTGAGCATTCCCTGTCAGACCAGTATTAATTTCCGATACACCACTGCGGGTTCAATGTATTCCTTGGACCTTCACATTGACTATGAAACACAGATATCGCATCGGAGTTAAATACAAAAGGCGGAATGCCGCCTTAAGTACAAGATTAGAGACTCTTCTTACAGTCGGTGCTTTGAGCATTCCCTGTAAGACCAGTATTAGTTTCCGATACACCACTGCAGGTTCAATGTATTCCTTGGACCTTCACAATGACGATGAAACACCGATATCGCATCGGAATTCTTTACAAAAGGCGCAATGCCACCTTAAGTACAAGAGTAGAGACCCTTCTTACAGTCGGTGTATTGAGCATTCCCTGTGAGACCAGTATTAGTTTCTGATACACCACTGCAGGTTCAATGTATTCCTTGGACCTTCACATTGACCATGAAACAAAAAATCGCATCGGAATTAAATACAAAACGCGAAATGCCGACTTAAGTACAAGAATAGAGACACTTCTTACAGTCGGTGCTTTGAGCATTCCCTGTGAGACCAGTATTAGTTTCTGATACACCACTGCAGGTTCAATGTATTCCGTGGACCTTCACATTGACGATGAAACACAGAAATCGCATCGGAATTAAATACAAACGGCACAATGCCGCCTTAAGTACAAGAATAGAAAATCTTCTTACAGTCGGTGATTTGAGCATTCCCTGTGAGACCAGTGTTAGTTTCCGATACACCACTGCAGGTTCAGTGTATTCCTTGGACCTTCACATTGACAATGAAACACAGAAATCGCTTCGGAATTAAATTCAAAAGGCACTATGCCGTCTTAAGTACAAGAATTGAGACTCTTCTTACAGTCGGTGCTTTGAGCATTCCCTGTGAGACCAGTATTATATTCTGATACACCACTGCAGGTTCAATGTATTCCTTGGACCTTCACATTGACGATGAAACACAGAAATCGCATCGGAGTTAAATACAAAAGGCACAATGCCGCCTTAAGTACAATAATATAGACTCTTCTTACTGTCGGTGCTGTGAGCATTCCCTGTGAGACCAGTATTAGTTTCCGATACACCACTGCAGGTTCATTGTATTCCTTGGACCTTCTCATTGACGATGAAACACAGAAATCGCATCGGAATTAAATACAAAAGGCAAAATGCCGCCTTAAGTACAAGAATAGAGACTCCTCTTACAGTCGGTGCTTTGAGCATTCCCTGTGAGACCAATATTAGCTTCTGATACACCACTGCAGGTTCAATGTATTCCTTGGACCTTCACATTGACGATGAAACACAGAAATCGCATCGGAATTAAATACACAAGGCACAATGCCGTCATAAGTACAAGAATAGAGACTCTTCTTACAGTCGGTGTTTTGAGCATTCTTTGTGGGACCAGTATTAGTTTCCGATACAGCACTGCAGGTTCAATGTATTTCTTGGACCTTCACGTTGACGATGAAGCACAGAAATCGCTTCGGAATTAAATACAAAAGGCGCAATGCCGCCTTAAGTACAAGAATAGAGACTCTTTTTACTGTCGGTGTTTTGAGCATTTCCTGTGAGACCAGTATTAGTTTCCGATACACCACTGCAGGTTCAATGTATTCCTTGGACCTTCACATTGACGATGAAACACAGAAATCGCATCGGAATTAAATACAAAAGGCGCAATGCCGCCTTAAGTACAAGAATAGAGACTCTTCTTACAGTCGGTGCTTTGAGCATTCCCTGTGATACCGGTATTAGTTTCTGATACACCAGTGCAGGTTCAATGTATTCCTTGGACCTTCACATTGACGATGAAACACAGAAATCGCATGGGAATTAAATACAAGAATAGTGACTCTTCTTACAGTCGGTGCTATGAGCATTCCCTGTGAGACCAGTATTAGTTTCCGATACACCACTGCAGGTTCAATGAATTCCTTGGACCTTCACATTGACGATGAAACACAAAAATCGCATCGGAATTGAATACAAAAGGCACAATGCCGCCTTAAGTACAAGAATAGAGACTCTTCTTACAGTCGGTGATTTGAGCATTCCCTGTGAGACCAGTATTAGGTTCTGATACACCACTGCAGATTCAATGTATTCCTTGGACCTTCACTTTGACGATGAAACACAGATATCGTATCGGAGTTAATTACAAAAGGCACAATTGTGCCAGAGGTACAAGAATAAAGACTCTTCTTACTGTCGGTGCTTTGAGCAATCCCTGTGAGACCAGTATTAGTTTCCGATACACCACTGCATGTTCAATGTATTCCTTGGACCTTCACATTGACGTTGAAACACAGAAATCGCATAGGAATTAAATACAAAAGACGCAATTCCGCCTTAAGTACAAGAATAGAGTCTCTTATTACAGTCGGTGGTTTGAGCATTCCCTGTGAGACCAGTTTTAGTTTCTGGTACACCACTGCAGGTTCAATGTATTCCTTGGACCTTCACAGTGACGATGAAACACAGAAATCGCATCGGAATTAAATACAAAAGGCGCAATGCCGCTTTATGTACAAGATTAGAGACTCTTCTTACAGTAGGTGCTTTGAGCATTCCCTGTGAGACCAGTATTAGTTTCTGATACACCACTACTGGTTCAATGTATTCCATGGACCTTCACATTGACGATGAAACACAGAAATCGTATCGGAATTAAATACAAAAGACACAATGCCGTCTTCAGTACAAGAATAGAGACTCTTCTTACAGTCGGTGCTATGAGCATTCCATGTGTGAACAGTATTAGTTTCCGATACACCACTGCAGGTTCAAAGTATTCCTCGGACCTTCACATTGACGATGAAACACAGAAATCGCATCGGAATTAAGTACAAAAGGCACAATGCCGCCTCATGTACAAGAATAGAGACTCTTCTTACGGCCGGTGCTTTGAGCATTCCCTGTGAGACCAGTATTACATTCTGATACAAAACTGCAGGTACAATAAATTCCTTGGACCTTCACGTTGGCGATGAAACACAGAAATCGCATCGGAATTCAATACAAAAGGCACAATGCCTCCTTAAGTACAAGAATAGAGACCCTTCTTACAGTCGGTGCTTTGAGCATTCCCAGTGAGACCAGTATTAATTTCCGATACACCACTGCAGGTTCAATGTATTCCTTGGATCTTTAGATTGACGATGAAAAAGTGAAATCGCATCGGAATTAAATTCAAAAGGCAAATTGTCGCCTCAAGTACAAGAATAGTGACTCTTCGTACAGTCGGTGCTTTGACCATTCCCTGTGAGACCAGTATTAGTTTCCGATACACCACTGCAGGTTCAATGTATTGAATGGACATACACATTGACGATGAAACACTGAAATTGCATCGGAATTAAATACAAAAGGCACAATGCCGCCTTAAGTACAAGAATAGAGACTCTTCTTACAGTCGGTGCTTTGAGCATTCCCAGTGAGACCAGTATTAGTTTCCAATACACCACTGCAGGTTCAATGTATTCCTTGGACATACACATTGCCGACGAAAAACAGAAATTATATCGGAACTAAATACAATAGGCACAATGCCGCCTTAAGTGCAAGAATAGAGACGCTTTTTACAGTCGGTGCTTTGCGCATTCCCTGTGAGACCAGTATTAGTTTCCGATACACCACTGCAGGTTTAATGTATTCCTTGGACCTTCGCATTGACGATGAAACACAGAAATCGCATCGGAATTAAATACAAAACGCACAAAGCCGCCTTAAGTACAAGAATAGTGACTCTTCTTACAGTCGGTGCTTTGAGCATTCCCTGTGAGACCAGTATTAGTTTCCGATACACCACTGCAGGTTCAATGTATTCCTTGGACATACACATTGACGATGGAACAGTGAAATTACATCGGAATTAAATACAAAAGGCACAATGCCGCCTTAGGTACAGGAAGAGTGAGACTTCTTAAAGGCTGTGTTTTATCCTTTCCTGTAAGACCAGTATTAGTTTCCGATACACCACTGCAGGTTCAATGTATTCCTTGGTCCTTCACATTGACGATGAAACACAGAAATCGCATCGGAATTAAATACAAAAGGCACAATGCCGCCTTAAGAACAAGATTAGAGACCCTTCCTACAGTCGGTGTTTTGAGCATTCCCTGTGAGACCAGTATTAGTTTCCGATACACCACTGCAGGTTCAATGTATTCCTTGGACATACACATTGACGATGGAACAGTGAAATTACATCGGAATTAAATACAAAAGGCACAATGCCGCCTTGAGTGCAAGAATAGAGACTATTCTTACAGTCGGTGCTTTGAGCATTCCCTGTGAGACCAGAATTAGTTTCCGATACACCACTCCTGGTTCAATGTATTCCTTGGACCTTCAGATTGACGATGAAACACAAAAATCGCATCGGAAAGAAATTCAAATAGCAAACTGCCGCGTAAGTACAAGACTCGTCTTACAGTCGGTGTTTTGAGCATTCCCTGTGAGACCAGTATTAGTTTCTGATACACCACTGCTGGTTCAAAGTATTCCTTGGACCTTCACATTGACGATGAAACACAGAAATCGCATCGCAGTTAAATACAAAAGGCACAATGCCGCCTTAAGTACAAGAATAGACACTCCTCTTACTGTCGGTCCTTTGAGCATTCCCTGTGAGACCAGTATTAGTTTCCGATACACCACTGCCGGTTCATTGTATTCCTTGGACCTTCTCATTGACGATGAAACACAGAAATCGCATCGGAATTAAAAACAAAAGTCGAAATGCCGCCTTAAGTACAAGAATAGAGACTCTTCTTACAGTCAGTGCTTTGAGCATTCCCTGTGAGACCAGTATTAGTTTCTGATACACCACTGAAGGTTCAATGTATTCCCTGGACCTTCACATTGACGATGAAACACAGCAATCGCATCGGAATTAAATACAAGCGGCACAATGCCGCCTTAAGTACAAGAATAGAAAATCTTCTTACAGTCGGTGTTTTGAGCATTCCCTGTGAGACCAGTATTAGTTTCCGATACACCACTGCAGGTTCAATGTATTCCTTGGACCTTGACATTGACGATGAAACACAGAAATCGCATCGGTATTAAATACAAAAGGCACAATGCCGCCTTAAGTGCAAGAATAGAGACTCTTCTTACAGTCGGTGCTTTGAGCATTCCCTGTGAGACTAGTATTAATTTCCGATACACCACTGCGGGTTCAATGTATTCCTTGGACCTTCACATTGACTATGAAACACAGATATCGCATCGGAGTTAAATACAAAAGGCAGAATGCCGCCTTAAGTACAAGAATAAAGACTCTTATTACTGTCAGTGCTTTGAGCATTCCCTGAGAGACCAGTATTAGTTTCCGATACACCACTGCAGGTTCAATGTATTCCTTGGACCTTCTCATTGACGATGAAACACCGAGATCGGATCGGAATGAAATACAAAAGGCGCAATGCCGCCTTAAGTACAAGAATAGAGACTCTTCTTACAGTCGGTGCTTTGAGCATTCCCTGTGAGACCAGTATTAGTTTCTGATACACCACTGCAGGTTCAATGTATTCCTTGGACCTTCACATTGACGATGAAACACAGAAATCGCATCGGAGTTAAATACAAAAGGCACAATGCCGCCTTAACTGCAGATTCAATGTATTCCTTGGACCTTCACATTGACGATGATACACATAAATCGCATCGGTATTAAATACAAAAGGCACAATGCCGCCTTAAGTGCAAGAATAGAGACTCTTCTTACAGTCGGTGCTTTGAGCATTCCCTGTGAGACCAGTATTAATTTCCGATACACCACTGCGGGTTCAATGTATTCCTTGGACCTTCACATTGACTATGAAACACAGAAATCGCATCGGAGTTAAATACAAATGGCACAATGCCGCCTTAAGTACAAGAATAGAGACTCTTCTTACAGTCGGTGTTTTGAGCATTCCCTGTGAGACCAGTATTAGTTTCTGATACACCACTGCAGGTTCAATGTATTCCTTCTACCTTCACATTGACGATGAAACACAGAAATCGCATCGAAATTAAATACACAAGGCACAATGCCGTCATAAGTACAAGAATAGAGACTCTTCTTACAGTCGGTGTTTTGAGCATTCCCTGTGAGACCAGTATTAGTTTCCGATACACCACTGCAGGTTCAATGTATTCCTTGGACCTTCACATTGACGATGAAACACAGAAATCGCATCGGAATTAAAAACAAAAGGCGCAATGCCGCCTTAAGTACAAGAATAGAGACTCTTCTTACAGTCGGTGCTTTGAGCATTCCCTGTCAGACCAGTATTAGTTTCTGATACACCACTGCAGGTTCAGTATATTCCTTGGACCTTCACATTGACGATGAAACACAGAAATCGCATCGGAGTTAAATATAAAAGGCACAATGGAGCCTGAGGTACAGGAATAGAGACTCTTCTTACTGTCGGTGCTTTGAGCATTCCCTGTGAGACCAGTATTAGTTTCCGATACACCACTGCAGGTTCAATGTATTCCTTGGACCTTCACATTGGCGTTGAAACACAGAAATCGCATCGGAATTAAATACAAAACGCGCAATGCCGCCTTAAGTACAAGAATAGAGACTCTTATTACAGTCGGTGCTTTGAGCATTCCCTGTGAGACCAGTTTTAGTTTCTGGTACACCACTGCAGGTTCAATGTATTCCTTGGACCTGCACATGGACGATGAAACACAGTAATCGCATCGGAATTAAATACAAGAGGCGCAATGCCGCTTTAAGTACAAGATTAGAGACTGTTCTTACAGTCGGTGCTTTGAGCATTACCTGTGAGACCAGTATTAGTTTCCGATACACCACTGCAGGTTCAATGTATTCCTTGGACCTTCACATTGGCGATGAACCACAGAAATCACATCGGAATTAAATACTAAAGGCGCAATGCCGCCTAACGTACAAGAATAGAGACCCTTCTTACAGTCGGCGATTTGAGCATTAACTGTGAGATCAGTGTTAGTTTCTGATACACCACTTGTGGTTCAATGTATTCCTTGGACGTTCACATTGACGATGAAACACAGAAATCGCATCGGAATTAAGTACAAAAGGCACAATGCCGCCTTATGTATAAGAATAGAGACTCTTCTTACGGTCGGTGCTTTGAGCATTCCCTGTGAGACCAGTATTAGTTTCCGATACACCACTGCAGGTTCAGTGTTTTCCTTGGACCTTCACATTGACGGTGAAACACAGAAATCGCATCGGAGTTAAATACAAAAGGCGCAATGCCGCCTTAAGTACAAGATTAGAGACTCTTCTTACAGTCGGTGCTTTGAGCATTCCCTGTGAGACAAGTATTAGTTTCCGATACACAACTGCAGGCACACTGTATTCCTTGGACCTTCACATTGACGATGAAACACAGAAATCGAATCGGAATTAAATGCAAAAGGCAGAATGCCGCCTTAAGTACAAGAATAGAGACCCTTATTAAAGTCGGTGCTTTGAGGTTACACCACTGCAGGTTAAATGTGTCCCTTGGACCTTCATATTGACGATCAAACACAGAAATCGCATCGGAATTAAATTCAAAAGGCAGAATGCCGCCTTAAGTACAAGAATAGAGACCATTCTTACAGTCGGTGCTTAGAGCATTCCCTGTGAGACCTGTATTAGTCTCCGATACACCACTGCAGGTTCAATGTATTCCTCAGACCTTCACATTGACGATGAAACACAGAAATCGCATCGGAATTAAGTACAAAAGGCACAATGCCGCCTTATGTATAAGAATAGAGACTCTTCTTACGGTCGGTGCTTTGAGCATTCCCTGTGAGACCAGTATTAGTTTCCGATACACCACTGCAGGTACAATATATTCCTTGGACCTTCACATTGACGATGATACACAGAAATCGCATCGGAATTAAATACAAAAGGCGCAATGCCGCCTTAAGTACAAGAATAGAGACTCTTCTCACAGTCGGTGCTTTGAGCATTCCCTGTCAGACCAGTATTAGCTTCTAATACACCACTGCAGGTTCAATATATTCCTTGGACCTTGACATTGACGATGAAACACGGAAATCGCATCGGAGTTAAATACAAAAGGCACAATGGTGCCTGAGGTACAAGAATAGAGACTCTTCTTACTGTCGGTGCTTTAAGCAATCCCTGCGAGACCAGTATTAGTTTGCGATACACCACTGCTGGTTCAATGTATTCCTTGGACCTTCACATCGACGATGAAACTCAGAAATCGCATCGGAATTAAATACAAAAGGCACAATGCCGTCTTAAGTGCAAGAATAGAGACTCTTCTTACAGTCGGTGCTTTGAACATTCCCTGTGAGACCGGTATTAGTTTCCGATACACCACTGCAGGTTCAATGTATTCCTTGGACCTTCACATGGGCGATGAAACACAGAAATCACATCGGAATTAAATACAAAAGGCGCAATGCCGCCGAACGTACAAGAATAGAGACCCATCTACAGTCGGTGCTTTGGGCATTCCCTGTGAGACCAGTATTAGTTTCTGATACACCACTGCTGGTTCAATGTATTCCTTGGCCCTTTACATTGACGATGAAACACAGAAATCGCATCGGAATTAAATACAAAAGGCACAATGCCGTATTAAGTACAAGAATAGAGACTCTTCTTACAGTCGGTGCTATGAGCATTCCCTGTGAGACCAGTATTAGTTTCCGATACACCACTGCAGGTTCAATGTATTCCTTGGACCTTCACATTGACGATGAAACACAGAAATCGCATCGGAATTAAATACAAAATGCGCAATGCCGCCTTAAGTACAAGAATAGAGACTCTTCTTACAGTCGGTGCTTTGAGCATTCCCTGTGAGACCACTATTAGTTTCCGATACACCACTGCAGGTTAAATGAATTGCTGGGACCTACACATTGAAGATGAAACACAGAAATCGCATCGGAATTAAATACAAAAGGCGCAATGCCGCCTTAAGTACAAGAGTAGAGACTCTTCTTACAGTCGGTGTTTTGAGCATTCCCTGTGAGACCAGTATTAGTTTCCGATACACCACTGCATGTTCAATGTATTCCTTGGACCTTCACATTGACGATGAAACACAGAAATCGCATCGGAGTTAAATACAAAAGGCACAGTGGTGCCTGAGGTACAGGAATAGAGACTCTTCTTACTGTCGGTGCTTTGAGCATTCCCTGTGAGACCGGTATTAGTTTCCGATACACCACTGCAGGTTCAATGTATTCCTTGGACCTTCACATTGACGATGAAACACAGAAATCGCATCGGAATTAAATAATAGAGGCGCAATGCCGCCTTAAGTACAAAATTAGAGACTCTTCTTACAGTCGGTGCTTTGGGCATTACCAGTGAGACCAGTATTAGTTTCCGATACACCACTGCAGGTTCAATGTATTCCTTAGACCTTCACATTGGCGATGAAACACAGAAATCACATCGGAATTAAATACAAAAGGCGCAATGCCGCCTAACGTACAAGAATAGAGACCCTTCTTACAGTCGGTGATTTGAGCATTAACTGTGAGATCAGTATTAGTTTCTGATACACCACTGGTGGTTCAATGTATTCCTTGGACGTTCACATTGACGATGAAACACAGAAATCGCATCGGAATTAAATACAAAAGGCACAATGCCGTCTTAAGTACAAGAATAGAGACTCTTCTTACAGTCGGTGCTATATGCATTCTCTGTGAGACCAGTGTTAGTTTCCGATACACCACTGCAGGTTCAATGTTTTCCTTGGACCTTCACATTGACAGTAAAACACAGAAATCACATCGGAGTTAAATACAAAAGGCGCAATGCCGCCTTAAGTACAAGATTAGAGACTCTTCTTACAGTCGGTGCTTTGAGCATTTCCTGTGAGACCAGTATTAGTTTCCGATTTACCACTGCAGGTTCAATGTATTCCTTGGACATTCACGTTGACGATGAAACACAGAAATCGCAACGGAGTTAAATACAAAAGGCACAATGGTGCCTGAGGTACAGAAATAGAGACTCTTCTTACTGTCGGTGCTTTGAGCATTCCCTGTGAGACCAGTATTAGTTTCCAAAACACCACTGCAGGTTCAATGTATTCCTTGGACCTTCACATTGGCGTTGAAACACAGAAATCGCATAGGAATTAAATATAAAACGCGCAATGCCGCCTTAAGTACAAGAATAGAAACTCTTATTACAGTCGGTGCTTCGAGCATTCCCTGTGAGACCAGTTTTAGTTTCTGGTACACCACTGCAGTTTCAATGTATTCCTTGGACCTTCACATTGACGATGAAACACAGAAATCGCATCGGAATTAATTACAAAAGGCACAATGCCGTCATAAGTACAAGAATAGAGACTATCTTACAGTCGGTGCTTTGAGCATTCCCTGTGAGACCGGTATTAGTTTCCGATACACCACTGCAGGTTCAATGTATTCCTTGGACCTTCACATTGACGATGAAACACAGAAATCGCATCGGAATTAAATACAAGAGGCGCAATGCCGCCTTAAGTACAAGATTAGAGACTCTTCTTACAGTCGGTGCTTTGAGCATAACCAGTGAGGCCAGTATTAGTTTCCGATACACCACTGCTGGTTCAATGTATTCCTTGGACCTTCACATTGGCGATGAAACACAGAAATCACATCGGAATTAAATACAAAAGGCGCAATGCCGCCTAACGTACAAGATTAGAGACCCTTCTTACAGTCTGTGATTTGAGCATTAACAGTGATATCAGTATTAGTTTCTGATACACCACTGGTGGATCAATGTATTCCTTGGACGTTCACATTGACGATGAAACACAGAAATCGCATCGGAATTAAATACAAAAGGCACAATGCCGTCTTAAGTACAAGAATAGAGACTCTTCTTACAGTCGGTGCTATAAGCATTCTCTGTGAGACCAGTATTAGTTTCCGATACACCACTGCAGGTTCAATGTTTTCCTTGGACCTTCACATTGACGGTGAAACACAGAGATCGCATCGGAGTTAAATACAAAAGGCGCATTGCCGCCTTAAGTACAAGATTAGAGACTCTTCTTACAGTCGGTGCTTTGAGCATTTCCTGTGGGACCAGTATTAGTTTCCGATACACCTCTGCAGGTTCAATGTATTCCTAGGACCTACACATTGAAGATGAAACACAGAAATCGCATCGGAATTAAATACAAAAGGCACTATGCCGGCTTATGTACAAGAATAGAGACTCTTCTTACAGTCGGTGCTTTCAGCATTCCCTGTGAGACCAGTATTAGTTTCCGATACACCTCAGCAGGTTCAATGTATTCCTAGGACCTTCACAATTGTCGATGAAACACAGAAATCGCATCGGAACTAAATACAAAAGGCACAATGTCGCCTTAAGTACAAGAATAGAGACTCTTCTTACAGTCGGTGCTTTTAGCATTCCCTGTGAGACCAGTATTAGTTTCCGATTCGCCACTGCATGTTCAATGTATTCCTTGGACCTCCACATTGACGATGAAACACTGAAATCGCATCGGAATTAAATACAAAAGGCGCAATGCCGCCTTAAGAACAAGAATAGAGACTCTTCTTACAGTCGGTGCTTTGAGCATTCCCTGTCAGACCAGTATTAGTTTCTGATACACCACTGCAGGTTCAGTATATTCCTTGGACCTTCACATTGACGATGAAACACAGAAATCGCATCGGAGTTAAATACAAAAGGCACAATAGTGCCTGAGGTACAGGAATAGAGACTCTTCTTACTGTCGGTGCTTTGAGCATTCCGTGTGAGACCAGTATTAGTTTCCGATACACCACTGCAGGTTCAATGTATTCCTTGGACCTTCACATTGGCGTTGAAACACAGAAATCGCATCGGAATTAAATATAAAACGCGCAATGCCGCCTTAAGTACAAGAATAGAGACTCTTATTACAGTCGGTGCTTCGAGCATTCCCTCTGAGACCAGTTTTAGTTTCTGGTACACCACTGCAGTTTCAATGTATTCCTTGGACCTTCACATTGACGATGAAACACAGAAATCGCATCGGA
Organism: Schistocerca serialis cubense; assembly: GCF_023864345.2. NCBI lineage: Eukaryota > Metazoa > Arthropoda > Insecta > Orthoptera > Acrididae > Schistocerca > Schistocerca serialis. Next base: position 35,241,353 of record NC_064643.1, on the reverse strand, counting down.
ATTAATTACAAAAGGCACAATGCCGTCATAAGTACAAGAATAGAGACTATCTTACAGTCGGTGCTTTGAGCATTCCTTGTGAGTCCGGTATTAGTTTCCGATACACCACTGCAGGTTCAATGTATTCCTTGGACCTTCACATTGACGATGAAACACAGAAATCGCATCGGAATTAAATACAAGAGGCGCGATGCCGCCTTAAGTACAAGATTAGAGACTCTTCTTACAGTCGGTGCTTTGAGCATTACCAGTGAGATCAGTATTAGTTTCTGGTACACCACTGCAGGTTCAATGTATTCCTTGGACCTGCACATGGACGATGAAACACAGAAATCGCATCGGAATTAAATACGAGAGGCGCAATGCCGCTTTAAGTACAAGATTAGAGACTGTTCTCACAGTCGGTGCTTTGAGCATTACCTGTGAGACCAGTATTAGTTTCCGATACACCACTGCAGGTTCAATGTATTCCTTGGACCTTCACATTGGCGATGAAACACAGAAATCACATCGGAATTAAATACTAAAGGCGCAATGCCGCCTAACGTACAAGAATAGAGACCCTTCTTACAGACGGCGATTTGAGCATTAACTGTGAGATCAGTGTTAGATTCTGATACACCCCTTGTGGTTCAATGTATTCCTTGGACGTTTACATTGACGATGAAACACAGAAATCGCATCGGAATTAAGTACAAAAGGTACAATGCCGCCTTATGTATAGGAATAGAGACTCTTCTTACGGTCGGTGCTTTGAGCATTCCCTGTGAGACCAGTATTAGTTTCCGATACACCACTGCAGGTTCAGTGTTTTCCTTGGACCTTCACATTGACGGTGAAACACAGAAATCGCATCGGAGTTAAATACAAAAGGCGCAATGCCGCCTTAAGTACAAGATTAGAGACTCTTCTTACAGTCGGTGCTTTGAGCATTCCCTGTGAGACAAGTATTAGTTTCCGATACACAGCTGCAGGCACACTGTATTCCTTGGACCTTCACATTGACGATGAAACACAGAAATCGAATCGGAATTAAATGCAAAAGGCAGAATGCCGCCTTAAGTACAAGAATAGAGACCGTTTTTACAGTCGGTGCTTTGAGGATACACCACTGCAGGTTAAATGTGTCCCTTGGACCTTCATATTGACGATCAAACACAGAAATCGCATCGGAATTAAATTCAAAAGGCACAATGCCGCCTTAAGTACAAGAATAGAGACCATTCTTACAGTCGGTGCTTAGAGCATTCCCTGTGAGACCTGTATTAGTCTCCGATACACCACTGCAGGTTCAATGTATTCCTCAGACCTTCACATTGACGATGAAACACAGAAATCGCATCGGAATTAATTACAAAAGGCACAATGCCGCCTTATGTATAAGAATAGAGACTCTTCTTACGGTCGGTGCTTTGAGCATTCCCTGTGAGACCAGTATTAGTTTCCGATACACCACTGCAGGTAGAATATATTCCTTGGACCTTCACATTGACGATGATACACAGAAATCGCATCGGAATTAAATACAAAAGGCGCAATGCCGCCTTAAGTACAAGAATAGAGACTCTTCTTACAGTCGGTGCTTTGAGCATTCCCTGTCAGACCAGTATTAGCTTCTAATACACCACTGCAGGTTCAATATATTCCTTGGACCTTGACATTGACGATGAAACACGGAAATCGCATCGGAGTTAAATACAAAAATCACAATGGCGCCTGAGGTACTAGAATAGAGACTCCTCTTACTGTCGGTGCTTTAAGCAATCCCTGCGAGACCAGTATTAGTTTGCGATACACCACTGCTGGTTCAATGTATTCCTTTTACCTTCACATTGACGATGAAACTCAGAAATCGCATCGGAATTAAATTCAAAAGGCACAATGCCGTCTTAAGTACAAGAATGGAGACTCTTCTTACTGTCGGTGCTTTGAACATTCCCTGTGAGACCGGTATTTGTTTCCGATACACCACTGCAGGTTCAATGTATTCCTTGGACCTTCACATGGGCGATGAAACGCAGAAATCACATCGGAATTAAATACAAAAGGCGCAATGCCGAAGAACGTACAAGAATAGAGACCCTTCTACAGTTGGAGCTTTGGGCATTCCCTGTGAGATTAGTATTAGTTTCTGATACACCACTGTTGGTTCAATGTATTCCTTGGACCTTCACATTGACGATGAAACACAGAAATCGCATCGGAATTAAATACAAAAGGCACAATGCCGTATTAAGTACAAGAATAGAGACTCTTCTTACAGTCGGTGCTATGAGCATTCCCTATGAGACCAGTATTAGTTTCCGATACACCACTGCAGGTTCAATGTATTCCTTGGACCTTCACATTGACGATGAAACACAGAAATCGCATCGGAATTAAATACAAAATGCGCAATGCCGCCTTAAGTACAAGAATAGAGACTCTTCTTACAGTCGGTGCTTTGAGCATTCCCTGTGAGACCACTATTAGTTTCCGATACACCACTGCAGGTTCAATGTATTGCTGGGACCTACACATTGAAGATGAAACACAGAAATCGCATCGGAATTAAATACAATAGGCGCAATGCCGCCTTAAGTACAAGAGTAGAGACTCTTCTTACAGTCGGTGTTTTGAGCATTCCCTGTGAGACCAGTATTAGTTTCCGATACACCACTGCAGGTTCAATGTATTCCTTGGACCTTCACATTGACGATGAAACACAGAAATCGCATCGGAATTAAATACAAAAGGCGCAATGCCGCCTTAAGTACAAGAATAGAGACTCTTCTTACAGTCGGTGCTTTGAGCATTCCCTGTCAGACCAGTATTAGTTTCTGATACACCACTGCAGGTTCAGTATATTCCTTGGACCTTCACATTGACGATGAAACACAGAAATCGCATCGCAGTTAAATACAAATGGCACAGTGGTGCCTGAGGTACAGGAATAGAGACTCTTCTTACTGTCGGTGCTTTGAGCATTCCCTGTGAGACCAGTATTAGTTTCCGATACGCCACTGCAGGTTCAATGTATTCCTTGGACCTTCACATTGGCGTTGAAACACAGAAATCGCATCGGAATTAAATACAAAACGCGCAATGCCGCGTTAAGTACAAGAATAGAGACTCTTATTACAGTCGGTGCTTTGAGCATTCCCTGTGAGACCAGTTTTAGTTTCTGGTCCACCACTGCAGGTTCAATGTATTCCTTGGACCTTCGCATTGACGATGAAACACAGAAATCGCATCGGAAATTATTACAAAAGGCACAATGCAGTCATAAGTACAAGAATAGGGACTATCTTATAGTCGGTGCTTTGAGCATTCCCTTTGAGACCGGTATTAGTTCCCGATACACCACTGCAGGTTCAATGTATTCCTTGGACCTTCACATTGACGATGAAACACAGAAATCGCATCGGAATTAAATAATAGAGGCGCAATGCCGCCTTAAGTACAAAATTAGAGACTCTTCTTACAGTCGGTGCTTTAGGCATTACCAGTGAGACCAGTATTAGTTTCCGATACACCACTGCAGGTTCAATGTATTCCTTGGACCTTCACATTGGCGATGAAACACAGAAATCACATCGGAATTAAATACAAAAAGCGCAATGCCGCCTAACGTATAAGAATAGAGACCCTTCTTACAGTCGGTGATTTGAGCATTAACTGTGAGATCAGTATTAGTTTCTGATACACCACTGGTGGTTCAATGTATTCCTTGGACGTTCACATTGACGATGAAACACAGAAATCGCATCGGAATTAAATACAAAAGGCACAATGCCGTCTTAAGTACAAGAATAGAGACTCTTCTTACAGTCGGTGCTATAAGCATTCTCTGTGAGACCAGTGTTAGTTTCCGAAACACCACTGCAGGTTCAATGTTTTCCTTGGACCTTCACATTGACGGTGAAACACAGAAATCGCATAGGAATTAAATATAAAACGCGCAATGCCGTCTTAAGTACAAGAATAGAAACTCTTATTACAGTCGGTGCTTCGAGCATTCCCTGTGAGACCAGTTTTAGTTTCTGGTACACCACTGCAGTTTCAATGTATTCCTTGGACCTTCACATTGACGATGAAACATAGAAATCGCATCGGAACTAAATACAAAAGGCACAATGTCGCCTTAAGTACAAGAATAGAGACTCTTCTTACAGTCGGTGCTTTGAACATTTCCTGTGAGACCAGTATTAGTTTCCGATTCACAACTGCAGGTTCAATGTATTCCTTGGACCTTCACATTGACGATGAAACACAGAAATCGCATCGGAGTTAAATACAAAAGGCACAATGGTGCCTGAGGTACAGGAATAGAGACTCTTCTTACTGTCGGTGCTTTGAGCATTCCCTGTGAGACCAGTATTAGTTTCCAAAACACCACTGCTGGTTCAATGTATTCCTTGGACCTTCACATTGGCGTTGAAACACAGAAATCGCATAGGAATTAAATATAAAACGCGCAATGCCGTCTTAAGTACAAGAATAGAAACTCTTATTACAGTCGGTGCTTCGAGCATTCCCTGTGAGACCAGTTTTAGTTTCTGGTACACCACTGCAGTTTCAATGTATTCCTTGGACCTTCACATTGACGATGAAACACAGAAATCGCATCGGAATTAAATACAAAGGGCACAATGCCGTCTTAAGTACAAGAATAGAGACTCTTCTTACAGTCGGTGCTATAAGCATTCTCTGTGAGACCAGTATTAGTTTCCGATACACCACTGCAGGTTCAATGTTTTCCTTGGACCTTCACATTGACGGTGAAACACAGAAATCGCATCGGAGTTAAATACAAAAGGCGCAATGCCGCCTTAAGTACAAGATTAGAGACTCTTCTTACAGTCGGTGCTTTGAGCATTTCCTGTGGGACCAGTATTAGTTTCCGATACACATCTGCAGGTTCAATGTATTCCTAGGACCTACACATTGAAGATGAAACACAGAAATCGCATCGGAATTAAATACAAAAGGCACTATGCCGGCTTAAGAACAAGAATAGAGACTCTTCTTACAGTCGGTGCTTTCAGCATTCCCTGTGAGACCAGTATTAGTTTCCGATACACCTCAGCAGGTTCAATGTAATCCTAGGACCTTCACATTGTCGATGAAACACAGAAATCGCATCGGAACTAAATACAAAAGGCACAATGTCGCCTTAAGTACAAGAATAGAGACTCTTCTTACAGTCGGTGCTTTGAGCATTCCCTGTGAGACCAGTATTAGTTTCCCATTCGCCACTGCAGGTTCAATGTATTCCTTGGACCTTCACATTGACGATGAAACACAGAAATCGCATCGGAATTAAATACAAAAGGCGCAATGACGCCTTAAGTACAAGAATAGAGACTCTTCTTACAGTCGGTGCTTTGAGCATTCCCTGTCAGACCAGTATTAGTTTCTGATACACCACTGCAGGTTCAGTATATTCCTTGGACCTTCACATTGACGATGAAACACAGAAATCGCATCGGAGTTAAATACAAAAGGCACAATAGTGCCTGAGGTACAGGAATAGAGACTCTTCTTACTGTCGGTGCTTTGAGCATTCCCTGTGAGACCAGTATTAGTTTCTGATACACCACTGCTGGTTCAATGTATTCCTTGGACCTTCACATTGACGATGAAACACAGAAATCGCATCGGAATTAAATACAAAAGGCACAATGCCGTCTTAAGTACAAGAATAGAGACTCTTCTTACAGTCGGTGCTATGAGTATTCCCTGTGAGACCAGTATTAGTTTCCGATACACCACTGCAGGTTCAATGTATTCCTTGGACCTTCACATTGACGATGAAACACAGAAATCGCATCGGAATTAAATACAAAAGGCGCAATGGCACCTTAAGTACAAGAATAGAGACTCTTCTTACAGTCGGTGCTTTGAGCATTCCCTGTGAGACCAGTATTAGTTTCCGATACACCACTGCAGGTTCAATGTATTGCTGGGACCTACACATTGAAGATGAAACACAGAAATCGCATCGGAATTAAATACAAAAGGCAGTATGCCGGCTTAAGTACAAGAATAGAGACTCTTCTTACAGTCGGTGCTTTCAGCATTCCCTGTGAGACAAGTATTAGTTTCCGATACACAACTGAAGGCACAATGTATTCCTTGGAACTACACATTGACGATGAAACACAGAAATCGCATCGGAATTAAATTCTAAAGGCACAATGCTGCCTTAAGTACAAGAATAGAGACCCTTCTTACAGTCGGTGCTTTGAGCAATCCCTGTGAGACCAGTATTAGTTTTCGATACACCACTGCAGGTTAAATGTATCCCTTGGGCCTTCACATTGACGATCAAACACAGAAATCGCATCGGAATTAAATTCAAAAGGCACAATGCCGCCTTAAGTACAAGAATAGAGACCATTCTTACAGTCGGTGCTTTGAGCATTCCCTGTGAGACCAGTATTAGTTTCCAATACACCACTGCAACTTCAATGTATTCCTTGGTCATTCACATTGACGATGAAATACAGAAATCGAATCGGAATTAAATACAAAAGGCACAATGCCGCCTTAGGATCAAGACTATAGACTCTTCTTACATCGGTGCTTTGAGCATTCCCTGTGAGACCAGTATTAGTATCCGATACACCACTGCAGGTTCAATGTATTCCTTGGATCTTCACATTGACGATGAAAAAGAGAAATCGCATCGGAATTAAATACAAAAGGCACAATGTCGCCTCAAGTACAAGAATAGTGACGCTTCGTACAGTCGGTGCTTTGAGCATTCCCTGTGAGACCAGCATTAGTTTCCGATACACCACTGCAGGTTCAATCTATTCCTTCGACCTTCACATTGACGATGAAACACAGAAATCACATCTGAATTAAATACAAAAGGCACAATGCCGCCATAAGTACAAGAATAGAAACTCTTCTTACAGTCGGTGCTTTGAGCATTCCCCTGTGAGACCAGTATTAGTTTCCGATACACCACTGCAGGTTCAATGTATTCCTAGGACCTTCACATTGACGAAGAAACACAGAAATCACATCGGAGTTAAATACAAAAGGCACAATGGGGTCTTAAGTACAAGAATTGAGCCTCTTCTTAAAGTCGGTGCCATGAGCATTCCCTGTGAGTCCAGTATTAGTTCCGATACACCACTGCAGGTACAATGTATTCCTTGGACCTTCACATTGACGATGAAACACAGAATTCGCATCGGAGTTAAATACAAAAGGCCTAATGCCGCCTTAAGTACAAGATTAGAGACTCTTATTACAGTTGGTGCTTTGAGCATTCCCTGTGAGACCAGTATTAGTTTCTGATACACCACTGCAGGTTAAATGTATCCCTTGGACCTTCACATTGACGATGAAACACAGAAATCGCATCGGAATTAAATTCAAAAGGCACAATGCCGCCTTAAGTACAAAAATAGAGACCATTCTTACAGTCGGTGCTTTGAGCATTCCCTGTGAGACCAGTATTAGTTTCCGATACACCACTGCAGGTTCAATGTGTTCCTTGGACCTTCACATTGACGATGAACCACAGAAATCGCATCAGAATTAAGTACAAAAGGCACAATGCCGCCTTATGTACTAGAATAGTGACTCTTCTTACGGTCGGTGGTTTGAGCATTCCCTGTGTTACCAGTATTAGTTTCCGATACACCACTACACGTACAATGTATTCCTTTGACCTTCACATTGACGAAGAAAAACGGAAATTGCATCGGAATTAAATACAAAAGGCACAATGCCGCCTTAAGTACAAGAATAGAGACTCTTCTTACGTTCGATGCTTTGAGCATTCCCTGTGATACCAGTATTAGTTACCGATACACCACTACAAGTTCAATGTATTCCTTGGCCCTTCACATTGACGATGAAATACAGAAATCGAATCGGAATTAATTACAAAAGGCACAATGCCGCCTCATTTACAAGTACATAGACTCTTCTTAGAGTCTGTGCTTTGAGCATTCCCTGTCAGACCAGTATTAGTTTTCGATACACCACTGCAGGTTAAATGTATCACTTGGACCTTCACATTGACGATCAAACACAGAAATCGCATCGGAATTAAATTCAAAAGGCACAATGCCGCCTTAAGTACAAGAATAGAGACCATTCTTACAGTCGGTGCTTAGAGCATTCCCTGTGAGACCTGTATTAGTCTCCGATACACCACTGCAGGTTCAATGTATTCCTCGGACCTTCACATTGACGATGAAACACAGAAATCGCATCGGAATTAAGTACAAAAGGCACAATGCTGCCTTATGTACAAGAATAGAGACTCTTCTTACGGTCGGTGCTTTGAGCATTCCCTATGAGACCAGTATTAGTTTCCGATACACCACTGCAGGTACAATATATTCCTTGGACCTTCACCTTGACGATGATACACAGAAATCGCATCGGAATTAAATACAAATGACGCAATGCCGCCTTTAGTACAAGAATAGAGACTCTTCTTACAGTCGGTGCTTTGAGCATTCCCTGTCAGACCAGTATTAGTTTCTGATACACCACTGCAGGTTCAATATATTCCTTGGACCTTCACATTGACGATGAAACACAGAAATCGCATCGGAGTTAAATACAAAAGGCACAATGGTGCCTGAGGTACAAGAATAGAGACTCTTCTTACTGTCTGTGCTTTGAGCAATCCCTGTGAGACCAGTATTAGTTTCTGATACACCACTGCTGGTTCAATGTATTCCTTGGACCTTCACATTGAGGATGAAACACAGAAATCGCATCGGAATTAAATACAAAAGGCACAATGCCGTCTTAAGTACAAGAATAGAGACTCTTCTTACAGTCGGTGCTATGAGAATTCCCTGCGAGACCAGTATTAGTTTCCGATACACCACTGCAGGTTCAATGTATTCCTTGGACCTTCACATTGACGATGAAACACAGAAATCGCATCGGAATTAAATACAAAAGGCGCAATGCCGCCTTAAGTACATGAATAGAGACTCTTCTTACAGTCGGTGCTTTGAGCATTCCCTGTGAGACCAGTATTAGTTTCCGATACACCTCAGCAGGTTCAATGTATTCCTAGGACCTACACGTTGACGATAAATCACAGAAATCGCATCTGAACTAAATACAAAAGGCGCAATGTCGCCTTAAGTACAAGAATAGAGACTCTTCTTACAGTCGGTGCTTTGAGCATTCCCTGTGAGACCAGTATTAGTTTCCGATACACCACTGCAGGTTCAATGTATTCCTTGGACCTTGAAACACGTATGTAACATATCAGCGATGGCGAGGCATTGTAGCATCTGTGACCAGAGAGTTTGCGCTTGACCGCGCGAGTGTTGCGAGCGGTTCTCTGTTGCGTCTAGCAGTCGTTGCGAGTCTGTAGCTCTGTGTAGTTGCAGAGCAGTACGCTAATAGTCGTCATGCAGAGCGGTCGGTCAGTAGTAGCAGCCCAGTGCGGTTGTGTGATGTAGGCGGTCGGCAACACTGGTCAAAATGCTGAATGAGGTATACTGTTAATTAATATAATCATTAGATAATGAAAAATTTTATTTATTGTAATCAATCTCTAACAAGTCCCCCAATAATAATTTTGATTTCAAAAGCATTTCTCAAAAATTTAATTTTTTATTGAACTAAAGATTTCGTTGCACTTCCCATTTCATTCCACTTCTTTTGAAGAAAAATTTCAGTAAATTCACAGAAAAAAGGAATATTATTATTTGCAATGCAGTTCCTCCAAGCCGTGCGCAGAAATAAGAGCAGAAATTTGACATCCAGTTATTCTGAGGTAAGACTTTAATTATGATTGTTTTACACAGGGCCAAAGACCAATGTTTCGGTTTAATTGAATTTTCTTGTCACTGAATGGACTTTAATTTTTTGGTGAAGAATTTATATTTGAGTCAGAATGCGAATTTCACATTTTTGTTCCCATTGTCAGTACATTTCATTGTGGGCAGGTTACGCATAGAGCAATGACCATTAGCATTCTTAAATAATATTGTCATTCATGTAAATTTTTGTGGGGAGGTTACACTCGGCTCCCATTTCTATTAAGTATTGTCATTCTTTTTTCTTTTAAAATTACGGTGGGGAGGTTACACTTGGCGACACCCAGTCCAGGATCGTATTTCGTTGAGAGTCTTCTGAGCAACAGTCAGATATCTGCTCTTATTTGCTTAGATATAATTAGGATTTGGCGCAACGCTTTTACTAATCTTGTGACTTTCCTCCTACAGGTCAACGGCAATTCTTTGCTCTGTTGTATTTGTGTGTTGCTTTTGCATTGTGCTTATTTATTTTCTGAAAAATTTTGACTATTGTTAAAATGCCGCGAAAGACTGTGAATAGTGTATCGCGAGGTATTTTGAATGAAATTACCGACTTAAACAGCGTGACCGATAGTAATTATGACACGCAGTGTGATGATGACAATCCTGCGTTCACTAACAATCGGTGTATTCCAACCACTAATGATGACTTTTGTCTTAATGATGAACAAACGAACTCGGTTATGTCCTCTATTGATTTGACGACAATCGATGACGCGGGACGCTCTATTGTAATGAGCGCTGCCGAGCCTAACACACCCGATTTAGAAAATCCAAGTAATGTACAGACAAATTTGTCTAATGAAAATGAACAGGATACACAAAGTACGACGGATTTATTTAATTCCGAAATAGTGAGTGATAGTGTAGGTCCGACTGATAATCCTTTTTGTAAGTTACGGAATGACCAAATGGTCACACAGAACGTGACAATTGTATGTACTCCATCACAGAGCACTGAGAATGCAACTGCTACTTTTGATGTGAATCAATTTATGGCAATAATCCTACAGTTTAAGAACGACCTTACTGCAAATTCCAAACAACAGAGTGAAGATTTCAAACAACAATTTAGTGAACAGAACGAAAATTTTAAACAACTTAGGGAACAGAACAAACAAGATAATGAAAATCTCAAACAACACTTAAATGAAAAATTAGACGACAATTCGAGACAGCTCAGTGAACAAATTAGAGCCGTTGCTGCGCAGTGCCATGACACTAAGGAACAGTTGCGCGTGGAAATTGAGACTTGTTCACAAAAAAATAGCGATGAAATAAAGTCTGTTGCGCAAGAATTAAGGGAAATGCAGACAGCCGCAACAGAAACACTCAGAGACGAAATTAGCGGAGTCGCTAAACAATGCTCTGAAAAAGCTACACAATTACGGGAAGAGTTTAAAGCCATGACGGTAGAACTTTCGCGCACAGTGGACGCAAAGATAGACGCGAAATTCGAACAGCAGAACACTCAGATTAACGAGCGCTTTAATCAGCACATACAGAACAGTGATACGCGTTTCCGCAAATTTATTCAGGATCAAAATAAAGTCAAACGTCAGGCTATGGAAACAATCACTGCACAAAGACAAGAGGACAAACGTAAAATGTTCGCGAAGGCGAAGACGTATGTAGACAATAATATTACTACAGTGTCCGACAAAATTAATACCATAGAACAGTTGAACGCGGAATTAAGGGATGAAATTTCTGATCTTAAATCAAAAACAGATACACACACAGTAAATATTCAAACAGTGACAGATAGATTCGAACAATTAGATCTAACACAGGATTGCGATGTCATCAAAGCTGATGTTAAAAAACTGAGCGAAACTACGCGTAAGTTGCAAAAACCGATTAATGCGTCCGATTCTAAAACCGATGATCAGGCAAAAATACTGACAGAAAAATATGATGAATTGGCCAGTCGTATTGATGCTATCGAAAGTGCTAATGACAATAAATCAGACGATACTGCACCGGTTTCATTTAACCAAACACCTGAATTTCAAAATTTACAGCAGACAATTAATGAGATCGATTCATCTAACAATACGTTACGTAGGAAGTTGTCAAATTTACAACAAGAAGTAACAGAGATCAAAAACATTTCAGTTAATAACATACCGCAACAGACGCCACTTTATGAACATGTGTCAGACTCACGCAGCGCGTATAATTTGGGTAATCTACAGAGAGTACGGGACTTAGATTCCGATCAACCACAGTTCAATAAATTCTCTTACGATCCTGAACCTGTTCCATCACACAGAGATGATAATTTCGACTACAAACATTTTCTGTCAGTGAGAAAGTTTAAGGTTTTCAAAAACGATAGAACGCAGATTCACCCACTGGATTGGATTCAACAATTTAGCTTTGCTCTTCCACCGACTTGGCCTGTAACGCATAAACTTGAATTTATTTGCAGTTTTTTGGAAGGCGAACCGGCAACTCGTATGAGACCGATCGCGAGGCAATGCTACTCAGTAGAAGAGTTTCAGAATGCTTTTCTATCTGCGTATTGGTCGAAGACGACACAGCGCGGAATTAAAGACCAACTAATTAGTTTGCCGAATTACGAGAACTCAAATTTTCCCAGTGTGACGCAATTTTTTGAGCACATGGTACAACAAAACCAGTACCTAAGTGAACCGTACAGTGAATCCGCACTTATACAATTATGCATTTCCAAATTACCACGGTCATTACGAGTGTCACTTCTAACGGGTCAGCAAAAAGAAAACATTTCAGCATTCAGAGATCTTTTACAGCTCTTGGAAGTACAGCAATCTGATTATTCTTTTGTGAACAAAAACTTTTTGAGTAACAACCAAGGTCAACAACCGTACTGCAATTATGATCAGGGGCGTAATTCCAATCGGAAAGATAACAGACGTTTTAGGAACGACAACTACCAAAACTTTAATAACAGACAGAATTCAGATTATCAATATCGTCAAAATTTTCAGCAACGGGAAACACATTTTGGTAACAATAGACGTTTTCCACCACAACAGTATGAAAGTCAGCCGGTTGGAATACATAACCAACAATGTAATGCACAAGGTCAACCAGGCTTTAATGTTCCGCCGCGTGCGCATATAGCCCAAGATCCAACAAATAGTAAAGCGCGCCAACAAGGAAACAATTACGTACAAAGAAGACAGTATTTCAATTCCGATCGCAATACACCGTATAGGAATGACTATCACGACAGACGTAAAAACGATGAGCAGAATTATCAGCGTACATATAATAACAGTCGGTCTCACCAGCAACAAAATAATCAACAAGGACCTATTCTCATGAATGAACCCGACAGTAGGTACCATCCAGAACGTAATACGTCTGGAAGAAGTAATAGGACAGTTCAAATAGTCGAAATGCCACAACATCCTCCTAATAATAATAACGCGTCAGATAGAATCTGACTAGATACTGCACAGATCGCATCTTCCAATAATACAAGCACTACTTTAGACACGCAAAATGTTGTTCACGAAAATGTAATTACTTTTGACGACATCAGAGACACTCTTTTACAGGAAAGACCAGTTATTCAGAAAACCATTTCACATCCTGTTATCGAAATTAAAATTGGTTCATCGAAATTCTCAGCAGTAATTGATTCCGGATCACCAATATCAGTTATAAATGAGGAGACTTTCAATGAGTGCAACAAAGAGAATACCTATCCGACATTACCTTTAGGCAAAACAAAAGTGAAAGGAGCAGTACCGAGTAAAGGAGTAGACGTTAAATTACAGACGCATTTATCATTTTGTATCGCAGGTCACACGTTTCACTCTAATTTTTGGATTGTTCCTTTATTGACAACAGACGTTATTTTAGGCACGAATTTTCTGGTACAACACGACGCAGTTATCGATTTTCAGAATTCTTATTTAATGTTAAAGGATGAAAATGTACAACTTGCTTTAGAATTTCAGCACTCATTATCTGCGGAAGAACAAACAATCAACCGCACAGAGGTCATTTCCGCAACACGTGACATAGACTGTAATCCCACATTGTTAACGGATACGTACGTACACAACTATAATGCTCCAGACGAAATGGACTACGACGTAATACAAATGATTTCCGATAAAGTTAGACAAAGCAGTGCAACTACAGACGACGAACGAACGCAATTACACAAAATTCTTTTACAGCAAGCTCCAGTTTTTGACAACATTCCTGGTACTATGTACGGCTTTATGTATGAATTTCAAGTCAAACCGCATGACACATTTAAAGCAAAGCATTATCCTATTCCATACATTCACAGAGAACAGGTTAAAAAAGAATTGCAGGATATGCTTGATCAAGGAATTATTGAACCAGCAGTAAGTCCGTACATAAACCCGCTACATATTGTTAAGTAAAAAGATGGCTCACTTCGCCTTGTACTTGATTCACGTCACATTAATGACATTATTATTAACGAAACAGATCGACCACAGACACTAGAGGAACTTTTACAGAAATTTCATGGTACAGCTATTTATTCTACACTAGATTTGAAATCGGGATTTTGGCAAATTCAACTTCATCCGAACTGCAGAAAATATACAGCTTTTCTCTGTTTCGGCGACTGTTATCAATTTTGCAAACTACCGTTCGGCTTAACTATTTCTTCTGCAGCTTTTATTCGCGGTTTGAACACTATACTTCCGACAGAACTTAAAGACAGAATTACGACGTATGTAGACGACATTCTTATCGCAGAAGCTAACTGGTCCGAACACAATCTGATTCTTGAACAACTGTTACAAACTTTTCATGCTCAAGGACTTACAGTTTATCTTAGTAAATCGCACTTTGGCAAAACTTCCATAAAATTTCTTGGACACGTAATTTCAGCAGAAGGCATTGCACCTGATCCGGAAAAACTTCAAGCTCTACGTGACATTACCGTTCCTACGACGAAGAAGCAATTACGCAGTTTTTTGGGCTTAATTAACTTTTTTCGTAAATTTATTCATCACTCCGCTTTAGACACGCCTAGACTATGCCAATTAACAGGTAAAAACAGTATTTGGTCTTGGGATAAGCAAGCACATTCTGAATTCATTAACCTGAAACATGCTTTGTTGAATGCCCCACTTTTATCGCACCCAGATCTTACCAGAAATTTTTCCATTGCCACTGACAGTTCCAATACCGCTTTAGGCGTACACATTTTCCAGGAAATTGAAGAAGACGGTTCTACAGTAATTAAAAACATCGCATTTGCAAGTCGCATTCTGTCACCTGCTGAACGAAATTACTCTGTTACAGAATTGGAAACATTATGTGTTGTATGGGCTTTTACGAGATTTAGGCATTTTCTTTATGGCAGACACACCACCGTTTACACAGACCACAGAGCGATACAATTTTTACTTTCGGCTAAACTCACTCACGACAGGTTAAGCAGATGGAAACTATATTTACAAGAATTTAATTTTACGATTGTCCATATTCCCGGCACACAAAATGTTATAGCAGACGCGCTATCGCGTTCTCTGAGCAACAATCAGCAAGACGTAGCAACCAACTTCTGCAAAACAAATTTCAGCGTCATGTACATTCAGCAAGTTGCATTTGAAAACTTTATTTCATCGTCATTACAGGACATAGCACAAGAACAAAATAAAGACAACGTGTGGAAAGAAATTAAACACCTTTGGCTAGATATGAATAATGTAACGATTAGGAACCACTACACTGTACGCAATGACATTCTGTTTCGCCGCTCTCATCCTGACAGCAACAATTGGTTATTATGCATTCCTGACGAACTGGTTAACAAACTAATTTGGTACACTCATTTAAGTTACGCACATTACGGAGCAAGAAAATGTTTTCTTATACTGAGACAGAACTGTTATTTTACCAACATGGAGAAACGTATACGACGAGTTTTAGCGTCTTGTAAAATTTGCCAGAAAGCTAAATCAGACACCACTTCACATATTCCTCCTTTATATCCCATTATACCTGTTAAATTAAGACATATGGCCGCAGTAGATATTTTTGGTCCGATTCCGAGAACTAACAGAGGTTTTTGCTACATTTTTGTCGCTGTTGAGCTCACTTCAAAATTTGTTACTTTCACTCCGTTACGCAAAGCTACTGCTAAAACTGTTTCGAAAGCATTTGTAAAACATTTTCTATCCCATGTAGGGCATGTAATGAAAGTAATTTCTGATAATGGATCACAATTTCGTAGTAGCGTATGGACACGCATGTTACGAGCCAGAAACATTTCTCCGATCTATATATCCAAGTACCACGCTTCTTCGAACCCTTGTGAAAGATTAATGAAAGAAATTGGTAAACTGTGCCGAATATACTGCCACAAAAGACATATTGATTGGGACACACACGTATTCTCATTCCAAGATGTAATTAATTCCATTCCAAATGAATCCACTATGCTATCTCCGTCTGTTATACTGAAAAATGCTGAACCACCTAACAAAATTAAAGAATTAATAACATTTCCTACATCTCGTCGATTACGACACCACGAAATAATTGACATTGCGCTGAACAACATCAAACGTGCCGCAGAGCGCCGGAGAAGACAGCAAAAACAGGTTTGTACACGCCGCGTCTTTCACGTTGGACAGAAGATACTAGTACGTACACACTATTTATCCAGCAAATTAAAAGGTAAGTGCCGTAAATTTGAACTTCTATACGCAGGTCCGTATCGGATTCGCAGCATCCCTCACCCCAATGTTGTACACGTCGAAACTTTGAGAACCAAAAAATCGAAAGGCAATCACCATATCTCAAACATTAAACCGTTTATTGAGTGAAACCACTGTTTGATTCAACAGACTATGATGCCATTTACTAATGCAATTATTTCACGTGACTAATTACTGATGATTATCGTATTTTTTCTTGGCAAGTGCCCGGCAAGGTAAGGTTAGCAGGTCGCTTTTCTTGTCGTTACACATCAGACCGTGCATATTTTTCCAGATGAACTTACGTATTTTATGACTAATTATGCAATGTTAGCTAATGACATGTTAATTTCATTACATTTTTTTTCTCATTAAAGGCTTTAATTCTCGCCTATATTAACTACACTACATACAAGCTGAACACAACGAACGTCACATTTTGTCTTTTTATATATGATTGTACTCCAGTTTTGTTTATATGCACTGTGAAATAGTTAAGATATAACACACCAGTCGACTTTGACATTTTTTTTTTTTGCCCTATGATATCTCAACATCGTGAGTGTTTCACATTTTTTTTTTTTTTGCTGCTGCATTGTATTATTCTGTGTATATTTTGCATCTGAACACTGTCAATGTCTTTGACATATTACGTTTTCTGTCATGTTATGCTGTATGCTTAAGTATGTTACCATAAACCAGTCATTATTTAATGGGTATATGATTTAAATGCAGGACATTAATCTTTGTTCATCAATTTCAGTAAGAAATGGTGCGTGTAAGAAATAAATCTAACATAAATGGAATTTCACCTACGGAATAAACGAAAGGAGATGCAATAACTTTATGAGGAAGAGTAAATGGATCAGGATTAACAAGAATTAACAAGACTATACTATACTCATCACAGAATAGCAGTCTTAACTAATTTTTTCTTTCAGAATACAAGGTGATTGATGCAGGCTGTCAGACTGAACTACACATCTTAGTTTTAGTGATGAAATATGCTAGAGATAAGGAATAGTTGTATAATGAGTAATGAAGTGATATTTTTGCAGATGATATTTAGTGCTGATGAATAATAATGAAGAATATGCTGATATGAATAATGAAGTTTTTCTTTACAGGTGATGATGATAATGGTGTTATGATGAGATGTATAATGAAGTTTTCTTTACAGATGAGGATAATGTTGAAGTTATGTATTTATGCTATGTAGTTATTTAAGTATTTGTTGCAGTTTGTTTTGACAGCTGGTGTTATATTGCATAGTAGGATGACCGAAAGTTTTGGAAAGGACAGCTATGGAACACATTTTTTATACACATTTCACTACCTGTTAATTCGACGTTCACTACTTTTCAGCATAGTGTGCGTTTCTTCTTTCAGGTCAATAATCCATTTTGTATTTTTTCCAGGAGAAGCTTTTCATGATACTTGCTAAACCTGTTACTTATTATACCTGTTCTAGTACTTGCATTTTTTTGTATTTTTACCCATTTGTGTTTATCATTTATAAATGTGATCACATATACTGCCTTGTTACATAACCTTGCTACAGCTGACGCATGACGAATGACGTTACCTATCCTCGTTTGCAGCAATAGGTCAAAAGCAAATAGTGTTATGCCTCAGCAATTAATTATCGATCCCAACGCAATGCATTGCTAACAAAAAAAAAAGGTATTACCAGTCCCAAATAGTGACACCAGTTTGAGACAATTCTGAATAATACTGATTAGCTCTGAATAGTACGTCACTTGAGTAATGACTTCTTAATGAGACAAAAAAAAAGTATATATTTAAGATAATGCTTTGTCACTAGCTAATAACTGCCACTGTTTATTGTAATGAGACTACTTATAATGCCTGTGATTATTAATGATTTGATTGTAATTAACTGATTTTAATAATGACTTTGTAATGATCTGAATACTACTGAAGGAGAAACACTGTTTATTGTAATGAGACTACTTATAATGCCCATGATTATTAATGCTATGATTAATTAACTGATTTTTAATAATGACTTCGTAATGATCTGACTGAATGAGGAACAATGTTTTATTGTAATGAGACTACTTGTAATGCCCATGATTATTAATGCTTTGATTGTAACTAGCTGATTTTTAATAATGACTTTGTAATGATCGGAATATTACTGAATGAGGAACACTGTTTATTGTAATGAGAGTACTTATAGTGCCTGTGATTATTAATGCTTTGATTGTAATTAACTGATTTTAATAATGACTTTGTAATGATCTGAATACTACTGAATGAGGAACACTGTTTATTGTAATGAGTACTTGTAATGCCCATGATTATTAATGCTATGACTGTAATTAACGGATTTTTAATAATGACTTCGCAATAATCTGAATAATACTAAATGATGATTCTATTCAATACTTGCTGGCCACTGAGTGCCAATAATTAATGTCACTCCACGAATTGTTATTAATTATGCCTTTGATTAGCTCTTGTTTCCAATGTTGATACTTTGTAACCAGAAAAGAATGTGACTGTTTAATAATGCTTTGTAATTAGGAGAAGGTTAATGATTCTTAATTATACTCTGTAACTGAAAAGAATGCGATTATTTCATAATACTTTGTAACCAGGAAAAGTAGGCTACTGATTCTATGTAAAACAATTAATGAACATTTTTCTGTAATACTGCATACTTGGTACAGAAATGTTCAATAACTGGGCTATGAATGCCGCAAACTACTAATGAAGACTGTAATTGTCAATGGTATGTGACATAATGTCCTTCACCTCATGAGCTAACTACCCTGAATTATTGCAATGTCCATTTGTCCTGTTTATCCTAGTGATCATGGAGCACTATCTTTGGTTTTGCACTAATTCTATGTTGGTGTGCCTTGAAAGAACGTGGTGTTGACACGACATGCTGTCCACCACCGTGAGCGATGAAAACATTATTATGGTCCCACTGTTTGGTGTACGTAAGGTACTGCCAGAATGAAAACATGGAACATTACTACGACAGTTCAGTGTCTTGGCTACACTGATAAATTCTGATGGGAAAAGAACTTCAAGTTGTGTCACTTGCTGTTGTACTTCTGTGGAAAGATATGGACTTTCAGAACAGCTGTGTGCAATCTAAAGTGATACAACCATGATGCAATCCTTCCCTTTCCTATCCTGATTCTTGTCACATAAAGAAAAAAATTTTTTTGCTAACATCATTTATGTTCATAGGTTATACATTTTTCGATTCGCTGTACTCCAATGCGAGTACACTTATGTCACTTGTCATCATGATATTTGTTCTTACCAGTCTGTTTATTTGTTCTGGATATGCTAAAGAATTTTTTCAGTGCCTGTGCACATTGTTATCTGTCAAATAATTTGTATATGCATTTTTTCTGATTTGCTACTATGTTTTGTATTCACATTTTGTCTTTGTCTGATATGTTTTGTACTTAGTGCGTGTGCACAACATTTAAATATTCAGTAAGTTGTAGAATTTTGTTAATTAAAGAAAAATTTTGCCGCGCTTGGCAAGTCCAAATGACTCACCATCGCTGCCAAATTTTTGCCCCCCCAGTGGAGGGTTATGAAACACGTATGTAACATATCAGCGATGGCGAGGCATTGTAGCATCTGTGACCAGAGAGTTTGCGCTTGACCGCGCGAGTGTTGCGAGCGGTTCTCTGTTGCGTCTAGCAGTCGTTGCGAGTCTGTAGCTCTGTGTAGTTGCAGAGCAGTACGCTAATAGTCGTCATGCAGAGCGGTCGGTCAGTAGTAGCAGCCCAGTGCGGTTGTGTGATGTAGGAGGTCGGCAACACTGGTCAAAATGCTGAATGAGGTATACTGTTAATTAATATAATCATTAGATAATGAAAAATTTTATTTATTGTAATCAATCTCTAACAAGTCCCCCAATAATAATTTTGATTTCAAAAGCATTTCTCAAAAATTTAATTTTTTATTGAACTAAAGATTTCGTTGCACTTCCCATTTCATTCCACTTCTTTTGAAGAAAAATTTCAGTAAATTCACAGAAAAAAGGAATATTATTATTTGCAATGCAGTTCCTCCAAGCCGTGCGCAGAAATAAGAGCAGAAATTTGACATCCAGTTATTCTGAGAGAAGACTTTAATTATGATTGTTTTACACAGGGCCAAAGACCAATGTTTCGGTTTAATTGAATTTTCTTGTCACTGAATGGACTTTAATTTTTTGGTGAAGAATTTATATTTGAGTCAGAATGCGAATTTCACATTTTTGTTCCCATTGTCAGTACATTTCATTGTGGGCAGGTTACGCATAGAGCAATGACCATTAGCATTCTTAAATAATATTGTCATTCATGTAAATTTTTGTGGGGAGGTTACACTCGGCTCCCATTTCTATTAAGTATTGTCATTCTTTTTTCTTTTAAAATTACGGTGGGGAGGTTACAACCTTCACATTGACGATGAATTACAGAAATCGCATCGGAATGAAATACAAAAGGCAAACTGCCGCGTAAGTACAAGAATAGAGACTCGTCTTACAGTCGGTGTTTTGAGCATTCCCTGTGAGACCAGTATTAGTTTCCGATACACCACTGAAGGTTCAATGTGTTCCTTGGTCCTTCACATTGACGATGAAACACAGAAATCGCATCGGAATTAAATACAAAAGCCACAATGCCGCCTTAAGTACAAGAATAGAGAC
Organism: Schistocerca serialis cubense; assembly: GCF_023864345.2. Classification (NCBI taxonomy): domain Eukaryota; kingdom Metazoa; phylum Arthropoda; class Insecta; order Orthoptera; family Acrididae; genus Schistocerca; species Schistocerca serialis. The sequence goes on along the minus strand of NC_064643.1, from coordinate 35,220,174 downwards.
CCTTCTTACAGTTGGTGCTTTGAGCAATCCCTGTGAGACCAGTATTAGTTTCCGATACACCACTGCAGGTTAAATATATCCCTTGGACCTTCACATTGACGATCAGACACAGAAATCGCATCGGAATTAAATTCAAAAGGCACAATGCCGCCTTAAGTACAAGAATAGAGACCATTCTTACGGTCGGTGCTTTGAGCATTCCCTGTGAGACCTGTATTATTTCCGATACACCACTGCAGGTTCAATGTATTCCTCGGACTTTCACATTGACGATGAAACACAGAAATCGCATCGGAATTAAGTACAAAAGGCACAATGCCGCCTTATGTACAAGAATAGAGACTCTTCTTACGGTCGGTGCTTTGATCATTCCCTGTGAGACCAGTATTAGTTTCCAATACACCACTGCAGGTACAATATATTCCTTGGACCTTCACATTGGCGATGAAACACAGAAATCGCATCGGAAAAAATACAAAAGGCACAATGCCGCCTTAAGTACAAGAATAGAGACCCTTCTTACAGTCGGTGCTTTGAGCATTCCCTGTGAGACCAGTATTAGTTTCCGAAACACCACTGCAGGTTTAATGTACTCCTTGGACCTTCACATTGACGATGAAACACAGAAATCGCATCGGAATGAAATACAAAAGGCAAACTGCCGCGTAAGTACAAGAATACAGACTCTTCTTACAGTCGGTGTTTCGCGCATTCCCTGTGAGATCAGTATTACTTTCCGATACACCACTGCAGGTTTGATGTATTCCTTGGACCTTCACATTGACGATGCAACACAGAAATCGCATCGGAATTAAATACAAAAGGCACAAAGCCGCCTTAAGAACAAGAATAGAGACTCTTCTTACAGTCGGTGTTTTGAGCGTTCCCTGTGAGACCAGTATTAGTTTCCGATACACCACTGCAGGTTCAATGAATTCCTTGGACATGCACATTGACGATGGAACAGTGAAATTACATCGGAATTAAATACAAAAGGCACAATGCCGCCTTGAGTGCAAGAATAGAGACTCTTCTTACAGTCGGTGCTTTGAGCATTCCCTGTGAGACCAGAATTAGTTTCCGATACACCACTCCAGGTTCAATGTATTCCTTGGACCTTCACATTGACGATGAAATACAGAAATCGCATCGGAAAGAAATACAAATAGCAAACTGCCGCGTAAGTACAAGAATAGAGACTCGTCTTACAGTCGGAGACTTGAGCATTCCCTGTGAGACCAGTATTAGTTTCCGACACACCACTGCTGGTTAAATTTATCCCTTGAACCTCCACATTGACGATGAATCACAGAAATCGCATCGGAATTAAATTCAAAAGGCACAATGCCGCCTTGAGTGCAAGAATAGAGACTCTTCTTACAGTCGGTGCTTTGAGCATTCCCTGTGAGACCAGAATTAGTTTCCGATTCACCACTACAAGTTCAATGTATTCCTTGGTCCTTCACATTGACGATGAAATACAGAAATCGAATCGGAATTAAATACAAAAGGCACAATGTCGCCTCAAGGTCAAGAATAGTGACTCTTCGTACAGTCGGTGCTTTGAGCATTCCCTGTGAGACCAGTATTAGTTTCCGATACACCACTGCAGGTTCAAAGTATTCCTTGGACACACACATTGCCGATGAAACACAGAAATTATATCGGAATTAAATACAAGAGGCACAATGCCGCCTTAAGTGCAAGAATAGAGACTCTTCTTACAGTCGGTGCTTTGAGCATTCCCTGTGAGACCAGTATTAGTTTCCGATTGACCACTGCAGGTTCAATGTATTCCTAGGACCTTCACATTGACGAAGAAACACAGAAATCGCATCGGAATTAAATACAAAAGGCAAAAAGCCGCCTTAAGTACAAGAATACAGACTCTTCTTACAGTCGGTGCCTTGCGCATTCTCTGTGAGACCAGTATTAGTTTCCGATACACCATTGCAGGTTTAATGTATTCCTTGGACACACACACTGACGATGAAACACTGAAATTAGATAAGAATTAAATACAAAAGACTCAATGCCGCCTTAAGTACAAGAAGGGTGAGACTTCTTAGAGTCTGTGCTTTTATCCCTTCCTGTGAGACCAGTATTAGTTTCCGCTACACCACTGCAGGTTCAATGTATTCCTTGGTCCTTCATATTGACGATTAAATACAGAAATCGAATCGGAATTAAATACAAATGGCACAATGCTGCCTTAAGTACAAGAATATAGACTCTTCTTACAATCGGTGATTTGAGGATTCCCAGTGAGACCAGTAATACTTTCTGACACACCACAGCAGGTTCAACGTTATCCTTGCACATACGCATTGACGATGAAACACCGAAATTACATCGGAATTAAATACAAAAGGCACAATGCCGCCTTAAGTGCAAGAAGAGTGAGACTTCTTAGAGTCTGTGATTTGTTCCTTTCCTGTGAGACCAGTTTTAGTTTCCGATACACCACTGCAGGTGCAATGTCTTCCTTGGACCTTCACATTGACGATGAAACACAGAAATCGCATCGGAATTAAATGCAAATTGCTGAATGCCGCCTTCAGTACAAGATTAGAGACTCTTCTTACAGTCGGTGCTTTGAGCATTCCGTGTGAGACCAGAACTATTTTCCGATACACCACTGCAGGTTCAAACTATTCCTTGGACATACACATTGACGATGAAACACAGAAATCGCATCGGAATTAAATACAAAAGGCACAATGCCGCCTTAAGTACAGGAATAGAGACTCTTCTTACAGTCGGTGCTTTGAGCATCTCCTATGAGACCAGTATTAGTTTCCGATACACCACTGCAGGTTCAATGTATTCCTTCGACCTTCACATTGACGAAGAAACACAGAAATCGCATCGGAGTTAAATACAAAAGGCACAATGCCGTCTTAAGTACAAGAATTGAGCCTCTTCTTAAAGTCGGTGCCATGAGCATTCCCTGTGAGTCCAGTATTAGTTCCGATACACCACTGCAGGTACAATGTATTCTTTGGACCTTCACATTGACGATGAAACACAGAAATCGCATCGGAGTTAAATACAAAAGGCCCAATGCCGCCTTAAGTACAAGATTAGAGACTCTTCTTACAGTTGGTGCTTTGAGCATTCCCTGTCAGTCCAGTATTAGTTTCTGAGACACCACTGCAGGTTCAATGTATTCCTTGGACCTTCACATTGACGATGAAACACAGAAATCGCATCGGAGTTAAATACAAAAGGTACAATGCCGCCTTAAGTACAAGAATAGAGACTCTTCTTACAGTCGGTGCTTTAAGCATTCCCTGTGAGACCAGTATTAGTTTCCGATACACCACTGCAGTTTCAATGTATTCCTTGGACATACTCATGGACGATGGAACACTGAAATTACATCGGAATTAAATGCAAAAGGCACAATGCCGCCTTGTGTGCAAAAATAGAGACTCTTCTTACAGCCGGTGATTTGAACATTCCCTGCGAGACCAGTATTTGTTTCCGATACACCACTGCAAGTTCAATGTATTCCTTGGACATTCACATTGACGATGAAACACAGAAATCGCATCGGAATTAAATACAAAAGGCACAATGCCGCCTTAAGTACAAGAATAGAAACTCTTCTTACAGTCGGTGCTTTGAGCATTCCCTGTGAGACCAGTATTAGTTTCCGATACACCACTGCAGGTTCAATGTATTCCTAGGACCTTCACATTGACGAAGAAACACAGAAATCGCATCGGAGTTAAATACAAAAGGCACAATGCCGTCTTAAGTACAAGAATTGAGCCTCTTCTTAAAGTCGGTGCCATGAGCATTCCCTGTGAGTCCAGTATTAGTTCCGATACACCACTGCAGGTACAATGTATTCCTTGGACCTTCACATTGACGATGAAACACAGAAATCGCATCGGAGTTAAATACAAAAGGCCCAATGCCGCCTTAAGTACAAGATTAGAGACTCTTCTTACAGTTGGTGCTTTGAGCATTCCCTGTGAGACCAGTATCAGTTTCTGAGATCCCACTGCAGGTTCAATGTATTCCTTGGACCTTCACATTGACGATGAAACACAGAAATCGCATCGGAGTTAAATACAAAAGGTACAATGCCGCCTTAAGTACAAGAATAGAGACTCTTCTTACAGCCGGTGATTTGAGCATTCCCTGCGAGACCAGTATTTGTTTCCGATACACCACTGCAAGTTCAATGTATTCCTTGGACTTTCACATTGACGATGAAACACAGAAATCGCATCGGAATTAAATACAAAAGGCACAATGCCGCCTTAAGTACAAGAATAGAAACTCTTCTTACAGTCGGTGCTTTGAGCATTCCCTGTGAGACCAGTATTAGTTTCCGATACACCACTGCCGGTTCATTGCATTCCTTGGACCTTCACACTGACGATGAAACACAGAAATCACATCGGAATTAAGAATAAAAGGCGCAATGCCGCCTTAAGTACAAGAATAGAAACTCTTCTTACAGTCGGTGTTCTGAGCATTCCCTGTGAGAGCAGTGTTAGTTTCCGATACAACACTGCAGGTTCAATCTATTCCTTGGTCCTTCACATTGACGATGAAACACAGAAATCGCATCGGAATTAAATTCGAAAGGCACTATGCCATCTTAAGTACAAGAATAGAGACTCTTCTTACAGTCGGTGCTTTGAGCATTCCCTGCGAGACCAGTATTTGTTTCCGATTGACCACTGCAGGTTCAATTTATTCCTAGGACCTTCACATTGACGATGAAACACAGAAATCGCATCGGAATTAAATACAAAAGGCAAAATGCCGCCTTAAGTACAAGAATACAGACTCTTCTTACAGTCGGTGCATTGCGCATTCCCTGTGAGACCAGTATTAGTTTCCGATACACCACTGCAGGTTTAATGTATTCCATGGACATACACATTAACGATGAAACACTGAAATTACATCGGAATTAAATACAAAAGACTCAATGCCGCCTTAAGTACAAGAAGAGTGAGAGTTCTTAGAGTCTGTGATTTTATCCTTTCCTGTGAGACCAGTATTAGTTTCCGCTACATCACTGCAGGTTCAATGTATTCATTGGTCCTTCATATTGACGATTAAATACAGAAATAGAATCGGAATTAAATACAAAAGGCACAATGCCGCCTTAAGTACAAGAATATAGACTCTTCTTACAATCGGTGATTTGAGCATTCCCTGTGAGACCAGTATTAGTTTCCGATACACCACTGCAGGTTCAATGTATTCCTTGGACATACACATTGACGATGAAACACCGAAATTACATCGGAATTAAATACAAAAGGCACAATGCCGCCTTAAGAGCAAGAAGAGTGAGAGTTTTTAGAGTCTGTGATTTGATCCTTTCGTGTGAGACCAGTTTTTGTTTCCGATACACCACAACAATTTCAATGTATTCCTTCGACCTTCACATTGAAGATGAAACACAGAAATCGCATCGGAATTAAATACAAAAGGCACAATGCCGCTTCAAGTACAAGAATAGAAACTCTTCTTACAGTCGTTGCATTGAGCATTCACTGTGAGACCAGTATTAGCTTCCGATACACCACTGGAGGTTCAATGTATTCCTAGGACCTTCACATTAACGAAGAAACACAGAAATCGCATCGGACTTAAATTCAAAAGGCACAATGCCGTCTTAAGTACAAGAATGGAGACTCTTCTTACAGTCGGTGCCATGAGCATTCCCTGTGAGACCAGTATTGGTTTCCGATACACCACTGCAGGTTCAGTGTATTCCTTGGACCTTCACATTGACGATGAAACACAGAAAACGCATTGGAATTAAATACAAAAGGCGCAATGCCACCTTACGTACAAGAATAGAGACTCTTTTTACAGTCGATGCTTTGAGCATTCCCTGTGGGACCAGTATTAGTTGCCGATACACCACTGTAGGTTCAATGTATTCCTTGGACCTTCACATTGACGATGAAACACAGAAATCGCATCGGAATTAAATACAAAAGGCGCAATGCCGCCTTAAGTACAAGAATAGTGACTCTTCTTACAGTCGGTGCTTTGTATATTCCCTTTGAGCCCAATATTAGTTTCTGATACACCACTGCAGGTTCCATGTATTCCTTGGACCTTCACATTGACGATGAAACACAGAAATCGCATCGGAATTAAATACGAAAGGCACAATGCCGTCTTAAGTACAAGAATAGAGACACTTCTTACAGTCGGTGCTTTCAGCATTCCCTGTGAGACGAGAATTAGTTTCCGATACACCACTCCAGGTTCAATGTATTCCTCGGACCTTCACATTGACGATGAAACACAGAAATCGCATCGGAATGAAATACAAAAGGCAAACTGCCGCGTAAGTACAAGAATAGAGACTCTTCTTACAGTCGGTGTTTTCAGCATTCCCTGTGAGACCAGTATTAGTTTCCGATACACCTCAGCAGGTTCAATGTATTCCTAGGACCTTCACATTAACGATGAAACACAGAAATCGCATCGGAATTAAATACAAAAACCACAATGTCGCCTTAAGTACAAGAATAGAGACTCTTCTTACAGTCGGTGCTTTGAGGATTCCCTGTGAGACCAGAATTAGTTTCCGATACACCACTCCAGGTTCAATGAATTCCTTGGACCTTCACAATGACGATGAAACACAGAAATCGCATTGGAATGAAATACAAAAGGCAAACTGCCGCGTAAGTACAAGAATAGAGACTCTTCTTACAGTCGGTGCTTTGAGCATTCCCTGTGAGACCAGTATTAGTTTCCGATACACCTCAGCAGGTTCAATGTATGCGTAGGACTTTCACATTGACGATGAAACACAGAAATCGCATCGGAATTAAATACAAAAGGCACAATGTCGCCTTAAGTACAAGAATAGAGACTCTTCCTACACTCGGTGCTTTGAGCATACCCTGTGAGACCAGTATTAGTTTCCGATACACCACTCCAGGTTCAATGTATTCCTTGGATCTTCACATTGACGATGAAACACAGAAATCACATCGAAATGAAATACAAAACGCAAACTGCCGCGTAAGTATAAGAATAGAGACTCCTCTTACAGTCGGTGCTTTCAACATTCCCTGTAAGTTCAGTATTAGTTTCCGATACACCTCAGCAGTTTTAATGTATTCCTAGGACCTTCACATTGACGATGAAACACAGAAATCGCATCGGAATTAAATACAAAAAGCGCAATGCCGCCTTAAGTACAAGAATAGAGATTCTTCTTACAGTCGGTGATTTGAGCATTCCCTGTGAGACCAGAATTAGTTTCCGATACACCACTACAGGTTCAATGTATTCCTTGGACATTCACATTGACGATGAAACACAGAAATCGCATCGGAATGAAATACAAAAGGCAAACTGCCGCGTAAGTACTAGAATAGATACTCTTCTTACAGTCGGTGCTTTCAGCATTCCCTGTGAGACCGGTATTAGTTTCCGATACATCTCAGCAGGTTCAATGTATTCCTAGGAACTTCTCATTGACGATGAAACACAGAAATCGCATCGCAATTAAATACAAAAGGCACAATGCCGTCCTCAGTACAAGAATAGAGACTCTTCTTACAGTCGGTGCTTTCAGCATTCCCTGCGAGACCAGTATTAGTTTCCGATACACCTCAGCAGTTTCAATGTAGTCCTAGGACCTTCACATTGACGATGAAACACAGAAATCGCATCGGAATTAAATACAAAAGGCGCAATGCCGCCTAAAGTACAAGAATAGAGACCCTTCGTACAGTCGGTGTTTTGAGCATTCCCTGTAAGACCAGAGTTAGTTTCCGATACACCACTCCAGGTTCAATGTATTCCTTGGACTTTCACATTGACGATGAGATACAGAATTCGCTTCTGAATGAAATACAAAAGGCAAACTGCCGCGTACGTACAAGAATAGAGGCTCTTCTTACAGTCGGTGCTTTCAGCATTCCCTGTGAGACCAGTATTAGTGTCCGATACACCTCAGCAGGTTCAATGTATTCCTAGGAACTTCACATTGACGTTGAAACACAGAAATCGCATCGGAATTAAATACAAAAGGCACAATGTCGCCTTAAGTACAAGAATAGAGACTTTTCTTACTGTCGGTGCTTTGAGCATTCCCTGTGAGACCAGTATTAGTTTCCGATACACCACTGCAGGTTCAATGTAATCCTAGGACCTTCACATTGACGATGAAACACAGAAATCACATCGGAATTAAATACAAAAGGCACAATGTCGCCTTAAGTACAAGAATAGTGACTCTTCTTACAGTCGGTGCTTTGTATATTCCCTTTGAGACCAATATTAGTTTCTGATACACCACTGCAGGTTCCATGTATTCCTTGGACCTTCACATTGACGATGAAACACAGAAATCACATCGGAATTAAATACGAAAGGCACAATGCCGTCTTAAGTACAAGAATAGAGACACTTCTTACAGTCGGTGCTTTCAGCATTCCCTGTGAGACGAGAATTAGTTTCCGATACACCACTCCAGGTTCAATGTATTCCTCGGACCTTCACATTGACGATGAAACACAGAAATCGCATCGGAATGAAATACAAAAGGCAAACTGCCGCGTAAGTACAAGAATAGAGACTCTTCTTACAGTCGGTGTTTTCAGCATTCCCTGTGAGACCAGTATTAGTTTCCGATACACCTCAGCAGGTTCAATGTATTCCTAGGACCTTCACATTAACGATGAAACACAGAAATCGCATCGGAATTAAATACAAAAACCACAATGTCGCCTTAAGTACAAGAATAGAGACTCTTCTTACAGTCGGTGCTTTGAGGATTCCCTGTGAGACCAGAATTAGTTTCCGATACACCACTCCAGGTTCAATGAATTCCTTGGACCTTCACAATGACGATGAAACACAGAAATCGCATTGGAATGAAATACAAAATTCAAACTGCCGCGTAAGTACAAGAATAGAGACTCTTCTTACAGTCGGTGCTTTGAGCATTCCCTGTGAGACCAGTATTAGTTTCCGATACACCTCAGCAGGTTCAATGTATTCGTAGGACTTTCACATTGACGATGAAACACAGAAATCGCATCGGAATTAAATACAAAAGGCACAATGTCGCCTTAAGTACAAGAATAGAGGCTCTTCTTACACTCGGTGCTTTGAGCATACCCTGTGAGACCAGTATTAGTTTCCGATACACCACTCCAGGTTCAATGTATTCCTTGGATCTTCACATTGACGATGAAACACAGAAATCACATCGAAATGAAATACAAAACGCAAACTGCCGCGTAAGTATAAGAATAGAGACTCCTCTTACAGTCGGTGCTTTCAACATTCCCTGTAAGTTCAGTATTAGTTTCCGATACACCTCAGCAGTTTTAATGTATTCCTAGGACCTTCACATTGACGATGAAACACAGAAATCGCATCGGAATTAAATACAAAAAGCGCAATGCCGCCTTAAGTACAAGAATAGAGACTCTTCTTACAGTCGGTGATTTGAGCATTCCCTGTGAGACCAGAATTAGTTTCCGATACACCACTACAGGTTCAATGTATTCCTTGGACATTCACATTGACGATGAAACACAGAAATCGCATCGGAATGAAATACAAAAGGCAAACTGCCGCGTAAGTACTAGAATAGATACTCTTCTTACAGTCGGTGCTTTCAGCATTCCCTGTGAGACCGGTATTAGTTTCCGATACATCTCAGCAGGTTCAATAGATTCCTAGGACCTTCTCATTGACGATGAAACACAGAAATCGCATCGCAATTAAATACAAAAGGCACAATGCCGTCCTCAGTACAAGAATAGAGACTCTTCTTACAGTCGGTGCTTTCAGCATTCCCTGCGAGACCAGTATTAGTTTCCGATACACCTCAGCAGTTTCAATGTAGTCCTAGGACCTTCACATTGACGATGAAACACAGAAATCGCATCGGAAGTAATACAAAAGGCACAATGCCGTCTTAAGTACAAGAGTAGAGACTCATCTTACAGTCGGTGCTTTCAGCATTCCCTGCGAGACCAGTATTAGTTTCCGATACACCACTGCAAGTTCAATGTATTCCTTGGACCTTCACATTGACGATGAAACACAGAAATCACATCGGAATTAAGTACAAAAGGCACAATGCCCCATTAAGTACAAGAATAGAGACTCTTCTTACAGTCGGTGCTTTCAGCATTCCCTGTGAGACCAGTATTAGTTTCCGATACACCTCAGCAGGTTCAATGTATTTCTAGGACCTTCACATTGACGACGAAACACAGAAATCGCATCGGAATTAAATACAAAAGGCGCAATGCCGCCTAAAGTACAAGAATAGAGACCCTTCGTACAGTCGGTGTTTTGAGCATTCCCTGTAAGACCAGAGTTAGTTTCCGATACACCACTCCAGGTTCAATGTATTCCTTGGACTTTCACATTGACGATGAGATACAGAATTCGCTTCTGAATGAAATACAAAAGGCAAACTGCCGCGTACGTACAAGAATAGAGGCTCTTCTTACAGTCGGTGCTTTCAGCATTCCCTGTGAGACCAGTATTAGTGTCCGATACACCTCAGCAGGTTCAATGTATTCCTAGGAACTTCACATTGACGTTGAAACACAGAAATCGCATCGGAATTAAATACAAAAGGCACAATGTCGCCTTAAGTACAAGAATAGAGACTATTCTTACTGTCGGTGCTTTGAGCATTCCCTGTGAGACCAGTATTAGTTTCCGATACACCACTGCAGGTTCAATGTAATCCTAGGACCTTCACATTGACGATGAAACACAGAAATCACATCGGAATTAAATACAAAAGGCACAATGTCGCCTTAAGTACAAGAATAGTGACTCTTCTTACAGTCGGTGCTTTGTATATTCCCTTTGAGACCAATATTAGTTTCTGATACACCACTGCAGGTTCCATGTATTCCTTGGACCTTCACATTGACGATGAAACACAGAAATCACATCGGAATTAAATACGAAAGGCACAATGCCGTCTTAAGTACAAGAATAGAGACACTTCTTACAGTCGGTGCTTTCAGCATTCCCTGTGAGACGAGAATTAGTTTCCGATACACCACTCCAGGTTCAATGCATTCCTCGGACCTTCACATTGACGATGAAACACAGAAATCGCATCGGAATGAAATACAAAAGGCAAACTGCCGCGTAAGTACAAGAATAGAGACTCTTCTTACAGTCGGTGTTTTCAGCATTCCCTGTGAGACCAGTATTAGTTTCCGATACACCTCAGCAGGTTCAGTGTATTCCTAGGACCTTCACATTAACGATGAAACACAGAAATCGCATCGGAATTAAATACAAAAACCACAATGTCGCCTTAAGTACAAGAATAGAGACTCTTCTTACAGTCGGTGCTTTGAGGATTCCCTGTGAGACCAGAATTAGTTTCCGATACACCACTCCATTTTCAATGAATTCCTTGGACCTTCACAATGACGATGAAACACAGAAATCGCATTGGAATGAAATACAAAAGGCAAACTGCCGCGTAAGTACAAGAATAGAGACTCTTCTTACAGTCGGTGCTTTGAGCATTCCCTGTGAGACCAGTATTAGTTTCCGATACACCTCAGCAGGTTCAATGTATTCGTAGGACTTTCACATTGACGATGAAACACAGAAATCGCATCGGAATTAAATACAAAAGGCACAATGTCGCCTTAAGTACAAGAATAGAGGCTCTTCTTACACTCGGTGCTTTGAGCATACCCTGTGAGACCAGTATTAGTTTCCGATACACCACTCCAGGTTCAATGTATTCCTTGGATCTTCACATTGACGATGAAACACAGAAATCACATCGAAATGAAATACAAAACGCAAACTGCCGCGTAAGTATAAGAATAGAGACTCCTCTTACAGTCGGTGCTTTCAACATTCCCTGTAAGTTCAGTATTAGTTTCCGATACACCTCAGCAGTTTTAATGTATTCCTAGGACCTTCACATTGACGATGAAACACAGAAATCGCATCGGAATTAAATACAAAAAGCGCAATGCCGCCTTAAGTACAAGAATAGAGACTCTTCTTACAGTCGGTGATTTGAGCATTCCCTGTGAGACCAGAATTAGTTTCCGATACACCACTACAGGTTCAATGTATTCCTTGGACATTCACATTGACGATGAAACACAGAAATCGCATCGGAATGAAATACAAAAGGCAAACTGCCGCGTAAGTACTAGAATAGATACTCTTCTTACAGTCGGTGCTTTCAGCATTCCCTGTGAGACCGGTATTAGTTTCCGATACATCTCAGCAGGTTCAATAGATTCCTAGGACCTTCTCATTGACGATGAAACACAGAAATCGCATCGCAATTAAATACAAAAGGCACAATGCCGTCCTCAGTACAAGAATAGAGACTCTTCTTACAGTCGGTGCTTTCAGCATTCCCTGCGAGACCAGTATTAGTTTCCGATACACCTCAGCAGTTTCAATGTAGTCCTAGGACCTTCACATTGACGATGAAACACAGAAATCGCATCGGAAGTAATACAAAAGGCACAATGCCGTCTTAAGTACAAGAGTAGAGACTCATCTTACAGTCGGTGCTTTCAGCATTCCCCGCGAGACCAGTATTAGTTTCCGATACACCACTGCAAGTTCAATGTATTCCTTGGACCTTCACATTGACGATGAAACACAGAAATCACATCGGAATTAAGTACAAAAGGCACAATGCCCCATTAAGTACAAGAATAGAGACTCTTCTTACAGTCGGTGCTTTCAGCATTCCCTGTGAGACCAGTATTAGTTTCCGATACACCTCAGCAGGTTCAATGTATTTCTAGGACCTTCACATTGACGACGAAACACAGAAATCGCATCGGAATTAAATACAAAAGGCGCAATGCCGCCTAAAGTACAAGAATAGAGACCCTTCGTACAGTCGGTGCTTTGAGCATTACCTGTAAGACCAGAGTTAGTTTCCGATACACCACTCCAGGTTCAATGTATCCCTTGGACTTTCACATTGACGATGAGATACAGAATTAGCTTCGGAATGAAATACAAAAGGCAAACTGCCGCGTACGTACAAGAATAGAGGCTCTTCTTACAGTCGGTGCTTTCAGCATTCCCTGTGAGACCAGTATTAGTGTCCGATACACCTCAGCAGGTTCAATGTATTCCTAGGAACTTCACATTGACGTTGAAACACAGAAATCGCATCGGAATTAAATACAAAAGGCACAATGTCGCCTTAAGTACAAGAATAGAGACTATTCTTACTGTCGGTGCTTTGAGCATTCCCTGTGAGACCAGTATTAGTTTCCGATACACCACTGCAGGTTCAATGTAATCCTAGGACCTTCACATTGACGATGAAACACAGAAATCACATCGGAATTAAATACAAAAGGCACAATGTCGCCTTAAGTACAAGAATAGAGACTCTTCTTACATTCGGTGCTTTGAGCATTCCCTTTGAGACCAGTATTAGTTTCCGATACACCACTCCAGTTTCAATGTATTCCTTGGACATTCACATTGACGATGAAACACAGAAATCGCATCGGAATGAAATACAAAAGGCAAACTGCCGCGTAAGTACAAGAATAGAGACTCTTCTTACAGTCGGTGCTTTCAGCATTCCCTGTGAGACCAGTATTAGTTTCCGATACACCACTCCAGGTTCAGTGTATTCCTAGGACATTCACATTGACGAAGAAAGACAGAAAACGCATCGGATTGAAATACAAAAGGCAAACTGCCGCGTAAGTACACGAATAGAGACTCTTCTTACAGTCGGTGCTTTGAGCATTCCCTGTGAGACCAGTATTAGTTTCCGATACACCTCAGCAGGTTCAATGTATTCCTAGGACCTTCACATTGACGATAAAACACAGAAATCGCATCTGGATTAAATACAAAAGGCACAATGTCGCCTTAAGTACAAGAATAGAGACTCTTCTTACAGTCGGAGCTTTGAGCATTCCCTGTGAGACCAGTATTAGTTTCCGATACACCTCAGCAGGTTCAATGTATTCCTAGGACCTTCACATTGACGATGAAACCCAGAAATCGCATCGGAATTAAATACAAAAGGCACAATGCCGTCCTAAGTACAAGAATGGAGACTCTTCTTACAGTCGGTGCTTTCAGCATTCCCTGTGAGACCAGTATTTGTTTCCGATACACCACAGCAGGTACAATGTATTCCTAGGACCTTCACATTGACGATTAAACAGAGAAATCGCATCGGAATTAAATACAAAAGGCACAATGTCGCCTTAAGTACAAGAATAGAGACTCTTCTTACAGTCGGTGCTTTGAGCATTCCGTTTGAGACCAGTATTTGTTTCTGATACACCACTGCAGGTTCAATATATTCCTTGGACCTTCACATTGACGATGAAACACAGAAATCGCATCGGAATTAATTACAAAAGGCACAATGCCGTCATAAGTACAAGAATAGATACTCTTCTTACAGTCGTTGATTTGAGCATTCCCTGTGAGACCAGTATTAGTTTCCGATACACCACTGCAGGTTCAATGTATTACTTGGACCTTCACATTGACGATGAAACACAGAAATCGCATCGGAATTAAATACAAAAGTTGCAATGCCGCCTTAAGTACAAGAATAGAGACTTTTCTTACAGTCGGTGTTTTGAGCACTCCCTGTGAGACCAGTATTAGTTTCCGATATACCACTGCAGGTTCAATGTATTCCTTGCACCTACACATTGACGATGAAACACAGAAATCGCATCGGAATTAAATACAAAAGGCGCATTGCCGCCTTAAGTACAAGAATAGAGACTCTTCTTACAGTCGGTGCTTTGGGCATTCCCTGTGAGACCAGTATTAGTTTCTGATACACCACTGCAGGTTCAATGTATTCCTTGGACCTTCACATTGACGATGAAACACAAAAATCGCATCGGAATTAAATACAAAAGTTGCAATGCCGCCTTAAGTACAAGAATAGAGACTCTTCTTACAGTCGGTGCTTTGAGCATTCCCTGTGAGACCAGTATTAGTTTCCGATACACCACTGCAGGTTCAATGTATTCCTTGCACCTTCACATTGACGATGAAACACAGAAATCGCGTCGGAATTAAATACAAAAGGCGCAATGCCGCCTGAAGTACAAGAATAGAGACTCTTCTTACAGTCGGTGCTTTGAGCATTCCCTTTGAGACCAGTAGTAGTTTCTGATACACCACTGCAGGTTCAATGTATTCCTTGGACCTTCACATTGACGATGAAACACAGAAATCGCTTCGGAATTATATACAAAAGGCGAAATGCCGCGTTAAGTACGAGAATAGAGACTCTTCCTACAGTCGGTGCTTTGAGCATTCCCTGTGAGACCAGTATTAGTTTCTGATACACCACTGCTGGTTCAATGTATTCCTTGGACCTTCACATTGACGATGAAACGCAGGAATCGCATCGGAATTAATTACAAAAGGCACAATGCCGTCATAAGTACAAGAATAGAGACTCTTCTTACAGTCGGTGCTTTGAGCATTCCCTGTGAGGCCAGTATTAGATTCCGATACACCACTGTAGGTTCAATGTATTCCTTGGACCTTCACATTGACGATGAAACACAGAAATCGCATCGGAATTAATTACAAAAGGCACAATGCCGTCATAAGTACAAGAATAGATACTCTTCTTAGTGTCGTTGATTTGAGCATTCCCTGTGAGACCAGTATTAGTTTCCGATACACCACTGCAGGTTCAATGTATTCCTTGCACCTTCACATTGACGATGAAACACAGAAATCGCATCGGAATTAAATACAAAAGTTGCAATGCCGCCTTAAGTACAAGAATAGAGACTCTTCTTACGGTCGGTGCATTGAGCATTCCCTTTGAGACCAGTATTAGTTTCTGATACACCACTGCAGGTTCAATGTATTCCTTGGACCTTCACATTGACGATGAAACACAGAAATCGAATCGGAATTAAATACAAAAGGCTCAATGCCGTCTTAAGTACAAGAATAGAGACTCTTCTTACAGTTGGTGCTATGAGCATTCCCTGTGAGACCAGTATTAGTTTACGATACACCACTGAAGGTTCAGTGTATTCCTTGGACCTTCACATTGACGATGAAACACAGAAATCGCATCGGAATTAAATACAAGAGGCACAATGCCGTCTTAAGTACAAGAATAGAGACTCTTCCTACAGTCGGTGCTTTCAGTATTCCCTGTGAGACCAGTATTAGTTTCCGATACACCTCAGCAGGTTCATTGTATTCCTAGGACCTTCACATTGACGATGAAACACAGAAATCGCATCGGAATTAAATACAAAAGGCACAATGTCGCCTTAAGTACAAGAATAGAGACTCTTCTTATAGTCGGTGCTTTGAGCATTCCCTACGAGACCAGTATTAGTTTCCGATACACCACTGCAGGTTCAATGTATTCCTTGGACCTTCACATTGACGACGAACCACAGACATCGCATCGGAATGAAATACAAAAGGTGCAATGCCGCCTTAAGTACAAGAATAGAGACTTTTCTTACAGTCGGTGCTTTGAGCATTCCCTGTGAGACCAGTATTAGTTTCCGATACACCACTGCAGGTTCAATGTATTCCTTGGACCTTCTCATTGACGATGAAACACAGAAATCGCATCGGAATTAAATACAAAAGGCACAATGCCGTCTTAAGTACAAGAATAGAGACTCTTCTTACAGTCGGTGCTTTCAGCATTCCCTGTGAGACCAGTATTAGTTTCCGATACACCTCAGCAGGTTCAATGTATTCCTAGGACCTTCACATTGACGATGAAACACAGAAATCGCATCGGAATTAAATACAAAGGGCACAATGTCGTCTTAAGTACAAGAATAGAGACTCTTCTTACAGTCGGTGCATTGAACATTCCCTGTGAGACCAGTATTAGTTTCCGATACACCACTGCAGGTTCAATGTATTCCTTGGACATTCACATTGACGATGAAACACAGAAATCGCATCGGAATGAAATACAATAGGCAAACTGCCGCGTAAGTACAAGAATAGAGACTCTTCATACAGTCGGTGCTTTCAGCTTTCCCTGTGAGACCAGTATTAGTTTCCGATACACCTCAGCAGGTTCAATGTATTCCTAGGACATTGACATTGACGATGAAACACAGAATACGCATCGGAATTAAATACAAAAAGCACAATGTCGCCATAAGTACAAGAATAGAGACTCTTCTTACAGTCGGTGCTTTGAGCATTCCCTGTGAGACCAGAATTAGTTTCCGATAGACCACTCCAGGTTCAATGTATTCCTTGGACCTTCACAAAGACGATGAAACACAGAAATCGCATAGGAATGAAATACAAAATACAAACTGCCGCGTAAGTACAAGAATAGAGACTCTTCTTACAGTCGGTGCTTTCAGCATTCCCTGTGAGACCAGTATTAGTTTCCGATACACCTCAGCAGGTTCAATGTATTCGTAGGACCTTCACATTGACGATGAAACACAGAAATCGCATCGGAATTAAATACAAAAGGCACAATGTCGCCTTAAGTACAAGAATAGTGACTCTTCTTACAGTCGGTGCTTTGAGCATACCCTGTGAGACCAGTATTAGTTTCCGATACACCACTGCAGGTTCAATGTAATCCTTGGACCTTCACATTGACGATGAAACACAGAAATCGCATCGGAATGAAATACAAAAGGCAAACTGCCGCATAAGTACAAGAATATAGACTCTTCTTACAGTCGGTGCTTTCAGCATTCCCTGTGAGACCAGTATTAGTTTCCGATACACCTCAGCAGGTTCAATGTATTCCTAGGACCTTCACATTGACGATGAAACACAGAAATCGCATCGGAATTAAATACAAAAGGCGCAATGCCGCCATAACTACTAGAATAGAGACTCTTCTTACAGTCGGTGCTTTGAGCTTTCCCTGTGAGAGAAGTATTAGTTTCCGATACACCTCAGCAGGTTCAATGTATTCCTAGGACCTTCACATTGACGATGAAAAACAGAAATCGCATCGGAATTAAATACAAAAGGCTCAATGTCGTCTTAAGTACAAGAATAGAGACTCTTCTCACAGTTGGTGCTATGAGCATTCCCTGTGAGACCAGTTTTAGTTTCCGATACACCACTGCAGGTTCAATGTATTCCTTGGACCTTCACATTGACGATGAAACACAGAAATCGCATCGGAAGTAAATAAAAAAGAAGCAATGCCGCCTTAAGTACAAGAATAGAGACTCTTCTTACAGTCGGTGCTTTGAGCATTCCCTGTGAGACCAGTATTAGTTTTCGATACACCACTGCAGGTTCAATGTATTCCTTGCACCTTCACATTGACAATGAAACACAGAAATCGCGTCGGAATTAAATACAAAACGCGCAATGCCGCCTTAATTACAAGAATAGAGACTCTTCTTACAGTCGGTGCTTTGAGCATTCCCTTTGAGACCAGTTGTAGTTTCTGATACACCACTGCAGGTTCAATCTATTCCGGGGACCTTCACATTGACGATGAAACACAGAAATCGCATCGGAATTAATTACAAAAGGCACAATGCCGTCATAAGTACAAGAATAGAGACTCTTCTTAAAGTCGGTGCTTTGAGCATTCCCTGTGAGACCAGTATTAGATTCCGATACACCACTGCAGGTTCAATGTATTCCTTGGACCTTCACATTGACGATGAAACACAGAAATCGCATCGGAATTAAATACAAAAGGTGCAATGCCGCCTTAAATACAAGAATAGAGACTCTTCTTACAGTCGGTGCTTTGAGCATTCCCTGTGAGACCAGAATTAGTTTCCGATACACCACTCCAGGTTCAATGTATTCCTTGGACATTCACATTAACGATGAAACACGGATATCGCATCGGAATGAAATAAAAAAGGCAAACTGCCGCGTAAGTACAAGAATAGAGACTCTTCTTACAGTCGGTGCTTTCAGAATTCCCTGTGAGACCAGTATTAGCTTCCGATACACCTCAGCAGGTTCAATGTATTCCTAGGACATTCACATTGACGGTAAAACACAGAAATCGAATCGGAATTAAATACAAAAGGCACAATGCCGTCTTAAGTACATAAATAGAGACTCTTCTTACAGTCGGTGCTTTCAGCATTCCCTGTGAGACCAGTATTAGTTTCCGATACACCTTAGCAGGTTCAATGTATTCCTAGGACCTCACATTGACGATGAAACACAGAAATCGCATCGGAATTAAATTCAAAGGGCACAATGTCGACTTAAGTACAAGAATAGAGACTCTTCTTACAGTCGGTGCTTTGAGCATTCCCTGTGAGACCAGTATTAGTATCCCATACACCACTCCTGGTTCAATGTATTCCTTGGACCTTCACATTGACGATGAAACACAGAAATCGCATCGGAATGAAACACAAAATGCAAACTGCCGCGTAAGTACAAGAATAGAGACTCTTCTTACAGTCGGTGCTTTAAGCATTCCCTGTGAGACCTGTATTAGTTTCCGATACACCTCAGCAGGTTCAATGTATTCGTAGGACCTTCACATTGACGATGAAACACAGAAATCGCATCGGAATTAAATACAAAAGGCACAATGTCGCCTTAAGTACAAGAATTGTGACTCTTCGTACTGTCGGTGCTTTGAGCATACCCTGTGAGACCAGTATTAGTTTCCGTTACACCACTGCAGGATCAATGTAATCCTTGGACCTTCACATTGACGATGAAACACAGAAATCGCATCGGAAATAAATACAAAAGGCACAGTGCCACCTTAAGTACAAGAATAGAGACTCTTCTTACAGTCGGTGCTTTGAGCATTCCCTGTGAGACCAGTAATAGTTTCCGATACACCACTCCAGGTTCAATGTATTCCTTGGACCTTCACATTGACGTTGAAACACAGAAATCGCATCGGAATTAAATACAAAAGGCGCAATGCCGCCTTAAGTACAAGAATAGAGACTCTTCTTTCAGTCGGTGCTTTGAGCATTCCCTGTGAGACCAGTATTAGTTTCTAATACACCACTGCAGGTTCAATGTATTCCTTGGACCTTCACATTGACGATGAAACACAGAAATCGCATCGGAATTAAATACAAAAGGCGCAATGCCGCCTTAAGTACAAGAATAGAGACTCTTCTTACAGTCGGTGCTTTGAGCATTCCCTGTGAGACCAGAATTAGTTTCCGATACACCACTCCAGGTTCGATGTATTCCTTGGACACTCACATTAACGATGAAACACAGATATCACGTCGGAATGAAATACAAAAGGCAAACTGCCGCGTAAGTACAAGAATAGAGACTCTTCTTACAGTCGGTGCTTCCAGAATTCCCTGTGAGACCAGTATTAGCTTCCGATACACCTCTGCAGGTTCAATGTATTCCTAGGACCTTCACATTGACGGTGAAACACAGAAATCGCATCGGAATTAAATACAAAAGGCACAATGCCGTCTTAAGTACAAGAAAAGAGACTCTTCTTACAGTCGGTGCTTTCAGCATTCCCTGTGAGACCAGTATTAGTTTCCGATACACCTCATCTGGTTCAATGTATTCCTAGGACCTTCACATTGACGATGAAACACAGAAATCGCATCGGAAATAAATACGAAAGCCACAATGCCACCTTAATTACAAGAATAGAGACTCTTCCTTCAGTCGGTGCTTTGAGCATTCCCTGTGAGACCAGTATTAATTTCTGATACACCACTGCTGGTTCAATGTATTCCTTGGACCTTCACATTGACGATGAAATGTAGAAATCGCATCGGAATTAATTACAAAAGGCACAATGCCGTCATAAGTACAAGAATAGAGACTCTTCTTACAGTCGGTGCTTTGAGCATTCCCTGTGAGACCAGTATTAGATTCCGATACACCACTGCAGGTTCAATGTATTCCTTGGACCTTCACATTGACGATGAAACACAGAAATCGCATCGGAATTAAATACAAAAGGTGCAATGCCGCCCTAAGTACAAGAATAGAGACTCTTCTTACAGTCGGTGCTTTGAGCATTCCCTGTGAGACCAGTATTAGTTTCCGATACACCACTCCAGGTTCAATGTATTCCTTGGACATTCACATTAACGATGAAACACGGATATCGCATCGGAATGAAATAAAAAAGGCAAACTGCCGCGTAAGTACAAGAATAGAGACTTTTCTTACAGTCGGTGCTTTCAGAATTCCCTGTGAGACCAGTATTAGCTTCCGATACACCTCTGCAGGTTCAATGTATTCCTAGGACCTTCACATTGACGGTGAAACACAGAAATCGCATCGGAATTAAATACAAAAGGCACAATGTCACCTTAAGTACAAGAATAGAGACTCTTCTTACAGTCGGTGCTTTGAGCATTCCCTGTGAGACCAGTATTAGTTTCCGATACACCACTGCAGGTTCAATGTATTCCTTGGACCTTCACATTGACGATGAAATACAGAAATCGCTTCGGAATTAAATACAAAAGGCACAATGCCGTCTTAAGTACAAGAATAGAGACTCTTCTTACAGTCGGTGTTTTCAGCATTCCCTGTGAGACCAGTATTAGTTTCCGATACACCTCAGCAGGTTCAATGTATTCCTAGGACCTTCACATTGACGATGAAACACAGAAATCGCATCGGAATTAAATACAAAGGGCACAATGTCGTCTTAAGTACAAGAATAGAGACTCTTCTTACAGTCGGTGCTTTGAGCATTCCCTGTGAGACCAGAATTAGTTTCCGATAGACCACTCCAGGTTCAATGTATTCCTTGGACCTTCACAGAGACGATAAAACACAGAAATCGCATAGGAATGAAATACAAAAGGCAAACTGCCGCGTAAGTACAAGAATAGAGACTCTTCTTACAGTCGGTGCATTCAGCATTCCCTGTGAGACCAGTATTAGTTTCCGATACACCTCAGCAGGTTCAATGTATTCGTAGGACTTTCACATTGACGATGAAACACAGAAATCGCATCGGAATTAAATACAAAAGGCACAATGTCGCCTTAAGTACAAGAATAGTGACTCTTCTTACAGTCGGTGCTTTGAGCATACCCTGTGAGACCAGTATTAGTTTCCGATACACCACTGCAGGTTCAATGTAATCCTTGGACCATCACATTGACGATGAAACACAGAAATCGCATCGGAATGAAATACAAAAGGCAAACTGCCGCATAAGTACAAGAATGGAGACTCTTCTTACAGTCGGTGCTTTCAGCATTCCCTGTGAGACCAGTATTAGTTTCCGATACACCTCAGCAGGTTCAATGTATTCCTAGGACCTTCACATTGTCGATGAAACACAGAAATCGCATCGGAATTAAATACAAAGGGCGCAATGCCGCCATACCTACTAGAATAGAGACACTTCTGACAGTCGGTGCTTTGAGCTTTCCCTGTCAGACCAGTATTAGTTTCCGATACACCTCAGCAGGTTCAATGTATTCCTAGGACCTTCACATTGACGATGAAACACAGAAATCGCATCGGAATTAAATACAAAAGGCTCAATGCCGTCTTAAGTACAAGAATAGCGACTCTTCTTACAGTTGGTGCTATGAGCATTCCCTGTGAGACCAGTTTTAGTTTCCGATACACCACTGCAGGTTCAATGTATTCCTTGGACCTTTACATTGACGATGAAACACAGAAATCGCATCGGAATTAAATACAAAAGAAGCAATGCCGCCTTAAGTACAAGAATAGAGACTCTTCTTACAGTCGGTGCTTTGAGCATTCCCTTTGGGACCAGTATTAGTTTTCGATACACCACTGCAGGTTCAATGTATTCCTTGCACCTTCACATTGACAATGAAACACAGAAATCGCGTCGGAATTAAGTACAAAAGGCGCAATGCCGCCTTAAGTACAAGAATAGAGACTCTTCTAACAGTCGGTGCTTTGAGCATTCACTTTGAGACCAGTAGTAGTTTCTGATACACCACTGCAGGTTCAATGTATTCCTGGGACCTTCACATTGACGATGAAACTCAGAAATCGCATCGGAATTAATTACAAAAGGCACAATGCCGTCATAAGTACAAGAATAGAGACTCTTCTTAAAGTCGGTGCTTTGAGCATTCCCTGTGAGACCAGTATTAGATTCCGATACACCACTGCAGGTTCAATGTATTCCTTGGACCTTCACATTGACGATGAAACACAGAAATCGCATCGGAATTAAATACAAAAGGTGCAATGCCGCCTTAAATACAAGAATAGAGACTCTTCTTACAGTCGGTGCTTTGAGCATTCCCTGTGACACCAGAATTAGTTTCCGATACACCACTCCAGGTTCAATGTATACCTTGGACATTCACATTAACGATGAAACACGGATATCGCATCGGAATGAAATAAAAAACGCAAACTGCCGCGTAAGTACAAGAATAGAGACTCTTCTTACAGTCGGTGCTTTCAGAATTCCCTGTGAGACCAGTATTAGCTTCCGATACACCTCAGCAGGTTCAATGTATTCTTAGGACCTTCACATTGACAGTAAAACACAGAAATCGAATCGGAATTAAATACAAAAGGCACAATGTCGCCTTAAGTACAAGAATAGAGATTCTTCTTACAGTCGGTGCTTTGAGCATTCCCTGTGAGACCAGTATTAGTTTCCGATACACCACTGCAGGTTCAATGTATACCTTGGACCTTCACATTGACGATGAAACACAGAAATCGCTTCGGAATTAAATACAAAAAGCACAATGCCGTCTTAAGTACATAAATAGAGACTCTTCTTACAGTCGGTGCTTTCAGCATTCCCTGTGAGACCAGTATTAGTATCCGATACACCTTAGCAGGTTCAATGTATTCCTAGGACCTTCACATTGACGATGAAACACAGAAATCGCATCGGAATTAAATTCAAAGGGCACAATGTCGACTTAAGTACAAGAATAGAGACTCTTCTTACAGTCGGTGCTTTGAGCATTCCCTGTGAGACCAGTATTAGTATCCGATACACCACTCCAGGTTCAATGTATTCCTTGGACCTTCACATTGACGATGAAACACAGAAATCGCATCGGAATGAAACACAAAATGCAAACTGCCACGTAAGTACAAGAATAGAGACTCTTCTTACAGTCGGTGCTTTCAGCATTCCCTGTGAGACCTGTATTAGTTTCCGATACACCTCAGCAGGTTCAGTGTATTCGTAGGACCTTCACATTGACGATGAAACACAGAAATCGCATCGGAATTAAATACAAAAGGCACAATGTCGCCTTAAGTACAAGAATAGTGACTCTTCTTACAGTCGGTGCTTTGAGCATACCCTGTGAGACCAGTATTAGTTTCCGTTACACCACTGCAGGATCAATGTAATCCTTGGACCTTTACATTGACGATGAAAGACAGAAATTGCATCGGAATTAAATACAAAAGGCAAACTGCCGCATAAGTACAAGAATAGAGACTCTTCTTACAGTCGGTGCTTTCAGCATTCCCTGTGAGACCAGTATTAGTTTCCGATACACCTCAGCAGGTTCAATGTATTCCTAGGACCTTCACATAGACGATGAAACACAGAAATCGCATCGGAATTAAATACAAAAGGCGCAATGCCGCCTTAACTACAAGAATAGAGACTCTTCTTACAGTCGGTGCTTTGAGCATTCCCTGTGAGGCCAGAATTAGTTCCCGATACACCACTCCAGGTTCAATGTATTCCTTGGACATTCACATTGACGATGAAACACAGAAATCGCATCGGAATTAAATACAAAATGCACAATGCCGTCTTAACTACAAGAATAGAGACTCTTCTTACAGTCGGTGCTTTGAGCATTCCCTGTGAGACCAGAATTAGTTTCCGATACACCACTCCAGGTTCAATGTATTCCTTGGACCTTCACATTGACGTTGAAACACAGAAATCGCATCGGAATTAAATACAAAAGGCGCAATGCCGCCTTAAGTACAAGAATAGAGACTCTTCTTACAGTCGGTGCTTTGAGCATTCCCTGTGAGACCAGTATTAGTTTCTAATACACCACTGCAGGTTCAATGTATTCCTTGGACCTTCACATTGTCGATGAAACACAAAAATCGCATCGGAATTAATTACAAAAGGCACAATGCCGTCATAAGTACAAGAATAGAGACTCTTCTTACAGTCGGTGCTTTGAGCATTCCCTGTGAGACCAGTATTAGCTTCCGATACACCTCTGCAGGTTCAATGTATTCCTAGGACCTTCACATTGACGGGGAAACACAGAAATCGCATCGGAATTAAATACAAAAGGCACAATGCCGTCTTAAGTACAAGAAAGAGACTCTTCTTACAGTCGGTGCTTTGAGCATTCCCTGTGAGACCAGTATTAGATTCCAATACACCACTGCAGGTTCAATGTTTTCCTTGCAACTTCACATTGTCGATGAAACACAGAAATCGCATCGGAATTAAATACAAAAGGCGCAATGCCGCCTTAAGTACAAGAATAGAGACTCTTCTTACAGTCGGTGCTTTGAGCATTCCCTGTGAGACCAGAATTAGTTTCCGATACACCACTCCAGGTTCAATGTATTCCATGGACATTCACATTAACGATGAAAACAGATATCGCATCGGAATGAAATACAAAAGGCAAACTGCCGCGTAAGTGCAAGAATAGAGACTCTTCTTACAGTCGGTGCTTTCAGAATTACCTGTGAGACCAGTATTAGCTTCCGATACACCTCTGCAGGTTCAATGTATTCCTAGGACCTTCACATTGACGGGGAAACACAGAAATCGCATCGGAATTAAATACAAAAGGCACAATGCCGTCTTAAGTACAAGAAAAGAGACTCTTCTTACAGTCGGTGCTTTCAGCATTCCCTGTGAGACCAGTATTAGTGTCCGATACACCTCAGCAGGTTCAATGTATTCCTAGGACCTTCACATTGACGATGAAACACAGAAATCGCATCGGAAATAAATACGAAAGGCACAATGCCACCTTAATTACAAGAATAGAGACTCTTCCTTCAGTCGGTGCTTTGAGCATTCCCCGTGAGACCAGTATTAGTTTCCGATACACCACTCCAGTTTCAATGTATTTCTTGGACCTTCACATTAACGTTGAAACACAGAAATCGCATCGGAATTAAATACAAAAGGCGCAATGCCGCCTTAAGTACAAGAATAGAGACTCTTCTTACAGTCGGTGCTTTGAGCATTCCCTGTGAGACCAGTATTAGTTTCTGATACACCACTGCAGGTTCAATGTATTCCTTGGACCTTCACATTGACGATGAAACACAGAAATCGCATCGGAATTAAATACAAAAGAAGCAATGCCGCATTAAGTACAAGAATAGAGACTCTTCTTACAGTCGGTGCTTTGAGCATTCCCTTTGAGACCAGTAGTAGTTTCTGATACACCACTGCAGGTTCAATGTATTCCTTATACCTTGACATTGACGATGATACACAGAAATCGCATCGGAAGTAAATACAAAAGGTGCAATGCCGCCTTAAATACAAGAATAGAGACTCTTCTTACAGTCGGTGCTTTGAGCATTCCCTGTGAGACCAGAATTAGTTTCCGATACACCACTCCAGGTTCAATGTATCCTTGGACATTCACATTAACGATGAAACACGGATATCGCATCGGAATGAAATAAAAAAGGCAAACTGCCGCGTAAGTACAAGAATAGAGACTCTTCTTACAGTCGGTGCTTTCAGAATTCCCTGTGAGACCAGTATTAGTTTCCGATACACCACTGCAGGTTCAATGTATTCCTTGGACCTTCACATTGACGATGAAACACAGAAATCGCATCGGAATTAAATACAAAAGGCACAATGCCGTCTTAAGTACAAGAATAGAGACTCTTCTTACAGTCGGTGCTTTCAGCATTCCCTGTGAGACCAGTATTAGTTTCCGATACACCTTAGCAGGTTCAATGTATTCCTAGGACATTTACATTGACGATGAAACACAGAAATCGCATCGGAATTAAATACAAAGGGCACAATGCCGACTGAAGTACAAGAATAGAGACTCTTCTTACAGTCGGTGCTTTGAGCATTCCCTGTGAGACCAGTATTAGTTTCCGATACACCACTCCAGGTTCAATGTATTCCTTGGACATTCACATTGACGATGAAACACAGAAATCGCATCGGAATGAAATACAAAAAGCAAACTGCCGCGTAAGTACAAGAATAGAGACTCTTTTTACAGTCGGTGTTTTCAGCTTTCCCTGTGAGACCAGTATTAGATCCCGATACACTTCAGCAGGTTCAATGTATTCCTAGGACCTTGACATTGACGATGAAACACAGAAATCGCATCGGAATGAAACACAAAAGGCAAACTGCCGCGTAAGTACAAGAATAGAGACTTTTCTTACAATCGGTGCTTTCAGCATTCCCTGTGAGACCAGTATTAGTTTCCGATACACCTCAGCAGGTTCAATGTATTCGTTGGACCTTCACATTGACGATGAAACAGAGAAATCGCATCGGAATTAAATACAAAAGGCACAATGTCGCCTTAAGTACAAGAATAGTGACTCTTCTTACAGTCGGTGCATTGAGCATACCCTGTGAGACCAGTATTAGTTTCCGATACACCACTGCAGGATCAATGTAATCCTTGGACCTTCACATTGACGATGAAACACAGAAATCGCATCGGAATGAAATACAAAAGGCAAACTGCCGCATAAGTACAAGAATAGAGACTCTTCTTACAGTCGGTGCTTTCAGCATTCCCTGTGAGACCAGTATAAGTTTCCGATACACCTCAGCAGGTTCAATGTATTCCTAGGACCTTCACATTGACGATGAAACACAGAAATCGCATCGGAATTAAATACAAAAGGCGCAATGCCGCCTTAACTACAAGAATAGAGACTCTTCTTACAGTCGGTGCTTTAAGCATTCCCTGTGAGACCAGAATTAGTTTCCGATACACCACTCCAGGTTCAATGTATTCCTTGGACATTCACAATGACGATGAAACACAGAAATCGCATCGGAATTAAATACAAAAGGCACAATGCCGTCTTAAGTACAAGAATAGAGACTCTTCTTACAGTCGGTGCTTTCAGCTTTCCCTGTGAGACCAGTATTAGTTTCCGCCACACCTCAGCAGGTTCAATGTACTCCTAGGACCTTCACATTGACGGTGAAACACAGAAATCGCATCGGAATTAAATACAAAAGGCACAATGCCGTCTTAAGTACAAGAATAGAGACTCTTCTTACAGTCGGTGCTTTCAGCATTCCCTGTGAGACCAGTATTAGTTTCCGATACACCTCAGCAGGTTCAATGTATTCCTAGGACCATCACATTGACGATGAAACACAGAAATCGCATCGGAAATAAATACAAAAGGCACAATGCCACCTTAATTACAAGAATAGAGACTCTTCCTTCAGTCGGTGCTTTGAGCATTCCCCGTGAGACCAGTATTAGCTTCCGATACACCACTCCAGTTTCAATGTATTCCTTGGACCTTCACATTGACGTTGAAACACAGAAATCGCATCGGAATTAATTACAAAAGACACAATGCCGTCATAAGTACAAGAATAGAGACTCTTCTCACAGTCGGTGCTTTGAGCATTCCCTGTGAGACCAGTATTAGTTTCCGATAAACCTCAGCAGGTTCAATGTATTCCTAGGACCTTCACATTGACGATGAAACACAGAAATCGCATCGGAATTAAATACAAAAGGCGAACTGCCGCGTAAGTACAAGAATAGAGACTCTTCTTACAGTCGGTGCTTTCAGCATTCCCTGTGAGACCAGTATTAGTTTCCGATACACCTCAGCAGGTTCAATGTATTCGTAGGACCTTCACATTGCCGATGAAACACAGAAATCGCATCGGAATTAAGTACAAAAAGGCACAATGTCGCCTTAAGTACAAGAATAGAGACTGCTCTTACAGTCGGTGCTTTGAGCATTCCCTGTGAGACCAGAATTAGTTTCCGATACACCACTCCAGGTTCAATGTATTCCTTGGACCTTCACATTGACGATGAAACACAGAAATCGCATCGGAATGAAATACAAAAGGCAAACTGCCGCGTAAGTACAAGAATAGAGACTCTTCTTACAGTCGGTGCTTTCAGCATTCCCTGTGAGACCAGTTTTAGTTTCCGATACACCTCAGCAGGTTCAATGTATTCGTAGGACCTTCACATTGACGATGAAACACAGAAATCGCATCGGAATTAAATACAAAAGGCACAATGTCGCCTTAAGTACAAGAATAGTGACTCTTCTTACAGTCGGTGCTTTGAGCATACCCTGTGAGACCAGTATTAGTTTCCGATACACCACTGCAGGTTCAATGTAATCCTTGGACCTTCACATTGACGATGAAACACAGAAATCGCATCGGAATGAAATACAAAAGGCAAACTGCCGCATAAGTACAAGAATAGAGACTCTTCTTACAGTCGGTGCTTTCAGCATTCCCAGTGAGACCAGTATTAGTTTCCGATACACCTCTGCAGGTTCAATGTATTCGTTGGACCTTCACATTGACGATGAAGCAGAGAAATCGCATCGGAATTAAATCCAAAGGCGCAATGCCGCCATAACTACAAGAATAGGGACTCTTCTTACAGTCGGTGCTTTGAGCATTCCCTGTCAGACCAGAATTAGTTTCCGATACACCACTCCAGGTCCAATGTATTCCTTGGACATTCACATTGACGATGAAACAAAGAAATCGCATCGGAATTAAATACAAAAGGCACTATGCCGTCTTAAGTACAAGAATAGAGACTCCTCTTACAGTCGGTGCTTTCAGCTTTCCCTGTGAGACCAGTATTAGTTTCCGATACACCTCAGCAGTTTCAATGTATTCCTAGGACCTTCACACTGACGATGAAACACAGAAATCGCATCGGAAATAAATACAAAAGTCACAATGCCACCTTAAGTACAAGAATAGGGACTCTTCGTACAGTTGGTGCTATGAGCATTACCTGTGAGACCAGTATTAGTTTCCGATACACCACTGCAGGTTCAATGTATTCGTAGGACCTTCACATTGACGATGAAACACAGAAATTGCATCGGAATTAAATACAAAAGGCACAATGTCGCCTTAAGTACAAGAATAGTGACTCTTCTTACAGTCGGTGCTTTGAGCATACCCTGTGAGACCAGTATTAGTTTCCGATACACCACTGCAGGATCAATGTAATCCTTGGACCTTCACATTGACGATGAAACACAGAAATCGCATCGGAATGAAATACAAAAGGCAAACTGCCGCATAAGTACAAGAATGGAGACTCTTCTTACAGTCGGTGCTTTCAGCATTCCCTGTGAGACCAGTATTAGTTTCCGATACACCTCAGCAGGTTCAATGTATTCCTAGGACCTTCACATTGACGATGAAACACAGAAATCGCATCGGAATTAAATACAAAAGGCGCAATGCCGCCTTAACTACAAGAATAGAGACTCTTCTTACAGTCGGTGCTTTGAGCATTCCCTGTGAGACCAGAATTAGTTTCCGATACACCACTCCAGGTTCAATGTATTCCTTGGACATTCACATTGACGATGAAACACAGAAATCGCATCGGAATTAAATACAAAAGGCACAATGCCGTCTTAAGTACAAGAATAGAGACTCTTCTTACAGTCGGTGCTTTCAGCTTTCCCTGTGAGACCAGTATTAGTTTCCGACACACCTCAGCAGGTTCAATGTACTCCTAGGACCTTCACATTGACGATGAAACACAGAAATCGCATCGGAAATAAATACAAAGGGCACAATGCCGACTTAAGTACAAGAATAGAGACTCTTCTTACAGTCGGTGCTTTGAGCATTCCCTGTGAGACCAGTATTAGTTTCCGATACACCACTCCAGGTTCAATGTATTCCTTGGACATTCACATTGACGATGAAACACAGAAATCGCATCGGAATGAAATACAAAAAGCAAACTGCCGCGTAAGTACAAGAATAGAGACTCTTCTTACAGTCGGTGTTTTCAGCTTTCCCTGTGAGACCAGTATTAGATCCCGATACACTTCAGCAGGTTCAATGTATTCCTAGGACCTTGACATTGACGATGAAACACAGACATCGTATCGGAATTAAATACAAAAAGCACAATGTCGCCTTAAGTACAAGAATAGGGACCCTTCTTTCAGTCGGTGCTTTGAGCATTCCCTGTGAGAACAGAATTAGTATCCGATACACCACTCCAGGTTCAATGTATTCCTTGGACCTTCACATTGACGATGAAACACAGAAATCGCATCGGAATGAAACACAAAAGGCAAACTGCCGCGTAAGTACAAGAATAGAGACTCTTCTTACTATCGGTGCTTTCAGCATTCCCTGTGAGACCAGTATTAGTTTCCGATACACCTCAGCAGGTTCAATGTATTCGTTGGACCTTCACATTGACGATGAAACAGAGAAATCGCATCGGAATTAAATACAAAAGGCACAATGTCGCCTTAAGTACAAGAATAGTGACTCTTCTTACAGTCGGTGCATTGAGCATACCCTGTGAGACCAGTATTAGTTTCCGATACACCACTGCAGGATCAATGTAATCCTTGGACCTTCACATTGACGATGAAACACAGAAATCGCATCGGAATGAAATACAAAAGGCAAACTGCCGCATAAGTACAAGAATAGAGACTCGTCTTACAGTCGGTGCTTTCAGCATTCCCTGTGAGACCAGTATAAGTTTCCGATACACCTCAGCAGGTTCAATGTATTCCTAGGACCTTCACATTGACGATGAAACACAGAAATCGCATCGGAATTAAATACAAAAGGCGCAATGCCGCCTTAACTACAAGAATAGAGACTCTTCTTACAGTCGGTGCTTTAAGCATTCCCTGTGAGACCAGAATTAGTTTCCGATACACCACTCCAGGTTCAATGTATTCCCTGGACATTCACAATGACGATGAAACACAGAAATCGCATCGGAATTAAATACAAAAGGCACAATGCCGTCTTAAGTACAAGAATAGAGACTCTTCTTACAGTCGGTGCTTTCAGCTTTCCCTGTGAGACCAGTATTAGTTTCCGCCACACCTCAGCAGGTTCAATGTACTCCTAGGACCTTCACATTGACGGTGAAACACAGAAATCGCATCGGAATTAAATACAAAAGGCACAATGCCGTCTTAAGTACAAGAATAGAGACTCTTCTTACAGTCGGTGCTTTCAGCATTCCCTGTGAGACCAGTATTAGTTTCCGATACACCTCAGCAGGTTCAATGTATTCCTAGGACCATCACATTGACGATGAAACACAGAAATCGCATCGGAAATAAATACAAAAGGCACAATGCCACCTTAATTACAAGAATAGAGACTCTTCCTTCAGTCGGTGCTTTGAGCATTCCCCGTGAGACCAGTATTAGCTTCCGATACACCACTCCAGTTTCAATGTATTCCTTGGACCTTCACATTGACGTTGAAACACAGAAATCGCATCGGAATTAATTACAAAAGACACAATGCCGTCATAAGTACAAGAATAGAGACTCTTCTCACAGTCGGTGCTTTGAGCATTCCCTGTGAGACCAGTATTAGTTTCCGATAAACCTCAGCAGGTTCAATGTATTCCTAGGACCTTCACATTGACGATGAAACACAGAAATCGCATCGGAATTAAACACAAAAGGCGAACTGCCGCGTAAGTACAAGAATAGAGACTCTTCTTACAGTCGGTGCTTTCAGCATTCCCTGTGAGACCAGTATTAGTTTCCGATACACCTCAGCAGGTTCAATGTATTCGTAGGACCTTCACATTGCCGATGAAACACAGAAATCGCATCGGAATTAAGTACAAAAAGCACAATGTCGCGTTAAGTACAAGAATAGAGACTGCTCTTACAGTCGGTGCTTTGAGCATTCCCTGTGAGACCAGAATTAGTTTCCGATACACCACTCCAGGTTCAATGTATTCCTTGGACCTTCACATTGACGATGAAACACAGAAATCGCATCGGAATGAAATACAAAAGGCAAACTGCCGCGTAAGTACAAGAATAGAGACTCTTCTTACAGTCGGTGCTTTCAGCATTCCCTGTGAGACCAGTTTTAGTTTCCGATACACCTCAGCAGGTTCAATGTATTCGTAGGACCTTCACATTGACGATGAAACACAGAAATCGCATCGGAATTAAATACAAAAGGCACAATGTCGCCTTAAGTACAAGAATAGTGACTCTTCTTACAGTCGGTGCTTTGAGCATACCCTGTGAGACCAGTATTAGTTTCCGATACACCACTGCAGGTTCAATGTAATCCTTGGACCTTCACATTGACGATGAAACACAGAAATCGCATCGGAATGAAATACAAAGGGCAAACTGCCGCATAAGTACAAGAATAGAGACTCTTCTTACAGTCGGTGCTTTCAGCATTCCCAGTGAGACCAGTATTAGTTTCCGATACACCTCAGCAGGTTCAATGTATTCGTTGGACCTTCACATTGACGATGAAACAGAGAAATCGCATCGGAATTAAATACAAAAGGCGCAATGCCGCCATAACTACAAGAATAGGGACTCTTCTTACAGTCGGTGCTTTGAGCATTCCCTGTCAGACCAGAATTAGTTTCCGATACACCACTCCAGGTCCAATGTATTCCTTGGACATTCACATTGACGATGAAACAAAGAAATCGCATCGGAATTAAATACAAAAGGCACTATGCCGTCTTAAGTACAAGAACAGAGACTCCTCTTACAGTCGGTGCTTTCAGCTTTCCCTGTGAGACCAGTATTAGTTTCCGATACACCTCAGCAGTTTCAATGTATTCCTAGGACCTTCACACTGACGATGAAACACAGAAATCGCATCGGAAATAAATACAAAAGTCACAATGCCACCTTAAGTACAAGAATAGAGACTCTTCGTACAGTTGGTGCTATGAGCATTACCTGTGAGACCAGTATTAGTTTCCGATACACCACTGCAGGTTCAATGTATTCGTAGGACCTTCACATTGACGATGAAACACAGAAATTGCATCGGAATTAAATACAAAAGGCACAATGTCGCCTTAAGTACAAGAATAGTGACTCTTCTTACAGTCGGTGCTTTGAGCATACCCTGTGAGACCAGTATTAGTTTCCGATACACCACTGCAGGATCAATGTAATCCTTGGACCTTCACATTGACGATGAAACACAGAAATCGCATCGGAATGAAATACAAAAGGCAAACTGCCGCATAAGTACAAGAATGGAGACTCTTCTTACAGTCGGTGCTTTCAGCATTCCCTGTGAGACCAGTATTAGTTTCCGACACACCTCAGCAGGTTCAATGTACTCCTAGGACCTTCACATTGACGATGAAACACAGAAATCGCATCGGAAATAAATACAAAACGCTCAATGCCACCTTAAGTACAAGAATAGAGACTCTTCTTACAGTCGGTGCTTTGAGCATTCCCTGTGAGACCAGTATTAGTTTTTAATACACCACTGCAGGTTCAATGTATTCCTTGGACCTTCACATTGACGATGAAACACAGAAATCGCATCGGAATTAATTACAAAAGGCACAATGCCGTCATAAGTACATAGAGACTCTTCTTACAGTCGGTACTTTGAGCATTCCCTGTGAGACCAGTATTAGTTTCCGATACACCACTGCAGGTTCAATGTATTCCTTGGACCTTCACATTGACGATGAAACACAGAAATAGCATCGGAATTAAATACAAAAGGTGCAAATCCGCCTTAAGTACAAGAATAGAGACTCTTCTTACAGTCGGTGCTTTGAGCATTCCCTGTGAGACCAGTATTAGATTCCAATACACCACTCCAGGTTCAATGTATTCCTTGGACATTCACATTAACGATGATACACAGATATCGCATCGGAATGAAATACAAAAGGCAAACTGCCGCGTAAGTACAAGAATAGAGACTCTTCTTACAGTCGGTGCTTTCAGAATTCCCTGTGAGACCAGTATTAGCTTCCGATACACCTCTGCTGGTTCAATGTATTCCTAGGACCTTCACATTGACGGTGAAACACAGAAATCGCATCGGAATTAAATACAAAAGGCACAATGCCGTCTTAAGTACAAGAATACAGACTCTTCTTACAGTCGGTGCTTTCAGCATTCCCTGTGAGACCAGTATTAGTTTCCGATACACCTCAGCAGGTTCAATGTATTCCTAGGACCTTCACATTGACGATGAAACACAGAAGTCGCATCGGAATTAAATACAAAAGGCAAACTGCCGCGTAAGTACCAGAATGGAGACTCTTCTTACAGTCGGTGCATTCAGAAATCCCTGTGAGACCAGTATTAGCTTCCGATACACCTCTGCTGGTTCGATGTATTCCTAGGACCTACACATTGACGGTGAAACACAGAAATCGCATCGGAATTAAATACAAAAGGCACAATGCCGTCTTAAGGGGATACGGAATCACCTATCCCCGCAATGTTAATATATGCCTACTATAGGGAACATTTTCTCACAAACTACTGAAGACAGAGAGGTAAAAATTTTACTGTATGTGCATTCATATGTTACAACAATACTGAAACAACAGTTTATTGTCAAAGTATTTTCTTACAGAGATATTGTACATTTATTTTTAAGTACATTTTTTCCATCGCTTTTTACTAGACTATCACCCCTAAGTCTTTTGTAAATCAAGTAATTAAAAAATCGTTGCTTCAGTATGTAATAGGGACCTATGTCACTACGTCATAAAAATTTCAGACTTCTAGGTTGACCAGTACCTGAGATAATGTTCCTAGATGGAGTAAAAAGTAAACTTACGGGAAACGGAGAAAGAAGATTAAAACATTCCTGATCCGTAGCTAATACCCCCTTCACAGTCTTCATAATCATCTTCAAGTCTTCTTTTGTCACCCCTATGCACCTGTCTTGCTTTTTTCACTAATGTCTTGATTATATTATCAGCATGCCTTAGTCTGTGCTGATCTAAAAAGAACATAGCACGTACCGTATGGGAACCAACACACATACCCAACTTTTGAAGGACATGGCATTTAGTTATATTTCCAAGATTGAAGGTTGCCACAGCATCATACACACCAAAATTTAGTGTATTAATTCCGACAAACACTGTTTTTGGGAGACGATGCCATATCACACTATTCAAGCACTCGTTGGGGTTCTGCGTTTTTCCGTGAAGACATTTCATCAGAAGACTTCTGTCAGCCAGATCTCTGAAAATGGGCTTTATTTCTGCCATGATGGCTGATGGTAGACTGTGGTGGTGAATGTATTTCTCTCCTGTTGTTAGTCCCCTATTGTATTTACACCAGCTGTTTTCACCTTTGGGGCACAAACCATGTTGTGGATGCTCATCCGTGGATGCGGTGTGGAAATATAAAGCCCATATAGCTCTCCTCATTTCTTCAAGATTGCCTGTATTTTGCCTGATTGCAAGGCCATAGCAGTTCTGAATGTGGTCTATTATGGAATCAGTCAATCTTCCTCTGCCATCCAAGGTTATCCCATCATCTAGTTTTTTCCCTTTCATAACTGATTTTAACCTTCTCAGCCTGGCACCCATTCTCTTCTGCACATGTCCTATACATTCAAGTTTGCTTATATTTACACTGTTCCCATATGGTTTGCTTTCCAAAACTTCTTTGAATGCTTTAGAGTCACCATCTCCCAGATATTTGACATAGCGAACATTATACCACTGTGAAGAGCGATGAAAAATTTTCTTCACCCCAGCAACCTCCATGCCACCACTACTACCATAATAATTAGCAATACAGTCATCACTGTGTTCATTTTTCAGCCTGCCTGTGCACCTACAGTATTTAGACATTATTGCAACATCAATAACCTTGCCAGTATCAACACTAGTTGCTGTTACAACACCATTGTTGGAGGTGTGGCCCCTTTTCTGCCACGTGCCATCAAACGCCACTGTGAGGTCACGACTGCCGTCATTTTCTTCCACTGCTTCTTCCACAGCAACCTGCATTGACTTCTGTGCTACATCTTCAACTGCAGATCCTAGTACATAATTGTAAGCTTCAAACTTTGAAGGTGCACTTGGAAGATTTAGAACACCACATAGCATATCACCAGCTGCTTTGCCCTTACCAGTTGCTCGCAATCCATAAACTAACCTAATATTTACACTATAAAGTTCAGTTTTCTTGTATACATTATTTACAGTTACTGAAACCGAACTTGGAAACTTACAGCTGTATTTACAAACACTGCATATTAAATTAAACTGGGCAGCCAGGCCAACATGGGATTCTACTTTCAGAGAAACGTTTCCATGACATTTTTTGCAGCACAAACTGTTTTCAAGAGCTTCACACAATATATTCGTATCAATAAGTTCAAAAACTTCATTCCCTCTATCAAGTAAATTATATTTCTCTTCCAAATCTCTTAGTTTTTTATGAGAAGCACTGTTTTCATTTGGTGTAAGTTCGTTCGGCAAATCAGTAATAAGTGGATTCACATTTTCCAACAGTGATGATGATGAACTGCTTTGCTTTGCTAATGAATCATTATTTCTTTTCTTTTGCCAGTTCACACGCTTTTTAAATACTTTTGCTTTAGCTCTAGGCATTTTCACTGCGAAAAATGAAGCACTAAATACGAAATAACTCAACAACAACTACTTTCTTATATCACACTGTTTACAAAACAGTCCCGCCACAAAGTCAAAGAGTAACTTGAGGAAACCAGAGAGAAACATTTTCGGGCAACTAGTGTATAAATAGTCGCTGGAAACCGGGATATTTGAATTCATGTCACTTTAAAGGTACTGCCAAAAAGTTCATGGTCAGCCACGAGAGACGTGTATAACTAAAGCGCAATACCCGATCTCACAAATATATAAAAATAAAATAGTTATAATTGTAGTAGAGCTATGTATGATACGTCATTTCAAAGAGGAAACATGGCAGAATATAATACGCCAATAAAAAAAATTCGATTTTTTAACCCAAAATCCGATTCCGTATCAGAAATCGCATCGGAATTAAATACAAAAGGCACAATGCCGTCTTAAGTACAAGAATAGAGACTCTTCATACAGTCGGTGCTTTCAGCATTCCCTGTGAGACCAGTATTAGTTTCCGATACACCTCAGCAGGTTCAATGTATTCCTAGGACCTTCACATTAACGATGAAACACAGAAATCGCATCGGAATTAAATACAAAAGGCAAACTGCCGCGTAAGTACAAGAATAGAGACTCTTCTTACAGTCGGTGCATTCAGAATTCCCAGTGAGACCAGTATTAGCTTCCGATACACCTCTGCTGGTTCAATGTATTCCTAGGACCTACACATTGACGGTGAAACACAGAAATCGCATCGGAATTAAATACAAAAGGCACAATGCCGTCTTAAGTACAAGAATAGAGACTCTTCTTACAGTCGGTGCTTTCAGCATTCCCTGTGAGACCAGTATTAGTTTCCGATACACCTCAGCAGGTTCAATGTATTCCTAGGACCTTCACATTGACGATGAAACACAGAAATCGCATCGGAATTAAATACAAAAGGCAAACTGCCGCGTAAGTACAAGAATAGAGACTCTTCTTACAGTCGGTGCTTTCAGCATTCCCTGTGAGACCAGTATTAGTTTCCGATACACCACTGCAGGTTCAATGTATTCCTTGGACCTTCACATTGACGATGGAACACAGAAATCGCATCGGAAATAAATACGAAAGGCACAATGCCACCTTAATTACAAGAATAGAGACTCTTCCTTCAGTCGGTGCTTTGAGCATTCCCCGTGAGACCAGTATTAGCTTCCGAAACACCACTCCAGTTTCAATGTATTCCTTGGACCTTCACATTGACGTTGAAACACAGAAATCGCATCGGAATTAATTACAAAAGGCACAATGCCGTCATAAGTACAAGAATAGAGACTCTTCTTACAGTCGGTGTTTTGAGCATTCCCTGTGAGACCAGTATTAGTTTCCGATACACCTCAGCAGGTTCAATGTATTCCTAGGACCTTCACATTGACGATGAAACACAGAAATCGCATCGGAATTAAATACAAAAGACAAACTGCCGAGTAAGTACAAGAATAGAGACTCTTCTTACAGTCGGTGCTTTGAGCATTCCCTGTGAGACCAGAATTAGTTTCCGATACACCACTCCAGGTTCATAGTATTCCTTGGACCTTCACATTGACGATGAAACACAGAAATCGCATCGGAATGAAATACAAAAGGCAAACTGCCGCGTAAGTACAAGAATAGAGACTCTTCTTACAGTCGGTGCTTTCAGCATTCCCTGTGAGACCAGTTTTAGTTTCCGATACACCTCAGCAGGTTCAATGTATTCGTAGGACCTTCACATTGACGATGAAACACAGAAATCGCATCGGAATTAAATACAAAAGGCGCAATGCCGCCATAACTACAAGAATAGGGACTCTTCTTACAGTCGGTGCTTTGAGCATTCCCTGTCAGCACAGAATTAGTTTCCGATACACCACTCCAGGTCCAATGTATTCCTTGGACATTCACATTGACGATGAAACAAAGAAATCGAATCGGAATTAAATACAAAAGGCACAATGCCGTCTTAAGTACAAGAATAGAGACTCCTCTTACAGTCGGTGCTTTCAGCTTTCCCTGTGAGACCAGTATTAGTTTCCAATTCCCCTCAGCAGTTTCAATGTATTCCTTGGACCTTCACATTGACGATGAAACACAGAAATCGCATCGGAAATAAATACAAAAGGCACAATGCCACCTTAAGTACGAGAATAGAGACTCTTCTTACAGTCGGTGGTTGGAGCATTCCCTGTGAGACCAGTATTAGTTTCCGATACACCACTCCAGGTTCAATGTATTCCTTGGACCTTAACATTGACATTGAAACACAGAAATCGCATCGGAATTAAATAGAAAAGGCGCAATGCCGCCTTAAGTACAAGAATAGAGACTCTTCTTACAGTCGGTGCTTTGAGCATTCACTGTGAGACCAGTATCAGTTTCTAATACACCACTGCAGGTTCAATGTGTTCCTTGGACCATCACATTGACGATGAAACACAGAAATCGCATCGGAATTAAATACAAAAGGCAAACTGCCGAGTAAGTACAAGAATAGAGACTCTTCTTACAGTCGGTGCTTTGAGCATTCCCTGTGAGACCAGAATTAGTTTCCGATACACCACTCCAGGTTCAATGTATTCCTTGGACCTTCACATTGACGATGAAACA
Organism: Schistocerca serialis cubense; assembly: GCF_023864345.2. NCBI lineage: Eukaryota > Metazoa > Arthropoda > Insecta > Orthoptera > Acrididae > Schistocerca > Schistocerca serialis. Next base: position 35,180,026 of record NC_064643.1, on the reverse strand, counting down.
CAGAAATCGCATCGGAATGAAATACAAAAGGCAAACTGCCGCGTAAGTACAAGAATAGAGACTCTTCTTACAGTCGGTGCTTTCAGCATTCCCTGTGAGACCAGTTTTAGTTTCCGATACACCTCAGCAGGTTCAATGTATTCGTAGGACCTTCACATTGACGATGAAACACAGAAATCGCATCGGAATTAAATACAAAAATCGCAATGCCGCCATAACTACAAGAATAGGGACTCTTCTTACAGTCGGTGCTTTGAGCATTCCCTGTCAGCACAGAATTAGTTTCCGATACACCACTCCAGGTCCAATGTATTCCTTGGACATTCACATTGACGATGAAACAAAGAAATCGCATCGGAATTAAATACAAAAGTTGCAATGCCGCCTTAAGTACAGGAATAGAGACTTTTCTTACAGTCGGTGTTTTGAGCACTCCTTGTGAGACCAGTATTAGTTTCCGATATACCACTGCAGGTTCAATGTATTCCTTGCACCTACACATTGACGATGAAACACAGAAATCGCATCGGAATTAAATACAAAATGCGCAATGGCGCTTTAAGTACAAGAATAGAGACTCTTCTTACAGTCGGTGCTTTGAGCATTCCCTGTGAGACCAGTATTAGTTTCTGATACACCACTGCAGGTTCAATGTATTCCTTGGACCTTCACATTGACGATGAAACACAGAAATCGCATAGGAATTAATTACAAAAGGCACAATGCCGTCATAAGTACAAGAATAGAGACTCTTCTTACAGTCGTTGCTTTCAGCATTCCCTGTGAGACCAGTATTAGATTCCGATACACCACTGCAGGTTCAATGTATTCCTTGGACCTTCACATTGACGATGAAACTCAGAAATCGCATCGGAATTAAATACAAAAGGTGCAATGCCGCCTTAAGTACAAGAATAGAGACTCTTCTTACAGTCGGTGCTTTGAGCATTCCCTGTGAGACCAGTATTAGTTTCCGATACACCACTGCAGGTTCAATGTATTCCTTGCACCTTCACATTGACGATGAAACACAGAAATCGCATCGGAATTAAATACAAAAGGCGCAATGCCGCCTTAAGTACAAGAATAGAGACTCTTCTTACAGTCGGTGGTTTGAGCATTCCCTGTGAGACCAGAATTAGTTTCCGATACACCACTCCAGGTTCAATGTATTCCTTGGACATTCACATTAACGACGAAACACGGATATCGCATCGGAATGAAATAAAAAAAGCAAACTGCCGCGTAAGTACAAGAATAGGGACTCTTCTGACAGTCGGTGCTTTCAGAATTCCCTGTGAGACCGGTATTAGCTTCCCATACACCTCTGCAGGGTCAATGTATTCCTAGGACCCTCACGTTGACGGTGAAACACAGAAATCGAATCGGAATTAAATACAAAAAGCACAATGTCGCCTTAAGTACAAGAATAGAGACTCTTCTTACAGTCGGTGCTTTGAGCATTCCCTGTGAGACCAGTATGAGTTTCCGATACGCCACTGCAGGTTCAATGTATTCCTTGGACCTTCACATTGACGATGAAACACAGAAATCGCATCGGAATTAAATACAAAAGGCACAATGCCGTCTTAAGTACAGGAATAGAGACTCTTCTTACAGTCGGTGCTTTCAGCATTCCCTGTGAGACCAGTATTAGTTTCCGATACACCTCAGCAGGTTCAATGTATTCCTAGGACCTTCACATTGACGATGAAACACAGAAATCGCATCGGAATTAAATACAAAGGGCACAATGTCTACTTAAGTACAACAATAGAGACTCTTCTTACAGTCGGTGCTTCGAGCATTCCCTGTGAGACCAGTATTAGATTCCAATACACCACTGCAGGTTCAATGTATTCCTTGCAACTTCACATTGACGATGAAACACAAAAATCGCATCGGAATTAAATACAAAAGGCGCAATACCGCCTTAAGTACAAGAATAGAGACTCTTCTTACATTCGGTGCTTTGAGCAATCCCTGTGAGACCAGAATTAGTTTCCGATACACCACTCCAGGTTCAACGTATTCCTTGGACATTCACATTAACGATGAAACACAGATATCGCATCGGAATGAAATACAAAATGCAAACTGCCGCGTAAGTACAAGAATATAGACTCTTCTTACAGTCGGTGCTTTCAGAATTCCCTGTGAGACCAGTATTAGCTTCCGATACACCTCTGCAGGTTCAATGTATTCCTAGGACCTTCACATTGACGATGAAACACAGAAATCGCATCGGAATTAAATACAAAAGGCACAATGCCGTCTTAAGTACAAGAATAGAGACTCTTCTTACAGTCGGTGCTTTCAGCTTTCCCTGTGAGACCAGTATTAGTTTCCGACACACCTCAGCAGGTTCAATGTACTCCTAGGACCTTCACATTGACGATGAAACACAGAAATCGCATCGGAAATAAATACAAAAGGCACAATGCCACCTTAAGTACAAGAATAGAGACTCTTCTTACAGTCGGTGCTTTGAGCATTCCCTGTGAAACCAGTATTAGTTTCCGATACACCACTCCAGGTTCAATGTATTCCTTGGACCTTCACATTGACGTTGAAACACAGAAATCGCATCGGAATTAAATACAAAAGGCGCAATGCCGCATTAAGTAAAAGAATAGAGATTCTTCTTACAGTCGGTGCTTTGAGCATTGTCTGTGAGACCAGTATTAGTTTCTAATACACCACTGCAGGTTCAATGTAATCCTTGGACCTTCACATTGACGATGAAACACAGAAATCGCATCGGAATTAATTACAAAAGGCACAATGCCGTCATAAGTACAAGAATAGGGACTCTTCTTACAGTCGGTGCTTTGAGCATTCCCTGTGAGACCAGTATTAGATTCCAATACACCACTGCAGGTTCAATGTATTCCTTGCAACTTCACATTGACGATGAAACACAGAAATCGCATCGGAATTAAATACAAAAGGCGCAATGCCGCCTTAAGTACAAGAATAGAGACTCTTCTTACAGTCGGTGCTTTGAGCATTCCCTGTGAGACCAGAATTAGTTTCCGATACACCACTCCAGGTTCAATGTATTCCTTGGACATTCACATTAACGATGAAACACAGATATCGCATCAAAATGAAATACAAAATGCAAACTGCCGCGTAAGTACAAGAATAGAGACTCTTCTTACAGTCGGTGCTTTCAGAATTCCCTGTGAGACACGTATAAGCTTCCGATACACCTCTGCAGGTTCAATGTATTCCTAGGACCTTCACATTGACGGTGAAACACAGAAATCGCATCGGAATTAAATACAAAAGGCACAATGCCACCTTAATTACAAGAATAGAGACTCTTCCTTCAGTCGGTGCTTTGAGCATTCCCCGTGAGACCAGTATTAGCTTCCGATACACCACTCAAGCTTCAATGTATTCCTTGGACCTTCACATTGACGTTGAAACACAGAAATCGCATCGGAATTAATTACAAAAGGCACAATGCCGTCATAAGTACAAGAATAGAGACTCTTCTTACAGTCGGTGCTTTGAGCATTCCCTGTGAGACCAGTATTAGTTTCCGATACACCTCAGCAGGTTCAATGTATTCCTAGGTCCTTCACATTGACAATGAAACACAGAAATCGCATCGGAATTAAATACAAAAGGCAAACTGCCGCGTAAGTACAAGAATAGAGACTCTTCTTACAGTCGGTGCTTTCAGCATTCCCTGTGAGACCAGTATTAGTTTCCGATACACCTCAGCAGGTTCAATGTATTCGTAGAACCTTCACATTGACGATGAAACACAGAAATCGCATCGGAATTAAATACAAAAAGCACAATGTCGCCTTAAGTACAAGAATAGAGACTCTTCTTACAGTCGGTGCTTTGAGCATTCCCTGTGAGACCAGAATTAGTTTCCGATACACCACTCCACGTTCAATGTATTCCTTGGACCTTCACATTGACGATGAAACACAGAAATCGCATCGGAATGAAATACAAAAGGCAAACTGCCGCGTAAGTACAAGAATAGAGACTCTTCTTACAGTCGGTGCTTTCAGCATTCCCTGTGAGACCAGTTTTAGTTTCCGATACACCTCAGCAGGTTCAATGTATTCGTAGGACCTTCACATTGACGATGAAACACAGAAATCGCATCGGAATTAAATACAAAAGGCACAATGTCGCCTTAAGTACAAGAATAGTGACTCTTCTTACAGTCGGTGCCTTGAGCATACCCTGTGAGACCAGTATTAGTTTCCGATACACCACTGCAGGTTCAATGTAATGCTTGGACCTTCACATTGACGATGAAACACAGAAATCGCATCGGAATTAAATACAAAAGGCAAACTGAAGCACAAGTACAAGAATAGAGACTCTTCTTACAGTCGGTGCTTTCAGCATTCCCTGTGAGACCAGTATTAGTTTCCGATACACCTCAGCAGTTTCAATGTATTCCTAGGACCTTCACATTGACGATGAAAAACAGAAATCGCATCGGAAATAAATACAAAAGGCACAATGCCACCTTAAGTACAAGAATAGAGACTCTTCTTACAGTCGGTGGTTGGAGCATTCCCTGTGAGACCAGTATTATTTTCCGATACACCACTCCAGGTTCAATGTATTCCTTGGACCTTAACATTGACATTGAAACACAGAAATCGCATCGGAATTAAGTAGAAAAGGCGCAATGCCGCCTTAAGTACAGGAATAGAGACTCTTCTTACAGTCTGTGCTTTGAGCATTCCCTGTGAGACCAGTAATAGTTTCTAATACACCACTGCAGGTTCAATGTATTCCTTGGACCATCACATTGACGATGAAACAACGAAATCGCATCGGAATTAATTACAAAAGGCACAATGCCGTCATAAGTACAAGAATAGAGACTCTTCTTACAGTCGTTGCTTTGAGCATTCCCTTTGAGACCAGTATTTGTTTCTGATACACCACTGCAGGTTCAATGTATTCCTTGGACCTTCACATTGACGATGAAGCACAGAAATCGCATCGGAATTAACTACAAAAGACACAATGCCGTCATAAGTACAAGAATAGATACTCTTCTTACAGTCGTTGCTTTGAGCATTCCCTGTGAGACCAGTATTAGTTTCCGATACACCACTGCAGGTTCAATGTATTCCTTGGACCTTCACATTGCCGATGAAACACAGAAATCGCATCGGAATTAAATACAAAAGTTGCAATGCCGCCTTAAGTACAAGAATAGAGACTTTTCTTACAGTCGGTGTTTTGAGCACTCCCTGTGAGACCAGTATTAGTTTCCGATATACCACTGCAGGTTCAATGTATTCCTTGCACCTACACATTGACGGTGAAACACAGATATCGCATCGGAATTAAATACAAAATGCGCAATGGCGCTTTAAGTACAAGAATAGAGACTCTTCTTACAGTCTGTGCATTGAGCATTCCCTTTGAGACCAGTATTAATTTCTGAAAAACCACTGTAGGTTCAATGTATTCCTTGGACCTTCACATTAACGATGAAACACAGAAATCGAATCGGAATTAAATACAAAAGGCTCAATGCCGTCTTAAGTACAAGAATAGAGACTCTTCTCTTAGTTGGTGCTATGAGCATTACCTGTGAGACCAGTATTAGTTTCCGATATACCACTGCAGGTTCAATGTATTCCTTGGACCTTCACACTGACGGTGAAACACAGAAATCGCATCGGAATTAAATACAAAAGACGCAATGTCGCCTTAAGTACAAGAATAGAGACTCTTCTTACAGTCGTTGCTTTGAGCATTCCCTGTGAGACCAGTATTAGTTTCCGATACACTACTGCAGGTTCAATGTATTCCTTGGACCTTCACATTGACAATGGTACACAGAAATCGCATCGGAATGAAATACATTAGGCACAATGCCGTCTTAAGTACAAGAATAGAGACTCTTCCTACAGTCGGTGCTTTCAGCATTCCCTGTGAGACAAGTATTAGTTTCCGATACACCTCAGCAGGTTCAATGTATTCCTAGGACCTTCACATTGACGATGAAACACAGAAATCCCATCGGAATTAAATTCAAAAGGTACAATGTCGCCTTAAGTACAAGAATAGAGACTCTTCTTACAGTCGGTGCTTTGAGCATTCCCTGTGAGACCAGTGTTAGTTTCCGATACACCACTACAGGTTCAATGTATTCCTTGGACCTTCACTTTGACGATGAAACACAGAAATCGCATCGGAATTAAATACAAAAGGCGCAATGCCGCCTTAAGTACAAGAATAGAGACTCTTCTTACAGTCGGTGCTTTGAGCATTCCCTGTGAGACCAGAATTAGTTTCCGATACACCACTCCAGGTTCAATGTATTCCTTGGACATTCACATTAACGATGAAACACAGATATCGCATCAAAATGAAATACAAAATGCAAACTGCCGCGTAAGTACAAGAATAGAGACTCTTCTTACAGTCGGTGCTTTCAGAATTCCCTGTGAGACACGTATAAGCTTCCGATACACCTCTGCAGGTTCAATGTATTCCTAGGACCTTCACATTGACGGTGAAACACAGAAATCGCATCGGAATTAAATACAAAAGGCACAATGCCACCTTAATTACAAGAATAGAGACTCTTCCTTCAGTCGGTGCTTTGAGCATTCCCCGTGAGACCAGTATTAGCTTCCGATACACCACTCAAGCTTCAATGTATTCCTTGGACCTTCACATTGACGTTGAAACACAGAAATCGCATCGGAATTAATTACAAAAGGCACAATGCCGTCATAAGTACAAGAATAGAGACTCTTCTTACAGTCGGTGCTTTGAGCATTCCCTGTGAGACCAGTATTAGTTTCCGATACACCTCAGCAGGTTCAATGTATTCCTAGGTCCTTCACATTGACAATGAAACACAGAAATCGCATCGGAATTAAATACAAAAGGCAAACTGCCGCGTAAGTACAAGAATAGAGACTCTTCTTACAGTCGGTGCTTTCAGCATTCCCTGTGAGACCAGTATTAGTTTCCGATACACCTCAGCAGGTTCAATGTATTCGTAGAACCTTCACATTGACGATGAAACACAGAAATCGCATCGGAATTAAATACAAAAAGCACAATGTCGCCTTAAGTACAAGAATAGAGACTCTTCTTACAGTCGGTGCTTTGAGCATTCCCTGTGAGACCAGAATTAGTTTCCGATACACCACTCCACGTTCAATGTATTCCTTGGACCTTCACATTGACGATGAAACACAGAAATCGCATCGGAATGAAATACAAAAGGCAAACTGCCGCGTAAGTACAAGAATAGAGACTCTTCTTACAGTCGGTGCTTTCAGCATTCCCTGTGAGACCAGTTTTAGTTTCCGATACACCTCAGCAGGTTCAATGTATTCGTAGGACCTTCACATTGACGATGAAACACAGAAATCGCATCGGAATTAAATACAAAAGGCACAATGTCGCCTTAAGTACAAGAATAGTGACTCTTCTTACAGTCGGTGCCTTGAGCATACCCTGTGAGACCAGTATTAGTTTCCGATACACCACTGCAGGTTCAATGTAATGCTTGGACCTTCACATTGACGATGAAACACAGAAATCGCATCGGAATTAAATACAAAAGGCAAACTGAAGCACAAGTACAAGAATAGAGACTCTTCTTACAGTCGGTGCTTTCAGCATTCCCTGTGAGACCAGTATTAGTTTCCGATACACCTCAGCAGTTTCAATGTATTCCTAGGACCTTCACATTGACGATGAAAAACAGAAATCGCATCGGAAATAAATACAAAAGGCACAATGCCACCTTAAGTACAAGAATAGAGACTCTTCTTACAGTCGGTGGTTGGAGCATTCCCTGTGAGACCAGTATTATTTTCCGATACACCACTCCAGGTTCAATGTATTCCTTGGACCTTAACATTGACATTGAAACACAGAAATCGCATCGGAATTAAGTAGAAAAGGCGCAATGCCGCCTTAAGTACAGGAATAGAGACTCTTCTTACAGTCTGTGCTTTGAGCATTCCCTGTGAGACCAGTAATAGTTTCTAATACACCACTGCAGGTTCAATGTATTCCTTGGACCATCACATTGACGATGAAACAACGAAATCGCATCGGAATTAATTACAAAAGGCACAATGCCGTCATAAGTACAAGAATAGAGACTCTTCTTACAGTCGTTGCTTTGAGCATTCCCTTTGAGACCAGTATTTGTTTCTGATACACCACTGCAGGTTCAATGTATTCCTTGGACCTTCACATTGACGATGAAGCACAGAAATCGCATCGGAATTAACTACAAAAGACACAATGCCGTCATAAGTACAAGAATAGATACTCTTCTTACAGTCGTTGCTTTGAGCATTCCCTGTGAGACCAGTATTAGTTTCCGATACACCACTGCAGGTTCAATGTATTCCTTGGACCTTCACATTGCCGATGAAACACAGAAATCGCATCGGAATTAAATACAAAAGTTGCAATGCCGCCTTAAGTACAAGAATAGAGACTTTTCTTACAGTCGGTGTTTTGAGCACTCCCTGTGAGACCAGTATTAGTTTCCGATATACCACTGCAGGTTCAATGTATTCCTTGCACCTACACATTGACGGTGAAACACAGATATCGCATCGGAATTAAATACAAAATGCGCAATGGCGCTTTAAGTACAAGAATAGAGACTCTTCTTACAGTCTGTGCATTGAGCATTCCCTTTGAGACCAGTATTAATTTCTGAAAAACCACTGTAGGTTCAATGTATTCCTTGGACCTTCACATTAACGATGAAACGCAGAAATCGAATCGGAATTAAATACAAAAGGCTCAATGCCGTCTTAAGTACAAGAATAGAGACTCTTCTCTTAGTTGGTGCTATGAGCATTACCTGTGAGACCAGTATTAGTTTCCGATATACCACTGCAGGTTCAATGTATTCCTTGGACCTTCACACTGACGGTGAAACACAGAAATCGCATCGGAATTAAATACAAAAGACGCAATGTCGCCTTAAGTACAAGAATAGAGACTCTTCTTACAGTCGTTGCTTTGAGCATTCCCTGTGAGACCAGTATTAGTTTCCGATACACTACTGCAGGTTCAATGTATTCCTTGGACCTTCACATTGACAATGGTACACAGAAATCGCATCGGAATGAAATACATTAGGCACAATGCCGTCTTAAGTACAAGAATAGAGACACTTCCTACAGTCGGTGCTTTCAGCATTCCCTGTGAGACCAGTATTAGTTTCCGATACACCTCAGCAGGTTCAATGTATTCCTAGGACCTTCACATTGACGATGAAACACAGAAATCCCATCGGAATTAAATTCAAAAGGTACAATGTCGCCTTAAGTACAAGAATAGAGACTCTTCTTACAGTCGGTGCTTTGAGCATTCCCTGTGAGACCAGTGTTAGTTTCCGATACACCACTACAGGTTCAATGTATTCCTTGGACCTTCACTTTGACGATGAAACACAGAAATCACATCGGAATTACATACAAAAGTTGCAATGCCGCCTTAAGTACAAGAATAGAGACTTTTCTTACAGTCGGTGTTTTGAGCACTCCTTGTGAGACCAGTATTAGTCTCCGAAATACCACTGCAGGTTCAATGTATTCCTTGCACCTACACTTTGACGATGAAACACAGAAATCGCATCGCAATTAAATACAAAATGCGCAATGGCGCTTTAAGTACAAGAATAGATACTCTTCTTACAGTCGGTGCATTAAGCATTCCCTTTGAGACCAGTAGTAGTTTCTGATACACCACTGCAGGTTCAATGTATTCCTTGGACCTTCACATTGACAATGAAACACAGAAATCGTATCGGAATTAAATACAAAAGGCGAAATGCCGCCTTAAGTACTAGAATAGAGACTCTTCTTACAGTCGGTGCTTTGAGCATTCCCTGTGAGACCAGTATTAGTTTCTGATACACCACTGCAGGTTCAATGTATTCCTTGGACCTTCACATTGACGATGAAACACAGAAATCGCATAGGAATTAATTACAAAAGGCACAATGCCGTCATAACTACAAGAATAGAGACTCTTCTTACAGTCGTTGCTTTGAGCATTCCCTGTGAGACCAGTATTAGATTCCGATACACCACTGCAGGTTCAATGTATTCCTTGGACCTTCACATTGACGATGAAACTCAGAAATCGCAACGGAATTAAATACAAAAGGTGCAATGCCGCCTTAAGTACAAGAATAGAGACTCTTCTTACAGTCGGTGCTTTAAATATTCCCTGTGAGACCAGTATTAGTTTCCGATACACCACTGCAGGTTCAATGTGTTCCTTGCACCTTCACATTGACGATGAAACACAGAAATCGCATCGGAATTAAATACAAAAGGCGCAATGCCGCCTTAAGTACAAGAATATAGACTCTTCTTACAGTCGGCGGTTTGAGCATTCCCTGTGAGACCAGAATTAGTTTCCGATACACCACTCCAGGTTCAATGTATTCCTTGGACATTCACATTAACGATGAAACACGTATATCGCATCGGAATGAAATAAAAAAGGCAAACTGCCGCGTAAGTACAAGAATAGGGACTCTTCTTACAGTCGGTGCTTTCAGAATTCCCTGTGAGACCAGTATTAGCTTCCGATACACCTCTGCGGGGTCAATGTATTCCTAGGACCCTCACATTGACGGTGAAACACAGAAATCGAATCGGAATTAAATACAAAATGCACAATGTCGCCTTAAGTACAAGAATAGAGACTCTTCTTACAGTCGGTGCTTTGAGCATTCCCTGTGAGACCAGTATTAGTTTCCGATACACCACTGCAGGTTCAATGTATTCCTTGGACATTCACATTGACGATAAAACACAGAAATCGCATCGAAATTAAATACCAAAGGCACAATGCCGTCTTAAGTACAAGAATAGAGACTCTTCTTACAGTCGGTGCTTTCAGCATTCCCTGTGAGACCAGTATTAGTTTCCGATACACCCCAGCAGGTTCAATGTATTCCTAGGACCTTCACATTGACGATGAAACACAGAAATCGCATCGGAATGTAATACAAAGGGCACAATGTCGACTTAAGTACAAGAATAGAGACTCTTCTTACAGTCGGTGCTTTGAGCATTCCCTGTGAGACCAGTATTAGTTTCCGATACACCACTCCAGGTTCAATGTATTCCTTGGACATTCACATTGACGATGAAACACAGAAATCACATCGGAATGAAATACAAAAGGCAAACTGCCGCGTAAGTACAAGAATAGAGACTCTTCTTAAAGTCGGGGCTTTCAGCTTTCCCTGTGAGACCAGTATTAGTTTCCGATACACCTAAGCAGGTTCAATGTATTCCTAGGACCTTGACATTGACGGTGAAATACAGAAATCGCATCGGAATTAAATAAAAAAGCACAATGTCGCCTTAAGTACAAGAATAGCGACTCTTCTTACAGTCGGTGCTTTGAGCATTCCCTGTGAGACCAGTATTAGTTTCCGATACACCACTCCAGGTTCAATGTATTCCTTGGACATTCACATTGACGATGAAACACAGAAATCGCATCGGAATGAAATACAAAAGGCAAACTGCCGCGTAAGTACAAGAATAGAGACTCCTCTTAAAGTCGGGGCTTTCAGCTTTCCCTGTGAGACCAGTATTAGTTTCCGATACACCTCAGCAGGTTCAATGTGTTCCTAGGACCTTGACATTGACGGTGAAATACAGAAATCGCATCGGAATTAAATACAAAAAGCACAATGTCGCCTTAAGTACAAGAATAGCGACTCTTCTTACAGTCGGTGCTTTGAGCATTCCCTGTGAGACCAGAATTAGTTTCCGATACACCACTCCAGGTTCAATGTATTCCTTGGACCTTCACATTGACGATGAAACACAGAAATCTCATCGGAATGAAATACAAAAGGCAAACTGCCGCGTAAGTACAAGAATAGAGACTCTTCTTACAGTCGGTGCTTTCAGCATTCCCTGTGAGACCAGTATTAGTTTCCGATACACCTCAGCAGGTTCAATGTATTCGTAGGACCTTCACATTGACGATGAAACACAGAAATCGCATCGGAATTAAATACAAAAGGCACAATGTCGCCTTAAGTACAAGAATAGTGACTCTTCTTACAGTCGGTGCTTTGAGCATACCCTGTGAGACCAGTATTAGTTTCCGATACACCACTGCAGGTTCAATGTAATCCTTGGACCTTCACATTGACGATGAAACACAGAAATCGCCTCGGAATGAAATACAAAAGGCAAACTGCCGCATAAGTACAATAATAGAGACTCTTATTATAGTCTGTGCTTTCAGCATTCCCTGTGAGACCAGTATTAGTTTCCGATACACCTCAGCAGGTTCAATGTATTCCTAGGTCCTTCACATTGACGATGAAACACAGAAATCGCATCGGAATTAAATACAAAATACGCAATGGCGCTTTAAGTACAAGAATAGAGACTCTTCTTACAGTCGGTGCATTAAGCATTCCCTTTGAGACCAGTATTAGTTTCCGATACACCACTACAGGTTCAATGTACTCCTTGCACCTTCACATTGACGATGAAACACAGAAATCGCGTTGGAATTAAATACAAAACGCGCAATGCTGCCTTAAGTACAAGAATAGAGACTCTTCTTACAGTCGGTGCTTTGAGCATTCCCTTTGAGACCAGTAGTAGTTTCTGATACACCACTGCAGGTTCAATGTATTCCTTGGACCTTCACATTGACAATGAAACACAGAAATCGCATCGGAATTAAATACAAAAGGCGAAATGCCGCCTTAAGTACTAGAATAGAGACTCTTCTTACAGTCGGTGCTTTGAGCATTCCCTGTGAGACCAGTATTAGTTTCTGATACACCACTGCAGGTTCAATGTATTCCTTGGACCTTCACCTTGACGATGAAACACAGAAATCGCATAGGAATTAATTACAAAAGGCACAATGCCGTCATAAGTACAAGAATAGAGACTCTTCTTACAGTCGTTGCTTTGAGCATTCCCTGTGAGACCAGTATTAGATTACGATACACCACTGCAGGTTCAATGTATTCCTTGGACCTTCACATTGACGATGAAACACAGAAATCGCATCGGAATTAAATACAAAAGTTGCAATGCCGCCTTAAGTACAAGAATAGAGACTTTTCTTACAGTCGGTGTTTTGAGCACTCCCTGTGAGACCAGTATTAGTTTCCGATATACCACTGCAGGTTCAATGTATTCCTTGCACCTACACATTGACGGTGAAACACAGAAATCGCTTCGGAATTAAATACAAAATGCGCAATGGCGCTTTAAGTACAAGAATAGAGACTCTTCTTACAGTCTGTGCATTGAGCATTCCCTTTGAGACCAGTATTAGTTTCTGAAAAACCACTGTAGGTTCAATGTATTCCTTGGACCTTCACATTAACGATGAAACACAGAAATCGAATCGGAATTAAATACAAAAGGCTCAATGCCGTCTTAAGTACAAGAATAGAGACTCTTCTCTCAGTTGGTGCTATGAGCATTACCTGTGAGACCAGTATTAGTTTCCGATACACCACTGCAGGTTCAATGTATTCCTTGGACCTTCACATTGACGATAAAACACAGAAATTGCATCGGAATTAAATACAAAAGACGCAATGTCGCCTTAAGTACAAGAATAGAGACTCTTCTTACAGTCGGTGCTTTGAGCATTCCCTGTGAGACCAGTATTAGTTTCCGATACACCACTGCAGGTTCAATGTATTCCTTGGACCTTCACATTGACAATGGTACACAGAAATCGCATCGGAATGAAATACATAGGCACAATGCCGTCTTAAGTACAAGAATAGAGACTCTTCCTACAGTCGGTGCTTTCAGCATTCCCTGTGAGACCAGTATTAGTTTCCGATACACCTCAACAGGTTCAATGTATTCCTAGGACCTTCACATTGACGATGAAACACAGAAATCGCATCGGAATTAAATACAAAAGGCACAATGTCGCCTTAAGTACAAGTATAGAGACTCTTCTTACAGTCGGTGCTTTGAGCATTCCCTGTGAGACCAGTATTAGCTTCCGATACACCACTACAGGTTCAATGTATTCCTTGGACCTTCACTTTGACGATGAAACACAGAAATCGCATCGGAATTAAATACAAAAGTTGCAATGCCGCCTTAAGTACAAGAATAGAGACTTTTCTTACAGTCGGTGTTTTGAGCACTCCTTGTGAGACCTGTATTAGTTTCCGATACACCACTACAGGTTCAATGTATTCCTTGCACCTTCACATTGACGATGAAACACAGAAATCGCGTCGGAATTAAATACAAAACGCGCAAGGCTGCCTTAAGTACAAGAATAGAGACTCTTCTTACAGTCGGTGCTTTGAGCATTCCCTGTGAGACCAGTATTAGTTTCTGATACACCACTGCAGGTTCAATGTATTCCTTGGACCTTCACATTGACGATGAAACACAGAAATCGCATCGGAATTAAATACAAAAGGCGCAATGCCGCCTTAAGTAGAAGAATAGAGACTCTTCTTACAGTCGGTGGTTTGAGCATTCCCTGTGAGACCAGAATTAGTTTCCGATACACCACTCCAGGTTCAATGTATTCCTTGGACATTCACATTAACGATGAAACACGGATATCGCATCGGAATGAAATAAAAAAGGCAAACTGCCGCGTAAGTACAAGAATAGGGACTCTTCTTACAGTCGGTGCTTTCAGAATTCCCTGTGAGACCAGTATTAGCTTCCGATACACCTCTGCAGGGTCAATGTATTCCTAGGACCCTCACATTGACGGTGAAACACAGAAATCGAATCGGAATTAAATACAAAATGCACAATGTCGCCTTAAGTTCAAGAATAGAGACTCTTCTTACAGTTGGTGTTTTGAGCATTCCCTGTGAGACCAGTATTAGTTTCCGATACACCACTGCAGGTTCAATGTAATCCTTGGACCTTCACATTGACGATGAAACACAGAAATCGCCTCGGAATGAAATACAAAAGGCAAACTGCCGCATAAGTACAAGAATAGAGACTCTTCTTATAGTCGGTGCTTTCAGCATTCCCTGTGAGACCAGTATTAGTTTCCGATACACCTCAGCAGGTTCAATGTACTCCTAGGACCTTCACATTGACGATGAAACACAGAAATCGCATCGGAATTAAATACAAATTACGCAATGCCGCCTTAACTACAAGAATAGAGACTCTTCTTACAGTCGGTGCTTTGAGCATTCCCTGTGAGACCAGAATTAGTTTCCGATACACCACTCCAGGTTCAATGTTTTCCTCGGACATTCACATAGACGATGAAACACAGAAATCGCATCGGAATTAAATACAAAAGGCACAATGCCGTCTTAAGTACAAGAAAAGAGACTCTTCTTACAGTCAGTGCATTCAGCTTTCCCTGTGAGACCAGTATTAGTTTCCGATACACCTCAGCAGGTTCAATGTATTCCTAGGACATTCACAAATGACGTTGAAACCCAGAAATCGCTTCGGAAATAAATACAAAAGGCACAATGCCACTTTAAGTACAAGAATAGAGACTCTTCTTACAGTCGGTGCTTTGAGCATTCCCTGTGAGACCAGTATTAGTTTCCGATACACCACTCCAGGATCAATGTATTCCTTGGACCTTCACATTGACGTTGAAGCACAGAAGTCGCATCGGAATTAAATACAAAAGGCGCAATGCCGCCTTAAGTACAAGAATAGAGACTCTTCATACAGTCGGTGCTTTGAGCATTCCCTGTGAGACCAGTATTAGTTTCTAATACACCACTGCAGGTTCAATGTACTCCTTGGACCTTCACATTGACGATGAAACACAGAAATCGCATCGAAATTAATTACAAAAGGCACAATGCCGTCATAAGTACAAGAATAGAGACTCTTCTTACAGTCGGTGCTTTGAGCATTCCCTGTGAGACCAGTATTAGTTTCCGATACACCACTGCAGGTTCAATGTATTCCTTGGACCTTCACATTGACGATGAAACACAGAAATCGCATCGGAATTAAATACAAAAGACGCAATGTCGCCTTAAGTACAAGAATAGAGACTCTTCTTACAGTCGGTGCTTTGAGCATTCCCTGTGAGACCAGTATTAGTTTCCGATACACCACTGCAGGTTCAATGTATTCCTTGGACCTTCACATTGACAATGATACACAGAAATCGCATCGGAATGAAATACATTAGGCACAATGCCGTCTTAAGTACAAGAATAGAGACTCTTCCTACAGTCGGTGCTTTCAGCATTCCCTGTGAGACCAGTATTAGTTTCCGATACACCACTATAGGTTCAATGTATTCCTTGGACCTTCACTTTGACGATGAAACACAGAAATCGCATCGGAATTAAATACAAAAGTTGCAATGCCGCCTTAAGTACAAGAATAGAGACTTTTCTTACAGTCGGTGTTTTGAGCACTCCTTGTGAGACCAGTATTAGTTTCCGATATACCACTGCAGGTTCAATGTATTCCTTGCACCTACACATTGACGATGAAACACAGAAATCGCATCGGAATTAAATACAAAATGCGCAATGGCGCTTTAAGTACAAGAATAGAGACTCTTCTTACAGTCGGTGCATCAAGCATTCCCTTTGAGACCAGTATTATTTTCCGATACACCACTACAGGTTCAATGTATTCCTTGCACCTTCACATTGACGATGAAACACAGAAATCGCGTCGGAATTAAATACAAAACGCGCAATGCTGCCTTAAGTACAAGAATAGAGACTCTTCTTACAGTCGGTGCTTTGAGCATTCCCTTTGAGACCAGTAGTAGTTTCTGATACACCACTGCAGGTACAATGTATTCCTTGGACATTCACATTGACGATGAAACACAGAAATCGCATCGGAATGAAATACAAAAGGCAAACTGCCGCGTAAGTACAACAATAGAGACACTTCTTACAGTCGGGGCTTTCAGCTTTCCCTGTGAGACCAGTATTAGTTTCCGATACACCTCAGCAGGTTCAATGTATTCCTAGGACCTTGACATTGACGATGAAATACAGAAATCGCATCGGAATTAAATACAAAAAGCACAATGTCGCCTTAAGTACAAGAATAGAGACTCTTCTTACAGTCGGTGCTTTGAGCATTCCCTGTGAGACCAGAATTAGTTTCCGATACACCACTCCAGGTTCAATGTATTCCTTGGACCTTCACATTGACGATGAAACACAGAAATCGCATCGGAATGAAATACAAAAAGCAAACTGCCGCGTAAGTACAAGAATGGAGACTCTTCTTACAGTCGGTGCTTTCAGCATTCCCTGTGAGACCAGTATTAGTTTCCGATACACCTCAGCAGGTTCAATGTATTCGTAGGATCTACACATTGACGATGAAACACAGAAATCGCCTCGGAATGAAATACAAAAGGCAAACTGCCGCATAAGTACAAGAATAGAGACTCTTCTTATAGTCGATGCTTTCAGCACTCCCTGTGAGACCAGTATTAGTTTCTGATACACCTCAGCAGGTTCAATGTATCCCTAGGACCTTCACATTGACGATGAAACACAGAAATCGCATCGGAATTAAATACAAAATATGCAATGCCGCCTTAACTACATGAATAGAGACTCTTCTTACAGTCGGTGCTTTGAGCATTCCCTGTGAGACCAGAATTAGTTTCCGATACACCACTCCAGGTTCAATGTTTTCCTTGGACATTCACATTGACGATGAAACACAGAAATCGCATCGGAATTAAATACAAAAGGCACAATGCCGTCTTAAGTACAAGAATAGAGACTCTTCTTACAGTCAGTGCTCTCAGCTTTCCCTGTGAGACCAGTATTAGTTTCCGATATACCTCAGCAGGTTCAATGTATTCCTAGGACCTTCACAAATGACGATGAAACACAGAAATCGCATCGGAAATAAATACAAAAGGCACAATGCCACTTTAAGTACAAGAATAGAGACTCTTCTTACAGTCGGTGCTTTGAGCATTCCCTGTGAGACCAGTATTAGTTTCCGATACACCACTCCAGGATCAATGTATTCCTTGGACCTTCACATTGACGTTGAAGCACAGAAGTCCCATCGGAATTAAATACAAAAGGCGCAATGCCGCCTTAAGTACAAGAATAGAGACTCTTCTTGCAGTCGGTGCTTTGAGCATTCCCTGTGAGACCAATATCAGTTTCTAATACACCACTGCAGGTTCAATGTATTCCTTGGACCTTCACATTGACGATGAAACACAGAAATCGCATCGAAATTAATTACAAAAGGCACAATGCCGTCATAAGTACAAGAATAGAGACTCTTCTTACAGTCGGTGCTTTGAGCATTGCCTGTGAGACCAGTATTAGTTTCCGATACACCACTGCAGGTTCAATTTATTCCTTGGACCTTCACATTGACGATGAAACACAGAAATAGCAACGGAATTAAATACAAAAGGTGCAATGCCGCCTTAAGTACAAGAATAGAGGCTCTTCTTACAGTCGGTGCTTTGAGCATTCCCTGTGAGACCAGTATTAGTTTCCGATACACCACTGCAGGTTCAATGTATTCCTTGCAACTTCACATTGACGATGAAACACAGAAATCGCATCGGAATTAAATACAAAAGGCACAATGCCGTCTTAAGTACAAGAATAGAGACTCTTCTTACAGTCGGTGCTTTCAGCATTCCCTGTGAGACCAGTATTAGTTTCCGATACACCTCAGCAGGTTCAATGTATTCCTAGGACCTTCACATTGACGATGAAACACAGAAATCGCATCGGAATTAAATACAAAATGCGCAATGCCGCCTTAACTACAAGAATAGAGACTCTTCTTACAGTCGGTGCTTTGAGCATTCCCTGTGAGACCAGAATTAGTTTCCGATTCACCACTCCAGGTTCAATGTTTTCCTTGGACATTCACATTGACGATGAAACACAGAAATCGCATCGGAATTAAATACAAAAGTCACGATGCCGTCTTAAGTACAAGAGTAGAGACTCTTCTTACAGTCGGTGCTTTCAGCTTTCCCTGTGAGACCAGTATTAGTTTCCGATACACCTCAGCAGGTTCAATGTATTCCTAGGACCTTCACAAATGACGATGAAACACAGAAATCGCATCGGAAATAAATACAAAAGGCACAATGCCACCTTAAGAACAAGAATAGAGACTCTTCTTACAGTCGGTGCTTTGAGCATTCCCTGTGAGACTAGTATTAGTTTCCGATACACCACTCCAGGTTCAATGTATTCCTTGGACCTTCATATTGACGTTGAAACACAGAAATCGCATCGGAATTAAATACAAAAGGCGCAATGCCGCTTTAAGTACAAGAATAGAGACTCTTCTTACAGTCGGTGCTTTGAGCATTCCCTGTGAGACCAGTATTAGTTTCTAATACACCACTGCTGGTTCAATGCATTCCTTGGACCTTCACATTGACGATGAAACACTGAAATCGCATCGGAATTAATTACAAATGGCACAATGCCGTCATAAGTACAAGAATATAGACTCTTCTTACAGTCGGTGCTTTGAGCATTCCCTGTGAGACCAGTATTAGTTTCCGATACACCACTGCAGAGTCAACGTATTCCTTGGACCTTCACATTGACGATGAAACACAGAAATAGCATCCGAATTAAATACAAAAGGCGCAATGCCGCCTTAAGTACAAGAATAGAGACTCTTCTTACAGTCGGTGCTTTGAGCATTCCCTGTGAGACCAGTATTAGTTTCCGATACACCACTGCAGGTTCAATGTATTCCTTGCAACTTCACATTGACGCTGAAACACAGAAATCGCATCGGAATTAAATACAAAAGGCGCAATGCCACCTTAAGTACAAGAATAGAGACTCTTCTTACAGTCGGTGCTTTGAGCATACCCTGTGAGACCAGAATTAGTTTCCGATACACCACTCCAGGTTCAATGTATTCCTTGGACATTCACATTAACGATGAAACACAGATATCGCATCGGAATGAAATACAAAAGGCAAACTGCCGCGTAAGTACAAGAATAGAGACTCTTCTTACAGTCGGTGCTTTCAGAATTCCCTGTGAGACCAGTATTAGATTCCGATACTCCTCTGCAGGTTCAATGTATTCCTAGGACCTTCACATTGACGGTGAAACACAGAAATCGCATCGGAAATAAATACAAAAGGCACAATGCGACCTTAAGTACAAGAATAGAGACTCTTCCATCAGTCGGTGCTTTGAGCATTCCCTGTGAGACCAGTATTAGTTTCCGATACACCACTGGAGGTTCAATGAATTCCTTGGACCTTCACATTGACGTTGAAACACAGAAATCGCATCGGAATTAAATACAAAAGGCGCAATGCGGCCTTAAGTACAAGAATAGAGACTCTTCTTACAGTCGGTGCTCTGAGCATTCCCTGTGAGACCAGTATTAGTTTCTGATACACCACTGCCGGTACAATGTATTCCTTGGACCTTCACATTGACGATGAAACACAGAAATCGCATCGGAATTAATCACAAAAGGCACAATGCCGTCATAAGTACAAGAATAGAGACTCTTCTTACAGTCGGTGCTTTGAGCATTCCCTGTGAGACCAGTATTAGTTTCCGATACACCACTGCAGGTTCAATGTATTCCTTGGACCTTCACATTGACGATGAAACACAGAAATCGCATCGGAATTAAATACAAAAGGTGCAATGACGCCTTAAGTACAAGAATAGAGACTCTTCTTACGGTCGGTGCTTTGAGCATTCCCTGTGAGACCAGTAGTAGTTTCTAATACACCACTGCAGGTTCAATGTATTCCTTGGACCTTCACATTGACGATGAAACACAGAAATCGCATCGGAATTAAATACAAAAGGCTCAATGCCGTCTTAAGTACAAGAATAGAGACTCTTCTTAGAGTCGGTGCTATGAGCATTCCCTGTGAGACCAGTATTAGTTTCCGATACACCACTGCAGCTTCAATGTATTCCTAGGACCATCACATTGACGATGAAACACAGAAATCGCATCGGAATTAAATACAAAGGGCACAATGTCGACATAAGTACAAGAATAGAGACTCTTCTAACAGTCAGTGCTTTGAGCATTCCCTGTGAGACCAGTATTAGTTTCCGATACACCACTCCAGGTTCAAGGTATTCCTTGGACATTCACATTGACGATGAAACACAGAAATCGTATCGGAATGAAATACAAAAGGCAAACTGCCGCGTATGTACAAGAATAGAGACTCTTCTTACAGTCGGTGCCTTCAGCATTCTCTGTGAGACCAGTATTAGTTTCCGATACACCTCAGCAGATTCAATGTATTCGCAGGACCTTCACACTGACGATGAAACACAGAAATCGCATCGGAATTAAATACAATAGGCACAATGTCGCCTTTAGTACAAGAATAGTCACTCTTCTTACAGTCGGCGCTTTGAGCAAACCCTGTGAGACCAGTATTAGTTTCCGATACACCACTGCAGGTTCAATGTAATCCTTGGACCTTCACATTGACGATGAAACACAGAAATCGCATCGGAATGAAATACAAAAGGCAAACTGCCGCACAAGTACAAGAATAGAGACCCTTCTTACAGTCGGTGCTTTGAGCATTCCCTGTGAGACCAGTATTAGTTTCCGATACAAATCAGCAGGTTCAATGTATTCCTAGGACCTTGACATTTACGATGAAACACAGAAATCGTATCGGAATTAAATACAAAAGGCGCAATGCCGTCATAAGTACAAGAATAGAGACTCTTCTTACAGTCGGTGCTTTGAGCATTCCCTGTGAGACCAGAATTAGTTTCCGATACACCACTCCAGGTTCAATGTATTCCTTGGACATTCACATTGACGATGAAACACAGATATCGCATCGGAATGAAATACAAAAGGCAAACTGCCGCGTAAGTACAAGAATAGAGACGCTTCTTACAGTCTGTGCTTTCAGCATTCCCTGTGAGACCAGTATTAGCTTCCGATACACCTCAGCTGGTTCAATGTATTCCTAGGACCTTGACATTGACGATGAAACACAGAAATCGCATCGGAATTAAATACAAAAGGCACAATGTCACCTTAAGTACAAGAATAGAGACTCTTCTTACAGTCGGTGCTTTGAGCATTCCCTGTGAGACCAGTATTAGTTTCCGATACACCACTGCAGGTTCAATGTATTCCTTGGACCCCCACATTGACGATGAAACACAGAAATCGCAACGGAATTAAATACCAAAGGCAAAATGCCGTCTTAAATACATGAATAGAGACTCTTCTTCCAGTCGGTGCTTTCAGCATTCCCTGTGAGACCTGTATTAGTTTCCGATACACCACTGCAGGTTCAATGTATCCCTTGGACCTTCACATTGACGATGAAACACAGATATCGCATTGGAATTAAATTCAAAAGGCACAATGCCGCCTTAAGTACACGAATAGAGACCATTCTTACAGTCGGTGCTTTGAGCATTCCCTGTGAGACCAGTATTAGTTTCCGATACACGACTACAGGTTCAATGTATTCCTCGGACTTTCACATTGTCGATGAAACACAGAAATTACATCGGAATTAAATACAAAAGGCACAATGCCGCCTTAAGTACAAAAATAGAGACTCTTCTTACAGTCGGTGCTTTGAGCATTCCCTGTGACACCAGTATTAGTTTCCAATACACCACTGCAGGTTCAATGTATTCCTTGGACATACACATTGCCGATGAAAAACAGAAATTATATCGGAATTAAATACAAAAGACACAATGCCGCCTTAAGTGCAAGAATAGATTCTCTTCTTACAGTCGGTGCTTTGAGCATTCCCTGTGAGACCAGTATTAGTTTCCGATACACCACTGCCGGTTCAATGTATTCCTTGGACCTTGACATTGACGATGAAACACAGAAATCGCATCGGAATTAAATACAAAAGGCAAACTGCCGCGTAAGTACAAGTATAGAGACTCGTCTTACAGTCAGTGTTTTGAGCATTCCCTGTGAGTCCAGTATTAGTTCCCGATACACCACTGCAGGTTCAGTGTATTCCTTGCATCTTCACATTGACGATGAAACATAGAAATGGCGTCGGAATTAAATACAAAAAACACAATGTCGCCTTAAGTACAAGAATAGAGACTCTCCTTACAGTCGGTGCTTTGTGCATTCCCTGTGAGACCAGTATTAGTTTCCGATACACCACTGCTGGTTCAATGTATTCCTTGGACCTTCACATTGACGACGAAACACAGAAATCGCATCGGAATTAAATACAAAAGGCACAATGCCGCTTTAAGTATAAGAATAGAGACTCTTTTTACGGTCGATGCTTTGAGCAATCCCTGTGAGACCAGTATTAGTTTCCGATACACCGCTGCAGGTTCAATGTATTCCTCAGACCTTCACATTGTCGATGAAACACAGAAATTACATCGGAATTAAATACAAAAGGCACAATGCCGCCTTAAGTACAAGAATAGAGACTCTTCTTACAGTCGGTGCATTGAACATTCCCTGTGAGACCAAAATTAGTTTCCGATACACCACTGCAGGTTCAATGTATTACTTGGACCATCACATTGACGATGAAACACAAAAATCGCATCGGCATTAAATACAAAAGGCACAATGCCGCCTTAAATACAAGAATAGAGACTCTACTTACAGTCGGTATTTTGAGTATTCCCTGTGAGACCAGTATTAGTTTCTGATACACCACTGCAGGTTCAATGTATTCCTTGGAGATACACATTGACGATGAAACACTGAAATTACATCGGAATTAAATACAAAAGACTCAATGCCGCCTTAAGTACAAGAGGAGTGAGACTTCTGAGAGTCTGTGTTTTTATCCTTTCCTGTGGGACCAGTATTAGTTTCCGATACACCACTGCAAGTTCAATGTATTCCTTGGTCCTTCACATTGTCGATGAAATACAGAAATCGATTCGGAATTGAATACAAAAGGCACAATGCCGCCTTAGGTACAAGAATATAGACTCTTCTTACAGTCGGTGCTTTGAGCATTCCCTGTGAGACCAGTATTAGTTTCCGATACACCACTGCAGGTTAAATGTATTCCTTGGATCTTCACATTGTCGATGAAAAAGAGAAATCGCATCGGAATTAAATACAAAAGGCACAATGCCGCCTCAAGTACAAGAATAGTGACTCTTCGTACAGTCGGTGCTTTGAGCATTCCCTGTGAGACCAGTATTAGTTTCCGATACACCACTGCAGGTTCAATGAATTGACTGGACATACACATTTACGATGATACACTGATATTACATCGGAATTAAATACAAAAGGCACAATGCCGCCTTAAGTACAAGAATAGAGACTCTTTTTACAGTCGGTGCTTTGAGCATTCCTTGTGAGACCAGTATTAGTTTCCAATACACCACTGCAGGTTCAATGTATTCCTTGGACATACACATTGCCGATGAAAAAAAGAAATCGCATCGGAAAGAAATACAAAAGGCAAACTGCCGCGTAAGTACAGGAATAGAGACTCGTCTTATGTCAGTGTTTTGAGCATTCTCTGTGAGACCAGTATTAGTTTCCGATACACCACTGCAGGCAAAATGTATTCCTTGGACCTTCAAATTGACGATGAAACACAAAAATCGCATCGGAATTAAATTCAAAAGGGACAATGCCGGCTTAAGTACAAGAATAGAGGCCCTTCTTACAGTCGGTGCTTTGAGCATTCCTTGGGGGACCAGTATTAGTTTCCGATACACCACTGCAAGTGCAATGTATTCCTTAGACCTTCACACTGACGATGAGATATAGAAATCGCATCGGAATTAAATATATAATGCTCAATGCCGCCTTCAGTACAAGAATAGAGACTCTTCTTACAATCGGTGTTTTGAGCATTCTCTGTGAGACCAGTATTAGTTTCCGATACACCACTGCAGGTTCAATGTATTCCTTCGACCTTCACATTGACGATGAAACACAGAAATCGCATCTGAATTAAATACAAAAGGCAAACTGCCGCGTAACTACAAGGATAGTGACTCGTCTTGCAGTCGGTGTTTTGAGCATTCCCAATGAGACCAGTATTAGTTTCCGATACAGCACTGCAGGCACAATGTATTCCTTGGACCTTCAAATTGACGATGAAACACAAAAATCGCATCGGAATTAAATTCAAAAGGCACAATGACGCCATAAGTACAAAAAAAGAGACCATTCTTACAGTCGGTGCTTTGAGCATTCCCTGTGAGACCAGTATTTGTTTCCGATACACCACTGCAGGTTCAATGTATTACTTGGACCTTCACATTGACGATGAAAAACAGAAATCGCATCGGAATGAAATACAAAAGGCAAACTGCCGCGTTAGTACAGGAATAGAGAGTCGTCTTACAGTCAGTGTTTTGAGCATTCTCTGTGAGACCAGTATTAGTTTCCGATACACCACTGCAGGTTCAATGTATTCCTTGGACCTTCACATTAACGATGAAACACAGAAATCGCATCGGAATTAAACACAAAAGGCACATAGCCGCCCTAAGTACAAGAATTGGGACTCTTCTTACGGTCGGTGCTTTGAGCATTCCCTGGGAGATCAGTATTAGTCTCCGATACACCACTGCAGGTTCAATGTATTCCTTGGACCTTCACATTGACGATGAAACACAGAAATCGCATCGTAATTAAATACAAAAGGCACAATGCCGCCTTAAGTACAAGAATAGAGAATCTTCTTACGGTCGGTGCTTTGACCATTCCCTGTGAGACCAGTATTAGTTTCCGGTACACCACTGCAGGTTCAATGTATTCCTCGGAGCTTCACATTGACGATGAAACACAGAAATCGCATCGGAATTAAATACAAAAGGCACAATGCCACCATAAGTACCAGAATAGAGACACTTCTTACAGTCGGTGCTTTGAGCATTCCCTGTGAGACCAGTATTAGTTTCCGATACACCACTGCAGGTTCAATGTATTCCTTGGACATACACATTGACGATGAAACACTGAAATTACATCGGAATTAAATACAAAACGAACAATTCCGCCATAAGTGCAAGAAGAGTGAGACTTCTTGGAGTCTGTGCTTTAATCCTTTCCTGTGAGACCAGTATTAGTTTCCGATACACCACTGCAGGTGCAATGTATTCCTTTTACCTTCGCATTGATGATTAAACACAGAAATCGCATCGGAATTAAATACAAAATGCTCAAGGCCGCTTTCAGTACAAGAATAGAGACTCTTCTTACAGTCGGTGCTTTCAACATTCCGTGTGAGACCAGAATTAGTTTCCGATACACCACTGCAGGTGCAATATATTCCTCAGACCTTCACATTGTCGATGAAACACAGAAATTACATCGGAATTAAATACAAAAGGCACAATGCCGCCTTAAGTACAAGAATAGAGACTCTTCTTACAGTCGGTGCTTTGAGCATTCCCTGTGAGACCAGTATTAGTTTCCAATACACCACTGCAGGTTCAATGTATTCCTTGGACATACACATTGCCGATGAAAAACAGAAATTATATCGGAATTAAATACAAAAGACACAATGCCGCCTTAAGTGCAAGAATAGAGACTCTTCTTACAGTCGGTGCATTGAACATTCCCTGTGAGACCAGTATTAGTTTCCGATACACCACTGCAGGTTCAATGAATTGACTGGACATTCACATTTACGATGAAACACTGAAATTACATCGGAATTAAATACAAAAGGCACAATGCCGCCTTAAGTACAAGAATAGAGACTCTTTTTACAGTCGGTGCTTTGAGCATTCCTTGTGAGACCAGTATTAGTTTCCAATACACCACTGCAGGTTCAATGTATTCCTTGGACATACACATTGCCGATGAAAAAAAGAAATCGCATCGGAATGAAATACAAAAGGCAAACTGCCGCGTAAGTACAGGAATAGAGACTCGTCTTATGTCAGTGTTTTGAGCATTCTCTGTGAGACCAGTATTAGTTTCCGATACACCACTGCAGGCACAATGTATTCCTTGGACCTTCAAATTGACGATGAAACACAAAAATCGCATCGGAATTAAATTCAAAAGGGACAATGCCGGCTTAAGTACAAGAATAGAGGCCCTTCTTACAGTCGGTGCTTTGAGCATTCCTTGGGGGACCAGTATTAGTTTCCGATACACCACTGCAAGTGCAATGTATTCCTTAGACCTTCACACTGACGATGAGATATAGAAATCGCATCGGAATTAAATATATAATGCTCAATGCCGCCTTCAGTACAAGAATAGAGACTCTTCTTACAATCGGTGTTTTGAGCATTCACTGTGAGACCAGTATTAGTTTCCGATACACCACTGCAGGTTCAATGTATTCCTTCGACCTTCACATTGACGATGAAACACAGAAATCGCATCTGAATTAAATACAAAAGGCAAACTGCCGCGTAACTACAAGGATAGTGACTCGTCTTGCAGTCGGTGTTTTGAGCATTCCCAATGAGACCAGTATTAGTTTCCGATACAGCACTGCAGGCACAATGTATTCCTTGGACCTTCAAATTGACGATGAAACACAAAAATCGCATCGGAATTAAATTCAAAAGGCACAATGACGCCATAAGTACAAAAAAAGAGACCATTCTTACAGTCGGTGCTTTGAGCATTCCCTGTGAGGCCAGTATTTGTTTCCAATACACCACTGCAGGTTCAATGTATTACTTGGACCTTCACATTGACGATGAAAAACAGAAATCGCATCGGAATGAAATACAAAAGGCAAACTGCCGCGTTAGTACAGGAATAGAGAGTCGTCTTACAGTCAGTGTTTTGAGCATTCTCTGTGAGACCAGTATTAGTTTCCGATACACCACTGCAGGTTCAATGTATTCCTTGGACCTTCACATTAACGATGAAACACAGAAATCGCATCGGAATTAAACACAAAAGGCACAATGCCGCCCTAAGTACAAGAATTGGGACTCTTCTTACGGTCGGTGCTTTGAGCATTCCCTGGGAGATCAGTATTAGTCTCCGATACACCACTGCAGGTTCAATGTATTCCTTGGACCTTCACATTGACGATGAAACACAGAAATCGCATCGGAATTAAATACAAAAGGCACAATGCCGCCTTAAGTACAAGAATAGAGAATCTTCTTGCGGTCGGTGCTTTGACCATTCCCTGTGAGACCAGTATTAGTTTCCGGTACACCACTGCAGGTTCAATGTATTCCTCGGAGCTTCACATTGACGATGAAACACAGAAATCGC
Source organism: Schistocerca serialis cubense (assembly GCF_023864345.2). Taxonomy (NCBI): domain Eukaryota; kingdom Metazoa; phylum Arthropoda; class Insecta; order Orthoptera; family Acrididae; genus Schistocerca; species Schistocerca serialis. The sequence continues at coordinate 35,151,841 of NC_064643.1, read as the reverse complement.
ATCGGAATTAAATACAAAAGGCACAATGCCACCATAAGTACCAGAATAGAGACACTTCTTACAGTCGGTGCTTTGAGCATTCCCTGTGAGACCAGTATTAGTTTCCGATACACCACTGCAGGTTCAATGTATTCCTTGGACATACACATTGACGATGAAACACTGAAATTACATCGGAATTAAATACAAAACGAACAATTCCGCCATAAGTGCAAGAAGAGTGAGACTTCTTAGAGTCTGTGCTTTAATCCTTTCCTGTGAGACCAGTATTAGTTTCCGATACACCACTGCAGGTGCAATGTATTCCTTTTACCTTCGCATTGATGATTAAACACAGAAATCGCATCGGAATTAAATACAAAATGCTCAAGGCCGCTTTCAGTACAAGAATAGAGACTCTTCTTACAGTCGGTGCTTTCAACATTCCGTGTGAGACCAGAATTAGTTTCCGATACACCACTGCAGGTGCAATGTATTCCTTGGACCTTCACATTGGCGATGAAACATAGTAATCGCATCGGAATTAAATACATAATGCTCAATGCCGCCTTCAGTACAAGAATAGAGACTCTTCTTACAATCGGTGATTTGAGCATTCCCTGTGAGACCAGTATTATTTTCCGATACACCACTGCAGGTTCAATGGATTCCTTCGACCTTCACATTGACGACGAATCACAGAAATGGCATCGGAATTAAATACAAAAGGCACAATGCCGCCTTAAGTACAAGTATAGAAACTCTTCTTACAGTCGGTGCTTTGAGCAATCCCTGTGAGGCCAGTATTAGTTTCCGATACACCACTGCAGGTTCAATGTATTCCTAGGACCTTCACATTGACGAAGAAACATAGAATTCGCATCGGAATTAAATAGATAAGGCTAAATGCCGCCTTAAGTACAACAATACAGACTCTTCTTACAGTCGGTGCTTTGCGCATAGCCTGTAGACCAGTATTAGTTTCCGATACACCACTGCAGGTTCAATGTATACCTTGGACCTTCACATTGACGATAAAACACAGAAATCGCATCAGAATTAAATACAAAAGGCACAAAGCCGCCTTAAGTACAAGATTAGAAACTTTTCTTACAGTGGGTGCTTTGAGCATTCCCTGTGAGACCAGTATTAGTTTCCGATACACCACTGGAGGTTCAGTGTATTCCTCGGACCTTCACATTCCCGATGAAACTCAGAAATCGCATCGAAATTAAATACAAAATGCACAATGCCACCATAAGTACAGGAATAGGGATTGTTCTTACAGTCGGTGCTTTGAGCATTCCCTGTGAGACCAGTATTAGTTTCGGATACACCACTGCAGGTTCAATGTATTCCTTGGACATACACATTGACGATGAAACACTGAAATTACATCGGAATTAAATACAAAAGACTCATTGCCGCCTTAAGTGCAAGAAGAATGAGACTTCTTAGAGTCTGTGATTTTATCCTTTCCTGGGAGACCAGTATTAGTTTCCGATACACCACTGCAGGTTCAATGTATTCCTTGGACCGTCACATTGACGATGAAACACAGAAATCGCATCGGAATTTAATACAAAAGGCGCAATGCCGCCTTAACTACAAGAATAGAGACTCTTCTTACAGTCGGTGCTCTGAGCATTCCCTGTGAGACCAGAATTATTTTCCGATACATCACTCCAGGTTCAATGTATTCCTTGGACATTCACATTGACGATGAAACACAGATATCGCATCGGAATGAAATACAAAAGGCAAACTGCCGCGTAAGAACAAGAATAGAGACCCTTCTTACAGTCGGTGCTTTCAGCATTCCGTGTGAGACCAGTATTAGCTTCCGATACACCTCTGCAGGTTCAATGTATTCCTTGGATCGTCACAGTGACGATGAAACAGGGAAATCGCATCGGAATTAAATACAAAAGGTTAAATGCCGCCACAAGTATAAGAATACTGACTCTTCGTACAGCCGGTGCTTTGACCATTCCCTGTGAGGGCGGTATTATTTTCCGATACACCACTGCAGGTTCAATGTATTCCTTCGACCATCACATTGGCGATGAAACACAGAAATCGCATCGGAATTAAATACAAAGGCACAATGCCGACTTAAGTACAAGAATATAGACTCTTCTTACGGTCGGTGCTTTGACCATTCCCTGTGAGACCAGTATTAGTTTCCGGTACACCACTGCAGGTTCAATGTATTCCTCGGAGCTTCATATTGACGATGAAACACAGAAATCGCATCGGAATTAAATACAAAAGGCACAATGCCGCCTCAGATACAAGAATAGAGACACTTCTTACAGTCGGTATTTTGAGTATTCCCTGTGAGACCAGTATTAGTTTCCGATACACCACTGCAGGCTCAATGCATTCCTTGGACATACACATTCACGATGAAACACTGAAATTACATCGGAATTAAATACAAAAGACTCAATGCTGCCTTAAGTACAAGAATAGTGACTCTTCGTACAGTCGGTGCCTTGAGCATTCCCTGTGAGACCAGTATTAGTTTCCGATACACCACTGGAGGCTCAGTGTATTCCTCGGACCTTCACATTCACGATGAAACTCAGAAATCGCATCGAAATTAAATACAAAATGCACAATGCCACCATAAGTACAGGAATAGGGACTGTTCTTACAGTCGGTGCTTTGAGCATTCCCTGTGAGACCAGTATTAGTTTCGGATACACCACTGCCGGTTCAATGTAATCCTTGGACATACACATTGACAATGAAACACTGTAATTACATCGGAATTAAATACAAAAGACTCAATGCCGCCTTAAGTACAAGAAGAATGGGACTTCTTAGAGTCTGTGATTTTATCCTTTCCTGGGAGACCAGTATTAGTTTCCGATACACCACTGCAGGTTCAATGTATTCCTCGGAGCTTCATATTGACGATGAAACACAGAAATCGCATTGGAATTAAATACAAAAGGCTCAATGCCGCCTTAACTACAAGAATAGAGACTCTTCTTACAGTCGGTGCTTTGAGCATTCCCTGTGAGACCAGAATTAGTTTCCGATACACCACTCCAGGTTAAATGTATTCCTTGGACATTCACATTGACGATGAAACAGTGATATCGCATCGGAAAGAAATACAAAAGGCAAACTGCCGCGTAAGTACAAGAATCGAGACTCTTCTAACAGTCGGTGCTTTCAGCATTCCCTGTGAGACCAGTATTAGCTTCCGATACACCTCAGCAGGTTCAATGTATTCCTTGGATCATCACAGTGACGATGAAACAGGGAAATCGCATCGCAATTAAATACAAAAGGTTAAATGCCGCCATAAGTACAAGAATACTGACTCTTCGTACAGCCGGTGCTTTGACCATTCCCTGTGAGACCAGTATTATTTTCCGATACACCACTGCAGGTCCAATGTATTCCTTCGACCATCACATTGGCGATGAAACACAGAAATCGCATCGGTATTAAATACAAAAGGCACAATGCCGACATAAGTACTAGAATATAGACTCTTCTTACTGTCAGTGCTTTGACCAATCCCTGTGAGACCAGTATTAGTTTCCGGTACACCACTGCAGGGTCAATGTATTCCTCGGAGCTTCATATTGACGATGAAAAACAGACATCGCATTGGAATTAAATACAAAAGGCACAATGCCGCCTTAAATACAAGAATAGAGACACTTCTTACAGTCGGTATTTTGAGTATTCCCTGTGAGACCAGTTTTAGTTTCCGATACACCACTGCAGGTTCAATGTATTTTTAGGACCTTCACATTGACGAAGAAACACAGAAATCGCATCGGAATTAAATACAAAAGGCAAAATGCCGCCTTAAGTAAAAGAATACAGACTCTTCTTACAGTCGGTGCCTTGCGCATTCTCTGTGAGACCAGTATTAGATTCCGATACACCACTGCCGGTTTAATGTACTCCTTGGACCTTCACATTGACGATGAAACACAGAAATCGCATCGGAATTAAATACAAAAGGCACAATGCCACCATAAGTACAAGAATAGAGACACTTCTTACAGTCGGGGCTTTGAGCATTCCCTGTGAGACCAGTATTAGTTTCCGATACACCACTGCAGGTTCAATGTATTCCTTGGATATACACATTGACGATGAAACACTGAAATTACATCGGAATTAAATACAAAAAACCCAATGCCGCCTTAAGTACAAGAAGAATGAGACTTCTTAGAGTCTGTGATTTTATCCTTTCCTGGGAGACCAGTATTAGTTTCCGATACACCACTGCAGGTTCAATGTAATCCTTGGACCATCACATTGACGATGAAACACAGAAATCGCATCGGAATTTAATACAAAAGGAGCAATGCCGCCATAAGTGCAAGAAGAGTGAGACTTCTTAGAGTCTGTGCTTTGATCCTTTCGTTTGAGACCAGTATTAGTCTCCGATACAGCACTGCAGGTTCAATGTATTCCTTGGACTTACACATTGACGGTGAAACACTGAAATCGCATCGGAATTAAATACAAAAGGCACAATGCCGCCTTAAGTGCAAGAAGAGTGACACTTCTTGGAGTCTGTGCTTTGATCCTTTCCTGTGAGACCAGAATTAGTTTCTGTAACACCTCTGCAGGTTCCATGTATTCCTTGGACCTGCACATTGACGATGAAATACAGAAATCGAATCGGAATTAAATGCAAAAGGCACAATGCTGCCTTAAGTACAAGAATATAGACTCTCCTTACAGTCGGTGATTTGAGCATTCTCTGTGAGACCAGTATTAGTTTCAGATACACCACTGCAGATTCAATGTATTCCTTGGATCATCACAGTGACGATGAAACAGGGAAATCGCATCGGAATAAAATACAAAAGGCACTATACCGCCTTAAGTGCAAGAATAAAGGCTCTTCTTACATTCGGTGCTTTGAGCATTCCCTGTGGACCAGTATTAGTTTCCGATACAAAAATACAGCTTCGCTGTATTCCTTGGACCTTCACATTGACGATGCAACACAGAAATCGCATTGGAATTAAATACAAAAGGCACAATGACGCCTTAAGTACAAGAATTGAGATTCAGCTTACGGTCCGTGCTTTGAGCATTCCCTGTGAGACCAGTATTAGTTTCCGATACACCACAGCAGGTTCAATGTATTCCTTGGACATACACATTGACGATGAAACACCGACATTACATCGGAATTAAATATAAAAGGCACAATGCCGCCTTAAGTGCAGGAAGAGAGAGACTTCTTAGAGTCTGTGCTTTGATCCTTTCCTGTGAGACCAGTATTAGTTTTCGATACACCACTGCACGTTCAATGTATTCCTTGGTCCTTCACATTGACGATGAAACACAGAAATCGCATCGGAATTAAATACAAAAGGCACAATGCCGCCTTAAGTACAGGAATAGAGACTCTTCTTACAGTCGGTGCTTTGAGCATTCCCTGCGAGACCAGTATTAGTTTCCGATACACTACTGCAGTTTCAGTGAATTCTTTGGACATACACATTGACAATGAAACACTGAAATTACATCGGAATTAAATACAAAACGAACAATTCCGCCATAAGTGCAAGAAGAGTGAGATTTCTTAGAGTCTGTGCGTTGATCCTTTCCTGTGAGACCAGTATTAGTTTCTGATACACCACTGCAGGTTCAATGTATTCCTTAAACCTTCACATTGACGATGAAATACAGAAATCGCATCTGAATTAAATACAAAAGGCACAATGCCGCCTTAAGTACAAGAATAGAAACTCTTCTTACAGTCGGTGCTTTGAGCATTCCCTGTGAGACCAGTATTAGTTTCCGATACACCACTGCAAGTTCAATGTATTCCTTCTACATGCACATTGACAATGGAACACTGATATTACATCAGAATTAAATTCAAAAGGCACTATGCCGCCTTAAGTGCAAGAAGAGTGAGACTTCTTCGAGTCTGTGCTTTGATCCTTTCCTGTGAGACCAGTATTAGTTTCCGATACAGCACTGCAGGTTCAATGTATTCCTCGGACATACGCATTGACGATGAAACACCGAAATCGCATCGGAATTAAATACAAAAGGCACAATGCCGCCTTAATTGCAAGAAGAGTGACACTTCTTGGAGTCTGTGCTTTGATCCTTTCCTGTGAGACCAGTATTAGTTTCCGATACACCACTGCAGGTTCAATGTATTCCTTGGTCCTTCACATTGTCGATGAAACACAGAAATCGCATCGGAAATAAATACTAAAGGCACAATGCCGCCTTAAGTACAAGAATAGAGACTCTTCCTACTGTCGGTTCTTTGAGCATTCTCTGTGAGACCAGTATTAGTTTCCGATACACCACTGCAGGATCAATGTATTCCTTGGACCTTCACCTTGACGATGAAACACAGAAATCGCATCGGAATTAAATACAAAAGGCACAAAGCCGCCTTAAGTACATGATTAGAAACATTACTTACAGTGGGTGCTTTGAGCATTCAATGTGAGACCAGTATTAGTTTCCGATACACCATTGCAGGTTCAGTGTATTCCTCGGACCTTCACATTGTCGATGAAACACAGAAATCACATCGGAATTAAATACAAAAGGCACAATGTCACCATAAGTACAAGAATAGAGACTGTTCTTACAGTCGGTGCTTTGAGCGTTCCCTGTGAGACCAGTATTAGTTTCTGATACACCACTGCAGGTTCAATGTATTCCTTGGACATACACATTGACGATGAAACACTGAAATTACATCGGAATTACATACAAAAGGCTCAATGCCGACTTAAGGTCAAGAAGAATGAAACTTCTTAGAGTCTGTGCTTTTATCCTTTCCTGTGAGACCAGTAGTAGTTTCTGATACACCACTGCAGGTTCAATGTATTCCTTGGATCTTTACATTGAGGATGAAATAGGGAAATCGCATCGGAATTAGATACAAAAGGCACAATGCCGCCTTAAGTGCAAGAAAAGTGACACTTCTTGGAGTATGTGCCTTGATCCTTTCCTGTGAGACAATAATTAGTTTCCGATAAACCACTGCAGGTTCAATGTATTCCTTGGACCTTCACATTGACGATGAAACACAGAAATCGCATCGGAATTCAATACAAATATACACAAAGCTGCGTTAAGTACAACATTAGAAACTTTTCTTACATTGGGTGCTTTGAGCATTCCCTGTGAGACCAGTATTAGTTTCCGATACACCACTGCAGGTTAAGTGTATTCCTCGGACCTTCATATTGACGATGAAACACAGAAATCGCGTCGGGATTAAATACAAAAGGCACAATGCCACAATAACTACAAGAATAGAGACTGTTCTTACAGTCGGTGCTTTGAGCATTCCCTGTGAGACCAGTATTAGTTTCCGATACACCACTGCAGGTTCAATGTATTCCTTGGACCATCACATTGACGATGAAACACAGAAATCGCATTGGAATTAAATACAAAGTGCACAAAGCTGCCTTAAGTACAGCATTAGAATCTTTTCTTACATTGGGTGCTTTGAGCATTCCCTGTGAGACCAGTATTAGTTTCCGATACACCACTGCAGGTTAAGTGTATTCCTCGGACCTTCACATTGACGAAGAAACACAGAAATCGCATCGGAATTAAATACAAAAGGCACAATGCCACCATAACTACAAGAATAGAGACTGTTCTTACAGTCGGTGCTTTGAGCATTCCCTGTCATGCCAGTATTAGTTTCCGATACACCACTGCAGGTTCAATGTATTCCTTGGACCATCACATTGACGATGAATCACAGAAATCGCATCGGAATTTAATACAAAAGGTGCAATGCCGCCTTAAGTACAAGAATAGAGACTCTTCTTACGGTCGGTGCTTTGAGCATTCCCTGTGAGACCAGTATTAGTTTCCAATACACCACTGCAGGTTCAATGTATTCCTTGGACATACACATTGCCGATGAAAAACAGAAAATATATCGGCATTAAATACAAAAGGCACAATGCCGCCTTAAGTGCAAGAATAGAGCCCCTCCTTACAGTCGGTGCTTTGAGCATTCCCTGTGAGACCAGTATTAGTTTCTCATAGACCACTGCAGGTTCAATGTATTCCTAGGACCTTCACAATGACGAAGAAACACAGAAATCGCATCGGAATTAAATACAAAAGGCACAATGCCACCATAAGTACAAGAATAGAGACTCTTCTTACAGTCGGTGCTTTGAGCATTCCCTGTGAGACCAGTATTAGTTTCCGATACACCACTGCAGGTTTAATGTATTCCTTGGACCTTCGCATTGACGATGAAACACAGAAATCGCATCGGAATTAAATACAAAAGGCACAAAGCCGCCTTTTGCACAAGATTAGAAACTTTTCTTACAGTCGGTGCTTTGAGCATTCCCTGTGAGACCAGTGTTAGTTTCCGATACACTACTGCAGGTTCAATGTATTCCTTGGACATACATATTGACGATGAAACACTGGAATTATATCGGAATTAAATACAAAAGACTCAATGCCGCCTTAAGTACAAGAAGAGTGAGACTTCTTAGAGTCTGTGTTTTTATCCTTTCTTGTGAGACCAGTATTAGTTTCCGATACACCACTGCAGGTTCAATGTATTCCTTGGTCCTTCACATTGACGATGAAACACAGAAATCGCATCGGAATTAAATACAAAAGGCACAATGCCGCCTTAAGTCCAAGAATAGAGACTCTTCTTACAGTCGGTGCTTTGAGCATTCCCTGTGAGACCAGTATTAGTTTCCGATACACCACTGCAGGTTCAATGTATTCCTTGGACATACACATTGACGATGGAACACTGAAATTACATCGGAATTAAATACGAAAGGCACAATGCCGCCTTGAGTGCAAGAATAGAGACTCTTCTTACAGTCGGTGCTTTGAGCATTCCCTGTGAGACCAGAATTAGTCTCCGATACACTACTGCAGGTGCAATGTATTCCTTGGACCTTCACATTGACGATGAAACACAAAAATCGCATCGGAATTAAATACAAAATGCTCAATGCCGCATTCAGTACAAGAATAGAGACTCTTTTTACAGTCGGTGCTTTCAGCATTCTGTGTGAGACCAGAATTAGTTTCCGATACACCACTGCAAGTGCAATGTATTCAATGGACCTTCACATTGACGATGAGACATAGAAATCGCATCGAAATGAAATATAAAAGGCAAACTGCCGCGTAAGTATAGGAATAGAGACTCGTCTTACAGTCAGTGTTTTGAGCATTCTCTGTGAGACCAGTATTAGTTTCCGATACACCACTGCAGGTTCAATGTATTACATGGACCTTCACATTGACGATGAAACACAGAAATCGCATCGGAATTGAATACAAAAGGCAAAATGCCGCCTTAAGTCCTTAAGTACAAGAATACAGACACTTCTTACAGTCGATGCTTTGAGCATTACCTGTGAGACCACTATTAGTGTCCGATACACCACTGCAGGTTCAATGTATTCCTTGGACATACACATTGACGATGAAACACTGAAATTACATCGGAATTAAATACAAAACGAAAAATTCCGCCATAAGTGCAAGAAGAGTGAGACTTCTTAGAGTCTGTGCTTTAATCCTTTCCTGTGAGACCAGTATTAGTTTCCGATACACCACTGCAGGTTCAATGTATTCCTTGGACCTTCACATTGAGGATGAAACACAGAAATCGCATCAGAATTAAATACAAAAGGCACAAAGCCCCCTTAAGTACAAGATTAGAAACTTTTCTTACGGTGGGTGCTTCGAGCATTCCCTGTGAGACCAGTATTAGTATCCGACACATCACTGGAGGTTCAGTGTATTCCTCGGACCTTCACATTGACGATGAAACTCTGAAATCGCATCGAAGTTAAATACAAAATGCACAATGCCACCATATGTACAAGAATAGGGACTGTTCTTACAGTCGGTGCTTTGAGCATTCCCTGTGAGACCAGTATTAGTTTCCGATACACCACTGCAGGTTCAATGTATTCCTTGGACAACACATTGACAATGAAACACTGAATTTACATCGGAATTAAATACAAAAGACTCAATGCCGCCTTAAGTACAACAAGTATGAGACTTCTTAGAGTCTGTGTTTTTTTCCTTTCCAGTGCGACCAGTATTAGTTACCGATACACCACTGCAGGTTCAATGTATTCCTTGGCCATTCATAATGACGATGAAAGACAGAAATCGAATCGGAATTAAATACATAAGGCACAATGCCGCCTTAAGTACAAGAATATAGACTCTTCTTCCTGTCGGTAATTTGAGCATTCCCTGTGAGACCAGTATTAGTTTCTGATACACCACTGCAGGTTCAATGTATTCCTTGGATCTTCATATTGACGATGAAACAGCGAAATCGCATCGGAATTAAATACAAAAGGCACAATGCCGCCACAAGTACAAGAATAGTGACTCTTCGTACAGTCGGTGCTTTGAGCATTCCCTGTCATGACAGTATTAGTTTCCGATACACCACTGCAGGTTCAATGTATTCCTTGGACCATCACATTGACGGTGAAACACAGAAATCGCATCGGAATTAAGTACAAAAGGCACAATGCCGCCTTATGTACAAGAATAGAGACTCTTCTTACGGTCGGTGCTTTGAGCATTCCCTGTGAGACCAGTATTAGTTTCCGATACACCACTGCAGGTACAATATTTTCCTTGGACCTTCACATTGACGATAAAACACAGAAATCGCATCGGAATGAAATACAAAAGGCAAACTGCCGCGTAAGTACAAGATTAGAGACTCGTCTTAAAGTCAGTGTTTTGAGCATTCCCTGTGAGACCAGTATTAGTTTCCGATACACCACTGCAGGTTCAATGTATTCCCTGGACCTTCACATTGACGATGAAACACAGAAATCGCATCGGAATTATATACAAAAGGCACAATGCCGTCTTAAATACAAGAATAGAGACTCTTCTTACAGTCGGTGCTTTCAGCATTCTTGTGAGACCAGTATTAGTTTCCGATACACCACTGCAGGTTAAATGTATCCCTTGGACCTTCACATTGACGATGAAACACAGAAATTGCATCGGAATTAAGTACAAAAGGCACAATGCCGCCTTATGTACAAGAATAGAGACTCTTCTTACGGTCGGTGCTTTGAGCATTCCCTGTGAGACCAGTATTAGTTTCCGATACACCACTGCAGGTACAATATTTTCCTTGGACCTTCACATTGACGATAAAACACAGAAATCGCATCGGAATGAAATACAAAAGGCAAACTGCCGCGTAAGTACAAGAATAGAGACTCGTCTTAAAGTCAGTGTTTTGAGCATTCCCTGTGAGACCAGTATTATTTCCCGATACACCACTGCAGGTTCAATGTATTCCTTGCACCTTCACATTGTTCCTCCGAGCTTCACATTGTCGATGAAACACAGAAATTATATCGGAATTAAGTACAAAAGGCACAATGCCGCCTTAAGTACAAGAATAGAGCCTCTTCTTACAGTCGGTGCTTTGAGCATTCGCTGTGACACCAGTATTAGTTTCCAATACACCACTGCAGGTTCAATGAATTGACTGGACATGCACATTTACGATGAAACACTGAAATTACATAGGAATTAAATTCAAAGGCACAATGCCGCCTTAAGTACAAGAATAGAGTCTCTTCTTACAGTCGGTGCTTTGAGCATTCCCTGTGAGACCAGTATTAGTTTCTCATAGACCACTGCAGGTTCAATGTATTCCTAGGACCTTCACATTGACGAAGAAACACAGAAACCGCATCGGAATTAAATACAAAAGGCACAATGCCACCATAAGTACAAGAATAGAGACTCTTCTTACAGTCGGTGCTTTGAGCATTCCCTGTGAGACCAGTATTAGTTTCCGATACACCACTGCAGGTTTAATGTATTCCTTGGACCTTCGCATTGACGATGAAACACAGAAATCGCATCGGAATTAAATACAAAAGGCACAATGCCACCATAAGTACAAGAATAGAGACTCTTCTTACAATCGGTGCTTTGAGCATTCCCTGTGAGACCAGTGTTAGTTTCCGATACACTACTGCAGGTTCAATGTATTCCTTGGACATACATATTGACGATGAAACACTGGAATTATATCGGAATTAAATACAAAAGACTCAATGCCGCCTTAAGTACAAGAAGAGTGAGACTTCTTAGGGTCTGTGTTTTTATCCTTTCCTGTGAGACGAGTATTAGATTCCGATACACCACTGCAGGTTCAATGTATTCCTTGGTTTTTCACATTGACGATAAAACACAGAAATCGCATCGGAATTAAATATAAAAGGCACAATGCCGTCTTAAGTATAAGAATAGAGACTATTCTTACAGTCGGTGCTTTGAGCATTCCCTGTGAGACCAGTATTAGTTTCCGATACACCACTGCAGGTTCAATGTATTCCTTGGACCTTCACATTGACGATGAAACACAGAAATCCCATCGGAATTAAATACAAAAGGCACAATGCCGCCTTAAGTACAAGAATAGAGACTCTTCTTACGGTCGGTGCTTTGAGCATTCGCTGTGAGACCAGTATTAGTTTCCGGTACACCACTGCAGGATCAATGTATTCCTAGGAGCTTCACATTGACGATGAAACACAGAAATCGCATCGGAATTGAATACAAAATTCAAAATGCCGCCTTAAGTACAAGAATACAGAGACTTCTTACAGTCGATGCTTTGAGCATTCCCTGTGAGACCAGTATTAGTGTCCGATACACCACTGCAGGTTCAATGTATTCCATGGACATACACATTGACGATGAAACACTGAAATTACATCGGAATTAAATACAAAACGAAAAATTCCGCCATAAGTGCAAGAAGAGTGAGACTTCTTAGAGTCTGTGCTTTAATCCTTTCCTGTGAGACCAGTATTAGTTTCCGATACACCACTGCAGGTGCAATGTATTCCTTGGACCTTCGCATTGACGATTAAACACAGAAATCGCATCGGAATAAAATACAAAATGCTCATGCCGCTTTCAGTACAAGAATAGAGACTCTTCTTACAGTCGGTGCTTTCAGCATTCCGTGTGAGACCAGAATTAGTTTCCGATACACCACTGCCGGTGCAATGTATTCCTTGGACCTTCACATTGACGAAGAAACATAGAAATCGCATCGGAATTAAATAGATAAGGCAAAATGCCGCCTTAAGTAAAACAATACAGACTCTTCTTGCAGTCGGTGCTTTGCGCATTCCCTGTGAGAACAGTATTAGTTTCCGATACACCACTGCAGGTTCAATGTATTCCTTGGACCTTCACATTGACGATGAAACACAGAAATCGCATCAGAATTAAATACAAAAGGCACAAAGCCCCCTTAAGTACAAGATTAGAAACTTTTCTTACAGTGGGTGCTTTGAGCATTCCCTGTGAGACCAGTATTAGTTTCCGATACATCGCTGGAGGTTCAGTGTATTCCTCGGACCTTCACATTGACGATGAAACTCTGAAATCGCATCGAAGTTAAATACAAAATGCACAATGCCACCATATGTACAAGAACAGGGACTGTTCTTGCAGTCGGTGCTTTGAGCATTCCCTGTGAGACCAGTATTAGTTTCCGATACACCACTGCAGGTTCAATGTATTCCTTGGACATACACATTGACGATGAAACAGTGAAATTACATCGGAATTAAATACAAAAGACTCAATGCCGCCTTAAGTACAAGAAGTATGAAACTTCTCAGAGTCTGTGTTTTATCCTTTCCTGGGAGACCAGTATTAGTTTCCGATACACCACTGCAGGTTCAATGTATTCCTTGGCCATTCGTATTGACGATGAAATACTAATATCGAATCGGAATTAAGTACAAAAGGCACAATGCCGCCTTAAGTACAAGAATATAGACTTTTCTTACAATCGGTGATTTGAGCATTCCCTGTGAGACCAGTATTAGTTTCTGATACACCACTGCAGGTTCAATGTGTTCCTTGGATTTTCACATTGACGATGAAACAGGGAAATCGCAATGGAATTAAATACAAAATGCACAATGAAGCCTTCAGTACAAGAATAGAGACTCTTCTTACAGTCGGTGCTTTGAGCATACCCTTTGAGACCAGTATTAGTTTCCGATACACCACTGCAGTTTCAATGTATTCCTTGGACAACACATTGACAATGAAACACTGAAATTACATCGGAATTAAATACAAAAGACTCAATGCCGCCTTAAGTACAAGAAGAATGAGACTTCTTAGAGTCTGTGTTTTTATCCTTTCCTATGAGACCAGTATTAATTTCCGATACACCACTGCAGGTTCAATGTATTCCTTTGCCCTTCATATTGACGATGAAATACAGATATCGAATCGGAAATAAATACATAAGGCACAATGCCGCCTTAAGTACAGGAATATAGACTCTTCTTACTGTCGGTGATTTGAGCATTCCCTGTGAGACCAGTATTAGTTTCTGATACACCACTGCAGGTTCATTGTATTCCTTGGATCTTCCAATTGACGATGAAACAGGGAAATCGCATCGGAATTATATACAAAAGGCACAATGCCGCCACAAGTACAAGAATAGTGACTCTTCGTACAGTCGGTGCTTTGAGCATTTCCTGTGAGGCCAGTATTAGTTTCCGATACACCGCTCCAGGTTCAATGTATTAACTGGACATACACATTGACGATGAAACACTAAAATCGCATAGGAATTAAATACAAAATGCACAATGCCGCATTTTGTACGAGAATAGAGACTCTATTTACAGTCGGTGCTTTGAGCATACCCTGTGAGACCAGTATTAGTTTCCGATACACCACTGCAGGTTCAATGTATTCCTTGGACCATCACATTGACGATGGAACACTGAAATTACATCGGAATTAAGTACAAAAGGCACAATGCCACCTTAACTGCAAGAAGAGTGAGACTTCTTAGAGTCTGTGCTTTGATCCTTTCCTGTGAGACCAGTATTAGTTTCCGATACACCATTGGAGGTAGAGTGTATTCCTTGGACATACACATTGATGATGAAATACGGAAATTACATCGGAATTAAATATAAACGGCACAATGCCCCCTTAAGTGCAAGAAGAGTGAGTCTTCTTAGAGTCTGTGCTTTGATCCTTTCCTGTGAGACCGGTATTAGATTCCGATACACCACTTCAGGTTCAGTGTATTCCTTGGACCTTCACATTGACGAAGGAGCACAGAAGTCGTATCGGAATTAAATACAGAAGGCACAATGCCGCATTACGTACAAGAATAGAGACTCTTCTTACAGTCGGTGCTTTGAGCATACCCTGTGAGACCAGTAATAGTTTCCGATACAGCACCGCAGGTTCAAAGTATTCCTTGGACATACACATTGACGATGAAACACTGAAATTACATCGTAATTAAAGACAAAAGGTGCAATGCCGCCTTAAGTACAAGAGTAGAGACTCTTCTTACAGTCGGTGCTTTGAGCATTCCGTGTGAGACCAGTATTAATTTCCGATACACCACTGCAGGTTCAATGTATTCCTTGGACCTTCACATTGACGATGAAACACAGAAATAGCATCGGAATTAAATACAAAAGGCACAATGCCGCCTTAAGTACAAGAATAGAGACTCTTCTTACAGTCGGTGCTTGGAGCATTCCCTGTGAGATCAGTATTAGTTTCCGATACCACTGCAGGTTCTATGTATTCCTTGGACATACACATTGACAATGAAACACTGAAATTAAATCCGCCTTAAGTGCAAGAAGAGTGAAACTTCTTAAAATCTGTGCTTTGATCTATTCCTGTGAGACCAGTATTAGTTTCCGATACACCACTACTGGGTCAATGTATTCCTTGGACCTTCACATTGACGATGGAAGACAGAAATCGCATCGGAATTAAATACAAATGGCGCAATTGCACAATAAGTACAAGAATAGAGACTCTTGTTACAATCGGTGCTTTGAGCATTCAATGTGAGACCAGTATTAGTTTCCGATACACCACTGCAAGTTCAATGTATACCTTAGACACACACATTGACGAAGAAACACTGAAATTAAATCAGAATTAGATACAAAAGGCTCAATGCCACCTTAACTGCAAGAAGAGTGAGACTTCTAAAAGTCTGTGCTTTGATCCTTTGCTGTGAGACCAGTATTAGTTTCCGATACACCACTGCAGGTTCAATGTATTCTTTGGACCATCACATTGACAATGAAACACAGAAATCGCATCGGAACTAAATATAAAAGTCACAATGCCGCCTAAAGTACAAGAATAGAGACTCTTCTTACAGTCGGTGCTTTGGTCATTCCCTGTGAGACCAGTATTAGTTTCCGATACACCACTGCAAGTTCAATGAATTCCTTGGACCATCACATTGAAGATGAAACACAGAAATCGCGTCGGAATTAAATACAAAACTCACAATGCCGACTTAAGTACAAGAATAGAGCCACTTCTTACAGTCGGTGCTATTAGCATTCCCTGTGAGACCAGTATTAGTTTCCGTTACACCACTGCCGGTTCAATGTATTTCTTGGACATACACATTGAAGATGGAAAACTGAAATTACATCGGAATTAAATACAAATGGCACAATGCCGCCTTAAGTGCAAGAAGACTGAGAATTCTTAGAGTCTGTGCTTTGATCCTTTCCTGTTTGACCAGTATTAGTTTCCGATACAGCACTGCAGGTTCAATGTATTCCACGGACTTTCAAGTTGACGATGAAACACTGAAATCGCATCGGAATTAAACACAAAAGGCACAATGCCGCCTTAAGTGCAAGAAGAGTGACACTTCTTGGAGTCTGTGCTTTGATCATTTCCTGTGAGACCAGTATTAGTTTCCGATACACCACTGCAGGTTCAATGTATTCCTTGGACCTTCATATTGACGATGAAACACAGAAATCGCATCGGAATAAAATAGAAAAGGCACTATGCCGCCTTAAGTACAAGAATAGAGACTCTTCTTACAGTCGGTGCTTTGAGCATTACCTGTGAGACCAGAATTAGTTTCCGATACACCACTGCAGGTTCAATGAATTCCTTGGACATACACAATGACAATGAAACACTGAAATTACATCGGAATTAAATACAAAAGGAACAATGCCGCCTTAAGTGCAAGATGTGTGAGACTTCTTAGAGTCTGTGCTTTGATCCTTTCCTGTGAGACCAGTATTAGTTTCCGATACATCACAGCAGGTTAAATGTGTTCCTTGGACCTTCACATTGACGTTGAAACACAGAAATCGCATTGGAATTAAATACAAAAGTCACAATGCCGCCTTAAGTACAAGAATAGAGACTCTTCTTAAGGTTGGTGCTATGAGCATTCCGTGTGAGACCAGTATTAGTTTCCGATACACCACTGCAGGTTCAATGTATTACTTGGACATACACAATGACAATGAAACACTGAAATTAAATCTTAATTAAATACAGAAGGCCAAATGCCGCCTTAAGTGCAAGAGAAGAGACTCCTCTTACAGTCGGTGTTTGAGCATTCCCTGCGGGACCAGTATTAGTTTCCGATACACCACTGGACGTTCAATGTATTCCTTGGACATACACATTGACGATGAAACACTGAAATTACATCGTAATTGAATACAAAAGGTACAATGCCGACTTAAGTGCAAGAAGAGTGAGCCCTCTAGGAGTCTGTGCTTTTATCCTTTCCTGCGCGACCAGTATCAGTTTCCAATACGCCACTGCAGGTTCAATGTATTCCTTGGACCTTCACATTGACGATGAAACACAGAAATCGCATCGGAATTAAATACAAACTGCACAATGCCGCCTTAAGTACAACAATAGAGACTCTTCTTACAGTCGGTGCTTTGAGCATTCCCCGTGAGACCAGTATTAGCTTGCGATACACCACTGCCGGTTCGATCTATCCCTTGGACATACACATTGACGATGAAACACTGATATTACATCGGAATTAAATACAAAACGCACAATGCCACCGTAAGTGCAAGAAGAGTGAGACTTCTTAGAGTCTGTGCTTTGATCCATTCCTGTGAGACCAGTATTAGCTTCCGATACGCCACTGCAGGTTCAATGTATTCCTTGGACATACACATTGACGATGAAACACAGAAATCGCATCGGAATGAAATACAAAAGGCACAATGCCGTCTTAAGTACAAGAATAGAGACTCTTCTTACAGTCGGTGTTTGAGCATTCCCTGTGAGACCAGTATTAGTTTCCGATACACCACAGCAGGTTCAATGTATTCCTTGGACCTTAACATTGACGATGAAACACAGAAACGCATCGGTATTAAATACAAAAATCACAATGCCGCCTTAAGTACAAGAATGGAGACTCTTCTTACAGTCGTTGCATTGAGCATTCCCTGTGAGACCAGTATTAGTTTCCGATACACCACTGCAGGTTCAATGTATTCCTTGGACATACACATTGACGAAGAAACACTGAAATTACACTGGAATTAAATACAAAAGGCACAATGCCATCATAAGTGCAAGAATAGAGACTCCTCTTTCAGTCGGTGGTTTGAGCATTCCCTGTGAGACCAGTATTAGTTTCCGATACACCACTGCAGGTACAATGTATTCCTTGTACCTTCACATTGACCATGAAACACAGAAATCGCATCGGAATTAAATACAAAAGGCACAATGCCGCTTCAGTACAAGAATAGGTACTCTTCTTACAGTCGGTGCTTTGAGCATTTGCTGTGAGACCAGTATTAGTTTTCGATACACCACTGCAGGTTCAATGTATTGCTTGGACATACACGTTGACGATGAAACACAGAAATCGCATCCGAATTAAATACAAAAGGCACAATGCCGCCTTACGTACAAGAATAGAGACTTTTCTTACAGTCGGTGCTTTGAGCATTCCCTGTGAGACCAGTATTAGTTTCCGATACACCACTCCAGGTTCAATGTATTCCTTGGAGATACTCATTGACGATGAAACACTGAAATTATATCGAAATTAAATACAAAAGGCACAATGCCGCCATAAGTGCAAGAATGGAGACTCTTCTTAGTGTCGGTGCATTGAGCATTCCCTGCGAGACATGTATTAGTTTCCGATACACCACCGCAGGTGCAATGAATTCTTTGGACATTCACATTGACCATGAAACACTGAAATTACATCGGAATTAAATACAAAATTCACAATGCCGCCTTAAGTACAAGAATAGAGACTCTTCGTACCGTCGGTGCTTTGAGCAATCCCTGTGAGACCAGTATTAGTTTCCGCTGCACCTCTGCAGGTTCAGTTTATTCCTTGGACCTTCACATTGACGATGAAACACAGAAATGTCATCGGAATTAAATAAAAAAGGCACAATGCCGCCTTACGTACAAGAATAGAGACTATTCTTACAGTCGGTGCTTTGAGCATTCCCTGTGAGACCAGTATTAGTTTTCGATACACCACTGCAGGTTCAATGTATTCCTTGGACTTTCGCATTGACGAAGAAACACAGAAATCGCATCGGAACTAAATATTAAAGGCACAATGCCGCAAAAAGTACAAGAATAGAGACTCTTCTTACCGTCGGTTCTTTGAGCATTCCCTGTGAGACCAGTGTTAGTTTCCGCTACACATCTGCAGGTTCAGTTTATTCCTTGGACATTCACATTGACGATGAAACACTGAAATTACATCGGAATTAAATACAAAATTCACAATGCCGCAATAAGTACAAAAATAGTGACTCTTCTTACAGTCGGTGCTTTGAGCTTTCCCTGTGAGACCAGTATTAATTTCCGGTACACCACTGCAGGTTAAATGTATTCCTTAGACATACACATTGACGATGAAACACTGCAATTACACTGGAATTAAATACAAAAGGCACAATGCCATCATAAGTGCAAGAATAGAGACTCCTCTTACAGTCGGTGCTTTGAGCATTCCCTGTGAGACCAGTATTAGTTTCCGACACCACTCCAGGTTCAATGTAATCCTTGGACATACTCATTGACGATGAAACACTGAAATTACATCCGAATTAAATACAAAAGGAACAATGCCGCATTAACTGCAAGATGAGGGAAACTTCTTAGAGTCTGTGCTTTGATCCTTTCCTGTGAGACCAGTATTAGTTTCCGATACACCACTGCAGGTACAATGTATTCCTTGTACCTTCACATTGACGATGAAACACAGAAATCGCATTGGAATTTAATACAAATGGCACAATGCCGCCTTAAGTACAAGAATAGAGACTCTTCTTACATTCGGTGTGTTGAGCATTCCCTGTGAGACCGGTATTAGTTTACGATACACCACTCCAAGTTCAATGTATTCCTTGGACATACTCATTGACGGTGAAACACTGAAATTACATCGGAATTAAATACAAAAGGAACAATGCCGCATTGACTGCAAGATGAGTGAGACTTCTTAGAGTCTGTGCTTTGATCCTTTCCTGTGAGACCAGTATTAGTTTCCGATACACCACTGCAGGTTCAATGTATTCCTTAGACATACACATTGACGATGCAACACTGAAATTACATCGGAATTTAATACAAAAGGCACAATGCCGCCATAAGTGCAAGAATAGAGACTCTTCTTCCAGTCGGTGCTTTGAGCATTCCTTGCGAGACCAGTATTAGTTTCCGATACACCACTGCTGGTACAATGTATTCCTTGGACCTTCACATTGTCGATGAAACACAGAAATGGCGTCGGAATTAAATACAAATGGCACAATGCCGCCTTAAGTACAAGAATAGAGACTCTTCTTACAGTCGGTGCTTTGAGCATTCCCTGTGAGACCAGTATTAGTTTCCGATACACCACTGCAGGTCGAATGTATTCCTTGGACATACATATTGACGATTAAACACAGAAATTACATCAGCATTAAATACAAAAGCCACAATGCCGCCTTAAGTGCAAGAAGCGCGAGACTTCTTAGACTCTGTGCTTTGATCCTTTCCTATGAGACCAGTATTAGATTCCGATACACCACTGCAGGTTCAATGTGTTCCTTGCACCTTCACATTGACGAAGAATCACAGAAATCGCATCGGAATTAAATACAAACGGCACAATGTCGCCTTAAGTACAAGAATAGAGACTGTTCTTACAGTCGGTGCTTTGAGCATTGCCTGTGAGACCAGTATTAGGTTCCGATACACCACGGCAGGTTCAATGTATTCCTTGGACCTTCACATTGACAACGAAACGAAGAAATCGTATAGGAATTAAATACAAATAGCACAATGCCGCCCTAAGTACAAGAATAGAGACTCTTCTTACAGTCGGTGCTTTGAGCATTCCCTGTGAGACCAGTATTAGTTTGCGAGACACCACTGGAGGTTCAATGTATTCCTTTGACATTCACATTGACGATGAAACACTGAAATTACATCGGAATTAAACACAAAAGGCACAATGCCGCCTTAAGTACAAGAATAGAGACTCTTCTTACAGTCGATGTTTTGAGCATTCCCTGTGAGACCTGTATTACTTTCCCATACACGACTGCAGGTTCAATGTATTCCTTGGACCTTCACATTGATAATTAAACACAGAAATCGCATCGGAATTAAATACAAAAGCCACAATGCCGCCTTAAGTACAAATATAGAGACTCTTCTTACAGTCGGTGCTTTGAGCATTCCCTGTGAGACCAGTATTAGTTTCCAATTCATTCGTGCTGGTTCAATGTATTCCTTGGACATACACATTGACGATGAAACACTGAAATTACATCGAAATTAAATACAAAAGGAACAATGCCGCCTTAAGTGCAAGAAGAGTGAGACATCTTAGAGTCTGTGCTTTGATCCTTTCCTGTGAGACCAGTACTAGTTTGCGATACACCACTGTAGGTTGAATGTGTTCCTTGCACGTTCACATTGACGAAGAAACACAGAAATCGCATCGGAATTAAATACGAAAGGCACAATGCCGCCTTAAGTACAAGAATAGAGACTATTCTTACAGTCGGTGCTTTGAGCATTCCCTGTGAGACCAGTATTAGTTTTCGATACACCACTGCAGGTTCAATGTATTCCTTGTACTTTCGCATTGACGAAGAAACACAGAAATCGCATCGGAACTAAATACAAAAGGCACAATGCCGCAATAAGTACAAGAATGGAGACTCTTCTTACAGTCGTTGCATTGAGCATTCCCTGTGAGACCAGTACTAGTTTCCGATACACCACTGCAGGTTCAATGTATTCCTTGGACTTTCGCATTGACGAAGAAACACAGAAATCGCATCGGAACTAAATACAAAAGGCACAATGCCGCAATAAGTACAAGAATAGAGACTCTTCTTACAGTCGGTGCTTTCAGCATTCCCTGTGAGACCAGTATTATTTTCCGAAACACCACTGCAGGTTCAATGTATTCCTTAGACATACACATTGACGAAGAAACACTGAAATTACACTGGAATTAAATACTAAAGGCACAATGCCATCATAAGTGCAAGAATAGAGACTCCTCTTACAGTCGGAGCTTTGAGCATTCCCTGTGAGACCAGTATTAGTTTCCGATACACCACTGCAGGTTCAATGTATTCCTTGTACCTTCACATTGACGATGAAACACAGAAATCGCATCGGAATTAAATACAAAAGGCACAATGCCGCTTCAGTACAAGAATAGGGACTCTTCTTACAGTCGGTGCTTTGAGCATTTGCTGTGAGACCAGTATTAGTTTTCGATACACCACTGCAGGTTCAATGTATTGCTTGGACATACACGTTGACGATGAAACACAGAAATCGCATCCGAATTAAATACAAAAGGCACAATGCCGCCGTACGTACAAGAATAGAGTCTTTTCTTACAGTCGGTGCTTGGGGCATTCCCTGTGAGACCAGTATTAGTTTCCGATACACCACTCCAGGTTCAATGTATTCCTTGGACATACTTATTGACGATGAAACACTGAAATTATATCGAAATTAAATACAAAAGGCACAATGCCGCCATAAGTGCAAGAATGGAGACTCTTCTTAGTGTCGGTGCATTGAGCATTCCCTGCGAGACATGTATTAGTTTCCGATACACCACTGCAGGTGCGATGAATTCTTTGGACATCCACATTGACGATGAAACACTGAAATTACATCGGAATTAAATACAAAATTCACAATGCCGCCTTAAGTACAAGAATAGAGACTCTCCTTACCGTCGGTGCTTTGAGCATTCCCTGTGAGACCAGTATTAGTTTCCGCTACACCTCTGCAGGTTCAGTTTATTCCTTGGACCTTCACATTGACGATGAAACACAGAAATGTCATCGGAATTAAATAAAAAAGGCACAATGCCGCCTTAAGTACAAGAATAGAGACTATTCTTACAGTCGGTGCTTTGAGCATTCCCTGTGAGACCAGTATAGTTTCCGATACCCCACTGCAGGTTCAATGTATTCCTTAGACATACACATTGACGATGAAACACTGATATTATATCGAAATTAAATACAAACGGCACAATGCCGCCATAAGTGCAAGAATGGAGACTCTTCTTAGTGTCGGTGCTTTGAGCATTCCTTGCGTGACATGTATTAGTTTCCGATACACCACTGCAGGTGCAATGAATTCTTTGGACATTCACATTGACGATGAAACACTGAAATTACATCGGAATTAAATACAAAATTCACAATGCCGCCTTAAGTACAAGAATAGAGACTCTTCTTACCGTCGGTTCTTTGAGCATTCCCTGTGAGACCAGTATTAGTTTCCGATACACCACTGCAGGTTCAATGTATTCCTTAGACATACACATTGACGAAGAAACACTGAAATTACACTGGAATTAAATACAAAAGGCACAAAGCCATCATAAGTGCAAGAATAGAGACTCCTCTTACAGTCGGTGCTTTGAGCATTCCCTGTGAGACCAGTATTAGTTTCCGATACACCACTGCAGGTACAATGTATTCCTTGTACTTTCACATTGACGATGAAACACAGAAATCGCATCCTAATTAAATACAAAAGGCACAATGCCGCTTCAGTACAAGAATAGATACTCTTCTTACAGTCGGTGCTTTGAGCATTTCCTGTGAGACCAGTATTAGTTTCGATACACCACTGCAGGTTCCATGTATTCCTTAGACATACACATTGACGATGAAACACAGAAATTGCATCGGAATTTAATACAAATGGCACAATGCCGCCTTAAGTACAAGAATAGAGACTCTTCTTACATTCGGTGTGTTGAGCATTCCCTGTGAGACCGGTATTAGTTTACGATACACCACTCCAAGTTCAATGTATTCCTTGGACATACTCATTGACGGTGAAACACTGAAATTACATCGGAATTAAATACAAAAGGGACAATGCCATCATAAGTGCAAGAATAGAGACTCCTCTTACAGTCGGTGTTTTGAGCATTCCCTGTGAGACCAGTATTAGTTTCCGATACACCACTCCAGGTTCAATGTAATCCTTGGACATACTCATTGACGATGAAACACTGAAATTACATCCGAATTAAATACAAAAGGAACAATGCCGCATTAACTGCAAGATGAGGGAAACTTCTTAGAGTCTGTGCTTTGATCCTTTCCTGTGAGACCAGTATTAGTTTCCGATACACCACTGCAGGTTCAATGTATTTCTTGGACCTTCGCATTGACGATGAAACACAGAAATCGCATCGGAAATAAATACAAAAGGCGCAATGCCGCAATAAGTACAAGAATAGTGACTCTTCTTACAGTCGTTGCTTTGAGCATTCCCTGTGAGACCAGTATTAGTTTCCGATACACCACTGCAGGTTCAATGTATTCCTTAGACATACACATTGACGATGAAACTCTGAAATTACATCGAAATTAAATACAAAAGGCACAATGCCGCCATAAGTGCAAGATTGGAGACTCTTTTTACAGTCGGTGCTTTGAGCATTCCCTGCGAGACCAGTATTAGTTTCCGATACACCACTGCAGAAACAATGTATTCCTTGGACCTTCACATTGACGATGAAACACAGAAATGGCATCGGAATTAATTACAAATGGCACAATGCAGCCTTAAGTACAAGAATAGAGAGTCTTCTTACCGTCGGTGCTTTGTGCATTCCCTGTGAGACCAGTATTAGTTTCCGATACACCACTGCAGGTTCAATGTATTCCTTGGACCTTCCCATGGACGATGAAAAACAGAAATCGCATTAGAATTAAATACAAAAGGCACAATGCCGCTATAAGTACAAGAATAGAGACTCTTCTTACAGTCGGTGCTTCGAACATTCCCTGTGAGACCAGTATTAGTTTCCGATACACCACTGCAGGTTCAATGTATTCCTTAGACATACACATTGACGAAGAAACACTGAAATTACACTGGAATTAAATACAAAAGGCACAAAGCCATCATAAGTGCAAGAATAGAGACTCCTCTTACAGTCGGTGCTTTGAGCATTCCCTGTGAGACCAGTATTAGTTTCCGATACACCACTGCAGGTACAATGTATTCCTTGTACCTTCACATTGACGATGAAACACAGAAATCGCATCCTAATTAAATACAAAAGGCACAATGCCGCTTCAGTACAAGAATAGATACTCTTCTTACAGTCGGAGCTTTGAGCATTTCCTGTGAGACCAGTATTAGTTTCGATACACCACTGCAGGTTCCATGTATTCCTTAGACATACACATTGACGATGAAACACAGAAATTGCATCGGAATTTAATACAAATGGCACAATGCCGCCTTAAGTACAAGAATAGAGACTCTTCTTACATTCGGTGTGTTGAGCATTCCCTGTGAGACCGGTATTAGTTTACGATACACCACTCCAAGTTCAATGTATTCCTTGGACATACTCATTGACGGTGAAACACTGAAATTACATCGGAATTAAATACAAAAGGAACAATGCCGCATTGACTGCAAGATGAGTGAGACTTCTTAGAGTCTGTGCTTTGATCCTTTCCTGTGAGACCAGTATTAGTTTCCGATACACCACTGCAGGTTCAATGTATTCCTTAGACATACACATTGACGATGAAACTCTGAAATTACATCGAAATTAAATACAAAAGGCACAATGCCGCCATAAGTGCAAGAATAGAGACTCTTCTTCCAGTCGGTGCTTTGAGCATTCCTTACGAGACCAGTATTAGTTTCCGATACACCACTGCAGGTACAATGTATTCCTTGGACATTCACATTGTCGATGAAACACAGAAATGGCGTCGGAATTAAATACAAATGGCACAATGCCGCCTTAAGTACAAGAATAGAGACTCTTCTTACAGTCGGTGCTTTGAGCATTCCCTGTGAGACCAGTATTAGTTTCCGATACACCACTGCAGGTCGAATGTATTCCTTGGACATACATATTGACGATGAAACACAGAAATTACATCAGCATTAAATACAAAAGCCACAATGCCGCCTTAAGTGCAAGAAGCGCGAGACTTCTTAGACTCTGTGCTTTGATCCTTTCCTATGAGACCAGTATTAGATTCCGATACACCACTGCAGGTTCAATGTGTTCCTTGCACCTTCACATTGACGAAGAATCACAGAAATCGCATCGGAATTAAATACAAACGGCACAATGTCGCCTTAAGTACAGGAATAGAGACTGTTCTTACAGTCGGTGCTTTGAGCATTGCCTGTGAGACCAGTATTAGGTTCCGATACACCACGGCAGGTTCAATGTATTCCTTGGACCTTCACATTGACAATGAAACGAAGAAATCGTATAGGAATTAAATACAAATAGCACAATGCCGCACTAAGTACAAGAATAGAGACTCTTCTTACAGTCGGTGCTTTGAGCATTCCCTGTGAGACCAGTATTAGTTTCCGAGACACCACTGGAGGTTCAATGTATTCCTTTGACATTCACATTGACGATGAAACACTGAAATTACATCGGAATTAAACACAAAAGGCACAATGCCGCCTTAAGTACAAGAATAGAGACTCTTCTTACAGTCGATGTTTTGAGCATTCCCTGTGAGACCTGTATTACTTTCCGATACACGACTGCAGGTTCAATGTATTCCTTGGACCTTCACATTGACGATTAAACACAGAAATCGCATCGGAATTAAATACAAAAGCCACAATGCCGCCTTAAGTACAAATATAGAGACTCTTCTTACAGTCGGTGCTTTGAGCATTCCCTGTGAGACCAGTATTAGTTTCCAATTCATTCGTGCTGGTTCAATGTATTCCTTGGACATACACATTGACGATGAAACACTGAAATTACATCGAAATTAAATACAAAAGGAACAATGCCGCCTTAAGTGCAAGAAGAGTGAGACATCTTAGAGTCTGTGCTTTGATCCTTTCCTGTGAGACCAGTACTAGTTTGCGATACACCACTGTAGGTTGAATGTGTTCCTTGCACCTTCACATTGACGAAGAAACACAGAAATCGCATCGGAATTAAATACAAAAAGCACAATGCCGCCTTAAGTACAAGAATAGAGACTATTCTTACAGTCGGTGCTTTGAGCATTCCCTGTGAGACCAGTATTAGTTTTCGATACACCACTGCAGGTTCAATGTATTCCTTGTACTTTCGCATTGACGAAGAAACACAGAAATCGCATCGGAACTAAATACAAAAGGCACAATGCCGCAATAAGTACAAGAATGGAGACTCTTCTTACAGTCGTTGCATTGAGCATTCCCAGTGAGACCAGTACTAGTTTCCGATACACCACTGCAGGTTCAATGTATTCCTTGGACTTTCGCATTGACGAAGAAACACAGAAATCGCATCGGAACTAAATACAAAAGGCACAATGCCGCAATAAGTACAAGAATAGAGACTCTTCTTACAGTCGGTGCTTTCAGCATTCCCTGTGAGACCAGTATTAGTTTCCGATACACCACTGCAGGTTCAATGTATTCCTTAGACATACACATTGACGAAGAAACACTGAAATTACACTGGAATTAAATACAAAAGGCACAATGCCATCATAAGTGCAAGAATAGAGACTCCTCGTACAGTCGGTGCTTTGAGCATTCCCTGTGAGACCAGTATTAGTTTCCGATACACCACTGCAGGTTCAATGTATTCCTTGTACCTTCACATTGACGATGAAACACAGAAATCGCATCGGAATTAAATACAAAAGGCACAATGCCGCTTCAGTACAAGAATAGGGACTCTTCTTACAGTCGGTGCTTTGAGCATTTGCTGTGAGACCAGTATTAGTTTTCGATACACCACTGCAGGTTCAATGTATTGCTTGGACATACACGTTGACGATGAAACACAGAAATCGCATTAGAATTAAATACAAAAGGCACAATGCCGCTATAAGTACAAGAATAGAGACTCTTCTTACAGTCGGTGCTTCGAACATTCCCTGTGAGACCAGTATTAGTTTCCGATACACCACTGCAGGTTCAATGTATTCCTTAGACATACACATTGACGAAGAAACACTGAAATTACACTGGAATTAAATACAAAAGGCACAAAGCCATCATAAGTGCAAGAATAGAGACTCCTCTTACAGTCGGTGCTTTGAGCATTCCCTGTGAGACCAGTATTAGTTTCCGATACACCACTGCAGGTACAATGTATTCCTTGTACCTTCACATTGACGATGAAACACAGAAATCGCATCCTAATTAAATACAAAAGGCACAATGCCGCTTCAGTACAAGAATAGATACTCTTCTTACAGTCGGAGCTTTGAGCATTTCCTGTGAGACCAGTATTAGTTTCGATACACCACTGCAGGTTCCATGTATTCCTTAGACATACACATTGACGATGAAACACAGAAATTGCATCGGAATTTAATACAAATGGCACAATGCCGCCTTAAGTACAAGAATAGAGACTCTTCTTACATTCGGTGTGTTGAGCATTCCCTGTGAGACCGGTATTAGTTTACGATACACCACTCCAAGTTCAATGTATTCCTTGGACATACTCATTGACGGTGAAACACTGAAATTACATCGGAATTAAATACAAAAGGAACAATGCCGCATTGACTGCAAGATGAGTGAGACTTCTTAGAGTCTGTGCTTTGATCCTTTCCTGTGAGACCAGTATTAGTTTCCGATACACCACTGCAGGTTCAATGTATTCCTTAGACATACACATTGACGATGAAACTCTGAAATTACATCGAAATTAAATACAAAAGGCACAATGCCGCCATAAGTGCAAGAATAGAGACTCTTCTTCCAGTCGGTGCTTTGAGCATTCCTTACGAGACCAGTATTAGTTTCCGATACACCACTGCAGGTACAATGTATTCCTTGGACATTCACATTGTCGATGAAACACAGAAATGGCGTCGGAATTAAATACAAATGGCACAATGCCGCCTTAAGTACAAGAATAGAGACTCTTCTTACAGTCGGTGCTTTGAGCATTCCCTGTGAGACCAGTATTAGTTTCCGATACACCACTGCAGGTCGAATGTATTCCTTGGACATACATATTGACGATGAAACACAGAAATTACATCAGCATTAAATACAAAAGCCACAATGCCGCCTTAAGTGCAAGAAGCGCGAGACTTCTTAGACTCTGTGCTTTGATCCTTTCCTATGAGACCAGTATTAGATTCCGATACACCACTGCAGGTTCAATGTGTTCCTTGCACCTTCACATTGACGAAGAATCACAGAAATCGCATCGGAATTAAATACAAACGGCACAATGTCGCCTTAAGTACAGGAATAGAGACTGTTCTTACAGTCGGTGCTTTGAGCATTGCCTGTGAGACCAGTATTAGGTTCCGATACACCACGGCAGGTTCAATGTATTCCTTGGACCTTCACATTGACAATGAAACGAAGAAATCGTATAGGAATTAAATACAAATAGCACAATGCCGCACTAAGTACAAGAATAGAGACTCTTCTTACAGTCGGTGCTTTGAGCATTCCCTGTGAGACCAGTATTAGTTTCCGAGACACCACTGGAGGTTCAATGTATTCCTTTGACATTCACATTGACGATGAAACACTGAAATTACATCGGAATTAAACACAAAAGGCACAATGCCGCCTTAAGTACAAGAATAGAGACTCTTCTTACAGTCGATGTTTTGAGCATTCCCTGTGAGACCTGTATTACTTTCCGATACACGACTGCAGGTTCAATGTATTCCTTGGACCTTCACATTGACGATTAAACACAGAAATCGCATCGGAATTAAATACAAAAGCCACAATGCCGCCTTAAGTACAAATATAGAGACTCTTCTTACAGTCGGTGCTTTGAGCATTCCCTGTGAGACCAGTATTAGTTTCCAATTCATTCGTGCTGGTTCAATGTATTCCTTGGACATACACATTGACGATGAAACACTGAAATTACATCGAAATTAAATACAAAAGGAACAATGCCGCCTTAAGTGCAAGAAGAGTGAGACATCTTAGAGTCTGTGCTTTGATCCTTTCCTGTGAGACCAGTACTAGTTTGCGATACACCACTGTAGGTTGAATGTGTTCCTTGCACCTTCACATTGACGAAGAAACACAGAAATCGCATCGGAATTAAATACAAAAAGCACAATGCCGCCTTAAGTACAAGAATAGAGACTATTCTTACAGTCGGTGCTTTGAGCATTCCCTGTGAGACCAGTATTAGTTTTCGATACACCACTGCAGGTTCAATGTATTCCTTGTACTTTCGCATTGACGAAGAAACACAGAAATCGCATCGGAACTAAATACAAAAGGCACAATGCCGCAATAAGTACAAGAATGGAGACTCTTCTTACAGTCGTTGCATTGAGCATTCCCAGTGAGACCAGTACTAGTTTCCGATACACCACTGCAGGTTCAATGTATTCCTTGGACTTTCGCATTGACGAAGAAACACAGAAATCGCATCGGAACTAAATACAAAAGGCACAATGCCGCAATAAGTACAAGAATAGAGACTCTTCTTACAGTCGGTGCTTTCAGCATTCCCTGTGAGACCAGTATTAGTTTCCGATACACCACTGCAGGTTCAATGTATTCCTTAGACATACACATTGACGAAGAAACACTGAAATTACACTGGAATTAAATACAAAAGGCACAATGCCATCATAAGTGCAAGAATAGAGACTCCTCGTACAGTCGGTGCTTTGAGCATTCCCTGTGAGACCAGTATTAGTTTCCGATACACCACTGCAGGTTCAATGTATTCCTTGTACCTTCACATTGACGATGAAACACAGAAATCGCATCGGAATTAAATACAAAAGGCACAATGCCGCTTCAGTACAAGAATAGGGACTCTTCTTACAGTCGGTGCTTTGAGCATTTGCTGTGAGACCAGTATTAGTTTTCGATACACCACTGCAGGTTCAATGTATTGCTTGGACATACACGTTGACGATGAAACACAGAAATCGCATCCGAATTAAATACAAAAGGCACAATGCCGCCTTAAGTACAAGAATAGAGACTATTCTTACAGTCGGTGCTTTGAGCATTCCCTGTGAGACCAGTATAGTTTCCGATACACCACTGCAGGTTCAATGTATTCCTTAGACATACACATTGACGATGAAACACTGATATTATATCGAAATTAAATACAAAAGGCACAATGCCGCCATAAGTGCAAGAATGGAGACTCTTCTTAGTGTCGGTGCTTTGAGCATTCCCTGCGAGACATGTATTAGTTTCCGATACACCACTGCAGGTGCAATGAATTCTTTGGACATTCACATTGACGATGAAACACTGAAATTACATCGGAATTAAATACAAAATTCACAATGCCGCCTTAAGTACAAGAATAGAGACTCTTCTTACCGTCGGTTCTTTGAGCATTCCCTGTGAGACCAGTATTAGTTTCCGCTACACATCTGCAGGTACAGTTTATTCCTTGGACATTCACATTGACCATGAAACACTGAAATTACATCGGAATTAAATACAAAATTCACAATGCCGCAATAAGTACAAAAATAGTGACTCTTCTTACAGTCGGTGCTTTGAGCTTTCCCTGTGAGACCAGTATTAGTTTCCGGTACACCACTGCAGGTTAAATGTATTCCTTATACATACACATTGACGATGAAACACTGCAATTACACTGGAATTAAATACAAAAGGCACAATGCCATCATAAGTGCAAGAATAGAGACTCCTCTTACAGTCGGTGCTTTGAGCATTCCCTGTGAGACCAGTATTAGATTCCGATACACCACTGCAGGTGCAATGTATTCCTTGTACCTTCACATTGACGATGAAACACAGAAATCGCATCGGAATTAAATACAAATGGCACAATGCCGCTTCAGTACAAGAATAGAGACTCTTCTTACAGTCGGTGCTTTGAGCATTTCCTGTGAGACCAGTATTAGTTTCCGAAACACCACTGCAGATTCAATGTATTGCTTGGACATACACGTTGACGATGAAACAAAGAAATCGCATCCGAATTAAATACAAAAGGCACAATGCCGCCTTACGTACTAGAATAGAGATTTTTCTTCCAGTCGGTGCTTTGAGCATTCCCTGTGAGACCAGTATTAGTTTCCGATACACCACTCCAGGTTTAATGTAATCCTTGGACATACTCATTGACGATGAAACACTGAAATTACATCCGAATTAAATACAAAAGGAACAATGCCGCATTAACTGCAAGATGAGGGAAACTTCTTAGAGTCTGTGCTTTGATCCTTTCCTGTGAGACCAGTATTAGTTTCCGATACACCACTGCAGGTTCAATGTATTCCTTAGACATACACATTGACGATGCAACACTGAAATTACATCGGAATTAAATACAAAAGGCACAATGCCGCTTCAGTACAAGAATAGATACTCTTCTTACAGTCGGAGCTTTGAGCATTTCCTGTGAGACCAGTATTAGTTTCCGATACACCACTGCAGGTTCCATGTATTCCTTAGACATACACATTGACGATGAAACACAGAAATTGCATCGGAATTTAATACAAATGGCACAATGCCGCCTTAAGTACAAGAATAGAGACTCTTCTTACATTCGGTGTGTTGAGCATTCCCTGTGAGACCGGTATTAGTTTACGATACACCACTCCAAGTTCAATGTATTCCTTGGACATACTCATTGACGGTGAACCACTGAAATTACATCGGAATTAAATACAAAAGGAACAATGCCGCATTGACTGCAAGATGAGTGAGACTTCTTAGAGTCTGTGCTTTGATCATTTCCTGTGAGACCAGTATTAGTTTCCGATACACCACTGCAGGTTCAATGTATTCCTTAGACATACACATTGACGATGCAACACTGAAATTACATCGGAATTAAATACAAAAGGCACAATGCCGCCATAAGTGCAAGAATAGAGACTCTTCTTCCAGTCGGTGCTTTGAGCATTCCCTGCGAGACCAGTATTAGTTTCCGATACACCACTGCAGGTACAATGTATTCCTTGGACCTTCACATTGTCGATGAAACACAGAAATGGCGTCGGAATTAAATACAAACGGCACAATGCCGCCTTAAGTACAAGAATAGAGAGTCTTCTTACAGTCGGTGCTTTGAGCATTCCCTGTGAGACCAGTATTAGTTTCCCATACACCACTGCAGGTTCAATGTATTCCTTGGACCTTCGCATTGGCGATGAAATACAGACATGGCATCGGAATTAAATACAAAAGGCACAATGCCGACTTAAGTACAAGAATAGAGACTCTTCTTACAGTCGGTGCTTTGAGCATTCCCTGTGAGACCAGTATTAGTTTCCGATACACCACTGCAGGTCGAATGTATTTCTTGGACATACATATTGACGATGAAACACAGAAATTACATCAGCATTAAATACAAAAGCCACAATGCCGCCTTAAGTGCAAGAAGCGCGAGACTTCTTAGACTCTGTGCTTTGATCCTTTCCTATGAGATCAGTATTAGATTCCGATACACCACTGCAGGTTCAATGTGTTCCTTGCACCTTCACATTGACGAAGAATCACAGAAATCGCATCGGAATTAAATACAAACGGCACAATGTCGCCTTATGTACAAGAATAGAGACTGTTCTTACAGTCGGTGCTTTGAGCATTGCCTGTGAGACCAGTATTAGGTTCCGATACACCACGGCAGGTTCAATGTATTCCTTGGACCCTCACATTGACAATGAAACAGAAATCGTATAGGAATTAAATACAAATAGCACAATGCCGCCTTAAGTACAAGAATAGAGACTCTTCTTACAGTCGGTGCTTTGAGCATTCCCTGTGAGACCAGTATTAGTTTCCCAGACACCACTGGAGGTTCAATGTATTCCTTTGACAGTCACATTGACGATGAAACACTGAAATTACATCGGAATTAAACACAAAAGGCACAATGCCGCCTTAAGTACAAGAATAGAGACTCTTCTTACAGTCGATGTTTTGAGCATTCCCTGTGAGACCTGTATTACTTTCCGATACACGACTGCAGGTTCAATGTATTCCTTGGACCTTCACATTGACGATTAAACACAGAAATCGCATCGGAATTAAATACAAAAGCCACAATGCCGCCTTAAGTACAAATATAGAGACTCTTCTTACAGTCGCTGCTTTGAGCATTCCCTGTGAGACCAGTATTAGTTTCCAATACATTCGTGCTGGTTCAATGTATTCCTTGGACATACACATTGACGATGAAACACTGAAATTACATCGAAATTAAATACAAAAAAACAATGCCGCCTTAAGTGCAAGAAGAGTGAGACATCTTAGAGTCTGTGCTTTGATCCTTTCCTGTGAGACCAGTACTAGTTTGCGATACACCACTGTAGGTTGAATGTGTTCCTTGCACCTTCACATTGACGAAGAAACACAGAAATCGCATCGGAATTAAATACAAAAGGCACAATGCCGCCTTAAGTACAAGAATAGAGACTGTTCTTACAGTCGGTGCTTTGAGCATTGCCTGTGAGACCAGTATTAGTTTCCGATACACCACTGTAGTTTCAAAGAATTCCTTGGACATTCACATTAACGATGAAACACTGAAATTACATCGGAATGAAATACAAAAGGCACAATGCCGCCTTAAGTACCAGAATAGAGACTCTTCATACAGTCGGTGCTTTGAGCATTCCCCGTGAGACCAGTGTTAGTTTCCGATACACCACTGCAGGTTCAATGTATTCCTCGGACATACACATTGACGATGAAACACTGAAATCACATCGGAATTAAATACAAAAAGGCACAATGCCGCCATAAGTGCAAGAAGTGTGAGACTTCTTAGAGTGTGTGGTTTGATCCTTTCCTGTGCGACCTGTATTAGTTTTCGATACGCCACTTCAGGTTCAATGTATTCCTTGGACCTTCAAATTGACAATAATACACAGTAATCGCATCGGAATTAAATACAAAAGGCATAATGCCAATTTCAGTACAAGAATAGAGGCTGTTCTTACAGTCGGTGCTTTGAGCATTCCCTGTGAGACCAGTATTAGTTTTCGATACACCACTGCAGATTCAATGGTCTCCTTGGACCTTCAATTTGACGATGATACACAGAAATCGCATCGGAATCAAATACAAAAGGCACAATGCCGCCTTAAGTACAAGAATAGAGACTCTTCTTACAGTCGGTGCTTTGAGCATTCCCTGTGAGACCAGTAATAGTTTCCGCTACACCTCTGCAGGTTCAATGTATTCCTTGGACCTTCACATTGACGATGAAACGCAGAAATCGCAACGGAATTAAATACAAAAGGTACAATGCCGCCTTAAGTACAAGAATAGAGACTCTTCCTACAGTCGGTGCTTTGAGCATTCCCTGTGAGACCAGTATTAGTTTCCGATACGCCAGTGCCGGTTCAATGTATTCCTTGGACCTTCAAATTGACGATGATACACAGAAATCGCTTCGGAATTAAATACAAAAGCCACAATGCCGCCTTAAGTTCAAGAATAGAGACTCTTCTTACATTCGGTGCTTTGAGCATTCCCTGTGAGACCAGTATTAGTTTCCGATACACCACTGCAGGTTCAATGTATTCCTTGGACCTTCACATTGACGATGAAACACAGAAGTCGCATCGGAATTAAATACAAAAGGCATAATGCCGCCTTAAGTACAAGAATAGAGACTCTTCTTACAGTCGGTGCTTTGAGGATGCCCTGTGAGACCAGTATTAGTTTCCGCTACACCTCTGCAGGTTCAGTTTGTTCCTTGGACCTTCACATTGACGATGAAACACAGAAATGGCTTCGGAATTAAATACAAAAGGCACAATGCCGCCCTAAGTACAAGAATAGAGACTCTTCTTACAGTCGGTGCTTTGAGCATTCTCTGTGAGACCAGTAATAGTATCCGATTCACCACTGCAGGTTCGATCTATTCCTTGGACATTCACATTGACGATGAAACACTGAAATTACATCGGAATTAAATACAAAAGGAACAATGCCGCCTTAAGTACAAGAATAGAGATTCTTCTTACCGACGGTGCTTTGAACATTCCCTGTGAGACCAGTATTAGTTTCCGATACACCACTGCAATTTCAGTGTATTCCTTGGACTTTCACATTGAGGATGAAGCACATAAATCGCATCGGAATGAAATACAAAAGGAACAATGCCGCCTTAAGTACAAGAATAGGGACTCTTCTTACAGTCGGTGCTTCGAGCATTCCCTGTGAGACCAGTATTAGTTTCCGATACACCACTGGAGGTTCAAAGAATTCCTTGGACATTCACTTTGACGATGAAACACTGAAATCACATCGGAAATAAATACAAAAAGGCACAATGCCGCCATAAGTGCAAGAAGAGTGAGACTTCTTAGAGTGTGTGTTTTGATCCTTTCCTGTGCGACCTGTATTAATTTTCGATACGCCAGTGCCGGTTCAATGTATTCCTTGGACCTTCAAATTGACGATGATACACAGAAATCGCTTCGGAATTAAATACAAAAGCCACAATGCCATCTTAAGTGCAAGAATAGAGGCTGTTCTTACAGTCGGTGCTTTGAGCATTCCCTGTGAGACCAGTATTAGTTTCCGACACACCACTGCAGGTTCAATGTATTCCTTGGACCTTCACATTGACGATGAAACACAGAAATCGCATCGGAATCAAATACAAAAGGCACAATGCCGCCTTAAGTACAAGAATAGAGACTCTTCTTACAGTCGGTGCTTTGAGCATTCCCTGTGAGACCAGTATTAGTTTCCGCTACACCTCTGCAGGCTCAATGTATTCCTTGGACCTTCAAATTGACGATGATACAGAGAAATCGCATCGGAATTAAATACAAAAGCCACAATGCCGCCTTAAGTTCAAGAATAGTGACTCTTCTTTCTGTCGGTGCTTTGAGCGTTCCCTGTGAGACCAGTATTAGTTTCCGATACACCACTGGAGGTTCAATGAATTCCTTGGACATTTACATTGACGATGAAACACTGAAATTACATCGGAATTAAATACAAAATTCACAATGCCGCCTTAAGTACAAGAATAGAGACTCTTCTTACCTTCGGTGCTTTGAGCATTCCCTGTGAGACCAGTATTAGTTTCCGATACACCATTGCAGGTTCAATGTATTCCTTGGAACTTCACATTGACGATGAGCACAGTAATCGCATCGGAATTAAATACAAAAGGCACAATGCCGCCTTAAGTACAAGAATAGAGACTCTTCTTACAGTCGGTTCTTTGAGCATTTCCTGTGAGACCAGTATTTGTTTCCGCTACACCTCTGCAAGTTCAGATTATTCCTTGGACCTTCACATTGACGATGAAACCCTCTAAATGGCATCGGAGTTAAATACAAAAGCCACAATGCCGCCTTAAGTACAAGAATAGAGACTCTTCTTACAGTCGGTGCTTTGAGCATTCCCTGTGAGACCAGTATTAGTTTCCGATACACCACTGCAGGTTCAATGTATTCCTTGGAACTTCACATTGACGATGAAACACAGAAATCGCATCGGAATTAAATACAAAATGCACAATGCCGCCTTAAGTACAAGAATAGAGTCTCTTCTAACTGTCGGTGCTTTGAGCAATCCCTGTGAGACCAGTATTAGTTTCCGCTACGACTCTGCTGGTTCAGTTTATTCCTGGGACCTTCAGATTGACGATGAAACACAGAAATGGCATTGGAATTAAATACAAAATTCTCAATGCCGCCTTACGTACAAGAATAGAGACTCTTCTTACAGTCGGTACTTTGAGCATGCCCTGTGAGACCAGTATTAGTTTCCGAAACATCACTGCAGGTTTAATGTATTCCTTGGAACTTCACATTGACGATGAAACACAGAAATGGTATCGGAATTAAATACAAAAGGCACAATGCCGCCTTAAGTACAAGAATAAATTCTCTTCTTACAGTCGGTACTTTGAGCATTCCCTGTGAGACCAGTATTAGTTTCCGCTACACCTCTGCAGGTTCAGTTTATTCCTTGGACCTTCACATTCACGATGAAACACGGAAATGGCATCGGAATTAAATACAAATGGCACAATGCCGCCTTAAGTACAAGAATAGAGACTCTTCTTACAGTCGGTGCTTTGAGCATTCCCTGTGAGACCAGTATTAGTTTCCGCCACACCTCTGCAGGTTCAGTTTATTCCTTGGACCTTCACATTGACGATGAAACACAGAAATGGCATCGGAATTAAATACCAAAGGCACAATGCCGCCTTAAGTACAAGAATAGAGAATCTTCTTACAGTCGGTGCTTTGAGCATTCGCTGTGAGACCAGTAATAGTTTCCGCTACACCTCTGCAGGTTCAGTTTATTCCTTGGACCTTCACATTGACGATGAAACACAGAAATGGCATCGGAATTAAATACAAAAGGCACAATGCCGCCTTAAGTACAAGAATAGAGACTCTTCTTACAGTCGGTGCCTTGAGCATTCCCTGTGAGACCAGTATTAGTTTCCGATACACCACTGCAGGTTAAATGTATTCCTTGGAACTTCACATTGGCGATGAAACACAGAAATCGCATCGGCATTAAATACAAAACGCACAATGCCTTCTTAAGTACAAGAATAGAGACTCTTCTTACAGTCGGTGCTTTGAGCATTCCCTGTGAGACCAGTATTCGTTTCCGCTACACCTCTGCAGGTTCAGTTTATTCCTTGGACCTTCACATTGTCGATGAAACACAGAAATGTCATCTTAATTAAATACAAAGGGCACAATGCCGCCTTAAATACAAGAATAGAGACTCTTCTTACAGTCGGTACTTTGAGCATGCCCTGTGAGACCAGTATTAGTTTCCGATACACCACTGCAGGTTCAGTTTATTCCTTGGACCTTCACATTGACGATGAAACACAGAAATGGCATCGGAATTAAATACAAAAGGCACAATGCCGCCTTAAGTACAAGAACAGAGTCTCTTCTTACTGTCGGTGCTTTGAGCAATCCCTGTGAGACCAGTATTAGTTTCCGCTACGCCTCTGCTGGTTCAGTTTATTCCTTGGACCTTCAGATTGACGATGAAACACAGAAATGGCATTGGAATTAAATACAAAAGGCACAATGCCGCCTTAAGTACAAGAATAGAGACCCTTCTTACAGTCGGTATTTTGAGCATGCCCTGTGAGACCAGTATTAGTTTCCGATACAACACTGCAGGTTCAATGTATTCCTTGGAACTTCAAATTAACGATGAAACACAGGAA
Source organism: Schistocerca serialis cubense (assembly GCF_023864345.2). Taxonomy (NCBI): domain Eukaryota; kingdom Metazoa; phylum Arthropoda; class Insecta; order Orthoptera; family Acrididae; genus Schistocerca; species Schistocerca serialis. The sequence continues at coordinate 35,112,318 of NC_064643.1, read as the reverse complement.
TCGCATCGGAATTAAATACCAAAGGCACAATGCCGCCTTACGTACAAGAATAGAGACTCTTCTTACAGTCGGTGCTTTAAGCATTCCCTGTGAGACCAGTATTAGTTTAACCTACACCTCTGCAGGTTCAGTTTATTCCTAGGACCTTCACATTGACGATGAAACACAGAAATGGAATCGGAATTAAATACAAAAGGCACAATGCCGCCTTAAGTACAAGAATAAAGACTCTTCTTACAGTCGGTGCCTTGGGCATTCCCTGTGAGACCAGTATTAGTTTCCGATACACCACTGCAGGTTCAATGTATTCCTTGGACCTTCACATTGACGATGAAACACAGAAATCGCACCGGAATTAAATACAAAAAGCACAATGCCGCCTTAAGTACAAGAATAGTGACTCTTCTTACAGTCGGTGCTTTCAGCATTCCCTGTGAGACTAGTATTAGTTTCCGCTACACCCCTGCAGATTCAGTTTATTTTTTGAACCTTCACATTGACAATGAAACACAGAAATCGCATCGGAATTAAATACAAAAAGGCACAATGCCGCCTTAAGTACAAGAATAGAGACTCTTCTTACAGTCGGTGCTTTGAGCATTCCCTGTGAGACCAATATTAGTTTCCGCTACACCTCTGCAGGTCCAATGTATTCCTTGGACCTTCACTTTGACGATGATACACAGAAATGGCATCGGAAATAACTACAAAAGGCACAATGCCGCCTTAAGTACAAGAATAGAGACTCTTCTTACAGTCGGTGCTTTGAGCATTCCCTGTGAGACCAGTATTAGTTTCCGATACACCACTGGAGGTTCAATGTATTCCTTGGACCTTCACATTGACGATGAAACACAGAAATCGCATCGGAATTAAATACAAAAGGCGCAATGCCGCCTTAAGTACAAGAATATAGACACGTCTTACAGTCGGTGCTTTGAGCATTCCCTGTGAGACCAGTATTAGTTCCCGCTACACCTCTGCATGTTCAGTTTATTCCTTGGACCTTCAGATTGACGATGAAACACAGAAATGGCATTGGAATTAAATACAAAAGGCACAATGCCGCCTTAAATACAAGAATAGAGACTCTTCTTACAGTCGGTACTTTGAGCATGCCCTGTGAGACCAGTATTAGTTTCCGATACACCACTGCAGGTTCAGTTTATTCCTTGGACCTTCACATTGACGATGAAACACAGAAATGGCATTGGAATTAAATACAAAAGGCACAATGCCGCCTTAAGTACAAGAATAGAGACTCTTCTTACAGTCGGTACTTTGAGCATGCCCTGTGAGACCAGTATTAGTTTCCGATACAACAATGCAGGTTCAATGTATTCCTTGGAACTTCACATTGACGATGAAACACAGGAATCGCATCGGAATTAAATACCAAAGGCACAATGCCGCCTTAAGTACAAGAATAGAGACTCTTCTTACAGTCGGTGCTTTGAGCATTCCCTGTGAGACCAGTATTAGTTTCACCTACACCTCTGCAGGTTCAGTTTATTCCGAGGACCTTCACATTGACGATGAAACACAGAAATGGAATCGGAATTAAATACAAAAGGCACAATGCCGCCTTAAGTACAAGAATAGAGACTCTTCTTACAGTCGGTGCTTTGAGCATTCCCTGTGTGACCAGTATTAGTTTCCGCTACACCTCTGCAGGTTCAGTTTATTCCTTGGACCTTCACATTGACGATGAAACACAGGAATCGCATCGGAATTAAATACAAAAGGCACAATGCCGCCTTAAGTACAAGAATTGAGACCCTTCTTACAGTCGGTGCTGTGAGCATTCCCTGTGAGATCAGTATTAGTTTCCGATAGACCACTGCAGGTTCAATGTATTCCTTGGAAGCTCACATTGACGATGAAACACAGAAATCGCATCAGAATCAAATACAAAAGGCACAATGCCGCCTTAAGTACAAAAATAGTGACTCTTCTTACTGTCGGTGCTTTGAGCATTCCCTGTGAGACCAGTATTAGTTTCCGATACACCTCTGCAGGTTCAGTTTATTCCTTGGACTTTCACACTGACGATGAAACACAGAAATGGCATCGGAATTAAATACAAAAGGCACAATGCCGCCTTAAGTACAAGAATAGAGACTCTTCTTACAGTCGGTGCCTTGGGCATTCCCTGTGAGACCAGTATTAGTTTCCGATACACCACTGCAGGTTCAATGTATTCCTTGGACCTTCACATTGACGATGAAACACAGAAATCGCACCGGAATTAAATACAAAAATGCACAATGCCGCCTTAAGTACAAGAATAGAGACTCTTCTTACAGTCGGTGCTTTGAGCATTCCCTGTGAGACCAGTATTAGTTTCCGCTACACCTCTGCAGGTCCAATGTATCCCTTGGACCTTCACTTTGACGATGATACACAGAAATCGCATCGGAATTAAATACAAAAGGCACAATGCCGCCTTAAGTACAAGAATAGAGACTCTTCTTACAGTCGGTGCTTTGAGCATTCCCTGTGAGACCAGTATTAGTTTAAGATACACCACTGGAGGTTCAATGTATTCCTTGGATCTTCACATTGACGATGAAACACAGAAATCGCATCGGAATTAAATACAAAAGGCGCAATGCCGCCTTAAGTACAAGAATAGAGACACTTCTTACAGTCGGTGCTTTGAGCATTCCCTGTGAGACCAGTATTAGTTTCCGCTACACCTCTGCATGTTCAGTTTATTCCTTGGACCTTCACATTGACGATGAAACACAGAAATGGCATCGGAATTAAATACAAATGGCACAATGCCGCCTTAATTACAAGAATAGAGACTCTTCTTACAGTCGGTGCTTTGAGCATTCCCGGTGAGACCAGTATTAGTTTCCGATACACCACTGCATTTTCAATGTGTTCCTTGGACCTTCACATTGACGATGAAACACAGAAATCGCATAGGAATTAAATCCAAAACGCACAATGCCGCCTTAAGTACAGGAATACAGACTCTACTTACAGTCGGTGCTTTGAGCATTCCCTGCGAGACCAGTATTAGTTTCCGATACACCACTGCAGGTTCAATGTATTCCTTGGACCTTCACATTGACGATGAAATACAGATATCGCATCGGAATTAAATACAAAAGGCACAATGCCGCCTTAAGTACAAGAATAGAGACTCTTCTTACAGTCTGTGATTTGAGCATACCCTGTGAGACCAGTAATAGTATCCGATACACCACCGCCGGTTCAATCTATTCATTGGACATACACATTTGCGATGAAACACTGAGATTACATCAGAATTAAATACAAACGGAACAATGCCGCCTTAAGTACAAGAATAGAGACTGTTCTCACCGTCGGTGCTTTGAGCATTCCCTTTGAGACCAGTATTAGTTTCCGCTACACCTCTGCAGGTACAGTTTATTCCATGGACCTTCACATTGACGATGAAACACAGAAATGGCATCGGAATTAAATAGAAAAGGCACAATGCCGCCTTAAGTACAAGAATAGAGACTCTTCTTACAGTCGGTGCTTTGAGCATTCCCTGTGAGACCAGTATTAGTTTCCGATACACCACTGCTGGTTCAATGTATTCCTTGGACGTTCACATTGACGATGAAAAACAGAAATGGCATCGGTATTAAATACAAAAGACACAATGCCGCTTAAGTACAAGAATAGAGACTCTTCTTACAGTCGGTGTTTGGGCATTCCCTGTGAGACCAGTATCAGTTTCCGATACACCATTGCAGGTTCAATGTATTCCTCGGACCGTCACATTGACGATGAAACACAGAAATCGCATCGGAATTAAATCCAAATGCACAATGCCGCCTTAAGTACAAGAACACAGACTCTACTTACAGTCGGTGCTTTGAGCATTCCCTGTGAGACCAGTATTAGTTTCCGATACACCACTGCAGGTTCAATGTATTCCTTGAACCTTCACATTGACGATAAAACGCAGAAATCGCATCGGAATTAAATACAAAAGGCACAATGCCGCCTTAAGTACAAGAATAGAGACTCTTGTTACAGTCGGTGCTTTGAGTATTCCCTGTGAGACCAGTATTAGTTTCCGATACGCCACTGCAGGTTAAATGTATTCCTTGGACCTTCAAATTGACGATGATACACAGAAATCGCATCGGAATTAAATACAAAAGGCACAATGCCGCCTTAAGTACAAGAATAGAGACTCCTCTTACAGTCGGTGCTTTGAGCATTCCCTGTGAGACCAGTATTAGTTTCCGATACACCACTGCAGGTTCAATGAATTCCTTGGACCTTCACATTGACGATGATACACAGAAATGGCATCGGAATTAAATACAAAAGGCACAATCCCGCCTTAAGTACGAGAATAGAGAGTCTTCTTACAGTCGGTGCTTTGAGCATTCCCTGTGAGACCAGTATTAGTTTCCGATACACCACTGCAGGTTCAATGTATTCCTTGGACCTTCACATTGACGATGAAACACAGAAATCGCATCGGAATTAAATCCAAAACGCACAATGCCGCCTTAAGTACAAGAATAGAGACACTTCTTACAGTCGGTGCTTTGAGCATTCCCTGTGAGACCAGTAACAGTATCCGATACACCACTGCAGGTTCAATCTATTCCTTAGACATACACATCGACGATGAAACACTGAAATTACATCGGAATTAAATACAAAAGGCATAATGCCGCCTTAAGTACAAGGATAGAGACTCTTCTTACCGTCGGTGCTTTGAGCACTCCCTGTGAGACCAGTATTAGTTTCCGCTACACCTCTGAAGGTTCAGTTTATTCCTTGGACCTTCACATTGACGATGAAACACAGAAATGGCATCGGAATTAAATACAAAAGGCACAATGTCGCCTTAAGTACAAGAATAGAGACTCTTCTTACAGTCGGTGCTTTGAGCATTCCCTGTGAGACCAGTATTAGTTTCCGCTACACCTCTGCAGTTTCAGTTTATTCCTTGGACCTTCACATTAGCGATGAAACACAGATAAGTCATCGGAATTAAATACAAAAGGCACAATGCCGCCTTAAGTACAAGAATAGAGACTCTTCTTACAGTCGGTGCTTTGAGCATTCCCTGTGAGACCAGTAATAGTATCCGATACACCACTGCAGGTTCAATGTATTCCTTGGACATACACATTGACGATGAAACACAGAAATCGCATCGGAATTAAATACAAAAGGCACAATGCCACCTTAAGTACAAGAATAGAGACTCTTCTTACAGTCGGTGCTTTGAGCATTGCCTGTGAGACCAGTAATAGTATTCGATACACCACTGCAGGTTCAATGTATTCCTTCGACCTTCACATTGACGATGAAACACAGAAATGGCGTCGGAATTAAATACAAAAGGCACAATTCCGCCTTAAGTACAAGAAAAGAGACTTTTCTTACAGTCGGTGCTTTTGAGCATTCCCTGTGAGACCATTATTAGTTTCTGCTACACCTCTGCAGGTTCAATGTATTCCTTGGACCTTCACATTGACGAGGAAACACAGGAATGGCATCGGAATTAAATACAAAAGGCACAGTGCCGCCTTAAGTACAAGAATAGAGACTCTTCTTACAGTCGGTGCTTTTGAGCATTCCCTGTGAGACCATTATTAGTTTCTGCTACACCTCTGCAGGTTCAATGTATTCCTTGGACCTTCACATTGACGAGGAAACACAGAAATGGCATCGGAATTAAATACAAAAGGCACAATGAGGCCTTAAGTACAAGAATAGAGACTGTTCTTACAGTCGGTGTTTTGAGCATTCCCTGTGAGACCAGTATTAGTTTCCGCTACCCCTCTGCAGGATCAGTTTATTCCTTGGACCTTCACATTGACGATGAAACACAGAAATGGCATCGGAATTAAATACAAAAGGCACAATGCCGCCTTAAGTACAAGAATAGAAACTCTTCTTACAGTCGGTGCTTTGAGCATTCCCTGTGAGACCAGTAATAGTACCCGATACACCACTGCAGGTTCAATGTATTCCTTGGACCTTCACATTGACGATGAAACACAGAAATGGTATCGGAATTCAATACAAAATGCACAATGCCGCCTTAAGTACAAGAATAGAGAGTCTTCTTACAGTCGGTGCTTTGAGCACTCCCTGTGAGACCAGTAATAGTATCCGATACACCACTGCAGGTTCAATGTATTCCTTGGACCATCACATTGACGATGAAACACAGAAATGGCATCGGAATTAAATACAAAAGGCACAATGCCGCCTTAAGTACAAGAATAGAGACTCTTCATACAGTCGGTGCTTTGAGCATTCCCTGTGAGACCAGTATTAGTTTCCGCTACACCTCTGCAGGTTCAGTTTATTCCTTGGACCTTCACATTGACGATGAAACACAGAAATGGCATCGGAATGAAATACAAAAGGCACAATGCCGCCTTAAGTACAAGAATAGAGACTCTTCTTACCGTCGGTGCTTTGAGCATTCCCTGTGAGACCAGTATTAGTTTCCGCTACACCTCTGCAGGTTCAGTTTATTCCATGGACCTTCACATTGACGATGAAACACAGAAATGGCATCGGAATTAAAAACAAAAGACACAATGCCGCCTTAAGTACAAGAATAGAGACTCTTCTTACATTCGGTGCTTTGAGCGTTCCCTGTGAGACCAGTATTAGTTTCCACTTCACCTCTGCAGGTTCAATGTATTCCTTGGACCTTCGCATTGACGATGAAACACAGAAATCGCATCGGAATTAAATACAAAGGGCACAATGCCGCCTTAAGTACAAGAATAGAGACTCTTCTTACAGTCGGTGCTTTGAGCAGTCCCTGTGAGACCAGTAATAGTACCCGATACACCACTGCAGGTTCAATGTATTCCTTGGACCTTCACATTGACGATGAAACACAGAAATGGCATCCGAATTAAATACAAAAGGCACAATGCCGCCTTAAGTACAAGAATAGAGACTCTTCTTACCGTCGGTTCTTTGAGCATTCCCTGTGAGACCAGTATTAGTTTCCGCTACACCTCTGCAGTTTCAGTTTATTCCTTGGACATTCACATTGACGATGAAACACAGAAATGGTATCGGAATTAAATACAAAAAGCACAATGCCGCCTTAAGTACAAGAATAGAGACTCTTCTTACAGTCGCTGCTTTAAGCATTCCCTGTGAGACAAGTAATAGTATCCGATACACCACTGCAGGTTAAATGTATTCCTTGGACCATCACATTGACGATGAAACACAGAAATGGCATCGGAATAAAATACAAAAGGCACAATGCCGCCTTAAGTACAAGAATAGAGACTCTTCTTCCTGTCGGTGCTTTGAGCATTCCCTGTGAGACCAGTAATAGTATCCGATACACCACTGCAGGTTCAATGTATTCCTTGGACGATCACATTGACGATGAAACACAGAAATGGTATCGGAATTAAATACAAAAGGCACAATGCCGCCTTAAGTACAAGAATAGAGACTCTTCTTACAGTCGGTATTTTGAGCATTCCCTGTGAGACCGGTAATAGTATCCGATACACCACTGCAGGTTCAATGTATTCCTTGGACCATCACATTGACGATGAAACACAGAAATGGAATCGGAATTAAATACAAAAGGCACAATGCCGCCTTAAGTACAAGAATAGAGACTCTTCTTACAGACGGTGCTTTGAGCATTCCCTGTGAGACCAGTATAAGTTTCCGCTACACCTCTGCAGGTTCAGATTATTCCTTGGACCTTCACATTGACGATGAAACACAGAAATGGCATCGGAATTAAATACAAAAGGCGCAATGCCGCTTTAAGTACAAGAATAGAGACCCTTCTTACCGTCGGTGTTTGAGCATTCCCAGTGAGACCAGTATCACTTTCCGCTACACCTCTGCAGGTTCAGTTTATTACTTGTACCTTCACACTGACGATGAAACACAGAAATGGCATCGGAATTAAATACAAAAGGCACAATGCCGCCTTAAGTACAAGAATGGAGACTCTTCTTATAGTCTGTGCTTTGAGCATTCCCTGTGGGACCAGTATTAGTTACCGCTACACCTCTGCTGGTTCAGTTTATTCCTTGGACCTTCACATTGACGATGAAACACAGAAACGGCATCGGAATTAAATACAAAAGGCACAATGCCGCCTTAAGTACAAGAATAGAGACTCTTCTTACAGTCTGTGTTTTGAGCATTCCCTGTGAGACCAGTAATAGTATCCGATACACCACTGCAGGTTCAATGTATTCCTTGGACATACACATTGACGATGAAACACAGAAATCGCATCGGAATTAAATACAAAAGGCACAATGCCGCCTTAAGTACAAGAATAGAGACTCTTCTTATTGTCGGTGCTTTAAGCATTCCCTGTGAGACCAGTAATAGTATCCGATACACCACTGCAGGTTCAATGTATTCCTTGGACCATCACATTGACGATGAAACACAGAAATGGCATCGGAATTAAATACAAAAGGCACAATGCCGCCTTAAGTACAAGAATAGAGACTCTTCTTCCTGTCGGTGCTTTGAGCATTCCCTGTGAGACCAGTAATAGTATCCGATACACCACTGCAGGTTCAATGTATTCCTTGGACGTTCACATTGTCGATGAAACACAGAAATGGAATCGGAATTAAATACAAAAGGCACAATGCCGCCTTAAGTACAAAAATAGAGACTCTTCTTACAGACGGTGCTTTGAGCATTCCCTGTGAGACCAGTATTAGTTTCCGCTACACCTCTGAAGGTTCAGTTTATTCCTTGGACCTTCACATTGACGATGAAACACAGAAATGGCATCGGAATTAAATACAAAAGGCACAATGTCGCCTTAAGTACAAGAATAGAGACTCTTCTTACAGTCGGTGCTTTGAGCATTCCCTGTGAGACCAGTATTAGTTTCCGCTACACCTCTGCAGTTTCAGTTTATTCCTTGGACCTTCACATTAGCGATGAAACACAGATAAGTCATCGGAATTAAATACAAAAGGCACAATGCCGCCTTAAGTACAAGAATAGAGACTCTTCTTACAGTCGGTGCTTTGAGCATTCCCTGTGAGACCAGTAATAGTATCCGATACACCACTGCAGGTTCAATGTATTCCTTGGACATACACATTGACGATGAAACACAGAAATCGCATCGGAATTAAATGCAAAAGGCACAATGCCACCTTAAGTACAAGAATAGAGACTCTTCTTACAGTCGGTTCTTTGAGCATTGCCTGTGAGACCAGTAATAGTATTCGATACACCACTGCAGGTTCAATGTATTCCTTCGACCTTCACATTGACGATGAAACACAGAAATGGCGTCGGAATTAAATACAAAAGGCACAATTCCGCCTTAAGTACAAGAAAAGAGACTTTTCTTACAGTCGGTGCTTTTGAGCATTCCCTGTGAGACCATTATTAGTTTCTGCTACACCTCTGCAGGTTCAATGTATTCCTTGGACCTTCACATTGACGAGGAAACACAGGAATGGCATCGGAATTAAATACAAAAGGCACAATGCCGCCTTAAGTACAAGAATAGAGACTCTTCTTACAGTCGGTGCTTTTGAGCATTCCCTGTGAGACCATTATTAGTTTCTGCTACACCTCTGCAGGTTCAATGTATTCCTTGGACCTTCACATTGACGAGGAAACACAGAAATGGCATCGGAATTAAATACAAAAGGCACAATGAGGCCTTAAGTACAAGAATAGAGACTGTTCTTACAGTCGGTGTTTTGAGCATTCCCTGTGAGACCAGTATTAGTTTCCGCTACCCCTCTGCAGTATCAGTTTATTCCTTGGACCTTCACATTGACGATGAAACACAGAAATGGCATCGGAATTAAATACAAAAGGCACAATGCCGCCTTAAGTACAAGAATAGAAACTCTTCTTACAGTCGGTGCTTTGAGCATTCCCTGTGAGACCAGTAATAGTACCCGATACACCACTGCAGGTTCAATGTATTCCTTGGACCTTCACATTGACGATGAAACACAGAAATGGTATCGGAATTCAATACAAAATGCACAATGCCGCCTTAAGTACAAGAATAGAGAGTCTTCTTACAGTCGGTGCTTTGAGCTCTCCCTGTGAGACCAGTAATAGTATCCGATACACCACTGCAGGTTCAATGTATTCCTTGGACCATCACATTGACGATGAAACACAGAAATGGCATCGGAATTAAATACAAAAGGCACAATGCCGCCTTAAGTACAAGAATAGAGACTCTTCATACAGTCGGTGCTTTGAGCATTCCCTGTGAGACCAGTATTAGTTTCCGCTACACCTCTGCAGGTTCAGTTTATTCCTTGGACCTTCACATTGACGATGAAACACAGAAATGGCATCGGAATGAAATACAAAAGGCACAATGCCGCCTTAAGTACAAGAATAGAGACTCTTCTTACCGTCGGTGCTTTGAGCATTCCCTGTGAGACTAGTATTAGTTTCCGCTACACCTCTGCAGGTTCAGTTTATTCCATGGACCTTCACATTGACGATGAAACACAGAAATGGCATCGGAATTAAAAACAAAAGACACAATGCCGCCTTAAGTACAAGAATAGAGACTCTTCTTACATTCGGTGCTTTGAGCGTTCCCTGTGAGACCAGTATTAGTTTCCACTTCACCTCTGCAGGTTCAATGTATTCCTTGGACCTTCACATTGACGATGAAACACAGAAATGGCATCCGAATTAAATACAAAAGGCACAATGCCGCCTTAAGTACAAGAATAGAGACTCTTCTTACCGTCGGTTCTTTGAGCATTCCCTGTGAGACCAGTATTAGTTTCCGCTACACCTCTGCAGTTTCAGTTTATTCCTTGGACATTCACATTGACGATGAAACACAGAAATGGTATCGGAATTAAATACAAAAAGCACAATGCCGCCTTAAGTACAAGAATAGAGACTCTTCTTACAGTCGCTGCTTTAAGCATTCCCTGTGAGACAAGTAATAGTATCCGATACACCACTGCAGGTTAAATGTATTCCTTGGACCATCACATTGACGATGAAACACAGAAATGGCATCGGAATAAAATACAAAAGGCACAATGCCGCCTTAAGTACAAGAATAGAGGCTCTTCTTCCTGTCGGTGCTTTGAGCATTCCCTGTGAGACCAGTAATAGTATCCGATACACCACTGCAGGTTCAATGTATTCCTTGGACGATCACATTGACGATGAAACACAGAAATGGTATCGGAATTAAATACAAAAGGCACAATGCCGCCTTAAGTACAAGAATAGAGACTCTTCTTACAGTCGGTATTTTGAGCATTCCCTGTGAGACCGGTAATAGTATCCGATACACCACTGCAGGTTCAATGTATTCCTTGGACCATCACATTGACGATGAAACACAGAAATGGAATCGGAATTAAATACAAAAGGCACAATGCCGCCTTAAGTACAAGAATAGAGACTCTTCTTACAGACGGTGCTTTGAGCATTCCCTGTGAGACCAGTATAAGTTTCCGCTACACCTCTGCAGGTTCAGATTACTCCTTGGACCTTCACATTGACGATGAAACACAGAAATGGCATCGGAATTAAATACAAAAGGCGCAATGCCGCTTTAAGTACAAGAATAGAGACCCTTCTTACCGTCGGTGTTAGAGCATTCCCAGTGAGACCAGTATCACTTTCCGCTACACCTCTGCAGGTTCAGTTTATTACTTGTACCTTCACACTGACGATGAAACACAGAAATGGCATCGGAATTAAATACAAAAGGCACAATGCCGCCTTAAGTACAAGAATGGAGACTCTTCTTATAGTCTGTGCTTTGAGCATTCCCTGTGGGACCAGTATTAGTTACCGCTACACCTCTGCTGGTTCAGTTTATTCCTTGGACCTTCACATTGACGATGAAACACAGAAACGGCATCGGAATTAAATACAAAAGGCACAATGCCGCCTTAAGTACAAGAATAGAGACTCTTCTTACAGTCTGTGTTTTGAGCATTCCCTGTGAGACCAGTAATAGTATCCGATACACCACTGCAGGTTCAATGTATTCCTTGGACATACACATTGACGATGAAACACAGAAATCGCATCGGAATTAAATACAAAAGGCACAATGCCGCCTTAAGTACAAGAATAGAGACTCTTCTTATTGTCGGTGCTTTAAGCATTCCCTGTGAGACCAGTAATAGTATCCGATACACCACTGCAGGTTCAATGTATTCCTTGGACCATCACATTGACGATGAAACACAGAAATGGCATCGGAATTAAATACAAAAGGCACAATGCCGCCTTAAGTACAAGAATAGAGACTCTTCTTCCTGTCGGTGCTTTGAGCATTCCCTGTGAGACCAGTAATAGTATCCGATACACCACTGCAGGTTCAATGTATTCCTTGGACGTTCACATTGTCGATGAAACACAGAAATGGAATCGGAATTAAATACAAAAGGCACAATGCCGCCTTAAGTACAAAAATAGAGACTCTTCTTACAGACGGTGCTTTGAGCATTCCCTGTGAGACCGGTAATAGTATCCGATACACCACTGCAGGTTCAATGTATTCCTTGGACCATCACATTGACGATGAAACACAGAAATGGAATCGGAATTAAATACAAAAGGCACAATGCCGCCTTAAGTACAAGAATAGAGACTCTTCTTACAGACGGTGCTTTGAGCATTCCCTGTGAGACCAGTATTAGATTCCGCTACACCTCTGCAGGTTCAGATTATTCCTTGGACCTTCACATTGACGATGAAACACAGAAATGGCATCGGAATTAAATACAAAAGGCGCAATGCCGCCTTAAGTGCAAGAATAGAGGCCCTTCTTACCGTCGGTGCTTTGAGCATTCCCTGTGAGACCAGTATTACTTTCCGCTACACCTCTGCAGGTTCAGTTTATTACTTGTACCTTCACATTGACGATGAAACACAGAAATGGCATCGGAATTAAATACAAAAGGCACAATGCCGCCTTAAGTACAAGAATAGAGACTCTTCTTACAGTCGGTGCTTTGAGCATTCCCTGTGAGACCAGTATTAGTTTCCGCTACACCTCTGCAGGTTCAATGTATTCCTTGGACATACACATGACGATGAAACACAGATATCGCATCGGAATTAAATACAAAAGGCACAATGCCGCCTTAATTACAAGAATAGAGACTCTTCTTACAGTCGGTGCTTTGAGCATTACCTGTGAGACCAGTAATAGTATCCGATACACCACTGCAGGTTCAATGTATTCCTTGGACCTTCACATTGACGATGAAACACAGAAATGGCATCGGAATTAAATACAAAAGGCACAATGCCGCCTTAAGTACAAGAATAGAGCCTCTTCTTAAAGTCGGTGCATTGAGCATTCCCTGTGAGACCAGTATTAGTTTCCGCTACACCTCTGCAGGTTCAGTTTATTCCTTGGACCTTAACATTGACGATGAAACACAGAAATGGCATCGCAATTAAATACAAAAGGCACAATGCCGCCTTAAGTACAAGAATAGAGACTCTTCTTACAGTCGGTGCTTTGAGCATTCCCTGTGAGACCAGTATTAGTTTCCGATACACCACTGCAGGTTCAATGTATTCCTTGGACCTTCACATTGACGATAAAGCACAGAAATGGCATCGGAATTAAATACAAAAGGCACAATGCCGCCTTCAGTACAAGAATAGAGACTCTTCTTACAGTCGGTGCTTTGAGCATTCCCTGTGAGACCAGTAATAGTATCCAATACACCACTGCAGGTTCAATGTATTCCTTGGACCTTCACATTGACGATGAAACACAGAAATGGCATCGGAATTAAATACAAAAGGCACAATGCCGCCTTAAGTACAAGAATAGAGACTCTTCTTATAGTCGGTGCTTTGAGCATTCCCTGTGTGACCAGTATTAGTTTCCGCTACACCTCTGCAGGTTCAATGTATTCCTTGGACATACACATTGACGATGAAACACAGATATCGCATCGGAATTAAATACAAAAGGCACAATGCCGCCTTAATTACAAGAATAGAGACTCTTCTTACAGTCGGTGCTTTGAGCATTACCTGTGAGACCAGTAATAGTATCCGATACACCACTGCAGGTTCAATGTATTCCTTGGACCTTCACATTGACGATGAAACACAGAAATGACATCGGAATTAAATACAAAAGGCACAATGCCGCCTTAAGTACAAGAATAGAGCCTCTTCTTAAAGTCAGTGCATTGAGCATTCCCTGTGAGACCAGTATTAGTTTCCGCTACACCTCTGCAGGTTCAGTTTATTCCTTGGACCTTAACATTGACGATGAAACACAGAAATGGCATCGCAATTAAATACAAAAGGCACAATGCCGCCTTAAGTACAAGAATAGAGACTCTTCTTACAGTCGGTGCTTTGAGCATTGCCTGTGAGACCAGTAATAGTATCCGATACACCACTGCAGGTTCAATGTACTACTTGGACCTTCAAATTGACGATGAAACACAGAAATGGCATCGGAATTAAATACAAAAGGCACAATGCCGCCTTAAGTACAAGAATAAAGACTCTTCTAACAGTCGGTGCTTTGAGCATTCCCTGTGAGACCAGTAATAGTATCCGATACACCACTGCAGGTTCAATGTATTCCTTGGACCTTCACATTGACGATGAATCACAGAAATGGCATCGGAATTAAATACAAAAGGCACAATGCCGCCATAAGTACAAGAATAGAGAATCTTCTTACAGTCGGTGCTTTGAGCATTCCCTGTGAGACCAGTATTAGTTTCCGATACACCACTGCAGGTTTAATGTATTCCTTGGACCTTCACATTGACGATGAAACACAGAAATGGCATCGGAATTAAATACAAAAGGCACAATGCCGCCTTAAGTACGAGAATAGAGACTCTTCTTACAGTCGGTGCTTTGAGCATTCCTGTGAGACCAGTAATAGTATCCGATACACCACTGCAGGTTCAATGTATTCCTTGGACCTTAACATTGACGATGAAACACAGAAATGGCATCGGAATTAAATACAAAAGGCACAATGCCGCCTTAAGTACAAGGATAGAGACTCTTCTTACAGTCGGTGCTTTGAGCATTCCCTGTGAGACCAGTATTAGTTTCAGCTACACCTCTGCAGGTTCAATGTATTCCTTGGACATACACATTGACGATGAAACACAGATATCGCATCGGAATTAAATACAAAAGGCACAATGCCGCCTTAATTACAAGAATAGAGACTCTTCTTACAGTCGGTGCTTTGAGCATTACCTGTGAGACCAGTAATAATATCCGATACACCACTGCAGGTTCAATGTATTCCTTGGACCTTCACATTGACGATGAAACACAGAAATGGCATCGGAATTAAATACAAAAGGCACAATGCCGCCTTAAGTACAAGAATAGAGCCTCTTCTTAAAGTCGGTGCATTGAGCATTCCCTGTGAGACCAGTATTAGTTTCCGCTACACCTCTGCAGGTTCAGTTTATTCCTTGGACCTTCACATTGACGATGAAACACAGAAATCGCATCGGAATTAAATCCAAAACGCACAATGCCGCCTTAAGTACAAGAATAGAGACACTTCTTACAGTCGGTGCTTTGAGCATTCCCTGTGAGACCACTAACAGTATCCGATACACCACTGCAGGTTCAATCTATTCCTTAGACATACACATTGACGATGAAACACTGAAATTACATCGGAATTAAATACAAAAGGCACAATGCCGCCTTAAGTACAAGGATAGAGACTCTTCTTACCGTCGGTGCTTTGAGCATTCCCTGTGAGACCAGTATTAGTTTCCGCTACACCTCTGCAGGTTCAGTTTATTCCTTGGACCTTCACATTGACGATGAAACACAGAAATAGCATCGGAATTAAATACAAAAGGCAGAATGCCGCCTTAAGTACAAGAATAGAGACTCTTCTTACAGTCGGTGCTTTGAGCATTCCCTGTGAGACCAGTATTAGTTTCCGCTACACCTCTGCAGTTTCAGTTTATTCCTTGGACCTTCACATTAACGATGAAACACAGATAAGTCATCGGAATTAAATACATAAGGCACAATGCCGCCTTAAGTACAAGAATAGAGACTATTCTTACAGTCGGTGCTTTGAGCATTCCCTGTGAGACCAGTAATAGTATCCGATACACCACTGAAGGTTCAATGTATTCCTTGGACATACACATTGACGATGAAACACAGAAATCGCATCGGAATTAAATACAAAAGGCACAATGCCACCTTAAGTACAAGAATAGAGACTCTTCTTACAGTCGGTGCTTTGAGCATTGCCTGTGAGACCAGTAATAGTATTCGATACACAACTGCTGGTTCAATGTATTCCTTCGACCTTCACATTGACGATGAAACACAGAAATGGCATCGGAAATAAATACAAAAGGCACAATGCCGCCTTAAGTACAAGAATAGAGACTCTTCTTACAGTCGGTGCTTTGAGCATTCCCTGTGAGACCAGTATTAGTTTCCGCTACACCTCTGCAGGTTCAGTTTATTCCTAGGACCTTCACATTGACGATGAAACACAGAAATGGCATCGGAATTAAATACAAAAGGCACAATGCCGCCTTAAGTACAAGAATAGAGACTTTTCTTACAGTCGGTGCTTTGAGCATTCCCTGTGAGACCAGTAATAGTATCCGATACACCACTGCAGGTTGAATGTATTCCTTGGACAAACACATTGACGATGAAACACAGAAATTGCATCGGAATTAAATACAAAAGGCACAATGCCGCCTTAAGTACAAGAATAGAGACTCTTCTTACAGTCGGTGCTTTGAGCATTCCCTGTGAGACCAGTAATAGTATCCGAAACACCACTGCAGGTTCAATGTATTCCTTGGAACTTCACATTGACGATGAAACACAGAAATGGCAACGGAATTAAATACAAAAGGCACAATGCCGCCTTAAGTACAACAATAGAGACTCTTCTTACAGTCGGTGCTTTGAGCATTCCCTGTGAGACCAGTATTAGTTTCCGCTACACCTCTGCAGGTTCTGTTTATTCCTTGGACCTTCACATTGACGATGAAACACAGAAATGGCATCGGAATTAAATACAAAAGCCACAATGCCGCCTTAAGTACAAGAATAGAGACTCTTCCTACAGTCGGTGCTTTGAGCATTCCCTGTGAGGCCATTATTAGTTTCTGCTACACCTCTGCAGGTTCAATGTATTCCTTGGACCTTCACATTGACGAGGAAACACAGAAATGGCATCGGAATTAAATACAAAAGGCACAATGCTGCCTTAAGTACAAGAATAGAGACTGTTCTTACAGTCGGTGTTTTGAGCATTCCCTGAGAGACCAGTATTAGTTTCCGCTACACCTCTGCAGGTTCAGTTTATTCCTTGGACCTTCACATTGACGATGAAACACAGAAATGGCATCGGAATTAAATACAAAAGGCACAATGACGCCTTAAGAACAAGAATAGAGACTCTTCTTACAGTCGGTGCTTTGAGCATTCCCTGTGAGACCAGTAATAGTACCCGATACACCACTGCAGGTTCAATGTATTCCTTGGACCTTCACATTGACGATGAAACACAGAAATGGAATCGGAATTAAATACAAAATGCACAATGCTGCCTTAAGTACAAGAATAGAGACTCTTCTTACAGTCGGTGCTTTGAGCATTCCCTGTGAGACCAGTAATAGTATCCGATACACCACTGCAGGTTCAATGTATTCCTTGGACCATCACATTGACGATAAAACACAGAAATGGCATCGGAATTAAATACAAAAGGCACAATGCCGCCATAAGTACAAGAATAGAGACTCTTCTTACAGTCGGTGCTTTGAGCATTTTCTGTGAGACCAGTATTAGTTTCCGCTACACCTCTGCAGGTTCAGTTTATTCCTTGGACCTTCACATTGACGATGAAACACAGAAATGGCATCGGAATTAAATACAAAAGGCACAATGCCGCCTTAAGAACAAGAATAGAGACTCTTCTTACCGTCGGTGCTTTGAGCATTCCCTGTGAGACCAGTATTAGTTTCCGCTACACCTCTGCAGGTTCAGTTTATTCCATGGACCTTCACATTGACGATGAAACACAGAAATGGCATCGGAATTAAATACAGAAGACACAACGCCGCCTTAAGTACAAGAATAGAGACTCTTCTTACATTCGGTGCTTTGAGCATTCCCTGTGAGACCAGTATTAGTTTCTGCTTCACCTCTGCAGGTTCAATGTATTCCTTGGACCTTCGCATTGACGATGAAACACAGAAATCGCATCGGAATTAAATACAAAGGGCACAATGCCGCCTTAAGTACAAGAATAGAGACTCTTCTTACAGTCGGTGCTTTGAGCATTCCCTGTGAGACCAGTAAAAGTATCCGATACACCACTGCAGGTTCAATGTATTCCTTGGACCTTCACATTGACGATGAAACACAGAAATGGCATCGGAATTAAATACAAAAGGCACAATGCCGCCTTAAGTACAAGAATAGAGACTCTTCTTACCGTCGGTGATTTGAGCATTCCCTGTGAGACCAGTATTAGTTTCCGCTACACCTCTGCAGGTTCAGTTTATTCCTTGGACCTTCACATTGACGATGAAACACAGAAATGGCATCGGAATTAAATACAAAAGGCACAATGCCGCCTTAAGTACAAGAATAGAGACTCTTCTTACATGAGGTGCTTTGAGCATTCCCTGTTAGACCAGTAATAGTATCCGAAACACCACTGCAGGTTTGATGTATTCCTTGGACCTTCACATTGACGATGAAACACAGAAATGGCATCGGAATTAAATACAAAAGGCACAATGCCGCCTTAAGTACAAGAATAGAGACTCTTCTTACAGTCGGTGCTTTGAGCATTCCCTGTGAGACCAGTATTAGTTTCCGCTACACCTCTGCAGGTTCAGTTTATTCCTTGGACCTTCACATTGACGATGAAACACAGAAATGGCATCGGAATTAAATACAAAAGCCTCAATGCCGCCTTAAGTACAAGAATAGAGACTCTTCTAACAGTCGGTGCTTGGAGCATTCCCTGTGAGACCAGTATTAGTTTCCGCTACACCTTTGCAGGTTCAGTTTATTCCTTGGACCTTCACATTGACGATGAAACACAGAAATGGCATCGGAATTAAATACAAAAGCCTCAATGCCGCCTTAAGTACAAGAATAGAGACTCTTCTTACAGTCGGTGCTTTGAGCATTCCCTGTGAGACCAGTATTAGTTTCCGCTACACCTCTGCAGGTTCAATGTATTCCTTGGACATACACATTGACGATGAAACACAGATATCGCATCGGAATTAAATACAAAAGGCACAATGCCGCCGTTAGTACAAGAATAGAGACTCTTCTTACAGTCGGTGCTTTGAGCATTACCTGTGAGACCAGTAATAGTATCCGATACACCACTGCAGGTTCAATGTATTCCTTGGACCTTCACATTGACGATGAAACACAGCAATGGCATCGGAAATAAATACAAAAGGCACAATGCCGCCTTAAGTACAAGAATAGAGCCTCTTCTTAAAGTCGGTGGATTGAGCATTCCCTGTGAGACCAGTATTAGTTTCCGCTACACCTCTGCAGGTTCAGTTTATTCCTTGGACCTTCACATTGACGATGAAACACAGAAATCGCATCGGAATTAAATCCAAAACGCACAATGCCGCCTTAAGTACAAGAATAGAGACACTTCTTATAGTCGGTGCTTTGAGCATTCCCTGTGAGACCACTAACAGTATCCGATACACCACTGCAGGTTCAATCTATTCCTTAGACATACACATTGACGATGAAACACTGAAATTACATCGGAATTAAATACAAAAGGCACAATGCCGCCTTAAGTACAAGGATAGAGACTCTTCTTACCGTCGGTGCTTTGAGCATTCCCTGTGAGACCAGTATTAGTTTCCGCTACACCTCTGCAGGTTCAGTTTATTCCTTGGACCTTCACATTGACGATGAAACACAGAAATGGCATCGGAATTAAATACAAAAAGCAGAATGCTGCCTTAAGTACAAGAATAGAGACTCTTCTTACAGTCGGTGCTTTGAGCATTCCCTGTGAGACCAGTATTAGTTTCCGCTACACCTCTGCAGTTTCAGTTTATTCCTTGGACCTTCACATTAACGATGAAACACAGATAAGCCATCGGAATTAACTACATAAGGCACAATGCCGCCTTAAGTACAAGAATAGGGACTCTTCTTACAGTCGGTGCTTTGAGCATTCCCTGTGAGACTAGTAATAGTATCCGATACACCACTGCAGGTTCAATGTATTCCTTGGACATACACATTGACGATGAAACACAGAAATCGCATCGGAATTAAATACAAAAGGCACAATGCCACCTTAAGTACAAGAATAGAGACTCTTCTTACAGTCGGTGCTTTGAGCATTGCCTGTGAGACCAGTAATAGTATTCGATACACAACTGCAGGTTCAATGTATTCCTTCGACCTTCACATTGCCGATGAAACACAGAAATGGCATCGGAATTAAATACAAAAGGCACAATGCCGCCTTAAGTACAAGAATAGAGACTCTTCTTACATGAGGTGCTTTGAGCATTCCCTGCAAGACCAGTAATAGTATCCGAAACACCACTGCAGGTTCAATGTATTCCTTGGACCTTCACATTGACGATGAAACACAGAAATGGCATCGGAATTAAATACAAAAGGCACAATGCAGCCTTAAGTACAAGAATAGAGACTCTTCTTACAGTCGGTGCTTTGAGCATTCCCTGTGAGACCAGTATTAGTTTCCGCTACACCTCTGCAGGTTCAGTTTATTCCTTGGACCTTCACATTGACGATGAAACACAGAAATGGCATCGGAATTAAATACAAAAGCCTCAATGCCGCCTTAAGTACAAGAATAGAGACTCTTCTAACAGTCGGTGCTTGGAGCATTCCCTGTGAGACCAGTATTAGTTTCCGCTACACCTTTGCAGGTTCAGTTTATTCCTTGGACCTTCACATTGACGATGAAACACAGAAATGGCATCGGAATTAAATACAAAAGCCTCAATGCCGCCTTAAGTACAAGAATAGAGACTCTTCTTACACTCGGTGCTTTGAGCATTCCCTGTGAGACCAGTATTAGTTTCCGCTACACCTCTGCAGGTTCAATGTATTCCTTGGACATACACATTGACGATGAAACACAGATATCGCATCGGAATTAAATACAAAAGGCACAATGCCGCCTTAATTACAAGAATAGAAACTCTTCTTACAGTCGGTGCTTTGAGCATTACCTGTGAGACCAGTAATAGTATCCGATACACCACTGCAGGTTCAATGTATTCCTTGGACCTTCACATTGACGATGAAACACAGAAATGGCATCGGAATTAAATACAAAAGGCACAGTGCCGCCTTAAGTACAAGAATAGAGCCTCTTCTTAAAGTCGGTGCATTGAGCATTCCCTGTGAGACCAGTATTAGTTTCCGCTACACCTCTGCAGGTTCAGTTTATTCCTTGGACCTTCACATTGACGATGAAACACAGAAATCGCATCGGAAATAACCCAAAACGCACAATGCCGCCTTAAGTACAAGAATAGAGACACTTCTTATAGTCGGTGCTTTGAGCATTCCCTGTGAGACCACTAACAGTATCCGATACACCACTGCAGGTTCAATCTATTCCTTAGACATACACATTGACGATGAAACACTGAAATTACATCGGAATTAAATACAAAAGGCACAATGCCGCCTTAAGTACAAGGATAGAGACTCTTCTTACCGTCGGTGCTTTGAGCATTCCCTGTGAGACCAGTATTAGTTTCCGCTACACCTCTGCAGGTTCAGTTTATTCCTTGGACCTTCACATTGAGGATGAAACACAGAAATGGCATCGGAATTAAATACAAAAGGCAGAATGCCGCCTTAAGTACAAGAATAGAGACTCTTCTTACAGTCGGTGCTTTGAGCATTACCTGTGAGACCAGTATTAGTTTCCGCTACACCTCTGCAGTTTCAGTTTATTCCTTGGACCTTCACATTAACGATGAAACACAGATAAGCCATCGGAATTAAATACATAAGGCACAATGCCGCCTTAAGTACAAGAATAGAGACTCTTCTTACAGTCGGTGCTTTGAGCATTCCCTGTGAGACTAGTAATAGTATCCGATACACCACTGCAGGTTCAATGTATTCCTTGGACATACACATTGACGATGAAACACAGAAATCGCATCGGAATTAAATACAAAAGGCACAATGCCACCTTAAGTACAAGAATAGAGACTCTTCTTACAGTCGGTGCTTTGAGCATTGCCTGTGAGACCAGTAACGGTATTCGATACACAACTGCAGGTTCAATGTATTCCTTCGACCTTCACATTGACGATGAAACACAGAAATGGCATCGGAATTAAATACAAAAGGCACAATGCCGCCTTAAGTACAAGAATAGAGACTCTTCTTACAGTCGGTGCTTTGAGCATTCCCTGTGAGACCAGTATTAGTTTCCGCTACACCTCTGCAGGTTCAGTTTATTCCTAGGACCTTCACATTGACGATGAAACACAGAAATGGCATCGGAATTAAATACAAAAGGCACAATGCCGCCTTAAGTACAAGAATAGAGACTTTTCTTACAGTCGGTGCTTTGAGCATTCCCTGTGAGACCAGTATTAGTTTCCGCTACACCTCTGCAGGTTCAGTTTATTCCTTGGACCTTCACTTTGACGATGAAACACAGAAATGGCATCGGAATTAAATACAAAAGGCACAATGCAGCCTTAAGAACAAGAATAGAGACTCTTCTTACAGTCGGTGTTTTGAGCATTACCTGTGAGACCAGTAATAGTACCCGATACACCACTGCAGGTTCAATGTATTCCTTGGACCTTCACATTGACGATGAAACACAGAAATGGAATCGGAATTAAATACAAAATACACAATGCTGCCTTAAGTACAAGAATAGAGAGTCTTCTTACAGTCGGTGCTTTGAGCATTCCCTGTGAGACCAGTAATAGTATCCGATACACCACTGCAGGTTCAATGTATTCCTTGGACCATCACATTGACGATAAAACATAGAAATGGCATCGGAATTAAATACAAAAGGCACAATGCCGCCTTAAGTACAAGAATAGAGACTCTTCTTACAGTCGGTGCTTTGAGCATTCCCTGTGAGACCAGTATTAGTTTCCGCTACACCTCTGCAGGTTCAGTTTATTCCTTGGACCTTCACATTGACGATGAAACACAGAAATGGCATCGGAATTAAATACAAAAGGCACAATGCCGCCTTAAGTACAAGAATAGAGACTCTTCTTACCGTCGGTGCTTTGAGCATTCCCTGTGAGACCAGTATTAGTTTCCGCTACACCTCTGCAGGTTCAGTTTATTCCATGGACCTTCACATTGACGATGAAACACAGAAATGGCATCGGAATTAAATACAAAAGACACAACGCCGCCTTAAGTACAAGAATAGAGACTCTTCTTACATTCGGTGCTTTGAGCATTCCCTGTGAGACCAGTATTAGTTTCCGCTTCACCTCTGCAGGTTCAATGTATTCCTTGGACCTTCGCATTGACGATGAAACACAGAAATCGCATCGGAATTAAATACAAAGGGCACAATGCCGCCTTAAGTACAAGAATAGAGACTCTTCTTACAGTCGGTGATTTGAGCATTCCCTGTGAGACCAGTAAAAGTATCCGATACATTACTGCAGGTTCAATGTATTCCTTGGACCTTCACATTGACGATGAAACACAGAAATGGCATCGGAATTAAATACAAAAGGCACAATGCTGCCTTAAGTACAAGAATAGAGACTCTTCTTACCGTCGGTGCTTTGAGCATTCCCTGTGAGACCAGTATTAGTTTCCGCTACACCTCTGCAGGTTCAGTTTATTCCTTGGACCTTCACATTGACGATGAAACACAGAAATGGCATCGGAATTAAATACAAAAGGCACAATGCCGCCTTAAGTACAAGAATAGAGACTCTTCTTACATGCGGTGCTTTGAGCATTCCCTGTTAGACCAGTAATAGTATCCGAAACACCACTGCAGGTTCAATGTATTCCTTGGACCTTCACATTGACGATGAAACACAGAAATGGCATCGGAATTAAATTCAAAAGGCACAATGCCGCCTTAAGTACAAGAATAGAGACTCTTCTTACAGTCATTGCTTTGAGCATTCCCTGTGAGACCAGTATTAGTTTCCGCTACACCTCTGCAGGTTCAGTTTATTCCTTGGACCTTCACATTGACGATGAAACACAGAAATGGCATCGGAATTAAATACAAAAGCCTCAATGCCCCCTTAAGTACAAGAATAGAGACTCTTCTAACAGTCGGTGCTTGGAGCATTCCCTGTGAGACCAGTATTTGTTTCCGCTACACCTCTGCAGGTTCAGTTTATTCCTTGGACCTTCACATTGACGATGAAACACAGAAATGGCATCGGAATTAAATACAAAAGCCTCAATGCCGCCTTAAGTACAAGAATAGAGACTCTTCTTACAGTCGGTGCTTTGAGCATTCCCTGTGAGACCAGTATTAGTTTCCGCTACACCTCTGCAGGTTCAATGTATTCCTTGGACCATCACATTTACGATGAAACACAGAAATGGAATCGGAATTAAATACAAAAGGCACAATGCCGCCTTAAGTACAAGAATAGAGACTCTTCTTACAGACGGTGCTTTGAGCATTCCCTGTGAGACCAGTATTAGTTTCCGCTACACCTCTGCAGGTTCAGATTATTCCTTGGACCTTCACATTGACGATGAAACACAGGAATGGCATCGGAATTAAATACAAAAGGCACAATGCAGCCTTAAGTACAAGAATAGAGACCCTTCTTACCGTCGGTGCTTTGAGCATTCCCTGTGAGACCAGTATTACTTTCCGCTACACCTCTGCAGGTTCAGTTTATTACTTGTACCTTTACATTGACGATGAAACACAGAAATGGCATCGGAATTAAATACAAAAGGCACAATGCCGCCTTAAGTACAAGAATGGAGACTCTTCTTATAGTCGGTGCTTTGAGCATTCCCTGTGAGACCAGTATTAGTTTCCGCTACACATCTGCTGGTTCAGTTTATTCCTTGGACCTTCACATTGACGATGAAACACAGAAACGGCATCGGAATTAAATACAAAAGGCACAATGCCGCCTTAAGTACAAGAATAGAGACTCTTCTTACAGTCAGTGTTTTGAGCATTCCCTGTGAGAACAGTAATAGTATCCGATACACCACTGCAGGTTCAATGTATTCCTTGGACATACACATTGACGATGAAACACAGAAATCGCATCGGAATTAAATACAAAAGGCACAATGCCGCCTTAAGTACAATAATAGAGACCCTTCTTACAGTCGGTGCTTTGAGCATTCCCTGTGAGACCAGTAATAGTATCCGATAAACCCCTGCAGGTTCAATGTATTCCTTGGACCTTCACATTGATGATGAAACACAGAAATGGCATCGGAATTAAATACAAATTGCACAATGCCGCCTTAAGTACAAGAATAGAGACTCTTCTTACAGTCGGTGCTTTGAGCATTCCCTGTGAGACCAGTATTAGTTTCCGCTACACCTCTGCAGTTTCAGTTTATTCCTTGGACCTTCACATTGACGATGAAACACAGAAATGGCATCGGAATTAAATACAAAAGGCACAATGCCGCCTTAAGTACAAGAATAGAGACTCTTCTTACAGTCGGTGCTTTGAGCATTCCCTGTGATACCAGTAATAGTATCCGATACACCACTGCAGGTTCAATGTATTCCTTGGACCTTCACATTGACGATGAAACACAGAAATGGCATCGGAATTAAATACAAAAGGCACAATGCCGCCTTAAGTACAAGAATAGAGACTCTTCTTACAGTCGGTGCTTTGAGCATTCCCTGTGAGACCAGTAATAGTATCCGATACACCACTGCAGGTTTAATGTATTCCCTGGACCTTCACATTCACGATGAAACACATAAATGGCATTGGAATTAAATACAAAAGGCACAATGCCGCCTTAAGTACAAGAATAGAGACTCTTCTTACAGTCGGTGCTTTGAACATTCCCTGTGAGACCAGTATTAGTTTCCGCTACACCTCTGCAGGTTCAATGTATTCCTTGGACATACACATTGACGATGAAACACAGATATCGCATCGGAATTAAATACAAAAGGCACAATGCCGCCTTAATTACAAGAATAGAGACTCTTCTTACAGTCGGTGCTTTGAGCATTACCTGTGAGACCAGTAATAGTATCCGATACACCACTGCAGGTTCAATGTATTCCTTGGACCTTCACATTGACGATGAAACACAGAAATGGCATCGGAATGAAATACAAAAGGCACAATGCCGCCTTAAGTACAAGAATAGAGACTCTTCTTACAGTCGGTGCTTTGAGCATTCCCTGTGAGACCAGTATTAGTTTCCGCTACACCTCTGCAGGTTCAGTTTATTCCTTGGACCTTAACATTGACGATGAAACACAGAAATGGCATCGGAATTAAATACAAAAGGCACAATGCCGCCTTAAGTACCAGAATAAAGACTCTTCTTACAGTCGGTGCTTTGAGCATTCCCTGTGAGACCAGTAATAGTATCCGATACACCACTGCAGGTTCAATGTATTCCTTGGACCTTCACATTGACGATGAATCACAGAAATGGTATCGGAATTAAATACAAAAGGCACAATGCCGCCTTAAGTACAAGAATAGTGACTCTTCTTACAGTCGGTGCTTTGAGCATTCCCTGTGAGCCCAGTAATAGTATCCGATACACCACTGCAGGTTCAATGTATTCCTTGGACCATCACATTGACGATGAAACACAGAAATGGCATCGGAATTAAATACAAAAGGCACAATGCCGCCTTAAGTACAAGAATAGAGACTCTTCTTACAGTCGGTGCTTTGAGCATTCCCTGTGATACCAGTAATAGTATCCGATACACCACTGCAGGTTCAATGTATTCCTTGGACCTTCACATTGACGATGAAACACAGAAATGGCATCGGAATTAAATACAAAAGGCACAATGCCGCCTTAAGTACAAGAATAGAGACTCTTCTTACAGTCGGTGCTTTGAACATTCCCTGTGAGACCAGTATTAGTTTCCGCTACACCTCTGCAGGTTCAATGTATTCCTTGGACATACACATTGACGATGAAACACAGATATCGCATCGGAATTAAATACAAAAGGCACAATGCCGCCTTAAGTACAAGAATAGAGACTCTTCTTACAGTCGGTGCTTTGAGCATTCCCTGTGAGACCAGTATTATTTTCCGCTACACCTCTGCCGGTTCAGATTATTCCTTGGACCTTCACATTGACGATGAAACACAGAAATGGCATCGGAATTAAATACAAAATGCACAATGCCGCCTTAAGTACAAGAATAGAGACTCTTCTTACAGTCGGTGCTTTGAGCATTCCCTGTGAGACCAGTATTAGTTTCCGCTACACCTCTGCAGGTTCAATGTATTCCTTGGACATACACATTGACGATGAAACACAGATATCGCATCGGAATTAAATACAAAAGGCACAATGCCGCCTTAATTACAAGAATGGAGACTCTTCTTACAGTCGGTGCATTAAGCATTACCTGTGAGACCAGTAATAGTATTCGATACACCACTGCAGGTTCAATGTATTCCTTGGACCTTCACATTGACGATGAAACACAGAAATGGCATCGGAATTAAATACAAAAGGCACAATGCCGCCTTAAGTACAAGAATAGAGACTCTTCTTACAGTCGGTGCTTTGAGCATTCCCTGTGAGACCAGTATTAGTTTCCGCTACACCTCTGCAGGTTCTGTTTATTCCTTGGACCTTAACATTGACGATGAAACACAGAAATGGCATCGGAATTAAATACAAAAGGCACAATGCCGCCTTAAGTACAAGGATAGAGACTCTTCTTACAGTCGGTGCTTTGAGCATTGCCTGTTAGACCAGTAATAGTATCCGATACACCACTGCAGGTTCATGTATTCCTTGGACCTTCAAATTGACGATGAAACAGAGAAATGGCATCGGAATTAAATACAAAAGGCACAATGCCGCCCTAAGTACAAGAATAAAGACTCTTCTTACAGTCGGTGCTGTGAGCATTCCCTGTGAGACCAGTAATTGTATCCGATACACCACTGCAGGTTCAATGTATTCCTTGGACCTTCACATTAACGATGAATCACAGAAATGGTATCGGAATGAAATACAAAAGGCACAATGCCGCCTTAAGTACAAGAATAGAGACTCTTCTTACAGTCGGTGCTTTGAGCATTCCCTGTGAGACCAGTAATAGTATCCGATACACCACTGCAGGTTCAATGTATTCCTTGGACCATCACATTGACGATGAAACACAGAAATGGCATCGGAATTAAATACAAAAGGCACAATGCCGCCTTATGTACAAGAATAGAGACTCTTCTTACAGTCGGTGCTTTGAGCATTCCCTGTGAGACCAGTATTAGTTTCCGCTACACCTCTGCAGGTTCAGTTTATTCCTTGGACCTTCACATTGACGATGAAACACAGAAATGGCATCGGAATTAAATACAAAAGCCTCAATGCCACCTTAAGTACAAGAATAGAGACTCTTCTAACAGTCGGTGCTTGGAGCATTCCCTGTGAGACCAGTATTAGTTTCCGCTACACCTCTGCAGGTTCAGTTTATTCCTTGGACCTTCACATTGACGATGAAACACAGAAATGGCATCGGAATTAAATACAAAAGCCTCAATGCCGCCTTAAGTACAAGAATGGAGACTCTTCGTACAGTCGGTGCTTTGAGCATTCCCTGTGAGACCAGTATTAGTTTCCGCTACACATCTGCTGGTTCAGTTCATTCCTTGGACCTTCACATTGACGATGAAACACAGAAACGGCATCGGAATTAAATACAAAAGGCACGATGCCGCCTTAAGTACAAGAATAGAGACTCTTCTTACAGTCAGTGTTTTGAGCATTCCCTGTGAGAACAGTAATAGTATCCGATACACCACTGCATGTTCAATGTATTCCTTGGACATACACATTGACGATGAAACACAGAAATCGCATCGGAATTAAATACAAAAGGCACAATGCCGCCTTAAGTACAAGAATAGAGACCCTTCTTACAGTCGGTGCTTTGAGCATTCCCTGTGAGACCAGTAATAGTATCCGATAAACCCCTGCAGGTTCAATGTATTCCTTGGACCTTCACATTGATGATGAAACACAGAAAAGGCATCGGTATTAAATACAAATTGCACAATGCCGCCTTAAGTACAAGAATAGAGACTCTTCTTACAGTCGGTGCTTTGAGCATTCCCTGTGAGACCAGTATTAGTTTCCGCTACACCTCTGCAGTTTCAGTTTATTCCTTGGACCTTCACATTGACGATGAAACACAGAAATGGCATCGGAATTAAATACAAAAGGCACAATGCCGCCTTAAGTACAAGAATAGAGACTCTTCTTACAGTCGGTGCTCTGAGCATTCCCTGTGATACCAGTAATAGTATCCGATACACCACTGCAGGTTCAATGTATTCCTTGGACCTTCACATTGACGATGAAACACAGAAATGACATCGGAATTAAATACAAAAGGCACAATGCCGCCTTAAGTACAAGAATAGAGACTCTTCTTACAGTCGGTGCTTTGAACATTCCCTGTGAGACCAGTATTAGTTTCCGCTACACCTCTGCAGGTTCAATGTATTCCTTGGACATACACATTGACGATGAAACACAGATATCGCATCGGAATTAAATACAAAAGGCACAATGCCGCCTTAATTACAAGAATAGAGACTCTTCTTACAGTCGGTGCTTTGAGCATTACCTGTGAGACCAGTAATAGTATCCGATACACCACTGCGGGTTCAATGTATTCCTTGGACCTTCACATTGACGATGAAACACAGAAATGGCATCGGAATGAGATACAAAAGGCACAATGCCGCCTTAAGTACAAGAATAGAGACTCTTCTTACAGTCGGTGCTTTGAGCATTCCCTGTGAGACCAGTAATAGTATTCGATACACCACTGCAGGTTCAATGTATTCCTTGGACCTTCACATTGACGATGAAACACAGAAATGGCATCGGAATTAAATACAAAAGGCACAATGCCGCCTTAAGTACAAGAATAGAGACTCTTCTTACAGTCGGTGCTTTGAGCATTCCCTGTGAGACCAGTATTAGTTTCCGCTACACCTCTGCAGGTTCTGTTTATTCCTTGGACCTTAACATTGACGATGAAACACAGAAATGGCATCGGAATTAAATACAAAAGGCACAATGCCGCCTTAAGTACAAGAATAGAGACTCTTCTTACAGTCGGTGCTTTGAGCATTGCCTGTTAGACCAGTAATAGTATCCGATACACCACTGCAGGTTCATGTATTCCTTGGAAATTCAAATTGACGATGAAACAGAGAAATGGCATCGGAATTAAATACAAAAGGCACAATGCCGCCTTAAGTACAAGAATAAAGACTCTTCTTACAGTCGGTGCTGTGAGCATTCCCTGTGAGACCAGTAATAGTATCCGATACACCACTGCAGGTTCAATGTATTCCTTGGACCTTCACATTAACGATGAATCACAGAAATGGTATCGGAGTGAAATACAAAAGGCACAATGCCGCCTTAAGTACAAGAATAGAGACTCTTCTTACAGTCGGTGCTTTGAGCATTCCCTGTGAGACCAGTAATAGTATCCGATACACCACTGCAGGTTCAATGTATTCCTTGGACCATCACATTGACGATGAAACACAGAAATGGCATCGGAATTAAATACAAAAGGCACAATGCCGCCTTAAGTACAAGAATAGAGACTCTTCTTACAGTCGGTGCTTTGAGCATTCCCTGTGAGACCAGTATTAGTTTCCGCTACACCTCTGCAGGTTCAGTTTATTCCTTGGACCTTCACATTGACGATGAAACACAGAAATGGCATCGGAATTAAATACAAAAGGCACAATGCCGCCTTAAGTACAAGAATAGAGACTCTTCTTACCGTCGGTGCTTTGAGCATTCCCTGTGAGATCAGTATTAGTTTCCGCTACACCTCTGCAGATTCAGTTTATTCCTTGGACCTCCACATTGACGATGAAACACAGAAATGGCATCGGAATTAAATACAAAAGGCACAATGCCGCCTAAAGTACAAGAATAGAGACTCTTCTTATAGTCGGTGCTTTGAGCATTCCCTGTGAGACCAGTATTAGTTTCCGCTACACCTCTGCAGGTTCAGTTTATTCCTTGGACCTTCACATTGACGATGAAAAACAGAAACGGCATCGGAATTAAATACAAAAGGCACAATGCCGCCTTAAGTACAAGAATAAAGACTCTTCTTACAGTCGGTGTTTTGAGCATTCCCTGTGAGACCAGTAACAGTATCCGATACACCACTGCAGGTTCAATGTATTCCTTGGAGATACACATTGACGATGAAACACAGAAATCGCATCGGAATTAAATACAAAAGGCACAATGCCGCCTTAAGTACAAGAATGGAGACTCTTCTTACAGTCGGTGCTTTGAGCATTCCCTGTGAGACCAGTAATAGTATCCGATACACCACTGCAGGTTCAATGTATTCCTTGGACCTTCACGTTGACGATGAAACACCGAAATGGAATCGGAATTAAATACAAAAGGCACAATGCCGCCTAAAGTACAAGAATAGAGACTCTTCTTATAGTCGGTGCTTTGAGCATTCCCTGTGAGACCAGTATTAGTTTCCGCTACACCTCTGCAGGTTCAGTTAATTAATTGGACCTTCACATTGACGATGAAACACAGAAACGGCATCGGAATTAAATACAAAAGGCACAATGCCGCCTTAAGTACAAGAATAAAGACTCTTCTTACAGTCGGTGTTTTGAGCATTCCCTGTGAGTCCAGTAATAGTATCCGATACACCACTGCAGGTTCAATGTATTCCTTGGAGATACACATTGACGATGAAACACAGAAATGGCATCGGAATTAAATACAAAAGGCACAATGCCGCCTTAAGTACAAGAATAGAGACTCTTCTTACCGTCGGTGCTTTGAGCATTCCCTGTGAGATCAGTATTAGTTTCCGCTACACCTCTGCAGGTTCTGTTTATTCCTTGGACCTTCACATTGACGATGATACACCGAAATGGCATCGGAATTAAATACAAAAGGCACAATGCCGCCTTAAGTACAAGAATAGAGACTCTTCTTACAGTCGGCGCTTTGGTCATTCCCTGTGAGACCAGTAATAGTATCCGATACACCACTGCAGGTTCAATGTATTCCTTGGACCTTCTCATTGACGATGAAACACAGAAATGGCATCGGAATTAAATACAAAAGGCACAATGCCGCCTTAAGTACAAGAATAGAGGCTCTTCTTACAGTCGGTGTTTTGAGAATTCCCTGTGAGACCAGTAATAGTATCCGATACACCACTGCAAGTTCAATGTAATCCTTGGACCTTCACATTGACGATGAAACACAGGAATCGCATCGGAATTAAATACAAAAGGCACAATGCCGCCTTAACTACAAGAATTGAGACTCTTCTTACAGTCGGTGCTTTGAACATTCCCTGTGAGACCAGTATTTGTTTCCGCTACACCTCTGCAGGTTCTGTTTATTCCTTGGACCTTCACATTGAAGATGAAACACCGAAATGGCATCGGAATTAAATACAAAAGGCACAATTCCGCCTTAAGTACAAGAATAGAGACTCTTCTTACAGTCGGTGCTTTGAGCATTCCCTGTGAGACCAGTAATAGTATCCGATACACCACTGCAGGTTCAATGTATTCCTTGGACCTTCACGTTGACGATGAAATACAGAAATGGCATCGGAATTAAATACAAAAGGCACAATGCCGCCTTAAGTACAAGAATAGAGACTCGTCTTACAGCCGATGCTTTGAGCATTCCCTGTGAGACCAGTAATAGTATCCGATACACCACTGCAGGCTCAATCTATTCCTTGGACATATACATTGACGATGAAACACAGAAATTACATCGGAATTAAATACAAAAGGAACAATGCCGCCTTAAGTACAAGGATAGGGACTCTTCTTACAGTCGGTGCTTTGAGCATTCCCTGTGAGACCAGTATCAGTTTCCGCTACACCTCTGCAGGTTCAATTTATTCCTTGGACCTTCACATTGACGATGAAACACTAATATGGCATCGGAATTAAATACAAAAGGCACACTGCCGCCTTAAGTACAAGAATAGAGACTCTTCCTTACAGTCGGTGATTTGAGCATTCCCTGTGAGACCAGTAATAGTTTCCGATTCACCACTGCAGGTTCAATGTATTCCTTGGACCTTCACATTGACGATGAAACACATAAACCTCATCGGAATTAAATACAAAAGGCACAATGCCGCCTTAAGTACAAGAATAGAGACTCTTCTCACAGTCGGTGCTTTGAGCATTCCCTGTAAGACTAGTAATAGTATCTGATACACCACTGCAGGTTCAATGTATTCCTTGGACCTTCGCATTGTCGATGAAACACAGAAATATCATCGGAATTAAATACAAAAGGCAAAATGCCGCCTTAAGTACAAGAATAGAGACTCTTCTCACAGTCGGTGCTTTGAGCATTCCCTGTGAGACCAGTATTAGTTTCCGCTACACCTCTGCAGGTTCAGTTTATTCTTTGGACCTTCACATTGACGATGAAACACAGAAATGGCATCGGAATTAAATACAAAACGCACAATGCCGCCTTAAGTACAAGGATAGATACTCCTCTTACAGTCGGTGCTTTGAGCATTTACTGTGAGACCAGTAATAGTATCCGATACACCACTGCAGGTTCAATGTATTCCTTGGACATACACATTGACGATGAAAAACAGAAATGGCATCGGAATTAAATACAAAAGGCACAATGCCGCCTTAAGTACAAGAATAGAGACTCTTCTTACAGTCGGTGCTTTGAGCATTCCCTGTGAGACCAGTATTAGTTTCCGCTACACCTCTGCAGGTTCAGTTTATTCCTTGGACCTTCGCATTGATGATGAAACACAGAATTATCAACGGAATTAAATACAAAAGGCACAATGCCGCCTAAATTACAAGAATAGAGACTCTTCTCACAGTCGGTGCTTTGAGCATTCCCTGTGAGACCAGTATTAGGTTCCGCTACACCTCTGCTGGTTCAGTTTATTCTTTGGACTTTCACATTGACGATGAAACACAGAAATGGCATCGGAATTAAATACAAAATGCACAATGCCGCCTTAAGTACAAGAATAGATACTCTTCTTACAGTCGGTGCTTTGAGCATTTACTGTGAGACCAGAAATAGTATCCGATACACCACTGCAGGTTCAATGTATTCCTTGGACATACACATTGACGATGAAAAACAGAAATCTCATCGGAATTAAATACAAAAGGCACAATGCCGCCTTAAGTACAAGAATAGAGACTCTTCTTACAGTCGGTGCTTTGAGCATACCCTGTGAGAACAGTAATAGTATCCGAAACACCACTGCAGATTCAATGTATTCCTTTGACCTTCACATTGACGATGAAACACAGAAATGGCATCGGAATTAAATACAAAAGGCACAATGCCGCCTTAAGTACAAGAATAGAGACTCTTCTTACAGTCGGTGCTTTGAGCATTCCCTGTGAGACCAGTATTAGTTTCCGATACACCTCTGCAGGTTCAGTTTATTCCTTGGACCTTCACATAGACGATGAAACACAGAAATGGCATCGGAATTAAATACAAAAGGCACAATGCCGCCTTAAGTACAAGAATAGAGACTCTTCTTACAGTCGGTGCTTTGAGCATTCCCTGTGAGACTAGTATTAGTTTCCGCTACACCTCTGCAGGTTCAATGTATTCCTTGGACCTTCACATGGACGATGAAACACAGATATGGCATCGGAATTAAATACAAAAGGCCCAATGCCGCCTTAAGTACAAGAATAGAGACTCTTCTTACAGTCGGTGTTTTGAGCTTTCCTTGTGACACCAGTATTAGTTTCCGCTACACCTCTGCAGGTTCAGTTTATTCCTTGGACCTTCACATTGACGATGAAACACAGAAATGGCATCGGAATTAAATACAAAAGGCAGAATGCCGCCTTAAGTACAAGAATAGAGACACTTCTTACAGTCGGTGCTTTGAGCATTCCCTGTGAGACCAGTAATAGTATCCGATACACCACTGCAGGTTCAATGTATACCTTGGACCTTCACATTGACGAGAAACACAGAAATGGCATCGGAATTAAATACAAAAGGCACAATGCCGCCTTAAGTACACGAATAGAGACTCTTCTTACAGTCGGTGCTTTGAGCATTCCCTGTGAGACAAGTAATAGTATCCGATACACCACTGCAGGTTCAGAGTATACCTTGGACCTTCACATTGACGATGAAACACAGAAATGGCTTCGGAATTAAATACAAAAGGCACAATGCCGCCTTAAGTACAAGAATAGAGACTCTTCTTACAGTCGGTGCTTTGAGCATTCCCTGTGAGACCAGTAATAGTATCCGATACACCACTGTAGGTTCAATGTATACCTTGGACTTTCACATTGACGATGAAACACAGAAATGGCATCGGAATTAAATACAGAAGGCACAATGCCGCCTTAAGTACAAGAATAGAGACTCTTCTTACAGTCGGTGCTTTGAGCATTCCCTGTGAGACCAGTAATAGTATCCGATACACCACTGCAGGTTCAATGTATTCCTTGGACCTTCACATTGACGATGAAACACAGGAATCGCATCGGAATTAAATACAAAATGCACAATGCCGCCTTAAGTACAAGAATAGAGACTCTTCTTACAGTCGGTGCTTTGAGCATTCCCTGTGAGACCAGTAATAGTATCCAATACACCATAGCAGGTTCAATGAATTCCTTGGACCTTCACATTGACGATGAAACACAGAAATGGCATCGGAATTAAATACAAAATGCACAATGCCGCCTTAAGTACAAGAATAGAGACTCTTCTTAAAGTCGGTGCTTTGAGCATTCCCTGTGAGACCAGTATTAGTTTCCGCTACACCTCTGCAGGTTCAGTTTATTCCTTGGACCTTCACATTAACGATGAAACACAGAAATGGCATCGGAATTAAATACAAAAGGCACAATGCCGCTTTAAGTACAAGAATAGAGACTCTTCTTACAGTCGGTGCTTTGAGCATTCCCTGTGAGACCAGTATCAGTTTCTGCAACACCTCTGCAGGTTCAATGTATTCCTTGGACCTTCACACTGACGATGAAACGTAGAAATGGCATCGGAATTAAATACAAAAGGCACAATGCCGCCTTAAATACAAGAATAGAGACTCTTCTAACAGTCAGTGCTTTGAGCATTCCCTGTGAGACCAGTATTAGTTCCCGCTACACCTCTGCAAGTTCAGTTTATTCCTTGGACCTTCACATTGACGATGAAACACAGAAATCGCATCGGAATTAAATACAAAAGGCACAATGCCGCCTTAAGTACAAGAATAGAGACTCTTCATACAGTCGGTGCTTTGAGCATTCCCTGTGAGACCAGTAATAGAATTCGATACACCACTGAAGGTTCGATGTATTCCTTGGACCTTCACATTGGCGATGAAGCACA
The DNA here is from genome assembly GCF_023864345.2 of Schistocerca serialis cubense. NCBI lineage: Eukaryota > Metazoa > Arthropoda > Insecta > Orthoptera > Acrididae > Schistocerca > Schistocerca serialis. The sequence goes on along the minus strand of NC_064643.1, from coordinate 35,075,690 downwards.
GGAATCGCATCTTAATTAAATACAAAAGGCACAATGCCACCATAAGTGCAAGAATAGAGACTCTTCTTACAGTCGGTGCTTTGAACATTCCCTGTGAGACCAGCAATAGTATCCGATACACCACTGCAGGTTCAATGTATTCTTTGGACATTCACATTGACGATGAAACACAGAAATGGCATCGGAATTAAATACAAATTGCACAATACCGCCTCAAGTACAAGAATAGAGACTCTTCTTACAGTCGGTGCTTTGAGCATTCCCTGTGAGACCAGTATTAGTTTCCGATACACCTCTGCAGGTTCAGTTTACTCCTTGGACCTTCACATTGACGATGAAACACAGAAATGGCGTCGAAATTAAATACAAAAGGCACAATGCCGCCTGAAGTACAAGAATAGAGACTCTTCTTACAGTCGGTGCTTTGATCATTCCCTGTGAGACCAGTAATTGTATCCGAAACACCACTGCAGGTTCAATGTATTCCTTGGACCTTCACATTGACGATGAAACACGGAAATGGCATCGGAATTAAATACAAAAGGCACAATGCCGCCTTAAGTACAAGAATAGAGACCCTTTTTACAGTCGGTGCTTTGAGCATTCCCTGTGTGACCAGTAATAGTATCCGATACACCACTGCAGGTTCAATGTATTCCTTGGACCTTCACATTGACGATGAAACACAGAAATGGCATCGGAATTAAATACAAAAGGCACAATGCCGCCTTAAGTACAAGAATAGAGACTCTTCTTACTGTCGGTGCTTTGAGCATTCCCTGAGAGACCAGTATTAGTTTCCGCTACACCTCTGCAGCTTCAGTTTATTCCTTGGACCATCACATTGACGATGAAACACAGAAATGGCATCGGAATTAAGTACAAAAGGCACAATGCCGCCTTAAGTACAAGAATTGAGACATTTCTTACAGTCGGTGCTTTGAGCATTCCCTGTGAGACCAGTATTAGTTTCCGCTACACCTCTGCAGTTTCAATGTATTCCTTGGACCTTCACAATGACGATGAAACACAGATATGGCATCGGAATTAAATACAAAAGGCACAATGCCGAATTAAGTACAAGAATAGAGACTCTTCTTACAGTCGGTGCTTTGAGCTTTCCCTGTGAGACCAGTATTAGTTTCCGCTACACCTCTGCAGGTTCAGTTTATTCCTTGGACCTTCACATTGACGATGAAACACAGAAATGGCATCGGAATTAAATACAAAAGGCACAATGCCGCCTTAAGTACAAGAATAGAGACTCATCTTACAGTCGGTGTTTGAGCATTCCCTGTGAGACCAGTAATAGTATCCGATACACCACTGCTGGTTCAATGTATTCCTTGGACATACACATTGGCGATGAAACACAGAAATCGCATCGGAATTAAATACAAATGGCACAATGCCGCCTTAAGTACAAGAATAGAGACTCTTCTTACAGTCGGTGCTTTGAGCATTCCCTGTGAGATCAGTATTAGTTTCCGCTACATCTCTGCACGTTCCGTTTATTCCTTGGACCTTCATATTGACGATGAAACACAGACATCGCATCGGAATTAAATACAAAAGGCACAATGCCGCCTTAAGTACAACTATAGAGACACTTCTTACAGTCGGTGCTTTGAGCATTCCCTGTGAGACCAGTAATAGTATCCGATACACCACTGCAGGTTCAATGTATACCTTGGACCTTCACATTGACGAGAAACACAGAAATGGCATCGGAATTAAATACAAAAGGCACAATGCCGCCTTAAGTACAAGAATAGAGACTCTTCTTACAGTCGGTGCTTTGAGCATTCCCTGTGAGACCAGTATTAGTTCCCGCTACACCTCTGCAAGTTCAGTTTATTCCTTGGACCTTCACATTGACGATGAAACACAGAAATGGCATCGGAATTAAATACAAAAGGCACAATGCCGCCTTAAGTACAAGAATGGAGACTCTTCTTACAGTCGGTGCTTTGAGCATTCCCTGTGAGACCAGTAATAGTATCCGATACACCACTGCAGGTTCAATGTATACCTTGGACATTCACATTGACGATGAAACATCGAAATGGCATCGGAATTAAATACAAAAGGCACAATGCCGCCTTCACTACAAGAATAGAGACTCTTCATACAGTCGGTGCTTTGAGCATTCCCTGTGAGACCAGTAATAGAATTCGATACACCACTGCAGGTTCAATGTATTCCTTGGACCTTCACATTGACGATGAAACACAGGAATCGCATCGGAATTAAATACAAAAGGCACAATGCCGCCTTAAGTACAAGAATAGAGACTCTTCTTACAGTCGGTGTTTTGAGCATTCCTGTGAGACCAGTAATAGTATCCGATACACCACTGCAGGTTCAATGTATTCCTTGGACCTTCACATTGACGATGAAACGCAGAAATGGCATCGGAATTAAATACAAAAGGCACAATGCCGCCTTCAGTACAAGAATAGAGACACTTCTTGCAGTCGGTGCTTTGAGCATTCCCTGTGAGACCAGTAATAGTATCCGATACACCACTGCAGGTTCAATGTATACCTTGGACATTCACATTGCCGATGAAACAACGAAATGGCATCGGAATTAAATACAAAAGGCACAATGCCGCCTTTAGTACAAGAATAGAGACTCTTCATTCAGTCGGTGCTTTGAGCATTCCCTGTGAGACCAGTAATAGAATTTGATACACCACTGCAGGTTCAATGTATTCCTTGTACCCTCACATTGACGATGAAACACAGGAATCGCATCGGAATTAAATACAAAAGGCACAATGCCGCCTTAAGTACAAGAATATAGACTCTTCTTACAGTCGGTGCTTTGAGCATTCCCTGTGAGACCAGTAATAGTATCCGATACACCACTGCAGGTTCAATGTATTCCTTGGACCTTCACATTGACGATGAAACACAGAAATGGCATCGGAATTAAATACAAAAGGCACAATGCCGCCTTAAGTACAAGAATAGAGACACTTCTTACATTCGGTGATTTGAGCATTCCCTGTGAGACCAGTATTAGTTTCCGCTACACCTCTGCAGGTTCAGTTTATTCCTTGGACCTTCACATTGACGATGAAACACAGAAATGGCATCGGAATTAAGTACAAAAGGCACATTGCAGCCTTAAGTACAAGAATAGAGACTCTTCTTACAGTCGGTGCTTTGAGTATTCCCTGTGAGACCAGTATCAGATTCTGCAACACCTCTGCAGGTTCAATGTATTCCTTGGACCTTCACATTGACGATGAAACACAGAAATGGCATCTGAATTAAATACAAAAGGCACAATGCCGCCTTAAATACAAGATTAGAGACTCTTCTAACAGTCGGTGCCTGTAGCATTCCCTGTGAGACCAGTATTAGTTCCCGCTACACCTCTGCAAGTTCAGTCTATTCCTTGGACCTTCACATTGACGATGAAACACAGAAATGGCATCGGATTTAAATACAAAAGGCACAATGCCGCCTTAAGTACAAGAATAGAGACTCTTCTTACAGTCGGTGCTTTGAGCATTCCCTGTGAGACCAGTAATAGTATCCGATACACCACTGCAGGTTCAATGTATACCTTGGACATTCACATTGACGATGAAACACGGAAATGGCATCGGAATTAAATACAAAAGGCACAATGCCGCATTAAGTACAAGAATAGAGACTCTTCTTACAGTCGGTGCTTTGAGCATTCCTTGTGAGACCAGTAATAGTATCCGATACACCACTGCAGGTTCAATGTATTCCTTGGACCTTCACATTGACGATGAAACACAGAAATGGCAACGGAATTAAATACAAAAGGCACAATGCCGCCATAAGTACAAGAATAGAGACTCTTCTTACAGTCGGTGCTTTGAGCATTCCCTGTGAGACCAGTATTAGATTCCGCTTCACCTCTGCAGGTTCAGTTTATTCCTTGGACCTCCACATTGACGATGAAACACAGAAATGGTATCGGAATTAAATACAAAAGGCATAATGCCGCCTTAAGTACATGAAAAGAGACTCTTCTTACGGTCGGTGCTTTGAGCACTCCCTGTGAGACCAGTAATAGTATCCGATACACCACTGCAGGTTCAATGTATTCCTTGGACCTTCACATTGACGATGAAACACAGAAATGGCATCGGAATTAAATACAAAAGGCACAATGCCGCCTTAAGTATAAGAATAGAGCTTCTTCTTACAGTCGGTGCTTTGAGCATTCCCTCTGAGACCAGTATTAGTTTCCGCTACACCTCTGCAGGTTCAGTTTATTCCTTGGACCTCCACATTGACGATGAAACACAGAAATGGCATCGGAATTAAATACAAAATGCACATTGCAGCCTTAAGTACAAGAATAGAGACTCTTCTCACAGTCGGTGCTTTGAGTATTCCCTGTGAGACCAGTATCAGTTTCTGCTACACCTCTGCAGGTTCAATGTATTCCTTGGACCTTCACATTGACGATGAAACACAGAAATGGCATCGGAATTAATTACAAAAGGCACAATGCCGCCTTAAATACAAGATTAGAGACTCTTCTAACAGTCGGTGCCTGTAGCATTCCATGTGAGATCAGTATTATTTCCCGCTACACCTCTGCAACTTCAGTTTATATCTTGGACCTTCACATTGACGATGAAACACAGAAATGGCATCGGAATTAAATACAAAAGGCACAATGCCGCCTTAAGTACAAGAATAGAGACTCTTCTTACAGTCGGTGTTTTGAGCATTCCCTGTGAGACCAGTAATAGTATCCGATACACCACTGCAGGTTCAATGTATACCTTGGACATTCACATTGACGATGAAACAACGAAATGGCATCGGAATTAAATACAAAAGGCACAATGCCGACTTTAGTACAAGAATAGAGACTCTTCATACAGTCGGTGCTTTGAGCATTCCCTGTGAGACCATTAATAGAGTTCGATACACCACTGCAGGTTCAATGTATTTCTTGGACCTTCACATTGACGATGAAACACAGGAATCGCATCTTAATTAAATACAAAAGGCACAATGCCGCCTTAAGTGCAAGAATAGAGACTCTTCTTACAGTCGGTGCTTTGAACATTCCCTGAGGGACCAGTAATAGTATCCGATACACCACTGCAGGTTCAATGTATTCCTTGGACCTTCACATAGACGATGAAACACAGAAATGGCATCGGAATTAAATACAAATGGCACAATGCCGCCTTAAGTACAAGAATAGAGACTCTTCTTACAGTCGGTGCTTTGAGCACTCCCTGTGAGACCAGTATTAGTTTCCGCTACACCTCTGCAGGTTCAGTTTATTCCTTGGACCTTCACATTGACGATGAAACACAGAAATGGCATCGGAATTAAATACAAAAGGCACAATGCCGCCTTAAGTACAAGAATAGAGTCTCTTCTTACAGTCGGTGCTTTGATCATTCCCTGTGAGACCAGTAATGGTATCCGATACACCACTGCAGGTTCAATGTATTCCTTGGACCTTCACATTGACGAGGAAACACGGAAATGGCATCGGAATTAAATACAAAAGGCACAATGCCGCATTAAGTACAAGAATAGAGACTCTTCTTACAGTCAGTGCTTTGAGCATTCCCTGTGAGACCAGTAATAGTATCCGATACACCACTGCAGGTTCAATGTATTCCTTGGACCTTCACATTGACGATGAAACACAGAAATGGCATCGGAATTAAATACAAAAGGCACAATGCCGCCTTAAGTACAAGAATAGAGACTCTTCTTACAGTCGGTGCTTTGAGCATTCCCTGTGAGGCCAGTATTAGTTTCCGCTACACCTCTGCATGTTCAGTTTATTCCTTGGACCTTCACATTGACGATGAAACACAGAAATGGCATCGGAATTAAATACAAAAGGCACAATGCCGCCATAAGTACATGAAAAGAGACTCTTCTTACAGTCGGTGCTTTGAGCATTCCCTGTGAGACCAGTATTAGTTTCCGCTACACCTCTGCAGGTTCAATGTATTCCTTGGACCTTCACATTGACGATGAAACACAGATATGGCATCGGAATTGAATACAAAAGGCACAATGCCGCCTTAAGTACAAGAATAGAGACTCTTCTTACAGTCGGTGCTTTGAGCTTTCCCTGTGAGACCAGTATTAGTTTCCGCTACACCGCTGCAGGTTCAGTTTATTCCTTGGACCTTCACATTGACGATGAAACACAGAATTGGCATCGGAATTAAATACAAAAGGCACAATGCCGCCTTAGGTACAAGAATAGAGACTCTTCTTACAGTCGGTGCTTTGAGCATTCCCTGTGAGACCAGTAATAGTATCCGATACACCACTGCTGGTTCAATGTATTCCTTGGAAATACACATTGACGATGAAACACAGAAATCGCATCGGAACTAAATACAAAAGGCACAATGCCGCCTTAAGTACAAGAATAAAGACTCTTCTTACAGTCGGTGCTTTGATCATTCCCTGTGAGACCAGTAATGGTATCCGATACACCACTGCAGGTTCAATGTAATCCTTGGACATTCACATTGACCATGAAACACGGAAATGGTATCGGAATTAAATACAAAAGGCATAATGCCGCCTTAAGTACAAGAATAGAGACTCTTCTTACAGTCGGTGCTTTGAGCATTCCATGTGAGATCAGTATTAGTTTCCGCTACACCTCTGCACGTTCCGTTTATTCCTTGGACCTTCACATTGACGATGAATCACAGACATCGCATCGGAATTAAATACAAAAGGCACAATGCCGCCTTAAGTACAAGAATAGAGACACTTCTTACAGTCGGTGCTTTGAGCATTCCCTGTGAGACCAGTAATAGTATCCGATACACCACTGCAGGTTCAATGTATACCTTGACCTTCACATTGATGAGAAACACAGAAATGGGATCGGAATTAAATACAAAAGGCACAATGCCGCCTTAAGTACAAGAATAGAGACTCTTCTTACAGTCGGTGCTTTGAGCATTCCCTGTGAGACCAGTAATCGTATCCGATACACCACTGCAGTTTCAATGTATACCTTGGACCTTCACATTGACGATGAAACACAGAAATGGCATCGGAATTAAATACAAAAGGCACAATGCCGCCTTAAGTACAAGAATAGAGACTCTTCTTACAGTCGGTGCTTTGAGCATTCCCTGTGAGACCAGTAATAGTATCCGATACACCACTGCAGGTTGAATGTATACCTTGGACCTTCACATTGACGATGAAACAACGAAATGGCATCGGAATTAAATACAAAAGGCACAATGCCGCCTTAAGTACAAGAATAGAGACTCTTCTTACAGTCGGTGCTTTGAGCACTCCCTGTGAGACCAGTATTAGTTTCCGCTACACCTCTGCAGGTTCAGTTTACTCCTTGGACCTTCACATTGACGATGAAACACAGAAATGGCATCGGAATTAAATACAAAAGGCACAATGCCGCCTTAAGTACAAGAATAGAGACTCTTCTTACAGTCGGTGCTTTGATCATTCCCTGTGAGACCAGTAGTGGTATCCGATACACCACTGCAGGTTCAATGTATTCCTTGGACCTTCACATTGACGAGGAAACACGGAAATGGCATCGGAATTAAATACAAAAGGCACAATGCCGCATTAAGTACAAGAATAGAGACTCTTCTTACAGTCAGTGCTTTGAGCATTCCCTGTGAGACCAGTAATAGTATCCGATACACCACTGCAGGTTCAATGTATTCCTTGGACCTTCACATTGACGATGAAACACAGAAATGGCATCGGAATTAAATACAAAAGGCACAATGCCGCATTAAGTACAAGAATAGAGACTCTTCTTACAGTCGGTGCTTTGAGCATTCCCTGTGAGGCCAGTATTAGTTTCCGCTATACCTCTGCATTTTCAGTTTATTCCTTGGACCTTCACATTGACGATGAAACACAGAAATGGCATCGGAATTAAATACAAAAGGCACAATGCCGCCTTAAGTACATGAAAAGAGACGCTTCTTACAGTCGGTGCTTTGAGCATTCCCTGTGAGACCAGTATTAGTTTCCGCTACACCTCTGCAGGTTCAAAGTATTCCTTGGACCTTCACATTGACGATGAAACACAGATATGGCATCGGAATTGAATACAAAAGGCACAATGCCGCCTTAAGTACAAGAATAGAGACTCTTCTTACAGTCGGTGCTTTGAGCTTTCCCTGTGAGACCAGTATTAGTTTCCGCTACACCGCTGCAGGTTCAGTTTATTCCTTGGACCTTCACATTGACGATGAAACACAGAATTGGCATCGGAATTAAGTACAAAAGGCACAATGCCGCCTTAGGTACAAGAATAGAGACTCTTCTTACAGTCGGTGCTTTGAGCACTCCCTGTGAGACCAGTAATAGTATCCGATACACCACTGCAGGTTCAATGTATACCTTGGACATTCACATTGGCGATGAAACAACGAAATGGCATCGGAATTAAATACAAAAGGCACAATGCCGCCGTTAGTACAAGAATAGAGACTCTTCATAGAGTCGGTGCTTTGAGCATTCCCTGTGAGACCAGTAATAGAATTCGATACACCACTGCAGGATCAATGTATTCCTTGGACCTTCACATTGACGATGAAACACAGGAATCGCATCGGAATTAAATACAAAAGGCACTATGCCGCCTTAAGTGCAAGAATAGAGACTCTTCTTACAGTCGGTGCTTTGAACATTCCCTGTGAGACCAGTAATAGTATCTGATACACCACTGCAGGTTCAATGTATTCCTTGGACCTTCACATTGACGATGAAACACAGAAATAGCATCGGAATTAAATACAAATGGCACAATGCCGCCTTAAGTACAAGAATAGAGACTCTTCTTACAGTCGGTGCTTTGAGCATTCCCTGTGAGACCAGTATTAGTTTCTGCTACACCTCTGCAGGTTCAGTTTACTCCTTGGACCTTCACATTGACGATGAAACACAGAAATGGCATCGGAATTAAATACAAAAGGCACAATGCCGCCTTAAGTACAAGAATAGAGACTCTTCTGACAGTCGGTGCTTTGACTATTCCCTGTGAGACCAGTATTAGTTTCTGCTACACCTCTGCAGGTTCAATGTATTCCTTGGACCTTCACATTGACGATGAAACACAGAAATGGCATCGGAATTAAATACAAAAGGCACAATGCCAACTTAAGTACAAGATTAGAGACTCTTCTTACAGTCGGTCCTTTAGCATTCCCTGTGAGACCAGTATTAGTTTCCACTACACCTCTGCAGGTTCAGTTTATTCCTTGGACCTTCACAATGACGATGAGACACAGAAATGGCATCGGAATTAAATACAAAAGGCACAATGCCGCCTTAAGTACAAGAATAGAGACTCTTTTTTACAGTCGGTGTTTTGAGCATTCCCTGCGAGACCAGTAATAGTATCCGATACACAACTGCAGGTTCAATGTATTCCTTGGACCTTCACATTGACGATGAAACACAGAAATGGCATCGGAATTAAATACAAAAGGCACAATGCGGCCTTAAGTGCAAGAATAGAGACTCTTCTTACAGTCGGTGCTTTGAACATTCCCTGTGAGACCAGTAATAGTATCCGATACACCACTGCAGGTTCATTGTATTCCGTGGACCTTCACATTGACGATGAAACACAGAAATGGCATCGGAATTAAATACAAAAGGCACAATGCCGCCTTCAGTACAAGAATAGAGACACTTCTTGCAGTCGGTGCTTTGAGCATTCCCTGTGAGACCAGTAATAGTATCCGATACACCACTGCAGGTTCAATGTGTACCTTGGACCTTCACATTGACGATGAAACAACGAAATGCCATCGGAATTAAATACAAAAGGCACAATGCCGCCTTTAGTACAAGAATAGAGACTCTTCATACAGTCGGTGCTTTGAGCATTCCCTGTGAGACCAGTAATAGAATTCGATACACCACTGCAGGTTCAATGTATTCCTTGGACCTTCACATGGACGATGAAACACAGGAATCGCATCGAAATTAAATACAAAAGGCACAATGCCGCCTTAAGTACAAGAATAGAGTCTCTTCTTACAGTCGGTGCTTTGAGCATTCCCTGTGAGACCAGTAATAGTATCCGATACACCACTGCAGGTTCAATGTATTCCTTGGACCTTCACATTGACGATGAAACACAGGAATGGCATCGGAATTAAATACAAAAGGCACAATGCCGCCTTAAGTACAAGAATAGAGACTCTTCTTACAGTCGGTGCTTTGAGCATTCCCTGTGAGACCAGTATTAGTTTCCGCTACACCTCTGCAGGTTCAGGTTATTCCTTGGGCCTTCACATTGACGATGAAACACTGAAATGGCATCGGAATTAAATACAAAATGCACATTGCAGCCTTAAGTACAAGAATAGAGACTCTACTTACAGTCGGTGCTTTGAGTATTCCCTGTGAGACCAGTATCAGTTTCTGCAACACCTCTGCAGGTTCAATGTATTCCTTGGACCTTCACATTGGCGATGAAACACAGAAATGGCATCGGAATTAAATACAAAAGGAACAATGCCGCCTTAAATACAAGATTAGAGACTCTTCTAACAGTCGGAGCCTGTAGCATTCCCTGTGAGACCAGTATTAGTTCCCGCTACACCTCTGCAAGTTCAGTTTATTCCTTGGACCTTCACATTGACGATGAAACACAGAAATGGCATCAAAATTAAATACAAAAGGCACAATGCCGCCTTAAGTACAAGAATAGAGACTCTTCTTACAGTCGGTGCTTTGAGCATTCCCTGTGAGACCAGTAATAGTATCCGATACACCACTGCAGGTTCAATGTATACCTTGGACATTCACATTGACGATGAAACAACGAAATGGCATCGGAATTAAATACAAAAGGCACAATGCCGCCTTTAGTACAAGAATAGAGACTCTTCACACAGTCGGTGCTTTGAGCATTCCCTGTGAGACCAGTAATAGAAATCGATACACCACTGCAGGTTCAATGTATTCCTTGGACTTTCACATTGACGATGAAACACAGGAATCGCATCTTAATTAAATACAAAAGGCACAATGCCGCCTTAAGTGCAAGAATAGAGACTCTTCTTACAGTCGGTGCTTTGAACATTCCCTGTGAGACCAGTAATAGTATCCGATACACCACTGCAGGTTCAATGTATTCCTTGGACCTTCACATTGACGATGAAACACAGAAATGGCATCGGAATTAAATACAAAAGGCACAATGCCGCCTTAAGTACGAGAATAGAGACTCTTCTTACAGTCGGTGCTTCGAGCATTCCCTGTGAGATCAGTATTAGTTTCCGCCACACCTCTGCAGGTTCAGTTTACTCCTTGAACCTTCACATTGACGATGAAACACAGAAATGGCATCGGAATTAAATACAAAAGGCACAATGCCGCCTTAAGTGCAGTAATAGAGACTCTTCTTACAGTCGGTGCTTTGATCATTCCCTGTGAGACCAGTAATGGTATCCGATACACCACTGCAGGTTCAATGTATTCCTTGGACCTTCACATTGACGATGAAACACGGAAATGGCATCGGAATTAAATACAAAAGGCACAATGCCGCCTTAAGTACAGGAATAGAGACTCTTCTTACAGTCGGTGCTTTGAGCATTCCCTGTGAGACCAGGATTAGTTTCCGCTACACCTCTGCAGGTTCAGTTTGTTCCTTGGACCTTCACATTGACGATGAAACACAGAAATGGCATCGGAATTAAATACAAAAGGCACAATGCCGCCTTAAGTACATGAAAAGAGACTCTTCTTACAGTCGGTGCTTTGAGCATTCCCTGTGAGACCAGTATTAGTTTCCGCTACACCTCTGCAGGTTCAGTTTATTCCTTGAACCTTCACATTGACGATGAAACACGGAAATGGCATCGGAATTAAATACAAAAGGCACAATGCCGCCTTAAGTACAAGAATAGAGACTCTTCTTACAGTCGGTGCTTTGAGCATTCCATGTGAGATCAGTATTAGTTTCCGCTACACCTCTGCACGTTCCGTTTATTCCTGGGACCTTCACATTGGCGATGAAACACAGTCATCGCATCGGAATTAAATACAAAAGGCACAATGCCGCCTTAAGTACAAGAATAGAGACACTTCTTACAGTCGGTGCTTTGCGCATTCCCTGTGAGACCAGTAATAGTATCCGATACACCACTGCTGGTTCAATGTATACCTTGGACCTTCACGTTGACGAGAAACACAGAAATGGCATCGGAATTAAATACAAAAGGCACAATGCCGCCTTAAGTACAAGAATAGAGACTCTTCTTTCAGTCGGTGCTTTGAGCATTCCCTGTAAGACCAGTAATCGTACCCAATACACCACTGGAGGTTCAATGTATTCCTTGGACCTTCACATTGACGATGAAACGCAGAAATGGCATCGGAATTAAATACAAAAGGAACAATGCCGCCTTAAGTACAAGAATAGAGACTCTTCTTACAGTCGGTGCTTTGAGCTTCCCCTGTGAGACCAGTAATAGTATCCGAAACACCACTGCAGGTTCAATGTATACCTTGGACCTTCACATTGGCGATGAAACACAGAAATGGCATCGGAAATTAATACAAAAGTCACAATGCCGCCTTAAGTACAAGAATAGAGACTCTTCTTACAGTCTGTGCTTTGAGCATTCCCTGTGAGACCAGTAATAGTATCCGATACACCACTGCAGGTTCAATGTATTCCTTGGACCTTCACATTGACGATGAAACACAGGAATCGCATCGGAATTAAATACAAAAGGCACAATGCCGGATTAAGTAAAAGAATAGAGACTCTTCTTACAATCGGTGCTTTGAGCATTCCCTGTGAGACCAGTAATAGTATCCGATACACCACTGCAGGTTCAATGTATTCCTTGGACCTTCACATGGACGATGAAACACAGAAATGGCATCGGAATTAAATACAAAAGGCACAATGCCGCCTTAAGTACAAGAATAGAGACTCTTCTTACAGTCGGTGCTTTGAGCATTCCCTGTGAGACCAGTAATAGTATCCGATACACCACTGCAAGTTCAGTTTATTCCTTGGACATTCCCATTGACGATGAAACACAGAAATGGCATCGGAATTAAATACAAAAGGCACAATGCCGCCTTAAGTACAAGAATAGAGACTCTTCTTACAGTCGGTGCTTTGAGCATTCCCTGTGAGACCAGTAAAAGTATCCGATACACCACTGCAGGTTCAATGTATACCTTGGACATTCACATTGACGATGAAACAACGAAATGGCATCGGAATTAAATACAAAAGGCACAATGCCGCCTTTAGTACAAGAGTAGAGACTCTTCATAGAGTCGGTGCTTTGAGCATTCCCTGTGAGACCAGTAATAGAATTCGATACACCACTGCAGGTTCAATGTATTCCTTGGACCTTCACATTGACGATGAAACACAGAAATGGCATCGGAATTAAATACAAATGGCACAATGCCGCCTTAAGTACAAGAATAGAGACTCTTCTTACAGTCGGTGCTTTGAGCATTCCCTGTGAGACCAGTATTAGTTTCTGCCAAACCTCTGCAGGTTCAGTTTACTCCTTGGACCTTCACATTGACGATGAAACACAGAAATGGCATCGGAAGTAAATACAAAAGGCACAATGCCGCCTTAAGTACAAGAATAGAGACTCTTCTGACAGTCGGTGCTTTGACTATTCCCTGTGAGACCAGTATTAGTTTCTGCTACCCCTCTGCAGGTTCAATGTGTTCCTTGGACCTTCACATTGACGATGAAACACAGAAATGGCATCGGAATTAAATACAAAAGGCACAATGCCAACTTAAGAACAAGATTAGAGACTCTTCTTACAGTCGGTCCTTTAGCATTCCCTGTGAGACCAGTATTAGTTTCCACTGCACCTCTGCAGGTTCAGTTTATTCCTTGGACCTTCACATTGACGATGAGACACAGAAATGGCATCGGAATTAAATACAAAAGGCACAATGCCGCCTCATGTACAAGAATAGAGACTCTTTTTTACAGTCGGTGTTTGAGCATTCCCTTTGAGACCAGTAATAGTATCCGATACACAACTGCAGGTTCAATGTATTCCTTGGACCTACACATTGACGATGAAACACAGAAATGGCATCGGAATTAAATACAAAAGGCACAATGCCGCCTTAAGTGCAAGAATAGAGACTCTTCTTACAGTCGGTGCTTTGAACATTCCCTGTGAAACCAGTAATAGTATCCGATACACCACTGCAGGTTCAATGTATTCCTTGGACCTTCACATTGACGATGAAACACAGAAATGGCATCGGAATTAAATACAAAAGGCACAATGCCGCCTTAAGTACAAGAATAGAGACTCTTCTTACAGTCGATGCTTTGAGCATTCCCTGTGAGACCAGTAATAGTATCCGATACACCACTGCAGGTTCAATGTATACCTTGGACATTCACATTGACGATGAAACAACGAAATGGCATCGGAATTAAATACAAAAGGCACAATGCCGCCTTTAGTACAAGAATAGTGACTCTTCATAGAGTCGGTGCTTTGAGCATTCCCTGTGAGACCAGTAATAGAATTCGATACACCACTGCAGGTTCAATGTATTCCTTGGACCTTCACATTGACGATGAAACACAGGAATCGCATCGGAATTAAATACAAAAGGCACTATGCCGCCTTAAGTGCAAGAATAGAGACTCTTCTTACAGTCGGTGCTTTGAACATTCCCTGTGAGACCAGTAATAGTATCCGATACACCACTGCAGGTTCAATGTATTCCTTGGACCTTCACATTGACGATGAAACACAGAAATGGCATCGGAATTAAATACAAATGGCACAATGCCGCCTTAAGTACAAGAATTGAGACTCTTCTTACATTCGGTGCTTTGAGCATTCCCTGTGAGACCAATATTAGTTTCTGCTACACCTCTGCAGGTTCAGTTTACTCCTTGGACCTTCACATTGACGATGAAACACAGAAATGGCATCGGAATTTAATACAAAAGGCACAATGCCAACTTAAGAACAAGATTAGAGACTCTTCTTACAGTCGGTCCTTTAGCATTCCCTGTGAGACCAGTATTAGTTTCCACTACACCTCTGCAGGTTCAGTTTATTCCTTGGACCTTCACATTGACGATGAGACACAGAAATGGCATCGGAATTAAATACAAAAGGCACAATGCCGCCTCATGTACAAGAATAGAGACTCTTTTTTCCAGTCGGTGCTTTGAGCATTCCCCCGGAGACCAGTAATAGTATCCGATACACAACTGCAGGTTCAATGTATTCCTTGGACCTTCACATTGACGATGAAACACAGAAATGGCATCGGAATTAAATACAAAAGGCACAATGCCGCCTTAAGTGCAAGAATAGAGACTCTTCTTACAGTCGGTGCTTTGAACATTCCCTGTGAGCCCAGTAATAGTATCCGATACACCACTGCAGGTTCAATGTATTCCTTGGACCTTCACATTGACGATGAAACACAGAAATGGCATCGGAATTAAATACAAAAGGCACTATGCCGCCTTAAGTGCAAGAATAGAGACTCTTCTTACAGTCGGTTTTTTGAACATTCCCTGTGAGACCAGTGATAGTATCCGATAGACCACTGCAGGTTCAATGTATTCCTTGGACCTTCACATTGACGATGAAACACAGAAATGGCATCGGAATTAAATACAAATGGCACAATGCCGCCTTAAGTACAAGAATTGAGACTCTTCTTACAGTCGGTGCTTTGAGCATTACCTGTGAGACCAATATTAGTTTCTGCTACACCTCTGCAGGTTCAGTTTACTCCTTGGACCTTCACATTGACGATGAAACACAGAAATGGCATCGGAATTAAATACAAAAGGCACAATGCCGCCTTAAGTACAAGAATAGAGACTCTTCTGACAGTCGGTGCTTTGACTATTCCCTGTGAGACCAGTATTAGTTTCTGCTACACCTCTGCAGGTTCAATGTATTCCTTGGACCTTCACATTGACGATGAAACACAGAAATGGCATCGGAATTTAATACAAAAGGCACAATGCCAACTTAAGAACAAGATTAGAGACTCTTCTTACAGTCGGTCCTTTAGCATTCCCTGTGAGACCAGTATTAGTTTCCACTACACCTCTGCAGGTTCAGTTTATTCCTTGGACCTTCACATTGACGATGAGACACAGAAATGGCATCGGAATTAAATACAAAAGGCACAATGCCGCCTCATGTACAAGAATAGAGACACTTTTTTACAGTCGGTGCTTTGAGCATTCCCCCGGAGACCAGTAATAGTATCCGATACACAACTGCAGGTTCAATGTATTCCTTGGACCTTCACATTGACGATGAAACACAGAAATGGCATCGGAATTAAATACAAAAGGCACAATGCCGCCTTAAGTGCAAGAATAGAGACTCTTCTTACAGTCGGTGCTTTGAACATTCCCTGTGAGCCCAGTAATAGTATCCGATACACCACTGCAGGTTCAATGTATTCCTTGGACCTTCACATTGACGATGAAACACATAAATGGCATCGGAATTAAATACAAATGGCACAATGCCGCCTTAAGTACAAGAATAGAGACTCTTCTTACAGTCGGTGCTTTGAGCATTCCCTGTAGGACCAGTATTAGTTTCCGCTACACCTCTGCAGGTTCAGTTTACTCCTTGGTCCTTCACATTGACGATGAACCACAGAAATGGCATCGGAATTAAATACAAAAGGCACAATGCCGCCTTAAGTACTAGAATAGAGACTCTTCTTACAGTCGGTGCTTTGAGCATTCCCTGTGAGACCAGTAATAGTATCCGATACACAACTGCAGGTTCAATGTATTCCTTGGACCTTCACATTGAGGATGAAACACAGAAATGGCATCGGAATTAAATACAAAAGGCACAATGCCGCCTGAAGTGCAAGAATAGAGACTCTTCTTACAGTCGGTGCTTTGAACATTCCCTGTGAGACCAGTAATAGTATCCGATACACAACTGCAGGTTCAATGTATTCCTTGTACCTTCACATTGACGATGAAACACAGAAATGGCATCGGAATTAAATACAAAAGGCACAATGCCGCCTTATGTACAAGAATAGAGACTCTTCTTACAGTCGGTGTTTTGACCATTCTCTGTGAGACCAGTATTAGTTTCTGGTACACCTCTGCAGGTTCAATGTATTCCTTGGACCTTCACATTGACGATGAAACACAGAAATGGCATCGGAATTAAATACAAATGGCACAATGCCAACTTAAGAACAAGATTAGAGACTCTTCTTACAGTCGGTGCTTTGAGCATTCCCTGTGAGACCAGTATTAGTTTCCACTACACCTCTGCAGGTTCAGTTTATTCCTTGGACCTTCACATTGACGATGATACACAGAAATGGCATCGGAATTAAATACAAAAGGCACAATGCCGCCTTAAGTACAAGAATAGAGACTCTTCTTACAGTCGGTGCTTTGAGCATTCCCTGGGAGACCAGTAATAGTATCCGATACACAACTGCAGGGTCAATGTATTCCTTGGACTTTTACATTGACGATGAAACACAGAAATGGCATCGGAATTAAATACAAAAGGGACAATGCCGCCTTAAGTACAAGAATAGAGACACTTCTTACAGTCGGTGATTTGAGCATTCCCTGTGAGACCAGTATTAGTTTCCGCTACACCTCTGCAGGTTCAGTTTATTCCGTGGACCTTCACATTGACGATGAAACACAGAAATGGCATCGGAAATAAATACAAAAGGCACAATGCCGCCTTAAGTACAAGAATAGAGACACTTCATACAGTCGGTGCTTTGAGCATTCCCTGTGAGACCAGTATCAGTTTATGCAACACCTCTGCAGGTTCAATGTATTCCTTGGACCTTCACATTGACGATGAAACATATAAATGGCATCGGAATTAAATACAAAAGGCACAATGCCGCCTTAAGTACAAGAATAGAGACTCTTCTTACAGTCGGTGCTTTGAGCATTCCCTGTGAGACCAGTATTAGTTTCCGCTACACCTCTGCAGGTTCAGTTTACTCCTTGGACCTTCACATTGACGATGAAACACAGAAATGGCATCGGAATTAAATACAAAAGGCACAATGCCGCCTTAAGTACAAGAATAGAGACTCTTCTTACAGTCGGTGATTTGACCATTCCCTGTGAGACCAGTATTAGTTTCTGCTACACCTCTGCAGGTTCAATGTATTCCTTGGACCTTCACATTGACGATGAAACACAGAAATGGCATCGGAATTAAATACAAAAGGCACAATGCCAACTTAAGCACAAGATTAGAGACTCTTCTTACAGTCGGTGTTTTGAGCATTCCCTGTGAGACCAGTATTAGTTTCCACTACACCTCTGCAGGTTCAGTTTATTCCTTGGACCTTCACATTGACGATGATACACAGAAATGGCATCGGAATTAAATACAAGAGGCACAATGCCGCGTTAAGTACAAGAATAGAGACTCTAGTTACAGTCGGTGCTT
This sequence comes from Schistocerca serialis cubense, assembly GCF_023864345.2. Taxonomy (NCBI): domain Eukaryota; kingdom Metazoa; phylum Arthropoda; class Insecta; order Orthoptera; family Acrididae; genus Schistocerca; species Schistocerca serialis. The sequence goes on along the minus strand of NC_064643.1, from coordinate 35,057,212 downwards.
TGAGCATTCCCTGTGAGACCAGTAATAGTATCCGATACACAACTGCAGGTTCAATGTATTCCTTGGACCTTCACATTGACGATGAAACACAGAAATGGCATCGGAATTTAATACAAAAGGCACAATGCCGCCTTATGTACAAGAATAGAGACTCTTCTTACAGTCGGTGCTTTGAGCATTCCCTGTGAGACCAGTAATAGTATCCGAAACACCACTGCAGGTTCAATGTATTCCTTGGACCTTCACATTGACGATCAAACACAGAAATGGCATCGGAATTAAATACAAAAGGCACAATGCCGCCTTAAGTACAAGAATATAGACTCTTCTTACTGTCGGTGCTTTGAGCATTCCCTGTGAGACCAGAAATAGTATCCGATACACCACTGCAGGGTCAATGTATTCCTTGGACCTTCACATTGACGATGAAACACAGAAATGGCAACGGAATTAAATACAAAAGGCACAATGCCAACTTAAGAACAAGAAAAGAGACCCTTCTTACAGTCGGTGCTTTGAGCATTCCCTGTGAGACCAGTATTAGTTTCCGCTACACCTCTGCAGGTTCAGTTTATTCCTTGGACCTTCACATTGACGATGATAAACAGAAATGGCATCGGAATTAAATACAAAAGGCACAATGCCGCCTTAAGTACAAGAATAGAGACTCTTCTTACAGTCGGTGCTTTGAGCATTCCCTGTGAGACAAGTAATAGTATCCGATACACCACTGCAGGTTCAATGTATACCTTGGACATACACATTGACGATGAAACAACGAAATGGCATCGGAATTAAATACAAAAGGCACAATGCCGCCTTTAGTACAAGAATAGAGACTCTTCATACAGTCGGTGCTTTGAGCATTCCCTGTGAGACCAGTAATAGAATTCGATACACCACTGCAGGTTCAATGTATTCCTTGGACCTTCACATTGACGATGAAACACAGGAATCGCATCGGAATTAAATACAAAAGGCACAATGCCGCCTTAAGTGCAACAATAGAGACTCTTCTTGCAGTCGGTGCTTTGAACATTCCCTGTGAGACCAGTAATAGTATCCGATACACCACTGCAGGTTCAATGTATTCCTTGGACCTTCACATTGACGATGAAACACAGAAATGGCATCGGATTTAAATACAAATGGCACAATGCCGCCTTAAGTACAAGAATAGAGACTCTTCTTACAGTCGGTGCTTTGAGCATTCCCTGTGAGACCAGTATTAGTTTCCGCTACACCTCTGCAGGTTCAGTTTACTCCTTGGACCTTCACATTGACGATGAAACACAGAAATGGCATCGGAATTAAATACAAAATGCACAATGCCGCCTTAAGTCCAAGAATAGAGACTCTTCTTACAGTCGGTGCTTTGAGCATTCCCTGTGAGACCAGTATTAGTATCCGATACACAACTGCAGGTTCAATGTATTCCTTGGACCTTTACATTGACGATGAAGCACAGAAATGGCATCGGAATTAAATACAAACGGCACAATGCCGCCTTAAGTACAAGAATAGAGACTCTTCTTACCGTCGGTGCTTTGAGCATTCCCTGTGAGACCAGTATTAGTTTCCGCTACACCTCTGCAGGTTCAGTTTATTCCTTGGACCTTCACATTGACGATGAAACACAGAAATGGCATCGGAATTAAATACAAAAGGCACAATGCCGCCTTAGGTACAAGGATAGAGACTCTTCTTACAGTCGGTGCTTTGAGCATTCCCTGTGAGACCAGTAATAGTATCCGATACACCACTGCAGGTTCAGTGTATTCCCTGGACATACACATTGACGATGAAACACAGAAATGGCATCGGAATTAAATACAAAATTCACAATGCCGCCTTAAGTACAAGAATAGAGTCTCTTCTTACACTCGGTGCTTTGAGCATTCCCTGTGAGACCAGTATTAGTTTCCGCTACACCTCTGCAGGTTCAGTTTATTCCTTGGACCTTCACATTGACGATGATACACAGAAATGGCATCGGAATCAAATACAAGAGGCACAATGCCGCCTTAAGTACAAGAATAGAGACTCTACTTACAGTCGGTGCTTTGAGCATTCCCTGTGAGACCAGGAATAGTATCCGATACACCACTGCAGGTTCAATGTATTCCTTGGACCTTCACATTGACGATGAAACACAGAAATGGCATCGGAATTAAATACCAAAGGCACAATGCCGCCTTTAGTACAAGAATAGAGACTCTTCTTACAGTCGCTGCTTTTTGCATTCCCTGTGAGACCAGTAATAGTATCCGATACACCATAGCAGGTTCAATGTATTCCTTGGACCTTCACATTGACGATGAAACACAGAAATGGCAACGGAATTAAATACAAAAGGCACAATGCCGCCTTAAATACAAGAATAGAGACTCTTCTTACCGTCGGTGCTTAGAGCATTCCCTGTGAGACCAGTATTAGTTTCCGCTACACCTCTGCAGGTTCAGTTTATTCCTTGGACCTTCACATTGACGATGAAACACAGAAATGGCATCGGAATTAAATACAAAAGGCACAATGCCGCCTTAGGTACAAGAATAGAGACTCTTCTTACAGTCGGTGCTTTGAGCATTCCCTGTGAGACCAGTAATAGTATCCGATACACCACTGCAGGTTCAATGTATTCCCTGGACATACACATTGACGATGAAACACAGAAATGGCATCGGAATTAAATACAAAAGGCACAATGCCGCCTTAAGTACAAGAATAGAGTCTCTTCTTACAGTCGGTGCTTTGAGCATTCCCCGTGAGACCAGTAACAGTATCCGATACACCACTGCAGGTTCAATGTATTCCTTGGACCTTCACATTGACGATGAAACACAGAAATCGCATCGGAATTAAATACAAAAGGCACAATGCCGCTTTAAGTACAAGAATAGAGACTCCTCTTACAGTCGGTGCTATGAGCATTCCCTGTGAGACCAGTAATAGTATCCGATACACCACTGCAGGTTCAATGTATTCCTTGGACCTTCACATTGACGATGAAACACAGAAATGGCATCGGAATTAAATACAAAAGGCACAATGTCGCTTAAGTACAAGAATAGAAACTATTCTTACAGTCGGTGCTTTGAGCATTCCCTGTGAGACCTGTATTAGTTTCCGCTACACCTCAGCAGGTTCAGTTTATTCCTTGGACCTTCACATTGACGATGAAACACAGAAATGGCATCGGAATTAAATACAAAAGGCACAATGCCGCCTTAAGTACAAGAATAGAGACTCTTCTTACAGTCGGTGCTTTGAGCATTCCCTGTGAGACCAGTAATAGTATACCATACACCACTGCAGGTTCAATGTATTCCTTGGACATACACATTGACGATGAAACACAGAAATGGCATCGGAATTAAATACAAAAGGCACAATGCCGCCTTAAGTACAAGAATAGAGTCTCTTCTTACAGTCGGTGCTTTGAGCATTCACTGTGAGACCAGTAATAGTATCCGATACACCACTGCAGGTTCAATGTATTCCTTGGACCTTCACATTGACGATGAAACACAGAAATGGCATCGGAATTAAATACAAAAGGCACAATGCCGTTTTTAGTACAAGAATAGAGACTCTTTTTACAGTCGGTGCTTTGAGCATTCCCTGTGAGACCAGTAATAGTATCCGATACACCACTGCAGGTTCAATGTATTCCTTGGACATACACATTGACGATGAAACACAGATATGGCATCGGAATTAAATACCAAAGGCACAATGCCGCCTTAAGTACAAGAATAGAGACTCTTCTTACAGTCGGTGCTTTGAGCATTCCCTCTGTGAGCAGTATGAGTTTCCAATACCCCACTGCAGGTTCAAGGTATTCCTTGGACCTTCACATTGACGATGAAACACAGAAATGGCATCGGAATTAAATACAAAAGGCACAATGCCAACTTAAGCACAAGATTAGAGACTCATCTTACAGTCGGTGCTTTGAGCATTCCCTGTGAGACCAGTATTAGTTTCCACTACACCTCTGCAGGTTCAGTTTATTCCTTGGACCTTCACATTGACGATGATACACAGAAATGGCATCGGAATTAAATACAAGAGGCACAATGCCGCCTTAAGTACAAGAATAGAGACTCTAGTTACAGTCGGTGCTATGAGCATTCCCTGTGAGACCAGTAATAGTATCCGATACACAACTGCAGGTTCAATGTATTCCTTGGACCTTCACATTGACGATGAAACACAGAAATGGCATCGGAATTAAATAGAAAAGGCACTATGCCGCCTTATGTACAAGCATAGAGACTCTTCTTACAGTCGGTGCTTTGAGCATTCCCTGTGAGACCAGTAATAGTATCCGAAACACCACTGCAGGTTCAATGTGTTCCTTGGACCTTCACATTGACGATCAAACACAGAAATGGCATCGGAATTAAATACAAAAGGCACAATGCCGCCTTAAGTACAAGAATAGAGGCTCTTCTTACAGTCGGTGCTTTGAGCATTCCCTGTGAGACCAGAAATAGTATCCGATACACCACTGCAGGTTCAATGTATTCCTTGGACCTTCACATTGACGATGAAACACAGAAATGGCAACGGAATTAAATACAAAAGGCACAATGCCAACTTAAGAACAAGAAAAGAGACTCTTCTTACAGTCGGTGCTTTGAGCATTCCCTGTGAGACCAGTATTAGTTTCCGCTACACCTCTGCAGGTTCAGTTTATTCCTTGGACGTTCACATTGACGATAGAACACGGAATGGCATCGGAATTAAATACAAAAGGCACAATGCTGCCTTAAGTGCAAGAATAGAGACTCTTCTTACCGTCGGTGCTTTGAGCATTCCCTGTGAGACCAGTATTAGTTTCCGCTACACCTCTGCAGGTTCAGTTTATTCCTTGGACCTTCACATTGACGATGAAACACAGAAATGGCATCGGAATTAAATACAAAAGGCACAATGCCGCCTTAAGTACAAGAATAGAGACTCTTCTTACAGTCGGTGCTTTGAGCATTCCCTGTGAGACCAGTAATAGTATCCGATACACCACTGCAGTTTCAATGTATTCCTTGGACATACACATTGACGATGAAACACAGAAATGGCATCGGAATCAAATACAAAAGGCACAATGCCGCCTTAAGTACAAGAATAGAGTCTCTTCTTACAGTCGGTGCTTTGAGCATTCGCTGTGAGACCAGTAATAGTATCCGATACACCACTGCAGGTTCAATGTATTCCTTGGACCTTCACATTGACGATGAAACACAGAAATCGCATCGGAATTGAATACAAAAGGCACAATGCCGCTTTAAGTACAAGAATAGAGACTCTTCTTACAGACGGTGCTTTGAGCATTCCCTGTGAGACCAGTAATAGTATCCGATACACCACTGCAGGTTCAATGTATTCCTTGGACCTTCACATTGACGATGAAACACAGAAATGGCATCGGAATTAAATACAAAAGGCACAATGCCGCTTAAGTACAAGAATAGAAACTCTTCTTACAGTCGGTGCTTTGAGCATTCCCTGTGAGACCTGTATTAGTTTCTGCTACACCTCTGCAGGTTCAGTTTATTCCTTGGACCTTCACATTGACGATGAAACACAGAAACGGCATCGGAATTAAATACAAAAGGCACAATGCCGCCTTAAGTACAAGAATAGAGACTCTTCTTACCGTCGGTGCTTTGAGCATTCCCTGTGAGACCAGTATTAGTTTCCGCTACACCTCTGCAAGTTCAGTTTATTCCTTGGACCTTCACATTGACGATGAAAGACAGAAATGACAACGGAATTAAATACAAAAGGCACAATGCCGCCTTAAGTACAAGAATAGAGACTCTTCTTACAGTCGGTGCTTTGAGCATTCCCTGTGAGACCAGTATTAGTTTCCGCTACACCTCTGCAGGTTCAGTATATTCCTTGGACCTTCACATTGACGATGTAACACAGAAATGGCATCGGAATTAAATACAAAAGGCACAATGCCGCCTTAAGTACAAGAATAGAGACTCTTCTTACAGTCGGTGCTTTGAGCATTCCCTGTGAGACCAGTAATAGTATCCGATACACCACTGCAGGATCAATGTATTCCTTGGACATACTCATTGACGATGAAACACAGAAATCGCATCGGAATTAAATACAAAAGGCACAATGCCGCCTTAAGTACAAGAATAGAGACTCTTCTTACAGTCGGTGCTTTGAACATTCCCTGTGAGACCAGTAATAGTATCTGATACACCACTGCAGGTTCAATGTATTCTTGGACCTTCACATTGACGATGAAATACAGAAATGGCATCGGAATTAAATACAAAAGGCACAATGCCGCCTTAGGTACAAGAATAGAGACTCTCCTTAGGGTCGGTGCTTTGAGCATTCCCTGTGAGACCAGTAATAGTATCCGATACACCACTGCATGTTCAATGTATTCCTTGGACCTTCACATTGACGATGAAACACAGAAATGGCATCAGAATTAAATACAAAAGGCACAATGCCGCCTTAAGTACAAGAATAGAGACTCTTCTTACAGTCGGTGATTTGAGCATTCCGTGTGAGACCAGTAATAGTATCCGATACACCACTGCAGGTTCAATGTATTCCTTGGACCTTCACATTGACGATGAAACACAGGAAGCGCATCGGAATTAAATACAAAAGGCACATTGCCGCCTTAAGTACAAGAATAGAGACTCTTCTTACAGTCGGTGCTTTGAACATTCCCTGTGAGACCAGTAATAGTATCCGATACACCACTGCAGGTTCAATGTATTCCTTGGACCTTCACATTGACGATGAAACACAGAAATGGCATCGGAATTAAATACAAAAGGCACAATGCCGCCTTAAGTACAAGAATAGAGACTCTTCTTACAGTCGGTGTTTTGAGCATTCCCTGTGAGACCAGTATTAGTTTCCGCTACACCTCTGCAGGTTCAGTTTATTCCTTGGACCTTCACATTGACGATGAAACACAGAAATGGCATCGGAATTAAATACAAAAGGCACAATGCCGCCTTAAGTACAAGAATAGAGACTCTTCTTACCGTCGGTGCTTTGAGCATTCCCTTTGAGACCAGTATTAGTTTCCGCTACACCTCTGCAGGTTCAGTTTATTCCTTGGACCTTCACATTTACGATGAAACGCAGAAATGGCATCGGAATTGAATACAAAAGGCACAATGCCGCCTTAAGTACAAGAATAGAGACTCTTCTTACCGTCGGTACTTTGACCATTCCCTGTGAGACCAGTATTAGTTTCCGCTACACCTCTGCAGGTTCAGTTTATTCCTTGGACCTTCACATTGACGATGAAACCCAGAAATAGCATCGGAATTAAATACAAAAGGCACATTGCCGCCTTAAGTACAAGAATAGAGACTCTTCTTACAGTCGGTGTTTGAGCATTCCCTGGGAGACCAGTATTAGTTTCCGCTACACCTCTGAAGGTTCAGTTTATTCCTTGGACCTTCACATTGACGATGAAACACAGAAATGGCATCGGAATTAAATACAAAAGGCACAATGCCGCCTTAAGTACAAGAATAGAGACTCTTCTTACAGTCGGTGCTTTGAGCATTCCCTGGGAGACCAGTAATAGTATCCGATACACCACTGCAGGTTCATTGTATTCCTTGGACCTTCACATTGACGATGAAACACAGAAATGGCATCGGAATTAAATACAAAAGGCACAATGCCGCCTTAAGTACAAGAATAGAGACTCTTCTTTCAGTCGGTGCTTTGAGCATTCCCTGTGAGTCCAGTATTAGTTTCCGCTACACCTCTGCAGGTTCAGTTTATTCCTTGGACCTTCACATTGACGATGAAACACAGAAATGGCATCGGAATTAAATACAAAAGGCACAATGCCGCCTTAAGTACAAGAATAGAGACTCTTCTTACAGTCGTTGCTTTGAGCTTTCCCTGTGAGACCAGTAATTGTATCCGATACACCACTGCAGGTTCGATGTATTCCTTGGACCTTCACATTGACGATGAAACAGAGAAATAGATCGGAATTAAATACAAAAGGCACAATGCCGCCTTAAGTACAAGAATAGAGACTCTTCTTACAGTCGGTGCTTTGAGCATTCCCTGTGAGACCAGTAATAGTATCCGATACACCACTGCAGGTTCAATGTGTTCCTTGAACCTTCACATTGACGATGAAACACAGAAATCGCATCGGAATTAAATACAAAAGGCACAATGCCGCCTTAAGTACAAGAATAGAGACTCTTTTTACAGTCGGTGCTTTGAGCATTCCCTGTGAGACCAGTAATAGTATCCGATACACCACTGCAGGTACAATGTATTCCTTGGACCTTCACATTGACGATGAAACACAGAAATGGCATCGGAATTAAATACAAAAATCACAATGCCGCCTTAAGTACAAGAATAGCGACTCTTCTTACAGTCGGTGCTTTGTGCATTCCCTGTGAGACCAGTATTAGTTTCCGCTACACCTCTGCAGGTTCAGTTTATTCCTTGGACCTTCACTTTGACGATGAAACACAGGAATGGCATCGGAATTAAATACAAAAGGCCCAATACCGCCTTAAGTACAAGAATAGAGACTCTTCTTACAGTCGGTGCTTTGAGCATTCCCTGTGAGACCAGTAATAGTATCCGATACACCACTGCAGGTTCAATGTATTCCTTGGACCTTCACATTGACGATGAAACACAGAAATGGCATCGGAATTAAATACAAAAGGCACAATGCCGCCTTAAGTACAAGAATAGAGACTCTTCTTACAGTCGGTGTTTGAGCATTCCCTGGGAGATAAGTATTAGTTTCCGCTACACCTCTGCAGGTTCAGTTTATTCCTTGGACCTTCACATTGACGATGAAACACAGAAATGGCATCGGAATTAAATACAAAAGGCACAATGCCGCCTTAAGTACAAGAATAGAGACTCTTCTTACAGTCGGTGCTTTGAGCATTCCCTGGGAGACCAGTAATAGTATCCGATACACCACTGCAGGTTCAATGTATTCCTTGGACCTTCACATTGACGATGAAACACAGAAATGGCATCGGAATTAAATACAAAAGGCACAATGCCGCCTTAAGTACAAGAATAGAGACTCTTCTTACAGTCTGTGTTTTGAGCATTCCCTGTGAGACCAGTATTAGTTTCCGATACACCACTGGAGGTTCAATGAATTCCTTGGACATACACATTGACGATGAAACACTGAAATTACATCGGAATTAAATACAAAAGGAACAATGCCGCCTTAAGTACAAGAATAGAGACTCTTCTTACCGTCGGTGCTTTGAGCACTCCCTGTGAAACCAGTATTAGTTTCCGCTACACCTCTGCAGGTTCAGTTTATTCCTTGGACCTTCACATTGACGATGAAACACAGAAATGGCATCGGAATTAAATACAAAAGGCACAATGCCGCCTTAAGTACAAGAATAGAGACTCTTCCTACAGTCTGTGCTTTGAGCATTCCCTGTGAGACCAGTATTAGTTTCCGCTACACCTCTGCAGGTTCAGTTTATTCCTTGGACCTTCACATTGACGATGAAACACAGAAATCGCATCGGAATTAAATACAAAAGGCACAATGCCGTTTTAAGTACAAGAATAGAGACTCTTCTTACAGTCGGTGCTTTGAGCATTCCCTGTGAGACCAGTAATAGTATCCGATACACCACTGCAGGTTCAATGTATTCCTTGGACCTTCACATTGACGATGAAACACATGAATGGTAAAATACCAGTGGTTACAGGTGTTGGAGCAGCACCTTTTTTAGGATAGGTAAGACAGAATGATGTCAAGTTCTACGAGAGGTCAGGATTGAAACAAATCTTCAGTTTAGGAAAGAAATTAAACAGCACAATTCTAGCGCATTGGATCACCAATCACAGCTATCAATTATAAATTTTCACCAATCACCAGAAATTTTATCTCCACCAAGTTGTATCTCAGTCCTAGGTAATTCCATTGATGAATTAAAGTCACCCAACCCAGTTGACATAATCTGCCTCTCTGAACACCATGTGACCACTGCTATAGGAACTAGGCCTAAGCACAATGAGAAACTCAGACAGGAGAGTACTGCAAATGTTAGAATAAGGAAAGGTTCTCAGAAAAGTATAATTAAAAATAATGTAAGTATATTTCATCAAAATATTGGGAGTTTAAAGAATAAAGTAGATGAGCTTCTGGTTTGTTTAGAAGATTTAGAAGCTGAGAATGAAATAGATATACTATGCCGGTCTGAGCATCACATTGTTACTGATATGGATAAGGTACATGTAAGTGGTTATAAGCTCTCTGCACATGTAATGAGAGAAAATATGGAGAAAGGAGGAGTTGCCATATATGTCAAAAATTATCATTGTGCAAAAAGTATAGAAACAAAAAAGTTTTGTGTAGAGAAACATATAGAAGCATGTGCCTGTGAGCTTAAATTAAATAAAGGCACATTTATAATTGTAACTGTATATAGGTCCCCATCAGGAAATTTTCATCTATTTCTGAAAAATTTGGACTCCTTGTTGTGCTATCTGTCAGACAGGGGGAAGCAAATTATTATTTGTGGGGACTTCAATGTAGATTCTCTGAAAGAGGGTAATAGGAAAAATGACCTTGAAGTATTACTTGGTTCTTTCAATTTGACACCCGTTATTGATTTTCCTACTCGGGTGGTAAAGGATAGCAGCTCACTGATAGATAACTTCTTTATAGACCAAGATAAGTTTAACCAGATAAATGCTCAGCCTGTTGAGAATGGTCTTTCTGATCATGGTGCACAGCTGGTTACAATATATGACATAGCTCCATTCAGCAATACTAAACAGTCCTCCAAAGTAGTACGTTCAGTCAACGATTTAACAATTGCAAATTTCAGGGAAGCCTACAGCAGTTAGACTGGGATGAGGTGTACTGTGAACCTGATGCCAATTTAAAATATAATTTATTTCATGACATTTTTGTAAATGCATTTGAAAACTGCTTCCCCAAGAAAATAGTTAAATATACTCGTAAGAACCCTTGTAACAAACCATGGCTTACTAAGGGTATAAAAATATCTTGTAACCGGAAAAGGGAAATATATCTGACAGCAAGAAAGAGTAGTGACCCAGAAACTATCAAAAATTATAAAAACTACTGTGTTATATTAAGAAAAGTTATTAAAAAATCCAGGAGTATGTGTATCATGTCTGAAATCAGCAACTCTGATAATAAAATTAAAACAATTTGGAATATTATTAAAAGAGAAACAGGTCAACCAAGAGCAGAGGAAGACAGTATTACCATCAAATTGAATGAAAACTTTACGAACAAAAAGTCAGAAGTTGAAAATATTTTTAATAATCATTTTCTAAATGTTGTGGATATAGTAGGATCCAGGTGTTCATTAGAAGATGCTAGGCTGTTAATGGAAGAGGCCATATCTATGCAATTTGATACAATTGAAATCTCACCCACTTCTCCCTCTGAAATTAGCAAAATAATAAACTTGCTTAAAAGCAAAAACTCACATGGAATTGATGGCATTTCCAGCAAAATACTAAAAGCTTGTTCTCAACAGATAAGTAAGATTCTCAGCCACCTGTGTAATAGCTCTCTGGAACAGGGCATTTTCCCTGATAGACTGAAATATGCTATTGTTATACCTTTGCATAAAAAGGGGGATAGATCTGATGTCAACAATTACCGTCCAATCTCCCTTCTAACAGCTTTATCCAAAATTTTTGAGAAAGTAATGTATTCAAGAGTAGCTTCACATATCTGTAAAAATGAAATACTAACAAAATGTTAGTTTGGTTTCCAGAAAGGTTTTTCAACAGAAAATGCCATATATGCTTTCACCAGTCAAATTTTGAATGATCTGAATAACCGAACACCTCCCATTGGGATTTTTTGTGATCTCTCAAAGGCTTTTGATTGTGTAAATCATGAAATTCTGCTAGACAAGCTCAAGTATTGTGGCATGAGTGGGACAGTGCACAAATGGTTTAATTCGTACCTAACTGGAAGAGTGCAGAAAGTTGAAATAAGTAGTTCTCGTAACATGCAAAGTTCAGCACATTCCTGAAACTGGGGAATTATCAAGAATGGGGTTCCACAAGGGTCAGTCTTGTGTCCTTTGTTGTTCTTATTATATATTAATGACTTGCCATTCTATATTCATGAAGAGGCAAAGTTAGTTCTCTTTGCTGATGATACAAGTATAGTAATCACACCTGAGAAACAAGAATTAACTGATGAAATTGTCAATACTGTCTTTCAGAAAATTACTAAGTGGTTCCTTGTAAACGGACTCTCACTGAATTTTGATAAGACACAGTACATACAGTTCCGTACAGTGAATGGTATGACGCCATTAATAAATATAGACCTTAATCAGAAGCATATAGCTAAGGTAGAATATTCCAAATTTTTAGGTGTGTCCATTGATGAGAGATTAAATTGGAAGAAACACATTGATGATCTGCTGAAACGTTTGAGTTCAGCTACTTATGCAATAAGGGTCATTGAAAATTTTGGTGATAAACATCTTAGTAAATTAGCTTACTACGCATATTTTCACTCATTGCTTTCATATGGCATCATATTTTGGGGTAATTCATCACTGAGGAATAAAGTATTTATTGCACAGAAGCGTGTAATCAGAATAATAGCTGGAGTCCACTCAAGATCATCCTGCAGACATTTATTTAAGGATCTAGGGATATTCACAGTAGCTTCTCAGTATATATACTCTCTTATGAAATTTGTTATTAACATCCAAACCCAATTCAAAAGTAATAGCAGTGTGCATAACTACACTCCTGGAAATTGAAATAAGAACACCGTGAATTCATTGTCCCAGGAAGGGGAAACTTTATTGACACATTCCTGGGGTCAGATACATCACATGATCACACTGACAGAACCACAGGCACATAGACACAGGCAACAGAACATGCACAATGTCGGCACTAGTACAGTGTATATCCACCTTTCGCAGCAATGCAGGCTGCTATTCTCCCATGGAGACGATCGTAGAGATGCTGGATGTAGTCCTGTGGAACGGCTTGCCATGCCATTTCCACCTGGCACCTCAGTTGGACCAGCGTTCGTGCTGGATGTGCAGACCGCGTGAGACGACGCTTCATCCAGTCCCAAACATGCTCAATGGGGGACAGATCCGGAGATCTTGCTGGCCAGGGTAGTTGACGTACACCTTCTAGAGCACGTTGGGTGGCACGGGATACATGCGGACGTGCATTGTCCTGTTGGAAGAGCAAGTTCCCTTGCCGGTCTAGGAATGGTAGAACGATGGGTTCGATGACGGTTTGGATGTACCGTGCACTATTCAGTGTCCCCTCGATGATCACCAGTGGTGTACGGCCAGTGTAGGAGATCGCTCCCCACACCATGATGCCGGGTGTTGGCCCTGTGTGCGTCGGTCGTAAGCAGTCCTGATTGTGGCGCTCACCTGCACGGCGCCAAACACGCATACGACCATCATTGGCACCAAGGCAGAAGCGACTCTCATCGCTGAAGACGACACGTCTCCATTCGCCCCTCCATTCACGCCTGTCGCGACACCACTGGAGGCGGGCTGCACGACGTTGGGGCTTGAGCGGAAGACGACCTAACGGTGTGCGGGACCGTAGCCCAGCTTCATGGAGACGGTTGCGAATGGTCCTCGCCGATACCCCAGGAGCAACAGTGTCCCTAAATTGCTGGGAAGTCGCGGTGCGGTCCCCTACGGCACTGCGTAGGATCCTACGGTCTTGGCGTGCATCCGTGCGTCGCTGCGGTCCGGTCCCAGGTCGACGGGCACGTGCACCTTCCGCCTACCACTGGCGACAACATCGATGTACTCTGGAGACCTCACGCCCCACGTGTTGAGCAATTCGGCGGTACGTCCACCCGGCCTCTCGCATGCCCTCTATTCGCCCTCGCTCAAAGTCCGTCAACTGCACATACGGTTCACGTCCACGCTGTCGCGGCATGCTACCAGTGTTAAAGACTGCGATGGAGCTCCGTATGCCACGGCAAACTGGCTGACACTGACGGAGGCGGTGCACAAATGCTGCGCAGCTAGCGCCATTCGACGGCCAACACCGCGGTTCCTGGTGTGTCCGCTGTGCCGTGCGTGTGATCATTGCTTGTACAGCCCTCTCGCAGTGTCCGGAGCAAGTATGGTGGGTCTGACACACCGGTGTCAATGTGTTCTTTTTTCCATTTCCAGGAGTGTACAATACTAGGAGAAAGGACGATCTTCACTATTCAAGATTAAATCTAACTTTGGCACAGAAAGGGGTGAACTATACTGGCACTAAAGTCTTTGGTCACTTACCAAAACAGTATCAAAAGTCTGACAGATAACCAACAAGTATTTAAGAAGAAATTAAAAGAATTTCCGAATGACAACTCCTTCCACTCCATAGAGGAATTTTTAGATATAAATTAAGAAAAAAAGTATTAAAAATATAAAAAAAATAAAAAAAAAATTAAAAAAACAAAAAAAAGTAGTTTTATTAACTTAAGTATGCTGTTAAATTAACCTAATTATGTCATGTATTGGAAAATTGGACTCGTTCCACATCATTACGAAATATCGTACTCATGATCCATGGAACTAGTATTAATCTAATCTAATCTAAACTCAGAAATGGCATCAGAATTAAATACAAAAGGCACAATGCCGCCTTAAGTACAAGAATAGAGACTCTTCTTACCGTCGGTGCTTTGAGCATCCCCTGTGAGACCAGTATTAGTTTCCGCTACACATCTGCAGGTTCAGTTTATTCCTTGGACCTTCACATTGACGATGTAACACGGAAATGGCAACGGAATTAAATACAAAAGGCACAATGCCGCCTTAAGTACAAGAATAGAGACTCTTCTTACAGTCGGTGCTTTGAGCATTCCCTGTGAGACCAGTATTAGTTTCCGCTACACCGCTGCAGGTTCAGTTTATTCCTTGGACCTTCACATTGACGATGAAACACAGAAATGTGATCGGAATTAAATACAAAAGGCACAATGCCGCCTTAAGTACAAGAATAGAGACTCTTCTTACAGTCGGTGCTTTGAGCATTCCCTGTGAGACCAGTAATAGTATCCGATACACCACTGCAGGTTCAATGTATTCCATGGACCTTCACATTGACGATGAAACACAGAAATGGCATCGGAATTAAATACAAAAGGCACAATGCCGCCTTAAGTACAAGAATAGAGACTCTTCTTACAGTCGGTGCTTTGAGCACTCCCTGTGAGACCAGGAAGCTACACCTCTGCAGGTTCAGTTTATTCCTTGGACCTTCACATTGACGATGAAACACAGAAATGGCATCGGAATTAAATAAAAAAGGCACAATGCCGCCTTAAGTACAAGAATAGAGAATCTTCTTACAGTCGGTGCTTTGAGCATTCCCTGTGAGACCAGTATTAGTTTCCGATACACCACTGGAGGTTCAATGAATTCCTTGGACATACACATTGACGATGAAACACTGAAATTACATCGGAATTAAATACAAAAGGCACAATGCCGCCTTAAGTACAAGAATAGAGACTCTTCTTACAGTCGGTGCTTTGAGCATTCCCTGTGAGACCAGTAATAGTATCCGATACACCACTGCAGGTTCAATGTATTCCTTGGACCTTCACAATGACGATGAAACACAGAAATGTCATCGGAATTAAATACAAAAGGCACAATGCCGCCTTAAGTACAAGAATAAAGACTCTTCTTACAGCCGGTGCTTTGAGCATTCCCTGTGAGACCAGTATTAGTTTGCGCTACACCTCTGCAGGTTCAGTTTATTCCTTGGACCTTCACATTGACGATGAAACACAGAAATGGCATCGGAATTAAATACAAAAGGCATAATACCGCCTTAAGTACAAGAATAGAGACTCTTCTTACAGTCGGTGCTTTGAGCATTCCCTGTGAGACCAGTATTAGTTTCTGCTACACGTCTGCAGGTTCAGTTTATTCCTTGGACCTTCACATTGACGACGAAACACAGAAATGGCATCGGAATTAAAGACAAAAGGCACAATGCCGCCTTAAGTACAAGAATAGAGACTCTTCTTACAGTCGGTGTTTGAGCATTCCCTGTGAGACCAGTATTAGTTTCCGCTACACCTCTGCAAGTTCAGTTGATTCCTTGGACCTTCACATTGACGATGAAACACAGAAATGGCTTCGGAATTAAATACAAAAGGCACAATGCCGCCTTAAGTACAAGAATAGAGACATTTCTTACAGTCGGGGCTTTGAGCATTCCCTGTGAGACCAGTAATAGTATCCGATACACCACTGCAGGTTCAATGTATTCCTTGGACATACACATTGACGATGAAACACAGAAATCGCAACGGAATTAAATACAAAAGGCACAATGCCGCCTTAAGTACAAGAATAGGGACTCTTCTTACAGTCGGTGCTTTGAACATTCCCTGGGAGACCAGTAATAGTATCCGATACACCACTGCAGGTTCAATGTATTCCTTGGACCTTCACATTGACGATGAAAGACAGAAATGGCATCGGAATTAAATACAAAAAGCACAATGCCGCCTTAACTACAAGAATAGAGACTCTTCTTACAGTCAGTGCTTTGAGCATTCCCTGTGAGACCAGTATTAGTTTCCGCTACACCTCTGCAGGTTCAGTTTATTCCTTGGACCTCCACATTGACGATGAAACACAGACATAGCATCGGAATTAAATACAAAATACACAATACCGCCTTAAGTCCAAGAATAGAGACTCTTGTTACAGTCGGTGCCTTGAACATTCCCTGTGAGACCAGTATTAGTTTCCGCTACACCTCTGCAGGTTCAGTTTATTCCTTGGACCTTCACATTGACGATGAAACACAGAAATGGCATCGGAATTAAATACAAAAGGCACAATGCCGCCTTAAGTACAAGAATAGAGACTCTTCTTACAGTCGGTGCTTTGAGCATTCCCTGTGAGATACGTAATAGTATCCGATACACCACTGCAGGTTCAATGTATTCCTTGGACTTTCACATTGACGATGAAACACAGAAATGACATCGGAATTAAATACAAAAGGCACAATGCCGCCTTAAGTACAAGAATAGAGACTCTTCTTACAGTCGGTGCTTTGAGCATTCCCTGTGAGACCAGTATTAGTTTCCGCTACACCTCTGCAGGTTCAGTTTATTCCTTGGAACTTCACATTGGCGATGAAACACAGAAATGGCATCGGAAGTAATACAAAAGGCACAATTCCGCCTTAAGTACAAGAATAGAGAATCTTCTTACAGTCGGTGCTTTGAGCATTCCCTGTGAGACCAGTATTAGTTTCTGCTACACCTCTGCAGGTTCAGTTTATTCCTTGGACCTTCACATTGACGATGAAACACAGAAATGGCATCGGAATTAAATACAAAAGGCACAATGCCGCCTTAAGTACAAGAATAGAGACTCTTCTTACAGTCGGTGCTTTGAGCATTCCCTGTGAGACCAGTAATAGTATCCGATACACCACTGCAGGTTCAATGTATTCCATGGACCTTCACATTGACGATGAAACACAGAAATGGCATCGGAATTAAATACAAAAGGCACAATGCCGCCTTAAGTACAAGAATAGAGACTCTTCTTACAGTCGGTGCTTTGAGCATTCCCTGTGAGACCAGTAATAGTATCCGATACACCACTGCAGGTTCAATGTATTCCTTGGACCTTCACATTGACGATGAAACACAGGAAGCGCATCGGAATTAAATACAAAAGGCACAATGCCGCCTTAAGTACAAGAATAGAGACTCTTCTTACAGTCGGTGCTTTGAACATTCCCTGTGAGACCAGTAATAGTATCCGATACACCACTGCAGGTTCAATGTATTCCTTGGACTTTCACATTGACGATGAAACACAGAAGTGATATCGGAATTAAATACAAAAGGCACAATGCCGCCTTAAGTACAAGAATAGAGACTCTTCTTACAGTCGGTGCTTTGAGCATTCCCTGTGAGACCAGTATTAGTTTCCGCTACACCTCTGCAGGTTCAGTTTATTCCTTGGACCTTCACATTGACGATGAAACACAGAAATGGCATCGGAATTAAATACAAAAGGCACAATGCCGCCTTAAGTACAAGAATAGAGAATCTTCTTACAGTCGGTGCTTTGAGCATTCCCTGTGAGACCAGTATTAGTTTCTGCTACACCTCTGCAGGTTCAGTTTATTCCTTGGACCTTCTCATTGACGATGAAACACAGAAATAGATCGGAAATAAATACAAAAGGCACAATGCCGCCTTAAGTACAAGAATAGAGACTCTTCTTACAGTCGGTGATTTGAGCATTCCCTGTGAGACTAGTAATAGTATCCGATACACCACTGCAGGTTCAATGTATTCCTTGGACTTTCACATTGACGATGAAACACAGCAATCGCATCGGAATTATATACAAAAGGCACAATGCCGCCTTAAGTACAAGAATAGAGACTCTTCTTACAGTCGGTGCTTTGAGCATTCCCTGTGAGATAAGTAATAGTATCCGATACACCACTGCAGGTCCAATGTATTCCTTGGACTTTCACATTGACGATGAAAAACAGAAATGACATCGGAATTAAATACAAAAGGCACAATGCCGTCTTAAGTACAAGAAAGAGACTCTTCTTACAGTCGGTGCTTTGAGCATTCCCTGTGAGACCAGTATTAGTTTCCGCTACACCTCTGCAGGTTCAGTTTATTCCTTGGACCTTCACATTGACGATGAAACACAGAAATGGCATCGGAATTAAATACAAAAGGCACAAAGCCGCCTTAAGTACAAGAATAGAGAATCTTCTTACAGTCGGTGCTTTGAGCATTCCCTGTGAGACCAGTATTAGTTTCTGCTACACCTCTGCAGGTTCAGTTTATTCCTTGGAACTTCTCATTGATGATGAAACACAGAAATGGCATCGGAATTAAATACAAAAGGCACAATGCCGCTTTAAGTACAAGAATAGAGACTCTTCTTACAGTCGGTGCTTTGAGCATTCCCTGTGAGACCAGAAATAGTATCCGATACACCACTGCAGGTTCAATGTATTCCATGGACCTTCACATTGACGACGAAACACAGAAATGGCATCGGAATTAAATACAAAAGGCACAATGCCGCCTTAAGTACAAGAATAGAGACTCTTCTTACAGTCGGTGCTTTGAGCATTCCCTGTGAGACCAGTATTAGTTTCCGCTACACCTCTGCAGATTCAGTTTATTCCTTGGACCTTCACATTGACGATGAAACACAGAAATGGCATCTGAATTAAATACAAAAGGCACAATGCCGCCTTAACTACAAGAATAGAGACTCTTCTTACAGTCGGTGCTTTGAGCATTCCCTGTGAGACCAGTAACAGTATCCGATACACCACTGCAGGTTCAATGTATTCCTTGGATTTTCACATTGACGATGAAACACAGAAGTGATATCGGAATTAAATACAAAAGGCACAATGCCGCCTTAAGTACAAGAATAGAGACTCTTCTTACAGTCGGTGCTTTGAGCATTCCCTGTGAGACCAGTATTAGTTTCCGCTACACCTCTGCAGGTTCAGTTTATTCCTTGGACCTTCACATTGACGATGAAACACAGAAATGGCATCGGAATTAAATACAAAAGGCACAATGCCGCCTTAAGTACAAGAATAGAGAATCTTCTTACAGTCGGTGCTTTGAGCATTCCCTGTGAGACCAGTATTAGTTTCCGCTACACCTCTGCAGGTTCAGTTTATTCCTTGGACCTTCACATTGACGATGAAACACAGAAATGGCATCGGAATTAAATACAAAAGGCACAAAGCCGATTTAAGTGCAAGAATAGAGAATCTTCTTACAGTCGGTGCTTTGAGCATTCCCTGTGAGACCAGTATTAGTTTCTGCTACACCTCTGCAGGTTCAGTTTATTCCTTGGACCTTCTCATTGATGATGAAACACAGAAATGGCATCGGAATTAAATACAAAAGGCACAATGCCGCTTTAAGTACAAGAATAGAGACTCTTCTTACAGTCGGTGCTTTGAGCATTCCCTGTGAGACCAGTAATAGTATCCGATACACCACTGCAGGTTCAATGTATTCCATGGACCTTCACATTGACGACGAAACACAGAAATGGCATCGGAATTAAATACAAAAGGCACAATGCCGCCTTAAGTACAAGAATAGAGACTCTTCTTACAGTCGGTGCTTTGAGCATTCCCTGTGAGACCAGTATTAGTTTCCGCTACACCTCTGCAGATTCAGTTTATTCCTTGGACCTTCACATTGACGATGAAACACAGAAATGGCATCTGAATTAAATACAAAAGGCACAATGCCGCCTTAACTACAAGAATAGAGACTCTTCTTACCGTCGGTGCTTTGAACATTCCCTGTGAGACCAGTAATAGTATCCGATACACCACTGCATGTTCAATGGATTCCTTGGACTTTCACATTGACGATGAAAAACAGAAATGACATCGGAATTAAATACAAAAGGCACAATGCCGCCTTACGTACAAGAATAGAGACTCTTCTTACAGTCGGTGCTTTGAGCATTCCCTGTGAGACCAGTATTAGTTTCCGCTACACCTCTGCAGGTTCAGTTTATTCCTTGGACCTTCACATTGACGATGAAACACAGAAATGGCATCGGAATTAAATACAAAAGGCACAAAGCCGCCTTAAGTACAAGAATAGAGAATCTTCTTACAGTCGGTGCTTTGAGCATTCCCTGTGAGACCAGTATTAGTTTCTGCTACACCTCTGCAGGTTCAGTTTATTCCTTGGACCTTCTCATTGATGATGAAACACAGAAATGGCATCGGAATTAAATACAAAAGGCACAATGCCGCCTTAAGTACAAGAATAGAGACTCTTCTTATAGTCGGTGCTTTGAGCATTCCCTGTGTGACCTGTATTAGTTTCCGCTACACCTCTGCAGGTTCAGTTTATTCCTTGGACGTTCACATTGACGATGAAACACAGAAATGGCATCGGAATTAAATACAAAAGGCACAATGCCGCCTTAAGTACAAGAATAGAGACTCTTCTTACAGTCGGTGCTTTGAGCATTCCCTGTGAGACCAGTAATAGTATCCGATACACCACTGCAGGTTCAATGTATTCCTGGGACCTTCACATTGACGATGAAACACAGAAATCGCATCGGAGTTAAATACAAAAGGCACAATGCTGCCTTAAGTACAAATATAGAGACTCTTCTTACAGTCGGTGCTTTGAGCATTCCCTGTGAGACCAGTAATAGTATCCGATACACCACTGCAGGTTCAATGTATTCCATGGACCTTCACATTGACGATGAAACACAGAAATGGCATCGGAATTAAATACAAAAGGCACAATGCCGCCTTAAGTACAAGAATAGAGACTCTTCTTACAGTCGGTGCTTTGAGCATTCCCTGTGAGACCAGTAATAGTATCCGATACACCACTGCAGGTTCAATGTATTCCTTGGACCTTCACATTGACGATGAAACACAGGAAGCGCATCGGAATTAAATACAAAAGGCACAATGCCGCCTTAAGTACAAGAATAGAGACTCTTCTTACAGTCGGTGCTTTGAACATTCCCTGTGAGACCAGTAATAGTATCCGATACACCACTGCAGGTTCAATGTATTCCTTGGACTTTCACATTGACGATGAAACACAGAAGTGATATCGGAATTAAATACAAAAGGCACAATGCCGCCTTAAGTACAAGAATAGAGACTCTTCTTACAGTCGGTGCTTTGAGCATTCCCTGTGAGACCAGTATTAGTTTCCGCTACACCTCTGCAGGTTCAGTTTATTCCTTGGACCTTCACATTGACGATGAAACACAGAAATGGCATCGGAATTAAATACAAAAGGCACAATGCCGCCTTAAGTACAAGAATAGACGATGAAACACAGCAATCGCATCGGAATTATATACAAAAGGCACAATGCCGCCTTAAGTACAAGAATAGAGACTCTTCTTACAGTCGGTGCTTTGAGCATTCCCTGTGAGATAAGTAATAGTATCCGATACACCACTGCAGGTCCAATGTATTCCTTGGACTTTCACATTGACGATGAAAAACAGAAATGACATCGGAATTAAATACAAAAGGCACAATGCCGCCTTAAGTACAAGAATAGAGACTCTTCTTACAGTCGGTGCTTTGAGCATTCCCTGTGAGACCAGTATTAGTTTCCGCTACACCTCTGCAGGTTCAGTTTATTCCTTGGACCTTCACATTGACGATGAAACACAGAAATGGCAACGGAATTAAATACAAAAGGCACAAAGCCGCCTTAAGTACAAGAATAGAGAATCTTCTTACAGTCGGTGCTTTGAGCATTCCCTGTGAGACCAGTATTAGTTTCTGCTACACCTCTGCAGGTTCAGTTTATTCCTTGGACCTTCACATTGACGATGAAACACAGAAATGGCATCGGAATTAAATACAAAAGGCACAATGCCGCCTTAAGTACAAGAATAGAGAATCTTCTTACAGTCGGTGCTTTGAGCATTCCCTGTGAGACCAGTATTAGTTTCTGCTACACCTCTGCAGGTTCAGTTTATTCCCTGGACCTTCTCATTGACGATGAAACACAGAAATAGATCAGAAATAAATACAAAAGGCACAATGCCGCCTTAAGTACAAGAATAGAGACTCTTCTTACAGTCGGTGATTTGAGCATTCCCTGTGAGACCAGTAATAGTATCCGATACACCACTGCAGGTTCAATGTATTCCTTGGACTTTCACATTGACGATGAAACACAGCAATCGCATCGGAATTATATACAAAAGGCACAATGCCGCCTTAAGTACAAGAATAGAGACTCTTCTTACAGTCGGTGCTTTGAGCATTCCCTGTGAGACCAGTATTAGTTTCCGCTACACCTCTGCAGGTTCAGTTTATTCCTTGGACCTTCTCATTGATGATGAATCACAGAAATGGCATCGGAATTAAATACAAAAGGCACAATGCCGCTTTAAGTACAAGAATAGAGACTCTTCTTACAGTCGGTGCTTTGAGCATTCTCTGTGAGACCAGTAATAGTATCCGATACACCACTGCAGGTTCAATGTATTCCATGGACCTTCACATTGACGACGAAACACAGAAATGGCATCGGAATTAAATACAAAAGGCACAATGCCGCCTTAAGTACAAGATTAGAGACTCTTCTTACAGTCGGTGCTTTGAGCATTCCCTGTGAGACCAGTATTAGTTTCCGCTACACCTCTGCAGATTCAGTTTATTCCTTGGACCTTCACATTGACGATGAAACACAGAAATGGCATCTGAATTAAATACAAAAGGCACAATGCCGCCTTAACTACAAGAATAGAGACTCTTCTTACCGTCGGTGCTTTGAGCATTCCCTGTGAGACCAGTAACAGTATCCGATACACCACTGCAGGTTCAATGTATTCCTTGGACTTTCACATTGACGATGAAACACAGAAGTGATATCGGAATTAAATACAAAAGGCACAATGCCGCCTTAAGTACAAGAATAGAGACTCTTCTTACAGTCGGTGCTTTGAGCATTCCCTGTGAGACCAGTATTAGTTTCCGCTACACCTCTGCAGGTTCAGTTTATTCCTTGGACCTTCACATTGACGATGAAACACAGAAATGGCATCGGAATTAAATACAAAAGGCACAATGCCGCCTTAAGTACAAGAATAGAGAATCTTCTTACAGTCGGTGCTTTGAGCATTCCCTGTGAGACCAGTATTAGTTTCTGCTACACCTCTGCAGGTTCAGTTAATTCCTTGGTCCTTCTCATTGACGATGAAACACAGAAATAGATCGGAAATAAATACAAAAGGCACAATGCCGCCTTAAGTACAAGAATAGAGACTCTTCTTACAGTCGGTGATTTGAGCATTCCCTGTGAGACCAGTAATAGTATCCGATACACCACTGCAGGTTCAATGTATTCCTTGGACTTTCACATTGACGATGAAACACAGCAATCGCATCGGAATTATATACAAAAGGCACAATGCCGCCTTAAGTACAAGAATAGAGACTCTTCTTACAGTCGGTGCTTTGAGCATTCCCTGTGAGATAAATAATAGTATCCGATACACCACTGCAGGTTCAATGTATTCCTTGGACTTTCACATTGACGATGAAAAACAGAAATGACATCGGAATTAAATACAAAAGGCACAATGCCGCCTTAAGTACAAGAATAGAGACTCTTCTTACAGTCGGTGCTTTGAGCATTCCCTGTGAGACCAGTATTAGTTTCCGCTACACCTCTGCAGGTTCAGTTTATTCCTTGGACCTTCACATTGACGATGAAACACAGAAATGGCATCGGAGTTAAATACAAAAGGCACAAAGCCGATTTAAGTGCAAGAATAGAGAATCTTCTTACAGTCGGTGCTTTGAGCATTCCCTGTGAGACCAGTATTAGTTTCTGCTACACCTCTGCAGGTTCAGTTTATTCCTTGGACCTTCACATTGACGATGAAACACAGAAATGGCATCGGAATTAAATACAAAAGGCACAATGCCGCCTTAAGTACAAGAATAGAGAATCTTCTTACAGTCGGTGCTTTGAGCATTCCCTGTGAGACCAGTATTAGTTTCTGCTACACCTCTGCAGGTTCAGTTTATTCCTTGGACCTTCTCATTGACGATGAAACACAGAAATAGATCGGAAATAAATACAAAAGGCACAATGCCGCCTTAAGTACAAGAATAGAGACTCTTCTTACAGTCGGTGATTTGAGCATTCCCTGTGAGACCAGTAATAGTATCCGATACACCACTGCAGGTTCAATGTATTCCTTGGACTTTCACATTGACGATGAAACACAGCAATCGCATCGGAATTATATACAAAAGGCACAATGCCGCCTTAAGTACAAGAATAGAGACTCTTCTTACAGTCGGTGCTTTGAGCATTCCCTGTGAGACCAGTATTAGTTTCCGCTACACCTCTGCAGGTTCAGTTTATTCCTTGGACCTTCTCATTGATGATGAATCACAGAAATGGCATCGGAATTAAATACAAAAGGCACAATGCCGCTTTAAGTACAAGAATAGAGACTCTTCTTACAGTCGGTGCTTTGAGCATTCTCTGTGAGACCAGTAATAGTATCCGATACACCACTGCAGGTTCAATGTATTCCATGGACCTTCACATTGACGACGAAACACAGAAATGGCATCGGAATTAAATACAAAAGGCACAATGCCGCCTTAAGTACAAGAATAGAGACTCTTCTTACAGTCGGTGCTTTGAGCATTCCCTGTGAGACCAGTATTAGTTTCCGCTACACCTCTGCAGATTCAGTTTATTCCTTGGACCTTCACATTGACGATGAAACACAGAAATGGCATCTGAATTAAATACAAAAGGCACAATGCCGCCTTAACTACAAGAATAGAGACTCTTCTTACCGTCGGTGCTTTGAGCATTCCCTGTGAGACCAGTAACAGTATCCGATACACCACTGCAGGTTCAATGTATTCCTTGGACTTTCACATTGACGATGAAACACAGAAGTGATATCGGAATTAAATACAAAAGGCACAATGCCGCCTTAAGTACAAGAATAGAGACTCTTCTTACAGTCGGTGCTTTGAGCATTCCCTGTGAGACCAGTATTAGTTTCCGCTACACCTCTGCAGGTTCAGTTTATTCCTTGGACCTTCACATTGACGATGAAACACAGAAATGGCATCGGAATTAAATACAAAAGGCACAATGCCGCCTTAAGTACAAGAATAGAGAATCTTCTTACAGTCGGTGCTTTGAGCATTCCCTGTGAGACCAGTATTAGTTTCTGCTACACCTCTGCAGGTTCAGTTAATTCCTTGGTCCTTCTCATTGACGATGAAACACAGAAATAGATCGGAAATAAATACAAAAGGCACAATGCCGCCTTAAGTACAAGAATAGAGACTCTTCTTACAGTCGGTGATTTGAGCATTCCCTGTGAGACCAGTAATAGTATCCGATACACCACTGCAGGTTCAATGTATTCCTTGGACTTTCACATTGACGATGAAACACAGCAATCGCATCGGAATTATATACAAAAGGCACAATGCCGCCTTAAGTACAAGAATAGAGACTCTTCTTACAGTCGGTGCTTTGAGCATTCCCTGTGAGATAAGTAATAGTATCCGATACACCACTGCAGGTTCAATGTATTCCTTGGACTTTCACATTGACGATGAAAAACAGAAATGACATCGGAATTAAATACAAAAGGCACAATGCCGCCTTAAGTACAAGAATAGAGACTCTTCTTACAGTCGGTGCTTTGAGCATTCCCTGTGAGACCAGTATTAGTTTCCGCTACACCTCTGCAGGTTCAGTTTATTCCTTGGACCTTCACATTGACGATGAAACACAGAAATGGCATCGGAGTTAAATACAAAAGGCACAAAGCCGATTTAAGTGCAAGAATAGAGAATCTTCTTACAGTCGGTGCTTTGAGCATTCCCTGTGAGACCAGTATTAGTTTCTGCCACACCTCTGCAGGTTCAGTTTATTCCTTGGACCTTCTCATTGATGATGAAACACAGAAATGGCATCGGAATTAAATACAAAAGGCACAATGCCGCTTTAAGTACAAGAATAGAGACTCTTCTTACAGTCGGTGCTTTGAGCATTCCCTGTGAGACCAGTAATAGTATCCGATACACCACTGCAGGTTCAATGTATCCCATGGACCTTCACATTGACGACGAAACACAGAAATGGCATCGGAATTAAATACAAAAGGCACAATGCCGCCTTAAGTACAAGAATAGAGACTCTTCTTACAGTCGGTGCTTTGAGCATTCCCTGTGAGACCAGTATTAGTTTCCGCTACACCTCTGCAGATTCAGTTTATTCCTTGGACCTTCACATTGACGATGAAACACAGAAATGGCATCTGAATTAAATACAAAAGGCACAATGCCGCCTTAACTACAAGAATAGAGACTCTTCTTACCGTCGGTGCTTTGAACATTCCCTGTGAGACCAGTAATAGTATCCGATACACCGCTGCAGGTTCAATGTATTCCTTGGACTTTCACATTGACGATGAAAAACAGAAATGACATCGGAATTAAATACAAAAGGCACAATGCCGCCTTAAGTACAAGAATAGAGACTCTTCTTACAGTCGGTGCTTTGAGCATTCCCTGTGAGACCAGTAATAGTATCCGATACACCACTGCAGGTTCAATGTATTCCTGGGACCTTCACATTGACGATGAAACACAGAAATCGCATCGGAGTTAAATACAAAAGGCACAATGCTGCCTTAAGTACAAATATAGAGACTCTTCTTACAGTCGGTGCTTTGAGCATTCCCTGTGAGACCAGTAATAGTATCCGATACACCACTGCAGGTTCAATGTATTCCATGGACCTTCACATTGACGATGAAACACAGAAATGGCATCGGAATTAAATACAAAAGGCACAATGCCGCCTTAAGTACAAGAATAGAGACTCTTCTTACAGTCGGTGCTTTGAGCATTCCCTGTGAGACCAGTAATAGTATCCGATACACCACTGCAGGTTCAATGTATTCCTTGGACCTTCACATTGACGATGAAACACAGGAAGCGCATCGGAATTAAATACAAAAGGCACAATGCCGCCTTAAGTACAAGAATAGAGACTCTTCTTACAGTCGGTGCTTTGAACATTCCCTGTGAGACCAGTAATAGTATCCGATACACCACTGCAGGTTCAATGTATTCCTTGGACTTTCACATTGACGATGAAACACAGAAGTGATATCGGAATTAAATACAAAAGGCACAATGCCGCCTTAAGTACAAGAATAGAGACTCTTCTTACAGTCGGTGCTTTGAGCATTCCCTGTGAGACCAGTATTAGTTTCCGCTACACCTCTGCAGGTTCAGTTTATTCCTTGGACCTTCACATTGACGATGAAACACAGAAATGGCATCGGAATTAAATACAAAAGGCACAATGCCGCCTTAAGTACAAGAATAGAGAATCTTCTTACAGTCGGTGCTTTGAGCATTCCCTGTGAGACCAGTATTAGTTTCTGCTACACCTCTGCAGGTTCAGTTTATTCCTTGGACCTTCTCATTGACGATGAAACACAGAAATAGATCGGAAATAAATACAAAAGGCACAATGCCGCCTTAAGTACAAGAATAGAGACTCTTCTTACAGTCGGTGATTTGAGCATTCCCTGTGAGACCAGTAATAGTATCCGATACACCACTGCAGGTTCAATGTATTCCTTGGACTTTCACATTGACGATGAAACACAGCAATCGCATCGGAATTATATACAAAAGGCACAATGCCGCCTTAAGTACAAGAATAGAGACTCTTCTTACAGTCGGTGCTTTGAGCATTCCCTGTGAGATAAGTAATAGTATCCGATACACCACTGCAGGTCCAATGTATTCCTTGGACTTTCACATTGACGATGAAAAACAGAAATGACATCGGAATTAAATACAAAAGGCACAATGCCGCCTTAAGTACAAGAATAGAGACTCTTCTTACAGTCGGTGCTTTGAGCATTCCCTGTGAGACCAGTATTAGTTTCCGCTACACCTCTGCAGGTTCAGTTTATTCCTTGGACCTTCACATTGACGATGAAACACAGAAATGGCAACGGAATTAAATACAAAAGGCACAAAGCCGCCTTAAGTACAAGAATAGAGAATCTTCTTACAGTCGGTGCTTTGAGCATTCCCTGTGAGACCAGTATTAGTTTCTGCTACACCTCTGCAGGTTCAGTTTATTCCTTGGACCTTCTCATTGATGATGAAACACAGAAATGGCATCGGAATTAAATACAAAAGGCACAATGCCGCTTTAAGTACAAGAATAGAGACTCTTCTTACAGTCGGTGCTTTGAGCATTCCCTGTGAGACCAGTAATAGTATCCGATACACCACTGCAGGTTCAATGTATTCCATGGACCTTCACATTGACGACGAAACACAGAAATGGCATCGGAATTAAATACAAAAGGCACAATGCCGCCTTAAGTACAAGAATAGAGACTCTTCTTACAGTCGGTGCTTTGAGCATTCCCTGTGAGACCAGTATTAGTTTCCGCTACACCTCTGCAGATTCAGTTTATTCCTTGGACCTTGACATTGACGATGAAACACAGAAATGGCATCTGAATTAAATACAAAAGGCACAATGCCGCCTTAACTACAAGAATAGAGACTCTTCTTACCGTCGGTGCTTTGAGCATTCCCTGTGAGACCAGTAACAGTATCCGATACACCACTGCAGGTTCAATGTATTCCTTGGACTTTCACATTGACGATGAAACACAGAAGTGATATCGGAATTAAATACAAAAGGCACAATGCCGCCTTAAGTACAAGAATAGAGACTCTTCTTACAGTCGGTGCATTGAGCATTCCCTGTGAGACCAGTATTAGTTTCCGCTACACCTCTGCAGGTTCAGTTTATTCCTTGGACCTTCACATTGACGATGAAACACAGAAATGGCATCGGAATTAAATACAAAAGGCACAATGCCGCCTTAAGTACAAGAATAGAGAATCTTCTTACAGTCGGTGCTTCGAGCATTCCCTGTGAGACCAGTATTAGTTTCTGCTACACCTCTGCAGGTTCAGTTTATTCCTTGGACCTTCTCATTGACGATGAAACACAGAAATAGATCGGAAATAAATACAAAAGGCACAATGCCGCCTTAAGTACAAGAATAGAGACTCTTCTTACAGTCGGTGATTTGAGCATTCCCTGTGAGACCAGTAATAGTATCCGATACACCACTGCAGGTTCAATGTATTCCTTGGACTTTCACATTGACGATGAAACACAGCAATCGCATCGGAATTATATACAAAAGGCACAATGCCGCCTTAAGTACAAGAATAGAGACTCTTCTTACAGTCGGTGCTTTGAGCATTCCCTGTGAGACCAGTATTAGTTTCTGCTACACCTCTGCAGGTTCAGTTTATTCCTTGGACCTTCTCATTGATGATGAATCACAGAAATGGCATCGGAATTAAATACAAAAGGCACAATGCCGCTTTAAGTACAAGAATAGAGACTCTTCTTACAGTCGGTGCTTTGAGCATTCTCTGTGAGACCAGTAATAGTATCCGATACACCACTGCAGGTTCAATGTATTCCATGGACCTTCACATTGACGACGAAACACAGAAATGGCATCGGAATTAAATACAAAAGGCACAATGCCGCCTTAAGTACAAGAATAGAGACTCTTCTTACAGTCGGTGCTTTGAGCATTCCCTGTGAGACCAGTATTAGTTTCCGCTACACCTCTGCAGATTCAGTTTATTCCTTGGACCTTCACATTGACGATGAAACACAGAAATGGCATCTGAATTAAATACAAAAGGCACAATGCCGCCTTAACTACAAGAATAGAGACTCTTCTTACCGTCGGTGCTTTGAGCATTCCCTGTGAGACCAGTAACAGTATCCGATACACCACTGCAGGTTCAATGTATTCCTTGGACTTTCACATTGACGATGAAACACAGAAGTGATATCGGAATTAAATACAAAAGGCACAATGCCGCCTTAAGTACAAGAATAGAGACTCTTCTTACAGTCGGTGCTTTGAGCATTCCCTGTGAGACCAGTATTAGTTTCCGCTACACCTCTGCAGGTTCAGTTTATTCCTTGGACCTTCACATTGACGATGAAACACAGAAATGGCATCGGAATTAAATACAAAAGGCACAATGCCGCCTTAAGTACAAGAATAGAGAATCTTCTTACAGTCGGTGCATTGAGCATTCCCTGTGAGACCAGTATTAGTTTCTGCTACACCTCTGCAGGTTCAGTTAATTCCTTGGTCCTTCTCATTGACGATGAAACACAGAAATAGATCGGAAATAAATACAAAAGGCACAATGCCGCCTTAAGTACAAGAATAGAGACTCTTCTTACAGTCGGTGATTTGAGCATTCCCTGTGAGACCAGTAATAGTATCCGATACACCACTGCAGGTTCAATGTATTCCTTGGACTTTCACATTGACGATGAAACACAGCAATCGCATCGGAATTATATACAAAAGGCACAATGCCGCCTTAAGTACAAGAATAGAGACTCTTCTTACAGTCGGTGCTTTGAGCATTCCCTGTGAGATAAGTAATAGTATCCGATACACCACTGCAGGTTCAATGTATTCCTTGGACTTTCACATTGACGATGAAAAACAGAAATGACATCGGAATTAAATACAAAAGGCACAATGCCGCCTTAAGTACAAGAATAGAGACTCTTCTTACAGTCGGTGCTTTGAGCATTCCCTGTGAGACCAGTATTAGTTTCCGCTACACCTCTGCAGGTTCAGTTTATTCCTTGGACCTTCACATTGACGATGAAACACAGAAATGGCATCGGAGTTAAATACAAAAGGCACAAAGCCGATTTAAGTGCAAGAATAGAGAATCTTCTTACAGTCGGTGCTTTGAGCATTCCCTGTGAGACCAGTATTAGTTTCTGCTACACCTCTGCAGGTTCAGTTTATTCCTTGGACCTTCTCATTGATGATGAAACACAGAAATGGCATCGGAATTAAATACAAAAGGCACAATGCCGCTTTAAGTACAAGAATAGAGACTCTTCTTACAGTCGGTGCTTTGAGCATTCCCTGTGAGACCAGTAATAGTATCCGATACACCACTGCAGGTTCAATGTATCCCATGGACCTTCACATTGACGACGAAACACAGAAATGGCATCGGAATTAAATACAAAAGGCACAATGCCGCCTTAAGCACAAGAATAGAGACTCTTCTTACAGTCGGTGCTTTGAGCATTCCCTGTGAGACCAGTATTAGTTTCCGCTACACCTCTGCAGATTCAGTTTATTCCTTGGACCTTCACATTGACGATGAAACACAGAAATGGCATCTGAATTAAATACAAAAGGCACAATGCCGCCTTAACTACAAGAATAGAGACTCTTCTTACCGTCGGTGCTTTGAACATTCCCTGTGAGACCAGTAATAGTATCCGATACACCACTGCAGGTTCAATGTATTCCTTGGACTTTCACATTGACGATGAAAAACAGAAATGACATCGGAATTAAATACAAAAGGCACAATGCCGCCTTAAGTACAAGAATAGAGACTCTTCTTACAGTCGGTGCTTTGAGCATTCCCTGTGAGACCAGTATTAGTTTCCGCTACACCTCTGCAGGTTCAGTTTATTCCTTGGACCTTCACATTGACGATGAAACACAGAAATGGCATCGGAATTAAATACAAAAGGCACAAAGCCGCCTTAAGTACAAGAATAGAGAATCTTCTTACAGTCGGTGCTTTGAGCATTCCCTGTGAGACCAGTATTAGTTTCTGCTACACCTCTGCAGGTTCAGTTTATTCCTTGGACCTTCTCATTGATGATGAAACACAGAAATGGCATCAGAATTAAATACAAAAGGCACAATGCCGCCTTAAGTACAAGAATAGAGACTCTTCTTATAGTCGGTGCTTTGAGCATTCCCTGTGTGACCTGTATTAGTTTCCGCTACACCTCTGCAGGTTCAGTTTATTCCTTGGACGTTCACATTGACGATGAAACACAGAAATGGCATCGGAATTAAATACAAAAGGCACAATGCCGCCTTAAGTACAAGAATAGAGACTCTTCTTACAGTCGGTGCTTTGAGCATTCCCTGTGAGACCAGTAATAGTATCCGATACACCACTGCAGGTTCAATGTATTCCTGGGACCTTCACATTGACGATGAAACACAGAAATCGCATCGGAGTTAAATACAAAAGGCACAATGCTGCCTTAAGTACAAATATAGAGACTCTTCTTACAGTCGGTGCTTTGAGCATTCCCTGTGAGACCAGTAATAGTATCCGATACACCACTGCAGGTTCAATGTATTCCTTGGACCTTCACATTGACGATGAAACACAGAAATCGCATCGGAATTAAATACAAAAGGCACAATGCCGCCTTTAGTACAAGAATAGAGACTCTTCTTACAGTCGGTGCTTTGAGCATTCCCTGTGAGACCAGTAATAGTATCCGATACACCACTGCAGGTTCAATGTATTCCTTGGACCTTCACATTGACGATGAAACACAGAAATCGAATCGGAATTAAATACAAAAGGCAAAATGCCGCCTTAAGTACAAGAATAGAGACTCTTCTTACAGTCGGTGCTTTGAGCATTCCCTGTGAGACTAGTATTAGTTTCCGCTACACCTCTGCGGGTTCAGTTTATTCCTTGGACCTCCGCTATGACGATGAAACACAGAAATAGCATCGGAATTAAATACAAAAGGCACAATACCGTCTTAAGTCCAAGAATAGAGACTCTTCTTACAGTCGGTGCTTTGAGCATTCCCTGTGAGACCAGTATTAGTTTCCGCTACACCTCTGCAGATTCAGTTTATTCCTTGGACCTTCACATTGACGATGAAACACAGAAATGGCATCGGAATTAAGTACAAAAGGCACAATGCCGCCATAACTACAAGAATAGAGACTCTTCTTACCGTCGGTGCTTTGAGCATTCCCTGTGAGACCAGTATTAGTTTCCGCTACACTTCTGCAGGTTCAGTTTATTCCTTGGACCTTCACATTTACGATGAAACACAGAAATGGCATCGGAATTAAATACAAAAGGCACAATGCCGCAATAAGTACAAGAATAGAGACTCTTCTTACAGTCGGTGCTTTGAGCATTCCCTGTGAGACCAGTATTAGTTTCCGCTACACCTCTGCAGGTTCAGTTTATTCCTTGGACCTTCACATTGACGATGAAACATAGAAATGGCATCGGAATTAAATACAAAAGGCACAATGCCGCCTTAAGTACAAGAATAGATACTCTTCTTACAGTCAGTGCTTTGAGCATTCCCTGTGAGACCAGTAATAGTATCCGATACACCACTGCAGGTTCAATGTATTCCTTGGACCTTCACATTGACGATGAAAAACAGAAATGGCATCGGAATTAAATACAAAAGGCACAATGCCGCCTTAAGTACAAGAATAGAGACTCTTCTTATAGTCCGTGCTTTGAGCATTCCCTGTGTGACCAGTATTAGTTTCCGCTACACCTCTGAAGGCTCAGTTTATTCCTTGGACGTTCACATTGACGATGAAACACAGAAATGGCATCGGAATTAAATACAAAAGGCACAATGCCGCCTTACGTACAAGAATAGAGACTCTTCTTACAGTCGGTGTTTTGAGCATTCCCTGTGTGACCAGAAATAGTATCCGATACACCACTGCAGGTTCAATGTATTCCTGGGACCTTCACATTGACGATGAAACACAGAAATCGCATCGGAATTAAATACAAAAGGCACAATGCCGCCTTAAGTACAAGAATAGAGACTCTTCTTACAGTCGGTGCTTTGAGCATTCCCTGTGAGACCAGTATTAGTTTCCGCTACACCTCTGCAGGTTCAGTTTATTCCTTGGACATTCACATTGACGATGAAACACAGATATGGCATCGGAATAAAATAATAAAGGCACAAAGCCGCCTTAAGTACAAGAATAGAGAATCTTCTTACAGTCGGTGCTTTGAGCATTCCCTGTGAGACCAGTATTAGTTTCTGCTACACCTCTGCAGGTTCAGTTTATTCCTTGGACCTTCTCATTGATGATGAAACACAGAAATGGCATCGGAATTAAATACAAAAGGCACAATGCCGCTTTAAGTACAAGAATAGAGACTCTTCTTACAGTCGGTGCTTTGAGCATTCCCTGTGAGACCAGTAATAGTATCCGATACACCACTGCAGGTTCAATGTATTCCATGGACCTTCACATTGACGATGAAACACAGAAATGGCATCGGAATTAAATACAAAAGGCACAATGCCGCCTTAAGTACAAGAATAGAGACTCTTCTTACAGTCGGTGATTTGAGCATTCCCTGTGAGACCAGTAATAGTATCCGATACACCACTGCAGGATCAATGTATTCCTTGGACCTTCACATTGACGATGAAACACAGGAAGCTCATCGGAATTAAATACAAAAGGCACAATGCCGCCTTAAGTACAAGAATAGAGACTCTTCTTACAGTCGGTGCTTTTGAACATTCCCTGTGAGACCAGTAATAGTATCCGATACACCACTGCAGGTTCAATGTAATCCTTGGACCTTCACATTGACGATGAAACACAGAAATGGCATCGGAATTAAATACAAAAGGCACAATGCCGCCTTAAGTACAAGAATAGAGACTCTTCTTATAGTCGGTGCTTTAAGCATTCCCTGTGTGACCAGTATTACTTTCCGCTACACCTCTGAAGGTTCAGTTTATTCCTTGGACGTTCACATTGACGATGAAACACAGAAATGGCATCGGAATTAAATACAAAAGGCACAATGCCGCCTTAAGTACAAGAATAGAGACTCTTCTTACAGTCGGTGCTTTGAGCATTCCCTGTGAGACCAGTAATAGTATCCGATACACCACTGCAGGTTCAATGTATTCCTGGGACCTTCACATTGACGATGAAACACAGAAATCGCATCGGAATTAAATACAAAAGGCACAATGCTGCCTTAAGTACAAGAATAGAGACTCTTCTTACAGTCGGTGCTTTGAGCATTCCCTGTGAGACCAGTAATAGTATCCGATACACCACTGCAGGTTCAATGTATTTCTTGGACCTTCACATTGACGATGAAACACAGAAATCGCATCGGAATTAAATACAAAAGGCACAATGCCGCCTTCCGTACAAGAATAGAGACTCTTCTTACAGTCGGTGCTTTGAGCATTCCCTGTGAGACCAGTAATAGTATCCGATACACCACTGCAGGTTCAATGTATTCCTTGGACCTTCACATTGACGATGAAACACAGAAATAGCATCGGAATTAAATACAAAAGGCACAATACCGTCTTAAGTCCAAGAATAGAGACTCTTCTTACAGTCGGTGCTTTGAGCATTCCCTGTGAGACCAGTATTAGTTTCCGCTACACCTCTGCAGATTCAGTTTATTCCTTGGACCTTCACATTGACGATGAAACACAGAAATGGCATCGGAATTAAATTCAAAAGGCACAATGCCGCCATAACTACAAGAATAGAGACTCTTCTTACCGTCGGTGCTTTGAGCATTCCCTGTGAGACCAGTATTAGTTTCCGCTACACCTCTGCAGGTTCAGTTTATTCCTTGGACCTTCACATTGACGATGAAACACAGAAATGGCATCGGAATTAAATACAAAAGGCACAATGCCGCCTTAAGTACAAGAATAGATACTCTTCTTACAGTCAGTGCTTTGAGCATTCCCTGTGAGACCAGTAATAGTATCCGATACACCACTGCAGGTTCAATGTATTCCTTGGACCTTCACATTGACGATGAAAAACAGAAATGGCATCGGAATTAAATACAAAAGGCACAATGCCGCCTTAAGTACAAGAATAGAGACTCTTCTTACAGTCGGTGCTTTGGGCATTCCCTGTGAGACCAGTAATAGTATCCGATACACCACTGCAGGTTCAATGTATTCCTTGGACCTTCACATTGACGATGAAACACAGAAATCGCATCGGAATTAAATACAAAAGGCACAATGCCGCCTTAAGTACTAGAATAGAGACTCTTCTTACAGTCGGTGCTCTGAGCATTCCCTGTGAGACCAGTATTAGTTTCCGCTACACCTCTGCAGATTCAGTTTATTCCTTGGACCTTCACATTGACGATGAAACACAGAAATGGCATCGGAATTAAATACAAAAGGCACAATGCCGCCATAACTACAAGAATAGAGACTCTTCTTACCGTCGGTGCTTTGAGCATTCCCTGTGAGACCAGTATTAGTTTCCGCTACACTTCTGCAGGTTCAGTTTATTCCTTGGACCTTCACATTTACGATGAAACACAGAAATGGCATCGGAATTAAATACAAAAGGCACAATGCCGCCATAAGTACAAGAATAGAGACTCTTCTTACAGTCGGTGCTTTGAGCATTCCCTGTGAGACCAGCATTAGTTTTCGCTACACCTCTGCAGGTTCAGTTTATTCCTTGGACCTTCACATTGACGATGAAACACAGAAATCGCATCGGAATTAAATACAAGTGGCACAATGCCGCCTTAAGTACAAGAACAGATACTCTTCTTACAGTCGGTGCTTTGAGCATTCCCTGTGAGACCAGTAATAGTATCCGATACACCACTGCAGGTTTAATGTATTCCTTGGACCTTCACATTGACGATGAAAAACAGAAATGGCATCGGAATTAAATACAAAAGGCACAATGCCGCCTTAAGTACAAGAATAGAGACTCTTCTTATAGTCGGTGCTTTGAGCATTCCCTGTGTGACCAGTATTAGTTTCCGCTACACCTCTGAAGGGTCAGTTTATTCCTTGGACGTTCACATTGACGATGAAACACAGAAATGGCATCGGAATTAAATACAAAATGCACAATGCCGCCTTAAGTACAAGAATAGAGACTCTTCTTACAGTCGGTGCTTTGAGCATTCCCTGTGAGACCAGTAATAGTATCCGATACACCACTGCAGGTTCAATGTATTCCTGGTACCTTCACATTGACGATGAAACACAGAAATCGCATCGGAATTAAATACAAAAGGCACAATGCCGCCTTAAGTACAAGAATAGAGACTCTTCTTACAGTCGGTGCTTTGAGCATTCCCTGTGAGACCAGTAATAGTATCCGATACACCACTGCAGGTTCAATGTATTCCTTGGACCTTCACATTGACGATGAAACACAGAAATCGCATCGGAATTAAATACAAAAGGCACAATGCTTCCTTAAGTACAAGAATAGATACTCTTCTTACAGTCGGTGATTTGAGCATTCCCTGTGAGACCAGTAATAGTATCCGATACACCACTACAGGTTCAATGTATTCCTTGAACCTTCACATTGACGATGAAAAACAGAAATGGCATCGGAATTAAATACAAAAGGCACAATGCCGCCTTAAGTACAAGAATAGAGACTCTTCTTATAGTCGGTGCTTTGAGCATTCCCTGTGTGACAAGTATTAGTTTCCGCTACACCTCTGCAGGTTCAGCTTATTCCTTGGACGTTCACATTGACGATGAAACACAGATATGGAATCGGAATTAAATACAAAAGGCACAATGCCGCCTTAAGTACAAGAATAGAGACTCTTCTTACAGTCGGTGCTATGAGCATTCCCTGTGAGACCAGTAATAGTATCCGATACACCACTGCAGGTTCAATGTATTCCTGGGACCTTCACATTGACGATGAAACACAGAAATCGCATCGGAATTAAATACAAAAGGCACAATGCCGCCTTAAGTACCAGAATAGAGACTCTTCTTACAGT
The DNA here is from genome assembly GCF_023864345.2 of Schistocerca serialis cubense. Taxonomy (NCBI): domain Eukaryota; kingdom Metazoa; phylum Arthropoda; class Insecta; order Orthoptera; family Acrididae; genus Schistocerca; species Schistocerca serialis. The sequence goes on along the minus strand of NC_064643.1, from coordinate 35,018,896 downwards.
CGGTGCTTTGAGCATTCCCTGTGAGAACAGTAATAGTATCCGATACACCACTGCAGGTTCAATGAATTCCTTGGACCTTCACATTGACGATGAAACACAGAAATCGCATCGGAATTAAATACAAAAGGCACAATGCCGCCTTCAGTACAAGAATAAAGACTCTTCTTACAGTCGGTGCTTTGAGCATTCCCTGTGAGACCAGTAATAGTATCCGATACACCACTGCAGGTTCAATGTATTCCTTGGACCTTCACATTGACGATGAAACACAGAAATCGCATCGGAATTAAATACAAAAGGCACAATGCCGCCTTAAGTACAAGAATAGAGACTCTTCTTACATTCGGTGCTTTGAGCATTCCCTGTGAGACCAGTATTAGTTTCCGCTACACCTCTGCAGGTTCAGTTTATTCCTTGGACCTCCACATTGACGATGAAACACAGAAATAGCATCGGAATTAAATACAAAAGGCACAATACCGCCTTAAGTCCAAGAATAGAGACTCTTCTTACAGTCGGTGCTCTGAGCTTCCCTGTGAGACCAGTATTAGTTTCCGCTACACCTCTGCAGGTTCAGTTTATTCCTTGGACCTTCACATTGACGATGAAACACAGAAACGGCATCGGAATTAAATACCAAAGGCACAATGCTGCCTTAAGTACAAGAATAGAGACTCTTCTTACAGTCGGTGCTTTGAGCATTCCCTGTGTGGACCAGTATTAGTTTCCGCTACACCTCTGCAGGTTCAGTTTATTCCTTAAACCTTCACACTGACGATGAAACACAGAAATGGCATCGGAATTAAATACAAAAGGCACAATGCCGCCTTAAGTACAAGAATAGAGACGCTTCTTACAGTCGGTGCTTTGAGCGTTCCCTGTGAGACCAGTAATAGTATCCGATACACCACTGCAGGTTCAATGTATTCCTTGGACATACACATTGACGATGAAATACAGAAATCGCATCGGAATTATATACAAAAGGCACAATGCCGCCTTAAGTACAAGAATAGAGACTCTTCTTACAGTCGGTGCTTTGAGCATTCCCTGTGAGACCAGTAATAGTATCCGATACACCACTGCAGGTTCAATGTATTCCTTGGACTTTCACATTGACGATGAAACACAGAAATGACATCGGAATTAAATACAAAAAGCACAATGCCGCCTTAAGTAGAAGAATAAAGAATCTTCTTACAGTCGGTGCTTTGAGCATTCCCTGTGAGACCAGTATTAGTTTCCGCTACACCTCTGCAGGTTCAGTTTATTCCTTGGACCTTCACATTGACGATGAAACACAGAAATGGTTTCGGAATTAAATACAAAAGGCACAATGCCGCCTTAAGTACAAGAATAGAGAATCTTCTTACAGTCGGTGCTTTGAGCATTCCCTGTGAGACCAGTATTAGTTTCTGCTACACCTCTGCAGGTTCAGTTCATTCCTTGGACCTTCTCATTGACGATGAAACACAGAAATGGCATCGGAATTAAATACAAAAGGCATAATGCCGCCTTAAGTACAAAAATAGAGACTCTTCTTACAGTCGGTGCTATGAGCATTCCCTGTGAGACCAGTAATAGTATCCGATACACCACTGCAGGTTCAATGTATTCCATGGACCTTCACATTGACGATGAAACACAGAAATGGCATCGGAATTAAATACAAAAGGCACAATGCCGCCTTAAGTACAAGAATAGAGACTCTTCTTACAGTCGGTGCTTTGAGCATTCCCTGTGAGACCAGTATTAGTTTCCGCTACACCTCTGCAGGTTCAGTTTATTCCTTGGACCTTCACATTGACGATGAAACACAGAAATGGCATCGGAATTAAATACAAAAGGCACAATGCCGCCTTAACTACAAGAATAGAGACTCTTCTTACCGTCGGTGCTTTGAGCATTCCCTCTGAGACCAGTACTAGTTTCCGCTACACCTCTGCAGGTTCAGTTTATTCCTTGGACCTTCACATTTACGATGAAACACAGAAATGGCATCGGAATTAAATACAAAAGGCACAATGCCGCCATAAGTACAAGAATAGAGACTCTTCTTACTGTCGGTGCTTTGAGCATTCCCTGTGAGACCAGTATTAGTTTCCGCTACACCTCTGCAGGTTCAGTTTATTCCTTGGACCTTCACATTGACGATGAAACACAGAAATGGCATAGGAATTAAATACAAAAGGCACAATGCACCCTTACGTACAAGAATAGAGACTCTTCTTACAGTCGGTTCTTTTAGCATTCCCTGTGAGACCAGTAATAGTATCCGATACACCACTGCAGGTTCAATGTATTCCTTGGCCCTTCACATTGACGATGAAAAACAGAAATGGCATCGGAATTAAATACAAAAGGCACAATGCCGCCTTAAGTACAAGAATAGATACTCTTCTTATAGTCGGTGCTTTGGGCATTCCCTGTGTGACCAGTATTAGTTTCCGCTACACCTCTGCACTTTCAGTTTATTCCTTGGACGTTCACATTGACGATGAAACACAGATATGGCATCGGAATTAAATACAAAAGGCACAATGCCGCCTTAAGTACAAGAATAGAGACTGTTCTTACAGTCGGTGCTTTGAGCATTCGCTGTGAGACCAGTAATAGTATCCGATACACCACTGCAGGTTCAATGTATTCCTTGGACCTTCACATTGACGATGAAACACAGAAATCGCATCGGAATTAAATACAAAAGGCACAATGCCGCCTTAAGTACAAGAATAGAGACTCTTCTTACAGTCGGTGCTTTGAGCATTCCCTGTGAGACCAGTAATAGTATCCGATACACCACTGCAGGTTCAATGTATTCCTTGGACCTTCACATTGACGATGAAACACAGAAATGGCATCGGAATTAAATACAAAAGGCACAATGCCGCCTTAAGTACAAGAATAGAGACTCTTCTTACAGTCGGTGCTTTGAGCATTTCCTGTGAGACCAGTAATAGTATCCGATACACCACTGCAGGCTCAATCTATTCCTTGGACATGCACATTGACGATGAAACACAGAAATTACATCGGAATTAAATACAAAAGGACCAATGCCGCCTTAAGTACAAGAAGAGAGACTCTTCTTACAGTCGGTGCTTTGAGCATTCCCTGTGAGACCAGTATTAGTTTCCGCTACACCTCTGCAGGTTCAGTTTATTCCTTGGACCTTCACATTGACGGTGAAACACAGAAAAATTCATCGGAATTAAATACAAAAGGCACAATGCCGCCTTAAGTACAAGAATAGAGACGCTTCTTACAGTCGGTGCTTTGAGCGTTCCCTGTGAGACCAGTAATAGTATCCGATACACCACTGCAGGTTCAATGTATTCCTTGGACATACACATTGACGATGAAACACAGAAATCGCATCGGAATTATATACAAAAGGCACAATGCCGCCTTAAGTACAAGAATAGAGACTCTTCTTACAGTCGGTGCTTTGAGCATTCCCTGTGAGACCAGTAATAGTATCCGATACACCACTGCAGGTTCAATGTATTCCGTGGACTTTCACATTGACGATGAAACACAGAAATGACATCGGAATTAAATACAAAAGGCACAATGCCGCCTTAAGTACAAGAATAAAGATTCTTCTTACAGTCGGTGCTTTGAGCATTCCCTGTGAGACCAGTATTAGTTTCCGCTACACCTCTGCAGGTTCAGTTTATTCCTTGGACCTTCACATTGACGATGAAACACAGAAATGGTTTCGGAATTAAATACAAAATTCACAATGCCGCCTTAAGTACAAGAATAGAGAATCTTCTTACAGTCGGTGCTTTGAGCATTCCCTGTGAGACCAGTATTAGTTTCTGCTACACCTCTGCAGGTTCAGTTCATTCCTTGGACCTTCTCATTGACGATGAAACACAGAAATGGCATCGGAATTAAATACAAAAGGCATAATGCCGCCTTAAGTACAAAAATAGAGACTCTTCTTACAGTCGGTGCTATGAGCATTCCCTGTGAGACCAGTAATAGTATCCGATACACCACTGCAGGTTCAATGTATTCCATGGACCTTCACATTGACGATGAAACACAGAAATGGCATCGGAATTAAATACAAAAGGCACAATGCCGCCTTAAGTACAAGAATAGAGACTCTTCTTACAGTCGGAGCTTTGAGCATTCCCTGTGAGACCAGTATTAGTTTCCGCTACACCTCTGCAGGTTCAGTTTATTCCTTGGACCTTCACATTGACGATGAAACACAGAAATGGCATCGGAATTAGATACAAAATGCACAATGCCGCCTTAAGTACAAGAATAGAGACTCTTCTTACAGTCGGTGCTTTGAGCATTCCCTGTGAGACCAGTATTAGTATCCGATACACCACTGCAGGTTCAATGTATTCCTTGGCCCTTCACATTGACGATGAAAAACAGAAATGGCATCGGAATTAAATACAAAAGGCACAATGCCGCCTTAAGTACAAGAATAGATACTCTTCTTATAGTCGGTGCTTTGGGCATTCCCTGTGTGACCAGTATTAGTTTCCGCTACACCTCTGCAGGTTCAGTTTATTCCTTGGACGTTCACATTGACGATGAAACACAGAAATGGCATCGGAATTAAATACAAAAGGCACAATGCCGCCTTAAGTACAAGAATAGAGACTCCTCTTACAGTCGGTGCTTTGAGCATTCCCTGTGAGACCAGTAACAGTATCCGATACACCACTGCAGGTTCAATGTATTCCTTGGACCTACACATTGACGATGAAGCTCAGAAATCGCATCGGAATTAAATACAAAAAGCACAATGCCGCCTTAATTACAAGAATAGAGACTCTTTTTGCAGTCGGTGCTTTGAGCATTCCCTGTGAGACCAGTAACAGTATCCGATACACCACTGCAGGTTCAATGTATTCCTTGGACCTACACATTGACGATGAAACTCAGAAATCGCATCGGAATTAAATACAAAAAGCACAATGCCGCCTTAATTACAAGAATAGAGACTCTTCTTACCGTCGGTGCTTTGAGCATTCCCTGTGAGACCAGTATTAGTTTCCGCTACACCTCTGCAGGTTCAGTTTATTCCTTGGACCTTCACATTTACGATGAAACACTGAAATGGCATCGGAATTAAATACAAAAGGCACAATGCCGCCATAAGTACAAGATTAGAGTTTCTTCTTACAGTCGGTGCTTTGAGCATTCCCTGTGAGACCAGTATTAGTTTCCGCTACACCTCTGCAAGTTCAGTTTATTCCTTGGACCTTCACATTGACGATGAAACACAGAAATGGCATCGGAATTAAATACTAAAGCCACAATACCGCCTTCAGTACAAGAATAGAGACTCTTCTTACAGTCGGTGCTTTGAGCATTCCCTGTGAGACCAGTATTAGTTTCCGCTACAACTCTGCAGGTTCAGTTTATTCCTTGGACCTTCACATTGACGATGAAACACAGAAATGGCACCGGAATTAAATACAAAAGGCACAATGCCGCCTTAAGTACAAGAATAGAGACTCTTCTTACAGTCGGTGCTTTGAGCATTCCCTGTGAGACCAGTAATAGTATCCGATACACCACTGCAGGTTCAATGTATTACTTGGACATACACATTGACGATGAAACACAGAAATCGCATCGGAATTAAATACAAAGGGCACAATGCCGCCTTAAGTACAAGAATAGAGACTCTTCTTACAGTCGGTGCTTTGAACATTCCCTGGGAGACCAGTAATAGTATCCGATACACCACTGCAGGTTCAATGTGTTCCTTGGACCTTCACATTGACGATGAAACACAGAAATGGCATCGGAATTAAATACAAAAGGCACAATGCCGCCTTAAGTACAAGAATAGAGTCTCTTCTTAGCGTCGGTGCTTTGAGCATTCCCTGTGCGACCAGTATTAGTTTCCGCTACACCTCTGCAGGTTCAGTTTATTCCTTGGACCTTCACATTGACGATGAAATCAGAAATGGAATCGGAATTAAATACAAAAGCCACAATACCGCCTTAAGTACAAGAACAGAGACTCTTCTTACAGTCGGTGCTTTGAGCATTCCCTGTGAGACCAGTTTTAGTCTCCGCTACACCTCTGCAGGTTCAGTTTATTCCTTGGACCATCACATTGACGATGAAACACAGAAACGGCATCGTAATTAAATACAAAAGGCACAATGCTGCCTTAAGTACAAGAATAGAGACTCTTCTTACAGTCGGTGCTCTGAGCATTCCCTGTGAGACCAGTATTAGTTTACGCTACACCTCTGCAGGTTCAGTTTATTCCTTGGACCTTCACATTGACGATGAAACACAGAAATGGCATCGGAATTATATACAAGAGGCACAATGCCGCCTTAAGTACAAGAATAGAGTCTCTTCTTACAGTCGGTGCTTTGAGCATTCCCTGTGAGACCAGTAATAATATCTGGTACACCACTGCAGGTTCAATGTATTCCTGGGACATACACACTGACGATGAAACACAGAAATCGCATCGGAATTAAATACAAAAGGCTCAATGCCGCCTTAAGTACAAGAATAGAGACTCTTCTTACAGTCGGTGCTCTGAGCATTCCCTGTGAGACCAGTAATAGTATCCGATACACCACTGCAGGTTCAATGTATTCCTTGGACCTTCACATTGACGATGAAACGCAGAAATGGCATCGGAATTAAATACAAAAAGCACAATGCCGCCTTAAGTACAAGAATAGAGGCTCTTCTTACAGTCAGTGCTTTCAGCATTCCCTGTGAGACCAGTAATAGAATCCGATACACCACTGCAGGTTCAATGTATACCTTGGACCTTCACATTGACGATGAAACAGAGAAATCGCATCGGAATTAAATACAAAAGGCACAATGCCACCTTAAGTACAAGAATAGAGACTCTTCTTACAGTCGGTGCTTTGAACATTCCCTGTGAGACCAGTAATAGTATCCGATACACCACTGCAGGTTCAATGTATTCCTTGGACCTTCACATTGACGATGATACACAGAAATGGCATCGGAATTAAATACAAAAGGCACAATGCCGCCTTAACTACAAGAATAGAGACTCTTCTCACCGTCGGTGCTTTGAGCATTCCCTGTGAGACCAGTACTAGTTTCCGCTACACCTCTGCAAGTTCAGTTTATTCCTTGGACCTTCACATTTACGATGAAACACAGAAATGGCATCGGAATTAAATACAAAAGGCACAATGCCGCCATAAGTACAAGAATAGAGACTCTTCTTACTGTCGGTGCTTTGAGCATTCCCTGTGAGACCAGTATTAGTTTCCGCTACACCTCTGCAGGTTCAGTTTATTCCTTGGACCTTCACATTGACGATGAAACACAGAAATGGCATCGGAATTAAATACAAAAGGCACAATGCCGCCTTAAGTACAAGAATAGAGACTCTTCTTACAGTCGGTGCTTTGAGCATTCCCTGTGAGACCAGTAATAGTATCCGATACACCACTGCAGGTTCAATGTATTCCTTGGCCCTTCACATTGACGATGAAAAACAGAAATGGCATCGGAATTAAATACAAAAGGCACAATGCCGCCTTAAGTACAAGAATAGATACTCTTCTTATAGTCGGTGCTTTGGGCATTCCCTGTGTGACCAGTATTAGTTTCCGCTACACCTCTGCAGGTTCAGTTTATTCCTTGGACGTTCACATTGACGATGAAACACAGAAATGGCATCGGAATTAAATACAAAAGGCACAATGCCGCCTTAAGTACAAGAATAAAGACTGTTCTTACAGTCAGTGCTTTGAGCATTCCCTGTGAGACCAGTAATAGTATCCGATACACCACTGCAGGTTCAATGTATTCCTGGGACCTTCACATTGACGATGAAACACAGAAATCGCATCGGAATTAAATACAAAAGGCACAATGCCGCCTTAAGTACAAGAATAGAGACTCTTCTTACAGTCGGTGCTTTGAGCATTCCCTGTGAGACCAGTAATAGTATCCGATACACCACTGCAGGTTCAATGTATTCCTTTAACCTTCACATTGACAATGAAACACAGAAATCGCATCGGAATTAAATACAAAAGGCACAATGCCGCCTTAAGTACAAGAATAGAGACTCTTCTTACAGTCGGTGCTTTGAGCATTCCCTGTGAGACCAGTAATAGTATCCGATACACCACTGCAGGTTCAATGTATTCCTTGGACCTTTACATTGACGATGAAACACAGAAATGGCATCGGAATTAAATACAAAAGGCACAATGCCGCCTTAAGTACAAGAATAGAGACTCTTCTTACAGTCGGTGCTTTGAGCATTCCCTGTGAGACCAGTAATAGTATCCGATACACCACTGCAGGCTCAATCTATTCCTTGGGCATACACGCTGACGATGAAACACAGAAATTACATCGGAATTAAATACAAAAGGACCAATGCCGCCTTAAGTACAAGAATAGAGACTCTTCTTACAGTCGGTGCTTTGAGCATTCCCTGTGAGACCAGTATTAGTTTCCGCTACACCTCTGCAGGTTCAGTTTATTCCTTGGACCTTCACATTGACAATGAAACACAGAAATGGCATCGGAATTAAATACAAAAGGCACAATGCCGCCTTAAGTACAAGAATAGAGACTCCTCTTACAGTCGGTGCTTTGAGCATTCCCTGTGAGACCAGTAACAGTATCCGATACACCACTGCAGGTTCAATGTATTCCTTGGACCTACACATTGACGATGAAACTCAGAAATCGCATCGGAATTAAATACAAAAAGCACAATGCCGCCTTAATTACAAGAATAGAGACTCTTTTTAGAGTCGGTGCTTTGAGCATTCCCTGTGAGATCAGTAATAGTATCCGATACACCACTGCAGGTTCAATGTATTCCTTGGACCTTCACATTGACAATGAAACACAGAAATGGCATCGGAATTAAATACAAAAGCACAATGCCGCCTTAACTACAAGAATAGAGACTCTTCTTACCGTCTGTGCTTTGAGCATTCCCTGTGAGAACAGTATTAGTTTCCGCTACACCTCTGCAGGTTCAGTTTATTCCTTGGACCTTCACATTTACGATGAAACACAGAAATGGCATCGGAATTAAATACAAAAGGCACAATGCCGCCATAAGTACAAGATTAGAGACTCTTCTTACAGTCGGTGCTTTGAGCATTCCCTGTGAGACCAGTATTAGTTTCCGCTACACCTCTGCAAGTTCAGTTTATTCCTTGGACCTTCACATTGACGATGAAACACAGAAATGGCATCGGAATTAAATACTAAAGCCACAATACCGCCTTAAGTACAAGAATAGAGACTCTTCTTACAGTCGGTGCTTTGAGCATTCCCTGTGAGACCAGTATTAGTTTCCGCTACAACTCTGCAGGTTCAGTTTATTCCTTGGACCTTCACATTGACGATGAAACACAGAAATGGCACCGGAATTAAGTACAAAAGGCACAATGCCGCCTTAAGTACAAGAATAGGGACTCTTCTTACAGTCGGTGCTTTGAGCATTCCCTGTGAGACCAGTAATAGTATCCGATACACCACTGCAGGTTCAATGTATTCCTTGGACATACACATTGACGATGAAACACAGAAATCGCATCGGAATTAAATACAAAAGGCACAATGCCGCCTTAAGTACAAGAATAGAGACTCTTCTTACAGTCGGTGCTTTGAACATTCCCTGGGAGACCAGTAATAGTATCCGATACACCACTGCAGGTTCAATGTGTTCCTTGGACCTTCACATTGACGATGATACACAGAAATGGCATCGGAATTAAATACAAAAGGCACAATGCCGCCTTAACTACAAGAATAGAGACTCTTCTTACCGTCGGTGCTTTGAGCATTCCCTGTGAGACCAGTAACAGTATCCGATACACCACTGCAGGTTCAATGTATTCCTTGGACCTACACATTGACGATGAAACTCAGAAATCGCATCGGAATTAAATACAAAAAGCACAATGCCGCCTTAATTACAAGAATAGAGACTCTTTTTACAGTCGGTGCTTTGAGCATTCCCTGTGAGATCAGTAATAGTATCCGATACACCACTGCAGGTTCAATGTATTCCTTGGACCTTCACATTGACGATGAAACACAGAAATGGCATCGGAATTAAATACAAAAGCACAATGCCGCCTTAACTACAAGAATAGAGACTCTTCTTACCGTCGGTGCTTTGAGCATTCCCTGTGAGAACAGTATTAGTTTCCGCTACACCTCTGCAGGTTCAGTTTATTCCTTGGACCTTCACATTTACGATGAAACACAGAAATGGCATCGGAATTAAATACAAAAGGCACAATGCCGCCATAAGTACAAGATTAGAGACTCTTCTTACAGTCGGTGCTTTGAGCATTCCCTGTGAGACCAGTATTAGTTTCCGCTACACCTCTGCAAGTTCAGTTTATTCCTTGGACCTTCACATTGACGATGAAACACAGAAATGGCATCGGAATTAAATACTAAAGCCACAATACCGCCTTAAGTACAAGAATAGAGACTCTTCTTACAGTCGGTGCTTTGAGCATTCCCTGTGAGACCAGTATTAGTTTCCGCTACAACTCTGCAGGTTCAGTTTATTCCTTGGACCTTCACATTGACGATGAAACACAGAAATGGCACCGGAATTAAGTACAAAAGGCACAATGCCGCCTTAAGTACAAGAATAGAGACTCTTCTTACAGTCGGTGCTTTGAGCATTCCCTGTGAGACCAGTAATAGTATCCGATACACCACTGCAGGTTCAATGTATTCCTTGGACATACACATTGACGATGAAACACAGAAATCGCATCGGAACTAAATACAAAAGGCACAATGCCGCCTTAAGTACAAGAATAGAGACTCTTCTTACAGTCGGTGCTTTGAACATTCCCTGGGAGACCAGTAATAGTATCCGATACACCACTGCAGGTTCAATGTGTTCTTTGGACCTTCACATTGACGATGATACACAGAAATGGCATCGGAATTAAATACAAAAGGCACAATGCCGCCTTAACTACAAGAATAGAGACTCTTCTTACCGTCGGTGCTTTGAGCATTCCCTGTGAGACCAGTACTAGTTTCCGCCACACCTCTGCAGGTTCAGTTTATTCCTTGGACCTTCACATTTACGATGAAACACAGAAATGGCATCGGAATTAAATACAAAAGGCACAATGCCGCCATAAGTACAAGAATAGAGACTCCTCTTACTGTCGGTGCTTTGAGGATTCCCTGTGAGACCAGTATTAGTTTCCGCTACACCTCTGCAGGTTCAGTTTATTCCTTGGACCTTCACATTGACGATGAAACACAGAAATGGCATCGGAATTAAATACAAAAGGCACAATGCCGCCTTAAGTACAAGAATAGAGACTCTTCTTACAGTCGGTGCTTTGAGCATTCCCTGTGAGACCAGTAATAGTATCCGATACACCACTGCAGGTTCAATGTATTCCTTGGCCCTTCACATTGACGATGAAAAACAGAAATGGCATCGGAATTAAATACAAAAGGCACAATGCCGCCTTAAGTACGAGAATAGATACTCTTCTTATAGTCGGTGCTTTGGGCATTCCCTGTGTGACCAGTATTAGTTTCCGCTACACCTCTGCAGGTTCAGTTTATTCCTTGGACGTTCACATTGACGATGAAACACAGAAATGGCATCGGAATTAAATACAAAAGGCACAATGCCGCCTTAAGTACAAGAATAAAGACTGTTCTTACAGTCAGTGCTTTGAGCATTCCCTGTGAGACCAGTAATAGTATCCGATACACCACTGCAGGTTCAATGTATTCCTGGGACCTTCACATTGACGATGAAACACAGAAATCGCATCGGAATTAAATACAAAAGGCACAATGCCGCCTTAAGTGCAAGAATAGAGACTCTTCTTACAGTCGGTGCTTTGACCATTCCCTGTGAGACCAGTAATAGTATCCGATACACCACTGCAGGTTCAATGTATTCCTTGGACCTTCACATTGACAATGAAACACAGAAATCGCATCGGAATTAAATACAAAAGGCACAATGCCGCCTTAAGTACAAGAATAGAGACTCTTCTTACAGTCGGTGCTTTGAGCATTCCCTGTGAGACCAGTAATAGTATCCGATACACCACTGCAGGTTCAATGTATTCCTTGGACCTTCACATTGACGATGAAACACAGAAATGGCATCGGAATTAAATACAAAAGGCACAATGCCGCCTTAAGTACAAGAATAGAGACTCTTCTTACAGTCGGTGCTTTGAGCATTCCCTGTGAGACCAGTAATAGTATCCGATACACCACTGCAGGCTCAATCTATTCCTTGGACATACACGCTGACGATGAAACACAGAAATTACATCGGAATTAAATACAAAAGGACCAATGCCGCCTTAAGTACAAGAATAGAGACTCTTCTTACAGTCGGTGCTTTGAGCATTCCCTGTGAGACCAGTATTAGTTTCCGCTACACCTCTGCAGGTTCAGTTTATTCCTTGGACCTTCACATTGACAATGAAACACAGAAATGGCATCGGAATTAAATACAAAAGGCACAATGCCGCCTTAAGTACAAGAATAGAGACTCCTCTTACAGTCGGTGCTTTGAGCATTCCCTGTGAGACCAGTAACAGTATCCGATACACCACTGCAGGTTTAATGTATTCCTTGGACCTACACATTGACGATGAAACTCAGAAATCGCATCGGAATTAAATACAAAAAGCACAATGCCGCCTTAATTACAAGAATAGAGACTCTTCTTACAGTCGGTGCTTTGAGCATTCCCTGTGAGACCAGTATTAGTTTCCGCTACACCTCTGCAGGTTCAGTTTATTCCTTGGACCTTCACATTGACAATGAAACACAGAAATGGCATCGGAATTAAATACAAAAGGCACAATGCCGCCTTAAGTACAAGATTAGAGACTCTTCTTACAGTCGGTGCTTTGAGCATTCCCTGTGAGACCAGTATTAGTTTCCGCTACACCTCTGCAAGTTCAGTTTATTCCTTGGACCTTCACATTGACGATGAAACACAGAAATGGCATCGGAATTAAATACTAAAGCCACAATACCGCCTTAAGTACAAGAATAGAGACTCTTCTTACAGTCGGTGCTTTGAGCATTCCCTGTGAGACCAGTATTAGTTTCCGCTACAACTCTGCAGGTTCAGTTTATTCCTTGGACCTTCACATTGACGATGAAACACAGAAATGGCACCGGAATTAAGTACAAAAGGCACAATGCCGCCTTAAGTACAAGAATAGAGACTCTTCTTACAGTCGGTGCTTTGAGCATTCCCTGTGAGACCAGTAATAGTATCCGATACACCACTGCAGGTTCAATGTATTCCTTGGACATACACATTGACGATGAAACACAGAAATCGCATCGGAATTAAATACAAAAGGCACAATGCCGCCTTAAGTACAAGAATAGAGACTCTTCTTACAGTCGGTGCTTTGAACATTCCCTGGGAGACCAGTAATAGTATCCGATACACCACTGCAGGTTCAATGTGTTCCTTGGACCTTCACATTGACGATGAAACTCAGAAATGGCATCGGAATTAAATACAAAAGGCACAATGCCGCCTTAAGTACAAGAATAGAGTCTCTTCTTACAGTCGGTGCTTTGAGCATTCCCTGTGCGACCAGTATTAGTTTCCGCTACACCTCTGCAGGTTCAGTTTATTCCTTGGACCTTCACATTGACGATGAAATCAGAAATGGCATCGGAATTAAATACAAAAGCCACAATACCGCCTTAAGTACAAGAATAGAGACTCTTCTTACAGTCGGTGCTTTGAGCATTCCCTGTGAGACCAGTATTAGTCTCCGCTACACCTCTGCAGGTTCAGTTTATTCCTTGGACCTTCAGATTGACGATGAAACACAGAAACGGCATCGTAATTAAATACAAAAGGCACAATGCTTCCCTAAGTACAAGAATAGAGACTCTTCTTACAGTCGGTGCTTTGAGCATTCCCTGTGAGACCAGTATTAGTTTACGCTACACCTCTGCAGGTTCAGTTTATTCCTTGGACCTTCACATTGACGATGAAACACAGAAATGGCATCGGAATTATATACAAGAGGCACAATGCCGCCTTAAGTACAAGAATAGAGTCTCTTCTTACAGTCGGTGCTTTGAGCATTCCCTGTGAGGCCAGTAATAATATCTGGTACACCACTGCAGGTTCAATGTATTCCTGGGACATACACACTGACGATGAAACACAGAAATCGCATCGGAATTAAATACAAAAGGCTCAATGCCGTCTTAAGTACAAGAATAGAGACTCTTCTTACAGTCGGTGCTCTGAGCATTCCCTGTGAGACCAGTAATAGTATCCGATACACCACTGCAGGTTCAATGTATTCCTTGGACCTTCACATTGACGATGAAACGCAGAAATGGCATCGGAATTAAATACAAAAAGCACAATGCCGCCTTAAGTACAAGAATAGAGGCTCTTCTTACAGTCAGTGCTTTCAGCATTCCCTGTGAGACCAGTAATAGTATCCGATACACCACTGCAGGTTCAATGTATACCTTGGACCTTCACATTGACGATGAAACAGAGAAATCGCATCGGAATTAAATACAAAAGGTACAATGCCACCTTAAGTACAAGAATAGAGACTCTTCTTACAGTCGGTGCTTTGAGCATTCCCTGTGAGACCAGTAATAGTATCCGATACACCACTGCAGGTTCAATGTATTCCTTGGACCTTCACATTGACGATGATACACAGAAATGGCATCGGAATTAAATACAAAAGGTACAATGCCGCCTTAAGTACAAGAATAGAGACTCTTCTTACAGTCGGTGCTTTGAGCATTCCCTGTGAGACCAGTAATAGTATCCGATACATTACTGCAGGCTTAATCTATTCCTTGGACATACACATTGACGATGAAACACGGAATTTACATCGGAATTAAATACAAAAGTAACAATGCCGCCTTAAGTACAAGAATAGAGACTCTTCTTACAGTCCGTGATTTGAGCATTCCCTGTGAGACCGGTAATAGTATCTGATACATCTCTGCAGGTTCAGTTTATTCCTTGGACATACACATTGACGATGAAACACAGAAATCGCATCGGAATTAAATACAAAAGGCACAATGCCGCCTTAAGTACAAGAATAGAGACTCTTCTTACAGTCGGTGATTTGAGCATTCCCTGTGAGACCAGTATTAGTTTCCGCTACACCTCTGCAGGTTCAGTTTATTCCTTGGACCTTCACATTGGCGATGAAACACAGAAACGGCATCGGAATTAAATACAAAAGGCACAATGCTGCCTTAAGTACAAGAATAGAGACTCTTCTTACACTATGTGCTTTGAGCATTCCCTGTGAGACCAGTATTAGTTTCCGCTACACCTCTGCAGGTTCAGTTTATTCCTTGGACCTTCACATTGACGATGAAACACAGAAATGGCATCGGAATTAAATACAAAAGGCACAATGCCGCCTTAAGTACAAGAATAGAGACTCTTCTTACAGTCGGTGCTTTGAGCATTCCCTGTGAGACCAGTAATAGTATCCGATACACCACTGCAGGTTCAATGTATTCCTTGGACATACACATTGACGATGAAACACAGAAATCGCATCGGAATTAAATACAAAAGGCACAATGCCGCCTTAAGTACAAGAATAGAGACTCTTCTTACAGTCGGTGCTTTGAGCATTCCCTGTGAGACCAGTATTAGTATCCGATACACCACTGCAGGTTCAATGTATTCCTTGGACATACACATTGACGATGAAACACAGAAATCGCATCGGAATTAAATACAAAAGGCACAATGCCGCCTTAAGTACAAGAATAGAGACTCTTCTTACAGTCGGTGCTTTGAACATTCCCTGGGAGACCAGTAATAGTATCCGATACACCACTGCAGGTTCAATGTATTCCTTGGACCTTCACATTGACGATGAAACACAGAAATGGCATCGGAATTAAATACAAAAGGCACAATGCCGCCTTAAGTACAAGAATAGAGTCTCTTCTTACAGTCGGTGCTTTGAGCATTCCCTGTGCGACCAGTATTAGTTTCCGCTACACCTCTGCAGGTTCAGTTTATTCCTTGGACCTTCACATTGACGACGAAAACAGAAATGGCATCGGAATTAAATACAAAAGGCACAATACCGCCTTAAGTACAAGAATAGAGACTCTTCTTACAGTCGGTGCTTTGAGCATTCCCTGTGAGACCAGTATTAGTTTCCGCTACACCTCTGCAGGTTCAGTTTATTCCTTGGACCTTCACATTGACGATGAAACACAGAAACGGCATCGGAATTAAATACAAAAGGCACAATGCTGCCTTAAGTACAAGAATAGAGACTCTTCTTACAGTCGGTGCTTTGAGCATTCCCTGTGAGACCAGTATTAGTTTCCGCTACACCTCTGCAGGTTCAGTTTATTCCTTGGACCTTCACATTGACGATGAAACACAGAAATGGCATCGGAATTATATACAAGAGGCACAATGCCGCCTTAAGTACAAGAATAGAGTCTCTTCTTACAGTCGGTGCTTTGAGCATTCCCTGTGAGACCAGTAATAGTATCTGGTACACCACTGCAGGTTCAATGTATTCCTTGGACATACACACTGACGATGAAACACAGAAATCGCATCGGAATTAAATACAAAAGGCTCAATGCCGCCTTAAGTACAAGAATAGAGACTCTTCTTACAGTCGGTGCTCTGAGCATTCCCTGTGAGACCAGTAATAGTATCCGATACACCACTGCAGGTTCAATGTATTCCTTGGACCTTCACATTGACGATGAAACACAGAAATGGCACCGGAATTAAATACAAAAGGCACAATGCCGCCTTAAGTACAAGAACAGAGTCTCTTCTTACAGTCAGTGCTTTCAGCATTCCCTGTGAGACCAGTAATAGTATCCGATACACCACTGCAGGTTCAATGTATACCTTGGACCTTCACATTGACGATGAAACAGAGAAATCGCATCGGAATTAAATACAATAGGCACAATGCCGAATTAAGTACGAGAATAGAGACTCTTCTTACAGTCGCTGCTTTGAGCATTCCCTGTGAGACCAGTAACAGTATCCGATACACCACTGCAGGTTCAATGTAATCCTTGGACCTTCACATTGGCGATGATACACTGAAATGGCATCGGAATTAAATACAATAGGCACAATGCCGCCTTAAGTACAAGAATAGAGACTCTTCTTACAGTCGGTGCTTTGAGCATTCCCTGTGAGACCGGTAATAGTATCCGATACATCTCTGCAGGTTCAGTTTATTCCTTGGACATACACATTGACGATGAAACACAGAAATCGCTTCGGAATTAAATACAAAAGGCACAATGCCGCCTTAAGTACAAGAATAGACTCTTCTTACAGTCGGTGCTTTGAGCATTCCCTGTGAGACCAGTATTAGTTTCCGCTACACCTCTGCAGGTTCAGTTTATTCCTTGGACCTTCACATTGACGATGAAACACAGAAACGGCATCGGAACTAAATACAAAAGGCACAATGCTGCCTTAAGTACAAGAATAGAGACTCTTTTTACAGTATGTGCTTTGAGCATTCCCTGTGAGACCAGTATTAGTTTCCGCTACACCTCTGCAGGTTCAGTTTATTGCTTGGACCTTCACATTGACGATGAAACACAGAAATGGCATCGGAATTAAATACAAAAGGCACAATGCCGCCTTAAGTACAAGAATAGAGACTCTTCTTACAGTCGGTGCTTTGAGCATTCCCTGTGAGACCAGTAATAGTATCCGATACACCTCTGCAAGTTCAGTTTATTCCTTGGACCTTCACATTGACGATGAAACACAGGAATCGCATCGGAATTAAATACAAAAGGCACAATGCCTCCTTAAGTACAAGATTAGAGACTCTTCTTCCAGTCGGTGCTTTGAGCATTCCCTGTGAGACCAGTAACAGTATCCGATGCACCACTGCAGGTTCAATGTACTCCTTGGACCTTCACATTGACGATGAAACAGAGAAATCGCATCGGAATTAAATACAAAAGGCACAATGCCGCCTTAAGTACAAGAATAGAGACTCTTCTTACAGTCGGTGCTTTGAGCATTCCCTGTGAGACCAGTAATAGTATCCGATACACCACTGCAAGTTCAATGTATTCCTTGGATCTTCACATTGACGATGAAACACAGAAATGGCATCGGAATTAAATACAAAAGGCACAATGACGACTTAAGTACAAGAATAGAGACTCTTCTTACAGTCGGTGCTTTGAGCATTCCCTGTGCGACCAGTATTAGTTTCCGCTACACCTCTGCAAGTTCAGTTTATTCCTTGGACCTTCACATTGACGATGAAACACAGAAATGGCATCGGAATTAAATACAAAAGGCACAATGCCGCCTTAAGTACAAGAATAGAGACTCTTCTTACAGTCGGAGTTTTGAGCATTCCCTGTGAGACCAGTAATAGTATCCGATACACCACTGCAGGTTCAATGTATTCCTTGGACCTTCACATTGACGATGAAACACGGAAATGGCATCGGAATTAAATACAAAAGGCACAATGCCGCCTTAAGTACACGAATAGAGACTCTTCTAACAGTCAGTGCTTTCAGCATTCTCTGTGGGACCAGTAATAGTATCTGATACACCACTGCAGGTTCAATGTATTCCTTGGACCTTCACATTGACGATGAAACACAGGAATCGTATCGGAATTAAATACAAAAGGCACAATGCCGCCTTAAGTACAAGAATAGAGACTCTTCTTACAGTCGGTGCTTTGAACATTCCCTGTGAGACCAGTAATAGTATCCGATACACCACTGCAGGTTCAATGTATTCCTTGGACATACACATTGACGATGAAACACAGAAATCGCATCGGAATTAAATACAAAAGGCACAATGCCGCCTTAAGTACAAGAATAGAGACTCTTCTTACAGTCGGTGCTTTGAGCATTCCCTGTGAGACCAGTAATAGTATCCGATACACCACTGCAGGTTCAATGTATTCCTTGGACATACACATTGACGATGAAACACAGAAATCGCATCGGAATTAAATACAAAAGGCACAATGCCGCCTTAAGTACAAGAATAGAGACTCTTCTTACAGTCGGTGCTTTGAGCATTCCCTGTGAGACCAGTAATAGTATCCGATACACCACTGCAGGTTCAATGTATTCCTTGGACATACACATTGACGATGAAACACAGAAATCGCATCGGAATTAAATACAAAAGGCACAATGCCGCCTTAAGTACAAGAATAGAGACTCTTCTTACAGTCGGTGCTTTGAACATTCCCTGGGAGACCAGTAATAGTATCCGATACACCACTGCAGGTTCAATGTATTCCTTGGACCTTCACATTGACGATGAAACACAGAAATGGCATCGGAATTAAATACAAAAGGCACAATGCCGCCTTAAGTACAAGAATAGAGTCTCTTCTTACAGTCGGTGCTTTGAGCATTCCCTGTGCGACCAGTATTAGTTTCCGCTACACCTCTGCAGGTTCAGTTTATTCCTTGGACCTTCACATTGACGACGAAAACAGAAATGGCATCGGAATTAAATACAAAAGGCACAATACCGCCTTAAGTACAAGAATAGAGACTCTTCTTACAGTCGGTGCTTTGAGCATTCCCTGTGAGACCAGTATTAGTTTCCGCTACACCTCTGCAGGTTCAGTTTATTCCTTGGACCTTCACATTGACGATGAAACACAGAAACGGCATCGGAACTAAATACAAAAGGCACAATGCTGCCTTAAGTACAAGAATAGAGACTCTTTTTACAGTATGTGCTTTGAGCATTCCCTGTGAGACCAGTATTAGTTTCCGCTACACCTCTGCAGGTTCAGTTTATTGCTTGGACCTTCACATTGACGATGAAACACAGAAATGGCATCGGAATTAAATACAAAAGGCACAATGCCGCCTTAAGTACAAGAATAGAGACTCTTCTTACAGTCGGTGCTTTGAGCATTCCCTGTGAGACCAGTAATAGTATCCGATACACCTCTGCAAGTTCAGTTTATTCCTTGGACCTTCACATTGACGATGAAACACAGGAATCGCATCGGAATTAAATACAAAAGGCACAATGCCTCCTTAAGTACAAGATTAGAGACTCTTCTTCCAGTCGGTGCTTTGAGCATTCCCTGTGAGACCAGTAACAGTATCCGATGCACCACTGCAGGTTCAATGTACTCCTTGGACCTTCACATTGACGATGAAACAGAGAAATCGCATCGGAATTAAATACAAAAGGCACAATGCCGCCTTAAGTACAAGAATAGAGACTCTTCTTACAGTCGGTGCTTTGAGCATTCCCTGTGAGACCAGTAATAGTATCCGATACACCACTGCAAGTTCAATGTATTCCTTGGACCTTCACATTGACGATGAAACACAGAAATGGCATCGGAATTAAATACAAAAGGCACAATGACGACTTAAGTACAAGAATAGAGACTCTTCTTACAGTCGGTGCTTTGAGCATTCCCTGTGAGACCAGTATTAGTTTCCGCTACA
This sequence comes from Schistocerca serialis cubense, assembly GCF_023864345.2. Classification (NCBI taxonomy): domain Eukaryota; kingdom Metazoa; phylum Arthropoda; class Insecta; order Orthoptera; family Acrididae; genus Schistocerca; species Schistocerca serialis. The sequence goes on along the minus strand of NC_064643.1, from coordinate 34,998,388 downwards.
CCTCTGCAAGTTCAGTTTATTCCTTGGACCTTCACATTGACGATGAAACACAGAAATGGCATCGGAATTAAATACAAAAGGCACAATGCCGCCTTAAGTACAAGAATAGAGACTCTTCTTACAGTCGGAGTTTTGAGCATTCCCTGTGAGACCAGTAATAGTATACGATACACCACTGCAGGTTCAATGTATTCCTTGGACCTTCACATTGACGATGAAACACGGAAATGGCATCGGAATTAAATACAAAAGGCACAATGCCGCCTTAAGTACACGAATAGAGACTCTTCTAACAGTCAGTGCTTTCAGCATTCCCTGTGGGACCAGTAATAGTATCTGATACACCACTGCAGGTTCAATGTATTCCTTGGACCTTCACATTGACGATGAAACACAGGAATCGTATCGGAATTAAATACAAAAGGCACAATGCCTCCTTAAGTACAAGATTAGAGACTCTTCTTACAGTCAGTGCTTTAAGCATTCCCTGTGAGACCAGTAACAGTATCCGATACACCACTGCAGGTTCAATGTATTCCTTGGACCTTCACATTAACGATGATACACAGAAATGGCATCGGAATTAAATACAAAAGGCACAATGCCGCCTTAAGTACAAGAATAGAGACTTTTCTTACAGTCGGTGCTTTGAGCATTCCCTGTGAGACCAGTAATAGTATCCGATACACCACTGCAGTCTCAATCTATTCCTTGGACATACACTTTGACGATGAAACACAAAATTTACATCGGAATTAAATACAAAAGGAACAATGCCGCCTTAAGTACAAGAATAGAGACTCTTCTTACAGTCGGTGCTTTGAGCATTCCCTGTGAGACCAGTAATAGTATCCAATACATCTCTGCAGGTTAACTTTATTCCTTGGACATACACATTGACGATGAAACACAGAAATCGCATCGGAATTAAATACAAAAGGCACAATGCCGCCTTAAGTACAAGAATAGAGACTCTTCTTACAGTCGGTGCTTTGAGCATTCCCTGTGAGACCAGGATTAGTTTCCGCTACACCACTGCAGGTTCTGTTTATTCCTTGGACCTTCACATTGACGATGGAACACAGAAATGGAATCGGAAATAATTACAAAAGGCACAATGCCGCCTTGAGTACAAGAATAGAGACTCTTCTTACAGTCGGTGCTTTGAGCATTCCCTGTGAGAACAGTATTAGTTTCCGCTACACCTCTGCAGGTTCAATGTATTCCTTGGATCTTCACATTGACGATGAAACACAGAAATTGCATCGGAATTAAATACAAAAGGCACAATGCCGCCTTAAGTACAAGAATAGAAACTCTACTTACAGTCGGTGCACTGAGCATTCCCTGTGAGACCAGTATTTGTTTACGCTACACCTCTGCAGGTTCAGTTTATTCCTTTGACCTTCACATTGACAATGAAACACAGAAATGGCATCGGAATTAAATACAAAAGGCACAATGCCGCCTTAAGTACAAGAATAGAGACTCTTCTTACAGTCGGTGCTTTGAGCATTCCCTGTGAGACCAGTAATAGTATCCGATACACCACTGCAGGTTCAATGTATTCCTTGGACCTTCACATTGACGATGAAACACAGAAATGGCATCGGAATTAAATACAAAAGGCACAATGCCGCCTTAAGTACGACAATAGAGACTCTTCTTGCAGTCGGTGCTTTGAGCATTCCCTGTGAGACCTGTAATAGTATCCGATACACCACTGCAGGTTCAATGTATTCCTTGGACCTTCACATTGACGATGAAACACAGGAATCGTATCGGAATTAAATACAAAAGGCACAATGCCTCCTTAAGTACAAGATTAGAGACTCTTCTTACAGTCGGTGCTTTAAGCATTCCCTGTGAGACCAGTAACAGTATCCGATACACCACTGCAGGTTCAATGCATTCCTTGGACCTTCACATTGACGATGATACACAGAAATGGCATCGGAATTAAATACAAAAGGCACAATGCCGCCTTAAGTACAAGAATAGAGACTTTTCTTACAGTCGGTGCTTTGAGCATTCCCTGTGAGACCAGTAGTAGTATCCGATACACCACTGCAGTCTCAATCTATTCCTTGGACATACACTTTGACGATGAAACACAGAATTTACATCGGGATTAAATACAAAAGGAACAATGCCGCCTTAAGTACAAGAATAGAGACTCTTCTTACAGTCAGAGCTTTGAGCATTCCCTGTGAGACCAGTAATAGTATCCAATACATCTCTGCAGGTTAAGTTTATTCCTTGGACATACACATTGACGATGAGACACAGAAATCGCATCGGAATTAAATACAAAAGGCACAATGCCGCCTTAAGTACAAGAATAGAGACTCTTCTTACAGTCGGTGCTTTGAGCATTTCCTGTGAGACCAGTATTAGTTTCCGCTACACCTCTGCAGGTTCAGTTTATTCCTTGGACCTTCACATTGACGATGAAACACAGAAATGGCATCGGAATTAAACACAAAAGGCACAATGCCGCCTTAAGTACAAGATTAGAGGCTCTCCTTACAGTCGGTGTTTTGAGCATTCCCTGTGAGACCAGTAACAGTATCCGATACACCACTGCAGGTTCAATGTATACCTTGGACCTTCGCATTGACGACGATACACAGAAATGTCATCGGAATTAAATACAAAAGGCACAATGGCGCCTTAAGTACAAGAATAGAGACTCTTCTTACAGACGGTGCTTTGAGCATTCCCTGTGAGACCAGTAATAGTATCCGATACACCACTGCCGGTTCAATGTATTCCTTGGACATACACATTGACGATGAAACACAGAAATCGCATCGGAATTAAATACAAAAGGCACAATGCCGCCTTAAGTACAAGAATAGAGACTCTTCTTACAGTCGGTGCTTTGAGCATTCCCTGTGAGACCAGTAATAGTATCCGAAACACCACTGCAGGTTCAATGTATTCCTTGGACCTTCACATTGACGATGAAACACAGAAATGGCATCGGAATTAAATACAAAAGGCACAATGCCGCCTTAAGTACAAGAATAGAGACTCTTCTTACAGTCGGTGCTTTGAGCATTCCCTGTGAGACCAGGATTAGTTTCCGCTACACCTCTGCAGGTTCTGTTTATTCCTTGGACCTTCACATTGACGATGGAACACAGAAATGGAATCGGAAATAATTACAAAAGGCACAATGCCGCCTTGAGTACAAGAATAGAGACTCTTCTTACAGTCGGTGCTTTGAGCATTCCCTGTGAGAACAGTATTAGTTTCCGCTACACCTCTGCAGGTTCAAAGTATTCCTTGGATCTTCACATTGACGATGAAACACAGAAATCGCATCGGAATTAAATACAAAAGGCACAATGCCGCCTTAAGTACAAGAATAGAAACTCTACTTACAGTCGGTGCATTGAGCATTCCCTGTGAGACCAGTATTTGTTTCCGCTACACCTCTGCAGGTTCAGTTTATTCCTTTGACCTTCACATTGACGATGAAACACAGAAATGGCATCGGAATTAAATACAAAAGGCACAATGCCGCCTTAAGTAGAAGAATAGAGACTCTTCTTACTGTCGGTGCTTTGAGCATTCCCTGTGAGACCAGTAATAGTATCCGATACACCACTGCAGGTTCAATGTATTCCTTGGACCTTCACATTGACGATGAAACACAGAAATGGCATCGGAATTAAATACAAAAGGCACAATGCCGCCTTAAGTACGACAATGGAGACTCTTCTTGCAGTCGGTGCTTTGAGCATTCCCTGTGAGACCTGTAATAGTATCCGATACACCACTGCAGGTTCAATGTATTCCTCGGACCTTCACATTGACGATGAAACACAGAAATGGCATCGGAATTAAATACAAAAGGCACAATGCCGCCTTATGTACAAGAATAGAGACGCTTCTTACAGTCGGTGCTTTGAACATTACCTGTGAGACCAGTTATACTTTCCGCTACACCTCTGCAGGTTCAGGTTATTCCTTGGACCTTCACATTGACGATGAAACACAGAAAAGGCATCGGAATTAAATTTAAAAGGCACAATGATGCCTTAAGTACAAGAATAGAGGCTCTCCTTACAGTCGGTGTTTTGAGCATTCCCAGTGAGACCAGTAACAGTATCCGATACACCACTGCAGGTTCAATGTATACCTTGGACCTTCGCATTGACGATGATACACAGAAATGGCATCGGAATTAAATACAAAAGGCACAATGCCGCCTTAAGTACAAGAATAGAGACTCTTCTTACAGACGGTGCTTTGAGCATTCCCTGTGAGACCAGTAATAGTATCCGATACACCACTGCCGGTTCAATGTATTCCTTGGACATACACATTGACGATGAAACACAGAAATCGCATCGGAATTAAATACAAAAGGCACAATGCCGCCTTAAGTACAAGAATAGAGACTCTTTTTACAGTCGGTGCTTTGAGCATTCCCTGTGAGACCAGTAATAGTATCCGAAACACCACTGCAGGTTCAATGTATTCCTTGGACCTTCACATTGACGATGAAACACAGAAATGGCATCGGAATTAAATACAAAAGGCACAATGCCGCCTTAAGTACAAGAATACAGACTCTTCTTACAGTCGGTGCTTTGAGCATTCCCTGTGAGACCAGGATTAGTTTCCGCTACACCTCTGCAGGTTCTGTTTATTCCTTGGACCTTCACATTGACGATGGAACACAGAAATGGAATCGGAAATAATTACAAAAGGCACAATGCCGCCTGGAGTACAAGAATAGAGACTCTTCTTACAGTCGGTGCTTTGAGCATTCCCTGTGAGAACAGTATTAGTTTCCGCTACACCTCTGCAGGTTCAATGTATTCCTTGGATCTTCACATTGACGATGAAACACAGAAATCGCATCGGAATTAAATACAAAAGGCACAATGCCGCCTTAAGTACAAGAATAGAAACTCTACTTACAGTCGGTGCATTGAGCATTCCCTGTGAGACCAGTATTTGTTTCCGCTACACCTCTGCAGGTTCAGTTTATTCCTTTGACCTTCACATTGACAATGAAACACAGAAATGGCATCGGAATTAAATACAAAAGGCACAATGCCGCCTTAAGTACAAGAATAGAGACTCTTCTTACAGTCGGTGCTTTGAGCATTCCCTGTGAGACCAGTAATAGTATCCGATACACCACTGCAGGTTCAATGTATTCCTTGGACCTTCACATTGACGATGAAACACAGAAATGGCAACGGAATTAAATACAATAGGCACAATGCCGCCCTAAGTACGACAATAGAGACTCTTCTTGCAGTCGGTGCTTTGAGCATTCCCTGTGAGACCTGTAATAGGATCCGATACACCACTGCAGGTTCAATGTATTCCTTGGACCTTCACATTGACGATGAAACACAGGAATCGTATCGGAATTAAATACAAAAGGCACAATGCCTCCTTAAGTACAAGATTAGAGACTCTTCTTACAGTCGGTGCTTTAAGCATTCCCTGTGAGACCAGTAACAGTATCCGATACACCACTGCAGGTTCAATGTATTCCTTGGACCTTCACATTGACGATGATACACAGAAATGGCATCGGAATTAAATACAAAAGGCACAATGCCGCCTTAAGTACAAGAATAGAGACTTTTCTTACAGTCGGTGCTTTGAGCATTCCCTGTGAGACCAGTAATAGTATCCGATACACCACTGCAGTCTCAATCTATTCCTTGGACATACACTTTGACGATGAAACACAGAATTTACATCGGAATTATATACAAAAGGAACAATGCCGCCTTAAGTACAAGAATAGAGACTCTTCTTACAGTCAGAGCTTGAGCATTCCCTGTGAGACCAGTAATAGTATCCAATACATCTCTGCAGGTTAAGTTTATTCCTTGGACATACACATTGACGATGAAACACAGAAATCGCATCGGAATTAAATACAAAAGGCACAATGCCGCCTTAAGTACAAGAATAGAGACTCTTCTTACAGTCGGTGCTTTGAGCATTTCCTGTGAGACCAGAATTAGTTTCCGCTACACCTCTGCAGGTTCAGTTTATTCCTTGGACCTTCACATTGATGATGAAACACAGAAATGGCATCGGAATTAAATACAAAAGGCACAATGCCGCCTTAAGTACAAGATTAGAGGCTCTCCTTACAGTCGGTGTTTTGAGCATTCCCTGTGAGACCAGTAACAGTATAAGATACACCACTGCAGGTTCAATGTATACCTTGGACCTTCGCATTGACGATGATACACAGAAATCGCATCGGAATTAAATACAAAAGGCACAATGCCGCCTTAAGTACAAGAATAGAGACTCTTCTTACAGTCGGTGCTTTGAGCATTCCCTGTGAGACCAGTAATAGTATCCGAAACACCACTGCAGGTTCAATGTATTCCTTGGACCTTCACATTGACGATGAAACACAGAAATGGCATCGGAATTAAATACAAAAGGCACAATGCCGCCTTGAGTACAAGAATAGAGACTCTTCTTACAGTCGGTGCTTTGAGCATTCCCTGTGAGAACAGTATTAGTTTCCGCTACACCTCTGCAGGTTCAATGTATTCCTTGGATCTTCACATTGACGATGAAACACAGAAATCGCATCGGAATTAAATACAAAAGGCACAATGCCGCCTTCAGTACAAGAATAGAAACTCTACTTACAGTCGGTGCATTGAGCATTCCCTGTGAGACCAGTATTTGTTTCCGCTACACCTCTGCAGGTTCAGTTTATTCCTTTGACCTTCACATTGACGATGAAACACAGAAATGGCATCGGAATTAAATACAAAAGGCACAATGCCGCCTTAAGTACAAGAATAGAGACTCTTCTTACAGTCGGTGCTTTGAGCATTCCCTGTGAGACCAGTAATAGTATCCGATACACCACTGCAGGTTCAATGTATTCCTTGGACCTTCACATTGACGATGAAACACAGAAATGGCATCGGAATTAAATACAAAAGGCACAATGCCGCCTTAAGTACGACAATAGAGACTCTTCTTGCAGTCGGTGCTTTGAGCATTCCCTGTGAGACCTGTAATAGTATCCGATACACCACTGCAGGTTCAATGTATTCCTCGGACCTTCACATTGACGATGAAACACAGAAATGGCATCGGAATTAAATACAAAAGGCACAATGCCGCCTTATGTACAAGAATAGAGACGCTTCTTACAGTCGGTGCTTTGAACATTACCTGTGAGACCAGTTATACTTTCCGCTACACCTCTGCAGGTTCAGGTTATTCCTTGGACCTTCACATTGACGATGAAACACAGAAATGGCATCGGAATTAAATTTAAAAGGCACAATGATGCCTTAAGTACAAGAATAGAGACTCTTCTTACAGTCGGTGCTTTGAGCATTCCCTGTGAGACCAGTAACAGTATCCGACACACCACTGCAGGTTCAATGTATTCCTTGGACATACACATTGACGATGAAACACAGAAATCGCATCGGAATTAAATACAAAAGTCACAATGCCGCCTTAAGGACAAGAATAGAGACTCTTCTTACAGTCGGTGTTTTGAGCATTCCCTGTGAGACCAGTAATAGTATCCGATACACCACTGCAGGTTCAATGTATTCCTTGGACCTTCACATTGACGATGAAACACAGAAATGGCATCGGAATTAAATACAGAAGGCACAATGCAGCCTTAAGTACAAGAATAGAGACTCTTCTTACAGTCGGTGCTTTGAGCATTCCCTGTGAGACCAGTATTAGTTTCCGCAACACCTCTGCAGGTTCAGTTTATTCCTTGGACATTCACATTGACGATGAAACACAGAAATGGTTCGGAATTAAATACAAAGGGAACAATGCCGCCTCAAGTACAAGAATAGGGACTCTTCTTACAGTCGGTGCTTTGAGCATTCCCTGTGAGACCAGTATTAGTTTCCGCTACACCTCTGCAGGTTCAGATTATTCCTTGGACCTTCACATTGACGATGAAACACAGAAATGGCATCGGAATTAAATACAAAAGGCACAATGCCGACTTACGTACAAGAATACAGACTCTTCTTATAGTCGGTGCTTTGAGCATTCCCTGTGAGACCAGTAATAGTATCCGATACACCACTGCAGATTCAATCTATTCCTTGGACATACACATTGACGATGAAACACAGAAATTACATCGGAATTAAATACAAAGGGAACAATGCCGCCTTAAGTACAAGAATAGAGACTCTTCTTACAGTCGGTGCTTTGAGCATTCCCTGTGAGACCAGTATTAGTTTCCGCTACACCTCTGCAGGTTCAGTTTATTCCTTGGACCTTCACATTGACGATGAAACACAGAAATGGCATCGGAATTAAGTACAAAAGGCACAATGCCGCCTTAAGTACAGGAATAGAGTCTCTTCTTACAGTCAGTGCTTTCAGCATTCCCTGTGAGATTAGTAATAGTATCCGATACACCACTGCAGGTTCAATGTATACCTTGGACTTTCACATTGACGATGAAACAGAGAAATCGCATCGGAATTAAATACAATAGGCACAATGCCGCCTTAAGTACAAGAATAGAGACTCTTCTTACAGTCGGTGCTTTGAGCATTCCCTGTGAGACCAGTAATAGTATCCGATACACCACTGCAGGTTCAATGTATTCCTTGGACCTTCACATTGACGATGATACACAGAAATGGCATCGGAATTAAATACAAAAGGTACAATGCCGCCTTAAGTACAAGAATAGAGACTCTTCTTACAGTCGGTGCTTTGAGCATTCCCTGTGAGACCAGTAATAGTATCCGATACACCACTGCAGGCTTAATCTATTCCTTGGACATACACATTGACGATGAAACACAGAATTTACATCGGAATTAAACACAAAAGTAACAATGCCGCCTTAAGTACAAGAATAGAGACTCTTCTTACAGTCGGTGCTTTGAGCATTCCCTGTGAGACCGGTAATAGTATCCGATACATCTCTGCAGGTTCAGTTTATTCCTTGGACATACACATTGACGATGAAACACAGAAATCGCATCGGAATTAAATACAAAAGGCACAATGCCGCCTTAAGTACAAGAATAGAGACTCTTCTTACAGTCGGTGCTTTGAGCATTCCCTGTGAGACCAGTATTAGTTTCCGCTACACCTCTGCGGGTTCAGTTTATTCCTTGGACCTTCACATTGACGATGAAACACAGAAACGGCATCGGAATTAAATACAAAAGGCACAATGCTGCCTTAAGTACAAGAATAGAGACTCTTCTTACAGTATGTGCTTTGAGCACTCCCTGTGAGACCAGTATTAGTTTCCGCTACACCTCTGCAGGTTCAGTTTGTTCCTTGGACCTTCACATTGACGATGAAACACAGACATGGCATCGGAATTAAATACAAAAGGCACAATGCCGCCTTATGTACAAGAATAGAGACTCTTCTTACAGTCGGTGCTTTGAGCATTCCCTGTGAGACCAGTAATAGTATCCGATACACCTCTGCAAGTTCAGTTTATTCCTTGGACCTTCACATTGACGATGAAACACAGAAATGGCATCGGAATTAAATACAAAAGGCACAATGCCGCCTTAAGTACAAGAATTGAGACTCTTCTTACAGTCGGAGTTTTGAGCATTCCCTGTGAGACCAGTAATAGTATCCGATACACCACTGCAGGTTCAATGTATTCCTTGGACATACACATTGACGATGAAACACGGAAATGGCATCGGAATTAAATACAAAAGGCACAATGCCACCTTAAGTACTAGAATAGAGACTGTTCTTACAGTCAGTGCTTTCAGCATTCCCTGTGGGACCAGTAATAGAATCCGATACACCACTGCAGGTTCAATGTATTGATTGGACCTTCACATTGACGATGAAACACAGGAATCTCATCGGCATTAAATACAAAAGGCACAATGCCTCCTTAAGTACAAGATTAGAGACTCTTCTTACAGTCGGTGCTTTGAGCATTCCCTGTGAGACCAGTAATAGTATCCTATACACCACTGCAAGTTCAATGTATTCCTTGGACCTTCACATTGACGATGAAACACAGAAATGGCATCGGAATTAAATACAAAAGGCACAATGACGACTTAAGTACAAGAATAGAGACTCTTCTTACAGTCGGTGCTTTGAGCATTCCCTGTGAGACCAGTATTAGTTTCCGCTACACCTCTGCAAGTTCAGTTTATTCCTTGGACCTTCACATTGACGATGAAACACAGAAATGGCATCGGAATTAAATACAAAAGGCACAATGCCGCCTTAAGTACAAGAATAGAGACTCTTCTTACAGTCGGAGATTTGAGCATTCCCTGTGAGACCAGTAATAGAATCCGATACACCACTGCAGGTTCAATGTATTCCTTGGACCTTCACATTGACGATGAAACACGGAAATGGCATCGGAATTAAATACAAAAGGCACAATGCCGCCTTAAGTACAAGAATAGAGACTCTTCTAACAGTCAGTGCTTTCAGCATTCCCTGTGGGACCAGTAATAGTAGCCGATACACCACTGCAGGTTCAATGTATTCCTTGGACCTTCACATTGACGATGAAACACAGGAATCGTATCGGAATTAAATACAAAAGGCACAATGCCTCCTTAAGTACAAGATTAGAGACTCTTCTTACAGTCGGTGTTTTAAGCATTCCCTATGAGACCAGTAACAGTATCCTATATACCACTGCAGGTTCAATGTATTCCTTGGACCTTCACATTGACGATGATACGCAGAAATGGCATCGGAATTAAATACAAAAGGCACAATGCCGCCTGAAGTACAAGAATAGAGACTTTTCTTACAGTCGGTGCTTTGAGCATTCCCTGTGAGACCAGTAATAGTATCCGATACACCACTGCAGTCTCAATCTATTCCTTGGACATACACATTGACGATGAAACACAGGATTTACATCGGAATTAAATACAAAAGGAACAATGCCGCCTTAAGTACAAGAATAGAGACTCTTCTTACATTCGAGCTTTGAGCATTCCCTGTGAGACCGGTAATAGTATCCAATACATCTCTGCAGGTTAAGTTTATTCCTTGGACATACACATTGACGATGAAAGACAGAAATCGCATCGGAATTAAATACAAAAGGCACAATGCCGCCTTAAGTACAAGAATAGAGACTCTTCTTACAGTCGGTGCTTTGAGCATTTCCTGTGAGACCAGTATTAGTTTCCGCTACACCTTAGCAGGTTCAGTTTATTCCTTGGACCTTCACATTGACGATGAAACACAGAAATGGCATCGGAATTAAATACAAAAGGCACAATGCCGCCTTAAGTACAAGGTTAGATGCTCTCCTTACAGTCGGTGTTTTGAGCATTCCCTGTGAGACCAGTAACAGTATCCGATACACCACTGCAGGTTCAATGTATACCTTGGACCTTCGCATTGACGATGATACACAGAAATGGCATCGGAATTAAATACAAAAGGCACAATGCCGCCTTAAGTACAAGAATAGAGACTCTTCTTACAGACAGTGCTTTGAGCATTCCCTGTGAGACCAGTAATAGTATCCGATACACCACTGCCGGTTCAATGTATTCCTTGGACATACACATTGACGATGAAACACAGAAATCGCATAAGAATTAAATACAAAAGGCACAATGCCGCCTTAAGTACAAGAATAGAGACTCTTCTTACAGTCGGTGCTTTGAGCATTCCCTGTGAGACCAGTAATAGTATCCGATACACCACTGCAGGTTCAATGTATTCCTTGGACCTTCACATTGACGATGAAACACAGAAATGGCATCGGAATTAAATACAAAAGGCACAATGCCGCCTTAAGTACGACAATAGAGACTCTTCTTGCAGTCGGTGCTTTGAGCATTCCCTGTGAGACCTGTAATAGTATCCGATACACCACTGCAGGTTCAATGTATTCCTCGGACCTTCACATTGACGATGAAACACAGAAATGGCATCGGAATTAAATACAAAAGGCACAATGCCGCCTTATGTACAAGAATAGAGACGCTTCTTACAGTCGGTGCTTTGAACATTACCTGTGAGACCAGTTATACTTTCCGCTACACCTCTGCAGGTTCAGGTTATTCCTTGGACCTTCACATTGACGATGAAACACAGAAATGGCATCGGAATTAAATTTAAAAGGCACAATGATGCCTTAAGTACAAGAATAGAGACTCTTCTTACAGTCGGTGCTTTGAGCATTCCCTGTGAGACCAGTAACAGTATCCGACACACCACTGCAGGTTCAATGTATTCCTTGGACATACACATTGACGATGAAACACAGAAATCGCATCGGAATTAAATACAAAAGTCACAATGCCGCCTTAAGGACAAGAATAGAGACTCTTCTTACAGTCGGTGTTTTGAGCATTCCCTGTGAGACCAGTAATAGTATCCGATACACCACTGCAGGTTCAATGTATTCCTTGGACCTTCACATTGACGATGAAACACAGAAATGGCATCGGAATTAAATACAGAAGGCACAATGCAGCCTTAAGTACAAGAATAGAGACTCTTCTTACAGTCGGTGCTTTGAGCATTACCTGTGAGACCAGTATTAGTTTCCGCAACACCTCTGCAGGTTCAGTTTATTCCTTGGACCTTCACATTGACGATGAAACACAGAAATGGTTCGGAATTAAATACAAAGGGAACAATGCCGCCTCAAGTACAAGAATAGGGACTCTTCTTACAGTCGGTGCTTTGAGCATTCCCTGTGAGACCAGTATTAGTTTCCGCTACACCTCTGCAGGTTCAGATTATTCCTTGGACCTTCACATTGACGATGAAACACAGAAATGGCATCGGAATTAAATACAAAAGGCACAATGCCGACTTACGTACAAGAATAGAGACTCTTCTTATAGTCGGTGCTTTGAGCATTCCCTGTGAGACCAGTAATAGTATCCGATACACCACTGCAGGTTCAATCTATTCCTTGGACATACACATTGACGATGAAACACAGATATTACATCGGAATTAAATACAAAGGGAACAATGCCGCCTTAAGTACAAGAATAGAGACTCTTCTTACAGTCGGTGCTTTGAGCATTCCCTGTGAGACCAGTATTAGTTTCCGCTACACCTCTGCAGGTTCAGTTTATTCCTTGGACCTTCACATTGACGATGAAACACAGAAATGGCATCGGAATCAAGTACAAAAGGCACAATGCCGCCTTAAGTACAGGAATAGAGTCTCTTCTTACAGTCAGTGCTTTCAGCATTCCCTGTGAGATTAGTAATAGTATCCGATACACCACTGCAGGTTCAATGTATACTTTGGACCTTCACATTGACGATGAAACAGAGAAATCGCATCGGAATTAAATACAATAGGCACAATGCCGCCTTAAGTACAAGAATAGAGACTCTTCTTACAGTCGGTGCTTTGAGCATTCCCTGTGAGACCAGTAATAGTATCCGATACACCACTGCAGGTTCAATGTATTCCTTGGACCTTCACATTGACGATGATACACAGAAATGGCATCGGAATTAAATACAAAAGGTACAATGCCGCCTTAAGTACAAGAATAGAGACTCTTCTTACAGTCGGTGCTTTGAGCATTCCCTGTGAGACCAGTAATAGTATCCGATACACCACTGCAGGCTTAATCTATTCCTTGGACATACACATTGACGATGAAACACAGAATTTACATCGGAATTAAATACAAAAGTAACAATGCCGCCTTAAGTACAAGAATAGAGACTCTCCTTACAGTCGGTGCTTTGAGCATTCCCTGTGAGACCGGTAATAGTATCCGATACATCTCTGCAGGTTCAGTTTATTCCTTGGACATACACATTGACGATGAAACACAGAAATCGCATCGGAATTAAATACAAAAGGCACAATGCCGCCTTAAGTACAAGAATAGAGACTCTTCTTACAGTCGGTGCTTTGAGCATTCCCTGTGAGACCAGTATTAGTTTCCGCTACACCTCTGCGGGTTCAGTTTATTCCTTGGACCTTCACATTGACGATGAAACACAGAAACGGCATCGGAATTAAATACAAAAGGCACAATGCTGCCTTAAGTACAAGAATAGAGACTCTTCTTACAGTATGTGCTTTGAGCACTCCCTGTGAGACCAGTATTAGTTTCCGCTACACCTCTGCAGGTTCAGTTTATTCCTTGGACCTTCACATTGACGATGAAACACAGAAATGGCATCGGAATTAAATACAAAAGGCACAATGCCGCCTTAAGTACAAGAATAGAGACTCTTCTTACAGTCGGTGCTTTGAGCATTCCCTGTGAGACCAGTAATAGTATCCGATACACCTCTGCACGTTCAGTTTATTCCTTGGACCTTCACATTGACGATGAAACACAGAAATGGCATCGGAATTAAATACAAAAGGCACAATGCCGCCTTAAGTACAAGAATTGAGACTCTTCTTACAGTCGGAGTTTTGAGCATTCCCTGTGAGACCAGTAATAGTATCCGATACACCACTGCAGGTTCAATGTATTCCTTGGACATACACATTGACGATGAAACACGGAAATGGCATCGGAATTAAATACAAAAGGCACAATGCCACCTTAAGTACTAGAATAGAGACTGTTCTTACAGTCAGTGCTTTCAGCATTCCCTGTGGGACCAGTAATAGTATCCGATACACCACTGCAGGTTCAATGTATTGATTGGACCTTCACATTGACGATGAAACACAGGAATCGCATCGGAATTAAATACAAAAGGCACAATGCCTCCTTATGTACAAGATTAGAGACTCTTCTTACAGTCGGTGCTTTGAGCATTCCCTGTGAGACCAGTAACAGTATCCGATGCACCACTGCAGGTTCAATGTATTCCTTGGACCTTCACATTGACGATGAAACAGAGAAATCGCATCGGAATTAAATACAAAAGGCACAATGCCGCCTTAGGTACAAGAATAGAGACTCTTCTTACAGTCGGTGCTTTGAGCATTCCCTGTGAGACCAGTAATAGGATCCTATACACCACTGCAAGTTCAATGTATTCCTTGGACCTTCACATTGACGATGAAACACAGAAATGGCATCGGAATTAAATACAAAAGGCACAATGACGACTTAAGTACAAGAATAGAGACTCTTCTTACAGTCGGTGCTTTGAGCATTCCCTGTGAGACCAGTATTAGTTTCCGCTACACCTCTGCAAGTTCAGTTTATTCCTTGGACCTTCACATTGACGATGAAACACAGAAATGGCATCGGAATTACATACAAAAGGCACAATGCCGCCTTAAGTACAAGAATAGAGACTCTTATTACAGTCGGATATTTGAGCATTCCCTGTGAGACCAGTAATAGAATCCGATACACCACTGCAGGTTCAATGGATTCCTTGGACCTTCACATTGACGATGAAACACGGAAATGGCATCGGAATTAAATACAAAAGGCACAATGCCGCCTTAAGTACAAGAATAGAGACTCTTCTAACAGTCAGTGCTTTCAGCATTCAATGTGGGACCAGTAATAGTAGCCGATACACCACTGCAGGTTCAATGTATTCCTTGGACCTTCACATTGACGATGAAACACAGGAATCGTATCGGAATTAAATACAAAAGGCACAATGCCTCCTTAAGTACAAGATTAGAGACTCTTCTTACAGTCGGTGTTTTAAGCATTCCCTATGAGACCAGTAACAGTATCCTATATACCACTGCAGGTTCAATGTATTCCTTGGACCTTCACATTGACGATGATACGCAGAAATGGCATCGGAATTAAATACAAAAGGCACAATGCCGCCTGAAGTACAAGAATAGAGACTTTTCTTACAGTCGGTGCTTTGAGCATTCCCTGTGAGACCAGTAATAGTATCCGATACACCACTGCAGTCTCAATCTATTCCTTGGACATACACATTGACGATGAAACACAGAATTTACATCGGAATTAAATACAAAAGGAACAATGCCGCCTTAAGTACAAGAATAGAGACTCTTCTTACAGTCGGAGCTTTGAGCATTCCCTGTGAGACCGGTAATAGTATCCAATACATCTCTGCAGGTTAAGTTTATTCCTTGGACATACACATTGACGATGAAACACAGAAATCGCATCGGAATTAAATACAAAAGGCACAATGCCGCCTTAAGTACAAGAATAGAGACTCTTCTTACAGTCGGTGCTTTGAGCATTTCCTGTGACACCAGTATTAGTTTCCGCTACACCTCTGCAGGTTCAGTTTATTCCTTGGACCTTCACATTGACGATGAAACACAGAAATGGCATCGGAATTAAATACAAAAGGCACAATGCCGCCTTAAGTACAAGGTTAGAGGCTCTCCTTACAGTCGGTGTTTTGAGCATTCCCTGTGAGACCAGTAACAGTATCCGATACACCACTGCAGGTTCAATGTATACCTTGGACCTTCGCATTGACGATGATACACAGAAATGGCATCGGAATTAAATACAAAAGGCACAATGCCGCCTTATGTACAAGAATAGAGACTCTTCTTACAGACAGTGCTTTGAGCATTCCCTGTGAGACCAGTAATAGTATCCGATACACCACTGCCGGTTCAATGTATTCCTTGGACATACACATTGACGATGAAACACAGAAATCGCATAAGAATTAAATACAAAAGGCACAATGCCGCCTTAAGTACAAGAATAGAGACTCTTCTTACAGTCGGTGCTTTGAGCATTCCCTGTGAGACCAGTAATAGTATCCGATACACCACTGCAGGTTCAATGTATTCCTTGGACCTTCACATTGACGATGAAACACAGAAATGGCATCGGAATTAAATACAAAAGGCACAATGCCGCTTTAAGTACGACAATAGAGACTCTTCTTGCAGTCGGTGCTTTGAGCATTCCCTGTGAGACCTGTAATAGTATCCGATACACCACTGCAGGTTCAATGTATTCCTCGGACCTTCACATTGACGATGAAACACAGAAATGGCATCGGAATTAAATACAAAAGGCACAATGCCGCCTTATGTACAAGAATAGAGACGCTTCTTACAGTCGGTGCTTTGAACATTACCTGTGAGACCAGTTATACTTTCCGCTACACCTCTGCAGGTTCAGGTTATTCCTTGGACCTTCACATTGACGATGAAACACAGAAATGGCATCGGAATTAAATTTAAAAGGCACAATGATGCCTTAAGTACAAGAATAGAGACTCTTCTTACAGTCGGTGCTTTGAGCATTCCCTGTGAGACCAGTAACAGTATCCGACACACCACTGCAGGTTCAATGTATTCCTTGGACATACACATTGACGATGAAACACAGAAATCGCATCGGAATTAAATACAAAAGTCACAATGCCGCCTTAAGGACAAGAATAGAGACTCTTCTTACAGTCGGTGTTTTGAGCATTCCCTGTGAGACCAGTAATAGTATCCGATACACCACTGCAGGTTCAATGTATTCCTTGGACCTTCACATTGACGATGAAACACAGAAATGGCATCGGAATTAAATACAGAAGGCACAATGCAGCCTTAAGTACAAGAATAGAGACTCTTCTTACAGTCGGTGCTTTGAGCATTCCCTGTGAGACCAGTATTAGTTTCCGCAACACCTCTGCAGGTTCAGTTTATTCCTTGGACCTTCACATTGACGATGAAACAGAGAAATGGTTCGGAATTAAATACAAAGGGAACAATGCCGCCTCAAGTACAAGAATAGGGACTCTTCTTACAGTCGGTGCTTTGAGCATTCCCTGTGAGACCAGTATTAGTTTCCGCTACACCTCTGCAGGTTCAGATTATTCCTTGGACCTTCACATTGACGATGAAGCACAGAAATGGCATCGGAATTAAATACAAAAGGCACAATGCCGACTTACGTACAAGAATAGAGACTCTTCTTATAGTCGGTGCTTTGAGCATTCCCTGTGAGACCAGTAATAGTATCCGATACACCACTGCAGGTTCAATCTATTCCTTGGACATACACATTGACGATGAAACACAGAAATTACATCGGAATTAAATACAAAGGGAACAATGCCGCCTTAAGTACAAGAATAGAGACTCTTCTTACAGTCGGTGCTTTGAGCATTCCCTGTGAGACCAGAATTAGTTTCCGCTACACCTACACCTACAGTGAAGCGACTCTAACAGCCTCTCCTGTACAAATGTCAACCTCACCTACCCGAGTTGCAGCTAAGGATTGCTGCACGGTACACCCTGTTATTGCTAACGAGGCTCTGACGACCGAGTGTTTCCCGGGATAAGGAAACGCCCCCTATCAAGTGCCAACGGTCTCAAAGAGAGCGGATGAGCGGATAGAGGCAGGGCACTCTCTTGTCCTTCGAGTGAGAAATTGCTCCTAAAGGCGGAAGAACTTCACAGTCAACGGCATAGGATGGAGAAGGCAACGGGAAACCACTCCATTAAAGATCACTCAAGATATCCCAAGAATCAGTAGCGCACCATGCCAGAATCTTCTGTTAAACATAAATCCGGAGTAATAGTCCCCCAATCGGATCTCCGGGTGGGGACAATGGAAGGTCAGGCAAAGTTGAAGAATACACTAAAAATAGCAACATGGAATGTAAGAACACTCCTCCAATGCGGGAAATTAGAGAACCTCAAACTAGAGATGGACAGAATGGGAACAGACATAATAGGAATATCTGAGATGCGATGGCCTGAACCAGGAGACTTCAGATCAGGAAATTATCGTATCATTCATACAGGTACTAACCAAGGAACAACTGGAATCGGTGGAGTTGGAATAATTCTAAAAGGAAAACTCGGGAATCTAGTCACAGGATATGTGCAATTTAACTCTAGGATAATACTAGTCAAAATTGGAACCAAACCAAAGAACACGGTAATAGTACAAGTCTATATGCCGACATCGGCAGAAGAAGACGATGTAATAGAAACAGTGTATGAAGACATCAACAAAGTTATAAATTATGTTAAAGGTGAAGAGAACTTAATTATAATGGGAGATTGGAATGCTAGTGTTGGAGAAGAGAAAGTTGACGGAATTGTAGGGAAATATGGTCTAGGAGATAGAAACGAAAGAGGAAGCCGGCTAATTGAATTTTGTGCCAAAAACAAGTTGGTCATAGCGAACTCCCTTTTCAACCACCATAAAAGAAGAAGGTACACGTGGAAAGCCCCAGGAGATACTAGAAGACACCAAATCGACTATATATTAGTAAAATCGCGTTTTAAAAACCAAATCAAGGATTGCAGAAGCTACCCGTCTGCGGATATTAATAGTGATCACAACCTTGTAATGATGAAATGCTTACTCAAACTCAAGCGATTAGAGAGAAAAACGAACAAAGTATGGAACAGAGATAACCTAAAGTCTGAAGAACTAGTGATCCCTTATGCACGGAAAACTGATGAGATGGCATCAAACATTATTCCCGGGAGTACTAACGAGGAGTGGAAACAAATCAAAGAAGGCATACATAAAGCAGCAGAAGAATTTATTGGGAAAGCCAAACCTGTAAACAGGAAAGAGTGGATAACACCTGAAATAATTTGTCTAATGGAAGAAAGAAGACTATACAAAAATGCCTCTGACGAGCAAAGCGAAAACAAATATAGAAAGCTTAGAAACCAAATAAACAGAGAATCTAGGAAAGCAAAAGAAAATTACCTCAACAGCATTTGTAAAGAGGTGGAGGAAAACATGGTTAAAGGAAAAACTGACTTGGCCTACAGAACAATAAAACAAAACTTTGCTAAACGGAAAGTAAAATCTTCAGGAACTATAAAGAACAAAGAGGGCAAGGTACTATTTGGATATGACACGCTGAAGAGATGGCAAGAATACATTGAAGAGCTATATCAAGGAGACCCTCTAACAGATAATATGATAGAATTAAGCGAAGAAGTAGAGAAAGAAGAACTAGGGGACACAATTCTGAAAGATGAATTTGAAAAAGCACTAAAAGAACTACCAGATAAGAAAGCGGCAGGTGTTGATGATATACCTTCTGAACTAATTAAGAAATCAGGAGACAAAATGAAAGCTACATTACTGCAACTCATACAGAAAATATACAAAACAGGTGAAGTTCCTGAAGACTATCAGAAATGCATCATATTCCCCATACCTAAGAAAGCATCTACTATGGACTGTGAAAACCATCGAACACTCAGTCTTCTTTCACACGCATCAAAAATTCTAATAAGAATAATTTTGAAAAGAGTTGAAAACCAATTGAATAGCACTCTAAGTGAAGACCAATTCGGTTTTAGAAGCGGTGTAGGGACGAGGGAAGCAATCTTATCTTTAAGACTAATAATTGAGAAACAAATTTCCAAAAACAAACAAGTATTTATAGCCTTCGTAGACCTCGAAAAGGCATTTGACAATGTTGTATGGCCAGAAATGTTTAGAATTCTGAAGAAGGCTGGTCTGAAATATAATGATAGAAGGATAATCTTTAAAATATACCAAAATGAAACAGCCTTAGTTAAGAAGGAAAACAAAGAAGAAACAGCAAGAATAAGGAAAGGAGTGAGACAGGGATGCCCACTATCTCCAGTAATTTTCAACGCATATATCCAAGAAGCAATAGACAAAATAAGAGAGAATATTGAAGTAGGAATAAAACTTAACGGAATGAAAATAGATATGTTGCGATATGCAGATGATATCGCCATAATTACAGAAAGGAAAGAAGATTTAGAAGCCGCACTCAATGAAATGGAAAACACCTTAAAAGAACAGTATGGAATGAAAATAAATAAGAAAAAGACTAAAGTGATGGTGAGTGGCGCCCTGAACTACAATGAACCCATACGAATAACAATAAAGGGAGAGAAACTAGGGCAGGTTACAGAATTTAACTACTTAGGTAGCAAAATAACAGCAGATGGAAGGAGCAAAAGTGACATTAAAAACAGAATACAACTTGCCAAAATAGCATTCAATGGAAAAAGAAACTTACTGACGAGTAGAAATGTTAGTTTAGACGTAAGAAAGAGAGTCATGAAAACCTATGTGTGGAGTACAGCCCTTTACGGATGTGAAACTTGGACTAGTGGAAAAGAAGAAAAGAGAAGATTAGAGGCATTCGAAATGTGGTGCTACCGGAGAATGGAAAAAATCAGCTGGCGAGACAAGGCTACAAACGAAGATGTCCTCAGAAGAGTGAAAGAAAACAGATCTCTTTGGCGAAATATACAGAAAAGAAGAATAACCTTCATAGGTCACATTTTACGGCATAACAATTTCATTAAGAGAATATTAGAAGGAATCATTGAAGGAAGAACTCGCCGAGGACGACCTAGATTAAGCTACATTCAACAAGTAATAAATGACACCGGGTGCCAGACCTATGCAGATATGAAGAAGAAAGTTGACAAAAGAACGGAATGGCGTGCTGCTGCCAACCAACCTGTGGGTTGATAACCGAAGAAGAAGAAGACACCTCTGCAGGTTCAGTTTATTCCTTGGACCTTCACATTGACGATGAAACACAAAAATGGCATCGGAATTAAGTACAAAAGGCACAATGCCGCCTTAAGTACAGGAATAGAGTCTCTTCTTACAGTCAGTGCTTTCAGCATTCCCTGTGAGATTAGTAATAGTATCCGATACACCACTGCAGGTTCAATGTATACCTTGGACCTTCACATTGACGATGAAACAGAGAAATCGCATCGGAATTAAATACAATAGGCACAATGCCGCCTTAAGTACAAGAATAGAGACTCTTCTTACAGTCGGTGCTTTGAGCATTCCCTGTGAGACCAGTAATAGTATCCGATACACCACTGCAGGTTCAATGTATTCCTTGGACCTTCACATTGACGATGATACACAGAAATGGCATCGGAATTAAATACAAAAGGTACAATGCCGCCTTAAGTACAAGAATAGAGACTCTTCTTACAGTCGGTGCTTTGAGCATTCCCTGTGAGACCAGTAATAGTATCCGATACACCACTGCAGGCTTAATCTATTCCTTGGACATACACATTGACGATGAAACACAGAATTTACATCGGAATTAAATACAAAAGTAACAATGCCGCCTTAAGTACAAGAATAGAGACTCTTCTTACAGTCGGTGCTTTGAGCATTCCCTGTGAGACCGGTAATAGTATCCGATACATCTCTGCAGGTTCAGTTTATTCCTTGGACATACTCATTGACGATGAAACACAGAAATCGCATCGGAATTAAATACAAAAGGCACAATGCCGCCTTAAGTACAAGAATAGAGACTCTTCTTACAGTCGGTGATTTTAGCATTCCCTGTGAGACCAGTATTACTTTCCGCTACACCTCTGCGGGTTCAGTTTATTCCTTGGACCTTCACATTGACGATGAAACACAGAAACGGCATCGGAATTAAATACAAAAGGCACAATGCTGCCTTAAGTACAAGAATAGAGACTCTTCTTACAGTATGTGCTTTGAGCACTCCCTGTGAGACCAGTATTAGTTTCCGCTACACCTCTGCAGGTTCAGTTTATTCCTTGGACCTTCACATTGACGATGAAACACAGAAATGGCATCGGAATTAAATACAAAAGGCACAATGCCGCCTTAAGTACAAGAATAGAGACTCTTCTTACAGTCGGTGCTTTGAGCATTCCCTGTGAGACCAGTAATAGTATCCGATACACCTCTGCAAGTTCAGTTTATTCCTTGGACCTTCACATTGACGATGAAACACAGAAATTGCATCGGAATTAAATACAAATGGCACAATGCCGCCTTAAGTACAAGAATTGAGACTCTTCTTACATTCGGAGTTTTGAGCATTCCCTGTGAGACCAGTAATAGTATCCGATACACCACTGCAGGTTCAATGTATTCCTTGGACATACACATTGACGATGAAACACGGAAATGGCATCGGAATTAAATACAAAAGGCACAATGCCACCTTAAGTACTAGAATAGAGACTGTTCTTACAGTCAGTGCTTTCAGCATTCCCTGTGGGACCAGTAATAGTATCCGATACACCACTGCAGGTTCAATGTATTGATTGGACCTTCACATTGACGATGAAACACAGGAATCGCATCGGAATTAAATACAAAAGGCACAATGCCTCCTTAAGTACAAGATTAGAGACTCTTCTTACAGTCGGTGCTTTGAGCATTCCCTGTGAGACCGGTAACAGTATCCGATGCACCACTGCAGGTTCAATGTATTCCTTGGACCTTCACATTGACGATGAAACAGAGAAATCGCATCGGAATTAAATACAAAAGGCACAATGCCGCCTTAGGTACAAGAATAGAGACTCTTCTTACAGTCGGTGCTTTGAGCATTCCCTGTGAGACCAGTAATAGTATCCTATACACCACTGCAAGTTCAATGTATTCCTTGGACCTTCACATTGACGATGATACACAGAAATGGCATCGGAATTAAATACAAAAGGCACAATGCCGCCTTAAGTACAAGAATAGAGACTCTTCCCTCAGTCGGTGCTTTGAGCATTCCCTGTGAGACCAGTAATAGTATCCGATACACCACTGCCGGTTCAATGTATTCCTTGGACATACACATTGACGATGAAACACAGAAATCGCATAAGAATTAAATACAAAAGGCACAATGCCGCCTTAAGTACAAGAATAGAGACTCTTCTTACAGTCGGTGCTTTGAGCATTCCCTGTGAGACCAGTAATAGTATCCGATACACCACTGCAGGTTCAATGTATTCCTTGGACCTTCACATTGACGATGAAACACAGAAATGGCATCGGAATTAAATACAAAAGGCACAATGCCGCCTTAAGTACGACAATAGAGACTCTTCTTGCAGTCGGTGCTTTGAGCATTCCCTGTGAGACCTGTAATAGTATCCGATACACCACTGCAGGTTCAATGTATTCCTCGGACCTTCACATTGACGATGAAACACAGAAATGGCATCGGAATTAAATACAAAAGGCACAATGCCGCCTTATGTACAAGAATAGAGACGCTTCTTACAGTCGGTGCTTTGAACATTACCTGTGAGACCAGTTATACTTTCCGCTACACCTCTGCAGGTTCAGGTTATTCCTTGGACCTTCACATTGACGATGAAACACAGAAATGGCATCGGAATTAAATTTAAAAGGCACAATGATGCCTTAAGTACAAGAATAGAGACTCTTCTTACAGTCGGTGCTTTGAGCATTCCCTGTGAGACCAGTAACAGTATCCGACACACCACTGCAGGTTCAATGTATTCCTTGGACATACACATTGACGATGAAACACAGAAATCGCATCGGAATTAAATACAAAAGTCACAATGCCGCCTTAAGGACAAGAATAGAGACTCTTCTTACAGTCGGTGCTTTGAGCATTCCCTGTGAGACCAGTATTAGTTTCCGCAACACCTCTGCAGGTTCAGTTTATTCCTTGGACCTTCACATTGACGATGAAACACAGAAATGGTTCGGAATTAAATACAAAGGGAACAATGCCGCCTCAAGTACAAGAATAGGGACTCTTCTTACAGTCGGTGCTTTGAGCATTCCCTGTGAGACCAGTATTAGTTTCCGCTACACCTCTGCAGGTTCAGATTATTCCTTGGACCTTCACATTGACGATGAAACACAGAAATGGCATCGGAATTAAATACAAAAGGCACAATGCCGACTTACGTACAAGAATAGAGACTCTTCTTATAGTCAGTGCTTTGAGCATTCCCTGTGAGACCAGTAATAGTATCCGATACACCACTGCAGGTTCAATCTATTCCTTGGACATACACATTGACGATGAAACACAGAAATTACATCGGAATTAAATACAAAGGGAACAATGCCGCCTTAAGTACAAGAATAGAGACTCTTCTTACAGTCGGTGCTTTGAGCATTCCCTGTGAGACCAGTATTAGTTTCCGCTACACCTCTGCAGGTTCAGTTTATTCCTTGGACCTTCACATTGACGATGAAACACAGAAATGGCATCGGAATTAAGTACAAAAGGCACAATGCCGCCTTAAGTACAGGAATAGAGTCTCTTCTTACAGTCAGTGCTTTCAGCATTCCCTGTGAGATTAGTAATAGTATCCGATACACCACTGCAGGTTCAATGTATACCTTGGACCTTCACATTGACGATGAAACAGAGAAATCGCATCGGAATTAAATACAATAGGCACAATGCCGCCTTAAGTACAAGAATAGAGACTCTTCTTACAGTCGGTGCTTTGAGCATTCCCTGTGAGACCAGTAATAGTATCCGATACACCACTGCAGGTTCAATGTATTCCTTGGACCTTCACATTGACGATGATACACAGAAATGGCATCGGAATTAAATACAAAAGGTACAATGCCGCCTTAAGTACAAGAATAGAGACTCTTCTTACAGTCGGTTCTTTGAGCATTCCCTGTGAGACCAGTAATAGTATCCGATACACCACTGCAGGCTTAATCTATTCCTTGGACATACACATTGACGATGAAACACAGAATTTACATCGGAATTAAATACAAAAGTAACAATGCCGCCTTAAGTACAAGAATAGAGACTCTTCTTACAGTCGGTGCTTTGAGCATTCCCTGTGAGACCGGTAATAGTATCCGATACATCTCTGCAGGTTCAGTTTATTCCTTGGACATACACATTGACGATGAAACACAGAAATCGCATCGGAATTAAATACAAAAGGCACAAGGCCGCCTTAAGTACAAGAATAGAGACTCTTCTTACAGTCGGTGCTTTGAGCATTCCCTGTGAGACCAGTATTAGTTTCCGCTACACCTCTGCGGGTTCAGTTTATTCCTTGGACCTTCACATTGACGATGAAACACAAAAACGGCATCGGAATTAAATACAAAAGGCACAATGCTGCCTTAAGTACAAGAATAGAGACTCTTCTTACAGTATGTGCTTTGAGCACTCCCTGTGAGACCAGTATTAGTTTCCGCTACACCTCTGCAGGTTCAGTTTATTCCTTGGACCTTCACATTGACGATGAAACACAGAAATGGCATCGGAATTAAATACAAAAGGCACAATGCCGCCTTAAGTACAAGAATAGAGACTCTTCTTACAGTCGGTGCTTTGAGCATTCCCTGTGAGACCAGTAATAGTATCCGATACACCTCTGCAAGTTCAGTTTATTCCTTGGACCTTCACATTGACGATGAAACACAGAAATGGCATCGGAATTAAATACAAAAGGCACAATGCCGCCTTAAGTACAAGAATTGAGACCCTTCTTACAGTCGGAGTTTTGAGCATTCCCTGTGAGACCAGTAATAGTATCCGATACACCACTGCAGGTTCAATGTATTCCTTGGACATACACATTGACGATGAAACACGGAAATGGCATCGGAATTAAATACAAAAGGCACAATGCCACCTTAAGTACTAGAATAGAGACTGTTCTTACAGTCAGTGCTTTCAGCATTCCCTGTGGGACCAGTAATAGTATCCGATACACCACTGCAGGTTCAATGTATTGATTGGACCTTCACATTGACGATGAAACACAGGGATCGCATCGGAATTAAATACAAAAGGCACAATGCCTCCTTAAGTACAAGATTAGAGACTCTTCTTACAGTCGGTGCTTTGAGCATTCCCTGTGAGACCAGTAATAGTATCCTATACACCACTGCAAGTTCAATGTATTCCTTGGACCTTCACATTGACGATGAAACACAGAAATGGCATCGGAATTAAATACAAAAGGCACAATGACGACTTAAGTACAAGAATAGAGACTCTTCTTACAGTCGGTGCTTTGAGCATTCCCTGTGAGACCAGTATTAGTTTCCGCTACACCTCTGCAAGTTCAGTTTATTCCTTGGACCTTCACATTGACGATGAAACACAGAAATGGCATCGGAATTAAATACAAAAGGCACAATGCCGCCTTAAGTACAAGAATAGAGACTCTTCTTACAGTCGGAGATTTGAGCATTCCCTGTGAGACCAGTAATAGAATCCGATACACCACTGCAGGTTCAATGTATTCCTTGGACCTTCACATTGACGATGAAACACGGAAATGGCATCGGAATTAAATACAAAAGGCACAATGCCGCCTTAAGTACAAGAATAGAGACTCTTCTAACAGTCAGTGCTTTCAGCATTCCCTGTGGGACCAGTAACAGTAGCCGATACACCACTGCAGGTTCAATGTATTCCTTGGACCTTCACATTGACGATGAAACACAGGAATCGTATCGGAATTAAATACAAAAGGCACAATGCCTCCTTAAGTACAAGATTAGAGACTCTTCTTACAGTCGGTGTTTTAAGCATTCCCTATGAGACCAGTAACAGTATCCTATATACCACTGCAGGTTCAATGTATTCCTTGGACCTTCACATTGACGATGATACGCAGAAATGGCATCGGAATTAAATACAAAAGGCACAATGCCGCCTGAAGTACAAGAATAGAGACTTTTCTTACAGTCGGTGCTTTGAGCATTCCCTGTGAGACCAGTAATAGTATCCGATACACCACTGCAGTCTCAATCTATTCCTTGGACATACACATTGACGATGAAACACAGAATTTACATCGGAATTAAATACAAAAGGAACAATGCCGCCTTAAGTACAAGAATAGAGACTCTTCTTACAGTCGGAGCTTTGAGCATTCCCTGTGAGACCGGTAATAGTATCCAATACATCTCTGCAGGTTAAGTTTATTCCTTGGACATACACATTGACGATGAAACACAGAAATCGCATCGGAATTAAATACAAAAGGCACAATGCCGCCTTAAGTACAAGAATAGAGACTCTTCTTACAGTCGGTGCTTTGAGCATTTCCTGTGAGACCAGTATTAGTTTCCGCTACACCTCTGCAGGTTCAGTTTATTCCTTGGACCTTCACATTGACGATGAAACACAGAAATGGCATCGGAATTAAATACAAAAGGCACAATGCCGCCTTAAGTACAAGGTTAGAGGCTCTCCTTACAGTCGGTGTTTTGAGCATTCCCTGTGAGACCAGTAACAGTATCCGATACACCACTGCAGGTTCAATGTATACCTTGGACCTTCGCATTGACGATGATACACAGAAATGGCATCGGAATTAAATACAAAAGGCACAATGCCGCCTTAAGTACAAGAATAGAGACTCTTCTTACAGACAGTGCTTTGAGCATTCCCTGTGAGACCAGTAATAGTATCCGATACACCACTGCCGGTTCAATGTATTCCTTGGACATACACATTGACGATGAAACACAGAAATCGCATAAGAATTAAATACAAAAGGCACAATGCCGCCTTAAGTACAAGAATAGAGACTCTTCTTACAGTCGGTGCATTGAGCATTCCCTGTGAGACCAGCAATAGTATCCGAAACACCACTGCAGGTTCAATGTATTCCTTGGACCTTCACATTTACGATGAAACACAGAAATGGCATCGGAATTAAATACAAAATGCACAATGCCGCCTTAAGTACAAGAATAGAGACTCTTCTTACAGTCGGTGCTTTCAGCATTCCCTGTGAGACCAGTATTAGTTTCCGCTACACCTCTGCAGGTTCAGTTTATTCCTTTGACCTTCACGTTGACGATGAAACACAGAAATGGCATCGAAATTAAATACAAAAGGCACAATGCCGCCTTAAGTACAAGAATAGAGACTCTTCTTACAGTCGGTGCTTTGAGCATTCCCTGTGAGACCAGTAATAGTATCCGATACACCACTGCAGGTTCAATGTATTCCTTGGACCTTCACATTGACGATGAAACACAGAAATGGCATCGGAATTAAATACAAAAGGCACAATGCCGCCTTAAGTACGAGAATAGAGACTCTTCTTGCAGTCGGTGCTTTGAGCATTCCCTGTGAGACCTGTATTAGTATCCGATACACCACTGCAGGTTCAATGTATTCCTCGGACCTTCACATTGACGATGAAACACAGAAATGGCATCGGAATTAAATACAAAAGGCACAATGCCGCCTTATGTACAAGAATAGAGACGCTTCTTACAGTCGGTGCTTTGAACACTACCTGTGAGACCAGTTATACTTTCCGCTACACCTCTGCAGGTTCAGGTTATTCCTTGGACCTTCACGTTGACGATGAAACACAGAAATGGCATCGGAATTAAATTTAAAAGGCACAATGATGCCTTAAGTACAAGAATAGAGACTCTTCTTACAGTCGGTGCTTTGAGCATTCCCTGTGAGACCAGTAACAGTATCCGACACACCACTGCAGGTTCAATGTATTCCTTGGACATACACATTGACGATGAAACACAGAAATCGCATCGGAATTAAATACAAAAGTCACAATGCCGCCTTAAGGACAAGAATAGAGACTCTTCTTACAGTCGGTGTTTTGAGCATTCCCTGTGAGACCAGTAATGGTATCCGACACACCACTGCAGGTTCAATGTATTCCTTGGACCTTCACATTGACGATGAAACACAGAAATGGCATCGGAATTAAATACAGAAGGCACAATGCCGCCTTAAGTACAAGAATAGAGACTCTTCTTACAGTCGGTGCTTTGAGCATTCCCTGTGAGACCAGTATTAGTTTCCGCAACACCTCTGCAGGTTCAGTTTATTCCTTGGACCTTCACATTGACGATGAAACACAGAAATGGCATCGGAATTAAATACAAAGGGAACAATGCCGCCTTAAGTACAGGAATAGAGACTCTTCTTACAGTCGGTGCTTTGAGCATTCCCTGTGAGACCAGTATTAGTTTCCGCTACACCTCTGCAGGTTCAGATTATTCCTTGGACCTTCACATTGACGATGAAACACAGAAATGGCATCGGAATTAAATACAAAAGGCACAATGCCGACTTAAGTACAAGAATAGAGACTCTTCTTACAGTCGGTGCTTTGAGCATTCCCTGTGAGAAAAGAAATAGTATCCGATACACCACTGCAGGTTCAATCTATTCCTTGGACATACACATTGACGATGAAACACAGAAATTACATCGGAATTAAATACAAAGGGAACAATGCAGCCTTAAGTACAAGAATAGAGACTCTTCTTACAGTCGGTGCTTTGAGCATTCCCTGTGAGACCAGTTTTAGTTTCCGCTACACCTCTGCAGGTTCCGTTTATTCCTTGGACCTTCACATTGACGATGAAACACAGAAATGGCATCGGAATTAAATACAAAAGGCACAATGCCGAATTAAGTACAAGAATAGAGACTCTTCTTACAGTCGGTGCTTTGAGCATTCCCTGTGAGACCAGTATTAGTTTCCGCTACACCTCTGCAGGTTCAGTTTATTCCTTGGACCTTCACATTGAGGATAAAACACAGAAACGGCATCGGAATTATATACAAAAGGCACAATGCTGCCTTAAGTACAAGAATAGAGACTCTTCTTATAGTCGGTGCTTTGAGCATTCCCTGTGAGACCAGTATTAGTTTCCGCTTCACCTCTGCAGGTTCAGTTTATTCCTTGGACCTTCACATTGACGATGAAACACAGAAATGGCATCGGAATTAAATACAAAAGGCACAATGCCGCCTTAAGTACAAGAATAGAGACTCTTCTTACAGTCGGTGCTTTGAGCATTCCCTGTGAGACCAGTAATAGTATCCGATACACCACTGCAGGTTCAATGTATTCCTTAGACATACACATTGACGATGAAACACAGAAATCGCATCGGAATTAAATACAAAAGGCACAATGCCGCCCTAAGTACAAGAATAGAGACTCTTCTTACACTCGGTGCTTTGAGCATTCCCTGTGTGACCAGTAATAGTATCCGATACACCACTGCAGGTTCAATGTATTCCTTGGACCATCACATTGACGATGAAACACAGAAATGGCATCGGAATTAAATACAAAAGGCACAATGACGACTTAAGTACAAGAATAGAGGCTCTTCTTACAGTCGGTGCTTTAAGCATTCCCTGTGAGACCAGTATTAGTTTCCGCTACACCTCTGCAAGTTCAGTTTATTCCTTGGACCTTCTCATTGACGATGAAACACAGAAATGGCATCGGAATTAAATACAAAAGGCACAATGCCGCCTTAAGTACAAGAATAGAGACTCTTCTTACAGTCGGAGTTTTGAGCATTCCCTGTGAGACCAGTAATAGTATCCGATACACCACTGCAGGTTCAATGTATTCCGTGGACCTTCACATTGACGATGAAACACGAAAATGGCATCGGAATTAAATACAAAAGGCACAATGCCGCCTTAAGTACAAGAATAGAGACTCTTCTTACAGTCAGTGCTTTCAGCATTCCCTGTGGGACCAGTAATAGTATCCGATACACCACTGCAGGTTCAATGTATTCCTTGGACCTTCACATTGACGATGAAACACAGGATTCGCATCGGAATTAAAGACAAAAGGCACAATGCCTCCTTAAGTACAAGATTAGAGACTTTTCTTACAGTCGGTGCTTTGAGCATTCCCTGTGAGACCAGTAATAGTATCCGATACACCACTGCAGGTTCAATCTATTCCTTGGACATACACATTGACGATGAAACACAGAAATTACATCGGAATTAAATACAAAGGGAACAATGCCGCCTTAAGTACAAGAATAGAGACTCTTCTTACAGTCGGTGCTTTGAGCATTCCCTGTGAGACCAGTATTACTTTCCGCTACACCTCTGCAGGTTCAGTTTATTCCTTGGACCTTCACATTGACGATAAAACACAGAAACGGCATCGGAATTATATACAAAAGGCACAATGCTGCCTTAAGTACAAGAATAGAGACTCTTCTTATAGTCGGTGCTTTGAGCATTCCCTGTGAGACCAGTATTAGTTTCCGCTACACCTCTGCAGGTTCAGTTTATTCCTTGGACCCTCACATTGACAATGAAACACAGAAATGGCATCGGAATTAAATACAAAAGGCACAATGCCGCCTTAAGTACAAGAATAGAGACTCTTCTTACAGTCGGTGCTTTGAGCATTCCCTGTGTGACCAGTAACAGTATCCGATACACCACTGCAGGTTCAATGTATTCCTTAGACATACACATTGACGATGAAACACAGAAATCGCATCGGAATTAAGTACAAAAGGCACAATGCCGCCTTAAGTACAAGAATAGAGACTCTTCTTACAGTCGGTGCTTTGAGCATTCCCTGTGAGACCAGTAATAGTATCCGATACACCACTGCAGGTTCAATGTATTCCTTGGACCTTCACATTGACGATGAAACACAGAAATGGCATCGGAATTAAATACAAAAGGCACAATGACGACTTAAGTACAAGAATTGAGACTCTTCTTACAGTCGGTGCTTTGAGCATTCCCTGTGAGACCAGTATTAGTTTCCGCTACACCTCTGCAAGTTCAGTTTATTCCTTGGACCTTCACATTGACGATGAAACACAGAAATGGCATCGGAATTAAATACAAAAGGCACAATGCCGCCTTAAGTACAAGAATAGAGACTCTTCTTACAGTCGGAGTTTTGAGCATTCCCTGTGAGACCAGTAATAGTATCCGATACACCACTGCAGGTTCAATGTATTCCGTGGACCTTCACATTGACGATGAAACACGGAAATGGCATCGGAATTAAATACAAAAGGCACAATGCCGCCTTAAGTACAAGAATAGAGACTCTTGTTACAGTCAGTGCTTTCAGCATTCCCTGTGGGACCAGTAATAGTATCCGATACACCACTGCAGGTTCAATGTATTCCTTGGACCTTCACATTGACGATGAAACACAGAAATGGCATCGGAATTAAATACAAAAGGCACAATGACGACTTAAGTACAAGAATAGAGACTCTTCTTACAGTCGGTGCTTTGAGCATTCCCTGTGAGACCAGTATTAGTTTCCGCTACACCTCTGCAGGTTCAGTTTATTCCTTGGACCTTCACATTGACGATAAAACACAGAAACGGCATCGGAATTATATACAAAAGGCACAATGCTGCCTTGAGTACAAGAACAGAGACTCTTCTTATAGTCGGTGCATTGAGCATTCCCTGTGAGACCAGTATTAGTTTCCGCTACACCTCTGCAGGTTCAGTTTATTCCTTGGACCTTCACATTGACGATGAAACACAGAAATGGCATCGGAATTAAATACAAAAGGCACAATGCCGCCTTAAGTACAAGAATAGAGACTATTCTTACAGTCGGTGCTTTGAGCATTCCCTGTGAGACCAGTAATAGTATCCGATACACCACTGCAGGTTCAATGTATTCCTTAGACATACACATTGACGATGAAACACAGAAATCGCATCGGAATTAAATACAAAAGGCACAATGCCGCCTTAAGTACAAGAATAGTGACTCTTCTTACAGTCGGTGCTTTGAGCATTCCCTGTGAGACCAGTAATAGTATCCGATACACCACTGCAGGTTCAATGTATTCCTTGGACCTTCACATTGACGATGAAACACAGAAATGGCATCGGAATTAAATACAAAAGGCACAATGACGACTTAAGTACAAGAATAGAGACTCTTCTTACAGTCGGTGCTTTGAGCATTCCCTGTGAGACCAGTATTAGTTTCCGCTACACCTCTGCAAATTCAGATTATTCCTTGGACCTTCACATTGACGATGAAACACAGAAATGGCATCGGAATTAAATACAAAAGGCACAATCCCGCCTTAAGTACAAGAATAGAGACTCTTCTTACAGTCGGAGTTTTGAGCATTCCCTGTGAGACCAGTAATAGTATCCGATACACCACTGCAGGTTCAATGTATTCCGTGGACCTTCAAATTGACGATGAAACACGGAAATGGCATCGGAATTAAATACAAAAGGCACAATGCCGCCTTATGTACAAGAATAGAGACTCTTCTTACAGTCATTGCTTTCAGCATTCCCTGTGGGACCAGTAATAGTATCCGATACACCACTGCAGGTTCAATGTATTCCTTGGACCTTCACATTGACGATGAAACACAGGAATCGCATCGGAATTAAATACAAAAGGCACAATGCCTCCTTAAGTACAAGATTAGAGACTTTTCTTACAGTCGGTGCTTTGAGCATTCCCTGTGAGACCAGTAACAGTATCCGATACACCACTGCAGGTTCAATGTATTCCTTGGACCTTCACATTGACGATGAAACAGAGAAATCGCATCGGAATTAAATACAAAATGCACAATGCCGCCTTAAGTACAAGAATAGAGACTCTTCTTACAGTCGGTGCTTTGAGCATTCCCTGTGAGATCAGTAATAGTATCCGATACACCACTGCAGGTTCAATGTATTCCTTGGACCTTCACATTGACGATGATACACAGAAATGGCATCGGAATTAAATACAAAAGGCACAATGCCGCCTTAAGTACAAGAATAGAGACTTTTCTTACAGTCGGTGCTTTGAGCATACCCTGTGAGACCAGTAATAGTATCCGATACACCACTGCAGGCTCAATCTATTCCTTGGACATACACATTGACGATGAAACACAGAATTTACATCGGAATTAAATACAAATGAACAATGCCGCCTTAAATACAAGAATAGAGACTCTTCTTACAGTCGGAGATTTGAGCATTCCCTGTGAGACCAGTAATAGTATCCGATACATCTCTGCAGGTTCAGTTTATTCCTTGGACATACACATTGACGATGAAACACAGAAATCGCATCGGAATTAAATACAAGAGGCACAATGCCGCCTTAAGTACAAGAATAGAGACTCTTCTTACAGTCGGTGCTTTGAGCATTTCCTGTGAGACCAGTATTAGTTTCCGCTACACCTCTGCAGGTTCAGTTTATTCCTTGGACCTTCACATTGACGATGAAACACAGAAATGGCATCGGAATTAAATACAAAGGGCACAATGCCGCCTTAAGTACAAGAATAGAGGCTCTTCTTACAGTCGGTGTTTTGAGCATTCCCTGTGAGACCAGTAACAGTATCCGATACACCACTGCAGGTTCAATGTATACCTTGGACCTTCCCAATGACGATGATACACAGAAATGGCATCGGAATTAAATACAAAAGGCACCATGCCGCCTTAAGTACAAGAATAGAGACTCTTCATACAGTCGGTGCTTTGAGCATTCCCTGTGAGACCAGTAATAGTATCCGATACACCACTGCCGGTTCAATGTATTCCTTGGACATACACATTGACGATGAAACACAGAAATCGCATCGGAATTAAATACAAAAGGCACAATGCCGCCTTAAGTACAAGAATAGAGACTCTTCTTACAGTCGGTGCTTTGAGCATTCCCTGTGAGACCAGTAATAGTATCCGAAACACCACTGCAGGTTCAATGTATTCCTTGGACCTTCACATTGACGATGAAACACAGAAATGGCATCGGAATTAAATACAAAAGGCACAAGGCCGCCTTAAGTACAAGAATAGAGACTGTTCTTACAGTCGGTGATTTGAGCACTCCCTGTGAGACCAGTATTAGCTTCCGCTACACCTCTGCAGGTTCAGTTTATTCCTTGGACCTTCACATTGACGATGGAACACAGAAATGGAATCGGAAATAATTACAAAAGGCACAACGCCGCCTTGAGTACAAGAATAGAGACTCTTCTTATAGTCGGTGCTTTGAGCATTCCCTGTGAGAACAGTTTTAGTTTCCGCTACACCTCTGCAGGTTCAATGTATTCCTTGGATCTTCACATTGACGATGAAACACAGAAATCGCATCGGAATTAAATACAAAAGGCACAATGCCGCCTTAAGTACAAGAATAGAGACTCTTCTTACAGTCGGTGCTTTGAGCATTCCCTGTGAGACCAGTATTTGTTTCCGCTACACCTCTGCAGGTTCAGTTTATTCCTTGGACCTTCACATTGACGATGAAACTTAGAAATGGCATCGGAATTAAATACAAAAGGCACAATGCCGCCTTAAGTACAAGAATAGAGACTCTTCTAACAGTCGGTGCTTTCAGCATTCCCTGTGAGACCAGTAATAGTATCCGATACACCACTGAATAGTCAATGTATTCCTTCGACCTTCACATTGACGATGAAACACAGAAATGGCATCGGAATTAAATACAAAAGGCACAATGCCGCCTTAAGTACGAGAATAGAGACTCTTCTTGCAGTCGGTGCTTTGAACATTACCTGTGAGACCAGTTATACTTTCCGCTACACCTCTGCAGGTTCATGTTATTCCTTGGACCTTCACATTGACGATGAAATACAGAAATGGCATCGGAAGTAAATTTAAGAGGCACAATGATGCCTTAAGTACAAGAATAGAGACTCCTCTTACAGTCGGTGCTTTGAGCATTCCCTGTTAGACCAGTAACAGTATCCGATACACCACTGCAGGTTCAATGTATTCCTTGGACATACACATTGACGATGAAACACAGAAATCGCATCGGAATTAAACACAAAAGGCACAATGCCGCGTTAAGTACAAGAATAGAGACTCTTCTAACAGTCGGTGTTTTGAGCATTCCCTGTGAGACCAGTAATAGTATCCGATACACCACTGCAGGTTCAATGTATTCCTTGGACCTTCACATTGACGATGAAACACAGAAATGGCATCGGAATTAAATACAGAAGGCACAATGATGCCTTAAGTACAAGAATAGAGACTCTTCTTACAGTCGGTGCTTTGAGCATTCCCTGTGAGACCAGTATTAGTTTCCGCAACACCTCTGCAGGTTCAGTTTATTCCTTGGAAATTCACATTGACGATGAAACACAGAAATGGCATCGGAATTAAATACAAAGGGAACAATGCCGCCTTAAGTACAAGAATAGAGACTCTTCCTACAGTCGGTGCTTTGAGCATTCCCTGTGGGACCAGTATTAGTTTCCGCTACACCTCTGCAGGTTCAGTTTATTCCTTGGACCTTCACATTGACGATGAAACACAGAAATGGCATCGGAATTAAATACAAAAGGCACAATGCCGACTTAAGTACAAGAATAGAGACTCTTCTTACAGTCGGTGCTTTGAGCATTCCCTGTGAGACCAGTAATAGTATCCGATACACCACTGCAGGTTCAATCTATTCCTTGGACATACACATTGACGATGAAAAACAGAAATTACATCGTAATTAAATACAAAGGGAACAATTCCGCCTTAAGTACAAGAATAGAGACTTTTCTTACAGTCGGTGCTTTGAGCATTCCCTGTGAGACCAGTATTAGTTTCCGCTACACCTCTGCAGGTTCAGTTTATTCCTTGGACCTTCACATTGACGATGAAACACAGAAATGGCATCGGAATTAAATACAAAAGTCACAATGCCGACTTAAGTACAAGAATAGAGACTCTTCTTACAGTCGGAGTTTTGAGCATTCCCTGTGAGACCAGTAATAGTATCCGATACACCACTGCAGGTTCAATGTATTCCTTGGACCTTCACATTGACGATGAAACACAGAAATCGCATCGGAATTAAATACAAAAGGCACAATACCGCCTTACGTACATGAATAGAGACTCTTCTTACAGTCAGTGCTTTGAGCATTCCCTGTGAGACCAGTAATAGTATCCGATACACCACTGCAGGTTCAATGTATTCCTTGGACCTTCTTAATGACGATGAAACACAGAAATGGCATCGGAATTAAATACAAAAGGCACAATGCCGCCTTAAGTACAAGAATAGAGGCTTTTCCTACAGTCAGTGCTTTCAGCATTCCCTGTGGGACCAGTAATAGTGTCCGATACACCACTGCAGGTTCAATGTATTCCTTGGACCTTCCCATTGACGATGAAACAGAGGAATCGCATCGGAATTAAATACAAAAGGCACAATGCCTCCTTAAGTACAAGATAGAGTCTGTTCTTACAGTCGGTGCTTTGAGCATTCCCTGTGAGACCAGTAACAGTATCCGATACACCACTGAAGGTTCAATGTATTCCTTGGACCTTCACATTGACGATGAAACAGAGAAATCGCATCGGAATTAAATACAAAAGGCACAATGCCGCCTTAAGTACAAGAATAGAGACTCTTCTTACAGTCGGTGCTTTGAGCATTCCCTGTAAGACCAGTAATAGTATCCGATACACCACTGCAGGTTCAATGTATTCCTTGGACCTTCACATTGACGATGACACACAGAAATGGCATCGGAATTAAATACAAAAGGCACAATGCCGCCTTAAGTACATGAATAGAGACTCTTCTTACAGTCAGTGCTTTGAGCATTCCCTGTGAGACCAGTAATAGTATCCGATACACCACTGCAGGTTCAATGTATTCCTTGGACCTTCACAATGACGATGAAACACAGAAATGGCATCGGAATTAAATACAAAAGGCACAATGCCGCCTTAAGTACAAGAATAGAGACTCTTCTTACAGTCAGTGCTTTCAGCATTCCCTGTGGGACCAGTAATAGTATCCGATACACCACTGCAGGTTCAATGTAATCCTTGGACCTTCACATTGACGATGAAACACAGGAATCGCATCGGAATTAAATTCAAAAGGCACAATGCCTCCTTAAGTACAAGTTTAGAGACTGTTCTTACAGTCGGTGCTTTGAGCATTCCCTGTGAGACCAGAAACAGTATCCGATACACCACTGAAGGTTCAATGTATTCCTTGGACCCTCACATTGACGATGAAACAGAGAAATCGCATCGGAATTAAATACAAAAGGCACAATGCCGCCTTAAGTACAAGAATAGAGACTCTTCTTACAGTCGGTGCTTTGAGCATTCCCTGTGAGACCAGTAATAGTATCCGATACACCACTGCAGGCTCAATCTATTCCTTGGACATGCACATTGACGATGAAACACAGAATTTACATCGGAATTAAATACAAAAGGAACAATGCCGCCTTAAGTACAAGAATAGAGACTCTTCTTACAGTCGGTGCTTTGAGCATTCCCTGCGAGACCAGTAATAGTATCCGATACATCTCTGCAGGTTCAGTTTATTCCTTGGACATACACATTGACGATGAAAAACAGAAATCGCATCGGAATTAAATACAAAAGGCACAATGCCGCCTTAAGTACAAGAATAGAGACTCTTCTTACAGTCGGTGCTTTGAGCATTTCCTGTGAGACCAGTATTAGTTTCCGCTACACCTCTGCAGGTTCAGATTATTCCTTGGACCTTCACATTGTCGATGAAACACAGAAATGTCATCGGAATTAAATACAAAAGGCACAATGCCGCCTTAAGTACAAGAATAGAGACTCTTCTCACAGTCGGTCCTTTGAGCATTCCCTGTGAGACCAGTAATAGTATCCGATACACCACTGCCGGTTCAATGTATTCCTTGGACATACACATTGACGATGAAACACAGACATCGCATCGGAATTAAACACAAAAGGCACAATGCCGCCTTAAGTACAAGAATAAAGGCTCTTCTTACAGTCGGTGTTTTGAGCATTCCCTGTGAGACCAGCAACAGTATCCGATACACCACTGCAGGTTCAATGTATACCTTGGACCTTCGCAGTGACGATGATACACAGAAATGGCATCGGAATTAAATACAAAAGGCACAATGCCGCCTTAAGTACAAGAATAGAGACTCTTCTTACAGTCGGTGCTTTGAGCATTCCCTGTGAGACCAGTATTAGTTTCCGCAACACCTCTGCAGGTTCAGTTTATTCCTTGGAAATTCACATTGACGATGAAACACAGAAATGGCATCGGAATTAATTACAAAGGGAACAATGCCGCCTTAAGTACAAGAATAGAGACTCTTCTTACAGTCGGTGCTTTGAGCATTCCCTGTGAGACCAGTATTAGTTTCCGCTACACCTCTGCAGGTTCAGTTTATTCCTTGGACCTTCACATTGACGATGAAACACAGAAATGGCATCGGAATTAAATACAAAGGGAACAATGCCGCCTTAAGTACAAGAATAGAGACTCTTCTTACAGTCGGTGCTTTCAGCATTCCCTGTGGGACCAGTAATAGTATCCGATACACCACTGCCGGTTCAATGTATTCCTTGGACCTTCACATTGACGATGAAACACAGGAATCGCATCGGAATTAAATACAAAAGGCACAATGCCTCCTTAAGTACAAGATTAGAGACTTTTCTTACAGTCGGTGCTTTGAGCATTCCCTGTGAGACCAGTAACAGTATCCGATACACCACTGCCGGTTCAATGTATTCCTTGGACCTTCACA
Source organism: Schistocerca serialis cubense (assembly GCF_023864345.2). Lineage (NCBI taxonomy): Eukaryota > Metazoa > Arthropoda > Insecta > Orthoptera > Acrididae > Schistocerca > Schistocerca serialis. The sequence goes on along the minus strand of NC_064643.1, from coordinate 34,958,408 downwards.
TTGACGATGATACACAGAAATGGCATCGGAATTAAATACAAAAGGCACAATGCCGCCTTAAGTACAAGAATAGAGACTTTTCTTACAGTCGGTGCTTTGAGCATACCCTGTGAGACCAGTAATAGTATCCGATACACCACTGCAGGCTGAATCTATTCCTTGGACATACACATTGACGATGAAACACAGAATTTACATCGGAATTAAATACAAATGAACAATGCCGCCTTAAATACAAGAATAGAGACTCTTCTTACAGTTGGAGCTTTGAGCATTCCCTGTGAGACCAGTAATAGTATCCGATACATCTCTGCAGGTTCAGTTTATTCCTTGGACATACACATTGACGATGAAACTCAGAAATCGCATCGGAATTAAATACAAAAGGCACAATGCCGCCTTAAGTACAAGAATAGAGACTCTTCTTACAGTCGGTGCTTTGAGCATTTCCTGTGAGACCAGTATTAGTTTCCGCTACACCTCTGCAGGTTCAGTTTATTCCTTGGACCTTCACATTGACGATGAAACACAGAAATGGCGTCGGAATTAAATACAAAGGGCACAATGCCGCCTTAAGTACAAGAATAGAGGCTCTTCTTACAGTCGGTGTTTTGAGCATTCCCTGTGAGACCAGTAACAGTATCCGATACACCACTGCAGGTTCAATGTATACCTTGGACCTTCCCAATGACGATGATACACAGAAATGGCATCGGAATTAAATACAAAAGGCGCAATGCCGCCTTAAGTACAAGAATAGAGACTCTTCTTACAGTCGGTGCTTTGAGCATTCCCTGTGAGACCAGTAATAGTATCCGAAACACCACTGCAGGTTCAATGTATTCCTTGGACCTTCACATTGACGATGAAACACAGAAATGGCATCGGAATTAAATACAAAAGGCACAAGGCCGCCTTAAGTACAAGAATAGAGACTGTTCTTACAGTCGGTGATTTGAGCACTCCCTGTGAGACCAGTATTAGCTTCCGCTACACCTCTGCAGGTTCAGTTTATTCCTTGGACCTTCACATTGACGATGGAACACAGAAATGGAATCGGAAATAATTACAAAAGGCACAATGCCGCCTTGAGTACAAGAATAGAGACTCTTCTTATAGTCGGTGCTTTGAGCATTCCCTGTGAGAACAGTTTTAGTTTCCGCTACACCTCTGCAGGTTCAATGTATTCCTTGGATCTTCACATTGACGATGAAACACAAAATCGCATCGGAATTAAATACAAAAGGCACAATGCCGCCTTAAGTACAAGAATAGAGACTCTTCTTACAGTCGGTGCTTTGAGCATTCCCTGTGAGACCAGTATTTGTTTCCGCTACACCTCTGCAGGTTCAGTTTATTCCTTGGACCTTCACATTGACGATGAAACTTAGAAATATCATCGGAATTAAATACAAAAGGCACAATGCCGCCTTAAGTACAAGAATAGAGACTCTTCTAACAGTCGGTGCTTTGAGCATTCCCTGTGAGACCAGTAATAGTATCCGATACACCACTGAATAGTCAAAGTATTCCTTCGACCTTCACATTGACGATGAAACACAGAAATGGCATCGGAATTAAATACAAAAGGCACAATGCCGCCTTAAGTACGAGAATAGAGACTCTTCTTGCAGTCGGTGCTTTGAACATTACCTGTGAGACCAGTTATACTTTCCGCTACACCTCTGCAGGTTCATGTTATTCCTTGGACCTTCACATTGACGATGAAATACAGAAATGGCATCGGAAGTAAATTTAAGAGGCACAATGATGCCTTAAGTACAAGAATAGAGACTCCTCTTACAGTCGGTGCTTTGAGCATTCCCTGTTAGACCAGTAACAGTATCCGATACACCACTGCAGGTTCAGTTTATTCCTTGGACATACACATTGACGATGAAAAACAGAAATCGCATCGGAATTAAATACAAAAGGCACAATGCCGCCTTAAGTACAAGAATAGAGACTCTTCTTACAGTCGGTGCTTTGAGCATTTCCTGTGAGACCAGTATTAGTTTCCGCTACACCTCTGCAGGTTCAGTTTATACCTTGGACCTTCACATTGTCGATGAAACACAGAAATGTCATCGGAATTAAATACAAAAGGCACAATGCCGCCTTAAGTACAAGAATGGAGACTCTTCTTACAGTCGGTCCTTTGAGCATTCCCTGTGAGACCAGTAATAGTATCCGATACACCACTGCCGGTTCAATGTATTCCTTGGACATACACATTGACGATGAAACACCGAAATCGCATCGGAATTAAACACAAAAGGCACAATGCCGCCTTATGTACAAGAATAAAGGCTCTTCTTACAGTCGGTGTTTTGAGCATTCCCTGTGAGACCAGTAACAGTCCCGATACACCACTGCAGGTTCAATGTATACCTTGGACCTTCGCAGTGACGATGATACACAGAAATGGCATCGGAATTAAATACAAAAGGCACAATGCCGCCTTAAGTACAAGAATAGAGACTCTTCTTACAGTCGGTGCTTTGAGCATTCCCTGTGAGACCAGTATTAGTTTCCGCAACACCTCTGCAGGTTCAGTTTATTCCTTGGAAATTCACATTGACGATGAAACACAGAAATGGCATCGGAATTAAATACAAAGGGAACAATGCCGCCTTAAGTACAAGAATAGAGACTCTTCTTACAGTCGGTGCTTTGAGCATTCCCTGTGAGACCAGTATTAGTTTCCGCTACACCTCTGCAGGTTCAGTTTATTCCTTGGACCTTCACATTGACGATGAAACACAGAAATGGCATCGGAATTAAATACAAAAGTCACAATGCCCACATAAGTACAAGAATAGAGACTCTTCTTACAGTCGGAGTTTTGAGCATTCCCTGTGAGACCAGTAATAGTATCCGATACACCACTGCAGGTTCAATGTATTCCTTGGACCTTCACATTGACGATGAAACACAGAAATCGCATCGGAATTAAATACAAAAGGCACAATGCCGCCTTACGTACATGAATAGAGACTCTTCTTACAGTCAGTGCTTTGAGCATTCCCTGTGAGACCAGTAATAGTATCCGATACACCACTGCAGGTTCAATGTATTCCTTGGACCTTCTTAATGACGATGAAACACAGAAATGGCATCGGAATTAAATACAAAAGGCACAATGCCGCCTTAAGTACAAGAATAGGGGCTTTTCCTACAGTCAGTGCTTTCAGCATTCCCTGTGGGACCAGTAATAGTATCCGATACACCACTGCAGGTTCAATGTATTCCTTGGACCTTCCCATTGACGATGAAACACAGGAATCGCATCGGAATTAAATACAAAAGGCACAATGCCTCCTTAAGTACAAGATAGAGACTGTTCTTACAGTCGGTGCTTTGAGCATTCCCTGTGAGACCAGTAACAGTATCCGATACACCACTGAAGGTTCAATGTATTCCTTGGACCTTCACATTGACGATGAAACAGAGAAATCGCATCGGAATTAAATACAAAAGGCACAATGCCGCCTTAAGTACAAGAATAGAGACTCTTCTTACAGTCGGTGCTTTGAGCATTCCCTGTGAGACCAGTAATAGTATCCGATACACCACTGCAGGTTCAATGTATTCCTTGGACCTTCACATTGACGATGATACACAGAAATGGCATCGGAATTAAATACAAAAGGCACAATGCCGCCTTAAGTACATGAATAGAGACTCTTCTTACAGTCAGTGCTTTGAGCATTCCCTGTGAGACCAGTAATAGTATCCGATACACCACTGCAGGTTCAATGTATTCCTTGGACCTTCTTAATGACGATGAAACACAGAAATGGCATCGGAATTAAATACAAAAGGCACAATGCCGCCTTAAGTACAAGAATAGGGGCTTTTCCTACAGTCAGTGCTTTCAGCATTCCCTGTGGGACCAGTAATAGTATCCGATACACCACTGCAGGTTCAATGTATTCCTTGGACCTTCCCATTGACGATGAAACACAGGAATCGCATCGGAATTAAATACAAAAGGCACAATGCCTCCTTAAGTACAAGATAGAGACTGTTCTTACAGTCGGTGCTTTGAGCATTCCCTGTGAGACCAGTAACAGTATCCGATACACCACTGAAGGTTCAATGTATTCCTTGGACCTTCACATTGACGATGAAACAGAGAAATCGCATCGGAATTAAATACAAAAGGCACAATGCCGCCTTAAGTACAAGAATAGAGACTCTTCTTACAGTCGGTGCTTTGAGCATTCCCTGTGAGACCAGTAATAGTATCCGATACACCACTGCAGGTTCAATGTATTCCTTGGACCTTCACATTGACGATGATACACAGAAATGGCATCGGAATTAAATACAAAAGGCACAATGCCGCCTTAAGTACATGAATAGAGACTCTTCTTACAGTCAGTGCTTTGAGCATTCCCTGTGAGACCAGTAATAGTATCCGATACACCACTGCAGGTTCAATGTATTCCTTGGACCTTCACAATGACGATGAAACACAGAAATAGCATCGGAATTAAATACAAAAGGCACAATGCCGCCTTAAGTACAAGAATAGAGACTCTTCTTACAGTCAGTGCTTTCAGCATTCCCTGTGGGATCAGTAATAGTATCCGATACACCACTGCAGGTTCAATGTATTCCTTGGACCTTCACATTGACGATGAAACACAGGAATCGCATCGGAATTAAATTCAAAAGGCACAATGCCTCCTTAAGTACAAGATTAGAGACTGTTCTTACAGTCGGTGCTTTGAGCATTTTCTGTGAGACCAGTAACAGTATCCGATACACCACTGAAGGTTCAATGTATTCCTTGGACCTTCACATTGACGATGAAACAGAGAAATCGCATCGGAATTAAATACAAAAGGCACAATGCCGCCTTAAGTACAAGAATAGAGACTCTTCTTACAGTCGGTGCTTTGAGCATTCCCTGTGAGACCAGTAATAGTATCCGATACACCACTGCAGGTTCAATGTATTCCTTGGACCTTCACATTGACGATGATACACAGAAATGGCATCGGAATTAAATACAAAAGGCACAATGCCGCCTTAAGTACAAGAATAGAGACATTTCTTACAGTCGGTGCTTTGAGCATTCCCTGTGAGACCAGTAATAGTATCCGATACACCACTGCAGGCTCAATCTATTCCTTGGACATGCACATTGACGATGAAACACAGAAATGGCATCGGAATTAAATACAAAAGGCACAATGCCGCCTTAAGTACAAGAATAGAGACTCTTCTTACAGTCGGTGCTTTGAGCATTCCCTGCGAGACCAGTAATAGTATCCGATACATCTCTGCAGGTTCAGTTTATTCCTTGGACATACACATTGACGATGAAAAACAGAATTCGCATCGGAATTAAATACAAAAGGCACAATGCCGCCTTAAGTACAAGAATAGAGACTCTTCTTACAGTCGGTGCTTTGAATATATCCTGTGAGACCAGTATTAGTTTCCGCTACACCTCTGCAGGTTCAGTTTATTCCTTGGACCTTCACATTGTCGATGAAACACAGAAATGTCATCGGAATTAAATACAAAAGGCACAATGCCGCCTTAAGTACAAGAATAGAGACTCTTCTTACAGTCGGTCCTTTGAGCATTCCCTGTGAGACCAGTAATAGTATCCGATACACCACTGCCGGTTCAATGTATTCCTTGGACATACACATTGACGATGAAACACAGAAATCGCATCGGAATTAAACACAAAAGGCACAATGCCGACTTAAGTACAAGAATAGAGACTCTTCAGTCGGTGATTTGAGCACTCCCTGTGAGACCAGTATTAGTTTCCGCTACACCACTGCAGGTTCAGTTCATTCCTTGGACCTTCACATTGACGATGGAACACAGAAATGGAATCGGAAATAATTACAAAAGGCACAATGCCGCCTTGAGTACAAGAATAGAGACTCTTCTTACAGTCGGTGCTTTGAGCATTCCCTGTGAGAACAGTATTAGTTTCCGCTACACCTCTGCAGGTTAAATGTATTCCTTGGATCTTCACATTGACGATGAAACACAGAAATCGCATCGGAATTAAATACAAAAGGCACAATGCCGCCTTAAGTACAAGAATAGAGACTCTTCTTACAGTCGGTGCTTTGAACATTACCTGTGAGACCAGTTATACTTTCCGCTACACCTCTGCAGGTTCAGGTTATTCCTTGGACCTTCACATTGACGATGAAACACAGAAATGGCATCGGAATTAAATTTAAAAGGCACAATGATGCCTTAAGTACAAGAATAGAGACCCTTCTTACAGTCGGTGCTTTGAGCATTCCCTGTTAGACCAGTAACAGTATCCGATACACCACTGCAGGTTCAATGTATTCCTTGGACATACACATTGACGATGAAACACAGAAATCGCATCGGAATTAAACACAAAAGGCACAATGCCGCCTTAAGTACAAGAATAGAGACTCTTCTTACAGTCGGTGTTTTGAGCATCCCCTGTGAGACCAGTAATAGTATCCGATACACCACTGCAGGTTCAATGTATTCCTTGGACCTTCACATTGACGATGAAACACAGAAATGGCATCGGAATTAAATACAGAAGGCACAATGCCGCCTTAAGTACAAGAATAGAGACTCTTCTTACAGTCGGTGCTTTGAGGATTCCCTGTGAGACCAGTATTAGTTTGCGCAACACCTCTGCAGGTTCAGTTTATTCCTTGGACCTTCACATTGGCGATGAAACACAGAAATGGCATCGGAATTAAATAGAAAGGGAACAATGCCGCCTTAAGTACAAGAATAGAGACTCTTCTTACAGTCGGTGCTTTGAGCATTCCCTGTGAGACCAGTATTAGTTTCCGCTACACCTCTGCAGGTTCAGTTTATTCCTTGGACCTTCACATTGACGATGAAACACAGAAATGGCATCGGAATTAAATACAAAAGGCACAATGCCGACTTAAGTACAAGAATAGGGACTCTTCTTACAGTCGGTGCTTTGAGCATTCCCTGTGAGACCAGTAATAGTATCCGATACACCACTGCAGGTTCAATCTATTCCTTGGACATACACATTGACGATGAAACACAGAAATTACATCGGAATTAAATACAAAGGGAACAATGCCGCCTTAAGTACAAGAATAGAGACTCTTCTTACAGTCGGTGCTTTGAGCATTCCCTGAGAGACCAGTATTAGTTTCCGCTACACCTCTGCAGGTTCAGTTTATTCCTTTGACCTTCACATTGACGATGAAACACAGAAATGGCATCGGAATTAAATACAAAAGGCTCAATGCCGACTTAAGTACAAGAATAGAGACTCTTCTTACTGTCGGTGCTTTGAGCATTCCCTGTGAGACCAGTAATAGTATCCGATACACCACAGCAGGTTCAATGTATTCCTTGGACCTTCACATTGACGATGAAACACAGACATCGCATCGGAATTAAATACAAAAGGCACAATGCCGCCTTAAGTACGTGAATAGAGACTCTTCTTACAGTCGGTGCTTTGAGCATTCCCTGTGAGACCAGTAATAGTATCCGATACACCACTGCAGGTTCAATGTATTCCTTGGACCTTCACATTGACGATGAAACACAGAAATGGCATCGGAATTAAATACAAAAGGCACAATGCCGCCGTAAGTACAAGAATAGAGACTCTTCTTACAGTCGGTGCTTTGAGCATTCCCTGTGAGACCAGTATTAGTTTCCGCTACACCTCTGCAGGTTCAGTTTAATCCTTGGACCTTCGTATTGACGATGAAACACAGAAATGGCATCGGAATTAAATACAAAAGTCACAATGCCGACTTAAGTACAAGAATAGAGACTCTTCTTACAGTCGGAGTTTTGAGCATTCCCTGTGAGACCAGTAATAGTATCCGATACACCACTGCAGGTTCAATGTATTCCTTGGACCTTCACATTGACGATGAAACACAGAAATCGCATCGGAATTAAATACAAAAGGCACAATACCGCCTTACGTACATGAATAGAGACTCTTCTTACAGTCAGTGCTTTGAGCATTCCCTGTGAGACCAGTAATAGTATCCGATACACCACTGCAGGTTCAATGTATTCCTTGGACCTTCTTAATGACGATGAAACACAGAAATGGCATCGGAATTAAATACAAAAGGCACAATGCCGCCTTAAGTACAAGAATAGAGGCTTTTCCTACAGTCAGTGCTTTCAGCATTCCCTGTGGGACCAGTAATAGTGTCCGATACACCACTGCGGGTTCAATGTATTCCTTGGACCTTCCCATTGACGATGAAACAGAGGAATCGCATCGGAATTAAATACAAAAGGCATAATGCCTCCTTAAGTACAAGATAGAGACTGTTCTTACAGTCGGTGCTTTGAGCATTCCCTGTGAGACCAGTAACAGTATCCGATACACCACTGAAGGTTCAATGTATTCCTTGGACCTTCACATTGACGATGAAACAGAGAAATCGCATCGGAATTAAATACAAAAGGCACAATGCCGCCTTAAGTACAAGAATAGAGACTCTTCTTACAGTCGGTGCTTTGAGCATTCCCTGTAAGACCAGTAACAGTATCCGATACACCACTGCAGGTTCAATGTATTCCTTGGACCTTCACATTGACGATGACACACAGAAATGGCATCGGAATTAAATACAAAAGGCACAATGCCGCCTTAAGTACATGAATAGAGACTCTTCTTACAGTCAGTGCTTTGAGAATTCCCTGTGAGACCAGTAATAGTATCCGATACACCACTGCAGGTTCAATGTATTCCTTGGACCTTCACAATGACGATGAAACACAGAAATGGCATCGGAATTAAATACAAAAGGCACAATGCCGCCTTAAGTACAAGAATAGAGACTCTTCTTACAGTCAGTGCTTTCAGCATTCCCTGTGGGACCAGTAATAGTATCCGATACACCACTGCAGGTTCAATGTATTCCTTGGACCTTCACATTGACGATGAAACACAGGAATCGCATCGGAATTAAATTCAAAAGGCACAATGCCTCCTTAAGTACAAGTTTAGAGACTGTTCTTACAGTCGGTGCTTTGAGCATTCCCTGTGAGACCAGTAACAGTATCCGATACACCACTGAAGGTTCAATGTATTCCTTGGACCTTCACATTGACGATGAAACAGAGAAATCGCATCGGAATTAAATACAAAAGGCACAATGCCGCCTTAAGTACAAGAATAGAGACTTTTCTTACAGTCGGTGCTTTGAGCATTCCCTGTGAGACCAGTAATAGTATCCGATACACCACTGCAGGCTCAATCTATTCCTTGGACATGCACATTGACGATGAAACACAGAATTTACATCGGAATTAAATACAAAAGGAACAATGCCGCCTTAAGTACAAGAATAGAGACTCTTCTTACAGTCGGTGCTTTGAGCATTCCCTGCGAGACCAGTAATAGTATCCGATACATCTCTGCAGGTTCAGTTTATTCCTTGGACATACACATTGACGATGAAAAACAGAAATCGCATCGGAATTAAATACAAAAGGCACAATGCCGCCTTAAGTACAAGAATAGAGACTCTTCTTACAGTCGGTGCTTTGAGCATTTCCTGTGAGACCAGTATTAGTTTCCGCTACACCTCTGCAGGTTCAGTTTATTCCTTGGACCTTCACATTGTCGATGAAACACAGAAATGTCATCGGAATTAAATACAAAAGGCACAATGCCGCCTTAAGTACAAGAATAGAGACTCTTCTCACAGTCGGTCCTTTGAGCATTCCCTGTGAGACCAGTAATAGTATCCGATACACCACTGCCGGTTCAATGTATTCCTTGGACATACACATTGACGATGAAACACAGACATCGCATCGGAATTAAACACAAAAGGCACAATGCCGCCTTAAGTACAAGAATAAAGGCTCTTCTTACAGTCGGTGTTTTGAGCATTCCCTGTGAGACCAGCAACAGTATCCGATACACCACTGCAGGTTCAATGTATACCTTGGACCTTCGCAGTGACGATGATACACAGAAATGGCATCGGAATTAAATACAAAAGGCACAATGCCGCCTTAAGTACAAGAATAGAGACTCTTCTTACAGTCGGTGCTTTGAGCATTCCCTGTGAGACCAGTATTAGTTTCCGCAACACCTCTGCAGGTTCAGTTTATTCCTTGGAAATTCACATTGACGATGAAACACAGAAATGGCATCGGAATTAATTACAAAGGGAACAATGCCGCCTTAAGTACAAGAATAGAGACTCTTCTTACAGTCGGTGCTTTGAGCATTCCCTGTGAGACCAGTATTAGTTTCCGCTACACCTCTGCAGGTTCAGTTTATTCCTTGGACCTTCACATTGACGATGAAACACAGAAATGGCATCGGAATTAAATACAAAGGGAACAATGCCGCCTTAAGTACAAGAATAGAGACTCTTCTTACAGTCGGTGCTTTCAGCATTCCCTGTGGGACCAGTAATAGTATCCGATACACCACTGCCGGTTCAATGTATTCCTTGGACCTTCACATTGACGATGAAACACAGGAATCGCATCGGAATTAAATACAAAAGGCACAATGCCTCCTTAAGTACAAGATTAGAGACTTTTCTTACAGTCGGTGCTTTGAGCATTCCCTGTGAGACCAGTAACAGTATCCGATACACCACTGCAGGTTCAATGTATTCCTTGGACCTTCACATTGACGATGAAACAGAGAAATCGCATCGGAATTAAATACAAAAGGCACAATGCCGCCTTAAGTACAAGAATAGAGACTCTTCTTACAGTCGGTGCTTTGAGCATTCCCTGTGAGATCAGTAATAGTATCCGATACACCACTGCAGGTTCAATGTATTCCTTGGACCTTCACATTGACGATGATACACAGAAATGGCATCGGAATTAAATACAAAAGGCACAATGCCGCCTTAAGTACAAGAATAGAGACTTTTCTTACAGTCGGTGCTTTGAGCATACCCTGTGAGACCAGTAATAGTATCCGATACACCACTGCAGGCTGAATCTATTCCTTGGACATACACATTGACGATGAAACACAGAATTTACATCGGAATTAAATACAAATGAACAATGCCGCCTTAAATACAAGAATAGAGACTCTTCTTACAGTTGGAGCTTTGAGCATTCCCTGTGAGACCAGTAATAGTATCCGATACATCTCTGCAGGTTCAGTTTATTCCTTGGACATACACATTGACGATGAAACACAGAAATCGCATCGGAATTAAATACAAAAGGCACAATGCCGCCTTAAGTACAAGAATAGAGACTCTTCTTACAGTCGGTGCTTTGAGCATTTCCTGTGAGACCAGTATTAGTTTCCGCTACACCTCTGCAGGTTCAGTTTATTCCTTGGACCTTCACATTGACGATGAAACACAGAAATGGCGTCGGAATTAAATACAAAGGGCACAATGCCGCCTTAAGTACAAGAATAGAGGCTCTTCTTACAGTCGGTGTTTTGAGCATTCCCTGTGAGACCAGTAACAGTATCCGATACACCACTGCAGGTTCAATGTATACCTTGGACCTTCCCAATGACGATGATACACAGAAATGGCATCGGAATTAAATACAAAAGGCACAATGCCGCCTTAAGTACAAGAATAGAGACTCTTCTTACAGTCGGTGCTTTGAGCATTCCCTGTGAGACCAGTATTAGTTTCCGCAACACCTCTGCAGGTTCAGTTTATTCCTTGGAAATTCACATTGACGATGAAACACAGAAATGGCATCGGAATTAAATACAAAGGGAACAATGCCGCCTTAAGTACAAGAATAGAGACTCTTCTTACAGTCGGTGCTTTGAGCATTCCCTGTGAGACCAGTATTAGTTTCCGCTACACCTCTGCAGGTTCAGTTTATTCCTTGGACCTTCACATTGACGATGAAACACAGAAATGGCATCGGAATTAAATACAAAAGTCACAATGCCCACTTAAGTACAAGAATAGAGACTCTTCTTACAGTCGGAGTTTTGAGCATTCCCTGTGAGACCAGTAATAGTATCCGATACACCACTGCAGGTTCAATGTATTCCTTGGACCTTCACATTGACGATGAAACACAGAAATCGCATCGGAATTAAATACAAAAGGCACAATGCCGCCTTACGTACATGAATAGAGACTCTTCTTACAGTCAGTGCTTTGAGCATTCCCTGTGAGACCAGTAATAGTATCCGATACACCACTGCAGGTTCAATGTATTCCTTGGACCTTCTTAATGACGATGAAACACAGAAATGGCATCGGAATTAAATACAAAAGGCACAATGCCGCCTTATGTACAAGAATAGGGGCTTTTCCTACAGTCAGTGCTTTCAGCATTCCCTGTGGGACCAGTAATAGTATCCGATACACCACTGCAGGTTCAATGTATTCCTTGGACCTTCCCATTGACGATGAAACACAGGAATCGCATCGGAATTAAATACAAAAGGCACAATGCCTCCTTAAGTACAAGATAGAGACTGTTCTTACAGTCGGTGCTTTGAGCATTCCCTGTGAGACCAGTAACAGTATCCGATACACCACTGAAGGTTCAATGTATTCCTTGGACCTTCACATTGACGATGAAACAGAGAAATCGCATCGGAATTAAATACAAAAGGCACAATGCCGCCTTAAGTACAAGAATAGAGACTCTTCTTACAGTCGGTGCTTTGAGCATTCCCTGTGAGACCAGTAATAGTATCCGATACACCACTGCAGGTTCAATGTACTCCTCGGACCTTCACATTGACGATGATACACAGAAATGGCATCGGAATTAAATACAAAAGGCACAATGCCGCCTTAAGTACATGAATAGAAACTCTTCTTACAGTCAGTGCTTTGAGCATTCCCTGTGAGACCAGTAATAGTATCCGATACACCACTGCAGGTTCAATGTATTCCTTGGACCTTCTTAATGACGATGAAACACAGAAATGGCATCGGAATTAAATACAAAAGGCACAATGCCGCCTTAAGTACAAGAATAGGGGCTTTTCCTACAGTCAGTGCTTTCAGCATTCCCTGTGGGACCAGTAATAGTATCCGATACACCACTGCAGGTTCAATGTATTCCTTGGACCTTCCCATTGACGATGAAACACAGGAATCGCATCGGAATTAAATACAAAAGGCACAATGCCTCCTTAAGTACAAGATAGAGACTGTTCTTACAGTCGGTGCTTTGAGCATTCCCTGTGAGACCAGTAACAGTATCCGATACACCACTGAAGGTTCAATGTATTCCTTGGACCTTCACATTGACGATGAAACAGAGAAATCGCATCGGAATTAAATACAAAAGGCACAATGCCGCCTTAAGTACAAGAATAGAGACTCTTCTTACAGTCGGTGCTTTGAGCATTCCCTGTGAGACCAGTAATAGTATCCGATACACCACTGCAGGTTCAATGTATTCCTTGGACCTTCACATTGACGATGATACACAGAAATGGCATCGGAATTAAATACAAAAGGCACAATGCCGCCTTAAGTACATGAATAGAGACTCTTCTTACAGTCAGTGCTTTGAGCATTCCCTGTGAGACCAGTAATAGTATCCGATACACCACTGCAGGTTCAATGTATTCCTTGGACCTTCACAATGACGATGAAACACAGAAATGGCATCGGAATTAAATACAAAAGGCACAATGCCGCCTTAAGTACAAGAATAGAGACTCTTCTTACAGTCAGTGCTTTCAGCATTCCCTGTGGGACCAGTAATAGTATCCGATACACCACTGCAGGTTCAATGTATTCCTTGGACCTTCACATTGACGATGAAACACAGGAATCGCATCGGAATTAAATTCAAAAGGCACAATGCCTCCTTAAGTACAAGATTAGAGACTGTTCTTACAGTCGGTGCTTTGAGCATTTTCTGTGAGACCAGTAACAGTATCCGATACACCACTGAAGGTTCAATGTATTCCTTGGACCTTCACATTGACGATGAAACAGAGAAATCGCATCGGAATTAAATACAAAAGGCACAATGCCGCCTTAAGTACAAGAATAGAGACTCTTCTTACAGTCGGTGCTTTGAGCATTCCCTGTGAGACCAGTAATAGTATCCGATACACCACTGCAGGTTCAATGTATTCCTTGGACCTTCACATTGACGATGATACACAGAAATGGCATCGGAATTAAATACAAAAGGCACAATGCCGCCTTAAGTACAAGAATAGAGACATTTCTTACAGTCGGTGCTTTGAGCATTCCCTGTGAGACCAGTAATAGTATCCGATACACCACTGCAGGCTCAATCTATTCCTTGGACATGCACATTGACGATGAAACACAGAAATGGCATCGGAATTAAATACAAAAGGCACAATGCCGCCTTAAGTACAAGAATAGAGACTCTTCTTACAGTCGGTGCTTTGAGCATTCCCTGCGAGACCAGTAATAGTATCCGATACATCTCTGCAGGTTCAGTTTATTCCTTGGACATACACATTGACGATGAAAAACAGAATTCGCATCGGAATTAAATACAAAAGGCACAATGCCGCCTTAAGTACAAGAATAGAGACTCTTCTTACAGTCGGTGCTTTGAATATATCCTGTGAGACCAGTATTAGTTTCCGCTACACCTCTGCAGGTTCAGTTTATTCCTTGGACCTTCACATTGTCGATGAAACACAGAAATGTCATCGGAATTAAATACAAAAGGCACAATGCCGCCTTAAGTACAAGAATAGAGACTCTTCTTACAGTCGGTCTTTGAGCATTCCCTGTGAGACCAGTAATAGTATCCGATACACCACTGCCGGTTCAATGTATTCCTTGGACATACACATTGACGATGAAACACAGAAATCGCATCGGAATTAAACACAAAAGGCACAATGCCGCCTTAAGTACAAGAATAGAGACTCTTCAGTCGGTGATTTGAGCACTCCCTGTGAGACCAGTATTAGTTTCCGCTACACCACTGCAGGTTCAGTTCATTCCTTGGACCTTCACATTGACGATGGAACACAGAAATGGAATCGGAAATAATTACAAAAGGCACAATGCCGCCTTGAGTACAAGAATAGAGACTCTTCTTACAGTCGGTGCTTTGAGCATTCCCTGTGAGAACAGTATTAGTTTCCGCTACACCTCTGCAGGTTAAATGTATTCCTTGGATCTTCACATTGACGATGAAACACAGAAATCGCATCGGAATTAAATACAAAAGGCACAATGCCGCCTTAAGTACAAGAATAGAGACTCTTCTTACAGTCGGTGCTTTGAACATTACCTGTGAGACCAGTTATACTTTCCGCTACACCTCTGCAGGTTCAGGTTATTCCTTGGACCTTCACATTGACGATGAAACACAGAAATGGCATCGGAATTAAATTTAAAAGGCACAATGATGCCTTAAGTACAAGAATAGAGACCCTTCTTACAGTCGGTGCTTTGAGCATTCCCTGTTAGACCAGTAACAGTATCCGATACACCACTGCAGGTTCAATGTATTCCTTGGACATACACATTGACGATGAAACACAGAAATCGCATCGGAATTAAACACAAAAGGCACAATGCCGCCTTAAGTACAAGAATAGAGACTCTTCTTACAGTCGGTGTTTTGAGCACCCCCTGTGAGACCAGTAATAGTATCCGATACACCACTGCAGGTTCAATGTATTCCTTGGACCTTCACATTGACGATGAAACACAGAAATGGCATCGGAATTAAATACAGAAGGCACAATGCCGCCTTAAGTACAAGAATAGAGACTCTTCTTACAGTCGGTGCTTTGAGGATTCCCTGTGAGACCAGTATTAGTTTGCGCAACACCTCTGCAGGTTCAGTTTATTCCTTGGACCTTCACATTGGCGATGAAACACAGAAATGGCATCGGAATTAAATAGAAAGGGAACAATGCCGCCTTAAGTACAAGAATAGAGACTCTTCTTACAGTCGGTGTTTTGAGCATCCCCTGTGAGACCAGTAATAGTATCCGATACACCACAGCAGGTTCAATGTATTCCTTGGAGCTTCACATTGACGATGAAACACAGACATCGCATCGGAATTAAATACAAAAGGCACAATGCCGCCTTAAGTACGTGAATAGAGACTCTTCTTACAGTCGGTGCTTTGAGCATTCCCTGTGAGACCAGTAATAGTATCCGATACACCACTGCAGGTTCAATGTATTCCTTGGACCTTCACATTGACGATGAAACACAGAAATGGCATCGGAATTAAATACAAAAGGCACAATGCCGCCTTAAGTACAAGAATAGAGACTCTTCTTACAGTCGGTGCTTTGAGCATTCCCTGTGAGACCAGTATTAGTTTCCGCTACACCTCTGCAGGTTCAGTTTAATCCTTGGACCTTCGTATTGACGATGAAACACAGAAATGGCATCGGAATTAAATACAAAAGGCACAATGCCGCCTTAAGTACAAGAATAGAGACTCTTCTTACAGTCGGTGCTTTGAGCATTCCCTGTGAGACTAGTAATACTATCCGATACACCACTGCAGATTCAATGTATTCCTTGGACATACACATTGACGATGAAACACAGAAATCGCATCGGAATTAAATACTAAAGGCACAATGCCGCCTTAAGTACAAGAATAGAGACTCTTCATACAGTCGGTGCTTTGAGCATTCCCCGTGAGAACAGTAATAGTATCCGAAACACCACTGGAGGTTCTATGTATTCCTTTGACCTTCACATTGTCGATGAAACACAGAAATGGCATCGGAATTAAATACAAAAGGCACAATGCCGCCTTAAGTACAAGAATAGAGACTCTTCTTACAGTCGGTGCTTAGAGCATTCCATGTGAAACCAGTATTAGATTCCGCTACACCTCTGCAAGTTCAGTTTACTCCTTGGACCTTCACATTCACGATGAAAGACAGAAATGGCATCGGAATTAAATACAAAAGGCACAATGCCGCCATAAGTACAAGAATAGAGACTCTTCTTACAGTCGGTGCTTTGAGCATTCCATGTGAGACAAGTAATAGTATCCGATACACCACTGCAGGTTCAATCTATTCCTTGGACATACACATTGACGATGAAACAGAGACTTGGCATCGAAATTAAATACAAAAGGCACAATGCCGCCTTAAGTACAAGAATAGAGACTCTTCCTACAGTCGGTGCTTTGAGCATTCCCTGTGAGACCAGTAATAGTATCCGATACACCACTGCAGGTTCAATCTATTCCTTGGATATACACATTGACGATGAACCACAGAAATTACATCGGAATTAAATACAAAAGAAACTATGCCGCCTTAAGTACAAGAATAGAGACTCTTCTTACAGTCGGTGCTTTGAGCATTCCCTGTGAGACCATTAATAGTTTCTGCTACACCTCTGCAGGTTCAGTTTATTCCTTGGACCTTCACATTGACGATGAAACACAGAAATGGCATCGGAATTAAATACAAAAGGCACAATGCCGCCTTAAGTACAAGAATAGAGACTCTTTTTACAGTCGGTGCTTTGAGCATTCCCTGTGAGACCAGTAATAGTATCCGATACACCTCTGCAGGTTCAGTTTATTCGTTGGACCTTCACATTGACGATGAAACACAGAAATGGCATCGGAATTTAATACAAAAGGCACATTGCCGATTTAAGTACAAGACTAGAGACTCTTCTTACAGTCGGTGCTTTGAGCATTCCCTGTGAGACCAGTAATAGTATCCGATACACCACTGCAGGTTCAATGTATTCCTTGGACGTACACATTGACGATGAAACAGAGAAATGTCATCGGAATTAAATACAAAAGGCACAATGCCGCCTTAAGTACAAGAATAGAGACTCTTCTTACAGTCGGTGCTTTGAACATTACCTGTGGGACCAGTTATACTTTCCGCTACACCTCTGCAGTTTCATGTTATTCCTTGGACCTTCACATTGATGATGAAACACAGAAATGGCATCGGAATTAAATTTAAAAGGCACAATGATGCCTTAAGTACAAGAATAGAGTCTCGTCTTACAGTCGGTGCTTTGAGCAATCCCTGTTAGACCAGTAACAGTATCCGATACACCACTGCAGGTTCAATGTATTCCTTGGACATACACATTGACGATGAAACACAGAAATCGCATCGGAATTAAACACAAAAGGCACAATGCCGCCTTAAGTACAAGAATAGAGACTCTTCTTACAGTCGGTGTTTTGAGCATTCCCTGTGAGACCAGTAATAGTATCCGATACACCACTGCAGGTTCAATGTATTCCTTGGACCTTCACATTGACGATGAAACACAGAAATGGCATCGGAATTAAATACAGAAGGCACAATGCCGCCTTAAGTACAAGAATAGAGACTCTTCTTACAGTCGGTGCTTTGAGCATTCCCTGTGAGACCAGTATTAGTTTCCGCAACACCTCTGCAGGTTCAGTTTATTCCTTGGAAATTCACATTGACGATGAAACACAGAAATGGCATCGGAATTAAATACAAAGGGAACAATGCCGCCTTAAGTTCAAGAATAGAGACTCTTCTTACAGTCGGTGCTTTGAGCATTCCCTGTGAGACCAGTATTAGTTTCCGCTACACCTCTGCAGTTTCAGTTTATTCCTTGGACCTTCACATTGACGATGAAACACAGAAATGGCATCGGAATTAAATACAAAAGTCACAATGCCGACTTAAGTACAAGAATAGAGACTCTTCTTACAGTCGGTGCTATGAGCATTCCCTGTGAGACCAGTAATAGTATCCGATACACCACCGCAGGTTCAATGTATTCCTTGGACCTTCACATTGACGATGAAACACAGAAATCGCATCGGAATTAAATACAAAAGGCACAATGCCGCCTTAAGTACATGAATAGAGACTCTTCTTACAGTCAGTGCTTTGAGCATTCCCTGTGAGACCAGTAATAGTATCCGATACACCACTGCAGGTTCAATGTATTCCTTGGACCTTCACAATGACGATGAGACACAGAAATGGCATCGGAATTAAATACAAAAGGCACAATGCCGCCTTAAGTACAAGAATAGAGACTCTTCTTACAGTCAGTGATTTCAGCATTCCCTGTGGGACCAGTAATAGTATCCGATACACCACTGCAGGTTCAATGTATTCCTTGGACCTTCACATTGACGATGAAACACAGGTATCGCATCGGAATTAAATACAAAAGGCACAATGCCTCCTTAAGTACAAGATTAGAGACTGTTCTTACAGTCGGTGCTTTGAGCATTCCCTGTGAGACCAGTAATAGTATCCGATACACCACTGCAGGTTCAATGTATTCCTTGGACCTTCACATTGACGATGATACACAGAAATGGCATCGGAATTAAATACAAAAGGCACAATGCCGCCTTAAGTACATGAATAGAGACTCTTCTTACAGTCAGTGCTTTGAGCATTCCCTGTGAGACCAGTAATAGTATCCGATACACCACTGCAGGTTCAATGTATTCCTTGGGCCTTCACAATAACGATGAAACACAGGAATCGCATCGGAATTAAATACAAAAGGCACAATGCCTCCTTAAGTACAAGATAAGAGACTGTTCTTACAGTCGGTGCTTTGAGCATTCCCTGTGAGACCAGCAACAGTATCCGATACACCACTGAAGGTTCAATGTATTCCTTGGACCTTCACATTGACGATGAAACAGAGAAATCGCATCGGAATTAAATACAAAAGGCAGAATGCCGCCTTTAGTACAAGAACAGAGACTCTTCTTACAGTCGGTGCTTTGAGCATTCCCTGTGAGACCAGTAATAGTATCCGATACACCACTGCAGATTCAATGTATTCCTTGGACCTTCACATTGACGATGATACACAGAAATGGCATCGGAATTAAATACAAAAGGCACAATGCCGCCTTAAGTACAAGAATAGAGACATTTCTTACAGTCGGTGCTTTGAGCATTCCCTGTGAGACCAGTAATAGTATCCGATACACCACTGCAGGCTCAATCTATTCCTTGGACATACACATTGACGATGAAACACAGAATTTACATCGGAATTAAATACAAAAGGAACAATGCCGCCTTAAGTACAAGAATAGAGACTCTTCTTACAGTCGGTGCTTTGAGCATTCCCTGCGAGACCAGTAATAGTATCCGATACATCTCTGCAGGTTCAGTTTATTCCTTGGACATACACATTGACGATGAAACACAGAAATCGCATCGGAATTAAATACAAAAGGCACAATGCCGCCTTAAGTACAAGAATAGAGACTCTTCTTACAGTCGGTGCTTTGAGCATTTCCTGTGAGACCAGTATTAGTTTCCGCTACACCTCTGCAGGTTCAGTTTATTCCTTGGACCTTCACATTGTCGATGAAACACAGAAATGGCATCGGAATTAAATACAAAGGGCACAATGCCGCCTTAAGTACAAGAATAAAGGCTCTTCTTACAGTCGGTGTTTTGAGCATTCCCTGTGAGACCAGTAACAGTATCCGATACACCACTGCAGGTTCAATGTATACCTTGGACCTTCGCATTGACGATGATACACAGAAATGGCATCGGAATTAAATACAAAAGGCACAATGCCGCCTTATGTACAAGAATAGAGACTCTTCTTACAGTCGGTGATTTGAGCACTCCCTGTGAGACCAGTATTAGTTTCCGCTACACCTCTGCAGGTTCAGTTTATTCCTTGGACCTTCACATTGACGATGGAACACAGAAATGGAATCGGAAATAATTACAAAAGGCACAATGCCGCCTTGAGTACAAGAATAGAGACTCTTCTTACAGTCGGTGCTTTGAGCATTCCCTGTGAGACCAGTATTTGTTTCCGCTACACCTCTGCAGGTTCAGTTTATTCCTTGGACCTTCACATTGACGATGAAACACAGAAATGGCATCGGAATTAAATACAAAAGGCACAATGCCGCCTTAAGTACAAGAATAGAGACTCTTCTTACAGTCGGTGCTTTGAGCATTCCCTGTGAGACCAGTATTAGTTTCCGCAACACCTCTGCAGGTTCAGTTTATTCCTTGGAAATTCACATTGACGATGAAACACAGAAATGGCATCGGAATTAAATACAAAGGGAACAATGCCGCCTTAAGTACAAGAATAGAGACTCTTCTTACAGTCGGTGCTTTGAGCATTCCCTGTGAGACCAGTATTAGTTTCCGCTACACCTCTGCAGGTTCAGTTTATTCCTTGGACCTTCACATTGACGATGAAACACAGGTATCGCATCGGAATTAAATACAAAAGGCACAATGCCGCCTTAAGTACATGAATAGAGACTCTTCTTACAGTCAGTGCTTTGAGCATTCCCTGTGAGACCAGTAATAGTATCCGATACACCACTGCAGGTTCAATGTATTCCTTGGAACTTCACAATGACGATGAGACACAGAAATGGCATCGGAATTAAATACAAAAGGCACAATGCCGCCTTAAGTACAAGAATAGAGACTCTTCTTACAGTCAGTGATTTCAGCATTCCCTGTGGGACCAGTAATAGTATCCGATACACCACTGCAGGTTCAATGTATTCCTTGGACCTTCACATTGACGATGAAACACAGGTATCGCATCGGAATTAAATACAAAAGGCACAATGCCTCCTTAAGTACGAGATTAGAGACTGTTCTTACAGTCGGTGCTTTGAGCATTCCCTGTGAGACCAGTAACAGTATCCGATACACCACTGAAGGTTCAATGTATTCCTTGGACCTTCACATTGACGATGAAACAGAGAAATCGCATCGGAATTAAATACAAAAGGCACAATGCCGCCTTAAGTACAAGAATAGAGACTCTTCTTACAGTCGGTGCTTTGAGCATTCCCTGTGAGACCAGTAATAGTATCCGATACACCACTGCAGGTTCAATGTATTCCTTGGACCTTCACATTGACGATGATACACAGAAATGGCATCGGAATTAAATACAAAAGGCACAATGCCGCCTTAAGTACATGAATAGAGACTCTTCTTACAGTCAGTGCTTTGAGCATTCCCTGTGAGACCAGTAATAGTATCCGATACACCACTGCAGGTTCAATGTATTCCTTGGACCTTCACAATAACGATGAAACACAGAAATGGCATCGGAATTAAATACAAAAGGCACAATGCCGCCTTAAGTACAAGAATAGAGACTCTTCCTACAGTCAGTGCTTTCAGCATTCCCTGTGGGACCAGTAATAGTATCCGATACACCACTGCAGGTTCAATGTATTCCTTGGACCTTCACATTGACGATGAAACACAGGAATCGCATCGGAATTAAATACAAAAGGCACAATGCCTCCTTAAGTACAAGATTAGAGACTGTTCTTACAGTCGGTGCTTTGAGCATTCCCTGTGAGACCAGCAACAGTATCCGATACACCACTGAAGGTTCAATGTATTCCTTGGACCTTCACATTGACGATGAAACAGAGAAATCGCATCGGAATTAAATACAAATGGCACAATGCCGCCTTAAGTACAAGAATAGAGACTCTTCTTACAGTCGGTGCTTTGAGCATTCCCTGTGAGACCAGTAATAGTATCCGATACACCACTGCAGGCTCAATCTATTCCTTGGACATACACATTGACGATGAAACACAGAATTTACATCGGAATTAAATACAAAAGGAACAATGCCGCCTTAAGTACAAGAATAGAGACTCTTCTTACAGTCGGTGCTTTGAGCATTCCCTGCGAGACCAGTAATAGTATCCGATACATCTCTGCAGGTTCAGTTTATTCCTTGGACATACACATTGACGATGAAACACAGAAATCGCATCGGAATTAAATACAAAAGGCACAATGCCGCCTTAAGTACAAGAATAGAGACTCTTCTTACAGTCGGTGCTTTGAGCATTTCCTGTGAGACCAGTATTAGTTTCCGCTACACCTCTGCAGCTTCAGTTTATTCCTTGGACCTTCACATTGTCGATGAAACACAGAAATGGCATCGGAATTAAATACAAAGGGCACAATGCCGCCTTAAGTACAAGAATAAAGGCTCTTCTTACAGTCGGTGTTTTGAGCATTCCCTGTGAGACCAGTAACAGTATCCGATACACCACTGCAGGTTCAATGTATACCTTGGACCTTCGCATTGACGATGATACACAGAAATGGCATCGGAATTAAATACAAAAGGCACAATGCCGCCTTATGTACAAGAATAGAGACTCTTCTTACAGTCGGCCCTTTGAGCATTCCCTGTGAGACCAGTAATAGTATCCGATGCACCACTGCCGGTTCAATGTATTCCTTGGACATACACATTGACGATGAAACACAGAAATCGCATCGGAATTAAATACAAAAGGCACAATGCCGCCTTAAGTACAAGAATAGAGACTCTTCTTACAGTCGGTGCTTAGAGCATTCCCCGTGAGACCAGTAATAGTATCCGAAACACCACTGCAGGTTCAATGTATTCCTTGGACCTTCACATTGACGATGAAACACAGAAATGTCATCGGAATTAAATACAAAAGGCACAATGCCGCCTTAAGTACAAGAATAGAGACTCTTCTTACAGTCGGTGATTTGAGCACTCCCTGTGAGACCAGTATTAGTTTCCGCTACACCTCTGCAGGTTCAGTTTATTCCTTGGACCTTCACATTGACGATGAAACACAGAAATGGCATCGGAATTAAATACAAAAGGCACAATGCCGCCTTAAGTACGAGAATAGAGACTCTTCTTGCAGTCGGTGCTTTGAGCATTCCCTGTGAGACCTGTAATAGTATCCGATACACCACTGCAGGTTCAATGTATTCCTCGGACCTTCACATTGACGATGAAACACAGAAATGGCATCGGAATTAAATACAAAAGGCACAATGCCGCCTTAAGTACAAGAATAGAGACTCTTCTTACAGTCGGTGCTTTGAACATTACCTGTGAGACCAGTTATACTTTCCGCTACACCTCTGCAGGTTCAGGTTATTCCTTGGACCTTCACATTGACGATGAAACACAGAAATGGCATCGGAATTAAATTTAAAAGGCACAATGATGCCTTAAGTACAAGAATAGAGACTCTTCTTACAGTCGGTGCTTTGAGCATTCCCTGTTAGACCAGTAACAGTATCCGATACACCACTGCAGGTTCGATGTATTCCTTGGACATACACATTGACGATGAAACACAGAAATCGCATCGGAATTAAACACAAAAGGCACAATGCCGCCTTAAGTACAAGAATAGAGACTCTTCTTACAGTCGGTGTTTTGAGCATCCCCTGTGAGACCAGTAATAGTATCCGATACACCACTGCAGGTTCAATGTATTCCTTGGACCTTCACATTGACGATGAAACACAGAAATGGCATCGGAATTAAATACAGAAGGCACAATGCCGTCTTAAGTACAAGAATAGAGACTCTTCTTACAGTCGGTGCTTTGAGGATTCCCTGTGAGACCAGTATTAGTTTGCGCAACACCTCTGCAGGTTCAGTTTATTCCTTGGACCTTCACATTGGCGATGAAACACAGAAATGGCATCGGAATTAAATAGAAAGGGAACAATGCCGCCTTAAGTACAAGAATAGAGACTCTTCTTACAGTCGGTTCTTTGAGCATTCCCTGTGAGACCAGTAATAGTATCCGATACACCACTGCAGGTTCAATCTATTCCTTGGACATACACATTGACGATGAAACACAGAAATTACATCGGAATTAAATACAAAGGGAACAATGCCGCCTTAAGTACAAGAATAGAAAGTCTTCTTACAGTCGGTGCTTTGAGCATTCCCTGTGAGACCAGTATTAGTTTCCGCTACACCTCTGCAGGTTCAGTTTATTCCTTGGACCTTCACATTGACGATGAAACACAGAAATGGCATCGGAATTAAATACAAAAGGCACAATGCCGACTTAAGTACAAGAATAGAGACTCTTCTTACTGTCGGTGCTTTGAGCATTCCCTGTGAGACTAGTAATAGTATCCGATACACCACAGCAGGTTCAATGTATTCCTTGGACCTTCACATTGACGATGAAACACAGAAATCGCATCGGAATTAAATACAAAACGCACAATGCCGCCTTACGTACATGGATAGAGACTCTTCTTACAGTCGGTGCTTTGAGCATTCCCTGTGAGACCAGTAATAGTATCCGATACACCACTGCAGGTTCAATGTATTCCTTGGACCTTCACATTGACGATGAAACACAGAAATGGCATCGGAATTAAATACAAAAGGCACAATGCCGCCTTAAGTACAAGAATAGAGACTCTTCTTACAGTCGGTGCTTTGAGCATTCCCTGTGAGACCAGTATTAGGTTCCGCTACACCTCTGCAGGTTCAGTTTAATCCTTGGACCTTCGTATTGACGATGAAACACAGAAATGGCATCGGAATTAATACAAAAGGCACAATGCCGCCTTAAGTACAAGAATAGAGACTCTTCTTACAGTCGGTGCTTTGAGCATTCCCTGTGAGACTAGTAATACTATCCGATACACCACTGCAGATTCAATGTATTCCTTGGACATACACATTGACGATGAAACACAGAAATCGCATCGGAATTAAATACAAAAGGCACAATGCCGCCTTAAGTAAAAGAATAGAGACTCTTCATACAGTCAGTGCTTTGAGCATTCCCCGTGAGACCAGTAATAGTATCCGATACACCACTGGAGGTTCAATGTATTCCTTTGACCTTCACATTGACGATGAAACACAGAAATGGCATTGGAATTATATACAAAAGGCATAATGCCGCCTTAATTACAAGAATAGAGACTCTTCTTACAGTCGGTGCTTTGAGCATTCCCTGTGAGACCAGTATTAGTTTCCGCTACACCTCTGCAGGTTCAGTTTATTCCTTGAACCTTCACATTGACGATGAAACACAGAAATGGCATCGGAATTAAATACAATAGGCACAATGTTGCCTTAAGTACAAGAATAGAGACTCTTCTTACAGTCGGTGCTTAGAGCATTCCATGTGAGACCAGTATTAGTTTCCGCTACACCTCTGCAAGTTCAGTTTATTCCTTGGACCTTCACATTGACGATGAAAGACAGATATGGCATCGGAATTAAATACAAAAGGCACAATGCCGCCATAAGTACAAGAATAGAGACTCTTCTTACAGTCGGTGCTTTGAGCATTCCATGTGAGACCAGTAATAGTATCCGATACACCACTGCAGGTTCAATCTATTCCTTGGACATACACAATGACGATGAAACAGCGAAATGGCATCGAAATTAAATACAAAAGGCACAATGCCGCCTTAAGTACAAGAATAGAGACTCTTCTTACAGTCGGTGCTTTGAGCATTCCCTGTGAGACCAGTAATAGTATCCGATACACCACTGCAGGTTCAATGTAATCCATGCACCTTCACATTGACGATGAAATACAGAAATGGCATCGGAATTAAATACAAAAGGCACAATGCCGCCTTAAGTACAAGAATTGAGACTCTTCTTACAGTCGGTGCTTTGAGCATTTCCTGTGAGACCAGTATTAGTTTAAGCTACACCTCTGCAGGTTCAGTTTATTCCTTGGACCTTCACATTGACGATGAAACACAGAAATAGCATCGGAATTAAATACAAAAGGCACAATGCCGCCTTAAGTATAAGAATAGAGACCCTTCTTACAGTCGGTGCTTTGAACATTCCCTGGGAGACCAGTAATAGTATCCGATACACCACTGCAGGTTCAATGTATTCCTTGGACCTTCACATTGACGATGAAACACAGAAATCGCTTCGGAATTAAATACAAAAGGCACAATGCCGCCTTAAGTACAAGAATAGAGTCTCTCCTTACAGTCGGTGCTTTGAGCATTCCCTGTGAGACCAGTTTTAGTTTCCGCTACTCCTCTGCAGGTTCAGTTTATTCCTTGGACCTTCACATTGACGATGAAACACAGAAGTGGCATCAGAATTAAATACAAAAGGCACAATGCCGAGTTCAGTACAAGAATAGAGACTCTTCTTACAGTCGGTGCTTTGAGCATTCCCTGTGAGACCAGTAATAGTATCCGATACACCACTGCAGGTTCAATCTATTCTTTGGACATACACATTGACGATGAACCACAGAAATTACATCGGAATTAAATACAAAAGAAACAATGCCGCCTTAAGTACAAGAATAGAGACTCTTCTTACAGTCGATGCTTTGAGCATTCCCTGTGAGACCATCATTAGTTTCTGCTACACCTCTGCAGGTTCAGTTTATTCCTTGGACCTTCACATTGACGATGAAACACAGAAATGGCATCGGAATTAAATACAAAAGGCACAATGCCGCCTTAAGTACAAGAATAGAGACTCTTCTTACAGTCGGTGCTTTGAGCATTCCCTGTGAGACCAGTAATAGTATCCGATACACCACTGCAGGTTCAATGTATTCCTTAGCCCTTCACATAGACGATGAAACACAGAAATCGCATCTGAATTAAATACAAATTGCACAATGCCGCCTTAAGTACATGAATAGAGACTCTTCTTACAGTCGGTCCTTTGAGCATTCCCTGTGAGACCAGTAATAGTATCCGATACACCACTGCAGGTTCAATGTATTCCTTGGACCTTCACATTGACGATGAAACACAGAAATGGCATCGGAATTAAATACAAAAGGCACAATGCCGCCTTAAGTACAAGAATAGAGTCTCTTCTTACAGTCGGTGCTTTGAGCATTCCCTGTGAGACCAGTGTTAGTTTCCGCTACACCTCTGCAGGTTCAGTTTAATCCTTGGACCTTCGTATTGACGATGAAACACAGAAATGGCATCGGAATTAAATACAAAAGGCACAATGCCGCCTTAAGTACATGGACAGAGACTCTTCTTACAGTCGGTGCTTTGAGCATTCCCTGTGAGACCAGTAATACTATCCGATACACCACTGCAGATTCAATTTATTCCTTGGACATACACATTGACGATGAAACACAGATATCGCATCGGAATTAAATTTAAAAGGCACAATGCCGCCTTAAGTACAAGAATAGAGACTCTTCATTCAGTCGGTGCTTTGAGCATTCCCCGTGAGACCAGTAATAGTATCCGAAACACCACTGGGGGTTCAATGTATTCCTTGGACCTTCACATTGACGATGAAACACAGAAATGGCATTGGAATTAAATACAAAAGGCACAATGCCGCCTTAAGTACAAGAATAGAGACTCTTCTTACAGTCGGAGATTTGAACATTCCCTGTGAGACCAGTATTAGTTTCCGCTACACCTCTGCAGGTTCAGTTTATTCCTTGGACCTTCACATTGACGATGAAACACAGAAATGGCATCGGAATTAAATACAAAAGGCACAGTGCCGCCTTAAGTACAAGAATAGAGACTCTTCTTATAGTCGGTGCTTTGATCATTCCCTGTGAGACCAGTATTAGTTTCCGCTACACCTCTGCAGGTTCAGTTTATTCCTTGGACCTTCACATTGACGATGAAAGACAGAAATGGCATCGGAATTAAATACAAAAGGCATAATGCCGCCTTGAGTACAAGACTAGAGACTCTTCTTACAGTCGGTGCTTTGAGCATTCCCTGTGAGACCAGTAATAGTATCCGATACACCACTGCAGGTTTAATGTATTCCTTGGACATACACATTGACGATGAAACAGAGAAATGTCATCGGAATTAAATACAAAAGGCACAATGCCGCCTTAAGTACAAGAATAGAGACTCTTCTTACAGTCGGTGCTTTGAGCATTCCCTGTGAGACCAGTAATAGTATCCGATACACCACTGCAGGTTCAATGTATTCCTTGGACCTTCACATTGACGATGAAACACAGAAACGGCATCGGAATTAAATACATAAGGCACAATGCCTCCATAAGTACAAGAATAGAGACTCTTCTTACAGTCGGTGCTTTGAGCATTCCCTGTGAGACCAGTATTAGTTTCCGCTACACCTCTGCAGGTTCAGTTTATTCCTTGGACCTTCACATTGACGATGAAACACAGAAATGGCATCGGAATTAAATACAAAAGGCACAATGCCGCCTTAAGTACAAGAATAGAGACTCTTGTTACAGTCGGTGCTTTGAGCATTCCCTGTGAGACCAGTTTTAGTTTCCGCTACGCCTCTGCAGGTTCAGTTTATTCCTTGGACCTTCACATTGACGATGAAACACAGAAATGGCATCGGAATTGAATACAAAAGGCACAATGCCGCCTTCAGTACAAGCATAGAGACTCTTCTTACAGTCGGCTCTTTGAGCATTCCCTGCGAGACCAGTAATAGTATCCGATACACCACTGCAGGTTCAATGTATTCCTTGGACTTTCGCATTGACGATGAAACACAGAAATGGCGTCGGAATTAAATACTAAAGGCACGATGTCGCCTTAAGTACAAGAATAGAGACTCTTCTTACAGTCGGTGCTTTGAGCATTCCCTGTGGGACCAGTAATAGTATCCGATACACCACTGCAGGTTGAATAAATTCCTTGGACCTTCACATTGACAATGAAACACAGAAATGGCATCGGAATTAAATACAAAAGGCACAATGACGCCTTAAGTACAAGCATAGAGACTCTTCTTACAGTCGGTGCTTTGAGCATTCCCTGTGAGACCAGTAATAGTATCCGATACACCACTGCAGGTTCAATGTATTCCTTGGACCTTCACATTGACAATGAAACACAGAAATGGCATCGGAATTAAATACAAAAGGCACAATGCCGCCTTAAGTACAAGAATAGAGACTCTTCTTACAGTCGGTGCTTTGAGCATTCCCTGTGAGAACAGTAATAGTATCCGATACACCACTGCATGTTCAATGTATTCCTTGGACCTTCACATTGACGATGAAACACAGAAATGGCATCGGAATTTAATACAAAAAGCACAATGCCGCCTTAACTACAAGAATAGAGACTCTTCTTACAGTCGGTGCTTTGAGCATTCCCTGTGAGACCAGTAATAGTATCCGATACACCACTGCAGGTTCAATGTATTCCTTGGACCTTCACATTGACCATGAAACACAGAACTGGCATCGGAATTAAATACAAAAGGCACAATGCCGCCTTAAGTACAAGAATAGAGACTCTTCTTACAGTCGGTGCTTTGATCATTCCCTGTGAGACCAGTATTAGTTTCCGCTACACCTCTGCAGGTTCAGTTTATTCCTTGGACCTTCACATTGACGATGAAACACAGAAATGGCATCGGAATTAAATACAAAAGGCACAATGCCGCATTAAGTACAAGAATAGAGACTCTTCTTACAGTCGGTGCTTTGAGCATTCAATGTGAGCCCAGTAATAGTATCCGATACACCACTGCAGGTTCAATGTATTCCTTGTACCTTCACATTGACGATGAAACACAGAAATGGCATCGGAATTATATACAAAAGGCACAATGCCGCCTTAAGTACAAGAATAGAGACTCTTCTTACAGTCGGTGCTTTGAGCATTCCCTGTGAGACCAGTAATAGTATCCAATACACCACTGCAGGTTGAATAAATTCCTTGGACCTTCACATTGACGATGAAACACAGAAATGGCATCGGAATTAAATACAAAAGGCACAGTGCCGCCTTAAGTACAAGAATAGAGACTCTTCTTATAGTCGGTGCTTTGATCATTCCCTGTGAGACCAGTATTAGTTTCCGCTACACCTCTGCAGGTTCAGTTTATTCCTTGGACCTTCACATTGACGATGAAACACAGAAATGGCATCGGAATTAAATACAAAAGGCATAATGCCGCCTTAAGTACAAGACTAGAGACTCTTCTTACAGTCGGTGCTTTGAGCATTCCCTGTGAGACCAGTAATAGTATCCGATACACCACTGCAGGTTTAATGTATTCCTTGGACATACACATTGACGATGAAACAGAGAAATGTCATCGGAATTAAATACAAAAGGCACAATGCCGCCTTAAGTACAAGAATAGAGACTCTTCTTACAGTCGGTGCTTTGAGCATTCCCTGTGAGACCAGTAATAGTATCCGATACACCACTGCAGGTTCAATGTATTCCTTGGACCTTCACATTGACGATGAAACACAGAAACGGCATCGGAATTAAATACATAAGGCACAATGCCTCCATAAGTACAAGAATAGAGACTCTTCTTACAGTCGGTGCTTTGAGCATTCCCTGTGAGACCAGTATTAGTTTCCGCTACACCTCTGCAGGTTCAGTTTATTCCTTGGACCTTCACATTGACGATGAAACACAGAAATGGCATCGGAATTAAATACAAAAGGCACAATGCCGCCTTAAGTACAAGAATAGAGACTCTTGTTACAGTCGGTGCTTTGAGCATTCCCTGTGAGACCAGTTTTAGTTTCCGCTACGCCTCTGCAGGTTCAGTATATTCCTTGGACCTTCACATTGACGATGAAACACAGAAATGGCATCGGAATTGAATACAAAAGGCACAATGCCGCCTTCAGTACAAGCATAGAGACTCTTCTTACAGTCGGCTCTTTGAGCATTCCCTGCGAGACCAGTAATAGTATCCGATACACCACTGCAGGTTCAATGTATTCCTTGGACTTTCGCATTGACGATGAAACACAGAAATGGCATCGGAATTAAATACTAAAGGCACGATGTCGCCTTAAGTACAAGAATAGAGACTCTTCTTACAGTCGGTGCTTTGAGCATTCCCTGTGGGACCAGTAATAGTATCCGATACACCACTGCAGGTTGAATAAATTCCTTGGACCTTCACATTGACAATGAAACACAGAAATGGCATCGGAATTAAATACAAAAGGCACAATGACGCCTTAAGTACAAGCATAGAGACTCTTCTTACAGTCGGTGCTTTGAGCATTCCCTGTGAGACCAGTAATAGTATCCGATACACCACTGCAGGTTCAATGTATTCCTTGGACCTTCACATTGACAATGAAACACAGAAATGGCATCGGAATTAAATACAAAAGGCACAATGCCGCCTTAAGTACAAGAATAGAGACTCTTCTTACAGTCGGTGCTTTGAGCATTCCCTGTGAGAACAGTAATAGTATCCGATACACCACTGCATGTTCAATGTATTCCTTGGACCTTCACATTGACGATGAAACACAGAAATGGCATCGGAATTTAATACAAAAAGCACAATGCCGCCTTAACTACAAGAATAGAGACTCTTCTTACAGTCGGTGCTTTGAGCATTCCCTGTGAGACCAGTAATAGTATCCGATACACCACTGCAGGTTCAATGTATTCCTTGGACCTTCACATTGACCATGAAACACAGAACTGGCATCGGAATTAAATACAAAAGGCACAATGCCGCCTTAAGTACAAGAATAGAGACTCTTCTTACAGTCGGTGCTTTGATCATTCCCTGTGAGACCAGTATTAGTTTCCGCTACACCTCTGCAGGTTCAGTTTATTCCTTGGACCTTCACATTGACGATGAAACACAGAAATGGCATCGGAATTAAATACAAAAGGCACAATGCCGCATTAAGTACAAGAATAGAGACTCTTCTTACAGTCGGTGCTTTGAGCATTCAATGTGAGCCCAGTAATAGTATCCGATACACCACTGCAGGTTCAATGTATTCCTTGTACCTTCACATTGACGATGAAACACAGAAATGGCATCGGAATTATATACAAAAGGCACAATGCCGCCTTAAGTACAAGAATAGAGACTCTTCTTACAGTCGGTGCTTTGAGCATTCCCTGTGAGACCAGTAATAGTATCCAATACACCACTGCAGGTTGAATAAATTCCTTGGACCTTCACATTGACGATGAAACACAGAAATGGCATCGGAATTAAATACAAAAGGCACAATACCGCCTTAAGTACAAGAATAGAGACTCTTCTTACAGTCGGTGCTTTGAGCATTCCCTGTGAGACCAGTATTAGTTTCCGCTACACCTCTGCAGATTCAGTATATTCCTTGGACCTTCACATTGACGATGAAACACAGAAATGGCATCGGAATTAAATACAAAAGGCACAGTGCCGCCTTAAGTACAAGAATAGAGACTCTTCTTACTGTCGGTGCTTTGAGCATTCCCTGTGAGACCAGTAATAGTATCCGATACACCACTGCAGGTTCAATGTATTCCTTGCACATACACATTGACGATGAAACACAGAAATCGCATCGGAATTAAATACAAAAGGCACAATGCCGCCTTAAGTACAAGAGTAGAGACTCTTCATACAGTCGATGCTTTGAGCATTCCCTGTGAGACCAGTAATAGTATCCGAAACACCACTGCAGGTTCAATGTATTCCTTGGACCTTCACATTTACGATGAACCACAGAAATGGCACTGGAATTAAATACAAAAGGCACAATGCCGCCTTAAGTACAAGAATGGAGACTCTTCTTACAGTCGGTGCTTTGAGCATTCCATGTGAGACCAGTATTAGTTTCCGCTACACTTCTGCAGGTTCAGTTTATTCCTTGGACCTTCACATTGACGATGAAACACAGAAATGGCATCGGAATTAAATACAAAAGGCACAATGCCGTCTTAAGTACAAGAATAGAGACTCTTCTTACAGTCGGTGCTTTGAGCATTCCCTGTGAGACCAGTATTAGTTTCCACTACACCTCTGCAGGTTCAGTTTATTCCTTGGACCTTAACATTGACGATGAAACACAGTAACGGCATCGGAATTAAATGCAAAACGCACAATGCCTCCTTAAGTACAAGAATAGAGACTTTTCTTACAGTCGGTGCTTTGATCATTCCCTGTGAGACCAGTAATGGTATCCGATACACCACTGCAGGTTCAGTGGATTCCTTGGACCTTCACATTGACGATGAAACACGGAAATGGCATCGGAATTAAATAAAAAAGGCACAATGCCGCCTTAAGTACAAGAATAGAGACTCTTCTTACAGTCGGTGCTTTGAGCATTCCCTGTGAGACCAGTAATAGTATCCGATACACCACTGCAGGTTCAATGTATTCCTTGGACCTTCACATTGACGATGAAACACAGGAATCGCATCGGAATTAAATACAAAAGGCACAATGCCGCCTTAAGTACAAGAATAGAGACTCTTCTTACAGTCGGTGCTTTGAGCATTCCCTGTGAGACCAGTAATAGTATCCGATACACCACTGCAGGTTCAAGTGTTCCTTGGACCTTCACATTGACGATGAAACGCAGAAATCGCATCGGAATTAAATACAAAAGGCACAATGCCGCCTTAAGTACAAGAATTGAGACTCTTCTTACAGTCGGTGCTTTAAGCATTCCCAGTGAGACCAATATTAGTTTCCGCTACACCTCTGCAGGTTCAGTTTATTCCTTGGACCTTCACATCGACGATGAAACACAGAAATGGCATCGGAATTAAATAGAAAAGGCTCAATGCCGCCTTAAGTAGAAGAATAGAGACTCTTCTTACAGTCGGTGCTTTGAGCATTCCCTGTGAGACCAGTAATAGTATCCGATACACCAATGCAGGTTCAATCTATTCCTTGGACATAAACATTGACGATGAAACACAGAAATAACATCGGAATTAAATACAAACGGCACAATGCTGCCTTAAGTACAAGAATAGAGACTCTTCTTACCGTCGGTGCTTTGAGCATACCCTGTGAGACCAGTATTAGTTTCCGATACACCACTGGAGTTTCAATGAATTCCTTGGACGTTCACATTGACGATAAAACACTGAAATTACATCGGAATTAAATACAGGAGGCACAATGCCGCCTTAAGTACAAGAATAGAGACTCTACTTACAGTCGGTGCTTTGAGCATTCCCTGTGAGACAAGTATTAGTTTCCGATACACCACTGCAGGTTCAATGTATTCCTTGGATCGTCACATTGACGATGAAACACAGAGATGGCATCGGAGTTAAATCCAAAACGCACAATGCCGCCTTAAGTACAAGAATAGGGACTCTTCTTACCGTCGGTGCTTTGAGC
The DNA here is from genome assembly GCF_023864345.2 of Schistocerca serialis cubense. Taxonomy (NCBI): domain Eukaryota; kingdom Metazoa; phylum Arthropoda; class Insecta; order Orthoptera; family Acrididae; genus Schistocerca; species Schistocerca serialis. The sequence continues at coordinate 34,923,582 of NC_064643.1, read as the reverse complement.
ATTCCCTGTGAGACCAGTAATAGTATCCGATACACCACTGCAGGTTCAATCTATTCCTTTGACATACACATTGACGATGAAACACAGAAATTACATCGGAATTAAATACAAAAGGAACAATGCCGCTTTGAGTACAAGAATAGAGACTCTGCTTACCGTCGGTGCTTTGAGCATTCCCTGTGAGACCAGTATTAGTTTCCGATACACCACTGGAGGTTCATTGAATTCCTTGGACCTTTGCATTGACGATGAAACACTGAAATTACATCGGAATTAAATACAAAAGGCTCAATGCCGCCTTAAGTACAAGAATAGAGACTCTTCTTACAGTCGGTGCTTTGAGCATTCCCTGTGAGACCAGTAATAGTATCCGATACACCACTGCAGGTTCAGTTCATTCCTTGGACCTTCACATCGACGATGAAACACAGAAATGGCATCGGAATTAAATAGAAAAGGCTCAATGCCGCCTTAAGTAGAAGAATAGAGACTCTTCTTACAGTCGGTGCTTTGAGCATTCCCTGTGAGACCAGTAATAGTATCCGATACACCAATGCAGGTTCAATCTATTCCTTGGACATAAATATTGACGATGAAACACAGAAATAACATCGGAATTAAATACAAACGGCACAATGCTGCCTTAAGTACAAGAATAGAGACTCTTCTTACAGTCGGTGCTTTGAGCATTCCCTGTGAGACCAGTAATAGTATCCAATACACCACTGCAGGTTGAATAAATTCCTTGGACCTTCACATTGACGATGAAACACAGAAATGGCATCGGAATTAAATACAAAAGGCACAATACCGCCTTAAGTACAAGAATAGAGACTCTTCTTACAGTCGGTGCTTTGAGCATTCCCTGTGAGACCAGTAATAGAATCCGATACACCACTGCAGGTTCAATCTATTCCTTGGACATACACATTGACGATGAAACACAGAAATTACATCGGAATTAAATACAAAAGGAACAATGCCGCTTTGAGTACAAGAATAGAGACTCTTCTTGCTGTCGGTGCTTTGAGCATTCCCTGTGAGACCAGTAATAGTATCCGATACACCACTGCAGGTTCAATGTATTCCTTGCACATACACATTGACGATGAAACACAGAAATCGCATCGGAATTAAATACAAAAGGCACAATGCCGCCTTAAGTACAAGAGTAGAGACTCTTCATACAGTCGGTGCTTTGAGCATTCCCTGTGAGACCAGTAATAGTATCCGAAACACCACTGCAGGTTCAATGTATTCCTTGGACCTTCACATTTACGATGAACCACAGAAATGGCACTGGAATTAAATACAAAAGGCACAATGCCGCCTTAAGTACAAGAATGGAGACTCTTCTTACAGTCGGTGCTTTGAGCATTCCCTGTGAGACCAGTATTAGTTTCCGCTACACTTCTGCAGGTTCAGTTTATTCCTTGGACCTTCACATTGACGATGAAACACAGAAATGGCATCGGAATTAAATACAAAAGGCACAATGCCGTCTTAAGTACAAGAATAGAGACTCTTCTTACAGTCGGTGCTTTGAGCATTCCCTGTGAGACCAGTATTAGTTTCCGCTACACCTCTGCAGGTTCAGTTTATTCCTTGGACCTTAACATTGACGATGAAACACAGTAACGGCATCGGAATTAAATGCAAAACGCACAATGCCTCCTTAAGTACAAGAATAGAGACTTTTCTTACAGTCGGTGCTTTGATCATTCCCTGTGTGACCAGTAATGGTATCCGATACACCACTGCAGGTTCAGTGTATTCCTTGGACCTTCACATTGACGATGAAACACGGAAATGGCATCGGAATTAAATAAAAAAGGCACAATGCCGCCTTAAGTACAAGAATAGAGACTCTTCTTACAGTCGGTGCTTTGAGCATTCCCTGTGAGACCAGTAATAGTATCCGATACACCACTGCAGGTTCAATGTATTCCTTGGACCTTCACATTGACGATGAAACACAGGAATCGCATCGGAATTAAATACAAAAGGCACAATGCCGCCTTAAGTACAAGAATAGAGACTCTTCTTACAGTCGGTGCTTTGAGCATTCCCTGTGAGACCAGTAATAGTATCCGATACACCACTGCAGGTTCAAGTGTTCCTTGGACCTTCACATTGACGATGAAACGCAGAAATCGCATCGGAATTAAATGCAAAAGGCACAATGCCGCCTTAAGTACAAGAATTGAGACTCTTCTTACAGTCGGTGCTTTAAGCATTCCCAGTGAGACCAGTATTAGTTTCCGCTACACCTCTGCAGGTTCAGTTTATTCCTTGGACCTTCACATCGACGATGAAACATAGAAATGGCATCGGAATTAAATAGAAAAGGCTCAATGCCGCCTTCAGTAGAAGAATAGAGACTCTTCTTACAGTCGGTGCTTTGAGCATTCCCTGTGAGACCAGTAATAGTATCCGATACACCAATGCAGGTTCAATCTATTCCTTGGACATAAACATTGACGATGAAACACAGAAACAACATCGGAATTAAATACAAACGGCACAATGCTGCCTTAAGTACAAGAATAGAGACTCTTCTTACCGTCGGTGCTTTGAGCATACCCTGTGAGACCAGTATTAGTTTCCGATACACCACTGGAGTTTCAATGAATTCCTTGGACGTTCACATTGACGATAAAACACTGAAATTACATCGGAATTAAATACAGAAGGCACAATGCCGCCTTAAGTACAAGAATAGAGACTCTACTTACAGTCGGTGCTTTGAGCATTCCCTGTGAGACAAGTATTAGTTTCCGATACACCACTGCAGGTTCAATGTATTCCTTGGATCGTCACATTGACGATGAAACACAGAGATGGCATCGGAGTTAAATCCAAAACGCACAATGCCGCCTTAAGTACAAGAATAGGGACTCTTCTTACCGTCGGTGCTTTGAGCATTCCCTGTGAGACCAGTAATAGTATCCGATACACCACTGCAGGTTCAATCTATTCCTTTGACATACACATTGACGATGAAACACAGAAATTACATCGTAATTAAATACAATGGGAACAATGCCGCCTTACGTACAAGAATAGAAACTCTTCTTACCGTCGGTGCTTAGAGCATTCCCTGTGAGACCAGTATTAGTTTCCGATACACCACTGGAGGTTCAATGAATTCCTTGGACCTTCACATTGACGATGAAACACTGAAATTACATCGGAATTAAATACAAAAGGCACAATGCTGCTTTAAGTACAAGAACAGAGACTCTTCTTACAGTCGGTGCTTTGAGCATTCCCTGTGAGACCAGTAATAGAATCCGATACACCACTGCAGGTTCAATCTATTCCTTGGACATACACATTGACGATGAAACACAGAAATTACATCGGAATTAAATACAAAAGGAACAATGCCGCTTTGAGTACAAGAATAGAGACTCTTCTTACCGTCGGTGCTTTGAGCATTCCCTGTGAGACCAGTATTAGTTTCCGATACACCACTGGAGGTTCATTGAATTCCTTGGACCTTTGCATTGACGATGAAACACTGAAATTACATCGGAATTAAATACAAAAGGCACAATGCCGCCTTAAGTAGAAGAATAGAGACTCTTCTTACAGTCGGTGCTTTGAGCATTCCCTGTGAGTCCAATAATAGTATCCGATACACCACTGCAGGTTCAATCTATTCCTTGGACATACACATTGACGATGAAATACAGAAATTACATCGGAATTAAATACAAAAGGAACAATGCCGCCTTAAGTACAAGAATAGAGACTCTTCTTACCGTCGGTGCTTTCAGCATTCCCTGTGAGACCAGTATTAGTTTCCGCTACACCTCTGCAGGTTCAGTTTATTCCTTGGACCTTCACATTGACGATGAAACACAGAAATGGCATCGGAATTAAATACAAAAGGCACAATGCCTCCTTAAGTACAAGAATAGTGGCTCTTCTTACAGTCGGTGCTTTGAGCATTCCCTGTGAGACCAGTAATAGTAACCGATACACCACTGCAGGTTCAATGTATTCCTTGGACATACACATTGACGATGAAACACAGAAATTACATCGGAATTAATTACAAAAGGAACAATGCCGCCTTTAGTACAAGAATGGAGACTCTTCTTACAGTCTGTGCTTTGAGCATTCCCTGTGAGACCAGTATTAGTTTCCGCTACACCTCTGCAGGTTCGGTTTATTCCTTGTACCTTCACATTGACGATGAAACACAGAAATTACATCGGAATTAAATACAAAAGGAACAATGCCGCCTTATGTACAGGAATAGAGACTCTTTTTACTGTCGGTGCTTTGAGCATTCCCTGTGAGACCAGTATTAGTTTCCGATACACAACTGGAGGTTCAATGAATTCCTTGGGCATTCACATTGACGATGAAACACTGAAATTACATCGGAATTGAATACAGAAGCCACAATGCCGCCTTAAGTACAAGAATAGAGACTCTTCTTACAGTCGGTGCCTTGAGCATTCCCTGTGAGACCAGTAATGGTATCCGATACACCACTGCAGGTTGAATAAATTCCTTGGACCTTCACATTGACGATGAAACACAGAAATGGCATCGGAAGTAAATACAAAAGGCACAATGCCGCCTTAAGTACAAGCATAGAGCCTCTTCTTACAGTCGGTGCTTTGAGCATTCCCTGTGAGACCAGTAATAGTATCTGATACACCACTGCAGGTTCAATGTATTTCTTGGACCTTCACATTGACGATGAAACACAGAAATGGCATCGGAATGAAATACAAAAGGCACAATGCCGCCTTAAGTACAAGAATAGAGACTCTTCTTACAGTCGGTGCTTTGAGCATTCCCTGTGAGAACAGTAATAGTATCCGATACACCACTGCAGGTTCAATATATTCCTTGGACCTTCACATTGACGATGAAACCCAGAAATGGCATCGGAATTAAATACAAAATGCACAATGCCGCCATAAGTACAAGAATAGAGACTCTTCTTACAGTCGGTGCTTTGAGCATTCCCTGTGAGACCAGTAATAGGATCCGATACACCACTGCAGGTTCAATGTATTCCTTGGACCTTCACATTGACGATGAAACACAGAAATGGCATCGGAATTAAATACAAAAGGCACAATGCCGCCTTATGTACAAGAATAGAGACTCTTCTTACAGTCGGTGCTTTGAGCATTCCCTGTGAGACCAGTAATAGTATCCGATACACCACTGCAGGTTGAATAAATTCCTTGGACCTTCACATTGACGATGACACACAGAAATTGCATCGGAATTAAATACAAAAGGCACAATACCGCCTTAAGTACAAGAATAGAGACCCTTCTTACAGTCGGTGCTTTGAGCATTCCCTGTGAGACCAATATTAGTTTCCGCTACACCTCTGCAGGTTCAGTATATTCCTCGGACCTTCACATTGACGATGAAACACAGAAATGGCATCGGAATTAAATACAAAAGGCACAATGCCGCCTTAAGTACAAGAATAGAGACTCTTCTTACAGTCAGTGCTTTGAGCATTCCCTGTGAGCCCAGTAATAGTATCCGATACACCACTGCCGGTTCAATGTATTCCTTGCACATACACATTGACGATGAAACACAGAAATCGCATCGGAATTAAATACAAAAGGCACAATGCCGCCTTAAGTACAAGAGTAGAGACTCTTCAAACAGTCGGTGCTTTGAGCATTCCCTGTGAGACCAGTAATAGTATCCGAAAACCACTGCAGGTTCAATGTATTCCTTGGACTTTCACATTGACGATGAACCACAGAAATGGCACTGGAATTAAATACAAAAGGCACAATGCCGCCTTAAGTACAAGAATAGAGATTCTTCTTACAGTCGGTGCTTTGAGCTTTCCCTGTGAGACCAGTATTAGTTTCCGCTACACTTCTGCAGGTTCAGTTTATTCCTTGGATCTTCACATTGACGATGAAACACAGAAATGGCAACGGAATTAAATACAAAAGGCACAATGCCGTCTTAAGTACAAGAATAGAGACTCTTCTTACAGTCGGTGCTTTGAGCATTTCCTGTGAGACCAGTATTAGATTCCGCTACACCTCTGCAGGTTCAGTTTATTTCTTGGACCTTAACACTGACGATGAAACACAGAAATGGCATCGGAATTAAATACAAAAGGCACAATGCCGCCTTAAGTACAAGAATAGAGACTCTTCTTACAGTCGGTGCTTTGATCATTCCCTGTGAGACCAGTAATGGTATCCGATACACCACTGCAGGTTCAATGTATTCCTTGGACCTTCACATTGACGATGAAACACGGAAATGGCATCGGAATTAAATACAAAAGGCACAATGCCGCCTTAAGTACAAGAATAGAGACTCTTCTTACAGTCGGTGCTTTGAGCATTCCCTGTGAGACCAGTAATAGTATCCGATGCACCACTGCAGGTTCAATGTATTCCTTGGACCTTCACATTGACGATGAAACACAGGAATCGCATCGGAATTAAATACAAAAGGCACAAAGCCGCCTTAAGTACAAGAATAGAGACTCTTCTTACAGTAGGTGGTTTGAGCATTCCCTGTGAGACCAGTAATAGTATCCGATACACCACTGCAGGTTCAATGTATTCCTTGGACCTTCACATTGACGATGAAACACAGAAATCGCATCGGAATTGAATACAAAAGGCACAATGCCGCCTTAAGGACAAGAATAGAGACTCTTCTTACAGTCGGTGCTTTGAGCATTCCCTGTGAGACCAGTATTAGTTTCCGCTACACCTCTGCAATTTCAGTTTATTCCTTGGACCTTCACATCGACGATGAAACACAGAAATGGCATCGGAATTAAATAGAAAATGCTCAATGCCGCCTTAAGTAGAAGAATAGAGACTCTTCTTACAGTCGGTGCTTTGAGCATTCCCTGTGAGACCAGTAATAGTATCCGATACACCACTGCAGGTCAATGTATTCCTTGGACCTTCACATTGACGATGAAACACAGAAATCGCATCGGAATCCAATACAAAAGGCACAATGCCGCCTTAAGTACAAGAATAGAGACTCTTCTTACAGTCGGTGCTTTGAGCATTCCCTGTGAGACCAGTAATAGTATCCGATACACCACTGCAGGTTCAATCTATTCCTTGGACATATACATTGACGATGAAACACAGAAATAACATCGGAATTAAATACAAAAGGCACAATGCCGCCTTAAGTACAAGAATAGAGACTCTTCTTACCGTCGGTGCTTTGAGCATTCCCTGTGAGACCAGTATTAGTTTCCGGTACACCACTTGTGGTTCAATGAATTCCTTGGACGTTCACATTGACGATGAAACACTGAAATTACATCGGAATTAAATACAGAAGGCACAATGCCGCCTTAAGTAAAAGAATAGAGACTCTTCTTACCGTCGGTGATTTGAGCATTACCTGTGCGACCAGTATTAGTTTCCGCTACACCTCTGCAGGTTCAGTTTATTCCTTGGACCTTCACATTGGCGAAAAAACACAGAAATGGCATCGGAATTAAATATAAAACGCACAATGCCGCCTTAAGTACAAGAATAGAGACTCTTCTTGCAGTCGGTGCTTTGAGCATTCCCTGTGAGACCAGTAATAGTATCCGATACACCACTGCAAGGTTCAATCTATTCCTTGGACATACACATTGACGATGAAACACAGAAATTACATCGAAATTAAATACAAAAGGAACAATGCTGCCTTAAGTACAAGAATAGAGACTCTTCTTACCGTCGGTGCTTTGAGCATTCCCTGTGAGACCAGTATTAGTTTCCGCTACACCTCTGCAGGTTCAGTTTATTCCTTGGACCTTCACATTGACGATGAAACACAGAAATGGCATCGGAATTAAATACAAAAGGCACAATGCCGCCTTAAGTACAAGAATAGAGACTCTTCTTACAGTCTGTGCTTTGAGCATTCCCTGTGAGACCAGTATTAGTTTCCGCTACACCTCTGCAGGTTCAGTTTATTCTTTGGACCTTCACATTGACGATGAAACACAAAAATGGCATCGGAATTAAATACAAAAGGCACAATGCCGCCTTAAGTACAAGAATAGAGACTCTTCTTACAGTCTCTGCTTTGAGCATTCCCTGTGAGACCAGTATTAGCTTCCGATACACCACTGCAGGTTCAATGTATTCCTTGGACCTTCACATTGACGATGAAACACTGAAATTACAACAGAATTAAATACAAAAGCCATAAAGCCGCCTTAAGTACAAGAATAGAGACTCTTCTTACAGTCGGTGCTGTGAGCATTCCCTGTGAGACCAATAATAGTATCCGATACACCACTGCAGGTTCAATCTATTCTTTGGACATACACATTGACGATGAAACACAGAAATTACATCGGAATTAAATACAAAAGGAACAATGCCGCCTTAAGTACAAGAATACAGACTCTTCTTACCGTCGGTGCTTTGAGCATTCCCTGTGAGACCAGTATTAGTTTCCGATACACCACTGCAGGTTCAATGTATTCCTTGGACCTTCACATTGACGCTGAAACACAGAAATCGCATCGGAATCCAATACAAAAGGCGCAATGCCGCATTAAGTACACGAATAGAGACTCTTCTTACAATCGGTGCTTTGAGCATTCCCAGTGAGACCAGTAATAGTATCCGATACGCCACTGCAGGTTCAATCTATTCCTTGGACATTCACATTGACGATGAAACACTGAAATTACATCGGAATTAAATACAAAAGGCACAATGCCGCATTTAGTACAAGAATAGAGACTCTTCTTACAGTCGGTGCTTTGAGCATTCCCTGTGATACCAGTAATAGTATCCGATACACCACTGCCGGTTCAATCTATTCCTTGGACATACACATTGACGATGAAACACAGAAATGGCATCGGAATTAAATACAAAAGGCACAATGCTGCCTTAAGTACAAGAATAGAGACTCTTCCTACAGTCGGTGCTTTGAGCATTCCCTGTGAGACCAGTATTAGTTTCCGATACACCACTGCAGGTGCAATGTATTCCTTGGACCTTCACATTGACGATGAAACACAGATATGGTATCGGAATTAAATCCAAAACGAACAATGCCGCCTTGAGTACAAGAATAGAGACTCTTCTTACAGTCGGTGCTTTGTGCATTCCCTGTGAGACCAGTAATAGTATCCGATACACCACTGCAGGTTCAATCTATTCCTTGGACATACACATTGACGATGAAACACAGAAATTACATCGGAATTAAATACAAAAGGAACAATGCCGCCTTAAGTACAAGAATAGAGACTCTTCTTACCGTCGGTGCTTTGAGCATTCCCTGTGAGACCAGTATTAGTTTCCGCTACACCTCTGCAGGTTAAGTTTATTCCTTGGACCTTCACATTGACGATGAAACACAGAAATGGCATCGGAATTAATTACAAAAGGCACAATGCCGCCTTAAGTACAAGAATAGAGACTCTTCTTACAGTCTTTGCTTTGAGCATTCCCTGTGAGACCAGTATTAGTTTCCGCTACACCTCTGCAGGTTCAGTTTATTCTTTGGACCTTCACATTGACGATAAAACACAGAAATAGCATCGGAAATAAATACAAAAGGCACAATGCCGCCTTAAGTACAGGAATAGAGACTCTCCTTACAGTCTCTGCTTTGAGCATTCCCTGTGAGGCCAGTATTAGTTTCCGATACACCAATGCAGGTTCAATGTATTCCTTGGACCTTCACATTGACGATGAAACACTGAATTACATCGGAATTAAATAAAAAGGCACAATGCCGCCTTAAGTAAAAGAATAGAGACTCTTCTTACAGTCGGTGCTTTGAGCATTCAGTGTGAGACCAGTAATAGTATCCGATACACCACTGCAGGTTCAATCTATTCTTTGGACATACACATTGACGATGAAACACAGAAATTACATCGGAATTAAATACAAAAGGAACAATGAAGCCTTAAGTACAAGAATAGAGACACTTCTTACCGTCGGTGCTTTGAGCGTTCCCTGTGAGACCAGTATTAGTTTCCGATACACCACTGCAGGTTCAATGTATTCCTTGGACATACACATTGACGATGAAACACAGAAAATACATCGGAATTAATTACAAAAGGAACAATGCCGCCTTTAGTACAAGAATAGAGACTCTTCTTACAGTCTGTGCTTTGAGCATTCCCTGTGAGACCAGTATTAGTTTCCGCTACACCTCTGCAGGTTCAGTTTATTCCTTGGACCATCACATTGACGATGAAACACAGAAATCGCATCGGAATTAAATACAAAAGGCACAATGCCGCCTTAAGTACAAGAATAGAGACTCTTCTTACAGTCGGTGCTTTCAGCATTCCCTGTGAGACCAGTAATAGTATCCGATACACCACTGCAGGTTCAATCTATTCCGTGGACATACACATTGACGATGAAACACAGAAATTACATCGGAATTAAATACAAAGGAACAATGCCGCCTTAAGTACAGGAATAGAGACCCTTTTTACCGTCGGTGCTTTGAGCATTCCCTTGAGACCAGTATTAGTTTCCGATACACCACTGGAGGTTCAATGAATTCCTTGGACATTCATATTGACGATGAAACACTGAAATTACATCGGAATCAAATACAATAGGCACAATGCCGCCTTAAGTACAAGAATAGAGACTCTTCTTACAGTCGGCGCTTTGAGCATTCCCAGTGAGACCAGTATTAGTTTCCGATACACCACTGCAGGTTCAATGTATTCCTTGGACCTTCACATTGACGATGAAACACAGAAATAGCATCGGAATTAAATCCAAAACGCACAATGCCACCTTAAGTACAAGAATAGAGACTCTTCTTACAGTCGGTGCTTTGAGCATTCCCTGTGAGACCAGTATTAGTTTCCGTTACACCTCTGCAGGTTCAGTTTATTCCTTGGACCTTCACATTGACGATGAAACACAGAAATGGCATCGGAATTAAATACAAAAGGAACAATGCCGCCTTAAGTACAAGAATAGAGACTCTTCTTACAGTCTGTGCTTTGAGCATTCCCTGTGAGACCAGTATTAGTTTCCGCTACACCTCTGCAGGTTCAGTTTATTCTTTGGACCTTCAGATTGACGATGAAACACAGAAATGGCATCGGAATTAAATACAAAAGGCACAATGATGCCTTAAGTACAAGAATAGAGACTCTTCTTACAGTCTCTGCTTTGAGCATTCCCTGGGAGACCAGTATAAGTTTCCGATACACCACTGCTGGTTCAATGTATTCCTTGGACCTTCACATTGACGATGAAACACTGAAATTACATCGGAATTAAATACAAAAGGCACAATGCCGCATTAAGTACAAGAATAGAGACTTTTCTTACAATCGGTGCTTTGAGCATTCCCAGTGAGACCAGTAATAGTATCCGATACACCACCGCAGGTTCAATCTATTCCTTGGACATACACATTGACGATGAAACACAGAAATGGCATCGGTATTAAATACAAAAGGCACAATGCCGCCTTAAGTACAGGAATAGAGACTCTTCTTACAGTCGGTGCTTTGAGCATTCCCTGTGAGACCAGTAATAGTATCCGATACACCACTGCAGGTTCAATCTATTCCTTGGACATACACATTGGCGATGAAACACAGAAATTACATCGGAAGTAAATACAAAAAGAACAATGCCGCCTGAAGTACAAGAATTGAGACTCTTCTTACCGTCGGTGATTTGAGCATTCCCTGTGAGATCAGTATTAGTTTCCGATACACCACTGGAGGTTCAATGAATTCCTTGGACATTCACATTGACGATGAAACACTGAAATTACATCGGAATTAAATACAAAAGGCACAATGCCGCCTTAAGTACAAGAATAGAGACTCTTCTTACAGTCGGTGCTTTGAGCATTCCCTGTGATACCAGTAATAGTATCCGATACACCACTGCAGGTTCAATCTATTCCTTGGACATACACACTGACGATGAAACACAGAAATGGCATCGGAATTAAATCCAAAACGAACAATGCCGCCTTGAGTACAAGAATAGAGACTCTTCGTACAGTCGGTGCTTTGAGCATTCCCTGTGAGACCAGTAATAGTATCCGATACACCACTGCAGGTTCAATCTATTCCTTGGACATACACACTGACGATGAAACACAGAAATTACATCGGAATTAAATACAATAGGAACAATGCCGCCTTAAGTACAAGAATAGAGACTCTTCTTACCGTCGGTGCTTTGAGCATTCCCTGTGAGACCAGTATTAGTTTCCGCTACACCTCTGCAGGTTAAGTTTATTCCTTGGACCTTCACATTGACGATGAAACACAGAAATGGCATCGGAATTAATTACAAAAGGCACAATGCCGCCTTAAGTACAAGAATAGAGACTCTTCTCACAGTCTTTGCTTTGAGCAATCCCTGTGAGACCAGTATTAGTTTCCGCTACACCTCTGCAGGTTCAGTTTATTCCTTTGACCTTCACATTCACGATGAAACACAGAAATGGCATCGGAATTAAATACAAAAGGAACAATGCCGCCTTAAGTACAAGAATAGAGACTCTTCTTACAGTCTGTGCTTTGAGCATTCCCTGTGAGACCAGTATTAGTTTCCGCTACACCTCTGCAGGTTCAGTTTATTCTTTGGACCTTCACATTGACGATGAAACACAGAAATGGCATCGGAATTAAATACAAAAGGCACAATGCCGCCTTAAGTACAAGAATAGAGACTCTTCTTACAGTCTCTGCTTTGAGCATTCCCTGGGAGACCAGTATTAGTTTCCGATACACCACTGCTGGTTCAATGTATTCCTTGGACCTTCACATTGACGATGAAACACTGAAATTACATCGGAATTAAATACAAAAGGCACAATGCCGCATTAAGTACAAGAATAGAGACACTTCTTCCAATCGGTGCTTTGAGCATTCCTAGTGAGACCAGTATTAGTTTCCGATACACCACTGCAGGTTCAATGTATTCCTTGGACCTTCACATTGACGATGAAACACAGAAATAGCATCGGAATTAAATCCAAAACGCACAATGCCACCTTAAGTACAAGAATAGAGACTCTTCTTACAGTCGGTGCTTCGAGCATTCCCTGTGAGACCAGTATTAGTTTCCGCTACACCTCAGCAGGTTCAGTTTATTCCTTGGACCTTCACATTGACGATGAAACACAGAAATGGCATCGGAATTAAATACAAAAGGAACAATGCCGCCTTAAGTACAAGAATAGAGACTCTTCTTACAGTCTGTGCTTTGAGCATTCCCTGTGAGACCAGTATTAGTTTCCGCTACACCTCTGCAGGTTCAGTTTATTCTTTGGACCTTCACATTGACGATGAAACACAGAAATGGCATCGGAATTAAATACAAAAGGCACAATGCCGCCTTAAGTACAAGAATAGAGACTCTTCTTACAGTCTCTGCTTTGAGCATTCCCTGGGAGACCAGTATAAGTTTCCGATACACCACTGCTGGTTCAATGTATTCCTTGGACCTTCACATTGACGATGAAACACTGAAATTACATCGGAATTAAATACAAAAGGCACAATGCCGCATTAAGTACAAGAATAGAGACTCTTCTTACAATCGGTGCTTTGAGCATTCCCTGTGAGATCAGTATTAGTTTCCCATACACCACTGGAGGTTCAATGAATTCCTTGGACATTCACATTGACGATGAAACACTGAAATTACATCGGAATTGAATACAAAAGGCACAATGCCGCCTTAAGTACAAGAATAGAGACTCTTCTTACAGTCGGTGCTTTGAGCATTCCCTGTGATACCAGTAATAGTATCCGATACACCACTGCAGGTTCAATCTATTCCTTGGACATACACACTGACGATGAAACACAGAAATGGCATCGGAATTAAATCCAAAACGAACAATGCCGCCTTGAGTACAAGAATAGAGACTCTTCGTACAGTCGGTGCTTTGAGCATTCCCTGTGAGACCAGTAATAGTATCCGATACACCACTGCAGGTTCAATCTATTCCTTGGACATACACACTGACGATGAAACACAGAAATTACATCGGATTAAATACAATAGGAACAATGCCGCCTTAAGTACAAGAATAGAGACTCTTCTTACCGTCGGTGCTTTGAGCATTCCCTGTGAGACCAGTATTAGTTTCCGCTACACCTCTGCAGGTTAAGTTTATTCCTTGGACCTTCACATTGACGATGGAACACAGAAATGGCATCGGAATTTATTACAAAAGGCACAATGCCGCCTTAAGTACAAGAATAGAGACTCTTCTCACAGTCTTTGCTTTGAGCAATCCCTGTGAGACCAGTATTAGTTTCCGCTACACCTCTGCAGGTTCAGTTTATTCCTTGGACCTTCACATTGACGATGAAACACAGAAATGGCATCGGAATTAAATACAAAAGGAACAATGCCGCCTTAAGTACAAGAATAGAGACTCTTCTTACAGTCTGTGCTTTGAGCATTCCCTGTGAGACCAGTATTAGTTTCCGCTACACCTCTGCAGGTTCAGTTTATTCTTTGGACCTTCACATTGACGATGAAACACAGAAATGGCATCGGAATTAAATACAAAAGGCACAATGCCGCCTTAAGTACAAGAATAGAGACTCTTCTTACAGTCTCTGCTTTGAGCATTCCCTGGGAGACCAGTATTAGTTTCCGATACACCACTGCTGGTTCAATGTATTCCTTGGACCTTCACATTGACGATGAAACACTGAAATTACATCGGAATTAAATACAAAAGGCACAATGCCGCATTAAGTACAAGAATAGAGACTCTTCTTACAATCGGTGCTTTGAGCATTCCCAGTGAGACCAGTAATAGTATCCGATACACCACCGCAGGTTCAATCTATTCCTTGGACATACACATTGACGATGAAACACAGAAATGGCATCGGTATTAAATACAAAAGGCACAATGCCGCTTTAAGTACAGGAATAGAGACTCTTCTTACAGTCGGTGCTTTGAGCATTCCCTGTGAGACCAGTAATAGTATCCGATACACCACTGCAGGTTCAATCTATTCCTTGGACATACACATTGACGATGAAACACAGAAATTACATCGGAAGTAAATACAAAAGGAACAATGCCGCCTGAAGTACAAGAATTGAGACTCTTCTTACCGTCGGTGATTTGAGCATTCCCTGTGAGATCAGTATTAGTTTCCGATACACCACTGGAGGTTCAATGAATTCCTTGGACATTCACATTGACGATGAAACACTGAAATTACATCGGAATTAAATACAAAAGGCACAATGCCGCCTTAAGTACAAGAATAGAGACTCTTCTTACAGTCGGTGCTTTGAGCATTCCCTGTGATACGAGTAATAGTATCCGATACTCCACGGCAGGTGCAATGTATTCCTTGGACCTTCACATTGACGATGAAACACAGATATGGCATCGGAATTAAATCCAAAACGAACAATGCCGCCTTGAGTACAAGAATAGAGACTCTTCTTACAGTCGGTGCTTTGAGCATTTCCTGTGAGACCAGTAATAGTATCCGATACACCACTGCAGGTTCAATCTATTCCTTGGACATACACATTGACGATGAAACACAGAAATTACATCGGAATTAAATACAAAAGGAACAATGCCGCCTTAAGTACAAGAATAGAGACTCTTCTTACCGTCGGTGCTTTGAGCATTCCCTGTGAGACCAGTATTAGTTTCCGCTACACCTCTGCAGGTTAAGTTTATTCCTTGGACCTTCACATTGACGATGAAACACAGAAATGGCATCGGAATTAATTACAAAAGGCACAATGCCGCCTTAAGTACAAGAATAGAGACTCTTCTTACAGTCTTTGCTTTGAGCATTCCCTGTGAGACCAGTATTAGTTTCCGCTACACCTCTGCAAGTTCAGTTTATTCTTTGGACCTTCACATTGACGATAAAACACAGAAATAGCATCGGAATTAAATACAAAAGGCACAATATCGCCTTAAGTACAGGAATAGAGACTCTCCTTACAGTCTCTGCTTTGAGCATTCCCTGTGAGGCCAGTATTAGTTTCCGATACACCAATGCAGGTTCAATGTATTCCTTGGACCTTCACATTGACGATGAAACACTGAATTACATCGGAATTAAATAAAAAGGCACAATGCCGCCTTAAGTAAAAGAATAGAGACTCTTCTTACAGTCGGTGCTTTGAGCATTCCCTGTGAGACCAGTAATAGTATCCGATACACCACTGCAGGTTCAATCTATTCTTTGGACATACACATTGACGATGAAACACAGAAAATACATCGGAATTAATTACAAAAGGAACAATGCCGCCTTTAGTACAAGAATAGAGACTCTTCTTACAGTCTGTGCTTTGAGCATTCCCTGTGAGACCAGTATTAGTTTCCGCTACACCTCTGCAGGTTCAGTTTATTCCTTGGACCATCACATTGACGATGAAACACAGAAATCGCATCGGAATTAAATACAAAAGGCACAATGCCGCCTTAAGTACAAGAATAGAGACTCTTCTTACAGTCGGTGCTTTCAGCATTCCCTGTGAGACCAGTAATAGTATCTGATACACCACTGCAGGTTCAATCTATTCCGTGGACATATACATTGACGATGAAACACAGAAAATACATCGGAATTAAATACAAAGGAACAATGCCGCCTTAAGTACAGGAATAGAGACCCTTTTTACCGTCGGTGCTTTGAGCATTCCCTGTGAGACCAGTATTAGTTTCCGATACACCACTGGAGGTTCAGTGAATTCCTTGGACATTCATATTGACGATGAAACACTGAAATTACATCGGAATCAAATACAATAGGCACAATGCCGCCTTAAGTACAAGAATAGAGACTCTTCTTACAGTCGGCGCTTTGAGCATTCCCAGTGAGACCAGTATTAGTTTCCGATACACCACTGCAGGTTCAATGTATTCCTTGGACCTTCACATTGACGATGAAACACAGAAATAGCATCGGAATTAAATCCAAAACGCACAATGCCACCTTAAGTACAAGAATAGAGACTCTTCTTACAGTCGGTGCTTTGAGCATTCCCTGTGAGACCAGTAATAGTATCCGATTTAGCACTGCAGGTTCAATGTATTCCTTGGACATACACATTGACGCTGAAACACAGAAATTACATCGGAATTAAATACAAAAGGAACAATGCCGCCGTAAGTACAAGAATAGAGAGTCTTCTTACCGTCGGTGCTTTGAGCATTCCCTGTGAGACCAGTATTAGTTTCCGATACACCACTGGAGGTTCAATGAATTCCTTGGACATTCATATTGACGATGAAACACTGAAATTACATCGGAATCAAATACAAAAGGCACAATGCCGCCTTAAGTACAAGAATAGAGACTCTTCTTACGGTCGGCGCTTTGAGCATTCCCAGTGAGACCAGTATTAGTTTCCGATACACCACTGCAGGTTCAATGTATTCCTTGGACCTTCACATTGACGATGAAACACAGAAATAGCATCGGAATTAAATCCAAAACGCACTATGCCACCTTAAGTACAAGAATAGAGACTCTTCTTACAGTCGGTGCTTTGAGCATTCCCTGTGAGACCAGTATTAGTTTCCGCTACACCTCTGCAGGTTCAGTTTATTCCTTGGACCTTCACATTGACGATGAAACACAGAAATGGCATCGGAATTAAATACAAAAGGAACAATGCCGCCTTAAGTACAAGAATAGAGACTCTTCTTACAGTCTGTGCTTTGAGCATTCCCTGTGAGACCAGTATTAGTTTCCGCTACACCTCTGCAGGTTCAGTTTATTCTTTGGACCTTCACATTGACGATGAAACACAGAAATGGCATCGGAATTAAATACAAAAGGCACAATGCCGCCTTAAGTACAAGAATAGAGACTCTTCTTACAATCTCTGCTTTGAGCATTCCCTGGGAGACCAGTATTAGTTTCCGATACACCACTGCTGGTTCAATGTATTCCTTGGACCTTCACATTGACGATGAAACACTGAAATTACATCGGAATTAAATACAAAAGGCACAATGCCGCATTAAGTACAAGAATAGAGACTCTTCTTACAATCGGTGCTTTGAGCATTCCCAGTGAGACCAGTAATAGTATCCGATACACCACCGCAGGTTCAATCTATTCCTTGGACATACACATTGACGATGAAACACAGAAATGGCATCGGTATTAAATACAAAAGGCACAATGCCGCCTTAAGTACAGGAATAGAGACTCTTCTTACAGTCGGTGCTTTGAGCATTCCCTGTGAGACCAGTAATAGTATCCGATACACCACTGCAGGTTCAATCTATTCCTTGGACATACACATTGACGATGAAACACAGAAATTACATCGGAAGTAAATACAAAAGGAACAATGCCGCCTGAAGTACAAGAATCGAGACTCTTCTTACCGTCGGTGATTTGAGCATTCCCTGTGAGATCAGTATTAGTTTCCGATACACCACTGGAGGTTCAATGAATTCCTTGGACATTCACATTGACGATGAAACACTGAAATTACATCGGAATTAAATACAAAATGCACAATGCCGCCTTAAGTACAAGAATAGAGACTCTTCTTACAGTCGGTGCTTTGAGCATTCCCTGTGATACCAGTAATAGTATCCGATACACCACTGCAGGTTCAATCTTTTCCTTGGACATACACACTGACGATGAAACACAGAAATGGCATCGGAATTAAATACAAAAGGCACAATGCCGCCTTAAGTACAAGAATAGAGACTCTTCCTACTGTCGGTGCTTTGAGCATTCCCTGTGAGACCAGTATTAGTTTCCGATACACCACTGCAGGTTCAATGTATTCCTTGGACCTTCACATTGACGATGAAACACAGAAATGGCATCGGAATTACATAAAAAAGGCACAATGCCGCCTTAAGTACAAGAATAGATACTCTTCTTACAGTCGGTGCTTTGAGCATTCCCAGTGAGACCAGTATTAGTTTCCGATACACCACTGCAGGTTCAATGTATTCCTTGGACCTTCACATTGACGATGAAACACAGAAATGGCATCGGAATTAAATCCAAAACGAACAATGCCGCCTTAAGTACAAGAATAGAGACTCTTCTTACTGTCGGTGCTTTGTGCATTCCCTGTGAGACCAGTAATAGTATCCGATACACCACTGCAGGTTCAATCTATTCCTTGGACATACACATTGACGATGAAACACAGAAATTACATCGGAATTAAATACAAAAGGAACAATGCCGCCTTAAGTACAAGAATAGAGACTCTTCTTACCGTCGGTGCTTTGAGCATTCATGTGAGACCAGTATTAGGTACCGCTACACCTCTGCATGTTAAGTTCATTCCTTGGACCTTCACATTGACGATGAAGCACAGAAATGGCATCGGAATTAAATACAAAAGGCACAATGCCGCCTTAAGTACAAGAATAGAGACTCTTCTTACAGTCTTTGCTTTGAGCATTCCCTGTGAGACCAGTATTAGTTTCCGCTACACCTCTGCAGGTTCAGTTTATTTTTTGGACCTTCACATTGACGATGAAACACAGATATGGCATCGGAATTAAATACAAAAGGCACAATGCCGCCTTAAGTACAAGAATAGAGACTCTTCTTACAGTCTCTGCTTTGAGCATTTTCTGGGAGACCAGTATTAGTTTCCGATACACCACTGCTGGTTCAATGTATTCCTTGGACCTTCACATTGACGATGAAACACTAAAATTACATCGGAATTAAATACAAAAGGCACAATGCCGCATTAAGTACAAGAATAGAGACTCTTCTTACAATCGGTGCTTTGAGCATTCCCAGTGAGACCAGTAATAGTATCCGATACACCACCGCAGGTTCAATCTATTCCTTGGACATACACATTGACGATGAAACACAGAAATGGCATCGGTATTAAATACAAAAGGCACAATGCCGCCTTAAGTACAGGAATAGAGACTCTTCTTACAGTCGGTGCTTTGAGCATTCCCTGTGAGACCAGTAATAGTATCCGATACACCACTGCAGGTTCAATCTATTCCTTGGACATACACATTGACGATGAAACACAGAAATTACATCGGAAGTAAATACAAAAGGAACAATGCCGCCTGAAGTACAAGAATTGAGACTCTTCTTACCGTCGGTGATTTGAGCATTCCCTGTGAGATCAGTATTAGTTTCCGATACACCACTGGAGGTTCAATGAATTCCTTGGACATTCACATTGACGATGAAACACTGAAATTACATCGGAATTAAATACAAAAGGCACAATGCCGCCTTAAGTACAAGAATAGAGACTCTTCTTACAGTCGGTGCTTTGAGCATTCCCTGTGATACCAGTAATAGTATCCGATACACCACTGCAGGTGCAATGTATTCCTTGGACCTTCACATTGACGATGAAACACAGATATGGCATCGGAATTAAATCCAAAACGAACAATGCCGCCTTGAGTACAAGAATAGAGACTCTTCTTACAGTCGGTGCTTTGAGCATTTCCTGTGAGACCAGTAATAGTATCCGATACACCACTGCAGGTTCAATCTATTCCTTGGACATACACATTGACGATGAAACACAGAAATTACATCGGAATTAAATACAAAAGGAACAATGCCGCCTTAAGTACAAGAATAGAGACTCTTCTTACCGTCGGTGCTTTGAGCATTCCCTGTGAGACCAGTATTAGTTTCCGCTACACCTCTGCAGGTTAAGTTTATTCCTTGGACCTTCACATTGACGATGAAACACAGAAATGGCATCGGAATTAATTACAAAAGGCACAATGCCGCCTTAAGTACAAGAATAGAGACTCTTCTTACAGTCTTTGCTTTGAGCATTCCCTGTGAGACCAGTATTAGTTTCCGCTACACCTCTGCAAGTTCAGTTTATTCTTTGGACCTTCACATTGACGATAAAACACAGAAATAGCATCGGAATTAAATACAAAAGGCACAATGCCGCCTTAAGTACAGGAATAGAGACTCTCCTTACAGTCTCTGCTTTGAGCATTCCCTGTGAGGCCAGTATTAGTTTCCGATACACCAATGCGGGTTCAATGTATTCCTTGAACCTTCACATTGACGATGAAACACTGAATTACATCGGAATTAAATAAAAAGGCACAATGCCGCCTTAAGTAAAAGAATAGAGACTCTTCTTACAGTCGGTGCTTTGAGCATTCCCTGTGAGACCAGTAATAGTATCCGATACACCACTGCAGGTTCAATCTATTCTTTGGACATACACATTGACGATGAAACACAGAAAATACATCGGAATTAATTACAAAAGGAACAATGCCGCCTTTAGTACAAGAATAGAGACTCTTCTTACAGTCTGTGCTTTGAGCATTCCCTGTGAGACCAGTATTAGTTTCCGCTACACCTCTGCAGGTTCAGTTTATTCCTTGGACCATCACATTGACGATGAAACACAGAAATCGCATCGGAATTAAATACAAAAGGCACAATGCCGCCTTAAGTACAAGAATAGAGACTCTTCTTACAGTCGGTGCTTTCAGCATTCCCTGTGAGACCAGTAATAGTATCTGATACACCACTGCAGGTTCAATCTATTCCGTGGACATACACATTGACGATGAAACACAGAAAATACATCGGAATTAAATACAAAGGAACAATGCCGCCTTAAGTACAGGAATAGAGACCCTTTTTACCGTCGGTGCTTTGAGCATTCCCTGTGAGACCAGTATTAGTTTCCGATACACCACTGGAGGTTCAGTGAATTCCTTGGACATTCATATTGACGATGAAACACTGAAATTACATCGGAATCAAATACAATAGGCACAATGCCGCCTTAAGTACAAGAATAGAGACTCTTCTTACAGTCGGCGCTTTGAGCATTCCCAGTGAGACCAGTATTAGTTTCCGATACACCACTGCAGGTTCAATGTATTCCTTGGACCTTCACATTGACGATGAAACACAGAAATAGCATCGGAATTAAATCCAAAACGCACAATGCCACCTTAAGTACAAGAATAGAGACTCTTCTTACAGTCGGTGCTTTGAGCATTCCCTGTGAGACCAGTAATAGTATCCGATTTAGCACTGCAGGTTCAATGTATTCCTTGGACATACACATTGACGTTGAAACACAGAAATTACATCGGAATTAAATACAAAAGGAACAATGCCGCCGTAAGTACAAGAATAGAGAGTCTTCTTACCGTCGGTGCTTTGAGCATTCCCTGTGAGACCAGTATTAGTTTCCGATACACCACTGGAGGTTCAATGAATTCCTTGGACATTCATATTGACGATGAAACACTGAAATTACATCGGAATCAAATACAAAAGGCACAATGCCGCCTTAAGTACAAGAATAGAGACTCTTCTTACGGTCGGCGCTTTGAGCATTCCCAGTGAGACCAGTATTAGTTTCCGATACACCACTGCAGGTTCAATGTATTCCTTGGACCTTCACATTGACGATGAAACACAGAAATAGCATCGGAATTAAATCCAAAACGCACTATGCCACCTTAAGTACAAGAATAGAGACTCTTCTTACAGTCGGTGCTTTGAGCATTCCCTGTGAGACCAGTATTAGTTTCCGCTACACCTCTGCAGGTTCAGTTTATTCCTTGGACCTTCACATTGACGATGAAACACAGAAATGGCATCGGAATTAAATACAAAAGGGACAATGCCGCCTTAAGTACAAGAATAGAGACTCTTCTTACAGTCTGTGCTTTGAGCATTCCCTGTGAGACCAGTATTAGTTTCCGCTACACCTCTGCAGGTTCAGTTTATTCTTTGGACCTTCACATTGACGATGAAACACAGAAATGGCATCGGAATTAAATACAAAAGGCACAATGCCGCCTTAAGTACAAGAATAGAGACTCTTCTTACAATCTCTGCTTTGAGCATTCCCTGGGAGACCAGTATTAGTTTCCGATACACCACTGCTGGTTCAATGTATTCCTTGGACCTTCACATTGACGATGAAACACTGAAATTACATCGGAATTAAATACAAAAGGCACAATGCCGCATTAAGTACAAGAATAGAGACTCTTCTTACAATCGGTGCTTTGAGCATTCCCAGTGAGACCAGTAATAGTATCCGATACACCACCGCAGGTTCAATCTATTCCTTGGACATACACATTGACGATGAAACACAGAAATGGCATCGGTATTAAATACAAAAGGCACAATGCCGCCTTAAGTACAGGAATAGAGACTCTTCTTACAGTCGGTGCTTTGAGCATTCCCTGTGAGACCAGTAATAGTATCCGATACACCACTGCAGGTTCAATCTATTCCTTGGACATACACATTGACGATGAAACACAGAAATTACATCGGAAGTAAATACAAAAGGAACAATGCCGCCTGAAGTACAAGAATTGAGACTCTTCTTACCGTCGGTGATTTGAGCATTCCCTGTGAGATCAGTATTAGTTTCCGATACACCACTGGAGGTTCAATGAATTCCTTGGACATTCACATTGACGATGAAACACTGAAATTACATCGGAATTAAATACAAAATGCACAATGCCGCCTTAAGTACAAGAATAGAGACTCTTCTTACAGTCGGTGCTTTGAGCATTCCCTGTGATACCAGTAATAGTATCCGATACACCACTGCAGGTTCAATCTATTCCTTGGACATACACACTGACGATGAAACACAGAAATGGCATCGGAATTAAATACAAAAGGCACAATGCCGCCTTAAGTACAAGAATAGAGACTCTTCCTACTGTCGGTGCTTTGAGCATTCCCTGTGAGACCAGTATTAGTTTCCGATACACCAATGCAGGTTCAATGTATTCCTTGGACCTTCACATTGACGATGAAACACAGAAATGGCATCGGAATTACATAAAAAAGGCACAATGCCGCCTTAAGTACAAGAATAGATACTCTTCTTACAGTCGGTGCTTTGAGCATTCCCGGTGAGACCAGTATTAGTTTCCGATACACCACTGCAGGTTCAGTTTATTCCTTGGACCTTCACATTGACGATGAAACACAGAAATGGCATCGGAATTAAATACAAAAGGAACAATGCCGCCTTAAGTACAAGAATAGAGACTCTTCTTACAGTCTGTGCTTTGAGCATTCCCTGTGAGACCAGTATTAGTTTCCGCTACACCTCTGCAGGTTCAGTTTATTCTTTGGACCTTCACATTGACGATGAAACACAGAAATGGCATCGGAATTAAATACAAAAGGCACAATGCCGCCTTAAGTACAAGAATAGAGACTCTTCTTACAATCTCTGCTTTGAGCATTCCCTGGGAGACCAGTATTAGTTTCCGATACACCACTGCTGGTTCAATGTATTCCTTGGACCTTCACATTGACGATGAAACACTGAAATTACATCGGAATTAAATACAAAAGGCACAATGCCGCATTAAGTACAAGAATAGAGACTCTTCTTACAATCGGTGCTTTGAGCATTCCCAGTGAGACCAGTAATAGTATCCGATACACCACCGCAGGTTCAATCTATTCCTTGGACATACACATTGACGATGAAACACAGAAATGGCATCGGTATTAAATACAAAAGGCACAATGCCGCCTTAAGTACAGGAATAGAGACTCTTCTTACAGTCGGTGCTTTGAGCATTCCCTGTGAGACCAGTAATAGTATCCGATACACCACTGCAGGTTCAATCTATTCCTTGGACATACACATTGACGATGAAACACAGAAATTACATCGGAAGTAAATACAAAAGGAACAATGCCGCCTGAAGTACAAGAATTGAGACTCTTCTTACCGTCGGTGATTTGAGCATTCCCTGTGAGATCAGTATTAGTTTCCGATACACCACTGGAGGTTCAATGAATTCCTTGGACATTCACATTGACGATGAAACACTGAAATTACATCGGAATTAAATGCAAAATGCACAATGCCGCCTTAAGTACAAGAATAGAGACTCTTCTTACAGTCGGTGCTTTGAGCATTCCCTGTGATACCAGTAATAGTATCCGATACACCACTGCAGGTTCAATCTATCCCTTGGACATACACACTGACGATGAAACACAGAAATGGCATCGGAATTAAATACAAAAGGCACAATGCCGCCTTAAGTACAAGAATAGAGACTCTTCCTACTGTCGGTGCTTTGAGCATTCCCTGTGAGACCAGTATTAGTTTCCGATACACCACTGCAGGTTCAATGTATTCCTTGGACCTTCACATTGACGATGAAACACTGAAATGGCATCGGAATTAAATCCAAAACGAACAATGCCGCCTTAAGTAAGAGAATAGAGACTCTTCTTACTGTCGGTGCTTTGTGCATTCCCTGTGAGACCAGTAATAGTATCCGATACACCACTGCAGGTTCAATCTATTCCTTGGACATACACATTGACGATGAAACACAGAAATTACATCGGAATTAAATACAAAAGGAACAATGCCGCCTTAAGTACAAGAATAGAGACTCTTCTTACCGTCGGTGCTTTGAGCATTCCCTGTGAGACCAGTATTAGGTACCGCTACACCTCTGCATGTTAAGTTCATTCCTTGGACCTTCACATTGACGATGAAGCACAGAAATGGCATCGGAATTAAATACAAAAGGCACAATGCCGCCTTAAGTACAAGAATAGAGACTCTTCTTACAGTCTTTGCTTTGAGCATTCCCTGTGAGACCAGTATTAGTTTCCGCTACACCTCTGCAGGTTCAGTTTATTTTTTGGACCTTCACATTGACGATGAAACACAGATATGGCATCGGAATTAAATACAAAAGGGACAATGCCGCCTTAAGTACAAGAATAGAGACTCTTCTTACAGTCTCTGCTTTGAGCATTCCCTGTGAGACCAGTATTAGTTTCCGATACACCACTGCAGGTTCAATGTATTCCTTGGACCTTCACATTGACGATGAAACACAGAATTTACATCGGAATTAAAAAAAAAAGAACAATGCTGCCTTAAGTACAAGAATAGAGACTCTTCTTACCGTCGGTGCTTTGAGCATTACCTGTGACCCCAGTATTAGTTTCCGCTACACCTCTGCAGGTTCAGTTTATTCCTTGGACCTTCACATTGACGATGAAACACAGAAATGGCATCGGAATTAAATACAAAAGGAACAATGGCGCCTTAAGTACAAGAATAGAGACTCTTCTTACCGTCGGTGCTTTGAGTATTCCCTGTGAGGCCAGTATTAGTTTCCGCTACACCTCTGCAGGTTAAGTTTATTCCTTGGACCTTCACATTGACGATGAAACACAGAAATGGCATCGGAATTAATTACAAAAGGCACAATGCCGCCTTAAGTACAAGAATAGAGACTCTTCTCACAGTCTTTGCTTTGAGCAATCCCTGTGAGACCAGTATTAGTTTCCGTTACACCTCTGCAGGTTCAGTTTATTCCTTGGACCTTCACATTGACGATGAAACACAGAAATGGCATCGGAATTAAATACAAAAGGAACAATGCCGCCTTAAGTACAAGAATAGAGACTCTTCTTACAGTCTGTGCTTTGAGCATTCCCTGTGAGACCAGTATTAGTTTCCGCTACACCTCTGCAGGTTCAGTTTATTCTTTGGACCTTCACATTGACGATGAAACACAGAAATGGCATCGGAATTAAATACAAAAGGCACAATGCCGCCTTAAGTACAAGAATAGAGACTCTTCTTACAGTCTCTGCTTTGAGCATTCCCTGGGAGACCAGTATTAGTTTCCGATACACCACTGCTGGTTCAATGTATTCCTTGGACCTTCACATTGACGATGAAACACTGAAATTACATCGGAATTAAATACAAAAGTCACAATGCCGCATTAAGTACAAGAATAGAGACTCTTCTTACAATCGGTGCTTTGAGCATTCCCAGTGAGACCAGTAATAGTATCCGATACACCACCGCAGGTTCAATCTATACCTTGGACATACACATTGACGATGAAACACAGAAATGGCATCGGTATTAAATACAAAAGGCACAATGCCGCCTTAAGTACAGGAATAGAGACTCTTCCTACAGTCGGTGCTTTGAGCATTCCCTGTGAGACCAGTAATAGTATCCGATACACCACTGCAGGTTCAATCTATTCCTTGGACATACACATTGACGATGAAACACAGAAATTACATCGGAAGTAAATACAAAAGGAACAATGCCGCCTGAAGTACAAGAATTGAGACTCTTCTTACCGTCGGTGATTTGAGCATTCCCTGTGAGATCAGTATTAGTTTCCGATACACCACTGGAGGTTCAATGAATTCCTTGGACATTCACATTGACGATGAAACACTGAAATTACATCGGAATTAAATACAAAAGGCACAATGCCGCCTTAAGTACAAGAATAGAGACTCTTCTTACAGTCGGTGCTTTGAGCATTCCCTGTGATACCAGTAATAGTATCCGATACACCACTGCAGGTGCAATGTATTCCTTGGACCTTCACATTGACGATGAAACACAGATATGGCATCGGAATTAAATCCAAAACGAACAATGCCGCCTTGAGTACAAGAATAGAGAATCTTCTTACAGTCGGTGCTTTGAGCATTTCCTGTGAGACCAGTAATAGTATCCGATACACCACTGCAGGTTCAATCTATTCCTTGGACATACACATTGACGATGAAACACAGAAATTACATCGGAATTAAATACAAAAGGAACAATGCCGCCTTAAGTACAAGAATAGAGACTCTTCTTACCGTCGGTGCTTTGAGCATTCCCTGTGAGACCAGTATTAGTTTCCGCTACACCTCTGCAGGTTAAGTTTATTCCTTGGACCTTCACATTGACGATGAAACACAGAAATGGCATCGGAATTAATTACAAAAGGCACAATGCCGCCTTAAGTACAAGAATAGAGACTCTTCTTACAGTCTTTGCTTTGAGCATTCCCTGTGAGACCAGTATTAGTTTCCGCTACACCTCTGCAGGTTAAGTTTATTCTTTGGACCTTCACATTGACGATAAAACACAGAAATAGCATCGGAATTAAATACAAAAGGCACAATGCCGCCTTAAGTACAGGAATAGAGACTCTTCTTACAGTCTCTGCTTTGAGCATTCCCTGTGAGGCCAGTATTAGTTTCCGATACACCAATGCAGGTTCAATGTATTCTTTGGACCTTCACATTGACGATGAAACACTGAATTACATCGGAATTAAATAAAAAGGCACAATGCCGCCTTAAGTAAAAGAATAGAGACTCTTCTTACAGTCGGTGCTTTGAGCATTCCCTGTGAGACCAGTAATAGTATCCGATACACCACTGCAGGTTCAATCTATTCTTTGGACATACACATTGACGATGAAACACAGAAAATACATCGGAATTAATTACAAAAGGAACAATGCCGCCTTTAGTACAAGAATAGAGACTCTTCTTACAGTCTGTGCTTTGAGCATTCCCTGTGAGACCAGTATTAGTTTCCGCTACACCTCTGCAGGTTCAGTTTATTCCTTGGACCATCACATTGACGATGAAACACAGAAATCGCATCGGAATTAAATACAAAAGGCACAATGCCGCCTTAAGTACAAGAATAGAGACTCTTCTTACAGTCGGTGCTTTCAGCATTCCCTGTGAGACCAGTAATAGTATCTGATACACCACTGCAGGTTCAATCTATTCCGTGGACATACACATTGACGATGAAACACAGAAAATACATCGGAATTAAATACAAAGGAACAATGCCGCCTTAAGTACAGGAATAGAGACCCTTTTTACCGTCGGTGCTTTGAGCATTCCCTGTGAGACCAGTATTAGTTTCCGATACACCACTGGAGGTTCAGTGAATTCCTTGGACATTCATATTGACGATGAAACACTGAAATTACATCGGAATCAAATACAATAGGCACAATGCCGCCTTAAGTACAAGAATAGAGACTCTTCTTACAGTCGGCGCTTTGAGCATTCCCAGTGAGACCAGTATTAGTTTCCGATACACCACTGCAGGTTCAATGTATTCCTTGGACATACACATTGACGTTGAAACACAGAAATTACATCGGAATTAAATACAAAAGGAACAATGCCGCCGTAAGTACAAGAATAGAGAGTCTTCTTACCGTCGGTGCTTTGAGCATTCCCTGTGAGACCAGTATTTGTTTCCGATACACCACTGGAGGTTCAATGAATTCCTTGGACATTCATATTGACGATGAAACACTGAAATTACATCGGAATCAAATACAAAAGGCACAATGCCGCCATAAGTACAAGAATAGAGACTCTTCTTACGGTCGGCGCTTTGAGCATTCCCAGTGAGACCAGTATTAGTTTCCGATACACCACTGCAGGTTCAATGTATTCCTTGGACCTTCACATTGACGATGAAACACAGAAATAGCATCGGAATTAAATCCAAAACGCACAATGCCACCTTAACTACAAGAATAGAGACTCTTCTTACAGTCGGTGCTTTGAGCATTCCCTGTGAGACCAGTATTAGTTTCCGCTACACCTCTGCAGGTTCAGTTTATTCCTTGGACCTTCACATTGACGATGAAACACAGAAATGGCATCGGAATTAAATACAAAAGGAACAATGCCGCCTTAAGTACAAGAATAGAGACTCTTCTTACAGTCTGTGCTTTGAGCATTCCCTGTGAGACCAGTATTAGTTTCCGCTACACCTCTGCAGGTTCAGTTTATTCTCTGGACCTTCACATTGACGATGAAACACAGAAATGGCGTCGGAATTAAATACAAAAGGCACAATGCCGCCTTAAGTACAAGAATAGAGACTCTTCTTACAATCTCTGCTTTGAGCATTCCCTGGGAGACCAGTATTAGTTTTTGATACACCACTGCTGGTTCAATGTATTCCTTGGACCTTCACATTGACGATGAAACACTGAAATTACATCGGAATTAAATACAAAAGGCACAATGCCGCATTAAGTACAAGAATAGAGACTCTTCTTACAATCGGTGCTTTGAGCATTCCCAGTGAGACCAGTAATAGTATCCGATACACCACCGCAGGTTCAATCTATTCCTTGGACATACACATTGACGATGAAACACAGAAATGGCATCGGTATTAAATACAAAAGGCACAATGCCGCCTTAAGTACAGGAATAGAGACTCTCCTTACAGTCGGTGCTTTGAGCATTCCCTGTGAGACCAGTAATAGTATCCGATACACCACTGCAGGTTCAATCTATTCCTTGGACATACACATTGACGATGAAACACAGAAATTACATCGGAAGTAAATACAAAAGGAACAATGCCGCCTGAAGTACAAGAATTGAGACTCTTCTTACCGTCGGTGATTTGAGCATTCCCTGTGAGATCAGTATTAGTTTCCGATACACCACTCTAGGTACAATGAATTCCTTGGACATTCACATTGACGATGAAACACTGACATTACATCGGAATTAAATACAAAAGGCACAATGCCGCCTTAAGTACAAGAATAGAGACTCTTCTTACAGTCGGTGCTTTGAGCATTCCCTGTGATACCAGTAATAGTATCCGATACACCACTGCAGGTTCAATCTATTCCTTGGACATACACACTGACGATGAAACACAGAAATGGCATCGGAATTAAATACAAAAGGCACAATGCCGCCTTAAGTACAAGAATAGAGACTCTTCCTACTGTCGGTGCTTTGAGCATTCCCTGTGAGACCAGTATTAGTTTCCGATACACCACTGCAGGTTCAATGTATTCCTTGGACCTTTACATTGACGATGAAACACAGAAATGGCATCGGAATTACATAAAAAAGGCACAATGCCGCCTTAAGTACAAGAATAGATACTCTTCTTACAGTCGGTGCTTTGAGCATTCCCGGTGAGACCAGTATTAGTTTCCGATACACCACTGCAGGTTCAATGTATTCCTTGGACCTTCACATTGACGATGAAACACAGAAATGGCATCGGAATTAAATCCAAAACGAACAATGCCGCCTTAAGTACAAGAATAGAGACTCTTCTTACAGTCGGTGCTTTGTGCATTCCCTGTGAGACCAGTAATAGTATCCGATACACCACTGCAGGTTCAATCTATTCCTTGGACATACACATTGACGATGAAACACAGAAATTACATCGGAATTAAATACAAAAGGAACAATGCCGCCTTAAGTAGAAGAATAGAGACTCTGCTTACCGTCGGTGCTTTGAGCATTCCCTGTGAGACCAGTATTAGGTACCGCTACACCTCTGCAAGTTAAGTTCATTCCTTGGACCTTCACATTGACGATGAAGCACAGAAATGGCATCGGAATTAAATACAAAAGGCACAATGCCGCCTTAAGTACAAGAATAGAGACTCTTCTTACAGTCTTTGCTTTGAGCATTCCCTGTGAGACCAGTATTAGTTTCCGCTACACCTCTGCAGGTTCAGTTTATTTTTTGGACCTTCGCATTGACGATGAAACACAGATATGGCATCGGAATTAAATACAAAAGGCACAATGCCGCCTTAAGTACAAGAATAGAGACTCTTCTTACAGTCTCTGCTTTGAGCATTCCCTGTGAGACCAGTATTAGTTTCCGATACACCACTGCAGGTTCAATGTATTCCTTGGACCTTCACATTGACGATGAAACACTGAAATTACATCGGAATTAAATAAAAAGGCAGAATGCCGCCTTAAGTACAAGAATAGAGAATCTTCTTACAGTCGGTGCTTTGAGCATTCCCTGTGAGACCAGTAATTGTATCCGATACACCACTGCAGGTTCAATCTATTCCTTGGACATACACATTGACGATGAAACACAGAATTTACATCGGAATTAAATACAAAAGGAACAATGCTGCCTTAAGTACAAGAATAGAGACTCTTCTTACCGTCGGTGCTTTGAGCATTACCTGTGACCCCAGTATTAGTTTCCGCTACACCTCTGCAGGTTCAGTTTATTCCTTGGACCTTCACATTGACGATGAAACACAGAAATGGCATCGGAATTAAATACAAAAGGAACAATGCCGCCTTAAGTACAAGAATAGAGACTCTTCTTACAGTCCGTGCTTTGAGCATACCCTGTGAGACCAGTATTAGTTTCCGCTACACCTCTGCAGGTTCAGTTTATTCTTTGGACCTTCACATTGACGATGAAACACAGAAATGGCATCGGAATTAAATACAAAAGGCACAATGCCGCATTAAGTACAAGAATAGAGACTCTTCTTACAGTCTCTGCTTTGAGCATTCCCTGTGAGACCAGTATTAGTTTCCGATACACCACTGCAGGTTCAATGTATTCCTTGGACCTTCACATTGACGATGAAACACTGAAATTACATCGGAATTAAATACAAAAGGCATAATGCCGCCTTAAGTACAAGAATAGAGACTCTTCTTACAGTCGGTGCTGTGAGCATTCCCTGTGAGACCAATAACAGTATCCGATACACCACTGCAGGTTCATTCTATTCTTTGGACATACACATTGACGATGAAACACAGAAATTATATCGGAATTAAATACAAAAGGAACAATGCCGCCTTAAGTACAAGAATAGAGACTCTTCTTACCGTCGGTGCTTTGAGCATTCCCTGTGAGACCAGTATTAGTTTCCGATACACCACTGCAGGTCCAATGTATTCCTTGGACCTTCACATTGACGATGAAACACAGAAATCGCATCGGAATCAAATACAAAAGGCACAATGCCGCATTAAGTACAAGAATAGAGACTCTTCTTACAATCGGTGCTTTGAGCATTCTACGTGAGACCAGTAATAGTATCCGATACACCACCGCAGGTTCAATCTATTCCTTGGACATACACATTGACGATGAAACACAGAAATGGCATCGGTATTAAATACAAAAGGCACAATATCGCCTTAAGTACAAGAATAGAGACTCTTCTTACAGTCGGTGCTTTGAGCATTCCCTGTGAGACCAGTAATAGTATCCGATACACCACTGCAGGTTCAATCTATTCCTTGGACATACACATTGACGATGAAACACAGAAATTACATCGGAAGTAAATACAAAAGGAACAATGCCGCCTGAAGTACAAGAATAGAGACTCTTCTTACCGTCGGTGATTTGAGCATTCCCTGTGAGATCAGTATTAGTTTCCGATACACCACTGGAGGTTCAATGAATTCCTTGGACATTCACATTGACGATGAAACACTGAAATTACATCGGAATTAAATACAAAAGGCACAATGCCGCCTTAAGTACAAGAATAGAGACTCTTCTTCAGTCGGTGCTTTGAGCATTCCCTGTGATACCAGTAATAGTATCCGATACACCACTGCAGGTTCAATCTATTCCTTGGACATACACACTGACGATGAAACACAGAAATGGCATCGGGATTAAATACAAAAGGCACAATGCCGCCTTAAGTACAAGAATAGAGACTCTTCCTACAGTCGGTGCTTTGAGCATTCCCTGTGAGACCAGTATTAGTTTCCGACACACCACTGCAGGTTCAATGTATTCCTTGGACCTTCACATTGACGATGAAACACAGAAATGGCATCGGAATTACATAAAAAAGGCACAATGCCGCCTTAAGTACAAGAATAGATACTCTTCTTACAGTCGGTGCTTTGAGCATTCCCTGTGAGACCAGTAATAGTATCCGATACACCACTGCAGGTTCAATCTATTCCTTGGACATACACATTGACGATGAAACACAGAAATTACATCGGAATTAAATACAAAAGGAACAATGCCGCCTTAAGTACAAGAATAGAGACTCTTCTTACCGTCGGTGCTTTGAGCATTCCCTGTGAGACCAGTATTAGGTTCCGCTACACCTCTGCAAGTTAAGTTTATTCCTTGGACCTTCACATTGACGATGAAGCACAGAAATGGCATCGGAATTAAATACAAAAGGCACAATGCCGCCTTAAGTACAAGAATAGAGACTCTTCTTACAGTCTTTGCTTTGAGCATTCCCTGTGAGACCAGTATTAGTTTCCGAAACACCACTGCAGGTTCAATGTATTCCTTGGACCTTCACATTGACGATGAAACACTGAAATTACATCGGAATTAAATAAAAAGGCACAATGCCGCCTTAAGTACAAGAATAGAGAATCTTCTTACAGTCGGTGCTTTGAGCATTCCCAGTGAGACCAGTAATGGTATCCGATACAACACTGCAGGTTCAATCTATTCCTTGGACATACACATTGACGATGAAACACAGAAATGGCATCGTAATTAAATACAAAAGGCACAATGCCGCCTTAAGTACAAGAATAGAGACTCTTCTTACAGTCGGTGCTTTGAGCATTCCCTGTGAGACCAGTATTAGTATCCGATACACCACTGCAGGTTCAGTTTATTCCTTGGACATACACATTGACGATGAAACACAGAAATTACATCGGAATTAAATACAAAAGGAACAATGCCGCCTTAAGTACAAGAATAGAGACTCTTCTTACCGTCGGTGATTTGAGCATTCCCTGTGAGACCAGTATTAGGTTCCGCTACACCTCTGCAAGTTAAGTTTATTCCTTGGACCTTCACATTGACGATGAAGCACAGAAATGGCATCGGAATTAAATACAAAAGGCACAATATCGCCTTAAGGACAAGAATAGAGACTCTTCTTACAGTCGGTGCTTTGAGCATTCCCTGTGAGACCAGTAATAGTATCCGATACACCACTGCAGGTTCAATCTATTCCTTGGACATACACATTGACGATGAAACACAGAAATTACATCGGAAGTAAATACAAAAGGAACAATGCCGCCTGAAGTACAAGAATAGAGACTCTTCTTACCGTCGGTGATTTGAGCATTCCCTGTGAGACCAGTATTAGGTTCCGCTACACCTCTGCAAGTTAAGTTTATTCCTTGGACCTTCACATTGGCGATGAAGCACAGAAATGGCATCGGAATTAAATACAAAAGGCACAATGCCGCCTTAAGTACAAGAATAGAGACTCTTCTTACAGTCTTTGATTTGAGCATTCCCTGTGAGACCAGTATTAGTTTCCGAAACACCACTGCAGGTTCAATGTATTCCTTGGACCTTCACATTGACGATGAAACACTGAAATTACATCGGAATTAAATAAAAAGGCACAATGCCGCCTTAAGAACAAGAATAGAGCATCTTCTTACAGTCGGTGCTTTGAGCATTCCCAGTGAGACCAGTAATAGTATCCGATACACCACTGCAGGTTCAATCTATTCCTTGGACATACACATTGACGATGAAACACAGAAATGGCATCGGAATTAAATACAAAAGGCACAATGCCGCCTTAAGTACAAGAATAGAGACTCTTCTTACAGTCGGTGCTTTGAGCATTCCCTGTGAGACCAGTATTAGTATCCGATACACCACTGCAGGTTCAATCTATTCCTTGGACATACACATTGTCGATGAAACACAGAAATTACATCGGAATTAAATACAAAAGGAACAATGCCGCCTTAAGTACAAGAATAGAGACTTTTCTTACCGTCGGTGGTTTGAGCATTCCCTGTGAGACCAGTATTAGTTTCCGATACACCACTGGAGGTTCAATGAATTCCTTGGACATTCACATTGACGATGAAACACTGAAATTACATCGGAATTAAATACAAAAGGCACAATGCCGCCTTAAGTACAAGAATAGAGACTCTTCTTACAGTCGGTCCTTTGAGCATTCCCTGTGATACCAGTAATAGTATCCGATACACCACTGCAGGTTCAATCTATTCCTTGGACATACACATTGACGGTGAAACACAGAAATGGCATCGGAATTAAATACAAATGGCACAATGCCGCCTTAAGTACAAGAATAGAGACTCTTCCTACAGTCGGTGCTTTGAGCATTCCCTGTGAGACCAGTATTAGTTTCCGATACACCACTGCAGGTTCAATGTATTCCTTGGACCTTCACATTGACGATGAAACACAGAAATGGCATCGGAATTAAATAAAAAAGGCACAATGCCGCCTTAAGTACAAGAATAGAGAGTCTTCTTACAGTCGGTGCTTTGAGCGTTCCCTGTGAGACCAGTATTA
This sequence comes from Schistocerca serialis cubense, assembly GCF_023864345.2. Taxonomy (NCBI): domain Eukaryota; kingdom Metazoa; phylum Arthropoda; class Insecta; order Orthoptera; family Acrididae; genus Schistocerca; species Schistocerca serialis. The sequence goes on along the minus strand of NC_064643.1, from coordinate 34,887,634 downwards.
GTTTCCGATACACCACTGCAGGTTCAATGTATTCCTTGGACCTTCACATTGACGACGAAACACAGAAATGGCATCGGAATTAAATCCAAAACGCACAATGCCGCCTTAAGTACAAGAATAGAGACTCTTCTTACAGTCGGTGCTTTGAGCATTCCCTGTGAGACCAGTAATAGTATCCGATCCACCATTTCAGGTTCAATCTATTCCTTGGACATACACATTGACAATGAAAGACAGAAATTACATCGGAATTTAATACAAAAGGAACAATGCCGCCTTAAGTACAAGAATAGAGACTCTTCTTACCGTCGGTGCTTTGAGCATTCCCTGTGAGACCAGTATTAGTTTCCGCTACACCTCTGCAAGTTAAGTTTATTCCTTGGACCTTCACATTGACGATGAAACACAGAAATGGCACTGCAATTAACTACAAAAGGCACAATACCGCCTTATGTACAAGAATAGAGACTCTTCTTACAGTCTGTGCTTTGAGCATTCCCTGTGAGACCTGTATTAGTTTCCGATACACCACTGGAGGTTCAATGATTTCCTTGGACATTCACATTGACGATGAAACACTGAAATTACATCGGAATTAAATACAAAAGGCACAATGCCGCCTTAAGTACAAGAATAGAGACTCTTCTTACATTCGGTGCTTTGAGAATTCCCTGTGAGACCAGTAATAGTATCCGATACACCACTGCTGGTTCAATCTATTCCTTGGACATACACATTGACGATGAAACACAGAAATTATATCGGAATTAAATACAAAAGGAACAATGCCTCCTTAAGTACAAGAATAGAGACTCTTCTTACAGTCGGTGCTTTGAGCAATACCTGTGAGACCAGTATTATTTTCCGATATACCACTGGAGGTTCAATGAATTCCTTGGACATTCACATTGACGATGAAACACTGAAAATACATCGGAATTAAATACAAAAAGCACAATGCCGCCTTAAGTACAAGAATAGAGACTCTTCTTACAGTCTGTGTTTTGAGCATTCCCTGTGAGACCAGTATTAGTTTCCGATACACCACTGGAGGTTCAATGAATTCCTTGGACATAAACATTCGCGATGAAACACTGAAATTACATCGGAATTAAATACAAAAGGAACTATGCTGCCTTATGTAAAAGAATAGAGACTCTTCTTACCGCCGGTGCTTTGAGCATTCCCTGTGAGACCAGTATTAGTTTCCGCTACACCTCTGCAGGTTCAGTTTATTCCTTGGATCTTCACATTGACGATGAAAGACAGAAATGGCATCGGAATTAAATACAAATGGCACAATGCCGCCTTAAGTACAAGAATAAAGACTCTTCTTACAGTCTGTGTTTTGAGCATTCCCTGTGAGACCAGTATTAGTTTCCGCTACACCTCTGCAGGTTCAGTTTATTCCTTTGACTTTCACATTGACGATGAAACACAGAAATGGCATCGGAATTAAATACAAAATGCACAATGCCGCCTTAAGTACAAGAATAGAGACTCTTCTTACCGCCGGTGCTTTGAGCATTCCCTGTGAGACCAGTATTAGTTTCCGATACACCACTGGAGGTTCAATGAATTCCTTGGACATACACATTGGCGATGAAACACTGAAATTACATCGGAATTAAATACAAAAGAGACAATGCCGCCTTAAGTACAGGAATAGAGACTCTTCTTACCGTCGGTGCTTTGAGCATTCCCTGTGAGACCAGTATTAGTTTCCGCTACACCTCTGCAGGTTCGGTTTATTCCTTGGACCTTCACATTGACGATGAGACACAGAAATGGCATCGGAATTAAATACAAAAGGCACAATGCCGCCTTAAGTACGAGAATAGAGAAACTTCTTACAGTCGGTGCTTTGAGCATTCCCAATGAGACCAGTATTAGTTTCCGATACACCACTGCAGGTTCAATGAATTCCTTGGACCTTCACATTGACGATGAAACACAGAAATCGCATCGGAATCAAATACAATGCCGCCTTAAGTACAAGAATGGAGACTCTTCTTACAGTCGGTGCTTTGAGCATTAGCTGTGAGACCAGTATTAGTTTCCGCTACACCTCTGCAGGTTCGGTTTATTCCTTGGACCTTCACATTGACGATGAAACAAGGAAATGGCATCGGAGTTAAATACAAAAGGCACAATGCCGCCTTAAGTACAAGAATAGAGACTCTTCTTACCGTCGGTGCTTTGAGCATTCCCTGTGAGACTAGTATTAGTTTCCGATACACCACTGGAGGTTCAATGAATTCCTTGGACATTCACATTGACGATGAAACACTGAAATTACATCGGAATTAAATACAAAAGGCACAATGCCGCCTTAAGTACAAGAATAGAGACTGTTCTTACCGTCGGTGCTTTGAGCATTCCCTGTGAGACCAGTATTAGTTTCCGATACACCACTGGAGGTTCAATGAATTCCTTGGACATTCACATTGACGATGAAACACTGAAATTACATCGGAATTAAATACAAAAGGCACAATGCCGTGTTAAGTACAAGAATATAGACTCTTCTTACATTCTGTGTTTTGAGCATTCCCTGTGAGACCAGTATTAGTTTCCGATACACCACTGGAGGTTCAATGAATTCCTTGGACATACACATTGACGATGAAACACAGAAATGGCATCGGAATTAAATACAAAAGGCACAATGCCGCCTTAAGTACAAGAATAGAGACTCTTCTTACAGTCTGTGTTTTGAGCATTCCCTGTGAGACCAGTATTATTTTTCCGATACACCACTGGAGGTTCAATGAATTCCTTGGACATACACATTGACGATGAAACACAGAAATTACATCGGAATTAAATACAAAAGGAACAATGCCGCCTTAAGTACAAGAATAGAGACTCTTCCTACAGTCTGTGCTTTGAGCATTCCCTGTGAGACCAGTAATACTTTCCGGTACACCTCTGCAGGTTCACTTTATTCCTTGGACCTTCACATTGACGATGAAACACAGAAATGGCATCGGAATAAATACAAAAGGCACAATGCCGCCTTAAGTACAATAATAGAGACTCTTCATACCGTCGGTGCTTTGAGCATTCCCTGTGAGGCCAGAATTAGTTTCCGATACACCACTGGAGGTTCAATGAATTCCTTGGACATTCACATTGACGATGAAACACTGAAATTACATCGGAATTAAATACAAAAGGCACAATGCCGCCTTAAGTACAAGAATATAGACTCTTCTTACAGTCTGTGTTTTGAGCATTCCCTGTGAGACCAGTATTAGTTTCTGATACACCACTGGAGGTTCAATGAATTCCTTGGACATACACATTGACGATGAAACACTGAAATTACATCGGAATGAAATACAAAAGGAACAATGCCGCCTAAAGTACAAGAATAGAGACTCTTCTTTTCGTCGTTGGTTTGAGCATTCCCTGTGAGACCAGTATTAGTTTCCGCCACACCTCTGCAGGTTCAGTTTATTCCTTGGACCTTCACATTGACGATGAAACACAGAAATGGCATCGGAAGTAAATACAAAAGGCACAATGCCGCCTTATGTACAAGAATAAAGACTCTTCCTACAGTCTGTGCTTTGAGCATTCCCTGTGAGACCAGTATTAGTTTCCTGTACACTTCTGCAGGTTCACTTTATTCCTTGGACCTTCACATTGACGATGAAACACAGAAATGGCATCGGAATAAATACAAAAGGCACAATGCCGCCTTAAGTACAAGAATAGAGACTCTACTTACAGTCGGTGCTTTGAGCATTCTCTGTGAGACCAGTATTAGTTTCCGATACACCACTGCAGGTTCAATCTGTTCCTTGGACATACACATTGACGATGAAACACAGAAATTACATCGGAAATAAATACAAAAGGAACAATGCCGCCTTAAGTACAAGAATAGAGACTCTTCTTACAGTCTGTGTTTTGAGCATTCCCTGTGAGACCAGTATTAGTTTAAGAAACACCACTGGAGGTTCAATGAATTCCTTGGACATTCACATTGACGATGAAACACTGAAATTACATCGGAATTAAATACAAAAGGTACAATGCTGCCTTAAGTACAAGAATAGAGACTCTTCTTACAGTCGGTGCTTTGAGCATTCCCTGTGAGACCAGTAATAGTATCCGATACACCACTGCAGGTTCAATCTGTTCCTTGGACATACACATTGACGATGAAACACAGAAATTACATCGGAATTAAATACAAAAGGAACAATGCCGCCTTAAGTACAGGAATAGAGACTCTTTTTACCGTCGGTGCTTTGAGCATTCCCTGTGAGAGCAGTATTAGTTCCCGATACACCACTGAAGCTTCAATGAGTTCCTTGGACATTCACATTGACGATGAAACACTGAAATTACGTCGGAATTAAATACAAAAGGAACAATGCCGCCTTAAGTACAAGAATAGAGACTCTTCTTACAGTCTGTGTTTTGAGCATTCCCTGTGAGACCAGTATTAGTTTCCGATACACCACTGGAGGTTCAATGAATTCCTTGGACATACACATTGACGATGAAACACTGAAATTACATCGCAATTAAATACAAAAAGAACAATGCCGCCTTAAGTACAAGAATAGAGACTGTTCTTACCGTCGGTGCTTTGAGCATTCCCAGTGAGACCAGTAATAGTTTCCGATACACCACTGCAGGTTCAATGTATTCCTTGGACCTTCACATTGACGATGAAACACAGAAATCGCATAGGAATCAAATACAAAATGCACAATGCCGCCTTAAGTACAAGAATGGAGACTCTTCTTACAGTCGGTGCTTTGAGCATTCCCAGTGAGACCAGTATTAGTTTCCGCTACACCTCTGCAGATTCGGTTTATTCCTTGGACCTTCACATTGACGATGAAACACAGAAATGGCATCGGAGTTAAATACAAAAGGCACAATGCCGCCTTAAGTACAAGAATAGAGCCTCTTCTTACCGTCGGTGCTTTGAGCATTCCCTGTGAGACGAGTATAGTTTCCGATACACCAATGGAGGTTCAATGAATTCTTTGGACATTCACATTGACGATGAAACACTGAAATTACATCGGAATGAAATACAAAAGGCACAATGCCGCCTTAAGTACAAGAATAGAAACTCTTCTTACCGTCGGTGCTTTGAGCATTCCCTGTGAGACCAGTATTATTTTCCGATACACCAATGGAGGTTCAATGAATTCCTTGGACATTCACATTGACGATGAAACACTGAAATTACATCGGAATTAAATACAAAAGGAACAATGCCGCCTTAAGTACAAGAATAGAGACTCTTCTTACCGTCGGTGCTTTGAGCATTCCCAGTGAGACCAGTAATAGTTTCCGATACACCACTGCAGGTTCATTGTATTCCTTGGACCTTCACATTGACGATGAAACACTGAAATTACATCGGAATTAAATACAAAAGGTACAATGCCGCCTTAAGTACACGAATAGAGACTCTTCTTACAGTCGGTGCTTTGAGCATTCCCTGTGAGACCAGTAATAGTATCCGATACACCACTGCAGGTTTAATCTATTCCTTGGACATACACATTGACGATGAAACACAGAAATTACATCGGAATTAAATACAAAAGGAACAATGCCGCCTTAAGTACAAGAATAGAGACTCTTCTTACCGTCGGTGCTTTGAGCATTCCCTGTGAGACCAGTATTAGAATCCGATACACCACTGGAGCTTCAATGAATTCCTTGGACATTCACATTGACGATGAAACACTGAAATTACATCGGAATTAAATACAAAAGGCACAATGCCACCTTAAGTACAAGAATAGAGACTCTTCTTACAGTCTGTGTTTTGAGCATTCCCTGTGAGACCAGTATTAGTTTCCGATACACCGCTGGAGGTTCAATGAATTCCTTGGACATACACATTGACGATGAAACACAGAAATTACATCGGAATTAAATACAAAAGGAACAATGCCGCCTTAAGTACAAGAATAGAGACTCTTCTTACATTCGGTGCTGTGAGCATTCCCTGTGAGACCAGTATTAGTTTCCGATACACCACTGCAGGTTCAATGGATTCCTTGGACCTTCACATTGACGATGAAACACAGAAATCGCATCGGAATCAAATACAAAATGCACAATGCCGCCTTAAGTACAAGAATGGAGACTCTTCTTACAGTCGGTGCTTTGAGCATTCCCTGTGAGACCTGTATTAGTTTCCGCTACACCTCTGCAGGTTCGGTTTATTCCTTGGACCTTCACATTGACGATGAAACACAGAAATGGCATCGGAGTTAAATACAAAAGGCACAATGCCGCCTTAAGTACAAGAATAGAGACTCTTCATACCGTCGGTGCTTTGAGCATTCCCTGTGAGACCAGTATTAGTTTCCGATACACCACTGGAGGTTCAATGAATTCCTTGGACATTCACATTGACGATGAAACAATGAAATTAAATCGGAATTAAATACAAAAGGCACAATGCCGCCTTAAGTACAAGAATAGAGACTCTTCTTACCGTCGGTGCTTTGAGCATTCCCTGTGAGACCAGTATTAGTTTCCGCTACACCTCTGCAGGTTCAGTTTATTCCTTGGACCTTAACATTGACGATGAAACACAGAAATGGCATCGGAATGAAACAGAAAAGGCACAATGCCGCCTTAAGTACAGGAATAGAGACTCTTCCTACAGTCTGTGCTTTGAGCATTCATTGTGAGACCAGTATTAGTTTCCGGTACACCTCTGCAGGTTCACTTTATTCCTTGGACCTTCACATTGACGATGATACACAGAAATGGCATCGGAATTAAATACAAAAAGCACAATACCGCCTTAAGTACAAGAATAGAGACTCTTCTTACAGTCTGTGTTTTGAGCATTCCCTGTGAGACCAGTATTAGTTTCCGATACAGCTCTGGAGGTTCAATGAATTCCTTGGACATTCACATTGACGATGAAACACTGAAATTACATCGGAATTAAATACAAAAGGTACAATGCCGCCTTAAGTACAAGAATAGAGACTCTTCTTACAGTCGGTGCTTTGAGAATTTCCTGTGAGACCAGTAATAGTATCCGGTACACCACTGCAGGTTCAGTCTATTCCTAGGACATACACATTGACGGTGAAACACAGAAATTACATCGGAATTAAATACCAAAGGAACAATGCCGCCTTAAGTACAAGAATAGAGACTCTTCTTACCGTCGGTGCTTTGAGCATTCCCTGTGAGACCAGTATTAGTTTCCGATACACCACTGGAGCTTCAATGAATTCCTTGGACATTCACATTGACGATGAAACACTGAAATTACATCGCAATTAAATACAAAAGGCACAATGCCGCCTTAAGTACAAGAATAGAGACTCTTCTTACAGTCTGTGTTTTGAGCATTCCCTGTGAGACCAGTATTAGTTTCCGATACACCACTGGTGGTTCAATGAATTCCTTGGACATACACATTGACGATGAAACACTGAAATTACATCGGAATTAAATACAAAAGGAACAATGCCGCCGTAAGTACAAGAATAGAGACTCTTCTTACCGTCGGTGCTTTGAGCATTCCCTGTGAGTCCAGTATTAGTTTCCGCTACACCTCTGCAGGTTCGGTTTATTCCTTGGACCTTCACATTGACGATGAAACACAGAAATGGCATCGGAATTAAGTACAAAATCCACAATGCCGCCTTAAGTACAAGAATAGAGGATCTTCTTACAGTCGGTGCTTTGAGCATTCCCTTTGAGACCAGTATTAGTTTCCGATACACCACTGCAGGTTCAATATATTCCTTGGACCTTCACATTGACGATGAAGCACGGAAATGGCATCGGAATCAAATACAAAAGGCACAATGCCGCTTTAAGTACAAGAATAGAGACTCTTCTTACAGTCGGTGCTTTGAGCATTCACTGTGAGACCAGTAATAGTATCCGATACACCACTGCAGGTTCAATCTATACCTTGGACATACACATTGACGATGAAACATAGAAATGGCATCGGAATTAAATACAAAAGGCACAATGCCGCCTTAAGTACAAGAAAACAGACTCTTCTTACAGTCGGTGCTTTGAGCATTCCCTGTGAGACCAGTATTAGTTTCCGATACACCACTGCAGGTTCAATGTATTCCTTGGACCTTCACATTGATGATGAAACACAGAAATCGCAGCGGAATCAAATACAAAAGGCACAATGCCGCCTTAAGTAAAAGAATAGAGACTCTTCATACAGTCGGTGCTTCGAGCATTCCCTGTGATACCAGTAATAGTATCCGATGCACCACTGCAGGTTCAATCTATTCCTTGGACATACACATTGACGATGAAACACAGAAATGGCATCGGAATTAAATACAAAAGGCACAATGCCGACTTAAGTACAAGAATAGAGACTCTTCTTACAGTCGGTGCTTTGAGCATTCCCTGTGAGACCAGTATTAGTTTCCGATACACCACTGCATGTTCAATGTATTCCTTGGACCTTCACATTGACGATGAAACACAGAAATGGCATCGGAATTAAATACAAAAGGCACAATGCCGCCTTAAGTACAAGAATAGACTCTTCTTACAGTCGGTGCTTTGAGCATTCCCTGTGAGACCAGTATTAGTTTCCGATACACCACTGCAGGTTCAATGTATTCCTTGGACCTTAACATTGACGATGAAACACAGAAATTGCATCGGAATTAATTCCAAAACGCACAATGCCGCTTTAAGTTCAAGAATAGAGACTCTTCCTACAGTCGGTGATTTGAGCATTCCCTGTGAGACCAGTAATAGTATTCCATACACCACTGCAGGTTCAATCTATTCCTTGGACATACACATTGACGATGAAATACAGAAATGGCATCGGAATCAAATACAAAAGGCACAAAGCCGCCTTCAGTACAAGAATAGAGACGCTTCCTACAGTCGGTGCTTTGAGCATTCCCTGTGAGACCAGTATTAGTTTCCGATACACCACTGCAGGTTCAATGTATTCCTTGGACCTTCACATTGACGATGAAACACAGAAATGGCATCGGAATTAAATAAAAAAGGCACAATGCCGCCTTAAGTACAAGAATAGAGACTCTTCTTACAGTCGGTGCTTTGAGCATTCCCTGTGAGACCAGTATTAGTTTCCGACACACCACTGCAGGTTCAATGTATTCCTCGGACATTCACATTTACGATGAAACACAGAAATGGCATCGGAATTAAATCCAAAACGCACAATGCCGCCTTAAGTACAAGAATAGAGACTCTTCTTACAGTCTGTGTTTTGTGCATTCCCTGTGAGACCTGTATTAGTTTCCGCTACACCTCTGCAGGTTCAGTTTATTCCTTGGACCTTCACATTGACGATGAAACACAGAAATGGAATCGGAATTAAATACAAAAGGCATAATGCCGCCATAAGTACAAGAATAGAGACTCTTCTTACAGTCTGTGTTTTGAGCATTCCCTGTGAGAACAGTATTAGTTTTCGATACACTACTGGAGGTTCAATGAATTCCTTGGACATTCACATTGACGATGAAACACTGAAATTACATCGGAATTAAATACAAAAGGCACAATGCCGCCTTAAGTACAAGAATAGAGACTCTTCCTACAGTCGGTGCTTTGAGCATTCCCTGTGAGACCAGTAATAGTATCCGATACACCACTGCAGTTTCAATCTATTCCTTGGACATATACATTGCCGATGAAACACAGAAATTACATCGGAATTAAATACAAAAGGAACAATGCCGCCTTAAGTACAAGAATAGAGACTCTTCTTACCGTCGGTGCTTTGAGAATTCATTGTGAGACCAGAATTAGTTTCCGCTACACCTCTGCAGGTTTGGTTTATTCCTTGGACCTTCACATTGACGATGAGACACAGAAATGGCATCGGAATGAAATACAAAAGGAACAATGCCGCCTTAAGTACAAGAATAGAGAATCATCTTACAGTCGGTGCTTTGAGCATTCGCTGTGAGACCAGTATTAGTTTCCGATACACCACTGCAGGTTCAATGGATTCCTTGGACCTTCACATTGACGATGAAACACAGAAATCGCATCGGAATCAAATACAAAAGGCACAATGCCGCCTTAAGTACAAGAATAGAGACTCTTCTTACAGTCGGTGCATTGAGCATTCCCTGTGAGACCAGTATTAGTTTCCGCTACACCTCTGCAGGTTCGGTTTATTCCTTGGACCTTCACATTGACGATGAAACACAGAAATGGCATCGGAGCTAAATACAAAAGGCACAATGCCGCCTTAAGTACAAGAATAGAGACTCTTCTTACCGTCGGTGCTTTGAGCATTCCCTGTGAGACCAGTATTAGTTTCCGATACACCACTGGAGGTTCAATGAATTCCTTGGACATTCACATTGAGGATGAAACACTGAAATTACATCGGAATTAAATACAAAAGGCACAATGCCGCCTTAAGTACAAGAATAGAGACTCTTTTTACCATCGGTGTTTTGAGCATTCCCTGTGAGACCAGTATTAGTTTCCGATACACCACTGGAGGTTCAATGAATTCCTTGGACATTAACATTGACGATGAAACACTGAAATTACATCGGATTTAAATAAAAAAAGGCACAATGCCGCCTTAAGTACAAGAATATAGATTCTTCTTACAGTCTGTGTTTTGAGCATTCCCTGTGAGACCAGTATTAGTTTCCGATACAACACTGGAGGTTCAATGAATTCCTTGGACATACACATTGACGATGAAACACTGAAATTACATCGGAATTAAATACAAAATGAACAATGCCGCCTTAAGTACAAGAATAGGGACTCTTCCTACAGTCTGTGCTTTGAGCATTCCCTGTGAGACCAGTGTTAGTTTCCGCTACACCTCTGCAGGTTCAGTTCATTCCTTGGACCTTCACATTGACGATGAAACACAGAAATGGCATCGGAATTAAATACAAAAGGCACAATGCCGCCTTAAGTACAAGAATAGAGACTCTTCTCACAGTCTGTGTTTAGAGCATTCCCTGTGAGACCAGTATTAGTTTCCGCTACACCACTGGAGGTTCAATGAATTCCTTGGACATTCACATTGACGATGAAACACAGAAATTACATCGGAATTAAATACAAAAGGTACAATGCCGCCGTAAGTACAAGAATAGAGACTCTTCTTACAGTCGGTGCTTTGAGCATTCCCTGTGAGACCAGTAATAGTATCCGATACACCACTGCAGGTTCAATCTATTCCTTGGACCTTCACATTGACGATGAAACACAGAAATGGCATCGGAATTAAATACAAAAGGCACAATGCCGCCTTAAGTACAAGAATAGAGAATCTTCTTACTGTCGGTGCTTTGAGCATTCCCTGTGAGACCAGTATTAGTTTCCGATATACAACTGCAGGGTCAATGTATTTCTTGGACCTTCACATTGACGATGAAGCACAGAAATCGCATCGGAATCAAACACAAAGGGCAGAATGCCGCCTTAAGTACAAGAATAGAGACTCTTCTTACAGTCGGTGCTTTGAGCATTCCCTGTGAGACCAGTAATAGTATCTGATACTCCACTGCAGGTTCAATCTATTCCTTGGACATACACATTGACGATGAAACACTGAAATTACATCGGAATTAAATACAAAAAGAACAATGCCGCCTTAAGTACAAGAATAGAGACTCTTCTTACCGTCGGTGCTTTGAGCATTCCCTGTGAGACCAGTATTAGTTGCCGATACACCACTGGCGGTTCAATGAATGCCTTCTACATTCACATTGACGATGAAACACTGAAATTATATCGGAATTAAATACAAAAGGAACAATGCCGCCTTAAGTACAAGAATCAAGACTCTTCTTACCGTCGGTGCTTTGAGCATTCCCTGTGAGACCAGTATTAATTACCGATACACCACTGGAGGTTCAATGAATGCCTTCGACATTCACATTGACGATGAAACACTGAAATTACATCGGAATTAAATACAAAATGCACAATGCCGCCTTAAGTACAAGAATAGAGACTCTTCTTACAGTCTGTGTTTTGAGCATTCCCTGTGAGACCTGTATTAGTTTCCGCTACACCTCTGCAGGTTCAGTTTATTCCTTGGACCTTCACATTGACGATGAAACACAGAAATGGAATCGGAATTAAATACAAAAGGCACAACGCCGCCATAAGTACAAGAATAGAGACTCTTCTTACAGTCTGTGTTTTGAGCATTCCCTGTGAGAACAGTATTAGTTTTCGAGACACCACTGGAGGTTCAATGAATTCCTTGGACATTCACATTGACGATGAAACACTGAAATTACATCGGAATTAAATACAAAAGGCACAATGCCGCCTTACGTACAAGAATAGAGACTCTTCTTACAGTCGGTGCTTTGAGCATTCCCTGTGAGACCAGTAATAGCATCTGATACACCACAGCAGTTTCAATCTATTCCTTGGACATACACATTGCCGATGAAACACAGAAATTACATCGGAATTAAATACAAAAGGAACAATGCCGCCTTAAGTACAAGAATAGAGACTCTTCTTACCGTCGGTGCTATGAGCATTCATTGTGAGACCAGTATTAGTTTCCGCTACACCTCTGCAGGTTTGGTTTGTTCCTTGGACCTTCACATTGACGATGAGACACAGAAATGGCATCGGAATGATATACAAAAGGAACTATGCCGCCTTAAGTACAAGAATAGAGAAACATCTTACAGTCGGTGCTTTGAGCATTCGCTGTGAGACCAATATTAGTTTCCGATACACCACTGCAGGTTCAATGTATTCCTTGGACCTTCACATTGACGATGAAACACAGAAATCGCATCGGAATCAAATACAAAAGGCACAATGCCGCCTTAAGTACAAGAATAGAGACTCTTCTTACAGTCGGTGCTTTGAGCATTCCCTGTGAGACCAGTATTAGTTTCCGCTACACCTCTGCAGGTTCGGTTTATTCCTTGGCCCTCCACATTGACGATGAAACACAGAAATGGCATCGGAGCTAAATACAAAAGGCACAATGCCGCCTTTAGTACAAGAATAGAGACTCTTCTTACCGTCGGTGCTTTGAGAATTCCCTGTGAGACCAGTATTAGTTTCCGATACACCACTGGAGGTTCAATGAATTCCTTGGACATTCACATTGAGGATGAAACACTGAAATTACATCGGAATTAAATACAAAAGGCACAATGCCGCCTTAAGTACAAGAATAGAGACTCTTTTTACCGTCGGTGCTTTGAGCATTCCCTGTGAGACCAGTAATAGTATCCGATACACCACTGCATGTTCAATCTGTTCCTTGGACATACACATTGACGATGAAACACAGAAATTACATCGGAATTAAATACAAAAGGAACAATGCCGCCTTAAGTACAAAAATAGAGACTCTTCTTACCGTCGGTGCTTTGGGCATTGCCTGTGAAACCAGTATTAGTTTCCGCTACACCTCTGCAGGTTCAGTTTATTCCTTGGACCTTCACATTGACGATGAAACACCGAAATGGCATCGGAATTAAATACAAAAGGCACAATGCCGCCTTACGTACAAGAATAGAGACTCCTCTTACAGTCTGTGTTTTGAGCATTCCCTGTGAGACCAGTATTAGTTTCCGATACACCACTGGAGGTTCAATGAATTCCTTGGACATTCACATTGACGATGAAACACTGAAATTACATCGGAATTAAATATTAAAGGCACAATGCCGCCTTATGTACAAGAATAGAGACTCTTCTTACATTCGGTGCTTTGAGCATTACCTGTGAGACCAGTAATAGTATCCGATACACCACTGCAGGTTCAAACTATTCCTTGGACATACACATTGACGATGAAACACAGAAATTACATCGGAATTAAATACAAAAGGAACAATGCCGCCTTAAGTACAAGAATAGAGACTCTTCTTACCGTCGGTGCTTTAGCATTCCCTGTGAGACCAGTATTAGTTTCCGATACACCACTGGAGGTTCAATGAATTCCTTGGACATTCACATTGACGATGAAACACTGAAATAACATCGGAATTAAATACAATAGGCACAATGCCGCCTTAAGTACAAGAATAGGGACTCTTCCTACAGTCTGTGCTTTGAGCATTCCCTGTGAGACCAGTATTAGTTTCCGCTACACCTCTGCAGGTTCAGTTCATTCCTTGGACCTTCACATTGACGATGAAACACAGAAATGGCATCGGAATTAAATACAAAAGGCACAATGCCGCCTTAAGTACAAGAATAGAGACTCTTCTCACAGTCTGTGTTTTGAGCATTCCCTGTGAGACCAGTATTAGTTTCCGCTACACCACTGGAGGTTCAATGAATTCCTTGGACATTCACATTGACGATGAAACACTGAAATTACATCGGAATTAAATACAAAAGGTACAATGCCGCCGTAAGTACAAGAATAGAGACTCTTCTTACAGTCGGTGCTTTGAGCATTCCCTGTGAGACCAGTAATAGTATCCGATACACCACTGCAGGTTCAATCTATTCCTTGGACCTTCACATTGACGATAAAACACAGAAATGGCATCGGAATTAAATACAAATTGCACAATGCTGCCTTAAGTACAAGAATAGAGAATCTTCTTACTGTCGGTGCTTTGAGCATTCCCTGTGAGACCAGTATTAGTTTCCGATAGACAACTGCAGGGTCAATGTATTCCTTGGACCTTCACATTGACGATGAAGCACAGAAATCGCATCGGAATCAAACACAAAGGGCAGAACGCCGCCTTAAGTACAAGAATAGGGACTCTTCTTACAGTCGGTGCTTTGAGCATTCCCTGTGAGACCAGCAATAGTATCTGATACTCCACTGCAGGTTCAATCTATTCCTTGGACATACACATTGACGATGAAACACAGAAATTACATCGGAATTAAATACAAAAGGAACAATGCCGCCTTAGGTACAAGAATAGAGACTCTTCTTACCGTCGGTGCTTTGAGCATTCCGTGTGAGACCAGTATTAGTTGCCGATACACCACTGGAGGTTCAATGAATGCCTTGTACATTCACATTGACGATGAAACACTGAAATTATATCGGAATTAAATACAAAAGGAACAATGCCGCCTTAAGTACAGGAAAAGAGACTCTTCTTACCGTCGGTGCTTTGAGCATTCCCTGTGTGACCAGTATTAGTTACCGATACACCACTGGAGCTTCAATGAATGCCTTGGACATTCACATTGACGATGAAACACTGAAATTACATCGGAATTAAATACAAAATGCACAATGCCGCCTTAAGTACAAGAATAGAGACTCTACTTACAGTCTGTGTTTTGAGCATTCCCTGTGAGACCTGTATTAGTTTCCGCTACACCTCTGCAGGTTCAGTTTATTCCTTGGACCTTCACATTGACGATGAAACACAGAAATGGAATCGGAATTAAATACAAAAGGCACAATGCCGCCATAAGTACAAGAATAGAGACTCTTCTTACAGTCTGTGTTTTGAGCATTCCCTGTGAGAACAGTATTAGTTTTCGAGACACCACTGGAGGTTCAATGAATTCCTTGGACATTCACATTGACGATGAAACACTGAAATTACATCGGAATTAAATACAAAAGGCACAATGTTGCCTTAAGTACAAGAATAGAGACTCTTCTTACCGTCGGTGCTTTGAGCATTCATTGTGAGACCAGTATTAGTTTCCGCTACACCTCTGCAGGTTCGGTTAATTCCTTGGACCTTCACATTGACGATGAGACACAGAAATGGCATCGGAATGAAATAAAAAAGGAACAATGCCGCCTTAAGTACAAGAATAGAGAATATTCTTACAGTCGGTGCTTTGAGCATTCGCTGTGAGACCAGTATTAGTTTCCGATACACCACTGCAGGTTCAATGTATTCCTTGGACCTTCACATTGAAGATGAAACACAGAAATCGCATCGGAATCTAATACAAAAAGCACAATGCCGCCTTAAGTACAAGAATAGAGACTCTTCTTACAGTCGGTGCTTTGAGCATTCCCTGTGAGACCAGTATTAGTTTCCGCTACACCTCTGCAGGTTCGGTTTATTCCTTGGACCTTCACATTGACGATGAAACACAGAAATGGCATCGGAGTTAAATACAAAAGGCACAATGCCGCCTTAAGTACAAGAATAGAGACTCTTCTTACCGTCGGTGCTTTGAGCATTCCCTGTGAGACCAGTATTAGTTTCCGATACACCACTGGAGGTTCAATGAATTCCTTGGACATTCACATTGACGATGAAACACTGAAATTACATCGGAATAAAATACAAAAGGCACAATGCCGCCTTAAGTTCAAGAATAGAGACTCTTCTTACCGTCGGTGCTTTGAGCATTCCCTGTGAGACCAGTATTAGTTTCCGATACACCACTGGAGGTTCAATGAATTCCTTGGACATTCACATTGACGATGAAACACTGAAATTACATCGGATTTAAATACAAAAGGCACAATGCCGCCTTAAGTACAAGAATATAGACTCTTCTTAAAGTCTGGGTTTTGAGCATTCCCTGTGAGACCAGTATTAGTTTCCGATACACCACTGGAGGTTCAACGAATTCCTTGGACATACACATTGACGATGAAACACAGAAATTACATCGGAATTAAATACAAAAGGAACAATGCCGCCTTAAGTACAAGAATGGAGGCTCTTCTTACCGTCGGTGCTTTGAGCATTCCCTGAGAGACCAGTATTAGTTTCCGCTACACCTCTGCAGGTTCAGTTTATTCCTTGGACCTTCACATTGACGATGAAACACAGAAATGGCATCGGAATTAAATACAAAAGGCACAATGCCGCCTTAAGTACAAGAATAGAGACTCTTCCTACAGTCTGTGCTTTGAGCATTCCCTGTGAGACCAGTATTAGTTTCCGCTACACCTCTGCAGGTTCCGTTTATTCCTTGTACCATCACATTGACGATGAAACACAGAAATGGCATCGGAATTAAATACAAAAGGCACAATGCCGCCTTAAGTACAAGAATAGAGACTCTTCTTGCAGTCTGTGTTTTGAGCATTCCCTGTGAGACCAGTATTAGTTTCCGATACACCACTGGAGGTTCAATGAATTCCTTGGACATTCACATTGACGATGAAACACTGAAATTACATCGGAATTAAATACAAAAGGTACAATGCCGCCTTAAGTACAAGAATAGAGACTCTTCTTACAGTCGGTGCTTTGAGCATTCCCTGTGAGACCAGTAATAGTATCCGATACACCACTGCAGGTTCAATCTATTCCTTGGACATACACATTGACGATGAAACACAGAAATTACATCGGAATTAAATACAAAAGGAACAATGCCGCCTTAAGTACAAGAATAGAGCCTCTACTTACCGTCGGTGCTTTGAGCATTCCCTGTGAGACCAGTATTAGTTTCCGATACACCACTGGAGCTTCAGTGAATTCCTGGGACATTCACATTGACGATGAAACACTGAAATTACATCGGAATTAAATACAAAAGGCACAATGCCGCCTTAAGTACAAGAATATAGACTCTTCTTACAGTCTGTGTTTTAAGCATTCCCTGTGAGACCAGTATTAGTTTCCGATACACCACTGGAGGTTCAATGAATTCCTTGGACCTTCACATTGACGATGAAACACAGAAATGGCATCGGAATTAAATACAAAATGCACAATGCCGCCTTAAGTACAGGAATAGAGACACTTCTTACAGTCTGTGTTTTGAGCATTCCCTGTGAGACCAGTATTAGTTTCCGCTACACCTCTGCAGGTTCAGTTTATTCCTTGGACCTTCACATTGACGATTATACACAGAAATCGCATCGGAATTAAATACAAAAGGCACAATGCCGCCTTAAGTACAAGAATAGAGACTCTTCTTACAGTCTGTGTTTTGAGCATTCCCTGTGAGAACAGTATTAGTTTCCGATACACCACTGGAGGTTCAATGAATTCCTTGGACATTCACATTGACGATGAAACACTGAAATTACATCGGAATTAAATACAAAAGGCACAATGCCGCCTTAAGTAGAAGAATAGAGACTCTTCTTACAGTCGGTGCTTTGAGCATTCCCTGTGAGACCCGTAATAGTATCCGATACACCACTGCAGTTTCAATCTATTCCTTGGACATACATATTGCCGATGAAACACTGAAATTTCATCGGAATTAAATACAAATGACACAATGCCGCCTTAAGTACAAGAATAGAGACTCTTCTTACAGTCTGTGTTTTCAGCATTCCCTGTGAGACCAGTATTAATTTCCGATACACCACTGGAGGTTCAATGAATTCCTTGGACATACACATTGACGATGAAACACTGAAATTACATCGGAATTAAATAGAAAAGGAACAATGCCGCCTTAAGTACAAGAATAGAGACTCCTCTTACCGTCGGTGCTTTGAGCATTCATTGTGAGACCAGTATTAGTTTCCGCTACACCTCTGCAGGTTCGGTTAATTCCTTGGACCTTCGCATTGACAATGAGACACAGAAATGGCATCCGAATGAAATACAAAAGGAACGATGCCGCCTTAAGTACAAGAATAGAGAATCTTCTTACAGTCGGTGCTTTGAGCATTCGCTGTGAGACCAGTATTAGTTTCCGATACACCACTGCAGGTTCAATGTATTCCTAGGACATTCACATTGACGATGAAACACAGAAATCGCATCGGAATCAAATACAAAACGCACAATGCCGCCTTAAGTACAAGAATAGAGACTCTTCTTACAGTCGGTGCTTTGAGCATTCCCTGTGAGACCAGTATTAGTTTCCGCTACACCTCTGCAGGATCGGTTTATTCCTTGGACCTTCACATTGACGATGAAACACAGAAACGGCATCGGAGTTAAATACAAAAGGCACAATGCCGCCTTAAGTACAAGAATAGAGACTCTTCTTACCGTCGGTGCTTTGAGCATTCCCTGTGAGACCAGTATTAGTTTCCGATACACCACTGGAGGTTCAATGAATTCCTTGGATATTCACATTGACGTTGAAACACTGATATTACATCGGAATTAAATACAAAAGGCACAATGCCTCCTTAAGTTCAAGAATAGAGACTCTTCTTACCATCGGTGCTTTGAGCATTCCCTGTGAGACCAGAATTAGTTTCCGATACACCACTGGAGGTTCAATGAATTCCTTGGACATTCACATTGTCGATGAAACACTGAAATTACATCGCATTTAAATACAAAAGGCACAATGCCGCCTTAAGTACATGAATAAAGACTCTTCTTACAGTCTGTGTTTTGAGCATTCCGTGTGAGACCAGTATTAGTTTCCGATACACCACTGGAGGTTCAATGAATTCCTTGGACATATACATTGACGATGAAACACTGAAATTACATCGGAATTAAATACAAACGGAACAATGCCGCCTTAAGTACAAGAATAGAGACTCTTCTTACCGTCGGTGCTTTGAGCATTCGCTGTGAGACCAGTATTAGTTTCCGATACACCACTGCAGGTTCAATGTATTCCTTGGACCTACACATTGACGATGAAACACAGAAATCGCATCGGAATCAAATACAAAAGGCACAATGCCGCCTTAAGTACAAGAATAGAGACTCTTCTTACAGTCGGTGCTTTGAGCATTCCCTGTGAGACCAGTATTAGTTTCCGCTAGACCTCTGCAGGTTCGGTTTATTCCTTGGACCTGCACATTGACGATGAAACACAGAAATGGCATCGGAGTTAAATACAAAAGGCACAAAACCGCCTTAAGTACAAGAATAGAGACTCTTCTTACCGTCGGTGCTTTGAGCATTCCCTGTGAGACCAGTATTAGTTTCCGATACACCACTGGAGGTTCAATGAATTCCTTGGACATTCACATTGACGATGAATAACTGAAATTACATCGGAATAAAATACAAAAGGCACAATGCCGCCTTAAGTTCAAGAATAGAGACTCTTCTTACCGTCGGTGCTTTCAGCATTCCCTGTGAGACCAGTATTAGTTTCCGATACACCACTGGAGGTTCAATGAATTCCTTGGACATTCACATTGACGATGAAACACTGAAATTACATCGGATTTAAATACAAAAGGCACAATGCCGCCTTAAGTACAAGTATATAGACTCTTCTTACAGTCTGTGTTTTGAGCATTCCCTGTGAGACCAGTATTAGTTTCCGATACACCACTGGAGGTTCAATGAATTCCTTGGACATACACATTGACGATGAAACACTGAAATTACATCGGAATTAAATACAAAAGGAACAATGCCGCCTTAAGTACAAAAATAGAGACTCTTCATACAGTCTGTGTTTTGAGCATTCCCTGTGAGACCAGTATTAGATTCCGATACACCACTGGAGGTTCAATGAATTCCTTGGACCTTCACATTGACGATGAAACACAGAAATGGCATCGGAATTAAATACAAAAGGCACAATGCCGCCTTAAGTACAAGAATAGAGACTCTTCTTACAGTCTGTGATTTGAGCATTCCCTTTGAGACCAGTATTAGTTTCCGCTACACCTCTGCAGGTTCCGTTTATTCCTTGGACCTTCACATTGACGATGAAACACAGAAATGGCATCGGAATTAAATACAAAAGGCACAATGCCGCCTTAAGTACAAGAATAGAGACTCTTCTTACAGTCTGTGTTTTGAGCATCCACGTGAGACCAGTATTAGTTTCCGATACACCACTGGAGGTTCAATGAATTCCTTGGACATTCACATTGACGATGAAACACTGAAATTACATCGGAATTAAATACAAAAGGTGCAATGCCGCCTTAAGTACAAGAATAGAGACTCTTCTTACAGTCGGTGCTTTGAGCATTCCCTGTGAGACCAGTAATAGTATCCGATACACCACTGCAAGTTCAATCTATTCCTTGGACATTCACATTGACGTTGAAACACTGAAATTACATCGGGATTAAATATAAAAGGCACAATGCCTCCTTAAGTTCAAGAATAGAGACTCTTCTTACCGTCAGTGCTTTGAGCATTCCCTGTGAGACCAGAATTAGTTTCCGATACACCACTGGAGGTTCTATGAATTCCTTGGACATTCACATTGTCGATGAAACACTGAAATTACATCGCATTTAAATACAAAAGGCACAATGCCGCCTTAAGTACATGAATAAAGACTCTTCTTACAGTCTGTGTTTTGAGCATTCCGTGTGAGACCAGTATTAGTTTCCGATACACCACTGGAGGTTCAATGAATTCCTTGGACATTCACATTGTCGATGAAACACTGAAATTACATCGCATTTAAATACAAAAGGCACAATGCCGCCTTAAGTACATGAATATAGACTCTTCTTACAGTCTGTGTTTTGAGCATTCCGTGTGAGACCAGTATTAGTTTCCGATACACCACTGGAGGTTCAACGAATTCCTTGGACATATACATTGACGATGAAACACTGAAATTACATCGGAATTAAATACAAACGGAACAATGCCGCCTTAAGTACAAGAATAGAGACTCTTCTTACCGTCGGTGCTTTGAGCATTCGCTGTGAGACCAGTATTAGTTTCCGATACACCACTGCAGGTTCAATGTATTCCTTGGACCTACACATTGACGATGGAACACAGAAATCGCATCGGAATCAAATACAATAGGCACAATGCCGCCTTAAGTACAAGAATAGAGACTCTTCTTACAGTCGGTGCTTTGAGCATTCCCTGTGAGACCAGTATTAGTTTCCGCTACACCTCTGCAGGTTCGGTTTATTCCTTGGACCTTCACATTGACGATGAAACACAGAAATGGCATCGGAGTTAAATACAAAAGGCACAATGCCGCCTTAAGTACAAGAATAGAGACTCTTCTTACCGACGGTGCTTTGAGCATTCCCTGTGAGACCAGTATTAGTTTCCGATACACCACTGGAGGTTCAATGAATTCCTTGGACATTCACATTGACGATGAAAAACTGAAATTACATCGGAATAAAATACAAAAGGCACAATGCCGCCTTAAGTTCAAGAATAGAGACTCTTCTTACCGTCAGTGCTTTGAGCATTCCCTGTGAGACCAGTATTAGTTTCCGATACACCACTGGAGGTTCAATAAATTCCTTGGACATTCACATTGACGATGAAACACTGAAATTACATCGGATTTAAATACAAAAGGCACAATGCCGCCTTAAGTACAAGTATATAGACTCTTCTTACAGTCTGTGTTTTGAGCATTCCCTGTGAGACCAGTATTAGTTTCCGATACACCACTGGAGGTTCAATGAATTCCTTGGACATACACATTGACGATGAAACACTGAAATTACATCGGAATTAAATACAAAAGGAACAATGCCGCCTTAAGTACAAAAATAGAGACTCTTCATACAGTCTGTGTTTTGAGCATTCCCTGTGAGACCAGTATTAGTTTCCGATACACCACTGGAGGTTCAATGAATTCCTTGGACCTTCACATTGACTATGAAACACAGAAATGGCATCGGAATTAAATACAAAAGGCACAATGCCGCCTTAAGTACAAGAATAGAGACTCTTCTTACAGTCTGTGATTTGAGCATTCCCTTTGAGACCAGTATTAGTTTCCGCTACACCTCTGCAGGTTCCGTTTATTCCTTGGACCTTCACATTGACGATGAAACACAGAAATGGCATCGGAATTAAATACAAAAGGCACAATGCCGCCTTAAGTACAAGAATAGAGACTCTTCTTACAGTCTGTGTTTTGAGTATCCATGTGAGACCAGTATTAGTTTCCGATACACCACTGGAGGTTCAATGAATTCCTTGGACATACACATTGACGATGAAACACTGAAATTACATCGGAATTAAATAGAAAAGGAACAATGCCGAATTAAGTACAAGAATAGAGACTCTTCTTACCGTCGGTGCTTTGAGCATTCCCTGTGAGACCAGAATTAGTTTCCGCTACACCTCTGCAGGTTCGGTTTATTCCTTGGACCTTCGCATTGACAATGAGACACAGAAATGGCATCCGAATGAAATACAAAAGGAACGATGCCGCCTTAAGTACAAGAATAGAGAATCTTCTTACAGTCGGTGCTTTGAGCATTCTCTGTGAGACCAGTATTAGTTTCCGATACACCACTGCAGGTTCAATGTATTCCTTGGACATTCACATTGACGATGAAACACAGAAATCGCATCGGAATCAAATACAAAACGCACAATGCCGCCTTAAGTACAAGAATAGAGACTCTTCTTACAGTCGGTGCTTTGAGCATTCCCTGTGAGACCAGTATTAGTTTCCGATACACCACTGCAGGTTCAATGTATTCCTTGGACCAACACATTGACGATGAAACACAGAAATCGCATCGGAATCAAATACAAAAGGCACAATGCCGCCTTAAGTACAAGAATAGAGACTCTTCTTACAGTCGGTGCTTTGAGCATTCCCTGTGTGACCAGTATTAGTTTCCGCTACACCTCTGCAGGTTCGGTTTATTCCTTGGACCTTCACATTGACGATGAAACACAGAAATGGCATCGGAGTTAAATACAAAAGGCACAATGCCGCCTTAAGTACAAGAATAGAGACTCTTCTCACCGTCGGTGCTTTGAGCATTCCCTGTGAGACCAGTATTAGTTTCCGATACACCACTGGAGGTTCAATGAATTCCTTGGACATTCACATTGACGATGAAAAACTGAAATTACATCGGAATAAAATACAAAAGGCACAATGCCGCCTTAAGTTCAAGAATAGAGACTCTTCTTACCGTCGGTGCTTTGAGCATTCCCTGTGAGACCAGTATTAGTTTCCGATACACCACTGGAGGTTCAATGAATTCCTTGGACCTACACATTGACGATGAAACACTGAAATTACATCGGATTTAAATACAAAAGGCACAATGCCGCCTTAAGTACAAGTATATAGACTCTTCTTACAGTCTGTGTTTTGAGCATTCCCTGTGAGACCAGTATTAGTTTCCGATACACCACTGGAGGTTCAATGAATTCCTTGGACATACACATTGACGATGAAACACAGAAATTACATCGGAATTAAATACAAAAGGAACAATGTCGCCTTAAGTACAAGAATAGAGCCTCTACTTACCGTCGGTGCTTTGAGCATTCTCTGTGAGACCAGTATTAGTTTCCGATACACCACTGGAGCTTCAATGAATTCCTTGGACATTCACATTGACGATGAAACACTGAAATTACATCGGAATAAAATACAAAAGGCACAATGCCGCCTTAAGTACAAGAATATAGACTCTTCTTACAGTCTGTGTTTTGAGCATTCCCTGTGAGACCAGTATTAGTTTCCGATACACCACTGGAGGTTCAATGAATTCCTTGGACCTTCACATTGACGATGAAACACAGAAATGGCATCGGAATTAAATACAAAAGGCACAATATCGCCTTAAGTACAAGAATAGAGACTCTTCTTACACTCTGTGTTTCGAGCATTCCCTGTGAGACCAGTATTAGTTTCCGCTACACCTTTGCAGGTTCAGTTTATTCCTTGGACCTTCACATTGACGATTATACACAGAAATCGCATCGGAATTAAAAACAAAAGGCACAATGCCGCCTTAAGTACAAGAATAGAGACTCTTCTTACAGTCTGTGTTTTGAGCATTCCCTGTGAGAACAGTATTAGTTTCCGATACACCACTGGAGGTTCAATGAATTCCTTGGACATTCACATTGACGATGAAACACTGAAATTACATCGGAATTAAATACAAAAGGCACAATGCCGCCTTAAGTAGAAGAATAGAGACTCTTCTTACAGTCTGTGTTTTGAGCATTCCCTGTGAGACCAGTATTAATTCCCGATACACCACTGGGGGTTCAATGAATTCCTTGGACATACACATTGACGATGAAACACTGCAATTACATCGGAATTAAATAGAAAAGGAACAATGCCGAATTAAGTACAAGAATAGAGACTCTTCTTACAGTCGGTGCTTTGAGCATTCATTGTGAGACCAGTATTAGTTTCCGCTACACCTCTGCAGGTTCGGTTTATTCCTTGGACCTTCACATTGACAATGAGACACAGAAATGGCATCGGAATGAAATACAAAAGGAACAATGCCGCCTTAAGTACAAGAATAGAGAATCTTCTTACAGTCGTTGCTTTGAGCATTCGCTGTGAGACCAGTATTAGATTCCGATACACCACTGCAGGTTCAATGTATTCCTTGGACATTCACTTTGACGATGAAACACAGAAATCGCATCGGAATCAAATGCAAAAGGCACATTGCCGCCTTAAGTACAAGAATAGAGACTCTTCTTACAGTCGGTGCTTTGAGCATTCCCTGTGGGACCAGTATTAGTTTCCGCTACACCTCTGCAGGTTCGGTTTATTCCTTGGACCTTCACATTGACGATGAAACACAGAAATGGCATCGGAAGAAAATACAAAAGGCACAATTCCGCCTTAAGTACAAGAATAGAGACTCTTCTTACAGTCTGTGTTTTGAGCATTCCCTGTGAGACCAGTATTAATTTCCGATACACCACTGGGGGTTCAATGAATTCCTTGGACATACACATTGACGATGAAACACTGAAATTACATCGGAATTAAATAGAAAAGGAACAATGCCGAATTAAGTACAAGAATAGAGACTCTTCTTACAGTCGGTGCTTTGAGCATTCATTGTGAGACCAGTATTAGTTTCCGCTACACCTCTGCAGGTTCGGTTTATTCCTTGGACCTTCACATTGACAATGAGACACAGAAATGGCATCGGAATGAAATACAAAAGGAACAATGCCGCCTTAAGTACAAGAATAGAGAATCTTCTTACAGTCGTTGCTTTGAGCATTCGCTGTGAGACCAGTATTAGATTCCGATACACCACTGCAGGTTCAATCCTTGGACATTCACTTTGACGATGAAACACAGAAATCGCATCGGAATCAAATGCAAAAGGCACATTGCCGCCTTAAGTACAAGAATAGAGACTCTTCTTACCGTCGGTGCTTTGAGCATTCCCTGTGAGACCAGTATTAGTTTCCGATACACCACTGGAGGTTCAATGAATTCCTTGGTCATTCACATTGACGATGAAACACTGAAATTACATCGGAATTAAATACAAAAGGCACAATGCCGCCTTAAGTTCAAGAGTAGAGATTCTTCTTACCGTCGGTGCTTTGGGCAATCCCTGAGAGACCAGTATTAGTTTCCGATACACCACTGGAGGTTCAATGAATTCCTTGGACATTCACATTGACGATGAAACACTGAAATTACATCGGACTTAAATACAAAAGGCACAATGCCGCCTTAAGTACAAGAATATAGACTCTTCTTACAGTCTGTGTTTTGAGCATTCCCTGTGAGACCAGTATTAGTTTCCGATACACCACTGGAGGTTCAATGAATTCCTAGGGACATACACATTGACGATGAAATACTGAAATTACATCGGAATTAAATACATAAGGAACAATGCCGCCTTAAGTACAAGAATAGAGACTCTTCTTACCGTCGGTGGTTTGAGCATTCCCTGTGAGACCAGTATTAGTTTCCGCTACACCTCTGCAGTTTCAGTTTATTCCTTGGACCTTCACATTGACGATGAAACACAGAAATCGCATCGGAATTAAATGCAAAAGGCACAATGCCGCCTTAAGTACAAGAATAGAGACTCTTCCTACAGTCTGTGCTTTGAGCAATCCCTGTGAGACCAGTATTAGTTTCCGCTACAACTCTGCAGGTTCCGTTTATTCCTTGGACTTTCACATTGACGATGAAACACAGAAATGGCATCGGAATTAAATACAAAACGCACAATGCCGCCGTAAGTACAAGAATAGAGACTCTTCTTACAGTCTGTGTTTTGAGCCTTCCCTGTGAGACCAGTATTAGTTTCCGATACACCACTGGAGGTTCAATGAATTCCTTGGACATTCACATTGACTATGAAACACTGAAATTACATCAGAATTAAATACAAAAGGAACAATGCCGCCTTAAGTACAAGAATAGAGACTCTACTTACCGTCGGTGCTTTGAGCATTCCCTGTGAGACCAGTATTAGTTTCCGATACACCACTGGAGCTTCAATGAATTCCTTGGACATTCACATTGACGATGAAACACTGAAATTACATCGGAATTAAATACAAAAGGCACAATGCCGCCTTAAGTACAAGAATATAGACTCTTCTTACAGTCTGTGTTTTGAGCATTCCCTGTGAGACCAGTATTAGTTTCCGATACACCACTGGAGGTTCAATGAATTCCTTGGACATACACATTGACGATGAAACACTGAAATTACTTCGGAATTAAATACAAAAGGAACAATGCCGCCTTAAGTACAAGAATAGAGACTCTTCTTACTGTCGGTGCTTTGAGCATTCCCTGTGAGACCAGTATTAGTTTCCGATACACCACTGCAGGTTCAATGTATTCCTTGGACCTTCACATTGACGATGAAACACAGAAATCGCATCGGAATCACATACAAAAGGTACAATGCCGCCTTAAGTACAAGAATAGAGACTCTTCTTACAGTCGGTGCTTTGAGCATTCCTTGTGAGACCAGTAATAGTATCCGATACTCCTTTGCAGGTTCAATCTATTCCTTGGACATACACATTGACGATGAAACACAGAAATGGCAACGGAAGTGAATACAAAAGGCACAATACCGCCTTAAGTACAAGAATAGAAACTCTTCTTACACTCGATGCTTTGAGCATTCCCTGTGAGACCAGTATTAGTTTCCGATACACCACTGCAGGTTCAATGTATTCCTTGGACTTTCACATTGACGATGAAACACAGAAAAGGCATCGGAATTAAATGCAAAACGCACAATGCCGCTTTAAGTACTAGAATAGAGACTCTTCTTACAGTCGGTGCTTTGAGCATTCCCTGTGAGACCAGTAATAGTATTCGATACACCACTGCAGGTTCAATGTATTCCTTGGACATTCACATTGACGATGAAACACAGAAATCGCATCGGAATCAAATACAAAAGGTACAATGCCGACTTAAGTACAAGAATAGAGACTCTTCTTACAGTCGGTGCTTTGAGCTTTCCTTGTGAGACCAGTAATAGTATCCGATACACCTTTGCAGGTTCAATCTATTCCTTGGACATACACATTGACGATGAAACACAGAAATGGCATCGGAAGAAAATACAAAAGGCACAATTCCGCCTTAAGTACACGAATAGAGACTCTTCTTACAGTCGGTGCTTTGAGCATTCCCTGTGAGACCAGTATTAGTTTCCGATACACAACTGCAGGTTCAATGTATTCGTTGGACCTTCACATTGACGATGAAACATAGAAATGGCGTCGGAATTAAATACAAAAGGCACAATGCCGCCTTAAGTACAAGAATAGAGACTCTTCTTACAGTCGGTGCTTTGAGCATTCCCTGTGAGACCAGTATTAGTTTCCGATACACCACTGCAGGTTCAATGTATTCCTTGGACCTTCACATTGACGATGTAACACAGAAATTTCATCGGAATTAAATCCAAAACGCACAATGCCGCTTTAAGTACTAGAATAGAGACTCTTCTAACAGTCGGTGCTTTGAGCATTCCCTGTGAGACCAGTAATAGTGTTCGATACACCACTGCAGGTTCAATCTATTCCTTGGACATACACATTGACGATGAAGTACAGAAATTAAATCGGAATTAAATACAAAAGGAACAATGGCGTATTAAGTACAAGAATAGAGACTCGTCTAACCGTCGGTTCTTTGAGCATTCCCTGTGAAACCAGTATTAGTTTCCGATACACCACTGGAGGTTCAATGAATTCCTTGGACATTCACATTGACGATGAAACACTGAAATTACATCGGAATTAAATACAAAAGGCACAATGCCGCCTTAAGTACAAGAATAGAGACTCTTCTTACAGTCGGTGCTTTGAGCATTCCCTGTGAGACCAGTAATAGTATCCGATACACCACTGGACGTTCAATCTATTGCTTAGCCATACACATTGACGATGAAACACAGAAATTACATCGGAATTAAATACAAAAGGAACAATGCCGCCTTAAGTACAACAATAGAGACTCTTCTTACGGTCGGTAGTTTGAGCTTTCCCTGTGAGACCAGTATTGGTTTCCGATACACCACTGGTGGTTCAATGAATTCCTTGGACATACACATTGACGATGAAACACAGAAATTACATCGGAATTAAATACAAAAGGAACAATGCCGCCTTAAGTACAAGAATAGAGTCTCTTCTTACAGTCGGTGCTTTGAGCATTCCCGGTGAGACTAGTATTAGTTTCCGATACACCACTGCAGGTTCAGTGTATTCCTTGGAACTTCACATTGACGATGAAACACAGAAATCGCATCGGAATTAAATACAAAAGGCACAATGCCGCCTTAAGTACAAGAATAGAGACTCTTCTTACAGTCGGTGCTTTGAGCATTCCCTGTGAGACCAGTATTAGTATCCGCAACACCTCTGCAGGTTCAGTTTATTCCTTGGATCTTCACATTGACGATGAAACACAGAAATGGCATCGGAATTTAATACAAAAGGCACAATGCCGCCTTAAGTACAAGATTAGAGACTCTTCTTACAGTCGGTGCTTTGAGCATTCCCTGTGAGACCAGTATTAGTTTCCGATACACCACTGCAGGTACAATGTATTCCTTGGAACTTCACATTGACGATGAAACACAGTACTCGCATCGGAATTAAATACAAAAGGCACAATGCCGCCTTAAGTACAAGAATAGAGACTCTTCTTACAGTCGGTGCTTTGAGCATTCCCTGTGAGAGCAGTATTAGTTTCCGCTACACGTCTGCAGGTTCAGTTTATTCCTTGGACCTTCACATTGACGATGAAACACAGAAATGGCATCGGAATTAAATACAAAAGCACAATGCCGCCTTAAGTACAAGAATAGAGACTCTTCTTATAGTCGGTGCTTTCAGCATACCCTGTGCGACCAGTATTAGTTTCCGATACACCACTCCAGGTTCAATGTATTCCTTGGACTTTCACATTGACGATGAAACACAGATATCGCATCGGAATCAAATACAAAAGGCACAATGCCGCCTTAAGTACAAGAATAGAGACTCTTCTTACAGTCGGTGCTTTGAGCATTCCCTGTGAGACCAGTAATTGTATCCGATACACCACTGCAGGTTCAATCTATTCCTTGGACATACACATTGACGATGAAACACAGAAATGGCATCGGAAATAAATACAAAAGGCACAATGCCGCCTTATGTACAAGAATAGAGACTCTTCTTACAGTCGGTGCTTTGAGCATTCCCTGTGAGACCAGTATTAGTTTCCGACACACCACTGCAGGTTCGATGTATTCCTTGGACCTTCACATTGACGATGAAACACAGAAATCGCATCGGAATCAAATACAAAAGGCACAATGCCGCCTTAAGTACAAGAATAGAGACTCTTCTTACAGTCGGTGCTTTGAGCATTCCCTGTGAGACCAGTATTAGTATCCGATACACCACTGCAGGTTCAATGTATTCCTTGGACCTTCACATTGACGATGAAACACAGAAATCGCATCGGAATCAAATACAAAAGGCACAATGCCGCCTTAAGTACAAGAATAGAGACTCTTCTTACAGTCGGTGCTTTGAGCATTCCCTGTGAGACCAGTAATAGTATCCGATACACCACTGCAGGTTCAATACATTCCTTGGACATACACATTGACGATGAAACACAGAAATGGCATCGGAATTAAATACAAAAGGCACAATGGTGCCTTAA
The DNA here is from genome assembly GCF_023864345.2 of Schistocerca serialis cubense. Classification (NCBI taxonomy): domain Eukaryota; kingdom Metazoa; phylum Arthropoda; class Insecta; order Orthoptera; family Acrididae; genus Schistocerca; species Schistocerca serialis. The sequence continues at coordinate 34,856,929 of NC_064643.1, read as the reverse complement.
GTACAAGAATAGAGACTCTTCTTACAGTCGGTGCTTTGAGCATTCCCTGTGAGACCAGTATTAGTTTCCGATACACCACTGCAGGTTCAGTGTATTCCTAGGACCTTCAAATTGACGATGAAACACAGGAATGGCATCGGATTTTAATACAAAAGGCACAATGCCGCCTTAAGTACAAGAATAGAGACTCTTCTTACAGTCGGTGTTTTGAGCATTCCCTGTGAGACCAGTAATAGTATCCGATACACCACTGGAGGTTCAATCTATTGCTTAGACATACACATTGACGATGAAACACAGAAATTACATCGGAATTAAATACAAAAGGAACAATGCCGCCTTAAGTACAACAATAGAGACTCTTCTTACGGTCGGTGGTTTCAGCATTCCCTGTGAGACCAGTATTGGTTTCCGATACACCACTGGAGGTTCAATGAATTCCTTGGACATTCACATTGACGATGAAACACTGAAATTACATCGGAATTAAATACAAAAGGTACAATGCCGCCTTAAGTACAAGAATAGAGACTCTTCTTACAGTCGGTGCTTTGAGGATTCCCTGTGAGACCAGTATTAGTTTATGCTACACCTCTGCAGGTTCAGTTTATTCCTTGGACCTTCACATTGACGATGAAACTCAGAAATGGCATCGGAATTAAATACAAAAGCACAATGCCGCCTTAAGTACAAGAATAGAGACTCTTCTTACAGTCGGTGCTTTCAGCATTCCCTGTGCGACCAGTATTAGTTTCCGATACACCACTGCAGGTTCAATGTATTCCTTGGACTTTCACATTGACGATGAAACACAGAAATCGCATCGGAATCAAATACAAATGGCACAATGCCGCCTTAAGTACAAGAATAGAGACTCTTCTTACAGTCGGTGCTTTGAGCATTCCCTGTGAGACCAGTAATAGTATCCGATACACCACTGCAGGTTCAATCTATTCCTTGGACATACACATTGACGATGAAACACAGAAATGGCATCGGAATTAAATACAAAAGGCACAATGCCGCCTTAAGTACAAGAATAGAGACTCTTCTTACGGTCGGTGCTTTGAGCATTCCCTGTGAGACCAGTATTAGTTTCCGATACACCACTGCAGGTTCGATGTATTCCTTGGACCTTCACATTGACGATGAAACACAGAAATCGCATCGGAATCAAATACAAAAGGCACAATGCCGCCTTAAGTACAAGAATAGAGACTCTTCTAACAGTCGGTGCTTGGAGCATTCCCTGTGAGACCAGTGATAGTATCTGATACACCACTGCAGGTTCAATCTATTCCTTGGACATAAACATTGACGATGAAACACAGAAATGGCATCGGAATTAAATACAAAAGGCACAATGCCGCCTTAAGTACAAGGATAGAGACTGTTCTTACAGTCTGTGCTTTGAGCATTGCCTGTGAGATCAGTATTAGTTTCCTATACACCACTGCAGGTACAATGTATTCCTCGGACCGCTACATTGACGATGAAACGCAGAAGTCGCATCGGAATAAAATACAAAATTCACAATGCCGCTTTAAGTACAAGAATAAAGACTCTTCTTACAGTCTGTGCTTTGAGCATTCCCTGTGAGACCAGTATTAGTTTCCGATACACCACTGCAGGTTCAATGTATTCCTTGGACCTTCACATTGACGATGAAACACAGAAATCGCATCGGAATCAAATACAAAAGGCATAATGCCGCCTTAAGTACAAGAATAGAGACTCTTCTTACAGTCGGTGCTTTGAGCATTCCCTGTGAGACCAGTAATAGTATCCGATACACCACTGCAGGTTCAATCTATTCCTTGGACATACACATTGACGATGAAACACAGAAATGGCATCGGAATTAAATACAAAAGGCACAATGGTGCCTTAAGTACAAGAATAGAGACTCTTCTTACAGTCGGTGCTTTGAGCATTCCCTGTGAGACCAGTGTTAGTTTCCGATACACCACTGCAGGTTCAATGTATTCCTTGGACCTTCACATTGACGATGAAACACAGAAATGGCATCGGAATTGAATACAAAACGCACAATGCCGCCTTAAGTACAAGAATAGAGACTCTTCTTACCGTCTTTGCTTTGAGCATTCCCTGTGAAACCAGTATTGGATTCCGATACACCACTGCAGGTTCAATGTATTCCTTGGACCGTCACATTGACAATGAAACACAGAAATGGCATCGGAATTAAATCCAAAACGCACAATGCTGCTTTAAGTACAAGAAAAGAGACTCTTCTTACAGTCGGTGCTTTGAGCATTCCCTGTGAGACCAGTAATAGTATTGGATACACCACTGCAGGTTCAATCTTTTCCTTGGACATACACATTGACGATGAAACGCACAAATTACATCGGAATTAAATACAAAAGGAACAATGCCGCCTTAAGTACAAGAATTGAGACTCTTCTTGAGGTCGGTGGTTTGAGCATTCCCTATGAGACCAGTATTGGTTTCCGATACACCACTGGAGGTTCAATGAATTCCTTGGACATTCACATTGACGATGAAATACTGAAATTACATCAGAATTAAATACAAAAGGCACAATGCCGCCTTAAGTACAAGAATAGAGACTCTTCTTACAGTCGGTGCTTTGAGCATTCCCTGTGAGACCAGTAATAGTATCCGTTACACCACTGCAAGTTCAATTTATTCCTTGGACATACACATTGACGATGAAACACAGAAATGGCATCGGAATTAAATACAAAAGGCACAATGCCGCCTAAAGTACAAGAATAGAGACTCTTCTTACAATCGGTGCTTTGAGCATTCCCTGTGAGACCAGTATTAGTTTCCGATACACCACTGCAGGTTCAATGTATTCCTTGGACCTTCACATTGACGATGAAACACAGAAATGGCATCGGAATTAAATACAAAAGGCACAATGCCGCCTTAAGTACAAGAAAAGAGACTCTTCTTACAGTCGGTGCTTTGAGCATTCCCTGTGAGACCAGTAATAGTATCCGATACACCACTGCAGGTTCAATCTATTCCTTGGACATATACATTGACGATGAAACACAGAAATCACATCGGAATTAAATACAAAAGGCACAAAGCCGTCTTAAGTACAAGAATAGTGACTCTTCTTACAGTCGGTGTTTTGAGCATTCCCTATGAGACCAGTATTAGTTTCCGACTCACCACTGGAGGTTCAATGTATTCCTTTGACATTCACATTGACGATGAAACACTGATATTACATCGGAATTAAACACAAAAGGCACAATGCCGCCTTAAGTACAAGAATAGAGACCCTTCTTACAGTCGGGGTTTTGAGCATTCCCTGAGAGACCAGTATTAGTTTCCGATACACCATTGCAGGTTCAATGTATTCCTTGGATTTCACATAGACGATGAAACACAGTAATCGCATCGGAATTAAATACAAAAGGCACAATGTTGCCATATGTACAAGAATAGAGACTCTTCCTAAGTCGGTGCTTCGAGCATTCCCTGTGAGACCAGTATTAGCTTCCGATACAACACTGCAGGTTCAATGTATTCCTTGGACACACACATTGACCATGAAACACTGAAATTACATCGGAATTAAATACAAAAGGCACAATGCCGCCTTAAGTGCAAGAAGAGTGAGACATCTTAGAGTCTGTGCTTTGATCCTTTCCTGTGAGACCTGTATTAGTTTCCGATACACCACTGTAGGTTCAATGTGTTCCTTGCACCTTCACATTGACGAAGAAACACAGAAATCGCATCGGAATTAAATACAAAAGGCACAATGCCGCCTTAAGTACAAGAATAGAGACAGTTCTTGCAGTCGGTGCTTTGAGCATTGCCTGTGAGACCAGTATTAGTTTCCTATACACCACTGCAGGTACAATGTATTCCTCGGACCGTCACATTGAGGATGAAACGCAGAAATCGCATCGGAATAAAATACAAAAGGCACAATGCCGCCTTAAGTACAAGAATAGAGACTCTTCATACAGACGGTGCTTTGAGCATTTCCTGTGAGACCAGTTTTAATTACCGATACACCTCAGCAGGTTCAGTTTATTCCTTGGACCTTCACAGTGACGATGAAACACAGAAATGGCATCGGAATTAAATACAAAACACAATGCCGCCTTAAGTACAAGAATAGAGACTCTTCTTACAGTCGGTGCTTTCAGCATTCCCTGTGCGACCAGTATTAGTTTCAGATACACCACTGCAGGTTCAATGTATTCCTTGGACTTTCACATTGACGATGAAACACAGAAATGGCCTCGGAATTAAATACAAAAGGCACAATGCCGCCTTAAGTACAAGAATAGGGACTCTTCTTACAGTCGGTGCTTTGTGCATTCCCTGTGAGACCAGTCATAGTATCCGATACACCACTGCAGGTTCAACCTATTCCTTGGACATAAACATTGACGATGAAACACAGAAATGGCATCGGAATTAAATACAAAAGGCACAATGCCGCCTTAAGTACAAGAATAGAGACTGTTCTTACAGTCGGTGCTTTGAGCATTGAATGTGAGACCAGTATTAGTTTCCTATACACCACTGCAGGTACAATGTATTCCTCGGACCGTCACATTGACGATGAAACGCAGAAATCGCATCGGAATAAAATACAAAAGGCACAATGCCGCTTTAAGTACAAGAATAGAGACTCTTCTTACAGTCGGTGCTTTGAGCATTCCCTGTGAGACCAGTATTAGTTTCCGATACACCACTGCAGGTTCAATGTATTCCTTGGACCTTCACATTGACGATGAAACACAGAAATCGCATCGGAATCAAATACAAAAGGCACAATGCCGCCTTAAGTACAAGAATAGAGACACTTCTTACAGTCGGTGCTTTGAGCATTCCCTGTGAGACCAGTATTAGTTTCCGACACACCACTGCAAGTTCAATGTATTCCTTGGACCTTCACATTGACGATGAAACACAGAAATCGCATCGGAATCAAATACAAAAGGCACAATGCCGCCTTAAGTACAAGAATAGAGAATCTTCTTACAGTCGGTGCTTTGAGCATTCCCTGTGAGACCAGTAATAGTATCCGTTACACCACTGCAGGTTCAATCTATTCCTTGGACATAAAAATTGACGATGAAACACAGAATTGGCAACGGAATTAAATACAAAAGGCACAATGCCGCCTTAAGTACAAGAATAGAGACTGTTCTTACAGTCGGTGCTTTGAGCATTGCCTGTGAGACCAGTATTAGTTTCCTATACACCACTGCAGGTACAATGTATTCCTCGGACCGTCACATTGACGATGAAACGCAGAAATCGCATCGGAATAAAATACAAGAGGCACAATGCCGCTTTAAGTACAAGAATAGAGACTCTTCTTACAGTCGGTGCTTTGAGCATGCCCTGTGAGACCAGTATTAGTATCCGATACACCACTGCAGGTTCAATGTATTCCTTGGACCTTCACATTGACGATGAAACACAGAAATCGCATCGGAATCAAATACAAAAGGCACAATGCCGCCTTAAGTACAAGAATAGAGACTCTTCTTACAGTCGGTGCTTTGAGCATTCCCTGTGAGACCAGTAATAGTATCCGATACACCACTGCAGGTTCAATCTATTCCTTGGACATACACATTGACGATGAAACACAGAAATGGCATCGGAATTAAATACAAAAGGCACAATGGTGCCTTAAGTACAAGAATAGAGACTCTTCTTACAGTCGTTGCTTTGAGCATTCCCTGTGAGACCAGTATTAGTTTCCGATACACCACTGCAGGTTCAATGTATTCCTAGGACCTTCAAATTGACGATGAAACACAGGAATGGCATCGGAATTTAATACAAAAGGCACAATGCCGCCTTAAGTACAAGAATAGGGATTCTTCTTACAGTCGGTGCTTTGAGCATTCCCTGTGAGACCAGTAATAGTATCCGATACACCACTGGAGGTTCAATCTATTGCTTAGACATACACATTGACGATGAAACACAGAAATTACATCGGAATTAAATACAAAAGGAACAATGCCGCCTTAAGTACAACAATAGAGACTCTTCTTACGGTCGGTGGTTTCAGCATTCCCTGTGAGACCAGTATTGGTTTCCGATACACCACTGGAGGTTCAATGAATTCCTTGGACATTCACATTGACGATGAAACACTGAAATTACATCGGAATTAAATACAAAAGGTACAATGCCGCCTTAAGTACAAGAATAGAGACCCTTCTTACAGTCGGTGCTTTGAGGATTCCCTGTGAGACCAGTATTAGTTTATGCTACACCTCTGCAGGTTCAGTTTATTCCTTGGACCTTCACATTGACGATGAAACACAGAAATGGCATCGGAATTAAATACAAAAGCACAATGCCGCCTTAAGTACAAGAATAGAGACTCTTCTTACAGTCGGTGCTTTCAGCATTCCCTGTGCGACCAGTATTAGTTTCCGATACACCACTGCAGGTTCAATGTATTCCTTGGACTTTCACATTGACGATGAAACACAGAAATCGCATCGGAATCATATACAAATGGCACAATGCCGCCTTAAGTACAAGAATAGAGACTCTTCTAACAGTCGGTGCTTGGAGCATTCCCTGTGAGACCAGTAATAGTATCTGATACACCACTGCAGGTTCAATCTATTCCTTGGACATAAACATTGACGATGAAACACAGAAATGGCATCGGAATTAAATACAAAAGGCACAATGCCGCCTTAAGTACAAGGATAGAGACTGTTCTTACAGTCGGTGCCTTGAGCATTGCCTGTGAGATCAGTATTAGTTTCCTATACACCACTGCAGGTACAATGTATTCCTCGGACCACCACATTGACGATGAAACGCAGAAATCGCATCGGAATAAAATACAAAATTCACAATGCCGCTTTAAGTACAAGAATAAAGACTCTTCTTACAGTCTTTGCTTTGAGCATTCCCTGTGAGACCAGTATTAGTTTCCGATACGCCACTGCAGGTTCAATGTATTCCTTGGACCTTCACATTGACGATGAAACACAGAAATCGCATCGGAATCAAATACAAAAGGCATAATGCCGCCTTAAGTACAAGAATAGAGACTCTTCTTACAGTCGGTGCTTTGAGCATTCCCTGTGAGACCAGTAATAGTATCCGATACACCACTGCAGGTTCAATCTATTCCTTGGACATACACATTGACGATGAAACACAGAAATTGCATCGGAATTAAATACAAATGGCACAATGGTGCCTTAAGTACAAGAATAGAGACTCTTCTTACAGTCGGTGCTTTGAGCATTCCCTGTGAGACCAGTATTAGTTTCCGATACACCACTGCAGGTTCAATGTATTCCTTGGACCTTCACATTGACGATGAAACACAGAAATGGCATCGGAATTGAATACAAAATGCACAATGCCGCCTTAAGTACAAGAATAGAGACTCTTCTTACCGTCGGTGCTTTGAGCATTCCCTGTGAAACCAGTATTGGATTCCGATACACCACTTCAGGTTCAATGTATTCCTTGGACCGTCACATTGACAATGAAACACAGAAATGGCATCGGAATTAAATCCAAAACGCACAATGCTGCTTTAAGGACAAGAAAAGAGACTCTTCTCACAGTCGGTGCTTTGAGCATTCCCTGTGAGACCAGTAATAGTATTGGATACACCACTGCAGGTTCAATCTATTCCTTGGACATACACATTGACGATGAGACGCACAAATTACATCGGAATTAAATACAAAAGGAACAATGCCGCCTTAAGTACAAGAGTTGAGACACTTCTTGAGGTCGGTGGTTTGAGCATTCCCTATGAGACCAGTATTGGTTTCCGATACACCACTGGAGGTTCAATGAATTCCTTGGACATTCACATTGACGATGAAACACTGAAATTACATCGGAATTAAATACAAAAGGCACAATGCCGCCTTAAGTACAAGAATAGAGACTCTTCTTACAGTCGGTGCTTTGAGCATTCCCTGTGAGACCAGTAATAGTATCCGATACACCACTGCAGGTTCAATCTATTCCTTGGACATACACATTGACGATGAAACACAGAAATGGCATCGGAATTAAATACAAAAGGCACAATGCCGCCTTAAGTACAAGAATAGAGACTCTTCTTACAGTCGGTGCTTTGAGCATTCCCTGTGAGACCACTATTAGTTTTCGATACACCACTGCAGGTTCAATGTATTCCTTGGACCTTCACATTGACGATGAAACACAGAAATGGCATCGGAATTAAATACAAAAGGCACAATGCCGCCTTAAGTACAAGAATAGAGACTCTTCTTACAGTCGGTGCTTTGAGCATTCCCTGTGAGACCAGTATTAGATTCCGATACACCACTGCAGGTTCAATGTATTCCTTGGACCGTCACATTGACAATGAAACACAGAAATGGCATCGGAATTAAATCCAAAACGCACAATGCTGCTTTAAGTACAAGAAAAGAGACTCTTCTTACAGTCGGTGCTTTGAGCATTCCCCGTGAGACCAGTAATAGTATTGGATACACCACTGCAGGTTCAATCTATTCCTTGGACATACACATTGACGATGAAACGCACAAATTACATCGGAATTAAATACAAAAGGAACAATGCCGCCTTAAGTACAAGAATAGAGACTCTTCTTGAGGTCGGTGGTTTGAGCATTCCCTATGAAACCAGTATTGGTTTCCGATACACCACTGGAGGTTCAATGAATTCCTTGGACATTCACATTGACGATGAAACACTGAAATTACATCGGAATTAAATACAAAAGGCACAATGCCGCCTTAAGTACAAGAATAGAGACTCTTCTTGCAGTCGGTGCTTTGAGCATTCCCTGTGAGACCAGTATTAGTTTCCGCTACACCTCTGCAGGTTCAGTTTATTCCTTGGACCTACACATTGACGATGAAACACAGAAATGGCATCGGAATTAAATACAAAAGGCACAATGCCTCCTTAAGTACAAGAATAGAGCCTCTTCTTACAGTCGGTGCTTTCAGCATTCCCTGTGCGACCAGTATTAGTTTCCAATACACCACTGCAGGTTCAATGTATTCCTTGGACCTTCACATTGACGATGAAACACAGAAATCGCATCGGAATCAAATACAAAAGGCACAATGCCGCCTTAAGTACAAGAAAAGAGACTCTTCTTACAGTCGGTGCTTTGAGCATTCCCTGTGAGACCAGTAATAGTATCCGATACACCACTGCAGGTTCAATCTATTCCTTGGACATACACATTGACGATGAAACACAGAAATCCCATCGGAATTAAATACAAAAGGCACAAAGCCGTCTTAAGTACACGAATAGTGACTCTTCTTACAGTCGGTGTTTTGAGGATTCCCTATGAGACCAGTATTAGTTTCCGATACACCACTGGAGGTTCAATGTATTCCTTTGACATTCACATTGACGATGAAACACTGATATTACATCGGAATTAAACACAAAAGGCACAATGCCGCCTTAAGTACAAGAATAGAGACCCTTCTTACAGTCGGGGTTTTGAGCATTCCCTGAGAGACCAGTATTAGTTTCCGATACACCATTGCAGGTTCAATGTATTCCTTGGATTTCACATAGACGATGAAACACAGTAATCGCATCGGAATGAAATACAAAAGGCACAATGTTGCCTTATGTACAAGAATAGAGACTCTTCCTAAGTCGGTGCTTCGAGCATTCCCTGTGAGACCAGTATTAGCTTCCGATACAACACTGCAGGTTCAATGTATTCCTTGGACACACACATTGACGATGAAACACTGAAATTACATCGGAATTAAATGCAAAAGGCACAATGCCGCCTTAAGTGCAAGAAGAGTGAGACATCTTAGAGTCTGTGCTTTGATCCTTTCCTGTGAGACCTGTATTAGTTTCCGATACACCACTGTAGGTTCAATGTGTTCCTTGCACCTTCACATTGACGAAGAAACACAGAAATCGCATCGGAATTAAATACAAAAGGCACAATGCCGCCTTAAGTACAAGAATAGAGACTCTTCTTACAGTCGGTGCTTTGAGCATTCCCTGTGAGACCAGTTTTAGTTTCCGATACACCACTGGCGGTTCAATGAATTCCTTGGACATTCACATTGACGATGAAACACTGAAATTACATGGGAATTAAATACAAAAGGCACAATTGCGCCTTAAGTACAAGAGTAGAGACTCTTCATACAGACTGTGCTTTGAGCATTTCCTGTGAGACCAGTATTAATTACCGATACACCTCAGCAGGTTCAGTTTATTCCTTGGACCTTCACATTGACGATGAAACACAGAAATGGCATCGGAATTAAATACAAAAGCACAATGCCGCCCTAAGTACAAGAATAGAGACTCTTCTTACAGTCGGTGCTTTCAGCATTCCCTGTGCGACCAGTATTAGTTTCAGATACACCACTGCAGGTTCAATGTATTCCTTGGACTTTCACATTGACGATGAAACACAGAAATGGCCTCGGAATTAAATACAGAAGGCACAATGCCGCCTTAAGTACAAGAAGAGGGACTCTTCTTACAGTCGGTGCTTTGTGCATTCCCTGTGAGACCAGTATTAGTTTCCGATACACCACTGCAGGTTCGATGTATTCCTTGGACCTTCACATTGTCGATGAAACACAGAAATCGCATCGGAATCAAATTCAAAAGGCACAATGCCGCCTTAAGTACAAGAATAGAGACTCTTCTTACAGTCGGTGCTTTGAGCATTCCCTGTGAGACCAGTCATAGTATCCGATACACCACTGCAGGTTCAACCTATTCCTTGGACATAAACATTGACGATGAAACACAGAAATGGCATCGGAATTAAATACAAAAGGCACAATGCCGCCTTAAGTACAAGAATAGAGACTGTTCTTACAGTCGGTGCTTTGAGCATTGAATGTGAGACCAGTATTAGTTTCCTATACACCACTGCAGGTACAATGTATTCCTCGGACCGTCACATTGACGATGAAACGCAGAAATCGCATCGGAATAAAATACAAGAGGCACAATGCCGCTTTAAGTACAAGAATAGAGACTCTTCTTACAGTCGGTGCTTTGAGCATTCCCTGTGACTACAGTATTAGTTTCCGATACACCACTGCAGGTTCAATGTATTCCTTGGACCTTCACATTGACGATGAAACACAGAAATCGCATCGGAATCAAATACAAAAGGCACAATGCCGCCTTAAGTACAAGAATAGAGACACTTCTTACAGTCGGTGCTTTGAGCATTCCCTGTGAGACCAGTAATAGTATCCGATACACCACTGCAGGTTCAATGTATTCCTTGGACCTTCACATTGACGATGAAACACAGAAATGGCATTGGAATTAAATACAAAAGGCACAATGCCGCCTTAAGTACAAGAATAGAGACTCTTCTTACAGTCGGTGCTTTGACCATTCCCTGTGAGACCAGTATTAGATTCCGATACACCACTGCAGGTTCAATGTATTCCTTGGACCGTCACATTGACGATGAAACACAGAAATGGCATCGGAATTAAATCCAAAACGCACAATGCCGCTTTAAGTACAAGAAAAGAGACTCTTCTTACAGTCGGTGCTTTGAGCATTCCCTGTGAGACCAGTAATTGTATTGGATACACCACTGCAGGTTCAATCAATTCCTTGGACATACACATTGACGATGAAACGCAGAAATTACATCGGAATTAAATACAAAAGGAACAATGCCGCCTTAAGTACAAGAATAGAGACTCTTCTTACGGTCGATGGTTTGAGCATTCCCTGTGATACCAGTATTGGTTTCCGATACACCACTGGAGGTTCAATGAATTCCTTGGACATTCACACTGACGATGAAACACTGAAATTACATCGGAATTAAATACAAAAGGCACAATGCCGCCTTAAGTACAAGAATAGAGACTCTTCTTACAGTCGGTGCTTTGAGCATTCCCTGTGAGACCAGTATTAGTTTCCGCTACACCTCTGCAGGTTCAGTTTATTCCTTGGACCTTCACATTGACGATGAAACACAGAAATCGCATCGGAATTAAATACAAAAGGCACAATGCCTCCTTAAGTACAAGAATAGAGACTCTTCTCACAGTCGGTGCTTTCAGCATTCCCTGTGCGACCAGTATTAGTTTCCGATACACCACTGCAGGTTCAATGTATTCCTTGGACCTTCACATTGACGATGAAACACAGAAATCACATCGGAATCAAATACAAAAGGCACAATGCCGCCTTAAGTACAAGAAAAGAGACTCTTCTTACAGTCGGTGCTTTGAGCATTCCCTGTGAGACCAGTAATGGTATCCGATACACCACTGCAGGTTCAATCTATTCCTTGGACATACACATTGACGATGAAACACAGAAATCGCATCGGAATTAAATACGAAAGGCACAAAGCCGTCTTAAGTACAAGAATAGAGACTCTTCTTACAGTAGGTGTTTTGAGCATTCCCTATGTGACCAGTATTAGTTTCCGATACACCACTGGAGGTTCAATGTATTCCTTTGACATTCACATTGACGATAAAACACAGAAATCGCATCGGAATCAAATACAAACGGCACAATGCCGCCTTAAGTACAAGAATTGAGACTCTTCTTAAGTCGGTGCTTTGAGCATTCCCTGTGAGACCAGTAGTAGTATCCGATCCACCACTGCAGGTTCAATGTATTCCTTGGACATACACATTGACGATGAAACACTGAAATTACATCGGAATTAAATACAAAAGACTCAATGCCGCCATAAGTACAAGAATAGAGACTCTTCTTACCGTCGGTGCTTTGAGCATTCCCAGTGAGACCAGTATTAGTTTCGATACACCACTGCAGGTTCAATGTATTCGTTGCACATACACATTGACCATGAAACACTGAAATTACATCGGAATTAAATACAAAGGGCACAATGACGCCATAACTACAAGAAGAAAGAGACCTCTTAGAGTCTGTGCTTTGATCCTTTCCTGTGAGACCAGTATTAGTTTCCGATATACCACTGCAGGTTACATGTATTCCATGGCCTTCACATTGACGATGAAACACAGAAATCGCATCGGAATTACATACAAAAGGCACAATGCCGCCCTAAGTACAAGAATGGAGACTCATCTTACAATCGGTGCATCGAGCATTCCCTGAGAGACCAGAATTAATTTCCGATACACCACTGCAGGTTCAATCAATTCCTTGGACATACACATTGACGATGAAACGCAGAAATCACATCGGAATCAAACACAAAAGGCACAATGCCGCCTTAAGTACAAGAACAGAGACCCTTCTTACAGTCGGGGCTTTGAGCATTCCCTGTGAGACCAGTATTAGTTTCCGATACATTACTGCAATATCAGTGTATTCCTTGGACCTTCACATTGAGGATGAAGCAGAGAAATAGCATCGGAATGAAATACAAAAGGAACAATGCCGCCATAAGTACAAGAATAGAGACTCTTCTTACAGTCGGTGATCGAGCATTCCCTGTGAGACCAGTATTAGTTTCCGATACATCATTGCAGGTTCAATGTATTCCTTGGATTTCACATAGACGATGAAACACAGTAATCGCATCGGAATTAAATACAAAAGGCACAATGTTGCCTTATGTACAGAATAGAGACTCTTCTTAAGTCGGTGCTTTGAGCATTCCCTGTTTGACCAGTATTAGCTTCCGATACAACACTGCAGGTTCAATGTATTCCTTGGACATACACATTGACGATGGAACACTGAAATTACATCGGAATGAAATATAAAAGGCACAATGCCGCCTTAAGTGCAAGAAGAGTGAGACATCTTAGAGTCTGTGCTTTGATCCTTTCCTGTGAGACCTGTATTAGTTTCCGATACACCACTGGAGGTTCAATGTGTTCCTTGCACCTTCACATTGACGAAGAAACACAGAAATCGCAACGGAATTAAATACAAAAGGCACAATGCCGCCTTAAGTACAAGAATAGAGACTGTTCTTACAGTCGGTGCTTTGAGCATTGCCTGTGAGACCAGTATTAGTTTCCTATACACCACTGCAGGTATAATGTATTCCTCGGACCGTCATATTGACGATGAAACGCAGAAATCGCATCGGAATAAAATACAAAAGGCACAATGCCGCTTTAAGTACAAGAATAGAGACTCTTCTTACAGTCGGTGCATTGAGCATTCCCTGTGAGACCAGTTTTAGTTTCCGATACACAACTGGAGGTTCAATGAATTCCTTGGACATTCACATTGACGATGAAACACTGAAATTACATGGGAATTAAATACAAAAGGCACAATGCCGCCTTAAGTACAAGAATAGAGACTCTTCTTACAGTCGGTGCTTTGAGCATTCCCTGTGAGACCAGTATTAATTTCCGATACACCACCGCAGGTTCAATGTATTCCTTGGACCTTCAAATTGACCATGAAACCCAGAAATGGCATCGGAATTAACTACAAAAGCCACAATGCCACCTGAAGTACAAGAATAGAGACTTTTCTTATAGTCGGTGCTTTGAGCATTCCCTGTGAGACCAGTATTAGTTTCCGCTACACCTCTGCAGGTTCAGTTTATTCCTTGGACCTTCACATTGACGATGAAACACAGAAATGGCATCGGAATTAAATACAAAAGGCACAATGCCGCCTTAAGTACAAGAATAGACACTCTTTATACAGTCGGTGCTTTCAGCATTCCCTGTGAGACCAGTATTAGTTTCCGATACACCACTGCAGGTTCAATGTATTCCTTGGACCTTCACATTGACGATGAAACACAGAAATCGCATCGGAATTAAATCCAAAACGCACAATGCCGCCTTAAGTACAAGAATAGAGACTCTACTTACAGTCGGTGCTTTGAGCATTCCCTGTGAGACCAGTATTAGTTTCCGATACACCACTGCAGGTTCAATGTATTCCTTGGACCTTCACATTGACGATAAAACACAGAAATCGCATCGGAATCAAATACAAAAGACACAATGCCGCCTTAAGTACAAGAATAGAGACTCTTCTTACAGTCGGTGCTTTGAGCATTCCCTGTGAGACCAGTAGTAGTATCCGATACACCACTGCAGGTTCAATCTATTCCTTGGACATACATATTGACGATGAAACACAGACATTACATCGGAATTAAATACAAAAGGATCAATGCCGCCTTAAGTACAAGAATAGAGACTCTTCTTACCGTCGGTGTTTTGAGCATTCCCAGTGAGACCAGTATTAGTTTCGATACACCACTGCAGGTTCAATGTATTCCTTGGACATACACATTGACAATGAAACACTGAAATTACATCGGAATTAAATACAAAGGGCACAATGATGCCTTAACTACAAGAAGAATGAGAACTCTTAGGGTCTGTGCTTTGATCCTTTCCTGTGAGACCAGTATTAGTTTCCGATATACCACTGCAGGTTACATGTATTCCATGGTCCTTCACATTGACGATGAAAAACAGAAATCGCATCGGAATGAAATACCAAAGGCACAATGCCGCCTTATGTACAAGAATAGAGGCTCTTCTTACTGTCGGTGTTTTGAGCATTTCCTGTGAGATCAGTATTAGTTTCCGATACACCACTAGAGGTTCAATGAATTTTTGGACATACACATTGACGATGAAACACTGAAATTACATCGGAATTATATACAAAAGGCACAATGCCGCCATAAGTGCAAGAAGAGTGAGACTTCTTAGAGACTGTGCTTTGATATTTTCCTGTGCGACCCGTACTAGTTTCCGATACGCCACTGCAGGATCAATGTATTCCTTGGACCTTCACATTGACGATGAAACACAGAAATCACGTCGGAATCAAATACAAAAGGCACAATGCCGCCCTAAGTACAAGAATATAGTCTCTTCTCACAGTCGGTGTTTCGAGTAATCCCTGTGAGACCAGTATCAGTTTCCGATACACCACTGCAGGTTCAATGTATTCCTTGGACATACACATTGACTATGAAACACTAAAATTACATCGTAATTAAATACAAAAGGCACAATGCCGCCATAAGTGCAAGAAGAGTGAGATTTCTTAGTGTCTGTGATTTGATCCTTTCCTGTGTGACCCGTATTAGTTTCCGATACGCCACTGCAGGTTCAATGTATTCCTTGGACCTTCACATTGACGATGAAACACAGAAATCACATCGGAATTAAATACAAAAGCCACAATGCCGCCTTAAGTACAAATTTAGAGACTCTTCTTACAGTCGGTGCTTTGAGCATTCCCTGTGAGACCAGTATTAGTTTCCAATTCATTAGTGCAGGTTCAGTATATTGTTTGGACCTTCACATTGACGATGAAACACAGAAATCGCATAGGAATTAAATACAAAAGGCACAATGCCGCCATAAGTACAAGAATAGAGACCTTTCTTACAGTCGGGGATTTGAGCATTCCCTGTGAGACCTGTATTAGTTTCCGATACACCACTGTAGGTTCAATGTGTTCCATGCACCTTCACATTGACGAAGAAACACAGAAATCTCATCGGAATTAAGTACAAAAGGCACAATGCCGCATTAAGTAAAAGAATAGAGACTGTTCTTACAGTCGGTGCTTTGAGCATTGCCTGTGAGACCAGTATTAGTTTCCTATACACCACTGCAGGTACAATGTATTCCTCGGACCTTCACATAGACGATGAAACCCAGAAATCGCATCGGAATAAAATACAAAAGGCACTATGCCGCTTTAAGTACAAGAATAGAGACTTTTCTTGTAGTCGGTGTTTGGACAATTCCCTGTGAGACCAGTATTAGTTTCCGCTACACCTCTGCAGGTTCAGTTTATTCCTTGGACCTTCACATTGACGATGAAACACAGAAATGGCATCGGAATTAAATACAAAAGGCACGATGCCGCCTTAAGTACAAGAATAGACACTCTTTTTACAGTCGGTGCTTTGAGCATTCCCTGTGAGACCAGTATTAGTTTCCGATACACCACTGCAGGTTCAACGTATTCCTTTGACCTTCACATTGACGATGAAACACAGAAATCGCATCGGAATTAAATCCAAAACGCACAATGCCGCCTTAAGAACAAGAATACAGACTCTACTTACAGTCGGTGCTTTGAGCATTCCCTGTGAGACCAGTATTAATTTCCGATACACCACTGCAGGTTCAATGTATTCCTTGGACCTTCAAATTGACCATGAAACACAGAAATGGCGTCGGAATTAAATACAAAAGCCACAATGCCGCCTGAAGTACAAGAATAGAGACTTTTCTTGTAGTCGGTGTTTGGAGCATTCCCTGTGAGACCAGTATTAGTTTCCGCTACACCTCTGCAGGTTCAGTTTATTCCTTGGACCTTCACATTGACGATGAAACACAGAAATGGCATCGGAATTAAATACAAAAGGCACGATGCCGCCTTAAGTACAAGAATAGACACTCTTTTTACAGTCGGTGCTTTGAGCATTCCCTGAGAGGCCAGTATTAGTTTCCGATACACCACTGCAGGTTCAACGTATTCCTTTGACCTTCACATTGACGATGAAACACTGAAATCGCATCGGAATCAAATACAAAAAGCACAATGCCGCCTTAAGTACAAGAATAGGGACTGTTCTTACAGTCGGTGCTTTGAGCATTCCCTGTGAGACCAGTAATAGTATCCGATACACCACTGCAGCTTCAATCTATTCCTTGGACATACACATTGACGATGAAACACTGAAATTACATCGGAATTAAATACAAAAGGAACAATGTAGCCTTAAGTACAAGAATAGAGACTCTTCTTACCGTCGGTGCTTTGAGCATTCCCTGTCAGACCAGTATTAGTTTCGATACACCACTGCAGGTTCAATGTATTCCTTGGACATACACATTGACGATGAAACACTGAAATTACATCGGAATTAAATACAAAGGGCACAATGACGCCTTAACTACAAGAAGAATGAGACTTCTTAGAGTCTGTGCTTTGATCCTTTCCTGTGAGACCAGTATTAGTATCCGATATACCACTGCAGGTTACATGTATTCCATGGTCCTTCACATTGACGATGAAACACAGAAATCGCATCGGAATTACATACAAAAGGCACAAAGACGCCCTAAGTGCAAGAATGGAGACTCATCTTACAATCGGTGCATCGAGCATTCCCTGAGAGACCAGTATTAATTTCCGATACACCACTGCAGGTTCAATGTATTCCTTGGACCTTAACATTGATAAAACACAGAAATCGCATCGGAATTAAAAACCAAAGGCACAATGGCGCCTTATGTACAAGAATAGAGGCTCTTCTTACCGTCGGTGCTTTGAGCATTCCCTGTGAGACCAGTATTTGTTTCCGATACACCACTGCATGTTCAATGTATTCCTTGGACTTACACATTGACGATGAAACACTGAAATTACATCGGAATTCTATGCAAAAGGCACAATGCCGCCATAATGGCAAGAAGAGTGAGACTTCTTAGAGACAGTGTTTTGATATTTTCCTGTGCGACCCGTACTAGTTTCCAATTCGCCACTGCTGGATCAATGTATTCCTTGGACCTTCACATTGACGATGTTACACAGAATTCGCAACGGAATTAAATACAAAAGGCACAATGCCGCCTTAAGTACAAGAATAGAGACTCTTCTTACAGTCGGTGCTTTGAGGTTTCCCTGTGAGACCAGTATTAGTTTCCAATACACCTCTGCAGGTTCAATGTATTCCTTGGACCTTCACATTGACGATTAAACACAGAAATCGCATCGGAATGAAATACAAAAGGCACAATGCCGCCATGAGTGCAAGAAGAGTGAGACTTCTTAGGGACTGTGTTTTGATATTTTCTTGTGCGACCCGTACTAGTTTCCAATTCGCCACTGCAGGATCAATGTATTCCTTGGACCTTCACATTGACGATGAAACACATAAATCGCATCGGAATTAAATACAAAAGGCACAATGCCGCCCTAAGTACAAGAATATAGTCTCTTCTCACAGTCGGTGTTTCGAGTATTCCCTGTGAGACCAGTATTAGTTTCCGATACACCACTGCAGATTCAATGTATTCCTTGGACATACACATTGACTATGAAACACTAAAATTACTTCGGAATTAAGTACAAAAGGCACAATGCCGCCATAAGTGCAAGAAGAGTGAGATTTCTTAGAGTCTGTGATTTGATCCTTTCCTGTGCGACCCGTATTAGTTTCCGATACGCCACTGCAGGTTCAATGTATTCCTTGGACCTTCACATTGACGATGAAACGCAGAAATCGTATCGGAATAAAATACAAAGGGCACAATGCCGCTTTAAGTACAAGAATAGTGGCTCTTCTTACAGTCGGTGCTTTGAGCATTCCCTGTGGGACCAGTATTAGTTTCCGATACACAACTGGAGGTTCAATGAATTCCTTGGAAATTCACATTGACGATGAAACAATGAAATTACATGGGAATTAAATACAAAAGGCACAATGCCGCTTTAAGTACAAGAATAGAGACTCTTCTTACAGTCGGTGCTTTGAACATTCCCTGTGAGACCAGTATTAATTTCCGATACACCACTGCAGGTTCAATGTATTCCTTGGACCTTCAAATTGACGATTAAACACAGAAATCGCATCGGAATTAAATACAAATGGCACAATGCCGCCATAAGTGCAAGAAGAGTGAGACTTCTTAGAGACTGTGTTTTGATATTTTCCTGTGCGACCCGTACTAGTTTCCGATACGCCACTGCAGGATCAATGTACTCCTTGGACCTTCACATTGACGATGAAACACAGAAATCGCATCGGAATTTAATACAAAAGGCTCAATGCCGCCCTAAGTACAAGAATATAGTCTCTTCTCACTGTCGGTGTTTTGAGCATTCCCAGTAAGACCAGTATTAATATCCGATACACCACTGCAGGTTCAATGTATTCCTTGGACCTTCACATTGACGATGAAACACAGAAATTGCATCGGAATTAAATACAAAAGCCGCAATGCCGCCTTAAGTGCAAGAATAAAGACTCTTCTTACTGTCGGTGTTTTGAGCATTCCCTGTGAGACCAGTATTCGTTTCCGATACACCACTGCAGGTTCAATTTATTCCTTGGACATACTCATTGACGATGAAACACTGAAACTACATTGGAATTAAATACAAAAGGCACAATGCCGCCTTAAGTGCAAGAAGAGTGAGACTTCTTGGAGACTGTGTTTTGTTATTTTCCTGTGCGACCCGTACTAGTTTCCGATACGCCACTGCAGGATCAATGTATTCCTTGGACCTTCACATTGACGATTAAACACAGAAATCGCATCGGAATTAAATACAAAAGGCACAATGCCGCCTTCTTACAAGAATAGAGACTCTTCTTACGGGCGGTGCTTTGAGCATTCTCTGTGAGACCAGTATAAGTTTCCGATACACCACTGCAGGTTCAATGTATTCATTGGACACACACATTGACTATGAAACACTAATATTACATGGGAATTAAATACAAAAGGCACAATGCCGCCATAAGTGCAAGAACAGTGAGATTTCTTTGAGTCTGTGATTTGATCCTTTCCTGTGCGACCCGTATTAGTTTCCGATACGCCATTGCAGGTTCACTGTATTCCTTGGACCTTCAGATTGACGATTAAACACAGAAATCGCATCGGAATTAAATACAAAAGGCACAATACCGCCATAAGTACAAGAATAGAGGCTCTTCCTACAGTTGGTGCTTTGAGCATTCCCTGTGAGAGCAGTATTAGTTTCCGATACACCACTGCAGGTTCAGTGTATTCCCTGGACCTTCACATTGACGATGAAACACAGAAATGGCATCGGAATTAAATACAAAAAGCACAATGCCGCATTAAGTACAGGAATAGACAATCTCCTTACAGTCAGTGCTTTGAGCATTCCCTGTGAGACCAGTATTAGTTTCCGATACACCACTGCAAGTTCAATGTATTCCTTGGACGTTCACATTGACGATTAAACACAGAAATCGCATCGGAATTAAATACAAAATGCACAATGCCGCCTTAAGTACAAGAATAGAGACTCTTCTTACAGTCGGTGCTTTGCGCATTCCCTGTGAGACCAGTATTAGTTTCCGATACACCACTGCAGGTTCAATGTATTCCTTGGACATACACATTGACGATGAAACACTGAAATTACATCGGAATTAAATACAAAGGCACAATGACGCCTTAACTACAAGAAGAATGAGACTTCTTAGTGTCTGTGCTTTGATCCTTTCCTGTGAGACCAGTATTAGTTTCCGATATACCACTGCAAGTTACATGTATTCCACGGTCCTTCACATTGACGATGAAACACAGAAATCGCATCGGAATTACATACAAAAGGCACAATGCCGCCCTAAGTACAAGAATGGAGACTCATCTTACAATCGGTGCTTCGAGCATTCCTTGAGATACCAGTATTAATTTCCGATACACCACTGCAGGTTCAATGTATTCCGCGGACCTTCACATTGACGATGAAACACAGAAATCGCATCGGAATTAAATACCAAAGGCACAATGCCGCCTTATGTACAAGAATAGAGGCTCTTCTTACCGTCGGTGCTTTGAGCATTCCCTGTGAGACCAGTATTAGTTTCCAATACACCACAGCAGGTTCAATGTATTCCTTGGACATTCACATTGACGATGAAACACAGAAATTGCATCGGAATTTCATACAAAAGGCACAATGCCGCCCTAAGTACAAGAATATAGTCTCTTCTCACAGTCGGTGTTTCGAGTATTCCCTGTGAGACCAGTATTAGTTTCCGATACACCACTGCAGGTTCAATGTACTCCTTGGACATACACATTGACTATGAAACACTAAAATTACATCAGAATTAAATACAAAAGGCACAATGCCGCCATAAGTGCAAGAAGAGTGAGATTTCTTAGAGTCTGTGATTTGATCCTTTCCTGTGCGACCCGTATTATTTTCCGATACGCCACTGCAGGTTCAATGTATTCCCCGGACCTTCACATTGCCGATTAAACACAGAAATCGCATCGGAATTAAATACAAATGGCACAAAGCCGTCTTAAGTACAAGAATAGAAACTCTTTTTACAGTCGGTGCTTTGAGCATTGCCTGTGAGACCAGTATTAGTTTCCGATACACCACTGGAGGTTCAATGTATTCCTTGGACATTCACATTGACGATGAAACACTGAAATTACATCGCAAGTAAATACAAAAGGCACAATGATGCCTTAAGTACAAGAATAGTGACTCTTCTAACAGTCGGTGCTTTGAGCATTCCCAGTAAGACCAGTATTAATTTCCGATACACCACAGCAGCTTCAATGTATTCCTTGGACCTTCACATTGACGATGAAACACAGAAATTGCATCGGAATTAAATACAAAATCCACAATGCCTACTTAAGTACAAGAATAGAGACTCTTCTTACTGTCATTGTTTTGAGCATTCCCTGTGAGACCAGTATTAGTTTCCGATACACCACTGGAGGTTCAATGTATTCCTTGGACATACTCATTGACGATGAAACACTGAAACTACATCGGAATTAAATACAAAAGGCAAAATGCCGCCATAAGATCAAGAAGAGTGAGACTTCTTAGAGTCTGTGTTTTGATCCTTTCCTGTGCGACCCGTATTAGTTTTCGATACACCACTGCAGGTTCAATGTATTCCTTGGACATTCACATTGACTATGAAACACTGAAATTACATCGGAATTATATACAAAAGGCACAATGCCGCCATAAGTGCAAGAAGAATGAGACTTCTTAGAGGCTGTGTTTTGATCCTTTCCTGTGCGACCCGTATTAGTTTTCGATACACCACTGCATGTTCAATGTATTCCTTGGACCTTCAAGTTGACGATGTTACAAAGAATTCGCAACGGAATTAAATACAAAAGTAACAATGCCGCCTTAAGTACAAGAATAGAGACTCTTCTTACAGTCGGTGCCTTGTGGTTTCCCTGTGAGACCAGTATTAGTTTCCGATACACCTCTGCAGGTTCAATGTATTCCTTGGACCTTCACATTGACGATGAAACACAGAAATGCCATCGGAATTAAATCCAAAACGCACAATGCTGCCTTAAGTACAAGAATAGATACTCTTCTTACAGTCGGTGCTTTGAGCATTCCCTGTGAGACCAGTATTAGTTTCCGATACACCACTGCAGGTTCAGTGTATTCCTTGGACCTTCACATTGACGATGAAACACAGAAATCGCATCGGAATCAAATACAAAAGGCACAATGCCGCCTTAAGTACATCAATAGAGACTCTTCTTACGGTCAGTGCTTTGAGCATTCCCCGTGAGACCAGTAATAGTATCCGATACACCACTGCAGGTTCAATCTATTCCTTGGACATACACATTGTTGATGAAACACAGAAATTACATCGGAATTAAATACAAAAGGAACAATGCCGCCTTAAGTACAAGAATAGAGACTCTTCTTACGGTCGGTGGTTTGAGCATTCCCTGTGAGACCAGTACTGGTTTTCGATACACCACTGGAGGTTCAATGAATTCCTTGGACATTCACATTGACGATGAAACACTGAAATTACATCGGAATTAAATACAAAAGGCACAATGCCGCCTTAAGTACAAGAATAGAGACTCTTCTTACAGTCGGTGCTCTGAGCAGTCCCTGTGAGACCAGTAACAGTATACGATACACCACTGCAGGTTCAATCTATTCCTTGGACATACACATTGACGATGAAACACAGAAATTACATCGGAATTAAATACAAAAGGAACAATGCTGCCTTAAGTACAAGAATAGAGACTCTTCTTACCGTCGGTGCTTTGAGCATTCTCTGTGAGACCAGTATTAGTTTCCGATACACCACAGGAGGTTCAATGAATTCCTTGGACATTCATTTTGACGATGAGACACTGAAATTACATCGGAATTAAATACAAAAGGCACAATGCCGCCTTAATTACAAGAATAGAGACTCTTCTTACAGTCGGATTTTTGAGCATTCCCAGTGAGACCAGTAATAGTATCCGATACACCACTGCAGGTTCAATCTAATCCTTGGACATACATATTGACGATGAAACACAGAAATTACATCGGTATTAAATACAAATGGAACAATGCCGCCTTAAGTACTAGAATAGAGACTCTTCTTACCGTCGGTGCTTTGAGCATTCCCTGTGAGACCAGTATTAGTTTCCGATACACCACTGCAGGTTCAATGTATTCCTTGGACCTTCACATTGACGATGAAACAAAGAAATGGCATTGGAATTAATTCCATAACGCACAATGCCGCCTTAAGTACAAGAATAGAGACTCTTCTTACAGTCGGTGCTTTGAGCATTCCCTGAGAGACCAGAATTAGTTGCCGCTACACCTCTGCAGGTTCAGTTTATTCCTTTTACCTTCACATTGACGATGAAACACAGTAATGGCATCGGAATTAAATACAAAAGGCAGAATGCAGAAATAAGTACAAGAATAGAGATTCTTCTTACAGTCGGTGCTATCAGCATTCCCTGTGCGACCAGTATTAGTTTCCGATACACCACTGCAGGTTCAATGTATTCCTTGGACCTTCACATTGACGATGAAACACAGAAATCGCATCGGAATCAAATACAAAAGGCACAATGCCGCCTTAAGTACAAGAATAGAGACTCTTCTTACAGTCGGTGATTTGAGCATTCCCTGTGAGACCAGTAATAGTATCCGATACACCACTGCAGGTTCAATCTATTCCTTGGACATACACATTGACGATGAAACACAGAAATGTCATCGGAATTAAATACAAAAGGCACAATGCCGCCTTAAGTACAAGAATAGAGACTCTTCTTACAGTCGGTGCTTTGAGCATTCCCTGTGAGACCAGTATTAGTTTCCGATACACCATTGCAGGTTCAATGTATTCCTTGGACCTTCACATTGACGATGAAACATGGAAATGGCATCGGAATAAAATACAAAAGGCACAATGCCGCCTTAAGTACAAGAATAGAGACTCTTCTTACAGTCGGTGCTTTGGGCATTCCCTGTGACACCAGTATTAGTTTCCGATACACCACTGCAGGTTCAATGTATTCCTTGGACCTTCACATTGACGATGAAACACATTAATGGCATCGGAATTAAATCCAAAACGCACAATGCCGCCTTAAGTACAAGAATTGAGACTCTTCTTACAGTCGGTGCTATGAGCATTCCCTGTGAGACCAGTAATAGAATCCGATACACCACTGCAGGTTCAATCTATTCCTTGGACATACACATGGACAATGAAACACAGAAATGGCATCGGAATTAAATACAAAAGGCACAATGCCGCCTTTAGTACAAGAATAGAGACTCTACTTACAGTCGGTGCTTTGAGCATTCCCTGTGAGACCAGTATTAGTTTCCGATACACCTCTGCAGGTTCAGTTTATTCCTTGGACCTTCACATTGACGATGAAACACAGAAATGGCATCGGAATTAAATACAAAAGGCACAATGCCGCCTCAAGTACAAGAATAGAGACTCTTCTTACAGTCGGTGCTTTGTGCATTCCCTGTGAGACCAGTATTAGTTTCCGCTACACCTCTGCAGGTTCAGTTTATTCCTTGGACCTTCACATTGACGATGAAACACAGAAATGGCATCGGAATTAAATACAAAAGGCACAATGCCGCCTTAAGTACAAGAATAGAGACTCTTCTTAAAGTCGGTGCTTTGAGCATTCGCTGTGAGACCAGTATTAGTTTCCGATACACCACTGCAGGTTCAATGTATTCCTTGGACCTTCACATTGACGACGAAACACAGAAATCGCATCGGAAATAAATCCAAAACGCACAATGCCGCCTTAAGTACAAGAATACAGACTCTACTTACAGTCGGTGCTTTGAGCATTCCCTGTGAGACCAGTATTATTCTCCGATACACCACGGCAGGTTCAATGTATTCCTTGGACTTTCACATTGACGATGAAACACAGGAATCGCATCGGAATCAAATACAAAAGGCACAATGCCGCATTAAGTACAAGAATAGAGACTCTTCTTACAGTCGGTGCTTTGAGCATTCCCTGTGAGACCAGTAATAGTATCCGATACACCACTGCAGGTTCAATCTATTCCTTGGACATACACATTGACGATGAAACACTGAAATTACATCGGAATTAAATACAAAAGGAACAATGCCGCCTTAAGTACAAGAATAGAGGCTCTTCTTACCGTCGGTGCTTTGGGCATTCCCTGTGCGACCAGTATTAGTTTCCGATACACCACTGCAGGTTCAATGTATTCCTTGGACATACACATTGACGATGAAACACTGAAATCACATCGGAATTAAATACAAAGGGCACAATGACGCCTGAACTACAAGAAGAATGAGACTTCTTAGAGTCTGTGCTTTGATCCTTTCCTGTGAGACCAGTATTAGTTTCCGATATACCACTGCAGGTTAAATGTATTCCATGGTCCTTCACATTGACGATGAAACACTGAAATCGAATCGGAATTACATACTAAAGGCACAATGGCGCTCTATGTACAAGAATGGAGACTCTACCTACAATCGGTGCTTCGAGCATTCCCTGAGAGACCAGTATTAATTTCCGATACACCACTGCAGGTTCAATGTATTCCTTGGACCTTCACATTGACGATAAAACACAGAAATCGCATCGGAATTAAATACCAAAAGGCACAATGCCGCCTTAAGTACAAGAATAGAGACTCTTCTTACCGTCGGTGCTTTGAGCATTCCCTCTGAGACCAGTATTAGTTTCCGATACACCACTGGAGGTTCAATGAAATCCTTGGACATACACATTGACGATGAAACACTAAAATTACATCGGAATTAAGTACAAAAGGCACAATGCCGCCTTAAGTACAAGAATAGAGACTCTTCTTACAGTCGGTGCTTCGAGCATTCCCTGTGAGACCAGTATTAGTTTCCGATAAACCACTGCAGGTTCAATGTATTCCTTGGACATACACATTGACGATGAAACACTGAAATTACATCGGAATTATGTACAAAAGGCACAATGCCGCCTTAAGTACAAGAATAGAGACTCTTCTTACCGTCGGTGCTTTGAGCATTCCCTGTGAGACCAGTAATAGTATCCGATACACCACTGCAGGTTCAATCTATTCCGTGGACATACACATTGACGATGAAACACAGAAATTATATCCGAATTAAATACAAAAGGAACAATGCCGCCTTAAGTACAAGAATAGAGACTCTTCTTACCGTCGGTGCTTCGAGCATTCCCTGTGAGACCAGTATTAGTTTCCGATACACCACTGCAGGTTCAATGTATTCCTTGGAAACTCACATTGACGATGAAACACAGAAATGGCATCGGAATTAAATCCAAAACGCACAATGCCGCCTTAAGTACAAGAATAGAGACTCTTCTTACAGTCGGTGCTTTGAGCATTCCCTGTGAGACCAGTATTAGTTTCCGCTACACCTCTGCAGGTTCAGTTTATTCCTTGGACCTTCACATTGACGATGAAACACAGAAATGGCAACGGAATTAAATACAAAAGGCACAATGCCGCCTTAAGTACAAGAATAGAGACTCTTCTTACAGTCGGTGCTTTGAGCATTCGCTGTGAGACCAGTATTAGTTTCCGATACACCACCGCTGGTTCAATGTATTCGTTGGACTTTCACATTGACGATGAAACACAGAAATCGCATCGGAATCAAATACAAAAGGCACAATGCCGCCTTAAGTACAAGAATAGAGACTCTTCTTACAGTCGGTGCTTTGAGCATTCCCTGTGAGACCAGCAATAGCATCCGATACACCACTGCAGGTTCAATCTATTCCTTGGACATACATATTGACGATGAAACACAGAAATGGCAACGGAATTAAATACAAAAGGCACAATGCCGCCTTAAGTACAAGAATAGAGACTCTTCTTACAGTCGGTGCTTGGAGCATTCCCTGTGAGACCAGTAATAGTTTCCGATACACCACTGCTGGTTCAATGTGTTCCTTGGACCTCCGCATTGACGATGAAACACAGAAATGGCATCGGAATTAAATACAAAAGGCACAATGCCCCCTTAAGTACAAGAATAGAGACTCTTCTTACAGTCGGTGCTTTGAGCATTCCCTGGGACACCAGTATTAGTTTCCGATACACCACTGCAGGTTCAATGTATTCCTTGGACCTTCACATTGACGATGAAACACAGAAATTGCATCGGAATTACATCCAATACGCACAATGCCGCCTTAAGTAACAGAACTGAGACTCTTCTTACAGTCGGTGCTTTGAGCATTCCCTGTGAGACCAGTATTAGTTTCCGCTACACCTCTGCAGGTTCAGTTTATTCCTTGGACCTTCACATTGACGATGAAACACAGAAATCGCATCGGAATCAAATACAAAAGGCACAATGCCGCCTTCAGTACAAGAATAGAGACTCATCTTACAGTCGGTGCTTTGAGCATTCCCTGTGAAACCAGTAATAGTATCCGATACACCACTGCAGGTTCAATGTATTCCTTGGACCTTCGCATTGACGATGAAACACAGAAATGGCATCGGAATCAAATACAAAAGGCACTATGCCGCCTTAGGTACAAGAATCGAGACTCTTCTTACAGTCGGTGCTTTGAGCACTTCCTGTGAGAGCAGTAATAGTATCCGATACACCACTGCAGGTTCAATCTATTCCTTGGATCTTCGCACTGACGATGAAACACAGAAATCGCATCGGAATTAAATACCAAAGGCACAATGCCGCCTTATGTACAAGAGTAGAGGCTCTTCTTACCGTCGGTGCTTTGAGCATTCCCTGTGAGACCAGTATTAGTTTCCGATAACCACTGCAGGTTCAATGTATTCCTTGGACATACACATTGTAGATGAAACACTGAAATTACATCGGAATTATATACAAAAGGCACAATGCCGCCATAAGTGCAAGATGAGTGAGACTTCTTAGAGTCTGTGTTTTGATCCATTCCTGTGCGACCCGTATTAGTTTTGATACGCCACAGCAGGTTCAATGTATTCCTTGGACCTTCAAATCGACGATAATACACAGAATTCGCAACGGAATTAAATACATAAGGCACAATGCCGCCTTAAGTACAAGATTAGAGACTCTTCTTACAGTCGGTGCTTTGAGGTTTCCCTGTGAGACCAGTATTAGTTTCCGATACACCTCTGCAGGTTCAATGTATTCCATGGACCTTCAAATTGACGATTAAACGCAGAAATCGCATCGGAATTAAATACAAAAGGCACAATGCCGCCTTAAGTTCAAGAATAGAGACTCTTCTTACAGTCGGTGCTTTGAGCATTCCCTGTGAGACCAGTATTAGTTTCCGATACACCACTGCAGGTTCAATGTATTCTTTGGTCCTTCACATTGACGATTATACACAGAAATCCCATCGGAATTAAATACAAAAGGCGCAATGCCACCTTAAGTACATGAATCGAGACTCTTCTTACAGTCGGTGCTTTGAGCATTCCCTGTGAGACCAGTATTAGTTTTCGATACGCCACTGCAGGTTCAGTGTATTCCTTGGACTTTCACATCGACGATGAAACACAGAAATGGCATCGGAATTAAATACAAGAGGCACAATGCCCCCTTAAGCACAAGAATAGACACTCTTCTTACAGTCGGTGCTTTGAGCATTCCCTGTGAGACCAGTATTAGTTTCCGATACACCACTGCTGGATCAATGTATTCCTTGGACCTTCACATTGACGATGAAGCACAGAAATCGCATCGGAATAAAAATACAATACGCACAATGCCGCCTTAAGTACAAGAACAGAGACCCTTCTTTCAGTCGGTACTTTGAGCATTCCCTGTGAGACCATTATTAGTTTCCGATACACCACTGCAGATTCAATGTATTCCTTGGACGTACACATTGACGATGAAACACTGAAATTACATCGGAATTACATACAAAAGGCACAATGCTGCCATAAGTGCAAGAGGAGTGAGACTTCTTAGAATCTATGTTTAGATCCTTTCCTGTGCGACCCGTATTAGTTTTCGATACACCACTGGAGGTTCAATGTATTCCGTGGAGATTCACATTGACGATGAAACACTGAAATTACATCGGAATTAAATACAAAGGGCACAATGCCGCCATAAGTGCAAGAACAGTGAGACTTCTTAGAGACTGTGTTTTGATCCTTTCCTGTGCGCCCCGTATTAGTTTTCGATACGCCACTGCGGGTTAAATGTATTCCTTGGACTTTCAAATTGACGATGAATCACAGAAATCCCATCGGAATTAAATACAAAAGGCACAATGCCGCCTTAAGTACAAGAACAGAGACCCTTCTTTCAGTCGGTACTTTGAGCATTCCCTGTGAGACCATTATTAGTTTCCGATACACCACTGCAGATTCAATGTATTCCTTGGACATACACATTGACGATGAAACACTGCAATTACATTGGAATTAAATACAAAAGGCTCAATGCCGCCTTAAGTACAAGAATACAGACTCTTCTTACAGTCTGTGCTTTGAGCATTCCCTAAGATACCGGTATTAGTATCCGATTCACCACTGCAGATTCAATGTATTCCTTGGACATACACATTGACGATGAAACACTGAAATCACATCGGATTTAAATACAAAAGGCACAATGCCGCCATAAGTGCAAGAAGAGTGAGACTTCTTAAAGTCTGTGTTTTAATCCTTTCCTGTGCGACCCGTATTAGTTTCCGATACGCCACTGCAGGTTCAATGTATTCCTTGGACCCCCACATTGACGATGAAACACAGAAATCGCATCGGAATTAAATACAAAAGGCACAATGCCGCCTTAAGTACAAGAATAGAGACTCTTCTTAGAGTCGGTGCTTTGAGCATTCCCTGTGAGACCAATATTAGTATCCGATACACCACTGCAGGTTCAATGTATTCCTTGGATATACACATTGACGATGAAACACTGAAATTACATCGGAATTAAATACAAAAGGAACAATATCGCCTTACGTACAAGAATAGAGACTCTTCTTACTGTCGGTGCTTTGAGCATTCCCTGTGAGACCAGTATTATTTTCCGATACAATACTGCAGGTTCAATGTATTCCGTGGACATACAAATTAACGATGAAACACTGAAATTACATCGGAATTAAATACAAAGGGCACAATGACGCCTTAAGTACAAGCAGAGTGAGACTTCTTAGAATCAGTGCTTTGATCCTTTCCTGTGAGACCAGTATTGGTTTCCGATATACCACTGCAGGTTCAATGTATTCCTTGGACCTTCAAATTGACGAAGAAACAAATAAATCGCATCGGAATTAAATACCAAAGGCACAATGCCGCCTTAAGTTCAAGAATAGAGACTCTTCTTACAGTCGGTGCTTTGAGCATTCCCTGTGAGGCCAGTATTAGTTTCCGATACACCACTGCAAGTTCAATGTATTCCTTGGACGTTCACATTGACGATTAAACACAGAAATCACATCGGGATTAAACACAAAAAGCACAATGCCGCCTTAAGTACAAGGATACAGACTCTACTTACAGGCGGTGCTTTGAGCATTCCCTGTGAGACCAGTATTACTTTCCGATACACCACTGCAGGTTCAATGTATTCCTTGGACCTTCACATTGACGTTTAAACACAGAAATCGCTTCGGAATTAAATACAAAAGGCACAATGCCGCCTTCTTACAAGAATAGAGACTCTTCTTACGGGCGGTGCTTTGAGCATTCTCTGTGAGACCAGTATTAGTTTCCGATACACCACTGCAGGCTCAATGTATTCCTTGGACATACACATTGACTATGAAACACTAAAATTACATGGGAATTAAATACAAAAGGCACAATGCCGCATTAAGTACAGGAATAGACAATCTCCTTACAGTCAGTGCTTTGAGCATTCCCTGTGAGACCAGTATTAGTTTCCGATACACCACTGCAAGTTCAATGTATTCCTTGGACGTTCACATTGACGATGAAAGACAGAAATCGCATCGGAATTAAACACAAAAGGCACAATGCAGCCTTAAGTACAAGAATACAGACTCTACTTACAGTCGGTGATTTGAGCATTCCCTGTGAGACCAGTATTAGTTTCCGATATACCACTGCAGGTTACATGTATTCCATGGTCATTCACATTGACGATGAAACACAGAAATCGCATCTTAATTACATACAAAAGGCACAATGCCGCCCTAAGTACAAGAATGGAGACTCATCTTACAATCGGTGCTTCGAGCATTCCTTGAGATACCAGTATTAATTTCCGATACACCACTGCAGGTTCAATGTATTCCTTGGACCTTCACATTGACGATTAAACACAGAAATCGCATCGGAATTTAATACAAAAGGCACAATGCCGCCATAAGTGCAAGAAGAGTGAGATTTCTTAGAGTCTGTGATTTGATCCTTTCCTGTGCGACCCGTATTAGTTTCCGATACGCCACTGCAGGTTCAATGTATTCCTCGGACCTTCACATTGACGATTAAACACAGAAATCGCATCGGAATTAAATACAAAAGGCACAAAGCCGTCATAAGTACAAGAATAGAAACTCTTCATACAGTCGGAGCTTTGAGCATTCCCTGTGAGACCAGTATTAGTTTCCGATATACCACTGCAGGTTACATGTATTCCATGGTCCTTCACATTGACGATGAAACACAGAAATCGCATCGGAATTTAATACAAAAGGCACAATGCCGCCATAAGTGCAAGAAGAGTGAGATTTCTTAGAGTCTGTGATTTGATCCTTTCCTGTGCGACCCGTATTAGTTTCCGATACGCCACTGCAGGTTCAATGTATTCCTCGGACCTTCACATTGACGATTAAACACAGAAATCGCATCGGAATTAAATACAAAAGGCACAAAGCCGTCATAAGTACAAGAATAGAAACTCTTCATACAGTCGGAGCTTTGAGCATTCCCTGTGAGACCAGTATTAGTTTCCGATACACCACTGGAGGTTCAATGTATTCCTTGGACATTGACATTGACGATGAAACACTAAAATTACATCGCAATTAAATACAAAAGGCACAATGATGCCTTAAGTACAAGAATAGAGACTCTTCTAACAGTCATTGTTTTGAGCATTCCCTGTGAGACCAGTATTAGTTTCCGATACACCACTGGAGGTTCAATGTATTCCTTGGACATACTCATTGACGATGAAACACTGAAACTACATCGGAATTAAATTCAAAAGGCAAAATGCCGCCATAAGATCAAGAAGAGTGGACTTCTTAGAGTCTGTGTTTTGATCCTTTCCTGTGCGACCCGTATTAGTTTTCGATACGCCACTGCAGCTTCAATGTATTCCTTGGACCTTCAAATTGACGATGAAACACAGAAATCGCATCGGAATTAAATACAAAAGGCACAATACCGCCTTAAGTACAAGAATAGAGGCTCTTCCTACAGTCGGTGTTTTGAGCATTCTCTGTGAGAGCAGTATTAGTTTCCGATACACCACTGCTGGTTCAATGTATTTCTTGGACCTTTACATTGACGATTAAACACAGAAATCACATCGGAATTACATACAAAAGGCACAATGCCGCCCTAAGTACAAGAATGGAGACTCATCTTACAATCGGTGCTTCGAGCATTCCCTGAGATACCAGTATTAATTTCCGATACACCACTGCAGGTTCAATGTATTCCTTGGACCATCACATTGACGATGAAAGACAGAAATCGCATCGGAATTAAATACCAAAGGCACAATGCCGCCTTATGTACAAGGATAGAGGCTCTTCTTACCGTCGGTGCTTTGAGCATTCCCTGTGAGACCAGTACTAGTTTCCGATACACCACTGCAGGTTCAATGTATTCCTTGGACATTCACATTGACGATGAAACCCTGAAATTACATCGGAATTATATACAAAAGGCACAATCCCGCCATAAGTGCAAGAAGAATGAGACTTCTTAGAGGCTGTGTTTTGATCCTTTCCTGTGCGACCCGTATTAGTTTTCGATACGCCTTTGCAGGTTCAATGTATTCCTTTGACCTTCAAATTGATGATGTTACAAAGAATTCGCAACGGAATTAAATACAAAAGGCACAATGCCGCCTTAAGTACAAGAATAGAGACTCTTCTTACAGTCGGTGCTTTGAGGATTCCCTGTGAGACCAGTATTAGTTTCCGATACACCTCTGCAGGTTCAATGTATTCCTTGGACCTTCACATTGACGATGAAACACAGAAATGCCATCGGAATTAAATCCAAAACGCACAATGCTGCCTTAAGTACAAGAATAGAGACTCTTCTTACAGTCGGTGCTTTGAGCATTCCCTTTGACACCAGTATTAGTTTCCGCTACACCTCTGCAGGTTCAGTTTATTCCTTGGACCTTCACATTGACGATGAAACACAGAAATGGCATCGGAATTAAATACAAAAGGCACAATGCCGCCTTAAGTACAACAATTGAGACTCTACTTACAGTCGGTGCTTTGAGCATCCTCTGTGAGACCAGTATTAGTTTCCGATACACCACTGCAGGTTCAGTGTATTCCTTGGACCTTCACATTGACGATGAAACAAAGAAATCGCATCGGAATCAAATACAAAAGGCACAATGCCGCCTTAAGTACAAGAATAGAGACTCTTCGTACAGTCGGTGCTTTGAGCATTCCCTGTGAGACCAGTAATAGTATCCGATACACCACTGCAGGTTCAATCTGTTCCTTGGACATACACATTGACGATGAAACACAGAAATTACATCGGAATTAAATACAAAAGGAACAATGTCGCCTTAAGTACAAGAATAGAGACTCATCTTACGGTCGTTGGTTTGAGCATTCCCTGTGAGACCAGAATTGGTTTTCGATACACCACTGGAGGTTCAATGAATTCCTTGGACAATCACATTGACGATGAAACACTGAAATTACATCGGAATTAAATACAAAAGGCACAATGCCGCCTTAAGTACAAGAATAGAGACTCTTCTTACAGTCGGTGCTCTGAGCATTCCCTGTGAGACCAGTAACAGTATACGATACACCACTGCAGGTTCAATCTATTCCTTGGACATACACATTGACGATGAAACACAGAAATTACATCGGAATTAAATACAAAAGGAACAGTGCCGCCTTAAGTACAAGAATAGAGACTCTTCTTACCGTCGGCGCTTTGAGCATTCTCTGTGAGACCAGTATTAGTTTCCGATACATTACAGGAGGTTCAATGAATTCCTTGGACATTAACTTTGACAATGAGACACTGAAATTACATCGGAATTAAATACAAAAGGCACAATGCGGCCTTAATTACAAAATTAGAGACTCTTCTTACAGTCGGATCTTTGAGCATTCCCTGTGAGACCAGTAATAGTATCCGATACACCACTGCAGGTTCAATCTATTCCTTGGACACACACATTGACGATGAAACACAGAAATGGCATCGGAATTAAATACAAAAGGCACAATGCCGCCTTAAGTACAAGAATAGAGACTCTACTTACAGTCGGTGCTTTGAGCATTCCCTGGGAGACCAGTATTAGTTTCCGATACACCTCTGCAGGTTCAGTTTATTCCTTGGACCTTCACATTGACGATGAAACACAGAAATGGCATCGGAATTAAATACAAAAGGCACAATGCCGCCTCAAGTACAAGAATAGAGACTCTTCTTACAGTCGGTGCTTTGAGCATTCCCTGTGAGACCAGTATTAGTTTCCGCTACACCTCTGCAGGTTCAGTTTATTCCTTGGACCTTCACATTGACGATGAAACACAGAAATGGCATCGGAATTCAATACAAAAGGCACAATGCCGCCTTAAGTACAAGAATAGAGACTCTTCTTAAAGTCGGTGCTTTGAGCATTCCCTGTGAGACCAGTATTAGTTTCCGATACACCACTGGAGGTTCAATGAAATCCTTGGACATACACATTGACGATGAAACACTGAAATTACATCGGAATTAAGTACAAAAGGCACAATGCCGCCTTAAGTACAAGAATAGAGACTCTTCTTGCAGTCGGTGGTTTGAGCATTCCCTGTGAGACCAGTATTAGTTTTCCATACGCCACTGCATGTTCAATATATTCCTTGGACCTTCAAATTGACGATGATACACAGAATTCGCGACGGAATGAAATACAAAAGGCACAATGCCGCCTTTAGTACAAGAAAACAGACTCTACTTACAGTCGGTGCTTTGAGCATTCCCTGTGAGACCAGTATTAGTTTCCGATACACCACTGGAGGTTCAATGAATTCCTTGGACATTCACATTGACGATGAAACACTGAAATTACATCGGATTTAAATACAAAAGGCACAATGCCGCCTTAAGTACAAGAATATAGACTCTTCTTAAAGTCTGGGTTTTGAGTATTCCCTGTGAGACCAGTATTAGTTTCCGATACACCACTGGAGGTTCAATGAATTCCTTGGACATACACATTGACGATGAAACACTGAAATTACATCGGAATTAAATACAAAAGGAACAATGCCGCCTTAAGTACAAGAATGGAGGCTCTTCTTTCAGTCGGTGCTTTGAGCATTCCCTGTGAGACCAGTATTAGTTTCCGATTCACCCCTGCAGGTTCAATGTATTCCTTGGACCTTCACATTGACGATGAAACACAGAAATCACATCGGAATCGAATACAAAAGGCACAATGAAGCCTTAAGTACAAGAATAGATACTCTTCTTACAGTCTGTGCTTTTAGCATTCCCTGTGAGACCAGTATTAGTTTCCGGTACACCTCTGCAGGTTCAGTTTATTCCTTGGACCTTCACATTGACGATGAAACACAGAAATGGCATCGGAATTAAATACAAAAGGCACAATGGCGCTCTAAGTACAAGAATGGAGACTCATCTTACAATCGGTGCTTCGAGCATTCCCTGAGAGACCAGTATTAATTTCCGATACACCACTGCAGGTTCAATGTATTCCTTGGACCTACACATTGACGATAAAACACAGAAATCGCATCGGAATTAAATATCAAAAGGCACAATGCCGCCTTAAGTACAAGAATAGAGACTCTTCTTACCGTCGGTGCTTTGAGCATTCCCTGTGAGACCAGTATTAGTTTCCGATACACCACTGGAGGTTCAATGAAATCCTTGGACATACACATTGACGATGAAACACTAAAATTACATCGGAATTAAGTACAAAAGGCACAATGCCGCCTTAAGTACAAGAATAGAGACTCTTCTTACAGTCGGTGCTTCGAGCATTCCCTGTGAGACCAGTATTAGTTTCCGATACACCACTGCAGGTTCAATGTATTCCTTGGACATACACATTGACGATGAAACACTGAAATTACATCGGAATTATATACAAAAGGCACAATGCCGCCTTAAGTACAAGAATAGAGACTCTTCTTACAGTCGGTGCTTTGAGCATTCCCTGTGAGACCAGTAATAGTATCCGATACACCACTGCAGGTTCAATCTATTCCTTGGACATACACATTGACGATGAAACACAGAAATTATATCCGAATTAAATTCAAAAGGAACAATGCCGCCTTAAGTACAAAAATAGAGACTCTTCTTACCGTCGGTGCTTTGAGCATTCCCTGTGAGACCAGTATTAGTTTCCGATACACCACTGCAGGTTCAATGTATTCCTTGGAAATTCACATTGACGATGAAACACAGAAATGGCATCGGAATTAAATCCAAAACGCACAATGCCGCCTTAAGTACAAGAATAGAGACTCCTCTTACAGTCGGTGCTTTGAGCATTCCCTGTGAGACCAGTATTAGTTTCCGCTACACCTCTGCAGGTTCAGTTTATTCCTTGGACCTTCACATTGACGATGAAACACAGAAATGGCATCGGAATTAAATACAAAAGGCACAATGCCGCCTTAAGTACACGAATAGAGACTCTTCTTACAGTCGGTGCTTTGAGCATTCCCTGTGAGACCAGTAATAGCATCCGATACACCACTGCAGGTTCAATCTATTCCTTGGACATACATATTGACGATGAAACACAGAAATGGCATCGGAATTAAATACAAAAGGCACAATGCCGCCTTAAGTACAAGAATAGAGACTCTTCTGACAGTCGATGCTTGGAGCATTCCCTGTGAGACCAGTATTAGTTTCCGATACACCACTGCAGGTTCAATGTATTCCTTGGACCTTCGCATTGACGATGAAACACAGAAATGGCATCGGAATTAAATACAAAAGGGACAATGCCACCCTTAAGTACAAGAATAGAGACTCTTCCTACAGTCGGTGCTTTGAGCATTCCCTGGGACACCAGTATTAGTTTCCGATACACCACTGCAGGTTCAATGTATTCCTTGGACCTTCACATTGACGATGAAACACAGAAATGGCATCGGAATTTAATCCAATACGCACAATGCCGCCTTAAGTAACAGAATAGAGACTCTTCTTACAGTCGGTGCTTTGAGCAATCCCTGTGAGACCAGTATTAGTTTCCGCTACACCTCTGCAGGTTCAGTTTATTCCTTGGACCTTCACATTGACGATGAAACACAGAAATCGCATCGGAATCAAATACAAAAGGCACAATGCCGCCTTAAGTACAAGAATAGAGACTCATCTTACAGTCGGTGCTTTGAGCATTCCCTGTGAGACCAGTAATAGTATCCGATACACCACTGCAGGTTTAATCTATTCCTCGGACATACACATTGAAGATGAAACACTGAAATTACATCGGAATTAAATACAAAAAGAACAATGCCGCCTTAAGTACAAGAATACAGACTCTTCTTGCAGTCGGTGCTTTGAGCGTTACCTGTGAGACCAGTATTTGTTTTCTATACATCACTGCAGGTTCAATGTATTCCTTGGACCTTCACATTGACGATGAAACACAGAAATCGCATCGGAATTAAATCCAAAACGCACAATGCCGCCTTAAGTACAAGAATACAGACTCTACTTACAGTCGGTGCTTTGAGCATTCCCTGTGACACCAGTATTAGTTTCCGATACACCACTGCAGGTTCAATGTATTTCTTGGACATACACATTGACGATGAAACACTGAAATTTCATCGGAATTAAATACAAAGGGCACAATGCCGCCATAAGTGCAAGAACAGTGAGACTTCTTAGAGACTGTGTTTTGATCCTTTCCTGTGCGACCCGTATTAGTTTTCGATTCGCCACTGCAGGTTAAATGTATTCCTTGGACTTTCAAATTGACGATGAATCACAGAAATCCCATCGGAATTAAATACAAAAGGCACAATGCCGCCTTAGGTACAAGAATAGACACTCTTCTTACAGACGGTGTTTGAGCATTCCCTGTGAGACTAGTATTAGTTTCCGATACACCACTGCAGGTTCAATGTATTCCTTGGACCTTCACATTGACGATGAAACACAGAAATCGCATCGGAATTAAATACAAAAGGCACAATGCCGCCTTAAGTACAAGAATTCAGAGTCTACTTACAGTCGGTGCCATGAGCATTCCCTGTGAGACCAGTATTAGTTTCCGATACACCACTGCAAATTCAATGTTTTCCTTGGACATACACATTGACGATGAAACACTGCAATTACATTGGAATTAAATACAAAAGGCTCAATGCCGCCTTAAGTACAAGAATAGAGACTATTCTTACAGTCTGTGCTTTGAGCATTCCCTAAGAGACCATTATTAGCATCCGATTCACCACTGCAGATTCAATGTATTCCTTGGACATACACATTGACGATGAAACATTGAATTCACATCGGATTTAAATACAAAAGGCACAATGCCGCCATAAGTGCAAGAAGAGTGAGACTTCTTAAAGTCTGTGTTTTGATCCTTTCCTGTGCGACCCGTATTAGTTTCCGATACGCCACTGCAGGTTCAAT
This sequence comes from Schistocerca serialis cubense, assembly GCF_023864345.2. Lineage (NCBI taxonomy): Eukaryota > Metazoa > Arthropoda > Insecta > Orthoptera > Acrididae > Schistocerca > Schistocerca serialis. Next base: position 34,817,131 of record NC_064643.1, on the reverse strand, counting down.
GTATTCCTTGGACCCTCACATTGACGAAGAAACAAATAAATCGCATCGGAATTAAATACCAAAGGCACAATGACGCCTTAAGTTCAAGAATAGAGACTCTAATTACAGTCGGTGCTTTGAGCATTCCCTGTGATACCAGTATTAGTTTCCGATACACCACTGCAAGTTCAATGTATTCCTTGGACGTTCACATTGACGATTAAACACAGAAATCACATCGGAATTAAACACAAAAAGCACAATGCCGCCTTAAGTACAAGAATACAGACTCTACTTACAGGCGGTGCTTTGAGCATTCCCTGTGAGACCAGTATTACTTTCCGATACACCACTGCAGGTTCAATGTATTCCTTGGACCTTCACATTGACGATTAAACACAGAAATCGCATCGGAATTAAATTCAAAAGGCACAATGCCATCTTAAGTACAAGAATAGAGACTCTTCTTACAGTCGGTGATTTGAGCATTCCCTGTGAGACCAGTATTAGTTTCCGATACACCACTGGAGGTTCAATGTATTCCTTGGACCTTCACATTGACGATGACACACAGAAATTGCATCGTAATTATATACAAAAGCCACAATGCCGCCTTAAGTACAGGAATAGAGACTCTTCTTACAGTCGGTGCTTTGAGCATTCCCTGTGAGACCAGTATTAGTTTCCGATACACCAATGCAGGTTCAGTAAATTCCTTGGACCTTCACATTGACGATTAAACACAGAAATCGCATCGGAATTAAATACAAAAGGCACAATGCCGCCATAAGTACAAGAATAGAGACTCTTCTTACAGTCGGTGCTTTGAGAATTCCCTGTGAGACCAGTTTTTGTTTCCGATACACCACTGGAGGTTCAATGTATTGCTTGGACCTTCATATTGACGATGACACACAGAAATTGCATCGTAATTATATACTAAAGACACAATGCCGCCTTAAGTACAAGAATAGAGACTCTTCATACAGTCGGTGCTTTGAGCATTCCCTGTGAGACCAGTATTAGTTTCCGATACACCACTGCAGGTTCAACGTATTTCTTGGACATACACATTGACAATGAAACACTGAAATTCCATCGGAATTAAATACAAAGGGCACAATGCCGCCATAAGTGCAAGAACAGTGAGACTTCTCAGAGACTGTGTTTTGATCCTTTCCTGTGCGACCCGTATTAGTTTCCGAAACGCCACTGCAGGTTCAATGTATTCCTTGGACCCTCACATTGACGAAGAAACAAATAAATCGCATCGGAATTAAATACCAAAGGCACTATGCCGCCTTAAGTTCAAGAATAGAGACTCTTCTTACAGTCGGTGCTTTGAGCATTCCCTGTGATACCAGTATTAGTTTCCGATACACCACTGCAAGTTCAATGTATTCCTTGGACGTTCACATTGACGATTAAACACAGAAATCACATCGGAATTAAACACAAAAAGCACAATGCCGCCTTAAGTACAAGAATACAGACTCTACTTACAGGCGGTGCTTTGAGCATTCCCTGTGAGACCAGTATTACTTTCCGATACACCACTGCAGGTTCAATGTATTCCTTGGACCTTCACATTGACGATTAAACACAGAAATCGCATCGGAATTAAATTCAAAAGGCACAATGCCATCTTAAGTACAAGAATAGAGACTCTTCTTACAGTCGGTGATTTGAGCATTCCCTGTGAGACCAGTATTAGTTTCCGATACACCACTGGAGGTTCAATGTATTCCTTGGACCTTCACATTGACGATGACACACAGAAATTGCATCGTAATTATATACAAAAGCCACAATGCCGCCTTAAGTACAGGAATAGAGACTCTTCTTACAGTCGGTGCTTTGAGCATTCCCTGTGAGACCAGTATTAGTTTCCGATACACCACTGCAGGTACAATGTATTTCTTGGACATACACATTGACGATGAAACACTGAAATTACATCGGAATTAAATACAAAGGGCACAATGCCGCCATAAGTGCAAGAACAGTGAGACTTCTTAGAGACTGTGTTTTGATCCTTTCCTGTGCGACCCGTATTAGTTTTCGATACGACACTGCAGGTTAAATGTATTCCTTGGACTTTCAAATTGACGATGTAACACAGAAATCGCATCGGAATTAAATACAAAAGGCACAATGCCGCCTTAAGTACAAGAACAGAGACTCTTCTATCAGTCGGTGCTTTGAGCATTCCCTGTGAGACCAGTATTAGTTTCCGATACACCACTGCAGGTTCAGTGCATTCCTTGGACCTTCACATTGACGATGAACACAGAAATGGCAACGGAAGTAAATACAAAAGGCACAATGCCGCCTTAAGTACAAGAATAGACACATCTCTTACAGACGGTGTTTGAGCATTCCCTGTGAGACTAGTATTACTTTCCGATACACCACTGCAGGTTCAATGTATTCCTTGGACCTTCACAGTGACGATGAAACACAGAAATCGCATCGGAATTTAATACAAAAGGCACAATGCCGCCTTAAGTACAAGAACAGAGACTCTTCTTACAGTCGGTGCTTTGAGCATTCCCTGTGAGACCAGTATTAGTTTCCGATACACCACTGCAAGTTCAGTGAATTCCTTGGACCTTCACATTGACGATGAAACAGAGGAATGGCATCGGAATTAAATACAAAAAGAACGATGCCGCCTTAAGTACAACAATAGAGACTCTTCATACAGTCGGTGCTTTGAGCATTCCCTGTGAGACCAGTATTAGTTTCCGATACACCACTGCAGGTTCAGTGAATTCCTTGGACCTTCACATTGACGATTAAACACAGAAATCGCATCGGAATTAAATACAAAAGGCACAATGCCGCCATAAGTACAAGAATAGAGACTCTTCTTACAGTCGGTGATTTTGAGAATTCCCTGTGAGACCAGTTTTTGTTTCCGATACACCACTGCAGGTTCAATGTATTCCTTGGACTTTCACATTGACGATGAAACACTGAAATCACATCGGATTTAAATACAAAAGGCACAATGCCGCCATAAGTGCAAGAAGAGTGAGCCTTCTTAAAGTCTGTGTTTTGATCCTTTCCTGTGCGACCCATATTAGTTTCCGATACGCCACTGGAGGTTCAATGTATTCCTTGGACCTTCACATTGACGATGAAACACAGAAATCGCATCGGAATTAAATACAAAATGCACAATGCCGCCTTAAGTACAAGAATAGAGACTCTTCTTAGAGTCGGTGCTTTGAGCATTCCCTGTGAGACCAGTATTATTTTCCGATACAATACTGCAGGTTCATTGTATTCCGTGGACATACACATTGACGATGAAACACTGAAATTACATCGGAATTAAATACAAGGGGCACAATGACGCCTTAAGTACAAGCAGAGTGAGACTTCTTAGAGTCTGTGTTTTGATCCTTTCCTGTGGGACCAGTATTGGTTTCCGAAATACCACTGCAGGTTCAATGTATTCCTTGGACCTTCACATTGACGAAGAAACAAATAAATCGCATCGGAATTAAATACCAAAGGCACAATGCCGCCTTAAGTTCAAGAATAGAGACTCGTCTTACAGTCGGTGCTTTGAGCATTCCCTGTGAGACCAGTATTGGTTTCCGATACACCACTGCAAGTTCAATGTATTCCTTGGACGTTCACATTGACGATTAAACACAGAAATCACATCGGAATTAAACACAAAAAGCACAATGCCGCCTTAAGTACACGAATACAGACTCTACTTACAGGCGGTGCTTTGAGCATTCCCTGTGAGACCAGTATTACTTTCCGATACACCACTGCAGGCTCAATGTATTCCATGGACCTTCACATTGACGATTAAACACAGAAATCGCATCGGAATTAAATTCAAAAAGGCACAATGCCGCCTTAAGTACAAGAATAGAGACTCTTCTTACAGTGGGTGCTCTGAGCATTCCCTGTGAGACCAGTATTAGTTTCCGATACACCACTGGAGGTTCAGTGTATTCCTTGGACCTTCACATTGTCGATGAGACACTGAAAATACATCGGAATTAAATACAAAAGGCAGAATGATGAATTAAGTACAGGAACAGAGAATCTTCTAACAGTCGGTGCTTTGAGGATTCCCTGTGAGACCAGTATTAGTTTCCGATACACCACTGCAGGTTCAGTGCATTCCTTGGACTCTCACATTGACGATGAAACACAGAAATGGCAACGGAATTAAATACAAAAGGCAAAATGCCGCCTTAAGTACAAGTATAGACACTCTTCTTACAGTCGGTGCTTTGAGCATTCCCTGTGAGACCAGTATTAGTTTCCGATACACCACTGCAGGTGAAATGTATACCTTGGACATTCACAATGACGATGAGACACTGAAAATACACCGGATCTAAATACAAAAGGCAGAATGATGAATTAAGTACAGGAACAGAGAATCTTCTAACAGTCGGTGCTTTGAGGATTCCCTGTGAGACCAGTATTAGTTTCCGATACACCACTGCAGGATCAATGTATTCCTTGGACCTTCACATTGTCGATTAAACACAGAAATCGCATCGGAATTAAATACAAAGGGCACAATGCCACCATAAGTAGAAGAATAGAGACTCCTCTTACAGTCGGTGCTTTGAGAATTCCCTGTGAGACCAGTATTTGTTTCCGATACACCACTGGAGGTTCAAAGTATTGCTTGGACCTTCACATTGACGGTGACACACAGAAATAGCATCGTAATTATATACAAAAGCCACAATGCCGCCTTAAGTACAAGAATAGAGACTCTTCTTACAGTCGGTGCTTTGAGCATTCCCTGTGAGACCAGTATTAGTTTCCGATACACCACTGCAGGTTCAATGTATTCCTTGGACATACACATTGACGATGAAACACTGAAATTACATCGGAATTAAATACAAAAGGCACAATGCCGCCATAAGTGCAAGAACTGTGAGACTTCTTAGAGTCTGTGTTTTGATCCTTTCCTGTGCGACCCGTATTAGTTTTCGATACACCACTGCAGGTTAAATGAATTCCTTGGACCTTCAAAATGACGATGAAACACAGAAATCGCATCGCAAATAAATAGAAAATGCACAATGCCGCCTTAAGTACAAGAACAGAGACTCTTCTTTTAGTCCGTGCTTTGAGCATTCCCTGTGAGACCAGTATTAGTTTCCGATACACCACTGCAGGTTCAATGTATTCTTTGGACATTCACATTAACGATTAAACACAGAAATCACATCGGAATTAAATACAAAAAGAACAATGCCGCCTTAAGTACCAGAATAGAGACTCTTCTTACAGTCGGTGCTTTGAGTACTCCCTGTGAGACCAGTATGAGTTTCCGATACACCACTGCAGGTTCAGTGCATTCCTTGGACCTTCACATTGACGATGAAACACAGAAATGGCAACGGAATTAAATACAAAAGGCACAATGCCGCCTTAAGTACAAGAATAGACACTCTTCTTACAGACGTTGTTTGAGCATTCCCTGTGAGACTAGTATTAGTTTCCGATGCACCACTGCAGGTTCAATGTATTCCTTGGACCTTCACATTGACGATGAAACACAGAAATCGCATCGGAAATAAATACAAAAGGCACAATGCCACCTAAAGTACAAGAATACAGACTCTACTTACAGTCGGTGCTTTGAGCATTCCCTGTGGGACCAGTATTAGTTTCCGTTACACCATTGCAGGTTCAATGTATTCCTTGGACCTTCAAATTGACGATGAAACACCGAAATCGCATTGGAATTAAATACTAAAGGCACAATGCCGCCTTAAGTACAAGAATAGAGACTCTTCTTACAGTCTGTGCTTTGAGCATTCCCTGTGAGACCAGTATTAGTATCCGATACACCACTGCAGATTCCAAGTATTCCTTGGAAATACACATTGACGATGAAACACTGAAATTACATCGGAATTAAATACAAAGGGCACAATGACGCCTTAAGTACAAGCAGAGTGAGACATCTTAGAGTCTGTGCTTTGATCCTTTCCTGTGAGACCAGTATTAGTTTCCGATACACCACTACAGGTTCAATGTAATCCTTGGACCTTCACATTGACGATGAAACACAGAAATCGCATCGGAATAAAATACAAATGACACAATGCAGCCTTAAGTACAAGAATACAGACTCTTCTTACAGTCGGTGCTTTGAGCATTCCCTGTGAGACCAGTATTAGTTTCCGAGACACCACTGCAGGTCCAATGTATTCCTTGGACATACACATTGACGATGAAACACAGAAATCGCATCGGAATTAAATACAAAAGACACAATGCCGCCATAAGTACAAGAATAGAGACTCTTCTTACAGTTGGTGTTATGAGCATTCCCTGTGAGACCAGTATTAGTTTCCGATACACCACTGCAGGTTCAATGTATTCCTTGGACATACTCGTTGGCGATGAAACACTGAAATTACATCGGAATTAAATATAAAATGCACAATGCCGCCTTAAGTGCAAGAGTAGAGACTCTTCTTACAGTCGGTGTTTGAGCATTCCCTGCGGGACCAGTATGAGTTTCTGATACACCACTGCACGTTCAATGTATTCCTTGGAAATACACATTGACGTTGAAACACAGAAATCGCATCGGAATTAAATACAAAAGGCACAATGCCGCCTTAAGTACAAGAATAGAGACTCTGCTCACATGCGGTGCTTTGATCCTTTCCTGTGAGTCCAGTATTAGTTTCCGATACACCACTGCAGGTTCAATGTATTCCTTGGACATACACATTGACGATGAAACACAGAAATGGCATCGGAATTAAATACAAAAGGCACAATGGCGATCTAAGTGAAAGAAGAGTGAGTCTTCTTAGAGTCTGTTCTATGATCCTTTCCTGTGAGACCAGTATTAGATTCCGATACACCACTTCAGGTTCAATGTATTCCTTGGACCTTCACATTGACGATGAAGCACAGAAATCGCATCGGAATTAAATATAAAAGTTACAATGCAGCCTTAAGTACAAGAATAGAGACTCTTCTTACAGTCGGTGATTTGAGCATTCCCTGTGAGACTAGTATTAGTTTCCGATACACCACTGCAGGTTTAATGTATTCCTTGGAAATTCACATTGACGATGAGACACAGAAATCGGATCGGAATTAGATACAAAAGGCACAAAGCCGCATCAAGTGCAAGAAGAGTGAGACTTCTTAGAGTGTGTGCTTTGATCCTTTCCTGTAAGAACACTATTAGTTTCCGATACTCCACAGCAGGTTCAATATATTCCTTGGACGTACACATTGACGATGAAACACCGAAATCGCATCGGAATTAAATACAAAAGACACAATGCCGCCTTAAGTACAAGAATAGAGACTCTTCTTGAAATCGGTGCTTTGAGCATTCCGTGTGAGACCAGTATTAGTTTCCCATACACCACTGCAGGTTCAATGTATTCCTTGGACATACACATTGACGATGAAACACAGAAATCGCATCGGAATTAAATACAAAAGGCACAATGCCGCCTTAAGTACAAGAATAGAGACTCTTCTTAAGGTTGGTGCTTTGAGCATTCCGTGTGAGACCAGTATTAGTTTCCGATACACCACTGCAGGTTCAATGAATTCCTTGGACATACACAATGACAATGATAACTGAAATTACATCGGAATTAAATACAAAAGGAACAATGCCGCCTTAAGTGCAAGATATGTGAGACTTCTTAGAGTCAGTGCTTTGATCCTTTCCTGTGAGACCAGTATTAGTTTCCGATACATCACAGCAGGTTCAATGGGTTCCTTGGACCTTCACATTGACGATGAAACACAGAAATCGCATTGGAATTAAATACAAAAGGCACAATGCCGCCTTAAGTACAAGAATAGAGACTCTTCTTAAGGTTGGTGCTTTGAGCATTCCGTGTGAGACCAGTATTAGTTTCCGATACACCACTGCAGGTTCAATGAATTCCTTACACATACACAATTACAATGAAACACTGAAATTACATCGGAATTAAATACAGAAGGCAAAATGCCGCCTTAAGTGCAAGAGAAGAGAGACTTCTTACAGTCGGTGTTTGAGCATTCCCTGCGGGACCAGTATTAATTTCCGATACACCACTGCACGTTCAATGTATTCCTTGGACATACACATTGACGATGAAACACAGAAATCGCATCGGAATTAAATACAAATGGCACAATGCCAACTTAAGTACAAGAATAGAGACTCTTCTTACAGTCGGTGCTTTGAGCATTCCCTGTGGGACCAGTATTAGTTTCAGATACACCACTGCAGGTTCAATGTATTCTTTGGACCTTCACATTGACGATGTAACACAGAAATCGCAACGTAATTCAATACAAAAGGCACAATGCCGCCTTAAGTACAAGAATAGAGACTCTTCTTACAGTCGGTTCTTTGAGCATTCCCTTTGAGACCAGTATTAGTTTCCGATACACCACTGCAGGTTCAATGCATTCCTTGGACTTTCGCATTGACGAAGAGACACAGAAATCGCATCGGAACTAAATACAAAATGCACAATGCCGCAATAAGTACAAGAATAGAGACTCTTCTTACAGTCTGTGCTTTCAGCATTCCCTGTGAGAACAGTATTAGTTTCCGATACACCACTGCAGGTTCAATGTATTCCTTAAACATACACATTGACGAAGAAACACCGACATTACACTGGAATTAAATACAAAAGGCACAATGCCATCATAAGTGCAAGAATAGAGACTCCTCTTTCAGTCGGTGCTTTGAGCATTCCCTGTGAGACCAGTATTAGTTTCCGATACACCACTGCAGGGACAATGTGTTCCTTGTACCTTCACATTGACGATGTAACACAGAAATCGCATTAGAATTAAATACAAAAGGCACAATGCCGCTTCAGTACAAGAATAGGTACTCTTCTTACAGTCGGTGCTTTGAGCATTTCCTGTGAGACCAGTATTAGTTTCCGATACACCACTGCTGGTTCAATGTATTGCTTGGACATACACGTTGACGATGAAACACAGAAATCGCATCCGAATTAAATACAAAAGGCACAATGCCGCCTTAAGTACAAGAATAGAGACTTTTCTTACAGTCCGTGCTTTGAGCATTCCCTGTGAGACCAGCATTAGTTTCCGATACACCACTCCAGGTTCAATGTATTCCTTGGACATACTCATTGACGATGAAACACTGAAATTACATCGGAATTAAATATAATAGGAACAATGCCGCCTTAACTGCAAGATCAGGGAGACTTCTTAGAGTCTGTGCTTTGATCCATTCCTGTGAGACCAGTATTAGTTTCCGATACACCACTGCAGGTTCAATGTATTCCTTGGACCTTCGCATTGACGATGAAACACAGAAATCGAATCAGAACTAAATACAAAAGACACAATGCCGCAATAAGTACAAGAATAGTGACTCTTCTTACAGTCGGTGCTTTGAGCATTCCCTGTGAGACCAGTATTAGTTTCCGATACACCACTGCAGGTTCAGTGTATTCCTTGGACTTTCACATCGACGATGAAACACAGATATCGCATTGGAATTAAACACAAAAGGCGCAATGCCGCTTTAGGTACAAGAGTAGAGACTCTTCTTACAGTCTGTGCTTTCAGCATTCCCTGTGAGACCAGTATTAGTTTCCGATACACCACGGCAGGTTCAGTGTATTCCTTGGAACTTCACATTGACGATGAAACACAGATATCGCATTGGAATTAAACACAAAAGGCACAATGCCGCTTTAAGTAAAAGAATAGAGACTCTTCTTACAGTCTGTGCTTTCAGCATTCCCTGTGAGACCAGTATTAGTATCCGATACACCACTGCAGATTCAATGTATTCCTTGGACATACACATTGACGATGAAACACTGAAATTACATCGGAATTAAATACAAAAGGAACAATGCCGCCTTAAGTACAGGAATAGAGACTCTTCTTACTGTCGGCGCTTTGAGCATTCCCTGTGAGACCAGTATTAGATTCCCATACACCACTGCAGGTTCAATGTATTCCTTGGAAATACACATTGACGATGAAACACTGAAGTTAAATCGGAATTAAATACAAAGGGCACAATGACGCCTTAAGTACAAGCAGAGTGAGACATCTTAGAGTCTGTGCTTTGATCCTTTCCTGTGAGACCAGTATTAGTTTCCGATATACCACTGCAGGTTCAATGTATTCCTTGGACCTTCACATTGACGATGAAACACAGATATCGCATTGGAATTAAACACAAAAGGCACAATGCCGCATTAAGTACAAGAATAGAGACTCTTCTCACAGTCGGTGCATCGAGTATTCCCTGTGCGAGCAGTATTAGTTTCCGATACATCACTGCTGGTTCAATGTATTCCTTGAACATACACATTGACGACGAAAAACTGTAATTACATCGGAATTAAATACAAAAGGCCCAATGCCGCAATAAGTGCAAGAAGACTGAGACTTCTTAGAGTCTGTGCTTTGATCCTTTCCTATTTGACCGGTATTAGTTTCCGATACAGCACTGCAGGTTCAATGTATTCCACGGACTTTCAAATTGACGATGAAACATTGAAATCGCATCGGAATTAAACACAAAAGGCACAATGCCGCCTTAAGTGCAAGAAGAGTGACACTTCTTGGAGTCTGTGCTTTGATCATTTCCTGTGAGACAAGTATTAGTTTCCGATACACCACTGCCGGTTCAATGTATTCCTTGGACCTTCATATTGACGATGAAACACAGAAATCGCATCGGAATAAAATAGAAAAGGCACTATGCCGCCTTAAGTACAAGAATAGAGACTCTTCTTCAAGTCGGTCCTTTGAGCATTCCATGTGAGACCAGTATTAGTTTCCCATACACCACTGCAGGTTCAATGTATTCCTTGGACATACACATTGACGATAAAACACAGAAATCGCATCGGAATTAAATACAAAAGGCACAATGCCTCCTTAAGTACAAGAATAGAGACTCTTCTTAAGGTCGGTGCTTTGAGCATTCCGTGTGAGACCAGTATTAGTTTCCGATACACCACTGCAGGTTCAATGTATTCCTTGGACATACACATTGACGATAAAACACAGAAATCGCATCGGAATTAAATACAAAAGGCACAATGCCTCCTTAAGTACAAGAATACAGACTCTTCCTGCAGTCGGTGCTTTGAGCATTCCCTGCGAGACCAGTATTAGTTTCCGATACACCACTGCAGGTCCAATATATTCCTTGGACATACACATTGACGATGAAACACAGAAATCGCATCGGAATTAAATACAGAAGACACAATGCCGCCATATGTACAAGAATAGAGACTCTTCTTACAGTTGGTGTTATGAGCATTCCCTGTTAGACCAGTATTAGTTTCCGATACACCACTGCAGGTTCAATGTATTCCTTGGACATACACGTTGGCGATGAAACACTGAAATTACATCGGAATTAAATATAAAATGCACAATGCCGCCTTAAGTGCAAGAGTAGAGACTCTTCTTACAGTCGGTGTTTGAGCATTCCCTGCGGGACCAGTATTAGTTTCCGATACACCACTGCACGTTCAATGTATTCCTTGGACATACACATTGACGATGAAACATAGGAATCGCATCGGAATTATATACAAAAGGCATAATGCCGCCTTAAGTACAAGAATAGAGACTCTGCTTACATTCGGTGCTTTGAGCATTCCCTGTGAGACCAGTATTAGTTTCCGATACATCACAGTAGGTTCATTGTATTCCTTGGACATACACATTGACGATGAAACACCGAGATTACATCGGAATTAAATACAAAAGGCACAATGCCGCCTTAAATGCAAGAAGAGTGAGACTTCTTAGAGTCTGTGCTTGATCCTTTCCTGTGAGACCAGTATAAATTCCGATACACCACTGCAGGTTCAATGTATTCCTTGGACATACACATTGACGATGAAACACAGAAATGGAATCGGAATTAAATACAAAAGGCACAATGGCGATCTAAGTGCAAGAAGAGTGAGTCTTCTTAGAGTCTGTTCTTTGATCCTTTCCTGTGATACCAGTATTAGATTCCGATACACCACTTCAGGTTCAATGTATTCCTTGGACCTTCACATTGACGATGAAGCACAGAAATCGCATCGGAATTAAATATAAAAGCTACAATGCAGCCTTAAGTGCAAGAATAGAGACTCTTCTTACAGTCGGTGCTTTGAGCATTCCCTGTAAGACCAGTATTAGTTTCCAATACACCTCTGCAGGTTCAATGTATTCCTTGGAAATTCACATTGACGATGAGACACAGAAATCGGATCGGAATTAGATACAAAAGGCACAAAGCCGCATCAAGTGCAAGAAGAGTGACACTTCTTAGAGTATGTGCTTTGATCCCTTCCTGTAAGAACACTATTAGTTTCCGATACTCCACAGCAGGTTCAATATATTCCTTGGACGTACACATTGACGATGAAACACAGATATCGCATCGGAATTAAATACAAAAGGCACAATGCCGCCTTAAGTACATGAATAGAGACTCTTCTTGAAGTCGGTGATTTGAGCATTCCGTGTGAGACCAGTATTAGTTTCCCATACACCACTGCAGGTTCAATGTATTCCTTGGACATACACATTGACGATGAAACACAGAAATCGCATCGGAATTAAATACAAAAGGCACAATGCCGCCTTAAGTACAAGAATAGAGACTCTTCTTATGGTTGGTGCTTTGAGCATTCCGTGTGAGACCAGTATTAGTTTCCGATACACCAGTGCAGGTTCAATGAATTCCTTGGACATACACAATGACAATGAAACACTGAAATTACATCGGAATTAAATACAAAAGGAACAATGCCGTCTTAAGTGCAAGATATGTGAGACTTCTTAGGGTCTGTGCTTTGATCCTTTCCTGTGAGACCAGTATCAGTTTCCGATACATCACAGCAGGTTCAATGTGTTCCTTGGACCTTCACATTGACGATGAAACACAGAAATCGCATTGGAATTAAATACAAAAGGCACAATGCCGCCTTAAGTACAAGAATAGAGACTCTTCTTAAGGTTGGTGCTTTGAGCATTCCGTGTGAGACCAGTATTAGTTTCCGATACACCACTGCAGGTTCAATGTATTCCTTGGACATACACAATGACAATGAAACACTGAAATTACATCGGAATTAAATACAGAAGGTAAAATGCCGCCTTAAGTGCAAGAGAAGAGAGACTTCATACAGTCGGTGTATGAGCATTCCCTGCGGTACCAGTATTAGTTTCCGATACACCACTGCACGTTCAATGTATTCCTTGGACATACACATTGACGATGAAACACTGAAATTTCATCGTAATTGAATACGAAAGGTACAATGCCGTCTTAAGTGCAAGAAGAGTGAAACTTCTTAGAGTCTGTGCTTTTATCCTTTCCTGCGCGACCAGTATCAGTTTCCGATAGGCCACTGCATGTTCAATGTATTCCTTGGACCTTCACATTGACGATGAAACACAGAAATCGCATCGGAATTAAATACAAATGGCACAATGCCAACTGAAGTACAAGAATAGAGACTCTTCTTACAGTCGGTGCTTTGAGCATTCCCTGTGAGACCAGTATTAGTTTCCGATACACCACTGCGTGTTCAATGTATTCTTAGGACCTTCACATTGTCGATGTAACACAGAAATCGAATCGGAATCAAACACAAAAGGCACAATGCCGCCTTAAGTACAAGAATAGAGACTCTTCCTACAGTCGGTTCTTTGAGCATTCCCTTTGAGATTAGTATTAGTTTCCGATACACCATAGCAGGTTCAGTGTATTCCTTGGACCTTCACATTGACGATGAAACACAGAAATCGCATCGGAATTAAATACAAACGGCACAATGCCGCCTTAAGTACAAGAATAGAGACTCTTCTTACAATCGGTGCTTTGAGCATTCCCCGTGAGACCAGTATTAGCTTGCGATACACCACTGCCGGCTCAATCTATCCCTTGGACATACACATTGACGATGAAACACTGATATTACATCAGAATTAAATACAAAACGCACAATGCCACCGTAAGTGCAAGAAGAGTGAGACTTCTTAGAGTCTGTGCTTTGATCCATTCCTGTGAGACCAGTATTAGCTTCCGATACGCCACTGCAGGTTCAATGTATTCCTTGGACATACACATTGACGATGAAACACAGAAATCGCATCGGAATGAAATACAAAAGGCACAATGCCGCCTTCAGTACAAGAATACAGACTATTCTTACAGTCGGTGTTTGAGCATTCCATGTGAGACCAGTATTAGTTTCCGATACACCACAGCCGGTTCAATGTATTCCTTGGACCTTAACATTGACGATGAAACACAAAAACGCATCGGTATTAAATACAAAAGGCACAATGCCGCCTTAAGTACAAGAATAGAGACTCTTCTTACAGTCGGTGCTTTGAGCATTCCCTGTGAGACCAGTTTTAGTTTCCGATACACCACTGCAGGTTCAATGTATTCCTTGGACTTTCGCATTGACGAAGAGACACAGAAATCGCATCGGAACTAAATACAAAATGCAGAATGCCGCAATAAGTACAAGAATAGAGACTCTTCTTACAGTCGGTGCTTTCAGCATTCCCTGTGATAACAGTATTAGTTTCCGATACACCACTGCAGGTTCAATGTATTCCTTAGACATACACATTGACGAAGGAACACTGAAATTACACTGGAATTAAATACAAAAGGCACAATACCATCATAAGTGCAAGAATAGAGACTCCTCTTACAGTCGGTGCTTTGAGCATTTCCTGTGAGACCAGTATTAGTTTCCGATACACCACAGCAGGTTCAATGTATTGCTTGGACATACACGTTGACGATGAAACACAGAAATCGCATCCGAATTAAATACAATAGGAACAATGCCGCCGTAACTGCAAGAAGAGGGAGACTTCATAGAGTCTGTGCTTTGATCCTTTCCTGTGAGACCAGTATTAGTTTCCGATACACCACTGCAGGTTCAATGTATTCCTTGGACCTTCGCATTGACGATGAACACAGAAATCGAATCAGAACTAAATACAAAAATCACAATGCCGCAATAAGTACAAGAATAGTGACTCTTCTTACAGTCGGTGCTTTGAGCATTCCGTGTGAGACCAGTATTAGTTTCCGATACACCACTGCAGGTTCAATGAATTCCTTGGACATACACAATGACGATGAAACACTGAAATTACATCGGAATTAAATACAGAAGGCAAAATGCCGCCTAAAGTGCAAGAGAAGAGAGATTTCATACAGTCGGTGTTTGATCTTTCCCTGCGGGACCAGTATTAGTTTCCGATACACCACTGCACGTTCAATGTATTCCTTGGACATACACATTGACGATGAAACACTGAAATTACATCGTAATTGAATACGAAAGGTACAATGCCGTCTTAAGTGCAAGAAGAGTGAGACTTCTTAGAGTCTGTGCTTTTATCCTCTCCTGCGCGACCAGTATCAGTTTCCGATACGCCACTGCAGTTTCAATGTATTCCTTGGACCTTCACATTGACGATGAAACACAGAAATCGCATCGGAGTTAAATACAAATGGCACAATGCCAACTTAAGTAAAAGAATAGAGACTCTTCTTACAGTCGGTGCTTTGAGCATTCCCTGTGAGACCAGTATTAGTTTCCGATACACCACTGCAGGTTCAATGTATTCTTTGGACCTTCACATTGACGATGTAACACATCAATCGCATCGGAATTCAATACAAAAGGCACAATGCCGCCTTAAGTACAAGAATAGAGACTCTTCTTACAATCGGTGCTTTGAGCATTCCCCGTGAGACCAGTATTAGCTTGCGATACACCACTGCCGATTCAATCTATCCCTTGGACATACACATTGACGATGAAACACTGATATTACATCGGAATTAAATACAAAACGCACAATGCCACCGTAAGTGCAAGAAGAGTGAGACTTCTTAGAGTCTGTGCTTTGATCCATTCCTGTGAGACCAGTATTAGGTTCCGATACGCCACTGCAGGTTCAATGTATTCCTTGGACATACACATTGACGATGAAACACAGAAATCGCATCGGAATGAATTACAAAGTGCACAATGCTGCCTTAAGTACAAGAATAGAGACTCTTCTTACAGTCGGTGTTTGAGCATTCCCTGTGAGACCAGTATTAGTTTCCGATACACCACAGCCGGTTCAATGTATTCCTTGGACCTTAACATTGACGATGAAACACAGAAACGCATCGGTATTAAATACAAAAGGCACAATGCCGCCTTAAGTACAAGAATAGAGACTCTTCTTACAGTCGGTGTTTTGAGCATTCCCTGTGAGACCAGTTTTAGTTTCCGATACACCACTGCAGGTTCAATGTATTCCTTGGACTTACGCATTGACGAAGAGACACAGAAATCGCATCGGAACTAAATACAAAATGCACAATGCCGCAATAAGTACAAGAATAGAGACTGTTCTTACAGTCGGTGCTTTCAGCATTCCCTGTGAGAACAGTATTAGTTTCCGATACACCACTGCAGGTTCAATGTATTCCTTAGACATACACATTGACGAAGAAACACTGAAATTACACTGGAATTAAATACAAAATGCACAATGCCAACATAAGTGCAAGAATAGAGACACCTCTTACAGTCGGTGCTTTGAGCATTCCCTGTGAGACCAGTATTAGTTTCCGATACACCACTGCAGGTACAATGTGTTCCTTGTACCTTCACATTGACGATGTAACACAGAAATCGCATTAGAATTAAATACAAAAGGCACAATGCCGCTTCAGTACAAGAATAGGGACTCTTCTTACAGTCGGTGCTTTGAGTATTCCCTGTGAGACCAGTATTAGTTTCCGATACACCACTGCAGGTTCAATGTATTCCTTAGACATACACATTGACGATGAAACACTGAAATTACATCGGAATTAAATACTAAAGGAACAATGCCGCCTTAAGTACAAGAATAGAGACTCTACTTACCGTCGGTGCTCTGAGCATTCCTGTGAGACCAGTATTCGTTTCCAATACGCCACTGGAGGTTCAATTAATTCCTTGGACATTCACATTGACGATGAAACACTGAAATTAAATCGGAATTAAATACAAAATTCACAATGCCGCCTTATGTACAAGAATAGAGACTCTTCTTACCGTCGGTGCTTTGAGCATTCCCTGTGAGACCAGTATTAGTTTCCGCTACACCACTGCAGGTTCAATGTATTGCTTGGACATACACGTTGACGATGAAACACAGAAATCGCATCGGAACTAAATACAAAAGGCAAAATGCCGCCTTAAGTACAAGAATAGGGACTCTTCTTACCGTCGGTGGTTTGAGCATTCCCTGTGAGACCAGTATTAGTTTCCGATACACCACTGCAGGTACAATGTATTCCTTGTACCGTCACATTGACGATGAAACACAGATATCGCATCGGAATTAAATACAAAAGGCACAATGCCGCTTCAGTACAAGAATAGAGACTCTTCTTACAGCCGGTGCTTTGAGCATTTCCTGTGAGACCAGTATTAGTTTCCGATACACTACTGCAGGTTCAATGTATTGCTTGGACATACACGTTGACGATGAAACAAAGAAATCGCATCCGAATTAAATACAAAAGGCACAATGCCCCCTTACGTACAAGAATAGAGACTTTTCTTCCAGTCGGTGCTTTGAGCATTCCCTGTGAGACCAGTATTAGTTTCCGATACACCACTGCAGGTTCAATGTATTCCTTGGACCTTCGCATTGACGATGAAACACAGAAATCGCATCGGAAATAAATACAAAAGGCGCAATGATGCAATAAGTACAAGAATAGTGACTCTTCTTACAGTCGGTGCTTTG
The DNA here is from genome assembly GCF_023864345.2 of Schistocerca serialis cubense. Taxonomy (NCBI): domain Eukaryota; kingdom Metazoa; phylum Arthropoda; class Insecta; order Orthoptera; family Acrididae; genus Schistocerca; species Schistocerca serialis. The sequence continues at coordinate 34,799,314 of NC_064643.1, read as the reverse complement.
AGCATTTCCTGTGAGACCAGTATTAGTTTCCGATATACCACTGCAGGTTCCATGTATTCCTTAGACATACACATTGACGATGAAACACAGAAATCGCATCGGACTTAAATACAAAAGCCACAATGCCGCCTTACGTACAAGAATAGAGACTCTTCTTACAGTCGGTGTGTTGAGCATTCCCTGTGAGACCGGTATTAGGTTACGATACACCACTCCAAGTTCAATGTAAACCTTGGACATACTCATTGACGATGAAACACTGAAATTACATCGGAATTAAATACAAAAGGAACAATGCCGCATTAACGGCAAGATGAGTGAGACTTCTTAGAGCCTGTGCTTTGATCCTTTCCTGTGAGACCAGTATTAGTTTCCGATACACCACTGCAGGTTCAATGTATTCCTTAGACATACACATTGTCGATGCATCACTGAAATTACATCGGAATTAAATACAAAAGGCACAATGCCGCCATAAGTGCCAGAATAGAGACTCTTCTTCCAGTCAGTGCTTTGAGCATTCCCTGCGAGAGCAGTATTAGTATCCGATACACCACTGCAGGTACAATGTATTCCTTGGACCTTCACATTGTCGATGAAACACAGAAATAGCATCGTAATTAAATACAAATGGCTCAATGCCGCCTTAAGTACAAGAATAGAGAGTCTTCTTACAGTCGGTGCTTTGAGCATTCCCTGTGAGACCAGTATTAGTTTCCCATACACAACTGCAGGTTCAATGTATTCCTTGGACCTTCGCATTGACGATGAAATACAGAAATGGCATCGGAATTAAATACAAAAGGCACAATGCCGCCTTAAGTACAAGAATAGAGACACTTCTTACAGTCGGTGTTTTGAGCATTCCCTGTGAGACCAGTATTAGCTTCCGATCCACCATTGCAGATTGCATGTATTCCTTGGACATACACATTGACGATGAAATACTGAAATTACATCGGAATAAAATACAAAAGGCACAATGCCGACTTAAGTACAAGAATAGAGACTCTTCTTACAGTCGGTACTTTGAGCATTCCCTGTGAGACCAGTATTAGTTTCCGATACACCACTGCAGGTCGAATGTATTCCTTGGACATACATATTGACGATGAAACACAGAAATTACATCAGCATTAAATACAAAAGCCACAATGCCGCCTTAGGTGCAAGAAGCGTGAGACTTCTTAGACTCTGTGCTTTGATCCTTTCCTGTGAGAGCAGGATTAGTTTCCGATCCCCACTGCAGGTTCAATGTGTTCCTTGCACCTTCACATTGACGAAGAATCACAGAAATCGCATCGGAATTAGATACAAACGGCACAATGCCGCCTTAAGTACAAGAATAGAGACTGCTCTTACAGTCGGTGCTTTGAGCATTGCCTGTGAGACCAGTATTAGGTTCCGATACACCACGGCAGGTTCAATGTATTCCTTGGACCTTCACATTGACAATGAAACGCAGAAATCGTGTAGGAATTAAAAACAAATGGCACAATGCCGCCTTATGTACAAGAATAGAGACTCTTCTTACAGTCGATGTTTTGAGCATTCCCTGTGAGACCAGTATTGGTTTCCAATACATTAGTGCTGGTTCAGTGTATTCCTTGGTCCTTCGCATTGACGATGGAACAATGAAATCGCATCGCAATTAAATACAAAAGGTACAATGCCGCCTTAAGTACCAGAATAGAGACCCTTCTTGCAGTCGGGGCTTTGAGCATTCCCTGTGAGACCAGTACTAGTTTCCGATACACCACTGCAATTTAAGTTTATTCCTTGGACCTTCACATTGAGGATGAAGCACATAAATCGCATCGGAATGAAATACAAAAGGAACAATGCCGCCTTAAGTACAAGAATAGAGACTCTTCTTACTGTCGGTGCTTCGAGCATTCCCTGTGAGACCAGTATTAGTTTCCGATACACCATTGCAGGTTCAAAGTATTCCTTGGATTTCACATTGACGATGAAACACAGAAATCGCATCGGAATTAAATACAAAAAGCACAAAGCCGCATCAAGTGCAAGAAGTGTGAGACTTCTTAGAGTATGTGCTTTGATCCTCTCCTGTAAGAACACTATTAGTTTGCGATACTCCACAGCAGGTTCAATATATTCCTTGGACGTACACATTGACGATGAAACACAGAAATCGCATCGGAATTAAATACAAAAGGCACAATGCCGCCTTAAGTACAAGAATAGAGACCATTCTTGAAGTTGGTGCTTTGAGCATTCCGTGTGAGACCAGTATTAGTTTCCCATACACCACTGCAGGTTCAATGTATTCCTTGGACATACACATTGACGATGAAACACAGATATCGCATCGGAATTAAATACTAAAGGCACAATGCCGCCTTAAGTACAAGAATAGAGACTCTTCTTTAGGTTGGTGCTTTGAGCATTCCGTGTGAGACCAGTATTAGTTTCCGATACACCACTGCAGGTTCAATGAATTCCTTGGACATACACAATGACAATGAAACACTGAAATTACATCGGAATTAAATACAAAAGGAACAATGCCGCCTTAAGTGCAAGATATGTGAGACTTCTTTGAGTCTGTGCTTTTATCCTTTCCTGCGCGACCATTATCAGTTTCCGATACGCCACTGCTGGTTCAATGTATTCCTTGGACCTTCACATTGACGATGAAACACAGAAATCGCATCGGAATTAAATACAAATGGCACAATGCCAACTTAAGTACAAGAATAGAGACTCTTCTTACAGTCGGTGCTTTGAGCATTCCCTGTGAAACCAGTATTAGTTTCCGATACACCACTGCAGGTTCAATGTATTCTTTGGACCTTCACATTGACGATGTAACACAGAAACGCATCGGTATTAAATACAAAAGGGACAATGCCGCCTTAAGTACAAGAATAGAGACTCTTCTTACAGTCGGTGCTTTGAGAATTCCCTGTGAGACCAGTTTTAGTTTCCCATACACCACTGCAGGTTCAATGTATTACTTGGACTTTCGCATTGACGAAGAGACACAGAAATCGCATCGGAACTAAATACAAAATGCACAATGCCGCAATAAGTACAAGAATAGAGACTCTTCTTACAGTCTGTGATATCAGCATTCCCTGTGAGAACAGTATTAGTTTCCGATACACCACTGCAGGTTCAATGTATTCCATAGACATACACATTGACGAAGAAACACTGAAATTACACTGGAATTAAATACAAAAGTTACAATGCCATCATAAGTGCAAGAATAGAGACTCCTCTTACAGTCGGTGCTCTGAGCATTCCCTGTGAGACCAGTATTAGTTTCCGATACACCACTGCCGGTACAATGTGTTCCTTGTACCTTTACATTGACGATGTAACACAGAAATCGCATTAGAATTAAATACAAAAGGCACAATGCCGCTTCAGTACAAGAATAGGGACTCTTCTTACAGTCGGTGCTTTGAGCATTTCCTGTGAGACCAGTATTAGTCTCCGATACACCACTGCAAGTTCAATGTATTGCCTGGACATACACGTTGACGATGAAACACAGAAATCGCATCCGAATTAAATACAAAAGGCACAATGCCGCCTTATGTACAAGAATAGAGACTGTTCTTACAGTCCGTGCATTGAGCATTCCCTGTGAGACCAGTATTAGTTTCCGATACACCACTCCAGGTTCAATGTATTCCTTGGACATACTCATTGACGATGAAACACTGAAATTACATCGGAATTAAATACAATTGGAACAATGCCGCCTTAACTGCAAGATGAGTGAGACTTCTTAGAGTCTGTGCTTTGATCCTTTCCTGTGAGACCAGTATTAGTTTCCGATACACCACTGCAGGTTCAATGCATTCCTTAGACATACACATTGACGAAGAAACACTGAAATTCCACTGGAATTAAATACAAAAGGCACAAAGCCATCATAAGTGCAAGAATAGAGACTCCTCTTACAGTCGGTGCTTTGAGCATTCCCTGTGAGACCAGTATTAGTTTCCGATACACCACTGCAGGTACAATGTATTTCTTGTACCTTCACATTGACGATGAAACACAGAAATTGCATCGGAAATTAATACAAATGGCACAATGCCGCCTTAGTACAAGTACAGAGACTCTTCTTACGGTCGGTGTTTTGAGCATTCCCTGTGAGACCAGTATTAGTTTCCGATACACCACTGCAGGTTCAATGTATTGCTTGGGCATACACATTGACGATGAAACACAGAAATCGCATCGGAATTAAATACAAAGCCACAATGCCGCCTTACGTACAAGAATAGAGACTCTTCTTACAGTCGGTGTGTAGAGCATTCATTGTGAGACCGGTATTAGTTTACGATACACCACTGCAGGTCGAATGTATTCCTTGGACGTACATATTGACGATGAAACACTAAAATTACATCGGAATTAAATACAAAAGGCACAATGCCGCCATAAGTGCAAGAATAGAGACTCTTCTTCCAGTCGGTGCTTTGAGCATTCCCTGCGAGACCAGTATTAGTTTCCGATACACCACTGCAGGTACAATGTATTCCTTGGACCTTCACATTGTCGATGAAACACAGAAATGGCATCGGAATTAAATACAAATGGCACAATGCCGCCTTAAGTACAAGAATAGAGACTCTTCTTCCAGTCGGTGCTTTGAGGATTCCCTGCGAGACCAGTATTAGCTTCCGATCCACCATTGCAGATTGCATGTATTCCTTGGACATATACATTGACGATGAAATCCTGAAATTACATCGGAATTAAATACAAAAGGCACAATGCCGACTTAAGTACAAGAATAGAGGCTCTTCTTACAGTCGGTACTTTGAGTATTATCTGTGAGACCAGTATTAGTTTCCGATACACCACTGCAGGTCGAATGTATTCCTTGGACATACATATTGACGATGAAACACAGAAATTACATCAGCATTAAATACAAAAGCCACAATGCCGCCTTAAGTGCAAGAAGCGTGAGACTTCTTAGACTCTGTGCTTTGATCCTCTCCTGTGAGACCAGTATTAGTTTCCGATACACCACTGCAGGTTCAATGTGTTTCTTGCACCTTCACATTGACGAAGAATCACAGAAATCGCATCGGAATTAGATACAAACGGCACAATGCCGCCTTAAGTTTAAGAATAGAGACTCTTCTTACAGTCGGTTCTTTGAGCATTCCCTTTGAGACCTGTATTAGTTTCCGATACACCATAGCAGGTTCAGTGTATTCCTTGGACCTTCACATTGACGATGAAACACAGAAATCGCATCGGAATTAAATACAAACGGCACAATGCCGCCTTAAGTACAAGAATAGAGACTCTTCTTACAGTCGGTGCCTTGAGCATTCCCCGTGAGACCAGTATTGGCTTGCGATACACCACTGCCGGTTCAATCTATCCCTTGGACGTACACATTGACAATGAAACACTGATATTATATCGGAATTAAATACAAAACGCACAATGCCACCGTAAGTGCAAGAAGAGTGAGACTTCTTAGGGTCTGTGCTTTGATCCATTCCTGTAAGACCAGTATTAGCTTCCGATACGCCACTGCAGGTTCAATGTATTCCTTGGACATACACATTGACGATGAGACACAGAAATCGCATCGGAATGAAATACAAAAGGCACAATGCCGCCTTAAGTACAAGAATAGAGACTCTTCTTACAGTCGGTGTTTGAGCATTTCCTGTGAGACCAGTATTAGCTTCCGATACACCACAGCCGGTTCAATGAATTCCTTGGACCTTCGCATTGACGATGAAACTCAGAAATGGCATCGGAATTAAATACAAAAGGCACAATGCCCCCTTAAGTACAAGAATAGAGTCTCTTCTTACAGTCGGTGCTTTGAGCATTCCCTGTGAGGCCAGTATTAGTTTCCGGTACACCACTGCAGGTTCAATGTATTCCTTATACATACACATTGACGAAGAAACACTGAAATTACACTGGAATTAAATACAAAAGGCACAATGCCATCATAAGAGCAAGAATAGAGACTCCTCTTACAGTCGGTGCTTTGAGCATTCCCTGTGAGACCAGTATTAGTTTCCGATACACCACTGCAGGTTCAATGTATTGCTTGGACATACACGTTGACGATGAAACAAAGAAATCGCATCCGAATTAAATACAAAAGGCACATTGCCGCCTTACGTACAAGAATAGAGACTTTTCTTCCAGTCGGTGCTTTGAGCATTCCCAGTGAGACCAGTATTACTTTCCGATACACCACTGCAGGTTCAATGTATTCCTTGGACCTTCGCATTGACGATGAAACACAGAAATCGCATCGGAAATAAATACAAAAGGCGCAATGATGCAATAAGTAGAAGAATAGTGACTCTTCTTACAGTCGGTGCTTTCAGCATTCCCTGTGAGACCAGTATTAGTTTCCGATACACCACTGCAGAGTCAATGTATTCCTTAGACATACACATTGACGAGAAACTCTGAAATTACATCGAAATTAAATACAAAAGGCCCAATGCCGCCATAAGTGCAAGATTGGAGACTCTTCTTACAGTCGGTGCCTTGAGCATTAGCTGCGAGACCAGTATTAGTTTCCGATACACCACTGAAGGTACAATGTATTCCTTGGACCGTCACACTGACGATGAAACACAGAAATGGCATCGGAATTAATTACAAATGGCACAATGCAGCCTTAAGTACAAGAATAGAGAGTCTTCTTACAGTCGGTGCTTTGAGCATTCCCTGTGCGACCAGTATTAGTTTCCGATACACCACTGCAAGTTCAATGTATTCCTTGGACCTTCACATTGACGATGAAAAAAAGAAATCGCATTAGAATTAAATACAAAAGGCACAATGCCGCAATAAGTACAAGAATAGAGACTCTTCTTACAGTCGGTTCTTTGAGCATTCCCTGTGAGACCAGTATTAGTTTCCGATACACCACTGCAGGTTCAATGTGTTCCTTAGACTTACACATTGACGAAGAAACACTGAAATTACACTGGAATTAAATACAAGAGGCACAAAGCCATCATAAGTGCAAGAATAGAGACTCCTCTTACAGTCGGTGCTTTGAGCATTCCCTGTGAGACCAGTATTAGTTTCCGATACACCACTGCAGGTACAATGTATTCCTTGTACCTTCACATTGACGTTGAAACACAGAAATCGCATCGGAATTAAATACAAAAGGCACAATGCCGCTTCAGTACAAGAATAGAGACTCTTCTTACAGTCGGTGCTTTGAGCATTTCCTGTGAGACCAGTATTAGTTTCCGATACACCTCTGCAGGTTCCATGTATTCCTTAGACATACACATTGACGATGAAACACAGAAATTGCATCGGAAATTAATACAAATGGCACAATGCAGCCTTAAGTACAAGAATAGAGACTCTTCTTACGGTCGGTGTTTTGACCATTCCCTGTGAGACCAGTATCAGTTTCCGATACACCACTGCAGGTTCAATGTATTGCTTGGACATACACATTGACGAGGAAACACAGAAATCACATCGGAATTAAATACAAAAGCCACAATGCCGCCTTACGTACAAGAATAGAGACTCTTCTTACAGTCGGTGTGTGGAGCATTCCCTGTGAGACCGGTATTAGTTTACGATACACCACTCCAAGTTCAATGTATTCCTTGGACATACTCATTGACGATGAACACTGAAATTACATCGGAATTAAATACAAAAGGAACAATGCCGCACTAACGGCAAGATGAGTGAGACTTCTTCGAGACTGTGCTTTGATCCTTTCCTGTGAGACCAGTATCAGTTTCCGATACACCACTGCAGGTTCAATGTATTCCTTAGACATACACATTGACGATGCAACACTGAAATTACATCGGAATTAAATACAAAAGGCTCAATGCCGCCATAAGAGCAAGAATAGAGACTCTTCTTCCAGTCGGTGCTTTGAGCATTCCCTGCGAGACCAGTATTAGTTTCCGATACACCACTGCAGGTACAATGTATTCCTTGGACCCTCACATTGTCGATGAAACACAGAAATGGCATCGGAATTAAATACAAATGGCACAATGCCGCCTTAAGTACAATAATAGAGAGTCTTCTTACAGTCGGTGCTTTGAGCATTCCCTGTGAGACCAGTATTAGTTTCCCATACACCACTGCAGGTTCAATGTATTCCTTGGACCTTCGCATTGACGATGAAATACAGAAATGGCATCGGAATTAAATACAAAAGGCACAATGCCGGCTTAAGTACAAGAATAGAGACACTTCTTACAGTCGGTGTTTTGAGCATTCCCTGTGAGACCAGTATTAGCTTCCGATCCACCATTGCAGATTGTATGTATACCTTGGACATATACATTGACGATGAAATACTGAAATTACATCGGAATAAAATACAAAAGGCACAATGCCGACTTAAGTACAAGAATAGAGACTCTTCTTACAGTCGGTACTTTGAGCATTCCCTGTGAGACCAGTATTAGTTTCCGATACACCACTGCAGGTCGAATGTATTCCTTGGACATACATATTGACGATGAAACACAGAAATTACATCAGCATTAAATACAAAAGCCACAATGCCGCCTTAAGTGCAAGAAGCGTGAGACTTCTTAGACTCTGTGCTTTGATTATTTCCTGTGAGACCTGTATTAGTTTCCGATACACCACTGCAGGTTCAATGTGTTTCTTGCACCTTCACATTGACGAAGAAACACAGAGATCGCATCGGAATTAGATACAAATGGCACAATGCCGCCTTAAGTACAAGAATAGAGACTGTTCTTACAGTCGGTGCTTTGAGCATTGCCTGTGAGACCAGTATTAGGTTCCGATACACCACAGCAGGTTCAATGTATTCCTTGTACCTTCACAATGACAATGAAACGCAGAAATCGTATAGGAATTAAATACAAATGGCACAATGCCGCCTTAAATACAAGAATAGAGACTCTTCTTACAGTCGGTGCTTTGAGCATTCCCTGTGAGACCAGTATTAGTTTCCGATTCACCACTGGATTTTCAATGAGTTCCTTTGACATTGACATTAACGATGAAACACTGAAATTACATCGGAATTAAACACAAAAGGCACAATGCCGCCTTAAGTAGAAGAATAGAGACTCTTCTTATAGTCGGTGCTTTGAGTATTCCCTGTGAGACCAGTATTAGTTTCCGATACACCACAGCAGGTTCAATGTTTTCCTTGGACCTTCACATTGACGATGAAACACAGAAATTGCATCGGAATTAAATACAAAAGCCACAATGCCGCCAAATGTACAAGAATAGAGACTCTTCTTACAGTCGATGTTTTGAGCATTCCCTGTGAGACCTGTATTGGTTTCCGATACACGACTGCAGGTTCAATGTATTCCTTGGACATTCACATTTACGATTAAACACAGAAATCGCATCGGAATTAAATACAAAAGGCACAATGCCGCCTTAAGTACAAATATAGAGACTCTTCTTACAGTCGGTGCTTTGAGCATTCCCTGTGAGAGCAGTATTGGTTTCCAATACATTAGTGTTGGTTCAGTGTATTCCTTGGTCCTTCGCATTGACGATGGAACACAGAAATCGCATCGGAATTAAATACAAAAGGCACAATGCCGCCATAAGTACAAGAATAGAGACCCCTCTTACAGTCGGGGCTTTGAGCATTCCCTGTGAGACCAGTATTAGTTTCCGATACACCACTGCAATTTAAGTGTATTCCTTGGACCTTCACATTGAGGATGAAGCACATAAATCGCATCGGAATGAAATTAAAAGGAACAATGCCGCCTTAAGTACAAGAATAGAGACTCTTCTTACTGTCGGTGCTTCGAGCATTCCCTGTGAGACCAGTATTAGTTTCCGATACACCATTGCAGGTTTAAAGTATTCCTTGGATTTCACATTGACGACGAAACACAGAAATCGCATTGGAATTAAATACAAAAGGCACAATGCCGCCTTATGTACAAGAATAGAGACTCTTCTTAAGTCGGTGCATTGAGCATTCCCTGTGAGACCAGTATTAGCTTCCGATACACCACTGCAGGTTCAATGTATTCCTTGGACATACACATTGACGATGAAAAACTAAAATTACATCGGAATTAAATACAAAAGGCACAATGCCGCCTTAAGTGAAAGAACAGTGAGACTTCTTAGAGTCTGTGCTTTGATCCTTTCCTGTGAGACCAGTATTAGTTTGCGATACACCACTGTAGGTTGAATGTGTTCCTTGCACCTTCACATTGACGAAGAAACACAGAAATCGCATCGAAATTAAATACAAAAGGCACAATGCCGCCTTAAGTACAAGAATAGAGACTGTTCTTACAGTCGGTGCTTTGAGCATTGCCTGTGAGACCAGTATTAGTTTCCTATAGACCACTGCAGGTACAATGTATTCCTTGGACCTTCACATTGTCGATGAAACGCAGAAATCGCATCGCCATAAAATACAAAAGGCACAATGCCGCCTTGAGTACAAGAATAGAGACTCTTCTTACAGTCGGTGCTTTGAGCATTGCCTGTGAGACCAGTATTAGTTTCCGATACACCACTGGAGGTTCAAAGAGTTCCTTGGACATTCACATTGACGATGAAACACTGAAATTAGATCGGAATTAAATACAAAAGGAACAATGCAGCCTTAAGTACCAGAATAGAGACTCTTCTTACAGTCGGTGCTTTGAGCATTCCCCGTGAGACCAGTATTAGTTTCCGATACACCACTGCAGGTTCAATGTATTCCTCGTACATACACATTTACGATGAAACACTGAAATCACATCGGAATTAAATACAAAAAGGCACAATGCCGCCATAAGTGCAAGAAGAGTGAGACTTCTTAGAGTGTGTGTTTTGATCCTTCCTGTGCGACCTGTATTAGTTTTCGATACGCCACTGCAGGTTCAATGTATTCCTTGGACCTTCAAATTGACAATGATACACAGTAATCGCATCGGAATTAAATACAAAAGGCACAATGCCACCTTAAGTACAAGAATAGTGGCTGTTCTTACAGTCGGTGCTTTGAGCATTCCCTGTGAGACCAGTATTAGTTTCCGATACACCACTGCAGGTTCAATGTATTCCTTGGGCCTTCACATTGACGATGAAACACAGAAATCGCTTCGGAATCAAATACAAAAGGCGCAATGCCGCCTTAAGTACAAGAATAGAGAATCTTCTTACAGTCGGTGCTTTGAGCAATCCCTGTGAGACCAGTATTAGTTTCCGCTACACCTCTGCAGGTTCAGTTTATTCCTTGGATCTTCACATTGACGATGAAACACAGAAATGGCATCGGAATTAAATACAAAAGGCATAATGCCGCCTTAAGTACAAGAATAGAGACTCTTCTTACAGTCGGTGATTTGAGCATTCCCTGTGAGACCAGTATTACTTTCCGATACACCCCTGCAGGTTCAATGTATTCCTTGGACCTTCACATTGACGATGAAACACAGAAATCGCATCGGAATTAAATACAAAAGGCACAATGCCGCCTTAAGTACAAGAATAGAAACTCTTCTTACAGTCGGTGCTTTGAGCATTCCCTGTGAGACCAGTATTAGTTTGCGATACACCACTGCCGGTTCAATGGTTTCCTTGGACCTTCAATTTGACGATGATACACAGAAATGGCATCGGAATCAAATACAAAAGGCACAATGCCGCCTTAAGTACAAGAATAGAGACTCTTCTTACAGTCGGTGATTTGAGCTTTCCCTGTGAGACCAGTATTAGTTTCCGATACGCCACTGCAGGTTCAATGTATTCCTTGGACCTTCAAATTGACGATGATACACAGAAATCGCTTCGGAATTAAATACAAAAGCCACAATGCCGCCTTAAGTTCAAGAATAGAGACTCTTCTTACAGTCGGTGCTTTGAGCATTCCCTGTGAGACCAGTATTAGTTTCCGATACACCACTGCAGGTTCAATGTATTCCTTGGACCTTCACATTGACGATGAAACACAGAAGTCGCATCGGAATTAGATACAAAAGGCACAATGCCGCCTTAAGTACAAGAATAGAGACTCTTCTTACAGTCGGTGCTTTGAGCATTCCCTGTGAGACCAGTATTAGTTTCCGCTACACCTCTGCAGGTTCAGTTTGTTCCTTGGACCTTCACATTGACGATGAAACACAGAAATGGAATCGGAATTAAATACAAAAGGCACAATGCCGCCTTAAGTACAAGAATAGAGACTCTTCTTACAGTCGGTGCTGTGAGCATTCCCTGTGAGACCAGTAATAGTATCCGATACACCACTGCAGGTTCAATCTATTCCTTGGACATACACATTGACGATGAAACACTGAAATTACATCGGAATTAAGTACAAAAGGAAAAATGCCGCCTTAAGTACAAGAATAGAGACTCATCTTACCGTCGGTGCTTTGAGCATTCCCTGTGAGACCAGTATTAGTTTCCGATACACCACTGGAGGTTCAATGAATTCCTTGGACATTTACATTGACGATGAAACACTGAAATTACATCGGAATTGAATACAAAATTCATAATGCCGCCTTAAGAACAAGAATAGAGACTCTTCTTACCGTCGGTGCTTTGAGCATTCCCTGTGAGACCGGTATTACTTTCCGCTACACCTCTGCAGGTTCAGTAAATTCCTTGGACCTCCACATTGACGATGAAACACAGAAATGGCCTCGGAATTAAATACAAAGGGCACAATGCCGCCTTAAGTACAAGAATAGAGACTCTTCTTACAGTCGGTGCTTTGAGCATTACCTGTGAGACCAGTATTAGTTTCCGCTACACCTCTGCAGGTTCAGTTTATTCATTGGGCCTTCACATTGACGATGTACCACAGAAATGGCATCGGAATTAAATACAAAAGGCACAATGCCGCATTAAGTACAAGAATAGAGACTCTTCTTACAGTCGGTGCTTTGAGCATTACCTGTGAGACCAGTATTAGTTTCCGATACACCACTGGAGGTTCAAAGAGTTCCTTGGACATTCACATTGACGATGAAACACTGAAATTAGATCGGAATTAAATACAAAAGGAACAATGCAGCCTTAAGTACCAGAATAGAGACTCTTCTTACAGTCGGTGCTTTGAGCATTCCCCGTGAGACCAGTATTAGTTTCCGATACACCACTGCAGGTTCAATGTATTCCTCGTACATACACATTTACGATGAAACACTGAAATCACATCGGAATTAAATACAAAAAGGCACAATGCCGCCATAAGTGCAAGAAGAGTGAGACTTCTTAGAGTGTGTGTTTTGATCCTTTCCTGTGCGACCTGTATTAGTTTTCGATACGCCACTGCAGGTTCAATGCATTCCTTGGACATTTACATTGACGATGAAACACTGAAATTACATCGGAATTGAATACAAAATTCATAATGCCGCCTTAAGAACAAGAATAGAGACTCTTCTTACCGTCGGTGCTTTGAGCATTCCCTGTGAGACCAGTATTAGTTTCCGCTACACCTCTGCAGGTTCAGTTAATTCCTTGGACCTCCACATTGACGATGAAACACAGAAATGGCCTCGAAATTAGATACAAAGGGCACAATGCCGCCTTAAGTACAAGAATAGAGACTCTTCTTACAGTCGGTGCTTTGAGCATTCCCTGTGAGACCAGTATTAGTTTCCGATACACCACTGCAGGTTCAATGTATTCCTTGGACCTTCACATTGACGATGAAACACAGGTATCGCATCGGAATCAAATACAAAAGGAACAATGCCGCCTTAAGCACAAGAATAGAGAATCTTCTTACAGTCGGTGCTTTGAGCATTCCCTGTGTGACCAGTATTAGTTTCCGATACACCATTGCAGGTTCAATGTATTCCTTGGACCTTCACACTGACGATGAAACACGGAAATCGCATCGGAATTAAATACAAAACGCACAATGCCGCTTTAAGTACAAGAATAGAAACTCTTCTTACAGTCGGTGCTTTGAGCATTCCCTGTGAGACCAGTATTAGTTTGCGATACACCACTGCCGGTTCAATGGTTTCCTTGGACCTTCAATTTGACGATGATACACAGAAATTGCATCGGAATCAAATACAAAAGGCACAATGCCGCCTTAAGTACAAGAATAGAGACTCTTCTTACAGTGGGAGCTTTGAGTATTCCCAGTGAGACCAGTATTAGTTTCCGCTACACCTCTGCGGGTTCAATGTATTCCTTTGACCTTCACATTGACGATGAAACGCAGAAATCGCATCGGAATTAAATACAAAAGGTACAATGCCGCCTTAAGTACAAGCATAGAGACGCTTCTTACAGTCGGTGCTTTGAGCTTTCCCTGTGAGACCAGTATTAGTTTCCGATACGCCACTGCAGGTTCAATGTATTCCTTGGACCTTCAAATTGACGATGATACACAGAAATCGCTTCGGAATTAAATACAAAAGCCACAATGCCGCCTTAAGTTCAAGAATAGAGACTCTTCTTACAGTCGGTGCTTTGAGCATTCCCTGTGAGACCAGTATTAGTTTCCGATACACCACTGCAGGTTCAATGTTTTCCTTGGACCTTCACATTGACGATGAAACACAGAAGTCGCATCGGAATTAGATACAAAAGGCACAATGCCGCCTTAAGTACAAGAATAGAGACTCTTCTTACAGTCGGTGCTTTGAGCATTCCCTGTGAGACCAGTATTAGTTTCCGCTACACCTCTGCAGGTTCTGTTTGTTCCTTGGACCTTCACATTGACGATGAAACACAGAAATGGAATCGGAATTAAATACAAAAGGCACAATGCCGCCTTAAGTACAAGAATAGAGACTCTTCTTACAGTCGGTGCTGTGAGCATTCCCTGTGAGACCAGTAATAGTATCCGATACACCACTGCAGGTTCAATCTATTCCTTGGACATACACATTGACGATGAAACACAGAAATGGAATCGGAATTAAATACAAAAGGCACAATGCCGCCTTTAGTACAAGAATAGAGACTCATCTTATCGTCGGTGCTTTGAGCATTCCCTGTGAGACCAGTATTAGTTTCCGATACACCACTGGAGGTTCAATGAATTCCTTGGACATTTACATTGACGATGAAACACTGAAATTACATCGGAATTGAATACAAAATTCATAATGCCGCCTTAAGAACAAGAATAGAGACTCTTCTTACCGTTGGTGCTTTGAGCATTCCCTGTGAGACCAGTATTAGTTTCCGCTACATCTCTGCAGGTTCAGTTTATTCCTTGGACCTTCACATTGACGATGAAACACAGAAATGGCATCGGAATTAAATACAAAAGGCACAATGCCGCCATAAGTACAAGAATAGAGACTCTTCTTACAGTCGGTGCTTTGAGCATTCCCTGTGAGACCAGTATTAGTTTCCGATACACCACTGTAGGTTCAGTTTATTCCTTGGACCTTCACATTGACGATGAAACACAGAAATGGCATCGGAATTTAATACAAAACGCACAATGCCGCCTTAAGTACAATAATAGAGACTCTTCTTACAGTCGGTGCTTTGAGCATTCCCTGTGAGACCAGTATTAGTTTCCGATACACCACTCCAGGTTCAATGTACTCCTTGGACCTTCACATTGACGATGAAACTCAGAAATTGCATCGGAATTAAATACAAAAGGCACAATGCCGCCTTAAGTACAAAAATTGAGACTCTTCTTACAGTCGGTGCGTTGAGCATTCCCTGTGAGACAAGTATTCGTTTCCGCTACACCTCTGCAGGCTCTGTTTATTCCTTGGACCTTCACATTGACGATGAACCACAGAAATGGCATCGGAATTAAATACAAAAGGCACAATGCCGCCTTAAGTACAAGAATAGAGACTCTTCTTTTAGTCAGTGCTTTGAGCATTCCCTGTGAGACCAGTATTAGTTTCCGCTACACCTCTGCAGGTTCAGTTAATTCCTTGGACTTCCACATTGACGATGAAACACAGAAATGGCCTCGGAATTAAATACAAAGGGCACAATGCCGCCTTAAGTACAAGAATAGAGACTCTTCTTACAGTCGGTGCTTTGAGCATTACCTGTGAGACCAGTATTAGTTTCCGCTACACCTCTGCAGGTTCAGTTTATTCCTTGGGCCTTCACATTGACGATGTACCACAGAAATGGCATCGGAATTAAATACAAAAGGAACAATGCAGCCTTAAGTACCAGAATAGAGACTCTTCTTACAGTCGGTGCTTTGAGCATTCCCCGTGAGACCAGTATTAGTTTCCGATACACCATTGCAGGTTCAATGTATTCCTCGGACATACACTTTGCCGATGAAACACTGAAATCACATCGGAATTAAATACAAAAAGGCACAATGCCGCCATAAGTGCAAGAAGAGTGAGACTTCTTAGAGTGTGTGTTTTGATCCTTTCCTGTGCGACCTGTATTAGTTTTCGATACGCCACTGCAGGTTCAATGTATTCCTTGGACCTTCAAATTGACAATGATACACAGTAATCGCATCGGAATTAAATACAAAAGGCACAATGCCACCTTAAGTACAAGAATAGAGGCTGTTCTTACAGTCGGTGCTTTGAGCATTCCCTGTGAGACCAGTATTTGTTTCCGATACACCACTGCGGGTTCAATGTATTCCTTGGACCTTCACATTGACGATGAAACACAGGTATCGCATCGGAATCAAATACAAAAGGAACAATGCCGCCTTAAGTACAAGAATAGAGAATCTTCTTACAGTCGGTGCTTTGAGCATTCCCTGTGTGACCAGTATTAGTTTCCGATACACCATTGCGGGTTCAATGTATTCCTTGGACCTTCACACTGACGATGAAACACGGAAATCGCATCGGAATTAAATACAAAACGCACAATGCCGCTTTAAGTACAAGAATAGAAACTCTTCTTACAGTCGGTGCTTTGAGCATTCCCTGTGAGACCAGTATTAGTTTGCGATACACCACTGCCGGTTCAATGGTTTCCTTGGACCTTCAATTTGACGATGATACACAGAAATTGCATCGGAATCAAATACAAAAGGCACAATGCCGCCTTAAGTACAAGAATAGAGACTCTTCTTACAGTGGGAGCTTTGAGTATTCCCAGTGAGACCAGTATTAGTTTCCGCTACACCTCTGCAGGTTCAATGTATTCCTTTGACCTTCACATTGACGATGAAACGCAGAAATCGCATCGGAATTAAATACAAAAGGTACAATGCCGCCTTAAGTACAAGCATAGAGACGCTTCTTACAGTCGGTGCTTTGAGCTTTCCCTGTGAGACCAGTATTAGTTTGCGATACACCACTGCCGGTTCAATGGTTTCCTAGGACCTTCAATTTGACGATGATACACAGATATCGCATCGGAATCAAATACAAAAGGCACAATGCCGCCTTAAGTACAAGAATAGAGACTCTTCTTACAGTGGGAGCTTTGAGTATTCCCAGTGAGACCAGTATTAGTTTCCGCTACACCTCTGCAAGTTCAATGTATTCCGTGGTCCGTCACATTGACGATGAAACGCAGAAATCGCATCGGAATTAAATACAAAAGGTACAATGCCGCCTTAAGTACAAGCATAGAGACTCTTCTTACAGTCGGTGCTTTGAGCTTTCCCTGTGAGACCAGTATTAGTTTCCGATACGCCACTGCATGTTCAATGTATTCCTTGGACCTTCAAATTGACGATGATACACAGAAATCGCATTGGAATTAAATACAAAATCCACAATGCCGCCTTAAGTTCAAGAATAGAGACTCTTCTTACAGTCGGTGCTTTGAGCATTCCCTGTGAGACCAGTATTAGTTTCCGATACACCACTGCAGGTTCAATGTATTCCTTGGACCTTCACATTGAAGATGAAACACAGAAGTCGCATCGGAATTAGATTCAAAAGGCACAATGCCGCCTTAAGTACAAGAATAGAGCCTCTTCTTACAGTCGGTGCTTTGAGCATTCCCTGTGAGACCAGTATTAGTTTCCGCTACACCTCTGCAGGTTCAGTTTGTTCTTTGGACCTTAACATTGACGATGAAACACAGAAATGGAATCGGAATTAAATACAAAAGGCACAATGCCGCCTTAAGTACAAGAATAGAGACTCTTCTTACAGTCGGTGCTTTGAGCATTCCCTGTGAGACCAGTAATAGTATCCGATACACCACTGCAGGTTCAATCTATTCCTTGGACATACACATTGACGATGAAACACTGAAATTACATCGGAATTAAATACAAAATTCATAATGCCGCCTTAAGTACAAGAATAGAGACTCTTCTTACCGTCGGTGCTTTGAGCATTCCCTTTGAGACCAGTATTAGTTTCCGCTACATCTCTGCACGTTCAGTTTATTCCTTGGACCTTCACGTTGACGATGAAACACAGAATTGGCATCGGAATTAAATACAAAAGGCACAATGCCGCCTTAAGTACAAGAATAGAGACTCTTCTTACAGTCGGTGCTTTGAGCATTCCCTGTGAGACCAGTATTAGTTTCCGATACACCACTGTAGGTTCAGTTTATTCCTTGGACCTTCACATTGACGATGAAACACAGAAATGGCATCGGAATTAAATACAAAAGGCACAATGCCGCCATAAGTACAAGAATAGAGACTCTTCTTACAGTCGGTGCTTTGAGCATTCCCTGTAAGACCAGTATTAGTTCCCGATACACCACTCCAGGTTCAATGTATTCCTTGGACCTTCACATTGACGATGAAACACAGAAATCGCATCGGAATTAAATACAAAAGGCACAATGCCGCCTTAAGTACAAAAATAGAGACTCTTCTTACAGTCGGTGCTTTGAGCATTCCCTGTGAGACCAGTATACGTTTCCGCTACACCTCTGCAGGTTCTGTTTATTCCTTGGACCTTCACATTGACGATGAACCACAGAAATGGCATCGGAATTAAATACAAAAGGCACAATGCCGCCTTAAGTACAAGAATAGAGACTCTTCTTACAGTCAGTGCTTTGAGCATTCCCTGTGAGACCAGTATTAGTTTCCGCCACACCTCTGCAGGTTCAGTTTATTCCTTGGACCTCCACATTGACGATGAAACACAGAAATGGCATCGGAATTAAATACAAAGGGCACAATGCCGCCATAAGTACAACAATAGAGACTCTTCTTACAGTCGGTGCTTTGAGCATTCCCTGTGAGACCAGTTTTAGTTTCCGCTACACCTCTGCAGGTTCAGTTTATTCCTTGGACCTTCACATTGACGATGTACCACAGAAATGGCATCGGAATGAAATACAAAAGGCACAATGCCGCCTTATGTACAAGAATAGAGACTCTTCTTACAGTCGGTGCTTTGAGCATTCCCTGTGAGACCAGTATTAGTATCCGATACACCACTGCAGGTTCAATCTATTCCTTGGACATACACATTGACGATGAAACACTGAAATTACATCGGAAATAAATACAAAAGGAACAATGCCGCCTTAAGTACAAGAATAGATACTCTTCTTACCGTCGGTGCTTTGAGCATTCCCTGTGAGACCAGTATTAGTTTCCGATACACCACTGGAGGTTCAATGAATTCCTTGGACATTTACATTGACGATGAAACACTGAAATTACATCGGAATTAAATACAAAATTCATAATGCCGCCTTAAGTACAAGAATAGAGACTCTTCTTACCGTCGGTGCTTTGAGCATTCCCTGTGAGACCAGTATTAGTTTCCGCTACATCTCTGCAGGTTCAGTTTATTCCTTGGACCTTCACATTGACGATGAAACACAGAAATGGCATCGGAATTAAATACAAAAGGCACAATGCCGCCATAAGTACAAGAATAGAGACTCTTCTTACAGTCGGTGCGTTGAGCATTCCCTGTGAGACCAGTATTAGTTTCCGATACACCACTGTAGGTTCAGTTTATTCTTTGGACCTTCACATTGACGATGAAACACAGAAATGGCATCGGAATTAAATACAAAAGGCACAATGCCGCCTTAAGTACAAGAATAGAGACTCTTCTTACAGTCGGTGCTTTGAGCATTTCCTGTGAGACCAGTATTAGTTTCCGATACACCACTCCAGGTTCAATGTATTCCTTGGACCTACACATTGACGATGAAACACAGAAATCGCATCGGAATTAAATACAAAAGGCACAATGCAGCCTTAAGTACAAAAATAGAGACTCTTCTTACAGTCAGTGCTATGAGCAATCCCTGTGAGACCAGTATTCGTTCCCGCTACACCTCTGCAGGTTCAGTTTATCCTTGGACCTTCACATTGACGATGAACCACAGAAATGGCATCGGAATTAAATACAAAAGGCACAATGCCGCCTTAAGTACAAGAATAGAGACTCTTCTTACAGTCAGTGTTTTGAGCATTCCCTGTGAGACCAGTATTAGTTTCCGCTACACCTCTGCAGGTTCAGTTTATTCCTTGGACCTCCACATTGACGATGACACACAGAAATGGCATCGGAATTAAATACAAAGGGCACAATGCCGCCTTAAGTACAAGAATAGAGACTCTTCTTACAGCCGGTGCTTTGAGCATTCCCTGTGAGACCAGTATTAGTTTCCGCTACACCTCTGCAGGTTCAGTTTATTCCTTGGAAATTCACATTGACGATGTACCACAGAAATGGCATCGGAATTAAATACAAAAGGCACAATGCCGCCGTAAGTACAAGAATAGAGACTCTTCTTACAGTCGGTGTTTTGAGCATTCCCTGTGAGACCAGTATTAGTTTCCGCTACACCTCTGCAGGTTCAGTTTATTCCTTGGACCTCCACATTGACGATGAAACGCAGAAATGGCATCGGAATTAAATACAAAGGCACAATGCCGCCCTAAGTACAAGAATAGAGACTCTTCTTACAGTCGGTGCTTTGAGCATTCCCTGTGAGACCAGTATTAGTTTCCGCTACACCTCTGCAGGTTCAGTTTATTCCTTGGATCTTCACATTGACGATGAAACACAGAAATAGCATCGGAATTAAATACAAAAGGCATAATGCCGTCTTAAGTACAAGAAGAAAGACTCTTCTTACAGTCGGTGCTTTGAGCTTTCCCTGTGAGACTAGTATTAGTTTCCGATACACCACTGCAGGTTCAGTGTATTCCTTGGAACTTCACATTGACGATGAAACACAGAGATCGCATCGGAATTAAATACCAAAGGCACAATGCCGCCTTAAGTACAAGAATAGAGACTCTTCTTACAGTCGGTGCTTTGAGCATTCCCTGTGAGACCAGTATTAGTTTCAGCTACACCTCTGCAGGTTCAGTTTAATACTAGGACATTCACATTGACGATGAAACACAGAAATGGCATCGGAATTAAATACAAAAGTCACAATGCCGCCTTAAGTACAAGAATAGAGACTCATCTTACAGTCGGTGCTTTGAGCATTCCCTGTGAGACCAGTATTAGTTTCCGCTACGCCTATGTAGGTTCAGTTTATTAATTGGACCTTCACATTGACGATGAAACACAGGAATGGCATCGGAATTAAATACAAATGGCACAATGCCGACTTAAGTACAAGAATAGAGACTCTTCTTACAATCGGTGGTTTGAGCATTCCCTGTGAGACCAGTATTAGTTTCCGCTACACCTCTGCAGGTTCAGTTTATTCCTTGGACCTTCACAATGACGATGAAACACAGAAATGGCATCGGAATTAAATACAAAAGGCACAATGCCGCCTTAAGTACAAGAATAGAGACTCTTCTTACAGTCAGTGCTTTGAGCATTCCCTGTGAGACCAGTATTCGTTTCCGCCACACCTCTGCAGGTTCAGTTTATTCCTTGGACCTTCACATTGACGATGAAACACAGAAATGGCATCGGAATTAAATACAAAAGGCACAATGCCGCCTTAAGTACAAGAATAGAGACTCTTCTTACAGTCGGTGCTTTAAGCATTCCCTGTGAGACCAGTATTAGATTCCGATACACCACTGCAGGTTCAATGTATTCCTTGGAACTTCATATTGACGATGACACACAGAAATGGCATCGGAATTAAATACAAAAGGCACAATGCCGCCTTAAGTACAAGAATAGAGACTCTTCTTACAGTCGGTGATTTGAGCATTCCCTGTGAGACCAGTATTAGTTTCCGCTACACCTCTGCAGGTTCAGTTTATTCCTTAGACCTTCACATTGACGATGAAATACAGAAATGGCATCGGAATTAATTACTAAAGGCACAATGCCGCCTTAAGTACAAGAATAGAGACTCTTCTTACAGTCGGTGCCTTGAGCATTCCCTGTGAGACCAGTATTAGTTTCCGATACACCACTGCATGTTCAATGTATTCCTTGGACCTTCACATTGACGATGAAACACAGAAATCGCATCGGAATTAAATACAAAAAGGCACAATGCCGCCTTAAGTACAAGAATAGAGACTCTTCTTACAGTCGGTGCTTTGAGCATTCCCTGTGAGACCAGTATTAGTTTCCGCTACACCTCTACAGGTTCAATGTATTCCTTGGACCTTCACATTGACGATGATACACAGAAATCGCATCGCAATTAAATACAAAAAGCACAATGCCGCCTTTAGTACAAGAATAGAGACTCTTCTTACAGTCGGTGCTTTCAGCACTCCCTGTGAGACTAGTATTAGTTTCCGCTACACCTCTGCAAGTTCAGTTTATTCTTAGGACCTTCACATTGACAATGAAACACAGAAATCGCATTGGAATTAAATACAAAAGGCACAATGCCGCCTTAAGTACAGGAATAGAGACTCTTTTTACAGTCGGTGTTTTGAGCATTACCTGTGAGACCAGTATAAGTTTCCGCTACACCTCTGCAGGTTCAAAGTATTCCTTGGACCTTCACTTTGACGATGATACACAGAAATCGCATCGGAATTAAATACAAACGGCATAATGCCGCCTTAAGTACAAGAATAGAGACTCTTATAACAGTCGGTGCTTTGAGCATTCCCTGTGAGACCAGTATTAGTTTCCGATACACCACTGCAGGTTCAATGTAATCCTTGGACCTTCACATTGACGATGAAACACAGAAATCGCATCGGAATTAAATACAAAAGGAGCAATGCCGCCTTAAATACAAGAATAGAGGCTCTTCTTACAGTCGGTGTTTTGAGCATTCCCTGTGAGACCAGAATTAGTTTCCGCTACACCTCTGCAAGTTCAGTTTATTCCTTGGACCTTCACATTGACGATGAAACACAGAAATGGCATCGGAATTAATTACAAAAGGCAAAATGCCGCCTTAAGTACAAGAATTGAGACTCTTCTTACAGTCGGTGCTTTGAGCATTCCCTGTGAGACCAGTATTAGATTCCGATAGACCACTGCAGGTTCAATGTATTCCCTGGAACTTCACATTGACGATGAAACACAGAAATCGCATCGGAATCAAATACAAAAGGCACAATGCCGCCTTAAGTTCAAGAATAGAGACTCTTCTTACTGTCGGTGCTTTGAGCATTCCCTGTGAGACCAGTATTAGTTTCCGATACACCTCTGCAGGTTCAGTTTATTCCTTGGACCTTCACACTGACGATGAAACACAGAAATGGCATCGGAATTAAATACAAAAGGCACAATGCCGTCTTAAGTACAGGAATAGAGACTCTTCTTACAGTCAGTGCTTTGAGCATTCCCTGTGAGACCAGTATTAGTTTCCGATACACCTCTACAGGTTGAATGTATTCCTTGGACCTTCACATTGACGATGATACACAGAAATCGCATCGCAATTAAATACAAAAAGCACAATGCCGCCTTAAGTACAAGAATAGGGACTCTTCTTACAGTCGGTGCTTTCAGCATTCCCTGTGAGACTAGTATTAGTTTCCGCTACACCTCTGTAGGTTTAGTTTATTCTTTGGAACTTCACATTGACAATGAAACACTGAAATCGCATCGGAATTAAATACAAAAGGCACAATGCCGCCTTAAGTACAGGAATAGAGACTCTTCTTACAGTCGGTGCTTTGAGCATTCCCCGTGAGACCAGTATTAGATTCCGCTACACCTCTGCAGGTTCAATGTATTCCTTGGACCTTCACTTTGACGTTGATACACAGAAATCGCTTTGGAATTAAATACAAACGGCACAATGCCGTCTTAAGTACAAGAATAGAGACTCTTCTTACAGTCGGTGCTTTGAGCATTCCCTGTGAGACCAGTATTAGTTTCCGATACAACACTGGAGGTTCAATGTATTCCTTGGACCTTCACATTGACGATGAAACACAGAAATCGAATAGGAATTAAATACAAAAGGCGCAATGCCGCCTTAGGTACAAGAATAGAGACTCTTCTTACAGTCGGTGCTTTGAGCATTCCCTGTGAGACCAGTATTAGTTTCCGCTACACCTCTGCAGGTTCAGTTGATTCCTTGGACCTTCACATTGACCATGAAACAAAGAAATGGCATCGGAATTAAATACAAATGGCACAATACCGGCTTCATTACAAGAATAGAGACTCTTCTTACAGTCGGTGCTTTGAGCATTCCCTGTGAGACCAGTATTAGTTTCCGATACACCTCTACAGGTTGAATGTATTCCTTGGACCTTCACATTGACGATGATACACAGAAATCGCATCGCAATTAAATACAAAAAGCACAATGCCGCCTTAAGTACAAGAATAGGGACTCTTCTTACAGTCGGTGCTTTCAGCATTCCCTGTGAGACTAGTATTAGTTTCCGCTACACCTCTGTAGGTTTAGTTTATTCTTTGGATCTTCACATTGACAATGAAACACTGAAATCGCATCGGAATTAAATACAAAAGGCACAATGCCGCCTTAAGTACAGGAATAGAGACTCTTCTTACAGTCGGTGCTTTGAGCATTCCCTGTGAGACCAGTATTAGTTTCCGCTACACCTCTGCAGGTTCAATGTATTCCTTGGACCTTCACTTTGACGATGAAACACAGAAATCGCATCGGAATTAAATCCAAAACGCACAATGCCGCCTTAAGTACAGGAATACAGACTCTACTTACAGTCGGTGTTGTGAGCATTCCCTGTGAGACCAGTATTAGTTTCCGATACACCACTGCAGGTTCAATGTATTCCTTGGACCTTCACATTGACGATGAAATATAGATATCGCATGGGAATTAAATACAAAAGGCACAATGCCGCCTTAAGTACAAGAATAGAGACTCTTCTTGCAGTCGGTGATTTGAGCATTCCCTGTGAGGCGAGTAATAGTATCCGATACACCACCGCCGGTTCAATCTATTCCTTGGACATACACATTGACGATGAAACACTGAGATTACATCGGAATTAAATACAAACGGAACAATGCCGCCTTAAGTACAAGAATAGAGACTGTTCTCACCGTCGGTGCTTTGAGCATTCCCTGTGAGACCAGTAATAGTTTCCGCTACACCTCTGCAGGTTCAGTTTATTCCATGGACCTTCACATTGACGATGAAACACAGAAAAGGCATCGGAATTAAATACAAAAGGCACAATGCCGCCTTAAGTACAAGAATAGAGACTCTTCTTACTGTCGGTGCTTTGAGCATTCCCTGTGAGACCAGTATTAGTTTCCGATACACCACTGCTGGTTCAATGTATTCCTTGGACGTTCACATTGACGATGAAACACAGAAATGGCATCGGTATTAAATACAAAAGGCACAATGCCGCCTTAAGTACAAGAATAGAGACTCTTCTTATAGTCGGTGCTTTGAGCATTCCCTGTGAGACCAGTATCAGTTTCCGATACACCACTGCAGGTTCAATGTATTCCTTGGACCCTCACATTGACCATGAAACACAGAAATCGCATCGGAATTAAATACAAAAGGCAGAATGCCGCCTTAAGTACAAGCATAGAGACTCTTCTTACAGTCGGTGCTTTGAGCATTCCCTGTGAGACCAGTATTAGTTTCCGGTACACCACTGCAGGTTCAATGTATTCCTTGGACCTTCAAATTGACGATGATACACAGAAATCGCATCGGAATTAAATACAAAAGGCACAATGCCGCCTTAAGTACAAGAATAGAGACTCTTATTACAGTCGGTGCTTTGAGCATTCCCTCTGAGACCAGAATTAGTTTCCGTACACCACTGCAGATTCAATGTATTCCTTGGACCTTCAAATTGACGATGATACACAGAAATCGCATCGGATCTAAATACAAAAGGCACAATGCCGGCTTAAGTACGAGAATAGAGAGACTTCTTACAGTCGGTGCTTTGAGCATTCCCTGTGAGACCAGTATTAGTTTCCGATACACCACTGCAGGTTCAATGTATTCCTTGGACCTTCACATTGACGATGAAACACAGAAATGGCATCGGAATTAAATCCAAAACGCACAATGCCGCCTTAAGTACAAGAATAGAGACACTTCTTACAGTCGATATTTTGAGCATTCCCTGTGAGACCCGTAATAGTATCCGATACACCACTGCAGGTTCAATCTATTCCTTGGACATACACATTGACGATGAAACACTGAAATTACATCGGATTTAAATACAAAAGGCACAATGCCGCCTTAAGTACAGGGATAGAGACTCTTCTCACCGTCGGTGCTTTGAGCATTCCCTGTGAGACCAGTATTAGTTTCTGCTACATCTCTGCAGGTTCAGTTTATTCCTTGGACCTTCACATTGACGATGAAACACAGAAATGGCATCGGAATTAAATACAAAATGCACAATGCCGCCTTAAGTACAAGAATAGAGACTCTTCTTACAGTCGGTGCTTTGAGCATTCCCTGTGAGACCAGTATTAGTTTCCGCTACACCTCTGCAGGTTCCGTTTATTCCATGGACCTTCACATTGACGATGAAACACACAAAAGGCATCGGAATTAAATACAAATGGCCCAATGCCGCCTTAAGTACAAGAATAGAGACTCTTCTTACAGTCGGTGCTTTGAGCATTCCCTGTGAGACCAGTATTAGTTTCCGATACACCACTGCTGGTTCAATGTATTCCTTGGACGTTCACATTGACGATGATACACTGAAATGGCATCTGTATTAAATACAAAATGCACAATGCCGCCTTAAGTACAAGAATAGAGACTCTTCTTACAGTCGGTGCTTTGAGTATTCCCTGTGAGACCAGTATCAGTTTCCGATACACCACTGGAGGTTCAATGTATTCCTTGGACCTTCACATTGACGATGAACCACAGAAATCGCATCGGAATTAAATACAAAAGGAAGAATGCCGCCTTAAGTACAAGCATAGAGACTCTTCTTACAGTTGGTGCTTTGAGCATTCCCTGTGAGACCAGTATTAGTTTCCGATACACCACTGCATGTTCAATGTATTCCTTGGACCTTCAAACTGACGATGATACACAGAAATCGCATCGGTATTAAATACAAAAGGCACAATGCCGCCTTAAGTACAAGAATAGAGACTCTTATTACAGTCGGTGCTTTGAGCATTCCCTGTGAGACCAGAATTAGTTTCCGATACACCACTGCAGGTTCAATGTATTCCTTGGACCTTCAAACTGACGATGATACACAGCAATCGCATCGGATCTAAATACAAAAGGCACAATGCCGCCTTAAGTACAAGAATAGAGACTCTTCTTACAGTCGGTGCTTTGAGCATTCCCTGTGAGACCAGTATTAGTTTCCGATACGCCACTGCAGGTTCAATGTATTCCTTGGACCTTCACATTGACGATGAAACACAGAAATGGTATCGGAATTAAATACAAAAGGCACAATGCCGCCTTAAGTACAAGAATAAAGACTCTTCTTGCAGTCGGTGTTTTGAGCATCCCCTGTGAGACCAGTATTAGTTTCCGCAACACCTCTGCAGGTTCGGTTTATTCCTTGGACCTTCACATTGACGATGAAACACAGAAATGGCATCGGAATTAAATACAAAAGGCACAATGCCGCCTTAAGTACAAGAATAGAGACTCTTCTTACCGTCGGTGCTTTGAGCATTCCCTGTGAAACCAGTATTAGTTTCCGCTACACCTCTGCAGGTTCAGTTTATTCCTTGGACCTTCACATTGACGATGAAACACAGAAATGGCATCGGAATTAAATACAAAAGGCACAATGCCGCCTTAAGTACAAGAATAGAGACTCTTCTTACATTCGGTGCTTTGAGCATTCCCTGTGAGACCAGTATTAGTTTCCGATACACCTCTGCAGGTTCAATGTATTCCTTGGACATACACATTGACGATGAAACACAGAAATCGCTTCGGAATTAAATACAAAAGGCACAATGCCGCCTTAAGTACAAGAATAGTGTCTCTTCTTACACTCGGTGCTTTGAGCATTCCCTGTGAGACCAGTAATAGTATCCGATACACCACTGCAGGTTCAATGTATTCCTTGGACCTTCACATTGACGATGAAACACAGAAATGGCATCGGAATTAAATACAAAAGGCACAATGCCGCCTTAAGTACAAGAATAGAGACTCTTCTTACAGTCGGTGCTTTGAGCAAACCCTGTGAGACCAGTATTAGTTTTCGCTACACCTCTGCAGGTTCAGTTTATTCCTTGGACCTTCACATTGACGATGAAACACAGTAATGGTATCGGAATTAAATACAAAAGGCACAATGCCGCCTTATGTAAAAGAATAGAGACTCTTCTCACAGTCGGTGCTTTGAGCATTCCCTGTGAGGCCAGTAATAGTATCCGATACACCACTGCAGGTTCAATGTATTCCTTGGACCATCACATTGACGATGAAACACAGAAATGGAATCGGAATTAAATACAAAAGGCGCAATGCCGCCTTAAGTACAAGAATAGAGACTCTTCTTACAGTCGGTGCTTTTTGCATTCCCTGTGAGACCAGTAATTGTATCCGATACACCACTGCCGGTTCAATGTATTCCTTGGACCTTCACATTGACTATGAAACACAGAAATGGCATCGGAATTAAATACAAAATGCACAATGCCGCCTTAAGTACAAGAATAGAGACCCTTCTTACAATCGGTGCTTTGAGCATTCCCTGTGAGACCAGTATTAGTTTTCGCTACACCTCTGCAGGTTCAGTTTATTCCTTGGACCTTCACATTGACGATGAAACACAGAAATGGCATCGGAATTAAATACAAAAGGCACAATGCCGCCTTAAGTACAAGAATAGAGACTCTTCTTATAGTCGGTGCTTTGAGCATTCCCGGTGATACCAGTATTAGTTTCCGCTACATCTCTGCTGGTTCAGTTTATTCCTTGGACCTTCACATTGACGATGAAACACAGAAACGGCATCGGAATTAAATACAAAAGGCACAATGCCGCCTTAAGTACAAGAATAGAGACTCTTCTTACAGTCGGTGCTTTGAGCATTCCCTGTTAGACCAGTAATAGTATCCGATACACCACTGCAGGTTCAATGTATCCCTTGGACCTTCACATTGACGATGAGACACAGAAATGACATCGGAATTAAATACAAAAGGCACAATGCCGCCTTAAGTACAAGAATAGAGACTCTTCTTACAGTCGGTGCTTTTTGCATTCCCTGTGAGACCAGTAATTGTATCCGATACACCACTGCAGGTTCAATGTATTCTTTGGAAAATCACATTGACGATGAGACACAGTAATGGCATCGGAATTAAATACAAAAGGCACAATGCCGCCTTAAGTACAAGAATAGAGACTCTTCTTACCGTCGGTGCTTTGAGCATTCCCTGTGAGACCAGTATTAGTTTTCGCTACACCTCTGCAGGTTCAGTTTATTCCTTGGACCTTCACATTGACGATGAAACACAGAAATGGCATCGGAATTAAATACAAAAGGCACAATGCCGCCTTACGTACAAGAATAGAGACTCTTCTTACAGTCGGTGCTTTGAGCATTCCCTGTTAGACCAGTAATAGTATCCGATACACCACTGCAGGTTCAATGTATTCCTTGGACCTTCAAATTGACGATGAGACACAGAAATGACATCGGAATTAAATACAAAAGGCACAATGCCGCCTTAAGTACAAGAATAGAGACTCTTCTTACAGTCGGTGCTTTTTGCATTCCCTGTGAGACCAGTAATTGTATCCGATACACCACTGCAGGTTCAATGTATTCTTTGGAAAATCACATTGACGATGAGACACAGTAATGGCATCGGAATTAAATACAAAAGGCACAATGCCGCCTTAAGTACAAGAATAGAGACTCTTCTTACAGTCGGTGCTTTTTGCATTCCCTGTGAGACCAGTAATTGTATCCGATACACCACTGCAGGTTCAATGTATTCTTTGGAAAATCACATTGACGATGAGACACAGTAATGGCATCGGAATTAAATACAAAAGGCACAATGCCGCCTTAAGTACAAGAATAGAGACTCTTCTCACAGTCGGTGCTTTGAGCATTCCCTGTGAGACCAGTAATAGTATCCGATACACCACTGCAGGTTCAATGTATTCCTTGGACCATCACATTGACGTTGAAACACAGAAATGGAATCGGAATTAAATACAAAAGGCACAATGCCGCCTTAAGTACAAGAATAGAGACTCTTCTTACAGTCGGTGCTTTGGGCATTCCCTGTGAGACCAGTATTAGTTTCCGCTACACCTCTGCAGGTTCAGTTTATTCCTTAGACCTTCACATTGACGATGAAGCACAGAAATGGCATCGGAATTAAATACAAAAGGCACAATGCCGCCTTAAGTACAAGAATAGAGACTCTTCTTACCGTCGGTGCTTTGAGCATTCCCTGTGAGACCAGTATTAGTTTTCGCTACACCTCTGCAGGTTCAGTTTATTCCTTGGACCTTCACATTGACGATGAAACACAGAAATGGCATCGGAATTAAATACAAAAGGCACAATGCCGCCTTAAGTACAAGAATAGAGACTCTTCTTACAGTCGGTGCTTTGAGCATTCCCTGTTAGACCAGTAATAGTATCCGATACACCACTGCAGGTTCAATGTATTCCTTGGACCTTCAAATTGACGATGAGACACAGAAATGACATCGGAATTAAATACAAAAGGCACAATGCCGCCTTAAGTACAAGAATAGAGACTCTTCTTACAGTCGGTGCTTTTTGCATTCCCTGTGAGACCAGTAATTGTATCCGATACACCACTGCAGGTTCAATGTATTCTTTGGAAAATCACATTGACGATGAGACACAGTAATGGCATCGGAATTAAATACAAAGGTCACAATGCCGCCTTAAGTACAAGAATAGAGACTCTTCTCACAGTCGGTGCTTTGAGCATTCCCTGTGAGACCAGTAATAGTATCCGATACACCACTGCTGGTTCAATGTATTCCTTGGACCATCAAATTGACGTTGAAACACAGAAATGGAATCGGAATTAAATACAAAAGGCACAATGCCGCCTTATGTACAAGAATAGAGACTCTTCTTACAGTAGGTGCTTTGGGCATTCCCTGTGAGACCAGTATTAGTTTCCGCTACACCTCTGCAGGTTCAGTTTATTCCTTAGACCTTCACATTGACGATGAAGCACAGAAATGGCATCGGAATTAAATACAAAAGGCACAATGCCGCCTTAAGTACAAGAATAGAGACTCTTCTTACCGTCGGTGCTTTGAGCATTCCCTGTGAGACCAGTATTAGTTTTCGCTACACCTCTGCAGGTTCAGTTTATTCCTTGGACCTTCACATTGACGATGAAACACAGAAATGGCATCGGAATTAAATACAAAAGGCACAATGCCGCCTTAAGTACAAGAATAGAGACTCTTCTTACAGTCGGTGCTTTGAGCATTCCCTGTTAGACCAGTAATAGTATCCGATACACCACTGCAGGTTCAATGTATTCCTTGGACATTCAAATTGACGATGAGACACAGAAATGACATCGGAATTAAATACAAAAGGCACAATGCCGCCTTAAGTACAAGAATAGAGACTCTTCTTCCAGTCGGTGCTTTTTGCATTCCCTGTGAGACCAGTAATTGTATCCGATACACCACTGCAGGTTCAATGTATTCTTTGGAAAATCACATTGACGATGAGACACAGTAATGGCATCGGAATTAAATACAAAAGGCACAATGCCGCCTTAAGTACAAGAATAGAGACTCTTCTCACAGTCGGTGCTTTGAGCATTCCCTGTGAGACCAGTAATGGTATCCGATACACCACTGCAGGTTCAATGTATTCCTTGGACCATCACATTGACGTTGAAACACAGAAATGGAATCGGAATTAAATACAAAAGGCACAGTGCCGCCTTAAGTACAAGAATAGGGACTCTTCTTACAGTCGGTGCTTTGGGCATTCCCTGTGAGACCAGTATTAGTTTCCGCTACACCTCTGCAGGTTCAGTTTATTCCTTGGACCTTCACATTGACGATGAAGCACAGAAATGGCATCGGAATTAAATACAAAAGGCACAATGCCGCCTTAAGTACAAGAATAGAGACTCTTCTTACCGTCGGTGCTTTGAGCATTCCCTGTGAGACCAGTATTAGTTTTCGCTACTCCTCTGCAGGTTCAGTTTATTCCTTGGACCTTCACATTGACGATGAAACACAGAAATGGCATCGGAATTAAATACAAAAGGCACAATGCCGCCTTAAGTACAAGAATAGAGACTCTTCTTACAGTCGGTGCTTTTTGCATTCCCTGTGAGACCAGTAATTGTATCCGATACACCACTGCAGGTTCAATGTATTCTTTGGAAAATCACATTGACGATGAAACACAGAAATGGTATCGGAATTAAATACAAAAGGCACAATGCAGCCTTAAGTACAAGAATAAAGACTCTTCTCACAGTCGGTGCTTTGAGCATTCCCTGTGAGACCAGTAATAGTATCCGATACACCACTGCAGGTTCAATGTATTCCTTGGACCATCACATTGACGTTGAAACACAGAAATGGAATCGGAATTAAATACAAAAGGCACAATGCCGCCTTAAGTACAAGAATCGAGACTCTTCTTACAGTCGGTGCTTTGGGCATTCCCTGTGAGACCAGTATTAGTTTCCGCTACACCTCTGCAGGTTCAGTTTATTCCTTGGACCTTCACATTGACGATGAAGCACAGAAATGGCATCGGAATTAAATACAAAAGGCACAATGCCGCCTTAAGTACAAGAATAGAGACTCTTCTTACCGTCGGTGCTTTGAGCATTCCCTGTGAGACCAGTATTAGTTTTCGCTACACCTCTGCAGGTTCAGTTTATTCCTTGGACCTTCACATTGACGATGAAACACAAAAAATGGCATCGGAATTAAATACAAAAGGCACAATGCCGCCTTATGTACAAGAATAGAGACTCTTCTTACAGTCGGTGTTTGAGCATTCCCTGGGAGAACAGTAATAGTATCCGATACACCACTGCAGGTTCAATGTATTCCTTGGACCTTCAAATTGACGATGAAACACAGAAATGGCATCGGAATTAAATACAAAAGGCACAATGCCGCCTTAAGTACAAGAATAGAGACTCTTCTTACAGTCGGTGCTTTGAGCATTCCCTGTGAGACCAGTAATAGTATCCGATACACCACTGCAGGTTCAATGTATTCCTTGGACCATCACATTGACGTTGAAACACAGAAATGGAATCGGAATTAAATACAAAAGGCACAATGCCGCCTTAAGTACAAGAATAGAGACTCTTCTTACAGTCGGTGCTTTGGGCATTCCCTGTGAGACCAGTATTAGTTTCCGCTACACCTCTGCAGGTTCAGTTTATTCCTTGGACCTTCACATTGACGATGAAGCACAGAAATGGCATCGGAATTAAATACAAAAGGCACAATGCCGCCTTAAGTACAAGTATAGAGACTCTTCTTACCGTCGGTGCTTTGAGCATTCCCTGTGAGACCAGTATTAGTTTTCGCTACACCTCTGCAGGTTCAGTTTATTCCTTGGACCTTCACATTGACGATGAAACACAGAAATGGCAACGGAATTAAATACAAAAGGCACAATGCCGCCATAAGTACAAGAATAGAGACTCTTCTTACAGTCGGTGCTTTGAGCATTCCCTGTGAGACCAGTAATAGTATCCGAAACACCACTGCAGGTTCAATGTATTCCTTGGACCTTCACATTGACGATGAAACACAGAAATGGCATCGGAATTAAATACAAATGGCACAATGCCGCCTTAAGTACAAGAATAGAGACTCTTCTTACAGTCGGTGTTTTGAGGATTCCCTGTGAGACCAGTATTAGTTTCCGCTACACCTCTGCAGGTTCAGTTAATTCCTTGGACCTTCACATTGACGATGAAACACAGAAATGGCAACGGAATTAAATACAAAAGGCACAATGCCGCCTTAAGTACAAGAATAGAGACTCTTCTTACAGTCGGTGCTTTGAGCATTCCCTGTGAGACCAGTAATAGTATCCGAAACACCACTGCAGGTTCAATGTATTCCTTGGACCTTCACATTGACGATGAAACACAGAAATGGCATCGGAATTAAACACAAAAGGCACAATGCGGCCTTAAGTACAAGAATAAAGTCTCTCCTTACAGTCGGTGTTTTGAGCATTCCCTGTGAGACCAGTATTAGTTTCCGCAACACCTCTGGAGGTTCGGTTTATTCCTTGGACCTTCACATTGACGATGAAACACAGAAATGGCATCGGAATTAAATACAAAAGGCACAATGCCGCCTTAAGTACAAGAATAGAGACTCTTCTTACCGTCGGTGCTTTGAGCATTCCCTGTGAAACCAGTATTAGTTTCCGCTACACCTCTGCAGGTTCAGTTTATTCCTTGGACCTTCACATTGACGATGAAACACAGAAATGGCATCGGAATTAAATACAAAAGGCACAATGCCGCCTTAAGTACAAGAATAGAGACTCTTCTTACATTCGGTGCTTTGAGCATTCCCTGTGAGACCAGTATTAGTTTCCGCTACACCTCTGCAGGTTCAATGTATTCCTTGGACATACACATGGACGATGAAACACAGAAAGCGCTTCGGAATTAAATACAAAAGGCACAATGCCGCCTTAAGTACAAGAATAGAGTCTCTTCTTACACTCGGTGCTTTGAGCATTCCCTGTGAGACCAGTGATAGTATCCGATACACCACTGCAGGTTCAATGTATTCCTTGGACCTTCACATTGACGATGAAACTCAGAAATGGCATCGGAATTAAATACAAAAGGCACAATGCCGCCTTAAGTACAAGAATAGAGACTCTTCTTACAGTCGGTGCTTTGAGCAATCCCTGTGAGACCAGTATTAGTTTTCGCTACACCTCTGCAGGTTCAGTTTATTCCTTGGACCTTCACATTGACGATGAAACACAGAAATGGCATCGGAATTAAATACAAAAGGCACAATACCGCCTTAAGTACAAGAATAGAGACTCTTCTTACAGTCGGTGCTTTGAGCATTCCTTGTGAGACCAGTAATAGTATCCGATACACCACTGCAGGTTCAATGTATTCCTTGGACCTTCAAATTGACGATGAAACACAGAAATGGCATCGGAATTAAATACAAAAGACACAAAGCCGCCTTAAGTACAAGAATAGAGACTCTTCTTACAGTCGGTGCTTTGAGCATTCCCTGTGAGACCAGTAACAGTATCCGATACACCACTGCAGGTTCAATGTATTCCTTGGACCTTCACATTGACGATGAAACACAGAAATGGTATCGGAATTAAATACAAAAGGCACAATGCCGCCTTATGTAAAAGAATAGAGACTCTTCTCACAGTCGGTGCTTTGAGCATTCCCTGTGAGGCCAGTAATAGTATCCGATACACCACTGCAGGTTCAATGTATTCCTTGGACCATCACATTGACGATGAAACACAGAAATGGAATCGGAATTAAATACAAAAGGCACAATGCCGCCTTAAGTACAAGAATAGAGACTCTTCTTACAGTCGGTGCTTTTTGCATTCCCTGTGAGACCAGTAATTGTATCCGATACACCACTGCCGGTTCAATGTATTCCTTGGACCTTCACATTGACTATGAAACACAGAAATGGCGTCGGAATTAAATACAAAATGCACAATGCCGCCTTAAGTACAAGAATAGAGACCCTTCTTACAATCGGTGCTTTGTGCATTCCCTGTGAGACCAGTATTAGTTTTCGCTACACCTCTGCAGGTTCAGTTTATTCCTTGGACCTTCACATTGACGATGAAACACAGAAATGGCATCGGAATTAAATACAAAAGGCACAATGCCGCCTTAAGTACAAGAATAGAGACTCTTCTTATAGTCGGTGCTTTGAGCATTCCCGGTGAGACCAGTATTAGTTTCCGCTACATCTC
This sequence comes from Schistocerca serialis cubense, assembly GCF_023864345.2. NCBI lineage: Eukaryota > Metazoa > Arthropoda > Insecta > Orthoptera > Acrididae > Schistocerca > Schistocerca serialis. The sequence continues at coordinate 34,763,166 of NC_064643.1, read as the reverse complement.
TGCTGGTTCAGTTTATTCCTTGGACCTTCACATTGACGATGAAACACAGAAACGGCATCGGAATTAAATACAAAAGGCACAATGCCGCCTTAAGTACAAGAATAGAGACTCTTCTTACAGTCGGTGCTTTGAGCATTCCCTGTGAGAATAGTAATAGTATCCGATACACCACTGCAGGTTCAATGTATCCCTTGGACCTTCACATTGACGATGAGACACAGAAATGACATCGGAATTAAATACAAAAGGCACAATGCCGCCTTAAGTACAAGAATAGGGACTCTTCTTACAGTCGGTGCTTTTTGCATTCCCTGTGAGACCAGTAATTGTATCCGATACACCACTGCAGGTTCAATGTATTCTTTGGAAAATCACATTGACGATGAGACACAGTAATGGCATCGGAATTAAATACAAAAGGCACAATGCCGCCTTAAGTACAAGAATAGAGACTCTTCTTACATTCGGTGCTTTGAGCATTCCCTGTGAGACCAGTATTAGTTTCCGCTACACCTCTGCAGGTTCAATGTATTCCTTGGACATACACATTGACGATGAAACACAGAAATCGCATCGGAATTAAATACAAAAGGCACAATGCCGCCTTAAGTACAAGAATAGAGACTCTTCTTGCAGTCGGTGCTTTGAGCATTCCCTGTGAGACCAGTAATAGTATCCGATACACCACTGCAGGTTCAATGTATCCCTTGGAGCTTCACATTGACGATGAAACACAGAAATGACATCGGAATTAAATACAAAAGGCACAATGCCGCCTTAAGTACAAGAATAGAGACTCTTCTTACAGTCGGTGCTTTGAGCAATCCCTGTGAGACCAGTATTAGTTTCCGCTACACCTCTGCAGGTTCAATGTATTCCTTGGACATATACATTGACGATGAAACACAGAAATCGCATCGGAATTAAATACAAAAGGCCCAATGCCGCCTTAAGTACAAGAATAGAGACTCTTCTTACAGTCGGTGCTTTGAGCATTCCCTGTAAGACCAGTAATAGTATCCGATACACCACTGCAGGTTCAATGTATTCCTTGGACCTTCACATTGACGATGAAGCACAGAAATGGCATCGGAATTAAATACAAAAGGCACAATGACGCCTTAAGTACAAGAATAGAGACTCTTCTTACAGTCGGTGCTTTGTGCATTCCCTGTGAGACCAGTATTAGTTTCCGCTACACCTCCGCAGGTTCAATGTATTCCCTGGACATACACATTGACGATGAAACACAGAAATCGCATCGGAATTAAATACAAAAGGCACAATGCCGCCTTAAGTAAAGAATAGAGACTCTTCTTACAGTCGGTGATTTGAGAATTCCCTGTGAGACCAGTAATAGTATCCTGAGACACCACTGCAAGTTCAATGTATTCCTTGGACCTTCACATTGACGATGAAACACAGGAATCGCATCGGAATTAAATACAAAAGGCCAAATGCCGCCTTAAGTACAAGAATAGAGACTCTTCTTACAGTCGGTGCTTTGAGCATTCCCTGTAAGACCAGTAATAGTATCCGATACACCACTGCAGGTTCAATGTATTCCTTGGACCTTCACATTGACAATGAAACACAGAAATGGCATCGGAATTAAATACAAAAGGCACAATGACGCCTTAAGTACAAGAATAGAGACTCTTCTTACAGTCGGTGCTTTGAGCATTCCCTGTGAGACCAGTATTAGTTTCCGCTACACCTCTACAGGTTCAGTTTATTCGTGGGACCTTCACATTGACGATGAAACACAGAAATGGCATCGGAATTAAATACAAAAGGCACAATGCCGCCTTAAGTACAAGAATAGAGACTCTTCTTACAGTCGGTGCTTTGAGCATTCCCTGTGAGACCAGTAATAGTATCCGATACACCACTGCAGGTTCAATGTATTCCTTGGACCTTCAAATTGACGATGAAACACAGAAATGGCATCGGAATTAAATACAAAAGGCACAATGCCCATTTAAGTACAAGAATAGAGAATCTTCTTACAGTCGGTGCTTTGAGCATTCCCTGGTAGACCAGTAATAGTATCTGATACACCACTGCAGGTTCAATGTATTCCTTGGACCTTCTCATTGACGATGAAACACAGAAATGGTATCGGAATTAAATACAAAAGGCACAATGCCGCTTTAAGTACATGAATAGAGACTCTTCTTACAGTCGGTGCTTTGAGCATTCCCTGTGAGACCAGTAATAGTATCCGATACACCACAGCAGGTTCAATGTATTCCTTGGACCATCACATTGACGATGAAACACAGAAATGGCATCGGAATTAAATACAATAGGCACAATGCCGCCTTAAGTACAAGAATAGAGACTCTTCTTACATTCGGTGCTTTGAGCATTCCCTGTGAGACCAGTATTAGTTTCCGCTACACCTCTGCAGGGTCAGTGTATTCCTTGGACCTTCTCATTGACGATGAAACACAGAAATTGCATCGGAGTTAAATACAAAAGGCACAATGCCGCCTTAAGTACAAGAATAGAGACTCTTCTTACCTTCGGTGCTTTGAGCATTCCCTGTGAGACCAGTATTAGTTTCCGCTACACCTCTGCAGGTTCAGTTTATTCCTTGTACCTTCACATTGACGATGAAACACAGAAATGGCATCGGAATTAAATACAAAAGGCACAATGCCGCCGTAAGTACAAGAATAGATTTTCTTCTTACATTCGGTGCTTTGAGCATTCCCTGTGAGACCAGTATTAGTTTCCGCTACACCTCTGCAGGTTCAATGTATTCCTTGGACATACACATTGACGATGAAACACAGAAATCGCATCGGAATTAAATACAAAAGGCACAATGCCGCCTTAAGTACAAGAATAGAGACTCTTCTTACAGTCGGTGCTTTGAGCATTCCCTGTGAGACCAGTAATAGTATCCGATACACCACTGCAGGATCAATGTATTCCTTGGACCTTCACATTGACGATGAAACACAGAAATGGCATCGGAATTAAATACAAAAGGCACAATGCAGCCTTAAGTACAAGAATAGAGACTCTTCTTACAGTCGGTGCTTTGAGCAATCCCTGTGAGACCAGTATTAGTTTCCGCTACACCTCTGCAGGTTCAATGTATTCCCTGGACATATACATTGACGATGAATCACAGAAATCGCATCGGAATTAAATACAAAAGGCACAATGCCGCCTTAAGTGCAAGAATAGAGACTCTTCTTACAGTCGGTGCTTTGAGCATTCCCTGTGAGACCAGTAATAGTATCCGATACACCACTGCAGGTTCAATGTATTCCTTGGACCTTCGCATTGACGATGAAACACAGAAATGGCATCGGAATTAAATACAAAAGGCACAATGCCGCCTTAAGTACAAGAATAGAGATTCTTCTTACAGTTGGTGCTTTGAGCATTCCCTGTGAGACCAGTATTAGTTTCCGCTACACCTCTGCAGGTTCAGTTTATTCCTTGGACCTTCTCATTGACGATGAAACACAGAAATGGCATCGGAATTAAATACAAAAGGCACAATGCCGCCTTAAGTACAAGAATAGAGACTCTTCTTACAGTCGGTGCTTTGAGCATTCCCTGTGAGACCAGTAATAGTATCCGATTCACCACTGCAGGTTCAATGTATTCCTTGGATCTTCAAATTGACGATGAAACACAGAAATGGCATCGGAATTAAATACAAAAGACACAATGCCGCCTTAAGTACAAGAATAGAGACTCCTCTCACAGTCGGTGCTTTGAGCATTCCCTGTGAGACCAGTTATAGTATCCGATACACCACTGCAGGTTCAATGTATTCCTTGGACCTTCTCATTGACGATGAAACACAGAAATGGTATCGGAATTAAATACAAAAGGCACAATGCCGCCTTAACTACAAGAATAGAGACTCTTCTTATAGTCGGCGCTTTGAGCATTCCCTGTGAGACCAGTATTAGTTTCCGCTACACCTCTGCAGGTTCAGTTTATTCCTTGGACCTTCACATTGACGATGAAACACAGAAACGGCATCGGAATTAAATACAAAAGGCACAATGCCACCTTAAGTACAAGAATAATGACTCTTCTTACAGTCGGTGTTTTGAGCATTCCCTGTGAGACCAGTAATAGTATCCGATACACCACTGCAGGTACAATGTATTCCTTGGACATACACATTGACGATGAAACATAGAAATCGCATCGGAATCAAATACAAAAGGCACAATGCCGCCTTAAGTACAAGAATAGAGTCCCTTCTTACAGTCGGTGATTTGAGCATTCCCTGTGAGACCAGTAATAGTATCCGATACACCACTGCAGGTTCAATGTATTCCTTGGACCTTCACATTGACGATGAAACACAGAAATGGCATCGGAATTAAATACAAAAGGCACAATGCCGCCTTAACTACAAGGATAGAGACTCTTCTTACAGTCGGTGCTTTAAGCATTCCCTGTGAGACCAGTATTAGTTTCCGTTACACCTCTGCAGTTTCAGTTTACTCCTTGGACCTTCCCATTGACGATGAAACACAGAAATGGCATCGGAATTAAATACAAAAGGCACAATGCCGCCTTAAGTACAAGAATAGAGACTCTTCTTACAGCCGATGCTTTGAGCATTCCCTGTGAGACCAGTAATAGTATCTGATACACCACTGCAGGCTCAATCTATTCCTTGGACATACACATTGACGATGAAACACAGAAATTACATCGGAATTAAATACAAAAGGAACAATGCCGCCTTAAGTACAAGAATAGGGGCTCTTCTTACAGTCGGTGCTTTGAGCATTCCCTGTGAGACCAGTATTAGTTTCCGCTACACCTCTGCAGGTTCAGTTTATTCCTTGGACCTTCACATTGACGATGAAACTCAGAAATGGAATCGGAATTAAATACAAAAGGCACAATGCCGCCTTAAGTACAAGAATAGAGACTCTTCTTACAGTCGGTGGTTTGAGCATTCCCTGTGAGACCAGTAATAGTATCCGATACACCACTGCAGGTTCAATGTATTCCTTGGACCTTCACATTGACGATGAAACACAGAAATCTCATCGGAATTAAATACAAAAGGCACAATGCCGCCTTAAGTACAAGAATAGAGACTCTTCTTACAGTCGGTGCTTTGAGCATTCCCTGTGAGATCAGTAATAGTATCCGATACACCACTGCAGGTTCAATGTATTCCTTGGACCTTCACACTGACGATGAAACACAGAAATATCATCGGAATTAAATACAAAAGGCACAATGCCGCCTTAAGTACAAGAACAGAGACTCTTTTTTCCGTCGGTGCTTTGAGCATTCCCTGTGAGACCAGTAATAGTATCCGAAACACCACTGCAGATTCAATGTATTCCTTGGACCTTCACATTGACGATGAAACACAGAAATGGCATCGCAATTAAATACAAAAGGCACAATGCCGCCTTAAGTACAAGAATAGAGACTCTTCTTACAGTCGGTGCTTTGAGCATTCCCTGTGAGACCAGTACTAGTTTCCGCTACACCTCTGCAGGTTCAGTTTATTCCTTGGACCTTCACATTGACGATGAAACACAGAAATGGCGTCGGAATTAAATACAAAAGGCACAATGCCGCCTTAAGTACAAGAATAGAGACTCTTCTTATAGTCGGTGCTTTGAGTATTTTCTGTGAGACCAGTATTAGTTTTCGCTACACCTCTGCAGGTTCAATGTATTCCTTGGACCTTCACATTGACGATGAAACACAGATATGGCATCGGTATTAAATACAAAAGGCACAATGCCGCCTTAAGTACAAGAATAGAGACTCTTCTTACAGTCGGTGCTTTGAGCATTTCCTGTGAGACCAGTATTAGTTTCCGCTACACCTCTGCAGCTTCAGTTTATTCCTTGGACCATCACATTGACGATGAAACACAGAAATGGCATCGGAATTAAATACAAAAGGCACAATGCCGCCTAAAGTACAAGAATAGAGACTCTTCTTACAGTCGGTGCTTTGAGCATATCCTGTGAGACCAGTAATAGTATCCGATACACCACTGCTGGTTCAATGTATTCCTTGGACATACACATTGACGATGAAACACAGAAATCGCATCGGAATTAAATACAAAAGTCACAATGCCGCCTTAAGTACAAGAATAGAGACTCTTCTTACAGTCGGTGCTTTGATCAATCCCTGTGAGACCAGTAATGGTATCGGATACACCACTGCAGGTTCAATGTATTCCTTGGACCTTCACATTGACGATGAAACACAGATATGGCATCGGTATTAAATACAAAAGGCACAATGCCGCCTTAAGTACAAGAATAGAGACTCTTCTTACAGTCGGTGCTTTGAGCATTTCCTGTGAGACCAGTAATAGTATTCGATACACCACTGCAGGTTCAATGTATTCCTTGGACCTTTACATTGACGATGACACAGGAATCGCATCGGAATTAAATACAAAAGGCACAATGCCGCCTTAAGTGCAAGAATAGAGACTCTTCTTACAGTCGGTGCTTTGAACATTCCCTGTGAGACCAGTAATACTATCCGATACGCCACTGCAGGTTCAATGTATTCCTTGGACCTTCACATTGACGGTGAAACACAGAAATGGCATCGGAATTAAATACAAATGGCACAATGCCGCATTTAGTACAAGAATAGAGACTCTTCTCACAGTCGGTGCTTTGAGCATTCCCTGTGAGACCAGTATTAGTTTCCGCTACACCTCTGCAGGTTCAGTTTATTCCTTGGACCTTCACATTGACGATGAAACACAGAAATGGCATCGGAATTAAACAAAAAAGGCACAATGCCGCCTTAAGTACAAGAATAGAGACTCTTCTTACAGTCGGTGCTTTGACCATTCCCTGTGAGACCAGTATTAGTTTCTGCTACACCTCTGCATGTTCAATGTATTCCTTGGACCTTCACATTGACGATGAAACACAGAAATGGCATCTGAATTAAATACAAAATGCTCAATGCCAACTTAAATACAAGATTAGAGACTCTTCTTACAGTCGGTGCTTTGAGCATTCCCTGTGAGACCAGTATTAGTTTCCACTACACCTCTGCAGGTTCAGTTTATTCCTTATACCTTCACATTGACGATGATACACAGAAATGGCATCGGAATTAAATACAAAAGGCACAATGCCGCCTTAAGTACAAGAATAGAGACTCTTCTTACAGTCGGTGCTTTGAGCATTCCCTGTGAGACCAGTATTAGTTTCCGCTACACCTCTGCAGGTTCAGTTTATTCCTTGGACCTTCACATTGATGATGAAACACAGAAATGGCATCGGAATTAAATACAAAAAGCACAATAACGCCTTAGGTACAAGAAAAGAGACTCTTCTTACAGTCGGTGCTTTGAGCATTCCCTGTGAGACCAGTAATAGTATCTGATACACCACTGCAGGTTCAATGTATTCCTTGGACATACACATTGACGATGAAACACAGAAATCGCATCGGAATTAACTACAAAAGGCACAATGCCGCCTTAAGTACAAGAATAGAGTCTCTTCTTACAGTCGGTGCTTTGAGCATTCCCTGTGTGACCAGTAATAGTATCCGATACACCACTGCAGGTTCAATGTATTCCTTGGACCTTCACATTGACGATGAAACAATGAAATATCATTGGAATTAAATACAAAAGGCACAATGCCGCCTTAAGTACAAGAATAGAGACCCTTCTTACAGTCGGTGCTTTGAGCATTCCCTGTGAGACCAGTTATAGTACCCGATACACCACTGCAGGTTCAGTGTATTCCTTGGACCTTCACATTGACGATGAAACACAGAAATGGCATCGGAATTAAGTACAAAATGCACAATGCCGCCATAAGTACAAGAATAGAGACTCTTCTTACAGTCGGTGCTTTGAACATTCCCTGTAAGACCAGTAATAGTATCCGATACACCACTGCAGATTCAATGTATTCCTTGGACGTTCACATTGACGATGAAACACAGAAATGGCATCGGAATTAAATACAAAAGGCACAATGCCGCTTAAGTACAAGAATAGAGACTCTTCTTACAGTCGGTGTTTTGAGCATTCCTTGTGAGACCAGTATCAGTTTCCGCTACACCTCTGCAGGTTCAGTTTATTCTTTGGACCTTCACATTGACGATGAAACACAGAAATGGCATCGGAATTAAATACAAAAGGCACAATGCCGCCTTAAGTACAAGAATAGAGACTCTTCTTACAGTCGGTGCTTTGAGCATTCCCTGTGAGACCAGTATTAGTTTCCGCTACACCTCTGCAGGTTCAGTTTATTCCTTGGACCTTCACATTGACGATGTAACACAGAAATGGCAGCGGAATTAAATACAAAGGGCACAATGCCGCCTTAAGTACAAGAATAGAGACTCTTCTTACAGTCGGTGCTTTGACCATTCCCTGTGAGACCAGTATTAGTTTCTGCTACACCTCTGCAGGTTCAATGTATTTCTTGGACCTTCACAGTGACGATGAAACACAGAAATGGCATCGGAATTAGATACAAAAGGCACAATGCCAACTTAAGGACAAGAATAGAGACTCTTCTTACAGTCGGTGCTTTGAGCATTCCCTGTGAGACCAGTATTAGTTTCCGCTACACCTCTGCAGGTTGAGTTTATTCATTGGACCTTCACATTGACGATGATACACAGAAATGGCATCGGAATTAAATACAAAAGGCACAATGCCGCCTTAAGTACAAGAATAGTGACTCTTCTTACAGTCGGTGCTTTGAGCATTCCCCGTGAGACCAGTAATAGTATCCGATACACCACTGCAGGTTCAGTGTATTCCTTGGACCTTCACATTGACAATGAACCACAGAAATGGCATCGGAATTAAATACAAAAGGCACAATGCCGCCTTAAGTACAAGAATAGAGACTCTTCTTACAGTCGGTGCTTTTTGCATTCCCTGTGAGACCAGTAATTGTATCCGATACTCCACTGCCGGTTCAATGTATTCCTTGGACCTTCACATTGACTATGAAACACAGAAATGGCATCGGAATTAAATACAAAAGGCACAATGCCGCCTTAAGTACAAGAATAGAGACTCTTCTTACAATCGGTGCTTTGAGCATTCCCTGTGAGACCAGTATTAGTTTCCGCTACACTTCTGCAGGTTCAGTTTATTCCTTGGACCTTCACATTGACGATGAAACACGGAAATGGCATCGGAATTAAATACAAAAGGCACAATGCCGCCTTAAGTACAAGAATAGAGACTCTTCTTACAGTCGGTGCTTTGAGCATTCCCTGTGAGACCAGTATTAGTTTCCGCTACACCTCTGCAGGTTCAGTTTATTCCTTGGACCTTCACATTGACGATGAAACAGAGAAATGGCATCGGAATTAAATACAAAAGGCAAAATGCCGCCTTAAGTACAGGAATAGAGACTCTTCTTACAGTCGGTGCTTTGAGTATTCCCTGTGAGACCAGTAATAGTATCCGATACACCACTGCAGGTTCAATGTATTCCTTGGACATACACATTGACGATGTAACACAGAAATCGCATCGGAATTAAATACAAAAGGCACAATGCCGCCTTAAGTACAAGAATAGAGTCTCTTCTTACAGTCGGTGCTTTGAGCATTCCCTGTGAGACCAGTAATAGTATCCGATACAACACTGCAGGTTCAATGTATTCCTTGGACATTCACATTGACGATGAAACACAGAAATGGCATCGGAATTAAATACAAAAGGCACAATATCGCCTTAAGTACAAGAATAGAAACTCTTCTTACAGTCGGTGCTTTGAGCATTCCCTGTGTGACCAGTATTAGTTTCCGCTACACCTCTGCAGGTTCAGTTTATTCCTTGGACCTTCACATTGACGATGAAACACAGAAATCGCATCGGAATTAAATACAAAAGGCACAATGCCGCTTTAAGTACAAGAATAGAGACTCTTCTTACAGTCGGAGATTTGAGCATCCCCTGTGAGACCAGTAATAGTATCCGATACACCACTGCAGGTTCAATGTATTCCTTGGACCTTCACATTGACGATGAAACACAGAAATGGCATCGGAATTAAATACAAAAGGCACAATATCGCCTTAAGTACAAGAATAGAGACTCTTCTTACAGTCGGTGCTTTGAGCATTCCCTGTGAGACCAGTATTAGTTTCCGCTACACCTCTGCAGGTTCAGTTTATTCCTTGAACCTTCACATTGACGATGAAACACGGAAATGGCATCGGAATTAAATACAAAAGGCAAAATGCCGCCTTAAGTACAAGAATAGAGACTCTTCTTACAGTCGGTGCTTTTTGCATTCCCTGTGAGACCAGTAATTGTATCCGATACTCCACTGCCGGTTCAATGTATTCCTTGGACCTTCACATTGACGATGAAACACAGAAATCGCATCGGAATTAAATACAAAAGGCACAATGCCGCTTTAAGTACAAGAATAGAGACTCTTCTTACAGTCGGAGATTTGAGCATTCCCTGTGAGACCAGTAATAGTATCCGATACACCACTGCAGGTTCAATGTATTCCTTGGACCTTTACATTGACGATGAAACACAGAAATGGCATCGGAATTAAATAAAAAAGGCACAATGCCGCCTTAAGTACAAGAATAGAGACTCTTCTTACAGTCGGTGCTTTTTGCATTCCCTGTGAGACCAGTAATTGCATCCGATACACCACTGCCGGTTCAATGTATTCCTTGGACCTTCACATTGACTATGAAACACAGAAATGGCATCGGAATTAAATACAAAAGGCACAATGCCGCCTTAAGTACAAGAATAGAGACTCTTCTTACCATCGGTGCTTTGAGCATTCCCTGTGAGACCAGTATTAGTTTCCGCTACACCTCTGCAGGCTCAGTTTATTCCTTGGACCTTCACATTGACGATGAAACACGGAAATGGCATCGGAATTAAATAGAGACAATGCCGCCTTAAGTACAAGAATAGAGACTCTTCTTACAGTCGGTGTTTTTAGCATTCCCTGTGAGACCAGTAATAGTATCCGATACAACACTGCAGGTTCAATGTATTCCTTGGACATTCACATTGACGATGAAACACAGAAATGGCATCGGAATTAAATACAAAAGGCACAATATCGCCTTAAGTACAAGAATAGAGACTCTTCTTACAGTCGGTGCTTTGAGCATTCCCTGTGTGACCAGTATTAGTTTCCGCTACACCTCTGCAGGTTCAGTTTATTCCTTGGACCTTCACATTGACGATGAAACACAGAAATCGCATCGGAATTAAATACAAAAGGCACAATGCCGCCTTAAGTACAAGAATTGAGACTCTTCTTACAGTCGGTGCTTTGAGCATTCCCTGTGAGACCAGTAATAGTATCCGATACACCACTGCAGGTTCAATGGATTCGTTGGACCTTCACATTGACGATGAAACACAGAAATGGCATCGGAATTAAATACAAATGGCACAATGCCGCCTTAAGTACAAGAATAGAGACTCTTCTTACCGTCGGTGCTTTGAGCATTCCCATTGAGACCAGTATTAGTTTCCGCTACACCTCTGCAGGTTCCCTTTATTCCTTGGACCTTCACATTGACGATGAAACACAGAAATGGCAACGGAATTAAATACAAAAGGCACAATGCCGCCTTAAGTACAAGAATATAGACTCTTCTTACAGTCGGTGCTTTAAGCACTCCCTGTGAGACCAGTATTAGTTTCCGCTACACCTCTGCAGGTTCAGTTTATTCCTTGGACCCTCACATTGACGATGAAACACAGAAATGGCATCGGAATTAAATACAAAAGGCACAATGCCGCCTTAAGTACGAGAATAGAGACTCTTCTTACAGTCGGTGCTTTGAGCATTCCCTGTGAGACCAGTAGTAGCACCCGATACACCACAGCAGGTTCAATGTATTCCTTGGACACACTCACAGACGATGAAACACAGAAATCGCATCGGAATTAAATACAAAAGGCACAATATCTCCTTAAGTACAAGAATAGAGACTCTTCTTACAGTCGGTGCTTTGAGCATTCCCTGTGAGACCAGTATTAGTTTCCGCTACACCTCTGCAGGTTCAGTTTATTCCTTGGACCTTCACATTGACGATGAAACACAGAAATCGCATCGGAATTAAATACAAAAGGCACAATGCCGCTTTAAGTACACGAATAGAGACTCTTCTTACAGTCGGTGCTTTGAGCATTCCCTGTGAGACCAGTAATAGTATCCGATACACCACTGCAGGTTCAATGCATTGCTTGGACCTTCACATTGACGATGAAACACAGAATTGGTATCGGAATTAAATACAAAAGGCACAATGCCGCCTTAAGTACAAGAATAGAGACTCTTCTTACAGTCGGTGCTTTGAGCATTCCCTGTGAGACCAGTATTAGTATCCGATACTCCACTACAGGTTCAATGTATTCCTTGGACCTTCACATTGACGATGAAACACAGAAATGGCATCTGAATTAAATACAAAAGGCACAATGCCGCCATAAGTACAAGAAAAGAGACTCTTCTTACAGTCGGTGCTTTGAGCATTCCCTATGAGACCAGTAATAGTATCCGATACACCACTGGAGGTTCAATGAATTCCTTGGACATTCACATTGACGATGAAACACTGAAATTACATCGGAATTAAATACAAAAGGCACAATGCCGCCTTAAGTACAAGAATATAGACTCTTCTTACAGTCGGTGTTTAAGCTCTCCCTGTGAGACCAGTATTAGTTTCCGCTACACCTCTGCAGGTTCAGTTTATTCCTTGGACCCTCACATTGACGATGAAACACAGAAATGGCATCGGAATTAAATACAAAAGGCACAATGCCGCCTTAAGTACGAGAATAGAGACTCTTCTTACAGTCGGTGCTTTGAGCATTCCCTGTGAGACCAGTAGTAGTACCCGATACACCACTGCAGGTTCAATGTATTCCTTGGACACACTCATTGACGATGAAACACAGAAATCGCATCGGAATTAAATACAAAATGCACATTCCGCCTTAAGTACAAGAATAGAGACTCTTCTTACAGTCGGTGCTTTGAGCATTCCCTGTGAGACCAGTATTAGTTTCCGCTACACCTCTGCAGGTTCTGTTTATTCCTTGGACCTTCACATTGACGATGAAACACAGAAATGGCATCGGAATTAAATACAAAAGGCACAATGCCGCCTTAAGTACAAGAATAGAGACTCATCTTACTGTCGGTACTTTGAGCATTCCCTGTTAGACCAGTAATAGTATCCGATACACCACTGCAGATTCAATGTATTCCTTGGACCTTCACATTGACGATGAAACACAGGAAGCGCATCGGAATTAAATACAAAAGGCACAATGCCGCCTTAAGTACAAGAATAGAGACTCTTCTTACAGTCGGTGCTTTGAACATTCCCTGTGAGACCAGTAATAGTATCCGATACACCACTGCAGGTTCAGTTTATTCCTTGGACCTTCACATTGACGATGAAACACAGAAATCGCATCGGAATTAAATACAAAAGGCACAATGCCGCTTTAAGTACACGAATAGAGACTCTTCTTACAGTCGGTGCTTTGAGCATTCCCTGTGAGACCAGTAATAGTATCCGATACACCACTGCAGGTTCAATGCATTCCTTGGACCTTCACATTGACGATGAAACACAGAATTGGCATCGGAATTAAATACAAAAGGCACAATGCCGCCTTAAGTACAGGAATAGAGACTCTTCTTACAGTCGGTGCTTTGAGCATTCCCTGTGAGACCAGTATTAGTATCCGATACTCCACTACAGGTTCAATGTATTCCTTGGACCTTCACATTGACGATGAAACACAGAAATGGCATCTGAATTAAATACAAAAGGCACGATGCCGCCATAAGTACAAGAAAAGAGACTCTTCTTACAGTCGGTGCTTTGAGCATTCCCTGTGAGACCAGTAATAGTATCCGATACACCACTGGAGGTTCAATGAATTCCTTGGACATTCACATTGACGATGAAACACTGAAATTACATCGGAATTAAATACAAAAGGCACAATGCCGCCTTAAGTACAAGAATAGAGACTCTTCTTACCGTCGTTGCTTTGAGCATTCCCTGTGAGACCAGTATTAGTATCCGATACACCACTACAGGTTCAATGTATTCCTTGGACCTTCACATTGACGATGTAACACAGAAATGGCATCTGAATTAAATACAAAAGGCACAATGCCGCCTTAAGTACAAGAAAAGAGACTCTTCTTACAGTCGGTGCTTTGAGCATTCCCTGTGAGACCAGTAATAGTATCCGATACACCACTGGAGGTTCAATGAATTCCTTGGACATTCACATTGACGATGAAACACTGAAATTACATCGGAATTAAATACAAAAGGCACAATGTCGCCTTAAGTACAAGAATAGAGACTCTTCTTACAGTTGGTGCTTTGAGCACTCCCTGTGAGACCTGTATTAGTTTCCGCTACACCTCTGCAGGTTCAGTTTATTCCTTGGACCTTCACATTGACGATGAAACACAGAAATGGCAACGGAATTAAATACAAAAAGCACAATGCCAACTTAAGTACAAGAATATAGACTCTTCTTACAGTCGGTGCTTTGAGCATTCCCTGTGAGACCAGTATTAGTTTCCGCTACACCTCTGCAGGTTCAGTTCATTCCTTGGACCTTCACATTGACGATGAAACACAGAAATGGCATTGGAATTAAATACAAAAGGCACAGTGCCGCCTTAAGTACAAGAATAGAGACTCTTATTACAGTCGGTGCTTTGAGCATTCCCTGTGAGACCAGTAATAGTATCCGATACACCACTGCAGGTTCAATGTATTCGTTGGACATACTCATTGACGATGAAACACAGAAATCGCATCGGAATTAAATTCAAAAGGCACAATGCCGCCTTAAGTACAAGAATAGAGACTCTTCTTACAGTCGGTGCTTTGAACATTCCCTGTGAGACCAGTAATAGTATCCGATACACCACTGCAGGTTCAATGTATTCCTTGGACCTTCACATTGACGATGAAACACAGAAATGGCATCGTAATTAAAGACTAAAGGCACAATGCCGCCTTAAGTGCAAGAATAGAGACTCTTCTTACAGTCGGTGCTTTGAGCTTTCCCTGTGAGACCAGTATTAGTTTCCGCTACACCTCTGCAGGTTCAGTTTATTCCTTGGACCTTCACATTGACGATGAAACACAGAAATGGCATCGGAATTAAATACAAAAGGCATAATGCCGCCTTAAGTACAAGAATAGAGAATCTTCTGACAGTCGGTGCTTTGAGCATTCCCTGTGAGACCAGTATTAGTTTCCGCTACACCTCTGCAGGTTCAGTTTATTCCTTGGACCATCACATTGACGATGAAACACAGAAATGGCATCGGAATTAAATAAAAAAGGCACAATGCCGCCTTAAGTACAAGAATAGAGACTCCTCTTACAGTCGGTGCTTTGAGCATTCCCTGTGAGACCAGTAAAAGTATCCGACACACCACTGCAGGTTCAATGTATTCCTTGGACCTTCACATTGACGATGAAACACAGAAATCGCATCGGAATTAAATACAAAAGGCACAATGCCGCTTTAAGTACACGAATAGAGACTCTTCTTACAGTCGGTGCTTTGAGCATTCCCTGTGAGACCAGTAATAGTATCCGATACACCACTGCAGGTTCTATGTATTCCTTGGACCTTCACATTGACGATGAAACACAGAATTGGCATCGGAATTAAATACAAAAGGCACAATGCCACCTTAAGTACAAGAATAGGGACTCTTCTTCAGTCGGTGCTTTGAGCATTCCCTGTGAGACCAGTAACAGTATCCGATACTCCACTACAGGTTCAATGTATTCCTTGGACCTTAACATTGACGATGAAACACAGAAATGGCATCTGAATTAAATACAAAAGGCACAATGCCACCTTAAGTACAAGAAAAGAGACTCTTCTTACAGTCGGTGCTTTGAGCATTCCCTGTGAGACCAGTAATAGTATCCGATACACCACTGGAGGTTCAATGAATTCCTTGGACATTCACATTGACGATGAAACACTGAAATTACATCGGAATTAAATACAAAAGGCACAATGCCGCCTTAAGTACAAGAATAGAGACTCTTCTTACCGTCGGTGCTTTGAGCATTCCCTGTGAGACCAGTATTAGTTTCCGCTACACCTCTGCAGGTTCAGTTTATTCCTTGGACCTTCACATTGACGATGAACCACAGAAATGGCAACGGAATTAAATACAAAAGGCACAATGCCGACTTAAGTACAAGAATATAGACTCTTCTTACAGTCGGTGCTTTGAGCATTCCCTGTGAGACCAGTATTAGTTTCCGCTACACCTCTGCAGGTTCAGTTTATTCCTTGGACCTTCACATTGACGATGAAACACAGAAATGGAATCGGAATTAAATACAAAACGCACAATGCCGCCTTAAGTACAAGAATAGAGACTCTTCTTACCGTCGGTGCTTTGAGCATTCCCTGTGAGACCAGTATTAGTTTCCGTTACACCTCTGCAGGTTCAGTTTATTCCTTGGACCTTCACATTTACGATGAGACACAGTAATGGCATCGGAATTAAATACAAAAGGCACAATGCCGCCTTAAGTACAAGAATAGAGACTCTTGTTACAGTCGGTGCTTTGAGCATTCCCTGTGTGACCAGTATTAGTTTCCGCTACACCTCTCCAGGTTCAGTTTATTCCTTGGACTTTCACATTGACGATGAAACACAGAAATGGCATCGGAATTAAATACAAAAGGCACAATGCCGCCTTAAGTACAAGAATAGAGACTCTTCTTACAGTCGGTGCTTTGAGCATTCCCTGTGAGACCAGTAATAGTATCCGATACACCACTGCAGGTTCAGTTTATTCCTTGGACCTTCACATTGACAATGAAACACAGAAATGAAATCGGAATTAAATACAAAAGGCACAATATCGCCTTAAGTACAAGAATAGAGACTCTTCTTACAGTCGGTGCTTTGAGCATTCCCTGTGAGACCAGTATTAGTTTCCGCTACACCTCTGCAGGGTCAGTTTATTCCTTGGACCTTCACATTGACGATGAGACACAGAAATCGCATCGGAATTAAATACAAAAGGCGCAATGCCGCTTTAAGTACACGAATAGAGACTCTTCTTACAGTAGGTGCTTTGAGCATTCCCTGTGAGACCAGTAATAGTATCCGATACACCACTGCAGGTTCAATGTATTCCTTGGACCTTCACATTGACGATGAAACACAGAATTGGCATCGGAATTAAATAACAAAAGGCACAATGCCGCCTTAAGTACAAGAATAGAGACTCTTCTTACAGTCGGTGCTTTGAGCATTCCCTGTGAGACCAGTATTAGTATCCGATACTCCACTACAGGTTCAATGTATTCCTTGGACCTTCACATTGACGATGAAACAAAGAAATGGCATCTGAATTAAATACAAAAAGCACAATGCCGCCTTAAGTACAAGAATATAGACTCTTCCTACAGTCGGTGCTTTGAGCATTCCCTGTGAGACCAGTAATAGTATCCGATACACCACTGCAGGTTCAATGTATTCCTTGGACCTTCACATTGACGATGAAACACAGAAATGGCATCGTAATTAAATACAAAATCACAATGCCGCCTTAAGTGCAAGAATAGAGACTCTTCTTACAGTCCTTGCTTTGAGCTTTCCCTGTGAGTCCAGTATTAGTTTCCGCTACACCTCTGCAGGTTCAGTTTATTCCTTGGACCTTCACATTGACGATGAAACACAGAAAAGGCATCGGAATTAAATACAAAAGGCACAATGCCGCCTTAAGTACAAGAATTGAGAATCTTCTGACAGTCGGTGCTTTGAGCATTCCCTGTGAGTCCAGTATTAGTTTCCGCTAAACCTCTGCAGGTTCAGTTTATTCCTTGGACCTTCACATTGACGATGAAACACAGAAATGGCATCGGAATTAAATACAAAAGGCACAATGCCGCCTTAAGTACAAGAATAGAGACTCCTCTTACAGTCGGTGCTTTGAGCATTCCCTGTGAGACCAGTAAAAGTATCCGATACACCACTGCAGGTTCAATGTATTCCTTGGGCCTTCACATTGACGATGAAACACAGAAATCGCATCGGAATTAAATACAAAAGGCACAATGCCGCCTTAATTACAAGAATAGAGACTCTTCTTACAGTCGGTGCTTTGAGCATTCCCTGTGAGACCAGTAATAGTATCCGATACACCACTGCAGGTTCAATGTATTCCTTGGACCTTCACATTGACGATGAAACACAGAAATGGCATCGGAATTAAATACAAAAGGCACAATGCCGCCTTAAGTACAAGAATAGAGACTCTTCTTACAGTCGGTGCTTTGAGCATTCCCTGTGAGACCAGTATTAGTTTCCGCTACACCTCTGCAGGTCCAGTTTATTCCTTGGACCTTCACATTGACGATGAAACACAGAAATGGCATCGGAATTAAATACAAAAGGCACAATGTCGCCTTAAGTACAAGAATAGAGACTCCTCTTACAGTCGGTGCTTTGAGCATTCCCTGTGAGACCAGTAACAGTATCCGATACACCACTGCAGGTTCAATGTATTCCTTGGGCCTTCACATTGACGATGAAACACAGAAATCGCATCGGAATTAAATACAAAAGGCACAATGCCGCCTTAATTACAAGAAAGAGACTCTTCTTACAGTCGGTGCTTTGAGCATTCCCTGTGAGACCAGTAATAGTATCCGATACACCACTGCAGGTTCAGTTTATTCCTTGGACCTTCACATTGACGATGAAACACAGAATTGGCATCGGAATTAAATACAAAAGGCACAATGCCGCCTTAAGTACAAGAATAGAGACTCTTCTTACAGTCGGTGCTTTGAGCATTCCCTGTGAGACCAGTATTAGTATCCGATACTCCACTACAGGTTCAATGTATTCCTTGGACCTTCACAATGACGATGAAACACAGAAATGGCATCTGAATTAAATACAAAAGGCACAATGCCGCCTTAAGTACAAGAAAAGAGACTCTTCTTACAGTCGGTGCTTTGAGCATTCCCTGTGAGACCAGTAATAGTATCCGATACACCACTGGAGGTTCAATGAATTCCTTGGACATTCACATTGACGATGAAACACTGAAATTACATCGGAATTAAATACAAAAGGCACAATTCCGCCTTAAGTACAAGAATAGAGACTCTTCTTACCGTCGGTGCTTTGAGCACTCCCTGTGAGACCTGTATTAGTTTCCGCTACACCTCTGCAGGTTCAGTTTATTCCTTGGACCTTCACATTGACGATGAAACACAGAAATGGCAACGGAATTAAATACAAAAAGCACAATGCCAACTTAAGTACAAGTATATAGACTCTTCTTACAGTCGGTGCTTTGAGCATTCCCTGTGAGACCAGTATTAGTTTCCGCTTTACCTCTGCAGGTTCAGTTCATTACTTGGACCTTCACATTGACGATGAAACACAGAAATGGCATCGGAATTAAATACAAAAGGCACAGTGCCGCCTTAAGTACAAGAATAGAGACTCTTCTTACAGTCGGTGCTTTGAGCATTCCCTGTGAGACCAGTAATAGTATCCGATACACCACTGCAGGTTCAATGTATTCGTTGGACATACTCATTGACGATGAAACACAGAAATCGCATCGGAATTAAATACAAAAGGCACAATGCCGCCTTAAGTACAAGAATAGAGACTCTTCTTACAGTCGGTGCTTTGAACATTCCCTGTGAGACCAGTAATAGTATCCGATACACCACTGCAGGTTCAATGTATTCCTTGGACCTTCACATTGACGATGAAACACAGAAATGGCATCGTAATTAAATACAAAAGGCACAATGCCGCCTTAAGTGCAAGAATAGAGACTCTTCTTACAGTCGGTGCTTTGAGCTTTCCCTGTGAGACCAGTATTAGTTTCCGCTACACCTCTGCAGGTTCAGTTTATTCCTTGGACCTTCACATTGACGATGAAACACAGAAATGGCATCGGAATTAAATACAAAAGGCACAATGCCGCCTTAAGTACAAGAATAGAGAATCTTCTGACAGTCGGTGCTTTGAGCATTCCCTGTGAGACCAGTATTAGTTTCCACTACACCTCTGCAGGTTCAGTTTATTCCTTGGACCTTCACATTGACGATGAAACACAGAAATGGCATCGGAATTAAATACAAAAGGCACAATGCCGCCTTAAGTACAAGAATAGAGACTCCTCTTACAGTCGGTGCTTTGAGCATTCCCTGTGAGACCAGTAAAAGTATCCGATACACCACTGCAGGTTCAATGTATTCCTTGGGCCTTCACATTGGCGATGAAACACAGAAATCGCATCGGAATTAAATACAAAAGGCACAATGCCGCTTTAAGTACACGAATAGGGCCTCTTCTTACAGTCGGTGCTTTGAGCATTCCCTGTGAGACCAGTAATAGTATCCGATAAACCACTGCTGGTTCAATGTATTCCTTGGACCTTCACATTGACGATGAAACACAGAATTGGCATCGGAATTAAATACAAAAGGCACAATGCCGCCTTAAGTGCAAGAATAGGGACTCTTCTACAGTCGGTGCTTTGAGCATTCCCTGTGAGACCAGTAATAGTATCCGATACTCCACTACAGGTTCAATGTATTCCTTGGACCTTCACATTGACGATGAAACACAGAAATGGCATCGTAATTAAATACAAAAGGCACAATGCCGCCTTAAGTGCAAAGATTGAGACTCTTCTTACAGTCCTTGCTTTGAGCTTTCCCTGTGAGTCCAGTATTAGTTTCCGCTACACCTCTGCAGGTTCAGTTTATTCCTTGGACCTTCACCTTGACGATGAAACACAGAAAAGGCATCGGAATTAAATACAAAAGGCACAATGCCGCCTTAAGTACAAGAATTGAGAATCTTCTGACAGTCGGTGCTCTGAGCAACCCCTGTGAGACCAGTATTAGTTTCCGCTAAACCTCTGCAGGTTCAGTTTATTCCTTGGACCTTCACATTGACGATGAAACACAGAAATGGCATCGGAATTAAATACAAAAGGCACAATGCCGCCTTAAGTACAAGAATATAGACTCTTCTTACAGTCGGTGCTTTGAGCATTCCCTGTGAGACCAGTATTAGTTTCCGCTACACCTCTGCAGGTTCAGTTTATTCCTTGGACCTTCACATTGACGATGAAACACAGAAATGGAATCGGAATTAAATACAAAACGCACAATGCCGCCTTAAGTACAAGAATAGAGACTCTTCTTACTGTCGGTGCTTTGAGCATTCCCTGTGAGACCAGTATTAGTTTCCGTTACACCTCTGCAGGTTCAGTTTATTCCTTGGTCCTTCACATTTACGATGTGACACAGTAATGGCATCGGAATTAAATACAAAAGGCACAATGCCGCCTTAAGTACAAGAATAGAGACTCTTGTTACAGTCGGTGCTTTGAGCATTCCCTGTGTGACCAGTATTAGTTTCCGCTACACCTCTTCAGGTTCAGTTTATTCCTTGGACCTTCACATTGACGATGAAACACAGAAATGGCATCGGAATTAAATACAAATGGCACAATGCCGCCTTAAGTACAAGAATAGAGACTCTTCTTACAGTCGGTGCTTTGAGCATTCCCTGTGAGACCAGTATTAGTTTCCGCCACACCTCTGCAGGTTCAGTTTATTCCTTGGACCTTCACATTGACGATGAGACACAGAAATCGCATCGGAATTAAATACAAAAGGCGCAATGCCGCTTTAAGTACACGAATAGAGACTCTTCTTACAGTCGGTGCTTTGAGCATTCCCTGTGAGACCAGTAATAGTATCCGATACACCACTGCAGGTTCAATGTATTCCTTGGACCTTCACATTGACGATGAAACACAGAATTGGCATCGGAATTAAATACAAAAGGCACAATGCCGCCTTAAGTACAAGAATAGACACTCTTCTTACAGTCGGTGCTTTGAGCATTCCCTGTGAGACCAGTATTAGTATCCGATACTCCACTACAGGTTCAATGTATTCCTTGGACCTTCACATTGACGATGAAACCCAGAAATGGCATCTGAATTAAATACAAAAGGCACAATGCCGCCTTAAGTACAAGAAAAGAGACTCTTCTTACAGTCGGTGCTTTGAGCATTCCCTGTGAGACCAGTAATAGTAATCGATACACCACTGGAGGTTCAATGAATTCCTTGGACATTCACATTGACGATGAAACACTGAAATTACATCGGAATTAAATACAAAAGGCACAATGCCGCCTTAAGTACAAGAATAGAGACTCTTCTTACCGTCGGTGCTTTGAGCATTCCCTGTTAGACCAGTGTTAGTTTCCGCTACACCTCTGCAGGTTCAGTTTATTCCTGGGACCTTCACATTGACGATGAAACACAGAAATGGCAACGGAATTAAATACAAAAAGCACAATGCCGCCTTAAGTACAAGAATATAGACTCTTCTTACAGTCGGTGCTTTGAGCATTCCCTGTGAGACCAGTAATAGTATCCAATACACCACTGCAGGTTCAATGTATTCCTTGGACCTTCACATTGACGATGAAACACAGAAATGGCATCGTAATTAAATACAAAAGGCACAATGCCGCCTTAAGTGCAAGAATAGAGACTCTTCTTACAGTCCTTGCTTTGAGCTTTCCCTGTGAGTCCAGTATTAGTTTCCGCTACACCTCTGCAGGTTCAGTTTATTCCTTGGACCTTCACATTGACGATGAAACACAGAAAAGGCATCGGAAATAAATACAAAAGGCACAATGCCGCCTTAAGTACAAGAATTGAGAATCTTCTGACAGTCGGTGCTTTGAGCATTCCCTGTGAGACCAGTATTAGTTTCCGCTAAACCTCTGCAGGTTCAGTTTATTCCTTGGACCTTCACATTGACGATGAAACACAGAAATGGCATCGGAATTAAATACAAAAGGCACAATGCCGCCTTAAGTACAAGAATAGAGACTCCTCTTACAGTCGGTGCTTTGAGCATTCCCTGTGAGACCAGTAAAAGTATCCGATACACCACTGCAGGTTCAATGTATTGCTTGGGCCTTCACATTGACGATGAAACACAGAAATCGCATCGGAATTAAATACAAAAGGCACAATGCCGCCTTAATTACAAGAATAGAGACTCTTCTTACAGTCGGTGCTTTGAGCATTCCCTATGAGACCAGTAATAGTGTCCGATACACCACTGCAGGTTCAATGTATTCCTTGGACCTTCACATTGACGATGAAACACAGAAATGGCATCGGAATTAAATTCAAAAGGCACAATGCCGCCTTAAGTACAAGAATAGAGACTCTTCTTACAGTCGGTGCTTTGAGCATACCCTGTGAGACCAGTAATAGTATCCGATAAACAACTGCAGGTTCAATGTATTCCTTGGACCTTCACATTGACGATGAAACACAGAATTGGCATCGGAATTAAATACAAAAGGCACAATGCCGCCTTAAGTACAAGAATAGGGACTCTTCTTCAGTCGGTGCTTTGAGCATTCCCTGTGAGACCAGTAATAGTATCCGATATTCCACTACAGGTTCAATGTATTCCTTGGACCTTCACATTGACGATGAAACACAGAAATGGCATCGTAGTTAAATACAAAAGGCACAATGCCGCCTTAAGTGCAAGAATAGAGACTCTTCTTAAAGTCCTTGCTTTGAGCTTTCCCTGTGAGTCCAGTATTAGTTTCCGCTACACCTCTGCAGGTTCAGTTTATTCCTTGGACCTTCACATTGACGATGAAACACAGAAAAGGCATCGGAATTAAATACAAAAGGCACAATGCCGCCTTAAGTACAAGAATTGAGAATCTTCTGACAGTCGGTGCTCTGAGCATTCCCTGTGAGACCAGTATTAGTTTCCGCTAAACCTCTGCAGGTTCAGTTTATTCCTTGGACCTTCACATTGACGATGAAACACAGAAATGGCATCGGAATTAAATACAAAAGGCACAATGCCGCCTTAAGTACAAGATTATAGACTCTTCTTACAGTCGGTGCTTTGAGCATTCCCTGTGAGACCAGTATTAGTTTCCGCTACACCTCTGCAGGTTCAGTTTATTCCTTGGACCTTCACATTGACGATGAAACACAGAAATGGAATCGGAATTAAATACAAAACGCACAATGCCGCCTTAAGTACAAGAGTAGAGACTCTTCTTACCGTCGGTGCTTTGAGCATTCCCTGTGAGACCAGTATTAGTTTCCGTTACACCTCTGCAGGTTCAGTTTATTCCTTGGACCTTCACATTTACGATGAGACACAGTAATGGCATCGGAATTAAATACAAAAGGCACAATGCCGCCTTAAGTACAAGAATAGAGACTCTTGTTACAGTCGGTGTTTTGAGCATTCCCTGTGTGACCAGTATTAGTTTCCGCTACACCTCTCCAGGTTCAGTTTATTCCTTGGACCTTCACATTGACGATGAAACACAGAAATGGCATCGGAATTAAATACAAAAGGCACAATGCCGCCATAAGTACAAGAATAGAGACTCTTCTTACAGTCGGTGCTTTGAGCATTCCCTGTGAGACCAGTAATAGTATCCGATACACCACTGCAGGTTCAGTTTATTCCTTAAACCTTCACATTGACGATGAAACACAGAAATGAAATCGGAATCAAATACAAAAGGCACAATATCGCCGTAAGTACAAGAATAGAGACTCTTCTTACAGTCGGTGCTTTGAGCATTCCCTGTGAGACCAGTATTAGTTTCCGCTACACCTCTGCAGGTCCAGTTTATTCCTTGGACCTTCACATTGACGATGAGACACAGAAATCGCATCGGAATTAAATACAAAAGGCGCAATGCCGCTTTAAGTACACGAATAAAGACTCTTCTTACAGTCGGTGCTTTGAGCATTCCCTGTGAGACCAGTAATAGTATCCGATACACCACTGCAGGTTCACTGTATTCCTTGGACCTTCACATTGACGATGAAACACAGAATTGGCATCGGAATTAAATACAAAAGGCACAATGCCGCCTTAAGTACAAGAATAGAGACTCTTCTTACTGTCGGTGCTTTGAGCATTCCCTGTGAGACCAGTATTAGTATCGATACTCCACTACAGGTTCAATGTATTCCTTGGACCTTCACATTGACGATGAAACACAGAAATGTCATCTGAATTAAATACAAAAGGCACAATGGCGCCTTAAGTACAAGAAAAGAGACTCTTCTTACAGTCGGTGCTTTGAGCATTCCCTGTGAGACCAGTAATAGTAATCGATACACCACTGGAGGTTCAATGAATTCCTTGGACATTCACATTGACGATGAAACACTGAAATTACATCGGAATTAAATACAAAAGGCACAATGCGGCCTTAAGTACAAGAATAGAGACTCTTCTTACCGTTGGTGCTTTGAGCATTCCCTGTTAGACCAGTATTAGTTTCCGCTACACCTCTGCAGATTCAGTTTATTCCTTGGACCTTCACATTGACGATGAAACACAGAAATGGCAACGGAATTAAATACAAAAAGCACAATGCCGCCTTAAGTACAAGAATATAGACTCTTCTTACAGTCGCTGCTTTGAGCATTCCCTGTGAGACCAGTATTAGTTTCCGCTAAACCTCTGCAGGTTCAGTTTATTCCTTGGACCTTCACATTGACGATGAAACACAGAAATGGCATCGGAATTAAATACAAAAGGCACAATGCCGCCTTAAGTACAAGAATAGAGACTCCTCTTACAGTCGGTGCTTTGAGCATTCCCTGTGAGACCAGTAAAAGTATCCGATACACCACTGCAGGTTCAATGTATTGCTTGGGCCTTCACATTGACGATGAAACACAGAAATCGCATCGGAATTAAATACAAAAGGCACAATGCCGCCTTAATTACAAGAATAGAGACTCTTCTTACAGTCGGTGCTTTGAGCATTCCCTATGAGACCAGTAATAGTATCCGATACACCACTGCAGGTTCAATGTATTCCTTGGACCTTCACATTGACGATGAAACACAGAAATGGCATCGGAATTAAATTCAAAAGGCACAATGCCGCCTTAAGTACAAGAATAGAGACTCTTCTTACAGTCGGTGCTTTGAGCATACCCTGTGAGACCAGTAATAGTATCCGATAAACCACTGCAGGTTCAATGTATTCCTTGGACCTTCACATTGACGATGAAACACAGAATTGGCATCGGAATTAAATACAAAAGGCACAATGCCGCCTTAAGTACAAGAATAGGGACTCTTCTTCAGTCGGTGCTTTGAGCATTCCCTGTGAGACCAGTAATAGTATCCGATATTCCACTACAGGTTCAATGTATTCCTTGGACCTTCACATTGACGATGAAACACAGAAATGGCATCGTAGTTAAATACAAAAGGCACAATGCCGCCTTAAGTGCAAGAATAGAGACTCTTCTTAAAGTCCTTGCTTTGAGCTTTCCCTGTGAGTCCAGTATTAGTTTCCGCTACACCTCTGCAGGTTCAGTTTATTCCTTGGACCTTCACATTGACGATGAAACACAGAAAAGGCATCGGAATTAAATACAAAAGGCACAATGCCGCCTTAAGTACAAGAATTGAGAATCTTCTGACAGTCGGTGCTCTGAGCATTCCCTGTGAGACCAGTATTAGTTTCCGCTAAACCTCTGCAGGTTCAGTTTATTCCTTGGACCTTCACATTGACGATGAAACACAGAAATGGCATCGGAATTAAATACAAAAGGCACAATGCCGCCTTAAGTACAAGATTATAGACTCTTCTTACAGTCGGTGCTTTGAGCATTCCCTGTGAGACCAGTATTAGTTTCCGCTACACCTCTGCAGGTTCAGTTTATTCCTTGGACCTTCACATTGACGATGAAACACAGAAATGGAATCGGAATTAAATACAAAACGCACAATGCCGCCTTAAGTACAAGAGTAGAGACTCTTCTTACCGTCGGTGCTTTGAGCATTCCCTGTGAGACCAGTATTAGTTTCCGTTACACCTCTGCAGGTTCAGTTTATTCCTTGGACCTTCACATTTACGATGAGACACAGTAATGGCATCGGAATTAAATACAAAAGGCGCAATGCCGCCTTAAGTACAAGAATAGAGACTCTTGTTACAGTCGGTGTTTTGAGCATTCCCTGTGTGACCAGTATTAGTTTCCGCTACACCTCTCCAGGTTCAGTTTATTCCTTGGACCTTCACATTGACGATGAAACACAGAAATGGCATCGGAATTAAATACAAAAGGCACAATGCCGCCATAAGTACAAGAATAGAGACTCTTCTTACAGTCGGTGCTTTGAGCATTCCCTGTGAGACCAGTAATAGTATCCGATACACCACTGCAGGTTCAGTTTATTCCTTAAACCTTCACATTGACGATGAAACACAGAAATGAAATCGGAATCAAATACAAAAGGCACAATATCGCCGTAAGTACAAGAATAGAGACTCTTCTTACAGTCGGTGCTTTGAGCATTCCCTGTGAGACCAGTATTAGTTTCCGCTACACCTCTGCAGGTCCAGTTTATTCCTTGGACCTTCACATTGACGATGAGACACAGAAATCGCATCGGAATTAAATACAAAAGGCGCAATGCCGCTTTAAGTACACGAATAAAGACTCTTCTTACAGTCGGTGCTTTGAGCATTCCCTGTGAGACCAGTAATAGTATCCGATACACCACTGCAGGTTCAATGTATTCCTTGGACCTTCACATTGACGATGAAACACAGAATTGGCATCGGAATTAAATACAAAAGGCACAATGCCGCCTTAAGTACAAGAATAGAGACTCTTCTTACAGTCGGTGCTTTGAGCATTCCCTGTGAGACCAGTATTAGTATCGATACTCCACTACAGGTTCAATGTATTCCTTGGACCTTCACATTGACGATGAAACACAGAAATGTCATCTGAATTAAATACAAAAGGCACAATGGCGCCTTAAGTACAAGAAAAGAGACTCTTCTTACAGTCGGTGCTTTGAGCATTCCCTGTGAGACCAGTAATAGTAATCGATACACCACTGGAGGTTCAATGAATTCCTTGGACATTCACATTGACGATGAAACACTGAAATTACATCGGAATTAAATACAAAAGGCACAATGCGGCCTTAAGTACAAGAATAGAGACTCTTCTTACCGTTGGTGCTTTGAGCATTCCCTGTTAGACCAGTATTAGTTTCCGCTACACCTCTGCAGATTCAGTTTATTCCTTGGACCTTCACATTGACGATGAAACACAGAAATGGCAACGGAATTAAATACAAAAAGCACAATGCCGCCTTAAGTACAAGAATATAGACTCTTCTTACAGTCGCTGCTTTGAGCATTCCCTGTGAGACCAGTAATAGTATCCAATACACCACTGCAGGTTCAATGTATTCCTTGGACCTTCACATTGACGATGAAACACAGAAATGGCATCGTAATTAAATACAAAAGGCACAATGCCGCCTTAAGTGCAAGAATAGAGACTCTTCTTACAGTCCTTGCTTTGAGCTTTCCCTGTGAGTGCAGTATTAGTTTCCGCTACACCTCTGCAGGTTCAGTTTATTCCTTGGACCTTCACATTGACGATGAAACACAGAAATCGCGTCGGAATTAAATACAAAAGGCACAATGCCGCCTTAAGTACAAGAATTGAGAATCTTCTGACAGTCGGTGCTTTGAGCATTCCCTGTGAGACCAGTATTAGTTTCCGCTAAACCTCTGCAGGTTCAGTTTATTCCTTGGACCTTCACATTGACGATGAAACACAGAAATGGCATCGGAATTAAATACAAAAGGCACAATGCCGCCTTAAGTACAAGAATAGAGACTCCTCTTACAGTCGGTGCTTTGAGCATTCCCTGTGAGACCAGTAAAAGTATCCGAAACACCACTGCAGGTTCAATGAATTCCTTGGGCCTTCACATTGACGATGAAACACAGAAATCGCATCGGAATTAAATACAAAAGGCACAATGCCGCCTTAATTACAAGAATAGAGACTCTTCTTACAGTCGGTGCTTTGAGCATTCCCTGTGAGACCAGTAATAGTATCCGATACACCACTGCAGGTTCAATGTATTCCTTGGACCTTCACATTGACGATGAAACACAGAAATGGCATCGGAATTAAATTCAAAAGGCACAATGCCGCCTTAAGTACAAGAATAGAGACTCTTCTTACAGTAGGTGCTTTGAGCATTCCCTGTGAGACCAGTAATAGTATCCGATACACCACTGCAGGTTCAATGTATTCCTTGGACCTTCACATTGACGATGATACACAGAAATGGCATCGGAATTAAATACAAGAGGCACAATGCTGCCTTAAGTACAAGAAAAGAGACTCTTCTTACAGTCGGTGTTTGAGCATTCCCTGTGAGACCAGTATTAGTTTCCACTACACCTCTGCAGGTTCAGTTTATTCCTTGGACCTTCACATTGACGATGAAACACAGAAATGGCATCGGAATTAAATACAAAAGGCACAATGCCGCCTTAAGTACAAGAATAGAGACTCTTCTTACTGTCGGTGCTTTCAACATTCCGTGTGAGACCAGTAATAGTATCCGATACACCACTGGAGGTTCAATGTATTCCTTGGACCTTCACATTGACGATGAAACACAGAAATGGCATCGGAATTAAATACAAAAGGCACAATGCCGCCTTAAGTACAAGAATAGAGACTCTTCTTACAGTCGGTGCTTTGAGCATTCCCTGTGAGACCAGTATTAGTTTCCGCTACACCTCTGCATGTTCAGTTAATTCCTTGGACCTTCACATTGACGATGAAACACAGAAATGGCATCGGAATTAAATACAAAATGAACAATACCGCCTTAAGTACAAGAATAGAGACTCTTCTTACAGTCGGTGCTTTGAGCATTCCCTGTGAGACCAGTATTAGTTTCCGCTACACCTCTGCAGGTTCAGTTTATTCCTTGGACCTTCACATTGACGATGAAACACAGAAATGGCAACAGAATTAAATACAAAAGGCACAATGCCGCCTTATGTACAAGAATAGAGAATCTTCTGACAGTCGGTGCTTTGAGCATTCCCTGTGAGACCAGTATTAGTATCCGCTACACCTCTGCTGGTTCAGTTTATCCCTTGGACCTTCTCATTGACGATGAAACACAGAAATGGCATCGGAATTAAATACAAAAGGCACAATGCCGCCTTAAGTACAAGAATAGAGACTCTTCTTACAGTCAGAGCTTTGAGCATTCCCTGTGAGACCAGTAATAGTATCCGATACACCACTGCAGGCTCAATCTATTCCTTGGACATACACATTGACGATGAAACACTGAAATTACATCGGAATTAAATACAAAAGGAACAATGCCGCCTTAAGTACAAGAATAGAGACTCTTCTTACAGTCGGTGCTTTGAGCATTCCCTGTGAGACCAGTATTAGTTTCCGCTACACCTCTGCAGGTTCAGTTTATTCCTTGGACCTTCACATAGACGATGAAACACAGAAATGGCATCGGAATTAAATACAAAAGGCACAATGCCGCCTTAAGTACAAGAATAGAGACTCCTCTTACAGTCGGTGCTTTGAGCATTCCCTGTGAGACCAGTAACAGTATCCGATTCACCACTGCAGGTTCAATGTATTCCTTGGGCCTTCACATTGACGATGAAACACAGAAATCGCATCGGAATTAAATACAAAAGGCACAATGCCGCCTTAATTACAAGAAAGAGACTCTTCTTACAGTCGGTGCTTTGAGCATTCCCTGTGAGACCAGTAATAGTATCCGATACACCACTGCAGGTTCAATGTATTCCTTGGACCTTCACATTGACGATGAAACACAGAAATGGCATCGGAATTAAATACAAAAGGCACAATGCCGCCTTAAGAACAAGAATAGAGACTCTTCTTACCGTCGGTGCTTTGAGCATTCCCTGTGAGACCAGTATTAGTTTCCGCTACACCTCTGCAGGTTCAGTTTATTCCTTGGACCCTCACATTGACGATGAAACACAGAAATGGCAACGGAATTAAATAAAAAAGGCACAATGCCGCCTTATGTACAAGAATAGAGAATCTTCTGACAGTCGGTGCTTTGAGCATTCCCTGTGAGACCAGTATTAGTTTCCGCTACACCTCTGCTGGTTCAGTTTATTCCTTGGACCTTCTCATTGACGATGAAACACAGAAATGGCATCGGAATTAAATACAAATGGCACAATGCCGCCTTAAGTACAAGAATAGAGACTCTTCTAACAGTCAGAGCATTGAGCATTCCCTGTGAGACCAGTAATAGTATCCGATACACCAGTGCAGGCTCAATATATTCCTTGGACATACACATTGACGATGAAACAATGAAATTACATCGGAATTAAATACAAAAGGAACAATGCCGCCTTAAGTACAAGAATAGAGACTCTTCTTACAGTCGGTGCTTTGAGCATTCCCTGTGAGACCAGTATTAGTTTCCGCTACACCTCTGCAGGTTCAGTTTATTCCTTGGACCTTCACATTGACGATGAAACACAGAAATGGCATCGGAATTAAATACAAAAGGCACAATGCCGCCTTAAGTACAAGAATTGAGACTCCTCTTACAGTCGGTGCTTTGAGCATTCCCTGTGAGACCAGTAACAGTATCCGATACACCACTGCAGGTTCAATGTATTCCTTGGGCCTTCACATTGACGATGAAACACAGAAATCGCATTGGAATTAAATACTAAATGCACAATGCCGCCTTAATTACAAGAAAGAGACTCTTCTTACAGTCGGTGCTTTGAGCATTCCCTGTGAGACCACTAATAGTATCCGATACACCACTGCAGGTTCAATGTATTCCTTGGACCTTCACATTGACGATGAAACACAGAAATGGCATCGGAATTAAATACAAAAGGCACAATGCCGCCTTAAGTACAAGAATAGAGACTCTTCTTACAGTCGGTGCTTTGAGCATTCCCTGTGAGACCAGTATTAGTTTCCGCTACACCTCTGCAGGTTCAGTTTATTCCTTGGACCTTCACATTGACGATGAAACACAGAAATAGCATCGAATTTAAATACAAAAGGCCCAATACCGCCTTAAGTACAGGAATAGGGACTCTTCTTACAGTCGGTGCTTTGAGCATTCCCTGTGAGACCAGTATTAGTTTCCGCTAAGCGTCTGCAGGATCAGTTCATTCCTTGGACCTTCACATTGACGATGAAACACAGAAATGGCATCGGAATTAAATACAAAAGGCACAATGCCGCCTTAAGTACAAGAATAGAGACTCTTCTTACAGTCGGTGTTTGACCATTCCCTGTGAAACCAGTATTAGTTTCCACTACACCTCTGCAGGTTCAGTTTATTGCTTGGACCTTCACATTGACGATGAAACACAGAAATGGCATCGGAATTAAATACAAAAGGCACAATGCCGCCTTAAGTTCAAGAATAGAGACTCTTCTTACAGTCGGTGCTTTGAGCATTCCCTGTGAGACCAGTAATAGTGTCCGATACACCACTGCAGGTTCAATGTATTCCTTGGACATACACATTGACGATGAAACACAGAAAACGCATCGGAATTAAATACAAAAGGCACTATGCCGCCTTAAGTACAAGAATAGAGACTCTTCATACTGTCGGTGCTTTCAACATTCCCTGTGAGACCAGTAATAGTATCCGATACACCACTGCAGGTTCAATGTATTCCTTGGACCTTCACATTGACGACGAAACACAGAAATGGCATCGGAATTAAATACAAAAGGCACAATGCCGCCTTAAGTACAAGAATAGAGACTCTTCTTACAGTCGGTGCTTTGAGCATTCCCTGTGAGACCAGTATTAGTTTCCGCTACACCTCTGCAGGTCCAGTTTATTCCTTGGACCTTCACATTGACGATGAAACACAGAAATGGCATCGGAATTAAATACAAAAGGCACAATACCGCCTTAAGTACAAGAATAGAGACTCTTCTTACAGTCGGTGCTTTGAGCATTCCCTGTGAGACCAGTATTAGTTTCCGCTACACCTCTGCAGGTTCAGTTTATTCCTTGGACCTTCACATTGACGATGAAACACAGAAACGGCATCGGAATTAAATACAAAAGGCACAATGCTGCCTTAAGTACAAGAATAGAGACTCTTCTTACAGTCGGTGCTTTGAGCATTCCCTGTGAGACCAGTATTAGTTTCCGCTACACCTCTGCAGGTTCAGTTTATCCCTTGGACCTTCACATTGACGATGAAACACACAAATGGCATCGAAATTAAATACAAAAGGCACAATGCCGCCTTAAGTACAAGAATAGAGACTCTTCTTACAGTCGGTGCTTTGAGCATTCCCTGTGAGACCAGTAATAGTATCCGATACACCACTGCAGGTTCAATGTATTCCTTGGACCTTCACATTGACGATGAAACAAAGAAATCGCATCGGAATTAAATACAAAAGGCACAATGCCGCCTTATGTACAAGAATAGAGACTCTTCTTACAGTCGGTGCTTTGAGCATTCCCTGTGAGACCAGTAATAGTATCCGATACACCACTGCAGGTTCAATCTATTCCTTGGACCATCACATTGACGATGAAACACAGAAATGGCATGGGAATTAAAAACAAAAGGCACAATGCCGACTTAAGTACAAGAATAGAGACTCTTCTTACAGTCGGTGCTTTGAGCATTCCCTGTGAGACCAGGATTAGTTTCCGAAACACCTCTGCAGGTTCAGTTTATTCCTTGGACCTTCACATTGACGATGAAACACAGAAATAGCATCGAATTTAAATACAAAGGGCCCAATACCGCCTTAAGTACAGGAATAGGGACTCTTCTTACAGTCGGTGCTTTGAGCATTCCCTGTGAGACCAGTATTAGTTTCCGCTACACGTCTACAGGATCAGTTCATTCCTTGGGCCTTCACATTGACGATGAAACACAGAAATGGCATCGGAATCAAATACAAAAGGCACAATGCCGCCTTAAGTACAAGAATAGAGACTCTTCTTACAGTCGGTGTTTGAGCATTCCCTGTGAGACCAGTATTAGTTTCCACTACACCTCTGCAGGTTCAGTTTATTGCTTGGACCTTCACATTGACGATGAAACACAGAAATGGCATCGGAATTAAATACAAAAGGCACAATGCCGCCTTAAGTTCAAGAATAGAGACTCTTCTTACAGTCGGTGCTTTGAGCATTCCCTGTGAGACCAGTAATAGTGTCCGATACACCACTGCAGGTTCAATGTATTCCTTGGACATACACATTGACGATGAAACACAGAAAACGCATCGGAATTAAATACAAAAGGCACAATGCCGCCTTAAGTACAAGAATGGAGACTCTTCTTACTGTCGGTGCTTTCAACATTCCCTGTGAGACCAGTAATAGTATCCGATACACCACTGCAGGTTCAATGTATTCCTTGGACCTTCACATTGACGACGAAACACAGAAATGGCATCGGAATTAAATACAAAAGGCGCAATGCCGCCTTAAGTACAAGAATAGAGACTCTTCTTACAGTCGGTGCTTTGAGCATTCCCTGTGAGACCAGTATTAGTTTCCGCTACACCTCTGCAGGTTCAGTTTATTCCTTGGACCTTCACATTGACGATGAAACACAGAAATGGCATCGGAATTAAATACAAAAGGCACAATACCGCCTTAAGTACAAGAATAGAGACTCTTCTTACAGGTGGTGATTTGAGCATTCCCTGTGAGACCAGTATTAGTTTCCGCTACACCTCTGCAGGTTCAGTTTATTCCTTGGACCTTCACATTGACGATGAAACACAGAAACGGCATCGGAATTAAATACAAAAGGCACAATGCTGCCTTAAATACAAGAATAAAAACTCTTCTTACAGTCGGTGCTTTGAGCATTCCCTGTGAGACCAGTATTAGTTTCCGCTACACCTCTGCAGGTTCAGTTTATTCCTTGGACCTTCACATTGACGATGAAACACACAAATGGCATCGAAATTAAATACAAAAGGCACAATGCCGCCTCAAGTACAAGAATAGAGACTCTTCTTACAGTCGGTGCTTTGAGCATTCCCTGTGAGACCAGTAATAGTATCCGATACACCACTGCAGGTTCTATGTATTCCTTGGACCTTCACATTGACGATGAAACACAGAAATCGCATCGGAATTAAATACAAAAGGCACAATGCCGCCTTATGTACAAGAATAGAGACTCTTCTTACAGTCGGTGCTTTGAGCATTCCCTGTGAGACCAGTAATAGTATCCGATACACCACTGCAGGTTCAATGTATTCCTTGGACCATCACATTGACGATGAAACACAGAAATGGCATCGGAATTAAATACAAAAGGCACAATGCCGACTTAAGTACAAGAATAGAGACTCTTCTTACAGTCGGTGCTTTGGGCATTCCCTGTGAGACCAGTATTAGTTTCCGCTACACCTCTGCAGGTTCAGTTTATTCCTTGCACCTTCACATTGACGATGAAACACAGAAATGGCATCGGAATTAAATACAAAAGGCACAATGCCACCTTAAGTACAAGAATAGAGACTCTTCTTACAGTCGGTGCTTTGAGCATTCCCTGTGAGACCAGTAATAGTATTCGATACACCACTGCAGGTTCAATGTATTCGTTGGACCTTCACATTGACGATGAAAAACAGGAACGGCATCGGAATTAAATACAAAAGGCACAATGCCGCCTTAAGTACAAGAATAGAGACTCTTCTTACAGTCAGTGCTTTCAGCTTTCCCTGTGAGAACAGTAATAGTATCCGATACACCACTGCAGGTTCAATGTATTCCTTGGACCTTCACATTGACGATGAAACACAGGAATCGCATCGGAATTAAATACAAAAGGCACAATGCCTCCTTAAGTACAAGATTAGAGACTCTTCTTACAGTCGGTGCTTTGAGCATTCCCTGTGAGATTAGTAATAGTATCCGATACACCACTGCAGGTTCAAAGTATTCCTTGGACCTTCATATTGACGATGAAACACAGAAATCGCATCGGAATTAAATACAAAAGGCACAATGCCGCCTTGAGTACAAGAATAGAGACTCTTCTTACAGTCGGTGCTTTGAGCATTCCCTGTGAGATCAGTAATAGTATCCGATACACCACTGCAGGTTCAATGTATTCCTTGGACCTTCACATTGACGATGATACACAGAAATGGCATCGGAATGAAATACAAAAGGCACAATGCCGCCTTAAGTACAAGAATAGAGACTCTTCTTACAGTCGGTGCTTTGAGCATTCCCTGTGAGACCAGTAATAGTATCCAATACATCTCTGCAAGATCAGTTTATTCCTTTTACATACACATTGACGATGAAACACAGAAATCACATCGGAATTAAATACAAAAGGCAAAAGCCGACTTAAGTACAAGAATAGAGACTCTTCTTACAGTCGGTGCTTTGAGCATTCCCTGTGAGACCAGTATTAGTTTCCGCTACACCTCTGCAGGTTCCGTTTATTCCTTGGACCTTCACATTGACGATGAAACACAATAATGGCATCGGAATTAAATACAAAAGGCACAATGCCGCCTCGAGTACAAGAATAGAGACTCTTCTTACAGTCGGTGCTTTGAGCATTCCCTGTGAGACCAGTATTAGTTTCCGCTAGACCTCTGCAGGTTCAATGTATTCCTTGGATCTTCACATTGACGATGAAACACAGAAATGGCATCGGAATTAAATACAAAAGGCACAATCCCGCCTTAAGTACTAGAATAGAGACTCTTCTTACAGTCGGTGCTTTGAGCATTCCCTGTGAGACCAGTATTAGATTCCGCTACACCTCTGCAGGTTCAGTTTATTCCTTGGACCTTCACATTGACGATGAAACACAGAAATGGCATCGGAATTAAATACAAAAGGCACAATGCCGCCTTAAGTACAAGAATAGAGAATCTTCTTACAGTCGGTGCTTTGAGCATTCCCTGTGAGACCAGTATTAGTTTCCGCTAGACCTCTGCAGGTTCAATGTATTCCTTGGATCTTCACATTGACGATGAAACACAGAAATGGCATCGGATTTAAATACAAAAGGCACAATGCCGCCTTAAGTACAAGAATAGAGACTCTTCTTACAGTCGGTGCTTTGAGCATTCCCTGTGAGACCAGTATTAGTTTCCGCTACACCTTTGCTGGTTCAGTTTATTCCTTGGACCTTCACATTGACGTTGAAACACAGAAATGGCATCGGAATTAAATACAAAAGGCACAATGCCGCCTTAAGTACAAGAATAGAGACTCTTCTTACTGTCGGTGCTTTGAGCATTCCCTGTGAGACCAGTAATAGTATCCGATACACCACTGCAGGTTTAATGTATTCCTTGGACCTTCACATTGACGATGAAACACAGGAAGCGCATCGGAATTAAATACAAAATGCACAATGCCGCCTTAAGTACAAGAATAGAGACTCTTCTTACAGTCGGTGCTTTGAACATTCCCTGTGAGACCAGTAATAGTATCCGATACACCACTGCAGGTTCAATGTATTCCTTGGACCTTCACATTGACGATGAAACACAGAATCGGCATCGGAATTAAATACAAAAGGCACAATGCCGCCTTAAGTACAAGAATACAGACTCTTCTTACAGTCGGTGCTTTGAGCATTCCCTGTGAGACCAGTATTCGTTTCCGCTACACCTCTGCAGGTTCCGTTTATTCCTTGGACCTTCACATTGACGATGAAACACAGAAATGGCATCGGAATTAAATACAAAAGGCACAAGCCGACTTGAGTACAAGAATTGAGACTCTTCTTACAGTCGGTGTTTGAGCATTCCCTGTGAGACCAGTATTAGTTTCCACTACACCTCTGCAGGTTCAGTTTATTCCTTGGACCTTCACATTGACGATGAAACACAGAAATGGCATCGGAATTAAAAACAAAAGGCACAATGCCGCCTTAAGTACAAGAATAGAGACTCTTCTTACAGTCGGTGCTTTGAGCATTCCCTGTGAGACCAGTGATAGTATCCGATACACCACTGCAGGTTCAATGTATTCCTTAAACATACACATTGACGATGAAACACAGAAATCGCATCGGAATTAAATACAAAAGGCACAATGCCGCCTTAAGTACAAGAATAGAGACTCTTCTTACAGTCGGTGCTTTGAGCATTCACTGTGAGACCAGTAATAGTATCCGACACACCACTGCAGGTTCAATGTATTCCTTGGACCTTCACATTGACAATGAAACACAGAAATGGCATCGGAATTAAATACAAAAGGCACAATGCCGCCTTAAGTACAAGAATAGAGACTCTTCTTACAGTCGGTGCTTTGAGCATTCCCTGTGAGATTAGTAACAGTATCCGATACACCACTGCAGGTTCAATGTATTCCTTGGACCTTGATATTGACGTTGAAACACAGAAATCGCATCGGAATTAAATACAAAAGGCACAATGCCGCCTTGAGTACAAGAATAGAGACTCTTCTTACAGTCGGTGCTTTGAGCATTCCCTGTGAGATCAGTAATAGTATCCGATACACCACTGCAGGTTCAATGTATTCCTTGGACCTTCACATTGACGATGATACACAGAAATGGCATCGGAATTAAATACAACTGGCACAATGCCGCCTTAAGTACAAGAATAGA
The DNA here is from genome assembly GCF_023864345.2 of Schistocerca serialis cubense. Lineage (NCBI taxonomy): Eukaryota > Metazoa > Arthropoda > Insecta > Orthoptera > Acrididae > Schistocerca > Schistocerca serialis. Next base: position 34,724,557 of record NC_064643.1, on the reverse strand, counting down.
GACTCTTCTCACAGTCGGTGCTTTGAGCATTCCCTGTGAGACCAGTAATAGTATCCGATACATCTCTGCAAGATCAGTTTATTCCTTTTACATACACATTGACGATGGAACACAGAAATCACATCGGAATTAAATACAAAAGGCACAATGCCGCCTTAAGTACAAGAATAGAGACTCTTCTTACAGTCGGTGCTTTGAGCATTCCCTGTGAGACCAGTAATAGTATCCGAAACACCACTGCAGGTTCAATGTATTCCTTCGACCTTCACATTGACGATGAAACACATAAATGGCATCGGAATTAAATACAAAAGGCACAATGCCGCCTTAAGTACAAGAATAAAGACTCTTCTTACAGTCGGTGCTTTGAGCATTCCCTGTGAGACCAGTATTAGTTTCCGCTAGACCTCTGCAGGTTCAATGTATTCCTTGGATCTTCACATTGACGATGAAACACAGAAATGGCATCGGAATTAAATACAGAAGGCACAATGCCGCCTTAAGTACTAGAATAGAGACTCTTCTTACAGTCGGTGCTTTGAGCATTCCCTGTGAGACCAGTATTAGTTTCCGCTACACCTCTGCAGGTTCAGTTTATTCCTTGGACCTTCACATTGACGATGAAACACAGAAATGGCATCGGAATTAAATACAAAAGGCACAATGCCGCCTTAAGTACAAGAATAGAGAATCTTCTTACAGTCGGTGCTTTGAGCATTCCCTGTGAGACCAGTATTAGTTTCCGCTAGACCTCTGCAGGTTCAATGTATTCCTTGGATCTTCGCATTGACGATGAAACACAGAAATGGCATCGGATTTAAATACAAAAGGAACAATGCCGCCTTAAGTACAAGAATAGAGACTCTTCTTACAGTCGGTGCTTTGAGCATTCCCTGTGAGACCAGTATTAGTTTCCGCTACACCTCTGCAGGTTCAGTTTATTCCTTGGACCTTCACATTGACGATGAAACACAGAAATGGCATCGGAATTAAATACAAAAGGCACAATGCCGCCTTAAGTACAAGAATAGAGAATCTTCTTACAGTCGGTGCTTTGAGCATTCCCTGTGAGACCAGTATTAGTTTCCGCTACACCTCTGCAGGTTCAGTTTATTCATTGGACCTTCACATTGACGATGAAACACAGAAACGGCATCGGAATTAAATACAAAAGGCACAATGCTGCCTTAATTACAAGAATAAAAACTCTTCTTACAGTCGGTGCTTTGAGCATTCCCTGTGTGACCAGTATTAGTTTCCGCTACACCTCTGCAGGTTCAGTTTATTCCTTGGACCTTCACATTGACGATGAAACACACAAATGGCATCGAAATTAAATACAAAAGGCACAATGCCGCCTTAAGTACAAGAATAGAGACTCTTCTTACAGTCGGTGCTTTGAGCATTCCCTGTGAGACCAGTAATAGTATCCGATACACCACTGCAGGTTCAATGTATTCCTTGGACCTTCACATTGACGATGAAACACAGAAATCGCATCGGAATTAAATACAAAAGGCACAATGCCGCCTTATGTACAAGAATAGAGACTCTTCTTACAGTCGGTGCTTTGAGCATTCCCTGTGAGACCAGTAATAGTATCCGATACACCACTGCAGGTTCAATGTATTCCTTGGACCATCACATTGACGATGAAACACAGAAATGGCATCGGAATTAAATACAAAAGGCACAATGCCGACTTAAGTACAAGAATAGAGACTCTTCATACAGTCGGTGCTTTGAGCATTCCCTGTGAGACCAGTATTAGTTTCCGCTACACCTCTGCAGGTTCAGTTTATTCCTTGCACCTTCACATTGACGATGAAACACAGAAATGGCATCGGAATTAAATACAAAAGGCACAATGCCACCTTAAGTACAAGAATAGAGACTCTTCTTACAGTCGGTGCTTTGAGCATTCCCTGTGAGACCAGTAATAGTATTCGATACACCACTGCAGGTTCAATGTATTCGTTGGACCTTCACATTGACGATGAAACACAGGAACGGCATCGGAATTAAATACAAAAGGCACAATGCCGCCTTAAGTACAAGAATAGAGACTCTTCTTACAGTCAGTGCTTTCAGCATTCCCTGTGAGAACAGTAATAGTATCCGATACACCACTGCAGGTTCAATGTATTCCTTGGACCTTCACATTGACGATGAAACACAGGAATCGCATCGGAATTAAATACAAAAGGCACAATGCCTCCTTAAGTACAAGATTAGAGACTCTTCTTACAGTCGGTGCTTTGAGCATTCCCTGTGAGATTAGTAATAGTATCCGATACACCACTGCAGGTTCAAAGTATTCCTTGGACCTTCATATTGACGATGAAACACAGAAATCGCATCGGAATTAAATACAAAAGGCACAATGCCGCCTTGAGTACAAGAATAGAGACTCTTCTTACAGTCGGTGCTTTGAGCATTCCCTGTGAGATCAGTAATAGTATCCGATACACCACTGCAGGTTCAATGTATTCCTTGGACCTTCACATTGACGATGATACACAGAAATGGCATCGGAATTAAATACAAAAGGCACAATGCCGCCTTAAGTACAAGAATAGAGACTCTTCTTACAGTCGGTGCTTTGAGCATTCCCTGTGAGACCAGTAATAGTATCCGATACATCTCTGCAAGATCAGTTTATTCCTTTTACATACACATTGACGATGAAACATAGAAATCACATCGGAATTAAATACAAAAGGCACAAGCCGACTTAAGTACAAGAATAGAGACTCTTCTTACAGTCGGTGCTTTAAGCATTCCCTGTGAGACCAGTAATAGTATCCGAAACACCACTGCACGTTCAATGTATTCCTTGGACCTTCACATTGACGATGAAACACATAAATGGCATCGGAATTAAATACAAAAGGCACAATGCCGCCTTAAGTACAAGAATAAAGACTCTTCTTACAGTCGGTGCTTTGAGCATTCCCTGTGAGACCAGTATTAGTTTCCGCTACACCTCTGCAGGTTCCGTTTATTCCTTGGACCTTCACATTGACGATGAAACACAATAATGGCATCGGAATTAAATACAAAAGGCACAATGCCGCCTCGAGAACAAGAATAGAGACTCTTCTTACAGTCGGTGCTTTGAGCATTCCCTGTGAGACCAGTATTAGTTTCCGCTAGACCTCTGCAGGTTCAATGTATTCCTTGGATCTTCACATTGACGATGAAACACAGAAATGGCATCGGAATTAAATACAAAAGGCACAATCCCGCCTTAAGTACTAGAATAGAGACTCTTCTTACAGTCGGTGCTTTGAGCATTCCCTGTGAGACCAGTATTAGATTCCGCTACACCTCTGCAGGTTCAGTTTATTCCTTGGACCTTCACATTGACGATGAAACACAGAAATGGCATCGGAATTAAATACAAAAGGCACAATGCCGCCTTAAGTACAAGAATAGAGAATCTTCTTACAGTCGGTGCTTTGAGCATTCCCTGTGAGACCAGTATTAGTTTCCGCTAGACCTCTGCAGGTTCAATGTATTCCTTGGATCTTCACATTGACGATGAAACACAGAAATGGCATCGGATTTAAATACAAAAGGCACAATGCCGCCTTAAGTACAAGAATAGAGACTCTTCTTACAGTCGGTGCTTTGAGCATTCCCTGTGAGACCAGTATTAGTTTCCGCTACACCTTTGCAGGTTCAGTTTATTCCTTGGACCTTCACATTGACGTTGAAACACAGAAATGGCATCGGAATTAAATACAAAAGGCACAATGCCGCCTTAAGTACAAGAATAGAGACTCTTCTTACTGTCGGTGCTTTGAGCATTCCCTGTGAGACCAGTAATAGTATCCGATACACCACTGCAGGTTCAATGTATTCCTTGGACCTTCACATTGACGATGAAACACAGGAAGCGCATCGGAATTAAATACAAAATGCACAATGCCGCCTTAAGTACAAGAATAGAGACTCTTCTTACAGTCGGTGCTTTGAACATTCCCTGTGAGACCAGTAATAGTATCCGATACACCACTGCAGGTTCAATGTATTCCTTGGACCTTCACATTGACGATGAAACACAGAATCGGCATCGGAATTAAATACAAAAGGCACAATGCCGCCTTAAGTACAAGAATACAGACTCTTCTTACAGTCGGTGCTTTGAGCATTCCCTGTGAGACCAGTATTCGTTTCCGCTACACCTCTGCAGGTTCCGTTTATTCCTTGGACCTTCACATTGACGATGAAACACAGAAATGGCATCGGAATTAAATACAAAAGGCACAAGCCGACTTAAGTACAAGAATAGAGACTCTTCTTACAGTCGGTGTTTGAGCATTCCCTGTGAGACCAGTATTAGTTTCCACTACACCTCTGCAGGTTCAGTTTATTCCTTGGACCTTCACATTGACGATGAAACACAGAAATGGCATCGGAATTAAAAACAAAAGGCACAATGCCGCCTTAAGTACAAGAATAGAGACTCTTCTTACAGTCGGTGCTTTGAGCATTCCCTGTGAGACCAGTGATAGTATCCGATACACCACTGCAGGTTCAATGTATTCCTTGGACATACACATTGATGATGAAACACAGAAATCGCGTCGGAATTAAATACAAAAGGCACAATGCCGCCTTAAGTACAAGAATACAGACTCTTCTTACAGTCGGTGCTTTGAGCATTCCCTGTGAGACCAGTATTCGTTTCCGCTACACCTCTGCAGGTTCCGTTTATTCCTTGGACCTTCACATTGATGATGAAACACAGAAATGGCATCGGAATTAAATACAAAAGGCACAATGCCGCCTTAAGTACAAGAATAGAGACTCTTCTTACTGTCAGTGCTTTCAACATTCCGTGTGAGACCAGTAATAGTATCCGATACACCACTGCAGGTTCAATGTATTCCTTGGACCTTCACATTGACGATGAAACACAGAAATGGCATCGGAATTAAATACAAAAGGCACAATGCCGCCTTAAGTACAAGAATAGAGACTCTTCTTACAGTCGGTGCTTTGAGCATTCCCTGTGAGACCAGTATTAGTTTCCGCTACAGCTCTGCAGGTTCAGTTTATTCCTTCGACCTTCACATTGACGATGAAACACAGAAATGGCATCGGAATTAAATACAAAATGAACAATACCGCCTTAAATACAAGAATAGAGACTCTTCTTACAGTCGGTGCTTTGAGCATTCCCTGTGAGACCAGTATTAGTTTCCGCTACACCTCTGCAGGTTCGGTTTATTCCTTGAACCTTCACATTGACGATGAAACACAGAAACGGCATCGGAATTAAATACAAAAGGCACAATGCTGCCTTAAGTACAAGAATAGAGACTCTTCTTACAGTCGGTGCTTTGAGCATTCCCTGTGAGACCAGTATTAGTTTCCGCTACACCTCTGCAGGTTCAATTTATTCCTTGGACCTTCACATTGACGATGAAACACAGAAATGGCATCGGAATTAAATACAAAAGGCACAATGCCGCCTTAAGTACAAGAATAGAGACTCTTCTTACAGTCGGTGCTTTGAGCATTCCCTGTGAGACCAGTAATAGTATCCGATACACCACTGCAGATTCAATGTATTCCTTGGACCTTCACATTGACGATGAAACACAGAAATCGCATCGGAATTAAATACAAAAGGCACAATGCCGCCTTATGTACAAGAATAGAGACTCTTCTTACGGTCGGTGCTTTGAGCATTCCCTGTGAGACCAGTAATAGTATCCGATACACCACTGCAAGTTCAATGTATTCCTTGGACCTTCACATTGACGATGAAACACAGAAACGGCATCGGAATTAAATACAAAAGGCACAATGCCGCCTTAAGTACAAGAATAGAGACTCTTCTTACAGTCGGTGCTTTGAGCATTCCCTGTGAGACCAGTAATAGTATCCGAAACACCACTGCAGGTTCAATATATTCCTTGGACCTTCACGTTGATGATGAAACACAGAAATGTCATCTGAATTAAATACAAAAGGCACAATGCCGCCTTAAGTACAAGAATAGAGACTCTTCTTACAGTCGGTGCTTTGAGCATTCCCTGTGAGACCAGTATTAGTTTCCGCTACACCTCTGCAGGTTCAGTTTATTCCTTGGACCTTCACATTGACGATGAAACACAGAAATGGAATCGGAAATAAATACAAAAGGCACAATGCCGCCTTGAGTACAAGAATAGAGACTCTTCTTACATTCCGTGCTTTGAGCATTCCCTGTGAGACCAGTATTAGTTTCCGCTACACCTCTGCAGATTCAATGTATTCCTTGGATCTTCACATTGACGATGAAACACAGAAATGGCATCGGAATTAAATAGAAAAGGCACAATGCCGCCTTAAGTACAAGAATAGAGACTCTTCTTACAGTCGGAGCTTTGAGCATTCCCTGTGAGACCAGTATTAGTTTCAGCTACACCTCTGCAGGTTCAGTTTATTCCTTGGACCTTCACATTGACGATGAAACACAGAAATGGCATCGGAATTAAATACAAAAGGCACAATGCCGCCTTAAGTACAAGATTAGAGACTCTTCTTATGGTCGGTGCTTTGAGCATTCCCTGTGAGACCAGTAATAGTATCCGATACACCACTGCATGTTCAATGTATTCCTTGGACCTTCAAATTGACGATGAAACACAGAAATGGCATCGGAATTAAATACAAAAGGCACAATGCCGCCTTAAGTACAAGAATAGAGACTCTTCTTACAGTCGGTGCTTTGAGCATTCCCTGTGAGACCTGTAATAGTATCCGATACACCACTGCAAGTTCAATGTATTTCTTGGACCTTCACATTGACGATGAAACACAGAAATGGCATCGGAATTAAATACAAAAGGCACAATGCCGCCATAAGTTCAAGAATAGAGACTCTTCTTGCAGTCGGTGATTTGTGCATTCCCTGTGAGACCAGTAATAGTATCCGATACACCACTGCAGGTTCAATGTATTCCTTAAACATACACATTGACGATGAAACACAGAAACCGCATCGGAATTAAATACAAAAGGCACAATGCCGCCTTAAGTACAAGAATGGAGACTCTTCTTACAGTCGGTGCTTTGAGCATTTACTGTGAGACCAGTAATAGTGTCCGACACACCACTGCAGGTTCAATGTATTCCTTGGACCTTCACATTGACAATGAAACACAGAAATGGCATCGGAATTAAATACAAAAGGCACAATGCCGCCTTAAGTACAAGAATAGAGACTCTTCTTACAGTCGGTGCTTTGAGCATTCCCTGTGAGATTAGTAATAGTATCCGATACACCACTGCAGGTTCAATGTATTCCTTGGACCTTGATATTGACGATGAAACACAGAAATCGCATCGGAATTAACTACAAAAGGCACAATGCCGTTTTGAGTACAAGAATAGAGACTCTTCTTACAGTCGGTGCTTTGAGCATTCCCTGTGAGATCAGTAATAGTATCCGATACACCACTGCAGGTTCAATGTATTCCTTGGACCTTCACATTGACGATGATACACAGAAATGGCATCGGAATTAAATACAAAAGGCACAATGCCGCCTTAAGTACAAGAATAGAGACTCTTCTTACAGTCGGTGCTTTGAGCATTCCCTGTGAGACCAGTAATAGTATCCGATACATCTCTGCAAGATCAGTTTATTCCTTTTACATACACATTGACGATGAAACACAGAAATCACATCGGAATTAAATACAAAAGGCACAATGCCGCCTTAAGTACAAGAATAGAGAATCTTCTTACAGTCGGTGCTTTGAGCATTCCCTGTGAGACCAGTATTAGTTTCCGCTACACCTCTGCAGGTTCAGTTTATTCCTTGGACCTTCTCATTGACGATGAAACACAGAAATGGCATCGGAATTAAATACAAAAGGCACAATGCCGCCTTAAGTACTAGAATAGAGACTCTTCTTACAGTTGGTGCTTTGAGCATTCCCTGTGAGACCAGTAATAGTAACCGATACACCACAGCAGGTTCAATGTATTCCTTGGACCTCCACATTGACGATGAAACACAGAAATGGCATCGGAATTAAATACAAAAGGCACAATGCCGCCTTAAGTACAAGAATAAAGACTCTTCTTACTGTCGGTGCTTTGAGCATTCCCTGTGAGACCAGTAATAGTATCCGATGCACCACTGCAGGTTCAATGTATTCCTTGGACCTTCACATTGACCATGAAACACAGGAAGCGCATCGGAATTAAATACAAAATGCACAATGCCGCCTTAAGTACAAGAATAGAGACTCTTCTTACAGTCGGTGCTTTGAACATTCCCTGTGAGACCAGTAATAGTATCCGATACACCACTGCAGGTTCAATGTATTCCGTGGACCTTCACATTGACGATGAAACACAGAATCGGCATCGGAATTAAATACAGAAGGCACAATGCCGCCTTAAGTACAAGAATACAGACTCTTCTTACGGTCGGTGCTTTGAGCATTCCCTGTGAGACCAGTATTCGTTTCCGCTACTCCTCTGCAGGTTCCGTTTATTCCTTGGACCTTCACATTGACGATGAAACACAGAAATGGCATCGGAATTAAATACAAAAGGCACAATGCCGACTAAGGTACAAGAATAGAGACTCTTCTTACAGTCGGTGTTTGAGCATTCCCTGTGAGACCAGTATTAGTTTCCACTACACCTCTGCAGGTTCAGTTTATTCCTTGGACCTTCACATTGACGATGAAACACAGAAATGGCATCGGAATTAAAAACAAAAGGCACAATGCCGCCTTAAGTTCAAGAATAGAGACTCTTCTTACAGTCGGTGCTTTGAGCATTCCCTGTGAGACCAGTAATAGTATCCGATACACCACTGCAGGTTCAATGTATTCCTTGGACATACACATTGACGATGAAACACAGAAATCGCGTCGGAATTAAATACAAAAGGCACAATGCCGCCTTAAGTACATGAATAGAGACTCTTCTTACTGTCGGTGCCTTCAACATTCCCTGTGAGACCAGTAATAGTATCCGATACACCACTGCAGGTTCCATGTATTCCTTGGACCTTCACATTGACGATGATACACAGAAATGGCATCGGAATTAAATACAAGAGGCACAATGCTGCCTTAAGTACAAGAATAGAGACTCTTCTTACAGTCGGTGTTTGAGCATTCCCTGTGAGACCAGTATTAGTTTCCACTACACCTCTGCAGGTTCAGTTTATTCCTTGGACCTTCACATTGACGATGAAACACAGAAATGGAATCGGAAATAAATACAAAAGGCACAATGCCGCCTTGAGTACAAGAATAGAGACTCTTCTTACAGTCCGTGCTTTGAGCATTCCCTGTGAGACCAGTATTAGTTTCCGCTACACCTCTGCAGATTCAATGTATTCCTTGGATCTTCAAGTTGACGATGAAACACAGAAATGGCATCGGAATTAAATACAAAAGGCACAATGCCGCCTTAAGTACAAGAATAGAGACTCTTTTTACAGTCGGTGCTTTGAGCATTCCCTGTGAGACCAGTAATAGTATCCGAAACATCACTGCAGGTTCAATGTATTCCTTGGACCTTCACATTGACGATGAAACACATAAATGGCATCGGAATTAAATACAAAAGGCACAATGCCGCCATAAGTACAAGAATAAAGACTCTTCTTACAGTCGGTGCTTTGAGCATTTCCTGTGAGACCAGTATTAGTTTCCGCTACACCTCTGCAGGTTCCGATTATTTCTTGGACCTTCACATTGACGATGAAACACAATAATGGCATCGGAATTAAATACAAAAGGCACAATGCCGCCTTAAGTACAAGAATACAGACTCTTCTTACAGTCGGTGCTTTGAGCATTCCCTGTGAGACCAGTATTCGTTTCCGCTACACCTCTGCAGGTTCCGTTTATTCCTTGGACCTTCACATTGATGATGAAACACAGAAATGGCATCGGAATTAAATACAAAAGGCACAATGCCGCCCTAAGTACAAGAATAGAGACTCTTCTTACTGTCAGTGCTTTCAACATTCCGTGTGAGACCAGTAATAGTATCCGATACACCACTGCAGGTTCAATGTATTCCTTGGACCTTCACATTGACGATGAAACACAGAAATGGCATCGGAATTAAATACAAAAGGCACAATGCCGCCTTAAGTACAGGAATAGAGACTCTTCTTACAGTCGGTGCTTTGAGCATTCCCTGTGAGACCAGTATTAGTTTCCGCTACAGCTCTGCAGGTTCAGTTTATTCCTTGGACCTTCACATTGACGATGAAACACAGAAATGGCATCGGAATTAAATACAAAATGAACAATACCGCCTTAAGTACAAGAATAGAGACTCTTCTTACAGTCGGTGCTTTGAGCATTCCCTGTGAGACCAGTATTAGTTTCCGCTACACCTCTGCAGGTTCGGTTTATTCCTTGGACCTTCACATTGACGATGAAACACAGAAACGGCATCGGAATTAAATACAAAAGGCACAATGCTGCCTTAAGTACAAGAATAGAGACTCTTCTTACAGTCGGTGCTTTGAGCATTCCCTGTGAGACCAGTATTAGTTTCCGCTACACCTCTGCAGGTTCAATTTATTCCTTGGACCTTCACATTGACGATGAAACACAGAAATGGCATCGGAATTAAATACAAAAGGCACAATGCCGCCTTAAGTACAAGAATAGAGACTCTTCTTACAGTCGGTGCTTTGAGCATTCCCTGTGAGACCAGTAATAGTATCCGATACACCACTGCAGATTCAATGTATTCCTTGGACCTTCACATTGACGATGAAACACAGAAATCGCATCGGAATTAAATACAAAAGGCACAATGCCGCCTTATGTACAAGAATAGAGACTCTTCTTACGGTCGGTGCTTTGAGCATTCCCTGTGAGACCAGTAATAGTATCCGATACACCACTGCAGGTTCAATGTATTCCTTGGACCTTCACATTGACGATGAAACACAGAAACGGCATCGGAATTAAATACAAAAGGCACAATGCCGCCTTAAGTACAAGAATAGAGACTCTTCTTACAGTCGGTGCTTTGAGCATTCCCTGTGAGACCAGTAATAGTATCTGAAACACCACTGCAGGTTCAATATATTCCTTGGACCTTCACGTTGATGATGAAACACAGAAATGTCATCGGAATTAAATACAAAAGGCACAATGCCGCCTTAAGTACAAGAATAGAGACTCTTCTTACAGTCGGTGCTTTGAGCATTCCCTGTGAGACCAGTATTAGTTTCCGCTACACCTCTGCAGGTTCAGTTTATTCCTTGGACCTTCACATTGACGATGAAACACAGAAATGGAATCGGAAATAAATACAAAAGGCACAATGCCTCCTTGAGTACAAGAATAGAGACTCTTCTTACATTCCGTGCTTTGAGCATTCCCTGTGAGACCAGTATTAGTTTCCGCTACACCTCTGCAGATTCAATGTATTCCTTGGATCTTCACATTGACGATGAAACACAGAAATGGCATCGGAATTAAATACAAAAGGCACAATGCCGACTAAGGTACAAGAATAGAGACTCTTCTTACAGTCGGTGTTTGAGCATTCCCTGTGAGACCAGTATTAGTTTCCACTACACCTCTGCAGGTTCAGTTTATTCCTTGGACCTTCACATTGACGATGAAACACAGAAATGGCATCGGAATTAAAAACAAAAGGCACAATGCCGCCTTAAGTACAAGAATAGAGACTCTTCTTACAGTCGGTGCTTTGAGCATTCCCTGTGAGACCAGTAATAGTATCCGATACACCACTGCAGGTTCAATGTATTCCTTGGACATACACATTGACGATGAAACACAGAAATCGCGTCGGAATTAAATACAAAAGGCACAATGCCGCCTTAAGTACAAGAATAGAGACTCTTCTTACTGTCGGTGCCTTCAACATTCCCTGTGAGACCAGTAATAGTATCCGATACACCACTGCAGGTTCCATGTATTCCTTGGACCTTCACATTGACGATGATACACAGAAATGGCATCGGAATTAAATACAAGAGGCACAATGCTGCCTTAAGTACAAGAATAGAGACTCTTCTTACAGTCGGTGTTTGAGCATTCCCTGTGAGACCAGTATTAGTTTCCACTACACCTCTGCAGGTTCAGTTTATTCCTTGGACCTTCACATTGACGATGAAACACAGAAATGGAATCGGAAATAAATACAAAAGGCACAATGCCGCCTTGAGTACAAGAATAGAGACTCTTCTTACAGTCCGTGCTTTGAGCATTCCCTGTGAGACCAGTATTAGTTTCCGCTACACCTCTGCAGATTCAATGTATTCCTTGGATCTTCAAGTTGACGATGAAACACAGAAATGGCATCGGAATTAAATACAAAAGGCACAATGCCGCCTTAAGTACAAGAATAGAGACTCTTTTTACAGTCGGTGCCTTGAGCATTCCCTGTGAGACCAGTAATAGTATCCGAAACATCACTGCAGGTTCAATGTATTCCTTGGACCTTCACATTGACGATGAAACACATAAATGGCATCGGAATTAAATACAAAAGGCACAATGCCGCCATAAGTACAAGAATAAAGACTCTTCTTACAGTCGGTGCTTTGAGCATTTCCTGTGAGACCAGTATTAGTTTCCGCTACACCTCTGCAGGTTCCGTTTATTTCTTGGACCTTCACATTGACGATGAAACACAATAATGGCATCGGAATTAAATACAAAAGGCACAATGCCGCCTTAAGTACAAGAATACAGACTCTTCTTACAGTCGGTGCTTTGAGCATTCCCTGTGAGACCAGTATTCGTTTCCGCTACACCTCTGCAGGTTCCGTTTATTCCTTGGACCTTCACATTGATGATGAAACACAGAAATGGCATCGGAATTAAATACAAAAGGCACAATGCCGCCCTAAGTACAAGAATAGAGACTCTTCTTACTGTCAGTGCTTTCAACATTCCGTGTGAGACCAGTAATAGTATCCGATACACCACTGCAGGTTCAATGTATTCCTTGGACCTTCACATTGACGATGAAACACAGAAATGGCATCGGAATTAAATACAAAAGGCACAATGCCGCCTTAAGTACAAGAATAGAGACTCTTCTTACAGTCGGTGCTTTGAGCATTCCCTGTGAGACCAGTATTAGTTTCCGCTACAGCTCTGCAGGTTCAGTTTATTCCTTGGACCTTCACATTGACGATGAAACACAGAAATGGCATCGGAATTAAATACAAAATGAACAATACCGCCTTAAGTACAAGAATAGAGACTCTTCTTACAGTCGGTGCTTTGAGCATTCCCTGTGAGACCAGTAATAGTTTCCGCTACACCTCTGCAGGTTCGGTTTATTCCTTGGACCTTCACATTGACGATGAAACACAGAAACGGCATCGGAATTAAATACAAAAGGCACAATGCTGCCTTAAGTACAAGAATAGAGACTCTTCTTACAGTCGGTGCTTTGAGCATTCCCTGTGAGACCAGTATTAGTTTCCGCTACACCTCTGCAGGTTCAATTTATTCCTTGGACCTTCACATTGACGATGAAACACAGAAATGGCATCGGAATTAAATACAAAAGGCACAATGCCGCCTTAAGTACAAGAATAGAGACTCTTCTTACAGTCGGTGCTTTGAGCATTCCCTGTGAGACCAGTAATAGTATCCGATACACCACTGCAGATTCAATGTATTCCTTGGACCTTCACATTGACGATGAAACACAGAAATCGCATCGGAATTAAATACAAAAGGCACAATGCCGCCTTATGTACAAGAATAGAGACTCTTCTTACGGTCGGTGCTTTGAGCATTCCCTGTGAGACCAGTAATAGTATCCGATACACCACTGCAGGTTCAATGTATTCCTTGGACCTTCACATTGACGATGAAACACAGAAACGGCATCGGAATTAAATACAAAAGGCACAATGCCGCCTTAAGTACAAGAATAGAGACTCTTCTTACAGTCGGTGCTTTGAGCATTCCCTGTGAGACCAGTAATAGTATCTGAAACACCACTGCAGGTTCAATATATTCCTTGGACCTTCACGTTGATGATGAAACACAGAAATGTCATCGGAATTAAATACAAAAGGCACAATGCCGCCTTAAGTACAAGAATAGAGACTCTTCTTACAGTCGGTGCTTTGAGCATTCCCTGTGAGACCAGTATTAGTTTCCGCTACACCTCTGCAGGTTCAGTTTATTCCTTGGACCTTCACATTGACGATGAAACACAGAAATGGAATCGGAAATAAATACAAAAGGCACAATGCCTCCTTGAGTACAAGAATAGAGACTCTTCTTACATTCCGTGCTTTGAGCATTCCCTGTGAGACCAGTATTAGTTTCCGCTACACCTCTGCAGATTCAATGTATTCCTTGGATCTTCACATTGACGATGAAACACAGAAATGGCATCGGAATTAAATACAAAAGGCACAATGCCGCCTTAAGTACAAGAATAGAGACTCTTCTTACAGTCGGAGCTTTGAGCATTCCCTGTGAGACCAGTATTAGTTTCAGCTACACCTCTGCAGGTTCAGTTTATTCCTTGGACCTTCACATTGACGATGAAACACAGAAATGGCATCGGAATTAAATACAAAAGGCACAATGCCGCCTTAAGTACAAGATTAGAGACTCTTCTTATGGTCGGTGCTTTGAGCATTCCCTGTGAGACCAGTAATAGTATCCGATACACCACTGCAGGTTCAATGTATTCCTTGGACCTTCAAATTGACGATGAAACACAGAAATGGCATCGGAATTAAATACAAAAGGCACAATGCCGCCTTAAGTACAAGAATAGAGACTCTTCTTACAGTCGGTGCTTTGAGCATTCCCTGTGAGACCTGTAATAGTATCCGATACACCACTGCAAGTTCAATGTATTTCTTGGACCTTCACATTGACGATGAAACACAGAAATGGCATCGGAATTAAATACAAAAGGCACAATGCCGCCATAAGTTCAAGAATAGAGACTCCTCTTGCAGTCGGTGCTTTGTGCATTCCCTGTGAGACCAGTAATAGTAACCGATACACCACTGCAGGTTCAATGTATTCCTTAAACATACACATTGACGATGAAACACAGAAACCGCATCGGAATTAAATACAAAAGGCACAATGCCGCCTTAAGTACAAGAATGGAGACTCTTCTTACAGTCGGTGCTTTGAGCATTCACTGTGAGACCAGTAATAGTATCCGACACACCACTGCAGGTTCAATGTATTCCTTGGACCTTCACATTGACAATGAAACACAGAAATGGCATCGGAAGTAAATACAAAAGGCACAATGCCGCCTTAAGTACAAGAATAGAGACTCTTCTTACAGTCGGTGCTTTGAGCATTCCCTGTGAGATTAGTAATAGTATCCGATACACCACTGCAGGTTCAATGTATTCCTTGGACCTTGATATTGACGATGAAACACAGAAATCGCATCGGAATTAAATACAAAAGGCACAATGCCGCCTTGAGTACAAGAATAGAGACTCTTCTTACAGTCGGTGCTTTGAGCATTCCCTGTGAGATCAGTAATAGTATCCGATACACCACTGCAGGTTCAATGTATTCCTTGGACCTTCACATTGACGATGATACACAGAAATGGCATCGGAATTAAATACAAAAGGCACAATGCCGCCTTAAGTACAAGAATAGAGACTCTTCTTACAGTCGGTGCTTTGAGCATTCCCTGTGAGACCAGTAATAGTATCCGATACATCTCTGCAAGATCAGTTTATTCCTTTTAGATACACATTGACGATGAAACACAGAAATCACATCGGAATTAAATACAAAAGGCACAATGCCGCCTTAAGTACAAGAATAGAGACTCTTCTTACAGTCGGTGCTTTGAGCATTCCCTGTGAGACCAGTAATAGTTTCCGAAACACCACTGCAGGTTCAATGTATTCCTTGGACCTTCACATTGACGATGAAACACATAAATGGCATCGGAATTAAATACAAAAGGCACAATGCCGCCTTAAGTACAAGAATAAAGACTCTTCTTACAGTCGGTGCTTTGAGCATTCCCTGTGAGACCAGTATTAGTTTCCGCTAGACCTCTGCAGGTTCAATGTATTCCTTGGATCTTCACATTGACGATGAAACACAGAAATGGCATCGGAATTAAATACAAAAGGCACAATGCCGCCTTAAGTACTAGAATAGAGACTCTTCTAACAGTCGGTGCTTTGAGCATTCCCTGTGAGACCAGTATTAGTTTCCGCTACACCTCTGCAGGTTCAGTTTATTCCTTGGACCTTCACATTGACGATGAAACACAGAAATGGCATCGGAATTAAATACAAAAGGCACAATGCCGCCTTAAGTACAAGAATAGAGAATCTTCTTACAGTCGGTGCTTTGAGCATTCCCTGTGAGACCAGTATTAGTTTCCGCTAGACCTCTGCAGGTTCAATGTATTCCTTGGATCTTCACATTGACGATGAAACACAGAAATGGCATCGGATTTAAATACAAAAGGCACAATGCCGCCTTAAGTACAAGAATAGAGACTCTTCTTACAGTCGGTGCTTTGAGCATTCCCTGTGAGACCAGTATTAGTTTCCGCTACACCTCTGCAGGTTCAGTTTATTCCTTGGACCTTCACATTGACGATGAAACACAGAAATGGCATCGGAATTAAATACAAAAGGCACAATGCCGCCTTAAGTACAAGCATAGAGAATCTTCTTACAGTCGGTGCTTTGAGCATTCCCTGTGAGACCAGTATTAGTTTCCGCTACACCTCTGCAGGTTCAGTTTATTCCTTGAACCTTCTCATTGACGATGAAACACAGAAATGGCATCGGAATTAAATACAAAAGGCACAATGCCGCCTTAAGTACTAGAATAGAGACTCTTCTTACAGTTGGTGCTTTGAGCATTCCCTGTGAGACCAGTAATAGTAACCGATACACCACAGCTGGTTCAATGTATTCCTTGGACCTCCACATTGACGATGAAACACAGAAATGGCATCGGAATTAAATACAAAAGGCACAATGCCGCCTTAAGTACAAGAATAAAGACTCTTCTTACTGTCGGTGCTTTGAGCATTCCCTGTGAGACCAGTAATAGTATCCGATACTACACTGCAGGTTCAATGTATTCCTTGGACCTTCACATTGACAATGAAACACAGGAAGCGCATCGGAATTAAATACAAAATGCACAATGCCGCCTTAAGTACAAGAATAGAGACTCTTCTTACAGTCGGTGCTTTGAACATTCCCTGTGAGACCAGTAATAGTATCCGATACACCACTGCAGTTTCAATGTATTCCGTGGACCTTCACATTGACGATGAAACACAGAATCGGCATCGGAATTAAATACAGAAGGCACAATGCCGCCTTAAGTACAAGAATACAGACTCTTCTTACGGTCGGTGCTTTGAGCATTCCCTGTGAGACCAGTATTCGTTTCCGCTACACCTCTGCAGGTTCCGTTTATTCCTTGGACCTTCACATTGACGATGAAACACAGAAATGGCATCGGAATTAAATACAAAAGGCACAATGCCGACTAAGGTACAAGAATAGAGACTCTTCTTACAGTCGGTGTTTGAGCATTCCCTGTGAGACCAGTATTAGTTTCCACTACACCTCTGCAGGTTCAGTTTATTCCTTGGACCTTCACATTGACGATGAAACACAGAAATGGCATCGGAATTAAAAACAAAAGGCACTATGCCGCTTTAAGTACAAGAATAGAGACTCTTCTTACAGTCGGTGCTTTGAGCATTCCCTGTGAGACCAGTAATAGTATCCGATACACCACTGCAGGTTCAATGTATTCCTTGGACATACACATTGACGATGAAACACAGAAATCGCGTCGGACTTAAATACAAAAGGCACAATGCCGCCTTAAGTACAAGAATAGAGACTCTTCTTACTGTCGGTGCCTTCAACATTCCCTGTGAGACCAGTAATAGTATCCGATACACCACTGCAGGTTCGATGTATTCCTTGGACCTTCACATTGTCGATGAAACACAGAAATGGCATCGGAATTGAATACAAAAGGCACAATGCCGCCTTAAGTACAAGAATAGAGACTCTTCTTACAGTCGGTGCTTTGAGCATTCCCTGTGAGACCAGTATTAGTTTCCGCTACACCTCTGCAGGTTCAGTTTATTCCTTGGACCTTCACATTGACGATGAAACACAGAAATGTCATCGGAATGAAATAAAAAAGGCACAATGCCGCCTTAAGTACAAGAATAGAGACTCTTCTTACAGTCGGTGCTTTGAGCATTCCCTGTGAGACCAGTAATAGTATCCGATACACCACTGCATTTTCAATGTATTCCTTGGACCTTCACATTGACGATGAAACACAGAAATGGCATCGGAATTAAATTCAAAAGGCACAATGCCGCCTTAAGTACAAGAATAGAGACTCGTCTTACAGTAGGTGCTTTGAGCATTCCCTGTGAGACCAGTAATAGTATCCGATACACCACTGCAGGTTCCATGTATTCCTTGGACCTTCACATTGACGATGATACACAGAAATGGCATCGGAATTAAATACAAGAGGCACAATGCTGCCTTAAGTACAAGAATAGAGACTCTTCTTACAGTCGGTGTTTGAGCATTCCCTGTGAGACCAGTATTAGTTTCCACTACACCTCTGCAGGTTCAGTTTATTCCTTGGACCTTCACATTGACGATGAAACACAGAAATGGAATCGGAAATAAATACAAAAGGCACAATGCCGCCTTGAGTACAAGAATAGAGACTCTTCTTACAGTCCGTGCTTTGAGCATTCCCTGTGAGACCAGTATTAGTTTCCGCTACACCTCTGCAGATTCAATGTATTCCTTGGATCTTCAAGTTGACGATGAAACACAGAAATGGCATCGGAATTAAATACAAAAGGCACAATGCCGCCTTAAGTACAAGAATAGAGACTCTTTTTACAGTCGGTGCTTTGAGCATTCCCTGTGAGACCAGTAATAGTATCCGAAACATCACTGCAGGTTCAATGTATTCCTTGGACCTTCACATTGACGATGAAACACATAAATGGCATCTCAATTAAATACAAAAGGCACAATGCCGCCATAAGTACAAGAATAAAGACTCTTCTTACAGTCGGTGCTTTGAGCATTTCCTGTGAGACCAGTATTAGTTTCCGCTACACCTCTGCAGGTTCCGTTTATTTCTTGGACCTTCACATTGACGATGAAACACAATAATGGCATCGGAATTAAATACAAAAGGCACAATGCCGCCTTGAGTACAAGAATAGAGAATCTTCTTACAACCGGTGCTTTGAGCATTCCCTGTGAGACCAGTATTAGTTTCCGCTACACCTCTGCAGGTTCAGTTTATTCATTGGACCTTCACATTGACGATGAAACACAGAAATGGCATCGGAATTAAATACAAAAGGCACAATGCCGCCTTAAGTACAAGAATAGAGAATCTTCTTACAGTCCGTGCTTTGAGCATTCCCTGTGAGACCAGTATTAGTTTCCGCTAGACCTCTGCAGGTTCAATGTATTCCTTGGATCTTCACATTGACGATGAAACACAGAAATGGCATCGGATTTAAATACAAAAGGCACAATGCCGCCTTAAGTACAAGAATAGAGACTCTTCTTACAGTCGGTGCTCTGAGCATTCCCTGTGAGACCAGTATTAGTTTCCGCTACACCTCTGCAGGTTCAGTTTATTCCTTGGACATTCACATTGACGATGAAACACAGAAATGGCATCGGAATTAAATACAAAAGGCACAATGCCGCCTTAAGTACAAGAATAAAGACTCTTCTTACTGTCGGTGCTTTGAGCATTCCCTGTGAGACCAGTAATAGTATCCGATACACCACTGCAGGTTCAATGTATTCCTTGGACCTTCACATTGACAATGAAACACAGGAAGCGCATCGGAATTAAATACAAAATGCACAATGCCGCCTTAAGTACAAGAATAGAGACTCTTCTTACAGTCGGTGCTTTGAACATTCCCTGTGAGACCAGTAATAGTATCCGATACACCACTGCAGGTTCAATGTATTCCGTGGACCTTCACATTGACGATGAAACACAGAATCAGCATCGGAATTAAATACAGAAGGCACAATGCCGCCTTAAGTACAAGAATACAGACTCTTCTTACGGTCGGTGCTTTGAGCATTCCCTGTGAGACCAGTATTCGTTTCCGCTACACCTCTGCAGGTTCCGTTTATTCCTTGGACCTTCACATTGACGATGAAACACAGAAATGGCATCGGAATTAAATACAAAAGGCACAATGCCGACTAAGGTACAAGAATAGAGACTCTTCTTACAGTCGGTGTTTGAGCATTCCCTGTGAGACCAGTATTAGTTTCCACTACACCTCTGCAGGTTCAGTTTATTCCTTGGACCTTCACATTGACGATGAAACACAGAAATGGCATCGGAATTAAAAACAAAAGGCACAATGCCGCCTTAAGTACAAGAATAGAGACTCTTCTTACAGTCGGTGCTTTGAGCATTCCCTGTGAGACCAGTAATAGTATCCGATACACCACTGCAGGTTCAGTGTATTCCTTGGACATACACATTGACGATGAAACACAGAAATCGCGTCGGAATTAAATACAAAAGGCACAATGCCGCCTTAAGTACAAGAATAGAGACTCTTCTTACTGTCGGTGCCTTCAACATTCCCTGTGAGACCAGTAATAGTATCCGATACACCACTGCAGGTTCGATGTATTCCTTGGACCTTCAAATTGTCGATGAAACACAGAAATGGCATCGGAATTAAATACAAAAGGCACAATGCCGCCTTAAGTACAAGAATAGAGACTCTTCTTACAGTCGGTGCTTTGAGCATTCCCTGTGAGACCAGTATTAGTTTCCGCTACACCTCTGCAGGTTCAGTTTATTCCTTGGACCTTCACATTGACGATGAAACACAGAAATGTCATCGGAATGAAATAAAAAAGGCACAATGCCGCCTTAAGTACAAGAATAGAGACTCTTCTTACAGTCGGTGCTTTGAGCATTCCCTGTGAGACCAGTAATAGTATCCGATACACCACTGCAGGTTCAATGTATTCCTTGGACCTTCACATTGACGATGAAACACAGAAATGGCATCGGAATTAAATTGAAAAGGCACAATGCCGCCTTAAGTACAAGAATAGAGACTCGTCTTACAGTAGGTGCTTTGAGCATTCCCTGTGAGACCAGTAATAGTATCCGATACACCACTGCAGGTTCCATGTATTCCTTGGACCTTCACATTGACGATGATACACAGAAATGGCATCTGAATTAAATACAAGAGGCACAATGCTGCCTTAAGTACAAGAATAGAGACTCTTCTTACAGTCGGTGTTTGAGCATTCCCTGTGAGACCAGTATTAGTTTCCACTACACCTCTGCAGGTTCAGTTTATTCCTTGGACCTTCACATTGACGATGAAACACAGAAATGGAATCGGAAATAAATACAAAAGGCACAATGCCGCCTTGAGTACAAGAATAGAGACTCTTCTTACAGTCCGTGCTTTGAGCATTCCCTGTGAGACCAGTATTAGTTTCCGCTACACCTCTGCAGATTCAATGTATTCCTTGGATCTTCAAGTTGACGATGAAACACAGAAATGGCATCGGAATTAAATACAAAAGGCACAATGCCGCCTTAAGTACAAGAATAGAGACTCTTTTTACAGTCGGTGCTTTGAGCATTCCCTGTGAGACCAGTAATAGTATCCGAAACATCACTGCAGGTTCAATGTATTCCTTGGACCTTCACATTGACGATGAAACACATAAATGGCATCTCAATTAAATACAAAAGGCACAATGCCGCCATAAGTACAAGAATAAAGACTCTTCTTACAGTCGGTGCTTTGAGCATTTCCTGTGAGACCAGTATTAGTTTCCGCTACACCTCTGCAGGTTCCGAATATTTCTTGGACCTTCACATTGACGATGAAACACAATAATGGCATCGGAATTAAATACAAAAGGCACAATGCCGCCTTGAGTACAAGAATAGAGACTCTTCTTACAACCGGTGCTTTGAGCATTCCCTGTGAGACCAGTATTAGTTTCCGCTACACCTCTGCAGGTTCAGTTTATTCATTGGACCTTCACATTGACGATGAAACACAGAAATGGCATCGGAATTAAATACAAAAGGCACAATGCCGCCTTAAGTACAAGAATAGAGAATCTTCTTACAGTCCGTGCTTTGAGCATTCCCTGTGAGACCAGTATTAGTTTCCGCTAGACCTCTGCAGGTTCAATGTATTCCTTGGATCTTCACATTGACGATGAAACACAGAAATGGCATCGGATTTAAATACAAAAGGCACAATGCCGCCTTAAGTACAAGAATAGAGACTCTTCTTACAGTCGGTGCTCTGAGCATTCCCTGTGAGACCAGTATTAGTTTCCGCTTCACCTCTGCAGGTTCAGTTTATTCCTTGGACGTTCACATTGACGATGAAACACAGAAATGGCATCGGAATTAAATACAAAATGCACAATGCCGCCTTAAGTACAAGAATAGAGACTCTTCTTACAGTCGGTGCTTTGAACATTCCCTGTGAGACCAGTAGTGGTATCCGATACACCACTGCAGGTTCAATGTATTCCGTGGACCTTCACATTGACGATGAAACACAGAATCAGCATCGGAATTAAATACAGAAGGCACAATGCCGCCTTAAGTACAAGAATACAGACTCTTCTTACGGTCGGTGCTTTGAGCATTCCCTGTGAGACCAGTATTCGTTTCCGCTACACCTCTGCAGGTTCCGTTTATTCCTTGGACCTTCACATTGACGATGAAACCCAGAAATGGCATCGGAATTAAATACAAAAGGCACAATGCCGACTAAGGTACAAGAATAGAGACTCTTCTTACAGTCGGTGTTTGAGCATTCCCTGTGAGACCAGTATTAGTTTCCACTACACCTCTGCAGGTTCAGTTTATTCCTTGGACCTTCACATTGACGATGAAACACAGAAATGGCATCGGAATTAAAAACAAAAGGCACAATGCCGCCTTAAGTACAAGAATAGAGACTCTTCTTACAGTCGGTGCTTTGAGCATTCCCTGTGAGACCAGTAATAGTATCCGATACACCACTGCAGGTTCAATGTATTCCTTGGACATACACATTGACGATGAAACACAGAAATCGCGTCGGAATTAAATACAAAAGGCACAATGCCGCCTTAAGTACAAGAATAGAGACTCTTCTTACTGTCGGTGCCTTCAACATTCCCTGTGAGACCAGTAATAGTATCCGATACACCACTGCAGGTTCAATGTATTCCTTGGACCTTCACATTGACGACGAAACACAGAAATGGCATCGGAATTAAATACAAAAGGCACAATGCCGCCTTAAGTACAAGAATAGAGACTCTTCTTACAGTCGGTGCTTTGAGCATTCCCTGTGAGACCAGTATTAGTTTCCGCTACACCTCTGCAGGTTCAGTTTATTCCTTGGACCTTCACATTGACGATGAAACACAGAAATGGCATCGGAATGAAATAAAAAAGGCACAATGCCGCCTTAAGTACAAGAATAGAGACTCTTCTTACAGTCGGTGCTTTGAGCATTCCCTGTGAGACCAGTAATAGTATCCGATACAGCACTGCAGGTTCAATGTATTCCTTGGACCTTCACATTGACGATGAAACACAGAAATGGCATCGGAATTAAATTCAAAAGGCACAATGCCGCCTTAAGTACAAGAATAGAGACTCTTCTTACAGTAGGTGCTTTGAGCATTCCCTGTGAGACCAGTAATAGTATCCGATACACCACTGCAGGTTCCATGTATTCCTTGGACCTTCACATTGACGATGATACACAGAAATGGCATCGGAATTAAATACAAGAGGCACAATGCTGCCTTAAGTACAAGAATAGAGACTCTTCTTACAGTCGGTGTTTGAGCATTCCCTGTGAGACCAGTATTAGTTTCCACTACACCTCTGCAGGTTCAGTTTATTCCTTGGACCTTCACATTGACGATGAAACACAGAAATGGAATCGGAAATAAATACAAAAGGCACAATGCCGCCTTGAGTACAAGAATAGAGACTCTTCTTACAGTCCGTGCTTTGAGCATTCCCTGTGAGACCAGTATTAGTTTCCGCTACACCTCTGCAGATTCAATGTATTCCTTGGATCTTCACGTTGACGATGAAACACAGAAATGGCATCGGAATTAATTACAAAAGGCACAATGCCGCCTTAAGTACAAGAATAGAGACTCTTCTTACAGTCGGAGCTTTGAGCATTCCCTGTGAGACCAGTATTAGTTTCAGCTACACCTCTGCAGGTTCAGTTTATTCCTTGGACCTTCACATTGACGATGAAACACAGAAATGGCATCGGAATTAAATACAAAAGGCACAATGCCGCCTTAAGTACAAGAATAGAGACTCTTCTTACAGTCGGTGCTTTGAGCATTCCCTGTGAGACCAGTAATAGTATCCGATACATCTTTGCAAGATCAGTTTATTCCTTTTACATACACATTGACGATGAAACACAGAAATCACATCGGAATTAAATACAAAAGGCACAATGCCGCCTTAAGTACAAGAATAGAGACTCTTTTTACAGTCGGTGCTTTGAGCATTCCCTGTGAGACCAGTAATAGTATCCGAAACACCACTGCAGGTTCAATGTATTCCTTGGACCTTCACATTGACGATGAAACACATAAATGGCATCGGAATTAAATACAAAAGGCACAATGCCGCCTTGAGTACAAGAATAGAAACTCTTCTTACAGTCGGTGCTTTGAGCATTCCCTGTGAGACCAGTATTAGTTTCCGCTACACCTCTGCAGGTTCAGTTTATTCATTGGACCTTCACATTGACGATGAAACACAGAAATGGCATCGGAATTAAATACAAAAGGCACAATGCCGCCTTAAGTACAAGAATACAGAATCTTCTTACAGTCGGTGCTTTGAGCATTCCCTGTGAGACCAGTATTAGTTTCCGCTAGACCTCTGCAGGTTCAATGTATTCCTTGGATCTTCACATTGACGATGAAACACAGAAATGGCATCGGATTTAAATACAAAAGGCACAATGCCGCCTTAAGTACAAGAATAGAGACTCTTCTTACAGTCGGTGTTTAAGCATTCCCTGTGAGACCAGTATTAGTTTCCGCTACACCTCTGCAGGTTCAGTTTATTCCTTGGACATTCACATTGACGATGAAACACAGAAATGGCATCGGAATTAAGTACAAAAGGCACAATGCCGCCTTAAGTACAAGAATAAAGAATCTTCTTACAGTCAGTGCTTTGAGCATTCCCTGTGAGACCAGTATTAGTTTCCGCTACACCTCTGCAGGTTCAGTTTATTCCTTGGACGTTCTCATTGACGATGAAACACAGAAATGGCATCGGAATTAAATACAAAAGGCACAATGCCGCCTTAAGTACTAGAATAGAGACTCTTCTTACAGTTGGTGCTTTGAGCATTCCCTGTGAGACCAGTAATAGTAACCGATACACCACAGCAGGTTCAATGTATTCCATGGACCTCCACATTGACGATGAAACACAGAAATGGCATCGGAATTAAATACAAAAGGCACAATGCCGCCTTAAGTACAAGATTAGAGAATCTTCTTACAGTCGGTGCTTTGAGCATTCCCTGTGAGACCAGTATTAGTTTCCGCTAGACCTCAGCAGGTTCAATGTATTCCTTGGATCTTCACATTGACGATGAAACACAGAAATGGCATCGGATTTAAATACAAAAGGCACAATGCCGCCTTAAGTACAAGAATAGAGACTCTTCTTACAGTCGGTGCTTTGAGCATTCCCTGTGAGACCAGTATTAGTTTCCGCTACACCTCTGCAGGTTCAGTTTATTCCTTGGACCTTCACATTGACGATGAAACACAGAAATGGCATCGGAATTAAATACAAAAGGCACAATGCCGCCTTAAGTACAAGAATAGAGAATCTTCTTACAGTCGGTGCTTTGAGCATTCCCTGTGAGACCAGTATTAATTTCCGCTACACCTCTGCAGGTTCAGTTTATTCCTTGGACGTTCTCATTGACGATGAAACACAGAAATGGCATCGGAATTAAATACAAAAGGCACAATGCCGCCTTAAGTACTAGAATAGAGACTCTTCTTACTGTTGGTGCTTTGAGCATTCCCTGTGAGACCAGTAATAGTAACCGATACACCACAGCAGGTTCAATGTATTCCATGGACCTCCACATTGACGATGAAACACAGAAATGGCATCGGAATTAAATACAAAAGGCACAATGCCGCCTTAAGTACAAGAATAGAGAATCTTCTTACAGTCGGTGCTTTGAGCATTCCCTGTGAGACCAGTATTAGTTTCCGCTAGACCTCTGCAGGTTCAATGTATTCCTTGGATCTTCACATTGACGATGAAACACAGAAATGGCATCGGATTTAAATACAAAAGGCACAATGCCGCCTTAAGTACAAGAATAGAGACTCTTCTTACAGTCGGTGCTTTGAGCATTCCCTGTGAGACCAGTATTAGTTTCCGCTACACCTCTGCAGGTTCAGTTTATTCCTTGGACCTTCACATTGACGATGAAACACAGAAATGGCATCGGAATTAAATACAAAAGGCACAATGCCGCCTTAAGTACAAGAATAGAGAATCTTCCTAACAGTCGGTGCTTTGAGCATTCCCTGTGAGACCAGTATTAGTTTCCGCTACACCTCTGCAGGTTCAGTTTATTCCTTGGACCTTCTCATTGACGATGAAACACAGAAATGGCATCGGAATTAAATACAAAAGGCACAATGCCGCCTTAAGTACTAGAATTGAGACTCTTCTTACAGTTGGTGCTTTGAGCATTCCCTGTGAGACCAGTAATAGTAACCGATACACCACAGCAGGTTCAATGTATTCCTTGGACCTCCACATTGACGATGAAACACAGAAATGGCATCGGAATTAAATACAAAAGGCACAATGCCGCCTTAAGTACAAGAATAGAGACTCTTCTTACTGTCGGTGCTTTGAGCATACCCTGTGAGACCAGTAATAGTATCCGATACACCACTGCAGGTTCAATGTATTCCTTGGACCTTCACATTGACGATGAAACACAGGAAGCGCATCGGAATTAAATACAAAATGCACAATGCCGCCTTAAGTACAAGAATAGAGACTCTTCTTACAGTCGGTGCTTTGAACATTCCCTGTGAGACCAGTAATAGTATCCGATACACCACTGCAGGTTCAATGTATTCCTTGGACCTTCACATTGACGATGAAACACAGAATCGGCATCGGAATTAAATACAAAAGGCACAATGCCGCCTTAAGTACAAGAATACAGACTCTTCTTACAGTCGGTGCTTTGAGCATTCCCTGTGAGACCAGTATTCGTTTCCGCTACACCTCTGCAGGTTCCGTTTATTCCTTGGACCTTCACATTGACGATGAAACACAGAAATGGCATCGGAATTAAATACAAAAGGCACAATGCCGACTAAGGTACAAGAATAGAGACTCTTCTTACAGTCGGTGTTTGAGCATTCCCTGTGAGACCAGTATTAGTTTCCACTACACCTCTGCAGGTTCAGTTTAATCCTTGGACCTTCACATTGACGATGAAACACAGAAATGGCATCGGAATTAAAAACAAAAGGCACAATGCCGCCTTAAGTACAAGAATAGAGACTCTTCTTACAGTCGGTGCTTTGAGCATTCCCTGTGAGACCAGTAATAGTATCCGATACACCACTGCAGGTTCAATGTATTCCTTGGACATACACATTGACGATGAAACACAGAAATCGCGTCGGAATTAAATACAAAAGGCACAATGCCGCCTTAAGTACAAGAATAGAGACTCTTCTTACAGTCGGAGCTTTGAGCATTCCCTGTGAGACCAGTATTAGTTTCAGCTACACCTCTGCAGGTTCAGTTTATTCCTTGGACCTTCACATTGACGATGAAACACATAAATGGCATCGGAATTAAATACAAAAGGCACAATGCCGCCATAAGTACAAGAATAAAGACTCTTCTTACAGTCGGTGCTTTGAGCATTCCCTGTGAGACCAGTATTAGTTTCCGCTAGACCTCTGCAGGTTCAATGTATTCCTTGGATCTTCACATTGACGATGAAACACAGAAATGGCATCGGATTTAAATACAAAAGGCACAATGCCGCCTTAAGTACAAGAATAGAGACTCTTCTTACAGTCGGTGCTTTGAGCATTCCCTGTGAGACCAGTATTAGTTTCCGCTACACCTCTGCATGTTCAGTTTATTCCTTGGACCTTCACATTGACGATGAAACACAGAAATGGCATCGGAATTAAATACAAAAGGCACAATGCCGCCTTAAGTACAAGAATAGAGAATCTTCTTACAGTCGGTGCTTTGAATATTCCCTGTGAGACCAGTATTAGTTTCCGCTACACCTCTGCAGGTTCAGTTTATTCCTTGGACGTTCTCATTGACGATGAAACACAGAAATGGCATCGGAATTAAATACAAAAGGCACAATGCCGCCTTAAGTACTAGAATAGAGACTCTTCTTACAGTTGGTGCTTTGAGCATTCCCTGTGAGACCAGTAATAGTAACCGATACACCACAGCAGGTTCAATGTATTCCATGGACCTCCACATTGACGATGAAACACAGAAATGGCATCGGAATTAAATACAAAAGGCACAATGCCGCCTTAAGTACAAGAATAGAGAATCTTCTTACAGTCGGTGCTTTGAGCATTCCCTGTGAGACCAGTATTAGTTTCCGCTAGACCTCTGCAGGTTCAATGTATTCCTTGGATCTTCACATTGACGATGAAACACAGAAATGGCATCGGATTTAAATACAAAGGGCACAATGCCGCCTTAAGTACAAGAATAGAGACTCTTCTTACAGTCGGTGCTTTGAGCATTCCCTGTGAGACCAGTATTAGTTTCCGCTACACCTCTGCAGGTTCAGTTTATTCCTTGGACCTTCACATTGACGATGAAACACAGAAATGGCATCGGAATTAAATACAAAAGGCACAATGCCGCCTTAAGTACAAGAATAGAGAATCTTCTTACAGTCGGTGCTTTGAGCATTCCCTGTGAGACCAGTATTAGTTTCCGCTACACCTCTGCAGGTACAGTTTATTCCTTGGACCTTCTCATTGACGATGAAACACAGAAATGGCATCGGAATTAAATACAAAAGGCACAATGCCGCCTTAAGTACTAGAATAGAGACTCTTCTTACAGTTGGTGCTTTGAGCATTCCCTGTGAGACCAGTAATAGTAACCGATACACCACAGCAGGTTCAATGTATTCCTTGGACCTCCACATTGACGATGAAACACAGAAATGGCATCGGAATTAAATACAAAAGGCACAATGCCGCCTTAAGTACAAGAATAGAGACTCTTCTTACTGTCGGTGTTTGAGCATTCCCTGTGAGACCAGTAATAGTATCGGATACTCCACTGCAGGTTCAATGTATTCCTTGGACCTTCACATTGTCGATGGAACACAGGAAGCGCATCGGAATTAAATACAAAATGCACAATGCCGCCTTAAGTACAAGAATAGAGACTCTTCTTACAGTCGGTGCTTTGAACATTCCCTGTGAGACCAGTAATAGTATCCGATACACCACTGCAGGTTCAATGTATTCCTTGGACCTTCACATTGACGATGAAACACAGAATCGGCATCGGAATTAAATACAAAAGGCACAATGCCGCCTTAAGTACAAGAATACTGACTTTTCTTACAGTCGGTGCTTTGAGCATTCCCTGTGAGACCAGTATTCGTATCCGCTACACCTCTGCAGGTTCCGTTTATTCCTTGGACCTTCACATTGACGATGAAACACAGAAATGGCATCGGAATTAAATACAAAAGGCACAATGCCGACTAAGGTACAAGAATAGAGACTCTTCTTACAGTCGGTGTTTGAGCATTCCCTGTGAGACCAGTATTAGTTTCCACTACACCTCTGCAGGTTCAGTTTAATCCTTGGACCTTCACATTGACGATGAAACACAGAAATGGCATCGGAATTAAAAACAAAAGGCACAATGCCGCCTTAAGTACAAGAATAGAGACTCTTCTTACAGTCGGTGCTTTGAGCATTCCCTGTGAGACCAGTAATAGTATCCGATACACCACTGCAGGTTCAATGTATTCCTTGGACATACACATTGACGATGAAACACAGAAATCGCGTCGGAATTAAATACAAAAGGCACAATGCCGCCTTAAGTACAAGAATAGAGACTCTTCTTACTGTCGGTGCCTTCAACATTCCCTGTGAGACCAGTAATAGTATCGGATACACCACTGCAGGTTCAATGTATTCCTTGGACCTTCACATTGACGATGAAACACAGAAATGGCATCGGAATTAAATACAAAAGGCACAATGCCGCCTTAAGTACAAGAATAGAGACTCTTCTTACAGTCGGTGCTTTGAGCATTCCCTGTGAGACCAGTATTAGTTTCCGCTACACCTCTCCAGGTTCAGTTTATTCCTTGGACCTTCACATTGACGATGAAACACAGAAAAGGCATCGGAATGAAATAAAAAAGGCACAATGCCGCCTTAAGTACAAGAATAGAGACTCTTCTTACAGTCGGTGCTTTGAGCATTCCCTGTGAGACCAGTAATAGTATCCGATACACCACTGCAGGTTCAATGTATCCCTTGGACCTTCACATTGACGATGAAACACAGAAATGGCATCGGAATTAAATTCAAAAGGCACAATGCCGCCTTAAGTACAAGAATAGAGACTCTTCTTACTGTAGGTGCTTTGAGCATTCCCTGTGAGACCAGTAATAGTATCCGATACACCACTGCAGGTTCAATGTATTCCTTGGACCTTCACATTGACGATGATACACAGAAATGGCATCGGAATTAAATACAAGAGGCACAATGCTGCCTTAAGTACAAGAATAGAGACTCTTCTTACAGTCGGTGTTTGAGCATTCCCTGTGAGACCAGTATTAGTTTCCACTACACCTCTGCAGGTTCAGTTTATTCCTTGGACCTTCACATTGACGATGAAACACAGAAATGGAATCGGAAATAAATACAAAAGGCACAATGCCGCCTTGAGTACAAGAATAGAGACTCTTCTTACAGTCCGTGCTTTGAGCATTCCCTGTGAGACCAGTATTAGTTTCCGCTACACCTCTGCAGATTCAATGTATTCCTTGGATCTTCACGTTGACGATGATACACAGAAATGGCATCGGAATTAAATACAAAAGGCACAATGCCGCCTTAAGTACAAGAATAGAGACTCTTCTTACAGCCGGAGTTTTAGCATTCCCTGTGAGGCCAGTATTAGTTTCAGCTACACCTCTGCTGGTTCAGTTTATTCCTTGGACCTTCACATTGACGATGAAACACAGAAATGGCATCGGAATTAAATACAAAAGGCACAATGCCGCCTTAAGTACAAGAATAGAGACTCTTCTTACAGTCGGTGCTTTGAGCATTCCTTGTGAGACCAGTAATAGTATCCGATACATCTCTGCAAGATCAGTTTATTCCTTTTACATACACATTGACGATGAAACACAGAAATCACATCGGAATTAAATACAAAAGGCACAATGCCGCCTTAAGTACAAGAATAGAGACTCTTTTTACAGTCGGTGTTTTGAGCATTCCCTGTGAGACCAGTAATAGTATCCGAAACACCACTGCAGGTTCAATGTATTCCTTGGACCTTCACATTGACGATGAAACACATAAATGGCATCGGAATCAAATACAAAAGGCACAATGCCGCCATAAGTACAAGAATAAAGACTCTTCTTACAGTCGGTGCTTTGAGCATTTCCTGTGAGACCAGTATTAGTTTCCGCTACACCTCTGCAGGTTCCGTTTATTTCTTGGACCTTCACATTGACGATGAAACACAATAATGGCATCGGAATTAAATACATAAGGCACAATGCCGCCTTGAGTACAAGAATAGAGACTCTTCTTACAGTCGGTGATTTGAGCATTCCCTGTGAGAAAAGTATTAGTTTCCGCTACACCTCAGCAGGTTCAGTTTATTCATTGGACCTTCACATTGACGATGAAACACAGAAATGGCATCGGAATTAAATACAAAAGGCACAATGCCGCCTTAAGTACAAGAATAGAGAATCTTCTTACAGTCGGTGCTTTGAGCATTCCCTGTGAGACCAGTATTAGTTTCCGCTAGACCTCTGCAGGTTCAATGTATTCCTTGGATCTTCACATTGACGATGAAACACAGAAATATCATCGGATTTAAATACAAAAGGCACAATGCCGCCTTAAGTACAAGAATAGAGACTCTTCTTACAGTCGGTGCTTTGAGCATTCCCTGTGAGACCAGTATTAGTTTCCGCTACACCTCTGCAGGTTCAGTTTATTCCTTGGACCTACACATTGACGATGAAACACAGAAATGGCATCGGAATTAAATACAAAAGGCACAATGCCGCCTTAAGTACAAGAATAGAGAATCTTCTTACAGTCGGTGATTTGAGCATTCCCTGTGAGACCAGTATTAGTTTCCGCTACACCTCTGCAGGTTCAGTTTATTCCTTGGACGTTCTCATTGACGATGAAACACAGAAATGGCATCGGAATTAAATACAAAAGGCACAATGCCGCCTTAAGTACTTGAATAGAGACTCTTCTTACAGTTGGTGCTTTGAGCATTCCCTGTGAGACCAGTAATAGTAACCGATACACCACAGCAGGTTCAATGTATTCCATGGACCTCCACATTGACGATGAAACACAGAAATGGCATCGGAATTAAATACAAAAGGCACAATGCCGCCTTAAGTACATGAATAGAGACTCTTCTTACTGTCGGTGCTTTGAGCATTCCCTGTGAGACCAGTAATAGTATCCGATAGACCACTGCAGGTTCAATGTATTCCTTGGACCTTCACATTGACGATGAAACACAGGAAGCGCATCGGAATTAAATACAAAATGCACAATGCCGCCTTAAGTACAAGAATAGAGACTCTTCTTACAGTCGGTGCTTTGAACATTCCCTGTGAGACCAGTAATAGTATCGGATACACCACTGCAGGTTCAATGTATTCCTTGGACCTTCACATTGACGATGAAACACAGAATCGGCATCGGAATTAAATACAAAAGGCACAATGCCGCCTTAAGTACAAGAATACAGACTCTTCTTACAGTCGGTGCTTTGAGCATCCCTGTGAGACCAGTATTCGTTTCCGCTACACCTCTGCAGGTTCCGTTTATTCCTTGGACCTTCACATTGACGATGAAGCACAGAAATGGCATCGGAATTAAATACAAAAGGCACAATGCCGACTTAAGTACAAGAATAGAGACTCTTCTTACAGCCGGTGTTTGAGCATTCCCTGTGAGACCAGTATTAGTTTCCACTACACCTCTGCAGGTTCAGTTTATTCCTTGGACCTTCACATTGACGATGAAACACAGAAATGGCATCGGAATTAAAAACAAAAGGCACAATGCCGCCTTAAGTACAAGAATAGAGACTCTTCTTACAGTCGGTGCTTTGAGCATTCCCTGTGAGACCAGTATTAGTTTCGGCTACACCTCTGCAGGTTCAGTTTATTCCTTGGACCTTCACATTGACGATGAAACACAGAAATGGCATCGGAATGAAATAAAAAACGCACAATGCCGCCTTAAGTACAAGAATAGAGACTCTTCTTACAGTCGGTGCTTTGAGCACTCCCTGTGAGACCAGTAATAGTATCCGATACACCACTGCAGGTTCAATGTATTCCTTGGACCTTCACATTGACGATGAAACACAGAAATGGCATCGGAATTAAATTCAAAAGGCACAATGCCGCCTTAAGTACAAGAATAGAGACTCTTCTTAAAGTAGGTGCTTTGAGCATTCCCTGTGAGACCATGTAATAGTATCCGATACACCACTGCAGGTTCAATGTATTCCTTGGACCTTCACATTGACGATGATACACAGAAATGGCATCGGAATTAAATACAAGAGGCACAATGCTGCCTTAAGTACAAGAATAGAGACTCTTCTTACAGTCGGTGTTTGAGCATTCCCTGAGAGACCAGTATTTGTTTCCACTACACCTCTGCAGGTTCAGTTTATTCCTTGGACCTTCACATTGACGATGAAACACAGAAATGGCATCGGAATTAAATACAAAGGGCACAATGCCGCCTTATGTACAAGAATAGAGACTCTTCTTACGGTCGGTGCTTTGAGCATTCCCTGTGAGTCCAGTAATAGTATCCGATACACCACTGCAGGTTCAATGTATTCCTTGGACCTTCACATTGACGATGAAACACAGAAACGGCATCGGAATTAAATACAAAAGGCACAATGCCGCCTTAAGTACAAGAATAGAGACTCTTCTTACAGTCAGTGTTTTCAGCATTCCCTGTGTGACCAGTAATAGTATCCGATACACCACTGCAGGTTCAATGTATTCCTTGGACCTTCACATTGACGATGAAACACAGGAATCGCATCGGAATTAAATACAAAAGGCACAATGCCTCCTTAAGTACAAGATTAGAGACTCTTCTTACAGTCGGTGCTTTGAGCATTCCCTGTGAGACCAGTAATAGTATCCGATACACCACTGCAGGTTCAATGTATTCCTTGGACCTTCGCATTGACGATGAAACACAGAAATGGCATCGGAATTAAATCCAAAAGGCACAATGCCGCCTTAAGTACAAGAATAGAGACTCTTCTTACAGTCGGTGCTTTGAGCATTCCCTGTGACACCTGTAATAGTATCCGATACACCACTGCCGGTTCAATGTATTCCTTGGACATACACATTGACGATGAAACACGGAAATCGCATCGGAATTAAATACAAAAGGCACAATGCCGCCTTAAGTACAAGCATAGAGACTCTTCTTACAGTCGGTGCTTTGAGCATTCCTTGTAAGACCAGTAATAGTATCCGAAACACCACTGCAGGTTCAATATATTCCTTGGACCTTCACGTTGACGATGAAACACAGAAATGGCATCGGAATTAAATACAACAGGCACAATGCCGCCTTAAGTACAAGAATAGAGACTCTTCTTACAGTCGGTGCTTTGAGCATTCCCTGTGAGACCAGTATTAGTTTCGGCTACACCTCTGCAGGTTCAGTTTATTCCTTGGACCTTCACATTGACGATGAAACACAGAAATGGCATCGGAATGAAATAAAAAACGCACAATGCCGCCTTAAGTACAAGAATAGAGACTCTTCTTACAGTCGGTGCTTTGAGCACTCCCTGTGAGACCAGTAATAGTATCCGATACACCACTGCAGGTTCAATGTATTCCTTGGACCTTCACATTGACGATGAAACACAGAAATGGCATCGGAATTAAATTCAAAAGGCACAATGCCGCCTTAAGTACAAGAATAGAGACTCTTCTTAAAGTAGGTGCTTTGAGCATTCCCTGTGAGACCATGTAATAGTATCCGATACACCACTGCAGGTTCAATGTATTCCTTGGACCTTCACATTGACGATGATACACAGAAATGGCATCGGAATTAAATACAAGAGGCACAATGCTGCCTTAAGTACAAGATTAGAGACTCTTCTTATGGTCGGTGCTTTGAGCATTCCCTGTGAGACCAGTAATAGTATCCGATACACCACTGCAGGTTCAATGTATTCCTTAAACATACACATTGACGATGAAACACAGAAATCGCATCAGATTTAAATACAAAAGGCACAATGCCGCCTTAAGTACAAGAATAGAGACTCTTCTTACAGTCGGTGCTTTGAGCATTCACTGTGAGACCAGTAATAGTATCCGATACACCACTGCAGGTTCAATGTATTCCTTGGACCTTCACATTGACAATGACACACAGAAATGGCATCGGCATTAAATACAAAAGGCACAATGCCGCCTCAAGTACAAGAATAGAGACTCTTCTTACAGACGGTGCTTTGAGCATTCCCTGTGAGACCAGTATTAGTTTCCGCTACACCTCTGCAGATTCAGTTTATTCCTTGGACCTTCACATTGACGATGAAACACAGAAATGGCATCGGAATCAAATACAAAAGGCACAATGCCGCCTTAAGTACAAGAATATAGACTTTCCCTACAGTCGGTGCTTTGAGCATTCCCTGTGAGACCAGTAATAATATCCGATACACCACTGCAGGTTCAATGTATACCTTGGACCTTCACATTGACGATGAAACACAGAAATGGCATCGGAATTAAATACAAAAGGCACAATGCCGCCTTAAGTACGAGAATTGCGACTCTTCTTACAGTCGGTGCTTTGAGCATTCCCTGTGAGACCAGTAATAGTATCCGATACACAATTGCAGGTTCAATGTATTCCTTGGACCTTCACATTGACGATGAAACACAGGAATCTCATCGGAATTAAATGCAAAAGGCACAATGCCGCCTTAAGTACAAGAGTAGAGACTCTTCTTACAGTCGGTGCTTTGAGCATTCCCTGTGAGACCAGTAATCGTATCCGATACACCACTGCAGGTTCAATGTATTTCTTGGACCTTCACATTGACGATGAAACACAGAAATCGCATCGGAATTAAATACAAAAGGCACAATGCCGCCTTATGTACAAGAATAGAGACTCTTCTTACAGTCGGTGTTTTGAGCATTCCCTGTGAGACCAGTAATAGTATCCGATACACCACTGCAGGTTCAATGTATTCCTTGGACCTTCACATTGACGATGAAACACAGAAATGGCATCGGAATTAAATACAAATGGCACAATGCCGCCTTAAGTACAAGAATAGAGACTCTTCTTACAGTCGGTGCTTTGAGCATTCCCTGTGAGACCAGTAATAGTATCCGATACACCACCGCAGGTTCAATCTATTCCTTGGACACACACATTGACGATGAAACACAGAAATTACATCGGAATTAAATACAAAAGGAACAATGCCGCCTTAAGTACAAGAATAGAGACTCTTCTTACAGTCGGTGCTTTGAGCATTCCCTGTGACACCAGTATTAGTTTCCGCTACACCTCCGCAGGTTCAGTTTATTCCTAGGACCTTCACATTGACGATGAAACACAGAAATTGCATCGGAATTAAATACAAAATGCGCAATGCCACCTTAAGTACAAGAATAGAGACCCTTCTTACAGTCGGTGCTTTGAGCATTCCCTGTGAGACCAGTAATAGTATCCGATACACCACTGCAGGTTCAATGTATTCCTTGGACCTTCACATTGACGATGAAACACAGAAATGGCATCGGAATTAAATACAAAAGGCACAATGCCGCCTTAAGTACATGAATAGAGACTCTTCCTACAGTCGGTGCTTTGAGCATTCCCTGTGAGACCAGTATTAGTTTCCGCTACACCTCTGCAGGTTCAATGTATTCCGTGGATCTTCACATTGACGATGAAACACAGAAATGGCATCGTAATTAAATACAAAAGGCACAATGCCGCCTTAAGTACAAGAATAGAGACTCTTCTTACAGTCGGTGCTTTGAGCATTCCCTACGAGACCAGTATTAGTTTCAGCTACACCTCTGCAGGTTCAGTTTATTCCTTGGACCTTCACATTGACGATGAAACACAGAAATGTCATCGGAATTAAATACAAATGGCACAATGCCGCCTTAAGTACAAGAATAGAGACTCCTCTTACAGTCGGTGCTTTGAGCATTCCCTGTGAGACCAGTAATAGTATCCGATACACCACTGCAGGTTCAATGTATTCCTTGGACCTTCACATTGACGATGAAACACAGAAATGGCATCGGAATTAAATACAAATGGCATAATGCCGCCTTAAGTACAAGAATAGAGACTCTTCTTACTGTCGGTGTTTTGAGCATTCAATGTGAGACCTGTAATAGTATCCGATACACCACTGCAGGTTCAATGTATTCCTTGGACCTTCACATTGGCGATGAAACACAGAAATGACATCGGAATTAAATACAAAAGGCACAATGCCGCCTTAAGTTCAAGAATAGAGACTCTTCTTACAGTCGGTGCTTTGAGCATTCCCTGTGAGACCAGTATTAGTTTCCGCTACACCTCTGCAGGTTCAGGTTATTCCTTGGACCTTCACATTGACGATGAAACACAGAAATGGAATCGGAATTAAATTTAAAAGGCACAATGATGCCTTAAGTACAAGAATAGAGACTCTTCTTACAGTCGGTGCTTTGAGCATTCCCTGTGAGACCAGTAATAGTATCCGATACACCACTGCAGGTTCAATGTATTCCTTGGACCTTCACATTGACGATGAAACACAGAAATGGCATAGGAATTAAATACAAAAGGCACAATGCCGTATTAAGTACAAGAATAGAGACTATTCTTACAGTCGGTGCTTTGTGCATTCCCTGTGAGACCTGTAATAGTATCCGTTACACCACTGCAGGTTCAATGTATTCCTTGGACATTCACATTGACGATGAAACACAGAAATGGCTTCGGAATTAAATACAAAAGGCACAATGCCGCCTTAAGTTCAAGAATAGAGACTCTTCTTACAGTCGGTGCGTTGAGCATTCCCTGTGAGACCAGTATTAGTTTCCGCTACACCTCTGCAGGTTCAGGTTATTCCTTGGACCTTCACATTGACGATGAAACACAGAAATGGAATCGGAATTAAATTTAAAAGGCACAATGATGCCTTAAGTACAAGAATAGAGACTCTTCTTACAGTCGGTGCTTTGAACATTCCCTGTGAGACCAGTAATAGTATCCTATACACCACTGCAGGTTCAATGTATTCCTTGGACATACACATTGACGATAAAACACAGAAATCGCATCGGAATTAAATACAAAAGGCACAATGCCGTATTAAGTACAAGAATAGAGACTATTCTTACAGTCGGTGCTTTGTGCATTCCCTGTGAGACCTGTAATAGTATCCGTTACACCACTGCAGGTTCAATGTATTCCTTGGACCTTCACATTGACGATGAAACACAGAAATGGCTTCGGAATTAAATACAAAAGGCACAATGCCGCCTTAAGTTCAAGAATAGAGACTCTTCTTACAGTCGGTGCGTTGAGCATTCCCTGTGAGACCAGTATTAGTTTCCGCTACACCTCTGCAGGTTCAGGTTATTCCTTGGACCTTCACATTGACGATGAAACACAGAAATGGAATCGGAATTAAATTTAAAAGGCACAATGATGCCTTAAGTACAAGAATAGAGACTCTTCTTACAGTCGGTGCTTTGAGCATTCCCTGTGAGACCAGTAATAGTATCCGATACACCACTGCAGGTTCAATGTATTCCTTGGACCTTCACATTGACGATGAAACACAGAAATGGCATCGGAATTAAATACAAAAGGCACAATGCCGTATTAAGTACAAGAATAGAGACTATTCTTACAGTCGGTGCTTTGTGCATTCCCTGTGAGACATGTAATAGTATCCGTTACACCACTGCAGGTTCAATGTATTCCTTGGACCTTCACATTGACGATGAAACACAGAAATGGCTTCGGAATTAAATACAAAAGGCACAATGCCGCCTTAAGTTCAAGAATAGAGACTCTTCTTACAGTCGGTGCGTTGAGCATTCCCTGTGAGACCAGTATTAGTTTCCGCTACACCTCTGCAGGTTCAGGTTATTCCTTGGACCTTCACATTGACGATGAAACACAGAAATGGAATCGGAATTAAATTTAAAAGGCACAATGATGCCTTAAGTACAAGAATAGAGACTCTTCTTACAGTCGGTGCTTTGAACATTCCCTGTGAGACCAGTAATAGTATCCTATACACCACTGCAGGTTCAATGTATTCCTTGGACATACACATTGACGATAAAACACAGAAATCGCATCGGAATTAAATACAAAAGGCACAATGCCGCCTTAAGTACAAGAATAGAGACTCTTCTTACAGTTGGTGCTTTGAGCATTCCCTGTGAGACCAGTAATAGTATCCGATACACCACTGCTGGTTCAATAAATTCCTTGGACCTTCACATTGACTATGAAACACAGAAATGGCATCGGAAGTAAATACAAAAGGCACAATGCCGCCTTAAGTTCGGATGCATGCTGAGTTGGCATCCCTTCGCTCCCAGCTTCAGGCAGTGTTGGCTTCGGTCACACAGCTTGAGGCTGTTGCCAATGGGCATCACTGTGGGGGTCGGGATGGGGGTTTGTCGGGGACGGCCAGCTCGTCCCACGCATCCTCTGATCGGACTACGACTGTGGTTGCCCGGGATACTGCCCGCATTGAGGCTGATCCCTCACCTGTGGTAGAGTGGGAGGTCGTTTCAAGGTGTGGCAGGGGGCGAAAGACATTCCGGAGGGCTGAACGGAAAGCCTCTCCAGTTTGTCTGACGAACCGGTTTCAGGCTCTGTCTCAGGCTGATACTGATCTTCGGCCTGACATGGCTGCTTGTCCTGTTCCAGAGGTTGCCCCTCAGTCTGCAAGATCCGGGCAGTCGCGGAGGGTGGGCTTACTGGTAGTTGGGAGCTCCAACGTCAGGCGCGTAATGGGGCCCCTTAGGGAAATGGCAGCAAGAGAGGGGAAGAAAACCAATGTGCACTCCGTGTGCATACCGGGGGGAGTCATTCCAGATGTGGAAAGGGTCCTTCCGGATGCCATGAAGGGTACAGGGTGCACCCATCTGCAGGTGGTCGCTCATGTCGGCACCAATGATGTGTGTCGCTATGGATCGGAGGAAATCCTCTCTGGCTTCCGGCGGCTATCTGATTTGGTGAAGACTGCCAGTCTCGCTAGCGGGATGACAGCAGAGCTCACCATCTGCAGCATCGTCGACAGGACTGACTGTGGACCTTTGGTACAGAGCCGAGTGGAGGGTCTGAATCAGAGGCTGAGACGGTTCTGCGACCGTGTGGGCTGCAGATTCCTCGACTTGCGCCATAGGGTGGTGGGGTTTCGGGTTCCGCTGGATAGGTCAGGAGTCCACTACACGCAACAAGCGGCTACACGGGTAGCAGGGGTTGTGTGGCGTGGGCTGGGCGGTTTTTTAGGTTAGATGGCCTTGGGCAAGTACAGAAAGGGCAACAGCCTCAACGGGTGCGGGGCAAAGTCAGGACATGCGGGGAACAAGCAGCAATCGGTATTCTAATTGTCAACTGTCGAAGCTGCGTTGGTAAAGTACCGGAACTTCAAGCGCTGATAGAAAGCACCGAAGCTGAAATCGTTATAGGTACAGAAAGCTGGCTTAAGCCAGAGATAAATTCTGCCGAAATTTTTACAAAGGTACAGACGGTGTTTAGAGAGGATAGATTGCATGCAACCGGTGGTGGAGTGTTCATCGCTGTTAGTAGTAGTTTATCCTGTAGTGAAGTAGAAGTGGATAGTTCCTGTGAATTATTATGGGTGGAGGTTACACTATACAACCGAACTAGGTTAATAATTGGCTCCTTTTACCGACCTCCCGACTCAGCAGCATTAGTGGCAGAACAACTGAGAGAAAATTTGGAATACATTTCACATAAATTTTCTCAGCATGTTATAGTCTTAGGTGGAGATTTCAATTTACCAGATATAGACTGGGACACTCAGATGTTTAGGACGGGTGGTAGGGACAGAGCATCGAGTGACATTATACTGAGTGCACTATCCGAAAATTACCTCGAGCAATTAAACAGAGAACCGACTCGTGGAGATAACATATTGGACCTACTGATAACAAACAGACCCGAACTTTTCGAATCTGTATGTACAGAGCAGGGAATCAGTGATCATAAGGCCGTTGCAGCATCCCTGAATATGGAAGTTAATAGGAATATAAAAAAAGGGAGGAAGGTTTATCTGTTTAGCAAGAGTAATAGAAGGCAGATTTCAGACTACCTAACAGATCAAAACGAAAATTTCTGTTCCGACACTGACAATGTTGAGTGTTTATGGAAAAAGTTCAAGGCAATCGTAAAATGCGTTTTAGACAGGTACGTGCCGAGTAAAACTGTGAGGGTCGGGAAAAACCCACCGTGGTACAACAACAAAGTTAGGAAACTACTGCGAAAGCAAAGAGAGCTCCACTCCAAGTTTAAACGCAGCCAAAACCTCTCAGACAAACAGAAGCTAAACGATGTCAAAGTTAGCGTAAGGAGGGCTATGCGTGAAGCATTCATTGAATTCGAAAGTAAAATTCTATGTACCGACTTGACAGAAAATCCTAGGAAGTTCTGGTCTTACGTTAAATCAGTAAGTGGCTCGAAACAGCATATCCAGACACTACGGGATGATGATGGCATTGAAACAGAGGATGACTCGCGTAAAGCTGAAATACTAAACACCTTTTTCCAAAGCTGTTTCACAGAGGAAGACCGCACTGCAGTTCCTTCTCTAAATCCTCGCACAAACGAAAAAATGGCTGACATCGAAATAAGTGTCCAAGGAATAGAAAAGCAACTGGAATCACTCAATAGAGGAAAGTCCACTGGACCTGACGGGATACCAATTCGATTCTACACAGAGTACGCGAAAGAACTAGCCCCCCTTCTAACAGCCGTGTACCGCAAGTCTCTAGAGGAACGGAGGGTTCCAAATGATTGGAAAAGAGCACAGATAGTCCCAGTCTTCAAGAAGGGTCGTCGAGCAGATGCGCAAAACTATAGACCTATATCTCTTACGTCGATCTCTTGTAGAATTTTAGAACATGTTTTTTGCTCGCGTATCATGTCATTTCTGGAAACCCAGAATCTACTATGTAGGAATCAACATGGATTCCGGAAACAGCGATCGTGTGAGACCCAACTCGCCTTATTTGTTCATGAGACCCAGAAAATATTAGATACAGGCTCCCAGGTAGATGCTATTTTTCTTGACTTCCGGAAGGCGTTCGATACAGTTCCGCACTGTCGCCTGATAAACAAAGTAAGAGCCTACGGAATATCAGACCAGCTGTGTGGCTGGATTGAAGAGTTTTTAGCAAACAGAACACAGCATGTTGTTATCAATGGAGAGACGTCTACAGACGTTAAAGTAACCTCTGGCGTGCCACAGGGGAGTGTTATGGGACCATTGCTTTTCACAATATATATAAATGACTTAGTAGATAGTGTCGGAAGTTCCATGCGGCTTTTCGCGGATGATGCTGTAGTATACAGAGAAGTTGCTGCATTAGAAAATTGTAGCGAAATACAGGAAGATCTGCAGCGGATAGGCACTTGGTGCAGGGAGTGGCAACTGACCCTTAACATAGACAAATGTAATGTATTGCGAATACATAGAAAGAAGGATCCTTTATTGTATGATTATATGATAGCGGAACAAACACTGGTAGCAGTTACTTCTGTAAAATATCTGGGAGTATGCGTACGGAACGATTTGAAGTGGAATGATCATATAAAACTAATTGTTGGTAAGGCGGGTACCAGGTTGAGATTCATTGGGAGAGTGCTCAGAAAATGTAGTCCATCAACAAAGGAGGTGGCTTACAAAACACTCGTTCGACCTATACTTGAGTATTGCTCATCAGTGTGGGATCCGTACCAGGTCGGGTTGACGGAGGAGATAGAGAAGATCCAAAGAAGAGCGGCGCGTTTCGTCACTGGGTTATTTGGTAACCGTGATAGCGTTACGGAGATGTTTAATAAACTCAAGTGGCAGACTCTGCAAGAGAGGCGCTCTGCATCGCGGTGTAGCTTGCTCGCCAGGTTTCGAGAGGGTGCGTTTCTGGATGAGGTATCGAATATATTGCTTCCCCCTACTTATACTTCCCGAGGAGATCACGAATGTAAAATTAGAGAGATTAGAGCGCGCACGGAGGCTTTCAGACAGTCGTTCTTCCCGCGAACCATACGCGACTGGAACAGGAAAGGGAGGTAATGACAGTGGCACGTAAAGTGCCCTCCGCCACACACCGTTGGGTGGCTTGCGGAGTATCAATGTAGATGTAGATGTAGATGAAGTACAAGAATAGAGACTCTTCTTACAGTCGGTGCTTTGAGCATTCCCTGTGAGACCAGTATTAGTTTCCGCTACACCTCTGCAGGTTCAGTTTATTCCCTGGACCTTCACATTGACGATGAAACACAGAAATGGCATCGGAATTAAATACCAAAATCACAATGCCGCCTTAAGTACAAGAATAGAGACTCTTCTTACAGTCGGTGCTTTGAGCATTCCCTGTGAGACCAGTAATAGTATCCGATACACCACTGCAGGTTCAATGTATACCTCGGACCTTCACATTGACGATGAAACACACAAATGGCATCGGAATTAAATACAAAAGGCACAATGCCGCCTTAAGTACAAGAATAGAGACTCTTCTTACAGTCGGTGCTTTGAGCATTCCTTGTGAGACCAGTAATACTATCCGATACACCACTGCATATTCAATGTATTCCTTGGACATACACATTGACGATGAAACACAGAAATCGCATCGGAATTAAATACAAAAGGCACAATGCCGCCTTAAGTGCAAGAATAGAGACTCTTCATACAGTCGGTGCTTTGAGCATTCCCCGTGAGACCAGTAATAGTATCCGAAACACCACTGGAGGTTCAATGTATTCCTTGGACCTTCACATTGACGATGAAACACAGAAATGGCATTGGAATTAAATACAAAAGGCACAATGCCGCCTTAAGTACAAGAATAGAGACTCTTCTTACAGTCGGTGCTTTGAGCATTCCCTGTGAGACCAGTATTAGTTTCCGCTACACCTCTGCAGGTTCAGTTTATTCCTTGGACCTTCACATTGACAATGAAACACAGAAATGGCATCGGAATTAAATACAAAAGGCACAATGCCGCCTTAAGTACAAGAATAGAGACTCTTCTTACAGTCGGTGCTTTGAGCATTCCCTGTGAGACCAGTAATAGTATCCGATAC
Source organism: Schistocerca serialis cubense (assembly GCF_023864345.2). Classification (NCBI taxonomy): domain Eukaryota; kingdom Metazoa; phylum Arthropoda; class Insecta; order Orthoptera; family Acrididae; genus Schistocerca; species Schistocerca serialis. The sequence continues at coordinate 34,679,733 of NC_064643.1, read as the reverse complement.
ACCACTGCAAGTTCAATGTATTCCTTGGACATACACATTGACGATGAAACAGAGAAATGGCATCGGAATTAAGTACAAAAGGCACAATGCCGCCTTAAGTACAAGAATAGAATCTCTTCTTACAGTCGATGCTTTGAGCATTCCCTGTAAGACAAGTAATAGTATCCGATACACCACTGCCGGTTCAATGTATTCCTTGGACCTTCACATTGACGATGAAACACAGAAATGGCATCGGAATTAATTACAAAAGGCACAATGCCGCCTTAAGTACAAGAATAGAGACTTTTCTTACAGTCGGTGCTTTGAGCATTCCCTCTGAGACCAGTAATAGTTTCCGCTACACCTCTGCAGGTTCAGTTTATTCCTTGGACCTTCACATTGACGATGAAACACAGAAATGGCATCGGATTTAAATACAAAAGGCACAATGCCGCCTAAAGTACAAGAATAGAGACTCTTCTTACAGTCGGTGCTTTGAGCATTCCCTGTGTGACCAGTAATAGTATCCGATACACCACTGCAGGTTCAATGTATTCCTTGGACCTTCACATTGACGATGAAACACAGAAATCGCATCGGAATTAAATACAAAAGGCACAATGCCGCCTTAAGTACATGAATAGAGACTCTTCTTACAGTCGGATCTTTGAGCATTCCCTGTGAGACCAGTAATAGTATCCGATACACCACTGCAGGTTCAATGTATTCCTTGGACCTTCACATTGACGATGAAACACAGAAATGGCATCGGAATGAAATACAAAAGGCACAATGCCGCCTTAAGTACAAGAATAGAGACTCTTCTTACAGTTGGTGCTTTGAGCATTCCCTGTGAGACCAGTATTAGCTTCCGCCACATCTCTGCAGGTTCAGTTTAATCCTTGGACCTTCGAATTGGCGATGAAACACCGAAATGGCATCGGAATTAAATACAAAAGGCACAATGCCGCCTTAAGTACAAGAATAGAGACTCTTCTTACAGTCGGTGCTTTGAGCATTCCCTGTGAGACCAGTAATAGTATCCGATACACCACTGCATATTCAATGTATTCCTTGGACATACACATTGACGATGAAACACAGAAATCCATCGGAATTAAATACAAAAGGCACAATGCCGCCTTAAGTACAAGAATAGAGACTCTTCATACAGTCGGTGCTTTGAGCATTCCCCGTGAGACCAGTAATAGTATCCGAAACACCACTGGAGGTTCAATGTATTCCTTGGACCTTCACATTGACGATGAAACACAGAAATGGCATCGGAATTAAATACAAAAGGCACAATGACGCCTTAAGTACAAGAATAGAGACTCTTCTTACAGTCGGTGCTTTGAGCATTCCCTGTGAGACCAGTAATAGTATCCGATACACCACTGCAGGTTCAATGTATTTCTTGGACCATCACATTGACGATGAAACACAGATATAGCATCGGAATTAAATACAAAAGGCACAATGCCGCCTAAAGTACAAGAATAGAGACTCTTCTTACAGTCGGTGCTTTGAGCATTCCCTGTGTGACCAGTAATAGTATCCGATACACCACTGCAAGTTCAATGTATTCCTTGGACCTTCACATTGACGATGAAACACAGAAATCGCATCGGAATTAAATACAAAAGGCGCAATGCCGCCCTAAGTACATGAATAGAGACTCTTCTTACAGTCGGATCTTTGAGCATTGCCTGTGAGACCAGTAATAGTATCCGATACACCACTGCAGGTTCAATGTATTCCTTGGACCTTCACATTGACGATGAAACACAGAAATGGCATCGGAATTAAATACAAAACGCACAATGCCGCCTTAAGTACAAGAATAGAGACTCTTCTTACAGTCGGTGCTTTGAGCATTCCCTGTGAGACCAGTATTAGTTTCCGCTACATCTCTGCAGGTTCAGTTTAATCCTTGGACCTTCGTATTGACGATGAAACACAGAAATGGCATCGGAATTAAATACAAAAGGCACAATGCCGCCTTAAGTACAAGAATAGAGACTCTTCTTACAGTCGGTGCTTTGAGCATTCCCTGTGAGACCAGTAATACTATCTGATACACCACTGAATATTCAATGTATTCCTTGGACATACACATTGACGATGAAACACAGAAATCGCATCGGAATTAAATACAAAAGGCACAATGCCGCCTTAAGTACAAGAATAGAGACTCTTCATACAGTCAGTGCTTTGAGCATTCCCGGTGAGATCAGTAATAGTATCCGAAACACCACTGGAGGTTCAATGTATTCCTTGGACCTACACATTGACGATGAAACACAGAAATGGCATTGGAATTAAATACAAAATGCACAATGATGCCTTAAGTACAAGAATAGAGACTCTTCTTACAGTCGGTGATTTGAGCATTCCCTGTGAGACCAGTATTAGTTTCCGCTACACCTCTGCAGGTTCAGTTTCTTCCTTGGACCTTCCCATTGACAATGAAACACAGAAATGGCATCGGAATTAAATACAAAAGGCACAATGCCGCCTTAAGTACAAGAATAGAGACTCTTCTTGCAGTCGGTGCTTTGAGCATTCCCTGTGAGACCAGTGATAGTATCCGATACACCACTGCAGGTTCAATGTATTCCTTGGACATACACATTGACGATGAAACAGAGAAATGGCATCGGAATTAAGTACAAAAGGCACAATGCCGCCTTAAGTACAAGAATAGAGACTCTTCTTACAGTCGGTGCTTTGAGCATTCCCTGTAAGACAAGTAATAGTATCCGATACACCACTGCAGGTTCAATGTATTCCTTGGACCTTCACATTGACGATGAAACACAGAAATGGCATCGGAATTAAATACAAAAGGCACAATGCCGCCTTAAGTGCAAGAATAGAGACTCTTCTTACAGTCGGTGCTTTGAGCATTCCCTGTGAGACCAGTAATAGTTTCCGCTACACCTCTGCAGGTTCAGTTTATTCCATGGACCTTCACATTGACGATGAAACACAGAAATGGCATCGGAATTAAATACAAAAGGCACAATGCCGCCTTAAGTACAAGAATAGAGACTCTTCTTACAGTCGGTGCTTTGAGCATTCCCTGTGTGACCAATAATAGTATCCGATACACCACTGCAGGTTCAATGTATTCCTTGGACCTTCACATTGACGATGAAACACAGAAATCGCATCGGAATTAAATACAAAAGGCACAATGCCGCCTTAAGTACAAGAATAGAGACTCTTCATACAGTCAGTGCTTTGAGCATTCCCGGTGAGATCAGTAATAGTATCCGAAACACCACTGGAGGTTCAATGTATTCCTTGGACCTACACATTGACGATGAAACACAGAAATGGCATTGGAATTAAATACAAAAGGCACAATGCCGCCTTAAGTACAAGAATAGAGACTCTTCTTACAGTCGGTGCTTTGAGCCTTCCCTGTGAGACCAGTATTAGTTTCCGCTACACCTCTGCAGGTTCAGTTTCTTCCTTAGACCTTCCCATTGACAATGAAACACAGAAATGGCATCGGAATTAAATACAAAAGGCACAATGCCGCCTTAAGTACAAGAATAGAGACTCTTCTTACAGTCGGTGCTTTGAGCATTCCCTGTGAGACCAGTAATAGTATCCGATACACCACTGCAGGTTCAATGTATTCCTTGGACATACACATTGACGATGAAACAGAGAAATGGCATCGGAATTAAGTACAAAAGGCACAATGCCGCCTTAAGTACAAGAATAGAGACTCTTCTTACAGTCGGTGCTTTGAGCATTCCCTGTAAGACAAGTAATAGTATCCGATACACCACTGCAGGTTCAATGTATTCCTTGGACCTTCACATTGACGATGAAACACAGAAATGGCATCGGAATTAAATACAAAAGGCACAATGCCGCCTTAAGTGCAAGAATAGAGACTCTTCTTACAGTCGGTGCTTTGAGCATTCCCTGTGAGACCAGTAATAGTTTCCGCTACACCTCTGCAGGTTCAGTTTATTCCATGGACCTTCACATTGACGATGAAACACAGAAATGGCATCGGAATTAAATACAAAAGGCACAATGCCGCCTTAAGTACAAGAATAGAGACTCTTCTTACAGTCGGTGCTTTGAGCATTCCCTGTGTGACCAATAATAGTATCCGATACACCACTGCAGGTTCAATGTATTCCTTGGACCTTCACATTGACGATGAAACACAGAAATCGCTTCCGAATTAAATACAAAAGGCACAAAGCCGCCTTAAGTACAAGAATAGAGTCTCTTCTTACAGTCGGTGCTCTGAGCATACCCTGTGAGACCAGTAATAGTATCCGTTACACCACTGCAGGTTCAATGTATTCCTTGGACCTTCACATTGACGATGAAACACAGAAATGGCATCGGAATTAAATACAATAGGCACAATGTCGCCTTAAGTACAAGAATAGAGACTCTTCTTACAGTCGGTGCTTTGAGCATTCCCTGTGAGACCAGTTATAGTATCCGAGACACCACTGCAGGTTCAATGTATTCCTTGGACATACACATTGACGATGAAACACAGAAATCGCATCGGAATTAAATACAAAAGGCACAATGCCGCCTTAAGTACAAGAATAGAGACTCTTCTTACAGTCGGTGCTTTGAGCATTGCCAGTGAGACCAGTAATAGTATCCGATACACCACTGCAGGTTCAATGTATTCCTTGGACATACACATTGACGATGAAACAGAGAAATGGCATCGGAATTAAATACAAAAGGCACAATGCCGCCTTAAGTACAAGAATATAGACTCTTCTTACAGTCGGTGCTTTGAGCATTTCCTGTAAGACAAGTAATAGTATCCGATACACCACTGCAAGTTCAATGTATTCCTTGGACCTTCACATTGACGATGAAACACAGAAATGGCATCGGAATTAAATACAAAAGGCACAATGCCGCCTTAAGTACAAGAATAGAGACTCTTCTTACAGTCGGTGTTTTGAGCATTCCCTGTGTGACCAGTAATAGTTTCCGCTACACCTCTGCAGGTTCAGTTTATTCCTTGGACCATCACATTAACGATGAAACACAGAAATGGCATCGGAATTAAATACAAAAGGCACAATGCCGCCTAAAGTACAAGAATAGAGACTCTTCTTACAATCGGTGCTTTGAGCATTCCCTGTGAGACCAGTAATAGTATCCGATACACCACTGCAGGTTCAATGTATTCCTTGGACCTTCACATTGACGATGAAACACAGAAATCGCTTCGGAATTAAATACAAAAGGCACAATGCCGCCTTAAGTACAAGAATAGACTCTCTTCTTACAGTCGGTGCTTTGAGCATTCCCTGTGCGACCAGTAATAGTATCCGATACACCACTGCAGGTTCAATGTATTCCTTGGACCTTCACATTGACGATGAAACACAGAAATGGCATCGGAATTAAATACAAAAGGCACAATGTCGCCTTAAGTACAAGAATAGAGACTCCTCTTACAGTCGGTGCTTTGAGCATTCCCTGTGAGACCAGTTATAGTTTCCGATACACCACTGCAGGTTCAATGTATTCCTTGGACATACACATTGACGATGAAACACAGAAATCGCATCGGAATTAAATACAAAAGGCACAATGCCGCCTTAAGTACAAGAATAGAGACGCTTCTTACAGTCGGTGTTTTGAGCATTCCCTGTGAAACCAATAATAGTATCCGATACACCACTGCAGGTTCAATGTATTCCTTGGACCTTCACATTGAGGATGAAACACAGAAATGGCATCGGAATTAAATACAAAAGGCACAATGCCGCCTTAAGTACAAGAATAGAGACTCTTCTTACAGTCGGTGCTTTGAGCATTCCCTGTGAGACCAGTTCTAGTTTCCGCTACACCTCTGCAGGTTCAGTTTATTCCTTGGACCTTCACATTGACGATGAAACAGAGAAGTGGCATCGGAATTAAATACAAAAGGCACAATGCCGCCTTAAGTACAAGAATAGAGACTCTTCTAACAGTCGGTGCTTTGAGCATTGCCTGTGAGACCAGTAATAGTATCCGATAGACCACTGCAGGTTCAATGTATACCTTGGTCCTTCACATTGACGATGAAACACAGAAATGGCATCGGAATTAAATACAAATGGCACAATGCCGCCTTAAGTACAAGAATAGAGACTCTTCTTACAGTCGGTGCTTTGAGCATTCCCTGTGAGACCAGTAATAGTATCCGATACACCACTGCAGGTTCAATGTATTCCTTGGACCTTCACATTGACGATGAACAACAGGAATCGCATCGGAATTAAATACAAAAGACACAATGCCGCCTTATGTACAAGAATAGAGACACTTCTTACAGTCGGTGCTTTGAGCATTGCCTGTGAGACCAGTAATAGTATCCGATACACCACTGCAGTTTCAATGTATTCCTTGGACCTTCACATTGACGATGAAACACAGAAATGGCATCGGAATTAAATACAAAATGCACAATGCCGCCTTAAGTACAAGAATAGAGACTCTTCTTACTGTCGGTGCTTTGAGCATTCCCTGTGAGACCAGTAATAGTATCCGATACACCACTGCAGGTTCAATGTATACCTTGGACCTTCACATTGACGATGAAACACAGAAATGGCATCATAATTAAATACAAAAGTCACAATGCCGCCTTAAGTACAAGAATAGAGACTCTTCTTACAGTCGGTGCTTTGAGCATTCCCTGTGAGACCAGTAATAGTATCCGATACACTACTGCTGGTTCAATGTATTCCTTGGACCTTCACATTGACGATGAAACACAGGAATCGCATCGGAATTAAATACAAAAGGCACAGTGCCGCCTTAAGTACAAGAATAGAGACTCTTCTTTCAGTCGGTGCTTTGAGCATTCCCTGTGAGACCAGTAATAGTATCCGATACACCACTGCAGGTTCAATGCATTCCTTGGACCTTCACATTGACGATGAAACACAGAAATCGCATCGGAATTAAATACAAAAGGCACAATGCCGCCTTATGTACAAGAATAGAGACTCTTCTTACAGTCGGTGCTTTGAGCATTCCCTGTGAGACCAGTAATAGTATCCAATACACCACTGCAGGTTCAATGTATTCCTTGGACCTCTCACATTGACGATGAAACACAGAAATGGCATCGGAATTAAATACAAAAGGCACAATGCCGTCTTAAGTACAAGAATAGAGACTCTTCTTACAGTCGGTGGTTTGAGCATTCCCTGTGAGACCAGTATTAGTTTCCGCTACACCTCTGCAGGTCCAGTTTAATCCTTGGACCTTCGTATTGACAATGGAAACACAGAAATGGCTTCGGAATGAAATACAAAAGGCACAATGCCGCCTTAAGTACAAGAATAGAGACTCTTCTTACAGTTGGTGCTTTGAGCATTCCCTGTGAGACCAGTAATAGTATCCGATACACCACTGCAGGTTCGATGTATTCCTTGGACCTTCACATTGACGATGAAACACAGAAATCGCATCGGAATTAAATACAAAAGGCACAATGCCGCCTTATGTACAAGAATAGTTACTCTTCTTACAGTCGGTGCTTTGAGCATTCCCTGTGAGACCAGTAATAGTATCTGATACACCACTGCAGATTCAATGTATCCCTTGGACCTTCTCATTGACGATGAAACACAGACATGGCATTGGAATTAAATACAAAAGGCACAATGCCGCCTTAAGTACAAGAATAGAGACTCTTCTTACAGTCGGTGCTTTGAGCATTCCCTGTGAGACCAGTATTAGTTTCCGCTACACCTCTGCAGGTTCAGTTTATTCCTTGGACCTTCACATTGACGATGAAACACAGAAATGGCATCGGAATTAAATACAAAAGGCACAATGCCGCCTTAAGTACAAGAATAGAGACTCTTCTTACAGTCGGTGCTTTGAGCTTTCCCTGTGAGACCAGTATTAGTTTCCGCTACACCTCTGCGGGTTCAGTTTATTCCTTGGACCTTCACATTGACGATGAAACACAGAAATGGCATCGGAATTAAATACAAAAATCACAATGCCGCCTTAAGTACAAGAATAGAGACTCTTCTTACAGTCGGTGCTTTGAGCATTCCCTGTGAGACCAGTAATAGTATCCGATACACCACTGCAGGTTCAATGTATTCCTTGGACCTTCACATTGACGATGAAACACAGAAATCGCTTCGGAATTAAATACAAAAGGCACAATGTCGCCTTAAGTACAAGAATAGAGACTCTTCTTACAGTCGGTGATTTGAGCATTCCCTGTGAGACCAGTAATAGAATCCGATACACCACTGCAGGTTCAATGTATTCCTTGGACATACACATTGACGATGAAACACAGAAATCGCATCGGAATTAAATACAAAAGGCATAATGACGCCTTAAGTACAAGAATAGAGACTCTTCTTACAGTCGGTGCTTTGAGCATTCCCTGTGAGACCAGTAACAGTGACGATGAAACACAGAAATGGCATCGGAATTAAATACAAAAGGCACAATGCCGCCTTAAGTACAAGAACAAAAACTCTTCTTACAGTCGGTGTTTTTGAGCATTCCCTGTGAGACCAGTTTTAGTTTCCGCTACACCTCTGCAGGTTCAGTTTATTCCTTGGACCTTCACATTGACGATGAAACACAGAAGTGGCATCGGAATTAAATACAAGAGGCACAATGCCGCCTTAAGTACAAGAATAGAGACTCTTCTTACAGTCGGTGCTTTGAGCATTCCCTGTGAGACCAGTAATAATATCCGATAGACCACTGCAGGTTCAATGTATACCTTGGACCTTCACATTGACGATGAAACACAGAAATGGCATCGGAATTAAATACAAAAGGCACAATGCCGCCTTAAGTACAAGAATAGAGACTCTTCTTACAGTCGGTGCTTTGAGCATTCCCTGTGAGACCAGTAATAGTATCCGATACACCACTGCAAGTTCAATGTATTCCTTGGACCTTCACATTGACGATGAAACACAGGAATCGCATCGGAATTAAATACAAATGACACAATGCCGCCTTAAGTACAGGAATAGAGACTCTTCTTACAGTCGGTGCTTTGAGCATTCCCTGTGAGACCAGTAATAGTATCCGATACACCTCTGCAGGTTCAATGTATTCCTTGGACCTTCACATTGACAATGAAACACAGAAATCGCATCGGAATTAAATACAAAAGGTACAAAGCCGCCTTATGTACAAGAATAGAGACTCTTCTTACAGTCGGTGTTTTGAGCATTCCCTGTGAGACCAGTAATAGTATCCGATACACCACTGCAGGTTCAATTTATTCCTTGGACCTTCACATTGACGATGAAACTCAGAAATGGCATCGGAATTAAATACAAAAGGCACAATGCCGCCTTAAGTACAAGAATAGAGACTCTTCTTACAGTCGGTGCTTTGAGCATTCCCTGTGAGACCAGTAATAGTATCCGATACACCACTGCAGGTTCAATGTATTCCTTGGACCTTCACATTGACGATGAAACACAGAAATGGCATCGGAATTATATACAAAAGGCACAATGCCGCCTTAAGTACAAGAATAGAGACTCTTCTTACAGTCGGTGCTTTGAGCATTCCCTGTGAGACCAGTATTAGTTTCCGCTACGCCTCTGCAGGTTCAGTTTTGTCCTTGGACCTTCACATTGACGATGAAACACAGAAATGGCATCGGAATTAAATACAAAAGGCACAATGCCGCCTTAAGTACTAGAATAAAGACTCTTCTTACAGTCGGTGCTTTGAGCATTCCCTGTGAGAACAGTATTAGTTTCCGCTACACCTCTGCAGGTTCAGTATTGTCCTTGGACCTTCACATTGACGATGAAACACAGAAATGGCATCGGAATTAAATACAAAAAGCACAATGCCGCCTTAAGTACAAGAATAGAGACTCTTCTTACAGTCGGTGCTTTGAGCATTCCCTGTGAGACCAGTAATAGTATCCGATACACCACTGCAGGTTCAATGTATTATTTGGACCTTCACATTGACGATGAAACACAGAAATGGCATCGGAATTAAATACAAAAGGCACAATGCCGACTTAAGTACAAGAATAGAGACTCTTCCTACAGTCGGTGCTTTGAGCATTCCCTGTGAGACCAGTAATAGTATCCGATACACCACTGCAGGTTCATGTATTCCTTGGACCTTCACATTGACGATGAAACACAGAAATGGCATCCGAATTAAATACAAAAGGCACAATGCCGCCTTAAGTACAAGAATAGAGACTCTTCTTACAGTCGGTGCTTTGAGCATTCCCTGTGAGACCAGTATTAGTTTCCGCTACACCTCTGCAGGTTCAGTTTATTCCTTGGACCTTCACATTGACGATGAAATACAGAAATGGCATCCGAATTAAATACAAAAGGCACAATGCCGCCTTAAGTACAAGAATAGAGACTCTTCTTACAGTCGGTGCTTTGAGCATTCCCTGTGAGACCAGTAATAGTATTCGATACACCACTGCAGGTTCAATGTAGTCCTTGGACATACACATTGACGATGAAACACAGAAATCGCATCGGAATTAAATACAAAAGGCACAATGCCGCCTTAAGTACAAGAATAGAGACTCTTCATACAGTCGGTGCTTTGATCATTCCCCGTGTGACCAGTAATAGTATCCGAAACACCACTGGAGGTTCAATGTATTCCTTGGACCTTCACATTGACGATGAAACACAGAAATGGCATTGGAATTAAATACAAAAGGCACAATGCCGCCTTAAGTACAAGAATAGAGACTCTTCTTACAGTCGGTGCTTTGAGCATTCCCTGTGAGACCAGTATTAGTTTCCGCTACACCTCTGCAGGTTCAGTTTATTCCTTGGACCTTCACATTGACGATGAAACACAGAAATGGCATCGGAATTAAATACAAAAGGCACAATGCCGCCTTAAGTACAAGAATAGAGACTCTTCTTACAGTCGGTGCTTTGAGCATTCCCTGTGAGACCAGTATTAGTTTCCGCTACCCCTCTGCAGGTTCAGTTTATTCCTTGGACCTTCACATTGACGATGAAACACAGAAATGGCATCGGAATTAAAAACAAAAGGCACAATGCCGCCTTAAGTACAAGAATAGAGACTCTTCTTACAGTCGGTGCTTTGAGCATTCCCTGTGAGACCAGTAATAGTATCCGATTCACCACTGCAGGTTCAATGTATTCCTTGGACATACACATTGACGATGAAACAGAGTAATGGCATCGGAATTAAATACAAAAGGCACAATGCCGCCTTAAGTACAAGAATAGAGACTCTTCTTACAGTCGGTGATTTGAGCATTCCCTGTGAGACCAGTAATAGTATCCAATACACCACTGCAGGTTCAATGTATTCCTTGGACCTTCAAATTGACGATGAAACACAGAAATCGCTTCGGAATTAAATACAAAAGGCACAATGCCGCCTTAAGTACAAGAATAGAGACTCTTCTTACAGTCGGTGCTTTGAGCATTCCCTGTGAGACCAGTTATAGTATCCGATACACCACTGCAGGTTCAATGTATTCCTTGGACATACACATTGACGATGAAACACAGAAACCGCATCGGAATTAAATACAAAAGGCATTATGCCGCCTTAAGTATAAGAATAGAGACTCTTCTTACAGTCGGTGCTTTGAGCATTCCCTGTGAGACCAGTAATAGTATCCGATACTCCACTGCAGGTTCAATGTATTCCTTGGACCTTCACATTGAGGATGAAACACAGAAATGGCATCGGAATTAAATACAAAAGGCACAATGCCGCCTTAAGTACAAGAATAGAGACTCTTCTTACAGTCAGTGCTTTGAGCATTCCCTGTGAGACCAGTTTTAGTTTCCGCTACACCTCTGCAGGTTCAGTTTATTCCTTGGACCTTCACATTGACGATGAAACGCAGAAGTGGCATCGGAATTAAATACAAAAGGCACAATGCCGCCTTAAGTACAAGAATAGAGACTCTTCATACAGTCGGTGCTTTGATCATTCCCCGTGTGACCAGTAATAGTATCCGAAACACCACTGGAGGTTCAATGTATTCCTTGGACCTTCACATTGACGATGAAACACAGAAATGGCATTGGAATTAAATACAAAAGGCACAATGCCGCCTTAAGTACAAGAATAGAGACTCTTCTTACAGTCGGTGCTTTGAGCATTCCCTGTGAGACCAGTATTAGTTTCCGCTACACCTCTGCAGGTTCAGTTTATTCCTTGGACCTTCACATTGACGATGAAACACAGAAATGGCATCGGAATTAAATACAAAAGGCACAATGCCGCCTTAAGTACAAGAATAGAGACTCTTCTTACAGTCGGTGCTTTGAGCATTCCCTGTGAGACCTGTAATAGTATCCGCTACCCCTCTGCAGGTTCAGTTTATTCCTTGGACCTTCACATTGACGATGAAACACAGAAATGGCATCGGAATTAAAAATAAAAGGCACAATGCCGCCTTAAGCACAAGAATAGAGACTCTTCATACAGTGGGTGCTTTGAGCATTCCCCGTGAGACCAGTAATAGTATCCGAAACACCACTGGAGGTTCAATGTATTCCTAGGACCTTCACATTGACGATGAAACACAGAAATGGCATTGGAATTAAATACAAAAGGCACAATGCCGCCTTAAGTACAAGAATAGAGACTCCTCTTACAGTCGGTGTTTTGAGCATTCCCTGTGAGACCAGTAATAGTATTCGATACACCACTGCAGGTTCAATGTATTCCTTGGACATACACATTGACGATGAAACACAGAAATCGCATCGGAATTAAATACAAAAGGCACAATGCCGCCTTAAGTACAAGAATAGAGACTCTTCATACAGTCGGTGCTTTGATCATTCCCCGTGAGACCAGTAATAGTATCCGAAACACCACTGGAGGTTCAATGTATTCCTTGGACCTTCACATTGACGATGAAACACAGAAATGGCATTGGAACTAAATACAAAAGGCACAATGCCGCCTTAAGTACAAGAATAGGGACTCTTCTTACAGTCGGTGCTTTGAGCATTCCCTGTGAGACCAGTATTAGTTTCCGCTACACCTCTGCAGGTTCAGTTTATTCCTTGGACCTTCACATTGACGATGAAACACAGAAATGGCATCGGAATTAAATACAAAAGGCACATTGCCGCCTTAAGTACAAGAATAGAGACTCTTCTTACAGTCGGTGCTTTGAGCATTCCCTGTGAGACCAGTAATAGTATCCAATACACCACTGCAGGTTCAATGTATACCTTGGACCTACACATTGGCGATGAAACACAGAAATGGCATCGGAATGAAATACAAGAGGCACAATGCCGCCTTAAGTACAAGAATAGAGACTCTTCTTACAGTCGGTGCTTTAAGCATTCCCTGTGAGACCAGTAATAGTATCCGATACACCACTGCAGGCTCAATGAATTCCATGGACCTTCACATTGACGATGAAACACAGGAATCGCATCGGAATTAAATACAAAAGACACAATGCCGCCTTAAGTACAAGAATAGAGACTCTTCTTACAGTCGGTGCTTTGAGCATTCCCTGTGAGACCTGTAATAGTATCCGATACACCACTGCAGGTTCAATGTATTCCTTGGACCTTCACATTGACGATGAAACACAGGAATCGCATCGGAATTAAATACAAAAGACACAATGCCGCCTTATGTACAAGAATAGAGACTCTTCTTACAGTCGGTGCTTTGAGCATTCCCTGTGAAACCAGTAATAGTATCCGATACACCACTGCAGGTTCAATTTATTCCTTGGACCTTCACATTGACGATGAAACACAGAAATGACATCGGAATTAAATACAAAAGGCACAATGCCGCTTTAAGTACAAGAATAGAGACTCTTCTTACAGTCGGTGCTTTGAGCATTCCCTGTGAGACCAGTAATAGTATCTGATACACCACTGCAGGTTCAATGAATTCCTTGGACCTTCTTATTGACGATGATACACAGAAATGGCATCGGAATTAAATACAAAAGGCACAATGCCGCCTTAAGTACAAGAATAGAGACTCTTCTTACAGTCGGTGCTTTGAGCATTTCCTGTGGGACCAGTATTTGATTCCGCTACACGTCTGCAGGTTCAGTTTTGTCCTTGGACCTTCACATTGACGATGAAACACAGAAATGGCATCGGAATTAAATACAAAAGGCACAATGCCACCTTAAGTACAAGAATAAAGACTCTTCTTACAGTCGGCGCTTTGAGCATTCCCTGTGAGACCAGTAATAGTATCCGATACACCACTGCAGGTTCAATGTATTCCTTTGACATACACATTGACGATGAATCACAGAAATCGCATCGGAATTAAATACAAAAGTCACAATGACGCCTTAAGTACAATAATAGAGACTCTTCATACAGTCGGTGCATTGGGCATTCCCTGTGAGACCAGTAATGGTATCCGAAACACCACTGCAGGTTCAATGTATTCCTTGGACCTTCACATTGACGATGAAACACAGATATTTCATTGGAATTAAATACAAAAGGCACAATGCCGCCTTAAGTACAAGAATAGAGACTCTTCTTACAGTCGGTGTTTCGAGCATTCCCTGTGAGACCAGTATTAGTTTCCGCAACACCTCTGCAGGTTCAGTTTATTCCTTGGACCTTCACATTGACGATGAAACACAGAAAAGGCATCGGAGTTAAATACAAGAGGCACAATGCCGCCTTAAGTACAAGAATAGAGACTCTTCTTACAGTCGGTGTTTTGAGCATTCCCTGTGAGACCAGTATTAGTTTCCGCTACACCTCTGCAGGTTCAGTTTAATCCTTGGACCTTCGTATTGACGATGAAACACAGAAATGGCATCGGAATTAAATACAAATGGCGCAATGCCGCCTTAAGTACAAGAATAGAGACTCATCTTACAGTCGGTGCTTTGAGCATTCCCTGTGAGACCAGTAATACTATCCGATACACCACTGCAGATTCAATGTATTCCTTGGACATACACATTGACGATGAAACACAGAAATCGCATCGGAATTAAATACAAAAGGCACAATGCCGCCTTAAGTACAAGAATAGAGACTCTTCATACAGTCGGTGATTTGAGCATTCCCCGTGAGACCAGTAATAGTATCCGAAACACCACTGGAGGTTCAATGTATTCCTAGGACCTTCCCATTGACGATGAAACACAGAAATGGCATTGGAATTAAATACAAAAGACACAATGCCGCCTTAAGTACAAGAATAGAGACTCTTCTTACAGTCGGTGCTTTGAGCATTCCCTGTGAGATCAGTATTAGTTTCCGCTACACCTCTGCAGGTTCAGTTTATTCCTTGGACCTTCACATTGACGATGAAACACAGAAATGGCATCGGAATTAAATACAAATGGCACAATGCCGCCTTAAGTACAAGAATAGAGACTCTTCTTACAGTCGGTGCTTTGAGCATTCCCTGTGAGACCAGTATTTGTTTCCCCTACACCTCTGCAGGTTCAGTTTATTCCTTGGACCTTCACATTGACGATGAAACACAGAAATGGCATCGGAATTAAATACAAAAGGCACAATGCCGCCTTAAGTACAAGAATAGAGACTCTTCTTACAGTCGGTGCTTTGAGCATTCCCTGTGAGACCAGTAATAGTATCCGATACACCACTGTAGGTTCAATGTATTCCTTGGACATACACATTGACGATGAAACAGAGAACTGGCATCGGAATTAAATACAAAAGGCACAATGCCGCCTTAAGTACAAGAATAGAGGCTCTTCTTACAGTCGGTGCTTTGAGCATTCCCTGTGAGACCAGTATTAGTTTCCGCTACACCTCTGCAGGTTCAGTTTACTCCTTGGACCTTCGTATTGACGATGAAACACAGAAATGGCATCGGAATTAAATACAAATGGCACAATGCCGCCTTAAGTACAAGAATTGAGACTCATCTTACAGTCGGTGCTTTGAGCATTCCCTGTGAGACCAGTAATACTATCCGATACACCACTGCAGATTCAATGTATTCCTTGGACATACACATTGACGATGAAACACAGAAATCGCATCGGAATTAAATACAAAAGGCACAATGCCGCCTTAAGTACAAGAATAGAGACTCTTCTTACAGTCGGTGCTTTGAACATTCCCTGTGAGACCAGTAATAGTATCCAATACACCACTGCAGGTTCAATGTATACCTTGGACCTACACATTGGCGATGAAACACAGAAATGGCATCGGAATGAAATACAAGAGGCACAATGCCGCCTTAAGTACAAGAATAGAGACTCTTCTTACAGTCGGTGCTTTAAGCATTCCCTGTGAGACCAGTAATAGTATCCGATACACCACTGCAGGCTCAATGTATTCCATGGACCTTCACATTGACGATGAAACACAGGAATCGCATCGGAATTAAATACAAAAGACACAATGCCGCCTTAAGTACAAGAATAGAGACTCTTCTTACAGTCGGTGCTTTGAGCATTCCCTGTGAGACCTGTAATAGTATCCGATACACCACTGCAGGTTCAATGTATTCCTTGGACCTTCACATTGACGATGAAACACAGAAATCGCATCGGAATTAAATACAAAAGGTGCAATGCTGCCTTATGTACAAGAATAGAGACTCTTCTTACAGTCGGTGCTTTGAGCATTCCCTGTGAAACCAGTAATAGTATCCGATACACCACTGCAGGTTCAATTTATTCCTTGGACCTTCACATTGACGATGAAACACAGAAATGACATCGGAATTAAATACAAAAGGCACAATGCCGCTTTAAGTACAAGAATAGAGACTCTTCTTACAGTCGGTGCTTTGAGCATTCCCTGTGAGACCAGTAATAGTATCTGATACACCACTGCAGGTTCAATGAATTCCTTGGACCTTCTTATTGACGATGAAACACAGAAATGGCATCGGAATTAAATACAAAAGGCACAATGCCGCCTTAAGTACAAGAATAGAGACTCTTCTTACAGTCGGTGCTTTGAGCATTCCCTGTGGGACCAGTATTTGATTCCGCTACACGTCTGCAGGTTCAGTTTTGTCCTTGGACCTTCACATTGACGATGAAACACAGAAATGGCATCGGAATTAAATACAAAAGGCACAATGCCGCCTTAAGTACAAGAATAGAGACTCTTCTTACAGTCGGTGCTTTGAACATTCCCTGTGAGACCAGTAATAGTATCCAATACACCACTGCAGGTTCAATGTATACCTTGGACCTACACATTGGCGATGAAACACAGAAATGGCATCGGAATGAAATACAAGAGGCACAATGCCGCCTTAAGTACAAGAATAGAGACTCTTCTTACAGTCGGTGCTTTAAGCATTCCCTGTGAGACCAGTAATAGTATCCGATACACCACTGCAGGCTCAATGTATTCCATGGACCTTCACATTGACGATGAAACACAGGAATCGCATCGGAATTAAATACAAAAGACACAATGCCGCCTTAAGTACAAGAATAGAGACTCTTCTTACAGTCGGTGCTTTGAGCATTCCCTGTGAGACCTGTAATAGTATCCGATACACCACTGCAGGTTCAATGTATTCCTTGGACCTTCACATTGACGATGAAACACAGAAATCGCATCGGAATTAAATACAAAAGGTGCAATGCTGCCTTATGTACAAGAATAGAGACTCTTCTTACAGTCGGTGCTTTGAGCATTCCCTGTGAAACCAGTAATAGTATCCGATACACCACTGCAGGTTCAATTTATTCCTTGGACCTTCACATTGACGATGAAACACAGAAATGACATCGGAATTAAATACAAAAGGCACAATGCCGCTTTAAGTACAAGAATAGAGACTCTTCTTACAGTCGGTGCTTTGAGCATTCCCTGTGAGACCAGTAATAGTATCTGATACACCACTGCAGGTTCAATGAATTCCTTGGACCTTCTTATTGACGATGAAACACAGAAATGGCATCGGAATTAAATACAAAAGGCACAATGCCGCCTTAAGTACAAGAATAGAGACTCTTCTTACAGTCGGTGCTTTGAGCATTCCCTGTGGGACCAGTATTTGATTCCGCTACACGTCTGCAGGTTCAGTTTTGTCCTTGGACCTTCACATTGACGATGAAACACAGAAATGGCATCGGAATTAAATACAAAAGGCACAATGCCACCTTAAGTACAAGAATAAAGACCCTTCTTACAGTCGGTGCTTTGAGCATTCCCTGTGAGACCAGTAATAGTATCCGATACACCACTGCAGGTTCAATGTATTCCTTTGACATACACATTGACGATGAATCACAGAAATCGCATCGGAATTAAATACAAAAGTCACAATGACGCCTTAAGTACAATAATAGAGACTCTTCATACAGTCGGTGCATTGGGCATTCCCTGTGAGACCAGTAATAGTATCCGAAACACCACTGCAGGTTCAATGTATTCCTTGGACCTTCACATTGACGATGAAACACGGAAATTTCATTGGAATTAAATACAAAAGGCACAATGCCGCCTTAAGTACAAGAATAGAGACTCTTCTTACAGTCGGTGTTTCGAGCATTCCCTGTGAGACCAGTATTAGTTTCCGCAACACCTCTGCAGGTTCAGTTTATTCCTTGGACCTTCACATTGACGATGAAACACAGAAAAGGCATCGGAGTTAAATACAAGAGGCACAATGCCGCCTTAAGTACAAGAATAGAGACTCTTCTTACAGTCGGTGTTTTGAGCATTCCCTGTGAGACCAGTATTAGTTTCCGCTACACCTCTGCAGGTTCAGTTTAATCCTTGGACCTTCGTATTGACGATGAAACACAGAAATGGCATCGGAATTAAATACAAATGGCGCAATGCCCCCTTAAGTACAAGAATAGAGACTCATCTTACAGTCGGTGCTTTGAGCATTCCCTGTGAGACCAGTAATACTATCCGATACACCACTGCAGATTCAATGTATTCCTTGGACATACACATTGACGATGAAACACAGAAATCGCATCGGAATTAAATACAAAAGGCACAATGCTGCCTTAAGTACAAGAATAGAGACTCTTCATACAGTCGGTGATTTGAGCCTTCCCCGTGAGACCAGTAATAGTATCCGAAACACCACTGGAGGTTCAATGTATTCCTAGGACCTTCCCATTGACGATGAAACACAGAAATGGCATTGGAATTAAATACAAAAGACACAATGCCGCCTTAAGTACAAGAATAGAGACTCTTCTTACAGTCGGTGCTTTGAGCAATCCCTGTGAGATCAGTATTAGTTTCCGCTACACCTCTGCAGGTTCAGTTTATTCCTTGGACCTTCACATTGACGATGAAACACAGAAATGGCATCGGAATTAAATACAAATGGCACAATGCCGCCTTAAGTACAAGAATAGAGACTCTTCTTACAGTCGGTGCTTTGAGCATTCCCTGTGAGACCAGTATTTGTTTCCCCTACAGCTCTGCAGGTTCAGTTTATTCCTTGGACCTTCACATTGACGATGAAACACAGAAATGGCATCGGAATTAAATACAAAAGGCACAATGCCGCCTTAAGTACAAGAATAGAGACTCTTCTTACAGTCGGTGCTTTGAGCATTCCCTGTGAGACCAGTAATAGTATCCGATACACCACTGTAGGTTCAATGTATTCCTTGGACATACACATTGACGATGGAACAGAGAACTGGCATCGGAATTAAATACAAAAGGCACAATGCCGCCTTAAGTACAAGAATAGAGACTCTTCTTACAGTCGGTGCTTTGAGCATTCCCTGTGAGACCAGTATTAGTTTCCGCTACACCTCTGCAGGTTCAGTTTACTCCTTGGACCTTCGTATTGACGATGAAACACAGAAATGGCATCGGAATTAAATACAAATGGCACAATGCCGCCTTAAGTACAAGAATTGAGACTCATCTTACAGTCGGTGCTTTGAGCATTCCCTGTGAGACCAGTAATACTATCCGATACACCACTGCAGATTCAATGTATTCCTTGGACATACACATTGACGATGAAACACAGAAATCGCATCGGAATTAAATACAAAAGGCACAATGCCGCCTTAAGTACAAGAATAGAGACTCTTCATACAGTCGGTGATTTGAGCATTCCCCGTGAGACCAGTAATAGTATCCGAAACACCACTGGAGGTTCAATGTATTCCTAGGACCTTCCCATTGACGATGAAACACAGAAATGGCATTGGAATTAAATACAAAAGACACAATGCCGCCTTAAGTACAAGAATAGAGACTCTTCTTACAGTCGGTGCTTTGAGCATTCCCTGTGAGATCAGTATTAGTTTCCGCTACACCTCTGCAGGTTCAGTTTATTCCTTGGACCTTCACATTGACGATGAAACACAGAAATGGCATCGGAATTAAATACAAAAGGCACAATGCCGCCTTAAGTACAAGAATAGAGACTCTTCTTACAGTCGGTGCTTTGAGCATTCCCTGTGAGACCAGTATTTGTTTCCCTTACACCTCTGCAGGTTCAGTTTATTCCGTGGACCTTCACATTGACGATGAAACACAGAAATGGCATCGGAATTAAATACAAAAGGCACAATGCCGCCTTAAGTACAAGAATAGAGACTCTTCTTACAGTCGGTGCTTTGAGCATTCCCTGTGAGACCAGTAATAGCATCCGATACACCACTGTAGGTTCAATGTATTCCTTGGACATACACATTGACGATGAAACAGAGAAATGGCATCGGAATTAAATACAAAAGGCACAATGCCGCCTTAAGTACAAGAATAGAGACTCTTCTTACAGTCGGTGCTTTGAGCATTCCCTGTGAGACCAGTAATAGTATCCGATTCACCACTGCAGGTTCAATGTATTCCATGGACCTTCACATTGACGATGAAACACAGGAATCGCATCGGAATTAAATACAAAAGACACAATGCCGCCTTAAGTACAAGAATAGAGACTCTTCTTACAGTCGGTGCTTTGAGCATTCCCTGTGAGACCTGTAATAGTATCCGATACACCACTGCAGGTTCAATGTATTCCTTGGACCTTCACATTGACGATGAAACACAGAAATCGCATCGGAATTAAATACAAAAGGCACAATGCCGCCTTAAGTACAAGAATAGAGACTCTTCATACAGTCGGTGCTTTTATCATTCCCCGTGAGACCAGTAATAGTATCCGAAACACCACTGGAGGTTCAATGTATTCCTTGGGCCTTCACATTGACGATGAAACACAGAAATGGCATTGGAATTAAATACAAAAGGCACAATGCCGCCTTAAGTACAAGAATAGAGACTCTTCATACAGTCGGTGCTTTGATCATTCCCCGTGAGACCAGTAATAGTATCCGAAACACCACTGGAGGTTCAATGTATTCCTTGGACCTTCACATTGACGATGAAACACAGAAATGGCATTGGAATTAAATACAAAAGGCACAATGCCGCCTTAAGTACAAGAATAGAGACTCTTCTTACAGTCGGTGCTTTGAGCATTCCCTGTGAGACCAGTATTAGTTTCCGCTACACCTCTGCAGGTTCAATGTTTTCCATGAACCTTCACATTGACGATGAAACACAGAAATGACATCGGAATTAAATACAAAAGGCACAATGCCGCTTTAAGTACAAGAATAGAGACTCTTCTTACAGTCGGTGCTTTGAGCATTCCCTGTGAGACCAGTAATAGTATCTGATACACCACTGCAGGTTCAATGAATTCCTTGGACCTTCTTAATGACGATGAAACACAGAAATGGCATCGGAATTAAATACAAAAGGCACAATGCCGCCTTAAGTACAAGAATAGAGACTCTTCATACAGTCGGTGCTTTGATCATTCCCCGTGAGACCAGTAATAGTATCCGAAACACCACTGGAGGTTCAATGTATTCCTTGGACCTTCACATTGACGATGAAACACAGAAATGGCATTGGAATTAAATACAAAAGGCACAATGCCGCCTTAAGTACAAGAATAGAGACTCTTCTTACAGTCGGTGCTTTGAGCATTCCCTGTGAGACCAGTATTAGTTTCCGCTACACCTCTGCAGGTTCAGTTTATTCCTTGGACCTTCACATTGACGATGAAACACAGAAATGGCATCGGAATTAAATACAAAAGGCACAATGCCGCCTTAAGTACAAGAATAGAGACTCTTCTTACAGTCGGTGCTTTGAGCATTCCCTGTGAGACCAGTAATAGTATCCGTTTCACCACTGCAGGTTCAATGTATTCCTTGGACATACACATTGACGATGAAACAGAGTAATGGCATCGGAATTAAATACAAAAGGCACAATGCCGCCTTAAGTACAAGAATAGATACTCTTCTTACAGTCGGTGATTTGAGCTTTCCCTGTGAGACCAGTAATAGTATCCAATACACCACTGCAGGTTCAATGTATTCCTTGGACCTTCAAATTGACGATGAAAGACAGAAATCGCTTCGGAATTAAATACAAAAGGCACAATGCCGCCTTAAGTACAAGAATAGAGACTCTTCTTACAGTCGGTGCTTTGAGCATTCCCTGTGAGACCAGTTATAGTATCCGATACACCACTGCAGGTTCAATGTATTCATTGGACATACACATTGACGATGAAACACAGAAACCGCATCGGAATTAAATACAAAAGGCATTATGCCGCCTTAAGTATAAGAATAGAGACTCTTCTTACAGTCGGTGCTTTGAGCATTCCCTGTGAGACCAGTAATAGTATCCGATACACCACTGCAGGTTCAATGTATTCCTTGGACCTTCACATTGAGGATGAAACACAGAAATGGCATCGGAATTAAATACAAAAGGCAAAATGCCGCCTTAAGTACAAGAATAGAGACTCTTCTTACAGTCAGTGCTTTGAGCATTCCCTGTGAGACCAGTTTTAGTTTCCGCTACATCTCTGCAGGTTCAGTTTATTCCTTGGACCTTCACATTGACGATGAAACACAGAAGTGGCATCGGAATTAAATACAAAAGGCACAATGCCACCTTAAGTACAAGAATAGAGACTCTTCTTACAGTCGGTGCTTTGAGCATTCCCTGTGAGACCTGTAATAGTATCCGAGACACCACTGCAGGTTCAATGTTTTCCTTGGACCTTCACATTGACGATGAAACACAGAAATCGCATCGGAATTAAATACAAAAGGTGCAATGCTGCCTTATGTACAAGAATAGAGACTCTTCTTACAGTCGGTGCTTTGAGCATTCCCTGTGAAACCAGTAATAGTATCCGATACACCACTGCAGGTTCAATTTATTCCTTGGACCTTCACATTGACGATGAAACACAGAAATGACATCGGAATTAAATACAAAAGGCACAATGCCGCTTTAAGTACAAGAATAGAGACTCTTCTTACAGTCGGTGCTTTGAGCATTCCCTGTGAGACCAGTAATAGTATCTGATACACCACTGCAGGTTCAATGAATTCCTTGGACCTTCTTAATGACGATGAAACACAGAAATGGCATCGGAATTAAATACAAAAGGCACAATGCCGCCTTAAGTACAAGAATAAAGACTCTTCTTACAGTCGGTGCTTTGAGCATTCCCTGTGGGACCAGTATTTGATTCCGCTACACGTCTGCAGGTTCAGTTTTGTCCTTGGACCTTCACATTGACGATGAAACACAGAAATGGCATCGGAATTAAATACAAAAGGCACAATGCCACCTTAAGTAAAAGAATAAAGACTCTTCTTACAGTCGGTGCTTTGAGCATTCCCTGTGAGACCAGTAATAGTATCCGATACACCACTGCAGGTTCAATGTATTCCTTGGACATACACATTGACGATGAATCACAGAAATCGCATCGGAATTAAATACAAAAGTCACAATGCCGCCTTAAGTACAATAATAGAGACTCTTCATACAGTCGGTGCATTGGGCATTCCCTGTGAGACCAGTAATAGTATCCGAAACACCACTGCAGGTTCAATGTATTCCTTGGGCCTTCACATTGACGATGAAACACAGAAATGGCATTGGAATTAAATACAAAAGGCACAATGCCGCCTTAAGTACAAGAATAGAGACTCTTCATACAGTCGGTGCTTTGATCATTCCCCGTGAGACCAGTAATAGTATCCGAAACACCACTGGAGGTTCAATGTATTCCTTGGACCTTCACATTGACGATGAAACACAGAAATGGCATTGGAATTAAATACAAAAGGCACAATGCCGCCTTAAGTACAAGAATAGAGACTCTTCTTACAGTCGGTGCTTTGAGCATTCCCTGTGAGACCAGTATTAGTTTCCGCTACACCTCTGCAGGTTCAATGTTTTCCATGAACCTTCACATTGACGATGAAACACAGAAATGACATCGGAATTAAATACAAAAGGCACAATGCCGCTTTAAGTACAAGAATAGAGACTCTTCTTACAGTCGGTGCTTTGAGCATTCCCTGTGAGACCAGTAATAGTATCTGATACACCACTGCAGGTTCAATGAATTCCTTGGACCTTCTTAATGACGATGAAACACAGAAATGGCATCGGAATTAAATACAAAAGGCACAATGCCGCCTTAAGTACAAGAATAGAGACTCTTCATACAGTCGGTGCTTTGATCATTCCCCGTGAGACCAGTAATAGTATCCGAAACACCACTGGAGGTTCAATGTATTCCTTGGACCTTCACATTGACGATGAAACACAGAAATGGCATTGGAATTAAATACAAAAGGCACAATGCCGCCTTAAGTACAAGAATAGAGACTCTTCTTACAGTCGGTGCTTTGAGCATTCCCTGTGAGACCAGTATTAGTTTCCGCTACACCTCTGCAGGTTCAGTTTATTCCTTGGACCTTCACATTGACGATGAAACACAGAAATGGCATCGGAATTAAATACAAAAGGCACAATGCCGCCTTAAGTACAAGAATAGAGACTCTTCTTACAGTCGGTGCTTTGAGCATTCCCTGTGAGACCAGTAATAGTATCCGTTTCACCACTGCAGGTTCAATGTATTCCTTGGACATACACATTGACGATGAAACAGAGTAATGGCATCGGAATTAAATACAAAAGGCACAATGCCGCCTTAAGTACAAGAATAGATACTCTTCTTACAGTCGGTGATTTGAGCTTTCCCTGTGAGACCAGTAATAGTATCCAATACACCACTGCAGGTTCAATGTATTCCTTGGACCTTCAAATTGACGATGAAAGACAGAAATCGCTTCGGAATTAAATACAAAAGGCACAATGCCGCCTTAAGTACAAGAATAGAGACTCTTCTTACAGTCGGTGCTTTGAGCATTCCCTGTGAGACCAGTTATAGTATCCGATACACCACTGCAGGTTCAATGTATTCATTGGACATACACATTGACGATGAAACACAGAAACCGCATCGGAATTAAATACAAAAGGCATTATGCCGCCTTAAGTATAAGAATAGAGACTCTTCTTACAGTCGGTGCTTTGAGCATTCCCTGTGAGACCAGTAATAGTATCCGATACACCACTGCAGGTTCAATGTATTCCTTGGACCTTCACATTGAGGATGAAACACAGAAATGGCATCGGAATTAAATACAAAAGGCAAAATGCCGCCTTAAGTACAAGAATAGAGACTCTTCTTACAGTCAGTGCTTTGAGCATTCCCTGTGAGACCAGTTTTAGTTTCCGCTACATCTCTGCAGGTTCAGTTTATTCCTTGGACCTTCACATTGACGATGAAACACAGAAGTGGCATCGGAATTAAATACAAAAGGCACAATGCCACCTTAAGTACAAGAATAGAGACTCTTCTTACAGTCGGTGCTTTGAGCATTCCCTGTGAGACCTGTAATAGTATCCGAGACACCACTGCAGGTTCAATGTTTTCCTTGGACCTTCACATTGACGATGAAACACAGAAATCGCATCGGAATTAAATACAAAAGGTGCAATGCTGCCTTATGTACAAGAATAGAGACTCTTCTTACAGTCGGTGCTTTGAGCATTCCCTGTGAAACCAGTAATAGTATCCGATACACCACTGCAGGTTCAATTTATTCCTTGGACCTTCACATTGACGATGAAACACAGAAATGACATCGGAATTAAATACAAAAGGCACAATGCCGCTTTAAGTACAAGAATAGAGACTCTTCTTACAGTCGGTGCTTTG
The DNA here is from genome assembly GCF_023864345.2 of Schistocerca serialis cubense. Classification (NCBI taxonomy): domain Eukaryota; kingdom Metazoa; phylum Arthropoda; class Insecta; order Orthoptera; family Acrididae; genus Schistocerca; species Schistocerca serialis. The sequence goes on along the minus strand of NC_064643.1, from coordinate 34,653,672 downwards.
AGCATTCCCTGTGAGACCAGTAATAGTATCTGATACACCACTGCAGGTTCAATGAATTCCTTGGACCTTCTTAATGACGATGAAACACAGAAATGGCATCGGAATTAAATACAAAAGGCACAATGCCGCCTTAAGTACAAGAATAAAGACTCTTCTTACAGTCGGTGCTTTGAGCATTCCCTGTGGGACCAGTATTTGATTCCGCTACACGTCTGCAGGTTCAGTTTTGTCCTTGGACCTTCACATTGACGATGAAACACAGAAATGGCATCGGAATTAAATACAAAAGGCACAATGCCACCTTAAGTAAAAGAATAAAGACTCTTCTTACAGTCGGTGCTTTGAGCATTCCCTGTGAGACCAGTAATAGTATCCGATACACCACTGCAGGTTCAATGTATTCCTTGGACATACACATTGACGATGAATCACAGAAATCGCATCGGAATTAAATACAAAAGTCACAATGCCGCCTTAAGTACAATAATAGAGACTCTTCATACAGTCGGTGCATTGGGCATTCCCTGTGAGACCAGTAATAGTATCCGAAACACCACTGCAGGTTCAATGTATTCCTTGGACCTTCACATTGAGGATGATACACAGAAATGGCATCGGAATTAAATACAAAAGGCACAATGCCGCCTTAAGTACAAGAATAGAGACTCTTCTTACAGTCAGTGCTTTGAGCATTCCCTGTGAGACCAGTTTTAGTTTCCGCTACACCTCTGCAGGTCCAGTTTATTCCTTGGACCTTCACATTGACGATGAAACACAGAAGTGGCATCGGAATTAAATACAAAAGGCACAATGCCGCCTTATGTACAAGAATAGAGACTCTTATTACAGTCGATGCTTTGAGCATTCCCTGTGAGACCAGTTATAGTATCCGATACACCACTGCAGGTTCAATGTATTCATTGGACATACACATTGACGATGAAACACAGAAACCGCATCGGAATTAAATACAAAAGGCATTATGCCGCCTTAAGTATAAGAATAGAGACTCTTCTTACAGTCGGTGCTTTGAGCATTCCCTGTGAGACCAGTAATAGTATCCGACACACCACTGCAGGTTCAATGTATTCCTTGGACCTTCACATTGAGGATGAAACACAGAAATGGCATCGGAATTAAATACAAAAGGCACAATGCCGCCTTAAGTACAAGAATAGAGACTCTTCTTACAGTCAGTGCTTTGAGCATTCCCTGTGAGACCAGTTTTAGTTTCCGCTACACCTCTGCAGGTTCAGTTTATTCCTTGGACCTTCACATTGACGATGAAACACAGAAGTGGCATCGGAATTAAATACAAAAGGCACAATGCCGCCTTATGTACAAGAATAGAGACTCTTAGTACAGTCGGTGCTTTGAGCATTCCCTGTGAGACCAGTAATAGTATCCGATACACCACTGCAGGTTCAATGTATACCTTGGACCTACACATTGGCGATGAAACACAGAAATGGCATCGGAATGAAATACAAGAGGCACAATGCCGCCTTAAGTACAAGAATAGCGACTCTTCTTACAGTCGGTGCTTTGAGCATTCCCTGTGAGACCAGTAATAGTATCCGATACACCACTGCAGGTTCAATGTATTCCATGGACCTTCACATTGACGATGAAACACAGGAATCGCATCGGAATTAAATACAAAAGACACAATGCCGCCTTAAGTACATGAATAGAGACTCTTCTTACAGTCGGTGCTTTGAGCATTCCCTGTGAGACCTGTAATAGTATCCGATACACCACTGCAGGTTCAATGTATTCCTTGGACCTTCACATTGACGATGAAACACAGAAATCGCATCGGAAGTAAATACAAAAGGTGCAATGCTGCCTTATGTACAAGAATAGAGACTCTTCTTACAGTCGGTGCTTTGAGCATTCCCTGTGAAACCAGTAATAGTATCCGATACACCACTGCAGGTTCAATTTATTCCTTGGACCTTCACATTGACGATGAAACACAGAAATGACATCGGAATTAAATACAAAAGGCACAATGCCGCTTTAAGTACAAGAATAGAGACTCTTCTTACAGTCGGTGCTTTGAGCATTCCCTGTGAGACCAGTAATAGTATCTGATACACCACTGCAGGTTCAATGAATTCCTTGGACCTTCTTAATGACGATGAAACACAGAAATGGCATCGGAATTAAATACAAAAGGCACAATGCCGCCTTATGTACAAGAATAGAGACTCTTCTTACAGTCGGTGCTTTGTGCATTCCCTGTGGGACCAGTATTTGATTCCGCTACACGTCTGCAGGTTCAGTTTTGTCCTTGGACCTTCACATTGACGATGAAACACAGAAATGGCATCGGAATTAAATACAAAAGGCACAATGCCACCTTAAGTACAAGAATAAAGACTCTTCTTACAGTCGGTGCTTTGAGCATTCCCTGTGAGACCAGTAATAGTATCCGATACACCACTGCAGGTTCAATTTATTCCTTGGACCTTCACATTGACGATGAAACACAGAAATTTCATTGGAATTAAATACAAAAGGCACAATGCCGCCTTAAGTACAAGAATAGAGACTCTTCTTACAGTCGGTGTTTCGAGCATTCCCTGTGAGACCAGTATTAGTTTCCGCAACACCTCTGCAGGTTCAGTTTATTCCTTGGACCTTCACATTGACGATGAAACACAGAAAAGGCATCGGAGTTAAATACAAGAGGCACAATGCCGCGTTAAGTACAAGAATAGAGACTCTTCTTACAGTCGGTGCTTTGAGCATTCCCCGTGAGACCAGTATTAGTTTCCGCTACACCTCTGCAGGTTCAGTTTAATCCTTGGACCTTCGTATTGACGATGAAACACAGAAATGGCATCGGAATTAAATACAAATGGCACAATGCCGCCTTAAGTACAAGAATAGAGACTCATCTTACAGTCGGTGCTTTGAGCATTCCCTGTGAGACCAGTAATACTATCCGATACACCACTGCAGATTCAATGTATTCCTTGGACATACACATTGACGATGAAACACAGAAATCGCATCGGAATTAAATACAAAAGGCACAATGCCACCTTAAGTACAAGAATAGAGACTCTTCATACAGTCGGTGATTTGAGCATTCCCCGTGAGACCAGTAATAGTATCCGAAACACCACTGGAGGTTCAATGTATTCCTAGGACCTTCCCATTGACGATGAAACACAGAAATGGCATTGGAATTAAATACAAAAGACACAATGCCGCCTTAAGTACAAGAATAGAGACTCTTGTTACAGTCGGTGCTTTGAGCATTCCCTGTGAGATCAGTATTAGTTTCCGCTACACCTCTGCAGGTTCAGTTTATTCCTTGGACCTTCACATTGACGATGAAACACAGAAATGGCATCGGAATTAAATACAAAAGGCACAATGCCGCCTTAAGTACAAGAATAGAGACTCTTCTTACAGTCGGTGCTTTGAGCATTCCCTGTGAGACCAGTATTTGTTTCCCCTACACCTCTGCAGGTTCAGTTTATTCCTTGGACCTTCACATTGACGATGAAACACAGAAATGGCATCGGAATTAAATACAAAAGGCACAATGCCGCCTTAAGTACAAGAATAGAGACTCTTTTTACAGTCGGTGCTTTGAGCATTCCCTGTGAGACCAGTAATAGTATCCGATACACCACTGTAGGTTCAATGTATTCCTTGGACATACACATTGACGATGAAACAGAGAAATGGCATCGGAATTAAATACAAAAGGCACAATGCCGCCTTAAGTACAAGAATAGAGACTCTTCTTACAGTCGGTGCTTTGAGCATTCCCTGTGAGACCAGTAATAGTATCCGATACACCACTGCAGGTTCAATGTATTCCATGGACCTTCACATTGACGATGAAACACAGGAATCGCATCGGAATTAAATACAAAAGACACAATGCCGCCTTAAGTACAAGAATAGAGACCCTTCTTACAGTCGGTGCTTTGAGCATTCCCTGTGAGACCTGTAATAGTATCCGATACACCACTGCAGGTTCAATGTATTCCTTGGACCTTCACATTGACGATGAAACACAGAAATCGCATCGGAATTAAATTCAAAAGGTACAATGCTGCCTTATGTACAAGAATAGAGACTCTTCTTACAGTCGGTGCTTTGAGCATTCCCTGTGAGACCAGTAATAGTATCCGATACACCACTGCAGGTTCAATTTAATCCTTGGACCTTCACATTGACGATGAAACACAGAAATGACATCGGAATTAAATACAAAAGGCACAATGCTTCTTTAAGTACAAGAATAGGGACTCTTCTTACAGTCGGTGCTTTGAGCATTCCCTGTGAGACCAGTAATAGTATCCGATACACCACTGCAGGTTCAATGAATTCCTTGGACCTTCTTATTCACGATGAAACACAGAAATGGCATCGGAATTAAATACAAAAGGCACAATGCCGCCTTAAGTACAAGAATAGAGACTCTTCTTACAGTCGGTGCTTTGAGCATTCCCTGTGGGACCAGTATTAGATTCATCTACACCTCTGCAGGTTCAGTTTTGTCCTTGAACCTTCACATTAACGATGAAACACAGAAATGGCATCGGAATTAAATACAAAAGGCACAATGCCGCCTTAAGTACAAGAATAAAGACTCTTCTTACAGTCGGTGCTTTGAGCATCCCCTGTGAGACCAGTAATAGTATCCGATACACCACTGCCGGTTCAATGTATTCCTTGGACATACACATTGACGATGAAACACAGAAATCGCATCGGAATTAAATACAAAAGGCACAATGCCGCCTTAAGTACAATAATAGAGACTCTGTAATATTAGTAATTTTCGCCTCACAAACATTAATATACGCTCAACAGTAAACGCCTGATGGCCTAAAGTTATCGAAAAATTGTAAAGTAAAAGAAATGAATCATCGCATAGCAGCGACAGAATCTATTATTCTTTATCTTTGCCGTTCTTGCGCGGTGCCAGTAAATCTCTATGTGCATGTATCGATTAATGGTATAAAAAAGAATTCTGTTGTTTCAAGACAAATGAGGCTTTTGGCGCCTCACCTTTTACTGTTTGTGTTCCATGAGAGGCGGACGCAGACTTGCTGCGTTCCACAACTGTATTTTATATTTGATGTGAAAATATTGAGTGAATATGCTAATTGTTATTTTTTTCCAATCAGAAAAGATGTTGTTTCTTGTAACTGATATCGAACAGACAGCATCCAGAGGACATTTTGACTGTTATGTAAAAAGTATTTAACCACAATGGTCATCTATTGTAATTTAATATGAAAAGGTACGTAGCATTAAAAAAAACGTGTGTTAAAGATAAGTGTGCTTATTTTCGTAAATTAACCTTGATGATTCCATCTCCTTATTTAACTGAATGATAATTATTTTTGTGTTACTTCATCAGAAATTACGATCACGCTGATGGCCCGAACGCAGCATGAGGAAGAAGGAACATTATTGTTTTCCTATTATTTCTGAACCAACTTTTTTCTTAATCGTGTAGTGTTGCATTTCTTTTAAAGTCTATAAATCTTCTGGTCCCTTAGTGTTGATCCGGGTATGACTACATCGCGACTATAAAAATGCACAGAAATGATAATGTTTCTTCCGAGCGATCTCAAATATATATATATCAATATGCTGCTCTTATTCAGGTATTTAATGGTCAACGTATGTTATTATAATAGCGTAATAAATCCCTGATTCTGTTGCCAAGTGGCCCACCAAAATATTCACTTTTTCGACATTAAAAAAAAGTAACAATTCTTTTTATTTTTGTCCCCCAAGAGCAACGCTACACTTGGCGCCCGAACAGGGACTTGATCAAAAATCATTTCATGTATGTGTTTAAAAAATTTTCTTTGCTTGTTCTAAAGACTGTTTCATTTTTTCATGTGGATGCAATTCAACCGAGAAAGAGAAGTGGGAAAACCTTTTAATTAATTCAGAAGAACGATTGATGAAATTACCAAAAAACGCGAGTATCCAGCTGTATCATTATCAAGACAGCCATAGTAAGTCAAATTTTTATACGCAGTAGCCAAGCTTTCGTAGTGACGTAGCATCTTTCGAGTTGATCAGAACGTAAACCTGTCTTTCCTTGCCTTGAAACAGCTTTATTTCAATTTGTCCATAGTCCATTCTTACGTAGTTAAATTCAGTGAAAGTGTAACATTGTTGTCAGTGCATAAAAAAAATTACGATATGGCGGATAACTACGCTCAAAACCGGTAAAACGTGTGATATTTCATTTGTTTGTAATTAGTAGGAACCATCTTGTCTTCTTGGCGTAAATGAACGTCAGTTGTTACACAGAGATAAAATTTTATCTTAGGTCCCAGTAAGCCATAGCACTACGTCACAGACAAACGACTGACGGCAGTGACAAACAATATCTGTAGCATTTTGACGTTTGACAAATAATTCATGAACATGGCTGACGGTAAACAGCGGACACAAACAAAACCAGACGACAGCGGTGATGCGAATGGACCTCACTATCCATTACGATCACGCGCGATAGGTACACGAGCGGAGGCAGAAGCAGCCTCGACCGAAGTTTTAGAAGCTGGTCCTAGTGTGCAAACTATTCCCGCTTTTGAAAAAAATGACTTGGCTGCAATGATCGAAGCAATAATGGAACGCAAGTTCGAAAGTCAAAGACAGAGAGAGGCGCAAAGACAGGAACGTGAAAAGCAGGAAAAATTAGATGAAAAGGCCCGCGAAGAAAAAGAGAAGGCCGAAAGACGGCATAATAAAAATCAGGTCCTTACAAATCTGTGCAACTCAGTAAAAGAAGACATAAATTCAGTAAAAACAGAAATAAATTCGGTAAAAACAGACATAAATTCAGTAAAAACAGATCTGCAAACGGAGATAAATGACCTAAATACACGGTTAAATTCGGTAAAGGCCGAACTAAAAGCAGACATAACAGCTGATTTAAATACCCTGTTGGGTAATGTCCAAAGCCAAATCAGCAGTCAGATCACGATCATGAGGCTAGAAATTGACACACAAGTAGAGTCAAAAATAGAGGATATTTCAAAACGGTTAGATGAAAAAATCGAAGCAGCCAAGGGAGAGATAAATTCAAAAGTGATAGAATATCAAAAACAAGCTGCGACCTTAAAAGAAGATTATACTGCAATCTCTGATGAGGTCAAAGGAGTTAAAACCGCAGTAGACACGATCGCGAATGTTGTTGATGATCTTTCGAAACAGATTGAGACTCTTAATGTAGAGGACCAAATAAAGAATACTGTTAAGGCACATGCTGAAGCATTGTCTGATCACTACCAAGAGTGGATTAAAAACAAAGACGGATTCATAGAAAACAAGGTCAAGAACGAACTCAGGGAAACTGTCAAAAACATGACCTTTGAAATATTGGCAGCCCCTGGAAAAACAGGAGACACGGTGATGTCAGAATTAGGCCAGATAAGACGAGCGTTAGCTCAAGAATTACCTGAATGGCGTCAACAGATAGTTGATGAAGTTCGTACACTAAAATGTCAAGTTGAAAATTCCCCACCTCCCGTGTCAGGAGACTGGAATAATTCACCACGAAGTAATGAACAACAGCAGGTACATTACCGTTCACCATTTGTTAACGCTCAAACTCATAGTTCTATAGAAGCACAAGTTAACCAGACTACCAGCCCATCCACTTTTGTCAGTTTGATGCAGGAGGAAAGCGTGATCAAACATCGTATTTTTCCGACCTTTCACCCAGAGAAAAGAGAAATTCATCCTATAGTGTTCCTCCGAAACTTTTCAGGAATTTTCCCGAGTAGCTGGAGTGACCGCCAGCGAATTCAATTTGTTAGTGGATTTATCGTAGGCGATGCTGCCTTATGGGGAACCGAAATGGTCGACTCTTGTAAAAGTTACAAAGAGTTTGAACAGATGTTTTTAGCTAAATTCTGGAGTTCTGGTGTGCAGCAGCGCCTGAGAAAAGAGGTTTACAACGCCGAAGTGTTTAACAGTAAGCGCGGTAGTTTGAGAAGATATTTTGAAAAGTATTTAGCGAAAATCAAGTTCTGGGATTCGCCGATCACCGCCAAAGACGTTATTATGATTCTAAAAACTAAGCTACCGATTGCGATCAGAGAAAAGTTAGTAAACGTGTCTGAGGACGATACGGACACTTTCCTATCTGTGTTAGACTCGTTAGATCTGATTTACGAGGACGCTAGAGTTGATGTTGGCAACGCCCACTTCAGTGCAGGCGGCCAGCACAATACAGAATACGCAGGCAACAATGGTGGCCGAGCGAAAGCGCGTCACAGCGACAGCCAGTACCAACCCCACAACGGTTTCAAAAATAAACACACTACGTACTCCAACAGCAAATACAAAAATAAGTACAATAACGGCCAGAGATACAATCCAATATATAATTCGTCACCACCTCAGTACGAAAATACACATTATAGCACACAGCCCCAGCAATATGGAAACACGCAACCGATCAACGGTAATTATCAAAACGATCAGTCTTACGATTCAAATCGTCAGTGGAAAAGAAATAAATGGCATAATCAAGGTGGAGACCAATGTACACCTTTCAGTAACGGTTACAATCAACACAAGCCACAGCAAAATACCTTTCAGCCACAAAATATACACTTCACGCAACAAGCGAACGGACCTTCGGGAACTCTGAAGCCTAAACGCCCGCATAATACGCAAATTTATTATGCGCAAGCGAATACGCCAGGACAACAAGATCCGTTTCCAACCGAGTTCGTACCACAAAACCAACACCAGTTCCAGACGGAAGAAACATTAAGAAATATAAATCAGCAGGAAAGTAAGCGTCGAGCGGAAAATTAAAAGCAGCACCTTTGAGCCTCCTAGAGGATGCTGCAGGTTTGAATGGGGGCACCCTGTCCGTTAGTCCACATGAAATTAAAGCAATTAGGTATGACAAAGAGACAAACTTACGGGATGATCTAGTAGCAGACACTGAGACGAAAGACAATGATGACGTATGGGACGAACAAGTTCAAGCTTCCATAAGAGTATCAATTGCCAACATACCAGTAACAGCCATTGTAGATACAGGAGCTAATATAAATGTCTTATCTTTATGTTTATTTAAGCAAATATCCTCTGTATGCAAAGTTTTATCACTTCCAATTCAAGGTTGCACCATATCGGGAGCAATTGGTCCACTAACACAACGTGTAAATCTTCAGACTCAGCTTCAAATCCAGATAGAGTCTATTTCAGTAACGTGCATTTTTCTTATTGTTAAAAACCTATCAGTGCCATGTATCCTGAGTATGGAATTCTTGAGGCAGACGAAAGCTAAAATTGACATCGAGTGTGGAATCTGTACTCTAGTAGCGAGCCAGCAACAAGTAACTGTAAATTTGTTAAGAAGTAAGGTGAAGACAAACTTTGGGGTGCTTCAAACAGCAGTACGGCCATGGACTAAAAGACAACAGTACAGTCAGACAGAAGACATGACAGATCATGAAAGTGTTAATGACGATGAGTATAAAGACCTAATTCCCGGTCAGAATGAATTATACGGTAAAGCTAGTGAGTCCATTGAATTATCCAAACAACAGAAGAATGAGCTTTACAATTTGTTAACAGATTACGTTCAAGTATTTTCTAAGAAACCTGGACTAATAAAAGGCTTTGAATATCGAATGGATGTCCTGCCCCATTCAACCTACTGTAGAACAAGCTATTCCATTCCATATGCGAGACGCGAAGCTGTCAAGTGCGAGATCAAGAAAATGTTACGCTGGAATGTGATAGAAGTATCTCATTCACCTTATTCGAGTCCTTTATTGTCTGTGCTAAAATCAGATGGTAGCGTAAGGCTAGTCCTAGATGCGAGATTAATCAATAAAATTATAGTACCCATAAGAACGAGACCAGAGGCTCTTGAAGAGCATCTGCAGAAGTTTCATGGAGTTAAGTATTTGAGTACCCTTGATTTGAAAAGCAGTTACTGGCAAGTAAAACTTGCGCAGGAGTCTAGGAAGTACACTGCGTTTATATTTGCAGGTAGATCTTACCATTTCAAAGTTGTACCGTTTGGACTAAATGTGAGTTCCGGAATTTTTATTTCTGCCCTTGACTATGTACTAGGTCCTGAACTTTTAGATGAGGTAACAGTCTATGTGGATGACGTTCTTGTAGCATCGAAAAATTGGGAAGAACATGTGGCCCTTCTGCAAAAGATATTTCAACGATTCAGAGAGTATGGTGTTACAGCAAATCTTAAGAAATCCACGTTTGGAAAAAGTGAAATTAAATTTTTAGGGCACATCATCACCCCTGAAGGAATTAAACCCGACCCGGAAAAATTATCTGCTATAAAAAACTTTCCAACCCCTGTTACAAAAAGGCAACCGAGAGGATTTATCGGTCTTACGTCATTTTTCAGACGTTTTGTTCCCAATCAGGTATTGAACAATCCCGCTCTTCACAACCTTTTAAAAAAGAATTCACATTGGAATTGGACGCCGGAATGCCAAGACGGATTTAAGAAAATTAAGGACAGTCTGGTTAACAGTAACATTCTCCATCATCCTCAGATGGATAAGGAATTTTGTATTACTGCAGACGCTTCCTTTGTGGGTATCGGCGCTTGTCTTTTCCAGATTCAATTAGTAAATGGACACGAGCAAATCCAAGTGATTAGCTTTGCGAGTCGAGTGTTATCAGAGTGTGAGAAGTCTTATTCGGTTACGGAGTTGGAGGCACTTGCCGTAATATGGGCTTTTAGGCGATGTAACTATTATATCTATGGAAGAAAAATTAAAGTCTATTCCGACCATCAAGCCTTATCATTCCTCCTTACATGCAAGTTGCAACACCCTCGTCTTACTCGATGGTGCTTATTCCTGCAGGAATATGACTTTGACATTGTATACATAAAAGGTAAAGATAATGTTATAGCAGACGCACTTTCTCGCTCACCTGAGGGCTTACTAGAAACCAGCGAACTGGTGGAACAAATGTCTAATTATAAAGTCTTGTTAATGAAAGATCCAATTCACAGAAAGTATTTTCTTCAGTTATGTAGGCAGATTCAGATTCTTCAAAATACAGATCCAAAATGGAAAAAGGTTATACAAATTCTTCACGAAAATCCAGCCCACAAGTTGTCCAAGTTTTATAAAGTTCATAACCAAGTGCTATTTCATAAGACGTCTGAGTCATCTGAGAGGTGGTGTGTTTGCATCCCTCGAAATTTCATTGAACATCTTCTGTGGTACACTCACATTTCATGGGGTCACTACGGACCAGAAAAATGTAAAAGGAAAATCTCGACTTACTGTTATGTTCCGAATCTACACCAGAGAATTCATAAATTATTGAGAAACTGTGTCATCTGTCAAAAGGCAAAATCCTTAAACATTTCCACTTCAATTCCACTAAATCCAATAGTTGCTGAAAGGCCAAACCAGCTTCTTAGTATTGATTTAGCAGGTCCACTACCCACCGGTAGGGGAGGCGCTAAATACTTAGTAGCAATCCTGGACAATTTTTCTAAGCACATAAGACTGTACGCAGTAAAATCTTCTTGTGAAAATCCAATAATTCGTCGCATTGAAAATGATTATTTCCCACGATTCGGGGTTCCAGAATCAATTTTGTCTGATAATGCTTCAAATTTCACATCACGCCCGTGGCGTGCATTTCTTGCTCGCCATAGAATCAAACAAATTTTGATATCCCTGTTTCGACCGCAATCGAATCCGACAGAAAGAATCTTCAAAGAATTTAACAGATTTATAAGGACGTACATTCCGAATAAGCAATCTAAGTGGGTAGACTTCGTAACACCATTCGAACAGATTGTAAACCACCTTCCTCATCTGTCGACCGGATTCACGCCACATGAGTTAATGTCAAGATCAAAAGAGAGGAATGAATGGATAGACCCCCTTCCAAAGTTACAAGACAACGAATTGGACCTAGACGCAAAAATCAGGCAAGCTCTCATATCATTGACAACGTATGCTAACCTCCGAAAAAAGGCATTTGATAAGAAGATAAACAGAGTTATAGATTTCAAAGAAGGAGAAAAGGTATTAGTCAGGACTCACTTTAAACCATCCCTGTTGTTAAAGAAGAATCGTAAGTGGCAACACATTTATGAAGGTCCCTTTGTGATAATGAGGAAACCACACATTGGTAGCTATTTGTTATCTGACCCTGCCACGAATAAAATCAAAGGATTGTTCCACCATCAGGATTTAAGAAAATTTTATAACGCCAGGAATTAAGTTAATTTAAGCTGTAAGAAAATTCTAAGGTATTGGAGATCAGGATTAACCAATGAGTAACAAGAACGGATCTGAACTGACTACGGACGTTAGCCGGTGCTAAAAGGAAACCTTATGTATCAAAACAACGTGTCTGGAAAATAAAATACAGAATAAGTTGTAGACAAGTATTTACATGAATAATCTTTATGTAAACAGGAGGACATGTCCTAGAGGCGATTTTCAATTTTAGTTATAAGTTAGTATGTAAGGAAAATGATGTACTCGAGAGGTATTAATTAGCCCCGAGGTACTAAAATGAGGAAAGAGGAAGGAGCGAATAATGCACTTCTCTCGCTAAATAGTAATTTGAGAATGAGCAGGAAGGAGCGAATAATGCACTTCTCTCACTAAATAGTAATATGAAAATGATGATTATATGTGCTTAGTATTAGTAAGTGAAATTTAATCGAGGACAAATTAATGACCTGTTTTAAAAGGAAATACTTAAACGTCCAGACAAAAGAGGAAAGTTGTGAGAAGGATTCGATTCCATGAGGTTATTCCCTATTTTCAAATGTGACGTAAATAAGGCACCACCTGTTAGCGTAAAACAGTCGGTAGATTTAACTTGTAAATTCCAGCACAGTGCTGTGCCAGCGATAAAATAACATCTCTTTGAAGTGAACAGATACCTGGATTAAGCATGAACAGATTGATGACGCAGTGCAATTGTTCTAAAAAGGCCTGACGTTAACCTTAAGTAAAAGCGTGATGGAATAAAAAGGAAGTTTATTATATAACGCAAAGTAAGATGAGTCCAGACTATAAACAAGCTGAGTAAAAGAACATATGAGTAACATGGTTTATTATGCCAACTTCACGGTACTATTGAGCATTAGCAATACTGCAAATTCACAAGCTAGCAGCACATATAATAAGGATCTCGCCCAAGCTTCACAGGTAGCGACAGCAGCAAAAAACAACACTCTAGTGAGAGGCTTATATATACAAATGATAATTAATACCCAAATGCGTAATGCATAAACTTGACTTAGTCTAAGAAATGAGCAAAGAGTAGTAAGCAAGCTGCAGCAAGATACATATTAGATATACATGCTTGAAGTGATAGATTTTATTTTAAGTGTGCACTGCAATATTTATTGTTTTCTCTGTGATTATGTGATTATTGAATCCCTTTCCTAAGTGCAAATCCTTTAAGATCCTTGACACTATCCACTCCTCAGGATCAACTTGTAAAGATGCACGTGTGCTTAGGAAGTGAGGCACTACATATAAAAATGAGTAGGTTCGCGACGCGCATATTGCTTTTGTAATGCGCAAGGTAAATTAAATTTTCGACCTGGTTGAGGAGTAATTTAAATTCTGTCGACGATCAGCGAGTAGACCCGCTTTTCCCACCTTTCTTTTTTCGACTGTTTGTATTTCTACACGAAACTCAGAGGCGGAATTGCTATTTTCAAATCTGTCCTCGAACTTTCTTTAAAGACAAGCACATACGAGAAAAACTTTTGATACTAAATAAGACGAGCACTAAAAAAAAAAAAAAAAAAGTATTGGTCCTACAAAATGAATAAGCAAGCGTGATAAAGATTACTATGAATGAAATTAATTTGTAAAGGAGATTGGAATGGATTCGGTCAAAGAAAAAGGACTCATAATAGCCTACCTGTGATCGTAGGCTTAAATAAAAAAAAAAAGACTAATTAAGAAACAATTGTTTTGATTCAAAGTGGTCAATTAGATTATTTCTCGATTTAAATGAACTCTTGTAAATATTAGTATGTAAATCAACTTGTAAACACCGTGTGATGTTATGACGCGAGAATTTCTGTTAATACACCGTTCACGCAGACGCTCACCACAGTGCAAGTGAAGTTTTAAAGTTCGACGATTTTCAGTGGCAGTATTCTACTGCACCATATGTGTGAATATTTCGTTGATGTGTGCAGTGTGTAATAATCAGTGTCATTCCACACATGCAGTTGCAGCGGTAGCTACCACTTACCTGTGAATCCGTAACTGGATAGTGGACAGGAAGTGATGTGAGGCAGTTTCGGTGGCAGAAGCTCCCTCCAGCAATCTAAAAAGCACAAAGCCACGATCCGCCGAACAAAAGCGACGCACGGCACCTCAAGCGCGAAATCAACGCTCTGCAAGAAAGCTCCGGTCACGTGCGCGCACACAGACTGAATTTCAAGATTGCTCGCAACAGTGGAGGCGGACAGCCACCACGTGACGAAATAATGTAAACGTTCAACCGACAACACAGTTGCTGTGCGCTACATTCTGTAGCAAAAACATTCACTCCCAGTACTGAAAACATTTTGTATGTATCATAAACCTTCCGAGAGACTCTAAAATAGAGAAGTTAACGTAATTATTATAATGACTGATTGTACACAGAGACAAGTCACAAGGTCACCTCTGAACACTGTTGAAATGTAAACTTTGACGAGAGGTCACGATACGAATGAAAATAAGCACACGAAAATACGTCAAAGGATCCGATCCTTCCTATATCCCATCCCAATTGTATATAAAATTAGTTTTGTAAGCTATTCTAATATAAGACATTTTATCTGTTTCATATGTGAAATAATTCGGAGAGCCACACTCGAGCCCTGAAAGTGAAAGATATGGACTTCCTTTTCGAAGCCATCACCAGTGGCCGCTCTACAATCCAAGTCTATCATAAATAGTGTATGTGCGACGAAAATAAATGTATAATTAAGTGCGACGACGGACAAGGCAATCAATCGACAAGACGATGACAATATAATGAATACAGTCAAAACAGGAAGTTGTGTACCAGTTGTGATAGTCAAATTACTTTTGCAACGATGAAAAATGAAGTGTGACTCTATTTCCTTATAAATTTTGTAAATATGTGTACTTATAGCCTTAATTTTAAGAATCATCAAGATAGACTGAATCCATACAAACACAGATAGAAACACAGAACAAATTCACAATGATCCACCGTCAGTAATTACAAATTGAAGCGTTAATTCTTTTATTATGGAATGAATATGAAATGAAACTTCTAATAATCTGTATGTTACATCCGAAAATTACAAATATTCCAATGGGCATGAGGATGAAAGTAATACCTTCGGTATTCCTTCCCTCCTCATGGGAGGCAGTGTAATATTAGTAATTTTCGCCTCACAAACATTAATATACGCTCAACAGTAAACGCCTGATGGCCTAAAGTTATCGAAAAATTGTAAAGTAAAAGAAATGAATCATCGCATAGCAGCGACAGAATCTATTATTCTTTATCTTTGCCGTTCTTGCGCGGTGCCAGTAAATCTCTATGTACATGTATCGATTAATGGTATAAAAAAGAATTCTGTTGTTTCAAGACAAATGAGGCTTTTGGCGCCTCACCTTTTACTGTTTGTGTTCCATGAGAGGCGGACGCAGACTTGCTGCGTTCCACAACTGTATTTTATATTTGATGTGAAAATATTGAGTGAATATGCTAATTGTTATTTTTTTCCAATCAGAAAAGATGTAGTTTCTTGTAACTGATATCGAACAGACAGCATCCAGAGGACATTTTGACTGTTATGTAAAAAGTATTTAACCACAATGGTCATCTATTGTAATTTAATATGAAAAGGTACGTAGCATTAAAAAAAAACGTGTGTTAAAGATAAGTGTGCTTATTTTCGTAAATTAACCTTGATGATTCCATCTCCTTATTTAACTGAATGATAATTATTTTTGTGTTACTTCATCCGAAATTACGATCACGCTGATGGCCCGAACGCAGCATGAGGAAGAAGGAACATTATTGTTTTCCTATTATTTCTGAACCAACTTTTTTCTTAATCGTGTAGTGTTGCATTTCTTTTAAAGTCTATAAATCTTCTGGTCCCTTAGTGTTGATCCGGGTATGACTACATCGCGACTATAAAAATGCACAGAAATGATAATATTTCTTCCGAGCGATCTCAAATATATATATATCAATATGCTGCTCTTATTCAGGTATTTAATGGTCAACGTATGTTATTATAATAGCGTAATAAATCCCTGATTCTGTTGCCAAGTGGCCCACCAAAATATTCACTTTTTCGACATTAAAAAAAAGTAACAATTCTTACAAAAGGCACAATGCCGCCTTAAGTACAATAATAGAGACTCTTCATACAGTCGGTGCATTGGGCATTCCCTGTGAGACCAGTATTAGTATCCGAAACACCACTGCAGGTTCAATATATTCCTTGGACCTTCACATTGACGATGAAACACAGAAATTTCATTGGAATTAAATACAAAAGGCACAATGCCGCCTTAAGTACAAGAATAGAGACTCTTCTTACAGTCGGTGTTTCGAGCATTCCCTGTGAGACCAGTATTAGTTTCCGCAACACCTCTGCAGGTTCAGTTTATTCCTTGGACCTTCACATTGACGATGAAACACAGAAAAGGCATCGGAATTAAATACAAGAGGCACAATGCCGCCTTAAGTACAAGAATAGAGACTCTTCTTACAGTCGGTGCTTTGAGCATTCCCTGTGAGACCAGTATTAGTTTCCGCTTCACCTCTGCAGGTTCAGTTTAATCCTTGGACCTTCGTATTGACGATGAAACACAGAAATGGCATCGGAATTAAATACAAATGGCACAATGCCGCCTTAAGTACAAGAATAGAGACTCATCTTACAGTCGGTGCTTTGAGCATTCCCTGTGAGACCAGTAATACCATCCGATACACCACTGCAGATTCAATGTATTCCTTGGACTTACACATTGACGATGAAACACAGAAATCGCATCGGAAATAAATACAAAAGGCATTATGCCGCCTTAAGTACAAGAATAGAGACTCTTCTTACAGTCGGTGCTTTGAGCATTCCCTCTGAGACCAGTAATAGTATCCGATACACCACTGCAGGTTCAATGTATTCCATGGACCTTCACATTGACGATGAAACACAGGAATCGCATCGGAATTAAATACAAAAGGCACAATGCCGCCTTAAGTACAAGAATAGAGACTCTTCTTACAGTCGGTGCTTTGAGCATTCCCTGTGAGACCAGTAATAGTATCCGATACACCACTGTAGGTTCAATGTATTCCTTGGACATACACATTGACGATGAAACAGAGAAATGGCATCGGAATTAAATACAAAAGGCACAATGCCGTCTTAAGTACAAGAAAAGAGACTCTTCTTACAGTCGGTGCTTTGAGCATTCCCTGTGAGACCAATAATAGTATCCGATACACCACTGCAGGTTCAATGTATTCCTAGGACCTTCACATTGACGATGAAACACAGAAATGGCATCGGAATTAAATACAAAAGGCACAATGCCGCCTTAAGTACATGAATAGAGACTCTTCTTACAGTCGGTGCTTTGAGCATTCCCTGTGAGACCAGTATTAGTTTCCGCTACACCTCTGCAGGTTCAGTTTATTCCTTGGACCTTCACATTGACGATGAAATACAGAAATGGCATCGGAATTAAATACAAAAGGCACAATGCCGCCCTAAGTACAAGAATAGAGACTCTTCTTGCAGTCGGTGCTTTGAGCATTCCCTGTGAGACCAGTTATAGTATCCGATACACCACTGCAGGTTCAATGTATTTCTTGGACATACACATTGACGATGAAACACAGAAATCGCATCGGAATTAAATACAAAAGGCATTATGCCGCCTTAAGTACAAGAATAGAGACTCTTCTTACAGTCGGTGCTTTGAGCATTCCCTCTGAGACCAGTAATAGTATCCGATACACCACTGCAGGTTCAATGTATTCCTTGGACCTTCACATTGAGGATGAAACACAGAAATGGCATAGGAATTAAATACAAAAGGCACAATGCCGCCTTAAGTACAAGAATAGTGACTCTTCTTACAGTCGGTGCTTTGAGCATTCCCTGTGAGACCAGTTTTAGTTTCCGCTACACCTCTGCAGGTTCAGTTTATTCCATGGACCTTCACATTGACGATGAAACACAGAAGTGGCATCGGAATTAAATACAAAAGGCACAATGCCGCCTTAAGTACAAGAATAGAGACTCTTCTTACAGTCGGTGCTTTGAGCATTCCCTGTGAGACCAGTAATAGTATCCGATAGACCACTGCAGGTTCAATGTATACCTTGGACCTACACATTGACGATGAAACACAGAAATGGCATCGGAATGAAATACAAAAGGCACAATGCCGCCTTAAGTACAAGAATAGAGACTCTTCTTACAGTCGGTGCTTTGAGCATTCCCTGTGAGACCAGTAATAGTATCCGATACACCACTGCAGGTTCAATGTATTCCTTGGACCTTCACATTGACGATGAAACACAGGAATCGCATCGGAATTAAATACAAAAGACACAATGCCGCCTTAAGTACAAGAATAGAGACTCTTCTTACAGTCGGTGCTTTGAGCATTCCCTGCGAGACCAGTAATAGTATCCGATACACCACTGCAGGTTCAATGTATACCTTGGACCTACACATTGACAATGAAACACAGAAATGGCATCGGAATGAAATACAAAAAGCACAATGCCGCCTTAAGTACAAGAATAGAGACTCTTCTTACAGTCAGTGCTTTGAGCATTCCCTGTGAGACCAGTAATAGTATCCGATACACCACTGCAGGTTCAATGTATTCCTTGGACCTTCACATTGACGATGAAACACAGGAATCGCATCGGAATTAAATACAAAAGACACAATGCCGCCTTAAGTACAAGAATAGAGACTCTTCTTACAGTCGGTGCTTTGAGCATTCCCTGCGAGACCAGTAATAGTATCCGATACACCACCGCAGGTTCAATGTATTCCTTGGTCCTTCACATTGACGATGAAACACAGAAATCGCATCGGAAATAAATACAAAAGGTACAATGCCGCCTTATGTACAAGAATAGAGACTCTTCTTACAGTCGGTGCTTTGAGCATTCCCTGTGAGACCAGTAATAGTATCCGATACACCACTGCAGGTTCAATGAATTCCTTGGACCTTCATATTGACGATGAAACACAGAAATGGCATCGGAATTAAATACAAAAGGCACAATGCCGCCTTAAGTACAAGAATAGAGCCCCTTCTTACAGTCGGTGCTTTGAGCATTCCCTGTGAGACCAGTATTAGATTCCGCTACACCTCTGCAGGTTCAGTTTTTTCCTTGGACCTTCACATTGACGATGAAACAAGGAAATGGCATCGGAATTAAATACAAAAGGCACAATGCCGCCTTAAGTTCAAGAATAAAGACTCTTCTTACAGTCGGTGCTTTGAGCATTCCCTGTGAGACCAGTAATAGTATCCGATACACCACTGCGGTTCAATGTATTCCTTGGACATACACATTGACGATGAAACACAGAAATCGCATCGGAATTAAATACAAAAGGCACAATTCCGCCTTAAGTACAAGAATGGAGACTCTTCATACAGTCGGTGCATTGAGCATTCCCTGTGAGACCAGTAATAGTGTCCGAAACACCACTGCTGGTTCAATGTATTCCTTGGACCTTCACATTGACGATGAAACACAGAAATGGCATTGGAATTACATACAAAAGGCACAATGCCGCTTTAAGTACAAGAATAGAGACCCTTCTTACAGTCGGTGTTTTGAGCATTCCCTGTGAGACCAGTATTAGTTTCCGCTACACCTCTGCAGGTTCAGCTTATTTCTTGGACCTTCACATTGACGATGAAACACAGAAATGGCATCGGAATTAAATACAAAAGGCACAATGCCGCCTTAAGTACAAGAATAGAGACTCTTCTTACAGTCTGTGCTTTGAGCATTCCCTGTGAGACCAGTATTAGTTTCCGATACTCCTCTGCAGGTTCAGTTTATTCCTTGGACCTTCACATTGACGATGAAACACAGAAATGGCATCGGAATTAAACACAAAAAGCTCAATGCTGCGTTAAGTACAAGAATAGAGACTCTTCTTACAGTCGGTGCTTTGAGCATTCCCTGTGAGACCAGTAATAGTATCCGATACACCACTGCAGGTTCAATGTATTCCTTGGAACTTCACATTGACGATGAAACACAGAAATGGCATCGGAATTAAATACAAAACGCACAATGCCGCCTTAAGTACAAGAATAGAGACTCTTCTTACAGTCGGTGCTTTGAGCATTCCCTGTGAGACCAGTAATAGTATCCGATACACCACTGCAGGTTCAATGTATTCCTTGGACCTTCACATTGACGATGAAACACAGAAATGGCATCGGAATTAAACACAAAAAGCACAATGCTGCGTTAAGTACAAGAATAGAGACTCTTCTTACAGTCGGTGCTTTGAGCATTCCCTGTGAGACCAGTAATAGTATCCGATACACCACTGCAGGTTCAATGTATTCCTTGGAACTTCACATTGACGATGAAACACAGAAATGGCATCGGAATTAAATACAAAACGCACAATGCCGCCTTAAGTACAAGAATAGAGACTCTTCTTACAGTCGGTGCTTTGAGCATTCCCTGTGAGACCAGTATTAGTTTCCGATACACCTCTGCAGGTTCAGTTTATTCCTTGGACCTTCACATTGACGATGAAACACAGAAATGGCATCGGAATTAAACACAAAAAGCACAATGCTGCGTTAAGTACAAGAATAGAGACTCTTCTTACAGTCGGTGCTTTGAGCATTCCCTGTGAGACCAGTAATAGTATCCGATACACCACTGCAGGTTCAATGTATTCCTTGGAACTTCACATTGACGATGAAACACAGAAATGGCATCGGAATTAAATACAAAACGCACAATGCCGCCTTAAGTACAAGAATAGAGACTCTTCTTACAGTCGGTGCTTTGAGCATTCCCTGTGAGACCAGTATTAGTTTCCGCTACACCTCTGCAGGTTCAGTTTATTCCTTGGACCTTCACATTGCCGATGAAACACAGAAATGGCATCGGAATTAAATACAAAACGCACAATGCCGCCGTTAAGTACAAGAATAGAGACTCTTCTTACAGTCGGTGCTTCGAGCTTTCCCTGTGAGACCAGTATTAGTTTCCGATACACCACTGCAGGTTCAATGAATTCCTTGGACCGTCACATTGACGATGAAACACAGAAATGGCATCGGAATTAAATCCAAAACGCACAATGCCGCCTTAAGTACAAGAATAGGGACTCTTCTTACCGTCGGTGCTTTGAGCATTCCCTGTGAGACCAGTAATAGTATCCCATACACCACTGCGGGTTCAATCTATTCCTTGGACATACACATTGACGATGAAACACAGAAATTACATCGGAATTAAATACAATAGGAACAATGCCGCCTTAAGTACAAGAATAGAGACTCTTCTTACCGTCGGTGCTTAGAGCATTCCCTGTGAGACCAGTATTACTTTCCGAAACACCACTGGAGGTTCAATGAATTCCTTGGACCTTCACATTGACGATGAAACACTGAAATTACATCGGAATTAAATACAAAAGGCACAATGCCGCTTTAAGTACAAGAATAGAGACTCTTCTTACAGTCGGTGCTTTGAGCATTCCCTGTGAGACCAGTAATAGAATCCGATACACCACTGCAGGTTCAATCTACTCCTTGGACATACACATTGACGATGAAACACAGAAATTACATCGGAATTAAATACAAAAGGAACAATGCCGCTTTAAGTACAAGAATAGAGACTCTTCTTACCGTCGGTGCTTTGAGCATTCCCTGTGAGACCAGTATTAGTTTCCGATTCACCAATGGAGGTTCATTGAATTCCTTGGACCTTCACATTGACGATGAAGCACTGAAATTACATCGGAATTAAATACAAAAGGCACAATGCCGCCTTAAGTACAAGAATAGAGACTCTTCTTACAGTCGGTGCTTTGAGCATTCCCTGTGAGACCAGTAATAGTATCCGATACACCACTGCAGGTTCAATCTATTCCTTGGACATACACATTGACGATGAAACACAGAAATTACATCGGAATTAAATACAAAAGGAACAATGCCGCCTTAAGTACAAGAATTGAGACTCTTCTTACCGTCGGTTCTTTGAGCATTCCCTGTGAGACCAGTATTAGTTTCCGCTACACCTCTGCAGGTTCAGTTTATTCCTTGGACCTTCACATTGACGATGAAACACAGAAATGGCATCGGAATTAAACACAAAAGGCACAATGCCGCGTTAAGTACAAGAATACAGACTATTCTTACAGTCGGTGCTTTGAGCATTCCCTGTGAGACCAGTAATAGTATCCGATACACCACTGCAGGTTCAATGTATTCCTTGGACCTTCACATTGACGATGAAACACAGAAATGGCATCGGAATTAAATACAAAACGCACAATGCCGCCTTAGGTACAAGAATAGAGACTCTTCTTACAGTCGGTGCTCTGAGCATTCCCTGTGAGACCAGTAATAGTATCCGATACACCACTGCAGGTTCAATGTATTCCTTGGACCTTCACATTGACGATGAAACACAGAAATTCCATCGGAATTAAATACAATAGGAACAATGCCGCCTTAAGTACAAGAATAGAGACTCTTCTTACCGTCGGTGCTTAGAGCATTCCCTGTGAGACCAGTATTACTTTCCGAAACACCACTGGAGGTTCAATGAATTCCTTGGACCTTCACATTGACGATGAAACACTGAAATTACATCGGAATTAAATACAAAAGGCACAATGCCGCTTTAAGTACAAGAATAGAGACTCTTCTTACAGTCGGTGCTTTGAGCATTCCCTGTGAGACCAGTAATAGAATCCGATACACCACTGCAGGTTCAATCTACTCCTTGGACATACACATTGACGATGAAACACAGAAATTACATCGGAATTAAATACAAAAGGAACAATGCCGCTTTAAGTACAAGAATAGAGACTCTTCTTACCGTCGGTGCTTTGAGCATTCCCTGTGAGACCAGTATTAGTTTCCGATACACCAATGGAGGTTCATTGAATTCCTTGGACCTTCACATTGACGATGAAGCACTGAAATTACATCGGAATTAAATACAAAAGGCACAATGCCGCCTTAAGTAGAAGAATAGAGACTCTTCTTACAGTCGGTGCTTTGAGCATTCCCTGTGAGACCAGTATTAGTTTCCGCTACACCTCTGCAGGTTCAGTTTATTCCTTGGACCTTCACATTGACAATGAAACACAGAAAAGGCATCGGAATTAAATACAAAAGGCACAATGCCGCCTTAAGCACAAGAATAGTGGCTCTTCTTACAGTCGGTGCTTTGAGCATTCCCTGTGAGACCAGTAATAGTATCCGATACACCACTGCAGGTTCAATCTATTCTTTGGACATACACATTGACGATGAAACACAGAAATTACATCGGAATTAAATACAAAGGAACAATGCCGCCTTAAGGACAAGAATAGAGACCCTTCCTACCGTCGGTGCTTTGAGCATTCCCAGTGAGACCAGTAATAGTATCCGATACACCACTGCAGGTTCAATCTATTCCTTGGACATGCACATTGACGATGAAACACAGAAATGGCATCGGAATTAAATACAAAAGGCACAATGCCGCCTTAAGTAGAAGAATAGAGACTCTTCTTACAGTCGGAGCTTTGAGCATTCCCTGTGAGTCCAGTAATAGTATCCGATACACCACTGCAGGTTCAATCTATTCCTTGGACATACACATTGACGATGAAACACCGAAATTACATCGGAATTAAAGACAAAAGGAACAATGCCGCCTTAAGTACAAGAATAGAGACTCTTCTTACCGTCGGTGATTTGAGCATTCCCTGTGAGACCAGTATTAGTTTCCGATACACCACTGGAGGTTCAATGAATTCCTTAGACATTCACATTGACGATGAAACACAGAAATCGCATCGGAATCAAATACAAAAGGCACAATGCCGCCTTAAGTACAGGAATAGAGACTCTTCTTACAGTCGGTGCTTTAAGCATTCCCAGTGAAACCAGTAATAGTATCCGATACACCACTGCAGGTTCAATCTATTCCTTGGACATACACATTGACGATGAAACACAGAAATGGCATCGGATTTAAATACAAAAGGCACAATGCCGCCTTAAGTACAAGAATAGAGACTCTTCTTACAGTCGGTGCTTTGAGCATTCCCTGTGAGACCAGTAATAGTATCCGATACACCACTGCAGGTTCAATCTATTCCTTGGACATACAAATTGACGATGAAACACAGAAATTACATCGGAATTAAATACAAAAGGAACAAAGCCGCCTTAAGTACAAGAATAGAGACTCTTCATATCGTCAGTGATTGGAGCATTCCCTGTGAGTCCAGTATTAGTTTCCGATACACCACTGGAGGTTCAATGAATTCCTTGGACATTAACATTGACGATGAAACACTGAAAATACATCGGAATTAAATACCAAAGGCACAATGCCGCCTTAAGTACAAGAATAGAGACTCTTCTTACAGTCGGTGCTTTGAGCATTCCCTGTGATACCAGTAATAGTATCCGATACACCACTGCAGGTTAAATCTATTCCTTGGACATACACATTGACGATGAAACACAGAAATGGCATCGGAACTAAATACAAAAGGCACAATGCCGCCTTAAGTACAAGAATAGAGACTCTTCCTACAAGCGGTGCTTTGAGCATTCCATGTGAGACCAGTATTAGTTTCCGATACACCACTGCAGGTTCAATGTATTCCTTGGACCTTCACATTGACGATGAAATACAGAAATGGCATCGGAATTAAATAACAAAGGCACAATGCCGCCTAAAGTACAAGAATAGAGAGTCTTCTTACAGTCGGTGCTTTGAGCATTCCCTGTGAGACCAGTATTAGTTTCCGATACCCCACTGCAGGTTCAATGTATTCCTTGGACCTTCACATTGACGATGAAATACAGAAATGGCATCGGAATTAAATAACAAAGGCACAATGCCGCCTAAAGTACAAGAATAGAGAGTCTTCTTACAGTCGGTGCTTTGAGCATTCCCTGTGAGACCAGTATTAGTTTCCGATACCCCACTGCAGGTTCAATGTATTCCTTGGACCTTCACATTGACGATGAAGCACAGAAATGACATCGGAATTAAATCCAAAACGCACCATGCCGGCTTAAGTACAAGAATAGAGACTCTTCTTACAGTCGGTGCTTTGAGCATTCCCAGTGAGACCAGTATTACTTTCCGATACACCACTGCAGGCTCAGTGTATTCCTTTGACCTTCACATTGACGAGGAAACACAGAAATAGCATCGGAATTAAATCCAAAACGCACAATGCCGCCTTAAGTACTAGAATAGAGACTCTTCTTACAGTCGGTGCTTTGAGCGTTCCCTGTGAGACCAGTAATAGTATCCGATACACCACTGCATGTTCAGTCTATTCCTTGGACATACACATTGACGATGAAACACAGAAATTACATCGGAATTAAATACAAAAGGAACAATGCTGCCTTAAGTACAAGAATAGAGACTCTTCTTACCGTCGGTGTTTTGAGCATTCCCTGTGAGACCAGTATTAGTTTCCGCTACAACTCTGCAGGTTCAGTTTATTCCTTGGACCTTCACATTGACGATGAAACACAGAAATGGCATCGGAATTAAATACAAAAGGCACAATGCCGCCTTATGTACAAGAATAGAGACTCTTCTTACAGTGTGTGCTTCGAGCATTCCCTGTGAGACCAGTATTAGTTTCCGCTACACCTCTGCAGGTTCAGTTTATTCTTTGGACCTTCACATTGACGATGAAACACAGAAATGGCGTCGGAATGAAATACAAAAGGCACAATGCCGCCTTAAGTACAAGAACAGAGACTCTTCTTACAGTCTCTGCTTTGAGAATTCCCTGTGAGACCAGTATTAGTTTACGATACACCACTGCAGGTTCAATGTATTCCTTGGACCTTCACATTGACGATGAAACACAGAAATTACGTCGGAATTAAATACAAAAGGAACAATGCTGCCTTAAGTACAAGCATAGAGACTCTTCTTACCGTCGGTGCTTTGAGCATTCCCTGTGAGACCAGTATTAGTTTCCGCTACAACTCTGCAGGTTCCGTTTATTCCTTGGACCTTCACATTGACGATGAAACACAGAAATGGCATCGGAATTAAATACAAAAGGCACAATGCCGCCTTATGTACAAGAATAGAGACTCTTCTTACAGTCTGTGCTTTGAGCATTCCCTGTGAGACCAGTATTAGTTTCCGCTACACCTCTGCAGGTTCAGTTTATTCTTTGGACCTTCACATTGACGATGAAACACAGAAATGGCATCGGAATGAAATACAAAAGGCACAATGCCGCCTTAAGTACAAGAACAGAGACTCTTCTTACAGTCTCTGCTTTGAGAATTCCCTGTGAGACCAGTATTAGTTTACGATACACCACTGCAGGTTCAATGTATTCCTTGGACCTTCACATTGACGATGAAACACTGAAATTACATCGGAATTAAATACATAAGGCATAATGCCGCCTTAAGTACAAGAATAGAGCCTCTTCTTACAGTCGGTGCTTTGAGCATTCCCTGTGAGACCAGTAATAGTATCCGATACACCACTGCAGGTTCAATCTATTCTTTGGACATACACATTGACGATGAAACACAGAAATTACATCGGAATTAAATACAAAGGAACAATGCCGCCTTAAGGACAAGAATAGAGACTCTTCCTACCGTCGGTGCTTTGAGCATTCCCAGTGAGACCAGTAATAGTATCCGATACACCACTGCAGGTTCAATCTATTCCTTGGACATACACATTGACGATGAAACACAGAAATGGCATCGGAATTAAATACAAAAGGCACAATGCCGCCTTAAGTAGAAGAATAGAGACTCTTCTTACAGTCGGAGCTTTGAGCATTCCCTGTGAGACCAGTAATAGTATCCGATACACCACTGCAGGTTCAATCTATTCCTTGGACATACACATTGACGATGAAACACCGAAATTACATCGGAATTAAATACAAAAGGAACAATGCCGCCTTAAGTACAAGAATAGAGACTCTTCTTACCGTCGGTGATTTGAGCATTCCCTGTGAGCCAGTATTAGTTTCCGATACACCACTGGAGGTTCAATGAATTCCTTAGACATTCACATTGACGATGAAACACAGAAATCGCATCGGAATCAAATACAAAAGGCACAATGCCGCCTTAAGTACAGGAATAGAGACTCTTCTTACAGTCGGTGCTTTAAGCATTCCCAGTGAAACCAGTAATAGTATCCGATACACCACTGCAGGTTCAATCTATTCCTTGGACATACACATTGACGATGAAACACAGAAATGGCATCGGAATTAAATACAAAAGGCACAATGCCGCCTTAAGTACAAGAATAGAGACTCTTCTTACAGTCGGTGCTTTGAGCATTCCCTGTGAGACCAGTAATAGTATCCGATACACCACTGCAGGTTCAATCTATTCCTTGGACATACAAATTGACGATGAAACACAGAAATTACATCGGAATTAAATACAAAAGGAACAAAGCCGCCTTCAGTACAAGAATAGAGACTCGTCATATCGTCAGTGATTGGAGCATTCCCTGTGAGTCCAGTATTAGTTTCCCATACACCACTGGAGGTTCAATGAATTGCTTGGACATTAACATTGACGATGAAACATTGAAAATACATCGGAATTAAATACCAAAGGCACAATGCCGCCTTAAGTACAAGAATAGAGACTCTTCTTACAGTCGGTGCTTTGACCATTCCCTGTGATACCAGTAATAGTATCCGATACACCACTGCAGGTTGAATCTATTCCTTGGACATACACATTGACGATGAAACACAGAAATGGCATCGGAACTAAATACAAAAGGCACAATGCCGCCTTAAGTACAAGAATATAGACTCTTCCTACAGTCGGTGCTTTGAGCATTCCCTGTGAGACCAGTATTAGTTTCCGATACACCACTGCAGGTTCAATGTATTCCTTGGACCTTCACATTGACGATGAAATACAGAAATGGCATCGGAATTAAATAACAAAGGCACAATGCCGCCTTAAGTACAAGAATAGAGAGTCTTCTTACAGTCGGTGCTTTGAGCATTCCCTGTGAGACCAGTATTAGTTTCCGATACCCCACTGCAGGTTCAATGTATTCCTTGGACCTTCACATTGACGATGAAACACAGAAATGGCATCGGAATTAAATCCAAAACGCACAATGCCGCCGTAAGTACAAGAATAGAGACTCTTTTTACAGTCGGTGCTTTGAGCATTCCCTGTGAGACCAGTAATAGTATCCGATACACCACTGCAGGTTCAATCTCTTCCTTGCACATACACATTGACGATGAAACACAGAAATTACATCCGAATTAAATACAAAAGGAAGAATGCCGCCTTAAGTACAAGAATAGAGACTCTTTTTACCGTCGGTGCTTTGAGCATTCCCTGTGAGACCAGTATTAGTTTCCGCTACACCTCTGCAGGTTACGTATATTCCTTGGACCTTCACATTGACGATGAAACACAGATATGGCATCGGAATTAAATACAAAAGGCACAATACCGCCTTAAGTACAAGAATAGAGAATCTTCTTACAGTCTGTGCTTTGAGCATTCCCTGTGAGACCAGTATTAGTTTCCGATACACCACTGGAGGTTCAATGAATTCCTTGGACATTCACATTGACGATGAAACACTGAAATGACATCGGGATTAAATACAAAAGGCACAATGCCGCCTTAAGTACAAGAATAGAGACTCTTCTTACATTCGGTGCTTTGAGCATTCCCTGTGAGACCAGTAATAGTTGCCGATACACCACTGCAGGTTCAATCTATTCCTTGGACATACACATTGATGATGAAACACAGAAATTACATCGGAATTAAATA
Source organism: Schistocerca serialis cubense (assembly GCF_023864345.2). NCBI lineage: Eukaryota > Metazoa > Arthropoda > Insecta > Orthoptera > Acrididae > Schistocerca > Schistocerca serialis. The sequence goes on along the minus strand of NC_064643.1, from coordinate 34,624,579 downwards.
CAAAAGGAACAATGCCGCCTTAAGTACAAGAATAGAGACTCTTCTTACCGTCGGTGCTTTGAGCAATACCTGTGAGACCAGTATTAGTTTCCGATACACCACTGGAGGTTCAATGAATTCCTTGGACACTCACATTGACGATGAAACACTGAAAAAACATCGGAATTAAATACAAAAGGCACAATGCCGCCTTAAGTACAAGAATAGAGACTCTTCTTACAGTCTGTGTTTTGAGCATTCCCTGTGAGAACAGTATTAGTTTCCGATACACCACTGGAGGTTCAATGAATTCCTTGGACATTCACATTGAAGATGAAACACTGAAATTACATCGGAATTAAATACAAAAGGCACAATGCCGCCTTAAGTACAAGAAAAGAGACTCTTCTTAGCGTCGGTGTTTTGAGCATTCCCTGTGAGACCAGTATTAGTTTCCGATACACCACTGGAGGTTCAATGAATTCCTTGGACATACACATTGACGCTGAAACACTGAAATTACATCGGAATTAAATACAAAAGGAACAATGCCGCCTTAAGTACAAGAATAGAGACTCTTCTTACCGTCGGTGCTTTGAGCATCCCTGTGAGACCAGTATTAGTTTCCACTACACCACTGCAGGTTCAATGTATTCCTTGGACCTTCACATTGACAATGAAACACAGAAATGGCATCGGAATTAAATCCAAAACGCACAATGCCGCCTTAAGTACAAGAATGAAGACTCTTCTTACAGTCGGTGCTTTTTAGCATTCCTGTGAGACGAGTAATAGTATCCGATACACCACTGCAGGTTCAATCTATTCCTTGGACATACACATTGACGATGAGACACAGAAATTACATCGGAATTAAATACAAAAGGAACAATGCCGCCTTAAGTACAAGAATAGAGACTCTTCTTACCGTCGGTGCTTTGACCATTCCCTGGGAAACCAGTATTTGTTTCCGATACACCACTGGAGGTTCAATGAATTCCTTGGACATACACATTGACGATGAAACACTGAAATTACATCGGAATTAAATACAAAAGGAACAATGCCGCCTTAAGTACAAGAATAGAGACTCTTCTTACCGTCGGTGCTTTGAGCATTCCCTGTGAGACCAGTATTAATTTCCGCTACACCTCTGCAGGTTCGGCTTATTCCTTGGACCTTCACATTGACGATGAGACACAGAAATGGCATCGGAATTAAATACTAAGGGCACAAGGCCGCCTTACGTACAAGAATAGAGAATCTTCTTACAGTCGGTGCTTTGAGCATTCCCTGTGAGACCAGTATTAGTTTCCGATACTCCACTGCAGGTTCAATGTATTCCTTGGACCTTCACATTGACGATGAAACACAGAAATCACATCGGAATCAAATACAAAAGGCACAATGCCGCCTTAAGTACAAGAATGGAGACTCTTCTTACAGTCGGTGCTTTGAGCATTCCCTGTGAGGCGAGTATTAGTTTCCGCTACACCTCTGCAGGTTCGGTTTATTCCTTGGACCTTCACATTGACGATGAAACACAGTAATGGCATCGGAGTTAAATACAAAAGGAACAATGCCGCCTTAAGTACAAGAATAGAGACTCTTCTTACCGTCGGTGCTCTGAGCATTCCCTGTGAGACCAGTAATAGTATACGATACATCACTGCATGTTCAATCTATTCCTTGGACATTCACATTGACGATGAAACACTGAAATTACATCGGAATTAAATACAAAAGGCACAATGCCGCCTCAAGTACAAGAATAGAGACTCTTCTTACAGTCGGTGCTTTGAGCATTCCCTGTGATACCAGTAATAGTATCCGATACACCACTGCTCGTTGAATCTATTCCTAGGACATACACATTGACGATGAAACACAGAAATGGCATCGGAATTAAATACAAAAGGCACAATGCCGCCTTAAGTACAAGAATAGAGACTCTTCCTACAGTCGGTGCTTTGAGCATTCCCTGTGAGACCAGTATTAGTTTCTGAAACACCACTGTAGGTTCAATGTATTCCTTGGACCTTCACATTGACGATGAAACACAGAAATGGCATCGGAATTAAATCCAAAACGCACAATGCCGCCTTAAGTGCAAGAATAGAGACTCTTCTTACAGTCGGTGCTTTGAGTATTCCCTGTGAGACCAGTAATAGTATCCGATACACCACTGCAGGTTCAATCTATTCCTTGGACATACACATTGACGATGAAACACAGAAATTACATAGGAATTAAATACAAAAGGAACAATGCCGCCTTAAGTACAAGAATAGAGACTCTTCTTACCGTCGGTGCTTTGAGCAATACCTGTGAGACCAGTATTAGTTTCCGATACAACACTGGAGGTTCAATGAATTCCTTAGACATTCACATTGACGATGAAACACTTAAAATACATCGGAATTAAATACAAAAGGCACAATGCCGCCTTAAGTACAAGAATAGAGACTCTTCTTACAGTCTGTGTTTTGAGCATTCCCTGTGAGACCAGTGTTAGTTTCCGATACACCACTGTAGGTTCAATGAATTCCTTGGACATTCACATTGACGATGAAACACTGAAATTACATCGGAATTAAATACAAAAGGTACAATGCCGCCTTAAGTACAAGAATAAGGACTCTTCTTACAGTCGGTGCTTTGAGCATTCCCTGTGAGACCAGTAATAGTATCCGATACACCACTGCAGGTTCAATCTATTCCTTGGACATACACATTGCCGATGAAACACAGAAATTACATCGGAATTAAATTCAAAAGAATCAATGCCGCCTTAAGTACAAGAATAGAGGCTCTTCTTACAGTCGGTGCTTTGAGCATTCCCTGTGAGACCAGTAACAGTATCCGATACACCACTGCAGGTTCAATCTCTTCCTTGCACATACACATTGACGATGAAACACAGAAATTACATCGGAATTAAATACAAAAGGAAGAATGCCGCCTTAAGTACAAGAATAGAGACTCTTTTTACCGTCGGTGCTTTGAGCATTCCCTGTGAGGCCAGTATTAGTTTCCGCTACACCTCTGCTGGTTAAGTATATTCCTTGGACCTTCACATTGACGATGAAACACAGAAATGGCATCGGAATTAAATACAAAAGGCACAATACCGCCTTAAGTACAAGAATAGAGACTCCTCTTACAGTCTGTGCTTTGAGCTTTCCCTGTGAGACCAGTATTAGTTTCCGATACACCACTGGAGGTTCAATGAATTCCTTGGACATACACATTGACGCTGAAACACTGAAATTACATCGGAATTAAATACAAAAGGAACAATGCCGCCTTAAGTACAAGAATAGAGACTCTTCTTACCGTCGGTGCTTTGAGCATTCCCTGTGAGACCAGTATTAGTTTCCGCTACACCACTGCAGGTTTAATGTATTCCTTGGACCTTCACATTGACGATGAAACACAGAAATGGCATCGGAATTAAATCCAAAACGCACAATGCCGCCTTAAGTACAAGAATAGAGACTCTTCTTACAGTCGGTGCTTTGAGCATTCCTGTGAGACGAGTAATAGTATCCGATACACCACTGCAGGTTCAATCTATTCCTTGGACATACACATTGACGATGAGACACAGAAATTACATCGGAATTAAATAAAAAGGAACAATGCCGCCTTAAGTACAAGAATAGAGACTTTTCTTACCGTCGGTGCTTTGAATATTGCCTGGGAAACCAGTATTAGTTTCCGATGCACCACTGGAGGTTCAATGAATTCCTTGGACATACACATTGACGATGAAACACTGAAATTACATCGGAATTAAATACAAAAGGAACAATGCCGCCTTAAGTACAAGAATAGAGACTCTTCTTACCGTCGGTGCTTTGAGCATTCCCTGTGAGACCAGTATTAGTTTCCGCTACACCTCTGCAGGTTCGGTTTATTCCTTGGACCTTCACATTGACGATGAGACACAGAAAAGGCATCGGAATTAAATAAAAAAGGCACAAGGCCGCCTTAAGTACAAGAATAAAGAATCTTCTTACAGTCGGTGCTTTGAGCATTCCCTGTGAGACCAGTATTAGTTTCCGATACACCACTGCAGGTTCAATGTATTCCTTGGACCTTCACATTGACGATGAAACTTAGAAATCACATCGGAATCCAAAAAAAAACGCACAATGCCGCCTTAAGTACAAGAATGGAGACTCTTCTTACAGTCGGTGCTTTGACCATTCCCTGTGAGGCGAGTATTAGTTTCCGCTACACCTCTGCAGCTTCGGTTCATTCCTTGGACCTTCACATTGACGATGAAACACAGAAATGGCATCGGAGTTAAATACAAAAGGCACAATGCCGCCTTAAGTACAAGAATAGAGCCTCTTCTTACCGTCGGTGCTTTGAGCATTCCCTGTGAGACCAGTAATTGTATCCGATACTCCACTGCAGGTTCAATCTATTCCTTGGACATTCACGTTGACGATGAAACACTGAAATTACATCGGAATTAAATACAAAAGGATCAATGCCGCCTTAAGTACAAGAATAGAGACTCTTCTTACCGTCAGAGATTTGAGCATTCCCTGTGAGACCAGTATTAGTTTCCGATACACCACTGGAGGTTCAATGAATTCCTTGGACATTCACATTGACGATGAAACACTGAAATTACATCGGAATTAAATACAAAAGGCACAATGCCGCCTTAAGTACAAGAATAGAGACTCTTCTTACAGTCGGTGATTTGAGCATTCCCTGTGAGACCAGTAATAGTATCAGATACACCACTGCACGTTCAATCTATTCCTTGGACCTACACATTGCCGATGAAACACAGAAATTACATCGGAATTAAATTCAAAAGAATCAATGCCGCCTTAAGTACAAGAATAGAGACTCTTCTTACAGTCGGTGCTTTGAGCATTCCCTGTGAGACCAGTAATAGTATCCGATACACCACTGCAGGTTCAATCTATTCCTTGGACATACACATTGACGATGAAACACAGAAATTACATCGGAATTAAATACAAAAGAACAATGCCGCCTTAAGTACAAGAATAGAGACTCTTCTTACCGTCGGTGCTTTGAGCATTCCCTGTAAGACCAGTAGTAGTTTCCGAAACACCACTGAAGGTTCAATGAATTCCATGAACATACACATTGACGATGAAACACTGAAATTACATCGGAATTAAATACAAAAGGAACAATGCCGCCTTAAGTACAAGAATAGAGACTCTTCTTACCGTCGGTGCTTTGAGCATTCCCTGTGAGACCAGTATTAGTTTCCGCTACACCACTGCAGGTTCAATGTATTCCTTGGACCTTCACATTAACGATGAAACACAGAAATGGCATCGGAATTAACTCCAAAACGCACAATGCCGCCTTAAGTACAAGAATAGAGACTCTTCTTACAGTCGGTGCTTTGAGCATTCCCTGTGAGGCCAGTAATAGTATCCGATACACCACTGCAGGTTCAATCTATTCCTTGGACATACACATTGACGATGAGACACAGAAATTACATCGGAATTAAATACAAAAGGAACAATGCCGCCTTAAGTAGAAGAATAGAGACTCTTCTTACCGTCGGTGCTTTGAGAATTCCCTGTGAAACCAGTATTAGTTTCCGATACACCACTGGATGTTCAATGAATTACTTGGACATACACATTGACGATGAAACACTGAAATTACATCGAAATTAAATACAAAAGGAACAATGCCGCCTTAAGTACAAGAATAGAGACTCTTCTTACCGTCGGTGCTTTGAGCATTCCCTGTGACACTAGTATTAGTTTCCGCTACACCTCTGCAGGTTCGGTATATTCCTTGGACCTTCTCATTGACGATGAGACACAGAAATGGCATCGGAATTAAATACAAAAGGCACAATGCCGCCTTAAGTACAAGAATAGAGAATGTTCTTACAGTCGGTTCTTTGAGCATTCCCTGTGAGACCAGTATTAGTTTCCGATACACCACTGCTGTTTCAATGTATTCCTTGGACCTTCACATTGACGATGAAACACAGAAATCGCATCATAATCAAATACAAAAGGCACAATGCCGCCTAAAGTACAAGAATGGTGACTCTTCTTACAGTCGGTGCTTTGAGCATTCCCTGTGAGACCAGTAATAGTATCCGATACACCACTGCAGGTTCAATGTATTCCTTGGACATACACATTGACGATGAAACACAGAAATTACATCGGAATTAAATACAAAAGAAACAATGCCGCCTTAAGTACAAGAATAGAGACTCTTCTTACCGTCAGTGATTTGAGCATTCCCTGTGAGACCAGTATTAGTTCCCGATACACCACTGGAGGTTCAATGAATTCCTTGGACATTCACATTGACGATGAAACACTGAAATAACATCGGAATTAAATACAAAAGGCACAACGCCGCTTTAAGTACAAGAATAAAGACTCTTCCTACAGTCGGTGCTTTGAGCATTCCCTGTGAGACCAGTATTAGTTTCCGATACACCACTGCAGGTTCAATGTATTCCTTGGATGTTCACATTGACGATGACACACAGAAATGGCAACGGAATTAAATCCAAAACGCACAATGCCGCCTTAAGTACAAGAATAGAGACTCTTCTTACAGTCGGTGCTTTGAGCATTCCCTGTGAGACCAGTAATAGTATCCGATACACCACTGCAGGTTCAATCTATTCCTTGGACATACACATTGACGATGAGACGCAGAAATTACATCGGAATTAAATACAAAAGGAACAATGCCGCCTTAAGTAGAAGAATGGAGACTCTTCGTACCGTCGGTGCTTTGAGCATTCCCTGTGAAACCAGTATTAGTTTCCGATACACCACTGGATGTTCAATGAATTACTTGGACATACACATTGACGATGAAACACTGAAATTACATCGAAATTAAATACAAAAGGAGCAATGCCGCCTTAAGTACAAGAATAGAATCTCTTCTTACCGTCGGTGCTTTGAGCATTCCCTGTGTGACTAGTATTAGTTTCCGCTACACCTCTGCAGGTTCGGTTTATTCCTTGGACCTTCTCATTGACGATGAGACACAGAAATGGCATCGGAATTAAATACAAAAGGCACAATGCCGCCTTAAGTACAAGAATAGAGAATCTTCTTACAGTCGGTGCTTTGAGCATTCCCTGTGAGACCAGTATTAGTTTCCGATACACCACTGCTGGTTCAGTGTGATCCTTGGACCTTCACATTGACGATGAAACACAGAAATCGCATCGGAATCAAATACAAAAGTCACAATGCCGACTTAAGTACAAGAATGGTGACTCTTCTTACAGTCGGTGCTTTGAGCATTCCCAGTGAGACCAGTATTAGTTTCCGCTACACCTCTGCAGGTTCGGTTTATTCCTTGGACCTTCACATTGACGATGAAACACAGAAATCGCATCATAATCAAATACAAAAGGCACAATGCCGCCTAAAGTACAAGAATGGTGACTCTTCTTACAGTCGGTGCTTTGAGCATTCCCTGTGAGACCAGTAATAGTATCCGATACACCACTGCAGGTTCAATGTATTCCTTGGACATACACATTGACGATGAAACACAGAAATTACATCGGAATTAAATACAAAAGAAACAATGCCGCCTTAAGTACAAGAATAGAGACTCTTCTTACCGTCAGTGATTTGAGCATTCCCTGTGAGACCAGTATTAGTTCCCGATACACCACTGGAGGTTCAATGAATTCCTTGGACATTCACATTGACGATGAAACACTGAAATAACATCGGAATTAAATACAAAAGGCACAACGCCGCTTTAAGTACAAGAATAAAGACTCTTCCTACAGTCGGTGCTTTGAGCATTCCCTGTGAGACCAGTATTAGTTTCCGATACACCACTGCAGGTTCAATGTATTCCTTGGATGTTCACATTGACGATGACACACAGAAATGGCAACGGAATTAAATCCAAAACGCACAATGCCGCCTTAAGTACAAGAATAGAGACTCTTCTTACAGTCGGTGCTTTGAGCATTCCCTGTGAAACCAGTAATAGTATCCGATACACCACTGCAGGTTCAATCTATTCCTTGGACATACACATTGACGATGAGACGCAGAAATTACATCGGAATTAAATACAAAAGGAACAATGCCGCCTTAAGTAGAAGAATGGAGACTCTTCGTACCGTCGGTGCTTTGAGCATTCCCTGTGAAACCAGTATTAGTTTCCGATACACCACTGGATGTTCAATGAATTACTTGGACATACACATTGACGATGAAACACTGAAATTACATCGAAATTAAATACAAAAGGAGCAATGCCGCCTTAAGTACAAGAATAGAATCTCTTCTTACCGTCGGTGCTTTGAGCATTCCCTGTGTGACTAGTATTAGTTTCCGCTACACCTCTGCAGGTTCGGTTTATTCCTTGGACCTTCTCATTGACGATGAGACACAGAAATGGCATCGGAATTAAATACAAAAGGCACAATGCCGCCTTAAGTACAAGAATAGAGAATCTTCTTACAGTCGGTGCTTTGAGCATTCCCTGTGAGACCAGTATTAGTTTCCGATACACCACTGCTGGTTCAGTGTGATCCTTGGACCTTCACATTGACGATGAAACACAGAAATCGCATCGGAATCAAATACAAAAGTCACAATGCCGACTTAAGTACAAGAATGGTGACTCTTCTTACAGTCGGTGCTTTGAGCATTCCCAGTGAGACCAGTATTAGTTTCCGCTACACCTCTGCAGGTTCGGTTTATTCCTTGGACCTTCACATTGACGATGAAACTCAGAAATGGCATCGGAGTTAAATACAAAAGGCACAATGCCGCCTTAAGTACAAGAATAGATACTCTTCTTACCGTCGGTGCTTTGAGCATTCCCTGTGAAACCAGTAATAGTATCCGATACACCACTGCAGGTTGAATCTATTCCTTGGACATACACATTGACGATGAAACACAGAAATTACATCGGAATTAAATACAAAAGGAACAATGCCGCCTTAAGTACAAGAATAGAGACTCTTCTTACCGTCAGTGATTTGAGCATTCCCTGTGAGACCAGTATTAGTTCCCGATACACCACTCTAAGTTCAATGAATTCCTTGGACATTCACATTGACGATGAAACACTGAAATTACATCGGAATTAAATACAAAAGGCACAATGCCGCCTTAAGTACAAGAATAGAGACTCTTCCTACAGTCGGTGCTTTGAGCAATCCCTGTGAGACCAGTATTAGTTTCCGATACACCACTGCAGGTTCAATGTATTCCTTGGACCTTCACATTGACGATGAAACACAGAAATGGCATCGGAATTAAATAAAAAAGGCACAATGCCGCCTTAAGTACAAGAATAGAGAGTCTTCTTACAGTCGGTGCTTTGAGCATTCCCTGTGAGACCAGTATTAGTTTCCGAAACACCACTGCAGGTTCAATGTATTCCTTGGACCTTCACATTGACGATGAAACACAGAAATGGCATCGGAATTAAATCCAAAACGCACAATGCCGCCTTAAGTACAAGAATAGAGACTCTTCTTACAGTCGGCGCTTTGAGCATTCCCTGTGAGACCAGTAATAGTATCCGATACACCACTGCAGGTTCAATCTATTCCTTGGACATACACATTGACGATGAAACACAGAAATTCCATCGGAATTAAATACAAAAGGCACAATGCCGCCTTAAGTACAAGAATAGAGACTCTTCTTACATTCGGTGCTTTGAGCATTCCCTGTGAGACCAGTAATAGTATCCGATACACCACTGCAGGTTCAATCTATTCCTAGGACATACACATTGACGATGAAACACAGAAATTACATCGGAATTAAATACAAAAGGAACAATGCCGCCTTAAGTACAGGAATAGAGACTCTTCTTACCGTCGGTGCTTTGAGCAATACCTGTGAGACCAGTATTAGTTTCCGATACACCACTGGAGGTTCAATGAATTCCTTGGACATTCACATTGAGGATGAAACACTGAAAATACATCGGAATTAAATACAAAAGGCACAATGCAGACTTAAGTACAAGAATAGAGACTCTTCTTACAGTCTGTGTTTTGAGCATTCCCTGTGAGACCAGTATTAGTTTCCGATACACCACTGGAGGTTCAATGAAATCCTTGGACATACACATTGACGATGAAACACTGAAATTACATCGGAATTAAATACAAAAGGAACAATGCCGCCTTACGTACAAGAATAGACACTCTTCTTACCGCCGGTGCTTTGAGCATTCCCTGTGAGACCAGTATTAGTTTCCACTACACCTCTGCTGGTTCACTTTATTCCTTGGACCTTCACATTGACGATGAAACACAGAAATGGCATCGGAATTAAATACAAATGGCACAATGCCGCCTTAAGTACAAGAATAGAGACTCTTCTTACATTCTGTGTTTTGAGCATTTCCTGTGAGGCCAGTATTAGTTTCCGCTACACCTCTACAGGTTGAGTTTATTCCTTTGACCTTCACATTGACGATGAAACACTGAAATTACATCGGAATTAAATACAAAAGGCACAATGCCGCCTTAAGTACAAGAATAGAGACTCTTCTTACAGTCGGTGCTTTGAGCATTCCCTGTGAGACCAGTAATAGTATTAGATACACCACTGCAGGTTCAATCTTATCCTTGGACATAGACATTGCCGATGAAACACAGAAATTACATCGGAATTAAATACAAAAGGATCAATGCCGCCTTAAGTACAAGTATAGAGACTCTTCTTACAGTCGGCGCTTTGGGCATTCCCTGTGAGACCAGTAATAGTATCCGATACACCACTGCAGGTTCAATCTATTCCTTGGACATACACATTGACGATGAAACACAGAAATTACATCGGAATTAAATACAAAAGGAACAATGCCGCCTTAAGTACAAGAATAGAGACTCTTCTTACCGTCGGTGCTTTGTGCATTACCTGTGAGACCAGTATTAGTTTCCAATACACCACTGGAGGTTCAATGAATTCCTTGGACATACACATTGACGATGAAACACTGAAATTACATCAAAATTAAATACAAAAGGAACAATGCCGCCTTAAGTACAAGAATAGAGACTTTTCTTACCGTCGGTGCTTTGAGCATTCCCTGTGAGACCAGTATTAGTTTCCGCTACACCACTGCAGGTTCGGTCTATTCCTTGGACCTTCACATTGACGATGAGACACAGTAATGGCATCGGAATTAAATACAAAAGGCACAATGCCGCCTTAAGTACAAGACTAGAGACTCTTCTTACAGTCGGTGCTTTGAGCATTCCCTGTGCGACCAGTATTAGTTTCCGATACACCACTGGAGGTTCAATGAATTCCTGGGACATACACATTGACGATGAAACACTGAAATTACATCGGAATTAAATACAAAAGGAACAATGCCGCCTTAAGTACAAGAATAGAGACTCTTCTTACCGTCGGTGCTTTGAGCATTCCATGTGAGACCAGTATTAGTTTCTGCTACACCTCTGCAGGTTCGGTTCATTCCTTGGACCTTCACATTGACGATGAGACACAGAAATGGCATCGGAATTAAATACAAAAGGCACAATGCCGCCTTAAGTACAAGAATAGAGAATCTTCTTACAGTCGGTGCTTTGAGCATTCCCTGTGAGACCAGTATTAGGTTCCGATACCCCACTGCAGGTTCAATGTATTCCTTGGACCTTCACATTGACGATGAAACACAGAAATCGCATCGGAATCAAATACAAAAGGAACAATGCCGCCTTAAGTACAAGAATAGAGACTCTTCTTACCGTCGGTGCTTTGAGCATTCCCTGTGAGACCAGTATTAGTTTCCACTACACCTCTGCAGGTTCAGTTTATTCCTTGGACCTTCACATTGACGATGAAACACAGAAATGGCATCGGAATTAAATACAAAAGGCACAATGCCGCCATAAGTACAAGAATAGAGACTCTTCCTACAGTCTGTGCTTTGAGCATTCCCTGTGAAACCAGTATTAGTTTCCGATACACCACTGGAGGTTCAATGAAATCCTTGGACATACACATTGACGATGAAACACTGAAATTACATCGGAATTAAATACAAAAGGAGCAATGCCGCCTTAAGTACAAGAATAGAGACTCTTCTTACAGTCGGTGCTTTGAGCATTCCCTGTGAGACCAGTATTAGTTTCCGCTACACCTCTGCAGGTTCGGTTTATTCCTTGGACCTTCACATTGACGATGAGACACAGAAATGGCATCGGAATTAAATACAAAAGGCACAATGCCGCCTTAAGTACAAGAATAGAGAATCTTCTTACAGTCGGTGTTTTGAGCATTCCCTGTGAGACCAGTATTAGTTTCCGATACACCACTGCAGGTTCAATGTATTCCTTGGACCTTCACATTGACGATGAAACACAGAAATCGCATCGGAATCAAATACAAAAGGCACAATGCCGCCTTAAGTACAAGAATGGAGACTCTTCTTACAGTCGGTGCTTTGAGCATTCCCTGTGAGACCAGTATTAGTTTCCGCTACACCTCTGCAGGTTCGGTTTATTCCTTGGACCTTCACATTGACGATGAAACACAGAAATGGCATCGGAATTAAATCCAAAACGCACAATGCCGATTTAAGTACAAGAATAGAGACTCTTCTTACAGTCGGTGCTTTGAGCATTCCCTGTGAGACCAGTAATAGTATCCGATACACCACTGCAGGTTCAATCTATTCCTTGGACATACTCATTGACGATGAAACACAGAAATTACATCGGAATTAAATACAAAAGGAATAATGTCGCCTTAAGTACAAGAATAGGGACTCTTCTTACCGTCGGTGCTTTGAGCATTCCCGGTGAGACCAGTATTAGTTTCCGCTACACCTCTGCAGGTTAAGTTTATTACTTGGACCTTCACATTGACGATGAAACACAGAAATGGCATCGGAATTAAATACAAAAGGCAGAATCCCGCCTTAAGTACAAGAATAGAGACTCTTCTTACAGTCTGTGCTTTGAGCATTCCCTGTGAGACCAGTATTACTTTCCGATACACCACTGGAGGTTCAATGAATTCCTTGGACATACACATTGACGATGAAACACTGAAATTACATCGGAAGTAAATACAAAAGGAACAATGCCGCCTTAAGTACAAGAATAGACACTCTTCTTACCGCCGGTGCTTTGAGTATTCCCTGTGAGACCAGTAATAGTTTCCGCTACACCTCTGCAGGTTCAGTTTATTCCTTGGACCTTCACATTGACGATGAAACACAGAAATGGCATCAGAATTAAATACAAATGGCACAATGCCGCCTTAAGTACAAGAATAGAGACTCTTCTTACAGTCTGTGTTTTGAGCATTCCCTGTGAGACCAGTATTAGTTTCCGCTACACCTCTGGAGGTTCAGTTTATTCCTTTGACCTTCCCATTGACGATGAAACACAGAAATGGCATCTGAATTAAATACAAAATGCTCAATGCCGCCTTAAGTACAAGAATAGAGACTCTTCTTACAGTCTGTGTTTTGAGCATTCCCTGTGAGAACAGTATTAGTTTCCGATACACCACTGGAGGTTCAATGAATTCCTTGGACATTCACATTGACGATGAAACACTGAAATTACATCGGAATTAAATACAAAAGGCACAATGCCGCCTTAAGTACAAGAATAGAGACTCTTCTTACATTCGGTGCTTTGAGCATTCCCTGTGAGACCAGTAATAGTATCCGATACACCACTGCAGGTTCAATCTATTCCTTGGACATACACATTGACGATGAAACACAGAAATTACATCGGAATTAAATACAAAAGCAACAATGCCGCCTTATGTACAAGAATAGAGACTCTTCTCACCGTCAGTGCTTTGAGCAATACCTGTGAGACCAGTATTAGTTTCCGATACTCCACTGGAGGTTCATTGAATTCCTTGGACATTCACATTGACGATGAAACACTGAAAATACATCGGAATTAAATACAAAAGGCACAATGCCGCCTTAAGTACAAGAATAGAGACTCTTCTTACAGTCTGTGTTTTGAGCATTCCCTGTGAGACCAGTATTAGATTCCGATACCCCACTGGAGGTTCAATGAATTCCTTGGACATACACATTGACGATGAAACACTGAAATTACATCGGAATTAAATACAAAAGGAACAATGCCGCCTTAAGTACAAGAATAGACACTCTTCTTACCGCCGGTGCTTTGAGTATTCCCTGTGAGACCAGTATTAGTTTCCGCTACACCTCTGCAGGTTCATTTTATTCCTTGGACCTTCACATTGACGATGAAACACAGAAATGGCATCAGAAATAAATACAACTGGCACAATGCCGCCTTAAGTACAAGAATAGAGACTCTTCTTACAGTCTGTGTTTTGAGCATTCCCTATAAGACCAGTATTAGTTTCCGCTACACCTCTGCAGGTTCAGTTTATTCCTTTGACCTTCCCATTGACGATGAAACACAGAAATGGCATCGGAATGAAATACTAAATGCACAATGCCGCCTTAAGTACAAGAATAGAGACTCTTCTTACAGTCTGTGTTTTGAGCATTCCCTGTGAGAACAGTATTAGTTTCCGATACACCACTGGAGGTTCAATGAATTCCTTGGACATTCACATTGACGATGAAACACTGAAATTACATCGGAATTAAATACAAAAGGCACAATGCCGCCTTAAGTACAAGAATAGAGACTCTTCTTACAGTCGGTGCTTTGAGCATTCCCTGTGAGACCAGTAATAGTATCAGATACACCACTGCAGGTTCAATCTATTTCTTGGACATACACATTGCCGATGAAACACAGAAATTACATCGGAATTAAATACAAAAGGATCAATTCCGCCTTAAGTACAAGAATAGAGACTCTTCTTACCGTCGGTGCTTTGAGCATTACCTGTGAGACCAGTATTAGTTTCCGATACACCACTGGAGGTTCAATGAATTCCTTGGACATACACATTGTCGATGAAACACTGAAATTACATCGGAATTAAATACAAAAGGAACAATGCCGCCTTAAGTACAAGAATAGAGACTCTTCTTACCGTCGGTGCTTTGAGCATTCCCTGTGAGACCAGTATTAGTTTCTGCTACACCTCTGCAGGTTCGGTTTATTCCTTAGACCTTTACATTGACGATGAGACACATAAATGGCATCGGAAGTAAATACAAAAGGCACAATGCCGCCTTAACTACAATAATAGAGAATCTTCTTAAAGTCGGTGCTTTGAGCATTCCCTGTGAGACCAGTATTAGTTTCCGATACACCACTGCAGGTTCAATGTATTCCTTGGAGCTTCACATTGAAATGAAACACAGATATCGCATCGGAATCAAATACAAAAGGCACAATGCCGCCTTAAGTACAAGAATGGAGACTCTTCTTACAGTCGGTGCTTTGAACATTCCCTGTGAGACCAGTATTAGTTTCCGCTACACCTCTGCAGGTTCGGTTTATTCCTTGGACCTTCACATT
The DNA here is from genome assembly GCF_023864345.2 of Schistocerca serialis cubense. Taxonomy (NCBI): domain Eukaryota; kingdom Metazoa; phylum Arthropoda; class Insecta; order Orthoptera; family Acrididae; genus Schistocerca; species Schistocerca serialis. The sequence goes on along the minus strand of NC_064643.1, from coordinate 34,609,140 downwards.
GACGATGAAACACAGAAATGGTATCGGAGTTAAATACAAAAGGCACAATGCCGCCTTAAGTACAAGAATAGAGACTCTTCTTACCATCGGTGTTTTGAGCATTCCCTGTGAGACCAGTATTAGTTTCCGATACACCACTGGAGGTTCAATGAATTCCTTGGACATACACATTGACGATGAAACACTGAAATTACATCGGAATTAAATACAAAAGGAACAATGCCGCCTTAAGTACAAGAATAGAGACTCTTCTAACCGTCGGTGCTTTGAGCATTCCCTGTGAGACCAGTATTAGTTTCTGCTACACCTCTGCAGGTTCGGTTTATTCCTTGGACCTTCACATTGACGATGAAACACAGAAATGGCATCGGAATTAAATACAAATGGAACAATGCCGCCTTAAGTACAAGATTAGAGAATCTTCTTACAGTCTGTGCTTTGAGCATTCCCTGTGAGCCCAGTATTAGTTTCCGATACACCACTGCAGGTTCAATGTATTCCTTGGAGCTTCACTTTGACGATGAAACACAGATATCGCATCGGAATCAAATACAAAAGGCACAATGCCGCCTTAAGTACAAGAATGGAGACTCTTCTTACAGTCGGTGCTTTGAGCATTCCCTGTGAGACCAGTATTAGTGTCCGCTACACCTCTGCAGGTTCGGTTTATTCCTTTGACCTTCACATTGGCGATGAAACACAGAAATGGCATCGGAGTTAAATACAAAAGGCACAATGCCGCCTTAAGTACAAGAATAGAGAATCTTCTTACAGTCGGTGCTTTGAGCATTCCCTGTGAGACCAGTATTAGGTTCCGATACCCCACTGCAGGTTCAATGTATTCCTTGGACCTTCACATTGACGATGAAACACAGAAATCGCATCGGAATCAAATACAAAAGGCACAATGCCGCCTTAAGTATAAGAATGGAGACTCTTCTTACAGTCGGTGCTTTGAGCATTCCCTGTGAGACCAGTATTAGTTTCCGCTACACCTCTGCAGGTTCGGTTTATTCCTTGGACCTTCACATTGACGATGAAACACAGAAATGGCATCGGAGTTAAATACAAAAGGCACAATGCCGCCTTAAGTACAAGAATAGAGACTCTTCTTACCGTCGGTGTTTTGAGCATTCCCCGTGAGACCAGTATTAGTTTCCGATACACCACTGGAGGTTCAATGAATTCCTTGGACATGCACATTGACGATGAAACACTGAAATTACATCGGAATTAAATACAAAAGGCACAATGCCGCCTTAAGTATAAGAATAGAGACTCTTCTTACCGTCGGTGCTTTGAGCATTCCCTGTGAGACCAGTATTAGTTTCCGATGCAGCACTGGAGGTTCAATGAATTCCTTGGACATCCACATTGACGATGAAACACTGAAATTACATCGGATTTAAATACAAAAGGCACAATGCCGCCTTAAGTACAAGAATAGAGACTCTTCTTACCGTCGGTGCTTTGAGCATTCCCTGTGAGACCAGTATTAGTTTCCACTACACATCTGCAGGTTCAGTTTATTCCTTGGACCTTCACATTGACGATGAAACACAGAAATGGCATCGGAATTAAATACAAAAGGCACAATGCCGCCATAAGTACAAGAATAGAGACTCTTCCTACAGTCTGTGCTTTGAGCATTCCCTGTGAAACCAGTATTAGTTTCCGATACACCACTGGAGGTTCAATGAAATCCTTGGACATACACATTGACGATGAAACACTGAAATTACATCGGAATTAAATACAAAAGAAGCAATGCCGCCTTAAGTACAAGAATAGAGACTCTTCTTACAGTCGGTGCTTTGAGCATTCCCTGTGAGACCAGTATTAGTTTCCGCTACACCTCTGCAGGTTCGGTTTATTCCTTGGACCTTCACATTGACGATGAGACACAGAAATGGCATCGGAATTAAATACAAAAGGCACAATGCCGCCTTAAGTACAAGAATAGAGAATCTTCTTACAGTCGGTGTTTTGAGCATTCCCTGTGAGACCAGTATTAGTTTCCGATACACCACTGCAGGTTCAATGTATTCCTTGGACCTTCACATTGACGATGAAACACAGAAATCGCATCGGAATCAAATACAAAAGGCACAATGCCGCCTTAAGTACAAGAATGGAGACTCTTCTTACAGTCGGTGCTTTGAGCATTCCCTGTGAGACCAGTATTAGTTTCCGCTACACCTCTGCAGGTTCGGTTTATTCCTTGGACCTTCACATTGACGATGAAACACAGAAATGGCATCGGAATTAAATCCAAAACGCACAATGCCGATTTAAGTACAAGAATAGAGACTCTTCTTACAGTCGGTGCTTTGAGCATTCCCTGTGAGACCAGTAATAGTATCCGATACACCACTGCAGGTTCAATCTATTCCTTGGACATACTCATTGACGATGAAACACAGAAATTACATCGGAATTAAATACAAAAGGAATAATGTCGCCTTAAGTACAAGAATAGGGACTCTTCTTACCGTCGGTGCTTTGAGCATTCCCGGTGAGACCAGTATTAGTTTCCGCTACACCTCTGCAGGTTAAGTTTATTACTTGGACCTTCACATTGACGATGAAACACAGAAATGGCATCGGAATTAAATACAAAAGGCAGAATCCCGCCTTAAGTACAAGAATAGAGACTCTTCTTACAGTCTGTGCTTTGAGCATTCCCTGTGAGACCAGTATTACTTTCCGATACACCACTGGAGGTTCAATGAATTCCTTGGACATACACATTGACGATGAAACACTGAAATTACATCGGAAGTAAATACAAAAGGAACAATGCCGCCTTAAGTACAAGAATAGACACTCTTCTTACCGCCGGTGCTTTGAGTATTCCCTGTGAGACCAGTAATAGTTTCCGCTACACCTCTGCAGGTTCAGTTTATTCCTTGGACCTTCACATTGACGATGAAACACAGAAACGGCATCAGAATTAAATACAAATGGCACAATGCCGCCTTAAGTACAAGAATAGAGACTCTTCTTACAGTCTGTGTTTTGAGCATTCCCTGTGAGACCAGTATTAGTTTCCGCTACACCTCTGCAGGTTCAGTTTATTCCTTTGACCTTCCCATTGACGATGAAACACAGAAATGGCATCGGAATTAAATACAAAATGCACAATGCCGCCTTAAGTACAAGAATAGAGACTCTTCTTACAGTCTGTGTTTTGAGCATTCCCTGTGAGAACAGTATTAGTTTCCGATACACCACTGGAGGTTCAATGAATTCCTTGGACATTCACATTGACGATGAAACACTGAAATTACATCGGAATTAAATACAAAAGGCACAATGCCGCCTTAAGTACAAGAATAGAGACTCTTCTTACATTCGGTGCTTTGAGCATTCCCTGTGAGACCAGTAATAGTATCCGATACACCACTGCAGGTTCAATCTATTCCTTGGACATACACATTGACGATGAAACACAGAAATTACATCGGAATTAAATACAAAAGCAACAATGCCGCCTTATGTACAAGAATAGAGACTCTTCTCACCGTCAGTGCTTTGAGCAATACCTGTGAGACCAGTATTAGTTTCCGATACTCCACTGGAGGTTCATTGAATTCCTTGGACATTCACATTGACGATGAAACACTGAAAATACATCGGAATTAAATACAAAAGGCACAATGCCGCCTTAAGTACAAGAATAGAGACTCTTCTTACAGTCTGTGTTTTGAGCATTCCCTGTGAGACCAGTATTAGATTCCGATACCCCACTGGAGGTTCAATGAATTCCTTGGACATACACATTGACGATGAAACACTGAAATTACATCGGAATTAAATACAAAAGGAACAATGCCGCCTTAAGTACAAGAATAGACACTCTTCTTACCGCCGGTGCTTTGAGTATTCCCTGTGAGACCAGTATTAGTTTCCGCTACACCTCTGCAGGTTCATTTTATTCCTTGGACCTTCACATTGACGATGAAACACAGAAATGGCATCAGAAATAAATTCAACTGGCACAATGCCGCCTTAAGGACAAGAATAGAGACTCTTCTTACAGTCTGTGTTTTGAGCATTCCCTATAAGACCAGTATTAGTTTCCGCTACACCTCTGCAGGTTCAGTTTATTCCTTTGACCTTCCCATTGACGATGAAACACAGAAATGGCATCGGAATGAAATACTAAATGCACAATGCCGCCTTAAGTACAAGAATAGAGACTCTTCTTACAGTCTGTGTTTTGAGCATTCCCTGTGAGAACAGTATTAGTTTCCGATACACCACTGGAGGTTCAATGAATTCCTTGGACATTCACATTGACGATGAAACACTGAAATTACATCGGAATTAAATACAAAAGGCACAATGCCGCCTTAAGTACAAGAATAGAGACTCTTCTTACAGTCGGTGCTTTGAGCATTCCCTGTGAGACCAGTAATAGTATCAGATACACCACTGCAGGTTCAATCTATTTCTTGGACATACACATTGCCGATGAAACACAGAAATTACATCGGAATTAAATACAAAAGGATCAATTCCGCCTTAAGTACAAGAATAGAGACTCTTCTTACCGTCGGTGCTTTGAGCATTACCTGTGAGACCAGTATTAGTTTCCGATACACCACTGGAGGTTCAATGAATTCCTTGGACATACACATTGTCGATGAAACACTGAAATTACATCGGAATTAAATACAAAAGGAACAATGCCGCCTTAAGTACAAGAATGGAGACTCTTCTTACCGTCGGTGCTTTGAGCATTCCCTGTGAGACCAGTATTAGTTTCTGCTACACCTCTGCAGGTTCGGTTTATTCCTTAGACCTTTACATTGACGATGAGACACATAAATGGCATCGGAAGTAAATACAAAAGGCACAATGCCGCCTTAACTACAATAATAGAGAATCTTCTTAAAGTCGGTGCTTTGAGCATTCCCTGTGAGACCAGTATTAGTTTCCGATACACCACTGGAGGTTCAATGAAATCCTTGGACATACACATTGACGATGAAACACTGAAATTACATCGGAATTAAATACAAAAGAAGCAATGCCGCCTTAAGTACAAGAATAGAGACTCTCCTTACAGTCGGTGCTTTGAGCATTCCCTGTGAGACCAGTATTAGTTTCCGCTACACCTCTGCAGGTTCGGTTTATTCCTTGGACCTTCACATTGACGATGAGACACAGAAATGGCATCGGAATTAAATACAAAAGGCACAATGCCGCCTTAAGTACAAGAATAGAGAATCTTCTTACAGTCGGTGTTTTGAGCATTCCCTGTGAGACCAGTATTAGTTTCCGATACACCACTGCAGGTTCAATGTATTCCTTGGACCTTCACATTGACGATGAAACACAGAAATCGCATCGGAATCAAATACAAAAGGCACAATGCCGCCTTAAGTACAAGAATGGAGACTCTTCTTACAGTCGGTGCTTTGAGCATTCCCTGTGAGACCAGTATTAGTTTCCGCTACACCTCTGCAGGTTCGGTTTATTCCTTGGACCTTCACATTGACGATGAAACACAGAAATGGCATCGGAATTAAATCCAAAATGCACAATGCCGATTTAAGTACAAGAATAGAGACTCTTCTTACAGTCGGTGCTTTGAGCATTCCCTGTGAGACCAGTAATAGTATCCGATACACCACTGCAGGTTCAATCTATTCCTTGGACATACTCATTGACGATGAAACACAGAAATTACATCGGAATTAAATACAAAAGGAATAATGTCGCCTTAAGTACAAGAATAGGGACTCTTCTTACCGTCGGTGCTTTGAGCATTCCCGGTGAGACCAGTATTAGTTTCCGCTACACCTCTGCAGGTTAAGTTTATTACTTGGACCTTCACATTGACGATGAAACACAGAAATGGCATCGGAATTAAATACAAAAGGCAGAATCCCGCCTTAAGTACAAGAATAGAGACTCTTCTTACAGTCTGTGCTTTGAGCATTCCCTGTGAGACCAGTATTACTTTCCGATACACCACTGGAGGTTCAATGAATTCCTTGGACATACACATTGTCGATGAAACACTGAAATTACATCGGAAGTAAATACAAAAGGAACAATGCCGCCTTAAGTACAAGAATAGACACTCTTCTTACCGCCGGTGCTTTGAGTATTCCCTGTGAGACCAGTAATAGTTTCCGCTACACCTCTGCAGGTTCAGTTTATTCCTTGGACCTTCACATTGACGATGAAACACAGAAATGGCATCAGAATTAAATACAAATGGCACAATGCCGCCTTAAGTACAAGAATAGAGACTCTTCTTACAGTCTGTGTTTTGAGCATTCCCTGTGAGACCAGTATTAGTTTCCGCTACACCTCTGCAGGTTCAGTTTATTCCTTTGACCTTCCCATTGACGATGAAACACAGAAATGGCATCGGAATTAAATACAAAATGCACAATGCCGCCTTAAGTACAAGAATAGAGACTCTTCTTACAGTCTGTGTTTTGAGCATTCCCTGTGAGAACAGTATTAGTTTCCGATACACCACTGGAGGTTCAATGAATTCCTTGGACATTCACATTGACGATGAAACACTGAAATTACATCGGAATTAAATACAAAAGGCACAATGCCGCCTTAAGTACAAGAATAGAGACTCTTCTTACATTCGGTGCTTTGAGCATTCCCTGTGAGACCAGTAATAGTATCCGATACACCACTGCAGGTTCAATCTATTCCTTGGACATACACATTGACGATGAAACACAGAAATTACATCGGAATTAAATACAAAAGCAACAATGCCGCCTTATGTACAAGAATAGAGACTCTTCTCACCGTCAGTGCTTTGAGCAATACCTGTGAGACCAGTATTAGTTTCCGATACTCCACTGGAGGTTCATTGAATTCCTTGGAAATTCACATTGACGATGAAACACTGAAAATACATCGGAATTAAATACAAAAGGCACAATGCCGCCTTAAGTACAAGAATAGAGACTCTTCTTACAGTCTGTGTTTTGAGCATTCCCTGTGAGACCAGTATTAGATTCCGATACCCCACTGGAGGTTCAATGAATTCCTTGGACATACACATTGACGATGAAACACTGAAATTACATCGGAATTAAATACAAAAGGAACAATGCCGCCTTAAGTACAAGAATGGACACTCTTCTTACCGCCGGTGCTTTGAGTATTCCCTGTGAGACCAGTATTAGTTTCCGCTACACCTCTGCAGGTTCATTTTATTCCTTGGACCTTCACATTGACGATGAAACACAGAAATGGCATCAGAAATAAATTCAACTGGCACAATGCCGCCTTAAGGACAAGAATAGAGACTCTTCTTACAGTCTGTGTTTTGAGCATTCCCTATAAGACCAGTATTAGTTTCCGCTACACCTCTGCAGGTTCAGTTTATTCCTTTGACCTTCCCATTGACGATGAAACACAGAAATGGCATCGGAATGAAATACTAAATGCACAATGCCGCCTTAAGTACAAGAATAGAGACTCTTCTTACAGTCTGTGTTTTGAGCATTCCCTGTGAGAACAGTATTAGTTTCCGATACACCACTGGAGGTTCAATGAATTCCTTGGACATTCACATTGACGATGAAACACTGAAATTACATCGGAATTAAATACAAAAGGCACAATGCCGCCTTAAGTACAAGAATAGAGACTCTTCTTACAGTCGGTGCTTTGAGCATTCCCTGTGCGACCAGTAATAGTATCAGATACACCACTGCAGGTTCAATCTATTTCTTGGACATACACATTGCCGATGAAACACAGAAATTACATCGGAATTAAATACAAAAGGATCAATTCCGCCTTAAGTACAAGAATAGAGACTCTTCTTACCGTCGGTGCTTTGAGCATTACCTGTGAGACCAGTATTAGTTTCCGATACACCACTGGAGGTTCAATGAATTCCTTGGACATACACATTGTCCATGAAACACTGAAATTACATCGGAATTAAATACAAAAGGAACAATGCCGCCTTAAGTACAAGAATAGAGACTCTTCTTACCGTCGGTGCTTTGAGCATTCCCTGTGAGACCAGTATTAGTTTCTGCTACACCTCTGCAGGTTCGGTTTATTCCTTAGACCTTTACATTGACGATGAGACACATAAATGGCATCGGAAGTAAATACAAAAGGCACAATGCCGCCTTAACTACAATAATAGAGAATCTTCTTAAAGTCGGTGCTTTGAGCATTCCCTGTGAGACCAGTATTAGTTTCCGATACACCACTGCAGGTTCAATGTATTCCTTGGAGCTTCACATTGAAATGAAACACAGATATCGCATCGGAATCAAATACAAAAGGCACAATGCCGCCTTAAGTACAAGAATGGAGACTCTTCTTACAGTCGGTGCTTTGAACATTCCCTGTGAGACCAGTATTAGTTTCCGCTACACCTCTGCAGGTTCGGTTTATTCCTTGGACCTTCACATTGACGATGAAACACAGAAATGGTATCGGAGTTAAATACAAAAGGCACAATGCCGCCTTAAGTACAAGAATAGAGACTCTTCTTACCATCGGTGTTTTGAGCATTCCCTGTGAGACCAGTATTAGTTTCCGATACACCACTGGAGGTTCAATGAATTCCTTGGACATTAACATTGACGATGAAACACTGAAATTACATCGGAATTAAATACAAAAGTCACAATGCCGCCTTAAGAATAAGAATAGAGACTCTTCTTACCGTCGGTGCTTTGAGCATTCCCTGTGAGACCAGTATTAGTTTCCGATGCAGCACTGGAGGTTCAATGAATTCCTTGGACATTCACATTGACGATGAAACACTGAAAATACATCGGAATTAAATACAAAAGGCACAATGCCGCCTTAAGTAGAAGAATAGAGACTCTTCTTACCGTCGGTGCTTTGAGCAATACCTGTGAGACCAGTATTAGTTTCCGACACACCACTGGAGGTTCAATGAATTCCTTGGACATTCACATTGACGATGAAACACTGAAAATACATCAGAATTAAATACAAAAGGCACAATGCCGCCTTAAGTACAAGAATAGAGACTCTTCTTACAGTCTGTGTTTTGAGCATTCCCTGTGAGACCTGTATTAGTTTCCGATACACCACTGGAGGTTCAATGAATTCCTTGGACATACACATTGACGATGAAACACTGAAATTACATCGGAATTAAATACAAAAGGTACAATGCCGCCTTAAGTACAACAATAGAGACTCATCTTACAGTCGGTGCTTTGAGCATTCCCTGTGAGACCAGTATTAGTTTCCGATACACGACTGGAGGTTCAATGTATTCCTTGGACCTTCACATTGACGATGAAACACAGAAATGGCATCGGAATTAAATCCAAAACGCACAATGCCGCCTTAAGTACAAGAATAGAGACTCTTCCTACAGTCGGTGCTTTGAGCATTCCCTGTGAGACCAGTAATAGTATCCGATACACCACTGCAGGTTCAATCTATTTCTTGGACATACACATTGACGATGAGACACAGAAATTACATCGGAATTAAATACAATAGGAACAATGCCGCCTTAAGTACAAGAATAGAGACTCTTCTTACCGTCGGTGCTTTGAGCATTCCCTGTGAGACCAGTATTAGTTTCCGATACACCACTGGAGGTTCAATGAATTCCTTGGACATACACATTGACGATGAAACACTGAAATTACATCGGAATTAAATACAAAAGGAACAATGCCGCCTTAAGTACAAGAATAGAGACTCTTCTAACCGTCGGTGCTTTGAGCATTCCCTGTGAGACCAGTATTAGTTTCTGCTACACCTCTGCAGGTTCGGTTTATTCCTTGGACCTTCACATTGACGATGAAACACAGAAATGGCATCGGAATTAAATACAAATGGCACAATGCCGCCTTAAGTACAAGATTAGAGAATCTTCTTACGGTCTGTGCTTTGAGCATTCCCTGTGAGCCCAGTATTAGTTTCCGATACACCACTGCAGGTTCAATGTATTCCTTGGAGCTTCACTTTGACGATGAAACACAGATATCGCATCGGAATCAAATACAAAAGGCACAATGCCGCCTTAAGTACAAGAATGGAGACTCTTCTTACAGTCGGTGCTTTGAGCATTCCCTGTGAGACCAGTATTAGTGTCCGCTACACCTCTGCAGGTTCGGTTTATTCCTTTGACCTTCACATTGACGATGAAACACAGAAATGGCATCGGAGTTAAATACAAAAGGCACAATGCCGCCTTAAGTACAAGAATAGAGACTCTTCTTACCGTCGGTGTTTCAGCATTCCCTGTGAGACCAGTATTAGTTTCCGATACACCACTGGAGGTTCAATGAATTTCTTGGACATTCACATTGACGATGAAACACTGAAATTACATCGGAATTAAATACAAAAGGCACAATGCCGCCTTAAGTACAAGAATATAGACTCTTCTTACAGTCTGTGTTTTGAGCATTCTATGTGAGACCAGTATTAGTTTCCGATACACCACTCGAGGTTCAATGAATTCCTTGGACATACACATTGACGATGAAACACTGAAATTACATCGGAATTAAATACAAAAGGAACAATGACGCCTTAAGTACAAGAATAGAGACTCTTCTTACCGTCGGTGCATTGAGCATTCCCTGTGAGACCAGTATTAGTTTCCGCTACACCTCTGCAGGTTCAGTTTATTCCTTGGACCTTCACATTGACGATGAAACACAGAAATGGCATCGGAATTAATTACAAAAGGCACAATGCCGCCTTAAGTTCAAGAATAGAGACTCTTCTTACAGTCTGTGCTTTGAGCATTCCCTGTGAGACCAGTATTAGTTTCCGATACACCACTGGAGGTTCAATGAATTCCTTGGACATACACATTGACGATGAAACACTGAAATTACATCGGAGGTAAATACAAAAGGAACAATGCCGCCTTAAGTACAAGAATAGACACTCTTCTTACCGCCGGTGCTTTGAGTATTCCCTGTGAGACCAGTAATAGTATCCGATACACCACTGCAGGTTCAATCTATTCCTTGGACATACTCATTGACGATGAAACACAGAAATTACATCGGAATTAAATACAAAAGGAATAATGTCGCCTTAAGTACAAGAATAGAGACTCTTCTTACCGTCGGTGCTTTGAGCATTCCCGGTGAGACCAGTATTAGTTTCCGCTACACCTCTGCAGGTTATGTTTATTACTTGGACCTTCACATTGACGATGAAACACAGAAATGGCATCGGAATTAAATACAAAAGGCAGAATCCCGCCTTAAGTACAAGAATAGAGACTCTTCTTACAGTCTGTGCTTTGAGCATTCCCTGTGAGACCAGTATTAGTTTCCGATACACCACTGGAGGTTCAATGAATTCCTTGGACATACACATTGACGATGAAACACTGAAATTACATCGGAAGTAAATACAAAAGGAACAATGCCGCCTTAAGTACAAGAATAGACACTCTTCTTACCGCCGGTGCTTTGAGTATTCCCTGTGAGACCAGTAATAGTTTCCGCTACACCTCTGCAGGTTCAGTTTATTCCTTGGACCTTCACATTGACGATGAAACACAGAAATGGCATCAGAATTAAATACAAATGGCACAATGCCGCCTTAAGTACAAGAATAGAGACTCTTCTTACAGTCTGTGTTTTGAGCATTCCCTGTGAGACCAGTATTAGTTTCCGCTACACCTCTGCAGGTTCAGTTTATTTCTTTGACCTTCCCATTGACGATGTAACACAGAAATGGCATCGGAATTAAATACAAAATGCACAATGCCGCCTTAAGTACAAGAATAGAGACTCTTCTTACAGTCTGTGTTTTGAGCATTCCCTGTGAGAACAGTATTAGTTTCCGATACACCACTGGAAGTTCAATGAATTCCTTGGACATTCACATTGACGATGAAACACTGAAATTACATCGGAATTAAATACAAAAGGCACAATGCCGCCTTAAGTACAAGAATAGAGACTCTTCTTACATTCGGTGCTTTGAGCATTCCCTGTGAGACCAGTAATAGTATCCGATACACCACTGCAGGTTCAATCTATTCCTTGGACATACACATTGACGATGAAACACAGAAATTACATCGGAATTAAATACAAAAGCAACAATGCCGCCTTATGTACAAGAATAGAGACTCTTCTTACCGTCAGTGCTTTGAGCAATACCTGTGAGACCAGTATTAGTTTCCGATACTCCACTGGAGGTTCATTGAATTCCTTGGACATTCACATTGACGATGAAACACTGAAAATACATCGGAATTAAATACAAAAGGCACAATGCCGCCTTAAGTACAAGAATAGAGACTCTTCTTACAGTCTGTGTTTTGAGCATTCCCTGTGAGACCAGTATTAGATTCCGATACACCACTGGAGGTTCAATGAATTCCTTGGACATACACATTGACGATGAAACACTGAAATTACATCGGAATTAAATACAAAAGGAACAATGCCGCCTTAAGTACAAGAATAGACACTCTTCTTACCGCCGGTGCTTTGAGTATTCCCTGTGAGACCAGTATTAGTTTCCGCTACACCTCTGCAGGTTCATTTTATTCCTTGGACCTTCACATTGACGATGAAACACAGAAATGGCATCAGAAATAAATACAACTGGCACAATGCCGCCTTAAGTACAAGAATAGAGACTCTTCTTACAGTCTGTGTTTTGAGCATTCCCTATAAGACCAGTATTAGTTTCCGCTACACCTCTGCAGGTTCAGTTTATTCCTTTGACCTTCCCATTGACGATGAAACACAGAAATGGCATCGGAATGAAATACTAAATGCACAATGCCGCCTTAAGTACAAGAATAGAGACTCTTCTTACAGTCTGTGTTTTGAGCATTCCCTGTGAGAACAGTATTAGTTTCCGATACACCACTGGAGGTTCAATGAATTCCTTGGACATTCACATTGACGATGAAACACTGAAATTACATCGGAATTAAATACAAAAGGCACAATGCCGCCTTAAGTACAAGAATACAGACTCTTCTTACAGTCGGTGCTTTGAGCATTCCCTGTGAGACCAGTAATAGTATCAGATACACCACTGCAGGTTCAATCTATTTCTTGGACATACACATTGCCGATGAAACACAGAAATTACATCGGAATTAAATACAAAAGGATCAATTCCGCCTTAAGTACAAGAATAGAGACTCTTCTTACCGTCGGTGCTTTGAGCATTACCTGTGAGACCAGTATTAGTTTCCGATACACCACTGGAGGTTCAATGAATTCCTTGGACATACACATTGTCGATGAAACACTGAAATTACATCGGAATTAAATACAAAAGGAACAATGCCGCCTTAAGTACAAGAATAGAGACTCTTCTTACCGTCGGTGCTTTGAGCATTCCCTGTGAGACCAGTATTAGTTTCTGCTACACCTCTGCAGGTTCGGTTTATTCCTTAGACCTTTCCATTGACGATGAGACACATAAATGGCATCGGAAGTAAATACAAAAGGCACAATGCCGCCTTAAGTACAAGAATAGAGAATCTTCTTAAAGTCGGTGCTTTGAGCATTCCCTGTGAGACCAGTATTAGTTTCCGATACACCACTGCAGGTTCCATGTATTCCTTGGAGCTTCACATTGACGATGAAACACAGATATCGCATCGGAATCAAATACAAAAGGCACAATGCCGCCTTAAGTACAAGAATGGAGACTCTTCTTACAGTCGGTGCTTTGAACATTCCCTGTGAGACCAGTATTAGTTTCCGCTACACCTCTGCAGGTTCGGTTTATTCCTTGGACCTTCACATTGACGATGAAACACAGAAATGGTATCGGAGTTAAATACAAAAGGCACAATGCCGCCTTAAGTACAAGAATAGAGACTCTTCTTACCATCGGTGTTTTGAGCATTCCCTGTGAGACCAGTATTAGTTTCCGATACACCACTGGAGGTTCAATGAATTCCTTGGACATTAACATTGACGATGAAACACTGAAATTACATCGGAATTAAATACAAAAGGCACAATGCCGCCTTAAGTATAAGAATAGAGACTCTTCTTACCGTCGGTGCTTTGAACATTCCCTGTGAGACCAGTATTAGTTTCCGATGCAGCACTGGAGGTTCAATGAATTCCTTGGACATTCACATTGACGATGAAACACTGAAAATACATCGGAATTAATTACAAAAGGCACAATGCCGCCTTAAGTAGAAGAATAGAGACTCTTCTTACCGTCGGTGCTTTGAGCAATACCTGTGAGACCAGTATTAGTTTCCGACACACCACTGGAGGTTCAATGAATTCCTTGGACATTCACATTGACGATGAAACACTGAAAATACATCAGAATTAAATACAAAAGGCACAATGCCGCCTTAAGTACAAGAATAGAGACTCTTCTTACAGTCTGTGTTTTGAGCATTCCCTGTGAGACCTGTATTAGTTTCCGATACACCACTGGAGGTTCAATGAATTCCTTGGACATACACATTGACGATGAAACACTGATATTACATCGGAATTAAGTACAAAAGGTACAATGCCGCCTTAAGTACAACAATAGAGACTCAACTTACAGTCGGTGCTTTGAGCATTCCCTGTGAGACCAGTATTAGTTTCCGATACACGACTGGAGGTTCAATGTATTCCTTGGACCTTCACATTGACGATGAAACACAGAAATGGCATCGGAATTAAATCCAAAACGCACAATGCCGCCTTAAGTACAAGAATAGAGACTCTTCCTACAGTCGGTGCTTTGAGCATTCCCTGTGAGACCAGTAATAGTATCCGATACACCACTGCAGGTTCAATCTATTTCTTGGACATACACATTGACGATGAGACACAGAAATTACATCGGAATTAAATACAAAAGGAACAATGCCGCCTTAAGTACAAGAATAGAGACTCTTCTTACCGTCGGTGCTTCGAGCATTCCCTGTGAGACCAGTATTAGTTTCCGATACACCACTGGAGGTTCAATGAATTCCTTGGACATACACATTGACGATGAAACACTGAAATTACATCGGAATTAAATTCAAAAGGAACAATGCCGCCTTAAGTACAAGAATAGAGACTCTTCTAACCGTCGGTGCTTTGAGCATTCCCTGTGAGACCAGTATTAGTTTCTGCTACACCTCTGCAGGTTCGGTTTATTCCTTGGACCTTCACATTGACGATGAAACACAGAAATGGCATCGGAATTAAATACAAATGGCACAATGCCGCCTTAAGTACAAGATTAGAGAATCTTCTTACAGTCTGTGCTTTGAGCATTCCCTGTGAGCCCAGTATTAGTTTCCGATACACCACTGCAGGTTCAATGTATTCCTTGGAGCTTCACTTTGACGATGAAACACAGATATCGCATCGGAATCAAATACAAAAGGCACAATGCCGCCTTAAGTACAAGAATGGAGACTCTTCTTACAGTCGGTGCTTTGAGCATTCCCTGTGAGACCAGTATTAGTGTCCGCTACACCTCTGCAGGTTCGGTTTATTCCTTGGACCTTCACATTGACGATGAAACACAGAAATGGCATCGGAGTTAAATACAAAAGGCACAATGCCGCCTTAAGTACAAGAATAGAGACTCTTCTTACCGTCGGTGTTTCAGCATTCCCTGTGAGACCAGTATTAGTTTCCGATACACCACTGGAGGTTCAATGAATTCCTTGGACATTCACATTGACGATGAAACACTGAAATTACATCGGAATTAAATACAAAAGGCACAATGCCGCCTTAAGTACAAGAATATAGACTCTTCTTACAGTCTGTGTTTTGAGCATTCTATGTGAGACCAGTATTAGTTTCCGATACACCACTCGAGGTTCAATGAATTCCTTGGACATACACATTGACGATGAAACACTGAAATTACATCGGAATTAAATACAAAAGGAACAATGACGCCTTAAGTACAAGAATAGAGAATCTTCCTACAGTCAGTGTTTGAGCATTCCCTGTGAGACCAGTATTAGTTTCCGGTACACCTCTGCAGGTTCACTTTATTCCTTGGACCTTCACATTGACGATGAAACACAGAAATGGCATCGGAATTAAATACAAAAGGCACAATGCCGCCTTAAGTGCAAGAATATAGACTCTTCTTACAGTCTGTGTTTTGAGCATTCCCTGTGAGACCAGTATTAGTTTCCGATACACCACTGGAGGTTCAATGAATTCCTTTTACATTCACATTGACGATGAATTACTGAAATTACATCGGAATTAAATACAAAAGGTACAATGCCGCCATAAGTACAAGAATAGAGACTCTTCTTACAGTCGGTGCTTTGAGCATTCCCTGTAAGACCAGTAATAGTATCCGATACACCACTGCAGGTTCAATGTATTCCTTGGACCTTCACATTGATGATGAAACACAGAAATCGCATCGGAATTAAATACAAAAGGCACAATGCCGCCTTAAGTACAAGAACAGAGACTCTTCTTACAGTCGGTGCTTTGAGCATTCCCTGTGCGACCAGTATTACTTTCCGATACACCACTGGAGGTTCGATGAATTCCTTGGACATTCACATTGACTATGAAACACTGAAATTACATCGGAATTAAATACAAAAGGTACAATGCCGCCTTAAGTACAACAATAGAGACTCATCTTACAGTCGGTGCTTTGAGCATTCCCTGTGAGACCAGTAATAGTATCCGATACACCACTGCAGGATAAATCTATTCCTTGGACATACACATTGACGATGAAACACAGAAATTACATCGGAATTAAATACAAAAGGAACAATGCCGCCTTAAGTACAAGAATAGAGACTCTTCTTACCGTCGGTGCTTTGAGCATTCCCTGTGAGACCAGTATTAGTTTCCGATACACCACTGGAGCTTCAATGAATTCCTTGGACATTCACATTGACGATGAAACACTGAAATTACATCGGAATTAAATACAAAAGGCACAATGCCGCCTTAAGTACAAGAATAGAGACTCTTCTTACAGTCGGTGCTTTGAGCATTCCCTGTCAGACCAGTATTTGTTTCCGATACACCACTGCAGGTTCAATGTATTCCTTGGACCTTCACATTGACGATGAAACACAGAAATCGCATCGGAATCAAATACAAAAGGCACAATGCCGCATTAAGTACAAGAATGGAGTCTCTTCTTACAGTCGGTGTTTTGAGCATTCCCTGTGAGACAAGTAATAGTTTCCGCTACACCTCTGCAGGTTCGGTTTATTCCTTGGACCTTCACATTGACGACGAAACACAGAAATGGCATCGGAGTTAAATACAAAAGGCACAATGCCGCCTTCAGTACAAGAATAGAGACTCTTCTTACCGTCGGTGCTTTGAGCATTCCCTGTCAGTCCAGTATTAGTTTCCGATACACCACTGGAGGTTCAATGAATTCCTTGGACATTCACATTGACGATGAAACACTGAAATTAAATCGGAATTAAATACAAAAGAAACAATGCCGCCTTAAGTACAAGAATAGAGACTCTTCTTACCGTCGGTGCTTTGAGCATTCCCTGTGAGACCAGTCTTAGTTTCCGCTACACCTCTGCAGGTTCATTGTATTCCTTGGACCTTCACATTGACGAAGAAACACAGAAATTGCATCGGAATTAAATACAAAAGGCACAATGCCGCCTTAAGTACAAGAATAGAGGATCTTCTTACAGTCGGTGCTTTGAGCATTCCCTTTGAGACCAGTATTAGTTTCCGATACACCACTGCAGGTTCAATGTAATCCTTGGACCTTCACATTGACGATGAAGCACAGAAATCGCATCGGAATCAAATACAAAAGGCACAATGACACCTTAAGAACAAGAATAGAGATTCTTCTTACAGTCGGTGCTTTGAGCATTCACAGTGAGACCAGTAATAGTATCCGATACACCACTGCAGGTCCAATCTATTCCCTGGACATACACATTGACGATGAAACACAGAAATGGCATCGGAACTAAATACAAAAGGCACAATGCCGCCTTAAGTACAACAACAGAGACTCTTCTTACAGTCGGTGCTTTGAGCATTCCCTGTGAGTCCAGTATTAGTTTCCGATACACCACTGCAGGTTCAATGTATTCCTTGGACCTTCACATTGATGATGAAACACAGAAATCGCATCGGAATCAAATACAAAAGGCACAATGACGCCTTAAGAACAAGAATAGAGACTCTTCTTACAGTCGGTGCTTTGAGCATTCACAGTGAGACCAGTAATAGTATCCGATACACCACTGCAGGTCCAATCTATTCCCTGGACATACACATTGACGATGAAACACAGAAATGGCATCGGAATTAAATACAAAAGGCACAATGCCGCCTTAAGTACAAGAACAGAGACTCTTCTTACAGTCGGTGCTTTGAGCATTCCCTGTGAGTTCAGTATTAGTTTCTGATACACCACTGCAGGTTCAATGAATTCCTTGGACCATCACATTGATGATGAAACACAGAAATCGCATCGAAATCAAATACAAAAGGCACAATGCCGCCTTAAGTACAAGAATTGAGACTCTTCTTACAGTCGGTGCTTTGAGCATTCCCTGTGATACCAGTAATAGTATCCGATACTCCACTGCAGGTTCAATCTATTCCTTGGACATACACATTGACGATGAAACGCAGAAATGGCATCGGAATTAAATAAAAAAGGCACAAAGCCGCCTTAAGTACAAGAATAGAGACTCTTCTTACAGTCGGTGCTTTGAGCATTGCATGTGAGACCAGTATTAGTTTCCGATACACCACTGCAGGTTCAATGTATTCCTTGGACCTTCACATTGACGATGAAACACAGAAATGGCATCGGAATTAAATCCAAAACGCACAATGCCGCCTTAAGTACAAGCATAGAGACTCTTCTTACAGTCGGTGCTTTGAGCATTCCCGGTGAGACCAGTAATAGTATCCGATACACCACTGCAGGTTCAATCTGTTCCTTGGACATACACATTGACGATGAAACACAGAAATTACATCGGAATTAAATACAAAAGGAACAATGCCGCCTTAAGTACAAGAATGGAGACTCTTCTTACTGTCGGTGCTTTGAGCATTCCCTGTGAGACCAGTATTAGTTTCCGCTACACCTCTGCAGGTTCAATGTATTCCTTGGACCTTCACATTGACGATGAAACACAGAAATGGCACCGGAATTAAATACAAAAGGCACAATGCCGCCTTAAGTACACGAATACAGACTCTTCTTACAGTCTGTGTTTTGAGCATTCCCTGTGAGACCAATATTAGTTTCCGATACACCACTGGAGGTTCAATGAATTCCTTGGACATACACATTGACGATGAAACACTGAAATTACATCGGAATTAAATACAAAAGGAACAATGACGCCTTAAGTACAAGAATAGAGACTCTTCTTACCGTCGGTGCATTGAGCATTCCCTGTGAGACCAGTATTAGTTTCCGCTACACCTCTGCAGGTTCAGTTTATTCCTTGGACCTTCACATTGACGATGAAACACAGAAATGGCATCGGAATTAATTACAAAAGGCACAATGCCGCCTTAAGTACAAGAATAGAGACTCTTCCTACAGTCTGTGCTTTGAGCATTCCCTGTGAGACCAGTATTAGTTTCCGGTACACCTCTGCAGGTTCACTTTATTCCTTGGACCTTCACATTGACGATGAAACACTGCAATGGCATCGGAATTAAATACAAAAGGCACAATGCCGCCTTAAGTGCAAGAATATAGACTCTTCTTACAGTCTGTGTTTGAGCATTCCCTGTGAGACCAGTATTAGTTTCCGATACACCACTGGAGGTTCAATGAATTCCTTGGACATTCACATTGACGATGAATTACTGAAATTACATCGGAATTAAATACAAAAGGTACAAAAGTACAAGAAGTACAAGAATAGAGACTCTTCTTACAGTCGGTGTTTTGAGCATTCCCTGTGAGACCAGTAATAGTATCCGATACACCACTGCAGGTTCAATCTATTCCTTGGACATACACATTGACGATGAAACACAGAAATTACATCGGAATTAAATACAAAAGGAAGAATGCCGCCTTAAGTACAAGAATAGAGACTCTTCTTACCGTTGGTGCTTTGAGCATTCCCTGTGAGACCAGTATTAGTTTCCGATACACCACTGGAGCTTCAATGAATTCCTTGGACATTCACATTGACGATGAAACACTGAAATTACATCGGAATTAAATACAAAAGGCACAATGCCGCCTTAAGTACAAGAATAGAGCCTCTTCTTACAGTCTGTGTTTTGAGCATTCCCTGTGAGACCAGTATTACTTTCCGATACACCACTGGAGGTTCAATGAATTCCTTGGACATACACATTGACGATGAAACACTGAAATTGCATCGGAATTAAATACAAAAGGAACAATGCCGCCTTAAGTACAAGAATAGAGACTCTTCTTACCGTCGGTGCTTTGAGCATTCCCTGTGAGACCAGTATTAGTTTCCGATACACCACTGCAGGTTTAATGTATTCCTTGGACCTTCACATTGACGATGAAAAACAGATATCGCATCGGAATCAAATACAAAAGGCACAATGCCGCCTTAAGTACAAGAATGGAGACTCTTCTTACAGTCGGTGTTTGAGCATTCCCTGTGAGACCAGTATTAGTTTCCGCTACACCTCTGCAGGTTCGGTTTATTCCTTGGACCTTCACATTGACGATGAAACACAGAAATGGCATCGGAACTAAATACAAAAGGCACAATGCCGCCTTAAGTACAACAACAGAGACTCTTCTTACAGTCGGTGCTTTGAGCATTCCCTGTGAGTCCAGTATTAGTTTCCGATACACCACTGCCGGTTCAATGTATTCCTTGGACCTTCACATTGATGATGAAACACAGAAATCGCATCGGAATCAAATACAAAAGGCACAATGACGCCTTAAGAACAAGAATAGAGACTCTTCTTACAGTCGGTGCTTTGAGCATTCACAGTGAGACCAGTAATAGTATCCGATACACCACTGCAGGTCCAATCTATTCCCTGGACATACACATTGACGATGAAACACAGAATTGGCACCGGAATTAAATACAAAAGGCACAATGCCGATTTAAGTACAACAACAGAGACTCTTCTTACAGTCGGTGCTTTGAGCATTCCCTGTGAGTTCAGTATTAGTTTCTGATACACCACTGCAGGTTCAATGAATTCCTTGGACCATCACATTGATGATGAAACACAGAAATCGCATCGGAATCAAATACAAAAGGCACAATGCCGCCTTAAGTACAAGAATTGAGACTCTTCTTACAGTCGGTGCTTTGAGCATTCCCTGTGATACCAGTAATAGTATCCGATACTCCACTGCAGGTTCAATCTATTCCTTGGACATACACATTGACGATGAAACGCAGAAATGGCATCGGAATTAAATAAAAAAGGCACAAAGCCGCCTTAAGTACAAGAATAGAGACTCTTCTTACAGTCGGTGCTTTGAGCATTGCATGTGAGACCAGTATTAGTTTCCGATACACCACTGCAGGTTCAATGTATTCCTTGGACCTTCACATTGACGATGAAACACAGAAATGGCATCGGAATTAAATCCAAAGCGCACAATGCCGCCTTAAGTACAAGAATAGAGACTCTTCTTACAGTCGGTGGTTTGAGCATTCCCGGTGAGACCAGTAATAGTATCCGATACACCACTGCAGGTTCAATCTGTTCCTTGGACATACACATTGACGATGAAACACAGAAATTACATCGGAATTAAATACAAAAGGAACAATGCCGCCTTAAGTACAAGAATGGAGACTCTTCTTACTGTCGGTGCTTTGAGCATTCCCTGTGAGACCAGTATTAGTTTCCGCTACACCTCTGCAGGTTCACTGTATTCCTTGGACCTTCACATTGACGATGAAACACAGAAATGGCACCGGAATTAAATACAAAAGGCACAATGCCGCCTTAAGTACACGAATACAGACTCTTCTTACAGTCTGTGTTTTGAGCATTCCCTGTGAGACCAATATTAGTTTCCGATACACCACTGGAGGTTCAATGAATTCCTTGGACATACGCATTGACGATGAAACACTGAAATTACATCGGAATTAAATACAAAAGGAACAATGACGCCTTAAGTACAAGAATAGAGACTCTTCTTACCGTCGGTGCATTGAGCATTCCCTGTGAGACCAGTATTAGTTTCCGCTACACCTCTGCAGGTTCAGTTTATTCCTTGGACCTTCACAATGAGGATGAAACACAGAAATGGCATCGGAATTAATTACAAAAGGCACAATGCCGCCTTAAGTACAAGAATAGAGACTCTTCCTACAGTCTGTGCTTTGAGCATTCCCTGTGAGACCAGTATTAGTTTCCGGTACACCTCTGCAGGTTCACTTTATTCCTTGGACCTTCACATTGACGATGAAACACTGCAATGGCATCGGAATTAAATACAAAAGGCACAATGCCGCCTTAAGTGCAAGAATATAGACTCTTCTTACAGTCTGTGTTTGAGCATTCCCTGTGAGACCAGTATTAGTTTCCGATACACCACTGGAGGTTCAATGAATTCCTTGGACATTCACATTGACGATGAATTACTGAAATTACATCGGAATTAAATACAAAAGGTACAAAAGTACAAGAAGTACAAGAATAGAGACTCTTCTTACAGTCGGTGTTTTGAGCATTCCCTGTGAGACCAGTAATAGTATCCGATACACCACTGCAGGTTCAATCTATTCCTTGGACATACACATTGACGATGAAACACAGAAATTACATCGGAATTAAATACAAAAGGAACAATGCCACCTTAAGTACAAGAATAGAGACTCTTCTTACCGTTGGTGCTTTGAGCATTCCCTGTGAGACCAGTATTAGTTTCCGATACACCACTGGAGCTTCAATGAATTCCTTGGACATTCACATTGACGATGAAACACTGAAATTACATCGGAATTAAATACAAAAGGCACAATGCCGCCTTAAGTACAAGAATAGAGCCTCTTCTTACAGTCTGTGTTTTGAGCATTCCCTGTGAGACCAGTATTACTTTCCGATACACCACTGGAGGTTCAATGAATTCCTTGGACATACACATTGACGATGAAACACTGAAATTGCATCGGAATTAAATACAAAAGGAACAATGCCGCCTTAAGTACAAGAATAGAGACTCTTCTTACCGGCGGTGCTTTGAGCATTCCCTGTGAGACCAGTATTAGTTTCCGATACACCACTGCAGGTTTAATGCATTCCTTGGACCTTCACATTGACGATGAAAGACAGATATCGCATCGGAATCAAATACAAAAGGCACAATGCCGCCTTAAGTACAAGAATGGAGACTCTTCTTACAGTCGGTGTTTGAGCATTCCCTGTGAGACCAGTATTAGTTTCCGCTACACCTCTGCAGGTTCGGTTTATTCCTTGGACCTTCACATTGACGATGAAACACAGAAATGGCATCGGAGTTAAATACAAAAGGCACAATGCCGCCTTAAGATCAAGAATAGAGACTCTTCTTACCGTCGGTGCTTTGAGCATTCCCTGTGCGACCAGTATTACTTTCCGATACACCACTGGAGGTTCAATGAATTCCTTGGACATTCACATTGACTATGAAACACTGAAATTACATCGGAATTAAATACAAAAGGTACAATGCCGCCTTAAGTACAACAATAGAGACTCATCTTACAGTCGGTGCTTTGAGCATTCCCTGTGAGACCAGTAATAGTATCCGATACACCACTGCAGGATCAATCTATTCCTTGGACATACACATAGACGATGAAACACAGAAATTACATCGGAATTAAATACAAAAGGAACAATGCCGCCTTAAGTACAAGTATAGAGACTCTTCTTACCGTCGGTGCTTTGAGCATTCCCTGTGAGACCAGTATTAGTTTCCGATACACCACTGGAGCTTCAATGAATTCCTTGGACATTCACATTGACGATGAAACACTGAAATTACATCGGAATTAAATACAAAAGGCACAATGCCGCCTTAAGTACAAGAATAGAGACTCTTCTTACAGTCGGTGCTTTGAGCATTCCCTGTCAGACCAGTATTTGTTTCCGATACACCACTGCAGGTTCAATGTATTCCTTGGACCTTCCCATTGACGATGAAACACAGAAATCGCATCGGAATCAAATACAAAGGGCACAACGCCGCATTAAGTACATGAATGGAGTCTCTTCTTACAGTCGGTGCTTTGAGCATTCCCTGTGAGACCAGTAATAGTTTCCGCTACACCTCTGCAGGTTCGGTTTATTCCTTGGACCTTCACATTGACGACGAAACACAGAAATGGCATCGGAGTTAAATACAAAAGGCACAATGCCGCCTTAAGTACAAGAATAGAGACTCTTCTTACCGTCGGTGCTCTGAGCATTCCCTGTGAGACCAGTATTAGTTTCCGATACACCACTGGAGGTTCGATGAATTCCTTGGACATTCACATTGACGATGAAACACTGAAATTACATCGGAATTAAATACAAAAGACACAATGCCGCCTTAAGTATAAGAATAGAGACTCTTCTTACCGTCGGTGCTTTGAGCATTCCCTGTGAGTCCAGTATTAGTTTCCGATACACCACTGGAGGTTCAATGAATTCCTTGGACATTCACATTGACGATGAAACACTGAAATTAAATCGGAATTAAATACAAAAGAAACAATGCCGCCTTAAGTACAAGAATAGAGACTCTTCTTACCGCCGGTGCTTTGAGCATTCCCTGTGAGACCAGTATTAGTTTCCGCTACACCTCTGCAGGTTCATTGTATTCCTTGGACCTTCACATTGACGAAGAAACACAGAAATTGCATCGGAATTAAATACAAAAGGCACAATGCCGCCTTAAGTACAAGAATAGAGGATCTTCTTACAGTCGGTGCTTTGAGCATTCCCTTTGAGACCAGTATTAGTTTCCGATACACCACTGCAGGTTCAATGTAATACTTGGACCTTCACATTGACGATGAAGCACAGAAATCGCATCGGAATCAAATACAAAAGGCACAATGACGCCTTAAGGACAAGAATAGAGACTCTTCTTACAGTCGGTGCTTTGAGCATTCACAGTGAGACCAGTAATAGTATCCGATACACCACTGCAGGTCCAATCTATTCCCTGGACATACACATTGACGATGAAACACAGATATGGCATCGGAATTAAATACAAAAGGCACAATGCCGCCATAAGTACAAGAACAGAGACTCTTCTTACAGTCGGTGCTTTGAGCATTCCCTGTGAGACCAGTATTAGTTTCCGATACACCACTGCAGGTTCAATGTATTCCTTGGACCATCACATTGATGATGAAACACAGAAATCGCATCGGAATCAAATACAAAAGGCACAATGCCGCCTTAAGTACAAGAATTGAGACTCTTCTTACAGTCGGTGCTTTGAGCATTCCCTGTGATACCAGTAATAGTATCCGATACACCACTGCAGGTTCAATCTATTCCTTGGACATACACATTGACGATGAAACGCAGAAATGGCATCGGAATTAAATAAAAAAGGCACAATGCCGCCTTAAGTACAAGAACAGAGACTCTTCTTACAGTCGGTGCTTTGAGCATTGCCTGTGAGACCAGTATTAGTTTCCGATACACCACTGCAGGTTCAATGTATTCCTTGGACCTTCACATTGACGATGAAACACAGAAATGGCATCGGAATTAAATCCAAAACGCACAATGCCGCCTTAAGTACAAGAATAGAGACTCTTCTTACAGTCGGTGCTTTGAGCATTCCCGGTGAGACCAGTAATAGTATCCGATACACCACTGCAGGTTCAAT
The DNA here is from genome assembly GCF_023864345.2 of Schistocerca serialis cubense. NCBI lineage: Eukaryota > Metazoa > Arthropoda > Insecta > Orthoptera > Acrididae > Schistocerca > Schistocerca serialis. The sequence continues at coordinate 34,583,370 of NC_064643.1, read as the reverse complement.
CTGTTCCTTGGACATACACATTGACGATGAAACACAGAAATTACATCGGAATTAAATACAAAAGGAACAATGCCGCCTTAAGCACAAGAATGGAGACTCTTCTTACTGTCGGTGCTTTGAGCATTCCCTGTGAGACCAGTATTAGTTTCCGCTACACCTCTGCAGGTTCAATGTATTCCTTGGACCTTCACATTGACGATGAAACACAGAAATGGCACCGGAATTAAATACAAAAGGCACAATGCCGCCTTAAGTACACGAATACAGACTCTTCTTACAGTCTGTGTTTTGAGCATTAGCTGTGAGACCAATATTAGTTTCCGATACACCACTGGAGGTTCAATGAATTCCTTGGACATACACATTGACGATGAAACACTGAAATTACATCGGAATTAAATACAAAAGGAACAATGCCGCCTTAAGTACAAGAATGAACACTCTTCTTACCGCCGTTGCTTTGAGCATTCACTGTGAGACCAGTATTAGTTTCCGCTACACCTCTGCAGGTTCAGTTTATTCCTTGGACCTTCACATTGACGATGAAATACAGAAATGGCATCGGAATTAAATACAAATGGCACAATGCCGCCTTAAGTACAAGAATAGAGACTCTTCTTACAGTCGGTGTTTTGAGCATTCCCTGTGAGACCAGTATTAGTTTCCGCTACACCTCTGCAGGTTCAGTTTATTCCTTGGACCTTCACATTGACGATGAAACACAGAAATGGCATCGGAATTAAATACAAAAGGCACAATGCCGGCATAAGTACAAGAATAGAGACTCTTCTTACAGTCTGTGTTTAGAGCATTCCCTGTGAGAACAGTATTAGTTTCCGATACACCACTGGAGGTTCAATGAATTCCTTGGACATTCACATTGACGATGAAACACTGAAATTACATCGGAATTAAATACAAAAGGCACAATGCTGCCTTAAGTACAAGAATAGAGACTCTTCTTACAGTCGGTGCTTTGAGCATTCGCTGTGAGACCAGTATTAGTTTCCGATACACCACTGGAGGTTATATGTATTCCTTGGATCTTCACATTGACGATGAAACACAGAAATCGCATCGGAATCAAATACAAAAGGTACAATGCCGCCTTAAGTACAAGAATAGAGACTCTTCTTACAGTCGGTGCTTTGAGCATTCCCTGTGAGACCAGTAATAGTATCCGATACACCACTGCAGGTTCAATCTATTCCTTGGACATACACATTGACGATGAAACACAGAAATTACATCGGAATTAAATACAAAAGGAACAATGCCGCCTTAAGTACAAGAATAGAGACTCTACTTACCGTCGGTGCTTTTAGCATTCCCTGTGAGACCAGTATTAGTTACCGATACACCACTGAAGCTTCAATGATTTCCTTGGACATTCACATTGACGATGAAACACTGAAATTACATCGGAATTAAAGACGAAAGGCACAATGCCGCCTTAAGTACAAGAATAGAGACTCTTCTTACAGTCTGTGTTTTGAGCATTCCCTGTGAGACCAGTATTAGTTTCTGATACACCACTGGAGGTTCAATGAATTCCTTGGACATACACATTGACGATGAAACACTGAAATTACATCGGAATTAAATACAAAAGGAACAATGCCGCCTTAAGTACAAGAATAGAGACTCTTCTTGCCGTCGGTGCTTTGAGCATTCCCTGTGAGACCAGTATTCGTTTCCGCTACACCTCTGCAGGTTCGGTTTATTCCTTGACCTTCACATTGACGATGAAACACAGAAATATCATCGGAATTAAATACAAAATGCACAATGCCGTCTTAAGTACAAGAATAGAGAATCTTCTAACAGTCGGTGCTTTGAGCATTCCCTGTGAGACCAGTATTAGTTTCCGATAGACCACTGCAGGTTCAATGTATTCCTTGGACCTTCACATTGACGATGAAGCACAGAAATCGCATCGGAATCAAATGCAAAAGGCAGAATGCCGCCTTAAATACAAGAATAGAGACTCTTCTTACAGTCGGTGCTTTGAGCATTCCCAGTGAGACCAATAATAGTATCTGATACTCCACTGCAGGTTCAATCTATTCCTTGGACATACACATTGACGACGAAACACAGAAATTACATCGGAATTAAATACAAAAGGAACAATGCCACCTTAAGTACAAGAATAAAGACTCTTCTTACCGTCGGTGCTTTGAGCATTTCCTCTGAGACCAGTATTAGTTTCCGATACACCACTGGAGGTTCAATGAACGCCTTGGATATCCACATTGACGATGAAACTCTGAAATTACATCGGAATTAAATACAAAAGGCACAATGCCGCGTTAAGTACAAGAATAGAGACCTTTCTGACAGTCTGTGTTTTGAGCATTCCCTGTGAGACCAGTATTAGTTTCCGCTACACCTCTGAGGGTTCAGTTTATTCCTTTGACCTTCACATTGACGATGAAACACAGAAATGGCATCGGAATTAAATACAAAAGGCACAATGCCGCCTTAAGTACAAGAATAGAGACTCTTCTTACAGTCTGTGTTTTGAGCATTCCCTGTGAGACCAGTATTAGTTTCCGATTCACCACTGGAAGTTCAATGAATTCCTTGGACTTACACATTGACGATGAAACACTGAAATTACATCGGAATTAAATAGAAAAGGAACAATGCCGCCTTAAGTACAAGAATAGAGACTCTTCTTTCCGTCGGTGCTTTGAGCATTCATTGTGAGACCAGTATTAGTTTCCGCTACACCTCTGCAGGTTCGGTTTATTCCTTGGACCTTCACATTGACGATGAGACACAGAAATGGCATCGGAATGAAATAAAAAGGAACAATGCCGCCTTAAGTACAAGAATAGAGAATCTTCTTACAGTCGGTGCTTTGAGGATTCGCTGTGAAACCAGTATTAGTTTCCGATACACCACTGCAGGTTCAATATATTCATTGCACCTTCACATTGCCGATGAAACACAGAAATCGCATCGGAATCAAATACAAAAGGCACTATGCCACCTTAAGTACAAGAATAGAGACTCTTCTTACAGTCGGTGCTTTGAGCATTCCCTGTGAGACCAGTATTAGTTTCCGCTACACCTTTGCAGGTTCGATTTATTCCTTGCCCCTACACATTGACGATGAAACACAGAACTGGCATCGGAGTTAAATACAAAAGGCACAATGCCGCCTTAAGTACAAGAATAGAGACTCTACTTACCGTCGGTGCTTTGAGCATTCCCTGTGAGACCAGTATTAGTTTCCGATAGACCACTGCAGGTTCAATGTATTCCTTGGACCTTCACATTGACGATGAAGCACAGAAATCGCATCGGAATCAAATACAAAAGGCAGAATGCCGCCTTAAGTACAAGAATAGAAACTCTTCTTACAGTCGGTGCTTTGAGCATTCCCTGTGAGACCAATAATAGTATCTGATACTCCACTGCAGGTTCAATCTATTCCTTGGACGTACACATTGACGATGAAACACAGAAATTACATCGGAATTAAATACAAAAGGAACAATGCCGCCTTAAGTACAAGAATAAAGACTTTTCTTACCGTCGGTGCTTTCAGCATTCCCTGTGGGACCAGTATTAGTTTCCGATACACCACTGGAGGTTCAATGAATGCCTTGGACATTCACATTGACGATGAAACACTGAAATTACATCGGAATTAAATACAAAAGGCACAATGCCGCCTTAAGTACAAGAATAGAGACTCTTCTTACAGTCTGTGTTTTGACTATTCCCTGTGACACCAGTATTAGTTTCCGATACACCACTGGAGGTTCAATGCATGCCTTGGACATTCACATTGACGATGAAACACTGAAATTACTTCGGAATTAAATACAAAAGGAACAATGCCGCCTTAAGTACAAGAATAGAGACTCTTCTTACCGTCGGTGCTTTGAGCATTCCCTGTGAGACCAGTATTAGTTTCCGCTACACCTCTGCAGGTTCGGTTTATTCCTTGGACCTTCACATTGACGATGAAACACAGAAATGGCATCGGAATTAAATACAAAATGCACAATGCCGCCTTAAGTACAAGAATAGAGAATCTTCTTACAGTCGGTGCTTTGAGCATTCCCTGTGAGACCAGTATTAGTTTCCGATAGACCACTGCAGGTTCAATGTATTCCTTGGACCTTCACATTGACGATGAAGCACAGAAATCGCATCGGAATCAAATACAAAAGGCAGAATGCCGCCTTAAGTACAAGAATAGAAACTCTTCTTACAGTCGGTGCTTTGAGCATTCCCTGTGAGACCAATAATAGTATCTGATACTCCACTGCAGGTTCAATCTATTCCTTGGACATACACATTGACGATGAAACACAGAAATTACATCGGAATTAAATACAAAAGGAACAATGCCGCCTTAAGTACAAGAATAAAGACTTTTCTTACCGTCGGTGCTTTCAGCATTCTCTGTGGGACCAGTATTAGTTTCCGATACACCACTGGAGGTTCAATGAATGCCTTGGACATTCACATTGACGATGAAACACTGAAATTACATCGGAATTAAATACAAAAGGCACAATGCCGCCTTAAGTACAAGAATAGAGACTCTTCTTACAGTCTGTGTTTTGACTATTCCCTGTGACACCAATATTAGTTTCCGATACACCACTGGAGGTTCAATGAATGCCTTGGACATTCACATTGACGATGAAAAACTGAAATTACATCGGAATTAAATACAAAAGGAACAATGCCGCCTTAAGTTCAGGAATGGACACTCTTCTTACCGCCGGTGCTTTGAGCATTCCCTGTGAGACCAATATTAGTTTCCGCTACACCTCTGCAGGTTCAGTTTATTCCTTGGACATTCACATTGACGATGAGACACAGAAATGGCATCGGAATTAAATACAAATGGCACAATGCCGCCTTAAGTACAAGAATAGAGACTCTTCTTACAGTCTGTGTTTTGAGCATTCCCTGTGAGACCAGTATTAGTTTCCGATACACCACTGGAGGTTCAATGAATTCCTTGGACATACACATTGACGATGAAACACTGAAATTACATCGGAATTAAATTCAATAGGAACAATGCCGCCTTAAGTACAAGAATAGACACTCTTCTTACCGCCGGTGCTTTGAGCATTCCCTGTGAGACCAGTATTAGATTCCGCTACACCTCTGCAGGTTCAGTTTATTCGTTGGACATTCACATTGACGATGAAACACAGAAATGGCATCGGAATTAAATACAAATGGCACAATGCCGTCTTAAGTACAAGAATAGAGACTCTTCTTACAGTCTGTGTTTTGAGCATTCCCTGTGAGACCAGTATTAGTTTCCGTTACACCTCTGAGGGTTCAGTTTATTCCTTGGACCTTCACATTGACTATGAAACACAGAAATGGCATCGGAATTAAATACAAAAGGCACAATGCCGCCTTAAGTACAAGAATAGTGACTCTTCTTACAGTCTGTGTTTTGAGCATTCCCTGTGAGACCAGTATTAGTTTCCGATACACCACTGGAAGTTCAATGAATTCCTTGGACATACACATTGACGATGAAACACAGAAATGGCATCGGAATTAAATACAAAAGGCACAATGCCGCCTTAAGTACAAGAACAGAGACTCTTCTTACAGTCGGTGCTTTGAGCATTCCCTGTGAGACCAGTATTAGTTTCCGATACACCACTGCAGGTTCAATGTATTCCTTGGACCTTCACATTGATGATGAAACACAGAAATCGCATCGGAATCAAATACAAAAGGCACAATGACGAATTAAGAACAAGAATAGAGACTCTTCTTACAGTCGGTGCTTTGAGCATTCACAGTGAGACCAGTAATAGTATCCGATACACCACTGCAGGTCCAATCTATTCCCTGGACGTACACATTGACGATGAAACACAGAAATGGCATCGGAACTAAATACAAAAGGCAGAATGCCGCCTTAAGTACAAGAACAGAGACTCTTCTTACAGTCGGTGCTTTGAGCATTCCCTGTGAGACCAGTATTAGTTTCCGATACACCACTGCAGGTTCAATGTATTCCTTGGACCATCGCATTGGTGATGAAACACAGAAATCGCATCGGAATCAAATACAAAAGGCACAATGCCGCCTTAAGTACAAGAATTGAGACTCTACTTACAGTCGGTGCTTTGAGCATTCCCTGTGATACCAGTAATAGTATCCGATACACCACTGCAGGTTCAATCTATTCCTTGGACATACACATTGACGATGAAACGCAGAAATGGCATCGGAATTAAATAAAAAAGGCACAATGCCGCCTTAAGTACAAGAATAGAGACTCTTCTTACAGTCCGTGCTTTGAGCATTGCCTGTGAGACCAGTATTAGTTTCCGATACACCACTGCAGGATCAATGTATTCCTTGGACCTTCACATTGACGATGAAACACAGAAATGGCATCGGAATTAAATCCAAAACGCACAATGCCGCCTTAAGTACAAGAATAGAGACTCTTCTTACAGTCGGTGCTTTGAGCATTCCCGGTGAGACCAGTAATAGTATTCGATACACCACTGCAGGTTCAATCTGTTCCTTGGACATACACATTGACGATGAAACACAGAAATTACATCGGAATTAAATACAAAAGGAACAATGCCGCCTTAAGTACAAGAATGGAGACTCTTCTTACTGTCGGTGCTTTGAGCATTCCCTGTGAGACCAGTATTAGTTTCCGCTACACCTCTGCAGGTTCAATGTATTCCTTGGACCTTCACATTGACGATGAAACACAGAAATGGCACCGGAATTAAATACAAAAGGCACAATGCCGCCTTAAGTACACGAATACAGACTCTTCTTACAGTCTGTGTTTTGAGCATTCCCTGTGTGACCAATATTAGTTTCCGATACACCACTGGAGGTTCAATGAATTCCTTGGACATACACATTGACGATGAAACACTGAAATTACATCGGAATTAAATACAAAAGGAACAATGCCGCCTTATGTACAAGAATAAACACTCTTCTTACCGCCGTTGCTTTGAGCATTCACTGTGAGACCAGTATTAGTTTCCGCTACACCTCTGCAGGTTCAGTTTATTCCTTGGACCTTCACATTGACGATGAAATACAGAAATGGCATCGGAATTAAATACAAATGGCACAATGCCGCCTTCAGTACAAGAATAGAGACTCTTCTTACAGTCGGTGTTTTGAGCATTCCCTGTGAGACCAGTATTAGTTTCCGCTACACCTCTGCAGGTTCAGTTTATTCCTTGGACCTTCACATTGACGATGAAACACAGAAATGGCATCGGAATTAAATACAAAAGGCACAATGCCGGCATAAGTACAAGAATAGAGACTCTTCTTACTGTCTGTGTTTAGAGCATTCCCTGTGAGAACAGTATTAGTTTCCGATACACCACTGGAGGTTCAATGAATTCCTTGGACATTCACATTGACGATGAAACACTGAAATTACATCGGAATTAAATACAAACGGAACAATGCCGCCTTAAGTACAAGAATAGAGACTCTTCTTACAGTCGGTGCTTTGAGCATTCATTGTGAGACCAGTATTAGTTTCCGCTACACCTCTGCAGGTTCGGTTTATTCCTTGGACCTTCACATTGACGTTGAGACACAGCTATGGCATCGGAATGAAATACAAAAGGAACAATGCCGCCTTAAGTACAAGAATAGAGAATCTTCTTACAGTCGGTGCTTTGAGCATTCGCTGTGAGACCAGTATTAGTTTCCGATACACCACTGGAGGTTCAATGTATTCCTTGGATCTTCACATTGACGATGAAACACAGAAATCGCATCGGAATCAAATACAAAAGGTACAATGCCGCCTTAAGTACAAGAATAGAGACTCTTCTTATAGTCGGTGCTTTGAGCATTCCCTGTGAGACCAGTAATAGTATCCGATACACCACTGCAGGTTCAATCTATTCCTTGGACATACACATTGACGATGAAACACAGAAATTACATCGGAATTAAATACAAAAGGAACAATGCCGATTTATGTACAAGAATAGAGACTCTACTTACCGTCGGTGCTTTGAGCATTTCCTGTGAGACCAGTATTAGTTTCCGATACACCACTGAAGCTTCAATGATTTCCTTGGACATTCACATTGACGATGAAACACTGAAATTACATCGGAATTAAAGACAAAAGGCACAATGCCACCTTAAGTACAAGGATAAAGACTCTTCTTACCGTCGGTGCTTTGAGCATTTCCTCTGAGACCAGTATTAGTTTCCGATACACCACAGGAGGTTCAATGAACGCCTTGGATATTCACATTGACGATGAAACTCTGAAATTACATCGGAATTAAATACAAAAGGCACAATGCCGCCTTAAGTACAAGAATAGAGACCTTTCTTACAGTCTGTGTTTTGAGCATTCCCTGTGAGACCAGTATTAGTTTCCGCTACACCTCTGAGGGTTCAGTTTATTCCTTTGAACTTCACATTGACGATGAAACAGAGAAATGGCATCGGAATTAAATACAAAAGGCACAATGCCGCCTTAAGTACAAGAATAGAGACTCTTCTTACAGTCTGTGTTTTGAGCATTCCCTGTGAGACCAGTATTAGTTTCCGATTCACCACTGGAAGTTCAATGAATTCCTTCGACTTACTCATTGACGATGAAACACTGAAATTACATCGGAATTAAATAGAAAAGGAACAATGCCGCCTTAAGTACAAGAATAGAGACTCTTCTTTCCGTCGGTGATTTGAGCATTCATTGTGAGACCAGTATTAGTTTCCGCTACACCTCTGCAGGTTCGGTTTATTCCTTGGACCTTCCCATTGACGATGAGACACAGAAATGGCATCGGAATGAAATAAAAAGGTACAATGCCGCCTTATGTACAAGAATAGAGAATCTTCTTACAGTCGGTACTTTGAGGATTCGCTGTGAGACCAGTATTAGTTTCCGATACACCACTGCAGGTTCAATATATTCATTGGACCTTCACATTGACGATGAAACACAGAAATCGCATCGGAATCAAATACAAAAGGCACTATGCCACCTTAAGTACAAGAATAGAGACTCTTCTTACAGTCGGTGCTTTGAGCATTCCCTGTGAGACCAGTATTAGTTTCCGCTACACTTTTGCAGGTTCGATTTATTCCTTGGACCTTCACATTGACGATGAAACACAGAAATGGCATCGGAGTTAAATACAAAAGGCACAATGCCGCCTTAAGTACAAGAATAGAGACTCTACTTACCGTCGGTGCTTTGAGCATTCCCTGTGAGACCAGTATTAGTTTCCGATACACCACTGTAGCTTCAATGAATTCCTTGGACATTACCATTGACGATGAAACACTGAAATTACATCGGAATTAAATACAAAAGGCACAATGCCGCCTTAAGTACAAGAATAGAGACTCTTCTTACAGTCTGTGTTTTGAGCATTCCCTGTGAGACCAGTATTAGTTTCCGATACACCACTGGAGGTTCAATGAATTCCTTGGACATACACATTGACGATGAAACACTGAAATTACATCGGAATTAAATACAGAAGGAACAATGCCGCCTTAAGTACAAGAATAGAGACTCTTCTTACCGTCGGTGCTTTGAGCATTCCCTGTGAGACCAGTATTAGTTTCCGCTACACCTCTGCAGGTTCGGTTTATTCCTTGGACCTTCACATTGACGATGAAACACAGAAATGGCATCGGAATTAAATACAAAATGCACAATGCCGCCTTAAGTACAAGAATAGAGAATCTTCTTACAGTCGGTGTTTTGAGCATTCCCTGTGAGACCAGTATTAGTTTCCGATAGACCACTGCAGGTTCAATGTATTCCTTGGACCTTCACATTGACGATGAAGCACAGAAATCGCATCGGAATCAAATACAAAAGGCAGAATGCCGCCTTAAGTACAAGAATAGAAACTCTTCTTACAGTCGGTGCTTTGAGCATTCCTTGTGAGACCAATAATAGTATCTGATACTCCACTGCAGGTTCAATCTATTCCTTGGACATACACATTGACGATGAGACACAGAAATTACATCGGAATTAAATAGAAAAGGAACAATGCCGCCTTAAGTACAAGAATAGAGACTCTTGTTTCCGTCGGTGCTTTGAGCATTCATTGTGAGACCAGTATTAGTTTCCGCTACACCTCTGCAGGTTCGGTTTATTCCTTGGACCTTCACATTGACGATGAGACACAGAAATGGCATCGGAATGAAATAAAAAGGAACAATGCCGCCTTAAGTACAAGAATAGAGAATCTTCTTACAGTCGGTGCTTTGAGCATTCGCTGTGAGACCAGTATTAGTTTCCGATACACCACTGCCGGTTCAATGTATTCATTGGACCTTCACATTGACGATGAAACACAGAAATCGCATCGGAATCAAATACAAAAGGCATAATGCCGCCTTAAGTACAAGAATAGAGAATCTTCTTACAGTCGGTGCTTTGAGCATTCGCTGTGAGACCAGTATTAGTTTCCGATACACCACTGCCGGTTCAATGTATTCATTGGAGCTTCACATTGACGATGAAACACAGAAATCGCATCGGAATCAAATACAAAAGGCATAATGCCGCCTTAAGTACAAGAATAGAGAATCTTCTTACAGTCGGTGCTTTGAGCATTCCCAGTGAGACCAGTACTAGTTTCCGATAGACCACTGCAGGTTCAATGTATTCCTTGGACCTTCACATTGACGATGAAGCACAGAAATCGCATCGGAATCAAATATAAAATGCAGAATGCCGCCTTAAGTACAAGAATAGAGACTCTTCTGACAGTCGGTGCTTTGAGCATTCCCTGTGAGACCAATAATAGTATCTGATACTCCACTGCAGGTTCAATCTATTCCTTGGACATACACATTGACGATGAGACACAGAAATTACATCGGAATTAAATACAAAAGGAACAATGCCGCCATAAGTACAAGAATAAAGACTCTTCTTACCGTCGGTGCTTTGAGCATTCCCTGTGGGACCAGTATTAGTTTCCGATACACCACTGGAGGTTCAATGAATGCCTTGGACATTCACATTGACGATGAAACACTGAAATTACATCGGAATTAAATGCAAAAGGGACAATGCCGCCTTAAGTACAAGAATAGAGACTCTTCTTACCGTCTGTGTTTTGACTATTCCCTGGGAGACCAGTATTAGTTTCCGATACACCACTGGAGGTTCAATGAATTCCTTGGACATACACATTGACGATGAAAAACTGAAATTACATCGGAATTAAATACAAAAGGAACAATGCCGCCTTAAGTTCAGGAATAGACACTCTTCTTACCGCCGGTGCTTTGAGCATTCATTGTGAGACCAGTATTAGTTTCCGCTACACCTCTGCAGGTTCGGTTTATTCCTTGGACATACACATTGACGATGAAACACTGAAATTACATCGGAATTAAATAGAAAAGGAATAATGCCTCCTTAAGGACAAGAATAGAGACTCTTCTTTCCGTCGGTGCTTTGAGCATTCATTGTGAGACCAGTATTAGTTTCCGCTACACCTCTGCAGGTTCGGTTTATTCCTTGGACCTTCACATTGACGATGAGACACAGAAATGGCGTCGGAATGAAATACAAAAGGAACAATGCCGCCTTAAGTACAAGAATAGAGACTCTTCTTACCGTCGGTGCTTTGAGCATTCCCTGTGAGACCAGTATTAGTTTCCGCTACACCTCTGCAGGTTCGGTTTATTCCTTGGACCTTCACATTGTCGATGAAACACAGAAATGGCATCGGAATTAAATACAAAAGGCACAATGCCGCCTTAAGTACAAGAATAGAGAATCTTCTTACAGTCGGTGCATTGAGCATTCCCTGTGAGACCAGTATTAGTTTCCTATACACCACTGGAAGTTCAATGTATTCCTTGGACCTTCACATTGACGATGAAGCACAGAAATCGCATCGGAATCAAATACAAAAGGCAGAATGCCGCCTTAAGTACAAGAATAGAGACTCTTCTTACAGTCGGTGCTTTGAGCATTCCCTGTGAGGCCAGTATTTGTTTCCGCTACACCTCTGCAGGTTCATTTTGTTCCTTGGACCTTCACATTGACGATGAAACACAGAAATGGCATCGGAATTAAATACAAAAGCACAATGCCGCCTTAACTACAAGAATAGAGACTCTTCTTAAAGTCGGTGCTTTGAGCATTCCCTGTGAGACCAGTATTAGTTTCCGATGCACCACTGCAAGTTCGAAGTATTCCTTGGACCTTCACATTGACGATGAAACACAGATATCGCATCGGAATCAAATACAAAAGGCACAATGCCGCCTTAAGTACAAGAATAGAGACTCTTCTTACAGTCGGTGCTTTGAGCATTCCCTTTGAGACCAGTAATAGTATCCGATACACCACTACAGGTTCAATCTATCCCTTGGACATACACATTGACGATGAAACACAGAAATGGCATCGGAATTAAATACAAAAGGCACAATGCCGCCTTAAGTACAAGAATAGAGACTCTTCTTACAGTCGGTGCTTTGAGCATTCCCTGTGAGACCAGTATTAGTTTCCGATACACCACTGCAGGTTCAATGTATTCCTTGGACCTTCACATTGACGATGAAACACAGAAATGGCATCGGAATTAAATCCAAAACGCACAATGCCGCCTTAAGTACAAGAACAGAGACTCTTCTTACAGTCGGTGCTTTGAGCATTCCCTGTGAGACCAGTATTAGTTTCCGCTACACCTCTGCAGGTTCAGTTGATTCCTTGGACCTTCACATTGACGATGAAACACAGAAATGGCATCGGAATTAAATACAAAAGGCACAATGCCGCCTTAAGTACAAGAATAGTGACTCTTCTTACAGTCGGTGTCTTCAGCATTCCCTGTGCGACCAGTACTAGTTTCAGATACACCACTGCTGGTTCAATGTATTCCTTGGACCTTTAGATTGACGATGAAACACAGAAATCGCATCGGAATCAAATACAAATGGCACAATGCCGCCTTAAGTACAAGAATAGAGATTCTTCTTACAGTCGGTGCTTTGAGCATTCCCTGTGAGACCAGTAATAGTATCCGATACACCACTGCAGGTTCAATCTATTCCTTGGACATACACATTGACGATGAAACACAGAAATTACATCGGAATTAAATACAAAAGGAACAATGCCGCCTTAAGTACAAGAATAGAGACACTTCTCACAGTCGGTGCTTTGAGCATTCCATGTGAGACCAGTAATAGTATCCGATTCACTACTGCAGGTTCAATCTATTATTTGGACATACACATTGACGATGAAACACAGAAATTACATCGGAATTAAATACAAAAGGAACAATGCCGCCTTAAGTACAAGAATAGAGACTCTTCTTACCGCCGGTGCTTTGAGCATTCCCTGTGAGACCAGTATTAGTTTCCGATACACCACTGGAGGTTCAATGAATTCCTTGGACATTCACATTGACGATGAAACACTGAAATTACATCGGAATTAAATACAAAAGGCACAATGCCGCCGTAAGTACAAGAATAGAGACTCTTCTTACAGTCTGCGTTTTGAGCATTCCCTGTGAGACCAGTATTAGTTTCCGATACACAAGAGGAGGTTCAATGAAATCCTTGGACATACACATTGACGATGAAACACTGAAATTACATCGGAATTAAATACAAAAGGAACAATGCCGCCTTAAGTACAAGAATAGAGACCCTTCTTACCGTCGGTGCTTTGAGCATTCCCTGTGAGACCAGTATTAGTGTCCGCTACACCTCTGCAGGTTCGATTTATTCCTTGGACCTTCACATTGACGATGAAACACAGAAATGGCATCGGAATTAAATACAAAGGGCACAATGCCGCCTTAAGTACAAGAATAGAGAATCTTCTTACAGTCGGTGCATTGAGCATTCCCTGTGAGACCAGTACTAGTTTCCGATACACCACTGCAGGTTCAATGTATTCCTTGGACCTTCACATTGACGATGAAACACAGAAATCGCATCGGAATCAAATACAAAAGGCACAATGCCGCCTTAAGTACAAGAATAGAGACTCTTCTTACAGTCGGTGCTTTGAGCATTCCCTGTGAGACCAATAATAGTATCTGATACTCCACTGCAGGTTCATTCTATTCCTTGGACATACACATTGACGATGAAACACAGAAATGGCATCGGAATTAAATCCAAAACACACAATGCCGCCTTAAGTACAAGAATAGAGACTCTTCTTACAGTCGGTGCTTTGAGCATTCCCTGTGAGACCAGTATTAGTTTCCGCTACACCTCTGCAGGTTCAATTAATTCCTTGGACATTCACATTGACGATGAAACACTGAAATTACATCGGAATTAAATACAAAAGGAACAATGCCGCCTTAAGTACAAGAATGGAGACTCTTCTTACCGTCGGTGCTTTGAGCATTCCCTGTGAGACCAGTATTAGTTTCCGATACACCACTTGAGGTTCAATGGATTCCTTGGACATTCACATTGACGATGAAACACTGAAATTACTTCGGAATTATATACAAAAGGCACAATGCCGCCTTAAGTACAAGAATAGAGACTCCTCTTACAGTCTGTGTTTTGAGCATTCCCTGTGAGCCCAGTATTAGTTTCCGATACACCACTGGAGGTGCAATGAATTCCTTGGATATATACATTGACGATGAAACACTGAAATTATATCGGAATTAAATACAAAAGATCAATGCCGCCTTAAATACAAAAATAGAGACTCTTCTTACCGTCGGTGCTTTGAGCATTCCCTGTGGGACCAGTATTAGTTTCCACTACACCTCTGCAGGTTCAGTTTATTCCTTGGACCTTCACATTGACGATGAATCACTGAAATGGCATCGGAATTAAATACAAAAGGCACAATGCCGCCTTCAGTACAAGAATAGAGACTCTTCTTACAGTCTGTGTTTTGAGCATTACCTGTGAGACCAGTTTTAGTTTCCGATACACCACTGGAGGTTCAATGAATTCCTTGGACATTCACATTGACGATGAAACACTGAAATTACATCGGAATTAAATTGGAAAGGCACAATGCCGCCTTAAGTACAAGAATAGAGACTCTTCTTACAGTCGGTGCTTTGAGCATTCCCTGTGAGACCAGTATTAGTTTCCGCTACACCTCTGCAGGTTCGGTTTATTCCTTGGACCTTCACATTGACGATGAATCACAGAAATGGCATCGGAATTAAATACAAAAGGCACAATGCCGCCTTCAGTACAAGAATAGAGACTCTTCTTAAAGTCGGTGCTTTGAGCATTCCCTGTGAGACCAGTATTAGTTTCCGCTACACCTCTGCAGGTTCGGTTTATTCCTTGGACCTTCACATTGACGATGAATCACAGAAATGGCATCGGAATTAAATACAAAAGGCACAATGCCGCCTTCAGTACAAGAATAGAGACTCTTCTTAAAGTCGGTGCTTTGAGCATTCCCTGTGAGACCAGTAATAGTATCCGATACACCACTGCAGGTTCAATCTATTCCTTGGACATACACATTGACGATGAAACACAGAAATGGCACCGGAATTAAATACAAAAGGCACAATGCCGCCCTAAGTTCAAGAACAGAGACTCTTCTTACAGTCGGTGCTTTCAGCATTCCCTGTGAGACCAGTATTAGTTTCCGATACACCACTGGAGGTTCAATTAATTCCTTGGACATTCACATTGACGATGAATCACTGAAATTACATCGGAATTAAATACGAAAGGCACAATGCCGCCTTAAGTACAAGAATAGAGGCTCTTCTTACAGTCGGTGCTTTGAGCATTCCCTGTGAGACCAGAAATAGAATCCGATACACCACTGCAGGTTCAATCTATTCCTTGGACATTCACATTGACGATGAAACACTGAAATTACATCGGAATTAAATACAAAAGGCACAATGCCGCCTTAAGTACAAGAAAAGAGACTCTTCTAACAGTCGGTGTTTTGAGCATTCCCTGTGAGACCAGTATTAGTTTCCGATACACCACTGCAGGTTCAATCTATTCCTTGGACATACACATCGACATTGAAACACAGAAATGGCATCGGAATTAAATACAAAAGGCACAATACCGCCTTAAGTACAAGAATAGGGACTCTTCTTACAGTTGGTGCTTTGAGCATTCCCTGTGAGACCAGTATTAGTTTCCGCTACACCTCTGCATGTTCAGTTTATTCTTTTGACCTTCACATTGACGATGAAACACAGAAATGGCATCGGAATTAAACACAAAAGGCACAATGCCGCCTTAAGTACAAGAATAGAGACTCTACTTACAGTCGTTGCTTTGAGCATTCTCTGTGAGACCAGTATTAGTTTCCGATACACCACTGCAGGTTCAATGTATTCCTTGGAGCTTCACATTGACGATGAAACACAGAAATCGCATCGGAATCAAATACAAAAGGCACAATGCCGCCTTAAGTACAAGAATAGAGACTCTTATTACAGTCGGTGCTTTATGCATTCCCTGTGAGACCAGTAATAGTATCCGATACACCACTGCAGGTTCAATCTATTCCTTGGACATACACATTGACGATGAAACACTGAAATTACATCGGAATTAAATACAAAAGGAACAATGCCGCCTTAACTACAAGAATAGAGACTCTTCTTACCGTCGGTGCTTTGAGCATTCCCTGTGAGACCAGTATTAGTCTCCGATACTTCACTGCAGGTTGAATGTATTCCTTGGACATACACATTGACGATGAAACACTGAAACTACATCGGCATTAAATACAAAGGGCACAATGACGCCTTAACTACAAGATGAATGAGACTTCTTGGAGTCTGTGCTTTGATCCTTTCCTGTGAGACCAGTATTAGTTTCCGATATACCACTGCAGGTTAAATGTATTCCTTGGACCTTCACATTGACGATGAAACACAGAAATCGCATCGGAATTAAATACCAAAGGCACAATGCCGCCATAAGTACATGAATAGAGACTTTTCTTACCGTCGGTGCTTTGAGCATTCCCTATGATACCAGTAATAGTATCCAATACACCACTGCAGGTTCAATCTATTCCTTGGACATACACATTGACGATGAAACACAGAAATGGCACCGGAATTAAATACAAGAGGCACAATGCCGCCTTAAGTACAAGAACAGAGACTCTTCTTACAGTCGGTGCTTTCAGCATTCCCTGTGAGACCAGTATTAGTTTCCGATACACCACTGCAGGTTCAATGTATTCCTTGGACCTTCACATTGACGATGAAACACAGAAATCGCATCGGAATCAAATACAAAAGGCACAATGCCGCCTTAAGTACAAGAATAGAGACTCTTCTTACAGTCGGTGCTTTGAGCATTCCCTGTGTGACCTGTAATAGTATCCGATACACCTCTGCAGGTTCAATCTATTCCTTGGACATACACATTGACGGTGAAACACAGAAATGGCGCCGGAATTACATACAAAAGGCACAATGCCGCCTTAAGTACAAGAACAGAGACTCTTCTTACAGTCGGTGCTTTCAGCATTCCCTGTGAGACCAGTAATGGTTTCCGGTACACCACTGCAGGTTCAATGTATTCCTTGGACCTTCACATTGACGATGAAACACAGAAATCGCATCGGAATCAAATACAAAAGGCACAAAGCCGCCTTAAGTACAAGAATAGAGACTCTTCTTACAGTCGGTGCTTTGAGCATTCCCTGTGAGACCAATAATAGTATCTGATACTCCACTGCAGGTTCATTCTATTCCTTGGACATACACATTGACGATGAAACACAGAAATGGCATCGGAATTAAATCCAAAACACACAATGCCGCCTTAAGTACAAGAATAGAGACTCTTCTTACAGTCGGTGCTTTGAGCATTCCCTGTGAGACCAGTATTAGTTTCCGCTACACCTCTGCAGGTTCAATTAATTCCTTGGACATTCACATTGACGATGAAACACTGAAATTACATCGGAATTAAATACAAAAGGAACAATGCCGCCTTAAGTACAAGAATGGAGACTCTTCTTACCGTCGGTGCTTTGAGCATTCCCTGTGAGACCAGTATTAGTTTCCGATACACCACTTGAGGTTCAATGGATTCCTTGGACATTCACATTGACGATGAAACACTGAAATTACTTCGGAATTATATACAAAAGGCACAATGCCGCCTTAAGTACAAGAATAGAGACTCCTCTTACAGTCTGTGTTTTGAGCATTCCCTGTGAGCCCAGTATTAGTTTCCGATACACCACTGGAGGTGCAATGAATTCCTTGGATATATACATTGACGATGAAACACTGAAATTATATCGGAATTAAATACAAAAGATCAATGCCGCCTTAAATACAAAAATAGAGACTCTTCTTACCGTCGGTGCTTTGAGCATTCCCTGTGGGACCAGTAATAGTATCCGATACATCACTGCAGGTTCAATATATTCCTTGGACATACACATTGACGATGAAACACAGAAATGGCATCGGAATTAAATACAAAAGGCACAATGCCGCCTTAAGTACAAGAATAGAGACTCTTGTTACAGTAGTTGCTTTGAGCGTTCCCTGTGAGACCAGTATTAGTTTCCGATACACCACTGCAGGTTCAATGTATTCCTTGGACCTTCACATTGACGATGAAACTCAGAAATGGCATCTGAATTAAATACAAAAGGCACAATGCCGCCTTAAGTACAAGAATAGAGACTCTTCTTACAGTCGGTGCTTTGAGCATTCCCTGTGACACAAGTATTAGTTTCCGATACACCACTGCAGGTTCAATGTATGCCTTGGACCTTCACATTGACGATGAAACACAGAAATGGCATCGGAATTAAATCCAAAACGCCCAATGCTGCCTTAAGTACAAGAATAGAGTCGCTTCTTACAGTCGGTGCTTTGAGCATTCCCTGTGAGACCAGTATTAGTTTCCGCTACACCTCTGCAGGTTTAGTTTATTCCTTGGACCTTCACATAGACGATGAAACACAGAAATGGCATCGGAATTAAATACAAAAGGCACAATGCCGCCTTAAGTACAAGAATAGAGACTCTACTTACAGTCGGTGCTTTGAGCATTCTCTGTGAGACCAGTATTAGTTTCCGATACACCACTGCAGGTTCAATGTATTCCTTGGACCTTCACATTACGATGGAACACAGAAATCGCATCGGAATCAAATACAAAAGGCACAATGCCGCCTTAAGTACAAGAATAGAGACTCTTCTTCCAGTCGGTGCTTTAAGCATTCCCTGTGGGACCAGTAATAGTATCCGATACACCACTGCAGGTTCAATCTATTCCTTGGACATACACATTGACGATGAAACACTGAAATTACGTCGGAATTATATACAAAAGGAACAATGCCGCCTTAACTACAAGAATAGAGACTCTTCTTACCGTCGGTGCTTTGAGCATTCCCTGTGAGACCAGTATTAGTTTCCGATGCACCACTGCAGGTTGAATGTATTCCTTGGTCATACACATTGACGATGAAACACTGAAATTACATCGGAATTAAATACAAAGGGCACAATGACGCCTTAACTACAAGAAGAATGAGACTTCTTGGAGTCTGTGCTTTGATCCTTTCCTGTGAGACCAGTATTAGTTTCCGATATACCACTGCAGGTTCAATGCATTCCTTGGACCTTCACATTGACGATGAAACACAGAAATCGCATCGGAATCAAATACAAAAGGCACAATGCCGCCTTAAGTACAAGAATAGAGACTCTTCTTACAGTCGGTGCTTTGAACATTCCCTGTGAGACCAGTAATAGTATCCGATACACCACTGCAGGTTCAATTTATTCCTTGGACATTCACATTGACGATGAAACACAGAAATTACATCGGAATTAAATACAAAAGGAACAATGCCGCCTTAAGTACAAGAATAGAGACTCTTCTTACGGTCGGTGGTTTGAACATTCCCTGTGAGACCAGTATTGGTTTTCGATACACCACTGGAGGTTCAATGAATTCCTAGGACGTTCACATTGACGATGAAACACTGAAATTACATCGGAATTAAATACAAAAGGCACAATGCCGCCTTAAGTACAAGAATAGAGACTCTTCTTACAGTCGGTGCTTTGAGCATACCCTGTGAGACCAGTAACAGTATACGATACACCACTGCAGGTTCAATTTATTCCTTGGACATTCACATTGACGATGAAACACAGAAATTACATCGGAATTAAATACAAAAGGAACAATGCCGCCTTAAGTACAAGAATAGAGACTCTTCTTACGGTCGGTGGTTTGAACATTCCCTGTGAGACCAGTATTGGTTTTCGATACACCACTGGAGGTTCAATGAATTCCTAGGACCTTCACATTGACGATGAAACACTGAAATTACATCGGAATTAAATACAAAAGGCACAATGCCGCCTTAAGTACAAGAATAGAGACTCTTCTTACAGTCGGTGCTTTGAGCATTCCCTGTGAGACCAGTAACAGTATACGATACACCACTGCAGGTTCAATCTATTCCTTGGACATACACATTGACGATGAAACACAGGAATTACATCGGAATTAAATACAAAAGGAACAATGCCGCATTATGTACAAGAATAGAGACTCTTCTTACCGTCGGTGCTTTGAGCATTCCCTGTGAGACCAGTATTAGTTTCCGATACACCACTGGAGGTTCAATGAATTCCTTGGACATACACATTGACGATGAAACACTGAAATTACATCGGAATTAAGTACTAAAGGCACAATGCCGCCTTTAAGTACATGAATAGAGACTCATCTTACAGTCGGTGCTTTGAGCATTCCCTGTGAGACCAGTATTAGATTCCGATACACCACTGCAGGTTCAATCTATTTCTTGGACACACATATTGACGATGAAACACAGAAATGGCATCGGAATTAAATACAAAAGGCACAATGCCGCCTTAAGTACAAGAATAGAGACTCTTCTTACAGTCGGTGCTTTGAGCATTCCCTGTGAGACCAGTATTAGTTTCCGATACACCACTGCAGGTTCAATGCAATCCTTGGACCTTCACATTGACGATGAAACACAGAAATCGCATCGGAATCAAATACAAAAGGCACAATGCCGCCTTAAGTACAAGAATAGAGACTCTACTTACAGTCGGTGCTTTGAGCATTCACTGTGAGACCAGTAATAGTATCCGATACACCACTGCAGGTTCAATTTATTCCTTGGACATTCACATTGACGATGAAACACAGAAATTACATCGGAATTAAATACAAAAGGAACAATGCCGCCTTAAGTACAAGAATAGAGACTCTTCTTACGGTCGGTGGTTTGAACATTCCCTGCGAGACCAGTATTGGTTTTCGATACACCACTGGAGGTTCAATGAATTCCTAGGACGTTCACATTGACGATGAAACACTGAAATTACATCGGAATTAAATACAAAAGGCACAATGCCGCCTTAAGTACAAGAATAGAGACTCTTCTTACAGTCGGTGCTTTGAGCATTCCCTGTGAGACCAGTAACAGTATACGATACACCACTGCAGGTTCAATCTATTCCTTGGACATACACATTGACGATGAAACACAGGAATTACATCGGAATTAAATACAAAAGGAACAATGCCGCCTTATGTACAAGAATAGAGACTCTTCTTACCGTCGGTGCTTTGAGCATTCTCTGTGCGACCAGTTTTAGTTTCCGATACACCACTGGAACTTCAATGAATTCCTTGGACATTCACTTTGACGATGAAACACTGAAATTACATCGGAATTAAATACAAAAGGCACAATGCCGCCTTAAGTACAAGAGTAGAGACTCTTCTTACAGTCGGATCTTTGAGCATTCCCTGTGAGACCAGTAATAGTATCCGATACACCACTGCAGGTTCGGTTTATTCCTTGGACCTTCACATTGACGATCAATCACAGAAATGGCATCGGAATTAAATACAAAAGGCACAATGCCGCCATCAGTACAAGAATAGAGACTCTTCTTAAAGTCGATGCTTTGAGCAGTCCCTGTGAGACCAGTAATAGTATCCGATACACCACTGCAGGTTCAATCTATTCCTTGGACATACACATTGACGATGAAACACAGAAATGGCACCGGAATTAAATACAAAAGGCACAATGCCGATCTAAGTTCAAGAACAGAGACTCTTCTTACAGTCGGTGCTTTCAGCATTCCCTGTGAGACCAGTATTAGTTTCCGATACACCACTGGAGGTTCAATTAATTCCTTGGACATTCACATTGACGATGAAACACTGAAATTACATCGGAATTAAATACAAAAGGCACAATGCCGCCTTAAGTACAAGAATAGAGACTCTTCTTACAGTCGGTGCTTTGAGCATTCCCTGTGAGACCAGAAATAGAATCCGATACACCACTGCAGGTTCAATCTATTCCTTGGACATACACATTGACGATGAAACACAGAAATCGCATGGAATCAAATACAAAAGGCACAATGCCGCCTTAAGTACAAGAATAGAGACTCTTCTTACAGTCGGTGCTTTGAGCATTCCCTGTGAGACCAGAAATAGTATCCGATACACCACTGCAGGTTCAATCTATTCCTTGGACATACACATTGACGATGAAACACAGAAATGGCATCGGAATTAAATACAAAAGGAACAATGCCACCTTAAGTACAAGAATAGATACTCTTCTTACGGTCGGTGGTTTGAGCATTCCCTGTGAGACCAGTATTGGTTTCCGATACACCACTGGAGGTTCAATGAATTCCTTGAACATTCACATTGACGATGAAACACTGAAATTACATGGGAATTAAATACAAAAGGCACAATGCCGCCTTAAGTACAAGAATAGAGACTCTTCTTACAGTCGGTGCTTTGAGCATTCCCTGTGAGACCAGTATTAGTTTCCGCTACACCTCTGCAGGTTCAGTTTATTCCTTGGACCTTCACATTGACGATGAAACACAGAAATTGGATCGGAATTAAATACAAAAGGCACAATGCCTCCTTAAGTACAAGAATAGAGACTCTTCTTACAGTCGGTGCTTTCAGCATTCCCTGTGCGACCAGTATTAGTTTCCGATACACCACTGCAGGTTCAATGTATTCCTTTGACCTTCACATTGACGATGAAACACAGAAATCGCATCGGAATCAAATACAAAAGGCACAATGCCGCCTTAAGTACAAGAAAAGAGACTCTTCTAACAGTCGGTGTTTTGAGCATTCCCTGTGAGACCAGTAATAGTATCCGATACACCACTGCAGGTTCAATCTATTCCTTGGACATACACATTGACGATGAAACACAGAAATAACATCGGAATTAAATACAAAAGGCACAATGCCGCCTTAAGTACAAGAATAGAGACTCTTGTTACAGTCGGTGCTTTGAGCATTCCCTGTGAGACCAGTATTAGTTTCCGATACACCACTGCAGGTTCGATGTATTCCTTGGACCTTCACATTGACGATGAATAACAGAAATCGCATCGGAATCAAATACAAGAGGCACAATGCCGCCTTAAGTACAAGAATAGAGACTCTTCTTACAGTGGTGCTTTGAGCATTCCCTGTGAGACCAGTAATAGAGTCCGATACACCACTGCAGGTTCAATCTATTCCTTGGACATACACATCGACGATGAAACACAGACATGGCATCGGTATTAAATACAAAAGGCACAATGCCGCCTTAACTACAAGAATAGAGACTCTTCTTATCGTCGGTGCTTTGAGCATTCCCTGTGAGACCAGTATTAGTCTCCGATACAGCACTGCAGGTTGAATGTATTCCTTGGACATACAAATTGATGATGAAACACTGAAATTACATCGGATTTAAATACAAAGGGCACAATGACGCCTTAACTACAAGATGAATGAGACTTCTTGGAGTCTGTGCTTTGATCCTTTCCTGTGAGACCAGTATTAGTTTCTGATATACCACTGCAGGTTAAATGTATTCCTTGGACCTTCACATTGACGATGAAACACAGAAATCGCATCGGAATCAAATACAAAAGGCACAATGCCGCCTTAAGTACGAGAATAGAGACTCTTCTTACAGTCGGTGTTTTGAGCATTCCCTTTGAGACCAGAAATAGTATCCGATACACCGCTGCAGGTTCAATCTATTCCTTGGACATACACATTGACGATGAAACACAGAAATCGCATCGGAATCAAATACAAAAGGCACAATGCCGCCTTAAGTACAAGAATAGAGACTCTTCTTACAGTCGGTGCTTTGAGCATTCCCTGTGAGACCTGTAATAGTATCCGATACACCACTGCAAGTTCAATCTATTCCTTGGACATACACATTGACGATGAAACACAGAAATGGCACCGGAATTACATACAAAAGGCACAATGCCGCCTTAAGTACAAGAACAGAGACTCTTCTTACAGTCGGTGCTTTGAGCATTCCCTGTGTGACCAGAAATAGAACCCGATACACCACTACTGGTTCAATCTATTCCTTGGACATACACATTGACGATGAAACACAGAAATGGCATCGGTATTAAATGCAAAAGGAACAATGCCGCCTTAAGTACAAGAATAGATACTCTTCTTACGGTCGGTGGTTTGAGCATTCCCTGTGAGACCAGTATTGGTTTCCGATACACCACTGGAGGTTTAATGAATTCCTTGGACATTCACATTGCCGATGAAAAACTGAAATTACATCGGAATTAAATACAAATGAAACACTGCCGCCTTAAGTACTAGAATAGAGACTCTTCTTACCGTCGGTTGTTTGAGCATTCCCTGTAAGACCAGTATTAGTTTCCGATACACCACTGCAGGTTCAATGGCATTGGAATTAAATCCAAAACGCACAATGCCGCCTTAAGTACAAGAATAGAGACTCTTCTTGCAGTCGGTGGTTTGAGCATTCCCTGAGAGACCAGAATTAGTTTCCGCTACACCTCTGCAGGTTCAGTTTATTCCTTTTACCTTCACATTGACGATGAAACACAGAAATCGCATCGGAATCAAATACAAAAGGCACAATGCCGCCATAAGTACAAGAAAAGAGACTCTTCTTACAGTCGGTGTTTTGAGCATTCCCTGTGAGACCAGTAATAGTATCCGATACACCACTGCAGGTTCAATCTATTCCTTGGACATACACATTGACGATGAAACACAGAAATGGCATCGGAATTAAATACAAATGGCACAATGCCGCATTAAGTACAAGAATAGAGACTCTTGTTACAGTCGGTGCTTTGAGCATTCCCTGTGAGACCAGTATTAGTTTCCGATACACCACTGCAGGTTCAATGTATTCCTTGGACCTTCACATTGACGATGAATAACAGAAATCGTAACGGAATCAAATACAAGAGGCACAATGCCGCCTTAAGTACAAGAATAGAGACTCTTCTTACAGTCGGTGCTTTGAGCATTCCCTGTGAGACCAGTAATAGTATCTGATACACCACTGCAGGTTCAATCTATTCCTTGGACCTTCACATTGACGATGAAACACAGAAATGGCATCGGAATTAAATACAAAAGGCACAATGCCGCCTTAAGTACAAGAATAGAGACTCTACTTACAGTCGGTGCTTTGAGCATTCTCTGTGAGACCAGTATTAGTTTCCGATACACCACTGCAGGTTCAATGTATTCCTTGGACCTTCACATTGACGATGAAACACAGAAATCGCATCGGAATCAAATACAAAAGGCACAATGCCGCCTTAAGTACAAGAATAGAGACTCTTCTTACAGTCGGTGCTTTAAGCAATCCCTGTGAGACCAGTAATAGTATCCCATACACCACTGCAGGTTCAATCTATTCCTTGGACATACACATTGACGATGAAACACTGAAATTACATCGGAATTATATACAAAAGGACAATGCCGCCTTAACTACAAGAATAGAGACTCTTCTTACCGTCGGTGCTTAGAGCATTCCCTGTGAGACCAGTATTAGTTTCCGATACACCACTGCAGGTTGAATGTATTCCTTGGACATACACATTGACGATGAAACACTGAAATTACATCGGAATTAAATACAAAGGGCACAATGACGCCTTAATTACAAGAAGAATGAGACTTCTTGGAGTCTGTGCTTTGATCCTTTCCTGTGAGACCAGTATTAGTTTCCGATATACCACTGCAGGTTAAATGTATTCCTTGGACCTTCACATTGACGATGAAACACAGAAATGGCATCGGAATTAAATACAAAAGGCACAATGCCGCCTTAAGTAGAAGAATAGAGACTCTTCTTACAGTCGGTGCTTTGAGCATTCCCTGTGAGACCAGTATTAGTTTTCGATACACCACTGCAGGTTCAATGTATCCCTTAGACCTTCACATTGACGATGAAACACAGAAATCGCATCGGAATCAAATACAAAAGGCACAATTCCGCCTTAAGTACAAGAATAGAGACTCTTCTTACAGTCGGTGTTTGAGCATTCCCTGTGAGACCAGAAATAGTATCCGATACACCACTGCAGGTTCAATCTATTCCTTGGACATACACATTGACGATGAAACACAGAAATTACATCGGAATTAAATACAAAAGGAACAATGCCGCCTTAAGTACCAGAATAGAGACTCTTCTTACGGTCGGTGGTTTGAGCATTCCCTGTGAGACCAGTATTGGTTTTCGATACAACACTGGAGGTTAAATGAATTCCTTGGACATTCACATTGACAATGAAACACTGAAATTACATCGGAATTAAATACAAAAGGCACAATGCCGCCTTAAGTACAAGAATAGAGACTCTTCTTACAGTCGGTGCTTTGAGCATTCCCTGTGAGACCAGTAACAGTATACGATACACCACTGCAGGTTCAATCTATTCCTTGGACATACACATTGACGATGAAACACAGAAATTACATCGGAATTAAATACAAAAGGAACAATGCCGCCTTATGTACAAGAATAGAGACTCTTCTTACCGACGGTGCTTTGAGCATTCTCTGTGAGACCAGTATTAGTTTCCGATACACCACTGGAACTTCAATGAATTCCTTCGACATTCACTTTGACGATGAAACACTGAAATTACATCGGAATTAAATACAAAAGGCACAATGCCTCCTTAAGTACAAGAGTAGAGACTCATCTTACAGTCGGATCTTTGAGCATTCCCTGTGATACCAGTAATAGTATCCGATACACCACTGCAGGTTCAATCTATTCCTTGGACATACATGTTGACGATGAAACACAGAAATTACATCGGAATTAAATACAAAAGGAACAATGCCGCCTTAAGTACTAGAATAGAGACTCTTCTTACCGTCGGTTGTTTGAGCATTCCCTGTAAGACCAATATTAGTTTCCGATACACCACTGCAGGTTCAATGTATTCCTTGGACCTTCACATTGACGATGAAATACAGAAATGGCATTGGAATTAAATCCAAAACGCACAATGCAGCCTTAAGTACAAGAATAGAGACTCTTCTTACAGTCGGTGGTTTGAGAATTCCCTGAGAGACCAGAATTAGTTTCCGCTACACCTCTGCAGGTTCAGTTTATTCCTTTTACCTTCACATTGACGATGAAACACAGAAATCGCATCGGAATCAAATACAAAAGGCACAATGCCGCCTTAAGTACAAGAAAAGAGACTCTTCTTACAGTCGGTGTTTTGAGCATTCCCTGTGAGACCAGTAATAGTATCCGATACACCACTGCATGTTCAATCTATTCCTTGGACATACACATTGACGATGAAACACAGAAATGGCATCGGAATTAAATACAAAAGGCACAATGCCGCCTTAAGTACAAGAATAGAGACTCTTGTTACAGTCGGTGCTTTGAGCATACCCTGTGAGGCCAGTATTAGTTTCTGATACACCACTGCCGGTTCAATGTATTCCTTGGACTTTCACATTGACCATGAATAACAGAAATCGCATCGGAATCAAATACAAGAGGCACAATGTCGCCTTAAGTACAAGAATAGAGACTCTTCTTACAGTCGGTGCTTTGAGCATTCCCTGTGAGACCAGTAATAGTATCCGATACTCCACTGCAGGTTGAATGTATTCCTTGGACATACACATTGACGATGAAACACAGAAATGGCATCGGAATTAAATACAAAAGGCACAATGCCGCCTTAAGTACAAGAATAGAGACTCTTCTTACAGTCGGTGCTTTGAGCATTCCCTGTGAGACCAGTATTAGTTTCCGATACACCACTGCAGGTTCAATGTATTCCTTGGACCTTCACATTGACGATGAAACTCAGATATGGCATCGGAATTAAATACAAAAGGCACAATGCCGCCTTAAGTACAAGAATAGAGACTCTTCTTACTGTGGGTGCTTTGAGCATTCCCTGTGACACAAGTATTAGTTTCCGATACACCACTGCAGGTTCAATGTATGCCTTGGACCTTCACATTGACGATGAAACACAGAAATTGCATCGGAATTAAATCCAAAACGCACAATGCTGCCTTAAGTACAAGAATAGAGTCTCCTCTTACAGTCGGTGCTTTGAGCATTCCCTGTGAGACCAGTATTAGTTTCCGCTACACCTCTGCAGGTTCAGTTTATTCCTTGGACGTTCACATTGACCATGAAACACAGAAATGGCATCGGAATTAAATACAAAAGGCACAATGCCGCCTTAAGTACAAGAAAAGAGACTCTTCTTACAGTCGGTGTTTTGAGCATTCCCTGTGAGACCAGTAATAGTATCCGATACACCACTGCATGTTCAATCTATTCCTTGGACATACACATTGACGATGAAACACAGAAATGGCATCGGAATTAAATACAAAAGGCACAATGCCGCCTTAAGTACAAGAATAGAGACTCTTGTTACAGTCGGTGCTTTGAGCATTCCCTGTGAGGCCAGTATTAGTTTCCGATACACCACTGCAGGTTCAATGTATTCCTTGGACTTTCACATTGACCATGAATAACAGAAATCGCATCGGAATCAAATACAAGAGGCACAATGTCGCCTTAAGTACATGAATAGAGACTCTTCTTACCGTCGGTGCTTTGAGCATTCCCTGTGAGACCAGTATTAGTTTCCGATACACCACTGCAGGTTGAATGTATTATTTGGACATACACATTGACAATGAAACACTGAAATTACATCGGAATTAAAAACAAAGGGCACAATGACGCCTTAACTACAAGAAGAATGAGACTTCTTGGAGTCTGTGCTTTGATCCTTTCCTGTGAGACCAGTATTAGTTTCCGATATACCACTGCAGGTTAAATGTATTCCTTGGACCTTCACATTGACGATGAAACACAGAAATCGCATCGGAATTAAATACCAAAGGCACAATGCCGCCTTAAGTACAAGAATAGAGACTCTTCTTACCGTCGGTGGTTTGAGCATTCCCTGTGAGACCAGTAATAGTATCCGATACACCACTGCAGGTTCAATCTATTCCTTGGACATACATGTTGACGATGAAACACAGAAATTACATCGGAATTAAATACAAAAGGAACAATGCCGCCTTAAGTACTAGAATAGAGACTCTTCTTACCGTCGGTTGTTTGAGCATTCCCTGTAAGACCAGTATTAGTTTCCGATACACCACTGCAGGTTCAATGTATTCCTAGGACCTTCACATTGACGATGAAAATCAGAAATGGCATTGAAATTAAATCCAAAACGCACAATGCCGCCTTAAGTACAAGAATAGAGACTCTTCTTATAGTCGGTGGTTTGAGCATTCCCTGAGAGACCAGAATTAGTTTCCACTACACCTCTGCAGGTTCAGTTTATTCCTTTTACCTTCACATTGACGATGAAACACAGAAATCGCATCGGAATCAAATAGAAAAGGCACAATGCCGCCTTAAGTACAAGAAAAGAGACTCTTCTTACAGTCGGTGTTTTGAGCATTCCCTGTGAGACCAGTAATAGTATCCGATACACCACTGCAGGTTCAATCTATTCCTTGGACATACATGTTGACGATGAAACACAGAAATTACATCGGAATTAAATACAAAAGGAACAATGCCGCCTTAAGTACTAGAATAGAGACTCTTCTTACCGTCGGTTGTTTGACCATTCCCTGTAAGACCAGTATTAGTTTCCGATACACCACTGCAGGTTCAATGTATTCCTAGGACCTTCACATTGACGATGAAATACAGAAATGGCATTGAAATTAAATCCAAAACGCACAATGCCGCCTTATGTACAAGAATAGAGACTCTTCTTACCGTAGGTGCTTTGAGCATTCTCTGTGAGACCAGTATTAGTTTCCGATACACCACTGGAACTTCAATGAATTCCTTGGACATTCACTTTGACGATGAAACACTGTAATTACATCGGAATTAAATACAAAAGGCACAATGCCGCCTTATGTACAAGAATAGAGACTCTTCTTACCGTCGGTGCTTTGAGCATTCTCTGTGAGACCAGTATTAGTTTCCGATACACCACTGGAACTTCAATGAATTCCTTGGACATTCACTTTGACGATGAAACACTGAAATTACATCGGAATTAAATACAAAAGGCACAATGCCGCCATAAGTACAAGAATAGAGACTCTTCTTACAGTCGGATATTTGAGCATTCCCTGTGAGACCAGTAATAGTATCCGATACACCACTGCAGGTTCAATCTATTCCTTGGACATACATGTTGAGGATGAAACACAGAAATTACATCGGAATTAAATACAAAAGGAACAATACCGCCTTAAGTACTAGAATTGAGACTCTTCTTACCGTCGGTTGTTTGAGCATCCCCTGTAATACCAGTATTAGTTTCCGATACACCACTGCAGGTTCAATGTATTCCTTGGACCTTCACATTCACGATGAATCACAGATATTGCATCGGAATTAAATACAAAAGGCACAATGCCGCCTTAAGTACAAGAATAGAGACTCTTCTTACAGTCGGTGCTTTGAGCATTCCCTGTGAGACCAGTATTAGTTTCCGATACACCACTGCTGGTTCAATGTATTCCTTGGACCTTCACATTGACGATGAAACACAGAAATCGCATCGGAATCAAATACAAAAGGCACAATGCCGCCTTAAGTACAAGAATAGGGACTCTTCTTACAGTCGGTGCTTTATGCATTCCCTGTGAGACCAGTAATAGTATCCGATACACCACTGCAGGTTCAATCTATTCCTTGGACATACACATTGACGATGAAACACAGAAATGGCATCGGAATTAAATACAATGGGCACAATGCCGCCTTAAGTACCAGAATAGAGACTCTTCTTACAGTCGGTGCTTTGAGCGTTCCCTGTGAGACCAGTATTAGTTTCCGATACACCACGGCAGGTTCAATGTATTCCTTGGACCTTCACATTGACGATGAAACACAGAAATCGCATCGGAACCAAATACAAAAGGCACAATGCCGCCTTAAGTACAAGAATACAGACTCTTCTTACAGTCGGTGCTTTGAGCCTTCCCTGTGAGACCAGTAATAGAATCCGATACACCACTGCAGGTTCAATCTATTCCTTGGACATACACATTAACAATGAAACACAGAAATTACATCGGAATTAAATACAAAAGGAACAATGCCGCCTTAAGTACAAGAATAGAGACTCTTCTTACGTTCGGTGGTTTGAGCATTCCCTGTGAGACCAGTATTGGTTTTCGATACACCACTGGAAGTTCAATGAATTCCTTGGACATTCACATTGACGATGAAACACTGAAATTACATCGGAATTAAATACAAAAGGCACAATGCCGCCTTCAGTACAAGAATAGAGACTCTTCTTACAGTCGGTGCTTTGAGCATTCCCTGTGAGACCAGTAACAGTATACGATACACCACTGCAGGTTCAATCTATTCCTTGGACATACACATTGACGATGAAACACAGAAATTACATCGGAATTAAATACAAAAGGAACAATGCCGCCTTAAGTACTAGAATAGAGACTCTTCTTACCGTCGGTTGTTTGAGCATTCCCTGTAAGACCAGTATTAGTTTCCGATACACCACTGCAGGTTCAATGTATTCCTAGGACCTTCACATTGACGATGAAATACAGAAATGGCATTGAAATTAAATCCAAAACGGACAATGCCGCCTTAAGTACAAGAATAGAGACTCTTCTTACAGTCGGTGGTTTGAGCATTCCCTGAGAGACCAGAATTAGTTTCCACTACACCTCTGCAGGTTCAGTTTATTCCTTTTACCTTCACATTGACGATGAAACACAGAAATCGCATCGGAATCAAATAGAAAAGGCACAATGCCGCCTTAAGTACAAGAAAAGAGACTCTTCTTACAGTCGGTGTTTTGAGCATTCCCTGTGAGACCAGTAATAGTATCCGATACACCACTGCAGGTTCAATCTATTCTTTGGACATACACATTGACGATGAAACAAAGAAATGGCAACGGAATTAAATACAAAAGGCACAATGCCGCCTTAAGTACAAGAATAGAGTCTCTTCTTACAGTCGGTGCTTTGAGCATTCGCTGTGAGACCAGTATTAGTTTCCGCTACACCTCTGCAGGTTCAGTTTATTCCTTGGACCTTCACATTGACGATGAAACACAGAAATGGCATCGGAATTAAATACAAAAGGCACAATGCCGCCTTATGTACAAGAATAGAGACTCTACTTACAGTCGGTGCTTTGAGCATTCTCTGTGAGACCAGTATTAGTTTCCGATACACCACTGCAGGTTCAATGTATTCCTTGGACCTTCACACTGACGATGAAACACAGATATCGCATCGGAATCAAATACAAAAGGCACAATGCCGCCTTAAGTACAAGAATAGAGACTCTTCTTACAGTCGGTGCTTTAAGCATTCCCTGTGCGACCAGTAATAGTATCCGATACACCACTGCAGGTTCAATCTATTCCTTGGACATACACATTGACGATGAAACACTGAAATTACATCGGAATTAAATACAAAAGGAACAATGCCGCCTTAACTACAAGAATAGAGACTCCTCTAACCGTCGGTGCTTTGAGCATTCCCTGTGAGACCAGTATTAGTTTCCGATACACCACTGCAGGTTGAATGTATTCCTTAAACATACACATTGACGATGAAACACTGAAATTACATGGGAATTAAATACAAAGGGCACAATGACGCCTTAACTACAAGAAGAATGAGACTTCTTGGAGTCTGTGCTTTGATCCATTCCTGTGAGACCAGTATTAGTTTCCGATATACCACTGCAGGTTAAATGTATTCCTTGGACCTTCACATTGACGATGAAACACAGAAATCGCATCGGAATTAAATATCAAAGGCACAATGCCGCCTTAAATACAAGAATAGAGACTCTTCTTACCGTTGGTACTTTGAGCATTCCCTGTGAGACCAGTATTAGTTTCCGATACACCACTGGAGGTTCAATGAATTCCTTGGACATACACATTGACGATGAAACACTGAAATTACATCGAAATTAAGTACAAAATGCACAATGCCGCCTTAAGTACAAGAATAGAGACTCTTCTTACAATCGGTGCATTGAGCATTCCCTGTGAGACCAGTATTTGTTTCCGATACACCACTGCAGGTTCAATCTATTCCTTGGACATACACATTGACGATGAAACACAGAAATTACATCGGAATTAAATACAAAAGGAACAATGCCGCCTTATGTACAAGAGTAGAGACTCTTCTTACCGTCGGTGCTTTGAGCATTCTCTGTGAGACTAGTATTAGTTTCCGATACACCACTGGATCTTCAATGAATTCCTTCGACATTCACTTTGACGATGAAACACTGAAATTACATCGGAATTAAATACAAAAGGCACAATGCCGCCTTAAGTACAAGAGTAGAGACTCTTCTTACAGTCGGATCTTTGAGCATTCCCTGTGAGACCAGTAATAGTATCCGATACACCACTGCAGGTTCAATCTATTCCTTGGACATACATGTTGACGATGAAACACAGAAATTACATCGGAATTAAATACAAAAGGAACAATGCCGCCTTAAGTACTAGAATAGAGACTCTTCTTACCGTCGGTTGTTTGAGCATTCCCTGTAAGACCAGTATTAGTTTCCGATAAACCACTGCGGGTTCAATGTATTCCTTGGACCTTCACATTGACGATGAAATACAGAAATGGCATTGGAATTAAATCCAAAACGCACAATGCCGCCTTAAGTACAAGAATAGAGACTCTTCTTACAGTCGGTGGTTTGAGCATTCCCTGAGAGACCAGAATTAGTTTCCACTACACCTCTGCAGGTTCAGTTTATTCCTTTTACCTTCACATTGACGATGAAACACAGGAATCGCATCGTAATCAAATACAAAAGGCACAATGCCGCCTTAAGTACAATAAAAGAGACTCTTCTTACAGTCGGTGTTTTGAGCATTCCCTGTGAGACCAGTAATAGTATCCGATACACCACTGCAGCTTCAATCAATTCCTTGGACATACACATTGACGATGAAACAAAGAAATGGCATCGGAATTAAATACAAAAGGCACAATGCCGCCTTAAGTACAAGAATAGAGACTCTTGTTACAGTCGGTGCTTTGAGCAATCCCTGTGAGACCAGTATTAGTTTCCAATACACCACTGCAGGTTCAATGTATTCCTTGGACCTTCACATTGACGATGAATAACAGAAATCGCATCGGAATCAAATACAAGAGGCGCAATGCCGCCTTAAGTACAAGAATAGAGACTCTTCTTACAGTCGGTGCTTTGAGCATTCCCTGTGAGACCAGTAATAGTATCCGATACACCACTGCAGGTTCAATCTATTCCTTGGACATACATATTAACGATGAAACACAGAAATGGCATCGGAATTAAATACAAAAGGCACAATGCCGCCTTAAGTACAAGAATGGAGACTCTTCTTACAGTCGGTGCTTTAAGCATTGCCTGTGAGACCAGTATTAGTTTCCGATACACCACTGCAGGTTCAATGTATTCCTTGGACCTTCACATTGACGATGAAACTCAGAAATGGCATCGGAATTAAATACAAAAGGCATAATGCCGGTTTAAGTACAAGAATAGAGACTCTTCTTACGGTCGGTGGTTTGAGCATTCCCTGTGAGACCAGTATTAGTTTCCGATACACCACTGCAGGTTCAATGTATGCCTTGGACCTTCACATTGACGATGAAACACAGAAATGGCATCGGAATTAAATCCAAAACGCACAATGCTGCCTTAAGTACAAGAATAGAGTCTCTTCTTACAGTCGGTGCTTTGAGCATTCGCTGTGAGACCAGTATTAGTTTCCGCTACACCTCTGCAGGTTCAGTTTATTCCTTGGACCTTCACATTGACGATGAAACACAGAAATGGCATCGGAATTAAATACAAAAGGCACAATGCCGCCTTAAGTACAAGAATAGAGACTCTACTTACAGTCGGTGCTTTGAGCATTCTCTGTGAGACCAGTATTAGTTTCCGATACACCACTGCAGGTTCAATGTATTCCTTGGACCTTCACATTGACGATGAAACACAGAAATCGCATCGGAATCAAATACAAAAGGCACAATGCCGCCTTAAGTACAAGAATAGAGTCTCTTCTTACAGTCGGTGCTTTAAGCATTCCCTGTGCGACCAGTAATAGTATCCGATACACCACTGCAGGTTCAATGTATTCCTTGGACATACACATTGACGATGAAACACTGAAATTACATCGGAATTAAATACAAAAGGAACAATGCCGCCTTAACTACAAGAATAGAGACTCTTCTAACCGTCGGTGCTTTGAGCATTCCCTGTGAGACCAGTATTAGTTTCCGATACACCACTACAGGTTGAATGTATTCCTTGGACATACACATTGACGATGAAACACTGAAATTACATCGCAATTAAATACAATGGGCGCAATGACGCCTTAACTACAAGAAGAATGAGACTTCTTGGAGTCTGTGATTTGATCCTTTCCTGTGAGACCAGTATTAGTTTCCGATATACCACTGCAGGTTAAATGTATTCCTTGGACCTTCACATTGACGATGAAACACAGAAATCGCATCGGAATTAAATCCCAAAGGCACAATGCCGCCTTAAATACAAGAATAGAGACTCTTCTTACCGTTGCTGGTTTGAGCATTCCCTGTGAGACCAGTATTAGTTTCCGATACACCACTGGAGGTTCAATGAATTCCTTGGACATACGCATTGACGATGAAACACTGAAATTACATCGAAATTAAGTACAAAATGCACAATGCCGCCTTAAGTACAAGAATAGAGACTCTTCTTACAGTCGGTGCTTTGAGCATTCCCTGTGAGACCAGTATTAGTTTCCGATACACCACTGCAGGTTCAATCTATTCCTTGGACATACACATTGACGATGAAACACAGAAATGGCATCGGAATTAAATACAAAAAGCACAATGCCACCTTAAGTACAAGAATAGAGACTCTTCTTACAGTCGGTGCTTTGAGCACTCCCTGTGAGACCAGTATCAGTTTCCGATACACCACTGCAGGTTCAATGTATTCCTTGGACCTTCACATTGACGATGAAACACAGAAATCGCATCGGAATCAAATACAAAAGGCACAATGCCGCCTTAAGTACAAGAATAGAGACTCTTCTTACAGTCGGTGCTTTGAGCATTCCCTGTGAGACCAGTAATAGTATCCGATACACCACTGCAGGTTCAAACTATTCCTTGGACATACACATTGACGATGAATCACAGAAATTACATCGGAATTAAATACAAAAGGAACAATGCCCCCATAAGTACAAGAATAGAGACTCTTCTTACGGTCGGTGGTTTGAGCATTCCCTGTGAGACCAGTATTGGCTTTCGATACACCACTGGAGGTTCAATGAATTCCTTGGACATTCACATTGACGATGAAACACTGAAATTACATCGGAATTAAATACAAAAGGCACAATGCCGCCTTAAGTACAAGAATAGTGACTCTTCTTACAGTCGGTGCTTTGAGCATTCCCTGTGAGACCTGTAACAGTATACGATTCACCACTGCAGGTTCAATCTATTCCTTGGACGTACACATTGACGATGAAACACAGAAATTACATCGGAATTAAAAACAAAGGGAACAATGCCGCCTTATGTACAAGAATAGAGACTCTTCTTACCGTCGGTGCTTTGATCATTCTCTGTGAGACCAGTATTAGTTTCCGATACACCACTGGAACTTCAATGAATTCTTTGGACATTCACTTTGACGATGAAACACTGAAATTACATCGGAATTAAGTACAAAAGGCACACTGCCGCCTTAAGTACAAGAATAGAGACTCCTCTTACAGTCGGATCTTTGAGCATTCCCTGTGAGACCAGTAATAGTATCCGATACACCACTGCAGGTTCAATATATTCCTTGGACATACATGTTGGCGATGCAACACAGAAATTACATCGGAATTAAATACAAAAGGAACAATGCCCCCTTAAGTACTAGAATAGAGACTCTTCTTACCGTCGGTTGTTTGAGCATTCCCTGTAAGACCAGTATTAGTTTCCGATACACCACTGCAGGTTCAATGTATTCCTTGGACCTTCACATTGACGATGAAACACAGAAATCGCATCGGAATCAAATACAAAAGGCACAATGCCGTCTTAAGTACAAGAATAGAGACTCGTCTTACAGTCGGTTGCTTTGAGCATTCCCTGTGAGACCAGTAATTGTATCAGCTACACCACTGCAGGTTCAATCTATTCCTTGGACATACACATTGACGATGAATCACAGAAATTGCATCGGAATTAAATACAAAAGGCACAATG
Source organism: Schistocerca serialis cubense (assembly GCF_023864345.2). Lineage (NCBI taxonomy): Eukaryota > Metazoa > Arthropoda > Insecta > Orthoptera > Acrididae > Schistocerca > Schistocerca serialis. The sequence goes on along the minus strand of NC_064643.1, from coordinate 34,545,681 downwards.
CCGCCTTAAGTACAAGAGTAGAGACTCTTCTTACAAACGGTGCTTTGAGCATTCCCTGTAAGACCAGAATTAGATTCCGATACACCACTGCAGGTTCAATGTATTCCTTGGCCCTTCACATTGACGATGAAACACAGTAATGGCATCGGAATTAAATACAAAAGGCACAATGCCGCCATAAGTACAAGAATAGAGACTCTTCTTACAGTCGGTGCTTTGAGCATTCCCTGTGAGACCAGTAATTGTATCAGCTACACCACTGCAGGTTCAATCTATTCCTTGGACATTCACATTGACGATGAATCACAGAAATTGCATCGGAATTAAATACAAAAGGCACAATGCCGCCTTAAGTACAAGAATAGAGACTCTTCTTACAGTCGGTGCTTTGAGCATTGCCTGTGAGACCAGTATTAGTTTCCGATACACCACTGCAGGCTCAATGTATTCCTTGGACCTTCACATTGACGATGAAACACAGAAATCGCATCGGAATCAAATACAAAAGGCACAATGCCGCCTTAAGTACAAGAATAGAGACTCTTCTTACAGTCGGTGATTTGAGCATTCCCTGTGAGACCAGTAATAGTATCCGATACACCACTGCAGGTTCAATCTATTCCTTGGACATACACATTGACGATGAAACACAGAAATGGCATCGGAATTAAATACAAAAGGCACAATGCCGCTTTAAGTACAAGAATAGAGACTCTTCTTACAGTCGGTGCTTTGAGCATTCCCTGTGAGCCCAGTGTTAGTTTCCGATACAGCACAGCAGGTTCAATGTATTCCTTGGACCTTCACATTGACGATGAAACTCAGAAATGGCATCGGAATTAAATACAAAAGGCACAATGCCGCCTTAAATACAAGAATAGAGACTCTTCTTACAGTCGGTGCTTTGAGCATTCCCTGTGAGACCAGTAATAGTATCCGATACACCACTCTAAGTTCAATCTATTCCTTGCACATACACATTGACGATGAAACACAGAAATGGCATCGGAATTAAATCCAAAACGCACAATGCTGCCTTAAGTACAAGAATAGAGACTCTTCTTAAAGTCGGTGCTTGGAGCATTCCCTGTGAGACCAGTATTAGTTTCCGCTACACCTCTGCAGGTTCAGTTTATTCCTTGGACCTTCACATTGACGATGAATCACAGAAATGGCATCGGAATTAAATTCAAAAGGCACAATGCCGCCTTAAGTGCAAGAATAGAGACTCTTCTTACAGTCGGTGCTTTGAGCATTCCCTGTGACACAAGTATTAGTTTCCGACACACCACTGCAGGTTCAATGTATTCCTTGGACCTTCACATTGACGATGAAACACAGAAATGGCATCGGAATTAAATCCAAAACGCACAATGCTGCCTTAAGTACAAGAATAGAGACTCTTCTTACAGTCGGTGCTTTGAGCATTCCCTGTGAGACCAGTATTAGTTTCCGCTACACCTCTGCAGGTTCAGTTTATTCCTTGGACCTTCACATTGACGATGAAACACAGAAATGGCATCGGAATTAAATACAAAAGGCACAATGCCGCCTTAAGTACAAGAATAGAGACTCTACTCACAGTCGGTGCTTTGAGCATTCTCTGTGAGACCAGTATTAGTTTCCGATACACCACTGCAGGTTCAATGTATTCCTTGGACCTTCACATTGACGATGAAACACAGAAATCGCATCGGAATCAAAAACAAAAGGCACAATGCCGCCTTAAGTACAAGAATAGAGACTCTTCTTACAGTCGGTGCTTTATGCATTCCCTGTGAGACCAGTAATAGTATCCGATACACCACTGCAGGTTCAATCTATTCCCTGGACATACACATTGACGATGAAACACTGAAATTACATCGGAATTAAATACAAAAGAAACAATGCCGCCTTAACTACAAGAATAGAGACTCTTCTTACCGTCGGTGCTTTGAGCATTCCCTGTGAGACCAGAATTAGTTTCCGATACACCACTGGATGTTCAATGAATTCCTTGGACATACACATTGACGATGAAGCACTGAAATTACGTCGGAATTAAGTACAAAAGGCACAATGCCGCCTTAAGTACAAGAATAGAGACTCTTCTTACTGTCGGTGCTTTGAGCATTCCCTGTAAGACCAGTATTAGTTTCCGATATACCACTGCAGGTTCAATCTATTCCTTGGACATACACATTGACGATGAAACACAGAAATGGCATCGGAATTAAATACAAAAGGCACAATGAAGCATTAAGTACAAGAATAGAGACTCTTTTTACAGTCGGTGCTTTGAGCATTCCCTGTGAGACCAGTATTCGTTTCCGATACACCACGGCAGGTTCAATGTATTCCTTGAACCTTCACATTGACGATGAAACACAGAAATCGCATCGGAATCAAATACAAAAGGCACAATGCCGCCTTAAGTACAAGAATAGAGACTCTTCTGACAGTCGGTGCTTTGAGCATTCCCTGTGAGACCAGTAATAGTATCCGATACACCACTGCAGGTTCAATCTATTCCTTGGACATACACATTGACGATGAAACACAGAAATTACATCGGAATTAAATACAAAAGGAACAATGCCGCCTTAAGTACAAGAATAGAGACTCTTCTTACGGTCGGTGGTATGAGCATTCCATGTGAGACCAGTATTGGTTTTCGATACACCACTGGAGGTTCAATGAATTCCTTGGACATTCACATTGACGATGAAACACTGAAATTACATCGGAATTAAATACAAAAGGCACAATGCCGCCTTAAGTACAAGAATAGAGTCTCTTCTTACAGTCGGTGCTTTGAGCATTCCCTGTGAGACCAGTAACAGTATACGATACACCACTGCAGGTTCAATCTATTCCTTGGACATACACATTGACGATGAAACACAGAAATTACATCGGAATTAAATACAAAAGGAACAATGCCGCCTTAAGTACAAGAATAGAGACTCTTCTTACCGACGGTGCTTTGAGCATTCTCTGTGAGATCAGTATTAGTTTCCAATACACCACTGGAGGTTCAATGAATTCCTTGGACAATTACTTTGACGATGAAACTTTGAAATTACATCGGAATTAAATACAAAAGGCACAATGCCGCCTTAAGTACAAGAATAGAGACTCTTCCTACACTCGGATCTTTGAGCATTCCCTGTGAGACCAGTAATAGTATCCGATACACCACTGCAGTTTCAATCTATTCCTTGGACATACATATTGACGATGAAACACTGAAATTACATCGGAATTAAATACAAAAGGAACAATGCCGCCTTAAGTACTAGAATAGAGACTCTTCTTACCGTCGGTGCTTTGAGCATTCCCTGTAAACCAGTATTAGTTTCCGATAAACCACTGCAGGTTCAATGTATGCCTTGGACATACACATTGACGATGAAACACAGAAATTACATCGGGATTAAATACAAAAGGAACAATGCCGCCTTAAGTACAAGAATAGAGACTCTTCTTACAGTCGGTGCTTTGAGCTTTCCCTGAGAGACCAGAATTAGTTTCCGCTACACCTCTGCAGGTTCAGTTTATTCCTTTTACCTTCACATTGACGATGAAACACAGTAATGGCATCGGAATTAAATACAAAAGGCACAATGCCGCCATAAGTACAAGAATAGAGACTCTTCTTACAGTCGGTGCTTTCAGCATTCCCTGTTTGACCAGTATTAGTTTCCGATACACCACTGCAGGTTCAATGTATTCCTTGGACATTCACATTGACGATGAAACACAGAAATCGCATCGGACTTAAACACAAAAGGCACAATGCCGCCTTAAGTACAAGAATAGAGACTCTTCTTGCAATCGGTGCTTTGAGCATTCCCTGTAAGACCAGTAATTGTATCCGATACACCACTCCAGGTTCAATCTATTCCTTGGACATACACATTGACGATGAATGACAGAAATTGCATCGGAATTAAATACAAAAGGCACAATGCCGCCTTAAGTACAAGAATAGAGACTCTTCTTACAGTCGGTGGTTTGAGCATTCCCTGTGAGACCAGTATTAGTTTCCGATACACCACTGCAGGTTCAATGTATTCCTTGGACCTTCACATTGACGATGAAACACAGAAATCGCATCGGAATCAAATACAAAAGGCACAATGCCGCCTTAAGTACAAGAATAGAGACTCTTCTTACCGTTGGTGCTTTGAGCATTTTCTGTGAGACCAGTATTAGTTTCCGATACACCACTGGAACTTCAATGAATTCCTTGGACACTCACTTTGACGATGAAACACTGAAATTACATCGGAATTAAATACAAAAGGCACAATGCCGCCTTAAGTACAAGAATAGAGACTCTTCTTACAGTCGGATCTTTGAGCATTCCCTGTGAGACCAGTAATAGTATCCGATACACCACTGCAGGTTCAATCTATTCCTTGGACATGCATATTGACGATGAAACACAGAAATTACATCGGAATTAAATACAAAAGGAACAATGCCGCCTTAAGTACTAGAATAGAGACTCTTCTTACCGTCAGTTGTTTGAGCATTCCCTGTAAGACCAGAATTAGTTTCCGATACACCACTGCAGGTTCAATGTATTCCTTGGACCTTCACATTGACGATGAAACCCAGAAATGGCATTGGAATTAAATCCAAAACGCACAATGCCGCCTTAAGTACAAGAATAGAGACTCTTCTTACAGTCGGTGGTTTGAGCATTCCCTGAGAGACCAGAATTAGTTTCCGCTACACCTCTGCAGGTTCAGTTTATTCCTTTTACCTTCACATTGACGATGAAACACAGTAATGGCATCGGAATTAAATACAAAAGGCACAATGCCGCACATAAGTACAAGAATAGAGACTCTTCTTACAGTCGGTGCTTTGAGCATTCCCTGTGAGATCAGTTATTGTATCAGCTACACCACTGCAGGTTCAATCTATTCCTTGGACATACACATTGACGATGAATCACAGAAATTGCATCGGAATTAAGTACAAAAGGCACAATGCCGCCTTAAGTACAAGAATAGAGACTCTTCTTACAGTCGGTGCTTTGAGCATTCCCTGTGAGACCAGTAATAGTATCCGATACACCACTGCAGGTTCAATCTATTCCTTGGACATACACATTGACGATGAAACACAGAAATGGCATCGGAATTAAATACAAAAGGCACAATGCCGCCTTAAGTACAAGAATAGAGACTCCACTTACAGTCGGTGCTTTGAGCATTCCCTGTGAGACCAGTAATAGTATCCGATACACCACTGCAGGTTCAATCTATTCCTTGGACATACACATTGACGATGAAACACAGAAATTACATCGGAATTAAATACAAAAGGAACAATGCCGCCTTAAGTACAAGAATAGAGACTCTTCTTACGGTCGGTGGTATGAGCATTCCATGTGAGACCAGTATTGGTTTTCGATACACCACTGGAGGTTCAATGAATTGATTGGACATTCACATTGACGATGAAACACTGAAATTACATCGGAATTAAATACAAAAGGCACAATGCCGCCTTAAGTACAAGAATAGAGACTCTTCTTACAGTCGGTGCTTTGAGCATTCCCTGTGAGACCAGTAACAGTATACGATACACCACTGCAGGTTCAATCTATTCCTTGGACATACACATTGACGATGAAACACAGAAATTACATCGGAATTAAATACAAAAGGAACAATGCCGCCTTAAGTACAAGAATAGAGACTCTTCTTACCGTCGGTGCTTTGAGCATTCTCTGTGAGATCAGTATTAGTTTCCGATACACCACTGGAGGTTCAATGAATTCCTTGGACAATTACTTTGACGATGAAACTTTGAAATTACATCGGAATTAAATACAAAAGGCACAATGCCGCCCTAAGTACAAGAATAGAGACTCTTCCTACACTCGGATCTTTGAGCATTCCCTGTGAGACCAGTAATAGTATCCGATACACCACTGCAGTTTCAATCTATTCCTTGGACATACATATTGACGATGAAACACAGAAATTACATCGGAATTAAATACAAAAGGAACAATGCCGCCTTAAGTACTAGAATAGAGACTCTTCTTACCGTCGGTGCTTTGAGCATTCCCTGTAAACCAGTATTAGTTTCCGATAAACCACTGCAGGTTCAATGTATTCCTTGGACATACACATTGACGATGAAACACAGAAATTACATCGGGATTAAATACAAAAGGAACAATGCCGCCTTAAGTACAAGAATAGAGACTCTTCTTACAGTCGGTGCTTTGAGCTTTCCCTGAGAGACCAGAATTAGTTTCCGCTAAACCTCTGCAGGTTCAGTTTATTCCTTTTATCTTCACATTGACGATGAAACACAGTAATGGCATCGGAATTAAATACAAAAGGCACAATGCCGCCATAAGTACAAGAATAGAGACTCTTCTTACCGTTGGTGCTTTGAGCATTTTCTGTGAGACCAGTATTAGTTTCCGATACACCACTGGAACTTCAATGAATTCCTTGGACACTCACTTTGACGATGAAACACTGAAATTACATCGGAATTAAATACAAAAGGCACAATGCCGCCTTAAGTACAAGAATAGAGACTCTTCTTACAGTCGGATCTTTGAGCATTCCCTGTGAGACCAGTAATAGTATCCGATACACCACTGCAGGTTCAATCTATTCCTTGGACATGCATATTGACGATGAAACACAGAAATTACATCGGAATTAAATACAAAAGGAACAATGCCGCCTTAAGTACTAGAATAGAGACTCTTCTTACCGTCAGTTGTTTGAGCATTCCCTGTAAGACCAGAATTAGTTTCCGATACACCACTGCAGGTTCAATGTATTCCTTGGACCTTCACATTGACGATGAAACCCAGAAATGGCATTGGAATTAAATCCAAAACGCACAATGCCGCCTTAAGTACAAGAATAGAGACTCTTCTTACAGTCAGTGGTTTGAGCATTCCCTGAGAGACCAGAATTAGTTTCCGCTACACCTCTGCAGGTTCAGTTTATTCCTTTTACCTTCACATTGACGATGAAACACAGTTATGGCATCGGAATTAAATACAAAAGGCACAATGCCGCACATAAGTACAAGAATAGAGACTCTTCTTACAGTCGGTGCTTTGAGCATTCCCTGTGAGATCAGTTATTGTATCAGCTACACCACTGCAGGTTCAATCTATTCCTTGGACATACACATTGACGATGAATCACAGAAATTGCATCGGAATTAAATACAAAAGGCACAATGCCGCCTTAAGTACAAGAATAGAGACTCTTCTTACAGTCGGTGCTTTGAGCATTCCCTGTGAGACCAGTATTAGTTTCCGATACACCACTGCTGGTTCAATGTATTCCTTGGACCTTCACATTGACGATGAAACTCAGATATGGCATCGGAATTAAATAAAAAAGGCACAATGCCGCCTTAAGTACAAGAATAGAGACTCTTCTTACAGTCGGTGCTTTGAGCATTCCCTGTGAGACCAGTAATAGTATCCGATACACCACTGCAGGTTCAATCTATTCCTTGGACATACACATTGACGATGAAACACAGAAATGGCATCGGAATTAAATACAAAAGGCACAATGCCGCCTTAAGTACAAGAATAGAGACTCCACTTACAGTCGGTGCTTTGAGCATTCCCTGTGAGACCAGTAATAGTATCCGATACACCACTGCAGGTTCAATCTATTCCTTGGACATACACATTGACGATGAAACACAGAAATTACATCGGAATTAAATACAAAAGGAACAATGCCGCCTTAAGTACAAGAATAGAGACTCTTCTTACGGTCGGTGGTATGAGCATTCCATGTGAGACCAGTATTGGTTTTCGATACACCACTGGAGGTTCAATGAATTCCTTGGACATTCACATTGACGATGAAACACTGAAATTACATCGGAATTAAATACAAAAGGCACAATGCCGCCTTAAGAACAAGAATAGAGACTCTTCTTACAGTCGGTGCTTTGAGCATTCCCTGTGAGACCAGTAACAGTATACGATACACCACTGCAGGTTCAATCTATTCCTTGGACATACACATTGACGATGAAACACAGAAATTACATCGGAATTAAATACAAAAGGAACAATGCCGCCTTAAGTACAAGAATAGAGACTCTTCTTACCGTCGGTGCTTTGAGCATTCTCTGTGAGATCAGTATTAGTTTCCGATACACCACTGGATGTTCAATGAATTCCTTGGACAATTACTTTGACGATGAAACTTTGAAATTACATCGGAATTAAATACAAAAGGCACAATGCCGCCTTAAGTACAAGAATAGAGACTCTTCCTACACTCGGATCTTTGAGCATTCCCTGTGAGACCAGTAATAGTATCCGATACACCACTGCAGTTTCAATCTATTCCTTGGACATACATATTGACGATGAAACACTGAAATTACATCGGAATTAAATACAAAAGGAACAATGCCGCCTTAAGTACTAGAATAGAGACTCTTCTTACCGTCGGTGCTTTGAGCATTCCCTGTAAACCAGTATTAGTTTCCGATAAACCACTGCAGGTTCAATGTATTCCTTGGACATACACATTGACGATGAAACACAGAAATTACATCGGGATTAAATACAAAAGGAACAATGCCGCCTTAAGTACAAGAATAGAGACTCTTCTTACAGTCGGTGCTTTGAGCTTTCCCTGAGAGACCAGAATTAGTTTCCGCTAAACCTCTGCAGGTTCAGTTTATTCCTTTTATCTTCACATTGACGATGAAACACAGTAATGGCATCGGAATTAAATACAAAAGGCACAATGCCGCCATAAGTACAAGAATAGAGACTCTTCTTACAGTCGGTGCTTTCAGCATTCCCTGTGCGACCAGTATTAGTTTCCGATACACCACTGCAGGTTCAATGTATTCCTTGGACCTTCACATTGACGATGAAACACAGAAATCGCATCGGACTTAAACACAAAAGGCACAATGCCGCCCTAAGTACAAGAATAGAGACTCTTCTTACAGTCGGTGCTTTGAGCATTCCCTGTAAGACCAGTAATTGTATCCGATACACCACTGCAGGTTCAATCTATTCCTTGGACATACACATTGACGATGAATCACAGAAATTGCATCGGAATTAAATACAAAAGGCACAATGCCGCCTTAAGTACAAGAATAGAGACTCTTCTTACAGTCGGTGGTTTGAGCATTCCCTGTGAGACCAGTATTAATTTCCGATACACCACTGCAGGTTCAATGTATTCCTTGGACCTTCACATTGACGATGAAACACAGAAATCGCATCGGAATCAAATACAAAAGGCACAATGCCGCCTTAAGTACAAGAATAGAGACTCTTCTTACCGTCGGTGCTTTGAGCATTCTCTGTGAGACCAGTTTTAGTTTCCGATACACCACTGGAACTTCAATGAATTTCTTGGACATTCACTTTGACGATGAAACACTGAAATTACATCGGAATTAAATACAAAAGGCACAATGCCGCCTTAAGTACAAGAATAGAGACTCTTCTTACAGTCGTATCTTTGAGCATTCCCTGTGAGACCAGTAATAGTATCCGATACACCACTGCAGGTTCAATCTATTCCTTGGACATGCATATTGACGATGAAACACAGAAATTACATCGGAATTAAATACAAGAGGAACAATGCCGCCTTAAGTACTAGAATAGAGACTCTTCTTACCGGCAGTTGTTTGAGCATTCCCTGTAAGACCAGAATTAGTTTCCGATACACCACTGCAGGTTCAATGTATTCCTTGGACCTTCACATTGACGATGGAACCCAGAAATTGCATTGGAATTAAATCCAAAACGCAAAATGCCGCCTTAAGTACAAGAATAGAGACTCTTCTTACAGTCGGTGGTTTGAGCATTCCCTGAGAGACCAGAATTAGTTTCCGCTACACCTCTGCAGGTTCAGTTTATTCCTTTTACCTTCACATTGACGATGAAACACAGTAATGGCATCGGAATTAAATACAAAAGGCACAATGCCGCCATAAGTACAAGAATAGAGACTCTTCTTACAGTCGGTGCTTTGAGCATTCCCTGTGAGACCAGTTATTCTATCAGCTACACCACTGCAGGTTCAATCTATTGATTGGACATACACATTGACGATGAATCACAGAAATTGCATCGGAATTAAATACAAAAGGCACAATGCCGCCTTAAGTACAAGCATAGAGACTCTTCTTACAGTCGGTGCTTTGAGCATTCCCTGTGAGACCAGTATTAGTTTCCGATACACCACTGCTGGTTCAATGTATTCCTTGGACCTTCACATTGACGATGAAACTCAGAAATGGCATCGGAATTAAATACAAAAGGCACAATGCCGCCTTAAGTACAAGAATAGAGACTCTTCTTACAGTCGGTGCTTTGAGCATTCCCTGTGAGACCAGTAATAGTATCCGATACACCACTGCAGGTTCAATCTATTCCTTGGACATACACATTGACGGTGAAACACAGAAATGGCATCGGAATTAAATCCAAAACGCACAATGCCGCCTTAAGTACAAGAATAGAGACTCTTCTTAAAGTCGGTGCTTTGAGCATTCCCTGTGAGACCAGTATTAGTTTCCGCTACACCTCTGCAGGTTCAGTTTATTCCTTGGACCTTCACATTGACGATGAAACACAGAAATGGCATCGGAATTAAATTCAAAAGGCACAATGCCGCCTTAAGTACAAGAATAGAGACTCTACTTACAGTCGGTGCTTTGAGCATTCTCTGTGAGACCAGTATTAGTTTCCGATACACCACTGCAGGTTCAATGTATTCCTTGGACCTTCACATTGACGATGAAACACAGAAATCGCATCGGAATCAAATACAAAAAGCACAATGCCGCCTTAAGTACAAGAATAGAGACTCTTCTTACAGTCGGTGCCTTAAGCATTCCCTGTGAGACCAGTAATAGTATCCGATACACCACTGCAGGTTCAATCTATTCCTTGGACATACACATTGACGATGAAACACTGAAATTACATCGGAATTAAATACAAAAGAAACAATGCCGCCTTAACTACAAGAATAGAGACTCTTCTTACCGTCGGTGATTTGAGCATTCCATGTGAGACCAGTTATTCTATCAGCTACACCACCGCAGGTTGAATGTATTCCTTGGACATACACATTGACGATGAAACACTGAAATTACATCGGAATTAAATACAAAGGGCACAATGACGCCTTAAGTACAAGAAGAATGAGACTTCTTGGAGTCTGTGCTTTGATCCTTTCCTGTGAGACCAGTATTAGTTTCCGATATACCACTGCAGGTTAAATGTATTCCTTGGACCTTCACATTGACGATGAAACACAGAAATCGCATCGGAATTAAATACCAAAGGCACAATGCCGCCTTAAGTAGAAGAATAGAGACTCTTCTTACCGTCGGTGCTTTGAGCGTTCCCTGTGAGACCAGAATTAGTTTCTGATACACCACTGGATGTTCAATGAATTCCTTGGACATACACATTGACGATGAAACACTGAAATTACGTCGGAATTGAGTACAAAAGGCACAATGCCGCCTTAAGTACAAGAATAGAGACTCTTCTTACAGTCGGTGCTTTGAGCATTCCCTGTGAGACCAGTATTACTTTCCGATACACCACTGCAGGTTCAATCTATTCCTTGGACATACACATTGACGATGAAACACAGAAATGGCATCGGAATTAAATACAAAAGGCACAATGCCGCATTTAGTACAAGAATAGAGACTCTTCTTACAGTCGGTGCTTTGAGCATTCCCTGTGAGACCAGTATTCGTTTCCGATACACCACTGCAGGTTCAATGTATTCCTTGGACCTTCACATTGACGATGAAACACAGAAATCGCATCGGAATCAAATACAAAAGGCACAATGCCGCCTTAAGTACAAGAATAGAGACTCTTCTTACAGTCGGTGCTTTGAGCATTCCCTGTGAGACCAGTAACAGTATATGATACACCACTGCAGGTTCAATCTATTCCTTGGACATACACATTGACGATGAAACACAGAAATTACATCGGAATTAAATACAAAAGGAACAATGCCGCCTTAAGTACAAGAATAGAGACTCTTCTTACAGTCGGTGCTTTGAGCTTTCCCTGAGAGACCAGAATTAGATTCCGCTACATCTCTGCAGGTTCAGTTTATTCCTTTTACCTTCACATTGACGATGAAACACAGTAATGGCATCGGAATTAAATACAAAAGGCACAATGCCGCCATAAGTACAAGAATAGAGACTCTTCTTACAGTCGGTGCTTTCAGCATTTCCTGTGCGACCAGTATTAGTTTCCGATACACCACTGCAGGTTCAATGTATTCCTTGGACCTTCACATTGACGATGAAACACAGAAATCGCATCGGACTCAAACACAAAAGGCACAATGCCGCCTTAAGTACAAGAATAGAGACTCTTCTTACAGTCGGTGCTTTGAGCATTCCCTGTGAGAACAGTAATTGTATCCGATACACCACTCCAGGTTCAATCTATTCCTTGGACATACACATTGACGATGAATCACAGAAATTGCATCGGAATTAAATACAAAAGGCACAATGCCGCCTTAAGTACAAGAATAGAGACTCTTCTTACAGTCGGTGGTTTGAGCATTCCCTGTGAGACCAGTATTAGTTTCCGATACACCACTGCAGGTTCAATGTATTCCTTGGACCTTCACATTGACGATGAAACACAGAAATCGCATCGGAATCAAATACAAAAGGCACAATGCCGCCTTAAGAACAAGAATAGAGACTCTTCTTACAATCGCTGATTTGAGCATTCCCTGTGAGACCAGTAATAGTATCCGATACACCACTGCAGGTTCAATCTATTCCTTGGATATACACATTGACGATGAAACACAGAAATGGCATCGGAATTAAATACAAAAGGCACAATGCCGCCGTAAGTACAAGAATAGACACTGTTCTTACAGTCGGTGCTTTGAGCATTCCCTGTGAGACCAGTATTAGTTTCCGATACACCACTGCAGGTTCAGTTTATTCCTTGGACCTTCACATTGACGATGAAACACAGAAATGGCATCGGAATTAAATTCAAAACGCACAATGCCGCCTTAAGTACAAGAATAGAGACTCTCCTTACAGTCGGTGCTTTGAGCATTCCCTGTGAGACCAGTAATAGTATCCGATACACCACTGCAGGTTCAATCTATTCCTTGGACATACACATTGACGATGAAACACAGAAATGGCATCGGAATTAAATACAAAAGGCACAATGACGCCTTAAGTACAAGAATAGAGACTCTACTTACAGTCGGTGCTTTGAGCATTCCCTGTGAGACCAGTATTAGATTCCGATACACCTCTGCAGGTTCAGTTTATTCCTTGGACCTTCACATTGACGATGAAACACAGAAATGGCATCGGAATTAAATACAAAAGGCACAATGCCGCCTTAAGTACAAGAATAGAGACTCTTCTTACAGTCGGTGCTTTGAGCATTCCCTGTGAGACCAGTATTAGTTTCCGCTACACCTCTGCAGGTTCAGTTTATTCCTTGGACCTTCACATTGGCGATGAAACACAGAAATGGCATCGGAATTAAATACAAAAGGCACAATGCCGCCTTAAGTACAAGAATAGAGACTCTTCTTAAAGTCAGTGCTTTGAGCATTCCCTGTGAGACCAGTATTAGTTTCCGATACACCACTGCAGGTTCAATGTATTCCTTGGACCTTCACATTGACGACGAAACACAGAAATCGCATCGGAAACAAATCCAAAACGCACAATGCCGCCTTAAGTACAAGAATACAGACTCTACTTACAGTCGGTGCTTTGAGCATTCCCTGTGAGACCAGTATTAGTTTCCGATACACCACTGCAGGTTCAATGTATTCCTTGGACCTACACATTGACGATGAAACACCGGAATCGCATCGGAATCAAATACAAAAGGCACAATGCCGCCTTAAGAACAAGAATAGAGACTCTTCTTACAGTCGGTGCTTTGAGCATTCCCTGTGAGACAAGTAATAGTATCCGATACACCACTTCAGGTTCAATCTATTCCTTGGACATACACATTGACGATGAAACACTGAAATAACCACGGAAATAAATACAAAAGGAACAATGCCGCCTTAAGTACAAGAATAGAGGCTCTTCCTACCGTCGGTGCTTTGGGCATTCCCTGTGAGACCAGTATTAGTTTCCGATACACCACTGCAGGTTCAATGTATTCATTGGACATACACATTGACGATGAAACACTGAAATCACATCGGAATTAAATACAAAGGGGCACAATGACGCCTTAACTACAAGAAGAATGAGACTTCTTAGAGTCTGTGCTTTGATCCTTTCTTGTGAGACCAGTATTAGTTTCCGATATCCCACTGCAGGTTAAATGTATTCCATGGTCCTTCACATTGACGATGAAACACAGAAATCGCATCGGAATTACATACAAAAGGCACAATGGCGCTCTAAGTACAAGAATGGAGACTCATCTTACAATCGGTGCTTCGAGCATTCCCTGAGAGACCAGTATTAATTTCCGGTACACCACTGCAGGTTCAATGTATTCCTTGGACTTTCACATTGACGATAAAACACAGAAATAGCATCGGAATTAAATACCAAAAGGCACAATGCCGCTTTAAGTACAAGAATAGAGACTCTTCTTACCGTCGGTGCTTTGAGCATTCCCTGTGAGACCAGTATTAGTTTCCGATACACCACTGGAAGTTCAATGAATTCCTTGGACATACACATTGACGATGAAACACTGAAATTAGATCGGAATTATATACATAAGGCAAAATGCCGCCATAAGTGCAAGAAGAGTGAGACTTCTTAGAGTCTGTGTTTTGATCCTTTCCTGTGCGACCCGTATTAGTTTTCGATACGCCACTGCAGGTTCAATGTATTCCTTGGACCTTCAAATTGACGATGATAAACATAATTCGCAACCGAATTAAATGCAAAAGGCACAATGCCGCCTTAAGTACAAGAAAACAGACTCTACTTACAGTCGGTGCTTTGAGCATTCCCTGTGAGACCAGTATTAGTTTCCGATACACCACTGCAGGTTCAATGTATTCATTGGACCTTCACATTGACGATGAAACACAGAAATGGCATCGGAATTAAATGCAATAGGCACAATGCCGCCTTAAGTACAAGAATAGAGACACTTCTTACAGTCGGTGCTTTGAACATTCCCTGTGAGACCAGTAATAGTATCCGATACACCACTGCAGGTTCAATCTATTCCTTGGACATACACATTGACGATGAAACACAGAAATGGCATCGGAATTAAATACAAATGCTCAATGCCGCCTTAAGTACAAGAATAGAGACTCTTCTTACAGTCGGTGCTTTGAGCATTCCCTGTGAGACCAGTATTAGTTTCCGATACACCACTGCAGGTTCAATGTATTCCTTGGACCTTCACATTGACGATGAAACACAGAAATCGCATCGGAATCAAATACAAAAGGCACAATGCCGCCTTAAGTACAAGAATAGAGACTCTTCTTACAGTCGGTGTTTGAGCGTTCCCTGAGAGACCAGTAATAGTATCCGATACACCACTGCAGGTTCAATCTACTCCTTGGACATACACATTGATGATGAAACACAGAAATGGCATCGGAATTAAATACAATAGGCACAATGCCGCCTTAAGTACAAGAATAGAGACTCTTCTTACAGTCGGTGCTTTGAGCATTCCCTGTGAGACCAGTATTAGTTTCCGATACACCACTGCAGGTTCAATGTATTCCTTGGACCGTCACATTGACGATGAAACACAGAAATGGCATCGGAATTAAATACAAAAGGCACTATGCCGCCTTAAGTACAAGAATAGAGACTCTTCTTACAGTCGGTGCTTTGACCATTCTCTGTGAGACCAGTATTAGTTTCCGATACACAACCGCAGGTTCAATCTATTCCTTGGACATACACATTGACGATGAATCACAGAAATTACATCGGAATTAAATACAAAAGGAACAATGCCGCCTTAAGTACAAGAATAGAGACTCTTCTTACAGTCGGTGCTTTGAGCATTCCCTGTGAGACCAGTATTAGTTTCCGCTACACCTCTGCAGGTTCAGTATATTCCTTGGACCTTCACATTGACGTTGAAACACAGAAATGGCATCGGAATTAAATACAAAAGGCACAATGCCGCCTTAAGTACAAGAATACAGACTCTGCTTACAGTCGGTGCTTTGAGCATTCCCTGAGAGACCAGTATTAGTTTCCGATACACCACTGCAGGTTCAATGTATTCCTTGGACCTTCACATTGACGATGAAACACAGGAATCGCATCGGAATCAAATACAAAAGGCACAATGCCGCCTTAAGTACAAGAATAGAGACTCTTCTTACAGTCGGTGGTTTGAGCACTCCCTGTGAGACAAGTAATAGTATCCGATACAGCACTGCAGGTTCAATCTGTTCCTTGGACATACACATTGACGATGAAACACTGAAATTACATCGGAATTAAATACAAAAGGAACAATGCCACCTTAAGTACAAGAATAGACACTCTTCTTACCGTCGGTGCTTTGGGCATTCCCTATGAGACCAATATTAGTTTCCGATACACCACTGCAGGTTCAATGTATTCCTTGGACATACACATTGGCGATGAAACACTGAAATCACATCGGAATTAAATACAAAGGGCACAATGAGGCCTTAACTACAAGAAGAATGAGACTTCTTAGAGTCTGTGATTTGATCCTTTCCTGTGAGACCAGTATTAGTTTCCGATATACCACTGCAGGTTAAATGTATTCCATGGTCCTTCAAATTGACGATGAAACACTGAAATCGCATCGGAATTACATACAAAAGGCACAATGGAGCTCTAAGTACAAGAATGGAGACTCATCTTACAATCGGTGCTTCGAGCATTCCCTGAGAGACCAGTATTAATTTCCGATACACCACTGCAGTTTCAATGTATTCCTTGGACCTTCACATTGACGATAAAACACAGAAATCTTATCGGAATTAAATACCAAAAGGCACAATGCCGCCTTAATTTCAAGAATAGAGACTCTTCTTACCGTCGGTGCTTTGAGCATTCCCTGTGAGACCAGTATTAGTTTCCGATACACCACTGGAGGTTCAATGAATTCCTTGGACATACACATTGACGATGAAACACTAAAATTACATCGGAAATAAGTACAAAAGGCACAATGCCGCCTTAAGTACAAGAATAGAGACTCTTCTTACAGTCGGTGCTTCGAGCATTCCCTGTGAGACCAGTATTAGTTTCCGATACACCACTGCAGGTTCAATGTATTCCTTGGACCTTCACATTGACGATAAAACACAGAAATCTAATCGGAATTAAATACCAAAAGGCACAATGCCGCCTTAATTTCAAGAATAGAGACTCTTCTTACCGTCGGTGCTTTGAGCATTCCCTGTGAGACCAGTATTAGTTTCCGATACACCACTGCAGGTTCAATGTGTTCCTTGGACCTTCACATTGACAATGAATCACAGAAATCGCATCGGAATCAAATGCAAAAGGCACAATGCCGCCTTAAGTACAAGAATAGAGACTCTTCTTACAGTCGGTGCTTTGAGCATTCCCTGTGAGACCAGTAATAGTATCCGATACACCACTGCAGGTTCAATCTATTCCTTGGACATACATATTGGCGATGAAACACAGAAATGGCATCGGAATTAAATACAAAAGGCACAATGCCGAATTAAGTACAATAATAGAGACTCTTCTTACAATCGGTGCTTTGAACATTCCCTGTGAGACCAGTATTAGTTTCCGATACACCACTGCAGGTTCAATGTATTCCTTGGACCTTCGCATTGACGATGAAACACAGAAATGGAATCGGAATTAAATACAAAAGGCACAATGCCCCCTTAAGTACAAGAATAGAGACTCTTCTTACAGTCGGTGCTTTGAGCACTCCCTGGGACACCAGTATTAGTTTCCGATACACCACTGCAGGTTCAATGTATTCCTTGGACCTTCACATTGACGATGGAACACAGAAATGGCATCGGAATTAAATCCAATACGCACAATGCCGCCTAAGTACAAGAATAGAGACTCTTCTTACAGTCGGTGCTTTGAGCATTCCCTGTGAGACCAGTATTAGTTTCCGCTACACCACTGCAGGTTCAATGTATTCCTTGGACCTTCACATTGACTATGAATCACAGAAATCGCATCGGAATTAAATCCAAAACGCACAGTGCCGCCTTAAGTACAAGAATACTGACTCTTCTTACAGTCGGTGCTTTGAGCATTCCCTGTGAGACCAGTAATAGTATCCGATACACCACTGCAGGTTCAATCTACTCCTTGGACCTTCGCACTGACGATGAAACACAGTAATCGCATCGGAATTAAATACCAAAGGCACAATGCCGCCTTATGTACAAGAGTAGAGCCTCTTCTTACCTTCGGTGCTTTGAGCATTCCCTGTGAGACCAGTATTAGTTTCCGATAACCACTGCAGGTTCAATGTATTCCTTGGACATACACATTGCAGATGAAACACTGAAATTACATCGGAATTATATACAAAAGGCATAATGCCGCCATAAGTGCAAGATGAGTGAGACTTCTTAGAGTCTGTGTTTTGATCCTTTCCTGTGCGACCCGTATTAGTTTCCGATACACCTCTGCAGGTTCAAAGTATTCCATGGACCTTCACATTGACGATGAAACACAGAAATCGATCGGGAATTAAATACAAAAGGCACAATGCCGCCTTAAGTTCAAGAATAGAGACTCTTCTTACAGTCGGTGCTTTGAGCATTCCCTGTGAGACCAGTATTAGTTTCCGATACACCACTGCAGGTTCAATGTATTCTTTGGTCCTTCACATTGACGATTATACACAGAAATCGCATCGGAATTAAATACAAAAGGCACAATGCCAACTTAAGTACAAGAATCGAGACTCTTCTTACAGTCGGTGCTTTGAGAATTCCCTGTGAGACCAGTATTAGTTTCCGGTACGCCACTGCAGGTTCAGTGTGTTCCTTGGACTTTCACATCGACGATGAAACACAGAAATGGCATCGGAATTAAATACAAGGGGCACAATGCCCCCTTATGCACAAGAATAGACACTCTTCTTACAGTCGGTGCTTTGAGCATTCCCTGTGAGACCAGTATTAGTTTCCGATACACCACTGCAGGTTCAATGTATTCATTGGACCTTCACATTGACGATGAAACACAGAAATGGCATCGGAATTAAATGCAATAGGCACAATGCCGCCTTAAGTACAAGAATAGAGACACTTCTTACAGTCGGTGCTTTGAACATTCCCTGTGAGACCAGTAATAGTATCCGATACACCACTGCAGGTTCAATCTATTCCTTGGACATACACATTGACGATGAAACACAGAAATGGCATCGGAATTAAATACAAATGCTCAATGCCGCCTTAAGTACAAGAATAGAGACTCTTCTTACAGTCGGTGCTTTGAGCATTCCCTGTGAGACCAGTATTAGTTTCCGATACACCACTGCAGGTTCAATGTATTCCTTGGACCTTCACATTGACGATGAAACACAGAAATCGCATCGGAATCAAATACAAAAGGCACAATGCCGCCTTAAGTACAAGAATAGAGACTCTTCTTACAGTCGGTGTTTGAGCGTTCCCTGAGAGACCAGTAATAGTATCCGATACACCACTGCAGGTTCAATCTATTCCTTGGACATACACATTGATGATGAAACACAGAAATGGCATCGGAATTAAATACAATAGGCACAATGCCGCCTTAAGTACAAGAATAGAGACTCTTCTTACAGTCGGTGCTTTGAGCATTCCCTGTGAGACCAGTATTAGTTTCCGATACACCACTGCAGGTTCAATGTATTCCTTGGACCGTCACATTGACGATGAAACACAGAAATGGCATCGGAATTAAATACAAAAGGCACTATGCCGCCTTAAGTACAAGAATAGAGACTCTTCTTACAGTCGGTGCTTTGAGCATTCTCTGTGAGACCAGTATTAGTTTCCGATACACAACCGCAGGTTCAATCTATTCCTTGGACATACACATTGACGATGAATCACAGAAATTACATCGGAATTAAATACAAAAGGAACAATGCCGCCTTAAGTACAAGAATAGAGACTCTTCTTACAGTCGGTGCTTTGAGCATTCCCTGTGAGACCAGTATTAGTTTCCGCTACACCTCTGCAGGTTCAGTATATTCCTTGGACCTTCACACTGACGTTGAAACACAGAAATGGCATCGGAATTAAATACAAAAGGCACAATGCCGCCTTAAGTACAAGAATACAGACTCTGCTTACAGTCGGTGCTTTGAGCATTCCCTGAGAGACCAGTATTAGTTTCCGATACACCACTGCAGGTTCAATGTATTCCTTGGACCTTCACATTGACGATGAAACACAGGAATCGCATCGGAATCAAATACAAAAGGCACAATGCCGCCTTAAGTACAAGAATAGAGACTCTTCTTACAGTCGGTGGTTTGAGCACTCCCTGTGAGACAAGTAATAGTATCCGATACAGCACTGCAGGTTCAATCTGTTCCTTGGACATACACATTGACGATGAAACACTGAAATTACATCGGAATCAAATACAAAAGGCACAATGCCGCCTTAAGTACAAGAATAGAGACTCTTCTTACAGTCGGTGTTTGAGCGTTCCCTGAGAGACCAGTAATAGTATCCGATACACCACTGCAGGTTCAATCTATTCCTTGGACATACACATTGATGATGAAACACAGAAATGGCATCGGAATTAAATACAATAGGCACAATGCCGCCTTAAGTACAAGAATAGAGACTCTTCTTACAGTCGGTGCTTTGAGCATTCCCTGTGAGACCAGTATTAGTTTCCGATACACCACTGCAGGTTCAATGTATTCCTTGGACCGTCACATTGACGATGAAACACAGAAATGGCATCGGAATTAAATACAAAAGGCACTATGCCGCCTTAAGTACAAGAACAGAGACTCTTCTTACAGTCGGTGCTTTGAGCATTCTCTGTGAGACCAGTATTAGTTTCCGATACACAACCGCAGGTTCAATCTATTCCTTGGACATACACATTGACGATGAATCACAGAAATTACATCGGAATTAAATACAAAAGGAACAATGCCGCCTTAAGTACAAGAATAGAGACTCTTCTTACAGTCGGTGCTTTGAGCATTCCCTGTGAGACCAGTATTAGTTTCCGCTACACCTCTGCAGGTTCAGTATATTCCTTGGACCTTCACATTGACGTTGAAACACAGAAATGGCATCGGAATTAAATACAAAAGGCACAATGCCGCCTTAAGTACAAGAATACAGACTCTGCTTACAGTCGGTGCTTTGAGCATTCCCTGAGAGACCAGTATTAGTTTCCGATACACCACTGCAGGTTCAATGTATTCCTTGGACCTTCACATTGACGATGAAACACAGGAATCGCATCGGAATCAAATACAAAAGGCACAATGCCGCCTTAAGTACAAGAATAGAGACTCTTCTTACAGTCGGTGGTTTGAGCACTCCCTGTGAGACAAGTAATAGTATCCGATACAGCACTGCAGGTTCAATCTGTTCCTTGGACATACACATTGACGATGAAACACTGAAATTACATCGGAATTAAATACAAAAGGAACAATGCCACCTTAAGTACAAGAATAGACACTCTTCTTACCGTCGGTGCTTTGGGCATTCCCTATGAGACCAATATTAGTTTCCGATACACCACTGCAGGTTCAATGTATTCCTTGGACATACACATTGGCGATGAAACACTGAAATCACATCGGAATTAAATACAAAGGGCACAATGAGGCCTTAACTACAAGAAGAATGAGACTTCTTAGAGTCTGTGCTTTGATCCTTTCCTGTGAGACCAGTATTAGTTTCCGATATACCACTGCAGGTTAAATGTATTCCATGGTCCTTCAAATTGACGATGAAACACTGAAATCGCATCGGAATTACATACAAAAGGCACAATGGAGCTCTAAGTACAAGAATGGAGACTCATCTTACAATCGGTGCTTCGAGCATTCCCTGAGAGACCAGTATTAATTTCCGATACACCACTGCAGTTTCAATGTATTTCTTGGACCTTCACATTGACGATAAAACACAGAAATCTTATCGGAATTAAATACCAAAAGGCACAATGCCGCCTTAATTTCAAGAATAGAGACTCTTCTTACCGTCGGTGCTTTGAGCATTCCCTGTGAGACCAGTATTAGTTTCCGATACACCACTGGAGGTTCAATGAATTCCTTGGACATACACATTGACGATGAAACACTAAAATTACATCGGAATTAAGTACAAAAGGCACAATGCCGCCTTAAGTACAAGAATAGAGACTCTTCTTACAGTCGGTGCTTTGAGCATTCCCTGTGAGACCAGTATTAGTTTCCGATACACCACTGCAGGTTCAATGTATTCCTTGGACCTTCACATTGACGATAAAACACAGAAATCTAATCGGAATTAAATACCAAAAGGCACAATGCCGCCTTAATTTCAAGAATAGAGACTCTTCTTACCGTCGGTGCTTTGAGCATTCCCTGTGAGACCAGTATTAGTTTCCGATACACCACTGCAGGTTCAATGTATTCCTTGGACCTTCACATTGACAATGAATCACAGAAATCGCATCGGAATCAAATACAAAAGGCACAATGCCGCCTTAAGTACAAGAATAGAGACTCTTCTTACAGTCGGTGCTTTGAGCATTCCCTGTGAGACCAGTAATAGTATCCGATACACCACTGCAGGTTCAATCTATTCCTTGGACATACATATTGGCGATGAAACACAGAAATGGCATCGGAATTAAATACAAAAGGCACAATGCCGAATTAAGTACAATAATAGAGACTCTTCTTACAGTCGGTGCTTTGAACATTCCCTGTGAGACCAGTATTAGTTTCCGATACACCACTGCAGGTTCAATGTATTCCTTGGACCTTCGCATTGACGATGAAACACAGAAATGGAATCGGAATTAAATACAAAAGGCACAATGCCCCCTTAAGTACAAGAATAGAGACTCTTCTTACAGTCGGTGCTTTGAGCACTCCCTGGGACACCAGTATTAGTTTCCGATACACCACTGCAGGTTCAATGTATTCCTTGGACCTTCACATTGACGATGGAACACAGAAATGGCATCGGAATTAAATCCAATACGCACAATGCCGCCTAAGTACAAGAATAGAGACTCTTCTTACAGTCGGTGCTTTGAGCATTCCCTGTGAGACCAGTATTAGTTTCCGCTACACCACTGCAGGTTCAATGTATTCCTTGGACCTTCACATTGACTATGAAACACAGAAATCGCATCGGAATTAAATCCAAAACGCACAGTGCCGCCTTAAGTACAAGAATACTGACTCTACTTACAGTCGGTACTTTGAGCATTCCCTGTGAGACCAGTATTAGTTTCCGATACGCCACTGCAGGTTCAATGTATTCCTTGGACCTTCACATTGACGATGAAACACAGAAATCGCATCGGAATCAAATACAAAAGGCACAATGCCGCCTTAAGTACTAGAATAGAGACTCTTCTTACAGTCGGTGCTTTGAGCATTCCCTGTGAGACCAGTAATAGTATCCGATACACCACTGCAGGTTCAATCTACTCCTTGGACCTTCGCACTGACGATGAAACACAGTAATCGCATCGGAATTAAATACCAAAGGCACAATGCCGCCTTATGTACAAGAGTAGAGCCTCTTCTTACCTTCGGTGCTTTGAGCATTCCCTGTGAGACCAGTATTAGTTTCCGATAACCACTGCAGGTTCAATGTATTCCTTGGACATACACATTGCAGATGAAACACTGAAATTACATCGGAATTATATACAAAAGGCATAATGCCGCCATAAGTGCAAGATGAGTGAGACTTCTTAGAGTCTGTGTTTTGATCCTTTCCTGTGCGACCCGTATTAGTTTCCGATACACCTCTGCAGGTTCAAAGTATTCCATGGACCTTCACATTGACGATGAAACACAGAAATCGATCGGGAATTAAATACAAAAGGCACAATGCCGCCTTAAGTTCAAGAATAGAGACTCTTCTTACAGTCGGTGCTTTGAGCATTCCCTGTGAGACCAGTATTAGTTTCCGATACACCACTGCAGGTTCAATGTATTCTTTGGTCCTTCACATTGACGATTATACACAGAAATCGCATCGGAATTAAATACAAAAGGCACAATGCCAACTTAAGTACAAGAATCGAGACTCTTCTTACAGTCGGTGCTTTGAGAATTCCCTGTGAGACCAGTATTAGTTTCCGGTACGCCACTGCAGGTTCAGTGTGTTCCTTGGACTTTCACATCGACGATGAAACACAGAAATGGCATCGGAATTAAATACAAGGGGCACAATGCCCCCTTATGCACAAGAATAGACACTCTTCTTACAGTCGGTGCTTTGAGCATTCCCTGTGAGACCAGTAGTAGTTTCCGATACACCACTGCTGGATCAATGTATTCCTTGGACCTTCACATTGACGATGAAGCACAGAAATCGCATCGGAATAAAAATACAAAAGGCACAATGCCGCCTTAAGTACAAGAATAGAGACTCTTCTTACGGTCGGTGTTTTGAGCATTCCCTGTGAGACCAGTATTAGTTTCCGATACACCACTGCAAGGTCAATGTACTCCTTGGACGTTCACATTGACGATTAAACACAGAAATCACATCGGAATTAAACACAAAAAGCACAATGCCGCCTTAAGTACAAGAATACAGACTCTACTTACAGGCGGTGCTTTGAGCATTCCCTGTGAGACCAGTATTACTTTCCGATACACCACTGCAGGTTCAATGTATTCCTTGGACCTTCACATTGTCGATTAAACACAGAAATCGCATCGGAATTAAATTCAAAAGGCACAATGCCGCCCTATGTGCAAGAATAGAGACTCTTCTTACAGTCGGTGCTTTCAGCATTCCCTGTGAGACCAGTATTAGTTTCCGATACACCACTGGAGGTTCAATGTATTCCTTGGACCTTCACATTGACGTTGACACACAGAAATTGCATCGTAACTATATACAAAAGCCACAATGCCGCCTTAAGAACAAGAATAGAGACTCTTCTTACAGTCGGTGCTTTGAGCATTCCCTGTGAGTCCAGTATTAGTTTCCGATACACCACTGCAGGTTCAATGTATTTCTTGGACATACACATTGACGATGAAACACTGAAATTACATCGGAATTAAATACAAAGGGCACAATGCCGCCATAAGTGCAAGAACAGTGAGACTTCTTAGAGACTGTGTTTTGATCCTTTCCTGTGCGACCCGTATTAGTTTTCGATACGCCACTGCAGTTTAAATATATTCCTTGGACTTTCAAATTGACGATTAAACACAGAAATCGCATCGGAATTAAATACAAAAGGCACAATGCCGCCTTAAGTACAAGAACAGAGACCCTTCTTCCAGTCGGTGCTTTGAGCATTCCCTGTGAGACCAGTATTAGTTTCCGATACACCACTGCAGGTTCCGTGCATTCCTTGGACCTTCACATTGACGATGAAACACAGAAATGGCAACGGAATTAAATACAAAAGGTACAATGCCGCCTTAAGTACAAGAATAGACACTCTTCTGACAGACGGTGTTTGAGCATTCCCTGTGAGTCTAGTATTAGTTTCCGATACACCACTGCAGGTTCAATGTATTCCTTGGACCTTCACATTGGCGATGAAACACAGAAATCGCATCGGAATTAAATACAAAAGGCACAATGCCGCCTTAAGTACAAGAATAGAGACTCTTCTTACAGTCTGTGCTTTGAGCATTCCCTATGAGACCAGTATTAGTATCCGATTCACCACTGCAGATTCAATGTATTCCTTGGACATACACATTGACGATGAAACACTGAAATCACATCGGATTTAAATACAAAAGGCACAATGCCGCCATAAGTGCAAGAAGAGTGAGACTTCTTAATGTCTGTGTTTTGATCCTTTCCTGGGCGACCCGTATTAGTTTCCGATACGCCACTGCAGGTTCAATGTATTCCTTGGACCTTCACATTGACGATGAAACACAGAAATCGCATCGGAATTAAATACAAAAGGCATAATGCCGCCTTAAGTACAAGAATAGAGACTCTTCTTAGAGTCGGTGCTTTGAGCATTCCCTGTGAGACCAATATTAGTTTCCGATACACCACTGGACGTTCAATGTATTCCTTGGACATACACATTGACAATGAAACACTGAAATATCATCGGAATTAAATACAAAAGGAACAATATCGTTTAAGTACAAGAATAGAGACTCTTCTTACTGTCGGTGCTTTGAGCTTTCCCTGTGAGACCAGTATTAGTTTCCGATACACCACTTCAGGTTAAATGTATTCCTTGGACCTTCACATTGACGATTAAACACAGAAATCGCATCGGAATTAAACACAAAAGGCACAATGCCGCCTTAAGTACAAGAATGCAGACTCTACTTACAGTTGGTGCTATGAGCATTCCCTGTGAGACCAGTATTCGTTTCCGATACACCACTGCAGGTTCAATGTATTCCTTGGACCTTCACATTGACGTTTAAACACAGAAATCGCATCGGAATTAAATACAAAAGGCACAATGCCGCCAGAAGTACAAGAATAGAGCCTCTTCTTACAGTCGGTGCTTTGAGAATTCCCTGTGAGACCAGTATTTGTTTCCGATACACCACTGGAGGTTCAATGTATTGCTTGGACCTTCACATTGACGATGACACACAGAAATTGCATCGTAATTATATACAAAAGCCACAATGCCGCCTTAAGTACAAGAATAGAGACTCTTCTTACAGTCGGTGCTTTGAGCATTCCCTGTGAGACCAGTATTAGTTTCCGACACACCACTGCAGGTTCAATGTATTCCTTGGACATACACATTGACGATGAAACACTGAACATACATCGGAATTAAATACAAAAGGCACAATGCCGCCATAAGTGCAAGAACAGTGAGACTTCTTAGAGTCTGTGTTTTGATCCTTTCCTGTTCGACCCGTATTGGTTTTCGATACGCCACTGCAGGTTAAATGAATTCCTTGGACCTTCAAATTGACGATGAAACACAGAAATCGCATCGCAAATAAATACAAAAGGCACAATGCCGCCTTAAGTACAAGAACAGAGAGTCTTCTTTCAGTCGGTGCTTTGAGCATTCCCTGTGAGACCAGTATTAGTTTCCGATACACCACTGCAGGTTGAATGTATTCTTTGGACCTTCACATTAACGATTAAACACAGAAATCACATCGGAATTAAATACAAAAAGAACAATGCCGCCTTAAGTACAAGAATAGAGACTCTTCTTACAGTCGGTGCTTTGAGAATTCCCTGTGAGACCAGTATTAGTTTCCGATACACCACTGCAGGTTCAGTGCATTCCTTGGACCTTCGCATTGACGATGAAACACAGAAATGGCAACGGAATTAAATACAAAAGGCACAATTCCGCCTTAGGTACAAGAATAGACACTCTTCTTACAGACGTTTTTGAGCATTCCCTGTGAGACTAGTATTAGTTTCCGATACACCACTGCAGGTTCAATGTATTCCTTGGACCTTCACATTGACGATGAAACACAGAAATCGCATCGGAATTAAATACAAAAGGCACAACGAGACCTTAAGTACAAGAATACAGACCCTACTTACAGTCGGTGCTTTGAGCATTCCCTGTGAAACCAGTATTAGTTTCCGTTACACCATTGCAGGTTCAATGTAATCCTTGGACCTTCAAATTGACGATGAAACACCGAAATCGCATTGGAATTAAATACTAAAGGCACAATGCCGCCTTTAGTACAGGAATAGAGACTCTTCTTACAGTCGGTGTTTTGAGCATTCCCTGTGAGACCAGTATTAGTTTCCGATACACCACTGGAGGTCCAATGTACCCTTGGACATACACATCGACGATGAAACACAGAAATGGCATCGGAATTAAATACAAAGGGCACAATGCCGCCTTAAGTACAAGAACAGAGGCTCTTCTTTCAGTCGGTGCTTTGAGCATTCCCTGTGAGACCAGTATTAGTTTCCGATACACCACTCCAGGCTCAGTGCATTCCTTGGACCTTTACATTGACGATGAAACACAGAAATCGCATCGGAATTAAATACAAAAAGGCACAATGCCGCCTTAAGTACAAGAATAGACACTCTTCTTACAGTCGGTGCTTTGAGCATTCCTTGTGAGACCATTATTAGTTTCCGGTACACCACTTCAGTCTCAATGTATTCCTTGGACATACACATCGACGATGAAACACAGAAATGGCATCGGAATTAAATACAAAGGGCACAATGCCGCCTTAAGTACAAGAATAGACACACTTCTTACAGTCGGTGCTTTGAGCATTCCCAGTGAAACCAGTATTAGTTTCCGATACACCACTGCAGGTTCAATGTATTCCTTGGACCTTCACATTGACGATGAAAGACAGACACCGCATCGGAATTAAATACAAAAGGCCCAATGCCGCCTTAAGTATACGAATAGAGACTCTTCTTACGGTCAGTGCTTTGAGCATTCCTTGTGAGACCAGTATTAATTGCCGATATACCACTGCAGGTTCAATGTATTCCTTGGACCTTCACATTGACGATGAAACACAGAAATCGCATCGGAATTAAATACAAAAAGCACGATGCCGCCTTAAGTACAAGAATAGAGACTCTTCTTACAGTCTGTGCTATGTGCATTCCCTGTGAGACCAGTTTTAGTATCCGGTACACCACTGCAGATTCAGTGTATTCCTTCGACATACACATTGACGATGAAACACTGAAATTACATCGGAATTAAATACAAAAGGAACAATGCCGCCTTAAGTACAAGAATAGAGACTCTTCTTACTGTTGGTGCTTTGAGCATTCCCTGTGAGACCATTATTAGTTTCCGATACACCACTGCTGGTTCAGTGTATTCCTTGGAAACAAGCATTGATGATGAAACGCTGAAATTACATGGAATTGAATACAAAGGGCACAATGACGCCTTAAGTACAAGCAGAGTGAGACTTCTTAGAGTCTATGTTTTGATCCTTTCCTGTGCGACCCGTATTAGCTTCCGATACGCCACTGCAGGTTCAATGTATCCCTTGGACCTTCTTATTGACGATCAAACACAGAAATCGAATCGGAATTAAATACAAAAGGCAGAATGCCGCCTTAAGTACAAGAATAGAGACTCTTCTTACAGTCGGTGATTTGAACATTCCTTGTGAGACCAGTATTAGTATCTGGTACACCACTTCAGGTTCAATGTATTCCTTGGACATACACATCGACGACGAAACACAGAGATGGCATCGGAATTAAATATAAAGGGCACAATGCTACCTTAAGTACAAGATAGGACACTCTTCTTACAGTCGGTGCTCTGAGCATTCCCTGTGAGACCAGTATTAGTTTCCGATACACCCCTGCCGGTTCAGTGTATTCCTTGGACTTTCACATCGACGATGAAACACAGAAATGGCATCGGAATTAAATACAAAGGGCACAATGCTGCCTTAAGTACAAGAATAGAGACTCTTCTTACAGTCGGTGCTTTGAGCATTCCCTGTGAGACCAGTATTAGTTTCCGATACACCACTGCAGATTCAGTGTATTCCTTGGACTTTCACATCGACGATGAAACACAGAAATGGCATCGGAAATAAATACAAAGGGCACAAGCCGCCTTAAGTACAAGAATAGACACTCTTCTTACAGTCGGTGCTTTGAGCATTCCCTGTGAGACCAGTATTAGTTTCCGATACACCACTGCAGGTACAATGTATTCCTTGGACCTTCACATTGACGATGAAACACAGAAATCGCATCGGAATTAAATACAAAAGGCACAATGCCGCCTTAAGTACAAAAATACAGACTCTACTTACCGTCGGTGTTTTGAGCATTCCCTGTGAGACCAGTATTAGTTTCCGATACACCACTGCAGGTTCTATATATTCCTTGGACCTTCACATCGACGATGAAACACAGAAATCGCATCGGAATTAAATACAAAAAGGCACAATGCCGCCTTAAGTACAAGAATAGACACTCTTCTTACAGTCGGTGCTTTGAGCATTCCTTGTGAGACCATTATTAGTATCCGGTACACCTCTTCAGTTTCAATGTATTCCTTGAACATACACTTCGACGATGAAACACAGAAATGGCATCGGAATTAAATACAAAGGGCACAATGCCGCCTTAAGTACAAGAATAGACACTCTTCTTACAGTCGGTGCTTTGAGCATTCCCTGTGAGACCAGTATCAGTTTCCAATACACCACTGCAGGTTCAATGTATTCCTTGGACCTTCACATTGACGATGAAAGACAGATACCGCATCGGAATTAAATACAAAAGGCCCAATGCCGCCTTAAGTATAAGAATAGAGACTCTTCTTACAGTCGGTGCTTTGAGCATTCCCTGTGAGACCAGTATTAATTTCCGATACAACACTGCAGGTTCAATATATTCCTTAGACCTTCACATTGACGATTATACACAGAAATCGCCTCGGAATTAAATACAAAAAGCACGATTCCGCCTTAAGTACAAGAATACAGACTCTACTTATAGTCGGTGCTTTGAGCACTCCCTGTGAGACCAGTATTAGTTTCCGACACACCACTGCAGGTTCAATGTATACCTTGGACCTTCTCATTGACGATGACACACAGAAATCGCATTGGAATTAAATACAAAGGGCACAATGCCGCCTTAAGTACAAGAATAGAGACTCTTCTTACAGTCTGTGCTTTGAGCATTCCCTGTGAGACCAGTTTTAGTATCCGGTACACCACTGCAGATTCAGTGTATTCCTTCGACATACACATTGACGATGAAACACTGAAATTACATCGGAATTAAATACAAAAGGAACAATGCCGCCTTAAGTACAAGTATAGAGACGATTCTTACTGTTGGTGCTTTGAGCATTCCCTGTGAGACCAGTATTAGTTTCCGATACACCACTGCTGGTTCAATGTATTCCTTGGAAACAAGCATTGATGATGAAACACTGAAATTACATGGAATTGAATACAAAGGGCACAATGACGCCTTAAGTACAAGCAGAGTGAGACTTCTTAGAGTCTGTGTTTTGATCCTTTCCTGTGCGACCCGTATTAGCTTCCGATACGCCACTGCAGGTTCAATGTATCCCTTGGACCTTCACATTGACGATGAAACACAGAAATCGAATCGGAATTAAATACAAAAGGCAGAATGCCGGCTTAAGTACAAGAATAGAGACTCTTCTTACAGTCGGTGATTTCAGCATTCCTTGTGAGACCAGTATTAGTATCCGGTACACCACTTCAGGTTCAATGTATTCCTTGGACATACACATCGACGATGAAACACAGAGATGGCATCGGAATTAAATATAAAGGGCACAATGCCGCCTTAAGTACAAGAATAGACACTCTACTTACAGTCGGTGCTTTGAGCATTCCCTGTGAGACCAGTATTAGTTTCCGATACACCACTGCAGGTTCAATGTATTCCTTGGACCTTTACATTGACGATGAAACACAGAAATCGCATCGGAATTAAATACAAAAGGCACAATGCCGCCTTAAGTACAAGAATACAGACTCTACTTACAGTCGGTGTTTTGAGCATTCCCTGTGAGACTAGTATTAGTTTCCGATACAGCACTGCAGGTTCAATGTATTCCTTGGACCTGCACATTGACGATGAAACATAGAAATCGCATCGGAATTAAATACGAAAAGGCACAATTCAGCCGTAAGTACAAGAATAGAGACTCTTCTTACAGTCGGTGCTTTGAGCATTCCCTGTGAGGCCAGTATTAGTTTCCGATTCACCACTGCAGGTTCACTGTATACCTTGGACCTTCGCATTGACGATTATACACAGAAATCGCGTCGGAATTAAATACAAAAGGCACAATGCCGCCTTAAGTACAAGAATAGAGACTCTTCTTACAGTCGGTGCTTTGAGCATTCCCTGTGAGACCAGTATTAGATTCCGATACACCACCGCAGGTTCAGTGTACTCCTTGGACTTTCACATCGACGAATAAACACAGAAACGGCATCGGATTTAAATACAAAGGGCACAATGCCGCCTTAAGTACAAGAATAGAGACTCTTCTTACAGTCTGTGCTTTGAGCATTCCCTGTGAGACCAGTATTAGTATCCGATACACCACTGCAGGATCATTGCATTCCTTGGACCTTCACATTGACGATGAAACACAGAAATTACATCGAAATTAAATACAAAAGGAACAATGTCGCCTTAAGTACAAGAATAGAGACTGTTCTTACTGTCGGTGTTTTGAGGATTCCCTCTGAGACCAGTATTAGTTTCCGATACACCACTGACGGTCCAATGTATTCCTTGGACCTTCACATTGACGATGAAACACAGAAATCGCATCGGAATTAAATACAAAAGGCACAATGCCGCCTTAAGTACAAGAAGAGAGACTCTTCTTACAGTCGGTGCTTTGAGCATTCCCTGTGAGACCAGTATTAGTTTCCGATTCCCCACTGCAGGTTCAAAGTATACCTTGGACCTTCACATTGACGATTATACACAGAAATCGCATCGGAATTAAATACAAAAGGCACAATGCCGCCTTAAGTACAAGAATACAGACTCTACTTACAGTCGTTTCTTTGAGCATTCCCTGTGAGACCAGTATTAGTTTCGCTTCACACCACTGCAGGTTCAATGTATTCATTGGACCTTCACATTGACGTTGAAACACAGAAATCGCATTGGAATTAAACACAAAAGGCACAATGCCGCCTAAAGTACAAAAATAGAGACTCTTCTTACTGTCGGTGCTTTGAGCATTCCCTGTGAGACCAGTATTAGTTTCCGATACATCACTGCTGGTTCAATGTATTCCTTGGAAATAAGCATTGACGATGAAACACTGAAATTACATCGGAATTAAATACAAAGGGCACAATGACGCCTTAAGTACAAGCAGAGTGAGACTTCTAAGAGTCTGTGTTTTGATCCTTTCCTGTGCGACCCGTATTAGTTTCCGATACGCCACTGCAAATTCAATGTATCCCTTGGAACTTCACATTGACTATGAAACACAGAAATTGCATCGGAATGAAATACAAAGGGCACAATGCCGCCTTAAGTACCAGAATAGACACTCCTCTTACAGTCGGTGCTTTGAACATTCCCTGTGAGACCAGTATTAGTTTCCGATACACCACTGCAGGTTCAATGTATTCCTTGGACCTTCAGATTGACTATGAAACACAGAAATCGCATCGGAATTAAATACAAAAGGCGCAATGCCGCCTTAAGTACAAGAATACAGACTCTACTTACAGTCGGTGCTTTGAGCATTAACTGTGAGACCAGTATTAGTTTCCGATACTTCACTGCAGGTTCAATGTATTCCTTGGACATACACATTGGCGATGAAACACTGAAATTACATCGGAATTAAATACAAAAAGGAACAATGTCGCCTTAAGTACAAGAATAGAGACTCTTCTTACTGTCGGTGTTTTGAGCATTCCCTCTTAGACCAGTATTATTTTCCGATACACCACTGCAGGTCCAATGTATTCCTTGGACCGTCACATTGACGATGAAACACAGAAATCGCATCGGAATTAGATACAAAAGGCACAATGCCGCCTTAAGTACAAGAATAGGGACTCTTCTTACAGTCGGTGCTTTGAGCATTCCCTGTGAGACCAGTATTAGTTTCCGAAACACCACCGCAGTTCAGTGCATTCCATGGACCTTTACATTGACGATGAAAGACAGAAATCGCATCGGAATTAAATACAAACGGCCCAATGCCGCTTTAAGTACAAGAATAGAGACTCTTCTTACAGCCGGTGCTTTGAGCGTTCCCTGTGAGACCAGTATTAGTTTCCGATACACCACTGCTGGCTCAATGTATTCCTTGGAAATAAGCATTGACGATAAAACACTGAAATTACATCGGAATTAAATACAAAGGGCACAATGACGGCTTAAGTACAAGCAGAGTGAGACTTCTTAGAGTCTGTGTTTTGATCCTTTCCTGTGCGACCCATATTAGTTTCCGATACGCCACTGCAGGTTCAATGTATCCCTTGGACCTTCACATTGACGATTTAACACAGAAATCGCACTGGAATGAAATACAAAAGGCAGAATGCCGCCTTAAGTACAAGAATAGAGACTCTTCATACAGTCGGTGCTTTGAGCATTCCCTGTGAAACCAGTATTAGTTTCCAATACACCACTGCAGGTTCAATGTATTCCTTGGACCTTCACATTGACGATGAAACACAGAAATCGTATCGGAACTAAATACAAAAAGCACGATGCCGCCTTAAGTCCAAGAATACAGACTCTACTTACTGTCGGTGCTTTGAGCATTCCCTGTGAGACCAGTAATAATTTCTGATACACCACTGCAGGTTCAATGTATTCCTTGGACATTCACATTGACGATGAAACACAGAAATCGCATTGGAATTAAATGCAAAAGGCACAATGCCGCCTTAAGTACAAGAATAGGGAATCCTCTTACAGTCTGTGCTCTGAGCAATCCCTGTGAGACCAGTATCAGTATCCGATACACCACTGCAGGTTCATTGCATTCCTTGGACCTTCACATTGACGATGAAACACAGAAATCGCATCGTAATTAAATACAAAAAGACACAATTCCGCCTTCAGTACAAGAATAGAGACTCTTCTTACAGTCGGTGCTTTGAACATTCCCTGTGAGACCAGTATTAGTATCCGATATACCACTGCAGGTTCAATGTATTCCTCGGACATACACATTGACGATGAAACACTGAAATTACATCGGAATTAAATACAAAAGGAACAATGTCGCCTTAAGTACAAGAATAGAGACTGTTCTTACTGTCGGTGCTTTTGAGCATCCCCTCTGAGACCAGTATTAGTTTCCGATACACCACTGCAGGTCCAATGTATTCCTTGGACTTTCACATTGACGATGAAACACAGAAATCGCATCGGAATTAAATACAAAAGGCACAATGCCGCCTTAAGTACAAAAATAGAGACTCTTCTTACAGTGCGTGCTTTGAGCATTCCCTGTGAGACTAGTATTAGTTTCCGATTCACCACTGCAGGTTCAATGTATACCTTGGACCTTCACATTGGCGATTATACACAGAAATCGCATCGGAATTAAATACAATAGGAACAATGCCGCCTTAAGTACAAGTATAGAGACGATTCTTACTGTTGGTGCTTTGAGCATTCCCTGTGAGACCAGTATTAGTTTCCGATACACCACTGCTGGTTCAATGTATTCCTTGGAAACAAGCATTGATGATGAAACACTGAAATTACATGGAATTGAATACAAAGGGCACAATGACGCCTTAAGTACAAGCAGAGTGAGACTTCTTAGAGTCTGTGTTTTGATCCTTTCCTGTGCGACCCGTATTAGCTTCCGATACGCCACTGCAGGTTCAATGTATCCCTTGGACCTTCACATTGACGATGAAACACAGAAATCGAATCGGAATTAAATACAAAAGGCAGAATGCCGGCTTAAGTACAAGAATAGAGACTCTTCTTACAGTCGGTGATTTCAGCATTCCTTGTGAGACCAGTATTAGTATCCGGTACACCACTTCAGGTTCAATGTATTCCTTGGACATACACATCGACGATGAAACACAGAGATGGCATCGGAATTAAATATAAAGGGCACAATGCCGCCTTAAGTACAAGAATAGACACTCTACTTACAGTCGGTGCTTTGAGCATTCCCTGTGAGACCAGTATTAGTTTCCGATACACCACTGCAGGTTCAATGTATTCCTTGGACCTTTACATTGACGATGAAACACAGAAATCGCATCGGAATTAAATACAAAAGGCACAATGCCGCCTTAAGTACAAGAATACAGACTCTACTTACAGTCGGTGTTTTGAGCATTCCCTGTGAGACTAGTATTAGTTTCCGATACAGCACTGCAGGTTCAATGTATTCCTTGGACCTGCACATTGACGATGAAACATAGAAATCGCATCGGAATTAAATACGAAAAGGCACAATTCAGCCGTAAGTACAAGAATAGAGACTCTTCTTACAGTCGGTGCTTTGAGCATTCCCTGTGAGGCCAGTATTAGTTTCCGATTCACCACTGCAGGTTCACTGTATACCTTGGACCTTCGCATTGACGATTATACACAGAAATCGCGTCGGAATTAAATACAAAAGGCACAATGCCGCCTTAAGTACAAGAATAGAGACTCTTCTTACAGTCGGTGCTTTGAGCATTCCCTGTGAGACCAGTATTAGATTCCGATACACCACCGCAGGTTCAGTGTACTCCTTGGACTTTCACATCGACGAATAAACACAGAAACGGCATCGGATTTAAATACAAAGGGCACAATGCCGCCTTAAGTACAAGAATAGAGACTCTTCTTACAGTCTGTGCTTTGAGCATTCCCTGTGAGACCAGTATTAGTATCCGATACACCACTGCAGGATCATTGCATTCCTTGGACCTTCACATTGACGATGAAACACAGAAATTACATCGAAATTAAATACAAAAGGAACAATGTCGCCTTAAGTACAAGAATAGAGACTGTTCTTACTGTCGGTGTTTTGAGGATTCCCTCTGAGACCAGTATTAGTTTCCGATACACCACTGACGGTCCAATGTATTCCTTGGACCTTCACATTGACGATGAAACACAGAAATCGCATCGGAATTAAATACAAAAGGCACAATGCCGCCTTAAGTACAAGAAGAGAGACTCTTCTTACAGTCGGTGCTTTGAGCATTCCCTGTGAGACCAGTATTAGTTTCCGATTCCCCACTGCAGGTTCAAAGTATACCTTGGACCTTCACATTGACGATTATACACAGAAATCGCATCGGAATTAAATACAAAAGGCACAATGCCGCCTTAAGTACAAGAATACAGACTCTACTTACAGTCGTTTCTTTGAGCATTCCCTGTGAGACCAGTATTAGTTTCGCTTCACACCACTGCAGGTTCAATGTATTCATTGGACCTTCACATTGACGTTGAAACACAGAAATCGCATTGGAATTAAACACAAAAGGCACAATGCCGCCTAAAGTACAAAAATAGAGACTCTTCTTACTGTCGGTGCTTTGAGCATTCCCTGTGAGACCAGTATTAGTTTCCGATACATCACTGCTGGTTCAATGTATTCCTTGGAAATAAGCATTGACGATGAAACACTGAAATTACATCGGAATTAAATACAAAGGGCACAATGACGCCTTAAGTACAAGCAGAGTGAGACTTCTAAGAGTCTGTGTTTTGATCCTTTCCTGTGCGACCCGTATTAGTTTCCGATACGCCACTGCAAATTCAATGTATCCCTTGGAACTTCACATTGACTATGAAACACAGAAATTGCATCGGAATGAAATACAAAGGGCACAATGCCGCCTTAAGTACCAGAATAGACACTCCTCTTACAGTCGGTGCTTTGAACATTCCCTGTGAGACCAGTATTAGTTTCCGATACACCACTGCAGGTTCAATGTATTCCTTGGACCTTCAGATTGACTATGAAACACAGAAATCGCATCGGAATTAAATACAAAAGGCGCAATGCCGCCTTAAGTACAAGAATACAGACTCTACTTACAGTCGGTGCTTTGAGCATTAACTGTGAGACCAGTATTAGTTTCCGATACTTCACTGCAGGTTCAATGTATTCCTTGGACATACACATTGGCGATGAAACACTGAAATTACATCGGAATTAAATACAAAAAGGAACAATGTCGCCTTAAGTACAAGAATAGAGACTCTTCTTACTGTCGGTGTTTTGAGCATTCCCTCTTAGACCAGTATTATTTTCCGATACACCACTGCAGGTCCAATGTATTCCTTGGACCGTCACATTGACGATGAAACACAGAAATCGCATCGGAATTAGATACAAAAGGCACAATGCCGCCTTAAGTACAAGAATAGGGACTCTTCTTACAGTCGGTGCTTTGAGCATTCCCTGTGAGACCAGTATTAGTTTCCGAAACACCACCGCAGTTCAGTGCATTCCATGGACCTTTACATTGACGATGAAAGACAGAAATCGCATCGGAATTAAATACAAACGGCCCAATGCCGCTTTAAGTACAAGAATAGAGACTCTTCTTACAGCCGGTGCTTTGAGCGTTCCCTGTGAGACCAGTATTAGTTTCCGATACACCACTGCTGGCTCAATGTATTCCTTGGAAATAAGCATTGACGATAAAACACTGAAATTACATCGGAATTAAATACAAAGGGCACAATGACGGCTTAAGTACAAGCAGAGTGAGACTTCTTAGAGTCTGTGTTTTGATCCTTTCCTGTGCGACCCATATTAGTTTCCGATACGCCACTGCAGGTTCAATGTATCCCTTGGACCTTCACATTGACGATTTAACACAGAAATCGCACTGGAATGAAATACAAAAGGCAGAATGCCGCCTTAAGTACAAGAATAGAGACTCTTCATACAGTCGGTGCTTTGAGCATTCCCTGTGAAACCAGTATTAGTTTCCAATACACCACTGCAGGTTCAATGTATTCCTTGGACCTTCACATTGACGATGAAACACAGAAATCGTATCGGAACTAAATACAAAAAGCACGATGCCGCCTTAAGTCCAAGAATACAGACTCTACTTACTGTCGGTGCTTTGAGCATTCCCTGTGAGACCAGTAATAATTTCTGATACACCACTGCAGGTTCAATGTATTCCTTGGACATTCACATTGACGATGAAACACAGAAATCGCATTGGAATTAAATGCAAAAGGCACAATGCCGCCTTAAGTACAAGAATAGGGAATCCTCTTACAGTCTGTGCTCTGAGCAATCCCTGTGAGACCAGTATCAGTATCCGATACACCACTGCAGGTTCATTGCATTCCTTGGACCTTCACATTGACGATGAAACACAGAAATCGCATCGTAATTAAATACAAAAAGACACAATTCCGCCTTCAGTACAAGAATAGAGACTCTTCTTACAGTCGGTGCTTTGAACATTCCCTGTGAGACCAGTATTAGTATCCGATATACCACTGCAGGTTCAATGTATTCCTCGGACATACACATTGACGATGAAACACTGAAATTACATCGGAATTAAATACAAAAGGAACAATGTCGCCTTAAGTACAAGAATAGAGACTGTTCTTACTGTCGGTGCTTTTGAGCATCCCCTCTGAGACCAGTATTAGTTTCCGATACACCACTGCAGGTCCAATGTATTCCTTGGACTTTCACATTGACGATGAAACACAGAAATCGCATCGGAATTAAATACAAAAGGCACAATGCCGCCTTAAGTACAAAAATAGAGACTCTTCTTACAGTGCGTGCTTTGAGCATTCCCTGTGAGACTAGTATTAGTTTCCGATTCACCACTGCAGGTTCAATGTATACCTTGGACCTTCACATTGGCGATTATACACAGAAATCGCATCGGAATTAAATACAATAGGCACAATGCCGCCTTAAGTACAAGAATAGAGACTCTTCTTACTGTCGGTGCTTTGAGCTTTCCCTGTGAGATCAGTATTAGTTTCCGATACACCACTGCAGGTTCAGTGTATTCCTTGGACTTTCACATCGACAATGAAACACAGAAATGGCATCGGAATTAAATACAAAGTGCCCAATGCCGCCTTAAGTACAAGAATAGACACTCTTCATACAGTCGGTGCTTTGAGCAATCCCTGTGAGACCAGTATTAGTTTCCGATACACCACTGCAGGTTCAATGTATTCCTTGGACATTCACATTGACGATGAAAGACAGAAATCGCATCGGAATTAAATACAAACGGCCCAATGCCGCCTTAAGTACAAGAATAGAGACTCTTCTTACAGTCGGTGCTTTGACCATTCCCTGTGAGACCAGTATTAGTTTCCGATACACCACTGCAGGTTCAGTGTATTCCTTGGACTTTCACATCGACGATGAAACACAGAAATGGCATCGGAATTAAATACAAAGGGCACAATGCCGCCTTAAGTACAAGAATTGACACTCTTCTTATAGTCGGTGCTTTGAGCATTCCCTGTGAGACCAGTATTAGTTTCCGATACACCACAGGAGGTTCAATGTATTCCTTGGACCTTCACATTGACGATGAAAGACAGAAATCGCATCGGAATTAAATACAAACAGCCCAATGCCGCCTTAAGTTCAAGAAAAGAGGCTCTTCTTACAGTCGGTGCATTGAGCATTCCCTGTGAGACCAGTATTAGTTTCCGATACACCACTGCTGGTTCAATGTATTCCTTGGACCTTCACATTGACGATGTAACACAGAAATCGCATCGGAAGTAAATACAAAAGGCACAATGCCGCCTTAAGTACAAGAATAGAGACTCTTCTTACAGTCGGTGCTTTATGCATTCCTTGTGAGACCAGTATTGGTATCCGGTACATCACTTCAGGTTCAATGTATTCCTTGGACATACACATCGACGATGAAACACAGAAATGGCATCGGAATTAAATACAAAGGACACAATGCCGCCTTAAGTACAAGAATAGACACTCTTCTTACAGTCGGTGCTTTGAGCATTCCCTGTGAGACCAGTATTAGTTTCCGATACACCACTGCAGGTTCAATGTATTCCTTGGACCTTCACATTGTCAATGAAACACAGAAATCGCATCGGAATTAAATACAAAAGGCACAATGCCGCCTTAAGTACAAGAATAGAGACTCTTCTTACAGTCGGTGATTTGAGCATTCCCGGTGAGACCGGTATTAGTTTCCGATACACCACTGCAGGTCCAATGTATTCCTTGGACTTTCACATTGACGATGAAACACAGAAATCGCATCGGAATTAAATACAAAAGGCACAATGCCGCCTTAAGTACAAAAATAGAGACTCTTCTTACAGTCGGTGCTTTGAGCATTCCCTGTGAGACCAGTATTAGTTTCCGATTCACCACTGCAGGTTCAATGTATACCTTGGACCTTCACATTGGCGATTATACACAGAAATCGCATCGGAATTAAATACAATAGGCACAATGCCGCCTTAAGTACAAGAATACAGACTCTTCTTACAGTCGGTGCTTTGAGCATTCCCTGTGAGACCAGTATTAGTTTCCGATACACCACTGCAGGTTCAGTGTATTCCTTGGACTTTCACATCGACAATGAAACACAGAATTGGCATCGGAATTAAATACAAAGGGCCCAATGACGCCTTAAGTACAAGAATAGACAATCTTCTTACAGTCGGTGCTTTGAGCATTCCCTGTGAGACCAGTATTAGTTTCCGATACACCACTGCAGGTTCAATGTATTCCTTGGACATTCACATTGACGATGAAAGACAGAAATCCCATCGGAATTAAATACAAACGGCCCAATGCCACCTTAAGTACAAGAATAGAGCCTCTTCTTACAGTCGGTGCTTTGACCATTCCCTGTGAGACCAGTATTAGTTTCCGATACACCACTGCAGGTTCAGTGTATTCCTTGGACTTTCACATCGACGATGAAACACAGAAATGGCATCGGAATTAAATACAAAGGGCACAATGCCGCCTTAAGTACAAGAATAGACACTCTTCATACAGTCGGTGCTTTGAGCAATCCCTGTGAGACCAGTATTAGTTTCCGATACACCACTGCAGGTTCAATGTATTCCTTGGACATTCACATTGACGATGAAAGACAGAAATCGCATCGGAATTAAATACAAACGGCCCAATGCCGCCTTAAGTACAAGAATAGAGACTCTTCTTACAGTCGGTGCTTTGACCATTCCCTGTGAGACCAGTATTAGTTTCCGATACACCACTGCAGGTTCAGTGTATTCCTTGGACTTTCACATCGACGATGAAACACAGAAATGGCATCGGAATTAAATACAAAGGGCACAATGCCGCCTTAAGTACAAGAATTGACACTCTTCTTATAGTCGGTGCTTTGAGCATTCCCTGTGAGACCAGTATTAGTTTCCGAAACACCACTGCAGGTTCAATGTATTCCTTGGACCTTCACATTGACGATGAAAGACAGAAATCGCATCGGAATTAAATACAAACAGCCCAATGCCGCCTTAAGTTCAAGAAAAGAGGCTCTTCTTACAGTCGGTGCATTGAGCATTCCCTGTGAGACCAGTATTAGTTTCCGATACACCACTGCTGGTTCAATGTATTCCTTGGACCTTCACATTGACGATGTAACACAGAAATCGCATCGGAAGTAAATACAAAAGGCACAATGCCGCCTTAAGTACAAGAATAGAGACTCTTCTTACAGTCGGTGCTTTATGCATTCCTTGTGAGACCAGTATTGGTATCCGGTACATCACTTCAGGTTCAATGTATTCCTTGGACATACACATCGACGATGAAACACAGAAATGGCATCGGAATTAAATACAAAGGACACAATGCCGCCTTAAGTACAAGAATAGACACTCTTCTTACAGTCGGTGCTTTGAGCATTCCCTGTGAGACCAGTATTAGTTTCCGATACACCACTGCAGGTTCAATGTATTCCTTGGACTTTCACATTGTCAATGAAACACAGAAATCGCATCGGAATTAAATACAAAAGGCACAATGCCGCCTTAAGTACAAGAATAGAGACTCTTCTTACAGTCGGTGATTTGAGCATTCCCTCTGAGACCGGTATTAGTTTCCGATACACCACTGCAGGTCCAATGTATTCCTTGGACTTTCACATTGACGATGAAACACAGAAATCGCATCGGAATTAAATACAAAAGGCACAATGCCGCCTTAAGTACAAAAATAGAGACTCTTCTTACAGTCGGTGCTTTGAGCATTCCCTGTGAGACCAGTATTAGTTTCCGATTCACCACTGCAGGTTCAATGTATACCTTGGACCTTCACATTGGCGATTATACACAGAAATCGCATCGGAATTAAATACAATAGGCACAATGCCGCCTTAAGTACAAGAATAGAGACTCCTCTTACAGTCGGTGCTTTGAGCATTCCCTGTGAGACCAGTATTAGTTTCCGATACACCACTGCAGGTTCAGTGTATTCCTTGGACATTCACATCGACAATGAAACACAGAATTGGCATCGGAATTAAATACAAAGGGCCCAATGACGCCTTAAGTACAAGAATAGACACTCTTCTTACAGTCGGTGCTTTGAGCATTCCCTGTGAGACCAGTATTAGTTTCCGATACACCACTGCAGGTTCAATGTATTCCTTGGACATTCACATTGACGATGAAAGACAGAAATTCCATCGGAATTAAATACAAACGGCCCAATGCCGCCTTAAGT
The DNA here is from genome assembly GCF_023864345.2 of Schistocerca serialis cubense. Lineage (NCBI taxonomy): Eukaryota > Metazoa > Arthropoda > Insecta > Orthoptera > Acrididae > Schistocerca > Schistocerca serialis. Next base: position 34,502,328 of record NC_064643.1, on the reverse strand, counting down.
ACAAGAATAGAGACTCTTCTTACAGTCGGTGCTTTGACCATTCCCTGTGAGACCAGTATTAGTTTCCGATACACCACTGCAGGTTCAGTGTATTCCTTGGACTTTCACATCGACGATGAAACACAGAAATGGCATCGGAATTAAATACAAAGAGCACAATGCCGCCTTACGTAAAAGAATTGACACTCTTCTTACAGTCGGTGCTTTGAGCATTCCCTGTGAGACCAGTATTAGTTTCCGATACACCACTGCAGGTTCAATGTATTCCTTGGACCTTCACATTGACGATGAAAGACTGAAATCGCATCGGAATTAAATACAAACGGCCCAATGCCGCCTTAAGTACAAGATTAGAGGCTCTTCTTACAGTCGGTGCTTTGAGCATTCCCTGTGAGACCAGTATTAGTTTCCGATACACCACCGCAGGTTCAATGTATTCCTTGGACCTTCACATTGACGATTATTCACAGAAATCGCATCGAAATTAAATAGAAAAGGCACAATGTCGCCTTTAGTACAAGAATAGAGACTCTTCATACAGTCGGTGTTTTGAGCATTCCCTGTGAGACCAGTATTAGTTTCCGATATACCACTGCAGGTTCAATGTATTCCTTGGACCTTCACATTGACGATGAAACACAGAAATCGCATCGGAACAAAATACAAAAAGCACGATGCCGCCTTAAGTACAAGAATACAGACTCTACTTACAGTCGGTGTTTTGAGCATTCCCTGTGAGACCAGTATTAGTTTCCGATACACCACTGCAGGTTCAATGTATTCCTTGGACCTTCACATAGACGATGAAACAAAGAAATCGCATCGGAATTAAATACAAAAAGGGACAATTCCGCCGTAAGTACAAGAATAGAGACTCTTCTTACAGTCGGTGTTTTGAGCATTCCCTGTGAGACCAGTATTAGTATCCGATACACCACTGCAGATTCAATGTATTCCTCGGACATACACATTTACGATGAAACACTGAAATTACATCGGAATTAAACACAAAAGGAACAATGTCGCCTTAAGTACAAGAATAGAGACTCTTCTTACTGTCGGTGTTTTGAGCATTCCCTCTGATACCAGTATTAGTTTCCGATACACCACTGCAGGTCCAATGTATTCCTTGGACCTTCACACTGACGATGAAACCCAGAAATCGCATCGGAATTAAATACAAAAGGCACAATGCCGCCTTAAGTACAAGAATAGAGACTCTTCTTACAGTCGGTGCTTTGAGCATTCCCTGTGAGACCAGTATTAGTTTCCGATTCACCACTGAAGATTCAATGTATACCTTGGACCTTCACATTGACGATTATACACAGAAATCGCATCGGAATTAAATACAAATGGCACAATGCCGCCTTAAGTACAAGAATAAACACTCTTCTTACAGTCGGTGATTTGAGCATTCCCTGTGAGACCAGTATTAGTCTCCGATACACTACTGCAGGTTCAGTGTATTCCTTGGACTTTCACATCGACAATGAAACACAGAAATGGCATCGGAATTAAATACAAAGGGCACAATGCCGCCTTAAGTACAAGAATAGACACTCTTCTTACAGTCGGTGCTTTGTGCATTCCCTGTGAGACCAGTATTAATGTCCGATACACCACTGCAGGTTCAGTGTATTCGTTGGACTTTCACATCGACGATAAAACACCGAAATGGCATCGGAATTAAATACAAAATGCACAATGCCGCCTTAAGTACAAGAATAGGCACTCTTCTTACAGTCGGTGCTTTGAGCATTCCCTGTGAGACCAGTACTAGTTTCCGATACACCACTGCAGGTTCAATGTATTCCTTGAACCTTCACATTGACGATGAAACACAGAAATCGCATTGGAATTAAATACAAAAGGAACAATGCCGCCTTAAGTACCAGAATAGAGACTCTTCTTACAGTCTGTGCTTTGAGCATTCCCTGTGAGACCAGTATTAGTGTCCGATACACCACTGCAGATTCATTGTATTCCTTGGACATACACATTGACGATTATACACAGAAATCGCATCGGAATTAAATACAAAAGGCACAATGCCGCCTTAAGTACATGAATAGACACTCTTCTTACAGTCGGTGCTTTGAGCATTCCCTGTGAGACCAGTATCAGTTTCCGATACACCACTGCAGGTTCAGTGTATTCCTTGGACTTTCACATCGACGATGAAACACAGAAATGGCATCGGAATTAAATACAAACGGCACAATGCCGCCTTAAGTATAAGAATAGACACTATTCTTACAGTCGGTGCTTTGAGCATTCCCTGTGAGACCAGTATTAGTTTACCGAGCGAGGTGGCGCAGTGGTTAGACACTGGACTCGCATTCGGGAGGACGACGGTTCAATCCCGCGTCCGGCCATCCTGATTTAGGTTTTCCGTGATTTCCCTAAATCGCTCCAGGCAAATGCCGGGATGGTTCCTTTCAAAGGGCACGGCCGACTTCCTTCCCCGTCCTTCCCTAATCCGATGAGACCGATGACCTCGCTGTCTGGTCTCCTTCCCCTAACCAACCAACCAACCAACCAACCAGTATTAGTTTCCGATACACCACTGCAGGTTCAGTGTATTCCTTGGACATACACATTGACAATGAAACACTGAAATTACTTCGGAATTAATTACCAAAGGAACAATGCCGCCTTAAGTACAAGAACAGAGACTCTTCTTAATATCGGTGCTTTGAGCATTCCCTGTGAGACCAGTATTAGTTTCCGATACACCACTGCTGGTTCAATGTATTCCTTGGAAATAAGCATTGACGATGAAACACTGAAATTACGTCGGAATTAAATACAAAGGGCACAATGACGTCTTAAGTACAAGCAGGGTGAGACTTCTTAGAGTCTGTGCTTCGATCCTTTCCTGTGCGGCCAGTATTAGTTTCCGATTCACCGCTGAAGGTTCAATGTATACCTTGGACCTTCACATTGACGATTATACACAGAAATCGCATCGGAATTAAATACAAAAGGCACAATGCCGCCTTAAGTACAAGAATTGACACTCTTCTTACAGTCGGTGCTTTGAGCATTCCCTGTGAGACCAGTATTAGTTTCCGATACACCACTGCAGGTTCAGTGTATTCCTTGGACTTTCACATCGACGATGAAACACAGAAATGGCATCGGAATTAAATACAAAGGGCACAATGCCGCCTTAAGTACAAGAATAGACACTCTTCTTACAGTCGGTGCTTTGAGCATTCCCTGTGAGACCAGTACTAGTTTCCGATACACTACTGCAGGTTCAATGTATTCCTTGGACCTTCACATTGACGATGAAAGACAGAAATCGCATCGGAATTAAATACAAACGGCACAATGCCGCCTTAAGTACAAGAATAGAGACTCTTCTTACAGTCGGTGCTTTGAGCATTCCCTGTGAGACCAGTATTAGTTTCCGATACACCACTGCTGGTTCAATGTATTCCTTGGAATATAGCATAGACGATGAAACACTGAAATTACATCGGAATTAAATACAAAGGGCACAATGACGCCTTAAGTACAAGCAGAGTGAGACTTCTTAGATTCTGTGTTTCGATCCTTTCCTGTGCGACCCGTATTAGTTTCCGCTACGCCACTGCAGGTTCAATGTATTCCTTGGACCTTCACATTGACGATGAAACACAGAAATCGCATCGGAATTAAATACAAAAGGCAGAATGCTGCCTTAAGTACTAGAATAGAGACTCTTCTTACAGTCGGTGCTTTGAGCATTCCCTGTGAGACCAGTATTAGTTTCCGATACACCACCGCAGGTTCAATGTATTCCTTGGACCTTCACATTGACGATGAAACACAGAAATCGCATCGGAATTAAATACAAAAGGCACAATGCCGCCTAACGTATAAGAATAGAGACTCTTCTTACAGTCGGTGTTTGAGCATTCCCTGTGAGACCAGTATTAGTTTCTGATACACCACTGCAGGTTCAATGTATTCCTTGGACCTTCACATTGACGATGAAACACAGAAATCGCATCGGAATTAAATACAAAAGGCACAATGCCGCCTAACGTATAAGAATAGAGACTCTTCTTACAGTCGGTGTTTTGAGCATTCCCTGTGAGATCAGTATTAGTTTCCGATACACCACTGCAGGTTCAAAGTAATCCTTTGACATACACATTGATGATGAAACACTGAAATTACATCGGAATTAAATACAAAGGGCACAATGACGCCTTAAGTGCAAGAAGAGTGAGATTTTTTTGAGTCTGTGATTGATCCTTTCCTGTGAGACCAGTTTTAGTTTCCAATACACCACTGCAGCTTCAATGTATTACTTGGACCTTCATATTGACGATGAAACACTGAAATCGCATCGGAATTAAATACAAAAGGCACAATGCTGCCTTAAGTACAAGAATACAGACTCTTCTTACAGTCTGTGCTTTGAGCATTAACTGTGAGACCAGTATTAGTTTCCGATACACCACTGCAGGTTCAATGTATTCCTTGGACATACACATTGGCGATGAAACACAGATATCGCATCGGAATTAAATACAAAAGGCACAATGCCGCCTTAAGTACAAGAACAGACACTCTTCTTACAGTCGGTGCTTTGAGCATTCCCTGTGATACCAGTATTAGTTTCCGATTCACCGCTGAAGGTTCAATGTATACCTTGGACCTTCACATTGACGATTATACACAGAAATCGCATCGGAATTAAATACAAAAGGCACAATGCCGCTTTAAGTACAAGAATAGACACTCTTCTTACAGTCGGTGCTTTGAGCATTCCCTGTGAGACCAGTATTAGTTTCCGATACACCACTGCAGGTTCAGTGTATTCCTTGGACCTTCACATCGACGATGAAACACAGAAATGGCATCGGAATTAAATACAAAACGCACAATGCCGCCTTAAGTACAAGAATAGACACTCTTCTTACAGTCGGTGCTTTGAGCATTCCCTGTGAGACCAGTATTAGTTTCCGATACACCACTGAAGGTTCAGTGTATTCGTTGGACTTTCACATCGACGATGAAACACAGAAATGGCATCGGAATTAAATACAAAGGACACAATGCCGCCTTATGTACAAGAATAGACACTCTTCTTACAGTCGGTGCTTTGAGCATTCCCTGTGAGACCAGTACTAGTTTCCGATACACTACTGCAGGTTCAATGTATTCCTTGGACCTTCACATTGACGATGAAAGACAGAAATCGCATCGGAATTAAATACAAACGGCACAATGCAGCCTTAAGTACAAGAATAGACACTCTTCTTACAGTCGGTACTTTGAGCATTCAATGTGAGACCAGTATTAGTTTCCGATACACCACTGCAGGTTCAATGTATTCCTTGGACCTTCACATTGACGATTATACACAGAAATCGCATTGGAATTAAATACAAAAGGCACAATGCCGCCTTAAGTACAAGAATAGAGACTCTTCATACAGTCGGTGCTTTGAGCATTCCCTGTGACACCAGTATTAGTTTGCGATACACCACTGGAGGTTCAATGTATTCCTTGGACCTTCACATTGACGATGAAATACAGAAATCGCATCGGAATTAAATACAAAAAGCACGATGCCGCCTTAAGTACAAGAATACAGACTCTACTTACAGTCGGTGATTTGAGCATTCCCTGTGAGACCAGTATTAGTTTCCGATACACCACTGCAGGTTCAATGTATTCCTTGGACCTTCACATTGACGATGAAACACAGAAATCGCATTGGAATTAAATACAAAAGGCACAATGCCGCCTTAAGTACAAGAATAGAGACTCTTCTTACAGTCTGTGCTTTGAGCATTCCCTGTGAGACCAGTATTAGTATCCGATACACCACTGTAGATTCAATGTATTCCTTGGACATACACATTGACGATGAAACACTGAAATTACTTCGGAATTAAATACAAAAGGAACAATGCCGACTTAAGTACAAGAATAGAGACTCTTCTTAGTGTCGGTGATTTGAGCATTCCCTGTGAGACCAGTATTAGTTTCCGATACACCACTGCTGGTTCAATGTATTCCTTGGAATATAGCATAGACGATGAAACACTGAAATTACATCGGAATTAAATACAAAGGGCACAATGACGCCTTAAGTACAAGCAGAGTGAGACATCTTAGATTCTGTGCTTCGATCCTTTCCTGTGCGACCCGTATTAGTTTCCGCTACGCCACTGCAGGTTCAATGTATTCCTTGGACCTTCACATTGACGATGAAACACAGAAATCGCATCGGAATTAAATACAAAAGGCAGAATGCTGCCTTAAGTACAAGAATAGAGACTCTTCCTACAGTCGGTGCTTTGAGCATTCCTTGTGAGACCAGTATTAGTATCCGGTACACCATTTCAGGTTCAATGTATTCCTTGGACATACACATCGACGATGAAACACAGAAATGGCATCGGAATTAAATACAATGGGCACAATGCCGCCTTAAGGACAAGAATAGAGACTCTTCTTACAGTCGGTGCTTTGAGCATTCCCTGTGAGACCAGTATTAGTTTCCGATACACCACTGCAGGTTCAGTGTATTCGTTGGACTTTCACATCGACGATGAAGCACAGAAATGGCATCGGAATTAAATACAGAAGACACAATGCCGACTTAAGTGCAAGAATAGACACTCTTCTTACAGTCGATGATTCGAGCATTCCCTGTGGGACCAGTACTAGTTTCCGATACACCACTGCAGGTTGAATGTATTCCTTGGACCTTCAAATTGACGATGAAACACAGATATCGCATCGGAATTAAATTCAAAATGCACAATGAAGCATTAAGTACAAGAATAGAGACTCTTCTTACAGTCGGTGCTTTGAACATTCCCTGTGAGACCAGTATTAGTTTCCGATACACCACTGGATGTTCAATGTATTTCTTGGACATTCTCATTAACGATGGAACACTGAAATGACATCGGAATTAAATACAAAAGCCACAATGCCGCCTTAAGTACAAGAATAGGACTCTTCTGACAGTCGATGCTTTGAGCATTTCCTGTGAGACCAGTATTAGTTTCCGAAACACCACCGCACGTTCAATGTATTTCTTAGACATACATTTTGACGATGAAACACTGAAATTACATCGCAATTAAATACAAAGGGCACAATGACGCCTTAAGTACAAGAATAAAGACACTTCTTACAGTCGGTGCTTTGAGCATCGCCTGAGAGACCAGTATTAGTAATCCAATACACCACTCCAGGTTCAATGAATTCCTTGGACCTTCACATTGGCGATGAAACACAGAAATCACATCGGAATTAATTACCAAAGGCACAATGAAGCCTTAAGTACAAGAATAGAGACTCTTCTCACAGTCGGTGCTTCGAGTATTCCGTGTGAGACTAGTATTAGTTTCCGATACACCACTGCAGGTTCAATGAATTCCTTGGACATATACATTGCCTATGAAACACTGAAATTACATCGGAATTAAACACAGAGGGCACAATGACGCCTTAACTACAAGAAGAGTGAGACTTCTTAGAGTCTGTGCTTTGATCCTCTCCTGTGAGACCAGTATTAGTTTCCGATACACCACTGCAGGTTCAATGTATTCCTTGGACATTCAAATTGACGATGAAACACATAAATCGCATCGGAATTAAATACAAAAGGCACAATGCCGCCTTAAGTACAAGAATAGAGACTCTTCTTACAGTCGGTGCTTTGAGCATTCCCTGTGAGACCAGTATTAGTTTCCGATACACCACTGCAGGTTCAGTGTATTCCTTGGACCTTCACATTGATGATGAAACACAGAAATCGCATCGGAATTAAATACAAAAGTCACAATGCCGCCTTAAGTACAAGTATAGAGACTCTTCTTACAGTCGGTGATTTGAGCATTCCCTGAGAGACCAGTATTAGTGTCCGATACACCACTGCTGGTTCAATGTATTCCTTGGACATACACACTGATGATGAAATACTGATATTACATCGGAATTAAATACAAAAGGTACAATGCTGACGTAGGTGCAAGAATAGAGACTCTTCTTACATTCGGTGCTTTTAGCATTCCCTGTGAGACCAGTATTAGTTTCCGACACACCACTGCAGGTTCAATGTATTCCTTGGACCATCACATTGACGATGAATCACAGAAATAGCGTCGGAAGTAAATACAAAAGGCACAATGCCGCCTTAAATACAAGAATAGAGACTCTTATTACAGTCGGTGCTTTGAGCATTCCCTGTGAGACCAGTATTAGTTTCCGATACACCACTGCAGATTCAATGTATTCCTTGGAGCTTCACATTGACGATGAAACAGAGAAATCGCATCGGAATTAAATACAAAAGGCACAATGCCGCCTTAATTGCAAGAAGAGTGAGACTTCTTAGAGTCCGTGCTATAATCCTTTCCTGTGAGACCAGTATTAGTTTCCGATACACCACTGCAGGTTCAATGTATTCCTTGGACCTTCACATTGACGATGAAACACAGAAATCGCATCGGAATTAAATACAAAAAACACAATGCCGCCTTAAGTACAAGAACACAGACTCTTCTTACAGTCTGTGCTCTGAGCATTCCCTGTGAGACCAGTATTAGCTTTCGATACACCACTGCAGTTTCAATGTATTCCTTGGACCTTCACATTGACGATGAAACACAGAAATCGCATCGGAATTAAATACAAAAGACACAATGACGCCTTAAGTACAAAAATAGAGACTCTTCTTACAGTCGGTGCTTTGAGCATTCCCTGTTAAACCAGTATTAGTTTCCGATAGACCACTGCAGGTTCAATGTATTCCTTGGACCTTCACATTGACGATGAATCACAGAAATCGCATCGGAATTAATACAAAAGGAACAATGCCGCCTTAAGTGTAAGAGTAGAGACTCTTCTAACAGTCGGTGCTTTGAGCATTCCCTGTCAGACCAGTATTAGTTTCCGATACACCACTGCAGGTTCAATGTATTCCTTGTACATTCACATTGACGATGAAACACTGAAATTACATCGGAATTAAATACAAAAGGCACAATGCCGATTTAATTTCAAGAAGAGCGAGACTCCTTAGAGTCTGCGCTTTGATCTTTTCCTGTGAGACCAGTATTAGTTCCGATACACCATTGCACTTTCAATGCATTCCTTGGACCGTCACATTGAATATGAAAGACTGAAATCGTATCGGAAATAAACTCAAAAGGCACTAAGCCGCCTTAAGTACAAGAATACAGACTCTTCTTACAGTCGGTCCTTTGAGCATTCCCGGTGAGACCTGTATTAGTTTGCGATACACCACTGCAGGTTCAATGTATTCCTTGGACCTTCACATTGACGATGAAACACAAAAATCGCATCGGAATTAAATACAAAAGGGACAATGCCGCCTTAAGTGCTAGAAGAGTGAGACTTCATAGAGTCTGTGCTTCGATCCTTCCCTGTGAGACCAGTATTAGTTTCTGAGACACCACTGCAGGTTCAATGTATTCCTTGGACCTTCACATTGACGATGAATCACAGAAATCACATCGGAATTAAATACAAAAGGCGCAATGGCGCCTTAAGTACAAGAATAGAGACTCTTCTTACGGTCGGTGCTTTGAGCATTCCCTGTGAGACCAGTATTAGTTTCCGATACACCACTGCAGATTCAATGTAATCCTTGGAGGCTCAAATTGACGATGAAACACAGAAATCGCATCGGAATCAAATACAAAAGGCACAATGCCGGTTTAAGTGAGGGAGTAGAGACTCCTCTTACAGTCGTTGCTTTGAGCATTCCCTGTGAGACCAGTATTAGTTTCCGATACACCACTGGAGGTTCAATGTATTCCTTGGACATTCACATTACGATCAAACACTGAAATTATTTTGGAATTAAGTACAAAAAGCACAATGCCGCCTTAATTGCAAGAAGACTGAGACTTCTTAGAGTCAGTGCCTTGATCCTTACTTGTGAGACCAGTATTAGTTTCCGATACACCACTGCAGGTTCAATGAATTCCTTGGACATTCACATTGACGATGAATCACAGAAATCGCATCGGAATTTAATACAAAAGGAACAATGCCGCCTTAAGTGCAAGAGTAGAGACTCTTCTAACAGTCGGTGCTTTGAGCATTCCCTGTCAGACCAGTATTAGTTTCCGATACACCACTGCAGGTTCAATGTATTCCTTGTACATTCACATTGACGATGAAACACTGAAATTACATCGGAATTAAATACAAAAGGCACAGTGCCGCCTTAATTTCAAGAAGAGTGAGACTTCTTAGAGTCTGCGCTTTGATCTTTTCCTGTGAGACCAGTATTAGTTCCGTTACACCACTGCACGTCCAATGCATTCCTTGGACCGTCACATTGAATATGAAAGACTGAAATCGTATCGGAATTAAACTCTAAAGGCACTAAGCCGCCTTAAGTACAAGAATACAGACTCTTCTTACAGTCGGTCCTTTGAGCATTCCCGGTGAGACCTGTATTAGTTTGCGATACACCACTGCAGCTTCAATGTATTCCTTGGACCTTCACATTGACGATGAAACACAGAAATAGCATCGGAATTAAATACAAAAGGCACAATGCCGGCTTTCGTACAAGAATAGAGACTCTTCTTACAGTCGGTGCTATGAGCATTCCCTGTGAGACCAGTATTAGTTTCCGATACACCACTGCAGGTTCAATGTATTCCTTGGACCTTCACATTGACGATGAAACACAAAAATCGCATCGGAATTAAATACAAAAGGGACAATGCCGCCATAAGTGCTAGAAGAGTGAGACTTCTTAGAGTCTGTGCTTTGATCCTTCCCTGTGAGACCAGTATTAGTTTCTGAGACACCACTGCAGGTTCAATGTATTCCTTGGAGCTTCAAATTGACGATGAAACACAGAAATCGCATCGGAATTAAATACAAAAGGCACAATGCCACCTTAAGTGAGGGAGTGGAGACTCTTCTTACAGTCGTTGCTTTGAGCATTCCCTGTGAGACCAGTATTAGTTTCCGATACACCACTGGAGGTTCAATGTATTCCTTGGACATTCACATTGACGATCAAACACTGAAATTATATTGGAATTAAGTACAAAAGGCACAATGCCGCCTTAATAGCAAGAAGACTGAGACTTCTTAGAGTCAGTGCCTTGATCCTTACTTGTGAGACCAGTATTAGATTCCGATACACCACTGCAGGTTCAATGAATTCCTTGGACATTCACATTGACGATGAAATGCAGAAATCGCATCGCAATTAAATAGTAAAGGCACAATGCCGACTTAAGTACATTAACACAGACTCTTCTTACAGTCTGAGCTTTGAGCATTCCCTGTGAGACCAGTATTAGTTTCCGATACACAACCGCAGGTTCAATGTATTCCTTGGACCTTCACATTGCGGAAGAAACACGGAAATCGCATCGGAATTAAATACAAAAGGCACAATGCCGTCTGAAGTATATGAATAGAGACTCTTCTTACAGTCGGTGCTTTGAACATTCCCTCTGAGAGCAGTATTAGTTTCCGATACACCACTGCAGGTTCAAGGTATTCCTAGGAACCTTCACATTGACTATGAAACACAGAAATCGCATCGGAATTAAATACAAAAGGCACAATGCCGCCTTAAGTACAAGACTAGAGACTCTTCTTACAGTCGGTGTTTTGAGCATTCCCTGTGAGACCAGTATAAGTTTCCGATACACCACTGCAGGTTCAATGTATTCCTTGGACCTTCACATTGACGATGAAATACTGAAATTACATCGGAATTAAATACAAAAGGCACAATGCCGCCTAAAGTGCTAGAAGAGTGAGACATCTTAGAGTCTGTGCCTTGATCCTTTCCTGAGAGACCAGTATTAGTTTCCGATACACCACTGCAGGTTCAATGTATTCCTTGGACTTTCACATTGACGATAAAACAAGGAAATCGCATCGGAATTAAATAGAAAAGGCACAATGCCTCCTTAATTACAAGAATAGAGCCTCTTCTTGCTGTCGGTGCTTTGAGCATTCCCAGTGATACCAGTATTAGTTTCCGATACACCACTGCAGATTCAATGTATTCCTTGGAGCTTCACATTGACGATGAAACACAGAAATCGCATCGGAATTAAATACAAAAGGCACATTGCCGCCATAAGTGAGGGAGTAGAGACTCTTATTACTGTCGTTGCTTTGAGCATTCCCTGTGAGACCAGTATTAGTTTCCGGTACGCCACTGCAGGTTAAATGTATATCTGGGACATTCACATTGACGATGAAACACTGAAATTACATCTTAATTAAATACAAAAGGCACAACGCCGCCTTAATTGCAAGAAGAGTGGGACTTCTTAGAGTCTGCGCTTTGATCCTTTCCTGTGAGACCAGTATTAGTTTCCGATACACCACTGCAAGTTCAATGCATTCCTTGGACCGTCACATTGAATATGAAAGACAGAAATCGTATCGGAATTAAACTCAAAAGGCACTAAGCCGCCTAAGGTACACGAATACAAACTCTTCTTACAGTCGGTGCTTTGAGCATTTCCTGTGAGACCTGTATTAGTTTGCGATTCACCACTGCAAGTTCAATGTATTCCTTGGACATTCACATTGACGATCAAACACTGAAATTACATTGGAATTAAGTACAAAAGGCACAATGCCGCCTTAATTGCAAGAAGACTGAGACTTCTTAGAGTCAGTGCCTTGCTCCTTTCTTGTGAGACCAGTATTAGTTTCCGATACACCACTGCAGGTTCAATGAATTCCTTGGACATTCACATTGACGATGAAATACAGAAATCGCATCGGAATTAAATACTAAAGGCACAATGCCGCCTTAAGTACATTAACACAGACTCTTCTTACAGTCTGAGCTTTGAGCATTCCCTGTGAGACCAGTATTAGTTTCCGATACACCACTGCAGGTTCAATGGATTCCTTGGACTTTCACATTGCGGAAGAAACACGGATATCGCATCGGAATTAAATACAAAAGGCACAATGCCGTCTGAAGTAAATGAATAGAGACACTTCTTACAGTCGGTGCTTTGAGCATTCCCTCTGAGAGCAGTATTAGTTTCCGATGCACCACTGCAGGTTCAAGGTATTCCTAGGAACCTTCACATTGACTATGAAACACAGAAATCGCATCGGAATTAAATACAAAAGGCACAATGCCGCCTTAAGTACAAGAATAGAGACTCTTCTTACAGTCGGTGTTTTGAGCATTCCCTGTGAGACCAGTATAAGTTTCCGATACACCACTGCAGGATCAATGTATTCCTTGGACCTTCACATTGACGATGAAACACAGAAATCGCATCGGAACTAAATACAAAAGGCACAATGCCGCCTTAAGTACAAGAATAGAGCGCTTCTTACAGTCGGTGCTTTGAGCATTCGCTGTGAGACCAGTATTAGTTTCCGATACACCACTGCAGATTCAATGTATTCCTTGGACATACACATTGACGATGAAATACTGAAATTACATCGGAATTAAATACAAAAGGCGCAATGCCGCCTTAAGTGCTAGAAGAGTGAGACATCTTAGAGTCTGTGCCTTGATCCTTTCCTGAGAGACCAGTATTAGTTTCCGATACACCACTGCAGGTTCAATGTATTCCTTCGACTTTCACATTGACGATAAAACAGGGAAATCGCATCGGAATTAAATAGAAAAGGCACAATGCCGCCTTAATAATAAGAATAGAGCCTCTTCTTACTGTCGGTGCTTTGAGCATTCCCTGTGATACCAGTATTAGTTTCCGATACACCACTGCAGGTTCAATGTATTCCTTGGACCTTCACATTGACGATGGAACACAGAAATCACATCGGAATTAAATACAAAAGGCACAATGCCGCCTTAAGTGAGGGAGTAGAGACTCTTATTCCTGTCGTTGCTTTGAGCATTCCCTGTGAGACCAGTATTAGTTTCCGGTTCGCCACTGCAGGTTCAATGTATATCTTGGACATTCACATTGACGATGAAACACTGAAATTACATTGGAATTAAATACAATAGGCACAATGCCGCCTTAATTGTAAGAAGAGTGAGACTTCTTAGAGGCTGTGCTTTGATCCTTTCCTGTGAGACCAGTATTAGCTTCGGATACACCAATGCAGGTTCAATGTATTCCTTGGACCTTCACATTGATGATGAAACACAGAAATCGCATCGGAATTAAATACAAAAGGCACAATGCCGCCTTAAGTACAACAATAGAGGTTCTTCTTACAGTTGGTGCTTTGAACATTCCCTGTGAGAACAGTGTTAGTTTCCGATACACCACTGCAGGTTCAATGTGTTCCTTGGACATACACATTGACGAAGAAAAACTGAAATTACATCGGAATTAAATACAAAAGGCACAATGCCGCCTTAAGTGCTAGAAGAGTGAGACGTCTTAGAGTCTGTGCCTTGATCCTTTCCTGAGAGACCAGTATTAGTTTCCGATACACCACTGCAGGTTCAATGTATTCCTTGGACTTTCACATTGACGATTAAACAAGGAAATCGCATCGGAATTAAATACAAAAGGCACAATGCCGTTTTAAGTACAAGAAAAGAGACTCTTCTTACAGTCGGTGCTTTGAGCATTCCCTGTGAGACCAGTATTACTTTCTGATACACCACTGCAGGTTCAATGTATTCCGTGGACATACACAATGACGATGAAACACTGAAATTACATCGGAATTAAGTACAAAAGACACAATGCCGCCTTAATGCAAGAAGAGTGAGACTTCTTAGAGTTCATTCTTTGATACTTTCCTGTGAGTCCAGTATTAGTTTCCGATACACCACTGCAGGTTCAAAGTATTCCTTGGACCCTCACATTGACGATAAAAAACAGAAATTGCATCGGAATTAAATACAAAATGCACAATGCCGCCTTAATTACAAGAATAGAGCCTCTTCTTACTGTCGGTGCTTTGAGAATTCCCTGTGATACCAGTATTAGTTTCCGATACACCACTGCAGGTTCAATGTATTCCTTGGACCTTCACATTGACGATGAAACTTAGAAATCACATCGGAATTAAATACAAAAGGCACAATGCCGCCATAAGTGAGGGAGTAGAGACTCTTCTTACAGTCGTTGCTTTGAGCATTCCCTGTGAGACCAGTATTAGTTTCCGATACACCTCTGCAGGTTCAATGTATTCCTTGGACATTCACATTGACGGTCAAACACTGAAATTACATTGGAATTAAATACAAAAGGCACAATGCCGCCTTAATTGCAAGAAGAGTGAGACTTCTTAGAGTCAGTGCTTTGATCCTGTCCTGTGAGACCAGTATTGGTTTCCGATACACCACTGCAGGTTCAATGTATTCCTTGGACCTTCAAATTGACGATGAAACACAGAAATCGCATCGGAATTAAATACAAAAGGCACAATGCCGCCTTAAGTACAAGAACACAGACTCTTCTTACAGTCTGTGCTTTGAGCATTAACTGTGAGACCAGTATTAGTTTCCGATACACCACTGCAGGTTCAATGTATTCCTTGGACTTTCACATTGCCGAAGAAACACAGAAATCGCATCGGAATTAAATACAAAAGGCACAATGCCGTCTTAAGTACAAGAATACAGACTTTTCTTACAGTCGGTGCTTTGAGCATTCCCTGTGAAACCAGTATTAGTTTCCGATACACCACTGCAGGTTCAATGTATTCCTTGGACCTTCACATTGACGATTATACACAGAAATCGCATCGGAATTAAATACAAAAGGCACAATGCCGTCTTAAGTACAAGAATAGAGACTCTTCTTACTGTCGGAGCTTTGAGGATTCATTGTGAAACCGGTATTAGTTTCCGATACACCACTGCAGGTTCAATGCATTCCTTGGACCTTCACATTGACGATGAAACACAGATATCGCATCGGAACTAAATACAAAAGGCACAATGCCGCCTTAAGTACAACAATAGAGGTTCTTCTTACAGTCGGTGCTTTGAACATTCCCTGTGAGACCAGTATTAGTTTCCGATACACCACTGCAGGTTCAATGTGTTCCTTGGACATACACATTGACGATGAAAAACTGAAATTACATAAGAATTAAATACAAAAGGCACAATGCCGCCTTAAGTGCTAGAAGTGTGAGACTTCTTAGAGTCTGTGCCTTGATCCTTTCCTGAGAGACCATAATTAGTTTCCGATACACCACTGCAGGTTCAATGAATTCTTTGGACTTTCACATTGACGATGAAACACAGAAATAGCATCGGAATTGAATACAAAATGCACAATGCAGCCTTAATTACAAGAATAGTGCCTCTTCTTACAGTCGGTGCTTTGAGCATTCCCTGTGAGACCAGTAATAGTTTCCGATACACCACTGCAGGTTCGATGTATTCCTTGGACGTCCACATTCACGGTGAAACGCAGAAATTGCATCGGAATTCAATACAAAAGTCACAAGGAAGCCTTAAGTACATGAATAGAGACTCCTCTTACAGTCGGTGCTTTGAGCATTCCCTGTGAGACCAGTATTAATCTCCGATACACCACTGCAGGTTCAAAGTATTCCTTGGACCTTCACATTGACTATTAATCACAGAAATCGCATCTGAATTAAATACAAAAGGCACAATGCCGCCTTAAGTACAAGAATAGAGACACTTCTTACAGTCGGTGCTTTCAGCAATCCCTCTGGGAGCAGTATTAGTTTCCGATACACCACTGCAGGTTCAAAGTATTCCTTGGACCTTCACATTGACTATGAAACACAGAAATCGCATCGGAAATATATACAAAAGGCACAATGCCACCTTAAGTACATGAATAGAGACACTTCTAACAGTCGGTGCTTTGAGCATTCCCTGTGAGACCAGTATTAGTTTCCGATAGATCACTGCAGGTACATTGTATTCCTTGGACATACACATTGACGATGAAACACCGAAATTACATCGGAGTTAAATACAAAAGGCACAATGCCGACTTAAGTGTAAGAAGGGTGAGTCTTCATAGAGTCTGTGCTTTGATCCTTTCCTGTGAGACCAGTATTAGTTTCCGATACACCACTGCAGGTTCAATGTATTTCTTGGACCTTCACATTGACGATGAAACACAGAAATCGCATCGGAATTAAATACAAAAGGCACAATGCCGCCTTAAGTACAAGAATAGAGACACTTCTTACAATCGGTGCTTTGAGCATTCCCTGTGAGACCAGCATTAGTGTCCGATACACCACTGCAGATTCAATGTATTACATGGAGCTTCACATTGACGATGAAACACAGAAATAACATCGGAATTAAATAAAAAAGGCACAATGCCACCTTAATTACAAGAATAGAGACTCTTCTTACAGTCGGTGCTTTGAGCATTCCCTGTGAGACAAGTATTAGTGTCCGATACAACACTGTAGATTCAATGTATTCCTTGGACCTTCACATTGACGATGAAACACAATAATCGCATCGGAATTAAATACAAAAGACACAATGCCACCTTAAGTACAACATTAGATGTTCTTCTTACAGTCGGTGCTTTGAGCATTCTTTGTGAGATCAGTATTAATCCCCGATACACCACTGCAGGTTCAAAGTATTCCTTGGAACTTCACATTGACTATGAAACACAGAAATCGCATCGGAATTAAATACAAAAGGCACAATGCCGCCTTAAGTACAAGAATAGAGACTCTTCTTACAGTCGGTGCTTTGAGCATTCCCTGTGAGACCAGTATTATTTTCCGATACACCACTGCAGGTTTAATGTATTCCCTCTCACCTTCACATTGACGATGAAACACAGAAATCCCATCGAATTTAAATACAAAAGGCACAACGCCCCCTTAAGTACAAGAATAGAGACTCTTCTCACAGTCGGTGCTTTGAGCATTCCCTGTGAGACCAGTATTAGTTTCCGATACAACACTGCAAGTTCAATGTGTTCCTTGGACATACACAATGACGATGAAACACTGAAATTACATGGGAATTAAATACAAAAGACAGAATGTCGCCTTAATGCAAGAGGATTGAGACTTCTTAGAGTCTATTCCTTGATCCTTTCCTGTGAGACCAGTATTAGTTTCCGATACACCACTACAGGTTCATTGTATTCCTTGGCCTTTCACATTGACGATGAAACACAGAAATCGCTTCGGAATTAAATACAAAAGGCACAATGCCGCCTTAATCACAAGAATAGAGACTCTTCTAACAGTCGGTGCTTCGAGCATTCCCTGTGAGACCAGTATTATTTTCCGATACACCACTGCAGGTTCAATGTATTCCTTGGACCTTCACATTGACGATGAAACACAGAAATCGCATCGTAATTACTTACAAAATTCACAATGCCGCCCTAAGTACAAGCATAGAGACTCTTCTTACAGTCGGTGCTTTGAGCAATCCCTGTAAGACCAGTATTAGTTTCCGATACACCACTGCAGGTTCAAAGTATTGCTTTGAGCTTCACATTGACTATGAAACACAGAAATCGCATCGGAATTAAATACAAAAGGCACAATGCCGCCTTAAGTACAAGAACACAGACTCTTCTTACAGTCTGTGCTTTGAGCATTCCCTGTGAGACCAGTATTAGTTTCCGATACCCCACTGCAGAGTCAATGTATTTCTTGGACTTTCACATTGCCGAAGAAACACAGAAATCGCATCGGTATTAAATACAAAAGGCACAAGGCCGCCTTAAGTGCTAGAAGAGTGAAACTTCCTAGAGTCTGTGCCTTGATCCTTTCCTGAGAGACCAGTATTATTTTCCGATACACCACTGCAGGTTCAATGTATTCCTTGGACATTCACATTGACGATGAAACACAGAAACCGCATCGGAATTAAATACAACAGGCACAATGCCGCCTTAATTACAAGAATAGAGCCTCTTCTTACAGTCGGTGCTTTGAGCATTCCCTGTGAGACCAGTAATAGTTTCCGATACACCACTGCAGGTTCAATGTATTCCTTTGACGTCCACATTCACGATGAAACACAGAAATTGCATCGGAATTAAATACAAAAGGCACAATACCGCCTTAAGTACAGGAATAGAGACACTTCTTACAATCGGTGTCTGAGCATTGCCTCTGAGAGCAGTATTAGTTTCTGATACACTTCTGCAGGTTCAAGGTATTCCTTGGACCTTCACATTCACTATGAAACACAGAAATCGCATCGGAATTAAATACAAAAGGCACAAGGAAGCCTTAAGTACAAGAATAGAGACTCTTCTTAAAGTCGGTGCTTTGAGCAATCCCTGTGAGACCAGTATCAGTTTCCGATACACCACTGCTGGTTCAAAGTATTCCTTGGATATTCACATTGACTATGAAACACAGAAATCGCATTGGAAATTAATACGAAAGGCACAATGCCGCCTTAAGTACAAGAATAGTGACACCTCTTACAGTCGGTGCTTTGAGCATTCCCTCTGAGAGCAGTATTAGTTTCCGATACACCACTGAAGGTAGAAAGTTTTCCGTGGACCTTCACATTGACTATGAAACAGAGAAATCGCATCGGAAATAAATACAATAGGCACAATGCCGCCTTAAGTACAAGAATAGAGACTCTTCTTACAGTCGGTGCTTTGAGCATTCCCTGTGAGACCAGTATTTGTTTCCGATACTCAACTGCAGGTTCAATGTATTCCTAGGACCTTCACATTGACGATGAAACACAGAAATCGCATCGGAATTAAATACAAAAGGCACAATGCCGCCGTAAGTACAAGAATAGAGACTCTTCTTACAGTCGGTGCTTAGAGCATTCCCTGTGAGACCAGTATTAGTTTCCGATACACCACCGCAGGTTCAATGTGTTCCTTGGACATACACAATGACGATGAAACAATGAAATTACATGGGAATTAAATACAAAAGACAGAATGCCGCCTTAATGCAAGAAGATTGTGACTTCTTAGAGTCCATTCTTTGATCCTTTCCTGTGAGACCAGTATTAGTTTCCGATACACCACTGCAGGTGCAATGTATTCCTTGGCCTTTCACATTGACGATCAAACACAGAGATCGCTTCGGAATTAAATACAAAAGGCACAACGCCGCCTTAAATACAAGAATATAGACTCTTCTATCAGTCGGTGCTTTGAGCATTCCCTGTGAGACCAGTATTTGTTTCCGATACACCACTGCAGGTTCAATGTATTCCTTGGACCTTCACATTGACGATGAAACACAGAAATCGCATCGTAATTACATACAAAAGGCATAATGCAGCCTTAAGTACAAGAATAGAGACTTTTCTTACAGTCGGTGTTTTGAGCATTTCCGATGAGAGCAGTATTAGTTTCCGATACACCACTGCAGGTTCAAGGTTTTCCATGGACCTTCACATTGACTATGAGACACAGAAATCGCATCGGAATTAAATACAAAAGGCACAAGGCCGCCTTAAGTACACGAAGAGAGACTCTTCTTACAGTCGGTGCTTTGAGCAATCCCTGTGAGACCAGTATTAGTTTCTGATACACCACTGCAGGTTCAAAGTATTGCTTGGACCTTCACATTGACGATGAAACACAGAAATGCCATCGTAATTACATACAAAATGCACAATGCCGCCTTAAGTACAAGAATAGAGACTCTTCTTACAGTCGGTGCTTTGAGCATTCCCTGTGAGACCAGTATTAGATTCTGATACACCACTGTAGGTTCAATGTATTCCTTGGACATACACATTCACGATGAAATACTGAAATTACATCGGAATTAAATACAAAACTCACAATGCCGCCATAAGTGCTACAGGAGTGAGACTTCTTAGCGTCTGTGCTTTGATACTTTACTGTGAGACCAGTATTAGTGTCCGATACACCACTGCAGGTTCAATTTATTCCTTGGACCTTCACATTGACGATGAAACACAGAAATCGCATCGTAATTACATACAAAAGGCACAATGCCGCCTTAAGTACAAGAATAGAGACTCTTCTTACAGTCGGTGCTTTGAGCATTCCCGCTGAGAGCAGTATTAGTTTCCGATACACCACTGCAGGTTCAATGTACTCCTTGGACCTTCACATTGACTCTGAAACACAGAAATCGTATCGGAATTAAATACAAAAGGCACAATGCCGCCTTAAGTGCTAGAATAGAGACACTTCTTACAGTCGGTGCTTTGAGCATTCCCTCTGAGAGCAGTATTAGTTTCCGTACACCACTGCAGGTTCAAAGTATTCCTTGGACCTTCACATTGACGATGAAAGACAGAAATCGCACTGCAATTAAATACAAAAGGCACAATGCCGCCTTAAGTACAAGAATAGTGACACTTCTTACAGTCGGTGCTTTGAGCATTCCCTCTGAGAGCAGTATTAGTTTCCGATACACCACTGAAGGTTGAAAATTTTCCTTGTACCTTCACAATGACTATGAAACAGAGAAATCGCATCGGAAATAAATACAATAGGCTCAATGCCGCCTGAAGTACAAGAATAGAGACTCTTCTTACAGTCGGTGCTTTGAGCATTCCCTGTGAGACCAGTATTAGTTTCCGATACTCAACTGCAGGTTCAATGTATTCCTAGGACCTTCACATTGACGATGAAACGCAGAAATCGCATCGGAATTAAATACAAAAGGCACAATGCCGCCGTAAGTACAAGAATAGAGACTCTTCTTACAGTCGGTGCTTAGAGCATTCCCTGTGAGACCAGTATTAGTTTCCGATACACCACCGCAGGTTCAATGTGTTCCTTGGACATACACAATGACGATGAAACAATGAAATTACATGGGAATTAAATACAAAAGACAGAATGCCGCCTTAATGCAAGAAGATTGTGACTTCTTAGAGTCCATTCTTTGATCCTTTCCTGTGAGACCAGTATTAGTTTCCGATACACCACTGCAGGTGCAATGTATTCCTTGGCCTTTCACATTGACGATCAAACACAGAAATCGCTTCGGAATTAAATACAAAAGGCACAATGCCGCCTTAAATACAAGAATTTAACTCTTCTATCAGTCGGTGCTTTGAGCATTCCCTGTGAGACCAGTATTTGTTTCCGATACACCACTGCAGGTTCAATGTATTCCTTGGACCTTCACATTGACGATGAAACACAGAAATCGCATCGTAATTACATACAAAAGGCATAATGCAGCCTTAAGTACAAGAATAGAGACTTTTCTTACAGTCGGTGTTTTGAGCATTTCCGATGAGAGCAGTATTAGTTTCCGATACACCACTGCAGGTTCAAGGTTTTCCATGGACCTTCACATTGACTATGAGACACAGAAATCGCATCGGAATTAAATACAAAAGGCACAAGGCCGCCTTAAGTACACGAAGAGAGACTCTTCTTACAGTCGGTGCTTTGAGCAATCCCTGTGAGACCAGTATTAGTTTCCGATACACCACTGCAGGTTCAAAGTATTGCTTGGACCATCACATTGACGATGAAACACAGAAATCCCATCGGAATTAAATACAAAATGCATAATGCCGCCTTAAGTACAAGAATAGAGACTCTTCTTACAGTCGGTGCTTTGAGCATTCCCGCTGAGAGCAGTATTAGTTTTCGATACACCACTGCCAGTTCAATGTACTCCTTGGACCTTCACATTGACTCTGAAACACAGAAATCGTATCGGAATTAAATACAAAAGGCACAATGCCGCCTTAAGTACTAGAATAAGGACACTTCTTACAGTCGGTGCTTTGAGCATTCCCTCTGAGAGCAGTATTAGTTTCCGTACACCACTGCAGGTTCAAAGTATTCCTTGGACCTTCACATTGACTATGAAACACAGAAATCGCATCGGAATTAAATACAAAAGGCACAATGCCGCCTTAAGTACAAGAATAGAGACTCTTCCTACAGTCGGTGTTTTGAGCATTCCCTGTGAGACCAGTATTAGTTTCCGATACACCACTGCAGGGTCAATGTATTCCTTGGACATACACATAGACGATGAAACACTGAAATTACATTGTAATTAAATACAATAGGCACTATGCCGCCTTAATTGCAAGAAGAGTGAGCCTTCTTAGAGTCTGTGCTTTGATCCTTTCCTGTGAGCCCAGTATTAGTTTCCAAAACACCACTGCACGTTCAATGAATTTCTAGGACCGTCACATTGACGATGAAAAGACAGAAATCGCACTGCAATTAAATACAAAAGGCACAATGCCGCCTTAAGTAAAAGAATACAGACTCTTCTTACAGTCTGTTCTTTGAGCATTCTCTGTGGGACCTGTATTAGTTTCCGATACACCACTGTAGGTTCAATGTATTCCTTGGAGCTTCACATTGACGATGAAACACAGAAATCGCATCGGAATTAAATTCAAATGGCACAATGCCGCCTTAAGTACAAGAATAGAGACACTTCTTACAGTCGGTGCTATGAGCATTCCCTGTGAGACCAGTATTAGTTTCCGATACACCACTGCAGTTTTAATGTATTCCTTGGACCTTCACATTGACGATGATTCACAGAAATCGCATCGGAATTAAATACAAAAGGCACAATGCCGCCTTAAGTACAAGAATAGAGACTCCTCTTACAATCGGTGCTTTGAGCATTCCCTGTGAGACCAGTATTAGTTTCCGATACACCACTGCAGATTCAATGTATTCCATGGACCTTCGCATTGGCGATGAAACACTGAAATCGCATCGGAATTAAATACAAAAGGGACAATGCCGCCTTAAGTGCAAGATGAGTGAGACTTCTTAGAGTCTGTGTTTGATCCTTTCCTGTGAGACCAGTATTAGTTTCTGATACACCACTGCAGGTTCAATGTATTCCTTCGACTTTCGCATTTACGATGAATCACAGAAATCGCATCGGAATTAAATACAAAAGGCACAATGGCGCCTTAAGTACAAGAATAGAGACTCTTCTTACAGTCGGTGCTTGGAGCATTCCCTGTGGGACCAGTATTAGTTTCCGATACACCACTGCAGATTCAATGTATTCCTTGGAGGTTCACATTGACGATGAAACACAGAAATCGCACCGGAATTAAATACAAAAGGCACAATACCGCCTTAAGTGAGGGAGTAGAGACTCTTCTTACAGTCGTTTGTTTGAGCATTCCCTGTAAGACCAGTATTTGATTCCGATACACAGCTGCCGGTTCAATGACTTCCTTGGACCTTCACATTGACGATGAAACACAGAAATCGCATCGGAATTAAATTCAAAAGGCCCAATGCCGCCTTAAGTACAAGAATAGAGACTCTTCTTACAGTCGGAGCTATGAGCATTCCCTGTGAGACCAGTATTAGTTTCCGATACACAACTGCAGGTTCGATGTATTCCATGGACCTTCACATTGACGATGAAACACAGAAATCGCATCGTAATTACATACAAAAGGCACAATGCCGCCTTATGTACAAGAATAGAGACTCTTCTTACAGTCGGTGCTTTGAGCATTCCTGCTGAGAGCAGTATTAGTTTCCGATACACCACTGCAGCTTCAAGGTTTTCCTTGGACCTTCACATTGACTATGAGACACAGAAATCGCATTGGAATTAAATACAAAAGGCACAAGGCCGCCTTAAGTACAAGAATAGAGACTCTTCTTACAGTCGGTGTTTTGAGCATTCCCTGTGAGACCAGTATTAGTTTCCGATACACCACTGCAGGTTCAAAGTATTGCTTGGAGCTTCACATTGACTATGAAACACAGAAATCGCATCGGAATTAAATGCAAAAGGCACAATGCCGCCTTAAGTACAAGGATAGAAACTCTTCTTACAGTCGGTGTTTTGAGCATTCCCTGTGAGTCCAGTATTAGTTTCCGATACACCACTGCAGGTTCAATGTATTCCATGGACCTTCACATTCACGATGAAACACAGAAATCCCATCGGAATTAAATACAAAAGGCACAATGCCGCCTTAAGTACAAGAATAGAGACTCTTCTTAGAGGCTGTGATTTGATCCTTTCCTGTGAGACCAGTATTAGTTTCCGATACACCACTGCAGGTTCAATGTATTCCTTGGACCTTCACATTGACGATGAAACACAGAAATCAACGGAATTAAATACAAAAGGCACAATGCCGCCTTAAGTACAAGAATAGAGACTCTTCTTACAATCGGTGCTTTGAGCATTCCCTGTGAGGCCAGTATTAGTTTCCGATACACCACTGCAGGGTCAATGTATTCCTTGGACATACACATTGACGATGAAACACTGAAATTACATCGGAATTAAATATAAAACGCATATGCCGCCTTAATTGCAAGAAGAGTGAGACTCTTAGAGTCTGTGCTTTGATCCTTTCCTGTGAGCCCAGTATTAGTTTCTGATACACCACTGTACGTTCAATGTATTTCTAGGGCCGTCACATTGACGATGAAAGACAGAAATCGCACTGGAATTAAATACAAAAGGCACAATGCCGCCTTAAGTACAAGAATACAGACTCTTCTTACAGTCGGTTCTTTGAGAATTCTCTCTGAGACCTGTATTAGTTTCTGATACACCACTGCAGGTACAATGTATTCCTTGGAGCTTCACATAGACGATGAAACACAGAAATCGCAACGGAATTAAATTCAAAAGGCACAATGCCGCCTTATGTACAAGATTAGAGACTCTTCTTGCAGTCGGTGCTATGAGCATTCCCTGTGAGACCAGTATTAGTTTCCGATACACCACTGCAGATTCTATGTATTCCTTGGACCTTCACATTGACGATGAAACGCAGAAATCGCATCGTAATTACATACAAAAGGCATAATGCAGCCTTAAGTACAAGAATAGAGACTTTTCTTACAGTCGGTGTTTTGAGCATTTCCGATGAGAGCAGTATTAGTTTCCGATACACCACTGCAGGTTCAAGGTTTTCCATGGACCTTCACATTGACTATGAGACACAGAAATCGCATCGGAATTAAATACAAAAGGCACAAGGCCGCCTTAAGTACACGAAGAGAGACTCTTCTTACAGTCGGTGCTTTGAGCAATCCCTGTGAGACCAGTATTAGTTTCCGATACACCACTGCAGGTTCAAAGTATTGCTTGGACCTTCACATTGACGATGAAACACAGAAATCCCATCGGAATTAAATACAAAATGCACAATGCCGCCTTAAGTACAAGAATAGAGACTCTTCTTACAGTCGGTGCTTTGAGCATTCCCTGTGAGACCAGTATTAGATTCCGATACACCACTGTAGGTTCAATGTATTCCTTGGACATACACATTGACGATGAAATACTGAAATTACATCGGAATTAAATACAAAACTCACAATGCCGCCTTAAGTGCTACAGGAGTGAGACTTCATAGAGTCTGTGATTTGATCCTTCACTGTGAGACCAGTATTAGTGTCCGATGCACCACTGCAGGTTCAATGTATTCCTTGGACCTTCACATTGACGATGAATCACGGAAATCGCATCGGAACTAAATACAAATGGCACAATGCCGAATTAATTACAAGAATAGAGACTCTTCTTAAGGTCGGTGCTTTGAGCATTCATGTGAGACCAGTAATAGTTTCCGATACACCACTGCAGGTTCAATTTATTCCTTATACCTTCACATTGACGATGAAACACAGAAATCGCATCGTAATTACATACAAAAGGCACAATGCCGCCTTAAGTACAAGAATAGAGACTCTTCTTACAGTCGGTGCTTTGAGCATTCCCGCTGAGAGCAGTATTAGTTTCCGATACACCACTGCCAGTTCAATGTACTCCTTGGACCTTCACATTGACTCTGAAACACAGAAATCGTATCGGAATTAAATACAAAAGGCACAATGCCGCCTTAAGTACTAGAATAAAGACACTTCTTACAGTCGGTGCTTTGAGCATTCCCTCTGAGAGCAGTATTAGTTTCCGTACACCACTGCAGGTTCAAAGTATTCCTTGGACCTTCACATTGACTATGAAACACAGAAATCGCATCGGAATTAAATACAAAAGGCCTAATGCCGCCTTAAGTACAAGTATAGATACTCTTCTTACAGTCGGTGCTTTGAGCATTCCCTCTGAGAGCAGTATTAGTTTCCGTACACCACTGCAGTTTCAAAGTATCCCTTGGACCTTCACATTGTCGATAAAGCACAGAAATCGCATCAGAATTAAATACAAAAGGCACAAAGCCACCTTAAGTACAAGAATAGAGACTCTTCTTACAGTCGGTGTTTTGAGCATTCCCTGTGAGACCAGTATTAGTTTCCGATACACCACTGCAGGGTCAATGTATTCCTTGGACATACACATAGACGATGAAACACTGAAATTACATTGGAATTAAATACAATAGGCACTATGCCGCCTTAATTGCGAGAAGAGTGAGCCTTCTTAGAGTCTGTGCTTTGATCCTTTCCTGTGAGCCCATTATTAGTTTCCGATACACCACTGCACGTTCAATGTATTTCTAGGACCGTCACATTGACGATGAAAGACAGAAATCGCACTGCAATTAAATACAAAATGCACAATGCCGCCTTAAGTACAAGAATACAGACTCTTCTTACAGTCTGTTCTTTGAGCATTCTCTGTGAGACCTGTATTAGTTTCCGATACACCACTGCAGGTTCAATGTATTCCTTGGAGCTTCACATTGACGATGAAACACAGAAATCGCATCGGAATTAAATTCAAATGGCACAATGCCGCCTTAAGTACAAGAATAGAGACTCTTCTTACAGTCGGTGCTATGAGCATTCCCTGTGAGACCAGTATTAGTTTCCGATACACCACTGCAGTTTTAATGTATTCCTTGGACCTTCACATTGACGATGAATCACAGAAATCGCATCGGAATTAAATACAAAAGTCACAATGCCGCCTTAAGTACAAGAATAGAGACTCCTCATACAATCGGTGCTTTGAGCATTCCCTGTGAGACCAGTATTAGTTTCCGATACACCACTGCAGATTCAATGTATTCCTTGGACCTTCACATTGGCGATGAAACAGTGAAATCGCATCGGAATTAAATACAAAAGGGACAATGCCGCCTTAAGTGCAAGAAGAGTGAGACTTCTTTGAGTCTGTGTTTGATCCTTTCCTGTGAGACCAGTATTAGTTTCTGATACACCACTGCAGGTTCAATGTATTCCTTAGACTTTCACATTTACGATGAATCACAGAAATCGCATCGGAATTAAATACAAAAGGCACAATGGCGCCTTAAGTACAAGAATAGAGACTCTTCTTACAGTCGGTGCTTGGAGCATTCCCTGTGAGACCAGTATTAGTTTCCGATACACCACTGCAGATTCAATGTATTCCTCTGAGGTTCACATTGACGATGAAACACAGAAATCGCACCGGAATTAAATACAAAAGGCACAATACCGCCTTAAGTGCGGGAGAAGAGACTCTTCTTACAGTCGTTTGTTTGAGCATTCCCTGTAAGACCAGTATTTGATTCCGATACACAGCTGCAGGTTCAGTGACTTCCTTGGACCTTCACATTGACGATGAAACACAGAAATCGCATCGGAATTAAATTCAAAAGGCACAATGCCGCCTTAAGTACAAGAATAGAGCCTCTTCTTACAGTCGGAGCTATGAGCATTCCCTGTGAGACCAGTATTAGTTTCCGATACACAACTGCAGGTTCGAAGTATTCCATGGACCTTCACATTGACGATGAAACACAGAAATCGCATCGTAATTACATACAAAAGGCACAATGCCGCCTTATGTACAAGAATAGAGACTCTTCTTACAGTCGGTGCTTTGAGCATTCCTGCTGAGAGCAGTATTAGTTTCCGATACACCACTGCAGCTTCAAGGTTTTCCTTGGACCTTCACATTGACCATGTGACACAGAAATCGCATTGGAATTAAATACAAAAGGCACAAGGCCGCCTTAAGTACAAGAATAGAGACTCTTCTTACAGTCGGTGTTTTGAGCATTCCCTGTGAGACCAGTATTAGTTTCCGATACACCACTGCAGGTTCAAAGTATTGCTTGGAGCTTCACATTGACTATGAAACACAGAAATCGCATCGGAATTAAATTCAAAAGGCACAATGCCGCCTTAAGTACTAGAATAGGAACTCTTCTTACAGTCGGTGTTATGAGCATTCCCTGTGAGTCCACTATTAGTTTCCGATACACCACTGCAGGTTCAATGTATTCCTTGGACCTTCACATTGACGATGAAACACAGAAATCCCATCGGAATTAAATACAAAAGGCACAATGCCGCCTTAAGTACAAGAATAGAGACTCTTCTTAGAGGCTGTGATTTGATCCTTTCCTGTGAGACCAGTATTAGTTTCCGATACACCACTGCAGGTTCAATGTATTCCTTGGACCTTCACATTGACGATGAAACACAGAAATCAACGGGATTAAATACAAAAGGCACAATGCCGCCTTAAGTACAAGAATAGAGACTCTTCTTACAATCGGTGCTTTGAGCATTCCCTGTGAGACCAGTATTAGTTTCCGATACACCACTGCAGGGTCAATGTATTCCTTGGACATACACATTGACGATGAAACACTGAAATTACATCGGAATTAAATACAAAACGCATATGCCGCCTTAATTGCAAGAAGAGTGAGACTCTTAGAGTCTGTGCTTTGATCCTTTCCTGTGAGCCCAGTATTAGTTTCTGATACACCACTGTACGTTCAATCGTATTTCTAGGGCCGTCACATTGACGATGAAAGACAGAAATCGCACTGGAATTAAATACAAAAGGCACAATGCCGCCTTAAGTACAAGAATACAGACTCTTCTTACAGTCGGTTCTTTGAGAATTCTCTCTGAGACCCGTATTAGTTTCTGATACACCACTGCAGGTACAATGTATTCCTTGGAGCTTCACATAGACGATGAAACACAGAAATCGCAACGGAATTAAATTCAAAAGGCACAATGCCGCCTTAAGTACAAGATTAGAGACTCTTCTTGCAGTCGGTGCTATGAGCATTCCCTGTGAGACCAGTATTAGTTTCCGATACACCACTGCAGATTCTATGTATTCCTTGGACCTTCACATTGACGATGAAACGCAGAAATCGCATCGTAATTACATACAAAAGGCATAATGCAGCCTTAAGTACAAGAATAGAGACTTTTCTTACAGTCGGTGTTTTGAGCATTTCCGAAGAGAGCAGTATTAGTTTCCGATACACCACTGCAGGTTCAAGGTTTTCCATGGACCTTCACATTGACTATGAGACACAGAAATCGCATCGGAATTAAATACAAAAGGCACAAGGCCGCCTTAAGTACACGAAGAGAGACTCTTCTTACAGTCGGTGCTTTGAGCAATCCCTGTGAGACCAGTATTAGTTTCCGATACACCACTGCAGGTTCAAAGTATTGCTTGGACCTTCACATTGACGATGAAACACAGAAATCCCATCGGAATTAAATACAAAATGCACAATGCCGCCTTAAGTACAAGAATAGAGACTCTTCTTACAGTCGGTGTTTTGAGCATTCCCTGTGAGACCAGTATTAGATTCCGATACAACACTGTAGGTTCAATGTATTCCTTGGACATACACATTCACGATGAAATACTGAACTTACATCGGAATTAAATACAAAACTCACAATGCCGCCTTAAGTGCTACAGGAGTGAGACTTCTTAGAGTCTGTGCTTTGATCCTTTACTGTGAGACCAGTATTAGTGTCCGATACACCACTGCAGGTTCAATGTATTCCTTGGACCTTCACATTGACGATGAATCACAGAAATCGCATCGGAACTAAATACAAATGGCACAATGCCGAATTAATTACAAGAATAGAGACTCTTCTTACAGTCGGTGCTTTGAGCATTCATGTGAGACCAGTAATAGTTTCCGATACACCACTGCAGGTTCAATTTATTCCTTATACCTTCACATTGACGATGAAACACAGAAATCGCATCGTAATTACATACAAAAGGCACAATGCCGCCTTAAGTACAAGAATAGAGACTCTTCTTACAGTCGGTGCTTTGAGCATTCCCGCTGAGAGCAGTATCAGTTCCCGATACACCACTGCAGGTTCAATGTACTCCTTGGACCTTCACATTGACTATGAAACACAGAAATCGTATCGGAATTAAATACAAAAGGCACAATGCCGCCTTAAGTATTAGAATAGAGACACTTCTCACAGTCGGTGCTTTGAGCATTCCCTCTGAGAGCAGTATTAGTTTCCGTACACCACTGCAGGTTCAAGGTATTCCTTGGACCTTCACATTGACTATGAAACACAGAAATCGCATCGGAATTAAATACAAAAGGCACAATGCCGCCTTAAGTACAAGAATAGAGACTCTTCTTACAGTCGGTGCTTTGAGCATTCCCTCTGAGAGCAGTATTAGTTTCCGTACACCACTGCAGGTTCAAGGTATTCCTTGGACCTTCACATTGACGATGAATCACAGAAATCGCATCGGAATTAAATACAAAAGGCACAATGCCGCCTTAAGTACAAGAATAGAGACTCCTCCTACAATCGGTGCTTTCAGCATTCCCTGTGAGACCAGTATTAGTTTCAGATACACCACTGCAGATTCAATGTATTCCTTGGACCTTCACATTGGCGATGAAACACTGAAATCGCATCGGAATTAAATACAAAAGGGACAATGCCGCCTTAAGTGCAAGAAGTGTGACACTTCTTAGAGTCTGTGTTTGATCCTTTCCTGTGAGACCAGTATTAGTTTCTGATACACCACTGCAGGTTCAATGTATTCCTTCGACTTTCACATTTACGATGAATCACAGAAATCGCATCGGAATTAAATACAAAAGGCACAATGGCGCCTTAAGTACAAGAATAGAGACTCTTCTTACAGTCGGTGCTTGGAGCATTCCCTGTGAGACCAGTATTAGTTTCCGATACACCACTGCAGATTCAATGTATTCCTTGGAGGTTCACATTGACGATGAAACACAGAAATCGCACCGGAATTAAATACAAAAGGCACAATACCGCCTTAAGTGAGGGAGTAGAGACTCTTCTTACAGTCGTTGTTTGAGCATTCCCTGTAAGACCAGTATTAGATTCCGATACACAGCTGCAGGTTCAATGACTTCCTTGGACCTTCACATTGACGATGAAACACAGAAATCGCATCGGAATTAAATTCAAAAGGCACAATGCCGCCTTAAGTACAAGAATAGAGACTCTTCTTACAGTCGGAGCTATGAGCATTCCCTGTGAGACCAGTATTAGTTTCCGATACACCACTGCAGGTTCGATGTATTCCATGGACCTTCACATTGACGATGAAACACAGAAATCGCATCGTAATTACATACAAAAGGCACAATGCCGCCTTATGTACAAGAATGGAGACTCTTCTTACAGTCGGTGCTTTGAGCATTCCTGCTGAGAGCAGTATTAGATTCCGATACACAGCTGCAGGTTCAATGACTTCCTTGGACCTTCACATTGACTATGAAACACAGAAATCGCATCGGAATTAAATGCAAAAGGCACAATGCCGCCTTAAGTACAAGAATAGAAACTCTTCTTACTGTCGGTGTTTTGAGCATTCCCTGTGAGTCCAGTATTAGTTTCCGATACATTACTGCAGGTTCAATGTATTCCTTGGACCTTCACATTGACGATGAAACACAGAAATCCCATCGGAATTAAATACAAAAGGCACAATGCCGCCTTAAGTACAAGAATAGAGACTCTTCTTAGAGGCTGTGCTTTGATCCTTTCCTGTGAGACCAGTAATAGTTTCCGATACACCACTGCAGGTTCAATGTATTCCTTGGACGTCCACATTCACGATGAAACACAGAAATTGCATCGGAATTAAATACAAAAGGCACAATACCGCCTTAAGTACAGGAATAGAGACACTTCTTACAATCGGTGCTTTGAGCATTCCCTCTGAGAGCAGTATTAGTTTCCGATGCACCACTGCAGGTTCAATGTGTTCCTTGGACATACACAATGACGATGAAACACTGAAATTACATGGGAATTAAATACAAAAGACAGAATGTCGCCTTAATGCAAGAAGTTTGAGTCATCTTAGAGTCCATTCTTTGATCCTTTCCCTTTGAGACCAGTATTAGTTTCCTATTAACCACTGCAGGTTCAATGTATTCCTTGGCGTTTCACATGGACGATGAAACACAGAAATCGCTTCGGAATTAAATACAAAAGGCACAATGCCGCCTTAATTACAAGAATAGAGACTCTTCTAACAGTCGGTGCTTTGAGCATTCCCTGTGAGACCAGTATTAGTTTCCTATACACCACTGCAGTTTCAATGTATTCCTTTGACCTTCACATTCACGATGAAACACAGAAATCGCATCGTAATTACATACAAAAGGCACAATGCCGCCTTAAGTACAAGAATAGAGACTCTTCTTACTGTCGGTGCTTTGAGCAATCCCTGTGAGACCAGTATTAGTTTCCGATACACCACTGCAGTTTCAAAGTATTGCTTGGAGCTTCACATTGACTATGGAACACAGAAATCAGATCTGAATTAAATGCAAAAGGCACAATGCCGCCTTAAGTACAAGAATAGAGACTCTTCTTACAGTCGGTGTTTTGAGCATTCCCTGTGAGACCAGTATTAGTTTCCGATACACCACTACAGGTTCAATGTATTCCTTGGACCTTCACATAGACGATGAAACACAGAAATCCCATCGGAATTAAATACAAAAGGCACGATGCCGCCTTAAGTACAAGAATAGAGTAACTTCTTACAGTCGGTGCTTTGAGCATTAACTCTGAGAGCAGTACTAGTTTCCGTACACCACTGCTGGTTCAAAGTATTCCTTGGACCTTCACATTGATTATGAAACACAGAAATCGCATGGAATTAAATACAAAAGGCACAATGCCGCCTTAAGTACAAGTATAGAGACTCTTCTTACAGTCGGTGCTTTGAGCATTCCCTCTGAGACCAGTATTAGTTTCCGATACACCACTGCAGGTTCAATGTATTCCTTGGACCTTCACATTGACCATGAAACACAGAAAACGCATCAGAATTAAATACAAAAGGCACAATGCCGCCTTAAGTTCAAGAATAGAGACTCATCTTACAGTCGGTGCTTTGAGCATTCCCTGTGAGACCAGTATTAGTTTCCGATACACCACTGCAGGGTCAATGTATTCCTTGGACTTACATATTGACGATGAAACACTGAAATTACATCGGAATTAAATACAAAAGGCACTATGCCACCTTAATTGCAAGAAGAGTGAGACTTCTTAGAGACTGTGCTTTGATGCTTTCCTGTGAGCCCAGTATTAGTTTCCGATACACCACTGCACGTTCACTGTATTTTTAGGACCGTCACATTGACGATGAAAGACCGAAATCGCACTCGAATTAAATACAAAATTCACAATGCCGCCTTATGTACAAGAATAGAGACACTTCTTACAGTCAGTGTTTTGAGCATTAACTCTGAGAGCAGTATTAGTTTCCGTACACCACTGCAGGTTCAAAGTATTCCTTCGACCTTCACATTGACTATGAAACACAAAAATCGCATCGGAATTAAATACAAAAGGCACAATGCCGCCTTAAGTACAGGAATACAGTCTCTTCTTACAGTCGGTTCTTTGAGCATTCTCTGTGAGACCTGTATTAGTTTCCGATACACCACTGCAGGTTCAATGTATTCCTTGGACCTTCACACTGACGATGAAACACAGAAATCGCATCGGAATTAAATTCAAAAGACACAATGCCCCCTTAAGTACAAGAATAGAGACTCTTCTTACAGTCCGTGCTATGAGCATTCCCTGTGAGACCAGTATTAGTTTCCGATACACCACAGCATGTTCAATGTATTCCTTGGACCTTCACATTAACGATGAATCACAGATATCGCATCGGAATTAAATACAAAAGGCACAATGCTGCCTTAAGTAGAAGAATAGAGACTCTTCTTACAGTCGGTGCTTTGAGCATTCCCTGTGAGACCAGTATTAGTTTCCGATACACCACTGCAGATTCAATGTATTCCTTGGACCTTCACATTGACGATGAACCACAGAAATCGCACCGGAATTAAATACAAAAGGCACAAAACCGCGTTAAGTGAGGGAGTAGAGACTCTTCTTACAGTCGTTGCTTTGAGCATTCCCTGTGAGACCAGTATTAGTTTCCGATACACAGCTGCAGGTTCAATGTATTCCTTGGACATTCACATTGACGATCAAACACTGAAATTACATTGGAATTAAATACAAAAGGCAAAATGCCGCCTTAATTGAAGAAGAGTGAGACTTCTTAGAGTCTGTGCATTGATCCTTTCCCGTGAGACCAGTATTAGTTTCCGATTCACCACCGCACGTTCAATGTATTCCTTGGACCATCACATTGAATATGAAAGACAGAAATCGTATCGGAATTAAACTCAAAAGGCACTAAGCCGCCTTAAGTACAAGAATACAGACTCTTCTTTCAGTCGGTTCTTTGATCATTCCCTGTGAGACCTGTATTAGTTTCCGATACACCACTGCAGGTTCAATGTATTCCTTGGACGTTCACATTGACGATGAAACACAGAAATCGCATCGGAATTAAATACAAAAGGCACAATGCCGCCTTAAGTACAAGAATAGAGACTCTTCTTATGAGTATTCCCTGTGAGGCCAGTATTAGTTTCCGATACACCACTGCATGTGCAATGTATTCCTTGGACCTTCACATTGACGATGAAACACTGAAATCGCATCGGAATTAAATACAAAAGGGACAATGCCGCCTTAAGTGCAAGAAGAGTAAGACTTCTTAGAGTCTGTGCTTTGATCCTTTCCTGTGATACCAGTATTAGTTTCTGATACACCACGCAAGTTCAATGTATTCCTTGGAGCTTCACATTGACGATGAAACACAGAAATCGCATCGGAATTAAATACAAAAGGCACAAAACCGCCTTAAGTACAACAATAGAGACTCTTCTTACAGTCGTTGTTTTGAGCATTCCCTGTGAGACCAGTATTAGATTCCGATACACCACTGCAGATTCAATGTATTCCTTGGAGCTTCACATTGACGACGAAACACAGAAATCGCATCAGAATTATATACAAAAGGCACAAAACTGCCTTAAGTGAGGGAGTAGAGACTCTTCTTACAGTCGTTGCTTTGAGCATTCCCTGTGAGACCAGTATTAGTTTCCGATACACAGCTGCAGGTTCAATGTATTCCTTGGACATTCACATTGACGATCAAACACTGAAATTACATTGGAATTAAAGACAAAAGGCACAATGCCGGATTATTGCACGAAGTGTGAGACTTCTTAGAGTCAGTGCTTTGATCCTTCCCTTTGAGACCAGTATTAGTTTCCGATACACCACTGCAGGTTCAATGTTTTCCTTGGACGTTCACATTGACGATGAAACACAATAATCGCATCGTAATTACATACAAAAGGCACAATGCTGCCTTAAGTACAAGAATACAGACTCTTCTTACAGTCGGTGCTTTGAGCATTCCCGCTGAGAGCAGTATTAGTTTCCGATACACCACAGCAGTTTCAAGGTTTTCCTTGGACCTTCACATTGACTATGAGACACAGAAATCGCATTGGAATTAAATACAAAAGGCACAAGGCCGCCTTAAGTACAAGAATAGAGACTCTTCTTACATTCGTTGCTTTGAGCAATCCCTGTGAGACCAGTATTAGTTTCCGATACACCACTGCAGGTTCAAAGTATTCCTTGGACCTTCACATTGACTATGAAACACAGAAATCGCATCGGAATTGAATACAAAAGGCACAATGCCGCCTTAAGTACAACAATAGAGACTCTTCTTACAGTCGGTGCTTTGAGCATTCCCTCTGAGACCAGTATTAGGTTCCGATACACCACTGCAGGTTCAATGTATTCCTTGGACCTTCACATTGACGATGAAACACAGAAATCGCATCAGAATTAAATACAAAATGCACAATGCCGAATTAAGTACAAAAATAGAGACTCATCTTACAGTCGGTGCTTTGAGCATTCCCTGTGAGACCAGTATTAGTTTCCGATACACCACTGCAGGGTCAATGTAATCCTTGGACATACACATTGACGATGAAACACTGAAATTACATCGGAATTAAATACAAAAGGCACTATGCCGCCTTAATTGCAAGAAGAGTGAGACTTATTAGAGTTTGTGCTTTGATTCTTTCCTGTGAGCCCAGTTTTAGTTTCCGATACACCACTGCACGTTCAATGTATTTCTAGGACCGTCACATTGACGATGAAAGACAGAAATCACACTGGAATTAAATACAAAATGCACAATGCCGCCTTAAGTACAAGAATAGAGACACTTCTCACAGTCGGTGTTTTGAGCATTAACTCTGAGAGCAGTATTAGTTTCCGTACACCACTGCAGGTTCAAAGTATTCCTTGGACCTTCACATTGACTATGAAACACAAAAATCGCATCGGAATTAAATACAAAAGGCACAATGCCGCCTTAAGTACAAGAATACAGTCTCTTCTTACAGTCGGTTCTTTGAGCATTCTCTGTGAGACCTGTATTAGTTTCCGATACACCACTGCAGGTTCAATGTATTCCTTGGACCTTCACATTGACGATGAAACACAGAAATCGCATCGGAATTAAATTCAAAAGGCACAATGCCGCCTTAAGTACAAGAATAGAGACTCTTCTTACAGTCGGTGCTATGAGCATTCCCTGTGAGAACTGTATTAGTTTCCGATACACCACAGCAGGTTCAATGTATTCCTTGGACCTTCACATTGACGAAGAATCACAGATATCGCAACGGAATTAAATACAAAAGGCACAATGCTGCCTTAAGTACAAGAATAGAGACTCTTCTTACAGTCGGTGCTTTTGAGCATTCCCTGTGAGACCAGTATTAGTTTCCGATACACTACTGCAGATTCAATGTATTCCTTGGACCTTCACATTGACGATGAAACCCAGAAATCGCACCGGAATTAAATACAAAAGGCACAAAACCGCCTTAAGTGAGGGAGTAGGGACTCTTCTTACAGACGTTGCTTTGAGCATTCCCTGTGATACCAGTATTAGTTTCCGATACACAGCTGCAGTTTCAATGTATTCCTTGGACATTCACATTGACGATCAAACACTGAAATTACATTGGAATTAAATACAAAAGGCAAAATGCCGCCTTAATTGCAAGAAGAGTGAGACTTCTTAGAGTCTGTGCATTGATCCTTTCCTGTGAGACCAGTATTAGTTTCCGATACACCACTGCACGTTCAATGTATTCCTTGGACCATCACATTGAATATGAAAGGTAGAAATCGTATCGGAATTAAACTCAAAAGGCACTAAGCTGCCTTAAGTACAAGAATACAGACTCTTCTTACAGTCGGTGCTTTGAGCATTCCCTGTGAGACCTGTATTAGTTTCCGATACACCACTGCAGGTTCAATGTATTCCTTGGACCTTCACATTGACGATGAAACACAGAAATCGCATCGGAATTAAATACAAAAGGCACAATGCCGCCGTAAGTACAAGAATAGAGACCCCTCTTACAGTCGGTGCTATGAGTATTCCCTGTGAGGCCAGTATTAGTTTCCGATACACCACTGCATGTGCAATGTATTCCTTGGACCTTCACATTGACGATGAAACACTGAAATCGCATCGAAATTAAATACAAAAGGGACAATGCCGCCTTAAGTGCAAGAAGAGTAAGACTTCTTAGAGTCTGTGCTTTGATCCTTTCCTGTGAGACCTGAATTAGTTTCTGATACACCACGCAAGTTCAATGTATTCCTTGGAGCTTCACATTGACGATGAAACACAGAAATCGCATCGGAATTAAATACAAAAGGCACAAAACCGCCTTAAGTACAACAATAGAGACTCTTCCTACTGTCGTTGCTTTGAGCATTCCCTGTGAGACCAGTATTAGTTTCCGATACACAGCTGCAGGCTCAATGTATTCCTTGGACATTCACATTGACGATCAAACACTGATATTACATTGGAATTAAATACAAAAGGCACAATGCCGGTTTATTGCAAGAAGTGTGAGACTTCTTAGAGTTAGTGCTTTGATCCTTTCCTTTGAGACCAGTATTAGTTTCCGATACACCACAGCAGGTTCAAGGTTTTCCTTGGACCTTCACATTGACTATGAGACACAGAAATCGCATTGGAATTAAATACAAAAGGCACAAGGCCGCCTTAAGTACAAGAATAGAGACTCTTCTTACAGTCGGTGCTTTGAGCAATCCCTGTGAGACCAGTATTAGTTTCCGATACACCACTGCAGGTTCAAAGTATTGCTTGGAGCATCACATTGACTATGAAAAACAGATATCGCATCGGAATTAAATGCAAAAGGCACAATGCCGCCTTAAGTACAAGAATAGAGACTCTTCTTACAGCCGGTGTTTTGAGCATTCCCTGTGAGACCAGTAATAGTATCCGATACACCACTGCAGGTTCAATGTATTCCTTGGACATACACATTGACGATGAAACACTGAAATTACATCGGAATTAAATACAAAAGGCACAATGCCGCCCTAAGTACTAGAATAGAGACACTTCTTACAGTCGATGCTTTGAGCATTCCCTCTGAGAGCAGTATTAGTTTCGGTACACCACTGCAGGTTCAATGTATTCCTTGGACCTTCACATTGACGATGAAACACAGAAATCCCATCGGAATTAAATACAAAAGGCACAATGCCGCCTTAAGTACAAGAATAGAGACTCTTCTTAGAGTCTGTGCTTTGATCCTTTCCTGTGAGACCAGTATTAGTTTCCGATTCACCACTGCAGGTTCAATGTATTCCTTGGACCTTCACATTGACGATGAAAAACAGAAATCGCATTGGAATTAAATACAAAAGGCACAATGCCGCCTTAAGTACAAATACACAGACTCTTCTTACAGTCTGTGCTTTGAGCATTCCCTGTGAGACCAGTATTAGTTTCCGATACACCACTGCAGGTTCAATGTATTCCTTGGACATACACATTGACGATGAAACACTGAAATTACATCGGAATTAAATACAAAAGGCACAATGCCGCCTTAAGTACTAGAATAGAGACACTTCTTACAGTCGGTGCTTTGAGCATTCCCTCTGAGAGCAGTATTTGTTTCCGTACACCACTGCAGGTTCAAAGTATTCCTTGGACCTTCACATTGACTATGAAACACAGAAATCGCATCGGAATTAAATTTAAAAGGCACAATGCCGCCTTAAGTACAAGAATAGAGACTCTTCTTACAGTCGATGCTTTGGGCATTCCCTCTGAGAGCAGTATTAGTTTCCGTACACCACTGCAGGTTCAAAGTATTCCTTAGACCTTCACATTGTCTATGAAACACAGAAATCGCATCGGAATTAAATTCAAAAGGCACAATGCCGCCTTAAGTGCAAGAAGAGTGAGACTTCTTAGGGTCTGTGCTTTGATCCATTCCTGTGAGAGCAGTATTAGTTTCTGATACAACACTGCAGGTTCAATGAATTCCTTTGACCTTCACATTGACGATGAATCACAGAAATCGCACAGGAATTAAATACAAAAGGCACAATGGCGCCATAAGTACAAGAATAGAGACTCTTCTTACAGTCGGTGCTTGGAGCATTCCCTGTGAGACCAGTATTAGTTTCCGATACACAACTGCAGATTCAGTGTATTCCTTGGAGCTTCACATTGACGATGAAACACAGAAATCGCACCGGAATTAAATACAAAAGGCACAAAACCGCCTTAAGTGCGGGAGTAGAGACTCTTCTTACAGTCGTTGCTTTGAGCATTCCCTGTGAGACCAGTATTAGTTTCTGATACACAGCTGCAGGTTCAATGTATTCCTTGGACCTTCACATTGACGATGAAACACAGAAATCGCCTAGGAATTAAATTCAAAAGGCACAATGCCGCCTTAAGTAAAAAGAATAGAGACTCTTCTTAGAGTCTGTGTTTTCATACTTTCCTGTGAGTCCAGTATTAGTTTGCGATACACCACGGCAGGTTCAATGTATTCCTTGGACCTTCACATTGACTATGAAACACAGAAATCCCATCGGGATTAAATACAAAAGGCACAATGCCGCCTTAAGTACAAGAATAGAGACTCTTCTTAGAGTCTGTGCTGTGATACTTTCCTGTGAGACCAGTATTAGCTTGCGATACACCTCTGCAGGGTCAACGTATTCCTTGGACCTTCACATTGACGATGAAACACAGAAATCGCATTGGAATTAAATACAAAAGGCACAAGGCCGCCTTAAGTACAAGAATAGAGACTCTTCTTACAGTCGGTGCTTTGAGCAATCCCTGTGAGACCAGTATTAGTTTCCGATACACCACTGCAGGTTCAAAGTATTGCTTGGAGCATCACATTGACTATGAAAAACAGATATCGCATCGGAATTAAATGCAAAAGGCACAATGCCGCCTTAAGTACAAGAATAGAGACTCTTCTTACAGCCGGTGTTTTGAGCATTCCCTGTGAGACCAGTAATAGTATCCGATACACCACTGCAGGTTCAATGTATTCCTTGGACGTCCACATTCACGATGAAACACAGAAATTGCATCGGAATGAAATAAAAAAGGCACAATACCGCCTTAATTACAGGAATAGAGACTCTTCTAACAGTCGGTGCTTTTAGCATTCCCTGTGAGACCAGTATTAGTTTCCGATACACCACTGCAGGTTCAATGTATTCCTTTGACCATCACATTGACGATGAAACACAGAAATCGCATCGTAATTACATACAAAAGGCACAATGCTGCCTTAAGTACAAGAATAGAGACTGTTCATACAGTCGGTCCTTTGAGCATTCCCTCTGAGTGCAGTATTAGTTTCCGTACACCACTGCAGGTTCAAAGTATTCTTTGGACCTTCACATTGTCTATGAAACACAGAAATCGCATCGGAATTAAATACAAAAGGCACAATGCCGCCTTAAGTACAAGAATAGAGGCTCTTCTTAAAGTCGGTGCTTTGAGCATTCCCTCTGAGACCAGTATTAGTTTCCGATACACCACTGCAGGTTCAATGTATTCCTTGGACCTTCACATTGTCGATGAAACACAGAAATCGCATCGGAATTAAATACAAAAGGGACAATGCCGCCTTAAGTGCAAGAAGAGTGACACTTCTTAGAGTCTGTGTTTGATCCTTTCCTGTGAGACCAGTATTAGTTTCTGATACACCACTGCAGGTTCAATGTATTCCTTCGACTTTCACATTTACGATGAATCACAGAAATCGCATCGGAATTAAATACAAAAGGCACAATGGCGCCTTAAGTACAAGAATAGAGACTCTTCTTACAGTCGGTGCTTGGAGCATTCCCTGTGAGACCAGTATTAGTTTCCGATACACCACTGCAGATTCAATGTATTCCTTGGAGGTTCACATTGACGATGAAACACAGAAATCGCACCGGAATTAAATACAAAAGGCACAATACCGCCTTAAGTGAG
Organism: Schistocerca serialis cubense; assembly: GCF_023864345.2. Taxonomy (NCBI): domain Eukaryota; kingdom Metazoa; phylum Arthropoda; class Insecta; order Orthoptera; family Acrididae; genus Schistocerca; species Schistocerca serialis. The sequence continues at coordinate 34,459,980 of NC_064643.1, read as the reverse complement.
GGAGTAGAGACTCTTCTTACAGTCGTTGCTTTGAGCATTCCCTGTAAGACCAGTATTAGATTCCGATACACAGCTGCAGGTTCAATGACTTCCTTGGACCTTCACATTGACGATGAAACACAGAAATCGCATCGGAATTAAATTCAAAAGGCACAATGCCGCCTTAAGTACAAGAATAGAGACTCTTGTTACAGTCGGAGCTATGAGCATTCCCTGTGAGACCAGTATTAGTTTCCGATACACCACTGCAGGTTCGATGTATTCCATGGACCTTCACATTGACGATGAAACACAGAAATCGCATCGGAATTAAATTCAAAAGGCACAATGCCGCCTTAAGTACAAGAATAGAAACTCTTCTTACTGTCGGTGTTTTGAGCATTCCCTGTGAGTCCAGTATTAGTTTCCGATACACCACTGCAGGTTCAATGTATTCCTTGGACCTTCACATTGACGATGAAACACAGAAATCCCATCGGAATTAAATACAAAAGGCACAATGCCGCCTTAAGTACAAGAATAGAGACTCTTCTTAGAGGCTGTGCTTTGATCCTTTCCTGTGAGACCAGTTAATAGTTTCCGATACACCACTGCAGGTTCAATGTATTCCTTGGACGTCCACATTCACGATGAAACACAGAAATTGCATCGGAATTAAATACAAAAGGCACAATACCGCCTTAAGTACAGGAATAGAGACACTTCTTACAATCGGTGCTTTGAGCATTCCCTCTGAGAGCAGTATTAGTTTCCGATGCACCACTGCAGGTTCAATGTGTTCCTTGGACATACACAATGACGATGAAACACTGAAATTACATGGGAATTAAATACAAAAGACAGAATGTCGCCTTAATGCAAGAAGATTGAGTCATCTTAGAGTCCATTCTTTGATCCTTTCCCTTTGAGACCAGTATTAGTTTCCTATTAACCACTGCAGGTTCAATGTATTCCTTGGCCTTTCACATGGACGATGAAACACAGAAATCGCTTCGGAATTAAACACAAAAGGCACAATGCCGCCTTAATTACAAGAATAGAGACTCTTCTAACAGTCGGTGCTTTGAGCATTCCCTGTGAGACCAGTATTAGTTTCCTATACACCACTGCAGGTTCAATGTATTCCTTTGACCTTCACATTCACGATGAAACACAGAAATCGCATCGTAATTACATACAAAAGGCACAATGCCGCCTTAAGTACAAGAATAGAGACTCTTCTTACTGTCGGTGCTTTGAGCAATCCCTGTGAGACCAGTATTAGTTTCCGATACACCACTGCAGTTTCAAAGTATTGCTTGGAGCTTCACATTGACTATGAAACACAGAAATCAGATCTGAATTAAATGCAAAAGGCACAATGCCGCCTTAAGAGCAAGAATAGAGACTCTTCTTACAGTCGGTGTTTTGAGCATTCCCTGTGAGACCAGTATTAGTTTCCGATACACCACTACAGGTTCAATGTATTCCTTGGACCTTCACATAGACGATGAAACACAGAAATCCCATCGGAATTAAATACAAAAGGCACGATGCCGCCTTAAGTACAAGAATAGAGTAACTTCTTACAGTCGGTGCTTTGAGCATTAACTCTGAGAGCAGTACTAGTTTCCGTACACCACTGCAGGCTCAAAGTATTCCTTGGACCTTTACATTGATTATGAAACACAGAAATCGCATGGAATTAAAGACAAAAGGCACAATGCCGCCTTAAGTACAAGTATAGAGACTCTTCTTACAGTCGGTGCTTTGAGCATTCCCTCTGAGACCAGTATTAGTTTCCGATACACCACTGCAGGTTCAATGTATTCCTTGGACCTTCACATTGACCATGAAACACAGAAAACGCATCAGAATTAAATACAAAAGGCACAATGCCGCCTTAAGTTCAAGAATAGAGACTCATCTTACAGTCGGTGCTTTGAGCATTCCCTGTGAGACCAGTATTAGTTTCCGATACACCACTGCAGGGTCAATGTATTCCTTGGACTTACATATTGACGATGAAACACTGAAATTACATCGGAATTAGATACAAAAGGCACTATGCCACCTTAATTGCAAGAAGAGTGAGACTTCTTAGAGACTGTGCTTTGATGCTTTCCTGTGAGCCCAGTATTAGTTTCCGATACACCACTGCACGTTCACTGTATTTTTAGGACCGTCACATTGACGATGAAAGACCGAAATCGCACTCGAATTAAATACAAAATTCACAATGCCGCCTTAAGTACAAGAATAGAGACACTTCTTACAGTCAGTGTTTTGAGCATTAACTCTGAGAGCAGTATTAGTTTCCGTACACCACTGCAGATTCAATGTATTCCTTGGAGCTTCACATTGACGACGAAACACAGAAATCGCATCAGAATTATATACAAAAGGCACAAAACTGCCTTAAGTGAGGGAGTAGAGACTCTTCTTACAGTCGTTGCTTTGAGCATTCCCTGTGAGACCAGTATTAGTTTCCGATACACAGCTGCAGGTTCAATGTATTCCTTGGACATTCACATTGACGATCAAACACTGAAATTACATTGGAATTAAAGACAAAAGGCACAATGCCGGATTATTGCAGGAAGTGTGAGACTTCTTAGAGTCAGTGCTTTGATCCTTCCCTTTGAGACCAGTATTAGTTTCCGATACACCACTGCAGGTTCAATGTTTTCCTTGGACGTTCACATTGACGATGAAACACAATAATCGCATCGTAATTACATACAAAAGGCACAATGCTGCCTTAAGTACAAGAATAGAGACTCTTCTTACAGTCGGTGCTTTGAGCATTCCCGCTGAGAGCAGTATTAGTTTCCGATACACCACAGCAGTTTCAAGGTTTTCCTTGGACCTTCACATTGACTATGAGACACAGAAATCGCATTGGAATTAAATACAAAAGGCACAAGGCCGCCTTAAGTACAAGAATAGAGACTCTTCTTACATTCGTTGCTTTGAGCAATCCCTGTGAGACCAGTATTATTTTCCGATACACCACTGCAGGTTCAAAGTATTCCTTGGACCTTCACATTGACTATGAAACACAGAAATCGCATCGGAATTGAATACAAAAGGCACAATGCCGCCTTAAGTACAACAATAGAGACTCTTCTTACAGTCGGTGCTTTGAGCATTCCCTCTGAGACCAGTATTAGGTTCCGATACACCACTGCAGGTTCAATGTATTCCTTGGACCTTCACATTGACGATGAAACACAGAAATCGCATTAGAACTAAATACAAAAGGCACAATGCCGAATTAAGTACAAAAATAGAGACTCATCTTACAGTCGGTGCTTTGAGCATTCCCTGTGAGACCAGTATTAGTTTCCGATACACCACTGCAGGGTCAATGTAATCCTTGGACATACACATTGACGATGAAACACTGAAATTACATCGGAATTAAATACAAAAGGCACTATGCCGCCTTAATTGCAAGAAGAGTGAGACTTATTAGAGTTTGTGCTCTGATTCTTTCCTGTGAGCCCAGTTTTAGTTTCCGATACACCACTGCACGTTCAATGTATTTCTAGGACCGTCACATTGACGATGAAAGACAGAAATCACACTGGAATTAAATACAAAAGGCACAATGCCGCCTTAAGTACAAGAATAGAGACACTTCTCACAGTCGGTGTTTTGAGCATTAACTCTGAGAGCAGTATTAGTTTCCGTACACCACTGCAGGTTCAAAGTATTCCTTGGACCTTCACATTGACTATGAAACACAAAAATCGCATCGGAATTAAATACAAAAGGCACAATGCCGCCTTAAGTACAAGAATACAGTCTCTTCTTACAGTCGGTTCTTTGAGCATTCTCTGTGAGACCTGTATTAGTTTCCGATACACCACTGCAGGTTCAATGTATTCCTTGGACCTTCACATTGACGATGAAACACAGAAATCGCATCGGAATTAAATTCAAAAGGCACAATGCCGCCTTAAGTACAAGAATAGAGACTCTTCTTACAGTCGGTGCTATGAGCATTCCCTGTGAGAACTGTATTAGTTTCCGATACACCACAGAAGGTTCAATGTATTCCTTGGACCTTCACATTGACGAAGAATCACAGATATCGCAACGGAATTAAATACAAAAGGCACAATGCTGCCTTAAGTACAAGAATAGAGACTCTTCTTACAGTCGTTGCTTTTGAGCATTCCCTGTGAGACCAGTATTAGTTTCCGATACACTACTGCAGATTCAATGTATTCCTTGGACCTTCACATTGACGATGAAACCCAGAAATCGCACCGGAATTAAATACAAAAGGCACAAAACCGCCTTAAGTGAGGGAGTAGGGACTCTTCTTACAGACGTTGCTTTGAGCATTCCCTGTGATACCAGTATTAGTTTCCGATACACAGCTGCAGTTTCAATGTATTCCTTGGACATTCACATTGACGATCAAACACTGAAATTACATTGGAATTAAATACAAAAGGCAAAATGCCGCCTTAATTGCAAGAAGAGTGAGACTTCTTAGAGTCTGTGCATTGATCCTTTCCTGTGAGACCAGTATTAGTTTCCGATACACCACTGCACGTTCAATGTATTCCTTGGACCATCACATTGAATATGAAAGGTAGAAATCGTATCGGAATTAAACTCAAAAGGCACTAAGCCGCCTTAAGTACAAGAATACAGACTCTTCTTACAGTCGGTGCTTTGAGCATTCCCTGTGAGACCTGTATTAGTTTCCGATACACCACTGCAGGTTCAATGTATTCCTTGGACCTTCACATTGACGATGATACACAGAAATCGCATCGGAATTAAATACAAAAGGCACAATGCCGCCTTAAGTACAAGAATAGAGACCCCTCTTACAGTCGGTGCTATGAGTATTCCCTGTGAGGCCAGTATTAGTTTCCGATACACCACTGCATGTGCAATGTATTCCTTGGACCTTCACATTGACGATGAAACACTGAAATCGCATCGAAATTAAATACAAAAGGGACAATGCCGCCTTAAGTGCAAGAAGAGTAAGACTTCTTAGAGTCTGTGCTTTGATCCTTTCCTGTGAGACCTGAATTAGTTTCTGATACACCACGCAAGTTCAATGTATTCCTTGGAGCTTCACATTGACGATGAAACACAGAAATCGCATCGGAATTAAATACAAAAGGCACAAAACCGCCTTAAGTACAACAATAGAGACTCTTCCTACTGTCGTTGCTTTGAGCATTCCCTGTGAGACCAGTATTAGTTTCCGATACACAGCTGCAGGCTCAATGTATTCCTTGGACATTCACATTGACGATCAAACACTGAAATTACATTGGAATTAAATACAAAAGGCACAATGCCGGTTTATTGCAAGAAGTGTGAGACTTCTTAGAGTTAGTGCTTTGATCCATTCCTTTGAGACCAGTATTAGTTTCCGATACACCACTGCAGGTTCAATGTATTCCTTGGACGTTCAGATTGACGATGAAACACAGAAATCGCATCGTAATTACATACAAAAGGCACAATGCCGCCTTAAGTACAAGAATAGAGACTCTTCTTACAGTCGGTGCTTTGAGCATTCCCGCTGAGAGTAGTATTAGTTTCCGATACACCACAGCAGGTTCAAGGTTTTCCTTGGACGTTCACATTGACTATGAGACACAGAAATCGCATTGGAATTAAATACAAAAGGCACAAGGCCGCCTTAAGTACAAGAATAGAGACTCTTCTTACAGTCGGTGCTTTGAGCAATCCCTGTGAGACCAGTATTAGTTTCCGATACACCACTGCAGGTTCAAAGTATTGCTTGGAGCATCACATTGACTATGAAAAACAGATATCGCATCGGAATTAAATGCAAAAGGCACAATGCCGCCTTAAGTACAAGAATAGAGACTCTTCTTACAGCCGGTGTTTTGAGCATTCCCTGTGAGACCAGTAATAGTATCCGATACACCACTGCAGGTTCAATGTATTCCTTGGACATACACATTGACGATGAAACGCTGAAATTACATCGGAATTAAATACAAAAGGCACAATGCCGCCCTAAGTACTAGAATAGAGACACTTCTTACAGTCGGTACTTTGAGCATTCCCTCTGAGAGCAGTATTAGTTTCGGTACACCACTGCAGGTTCAATGTATTCCTTGGACCTTCACATTGACGATGAAACACAGAAATCCCATCGGAATTAAATACAAAAGGCACAATGCCGCCTTAAGTACAAGAATAGAGACTCTTCTTAGAGTCTGTGCTTTGATCCTTTCCTGTGAGACCAGTATTAGTTTCCGATTCACCACTGCAGGTTCAATGTATTCCTTGGACCTTCACATTGACGATGAAAAACAGAAATCGCATTGGAATTAAATACAAAAGGCACAATGCCGCCTTAAGTACAAATACACAGACTCTTCTTACAGTCTGTGCTTTGAGCATTCCCTGTGAGACCAGTATTAGTTTCCGATACACCACTGCAGGTTCAATGTATTCCTTGGACATACACATTGACGATGAAACACTGAAATTACATCGGAATTAAATACAAAAGGCACAATGCCGCCTTAAGTACTAGAATAGAGACACTTCTTACAGTCGGTGCTTTGAGCATTCCCTCTGAGAGCAGTATTTGTTTCCGTACACCACTGCAGGTTCAAAGTATTCCTTGGACCTTCACATTGACTATGAAACACAGAAATCGCATCGGAATTAAATTTAAAAGGCACAATGCCGCCTTAAGTACAAGAATAGAGACTCTTCTTACAGTCGATGCTTTGGGCATTCCCTCTGAGAGCAGTATTAGTTTCCGTACACCACTGCAGGTTCAAAGTATTCCTTAGACCTTCACATTGTCTATGAAACACAGAAATCGCATCGGAATTAAATTCAAAAGGCACAATGCCGCCTTAAGTGCAAGAAGAGTGAGACTTCTTAGGGTCTGTGCTTTGATCCTTTCCTGTGAGAGCAGTATTAGTTTCTGATACAACACTGCAGGTTCAATGAATTCCTTTGACCATCACATTGACGATGAATCACAGAAATCGCACAGGAATTAAATACAAAAGGCACAATGGCGCCATAAGTACAAGAATAGAGACTCTTCTTACAGTCGGTGCTTGGAATATTCCCTGTGAGACCAGTATTAGTTTCCGATACACAACTGCAGATTCAGTGTATTCCTTGGAGCTTCACATTGACGATGAAACACAGAATTCGCACCGGAATTAAATACAAAAGGCACAAAACCGCCTTAAGTGCGGGAGTAGAGACTCTTCTTACAGTCGTTGCTTTGAGCATTCCCTGTGAGACCAGTATTAGTTTCTGATTCACAGCTGCAGGTTCAATGTATTCCTTGGACCTTCACATTGACGATGAAACACAGAAATCGCATCGGAATTAAATACAAAAGGCACAATGCCGCCTTACCTACAACAATAGATGCTCTTCTTATAGTCGGTGCTTTGAGCATTCCCTGTGAGACCAGTAATGGTTTCCGATACACCACTGCAGGTTCAATGTATTCCTTGGACGTCCACATTCACGATGAAACACAGAAATTGCATCGGAATGAAATAAAAAAGGCACAATACCGCCTTAATTACAGGAATAGAGACTCTTCTAACAGTCGGTGCTTTTAGCATTCCCTGTGAGACCAGTATTAGTTTCCGATACACCACTGCAGGTTCAATGTATTCCTTTGACCATCACATTGACGATGAAACACAGAAATCGCATCGTAATTACATACAAAAGGCACAATGCTGCCTTAAGTACAAGAATAGAGACTCTTCATACAGTCGGTCCTTTGAGCATTCCCTCTGAGTGCAGTATTAGTTTCCGTACACCACTGCAGGTTCAAAGTATTCTTTGGACCTTCACATTGTCTATGAAACACAGAAATCGCATCGGAATTAAATACAAAAGGCACAATGCCGCCTTAAGTACAAGAATAGAGGCTCTTCTTAAAGTCGGTGCTTTGAGCATTCCCTCTGAGACCAGTATTACTTTCCGATACACCACTGCAGGTTCAATGTATTCCTTGGACCTTCACATTGTCGATGAAACACAGAAATCGCATCGGAATAAAATACAAAAGGCACAATGCCGCCATAAGTACAAGAATAGAGACTCTTCTTACAGTCGGTGCTTTGAGCATTCCCTGTGAGACCAGTATTAGTTTCCGATACACCACTGCAGGGTCAATGTATTCCTTGGACATACACATAGACGATGAAACACTGAAATTACATTGGAATTAAATACAAAAGGCACTATGCCGCCTTAATTGCAAGAAGAGTGAGACTTCTTAGAGTCTGTGCTTTGATCCTTTCCTGTGAGCCCAGTATTAGTTTACGATACACCACTACACGTCCAATGTATTTCTAGGACCGTCACATCGACGATGAAAGACAGAAATCGCACAGGAATTAAATACAAAAGGCACAAGGCCGCCTTAAGTACAAGAATACAGACTCTTCTTACAGTCGGTTCTTTGAGCATTCTCTGTGAGACCTCTATTAGTTTCCGATACACCACTGCTGGTTCAATGTATTCCTTGGAGCTTCACATTGACGATGAAACACAGAAATCGCATCGGAATTAAATTCAAAAGGCACAATGCCGCCTTAAGTACAAGAATAGAGACTCTTCTTACAGTCGGTCCTATGAGCATTCCCTGTGAGACCAGTTTTAGTTTCCGATACACCACTGATGGTTCAATGTATTCCTTGGACCTTCACATTGACGATGAATTACAGAAATCGCATCGGAATTAAATACAAAAGGCACAATGCCGCCTTAAGAACAAGAATAGAGACTCTTCTCACAATCGGTGCTTTGAGCATTCCCTGTGAGACCAGTATTAGTTTCCGATACACCACTGCAGATTCAATGTATTCCTTGGAACTTCACATTGACGATGAAACACTGAAATTGCATCGGAATTTAATACAAAAGGGACAATGCCGCCTTAAGTGCAAGAAGAGTGAGACTTCTTAGAGTCTGTGTTTGATCCTATCCTGTGAGACCAGTTTTAGTTTCCGATACACCACTGCAGGTTCAATGTATTCCTTGGACCTTCACATTGACGATGAATCACAGAAACCGCATCGGAATTAAATACAAAAGGCACAATGCCGCCTTAAGTACAAGAAAGAGACTCTTCTTACAATCGGTGCTTTGAGCATTCCCTGTGAGACCAGTATTAGTTTCCAATACACCACTGCTGATTCAATGTATTCCTTGGACCTTCACATTGACGATGAAACACTGAAATCGCATCGGAATTAAATACAAAAGGGACAATGCCACCTTAAGTGCAAGAAGAGTGAGACTTCTTAGAGTCTGTGCTTTGATCCTTTCCTGTGAGACCAGTATTAGTTTCTGATACAACACTGCAGGTTCAATGAATTCCTTGGACCTTTACATTGACGATGAATCCCAGAATTCGCATCGGAATTAAATACAAAAGGCACAATGGCGCCATAAGTACAAGAATGGAGACTCCTCTTACAGTCGGTGCTTGGAGCATTCCCTGTGAGACCAGTATTAGTTTCCGATACACAACTGCAGATTCAGTGTATTCCCTGGAGCTTCACATTGACGATGAAACACAGAAATCGCACCGGAATTAAATACAAAAGGCACAAAACCGCCTTAAGTGAGGGAGTAGAGACTCTTCTTACAGTCGTTGCTTTGAGCATTCCCTGTGAGACCAGTATTAGTTTCCGATACACAGCGGCTATTTCAATGTATTCCTTGGACCTTCACATTGACGATGAAACACAGAAATCGCATCGGAATTAAATACAAAAGGCACAATGCCGCCTTACCTACAACAAAGGATGCTCTTCTTACAGTCGGTGCTTTGAGCATTCCCTGTGAGACCAGTAATAGTTTCCGATACACCACTGCAGGTTCAATGTATTCCTTGGACGTCCACATTCATGATGAAACACAGAAATTGCATCGGAATTAAATACAAAAGGCACAATACCGCCTTAAGTACAGGAATAGAGACACTTCTTACAATCGGTGCTTTGAGCACTCCCTCTGAGAGCAGTATTAGTTTCCGATACACCCCTGCAGGTTCAATGTATTCCTTTGACCTTCACATTGACGATGAAACACAGAAATCGCATCGTAATTACATACAAAAGGCACAATGCCGCCTTAAGTACAAGAATAGAGACTCCTCATACAGTCGGTGCTTTGAGCGTTCCCGCTGAGAGCAGTATTAGTTTCCGATACACCACTGCAGGTTCAAGGTTTTCCATGGACCTTCACATTGACTATGAGACACAGAAATCCCATCGGAATTAAATACAAAAGGCACAAGGCCGCCTTAAGTACAAGAATAGAGCCTCTTCTTACTGTCGGTGCTTTGAGCAATCCCTGTGAGACAAGTATTAGTTTCCGATACACCACTGCAGGTTCAAAGTATTGCTTGGAGCTTCACATTGACTATGAGACACAGAAATCGCATCGGAATTAAATGCAAAAGGCACAATGCCGCCTTAAGTACAAGAATAGAGATTCTTCTTACAGTCGGTGTTTTGAGCATTCCCTGTGAGACAAGTATTAGTTTCCGATACACCACTGCAGGTTCAATGTATTCCTTGGACCTTCACATTGACGATGAAACACAGAAATCCCATCGGAATTAAATACAAAAGGCACAATGCCGCCTTAAGTACAAGAATATAGACTTTTCTTACAGTCGGTGCTTTGAGCATTCCCTGTGAGACCAGTATTAGTTTCCGATACACCACTGCAGGTTCAATGTATCCCTTGGACCTTCACATTGACGATGAAACACAGAAATCGCATCGGAATTAAATACAAAAGGGACAATGCCGCCTTAAGTACAAGAATAGAGACTCTTCTTACAGTCGATGGATTGAGTATTCCCTGTGAGACCATTATTAGTTTCCGATACACCACTTCAGGTTCAATGTATTCCTTGGACATACACATTGACAATGGAATACTGAAATTACATCGGAATTAAATACAAAGGGCACAATGCCGCCTTAGGTGCTAGAAGAGTGAGACTTCTTAGAGTCTTTGCCTTGATCCTTTCCTGTGAGACCAGTATTAGTTTTCGATACACCACTGCAGGTTCAATGTATTCCTTGGACATTCACATTGACGATGAAACACAGAAATCGTATCGGAACTAAATACCAAAGGCACAATGGCGCCTTAATTACAAGAATACTGACTCTTCTTACAGTCGGTGCTTTGTGCATTCCCTGTGAGACCAGTGTTAGTTTCCGATACACCACTGCAGGGTCAATGTATTCCTTGGACCTTCACATTGACGATGAAACACAGACATCGCATCGGAATTAAATACAAAAGGCACAATGCAGCCTTAAGTACAAGAATAGAGGCTCTTCTTACAGTCGGTGCTTTGAGCATTCCCTGTGAGACCAGTATTAGTTTCCGATACATCACTGCAGGTTCAATGTATTCCTTGGACATTCACATTGATGATGAAATACAGAAATTGCATCGGAATTAATTACAAAAGGCACAATGCCACCTTAAGAACAAGAATAGAGACTCTTCTTGCAGTCGGTGTTTTGAGCATTCCCTGTGAGACCAGTATTAGTGTCCGATACACCACTGCAGGATCAAAGTATTCCTTGGACCTTCACATTGACTATGAAACACAGAAAACGCATCGGAATTAAATACAAAAGGCACATTGCGGCCTTAAGTACAAGAATAGAGACAATTCTTACAGTCGGTGTTTTGAGCATTAACTCTGAGAGCAGTATTAGTTTCCGTACACCACTGCTCGGTCAAAGAATTGCTTGGAGCTACACATTGACGATGAAACACAGAAATCGTATTGGAATTAAATACAAAAGGCACAATGCCGCCTTACGTACAACAATAGATGCTCTTCTTACAGTCGGAGCTTTGAGCATTCCCTGTGAGACCAGTAATAGTTTCCGATACACCACTGCAGGTTCAATGTATTCCTTGGACGTCCACATTCACGATGAAACACAGAAATTGCATCGGAATTAAATACAAAAGGCACAATACCGCCTTAAGTACAGGTATAGAGACACTTCTTACAATCGGTGCTTTGAGCATTCCCTCTGAGAGCAGTATTAGTTTCCGATACACCACTGCAGGTTCAATGTGTTCCTTGGACATACACAATGACGATGAAATACTGAAATTCCATGGGAATTAAATACAAAAGACAGAATGCCGCCTTAATGCAAGAAGATTGAGTCATCTTAGAGTCCATTCTTTGATCCTTTCCTGTGAGACCAGTATTAGTTTCCGATACACCACTGCAGGTTCAATGTATTCCTTTGACCTTCACATTGACGATGAAACACAGAAATCGCATCGTAATTACATACAAAAGGCACAATGCCGCCTTATGTACAAGAACAGAGACTCTTCATACAGTCGGTGCTTTGAGCATTCCCGCTGAGAGCAGTATTAGTTTCCGATACACCACTGCAGGTTCAAGGTTTTCCATGGACCTTCACATTGACTATGAGACACAGAAATCCCATCGGAATTAAATACAAAATGCACAAGGCCGCCTTAAGTACAAGAATAGAGCCTCTTCTTACTGTTGGTGCATTGAGCAATCCCTGTGAGACCAGTATTAGTTTCCGATACACCACTGCAGGTTCAATGAATTCCTTGGACCTTCACATTGACGATGAAACACAGAAATCCCATCGGAATTAAATACAAAAGGCACAATGCCGCCTTAAGTACAAGAATAGAGACTCTTCTTAGAGTCTGTGCTTTGATCCTTTCCTGTGAGACCAGTATTAGTTTCCGATTCACCACTGCAGGTTCAATGTATTCCTTGGACCTTCACATTGACGATGAAAAACAGAAATCGCATTGGAATTAAATACAAAAGGCACAATGCCGCCTTAAGTACAAATACACAGACTCTTCTTACAGTCTGTGCTTTGAGCATTCCCTGTGAGACCAGTATTAGTTTCCGATACACCACTGCAGGTTCAATGTATTCCTTGGACATACACATTGACGATGAAACACTGAAATTACATCGGAATTAAATACAAAAGGCACAATGCCGCCTTAAGTACTAGAATAGAGACACTTCTTACAGTCGGTGCTTTGAGCATTCCCTCTGAGAGCAGTATTTGTTTCCGTACACCACTGCAGGTTCAAAGTATTCCTTGGACCTTCACATTGACTATGAAACACAGAAATCGCATCGGAATTAAATTTAAAAGGCACAATGCCGCCTTAAGTACAAGAATAGAGACTCTTCTTACAGTCGATGCTTTGGGCATTCCCTCTGAGAGCAGTATTAGTTTCCGTACACCACTGCAGGTTCAAAGTATTCCTTAGACCTTCACATTGTCTATGAAACACAGAAATCGCATCGGAATTAAATTCAAAAGGCACAATGCCGCCTTAAGTGCAAGAAGAGTGAGACTTCTTAGGGTCTGTGCTTTGATCCTTTCCTGTGAGAGCAGTATTAGTTTCTGATACAACACTGCAGGTTCAATGAATTCCTTTGACCATCACATTGACGATGAATCACAGAAATCGCACAGGAATTAAATACAAAAGGCACAATGGCGCCATAAGTACAAGAATAGAGACTCTTCTTACAGTCGGTGCTTGGAATATTCCCTGTGAGACCAGTATTAGTTTCCGATACACAACTGCAGATTTAGTGTATTCCTTGGAGCTTCACATTGACGATGAAACACAGAAATCGCACCGGAATTAAATACAAAAGGCACAAAACCGCCTTAAGTGCGGGAGTAGAGACTCTTCTTACAGTCGTTGCTTTGAGCATTCCCTGTGAGACCAGTATTAGTTTCTGATTCACAGCTGCAGGTTCAATGTATTCCTTGGACCTTCACATTGACGATGAAACACAGAAATCGCATCGGAATTAAATACAAAAGGCACAATGCCGCCTTACCTACAACAATAGATGCTCTTCTTATAGTCGGTGCTTTGAGCATTCCCTGTGAGACCAGTAATGGTTTCCGATACACCACTGCAGGTTCAATGTATTCCTTGGACGTCCACATTCACGATGAAACACAGAAATTGCATCGGAATGAAATAAAAAAGGCACAATACCGCCTTAATTACAGGAATAGAGACTCTTCTAACAGTCGGTGCTTTTAGCATTCCCTGTGAGACCAGTGTTAGTTTCCGATACACCACTGCAGGTTCAATGTATTCCTTTGACCATCACATTGACGATGAAACAGAGAAATCGCATCGTAATTACATACAAAAGGCACAATGCTGCCTTAAGTACAAGAATAGAGACTCTTCATACAGTCGGTCCTTTGAGCATTCCCTCTGAGTGCAGTATTAGTTTCCGTACACCACTGCAGGTTCAAAGTATTCTTTGGACCTTCACATTGTCTATGAAACACAGAAATCGCATCGGAATTAAATACAAAAGGCACAATGCCGCCTTAAGTACAAGAATAGAGGCTCTTCTTAAAGTCGGTGCTTTGAGCATTCCCTCTGAGACCAGTATTAGTTTCCGATACACCACTGCAGGTTCAATGTATTCCTTGGACCTTCACATTGTCGATGAAACACAGAAATCGCATCGGAATAAAATACAAAAGGCACAATGCCGCCATAAGTACAAGAATAGAGACTCTTCTTACAGTCGGTGCTTTGAGCATTCCCTGTGAGACCAGTATTAGTTTCCGATACACCACTGCAGGGTCAATGTATTCCTTGGACATACACATAGACGATGAAACACTGAAATTACATTGGAATTAAATACAAAAGGCACTATGCCGCCTTAATTGCAAGAAGAGTGAGACTTCTTAGAGTCTGTGCTTTGATCCTTTCCTGTGAGCCCAGTATTAGTTTACGATACACCACTACACGTCCAATGTATTTCTAGGACCGTCACATCGACGATGAAAGACAGAAATCGCACAGGAATTAAATACAAAAGGCACAAGGCCGCCTTAAGTACAAGAATACAGACTCTTCTTACAGTCGGTTCTTTGAGCATTCTCTGTGAGACCTCTATTAGTTTCCGATACACCACTGCTGGTTCAATGTATTCCTTGGAGCTTCACATTGACGATGAAACACAGAAATCGCATCGGAATTAAATTCAAAAGGCACAATGCCGCCTTAAGTACAAGAATAGAGACTCTTCTTACAGTCGGTCCTATGAGCATTCCCTGTGAGACCAGTTTTAGTTTCCGATACACCACTGATGGTTCAATGTATTCCTTGGACCTTCACATTGACGATGAATTACAGAAATCGCATCGGAATTAAATACAAAAGGCACAATGCCGCCTTAAGAACAAGAATAGAGACTCTTCTCACAATCGGTGCTTTGAGCATTCCCTGTGAGACCAGTATTAGTTTCCGATACACCACTGCAGATTCAATGTATTCCTTGGAACTTCACATTGACGATGAAACACTGAAATTGCATCGGAATTTAATACAAAAGGGACAATGCCGCCTTAAGTGCAAGAAGAGTGAGACTTCTTAGAGTCTGTGTTTGATCCTATCCTGTGAGACCAGTTTTAGTTTCCGATACACCACTGCAGGTTCAATGTATTCCTTGGACCTTCACATTGACGATGAATCACAGAAACCGCATCGGAATTAAATACAAAAGGCACAATGCCGCCTTAAGTACAAGAAAGAGACTCTTCTTACAATCGGTGCTTTGAGCATTCCCTGTGAGACCAGTATTAGTTTCCAATACACCACTGCTGATTCAATGTATTCCTTGGACCTTCACATTGACGATGAAACACTGAAATCGCATCGGAATTAAATACAAAAGGGACAATGCCACCTTAAGTGCAAGAAGAGTGAGACTTCTTAGAGTCTGTGCTTTGATCCTTTCCTGTGAGACCAGTATTAGTTTCTGATACAACACTGCAGGTTCAATGAATTCCTTGGACCTTTACATTGACGATGAATCCCAGAATTCGCATCGGAATTAAATACAAAAGGCACAATGGCGCCATAAGTACAAGAATGGAGACTCCTCTTACAGTCGGTGCTTGGAGCATTCCCTGTGAGACCAGTATTAGTTTCCGATACACAACTGCAGATTCAGTGTATTCCCTGGAGCTTCACATTGACGATGAAACACAGAAATCGCACCGGAATTAAATACAAAAGGCACAAAACCGCCTTAAGTGAGGGAGTAGAGACTCTTCTTACAGTCGTTGCTTTGAGCATTCCCTGTGAGACCAGTATTAGTTTCCGATACACAGCGGCTATTTCAATGTATTCCTTGGACCTTCACATTGACGATGAAACACAGAAATCGCATCGGAATTAAATACAAAAGGCACAATGCCGCCTTACCTACAACAAAGGATGCTCTTCTTACAGTCGGTGCTTTGAGCATTCCCTGTGAGACCAGTAATAGTTTCCGATACACCACTGCAGGTTCAATGTATTCCTTGGACGTCCACATTCATGATGAAACACAGAAATTGCATCGGAATTAAATACAAAAGGCACAATACCGCCTTAAGTACAGGAATAGAGACACTTCTTACAATCGGTGCTTTGAGCACTCCCTCTGAGAGCAGTATTAGTTTCCGATACACCCCTGCAGGTTCAATGTATTCCTTTGACCTTCACATTGACGATGAAACACAGAAATCGCATCGTAATTACATACAAAAGGCACAATGCCGCCTTAAGTACAAGAATAGAGACTCCTCATACAGTCGGTGCTTTGAGCGTTCCCGCTGAGAGCAGTATTAGTTTCCGATACACCACTGCAGGTTCAAGGTTTTCCATGGACCTTCACATTGACTATGAGACACAGAAATCCCATCGGAATTAAATACAAAAGGCACAAGGCCGCCTTAAGTACAAGAATAGAGCCTCTTCTTACTGTCGGTGCTTTGAGCAATCCCTGTGAGACAAGTATTAGTTTCCGATACACCACTGCAGGTTCAAAGTATTGCTTGGAGCTTCACATTGACTATGAGACACAGAAATCGCATCGGAATTAAATGCAAAAGGCACAATGCCGCCTTAAGTACAAGAATAGAGATTCTTCTTACAGTCGGTGTTTTGAGCATTCCCTGTGAGACAAGTATTAGTTTCCGATACACCACTGCAGGTTCAATGTATTCCTTGGACCTTCACATTGACGATGAAACACAGAAATCCCATCGGAATTAAATACAAAAGGCACAATGCCGCCTTAAGTACAAGAATATAGACTTTTCTTACAGTCGGTGCTTTGAGCATTCCCTGTGAGACCAGTATTAGTTTCCGATACACCACTGCAGGTTCAATGTATTCCTTGGACCTTCACATTGGCGATGAAACACAGAAATCGCATCGGAATTAAATACAAAAGGGACAATGCCGCCTTAAGTACAAGAATAGAGACTCTTCTTACAGTCGATGGATTGAGTATTCCCTGTGAGACCATTATTAGTTTCCGATACACCACTTCAGGTTCAATGTATTCCTTGGACATACACATTGACAATGGAATACTGAAATTACATCGGAATTAAATACAAAGGGCACAATGCCGCCTTAGGTGCTAGAAGAGTGAGACTTCTTAGAGTCTTTGCCTTGATCCTTTCCTGTGAGACCAGTATTAGTTTTCGATACACCACTGCAGGTTCAATGTATTCCTTGGACATTCACATTGACGATGAAACACAGAAATCGTATCGGAACTAAATACCAAAGGCACAATGGCGCCTTAATTACAAGAATACTGACTCTTCTTACAGTCGGTGCTTTGTGCATTCCCTGTGAGACCAGTGTTAGTTTCCGATACACCACTGCAGGGTCAATGTATTCCTTGGACCTTCACATTGACGATGAAACACAGACATCGCATCGGAATTAAATACAAAAGGCACAATGCAGCCTTAAGTACAAGAATAGAGGCTCTTCTTACAGTCGGTGCTTTGAGCATTCCCTGTGAGACCAGTATTAGTTTCCGATACATCACTGCGGGTTCAATGTATTCCTTGGACATTCACATTGATGATGAAATACAGAAATTGCATCGGAATTAATTACATAAGGCACAATGCCACCTTAAGAACAAGAATAGAGACTCTTCTTGCAGTCGGTGTTTTGAGCATTCCCTGTGAGACCAGTATTAGTGTCCGATACACCACTGCAGGATCAAAGTATTCCTTGGACCTTCACATTGACTATGAAACACAGAAAACGCATCGGAATTAAATACAAAAGGCACATTGCGGCCTTAAGTACAAGAATAGAGACAATTCTTACAGTCGGTGTTTTGAGCATTAACTCTGAGAGCAGTATTAGTTTCCGTACACCACTGCTCGGTCAAAGAATTGCTTGGAGCTACACATTGACGATGAAACACAGAAATCGTATTGGAATTAAATACAAAAGGCACAATGCCGCCTTACGTACAACAATAGATGCTCTTCTTACAGTCGGAGCTTTGAGCATTCCCTGTGAGACCAGTAATAGTTTCCGATACACCACTGCAGGTTCAATGTATTCCTTGGACGTCCACATTCACGATGAAACACAGAAATTGCATCGGAATTAAGTACAAAAGGCACAATACCGCCTTAAGTACAGGTATAGAGACACTTCTTACAATCGGTGCTTTGAGCATTCCCTCTGAGAGCAGTATTAGTTTCCGATACACCACTGCAGGTTCAATGTGTTCCTTGGACATACACAATGACGATGAAATACTGAAATTCCATGGGAATTAAATACAAAAGACAGAATGCCGCCTTAATGCAAGAAGATTGAGTCATCTTAGAGTCCATTCTTTGATCCTTTCCTGTGAGACCAGTATTAGTTTCCGATACACCACTGCAGGTTCAATGTATTCCTTTGACCTTCACATTGACGATGAAACACAGAAATCGCATCGTAATTACATACAAAAGGCACAATGCCGCCTTATGTACAAGAACAGAGACTCTTCATACAGTCGGTGCTTTGAGCATTCCCGCTGAGAGCAGTATTAGTTTCCGATACACCACTGCAGGTTCAAGGTTTTCCATGGACCTTCACATTGACTATGAGACACAGAAATCCCATCGGAATTAAATACAAAATGCACAAGGCCGCCTTAAGTACAAGAATAGAGCCTCTTCTTACTGTTGGTGCATTGAGCAATCCCTGTGAGACCAGTATTAGTTTCCGATACACCACTGCAGGTTCAATGAATTCCTTGGACCTTCACATTGACGATGAAACACAGAAATCCCATCGGAATTAAATACAAAAGGCACAATGCCGCCTTAAGTACAAGAATAGAGACTCTTCTTACTGTCGCTGCATTGAGCATTCACTGTGAGACCAGTATTAGATTCCGATACACCACTGCAGGTTCTATGTATTCCTTGGACGTTCACATTGACGATGAAACACAGAAATCGAATCGGAATTAAGTACAAAAGGCTTAATGCTGCCTTAAGTACAAGAATAGAGACTCTTCTTACAGTCGGTGCTTTGAGCATTCCCTCTGAGAGCAGTATTAGTTTCCGATACACCACTGCAAGTTCAAGGAATTCCTGGGACCTTCACATTGACTATGAAACACAGAAATCGCATCGGAATTAAATACAAAAGGCACAAGGCCGCCTTAAGTACAAGAATATAGACTCTTCTTACAGTCGGAGATTTGAGCATTCCCTGTGAGACCAGTTTTAGATTCCGATACTCCACTGCAGGTTCAAAGTATTCCTTGGACCTTCACATTGACTATGAAACACAGAGATCGCATTGGAATAAAATGCAAAAGGCACAAAGCCGCATTGAGTACAAGAATAGAGACTCTTCTTACAGTCGGTGTTTTGAGCATTCCCTGTGAGACCAGTATTAGTTTCCGATACACCACTGCAGGTTCAATGTATTCCTTGGACCTTCACATTGACGATGAAACACAGAAATCACATTGGAATTAAATACAAAAGGGACAATTCCGCCATAAGTACAAGAATAGAGACTCTTCTTACAGTCGATGGATTGAGTATTCCCTGTGAGACCATTATTAGTTTCCGATACACCACTTCAGGTTCAATGTATTCCTTGGTCATACACATTGACAATGGAATATTGAAATTACATCGGAATTAAATACAAAGGGCACAATGCCGCCTTAGGTGCTAGAATAGTGAGACTTCTTAGAGTCTTTGCTTGATCCTTTCCTGTGAGACCAGTATTAGTTTTCGATACACCACTGCAGGTTCAATGTATTCCTTGGACATTCACATTGACGATGAAACACAGAAATCGTATCGGAACTAAATACCAAAGGCACAATGGCGCCTTAATTACAAGAATACTGACTCTTCTTACAGTCGGTGCTTTTAGCATTCCCTGTGAGACCAGTATTAGTTTTCGATACATCACTGCAGGTTCAATGTATTCCTTGGACCTTCACATTGATGATGAAATACAGAAGTCGCATCGGAATTAAATACAAAAGGCACAATGCCACCTTAAGAACAAGAATAGAGACTCTTCTTGCAGTCGGTGTTTTGAGCATTCCCTGTGAGACAAGTATTAGTGTCCGATACACCACTGCAGGTTCAAAGTATTCCTTGGACCTTCACTTTGACTATGAAACACAGAAAACGCATCGGAATTAAATACAAAAGGCACAATGCCGCCTTAAGTACAAGAATAGAGACAACTCTTACAGTCGGTGTTTTGAGCATTAACTCTGAGAGCAGTATTAGTTTCCGTACACCACTGCAGGGTCAAAGTATTCCTTGGACCTTCACATTGACTATGAAACACAAAAATCGCATCGTAATTAAATACAAAAGGCACAATGCCGCCTTAAGTACAAGAATAGAGACTCTTCTTACAGTCGGTGCTTTGAGCATTCCCTGTGAGACGAGTATTAGTTTCCGATACACCACTGCAGATTCAATGTATTCCTTGGACCTTCACATTGACGATGAAACACAGAAATCGCACCGGAATTAAATACAAAAGGCACAAAACCGCCTTAAGTGAGGGAGTAGAGACTCTTCTTACAGTCGTTGCTTTGAGCATTCCCTGTGAGACCAGTATTAGTTTCCGATTTACAGCTGCAGGTTCATTGTATTCCTTGGACATTCACATTGACGATCAAACACTGAAATTACATTGGAATTAAATAAAAAAGGCAAAATGCCGCCTTAATTGCAAGAAGAGTGAGACTTCTTAGAGTCTGTGCTTTGATCCTTTCCTGTGAGACCAGTATTAGTTTCCGATACACCACTGCACGTTCAATGTATTCCTTGGACCATCACATTGAATATGAAAGACAGAAATCATATCGGAATTAAACTCAAAAGTCACAAAGCCGCCTTAAGTACAAGAATAAAGACTCTTCTTACAGTCGGTGCTTTGAGCATTCCCTTTGAGACCTGTATTAGCTTCCGATACACCACTGCAGGTTCAATGAATTCCTTGGACCTTCACATTGACGATGAAACACAGAAATCGCATCGGAATTAAATACAAAAGGCACAAGGCCGCCTTAAGTACAAGAATAGAGACTCTTCTTACAGTCTTTGCTTTGAGCATTCCCTGTGAGGCCAGTATTAGTTTCCGATACACAGCTGCAGGTTCAATGTATTCCTTGGGCGTTCACATTGACGATCAAACACTGTAATTACGTTGGAATTAAATACAAAAGGGACAATGCCGCGTTAATTGCAAGAAGAGTGAGACTTCTTGGGATCTGAGCTTTTATCCTTTCCTGTGAGACCATATTAGTTTCCGATACACCACTGCACGTTGAATGTATTCGTTTGACGGTCAAATTGAATTTGAAAGGCAGAAATCGTATCGGAATTAAACTCAAAAGGCACTAAGCTGCCTTAAGTACAAGAATAGAGACTCTTCTCACAGTCGTTGCTATGAGCTTTCCCTGTGAGACCAGTATTAGTTTCCGATACACCACTGCAGGGTCAATGTATTCCTTGGACCTTCACATTGTCGATGAAACATTGAAATCGCATAGGAATTAAATACAAAAGGGACAATGCCGAGGTAAGTGCAAGAAGAGTGAGACTTCTTAGAGTCTGTGCTTTGATCCTGTCCTGTGAGACCAGTATTACTTTCTGATACACCACTACAGGTTCAATGTATTCCTTGGACCTTCACATTGACGATGAATCACAGAAATCGCATCGGAATTAAATACAAAAGGCACAATGGAGCCTTAAGTACAAGAATAGAGACTCTTCTTGCAGTCGGTGCTTGGAGCATTGCCTGTGAGACCAGTATTAGCTTCCGATACACCAATGCAGATTCAATGTATTCCTTGGAGCTTTACATTGACGATGAAACACAGAAATCGCATCGGAATTAAATAAAAAAGGCACAAAACCGCCTTAAGTGAGGGAGTAGAGACTCTTCTTACAGTCGTTGCTTTGAGCATTCCCTGTGAGACCAGTATTAGTTTCCGAAACACAGCTGCAGATTCAATGTATTCCTTGGACATTCACATTGACGATCAAACACTGAAATTACATTGGAATTAAATACAAAAGGCACAATGCCGGTTTATTGCAAGAAGTGTGAGACTTCTTACAGTCAGTGCTTTGATCCTTTCCTGTGAGGCCAGTATTAGTTTCCGATACACCACTGCAGGTTCAATGTATACCTTGGACCTTCACATTGACCATGAAACACAGAAATCGCATCGTAATTACATACAAAAGGCACAATGCCGCATTAAGTACAAGAATAGAGACTCTTCTTACAGTCGGTGCTATGAGCATTCCCGCTGAGAGCAGTATTAGTTTCCGATACACCACTGCAGGTTCAAGGTTTTCCTTGGACCTTCACATTGACTATGAGACACAGAAATCGCATTGGAATTAAATACAAAAGGCACAAGGCCGCCTTAAGTACAAGAATAGAGACTCTTCTTACAGTCGGTGCTTTGAGCAATCCCTATGAGACCAGTATTAGTTTCCGATAAACCACTGCAGGTTCAAAGTATTTCTTGGAGCTTCACATTGACTATGGAAAACAGAAATCGCATCGGAATTAAATGCAAAAGGCACAATGCCGCCTTAAGTACAAGAATGGAGACTCTTCTTACAGTCGGTGATTTGAACATTCCCTGTGAGACCAGTATTAATTTCCGATACACCACCGCAGGTTCAATGTATTCCTTGGACCTTCACATTGACGATGAAACACAGAAATCCCATCGGAATTAAATACAAAAGGCACAATGCCGCCTTAAGTACAAGAATAGAGACTCTTCTTAGAGTCTGTGCTTTGATCCGTTACTGTGAGACCAGTAATAGTTTCCGATACACCACTGCAGGTTCAATGTATTCCTTGGACCTTCACATTGACGATGAAACACAGAAATCGCACCGGAATTAAATACAAAAGGCACAAAACCGCCTTAAGTGAGGGAGTAGAGACTCTTCTCACAGTCGTTGCTTTGAGCATTCCCTGTGAGACCAGTATTAGTTTCCGATTTACAGCTGCAGGTTCATTGTATTCCTTGGACATTCACATTGACGATCAAACACTGAAATTACATTGGAATTAAATAAAAAAGGCAAAATGCCGCCTTAATTGCAAGAAGAGTGAGACTTCTTAGAGTCTGTGCTTTGATCCTTTCCTGTGAGACCAGTATTAGTTTCCGATACACCACTGCACGTTCAATGTATTCCTTGGACAATCACATTGAATATGAAAGACAGAAATCATATCGGAATTAAACTCAAAAGTCACAAAGCCGCCTTAAGTACAAGAATACAGACTCTTCTTACAGTCGGTGCTTTGAGCATTCCCTTTGAGACCTGTATTAGCTTCCGATACACCACTGCAGGTCTAATGAATTCCTTGGACCTTCACATTGACGATGAAACACAGAAATCGCATCGGAATTAAATACAAAAGGCACAAGGCCGCCTTAAGTACAAGAATAGAGACTCTTCTTACAGTCGTTGCTTTGAGCATTCCCTGTGAGGCCAGTATTAGTTTCCGATACACAGCTGCAGGTTCAATGTATTCCGTGGGCGTTCACATTGACGATCAAACACTCTAATTACATTGGAATTAAATACAAAAGGGACAATGCCGCGTTAATTGCAAGAAGAGTGAGACTTCTTGGAATCTGTGCTTTTATCCTTTCCTGTGAGACCATATTAGTTTCCGATACACCACTGCACGTTGAATGTATTCCTTTGACGGTCAAATTGAATATGAAACGCAGAAATCGTATCGGAATTAAACTCAAAAGGCACTAAGCTGCCTCAAGTACAAGAATAGAGACTCTTCTTACAGTCGTTGCTATGAGCTTTCCCTGTGAGACAAGTATTAGTTTCCGATACACCACTGCAGGGTCAATGTATTCCTTGGACCTTCACATTGTCGATGAAACATTTAAATCGCATAGGAATTAAATAGAAAAGGGACAATGCCGCCGTAAGTGCAAGAAGAGTGAGACTTCTTAGAGTCTGTGCTTTGATCCTGTCCTGTGAGACCAGTATTACTTTCTGATACACCACTACAGGTTCAATGTATTCCTTGGACCTTCACATTGACGATGAATCACAGAAATCGCATCGGAATTAAATACAAAAGGCACAATGGAGCCTTAAGTACAAGAATAGAGACTCTTCTTGCAGTCGGTGCTTGGAGCATTGCCTGTGAGACCAGTATTAGCTTCCGATACACCAATGCAGATTCAATGTATTCCTTGGAGCTTTACATTGACGATGAAACACAGAAATCGCATCGGAATTAAATAAAAAAGGCACAAAACCGCCTTAAGTGAGGGAGTAGAGACTCTTCTTACAGTCGTTGCTTAGAGCATTCCCTGTGTGACCAGTATAAGTTTCCGAAACACAGCTGCAGATTCAATGTATTCCTTGGACATTCACATTGACGATCAAACACTGAAATTACATTGGAATTAAATACAAAAGGCACAATGCCGGTTTATTGCAAGAAGTGTGAGACTTCTTACAGTCAGTGCTTTGATCCTTTCCTGTGAGACCAGTATTAGTTTCCGATACACCACTGCAGGTTCAATGTATACCATGGACCATCACATTGACCATGAAACACAGAAATTGCATCGTAATTACATACAAAAGCCACAATGCCGAATTAAGTACAAGAATAGAGACTCTTCTTACAGTCGGTGCTTTGAGCATTCCCGCTGAGAGCAGTATTAGTTTCCGATACACCACTGCAGGTTCAAGGTTTTCCTTGGACCTTCACATTGACTATGAGACACAGAAATCGCATTGGAATTAAATACAAAAGGCACAAGGCCGCCTTAAGTACAAGAATAGAGACTCTT
This sequence comes from Schistocerca serialis cubense, assembly GCF_023864345.2. Taxonomy (NCBI): domain Eukaryota; kingdom Metazoa; phylum Arthropoda; class Insecta; order Orthoptera; family Acrididae; genus Schistocerca; species Schistocerca serialis. The sequence goes on along the minus strand of NC_064643.1, from coordinate 34,434,707 downwards.
CTTACAGTCGGTGCTTTGAGCAATCCCTATGAGACCAGTATTAGTTTCCGATAAACCACTGCAGGTTCAAAGTATTTCTTGGAGCTTCACATTGACTGTGGAAAACAGAAATCGCATCGGAATTAAATGCAAAAGGCACAATGCCGCCTGAAGTACAAGAATGGAGACTCTTCTTACAGTCGGTGATTTCAGCATTCCCTGTGAGACCAGTATTAATTTCCGATACACCACTGCAGGTTCAATGTATTCCTTGGACCTTCACATTGACGATGAAACACAGAAATCCCATCGGAATTAAATACAAAAGGCACAATGCCGCCTTAAGTACAAGAATAGAGACTCTTCTTAGAGTCTGTGCTTTGATCCGTTACTGTGAGTCCAGTAATAGTTTCCGATACACCACTGCAGGTTCAATGTATTCTTTGGACCTTCACATTGACGATGAAACACAGAAATCGCATAGGAATTAAATAAAAAAGGCACAATGCCGCCTTAAGTACAAGAACATAGACTCTTCTTACAGTCTGTGCTTTGTGCATTCCCTGTGAGACCAGTATTAGTTTCCGATACACCACGGCAGGTCAATGTATTCCTTGGACCTTCACATTGACGATGAAACACAGAAATCGCATCGGAATTAAATGCAAAAGGCACAATGCCGCCTTAAGTACAAGAAAAGGGACTCTTCTTACAATCGGTGCTTTGAGTATTCCCTGTGAGACCAGTACTAGTTTCCGATACACCACTGCAGGGTCAATGTATCCCTTGGACATACACATTGACGATGAAAGACTGAAATTTCATCGGAATTAAATACAAAAGGCACTATGCCGCCTAAATTGCAAGAAGAGTGAGACTTCTAAGAGTCTGTGCTTTGATCCTTTCCTGTGAGCCCAGTATTAGTTTCCGATACACCACTGCACGTTCAATGTATCTCTAGGACCGTAACATTGACGATGAAAGACAGAAATCTCACTGGAATATAATACAAAAGGCACAATGCCGCCTTAAATACAAGAATACAGACTCTTCTTACAGTCGGTTATCTGAGCATTCTCTGTGAGACCTGTATTAGTTTCCGATACACCACTGCAGGTTCAATGTATTCCTTGGAGCTTCACATTGACGATGAAAAGCAGAAATCGCATCGGAATTAAATTCAAAAGGCACAATGCCGCCTTAAGTACAAGAATAGAGACTCTTCTTACAGTCGGTGCTATGAGCATTCCCTGTGAGACCAGTATTAGTTTCCGATACACCACTGCAGGTTCAATGTATTCCTTGGACCTTCACATTGACGATGAAACGCAGAAATCGCATCGTAATTACATACAAAAGGCACAATGCCGCCTTAAGTACAAGAAGAGAGACTCTTCTTACAGTCGGTGCTTTGAGCATTCCCGCTGAGAGCAGTATTAGTTTCCGATACACCACTGCAGGTTCAAGGTTTTCCTTGGACCTTCACATTGACTATGAGACACAGAAATCGCATCGGAAATAAATACAAAAGGCACAAGGCTGCTTTAAGTACAAGAATAGAGACTCTTCTTGCAGTCGGTGCTTTGAGCAATCACTGTGAGACCAGTATTAGTTTCCGATACACCACTGCAGGTTCAAAGTATTCCTTGGACCTTCACATTGACTATGAAACACAGAAATCGCATCGGAATTAAATGCAAAAGGCACAATGCCGCCTTACGTACAAGAATAGAGACTCTTCTTACAGTCGGTGTTTTGAGCATTACCTGTGAGACCAGTATTAGTTTCCGATACACCACTGCAGGTTCAATGTATTCCTTGGACCTTCACATTGACAATGAAACACAGATATCCCATCGGAATTAAATACAAAAGGCACAATGCCGCCTTAAGTACAAGAATAGAGACTCTTCTTAGAGTCTGTGCTTTGATCCTTTCCTGTGAGACCAGTATTAGTTTCCGATACACCACTGCAGGTTCAATGTATTCCTTGGACCTTCACATTGACGATGAAACACAGATATCGCATCGGAATTAAATACAAAAGGCACAATGCCGCGTTAAGTATAAGAACACAGACTCTTCTTACAGACTGTGCTTTGAGCATTCCCTGTGAGACCAGTATTAGTTTCCGATACACCACTGCAGGGTCAATGTATTCCTTGGACTTTCACATTGCCGAAGAAAACAGAAATCGCATCGGAATTAAATACAAAAGGCACAATGATGTCTTAAGTACAAGAATAGAGACTCTTCTTACAATCGGTGCTTTGAGCATTCCCTGTGGGACCAGTATTAGTTTCCGATACACCACTGCTGGTTCAATGTATTCTTGGACATACACATTGACGATGAAATACTGAAATAACATCGGAATTAAATACAAAAGGCACAATGCCGCCTTAAGTGCTAGAAGAGTGAGACTTCCTAGAGTCTGTGCCTTGATCCTTTCCTGAGAGACCAGTATTAGTTTCCGATACACCACTGCAGGTTCAATGTATTCCTTGGACTTTCACATTGACGATGAAACACAGAAATCGCATTGGAATTAAATACAAAAGGCACAATGCCGCCTTAATTACAAAAATAGTGCCTCTTCTTAAAGTCGGTGCTTTGAGCATTCCCTGTGAGACCAGTAATAGTTTCCGATACACCAGTGCAGGTTCAATGTATTCCTTGGACGCCCACATTCACGATGAAACGGAGAAATTGCATCGGAATTAAATACAAAGGGCACAATACCGCCTTAAGTACAGGAATAGAGACACTTCTAACAATCGGTGCTTTGAGCATTCCCTCTGAGAGCAGTATTAGTTTCCGATACACCACTGCAGGTTCAATGTGTTCCTTGGACATACACAATGACGATGAAACAATGAAATTACATGGGAATTAAATACAAAAGACAGAATGCCGCCTTAATGCAAGAAGATTGAGACATCTTAGAGTCCATTCTTTGATCCTTTCCTGTGAGACCAGTATTAGTTTCCGATACAGCACTGCAGGTTCAATGTATTCCTTGGCCTTTCACATTGACGATGAAACACAGAAATCGCTTCGGAATCAAATACAAAAGGCACAATGCCGCCTTAATTACAAGAATAGAGACTCTTCTAACAGTCGGTGCTTTGAGCATTCCCTGTGAGTCCAGTATTAGTTTCCGATACACCACTGCAGGTTCATGGTATTCCTTGGACCTTCACATTGACGATGAAACACAGAAATCGCATCGTAATTACATACAAAAAGCACAATGCCGCCTTAAGTACAAGAATAGAGACTCTTCATACAGTCGGTGCTTTGAGCATTCCCGCTGAGAGCAGTATTAGTTTCCGATACACCACTGCAGGTTCAAGGTCTTCCTTGGACCTTCACATTGACTATGAGACACAGAAATCGCATCGTATTTAAATACAAAAGGCACAAGGCCGCCTTAAGTACAACAATAGAGACTCTTCTTACAGTCGGTGCTTTAAGCAATCCCCGTGAGACCAGTATTAGTTTCCAATACTCCACTGCAGGTTCAAAGTATTGCTTGGAGCTTCACATTGTCTATGAAACACAGAAATCGCATCGGAATTAAATGCAAAAGGCACAATGCCGCCTTAAGTACAAGAATAGAGACTCTTCTTACAGTCGGTGTTTTGAGCAATCCCTGTGAGACCAGTATTAGTTTCCAATACACCACTGCAGGTTCAATGTATTCCTTGCACCTTCACATTGACGATGAAACACAGAAATCCCATCGGAATTAAATACAAAAGGCACAATGCCGCCTTAAGTACAAGAATAGAGACTCTTTTTACTGTCGGTGCTTTGAGCATTCCCTGTGAGACAAGTATTCGATTCCGATACACCACTGTAGGTTCAATGTATTCCTTGGACATACACATTCACGATGAAATACCGAAATTACATCGGAATTAAATACAAAAGGCACAATGCCGCCTTAAGTGCTAGAAGAGTGAGACTTCTTAGAGTCTGTGCCTTGATCCTTTCATGTGAGACCAGTATTAGTTTCCGATACACCACTGCATGTTCAATGTATTCCTTGGACCTTCACATTGACGATGAAACACAGAAATCGCATCGGAACTAAATATAAAAGGCACAATGACGAATAAATTACAAGAATAGAGACTCTTCTTACAGTCGGTGCTTTGAGCATTCATGTGAGACCAGTAATAGTTTCCGATACACCACTGCAGGTTCAATGTATTCCTTGGAACTTCACATTGACGATGACACACAGAAATCGAATCGGAATTAAATACAAAAGGCCCATTGCCGCCTTAAGTACAAGAATAGAGACTCTTCTTACAGTCGGTGCTTTGAGCATTCCCTCTGAGAGCAGTATTAATTTCCGATACACCACTGCAGGTTCAAGGTATTCCTTCGACCTTCACATTGACTATGAAACACAGAAATCGCATCGGAATTAAATACAAAAGGCACAACGCCGCCTTAAGTACAAGAATAGAGACTCTTCTTACAGTCGGTGCTTTGAGCATTCCCTGTGAGACCAGTATTAGTTTCCGATAAACCACTGCAAGTTCAAAGTATTCCTTGGACCTTCACATTGACTATGAAACACAGAGATCGCATCGGAATTAAATGCAAAAGGCACAAAGCCGCATTAAGTACAAGAATAGAGACTCTTCTTACAGTCGGTGTTTTGAGCATTCCCTGTGAGACCAGTATTAGTTTAAGACACACCACTGCAGGTTCAATGTATTCCTTGGACCTTCACATTGACTATGAAACACAGAGATCGCATCGGAATTAAATACAAAAGGCACAACGCCGCCTTAAGTACAAGAATAGAGACTCTTCTTACAGTCGGTGCTTTGAGCATTCCCTGTGAGACCAGTATTAGTTTCCGATAAACCACTGCAAGTTCAAAGTATTCCTTGGACCTTCACATTGACGATGAAACACAGAAATCGCATCGTAATTACATGCAAAAGGCACAATGCCGCCTTAAGTACAAGAATAGAGACTCCTCATCCAGTCGGTGCTTTGAGCATTCCCGCTGAGAGTAGTATTAGTTTCCGATACACCACTGCAGGTTCAAGGTTTTCCTCGGACCTTCACATTGACTATGAGACACAGAAATCGAATCGGAATGTAATACAAAAGGCACAAGGCCGCCTTAAGTACATGAATAGAGACTCTTCTTACAGTCGGTGCTTTGAGCAATCCCTGTGAGACCAGTATATGTTTCCGATACACCACTGCAGGATCAAAGTATTGCTTGCAGCTTCACATTGACTATGAAACACAGAAATCGCATCGGAATTAAATGCAAAAGGCACAATGCCGCCTTAAGTACAAGAATAGAGACTCATCTTACAATCGGTGTTTTGAGCATTCCGTGTGAGACCAGTATTAGTTTCCGATACACCGCTGCAGGTTCAATGTATTCCTTGGACCTTCACATTGACGATGAAACACAGATATCCCATCGGAATTAAATACAAAAGGCACAATGCCGCCTTAAGTACAAGAATAGAGACTCTTCTTACTGTCGGTGCTTTGAGCATTCCCTGTGAGACCAGTGTTAGATTCCGATACACCACTGTAGGTTCAATGTATTCCTTGGACATACACATTCACGATGAAATACTGACATTACATCGGAATTAAATACAAAAGGCACAATGCCGCCTTAAGTGCTAGAAGAGTGAAACTTCTTAGAGTCTGTGATTTGATCATTTCCTGTGAGATCAGTATTAGTTTCCGATACACCACTGCAGGTTCAATGTATTCCTTGGACCTTCCCATTGACGATGAAACAGAGAAATCGCATCGGAACTAAATACAAAAGGCACAATACCGAATTAATTACAAGAATAGAGACTCTTCTTAGAGTCGGTGCTTTGAGCATTCATGTGAGACCAGTAATAGTTTCCGATACACCACTGCAGGTTCAATGTATTCCTTGGACCTTCACATTGACGAAGAAACACAGAAATCGAATCGGAATTAAATACAAAAGGCACAATGCCGCCTTAAGTACAAGAATAGAGACCCTTCTTACAGTCGGTGCTTTGAGCATTCCCTCTGAGAGCAGTATTAGTTTCCGATACACCACTGCAGGCTCAAGGTATTCCTTGCACCTTCACATTGACTATGAAACACAGAAATCGCATCGGACTTAAATACAAAAGGCAAAAGGCCGCCTTAATTACAAGAATAGAGACTCTTCTTACAGTCGGTGCTTTGAGCATTCCCTGTGAGACCAGTATTAGTTTCCGATAAACCACTGCAGGTTCAAAGTATTGCTTGGAGCTTCACATTGACTATGAAACGCAGAAATCGCGTCGGAATTAAATGCAAAAGGCACAATGCCGCCTTAAGTACAAGAATAGAGACTCTTCTTACAGTCGGTGTTTTGAGCCATCCCTGTGAGACCAGTATTAGTTTCCGATACACCACTGCAACTTCAATGTATTCCTTGGACCATCACATTGACGATGAAACACAGAAATCGCATCGGAATTAAATACAAAAGGGACAATGCCGCCTTAAGTACAAGAATAGAGACTCTTCTTTCAGTCGATGCTTTGAGCATTCCCTGTGAGACCATTATTAGTCTCCGATACACCACTGCAGGTTCAATGTATTCCTTGGACCTTCCCATTGACGATGAAACACAGAAATCGCATCGTAATTACATACAAAAGGCACAATGCCGCCTTAAGTACAAGAATAGAGACTCTTCATACAGTCGGTGCTTTGAGCATTCCCGCTGAGAGCAGTAATAGTTTCCGATACACCACTGCAGGTTCAAGGTTTTCCTTGGACCTTCACATGGACAATGAGACACAGAAATTGCATCGGAATTAAATACAAAAGGCACAAGGCCGCCTTAAGTACAAGAGTAGAGACTCTTCTTACAGTCGGTGCTTTGAGCAATCCCTGTGAGACCAGTATTAGTTTCCGATACACCACTGCAGGTTCAAAGTATTGCTTGGAGCTTCACATTGACTATGAAACGCAGAAATCGCGTCGGAATTAAATGCAAAAGGCACAATGCCGCCTTAAGTACAAGAATAGAGACTCTTCTTACAGTCGGTGTTTTGAGCATTCCCTGTGAGACCACTATTAGTTTCCGATACACAACTGCAGGTTCAATGTATTCCTTGGACCTTCACATTGACGATGAAACACAGATATACCCATCGGAATTAAATACAAAAAACACAATGCCGCCTTAAGTACAAGAATAGAGACTCTTCTTACTGTCGGTGCTTTGAGCATTCCCTGTGAGACCAGTATTATATTCCGATACACCACTGTAGATTCAATGTATTCCTTGGACATACACATTCACGATGTAATACTGAAATTACATCAAAATTAAATACAAATGGCACAATGCCGCCTTAAGTGCTAGAAGAGTGAGACTTCTTAGAGTCTGTGCCTAGATCCTTTCCTGTGAGACCAGTATTAGTTTCCGATACACCACTGCAGGTTCAATGTATTCCTTGGACCTTCACATTGACGATGAAACACAGAAATCGCATCGGACCTAAATACAAAAGGCACAATGCCGAATTAATTAAAAGAATAGAGACTCTTCTTACAGTCGGTGCTTTGAGCATTCATGTGAGACCAGTAATAGTTTCCGATACACCACTGCAGGTTCAATGTATTCCTTGGACCTTCACATTGACGATGAAACACAGAAATCGAGTCGGAATTAAATACAAAAGGCACAATGCCGCCTTAAGTACAAGAATAGAGACTCTTCTTACAGTCGGTGTTTTGAGCATTCCCTCAGAGAGCAGTATTAGTTTCCGATACACCACTGCAGGTTTAAGGTATTCCTTGGACCTTCACATTGACAATGAAACACAGAAATCGCATCGGAATTAAATACAAAAGGCACAAGGCCGCCTTAAGTACAAGAATAGAGACTCTTCTTACAGTCGGTGCTTTGAGCATTCCCTGCGAGACCAGTATTAGTTTCCGATAAACCACTGCAGGTTCAAAGTATTCCTTGGACCTTCACATTGACTATGAAACACAGAGATCGCATCGGAATTAAATGCAAAAGGCACAAAGCCGCATTAAGTACAAGAATAGAGACTCTTCTTACAGTCGGTGTTTTGAGCTTTCCCTGTGAGACCAGTATTAGTTTCCAATACACCACTGCAGGTTCAATGTATTCCTTGGCCCATGACATTGACGATGAAACACAGAAATCGCATCGGAATTAAATACAAAAGGCACAATGCCGCCTTAAGTACAAGAATAGAGACTCTTCTTACTGTCGGTGCTTTGAGCATTCCCTGTGAGACCAGTATTAGATTCCGATACACCACTGTAGGTTCAATGTATTCCTTGGACATACACATTGACGATGCAATACTGAAATTACATCGGAATTAAATACAAAGGGCACAATGCCGCCATAAGTGGTAGAAGAGTGAGACTTCTTAGGGTCTGTGCCTTGATCCTTTCCTGTGAGACCAGTATTAGTTTTCGATACACCACTGCAGGTTCAATGTATTCCTTGGACATTCACATTGACGATGAAACACAGAAATCGTATCGGAACTAAATACCAAAGGCACAATGCCGCCTTAATTACAAGAATACTGACTCTCCTTACAGTCGGTGCTTTGTGCATTCCCTGTGAGACCAGTATTAGTTTCCGATACACCACTGCAGGTTCAATGTATTCCTTGGACCTTCCCATTGACGATGAAACACAGAAATCCCATCGGAATTTAATACAAAAGGCACAATGCCGCCTTAAGTACAAGAATAGAGACTCTTCTTACTGTCGGTGTTTTGAGCATTCCCTGTGAGACCAGTATTAGATTCCGATACACCACTGTAGGTTCAATGTATTCCTTGGACATACACATTCACGATGAAATACTGAAATTACATCGGAATTAAATACAAAAGGCACAATGCCGCCTTAAGTGCTAGAAGAGTGAGACTTCTTAGAGTCTGTGCCTTGATCCTTTCATGTGAGACCAGTATTAGTTTCCGATACATCACTGCAGGTTCAATGTATTCCTTGGACATTCACATTGACGATGAAACACAGAAATCGCATCGGAACTAAATACAAAAGGCACAATGCCGAATTAATTACAAGAATAGAGACTCTTCTTACAGTCGGTGCTTTGAGCATTCATGTGAGACCAGTAATAGTTTCCGATACACCACTGCAGGTTCAATGTATTCCTTGGACCTTCACATTGACGATGAAACACAGTAATCGAATCGGAAGTAAATACATAAGGCCCATTGCCGCCTTAAGTACAAGAATAGAGACTCTTCTTACAGTCGGTGCTTTGAGCATTCCCTCTGAGAGCAGTATTAATTTCCGATACACCACTGCAGGTTCAAGGTATTCCTTGGACCTTCACATTGACTATGAAACACAGAAATCGCATCGGAATTAAATACAAAAGCCACAATGCCGCCTTAAGTATAAGAATACAGACACTACTTACAGTCGGTGCTTTGAGCATTCCCCGTGAGACCAGTATTAGTTTCCGATAAACCACTGCAGGTTCAAAGTATTCCTGGGACCTTCACATTGACGATGAAACACAGAAATCGCATCGTAATTACATGCAAAAGGCACAATGCCGCCTTAAGTACAAGAATAGAGACTCCTCATACAGTCGGTGCTTTGAGCATTTCCGCTGAGAGCAGTATTAGTTTCCGATACACCACTGCAGGTTCAAGGTTTTCCTTGGACCTTCACATTGACTATGAGACACAGAAATCGCATCGGAATTTAATACAAAAGGCACAAGGCCGCCTTAAGTACAAGAATAGAGACTCTTCTTACAGTCGGTGCTTTGAGCAATCCCTGTGAGACCAGTATTAGTTTCCGATACACCACTGCAGGTTCAAAGTATTGCTTGGAGCTTCACATTGACTATGAAACACAGAAATCGCATCGGAATTAAATGCAAAAGCCACAATGCCGCCTTAAGTACAAGAATAGAGACCCATCTTACAGTCGGTGTTTTGAGCATTCCCTGTGAGACCAGTATTAGTTTCCGATACACCACTGCGGGTTCAATGTATTCCTTGGACCTTCACATTGACGATGAAACACAGATATCCCATCGGAATTAAATACAAAAGGCACAATGCCGCCTTAAGTACAAGAATAGAGACTCTTCTTACTGTCGGTGCTTTGAGCATTCCCTGTGAGACCAGTATTAGATTCCGATACACCACTGTAGGTTCAATGTAGTCCTTGGACATACACATTCACGATGAAATACTGATATTACATCGGAATTAAGTACAAAAGGCACAATGCCGCCTTAAGTGCTAGAATAGGGAGACTTCGTAGAGTCTGTGCCTTGATCCTTTCCTGTGAGACCAGTATTAGTTTCCGATACACCACTGCAGGTTCAATGTATTCCTTGGTCCTTCACATTGACGATGAAACAGAGAAATCGCATCGGAACTAAATACAAAAGGCACAATACCGAATTAATTACAAGTATAGAGACTCTTCTTACAGTCGGTGCTTTGAGCATTCATGTGAGACCCGTAATAGTTTCCGTTACATCACTGCAGGTTCAATGTATTCCTTGGACCTTCACATTGACGATGAAACACAGAAATCGAATCGGAATTAAATACAAAAGGCACAATGCCGCCTTAAGTACAAGAATAGAGACCCTTCTTACAATCGGTGCTTTGAGCTTTCCCTCTGAGAGCAGTATTAGTTTCCGATACACCACTGCAGGCTCAAGGTATTCATTGGACCTTCACATTGACTATGAAACACAGAAATCGTATCGGAATTAAATACAAAAGGCACAAGGCCGCCTTAAGTACAAGAATAGAGACTCTTCTTACAGTCGGTGCTTTGAGCATTCCCTGTGAGACCAGTATTAGTTTTCGATAAACCACTGCAGGTTCAAACTATTCCATGGACCTTCACATTACTATGAAACACAGAGATCGCATCGGAATTATATGCAAAAGGCACAAAGACGCATTAAGTACGAGAATAGAGACTCTTCTTACAGTCGGTGTTTTGAGCATTCCCTGTGACACCAGTATTAGTTTCCGATACACCACTGCAGGTTCAATGTATTCCTTGGACATACACATTGACGATGCAATACTGAATTTACATCGGAATTAAATACAAAGGGCACAATGCCGCCATAAGTGCTAGAAGAGTGAGACTTCTTAGAGTCTGTGCCTTGATCCTTTCCTGTGAGACCAGTATTAGTTTCCGATACACCACTGCAGGGTCAATGTATTCCTTGGACATACACATTGACGATGAAACACTGAAATTACACCGGAATTAAATGCAAAAGGCACTATGCCGCCTTAATTGCAAGAAGAGTGAGACTTCTTAGAGTCTGTGCTTTGATCCTTTCCTGTGAGCCCAGTATTAGTTTCCGATACACCACTGCACGTTCAATGTATTTCTAGGACCGTCACATTGACGATGAAAGACAGAAATCGCACTGGAATTAAATACAAAAGGCACAATGCCGCCTTAAGTACAAGAATACAGTCTCTTCTTACAGTCGGTTCTTTGAGCATTTTCTGTGAGACCTGTATTAGTTTCCGATACACCACTGCAGGTTCAATGTATTCCTTGGACCTTCACATTGACGATGAAACACAGAAATCGCATCGGAATTAAATACAAAAGGCACGATGCCGCCTTAAGTACAAGAATAGAGACTCTTCTTACAGTCGGTGCTATGAGCATTCCCTGTGAGACCAGTATTAGTTTCCGATACACCACTGCAGTTTCAATGTATTCCTTGGACCTTCACATTGACGATGAAACACAGAAATCGCACCGGAATTAAATACAAAAGGCACAAAACCGCCTTAAGTGAGGGAGTAGAGACTCTTCTAACATTCGTTGCTTTGAGCATTCCCTGTGAAACCAGTATTAGTTTCCGATACACAGCTGCAGGTTCAATGTATTCCTTGGACATTCACATTGACGATCAAACACTGAAATTAGATTGGAATTAAATACAAAAGGCACAATGCCGCCTTAATTGCAAGAATAGTGAGACTTCTTAGAGTCTGTGCTTTGATCCTTTCCTGTGAGACCAGTATTAGTTTCCGATACACCACTGCACGTTCAATGTATTCCTTGGATCATCACATTGAATATGAAAGACAGAAATCGTATCGGAATTAAACTCAAAAGGCACTAAGCCGCCATAAGTACAAGAATACAGACTCTTCTTACAGTCGGAGTTTTGAGCATTCCCTGTGAGACCTGTATTAGTTTCCGATACACCACTGCAGGTTCAATGTATTCCGTGGACCTTCACATTGACGATGAAACACAGAAATCGCATCGCAATTAAATACAAAAGGCACGATGCCGCCTTAAGTACAAGAATAGAGACTCTTCTTACAGTCGGTGCTATGTGTATTCCCTGTGAGACCAGTATTAGTTTCCGATACACCACTGCGCGTGCAATGTATTCCTTCGACCTTCACATTGACGATGAAACACTGAAATCGCAACGGAATTAAATACAAAAGTGACAATGCCGCCTTAAGTGCAAGAAGAGTAAGACTTCTTAGAGTCTGTGCTTTGATCCTTTCCTGTGAGACCAGTATTAGTTTCTGATACACCACGCAGGTTCGATGTATTCCTTGGAGGTTCACATTGACGATGAAACACAGAAATCGCATCGGAATTAAATACAAAAGGCACAAAACCGCCTTAAGTACAACAATAGAGACTCTTCTTACAGTCGGTGCTTGGAGCATTCCCTGTGAGACCACTATTAGATTCCGATACACCACTGCAGATTCAATGTATTCCTTGGAGCTTCACATTGACGATGAAACACAGAAATCGCATCGGAATTAAATACAATAGGCACAAAACTGCCTTAAGTGAGGGAGTAGAGACTCTTCTAACAGTCGTTGCTTTGAGCATTCCCTGTGAGACCAGTATTAGTTTCCGATACACAGCTGCAGGTTCAATGTAATCCTTGGACATTCACATTGACGATCAAACACAGAAATTACATTGCAATTAAATACAAAAGGCACAATATCGCCTTAATTGCAAGAAGAGTGTGACTGCTTAGAGTCAGTGCTTTCATCCTTTCCTGTGAGACCAGTATTAGTTTCCGATACATCACTGCAGGATCAATGAATTGCTTGGACTTTCACATTGACGATGAAACACAGAAAACGCATCGGAATTAAATACAAAAGGCACAAAGCCGCATAAAGTAAAAGAATAGAGACTCATCTTACAGACGTTGCTTTGAGTATTCCCTGTGAGACCACTATTAGTTTCCGATACACAGCTGCAGGTTCAATGTATTCCTTGGACATTCACATTGACGATCAAACACTGAAATTACATCGGAATTAAATACAAAAGCCACAATGCCGCCTTAATTGCAAGAAGAGTGAGACTTCTTAGAATCTGTGCTTTGATCCTTTCCGGTGAGACCAGTATTAGTTTCCGATACACCACTGCACGTTCAATGTATTCCTTGGACGGTCAAATTGCATATGAAAGACAGAAATCGTATCTGAATTAAACTCAAAAGGCACTAAGCCGCCTTATGTACAAGAATAGAGACTCTTCTTACAGTCGTTGCTATGAGCTTTCCCTGTGAGACCAGTATTAGTTTCCGATACACCAATGCAGGTTCAATGTATTCCTTGGACCTTCACATTGACGATAAAACACTGAAATCGCATCGGAATTAAATACAAAAGGGACAATGCCGCCGTAAGTGCAAGAAGAGTGAGACTTCTTAGAGTCTGTGCTTTGATCCTTTCCTGTGAGACCAGTATTAGTTTCTGATACACCACTACAGGTTCAATGTATTCCTTGGACCTTCACATTGACGATGAATCACAGAAATCGCATCGGAATTAAATACAAAGGGCAGAATGGAGCCTTAATTACAAGAATAGAGACTCTTCTTACAGTCGGTGCTTGGAGCCTTCCCTGGGAGACCATTATTAGTTTCCGATACACCACTGCAGATTCAATGTATTCCTTGGAGCTTCACATTGACGATGGAACACAGAAATCGCATCGGAATTAAATACAAATGGCACAAAACCGCCTTAAGTGATGGAGTAGAGACTCTTCTTACAGTCGTTGCTTTGAGCATTCCCTGTGAGACCAGTATTGGTTTCCGATACACAGCTGCAAGTTCAGTGTATTCCTTGGACATTCACATTGACGATCAAACACTTGAATTACATTGGAATTAAATACAAAAGGCACAATGCCGGTTTATTGCAAGAAATGTGAGACTTCTTAGAGTCAGTGCTTAGATCCTTTCCTGTGAGACCAGTATTAGTTTCCGATACTCCACTGCAGCTTCAATGTATTCCTTGGACCTTCACATTTGCGAAGCAACACAGAAATCGCATCGGAATTAAATACAAAAGGCACAATGCCGCCTTAAGTACAAGAATAGAGACTCTTCTTACAGTTGGTGCTTTGAGCATTCCCTGTGAATCCAGTATTAGTTTCCGATACACTACTGCAGGTTCAATGTATTCCTTGGACCTTCACATTGACGATGGAACACAGAAATCGCATCGGAATTAAATACAAAAGTAACAATGCCGCCTAAAGTACAAGAATAGAGACTCTTCTTACAGACGGTGATTTGAGCATTCCCTGTGAGATCAGTATTAGTTTCCGATACACCACTGCAGGTTCAATGTATTCCCTGGACATACACAATGACGATGAAACACTGAAATTACATCGGAATTAAATACTAAAGACACAATGCCGCCTTAATGCAAGAAGAGTGAGACTTCTTAGAATCCATTCTTTGATCCTTTCCTGTGAGACCAGTATTAGTTTCCGATACACCACTGCATGTTCAATGTATTCCATGGACCTTCAAATTGACGATGAAACAAAGAAATCGCATCAGAATTAAATACAAAAGGCACAATGCCGCCTTAATTACAAGAATAGAGACTCTCCTTACAGTCGGTGCTTTGAGCATTCCCTGTGAGCACAGTATTAGTTTCCGATACACCACCGCAGGTTCAATGTATTCCTTAGACCTTCACATTGACGATGAAACACAGAAATCGCATCGGAATTAAATACAAAATGCACAATGCCGCCTTAAGTACAAGAATTGAGACACTTCTTACAGTCGGTGATTTGAGCATTCCCTCTGAGAGCAGTATTAGTTTCCGATACACCACTGCAGGTTCAAGGTATTCCTTGGAACTTCACATTGACTATGAAACACAGAAATCGCATCGGAATTAAATACAAAAGTCACACGGCCGCCTTAAGTACAAGAATAGAGACTCTTTTCACAGTCAGTGCTTTGAGCATTCCCTGTGAGACCTGTATTAGTTTCCGATACACCACTGCAAGTTCAATGTATTCCTTGGACCTTCACATTGACGATGAAACACAGAAATCGCATCGGAATTAAATACAAAAGGCACGATGCCGCCTTAAGTACAAGAATAGAGACTCTTCTTACAGTCGGTGCTATGAGTATTCCCTGTGAGACCAGTATTAGTTTCCGATACACCACTGCACGTGCAATGTATGCCTTGGACCTTCACATTGACGATGAAACACTGAAATCGCATCGGAATTAAATACAAAAGTGACAATGCCGCCTTAAGTGCAAGAAGAGTAAGACTTCTTAGAGTCTGTGCTTTGATCCTTTCCTGTGAGACCAGTATTAGTTTCTGATACACCACGCAGGTTCAATGTATTCCTTGGAGCTTCACATTGACGATGAAACACAGAAATCGCATCGGAATTAAATACAAAAGGCACAAAACCGCCTTAAGTACAACAATAGAGACTCTTCTTACAGTCGGTGCTTGGAGCATTCCCTGTGAGACCAGTATTAGATTCCGATACACCACTGCAGATTCAATGTATTCCTTGGAGCTTCACATTGACGATGAAACACAGAAATCGCATCGGAATTAAATACAATAGGCACAAAACCGCCTTAAGTGAGGGAGTAGAGACTCTTCTTACAGTCGTTCCTTTGAGCATTCCCTGTGAGACCAGTATTAGTTTCCGATACACAGCTGCAGGTTCAATGTATTCCTTGGACATTCACACTGACGATCAAACACAGAAATTACATTGCAATTAAATACAAAAGGCACAATATCGCCTTAATTGCAAGAAGAGTGAGACTTCTTAGAGTCAGTGCTTTCATCCTTTCCTGTGAGACCAGTATTAGTTTACGATACACCACTGCAGGTTCAATGAATTGCTTGGACTTTCACATTGACGATGAAACACAGAAATCGCATCGGAATTAAATACAAAAGGCACAAAGCCGCAAAAAGTAAAAGAATAGAGACTCATCTTGCAGACGTTGCTTTGAGCATTCCCTGTGGGACCAGTATTAGTTTCCGATACACAGCTGCAGGTTCAATGTATTCCTTGGACATTCACATTGACGATCAAACACTGAAATTAAATCGGAATTAAATACAAATGGCACAATGCCGCCTTAATTGCAAGAAGAGTGAGACTTCTTAGAATCTGTGCTTTGATCCTTTCCGGTGAGACCAGTATTAGTTTCCGATTAACCACTACACGTTCAATGTATTCCTTGGACGGTCAAATTGCATATGAAAGACAGAAATCGTATCTAAATTAACTCAAAAGGCACTAAGCCGCCTTAAGTACAAGAATAGAGACTCTTCTTACAGTCGTTGCTATGAGCTTTCCCTGTGAGACCAGTATTAGTTTCCGATACACCACTGCAGGTTCAATGTATTCCTGGGACCTTCACATTGACGATGAAACACTGAAATCGCATCGGAATTAAATACAAAAGGGACAATGCCGCCGTAAGTGCAAGAAGAGTGAGACTTCTTAGAGTCTGTGCTTTGATCCTTTCCTGTGAGACCAGTATTAGTTTCTGATACACCACTACAGGTTCAATGTATTCCTTATACCTTCACATTGACGATGAATCACAGAAATCGCATCGGAATTAAATACAAAGGGCACAATGGAGCCTTAAGTACAAGAATAGAGACTCTTCTTACAGTCGGTGCTTGGAGCATTCCCTGTGAGACCAGTATTAGTTTCCGATACACCACTGCAGATTCAATGTATTCCTTGGATCTTCACGTTGACGATGAAACACAGAAATCGCATCGGAATTAAATACAAATGGCACAAAACCGCCTTAAGTGATGGAGTAGAGACTCTTCTTACAGTCGTTGCTTTGAGCAATCCCTGTGAGACCAGTATTAGTTTCCGATACACCACTGCAAGTTCAAAGTATTCCTTGGACCTTCACATTTACTATGAAACACAGAAATCGCATCGGAATTAGATACAAAAGGCACAATGCCGCCTTAATTACAAGAATAGAGACTCTTCTTACAGTCGGTGTTTTGAGCATTGCCTGTGAGACCGCTGTTTGTTTCAGATACACCACTGCAAGTTCAATGTATCCCTTGGACCTTCACATTGACGATGAAACACAGAAATCGCATCGGAATTAAATACAAAAGGCACAATGCCTCCTTAAGTACAAGATTAGAGACTCTTCTTACAGTCGGTGCTTTGAGCACTCCCTGTGAGACCAGTATTAGTTTCCGATACACCACTGCAGGTTCAATGTATTCCTTGGACCTTCACATTGACGATGAAACACAGAAATCGCATCGGAATTAAATCCAAAAGGCACAATGCCGCCTTAAGTACAAGAAGAGAGACTCTTCTTACTGTCGGTGATTTGAGCATTCCCTGTGAGACCAGTATTAGTTTCCGATACACCACTACAGGTTCAATGTATTCCGTGGACATACACAATGACGATGAAACACTGAAATTACATCATAATTAAATACAAAAGACACAATGCTGCCTTAATGCCAGAAGAGTGAGACTTCTTAGAGTCCATTCTCAGATGCTTTCCTGTGAGACCAGTATTAGTTTCCGATACACCACTGCAGGTTCAATGTATTCCTTGGACCTTCACATTGACGATGAAACACAGAAATCGCATCGGAATTAAATACAAAAGGCACAATGCCGCCTTAAGTACAAGAATAGAGACACTTCTTACAGTCGGTGCTTTGAGCATTCCTTCTGAGAGCAGTATTAGTTTCCGATACACCACTGAAGGTTCAAGGTATGCCTTGGACCTTCACATTGACTATGAAACACAGAAATCGCATCGGAATTAAATACAAAAGGCACAAGGCTGCCTTAAGTACAAGAATGGAGACTCTTCTTACAGTCAGTGCTTTGAGCATTCCCCTCGAGACCAGTATTAGTTTCCGATACACCACTGCAGGTTCAAAGTATTCCTTGGACCTACACATTGACTATGAAACACAGATATCGCATCGGAGTTAAATACAAAAGGCACAATGCCACCTTAAGGACAAGAATAGAGACTCTTCTTACAGTCGGTGCTTTGAGCATTCCCTGTGAGACCAGTATTAGTTTCCGATACACCACTGCAGGTTCAATGTATTACTTGGACCTTCATATTGATGATGAAACACTGATATCGCATCGGAATTTAATTCAAAAGGCACAATGCCGCATTAAGTACAAGAATAGAGACTCTTCTTACAGTGGGTGCTTCGAGCAGTCCCTGTGAGACCAGTATTAGTTTCCGATACACCACTGTAGGTTCAAAGTATTACTTGGACATACACATTGACGATGAAACACCGAAATTACATCGGAATTTAATACAAAAGGCACAATGCCGCCTTAAGTGCAAGAAGAGTGAGACTTCTTAGAGTCTGTGCCTTGATCCTTTCCTGTGCGACCAGTGTTAGTTTCCGATACACCACTGCAGGTTCAATGTATTCCTTGGACCTTCACATTGACGAGGAAACACAGAAATCGCATCGGAATTAAATACAAAAGGCACAATGCCGACTTCAGTACAAGAATAGGGACTCTTCTTACAGTCGGTGCTTTGAACTTTCCCTGTGAGACCAGTATTAGTTTCCGATACACCACTGCAGGTTCAATGTATTGCTTGGAGCTTCACATTGACGATAATACACAGAAATCGCATCGGAATTAAATACAAAAGGCACAATGCCGCCTTAAGTCCAGGAGTAGAGACCCTTCTTACAGTCGGTGCTTTGAATATTCCCTGAGAGACCAGTATTAATTTCCGATAAACCACTGCAGGTTCAATGTATACATTGTCATACACATTGACGATGAAACACTGAAATTACATCGGAATTTAATATAAAAGGCACAATGTCGCCTTAAGTGCAAGAATAGAGACTCTTCTTACTGTCGGTGCTTTGAGCGTTCCCTGCGAGACCAGTATTAGTTTCCGATACACCACTGCAGATTCAAATTATTGCTTGGAGCTTCACATTGCCGATGAAACACAGAAATCGCATCGGAATTAAATACAAAAGGCACAATGCCGCCTTAAGTACAGGAGTAAAGACCCTTCTTACAGTCGGTGCTTTGATTATTCCCTGGGAGACCAGTATTAATTTCCGATACACCACTGCAGATTCAATGTATTCCTTGTCATACACATTGACGATGTAACACTGAAATTACATCGGAATTAAATACAAAAGGCACAATGCCTCCTTTATTACAAGAATAGAGACTCTTCTTACAGTCGGTGCTTTGAGCATTCCCTGTGTGACCAGTATTAGTTTCTGATACACCGCTGCACGTTCAATGTATTCCTTGGACATACACAATGACGATGAAACACTGAAATTACATCGGAATTAAATACAAAAGACACAATGCCGCCTTAATGCAAGAAGTGTGAGACTTCTTAGAGTCCATTCTTTGATCCTTTCCTGTGAGACAAGTATTAGTTTCCGATACACCACCGCAGGTTCAATGTATTCCTTAGACAATCACATTGACGATGAAACAGAGAAATCGCATCGGAATTAAATACAAAAGGCACAATGCCGCCTTAAGTACAAGAATAGAGACACTTCTTACAGTCGATGATTTGAGCATACCCTCTGAGAGCAGTATTAGTTTCCGATACACCACTGCAGGTACAAGGTATTCCTTGGAACTTCACATTGACTATGAAACTCAGAAATCGCATCGGAATTAAAAACAAAAGTCACAAGGCCGCCTTAAGTACATGAATAGAGACTCTTCTTACAGTCAGTGCTTTGAGCATTCCCTCTGAGACCAGTATTAGTTTCTGATACACCACTGCAGGTTCAAAGTATTCCTTGGACCTTCACATTGACTGTGAAACACAGAAATCGCATCGGAATTAAATACAAAAGGCACAATGCCGCCTTAAGTGCTAGAAGAGTGAGACTTCTTATAGTCTGTGCCTTAATCTTTTCCTGTGAGACCAGCATTAGTTTCCGATACACCACTGCCGGTTAAATGTATTCCTTGGACCTTCACATTGACGATGAAACATAGAAATCGCATCGGAACTAAATACAAAAGACACAATTACGCATTAATTACAAGAATAGAGACTCTTCTTAGAGTCGGTGCTTTGAGCATTCCCTGTGAGACCAGTAACAGTTTCCGATACAGCACTGCATGTTCAATGTATTCCTTGGACCTTCACATTGACGATGAAACACAGATATCGCATCGGAATTAAATACAAAAGGCACAATGCCGCCATAAGTACAAGAATAGAGACTCTTCTTACAGTCGGTGCTTTGAGCATTCCCTCTGAGACCAGTATTAGTTTCCGATACACCACTGCAGGATCAATGTATTCCTTGGACCTTCACATTGACGATGAAACACAGATATCGCATCGGAATTAAATACAAAAGGCACAATGCCGCCTTAATTACAAGAATAGAGACTCTTCTTACAGTCGGTGTTTTGAGCATTCCCTGTGAGACCACTATTAGTTTCTGATAGACCACTGCAAGTTCAATGTATTCCTTGGGCCTCCACATTGACAATGAAACACAGAAATCGCGTCGGAATTAAACACAAAAGGCACAATGCCACCTTAAGTATAAGATTAGAGACTCTTCTTACAGTCGGTGCATTGGGCATTCCCTGTGAGACCAGTATTAGTTTCCGATACACCACTGCAGGTTCAATGTATTCCTTGGACCTTCACATTGACGATGAAACACAGAAATTGCATCGGAATTAAATCCAAAAGGCACAATGCCGCTTTAAGTACAAGAATAGAGACTCTTCTTACAGTCGGTGATTTGAGCATTCCTTGTGAGACCAGTATTAGTTTCCGATACACCACTGCAGGTTCAATGTATTCCTCGGTCCTTCACATTGTCGATGAAACACAGAAATCGCATCGGAATTAAATACAAAAGGCACAATGCCCCCTTAATTACAAGAATAGAGACTCTTCTTGCAGACGGTGTTTTGAGCGTTCCCTGTGAGACCAGCATTAGTTTCTGATACACCACTGCAGGTTGAATGTATTCCTTGGACCTTCACATTGACGATGAAACACAGAAATCGCATCGGAATTAAATACAAAATGCACAATGCCGCCTAAGGTACCAGAATAGAGACATTTCTTACAGTCGGTGCTTTGAGCATTCCTTCTGAGAGCAGTATAAGTTTCCGATACACAACTGCGGGTTCAAGGTATTCCTTGGACCTTCACATTGACTATGAAACACAGAAATCGCATCGGAATTAAATACAAAAGGCACAAGGCTGCCTTAAGTACAAGAATAGAGACTCTTCTTACAGTCAGTGCTTTGAGTATTCCCTGTGAGACCAGTATTAGTTTCCGATACACCACTGCAGGTACAAAGTATTCCTTGGACCTTCACATTGACGATGAAACACTGAAATTACATCGGAATTAAATACAAAAGGCACAATGCCGCCTTAAGTGCAAGAAGAGTGAGTCTTCTTAGAGTCTGTGCCTTGATCCTTTCCTGTGCGACCAGTATTAGTTTCCGATACACCACTGCAGGTTCAATGTATTCCTTGGACCTTCACATTGACGATGACACACAGAAATCGCATCGGAATTAAATTCAAAAGGCACAATGCCGCCTTAAGTACAAGAATAGAGACTCTTCTTACAGTCGGTGATTTGAGCATTCCCTGTGAGACCAGTATTAGTTTCCGATACACCACTGCAGGTTCAATGTATTCCTTGGACCTTCAAATTGACGATGAAGCAAAGAAATCGCATCGGAATTAAATACAAAAGGCACAATGCCGCCTTAATCACAAGAATGGAGACTCTTCTTACAGTCGGTGCTTTGAGCATTCCCTGTGAGACCAGTATTTGTATCCGATACACCACTGCAGGTTCAATGTATTTCTTAGACATTCACATTGACGATGAAACACAGAAATCGCATCGGAATTAAATACAAAAGGCACAATGCCGCCTTAAGTACAAGAATAGAGACTCTTCTTACGGTCAGTGCTTTGAGCATTTCCTGTGAGACCAGTATTAGTTTCCGATACACCACTGCAGGTTCAAAGTATTCCTTGGACCTTCACATTGACTATGAAACACAGAAATCGCATCGGAATTAAATACAAAAGGCACAATGCCACCTTAAGTGCAATTATAGAGACTCTTCTTACAGTCGGCGTTTTGAGCATTCCCTGTGAGACCAGTATTAGTGTCCGATGCACCACTGCAGGATCAATGTATTCCTTGGACCTTCACATTGACGGTGAAACACAGAAATCGCATCGGAATTAAATACAAAAGGCACAATGCCGCCTTAATTACAAGAATAGAGACTCTTCTTACAGTCGGTGTTTTGAGCATTCCCTGTGAGACCACTATTAGTTTCTGATAGACCACTGCAAGTTCAATGTATTACTTCGGCCTTCACATTGACGATGAAACACAGAAATTGCATCGGAATTAAATCCAAAAGGCACAATGCCGCTTTAAGTACAAGAATAGAGACTCTTCTTACAGTCGGTGATTTGAGCATTCCTTGTGAGACCAGTATTAGTTTCCGATACACCACTGCAGGTTCAATGTATTCTCTGGACATACACAATGACGATGAAACACTGAAATTACATCGAAATTAAATACAAAAGACACAATGCTGCCTTAATGCCAGAAGAGTAAGACTTCTTAGAGTCCATTCTTTGATCCTTTCCTGTGAGACCAGTTTTAGTTTCCGATACACCACTGCAGGTTCAATGTATTCCTCGGTCCTTCACATTGACGATGAATCACAGAAATCGCATCGGAATTAAATACAAAAGGCACAATGCCCCCTTAATTACAAGAATAGAGACTCTTCTTGCAGTCGGTGTTTTGAGCGTTCCCTGTGAGACCAGTATTAGTTTCCGATACACCACTGCAGGTTGAATGTATTCCTTGGACCTTCACATTGACGATGAAACACAGAAATCGCATCGGAATTAAATACAAAATGCACAATGCCGCCTTAGGTACCAGAATAGAGATATTTCTTACAGTCGGTGCTTTGAGCGTTCCTTCTGAGAGCAGTATAAGTTTCCGATACACAACTGCGGGTTCAAGGTATTCCTTGGACCTTCACATTGACTATGAAACACAGAAATCGCATCGGAATTAAATACAAAAGGCACAAGGCTGCCTTAAGTACAAGAATAGAGACTCTTCTTACAGTCAGTGCTTTGAGCATTCCCTGTGAGACCAGTATTAGTTTCCGATACACCACTGCAGGTTCAAAGTATTCCTTGGACCTTCACATTGACGATGAAACACTGAAATTACATCGGAATTAAATACAAAAGGCACAATGCCGCCTTAAGTGCAAGAAGAGTGAGACTTCTTAGAGTCTGTGCCTTGATCCTTTCCTGTGCGACCAGTATTAGTTTCCGATACACCACTGCAGGTTCAATGTATTCCTTCGACCTTCACATTGACGATGAAACACAGAAATCGCATCGGAATTAAATACAAAAGGCACAATGCCGACTTCAGTACAAGAATAGAGACTCTTCTTACAGTCGGTGATTTGAACGTTCCCTGTGAGACCAGTATTAGTTTCCGATACACCACTGCAGGTTCAATGTATTGCTTGGAGCTTCACATTGACGATAATACACAGATCGCATCGGAATTAAATACAAAAGGCACAATGCCGCCTTAAGTCCAGGAGTAGAGACCCTTCTTACAGTCGGTGCTTTGAATATTCCCTGTGAGACCAGTATTAATTTCCGATAAACCACTGCAGGTTCAATGTATTCCTTGTCATACACATTGACGATGAAACACTGAAATTACATCGGAATTTAATACAAAAGGCACAATGCCACCTTAAGTGCAATTATAGAGACTCTTCTTACAGTCGGCGTTTTGAGCATTCCCTGTGAGACCAGTATTAGTGTCCGATGCACCACTGCAGGATCAATGTATTCCTTGGACCTTCACATTGACGATGAAACACAGAAATCGCATCGGAATTAAATACAAAAGGCACAATGCCGCCTTAATTACAAGAATAGAGACTCTTCTTACAGTCGGTGTTTTGAGCATTCCCTGTGAGACCACTATTAGTTTCTGATAGACCACTGCAAGTTCAATGTATTACTTCGGCCTTCACATTGACGATGAAACACAGAAATTGCATCGGAATTAAATCCAAAAGGCACAATGCCGCTTTAAGTACAAGAATAGAGACTCTTCTTACAGTCGGTGATTTGAGCATTCCTTGTGAGACCAGTATTAGTTTCCGATACACCACTGCAGGTTCAATGTATTCTCTGGACATACACAATGACGATGAAACACTGAAATTACATCGAAATTAAATACAAAAGACACAATGCTGCCTTAATGCCAGAAGAGTAAGACTTCTTAGAGTCCATTCTTTGATCCTTTCCTGTGAGACCAGTTTTAGTTTCCGATACACCACTGCAGGTTCAATGTATTCCTCGGTCCTTCACATTGACGATGAATCACAGAAATCGCATCGGAATTAAATACAAAAGGCACAATGCCCCCTTAATTACAAGAATAGAGACTCTTCTTGCAGTCGGTGTTTTGAGCGTTCCCTGTGAGACCAGTATTAGTTTCCGATACACCACTGCAGGTTGAATGTATTCCTTGGACCTTCACATTGACGATGAAACACAGAAATCGCATCGGAATTAAATACAAAATGCACAATGCCGCCTTAGGTACCAGAATAGAGATATTTCTTACAGTCGGTGCTTTGAGCATTCCTTCTGAGAGCAGTATAAGTTTCCGATACACAACTGCGGGTTCAAGGTATTCCTTGGACCTTCACATTGACTATGAAACACAGAAATCGCATCGGAATTAAATACAAAAGGCACAAGGCTGCCTTAAGTACAAGAATAGAGACTCTTCTTACAGTCAGTGCTTTGAGCATTCCCTGTGAGACCAGTATTAGTTTCCGATACACCACTGCAGGTTCAAAGTATTCCTTGGACCTTCACATTGACGATGAAACACTGAAATTACATCGGAATTAAATACAAAAGGCACAATGCCGCCTTAAGTGCAAGAAGAGTGAGACTTCTTAGAGTCTGTGCCTTGATCCTTTCCTGTGCGACCAGTATTAGTTTCCGATACACCACTGCAGGTTCAATGTATTCCTTCGACCTTCACATTGACGATGAAACACAGAAATCGCATCGGAATTAAATACAAAAGGCACAATGCCGACTTCAGTACAAGAATAGAGACTCTTCTTACAGTCGGTGATTTGAACGTTCCCTGTGAGACCAGTATTAGTTTCCGATACACCACTGCAGGTTCAATGTATTGCTTGGAGCTTCACATTGACGATAATACACAGATCGCATCGGAATTAAATACAAAAGGCACAATGCCGCCTTAAGTCCAGGAGTAGAGACCCTTCTTACAGTCGGTGCTTTGAATATTCCCTGTGAGACCAGTATTAATTTCCGATAAACCACTGCAGGTTCAATGTATTCCTTGTCATACACATTGACGATGAAACACTGAAATTACATCGGAATTTAATACAAAAGGCACAATGCCGCCTTAAGTGCAAGAATAGAGACTCTTCTTACTGTCGGTGCTTTGAGCGTTCCCTGCGAGACCAGTATTAGTTTCCGATACACCACTGCAGGTTTAAATTATTGCTTGGAACTTCACATTGACGATGAAACACAGAAATCGCATCGGAATTAAATACAAAAGGCACAATGCCGCCTTAAGTACAGGAGTAGAGACCCTTCATACAGTCGGTGCTTAGATTATTCCCTGTGAGCCCAGTATTAATTTCCGATACACCACTGCAGGTTCAATGTATTCCTTGTCATACACATTGACGATGAAACACTGAAATTACATCGGAATTAAATACAAAAGGCACAATGCCTCCTTAATTTCAAGAATAGAGGCTCTTCTTACATTCGGTGCTTTAAGCATTCTCTGTGAGACCAGTAATAGTTTCCGAATCACCACTGCAGGTTCTATGTATTCCTTGGACCTTCACATTCACGATGAAACACAGAAATCGCATCGGAATTAAATACAAAAGGCACAATGGCGCCTTAAGTACAAGAATAGAGACACTTCTTACAGTCGGCGCTTTGAGAATTGCCTCTGAGAGCAGTATTCGTTTCCGATACACCACTGCAGGTTCAAGGTATTCCATGGACCTTCGCATTGACTGTGAAACACAGAAATCGCATCGGAATTAAATACAAAAGGCACAATGCCGCCTTAAGTACAAGAACAGAGACACTTCTTACAGTCGAAGCTTTGAGCATTCCCTCTGAGAGCAGTATTAGTTTCCGATACACCACTGCAGGTTCAATGTATTCCTTGGACCTTCACATTGACGATAAAACCCAGAAATCGCATCAGATTTAAATATAAAAAGCACAATGCCGCCTTAATTACAAGAATAGAGACTCTTCTAACAGTCGGTGCTTTGAGCATTCCCCGTGAGACTAGTATTAGTTTCCGATATAACACTGCAGGTTCAATGTATTCCTTGGACCTACACATTGACGATGAAACACAGAAATCGCATCGGAATTAAATACAAAAGGCACAATGCCGCCTTAAGTACAAGAATAGAGACACTTCTTACAGTCGGTGTTTTGAGCATACCCTCTGAGAGCAGTATTAGTTTCCAATACACCACTGCAGGTTCAAGGTATTCCTTGGACCTTCACATTGACGATCAAACACAGAAATCGCATCAGAATTACATGCAAAAGGCACAATGCCGCCTTAAGTACAAGAATAGAGACTCTTCTTACAGTTGGTGATTTGAGCATTCCTTGTGAGACCAGTATTAGTTTCCGATACACCACTGCAGGTTCAAAGTATTCCGTGCACCTTCACATTGACTGTGAAACACAGAAATCGCATCGGAATTAAATACAAAAGGCAGTATGCCGCCTTAAGTACAAGTATAGAGACACTTCTTACCGTCGATGCTTTGAGCATTCCCTCTGAGAGCAGTATTAGTTTCCGATACACCACTGCAGGTTCAAAGTATTCCTTGGACCTTCCATTGACTATGAAACAGAGAAATCGCATCGGAATTAAATACAAAAGGCACAATGCCTTCTTAAGTACAAGAATAGAGACTCTTGTACAGTCTGTGCCTTGAACACTCCCTGTGAGACCAGTATTAATTTCCGATACACCACTGCAGGTTCAATGTACTCCTTGGACATACACATTGACGATGAAACACTCAAATTACATCGAAATTAAATACAAAAGGCACAATGCCGCCTTCGGTGCCAGAAGAGTGAGACTTCTTAGTGTCTGTGCTTTGATCGTTTCCTGTGGGACCAGTATTAGTTTCCGATACACCACTGCAGGGCCAATGTATTTCTTGGACCTTAACATTGACGATGAAACACAGAAATCGCATCGGAATTAAATACAAGAAGCACAATGCCGCGTAAAGTGCAAGACCAGAGCCTCTTCTACAGTCTGTGCCTTGAACACTCACTGTGTGACCAGTATTAGTTTCCGATGCACCTATGCAGGCTCAATGTATTCCCTGGACCTAATCATTGATGATGAAACACTGAAATTACATCGGAATTAAATACAAAAGGCACAATGCTGCCTTTAGTGCAAGATGACTGAGACTTCTTAGAATCCGTGCTTTGATCCATTAATGTGAGACCAGTAGTAGTTTCCGATACACGACTGCAGGTTCAAAGGATTCCTTGGACCTTCACATTGACTATGAAACACAGAAATCGCATCGGAATTAAGTACAAAAGGCACAATGCCGGCTTAAGTACAAGAACAGAGACTCTTCTTACAGTCGGTGCTTTGAGCATTCCTTGTGAGACCAGTATTAGATTCTGATACACCACTGTAGGTTGAAAGTATTCCTTGGACATACACATTGACGATGAAATACTGAAATTACATCGGAATTAAATACAAAATTCACAATGCCGCCTTATGTGTTAGAAGAGTGAGACTTCTTAGAGTCTGTGCCTTGACCCTTTCCTGTGAGACCAGTATTAGTTTCCGATACACAACTGCAGGTTCAATGTATTCCTTGGACCTTCACATTGACGATGAAACACAGGAATCGCAATGGAACTATATACAAAAGGCACAATGCCGCCTTAATTACAAGAATAGAGACTCTTCTTACAGTCGGTGCTTTGAGCATTCCCTCTGAGAGCAGTATTAGTTTCCGATACACCACTGCAGGTTCAAGGTATTCCTTGGACCTTCACATTGACGATGAAACACAGAAATCGCATCAGAATTACATGCAAAAGGCACAAAGCCGCCTTAAGTACAAGAATAGAGACTCTTCTTACAGTCGGTGTTTTGAGCATTTCCTGTGAGACCAGTATTAGTTACCGATACACCACTGCAGGTTCAAAGTATTCCTTGGACCTTCACATTGACTATAAAACACAGAAATCGCATCGGATTTAAATGCAAGAGGCACAAAGGCGCCTTAAGTGCTGGAGGAGTGAGACTTCTTAGTGTCAGTGCCTTGATCCTTTCCTGTGAGACCAGTATTAGTTTCCGATACACCACTGCAGGTTCAATGTATTCCTTGGACCTTCACTTTGACGATGAAACACAGAAATCACATCGGAATAAAATACAAAGGCACAATGCCGGTTTAAGTACAAGAATATAGACTCTTCTTACAGTCGGTGCTTTGAGCATTCCCTCTGAGAGCAGTATTAGTTTCCGATACACCACTGCAGGTTCAAGGTATTCCTTGGACCTTCACATTGACGATGAAACACAGAAATCGCATCGGAACTAAATACAAAAGGCACAATGCCGCCTTAATTACAAGAATAGAGACTCTTCTTACAGTCGGTGCTTGAGCATTCCTTGTGACACCAGTAATAGTTTCCGATACACCACTGCAGGTTCAATGTATTCCTTGGACCTTCGCATTGACGATGAAACACAGAAATCGCATCGGAATTAAATACAAAAGGCACAATGCCGCCGTAAGTACAAGGATAGAGACACTTCTCTCAGTCGGTGCTTTTAGCATTGCCTCTGAGACCAGTATTAGTTTCCGATACACCACTGCAGGTTCAAAGTATTCCTTGGACCTTCACATTGACTATGAAACACAGAAATAGCAACGGAATTAAATACAAAAGGCACAATGCCGCCTTAAGTACAAGAATAGAGACACTTCTTACAGTCGGAGCTTTGAGCATTCCCTCTGAGAGCAGTATTAGCTTCCGATACACCACTGCAGGTTCAAAGTATTCCTTGGACCTTCACATTGACTATGAAACACAGAAATCGCATCAGAATAAAATACAAAAGGCACAATGCTGCCTTAAGTTAAAGAATAGAGACGCTTCTTACAGTCGATGCTTTGAGCATTCCCTGTGAGACCAGTATTAGTTTCCGATACACCACTGCGGGTTCAATGTATTCCTTGGACCTTCACATTGACTATGAAACACAGAAATCGCATCGGAATTAAATACAACAGGCACAATGCCGCCTTAAGTACAAGAATAGAGTCTCTCCTTACTGTCGGTGCTTTGAGCATTCCCTGTAAGACCAGTATTAGTTTCCGATACACCACTGCAGGTTCAAAGTATTCCTTGGACCTTGACATTGACTATAAAACACAGAAATCGCATCGGATTTAAATGCAAGAGGCACAAAGGCGCCTTAAGTACAAGAATAGAGACTCTTCTTACAGTCGGTGTTTTGAGCATTTCCTGAGAGACCAGTTTTAGGTTCCGATACACCACTGCAGGTTCAGTGTATTCCTTGGACGTTCACATTGACGATGAAACACAGAAATCGCATCGGAATTAAATACAAAAGGCACAATGCCGCCTTAAGTACAACAATAGAGACTCTTCTTACAGTCGGTGCTTTGAGCACTCCCTGTTGGACCAGTATTAGTTTCCGATACACCACTGCAGGTTCAATGTATTCCTTGGACATACACATTGACGATATAATACTGAAATTACATCGGAATTAAATACAAAAGGCACAATGCCGCCTTAAGTGCTAGACGAGTGAGACTTCTTAGTGTCAGTGCCTTGATCCATTCCTGTGAGACCAGTATTAGTTTCCGATACACCACTGTAGGTTCAATGTATTCCTCGGACCTTCACATTGACGATGAAACACAGAAATCGCATCGGAACTAAATACAAAAGGCACAATGCCGCCATAATTACAAGAATAGGGACTCTTCTTACAGTCGGTGCCTGAGCATTACCTGTGAGACCAGTAATAGTTTCCGATACACCACCGCAGGTTCAATGTGTTCCTTGGACCTTCACATTGACGATGAAACACAGGAATCGCATCGGAATTAAATACAAAAGGCACAATGCCGCCTTAAGTACAAGAATAGAGACTCTTCATACAGTCGGTGATTTGAGCATTCCCTGTGAGACCAGTATTAGTTTCCGATACACCACTGCAGGTTCACTGTATTCCCTGGACATACACAATGACGATGAAACACTGAAATTACATCGCAATTAAATACAAAAGGCACAATGCCGCCTTAATGCCAGAAGAGTGAGACTTCTTAGAGTCCATTTTTGAACCTTTCCTGTGAGACCAGTATTAGTTTCCGATACACCACTGCATGTTCAATATATTCCTTGGACCTTCACATTGACGGTGAAACACAGAAATCGCATCGGAATTAAATACAAAAGGCACAATGCCGCCTTAATTACAAGACTAGAGACTCTTCTTACAGTCGGTGCTTTGAGCATTCCCTGTGAGACCTGTAATAGTTTCCGATACACCACTGCAGATTCAGTGTATTCCTTGGACCTTCACAGTGACGGTGAAACACAGAGATCTCATCGGAATTAAATAGAAAAGGCAAAATGCCGCCTTAAGTACAAGAATAGAGACCCTTCTTGCAGTCGGTGCATTGAGCATTGCCTCTGAGAGCAGTATTTGTTTCCGATACACCACTGCAGGTTCAAGGTATTCCTTGGACCTTCGCATTGACGATGAAACACAGAAATAGCAACGGAATTAAATACAAAAGGCACAATGCCGCCTTAAGTACAAGAATAGAGACTCTTCTTACGGTCAGTGCTTTGAGCATTTCCTGTGAGACCAGTATTAGTTTCCGATACACCACTGCAGGTTCAAAGTATTCCTTGGACCTTCACATTGACTATGAAACACAGAAATAGCAACGGAATTAAATACAAAAGGCACAATGCCGACTTAAGTACAAGAATAGAGACTCTTCTTACGGTCAGTGCTTTGAGCATTTCCTGTGAGACCAGTATTAGTTTCCGATACACCACTGCAGGTTCAAAGTATTCCTTGGACCTTCACATTGACTATGAAACACAGAAATCGCATCGGAATTAAATACAAAAGGCACAATGCCACCTTAAGTGCAATTATAGAGACTCTTCTTACAGTCGGCGTTTTGAGCATTCCCTGTGAGACCAGTATTAGTGTCCGATGCACCACTGCAGGATCAATGTATTCCTTGGACCTTCACATTGACGATGAAACACAGAAATCGCATCGGAATTAAATACAAAAGGCACAATGCCGCCTTAATTACAAGAATAGAGACTCTTCTTACAGTCGGTGTTTTGAGCATTCCCTGTGAGACCACTATTAGTTTCTGATAGACCACTGCAAGTTCAATGTATTACTTCGGCCTTCACATTGACGATGAAACACAGAAATTGCATCGGAATTAAATCCAAAAGGCACAATGCCGCTTTAAGTACAAGAATAGAGACTCTTCTTACAGTCGGTGATTTGAGCATTCCTTGTGAGACCAGTATTAGTTTCCGATACACCACTGCAGGTTCAATGTATTCCCTGGACATACACAATGACGATGAAACACTGAAATTACATCGAAATTAAATACAAAAGACACAATGCTGCCTTAATGCCAGAAGAGTGAGACTTCTTAGAGTCCATTCTTTGATCCTTTCCTGTGAGACCAGTTTTAGTTTCCGATACACCACTGCAGGTTCAATGTATTCCTCGGTCCTTCACATTGACGATGAATCACAGAAATCGCATCGGAATTAAATACAAAAGGCACAATGCCCCCTTAATTACAAGAATAGAGACTCTTCTTGCAGTCGGTGTTTTGAGCGTTCCCTGTGAGACCAGTATTAGTTTCCGATACACCACTGCAGGTTGAATGTATTCCTTGGACCTTCACATTGACGATGAAACACAGAAATCGCATCGGAATTAAATACAAAATGCACAATGCCGCCTTAGGTACCAGAATAGAGATATTTCTTACAGTCGGTGCTTTGAGCATTCCTTCTGAGAGCAGTATAAGTTTCCGATACACAACTGCGGGTTCAAGGTATTCCTTGGACCTTCACATTGACTATGAAACACAGAAATCGCATCGGAATTAAATACAAAAGGCACAAGGCTGCCTTAAGTACAAGAATAGAGACTCTTCTTACAGTCAGTGCTTTGAGCATTCCCTGTGAGACCAGTATTAGTTTCCGATACACCACTGCAGGTTCAAAGTATTCCTTGGACCTTCACATTGACGATGAAACACTGAAATTACATCGGAATTAAATACAAAAGGCACAATGCCGCCTTAAGTGCAAGAAGAGTGAGACTTCTTAGAGTCTGTGCCTTGATCCTTTCCTGTGCGACCAGTATTAGTTTCCGATACACCACTGCAGGTTCAATGTATTCCTTCGACCTTCACATTGACGATGAAACACAGAAATCGCATCGGAATTAAATACAAAAGGCACAATGCCGACTTCAGTACAAGAATAGAGACTCTTCTTACAGTCGGTGATTTGAACGTTCCCTGTGAGACCAGTATTAGTTTCCGATACACCACTGCAGGTTCAATGTATTGCTTGGAGCTTCACATTGACGATAATACACAGATCGCATCGGAATTAAATACAAAAGGCACAATGCCGCCTTAAGTCCAGGAGTAGAGACCCTTCTTACAGTCGGTGCTTTGAATATTCCCTGTGAGACCAGTATTAATTTCCGATAAACCACTGCAGGTTCAATGTATTCCTTGTCATACACATTGACGATGAAACACTGAAATTACATCGGAATTTAATACAAAAGGCACAATGCCGCCTTAAGTGCAAGAATAGAGACTCTTCTTACTGTCGGTGCTTTGAGCGTTCCCTGCGAGACCAGTATTAGTTTCCGATACACCACTGCAGGTTTAAATTATTGCTTGGAACTTCACATTGACGATGAAACACAGAAATCGCATCGGAATTAAATACAAAAGGCACAATGCCGCCTTAAGTACAGGAGTAGAGACCCTTCATACAGTCGGTGCTTAGATTATTCCCTGTGAGCCCAGTATTAATTTCCGATACACCACTGCAGGTTCAATGTATTCCTTGTCATACACATTGACGATGAAACACTGAAATTACATCGGAATTAAATACAAAAGGCACAATGCCTCCTTAATTTCAAGAATAGAGGCTCTTCTTACATTCGGTGCTTTAAGCATTCTCTGTGAGACCAGTAATAGTTTCCGAATCACCACTGCAGGTTCTATGTATTCCTTGGACCTTCACATTCACGATGAAACACAGAAATCGCATCGGAATTAAATACAAAAGGCACAATGGCGCCTTAAGTACAAGAATAGAGACACTTCTTACAGTCGGCGCTTTGAGAATTGCCTCTGAGAGCAGTATTCGTTTCCGATACACCACTGCAGGTTCAAGGTATTCCATGGACCTTCGCATTGACTGTGAAACACAGAAATCGCATCGGAATTAAATACAAAAGGCACAATGCCGCCTTAAGTACAAGAACAGAGACACTTCTTACAGTCGAAGCTTTGAGCATTCCCTCTGAGAGCAGTATTAGTTTCCGATACACCACTGCAGGTTCAATGTATTCCTTGGACCTTCACATTGACGATAAAACCCAGAAATCGCATCAGATTTAAATATAAAAAGCACAATGCCGCCTTAATTACAAGAATAGAGACTCTTCTAACAGTCGGTGCTTTGAGCATTCCCCGTGAGACTAGTATTAGTTTCCGATATAACACTGCAGGTTCAATGTATTCCTTGGACCTACACATTGACGATGAAACACAGAAATCGCATCGGAATTAAATACAAAAGGCACAATGCCGCCTTAAGTACAAGAATAATGACACTTCTTACAGTCGGTGTTTTGAGCATACCCTCTGAGAGCAGTATTAGTTTCCAATACACCACTGCAGGTTCAAGGTATTCCTTGGACCTTCACATTGACGATCAAACACAGAAATCGCATCAGAATTACATGCAAAAGGCACAATGCCGCCTTAAGTACAAGAATAGAGACTCTTCTTACAGTTGGTGATTTGAGCATTCCTTGTGAGGCCAGTATTAGTTTCCGATACACCACTGCAGGTTCAAAGTATTCCGTGCACCTTCACATTGACTGTGAAACACAGAAATCGCATCGGAATTAAATACAAAAGGCAGTATGCCGCCTTAAGTACAAGAATAGAGACACTTCTTACCGTCGATGCTTTGAGCATTCCCTCTGAGAGCAGTATTAGTTTCCGATACACCACTGCAGGTTCAAAGTATTCCTTGGACCTTCACATTGACTATGAAACAGAGAAATCGCATCGGAATTAAATACAAAAGGCACAATGCCTTCTTAAGTACAACAATAGAGACTCTTGTACAGTCTGTGCCTTGAAAACTCCCTGTGAGACCAGTATTAATTTCCGATACACCACTGCAGGTTCAATGTACTCCTTGGACATACACATTGACGATGAAACACTCAAATTACATCGAAATTAAATACAAAAGGCACAATGCCGCCTTAGGTGCCAGAAGAGTGAGACTTCTTAGTGTCTGTGCTTTGATCGTTTCCTGTGGGACCAGTATTAGTTTCCGATACACCACTGCAGGGCCAATGTATTTCTTGGACCTTAACATTGACGATGAAACACAGAAATCGCATCGGAATTAAATACAAGAAGCACAATGCCGCGTAAAGTGCAAGACCAGAGCCTCTTCTACAGTCTGTGCCTTGAACACTCACTGTGTGACCAGTATTAGTTTCCGATGCACCTATGCAGGCTCAATGTATTCCCTGGACCTAATCATTGATGATGAAACACTGAAATTACATCGGAATTAAATACAAAAGGCACAATGCTGCCTTTAGTGCAAGATGACTGAGACTTCTTAGAATCCGTGCTTTGATCCATTAATGTGAGACCAGTAGTAGTTTCCGATACACGACTGCAGGTTCAAAGGATTCCTTGGACCTTCACATTGACTATGAAACACAGAAATCGCATCGGAATTAAGTACAAAAGGCACAATGCCGGCTTAAGTACAAGAACAGAGACTCTTCTTACAGTCGGTGCTTTGAGCATTCCTTGTGAGACCAGTATTAGATTCTGATACACCACTGTAGGTTGAAAGTATTCCTTGGACATACACATTGACGATGAAATACTGAAATTACATCGGAATTAAATACAAAATTCACAATGCCGCCTTATGTGTTAGAAGAGTGAGACTTCTTAGAGTCTGTGCCTTGACCCTTTCCTGTGAGACCAGTATTAGTTTCCGATACACAACTGCAGGTTCAATGTATTCCTTGGACCTTCACATTGACGATGAAACACAGGAATCGCAATGGAACTATATACAAAAGGCACAATGCCGCCTTAATTACAAGAATAGAGACTCTTCTTACAGTCGGTGCTTTGAGCATTCCCTCTGAGAGCAGTATTAGTTTCCGATACACCACTGCAGGTTCAAGGTATTCCTTGGACCTTCACATTGACGATGAAACACAGAAATCGCATCAGAATTACATGCAAAAGGCACAAAGCCGCCTTAAGTACAAGAATAGAGACTCTTCTTACAGTCGGTGTTTTGAGCATTTCCTGTGAGACCAGTATTAGTTACCGATACACCACTGCAGGTTCAAAGTATTCCTTGGACCTTCACATTGACTATAAAACACAGAAATCGCATCGGATTTAAATGCAAGAGGCACAAAGGCGCCTTAAGTGCTGGAGGAGTGAGACTTCTTAGTGTCAGTGCCTTGATCCTTTCCTGTGAGACCAGTATTAGTTTCCGATACACCACTGCAGGTTCAATGTATTCCTTGGACCTTCACTTTGACGATGAAACACAGAAATCACATCGGAATAAAATACAAAGGCACAATGCCGGTTTAAGTACAGGAATATAGACTCTTCTTACAGTCGGTGCTTTGAGCATTCCCTCTGAGAGCAGTATTAGTTTCCGATACACCACTGCAGGTTCAAGGTATTCCTTGGACCTTCACATTGACGATGAAACACAGAAATCGCATCGGAACTAAATACAAAAGGCACAATGCCGCCTTAATTACAAGAATAGAGACTCTTCTTACAGTCGGTGCTTGAGCATTCCTTGTGACACCAGTAATAGTTTCCGATACACCACTGCAGGTTCAATGTATTCCTTGGACCTTCGCATTGACGATGAAACACAGAAATCGCATCGGAATTAAATACAAAAGGCACAATGCCGCCGTAAGTACAAGGATAGAGACACTTCTCTCAGTCGGTGCTTTTAGCATTGCCTCTGAGACCAGTATTAGTTTCCGATACACCACTGCAGGTTCAAAGTATTCCTTGGACCTTCACATTGACTATGAAACACAGAAATAGCAACGGAATTAAATACAAAAGGCACAATGCCGCCTTAAGTACAAGAATAGAGACACTTCTTACAGTCGGAGCTTTGAGCATTCCCTCTGAGAGCAGTATTAGCTTCCGATACACCACTGCAGGTTCAAAGTATTCCTTGGACCTTCACATTGACTATGAAACACAGAAATCGCATCAGAATAAAATACAAAAGGCACAATGCTGCCTTAAGTTAAAGAATAGAGACGCTTCTTACAGTCGATGCTTTGAGCATTCCCTGTGAGACCAGTATTAGTTTCCGATACACCACTGCGGGTTCAATGTATTCCTTGGACCTTCACATTGACTATGAAACACAGAAATCGCATCGGAATTAAATACAACAGGCACAATGCCGCCTTAAGTACAAGAATAGAGTCTCTCCTTACTGTCGGTGCTTTGAGCATTCCCTGTAAGACCAGTATTAGTTTCCGATACACCACTGCAGGTTCAAAGTATTCCTTGGACCTTGACATTGACTATAAAACACAGAAATCGCATCGGATTTAAATGCAAGAGGCACAAAGGCGCCTTAAGTACAAGAATAGAGACTCTTCTTACAGTCGGTGTTTTGAGCATTTCCTGAGAGACCAGTTTTAGGTTCCGATACACCACTGCAGGTTCAGTGTATTCCTTGGACGTTCACATTGACGATGAAACACAGAAATCGCATCGGAATTAAATACAAAAGGCACAATGCCGCCTTAAGTACAACAATAGAGACTCTTCTTACAGTCGGTGCTTTGAGCACTCCCTGTTGGACCAGTATTAGTTTCCGATACACCACTGCAGGTTCAATGTATTCCTTGGACATACACATTGACGATATAATACTGAAATTACATCGGAATTAAATACAAAAGGCACAATGCCGCCTTAAGTGCTAGACGAGTGAGACTTCTTAGTGTCAGTGCCTTGATCCATTCCTGTGAGACCAGTATTAGTTTCCGATACACCACTGTAGGTTCAATGTATTCCTCGGACCTTCACATTGACGATGAAACACAGAAATCGCATCGGAACTAAATACAAAAGGCACAAGGCCGCCATAATTACAAGAATAGGGACTCTTCTTACAGTCGGTGCCTGAGCATTACCTGTGAGACCAGTAATAGTTTCCGATACACCACCGCAGGTTCAATGTATTCCTTGGACCTTCACATTGACGATGAAACACAGGAATCGCATCGGAATTAAATACAAAAGGCACAATGCCGCCTTAAGTACAAGAATAGAGACTCTTCATA
Organism: Schistocerca serialis cubense; assembly: GCF_023864345.2. Lineage (NCBI taxonomy): Eukaryota > Metazoa > Arthropoda > Insecta > Orthoptera > Acrididae > Schistocerca > Schistocerca serialis. The sequence goes on along the minus strand of NC_064643.1, from coordinate 34,396,392 downwards.
CAGTCGCTGATTTGAGCATTCCCTGTGAGACCAGTATTAATTTCCGATACACCACTGCAGGTTCACTGTATTCCCTGGACATACACAATGACGATGAAACACTGAAATTACATCGCAATTAAATACAAAAGGCACAATGCCGCCTTAATGCCAGAAGAGTGAGACTTCTTAGAGTCCATTTTTGAACCTTTCCTGTGAGACCAGTATTAGTTTCCGATACACCACTGCATGTTCAATATATTCCTTGGACCTTCACATTGACGATGAAACACAGACATCGCATCGGAATTAAATACAAAAGGCACAATGCCGCCTTAATTACAAGACTAGAGACTCTTCTTACAGTCGGTGCTTTGAGCATTCCCTGTGAGACCTGTAATAGTTTCCGATACACCACTGCAGATTCAGTGTATTCCTTGGACCTTCACAGTGACGGTGAAACACAGAGATCTCATCGGAATTAAATAGAAAAGGCAAAATGCCGCCTTAAGTACAAGAATAGAGACTCTTCTTGCAGTCGGTGCATTGAGCATTGCCTCTGAGAGCAGTATTTGTTTCCGATACACCACTGCAGGTTCAAGGTATTCCTTGGACCTTCACATTGTCTATGAAACACAGAAATCGCATCTGATTTAAATACAAAAGGCACAATGCCGCCTTAAGTACAAGAATAGAGACTCTTCTTACAGTCGGGGCTTTGAGCACTCCCTGTGAGACCAGTATTAGTTTCCGATACACCACTGCAGGTTCAATGTATTCCTTGGACATACACATTGACGATGCAACACTGAAATTACATCGGAATTAAATACAAAGGGCTCAATGCCGCCTTAAGTGCAAGAAGAGTGAGACTTCTTAGAGTCTGTGGCTTGATCCTTTCCTGTGAGACAAGTATTAGTTTCCGATACACCACTGCAGGTTCAATGTATTCCTTGGACCTTCACATTGACGATGAAACAGAGAAATCGCATCGGAATTAAATACAAAAACACAATGCAGCCTAAAGTACAAGAATAGTGATTCTTGTTACAGTCGGTGCTTTGAGCATTCCCTGTGAGACCAGTATTTGTTTCCGATACACCACTGCAGGTTCAATGTATTCCTTGGAGCTTCACATTGACGATGAAACACAGAAATCGTATCGGAATAAAATATAAAAGGCACAATGCCGAGTTAAGTCCAGGAGTAGAGACCCTTCTTACAGTCGGTGATTTGAATATTCCCTGTGAGACCAGTATTAATTTCCGATTAACCACTGCAGCTTCAACGTATTCCTTGTCATATACATTGACGATGAAACACTGAAATTACATCGGAATTAAATACAAAAGGCACAATGCCGCCTTAAGTGCAAGTATAGAGGCTCTTCTTACAGTCGGTGCTTTGAGCATTCCCTGTGAGACCAGTATTAGTTTCCGATACACAACTGCAGGTTCAGTGTATTCCTTGGACCTTTTTATTGATAATGAAACACAGAAATCGCATCGGAATTAAATACAAAAACACAATGCAGCCTTAAGTACAAGAATAGTGATTCTTGTTACAGTCGGTGCTTTGAGCATTCCCTGTGAGACCAGTATTTGTTTCCGATACACCACTGCAGGTTCAATGTATTCCTTGGAGCTTCACATTGACGATGAAACACAGAAATCGTATCGGAATAAAATACAAAAGGCACAATGCCGACTTAAGTACAAGAATAGAGCCTCTTCTTACTGTCGGTGCTTTGAGCGTTCCCTGTGAGACCAGTATTAGTTTCCGATACACCACTGCAGGTTCAATGTATTGCTTGGAACTTCAAATTGACGATGAAACACAGAAATCGCATCGGAATTAAATACATAGGCACAATGCCGCCTTAAGTAAAGGAGTAGAGACCCTTCTTACAGTTGGTGTTTGAGCATTCCCTGTGAGACCAGTATTAATTACCAATGCACCACTGCAGGTTCAATGTATTCCTTGTCATACACTTTGACGATGAAACACAGAAATTACATCGGAATTAAATACAAAAGGCACAATGACGCCTTAAGTGCAAGAATTGAGACTCTTCTTACAGTCGGTGCTTTGAGCATTCCCTGTGAGACCAGTATTAGTTTCCGATACACAACTGAAGGTTCAGTCTATTCCTTGGACCTTCACATTGACGATGAAACACAGAAATCGCATCGGAATTAAATACAAAAGGCACAATACCGCCATAAGTACAAGAATAGGGATTCTTCTTACAGTAGGTGCTTTTAGCACTCCCTGTGAGACCAGTATTAGTTTCCGATACACCACTGCAGGTTTAATGTATTCCTTGGTACTTCAAGTTGACGATGAAACACAGAAATCGCATCGGAATTAAATACAAAAGGCACAATTCCGGCTTAAGTACAAGAATACAGACTCTTCTTACAGTCGATGCTTTGAGCCTTCCCTGTGAGACCAGTATTAGTTTCCGATACACCACTGCAGGTTCAATGTATTCCTTGGACCTTCACATTGACGATGAAACCCTGAAATCGCATCGGAATTAAATACAAAAGGCACAATGCCGCCTTAAGTACAAGAATAGAGACACTTCTTACGGTCGGTGCTTTGTGCATTCCCTCTGAGAGCAGTATTAGTTTCGATACACCACTGCAGTTTCAAGGTATTCCTTGGACCTTCACATTGACTATGAAACACAGAAATCGCATCGGAATTAAATACAAATGACACAAGGCCGCTTTAAGTACAAGATTAGAGACTCTTCTTACAGTCGGTGCTTTAAGCATTCCATGTGAGACCAGTATTAGTTTCCGATACACCACTGCAGGTTCAAAGTATTCCTTGGACCTTCACATTGACGATGAAACACAGAAATCGCATTTGAATTAAATACAAAAGGCACAATGCCGCCTTAAGTACAAGAATAGAGACTCTTCTTACAGTCGGTGATTTGAGCATTCCCTGTGAGACCAGTATTAGTTTCCGATACACCACTGCAGGTTCAATGTATTCCCTGGACATACACAATGACGATGAAACACTGAAATTACATCGGAATTAAATACAAAAGACACCATGACGAATTAATACAAGAAGAGTGAGACTTCTTAGGGTCCGTTCTTTGAACCTTTCCTGTGAGACCAGTATTAGTTTCCGATACACCATTGCATGTTCAATATATTCCTTGGACCTTCACATTGACGATAAAACACAGAAATCGCATCGGAATTAAATACAAAAGGCACAATGCCGCCTTAATTACAAGAACAGAGACTCTTCTTCCAGTCGGTGCTTTGAGCATTCCCTGTGAGACCAGTATTAGTTTCCGATACACCACTGCAGGTTCAATGTATTCCTTGGACCTTCACATTGACGATGAAACCCAGAAATCGCATCGGAATTAAACACAAAAGGCACAATGCCGCCTTAAGTACAAGCATAGAGACACTTTTAAGGTCGGTGCTTTGAGCATTCCCTCTGAGAGCAGTATTAGTTTCCGATACACCACTGCAGGTTCAAGGTATTCCTTGAAGCTTCACATTGACTATGAAACACAGAAATCGCATCGGAATTAAATACAAAAGGCACAAGGCCGCCTTAAGTACAAGATTAGAGACTCTTCTTACAGTTGGTGCTTTGAGCATTCCCTGTGAGACCAGTATTAGTTTCCGATACACCGCTGCAGGTTCAATGTATTCCTTTGACTTGCTCATTGACGATGAAACACAGAAATCGCATCGGAATTAAATACAAAAGGAACAATGTCGCCTTAAGTACAAGAATAGAGACTCTTCTCACAGTCGGTGCTTTGAGCATTCCCTGTGAGACCAATATTAGTTTCCGATACACCGCTGCAGGTTCAATGTATTCCTTGGACATACACAATGACGATGAAACACTGAAATTACATCGGAATTAAATACAAGAGACACAATGCCGCCTTAATGCAAGAAGAGTGAGACTTCTTAGAGTCCATTCTTTGATCTTTTGTTGTGAGACCAGTATTAGTTTCCGATATACCACTGCAGGTTCAATGTATTCCTTGGACATACACATTGACGATGAAACACTGAAATAACATCGGATTTAAATACAAAGGGCTCAATGCCGCCTTAAGTGCAAGAAGAGTGAGACTTCTTAGAGTCTGTGGCTTGATGTTTTCCTGTGCGACCAGTATTAATTTCCGATTAACCACTGCAGCTTCAATGTATTCCTTGTCATACACATTGACGATGAAACACAGAAATCGCATCGCAATTAAATACAAATGGCACAATGCCGCCTTAAGTGCAAGAATAGAGACTCATCTTACAGTCGGTGCTTTGAGCATTCCCTGTGAGACCAGTATTCGTTTCCGATACACAACTGCAGGTTCAGTGTATTCCTTGGACCTTCATATTGACAATGAAACACAGAAATCGCATAGGAATTAAATACAAAAACACAATGCCGCCTTAAGTACAAGAATAGAGATTCTTGTTACAGTCGGTGCTTTGAGCATTCCCTGTGAGACCAATATTTGTTTCCGATACACCACTGCAGGTTCAATGTATTCCTTGGACCTTCACATTGACGATGAAACACAGAAATCGCATCGGAATTAAATACAAAAGGCACAATGCCGCCTTAAGTAAAGGAGTAGAGACCCTTCTTACAGTTGGTGCTTTGGGCATTCCCTGTGAGACCAGTATTAATTTCCGATACACCACTGCAGGTTCAATGTATTCCTTGTTATACACTTCGACGATGAAACACTGAAATTACATCGGAATTAAATACAAGAGGCACAATGCCGCCTTAAGTGCAAGAATAGAGACTCTTCTTACAGTCGGTGCTTTGAGCATTCCCTGTGAGACCAGTATTTGTTTCCATTACACAACTGAAGGTTCAGTGTATTCCTTGGACCTTCACATTGACGATGAAACACAGAAATCGCATCGGAATTAAATACAAAAGGCACAATGCCGCCATAAGTACAAGAATAGGGATTCTTCTTACATTTGGTGCTTTTAGCATTCCCTGTGAGACCAGTATTAGTTTCCGATACACCACTGCAGGTTCAAGGTATTCCTTGGACCCTCAAATTGACGATGAAACGCAGAAATCGCATCGGAATTAAATACAAAAGGCACAATGCTGCCTTAAGTACAAGAATAGAGACACTTCTTACGGTCGGTGCTGTGAGCATTCCCTCTGAGAGCAGTATTAGTTTCCGATACACCACTGCAGGTTCAATGTATTCCTTGGACATACACAATGACGATGAAACACTGAAATTACATCGGAATTAAATACAAAAGACACAATGCCGCCTTAATGCAAGAAGAGTGAGACTTCTTAGAGTCCATTATTTGATCTCTTGCTGTGAGACCAGTATTAGTTTCCGATACACCACTGCAGGTTCAATGTATTCCTTGGACCTTCACATCGACGATGAAACCCAGAAATCGCTTCGGAATTAAATATAAAAGGCACAATGAAGCCTTAATTACAAGAATAGCGACTCTTCTTACAGTCGGTGCTTCGAGCATTCCCTGTGAGACAAGTATTAGTTTCCGATACAACACTGCATGTTCAATGTATTCCTTGGACCTTCACATTGACGATGAAACACAGAAGTCGCATCGGAATTAAATACAAAAGGCACAATGCCGCCTTAAGTACAAGAATAGAGACACTTCTTAAAGTCGGTGTTTTGAGCATTCCCTCTGAGAGCAGTATTAGTTTCCGATACACCAATTCAGGTTCAAGGTATTCCTTGCAGCTTCATATTGACGATGAAACACAGAAATCGCATCGGAATTGTATATAAGAAGAACAATGACGCGTAAAGTGCAAGATCAGAAACTCTTCTACAGTCTGTGCCTTGAACACTCCCTGTGAGACCAGTATTAGCTTCCGATACACCACTGCAGTTTCAATGTATTCCTTGATCATACACATTGACGATGAAACATTCAAATTACATCGGAATTAAATACAAAAGCACAATGCCGCCTTAAGTGCCAGAAGAGTGAGACTTCTTAGTGTCTGTGCTTTGATCCTTTCCTGTGAGACAAGTTTTAGTTTCCGATTCAACACTGCAGGCACAATGTATTTCTTGGACCTACTCATTGACGATGAAACACAGAACTTACATCGGAATTAAATAAAAAAGGCACAATTCCGTCTTAAGTACAAGAATAGTGACGCTTCTACAGCCTGTGCCTTGAACACTCCCTGTGTGACCAGTATTAGTTTCCGATGCACCACTGGAGGTTCAATGTATTGCTTGGACCTAAACATTGACGATGAAACACAGAAATCGCATCGAAATTAAATACAAGAAGCACAATGCCGCGTAAAGTACAAGATCAGAGACTCATCTACAGTCTGTGCCTTGAACACTCTCTGTGAGACCAGTATTAGTTTCCGATACACCACTGCAGGCTCAATGTATTCTTTGGACCTACACATTGACGATGAGAGACTGAAATTGCATCGGAATTAAATACAAACGGAACAATGCCGCTTTAAGAGCAAGAAGAGTGAGACTTCTTAGAGTCTGTGCTTTGATCCTTTAATGTGAGACCAGTATTAGTTTCCGATACACCACTGCAGGTTCAATGTATTCCGTGGACCTTCACATTAAAGATGAAACACAGAAATCGCATCGGAATTAAATACAAAAGGCACAATGCCTCCTTAAGTAGAGGATTAGAGACTCTTCTTACAGTCGGTGCTTTGAGCATTCCCTGCGAGACCAGTATTAGTTTCCGATACACCACTGCGGGTTCAATGTATTCCTTGGACATACACACTGAAGATGAAACACTGAAATTAAATCAGAATTAAATACAAATGGCACATTGCCGCCTTAAGTGCAAGAATGGTGAGACTTCTGATAGGCTGTGCATGATCCTTTAATGTGAGACAAGTATTAGTTTCCGATACACCACTGCCGGTTCAATGTATTCCTAGGACTTTCACATTGACGAAGAAACACAGAAATCGCATCGGAGTTAAATACAAAAGGCAAATGGCCGCCTTAAATACAAGAATACAGACTCTTCTTACAGTCGGTGCTTTGAGCATTCCCTGTGAGACCAGTATTAATTTCCGATACACCACTGCAGTTTCAATGTATTCCTTGGACCTTCACATTGACGATGAAACACAGACATTGCATCGGAATTAAATACAAAAGGCACAATGGCGCCGTAAGTACAAGAATTGAGACTCTTCTTACGGTCGGTGCATTAAGCATTCCCTGTGTGACCAGTATTAGTTTGCGATACACCACTGCAGGTTCAATGTATTCCTTGGACCTTCACATTGACGATGAAATACACAAATCGCATCGGAATTAAATACAAAAGGCACAATGTCGCCTTAATTACAAGAATAGAGACTCTTCTTACAGTCGGTGCTTTGAGCATTCCCTGTGAGACCAGTATTAGTTTCCGATGCACCACTGCAGGTTCAAAGTATTCGTTGGACCTTCACATTGAAGATGAAACACAGAAATCGCATCGGAATTTAATACAAAATACACAATGTCGCCTTAAGTACAAGAATAGAGACTCTTCTTACAGTCAATGCTTTGAGCATTCCCTGTGAGACCAGTATTAGTTTCCGATACACCAATGCAGGTTCAATGTATTCCTTGGACATACACAATGACGATGAAACACTGAAATTACATCGGAATTAAATACAAAAGGCACAATGCCGCCTTAAGTACAAGAATAGAGACTCCTCTTACAGTCGGTGCTTTGAGCATTCCCTGTGAGACCAGTATTAGTTTCCGATACACCACTGCCGGTTCAATGTATTCCTTGGACATACACATTGACGATGAAACACTGTAATTGCATCGGAATTAAATACAAAAGGCACAATGCTGACTTAAGTACATGAATAGAGAATCATCTTTCATTCGGTGTTTTGAGAATTCCCTGTGAGACCAGTATTAGTTTCCGATACACCACTGCGGGTTCATTGTATTCCCTGGACATTCACATTGACGATGAAACACTAAAATTACATCGGAATTAAATACAAAGGGCACAATGCCGCCTTAAGTGCAAGAAGAGTGAGACTTCTTAGTCTGTGATTTTATCCTTTCCTGTGAGACCAGTATTAGCTTCCGATACACCACTGCAGGTTCAATGTATTCCTTGGACCTTCACATTGGCGGTGAAATACAGGAATCGCATCGGAATTAAATACAAAAGGCCAATGTCGCCTTAAGTACAAGAATAGAGACTCTTCTTACTGTCGGTGCTTTGAGCATTCCCTGTGAGACCAGTATTAGTTTCCGATACACCACTGCAGGTTCAAAGTATTCCTTGGACCTTCACATTGACGATGAAACACAGAAATCGCATCGGAATTAAATACAAAAAGCAAAATGCCGCCTTAAATACAAGAATACAGACTCTTCTTACAGTCGGTGCTTTGAGCATTCCCTGTGAGACCAGTATTAGTTTCCGATACACCACTGCAGGTTCAATGTGTTCCTTAGACCTTCACATTGACGTTGAAACGCAGAAATTGCATCGGAATTAAATAAAAAAGGCACAATGCCCCCTAAGTACAAGAATGGAGACTCTTCTTACGGTCGGTGCTTTAAGCATTCCCTGTGAGACCAGTATTAGTTTCCGATACACCACTGCAGGTTCAATGTATTCCTTGGACCTTCAAATTGAAGATGAAACACAGAAATCGCATCGGAATTAAATACAAAAGGCACCATGTTGCCTTAAGTACAAGAATAGGGACTCTTCTTACACTCGGTGCTTTGAGCATTCCCTGTGAGACCAGTATTAGTTTCCAATACACCACTGCAGGTTCAATGTATTCCTTGGACATACACATTGACGATGAAACACTGAAATTACATCGTAATTAAATACAAAAGCACAATGCCGCCTTAAGTGCAAGCAGAGTGAGACTTCTAAGAGTCTGTGCTTTGATCCTTTCCTGTGAGACCAGTATTAGTTTCCGATACACCAATGCAGGTTCAATGTATTCCTTGGACCTTCACATTGTCGATGAAACACAGAAATCGCATCGGAATCAAACACAAAAGGCACAATGCCGCCTTAAGTACAAGAATAGAGACTCTTCTTGCAGTCGGTGTTTTGAGCATTCCCTGTGAGACCAGTATTAGTTTCCGATACACCACTGCAGGTTCAATGTATTCCTCGGACCTTCACATTGACGATGAAACACAGAAATCGCTACGGAATTAAACACAAAAGTCACAATGCCGCTTTAAGTACAAGAATAGAGACTCTTCTTACAGTCTGTGCATTGAGCATTCCCTGTGAGACCAGTATTAGTTTCCGATACACCACAGCAGTTTCAATGTATTCCTTGGAACTTCACATTGACGATGAAACACAGACATTGCATCGGAATTAAATACAAAAGGCACAATGTCGCCTAAAGTTCAAGAATAGAGACTCTTCTTACAGTCGGTGCTTTGAGCATTCCCTGTGAAACCAGTATTAGTTTACGATGCACCACTGCAGGTTCAAAGTATTCCTTGGACCTTCACATTGACGATGAAACACTGAAATAACATCGGAATTAAATACAAAGGGCACAATGCCGCCTTAAGTGCAAGAAGAGTGAGACTTCTTAGAGTCTGTGGCTTGATGTTTTCCTGTGCGACCAGTATTAATTTCCGATTAACCACTGCAGCTTCAATGTATTCCTTGTCATACACATTGACGATGAAACACAGAAATCGCATCGCAATTAAATACAAATGGCACAATGCCGCCTTAAGTGCAAGAATAGAGACTCTTCTTACAGTCGGTGCTTTGAGCATCCCCTGTGAGACCAGTATTCGTTTCCGATACACAACTGCAGGTTCAGTGTATTCCTTGGACCTTCATATTGACAATGAAACACAGAAATCGCATCGGAATTAAATACAAATACACAATGCCGCCTTAAGTACAAGAATAGAAATTCTTGTTACAGTCGGTGCTTTGAGCATTCCCTGTGAGACCAGTATTTGTTTCCGATACACCACTGCAGGTTCAATGTATTCCTTGGACTTTCACATTGACGATGAAACACAGAAATCGCATCGGAATTAAATACAAAAGGCACAATGCCGCCTTAAGTAAAGGAGTAGAGACCCTTCTTACAGTTGGTGCTTTGAGCATTCCCTGTGAGACCAGTATTAATTTTCGATACACCACTGCAGGTTCAATGTATTCCTTGGACCCTCAAATTGACGATGAAACGCAGAAATCGCATCGGAATTAAATACAAAAGGCACAATGCCGCCATAAGTACAAGAATAGGGATTCTTCTTACATTTGGTGCTTTTAGCATTCCCTGTGAGACCAGTATTAGTTTCCCATACACCACTGCAGGTTCAAGGTACTCCTTGGACCCTCAAATTGACGATGAAACGCAGAAATCGCATCGGAATTAAATACAAAAGGCACAATGCTGCCTTAAGTACAAGAATAGAGACACTTCTTACGGTCGGTGCTTTGAGCATTCCCTCTGAGAGCAGTATTAGTTTCCGATACACCACTGCAGGTTCAATGTATTCCTTGGACATACACAATGACGATGAAACACTGAAATTACATCGGAATTAAATACAAAAGACACAATGCCGCCTTAATGCAAGAAGAGTGAGACTTCTTAGAGTCCATTCTTTGATCTCTTGCTGTGAGACCAGTATTAGTTTCCGATACACCACTGCAGGTTCAATGTATTCCTTGGACCTTCACATCGACGATGAAACCCAGAAATCGCTTCGGAATTAAATATAAAAGGCACAGTGAAGCCTTAATTACAGAATAGAGACTCTTCTTACAGTCGGTGCTTTGAGCATTCCCTGTGAGACCAGTATTAGTTTCCGATACAACACTGCATGTTCAATGTATTCCTTGGACCTTCACATTGACGATGAAACACAGAAGTCGCATCGGAATTAAATACAAAAGGCACAATGCCGCCTTAAGTACAAGAATAGAGACACTTCTTAAAGTCGGTGTTTTGAGCATTCCCTCTGAGAGCAGTATTAGTTTCCGATACACCAATTCAGGTTCAAGGTATTCCTTGGAGCTTCATATTGACGATGAAACACAGAAATCGCATCGGAATTATATATAAGAAGAACAATGACGCGTAAAGTGCAAGATCAGAAACTCTTCTACAGTCTGTGCCTTGAACACTCCCTGTGAGACCAGTATTAGCTTCCGATACACCACTGCAGTTTCAATGTATTCCTTGATCATACACATTGACGATGAAACATTCAAATTACATCGGAATTAAATACAAAAGCACAATGCCGCCTTAAGTGCCAGAAGAGTGAGACTTCTTAGTGTCTGTGCTTTGATCCTTTCCTGTGAGACAACTTTTAGTTTCCGATTCAACACTGCAGGCACAATGTATTTCTTGGACCTACTCATTGACGATGAAACACAGAACTTACATCGGAATTAAATAGAAAAGGCACAATTCCGTCTTAAGTACAAGAATAGTGACGCTTCTACAGCCTGTGCCTTGAACACTCCCTGTGTGACCAGTATTAGTTTCCGATGCACCACTGGAGGTTCCAAGTATTGCTTGGACCTAAACATTGACGATGAAACACAGAAATCGCATCGAAATTAAATACAAGAAGCACAATGCCGCGTAAAGTACAAGATCAGAGACTCATCTACAGTCTGTGCCTTGAACACTCTCTGTGAGACCAGTATTAGTTTCCGATACACCACTGCAGGCTCAATGTATTCTTTGGACCTACACATTGATGATGAAAGACTGAAATTGCATCGGAATTAAATACAAACGGCACAATGCCGCTTTAAGAGCAAGAAGAGTAAGACTTCTTAGAGTCTGTGCTTTGATCCTTTAATGTGAGACCAGTATTAGTTTCCGATACACCACTGCAGGTTCAATGTATTCCGTGGACCTTCACATTAAAGATGAAACACAGAAATCGCATCGGAATTAAATACAAAAGGCACAATGCCTCCTTAAGTAGAGGATTAGAGACTCTTCTTACAGTCGGTGCTTTGAGCATTCCCTGCAAGACCAGTATTAGTTTCCGATACACCACTGCGGGTTCAATGTATTCCTTGGACATACACACTGAAGATGAAACACTGAAATTAAATCAGAATTAAATACAAATGGCACATTGCCGCCTTAAGTGCAAGAATGGTGAGACTTCTTAGAGGCTGTGCATGATCTTTTAATGTGAGACAAGTATTAGTTTCCGATACACCACTGCCGGTTCAATGTATTCCTAGGACTTTCACATTGACGAAGAAACACAGAAATCGCATCGGAGTTAAATACAAAAGGCAAATGGCCGCCTTAAATACAAGAATACAGACTCTTCTTACAGTCGGTGCTTTGAGCATTCCCTGTGAGACCAGTATTAATTTCCGATACACCACTGCAGTTTCAATGTATTCCTTGGACCTTCACATTGACGATGAAACACTGAAATTACATCGGAATTAAATACAAAAGCAAAATGCCGCCTTAAGTGCAAGAAGAGTGAGACTTCTAAGAGTCTGTGCTTTGATCCTTTAATGTGAGACCAGTATTAGTTTCCGATACACCACTGCAGGTTCAATGTATTCCTTGGACCTTCACATTGACGATGAAATACACAAATCGCATCGGAATTAAATACAAAAGGCACAATGTCGCCTTAATTACAAGAATAGAGACTCTTCATACAGTCGGTGCTTTGAGCATTCCCTGTGAGACCAGTATTAGTTTCCGATGCACCACTGCAGGTTCAAAGTATTCGTTGGACCTTCACATTGAAGATGAAACACAGAAATCGCATCGGAATTTAATACAAAATACACAATGTCGCCTTAAGTACAAGAATAGAGACTCTTCTTACAGTCAATGCTTTGAGCATTCCCTGTGAGACCAGTATTAGTTTCCGATACACCACTGCAGGTTCAATGTATTCCTTGGACATACACATTGACGATGAAACACTGAAATTACATCGGAATTAAATACAAAAGCAAAATGCCGCCTTAAGTGCAAGAAGAGTGAGACTTCTAAGAGTCTGTGCCTTGATCCATTCCTGTGAGACCAGTATTAGTTTCCGATACACCAATGCAGGTTCAATGTATTCCTTGGACCTTCACATTGTCGATGAAACACAGAAATCGCATCGGAATTAAACACAAAAGGCACAATGCCGCCTTAAGTACAAGAATAGAGACTCTTCTTGCAGTCGGTGTTTTGAGCATTCCCTGTGAGACCAGTATTAGTTTCCGATACACCACAGCAGTTTCAATGTATTCCTTGGAACTTCACATTGACGATGGAACACAGACATTGCATCGGAATTAAATACAAAAGGCACAATGTCGCCTAAGGTTCAAGAATAGAGACTTTTCTTACAGTCGGTGCTTTGAGCATTCCCTGTGAAACCAATATTAGTTTACGATGCACCACTGCAGGTTCAAAGCATTCCTTGGACCTTCACATTGACGATGAAACACAGAAATCGCATCGGAATTAAATATAAAATACACAATGTCGCCTTAAGTACAAGAATAGAGACTCTTCTTACAGTCGGTGCTTTGAGCATTCCCTGTGAGACCAGTATTAGGTTCCGATACACCACTGCAGGTTCAATGTATTCCTTGGACATACACATTGACGATGAAACACTGAAATTACATCGGAATTAAATACAAAAGGCACAATGCCGCCTTAAGTACAAGTATAGACACTCCTCTTACAGTCGGTGCTTTGAAGATTCCCTGTGAGACCAGTATTAGTTTCCGATACACCACTGCAGGCTCAATGTATTCCTTGGATCTTCACATTGACGATGAATCACAGAAATTGCATCGGTATTAAACACAAAAGGACAATGCCGCCGTAAGTACAAGAATTTAGACCCTTCTTACGGTCGGTGCTTTAAGCATTCGCTGTGAGACCAGTATTAGTTTCCGATACACCACTGCAGGTTCAATGTATTCCTTGGACCTTCACAATGACGATGAAACACAGAAATCGCATCGGAATTAATTACAAAAGGCACAATGTCGCCTTAATTACAAGAATAGAGACTCTTCTTACAGTCGGTGCTTTGAGCATTCCCTGTGAGCTCAATATTAATTTCCGATACTCCACTGCAGGTTCAATGTATTTCTTGGACCTTCACATTGACGATGAAACACAGAAGTCGCATCTTAATTAAATACAAAAGGCACAATGCCGTCTTAAGTACAAGAGTAGAGACTCTTCTTACAGTCGGTGCTTTGTGCATTCCCTGTGAGACCAGTAATAGTTTCCGATACACCACTGCCGGTTCAATGTATTCCTTGGACATACACATTGGCGATGAAACACAGGAATCGCATCGGAATTAAATACAAAAGGCACAATGTCGCCTTAAGTACAAGAATAGAGACTCTTCTTACTGTCGGTGTTTTGAGCATTCCCTGTGAAACCAGTGTTAGTTTCCGATACACCACTGCAGGTTCAAAGTATTCCTTGGACGTTCACATTGACGATGAAACACAGAAATCGCATCGGAATTAAATACAAAAGACACAATGTCGCCTTAAGTACAAGAATAGAGACTCTTCTTACAGTCGGTGCTTTGAGCATTCCCTGTCAAACCAGTATTAGGTTACGATGCACCACTGCAGGTTCAAAGTATTCCTTGGACCTTCACATTGACGATGAAACACAGAAATCGCATCGGAATTAAATACAAAATACACAATGTCGCCTTAAGTACAAGAATAGAGACTCTTCTTACAGTCGGTGATTTGAGCATTCCCTGTGAGACCAGTATTAGGTTCCGATACACCACTGCAGGTTCAATGTATTCCTTGGACATACACATTGACGATGAAACACTGAAATTACATCGGAATTAAATACAAAAGGCACAATACCGCCTTAAGTACAAGTATAGAGACTCCTCTTACAGTCGGTGCTTTGAAGATTCCCTGTGAGACCAGTATTAGTTTCCGATACACCACTGCAGGCTCAATGTATTCCTTGGATCTTCACATTGACGATGAATCACAGAAATTGCATCGGTATTAAACACAAAAGGACAATGCCGCCGTAAGTACAAGAATTTAGACCCTTCTTACGGTCGGTTCTTTAAGCATTCGCTGTGATACCAGTATTAGTTTCCGATACACCACTGCAGGTCCAATGTATTCCTTGGACCTTCACATTGACGATGAAACACAGAAATCGCATCGGAATTAAACACAAAAGGCACAATGCCGCCTTAAGTACAAGAATAGAGACTCTTCTTACAGTCGGTGCTTTGAGCATTCCCTGTGAGACCAGTATTAGTTTCCGATACACCACTGCAGGTTCAATGTACTCCTTGGACCTTCACATTGTACGTGAAACACAGAAATCGCATCGGAATTAAATACAAAAGGCACAATGTCGCCTTAAGTACAAGAATAGAGACTCTTCTTACAGTCGGTGCTTTGAGCATTCCCTGTGAGCTCAATATTAATTTCCGATACTCCACTGCAGGTTCAATGTATTTCTTGGACCTTCACATTGACGATGAAACACAGAAGTCGCATCTTAATTAAATACAAAAGGCACAATGCCGTCTTAAGTACAAGAGTAGAGAATCTTCCTACAGTCGGTGCTTTGAGCATTCCCTGTGAGACCAGTAATAGTTTCCGATACACCACTGCCGGTTCAATGTATTCCTTGGACATACACATTGGCGATGAAACACAGGAATCGCATCGGAATTAAATACAAAAAGGAACATTGTCGCCTTAAGTACAAGAATAGAGACTCTTCTTACTGTCGGTGTTTTGAGCATTCCCTGTGAGACCAGTGTTAGTTTCCGATACACCACTGCAGGTTCAAAGTATTCCTTGGACGTTCACATTGACGATGAAACACAGAAATCGGATCGGAATTAAATACTAAAGACACAATGTCGCCTTAAGTACAAGAATAGAGACTCTTCTTACAGTCGGTGCTTTGAGCATTCACTGTGAGACCAGTATTTGTTTCCGATACACCACTGCAGGTTCAATGTATTCCTTTGACCTTCACATTGAAGATGAAACGCAGAAATTGCATCGGAATTAAATAAAAAAGGCACAATGCCCCCTATGTACAAGAATGGAGACTCTTCTTACGGTCGGTGCTTTAAGCATTCCCTGTGAGACCAGTATTAGTTTCCGATACACCACTGCAGGGTCAATGTATTCCTTGGACCTTCAAATTGAAGATGAAACACAGAAATCGCAACGGAATTAAATACAAAAGGCACAATGTTGCCTTAAGTACAAGAATAGGGACTCTTCTTACACTCGGTGCTTTGAGCATTCCCTGTGAGACCAGTATTAGTTTCCAATACACCACTGCAGGTTCAATGTATTCCTTGGACATACACATTGACGATGAAACACGGAAATTACATCGGAATTAAATACAAAAGCACAATGCCGCCTTAAGTGCAAGAAGAGTGAGACTTCTTAGAGTCTGTGCTTTGATCATTTCCTGTGAGACCAGTATTAGTTTCCGATACACCACTGCAGGTTCAATGTATTCCTTGGACCTTCACATTGACGATGAATCACAGAAATCGCTTCGGAATTAAATACAAAAATCACAATGTCACCTTATGTACAAGATTACAGACTCTTCTTACAGTCGGTGTTTTGAGCATTCTCTGTGAGACCAGTTTTAGTTTCCAATACACCACTGCAGGTTCAATGTATTCCTTGGATCTTCACATTGACGATGAAACACAGAAATCGCATCGGAATTAAATACAAAAAGCACAATGCCGCCTTAAGTACAAGAATAGAGACTCTTCTTACAGTCGGTGCTTTGAGCATTCCCCGTTAGACCAGTATTAGTTTCCGATACACCACTGCAGGTTCAATGTATTCCTCGGACCTTCACATTGACGATGAAACACAGAAATCGCAACGGAATTAAATACAAAAGTCACAATGCCTCTTTAAGTACAAGAATAGAGACTCTTGTTACAGTCTGTGCATTGAGCATTCCCTGTGAGACCAGTATTAGTTTCCGATACACCACTGCAGGATCAATGGACTCCTTGGACCTTCACATTGACGATAAAACACAGAAATCGCATCGCAATTACATACAAACAGCACAATGCCGCCTTAAGTACAAGAATAGAGACTCTTCTTACAGTCGGTGCTTTGAGCATTTCCTGTGAGGCCAGTACTAGTTTCCGATACACCATTGCACGTTCAATGTATTCTTTGGACCTTCACATTGACGATGAAACACAGAAATCGCATCGGAATTGAATACAAAAGGCACAATGCCGCCTTAAGTACAAGAATCGAGACTCTTCTTACAGTCGGTGCTTTGAGCATTCCCCGTTAGACCAGTATTAGTTTCCGATACACCACTGCAGGTTCAATGTATTCCTCGGACCTTCACATTGACGATGAAACACAGAAATCGCAACGGAATTAAATACAAAAGTCACAATGCCTCTTTAAGTACAAGAATAGAGACTCTTGTTACAGTCTGTGCATTGAGCATTCCCTGTGAGACCAGTATTAGTTTCCGATACACCACTGCAGGATCAATGGACTCCTTGGACCTTCACATTGACGATAAAACACAGAAATCGCATCGCAATTACATACAAACAGCACAATGCCGCCTTAAGTACAAGAATAGAGACTCTTCTTACAGTCGGTGCTTTGAGCATTCCCTGTGAGACCAGTATTAGTTTCCGATACAACACTGCAGGTTCAATGTACTCCTTGGACCTTCACATTGTAGGTGAAACACAGAAATCGCATCGGAATTAAATACAAAAGGCACAATGTCGCCTTAAGTACATGAATAGAGACTCTTCTTACAGTCGGTGCTTTGAGCATTCCCTGTGAGCTCAATATTAATTTCCGATACTACACTGCAGGTTCAATGTATTTCTTGGACCTTCACAATGACGATGAAACACAGAAGTCGCATCTTAATTAAATACAAAAGGCACAATGCCGTCTTAAGTACAAGAGTAGAGACTCTTCTGACAGTCGGTGCTTTGAGCATTCCCTGTGAGACCAGTAATAGTTTCCGATACACCACTGCCGGTTCAATGTATTCCTTGGACATACACATTGGCGATGAAACAGGAATCGCATCGGAATTAAATACAAAAGGCACAATGTCGCCTTAAGTACAAGAATAGAGACTCTTCTTACTGTCGGTGTTTTGAGCATTCCCTGTGAGACCAGTGTTAGTTTCCGATACACCACTGCAGGTTCAAAGTATTCCTTGGACGTTCACATTGACGATGAAACACAGAAATCGCATCGGAATTAAATACAAAACACACAATGTCGCCTTAAGTACAAGAATAGAGACTCTTCTTACAGTCGGTGCTTTGAGCATTCCCTGCGAAACCAGTATTAGTTTACGATGCACCACTGCAGGTTCAAAGTATTCCTTGGACCTTCACATTGACGATGAAAAACAGAAATCGCATCGGAATTAAATACAAAATACACAATGTCGCCTTAAGTACAAGAATAGAGATTCTTCTTACAGTCGGTGCTTTGAGCATTCCCTGTGAGACCAGTAATAGTTTCCGATACACCACTGCCGGTTCAATGTATTCCTTGGACATACACATTGGCGATGAAACACAGGAATCGCATCGGTATTAAATACAAAAGGCACAATGTCGCCTTAAGTACAAGAATAGAGACTCTTCTTACTGTCGGTGTTTTGAGCATTCCCTGTGAGACCAGTGTTAGTTTCCGATACACCACTGCAGGTTCAAAGTATTCCTTGGACGTTCACATTGACGATGAAACACAGAAATCGGATCGGAATTAAATACTAAAGACACAATGTCGCCTTAAGTACAAGAATTGAGACTCTTATTACAGTCGGTGCTTTGAGCATTCACTGTGAGTTCAGTATTTGTTTCCGATACACCACTGCAGGTTCAATGTATTCCTTTGACCTTCACATTGAAGATGAAACGCAGAAATCGCATCGGAATTAAATACAAAAGGCACAATGTTGCCTTAAGTACAAGAATAGGGACTCTTCTTACACTCGGTGCTTTGAGCATTCCCTGTGAGACCAGTATTAGTTTCCAATACACCACTGCAGGTTCAATGTATTCCTTGGACATACACATTGACGATGAAACACGGAAATTACATCGGAATTAAATACAAAAGCACAATGCCGCCTTAAGTGCAAGAAGAGTGAGACTTCTTAGAGTCTGTGCTTTGATCATTTCCTGTGAGACCAGTATTAGTTTCCGATACACCACTGCAGGTTCAATGTATTCCTTGGACCTTCAAATTGACGATGAATCACAGAAATCGCATCGGAATTAAATACAAAAATCACAATGTCACCTTATGTACAAGAATACAGACTCTTCTTACAGTCGGTGTTTTGAGCATTCTCTGTGAGACCAGTTTTAGTTTCCAATTCACCACTGCAGGTTCAATGTATTCCTTGGATCTTCACATTGACGATGAAACACAGAAATCGCATCGGAATTAAATACAAAAAGCACAATGCCGCCTTAAGTATAAGAATAGAGACTCTTCTTACAGTCGGTGCTTTGAGCATTCCCCGTTAGACCAGTATTAGTTTCCGATACACCACTGCTGGTTCAATGTATTCCTCGGACCTTCACTTTGACGATGAAACACAGAAATCGCAACGGAATTAAATACAAAAGTCACAATGCCTCTTTAAGTACAAGAATAGAGACTCTTCTTACAGTCTGTGCATTGAGCATTCACTGTGAGACCAGTATTAGTTTCCGATACACCACTGCAGGATCAATGGACTCCTTGGACCTTCACATTGACGATAAAACACAGAAATCGCATCGCAATTACATACAAACAGCACAATGCCGCCTTAAGTACAAGAATAGAGACTCTTCTTACAGTCGGTGCTTTGAGCATTTCCTGTGAGGCCAGTACTAGTTTCCGATACACCATTGCACGTTCAATGTATTCTTTGGACCTTCACATTGACGATGAAACACAGAAATCATATCGGAATTGAATACATAAGGCACAATGCCGCCTTAAGTACAAGAATCGAGACTCTTCTTACAATCGGTGCTTTGAGCATTCCCTTTGAGACCAGTATTAGTTTCCGATACACCACTGCAGATTCAATGTATTCCTTGGACCATCACATTGACGATGAAACACAGAAATCGCGTCGGAATTGAATACAAAAGGCACAATGCCGCCTTATGTACAAGAATAGAGACTCTTCTTACAGTCGGTGCTTTGAGCATTCCCTGTGAGACCAGTATTAGTTTCTGATACAACACTGCAGGTTCAATGTACTCCTTGGACCTTCACATTGTAGGTGAAACACAGAAATCGCATCGGAATTAAATACAAAAGGCACAATGTCGCCTTAAGTACATGAATAGAGACTCTTCTTACAGTCGGTGCTTTGAGCATTCCCTGTGAGCTCAATATTAATTTCCGATACTACACTGCAGGTTCAATGTATTTCTTGGACCTTCACATTGTAGGTGAAACACAGAAATCGCATCGGAATTAAATACAAAAGGCACAATGTCGCCTTAAGTACAAGAATAGAGACTCTTCTTACAGTCGGTGCTTTGAGCATTCCCTGTGAAACCAGTATTAGTTTACGATGCACCACTGCAGGTTCAAAGTATTCCTTGGACCTTCACATTGACGATGAAACACAGAAATCGCATCGGAATTAAATACAAAATACACAATGTCGCCTTAAGTACAAGAATAGAGATTCTTCTTACAGTCGGTGCTTTGAGCATTCCCTGTGAGACCAGTATTAGGTTCCGATACACCACTGCAGGTTCAATGTATTCCTTGGACATACACATTGACGATGAAACACTGAAATTACATCGGAATTAAATACAAAAGGCACAATACCGCCTTAAGTACAAGTATAGAGACTCCTCTTACAGTCGGTGCTTTGAAGATTCCCTGTGAGACCAGTATTAGTTTCCGATACACCACTGCAGGCTTAATGTATTCCTTGGATCTTCACATTGACGATGAATCACAGAAATTGCATCGGTAATAAACACAAAAGGACAATGCCGCCGTAAGTACAAGAATTTAGACCCTTCTTACAGTCGGTGCTTTAAGCATTCGCTGTGAGACCAGTATTAGTTTCCGATACACCACTGCAGGTTCAATGTATTCCTTGGACCTTCACATTGACGATGAAACACAGAAATCGCATCGGAATTAAACACAAAAGGCACAATGCCGCCTTAAGTACAAGAATAGAGACTCTTCTTACAGTCGGTGCTTTGAGCATTCCCTGTGAGACCAGTATTAGTTTCCGATACACCACTGCAGGTTCAATGTACTCCTTGGACCTTCACATTGTAGGTGAAACACAGAAATCGCATCGGAATTAAATACAAAAGGCACAATGTCGCCTTAAGTACAAGAATAGAGACTCTTCTTACAGTCGGTGCTTTGAGCATTCCCTGTGAGCTCAATATTAATTTCCGATACTCCACTGCAGGTTCAATGTATTTCTTGGACCTTCACATTGACGATGAAACACAGAAGTCGCATCTTAATTAAATACAAAACGCACAATGCCGTCTTAAGTACAAGAGTAGAGACTCTTCTTACAGTCGGTGCTTTGAGCATTCCCTGTGAGACCAGTAATAGTTTCCGATACACCACTGCCGGTTCAATGTATTCCTTGGACATACACATTGGCGATGAAACACAGGAATCGCATCGGAATTAAATACAAAAGGCACAATGTCGCCTTAAGTACAAGAATAGAGACTCTTCTTACTGTCGGTGTTTTGAGCATTCCCCGTTAGACCAGTATTAGTTTCCGATACACCACTGCAGGTTCAATGTATTCCTCGGACCTTCACATTGACGATGAAACACAGAAATCGCAACGGAATTAAATACAAAAGTCACAATGCCTCTTTAAGTACAAGAATAGAGACTCTTCTTACAGTCTGTGCATTGAGCATTCCCTGTGAGACCAGTATTAGTTTCCGATACACCACTGCAGGATCAATGGACTCCTTGGACCTTCACATTGACGATAAAACACAGAAATCGCATCGTAATTACATACAAACAGCACTATGCCGCCTTAAGTACAAGAATAGAGACTCTTCTTACAGTCGGTGCTTTGAGCATTTCCTGTGAGGCCAGTATTAGTTTCCGATACACCATTGCACGTTCAATGTATTCTTTGGACCTTCACATTGACGATGAAACACAGAAATCGCATCGGAATTGAATACAAAAGGCACAATGCCGCCTTAAGTACAAGAATCGAGACTCTTCTTACAATCGGTGCTTTGAGCATTCCCTGTGAGACCAGTATTAGTTTCCGATACACCACTGCAGATTCAATGTATTCCTTGGACCATCACATTGACGATGAAACACAGAAATCGCGTCGGAATTGAATACAAAAGGCACAATGCCGCCTTATGTACAAGAATAGAGACTCTTCTTACAGTCGGTGCTTTGAGCATTCCCTGTGAGACCAGTATTACTTTCCGATACACCACTGCAGGTTCAATGTATTCCTTGGACCTTGACATTGACGATGAAACACAGAAATCGCATCGGAATTAAATACAAAAGGCACAATGCGGCCTTAAGTACAAGAATAGAGACTCTTCTTACAGTCGATGCTTTGAGCATTCCCTGTGAGACCAGTATTAGTTTCCGATACACCACTGCAGGTTCAATGTATTCCTTGGACATACACATTGACGATGAAACACTGAGATTACATCGGATTTAAATACAAAAGGCAAAATGCCACCTGAAGTACAAGAATAGAGACTCTTCTTACAGTCGGTGCTTTGAGGATTCCCTGTGCGACCAGTATTAGTTTCCAATACACCACTGCAGGTTCAATGTATTACTTGGACGTTCACATTGACGATGAAACACAGAAATCGCATCGGAATTAAATACAAAAGGCACAATGCCGCCTTAAGTACAAGAATAGAGACTCTTCTTACTGTCGGTGTTTTGAGCATTCCCTGTGAGACCAGTGTTAGTTTCCGATACACCACTGCAGGTTCAAAGTATTCCTTGGACGTTCACATTGACGATGAAACACAGAAATCGCATCGGAATTAAATACAAAAGACACAATGTCGCCTTAAGTACAAGAATAGAGACTCTTCTTACAGTCGGTGCTTTGAGCATTCCCTGTGAGACCAGTATTTGTTTCCGATACACCACTGCAGGTTCAATGTATTCCTTTGACCTTCACATTGAAGATGAAACGCAGAAATTGCATCGGAATTAAATAAAAAAGGCACAATGCCCCCTATGTACAAGAATGGAGACTCTTCTTACGGTCGGTGCTTTAAGCATTCCCTGTGAGACCAGTATTAGTTTCCGATACACCACAGCAGGTTCAATGTATTCCTTGGACCTTCAAATTGAAGATGAAACACAGATATCGCATCGGAATTAAATACAAAAGGCACAATGTTGCCTTAAGTACAAGAATAGGGACTCTTCTTACACTCGGTGCTTTGAGCATTCCCTGTGAGACCAGTATTAGTTTCCAATACACCACTGCAGGTTCAATGTATTCCTTGTACATACACATTGACGATGAAACACGGAAATTACATCGGAATTAAATACAAAAGCACAATGCCGCCATAAGTGCAAGAAGAGTGAGACTTCTTTGGGTCTGTGCTTTGATCATTTCCTGTGAGACCAGTATTAGTTTCCGATACACCACAGCAGGTTCAATGTATTCCTTGGACCTTCACATTGACGATGAATCACAGAAATCGCATCGGAATTAAATACAAAAATCACAATGTCACCTTATGTACAAGAATACAGACTCTTCTTACAGTCGGTGTTTTGAGCATTCTCTGTGAGACCAGTTTTAGTTTCCGATACACCACTGCAGGTTCAATGTATTCCTTGGACCTTCACATTGACGATGAAACACAGAAATCGCATCGGAATTAAATACAAAAAGCACAATGCCGCCTTAAGTACATGAATAGAGACTCTTCCTACAGTCGGTGCTTTGAGCATTCCCCGTTAGACCAGTATTAGTTTCCGATACACCACTGCAGGTTCAATGTATTCCTCGGACCTTCACATTGACGATGAAACACAGAAATCGCAACGGAATTGAATACAAAAGTCACAATGCCTCTTTAAGTACAAGAATAGAGACTCTTCTTACAGTCGGTGCTTTGAGCATTCCCTGTGAGACCAGTATTAATTTCCGATACACCACTGCAGGATCAATGGACTCCTTGGACCTTCACATTGACGATAAAACACAGAAATCGCATCACAATTACATACAAACAGCACAATGCCGCCTTAAGTACAAGAATAGAGACTCTTCTTACAGTCGGTGCTTTGAGCATTTCCTGTGAGGCCAGTATTAGTTTCCGATACACCATTGCACGTTCAATGTATTCTTTGGACCTTCACATTGACGATGAAACACAGAAATCGCATCGGAATTGAATACAAAAGGCACAATGCCGCCTTAAGTACAAGAATCGAGACTCTTCTTACAATCGGTGCTTTGAGCATTCCCTGTGAGACCAGTATTAGTTTCCGATACACCACTGCAGATTCAATGTATTCCTTGGACCATCACATTGACGATGAAACACAGAAATCGCGTCGGAATTGAATACAAAAGGCACAATGCCGCCTTATGTACAAGAATAGAGACTCCTCTTACAGTCGGTGCTTTGAGCATTCCCTGTGAGACCAGTATTAGTTTCCGATACACCACTGCAGGTTCAATGTATTCCTTGGACCTTGACATTGACGATGAAACACAGAAATCGCATCGGAATTAAATACAAAAGGCACAATGCCGCCTTAAGTACAAGAATAGAGACTCTTCTTACAGTCGGTGCTTTGAGCATTCCCTGTGAGACCAGTATTAGTTTCCGATACACCACTGCAGGTTCAATGTATTCCTTGGACATACACATTGACGATGAAACACTGAGATTACATCGGATTTAAATACAAAAGGCACAATGTCGCCTTAAGTACAAGAATAGAGACTCTTCTTACAGTCGGTGCTTTGAGCATTCCCTGTGAGACCAGTATTTGTTTCCGATACACCACTGCAGGTTCAATGTATTCCTTTGACCTTCACATTGAAGATGAAACGCAGAAATTGCATCGGAATTAAATAAAAAAGGCACAATGCCCCCTATGTACAAGAATGGAGACTCTTCTTACGGTCGGTGCTTTAAGCATTCCCTGTGAGACCAGTATTAGTTTCCGATACACCACTGCAGGTTCAATGTATTCCTTGGACCTTCAAATTAAAGATGAAACACAGAAATCGCATCGGAATTAAATACAAAAGGCACAATGTTGCCTTAAGTACAAGAATAGGGACTCTTCTTACACTCGGTGCTTTGAGCATTCCCTGTGAGACCAGTATTAGTTTCCAATACACCAGTGCAGGTTCAATGTATTCCTTGGACATACACATTGACGATGATACACGGAAATTACATCGGAATTAAATACAAAAGCACAATGCCGCCTTAAGTGCAAGAAGAGTGAGACTTCTTAGAGTCTGTGCTTTGATCATTTCCTGTGAGACCAGTATTAGTTTCCGATACACCACTGCAGGTTCAATGTATTCCTAGGACCTTCACATTGACGATGAATCACAGAAATCGCATCGGAATTAAATACAAAAGGCCCAATGCCGCCTTAAGTACAAGAATAGAGACTCTTCCTGCAGTCGCTGCTTTGAGCATTCCCTGTGAGACCAGTATTAGTTTCCGATACACCACTGCAGGTTCAATGTATTCCTTGGACCTTCACATTGACGATGAAACACAGAAATCGCATCGGAATTAAATACAAAAGGCACAATGCCGCCTTAAGTACAAGAATAATGACTCTTCTTACTGTCGGTGTTTTGAGCATTCCCTGTGGGGCCAGTGTTAGTTTCCGATACACCACTGCAGGTTCAAAGTATTCCTTGGACGTTCACATTGACGATGAAACACAGAAATCGCATCGGAATTAAATACAAAAGACACAATGTCGCCGTAAGTACAAGAATAGAGACTCTTCTTACAGTCGGTGCTTTGAGCATTCCCTGTGAGACCAGTATTTGTTTCCGATACACCACTGCAGGTTCAATGTATTCCTTTGACCTTCACATTGAAGATGAAACGCAGAAATTGCATCGGAATTAAATAAAAAAGGCACAGTGCCCCCTATGTACAAGAATGGAGACTCTTCTTACGGTCGGTGCTTTAAGCATTCCCTGTGAGACCAGTATTAGTTTCCGATACACCACTGCAGGTTCAATGTATTCCTTGGACCTTCAAATTGAAGATGAAACACAGAAATCGCATCGGAATTAAATACAAAAGGCACAATGTTGCCTTAAGTACAAGAATAGGGACTCTTCTTACACTCGGTGCTTTGAGCATTCCCTGTGAGACCAGTATTAGTTTCCAATACACCACTGCATTTTCAATGTATTCCTTGGACATACACATTGACGATGAAACACGGAAATTACATCGGAAGTAAATACAAAAGCACAATGCCGCCTTAAGTGCAAGAAGAGTGAGACTTCTTTGAGTCTGTGCTTTGATCATTTCCTGTGAGACCAGTATTAGTTTCCGATACACCACAGCAGGTTCAATGTATTCCTTGGACCTTCACATTGACGATGAATCACAGAAATCGCATCGGAATTAAATACAAAAATCACAATGTCACCTTATGTACAAGAATACAGACTCTTCTTACAGTCGGTGTTTTGAGCATTCTCTGTGAGACCAGTTTTAGTTTCCGATACACCACTGCAGGTTCAATGTATTCCTTGGACCTTCACATTGACGATGAAACACAGAAATCGCATCGGAATTAAATACAAAAAGCACAATGCCGCCTTAAGTACAAGAATAGAGACTCTTCTTACAGTCGGTGCTTTGAGCATTCCCCGTTAGACCAGTATTAGTTTCCGATACACCACTGCAGGTTCAATGTATTCCTCGGACCTTCACATTTACGATGAAACACAGAAATTGCAGCGGAATTAAATACAAAAGTCACAATGCCTCTTTGAGTACAAGAATAGAGACTCTTCTTACAGTCGGTGCTTTGAGCATTTCCTGTGAGGCCAGTATTAGTTTCCGATACACCATTGCACGTTCAATGTATTCTTTGGACCTTCACATTGACGATGAAACACAGAAATCGCATCGGAATTGAATACAAAGGGCACAATGCCGCCTTAAGTACAAGAATCGAGACTCTTCTTACAATCGGTGCTTTGAGCATTCCCTGTGAGACCAGTGTTAGTTTCCGATACACCACTGCAGGTTCAAAGTATTCCTTGGACCTACACATTTACGATGAAACACTAAAATCGCATCGGAATTAAATACAAAAGGCACAATGTCGCCTTAAGTACAAGAATAGAGACTCTTCTTACAGTCGGTGCTTTGAGCATTCCTTGTGAGACCAGTATTTGTTTCCGATACACCACTGCAGGTTCAATGTATTCCTTTGACCTTCACATTGAAGATGAAACGCAGAAATTGCATCGGAATTAAATAAAAAAGGCACAATGCCCCCTATGTACAAGAATGGATACTCTTCTTACGGTCGGTGCTTTAAGCATTCCCTGTGAGACCAGTATTAGTTTCCGATACACCACTGCAGGTTCAATGTATTCCTTGGACCTTCAAATTGAAGATGAAACACAGAAATCGCATCGGAATTAAATACAGAAGGCACAATGTTGCCTTAAGTACAAGAATAGGGACTCTTCTTACACTCAGTGCTTTGAGCATTCCCTGTGAGACCAGTATTAGTTTCCAATACACCACTGCAGGTTCAATGTATTCCTTGGACATACACATTGACGAAGAAACACGGAAATTACATCGGAATTAAATACAAAAGCACAATGCCGCCTTAAGTGCAAGAAGAGTGAGACTTCTTAGAGTCTGTGCTTTGATCATTTCCTGTGACACCAGTATTAGTTTCCGATACACCACTGCAGGTTCAATGTATTCCTTGGACCTTCACATTGACGATGAATCACAGAAATCGCATCGGAATTAAATACAAAAGGCCCAATGCCGCCTTAAGTACAAGAATAGAGACTCTTCTTGCAGTCGGTGCTTTGAGCATTCCCTGTGAGACCAGTATTAGTTTCCGATACACCACTCCAGGTTTAATGTATTCCTTGGACCTTCACATTGACGATGAAACACAGAAATCGCATCGGAATTAAATGCAAAAGGCACAATGCCGCCTTAAGTACAAGAATAGAGACTCTTCTTACAGTCGGTGCTTTGAGCATTCCCTGTGAGACCAGTATTAGTTTCCGATACACCACTGCAGGTTCAATGTATTCCTTGGACATACACATTGACGATGAAACACTGAGATTGCATCGGATTTAAATACAAAAGGCAAAATGCCACCTGAAGTACAAGAATAGAGACTCTTCTTACAGTCGGTGCTTTGAGGATTCCCTGTGCGACCAGTATTAGTTTCCAATACACCACTGCAGGTTCAATGTATTACGTGGACCTTCACATTGACGATGAAACACAGAAATCGCATCGGAATTAAATACAAAAGGCACAATGCCGCCTTAAGTACAAGCATAGAGATTCTTCTTACAGTCGGTGCTTTGAGCATTCCCTGTGCGACCAGTATTAGTTTCCGATACACCACTGCAGGTTCAATTTATTTCTTGGATATACACATTGACTATGAAACACTGAAATTACATCGGAAATAAATAAAAAAGGCACCATGCCGCCTTGAGTGCAAGAAGAGTGAGACTTCTTAGAGCCTGTGCCATGATCCTTTCCTGTGAGACCAGTATTAGTTTCCCATACACTACTGCTGGTTCAATGTATTCCTTTGATCTTCACATTGACGATGAAACACAGAAATCGCATCGGAATTAAATACAAAAGGCACAATGCCTCCTTATGTACAAGAGTAGAGACTCTTCTTACAGTCGGTGCTTTGAGCATTCCCTGTGAGACCAGTATTAGTTTCCGATACACCACTGCAGGTTCAATGTATTCCTTGGACATTCACATTGACGATGAATAACAGAAATCGCATCGGAATTAAATACAAAAATCACAATGCCGCCTTGAGTACACGAATAGAGACTCTTCTTACAGTCTGTGCTTTGATCCTTTCCTGTGAGACCAGTATTAGTTTCGGATACACCACTGCAGGTTCAATATATTCCTTTGACTTTCACATTGACGATGAAACATAGAAATCGCATCGGAATTAAATACAAAAGGCACAATGCCGCCTTAAGTACAAGAATAGAGACTCTTCTTACAGTCGGTACTTTGAGCATTCCCTGTGAGGCCAGTATTAGTTTCCGATACACCACTGCAGATTCGATGTATTCCTTGGACCTTCACATTGACTATGAAACACAGAAATCTCATCGGAATTAAATATAAAACGCAAAATGCCGCCTTATGTACAAGAATAGAGATACTTCTTGCAGTCGGTGCTTTGAGCATTCCCTGTGAGAACAGTATTAGTTTCCAATACACCACTGCAGGTTCAATGTATTCCTTGGACATACACATTGACGTTGAAACACTGGGATTACATCGGAATTAAATACAAAAGGCACAATGCCGCCTGAAGTACAAGAATATAGACTCTTCTTACAGTCGGAGCTTTGAGGATTCCCTGTGCGACCAGTATTAGTTACCGATACACCACTGCAGGATCAATGTATTACTTGGACCTTCACATTGACGATGAAACACAGAAATCACATCGGAATTAAATACAAAAGGCACAATGCCACCTTAAGTACAAGAATAGAGATCCTTCTTACAGTCGGTGCTTTGAGCATTCCCTGTGAGACGAGTATTAGTTTCTGATACACCACTGCAGGGTCAATGTATTCCTTGGACATACATATTGACGATGAAACACATAAATTAAATCGGAATTAAATACAAAAGGCACAATGCCGCCTTAAGTACAAGAATGTAGACTCTTCTTACAGTCGGTGCTTTGAGCATTCCCTGTGAGACCAGTATTAGTTTCCGATACAGTACTGCAGGTTCAATGTATTCCTTGGACCTTCACATTGACGATAAAACAAAGAAATCGCATCGCATTTACATACAAAAGGCACAATGCCGCCTTAAGTACAAGAATAGAGACTCCTCTTATAGTCGGTGCTTTGAGCATTCCCTGTGAGCCAGTATTAGTTTCCGATAGACCACTGCAGGTTCAATGTATTCCTTGGACCTACACATTGACGATGAAACACAGAGATCTCATCGGAATTAAATTTAAAAGGCACAATGCCGCCTTAAGTACAAGAATAGAGACACTTCTTACAGTCGGTGCTTTGAGCATTCCCTGTGAGACCAGTATTAGTTTGCAATACACCACTGCAAATTCAATGTATTCCTTGGACATACACATTGACGATGAAAGTCTGAGATTACATCGGAATTAAATACAAAAGGCACAATGCCATCCGAAGTACAAGAATAGAGACTCTTCTTACAGTCGGTGCATTGAGTATTCCCTGTGCGACAAGTATTAGTTTCCGATACACCACTGCAGGTTCAATGTATTACTTGGACCTTCACATTGACGATGGAACACAGAAATCGCATCGGAATTAAATACAAAAGGCACAATGCCGTCTTAAGTACAAGAATAGAGACTCTTCTTACAGTCGGTGTTTTGAGCATTCCCTGTGAGACCAGTATTAGTTTCCGATACACCACAGCAGGTTCAATTTATTTCTTGGACATACACATTGACTAGGAAACACTGAAATTACATTGGAAATAAATAAAAAAGGCACCATGCCGCCTTAAGTGCAAGAAGAGTGAGACTTCTTGGACCTTTGCCATGATCCTTTCCTGTGAGACCAGTATTAGTTTCCCATACACCACTGCAGGTTCAATATATTTCTTTGACTTTCACATTGACGATGAAACACAGGTATCGCATCGGAATTAAATACAAATGGCACAATGCCGCCTTAGGTACAAGAATAGAGACTCTTCTTACAGTCGGTGCTTTGATCCTTTCCTGCGAGGCCAGTATTATTTTCCGATACACCACTGCAGGTTCAATGTATTCCTTGGACGTAAACATTGACGATGAAACACACAAATCGCATCGGAATTAAATACAAAAGGCACAATGCCGCCTGAAGTGCAAGAAGAGAGAGACTTCTTAGAGTCTGTGCTTTGATCCATTCCTGTGAGACCAGTATTAGTTTCCGATTCACCACTGCTGGTTCAATGTACTCCATGGATCTTCACATTGACGATGAAAAACAGAAATCACATCGGAATTAAATGCAAAAGGCACAATGCCGCCTGAAGTACAAGAATAGAGATTCTTCTTACAGTCGGTGCTTTGAGCATTCTCTGTGAGACCAGTATTAGTTTCCGATACACCACTGCAGGTTCAATGTATTCCTTGGACCATCACACTGACGATGAAACACAGAAATCGCATTGGAATTAAATACATAACGCACAATGCCGCCTTAAGTACAAGAATAGAGACACTTCATACAGTCGGTGGTTTGAGCATTCCCTGTGAGACCAGTATTAGTTTCCGATACACCACTCCAGGTTCAATGTATTCCTTGGACATACACATTGACGATGAAACACATAAATTACATCGGAATTAAATACAATAGGCACAATGCCGCCTTAAGTGCAAGAATGGAGACTCTTCTTACAGTCGATGCTTTGAGCATTAACTGTGAGTCCAGTATTAGTTTCCGATACACCACTGCAGGTTCAATGTATTCCTTGGACCTTCACATTGACGATGAAACACAGAAATCTCATCGGAATTAAATATAAAAGGCACAATGCCGACGTAAGTACAAGAATAGAGACACTTCTTACAGTCGGTGCTTTGAGCATTCCCTGTGAGACCAGTATTAGTTTCCAATACACCACTACAGGTTCAATGTATTCCTTGGACATACACATTGACGATGAAACACTGAGATTACATCGGAATTAAATACAAATGGCCCAATGCCGCCTGAAGTACAAGAATAGAGACTCTTCTTACAGTCGGCGCTTTGTGCATTCCCTGTGCGACCAGTATTAGTTTCCGATACACCACTGCAGGTTCAATGTATTACTTGGACCTTCACATTGACGATGAAACTCAGAAATCGCATCGGAATTAAATACAAAAGGCACAATGCCGTGTTAAGTACAAGAATAGAGACTCTTCTTACAGTTGGTGCTTTGAGCCTTCCCTGTGAGACCAGTATCAGTTTCCGATACACCACTGTATGTTCAATGTATTCCTTCGACCTTCACATTGACGATAAAAAAAAGAAATCGCATCGCAATTACATGTAAAAGGCACAATGCCGTCTTAACTACAGGAATAGAGACTCTTCTTACAGTCGGTGCTTTGAGCACTCCCTGTGAGCCAGTATTAGTTTCCGATATACCACTGCAGGTTCAATGTATTCCTTGGACCTACACATTGACAATGAAACACAGAAAACTCATAGGAATTAAATTTAAAAGGCACTATGCCGCCTTAGGTACAAGAATAGAGACACTTCTTACAGTCGGTGCTTTGAGCATTCCCTGTGCGACAAGTATTAGTGTCCGATACACCACTGCAGGTTCAATGTATTACTTGGACCTTCACATTGACGATGAAACACAGGAATCGCATCGGAATTAAATACAAAAGGCACAATGCCGTCTTAAGTACAAGAATAGAAACTCTTCTTACAGTCGGTGCTTTGAGCATTCGCTGTGAGCCAGTATTAGTTTCCGATAGTCCACTGAAGGTTCAATGTATTCCTTGGACCTTCACATTGACGATGAATCACAGAAATCTCATCGGAATTAAATTTGAAAGGCCCAATGCCGCCTAAAGTACAAGAATAGAGACACTTCTTACAGTCGGTGCTTTGAGCATTCCCTGTGAGACCAGTATTTGTTTGCAATACACCACTGCAGGTTCAATGTATTCCTTGGACATACACAGTGACAATGAAACTCTGAGATTACATCGGAATTAAATACAAAATGCACAATGCCGTCTGAAGTACAAGAATAGAGACTCTTCTTACAGTCGGTGCTTTGAGCATTCCCTGTGCGACAAGTATTAGTTTCCGATACACCACTGCAGGTTCAATGTATTACTTGGACCTTCACATTGACGATGAAACACAGAAATCGCATCGGAATTAAATACAAAAGGCACAATGTTGTCTTAAGTACAAGAATAGAGACTCTTCTTACAGTCGGTGCTTTGAGCATTCCCTGTGAGCCAGTATTAGTTTCCGATAGACCACTGCACGTTCAATGTATTCCTTGACCTTCACATTGACGATGAAAAACAGAAATCGCATCGGAATTAAATACAAAAGGCACAATGCCGCCTTAAGTACAAGAATAGAGACTCTTCTTACAGTCAGTGCTTTGAGCATTCCCTGTGCGACAAGTATTAGTTTCCGATACACCACTGCCGGTTCAATGTATTACTTGGACCTTCACATTGACGATGAAACACAGAAATCGCATCGGAATTAAATACAAAAGGCACAATGCCGTCTTAAGTACAAGAATAGAGACTCTTCTTACAGTCGGTGCTTTGAGCATTCCCTGTGAGACCAGTATCAATTTCCGATACACCACTGTAGGTTCAATGTATTCCTTGGACCTTCACAATGACGATAAAACAAAGAAATCGCATCGCAATTACATACAAAAGGCACAATGCCGCCTTAAGTACAAGAATAGAGACTCCTCTTACAGTCGGTGCTTTGAGCATTCCCTGTGAGCCCATACTAGTTTCCGATAGACCACTGCAGGTTCAATGTATTCCCTGGACCTTCACATTGAGATGAAACACAGAAATCTCATCGGAATTAAATTTAAAAGGCACAATGCCGCCTTAAGTACAAGAATAGAGACACTTCTTACAGTGGGTGCTATGAGCATTCCCTGTGAGACCAGTATTAGTTTGCAATACACCACTGCAGGTTCAATGTATTCCTTGGACATACACATTGACGATGAAACTCTGAGATTACATCGGAATTAAATAGAAAAGGCACAATGCCGTCTGAAGTACAAGAATAGAGGCTCTTCTTACAGTCGGTGCTTTGAGCATTCCCTGTGCGACAAGTATTAGTTTCCGATACACCACTGCAGGTTCAATGTATTTCTTGGACCTTCACATTGACGATGAAACACAGAAATCACATCGGAATTAAATACAAAAGGCACATTGCCGTCTGATGTACAAGAATAGGGACTCTTCTTACAGTCGGTGCTTTGAGCATTCCCTGTGCAACAAGTATTAGTTTCCGATACACCACAGCAGGTTCAATGTATTACTTGGACCTTCACATTGACGATGAAACACAGAAATCGCATCGGAATTAATACAAAAGGCACAATACCACCATAAGTACAAGAATAGAGACTCTTCTTATAGTCGGTGCTTTGAGCATTCCCTGTGAGACCAGTATTAGTTTCCGATACACCACTGCAGGTTCAATGTATTCCTTGGACATACACATTGACGATGAAACACATAAATTACATCGGAATTAAATACAAAAGGCACAATGCCGCCTTAAGTACAAGAATAGAGACTCTCCTTACAGTCGGTGCTTTGAGCATTCCCTGTGAGACCAGTATTAGTTTCCGATACACCACTGCAGGTTCAATGTATTCCTTGGACATACACATTGACGATGAAACTCTGAGATTATATCGGAATTAAATACAAAAGGCACAATGCCGCCTTAAGTACAAGAATAGAGACTCTCCTTACAGTCGGTGCTTTGAGCATTCCCTGTGAGACCAGTATTAGTTTCCGATACACCACTGCAGGTTCAATGTATTACTTGGACCTTCACATTGACGATGAAACACAGAAATCGCATCGGAATTAAATAAAAAAGCCTCAATGCCGTCTTAAGTTCAAGAATAGCGACTCTTCTTACAGTCGGTGCTTTGAGTATTCCCTGTGAGCCAGTATTAGTTTCCGATAGACCACTGCACGTTCAATGTATTCCTTGGACCTTCACATTGACGATGAAACACAGAAATCCCATCGGAATTAAATACAAAAGGCACAATGCCGCCTTAAGTACAAGAATAGAGACTCTTCTTACAGTCGGTACTTTGAGCATTCCCTGTGAGACCAGTTTTAGTTTCCGATACACCACTGCTGGTTCAATGTATTCCTTGGACCTTCACATTTACGATGGAACACAGAAATCGCATCGGAATCAAAACAAAAGGCACAATGCCACCATAAGTACAAGAATAGAGACTCTTCTTATAGTCGGTGCTTTGAGCATTCCCTGTGAGACCGGTATTAGTTTCCGATACACTACTGCTGGTCCAAGGTAATCCTTGGACCTTCAAATTGAAGATAAAACACAGAAATCGCATCGGAATTAAATACAAAAGGCACAATGCGGCCTTAAGTACAAGAATAGAGACTCTTCTTACAGTCGGTGTTTTGAGCATTCCCTGTGAGACCAGTATTAGTTTCCAATACACCACTGCAGGTTCAGTGTATTCCTTGGACATACACATTGATGATGAAACACTGAAATTACATCGGAATTAAATACAAAAGACACAATGCCGCTTTCAGTGCAAAAGAGTGAGACTTCTTAGAGTCTGTGCTTTGATGTTTTCCTGTGAGACCAGTATTAGTTTCCGATACACTACTGCATTTTCAAGGTAATCCTTGGACCTTAGCATTGATGATGAAACACAGAAATTACATCGGAATTAAATTCAAAAGGCACAATGCCGCCTTAAGTACAAGAATAGAGACACTTCTTACAGTCGGTGCTTTGAACATTCCCTGTGAAACCAGTATTAGTTTCCGATACACCACTGCAGGTTCAATGTATTCCTTGGACCTTCACATTTACGATGAAACACTGAATTTACATCGGAATTAAATACAATAGGCACAATGCCGCCTTATGTGCAAGAAGAGTGAGACTTCTTAGGGTCTGTGCTTTGATCCTTTCCTGTGAGACCAGTATTAGTTTCCGATACACTACTGCAGGTTCAAGGTAATCCTTGGACCTTCACATTGACGATAACACAAAGAAATCGCATCGGAATTATATACAAAACGCACAATGCCACCTTAAGTACAAGAATGGAGACTTTTCTTACAGTCGGTGCGTTGAGCATTCCCTGTGAGACCAGTATTAGTCTCCGATACACCACAGCAGGTTCAATGTATTCCGTGGACCTTCAAATTGAAGATAAAACACAGAAATCGCATCGGAATTAAATACAAAAAGCACAATGTGGCCTTACGTACAAGAATAGAGACTCTTCTTACAGTCGGTGATTTGAGCATTCTCTGTGAGACCAGTATTAGTCACCGATACACCACTGCAGGTTCAATGTATTATTTGGACATACACGTTGAAGATGAAACACTGAAATTACATCGGAATTAAATACAAAAGGCACAATGCGGCCTTAAGTACAAGAATAGAGACTCTTCTTACAGTCGGTGCTTTGAGCATTCCCTGTGAGCCAGTATTAGTTTCCGATAGACCACTGCACGTTCAATGTATTCCTTGGACCTTCACATTGACGATGAAGAACAGAAATCGCATCGGAATTAAATACAAAAGGCAAAATGCCGTCTTAAGTACAAGAATAGGGACTCTTCTTACAGTCGGTGCTTTGAGCATTCCCTGTGAGCCAGTATTAGTTTCCGATAGTCCACTGAAGGTTCAATGTATTCCTTGGACCTTCACATTGACGATGAAACACAGAAATCTCATCGGAATTAAATTTGAAAGGCCCAATGCCGCCTAAAGTACAAGAATAGAGACACTTCTTACGGTCCTTGCTTTGAGCATTCCCTGTGAGACCAGTATTAGTTTGCAATACACCACTGCAGGTTCAATGTATTCCTTGGACATACACAGTGACACTGAAACTCTGAGATTACATCGGAATTAAATACAAAAGGCACAATGCCGTCTGAAGTACAAGAATAGAGACTCTTCTTACAGTCGGTGCTTTGAGCATTACCTGTGCGACAAGTATTAGTTTCCGATACACCACTGCAGATTCAATGTATTACTTGGACCTTCACATTGACGATGAAACACAGAAATCGCATCGGAATTAAATACAAAAGGCACAATGCCGTCTTAAGTACAAGAATAGAGACTCTTCTTACAGTCGGTGCTTTGAGCATTCCCTGTGAGCCAGTATTAGTTTCCGATAGACCACTGCACGTTCAATGTATTCCTTGGACCTTCACATTGACGATGAAGAACAGAAATCGCATCGGAATTAAATACAAAAGGCACAATGCCGCCTTAAGTACAAGAATAGAGACTCTTCTTACTGTCGGTGCTTTGAGCATTCCCTGTGAGACCAGTATCAATTTCCGATACACCACTGTAGGTTCAATGTATTCCTTGGACCTTCACATTGACGATAAAAGAAAGAAATCGCATCGCAATTACATACAAAAGGCACAATGCCGCCTTAAGTACAAGAATAGAGACTCCTCTTACAGTCGGTGCTTTGAGCATTCCCTGTGAGCCGGTACTAGTTTCCGATAGAGCACTGCAGGTTCAATGTATTCCTTGGACCTTCACATTGACGATGAAACACAGAATTCTCATCGGAATTAGATTTAAAAGGCACAATGCGGCCTTAAGTACAAGAATAGAGACACTTCTTACAGTGGGTGCTTTGAGCATTCCCTGTGAGAAGAGTATTAGTTTGCAATACACCACTGCAGGTTCAATGTATTCCTTGGACATACACATTGACGATGAAACTCTGAGATTACATCGGAATTAAATACAAAAGGCACAATGCCGTCTGAAGTACAAGAATAGAGACTCTTATTACAGTCGGTGCTTTGAGCATTCCCTGTGATACCAGTATTAGTTTCCAATACACCACTGCAGGTTCAGTGTATTCCATGGACATACATATTGACGATGAAACACATAAATTACATCGGAATTAAATACAAAAGGCACAATGCCGCCTTAAGTACAAGAATGTAGACTCTTCTTACAGTCGGTGCTTTGAGCATTCCCTGTGAGACCAGTATTAGTTTCCGATACAGCACTGCAGGTTCAATGTATTCCTTGCACGTAAACATTGACGATGAAACACTGAAATTACATGGGAATTAAATACAAAAGGCACAATGCCGCCTTAAGTACAAGAATAGAGACTCTTCTTACAGTCGGTGCTTTGAGCATTCCCTGTGCGACAAGTATTAGTTTCCGATACGCCACTGCAGGTTCAATGTATTACTTGGACCTTCACATTGACGATGAAACACATAAATCGCATCGGAATTAAATACAAAAGGCACAATGCCGTCTTAAGTACAAGAATAGAGACTCTTCTTACAGTCGGTGCTTTGAGCATTCCCTGTGAGCCAGTATTAGTTTCCGATAGTCCACTGAAGGTTCAATGTATTCCTTGGACCTTCACATTGACGATGAAACACAGAAATCTCATCGGAATTAAATTTGAAAGGCCCAATGCCGCCTAAAGTACAAGAATAGAGACACTTCTTACAGTCGGTGCTTAGAGCATTCCCTGTGAGACCAGTATTAGTTTTCAATACACCACTGCAGGTTCAATGTATTCCTTGGACATACACAGTGACAATGAAACTCTGAGATTACATCGGAATTAAATACAAAAGGCACAATGCCGTCTGAAGTACAAGAATAGAGACTCTTCTTACAGTCGGTGCTTTGAGCATTCCCTGTGCGACAAGTATTAGTTTCCGATACTTCACTGCAGGTTCAATGTATTACTTGGCCTTCACATTGACGATGAAACACAGAAATCGCATCGGAATTAAATACAAAAGGCACAATGCCGTCTTAAGTACAAGAATAGAGACTCTTCTTACAGTCGGTGCTTTGAGCATTCCCTGTGAGCCAGTATTAGTTTCCGATAGACCACTGCACGTTCAATGTATTCCTTGGACCTTCACATTGACGATGAAAAACAGAAATCGCATCGGAATTAAATACAAAAGGCACAATGCCGCCTTAAGTACAAGAATAGAGACTCTTCTTACAGTCGGTGCTATGAGCATTCCCTGTGCGACAAGTATTAGTTTCCGATACACCACTGCAGGTTCAATGTATTACTTGGACCTTCACATTGACGATGAAACACAGAAATCGCATCGGAATTAAATACGAAAGGCACAATGCCGTCTTAAGTACAAGAATAGAGACTCTTCTTACAGTCGGTGCTTTGAGCATTCCCTGTGAGACCAGTATCAATTTCCGATACACCACTGCAGGTTCAATGTATTACTTGGACCTTCACATTGACGATGAAACACAGAAATCGCATCGGAATTAAATAAAAAAGCCACAATGCCGTCTTAAGTTCAAGAATAGTGACTCTTCTAACAGTCGGTGCTTTGAGTATTCCCTGTGAGCCAGTATTAGTTTCCGATAGACCACTGCACGTTCGATGTATTCATTGGGCCTTCACATTGACGATGAAACACAGAAATCCCATCGGAATTAAATACAAAAGGCACAATGCCGCCTTAAGTACAAGAATAGAGACTCTTCTTACAGTCGGTAATTTGAGCATTCCCTGTGAGACCAGTATTAGTTTCCGATACACCACTGCTGGTTCAATGTATTCCTTGGACCTTCACATTTACGATGAAACACAGAAATCGCATCGGAATTAAATACAAAAGGCACAATGCCGTCTGAAGTACAAGAATAGGGACTTTTCTTACTGTCGGTGCTTTGAGCATTCCCTGTGCAACAAGTATTAGTTTCCGATACACCACTGCAGGTTCAATGTATTACTTGGACCTTCACATTGACGATGAAACACAGAAATCGCATCGGAATTAAAACAAAAGGCACAATGCCACCATAAGTACAAGAATAGAGACTCTTCTTATAGTCGGTGCTTTGAGCATTCCCTGTGAAACCAGTATTAGTTTCCGATACACTACTGCTGGTTCAAGGTAATCCTTGGACCTTCAAATTGAAGATAAAACACAGAAATCGCATCGGAATTAAATACAAAAGGCACAATGCGGCCTTAAGTACAAGAATAGAGACTCTTCTTACAGTCGGTGCTTTGAGCATTCCCTGTGAGCCAGTATTAGTTTCCGATAGACCACTGCACGTTCAATGTATTCCTTGGACCTTCACATTGACGATGAAGAACAGAAATCGCATCGGAATTAAATACAAAAATCAAAATGCCGTCTTAAGTACAAGAATAGGGACTCTTCTTACAGTCGGTGCTTTGAGCATTCCCTGTGAGCCAGTATTAGTTTCCGATAGTCCACTGAAGGTTCAATGTATTCCTTGGACCTTCACATTGACGATGAAACACAGAAATCTCATCGGAATTAAATTTGAAAGGCCCAATGCCGCCTAAAGTACAAGAATAGAGACACTTCTTACGGTCCTTGCTTTGAGCATTCCCTGTGAGACCAGTATTAGTTTGCAATACACCACTGCAGGTTCAATGTATTCCTTGGACATACACAGTGACAATGAAACTCTGAGATTACATCGGAATTAAATACAAAAGGCACAATGCCGTCTGAAGTACAAGAATAGAGACTCTTCTTACAGTCGGTGCTTTGAGCATTACCTGTGCGACAAGTATTAGTTTCCGATACACCACTGCAGATTCAATGTATTACTTGGACCTTCACATTGACGATGAAACACAGAAATCGCATCGGAATTAAATACAAAAGGCACAATGCCGTCTTAAGTACAAGAATAGAGACTCTTCTTACAGTCGGTGCTTTGAGCATTCCCTGTGAGCCAGTATTAGTTTCCGATAGACCACTGCACGTTCAATGTATTCCTTGGACCTTCACATTGACGATGAAGAACAGAAATCGCATCGGAATTAAATACAAAAGGCACAATGCCGCCTTAAGTACAAGAATAGAGTCTCTTCTTACTGTCGGTGCTTTGAGCATTCCCTGTGCGACAAGTATTAGTTTCCGATACACCACTGCAGGTTCAATGTATTACTTGGACCTTCACATTGACGATGAAACACAGAAATCGCATCGGAATTAAATACAAAAGGCACAATGCCGTCTTAAGTACAAGAATAGAGACGCTTCTTACAGTCGGTGCTTTGAGCATTCCCTGTGAGACCAGTATCAATTTCCGATACACCACTGTAGGTTCAATGTATTCCTTGGACCTTCACATTGACGATAAAAGAAAGAAATCGCATCGCAATTACATACAAAAGGCACAATGCCGCCTTAAGTACAAGAATAGAGACTCCTCTTATAGTCGGTGCTTTGAGCATTCCCTGTGAGCCGGTACTAGTTTCCGATAGAGCACTGCAGGTTCAATGTATTCCTTGGACCTTCACATTGACGATGAAACACAGAATTCTCATCGGAATTAGATTTAAAAGGCACAATGCGGCCTTAAGTACAAGAATAGAGACACTTCTTACAGTGGGTGCTTTGAGCATTCCCTGTGAGAAGAGTATTAGTTTGCAATACACCACTGCAGGTTCAATGTATTCCTTGGACATACACATTGACGATGAAACTCTGAGATTACATCGGAATTAAATACAAAAGGCACAATGCCGTCTGAAGTACAAGAATAGAGACTCTTATTACAGTCGGTGCTTTGAGCATTCCCTGTGATACCAGTATTAGTTTCCAATACACCACTGCCGGTTCAGTGTATTCCATGGACATACATATTGACGATGAAACACATAAATTACATCGGAATTAAATACAAAAGGCACAATGCCGCCTTAAGTACAAGAATGTAGACTCTTCTTACAGTCGGTGCTTTGAGCATTCCCTGTGAGACCAGTATTAGTTTCCGATACAGCACTGCAGGTTCAATGTATTCCTTGCACGTAAACATTGACGATGAAACACTGAAATTACATGGGAATTAAATACAAAAGGCACAATGCCGCCTTAAGTACAAGAATAGAGACTCTTCTTACAGTCGGTGCTTTGAGCATTCCCTGTGCGACAAGTATTAGTTTCCGATACGCCACTGCAGGTTCAATGTATTACTTGGACCTTCACATTGACGATGAAACACAGAAATCGTATCGGAATTAAATACAAAAGGCACAATGCCGTCTTAAGTACAAGAATAGAGACTCTTCTTACAGTCGGTGCTTTGAGCATTCCCTGTGAGCCAGTATTAGTTTCCGATAGTCCACTGAAGGTTCAATGTATTCCTTGGACCTTCACATTGACGATGAAACACAGAAATCTCATCGGAATTAAATTTGAAAGGCCCAATGCCGCCTAAAGTACAAGAATAGAGACACTTCTTACAGTCGGTGCTTTGAGCATTCCCTGTGAGACCAGTATTAGTTTTCAATACACCACTGCAGGTTCAATGTATTCCTTGGACATACACAGTGACAATGAAACTCTGAGATTACATCGGAATTAAATACAAAAGGCACAATGCCGTCTGAAGTACAAGAATAGAGACTCTTCTTACAGTCGGTGCTTTGAGCATTCCCTGTGCGACAAGTATTAGTTTCCGATACTTCACTGCAGGTTCAATGTATTACTTGGCCTTCACATTGACGATGAAACACAGAAATCGCATCGGAATTAAATACAAAAGGCACAATGCCGTCTTAAGTACAAGAATAGAGACTCTTCTTACAGTCGGTGCTTTGAGCATTCCCTGTGAGCCAGTATTAGTTTCCGATAGACCACTGCACGTTCAATGTATTCCTTGGACCTTCACATTGACGATGAAAAACAGAAATCGCATCGGAATTAAATACAAAAGGCACAATGCCGCCTTAAGTACAAGAATAGAGACTCTTCTTACAGTCGGTGCTATGAGCATTCCCTGTGCGACAAGTATTAGTTTCCGATACACCACTGCAGGTTCAATGTATTACTTGGACCTTCACATTGACGATGAAACACAGAAATCGCATCGGAATTAAATACGAAAGGCACAATGCCGTCTTAAGTACAAGAATAGAGACTCTTCTTACAGTCGGTGCTTTGAGCATTCCCTGTGAGACCAGTATCAATTTCCGATACACCACTGCAGGTTCAATGTATTACTTGGACCTTCACATTGACGATGAAACACAGAAATCGCATCGGAATTAAATAAAAAAGCCACAATGCCGTCTTAAGTTCAAGAATAGTGACTCTTCTAACAGTCGGTGCTTTGAGTATTCCCTGTGAGCCAGTATTAGTTTCCGATAGACCACTGCACGTTCGATGTATTCATTGGGCCTTCACATTGACGATGAAACACAGAAATCCCATCGGAATTAAATACAAAAGGCACAATGCCGCCTTAAGTACAAGAATAGAGACTCTTCTTACAGTCGGTAATTTGAGCATTCCCTGTGAGACCAGTATTAGTTTCCGATACACCACTGCTGGTTCAATGTATTCCTTGGACCTTCACATTTACGATGAAACACAGAAATCGCATCGGAATTAAATACAAAAGGCACAATGCCGTCTGAAGTACAAGAATAGGGACTTTTCTTACTGTCGGTGCTTTGAGCATTCCCTGTGCAACAAGTATTAGTTTCCGATACACCACTGCAGGTTCAATGTATTACTTGGACCTTCACATTGACGATGAAACACAGAAATCGCATCGGAATTAAAACAAAAGGCACAATGCCACCATAAGTACAAGAATAGAGACTCTTCTTATAGTCGGTGCTTTGAGCATTCCCTGTGAAACCAGTATTAGTTTCCGATACACT
The DNA here is from genome assembly GCF_023864345.2 of Schistocerca serialis cubense. Taxonomy (NCBI): domain Eukaryota; kingdom Metazoa; phylum Arthropoda; class Insecta; order Orthoptera; family Acrididae; genus Schistocerca; species Schistocerca serialis. The sequence goes on along the minus strand of NC_064643.1, from coordinate 34,352,561 downwards.
ACTGCTGGTTCAAGGTAATCCTTGGAACTTCAAATTGAAGATAAAACACAGAAATCGCATCGGAATTAAATACAAAAGGCACAATGCGGCCTTAAGTACAAGAATAGAGACTCTTCTTACAGTCGGTGCTTTGAGCATTCCCTGTGAGCCAGTATTAGTTTCCGATAGACCACTGCACGTTCAATGTATTCCTTGGACCTTCACATTGACGATGAAGAACAGAAATCGCATCGGAATTAAATACAAAAATCAAAATGCCGTCTTAAGTACAAGAATAGGGACTCTTCTTACAGTCGGTGCTTTGAGCATTCCCTGTGAGCCAGTATTAGTTTCCGATAGTCCACTGAAGGTTCAATGTATTCCTTGGACCTTCACATTGACGATGAAACACAGAAATCTCATCGGAATTAAATTTGAAAGGCCCAATGCCGCCTAAAGTACAAGAATAGAGACACTTCTTACGGTCCTTGCTTTGAGCATTCCCTGTGAGACCAGTATTAGTTTGCAATACACCACTGCAGGTTCAATGTATTCCTTGGACATACACAGTGACAATGAAACTCTGAGATTACATCGGAATTAAATACAAAAGGCACAATGCCGTCTGAAGTACAAGAATAGAGACTCTTCTTACAGTCGGTGCTTTGAGCATTACCTGTGCGACAAGTATTAGTTTCCGATACACCACTGCAGATTCAATGTATTACTTGGACCTTCACATTGACGATGAAACACAGAAATCGCATCGGAATTAAATACAAAAGGCACAATGCCGTCTTAAGTACAAGAATAGAGACTCTTCTTACAGTCGGTGCTTTGAGCATTCCCTGTGAGCCAGTATTAGTTTCCGATAGACCACTGCACGTTCAATGTATTCCTTGGACCTTCACATTGACGATGAAGAACAGAAATCGCATCGGAATTAAATACAAAAGGCACAATGCCGCCTTAAGTACAAGAATAGAGACTCTTCTTACTGTCGGTGCTTTGAGCATTCCCTGTGCGACAAGTATTAGTTTCCGATACACCACTGCAGGTTCAATGTATTACTTGGACCTTCACATTGACGATGAAACACAGAAATCGCATCGGAATTAAATACAAAAGGCACAATGCCGTCTTAAGTACAAGAATAGAGACGCTTCTTACAGTCGGTGCTTTGAGCATTCCCTGTGAGACCAGTATCAATTTCCGATACACCACTGTAGGTTCAATGTATTCCTTGGACCTTCACATTGACGATAAAAGAAAGAAATCGCATCGCAATTACATACAAAAGGCACAATGCCGCCTTAAGTACAAGAATAGAGACTCCTCTTACAGTCGGTGCTTTGAGCATTCCCTGTGAGCCGGTACTAGTTTCCGATAGAGCACTGCAGGTTCAATGTATTCCTTGGACCTTCACATTGACGATGAAACACAGAATTCTCATCGGAATTAGATTTAAAAGGCACAATGCGGCCTTAAGTACAAGAATAGAGACACTTCTTACAGTGGGTGCTTTGAGCATTCCCTGTGAGAAGAGTATTAGTTTGCAATACACCACTGCAGGTTCAATGTATTCCTTGGACATACACATTGACGATGAAACTCTGAGATTACATCGGAATTAAATACAAAAGGCACAATGCCGTCTGAAGTACAAGAATAGAGACTCTTATTACAGTCGGTGCTTTGAGCATTCCCTGTGATACCAGTATTAGTTTCCAATACACCACTGCAGGTTCAGTGTATTCCATGGACATACATATTGACGATGAAACACATAAATTACATCGGAATTAAATACAAAAGGCACAATGCCGCCTTAAGTACAAGAATGTAGACTCTTCTTACAGTCGGTGCTTTGAGCATTCCCTGTGAGACCAGTATTAGTTTCCGATACAGCACTGCAGGTTCAATGTATTCCTTGCACGTAAACATTGACGATGAAACACTGAAATTACATGGGAATTAAATACAAAAGGCACAATGCCGCCTTAAGTACAAGAATAGAGACTCTTCTTACAGTCGGTGCTTTGAGCATTCCCTGTGCGACAAGTATTAGTTTCCGATACACCACTGCAGGTTCAATGTATTACTTGGACCTTCACATTGACGATGAAACACAGAAATCGCATCGGAATTAAATACAAAAGGCACAATGCCGTCTTAAGTACAAGAATAGAGACTCTTCTTACAGTCGGTGCTTTGAGCATTCCCTGTGAGCCAGTATTAGTTTCCGATAGTCCACTGAAGGTTCAATGTATTCCTTGGACCTTCACATTGACGATGAAACACAGAAATCTCATCGGAATTAAATTTGAAAGGCCCAATGCCGCCTAAAGTACAAGAATAGAGACACTTCTTACAGTCGGTGCTTTGAGCATTCCCTGTGAGACCAGTATTAGTTTTCAATACACCACTGCAGGTTCAATGTATTCCTTGGACATACACAGTGACAATGAAACTCTGAGATTACATCGGAATTAAATACAAAAGGCACAATGCCGTCTGAAGTACAAGAATAGAGACTCTTCTTACAGTCGGTGTTTTGAGCATTCCCTGTGCGACAAGTATTAGTTTCCGATATTTCACTGCAGGTTCAATGTATTACTTGGACCTTCACATTGACGATGAAACACAGAAATCGCATCGGAATTAAATACAAAAGGCACAATGCCGTCTTAAGTACAAGAATAGAGACTCTTCTTACAGTCGGTGCTTTGAGCATTCCCTGTGAGCCAGTATTAGTTTCCGATAGACCACTGCACGTTCAATGTATTCCTTGGACCTTCACATTGACGATGAAAAACAGAAATCGCATCGGAATTAAATACAAAAGGCACAATGCCGCCTTAAGTACAAGAATAGAGACTCTTCTTACAGTCGGTGCTATGAGCATTCCCTGTGCGACAAGTATTAGTTTCCGATACACCACTGCAGGTTCAATGTATTACTTGGACCTTCACATTGACGATGAAACACAGATATCGCATCGGAATTAAATACGAAAGGCACAATGCCGTCTTAAGTACAAGAATAGAGACTCTTCTTACAGTCGGTGCTTTGAGCATTCCCTGTGAGACCAGTATCAATTTCCGATACACCACTGCAGGTTCAATGTATTACTTGGACCTTCACATTGACGATGAAACACAGAAATCGCATCGGAATTAAATAAAAAAGCCACAATGCCGTCTCAAGTTCAAGAATAGTGACTCTTCTAGCAGTCGGTGCTTTGAGTATTCCCTGTGAGCCAGTATTAGTTTCCGATAGACCACTGCACGTTCGATGTATTCATTGGACCTTCACATTGACGATGAAACACAGAAATCCCATCGGAATTAAATACAAAAGGCACAATGCCGCCTTAAGTACAAGAATAGAGACTCTTCTTACAGTCGGTAATTTGAGCATTCCCTGTGAGACCAGTATTAGTTTCCGATACACCACTGCTGGTTCAATGTATTCCTTGGACCTTCACATTTACGATGAAACACAGAAATCGCATCGGAATTAAATACAAAAGGCACAATGCCGTCTGAAGTACAAGAATAGGGACTTTTCTTACTGTCGGTGCTTTGAGCATTCCCTGTGCAACAAGTATTAGTTTCCGATACACCACTGCAGGTTCAATGTATTACTTGGACCTTCACATTGACGATGAAACACAGAAATCGCATCGGAATTAAAACAAAAGGCACAATGCCACCATAAGTACAAGAATAGAGACTCTTCTTATAGTCGGTGCTTTGAGCATTCCCTGTGAAACCAGTATTAGTTTCCGATACACTACTGCTGGTTCAAGGTAATCCTTGGACCTTCAAATAGAAGATAAAACACAGAAATCGCATCGGAATTAAATACAAAAGGCACAATGCGGCCTTAAGTACAAGAATAGAGACTCTTCTTACAGTCGGTGTTTTGAGCATTCCCTGTGAGACCAGTATTAGTTTCCAATACACCACTGCAGGTTCAGTGTATTCCTTGGACATACACATTGATGATGAAACACTGAAATTACTTCGGAATTAAATACAAAAGACACAATGCAGCTTTCAGTGCAAGAAGAGTGAGACTTCTTAGAGTCTGTGCTTTGATTTTTTCCTGTGAGACCAGTATTAGTTTCCGATACACTACTGCATTTTTAAGGTAATCCTTGGACCTTAGCATTGATGATGAAACACAGAAATTACATCGGAATTAAATTCAAAAGCACAATGCCTCCATAAGTACAAGAATAGAGACTCTTCTTACAGTCGGTGCTTTGAGCATTTACTGTGAAACCAGTATTAGTTTCCGATACACCACTGCAGGTTCAATGTATTCCTTGGACCTTCACATTTACGATGAAACACTGAATTTACATCGGAATTAAATACAATAGGCACAATGCCGCCTTAGGTGCAAGAAGAGTGAGACTTCTTAGGGTCTGTGCTTTGATCCTTTCCTGTGAGACCAGTATTAGTTTCCGATACACTACTGCAGGTTCAAAGTAATCCTTGGACCTTCACATTGACGATAACACAAAGAAATCGCATCGAAATTATGTACAAAACGCACAATGCCACCTTAAGTACAAGAATAGAGACTTTTCTTACAGTCGGTGCTTTGAGCATTCCCTGTGAGACCAGTATTAGTCTCCGATACACCACTGCAGGTTCAATGTATTCCGTGGACCTTCAAATTGAAGATAAAACACAGAAATCGCATCGGAATTAAATACAAAAGGCACAATGCGGCCTTAAGTACAAGGATAGAGACTCTTCTTACAGTCGGTGATTTGAGCATTCTCTGTGAGACCAGTATTAGTCACCGATACACCACTGCAGGTTCAATGTATTCCTTGGACATACACGTTGAAGATGAAACACTGAAATTACATCGGAATTAAATACAAAATTCACAATGCGGCCTTAAGTACAAGAAAAGAGACTCTTCTTACAGTCGGTGCTTTGAGCATTTCCTGTTAGACCAGTATTAGTTTCCAGTACACCACTGCAGGTTCAGTGTATTCCTTGGACAAACATATTGACGATGAAACACATAAATTACATCGGAATTAAATACAAAAGGCACAATGCCGCCTTCAGTACAAGAATGTAGAATTTTCTTACAGTCGGTGCTTTGAGCATTCCCTGTGAGACCAGTATTAGTTTCCGATACAGCACTGCAGGTCCAATGTATTCCTTGCACATAAACATTGACGATGAAACACTGAAATTACATGGGAATTAAATACAAAAGGCACAATGCCGCCTTAAGTACAAGAATAGAGACTCTTCTTACTGTCGGTGTTTGAGCATTCCCTGTGAGACCAGTAGCAGTTTCCAATACACCACTGCTGGTTCAATGTATTCCTTGCACCTTCACATTTACGATGAAACACAGAAATCGCATCCGAATTAAATACAAAAGGCACAATGCCGCGTTAAGTACAAGAATAGAGACTCTTCTTACAGTCGGTGTTTTGAGCATTCCCTGTGAGACTAGTATTAGTTTCCGATACACTACTGCAGGTTCAAGGTAATCCTTGGACCTTCAAATTGAAGATAAAACACAGAAATCGCATCGGAATTAAATACAAAAGGCACAATGCGGCCTTAAGTACAAGAATAGGGACTCTTCTTACAGTCGGTGGTTTGAGCATTCCCTGTGAGACCAGTATTAGTTTCCAATATACCACTGCAGGTTCAGTGTATTCCTTGGACATACACATTGATGATGAAACACTGAAATTACATCGGAATTAAATACAAAAGGCACAATTCCGCTTTCAGTGCAAGAAGAGTGAGACTTCTTAGAGTCTGTGCTTTGATCTTTTCCTGTGAGACCAGTATTAGTTTCCGATACACTACTGCAGGCTCAAGGTAATCCTTGGACCTTAGCATTGATGATGAAACACAGAAATTACATCGGAATTAAATTCAAAAGGCAGAATGCCGCCTTAAGTACAAGAATAGAGACTCTTCTTACAGTCGGTGCTTTGAGCATTCCCTGTGAAACCAGTATTAGTTTCCGATACACCACTGCAGGTTCAATGTAATCCTTGGACCTTCACATTTACGATGAAACACTGAATTTACATCGGAATTAAATACAAAAGGCACAATGCCGCCATAACTACAAGAATAGAGACTCTTCTTACAGTCGGTGCTTTGACCATTCCCTGTGAGACCAGTATTAGTTTCCGATACACCACTGCAGGTTAAATGTATTCCTTCGACCATCACATTGACGATGAAACACAGATATCGCATCGGAATTAAATACAAAATGCACAATGCCACCTTATGTACAAGAATAGAGACCCTTCTTACAGTCGGTGCTTTCAGCATTCCCTGTGAGACCAGTACTAGTTTCTGATACAGCACTACAGGTTCAATGTATTCTGTGGACATTAAAATTGACGATGAAACACAGAAATTATCTCGGAATTAAATTCAAAAGGCAGAATGCCGTCTTAAGTACAAGAATAGTTACTCTTCTTACAGTCGGTGCTTTGAGCCTTCCCTGTGAGACCAGTATTAGTTTCCGATACAGCACTGCACGTTCAGTGTATCCTTTGGACCTTCACATTGACAATGAAACACAGAAAATGCATCGGAAATGAATACAAAAGGCACAATGCCGCCTTAAGTACAAGAATATAGACTCTTCTTACAGTCGTTGCTTTGAGCATTCCCTGTGAGACCAGTATAAAATTTCCGATACACCACTGTAGGTTCAATGTATTACTTCGACCATAACATTGAAGATGAAACACAGAAATCGCATCGGAATTAAATACAAAAGGCACAATGCCGCCTTAAGTACAAGAATAGAGACTCTTCTTACAGTCGGGGCTTTGAGCATTCCCTGTGAGACCAGTATTAGTTTCCAATACACCACTGCAGGTTCAATGTATTCCTTGGACATACACATTGACGATGAAACACTGAAATTACATCGGAATGAAATGCAAAATGCACAATGCCGCTTTAATTGCAAGAAGAGTGAGGCTTCTTAGAGTCTGTGCTTTGATCCTTTCCTGTGAGACCAGTGTTTGTTTCCGATACACCACTGCAGGTTCAATGTATTCCTTGGACATACACATTGACGATAAAACACATAAATTACATCGGAATTAAATACAAAAGGCACAATGCCGCCGTAAGTACAAGAATAGAGACTCTTCTTACAGTCGGTGCTTTGAGCAGTACCTTTGAGACCAGTATTAGTTTCCGATACCCCACTGCAGGTTCAATGTATTCCTTGGTCCTACACATTGACGATGAAACACAGAAATCTAATCGGAATTAAATTTAAAAGGCACAATGCCGCCTTAAGTACAAGAATAGAGACACTTCTTACAGTTGGTGCTTTGAGCATTCCCTGTGAGACCAGTACTAGTTTCCAATACACCACTGCAGGTTCAATGTCTTCCTTGGACGTAAACATTGACGATGAAACACTGAAATTACATGGGAATTAAATACAAAACGCACAATGCCGCCTTAAGTACAAGAATAGAGACTCTTCTTACAGTCGGTGTTTGAGCATTCCCTGTGAGACCAGTATTAGTTTCCAATACACCACTGCTGGTTCAATGTATTCCTTGGACCTTCACATTTACGATGAAACACAGACATCGCATCCGAATTAAATACAAAAGGCACAATGCGGCCTTAAGTACAAGAATAGAGACTCTTCTTACAGTCGGTGTTTTGAGCATTCCCTGTGAGACCAGTATTAGTTTCCAATACACCACTGCAGGTTCAGTGTATTCCTTGGACATACACATTGATGATGAAACACTGAAATTACTTCGGAATTAAATACAAAAGACACAATGCAGCTTTCAGTGCAAGAAGAGTGAGACTTCTTAGAGTCTGTGCTTTGATTTTTTCCTGTGAGACCAGTATTAGTTTCCGATACACTACTGCATTTTTAAGGTAATCCTTGGACCTTAGCATTGATGATGAAACACAGAAATTACATCGGAATTAAATTCAAAAGCACAATGCCTCCATAAGTACAAGAATAGAGACTCTTCTTACAGTCGGTGCTTTGAGCATTCCCTGTGAAACCAGTATTAGTTTCCGATACACCACTGCAGGTTCAATGTATTCCTTGGACCTTCACATTTACGATGAAACACTGAATTTACATCGGAATTAAATACAATAGGCACAATGCCGCCTTAGGTGCAAGAAGAGTGAGACTTCTTAGGGTCTGTGCTTTGATCCTTTCCTGTGAGACCAGTATTAGTTTCCGATACACTACTGCAGGTTCAAGGTAATCCTTGGACCTTCACATTGACGATAACACAAAGAAATCGCATCGGAATTATGTACAAAACGCACAATGCCACCTTAAGTACAAGAATAGAGACTTTTCTTACAGTCGGTGCTTTGAGCATTCCCTGTGAGACCAGTATTAGTCTCCGATACACCACTGCAGGTTCAATGTATTCCGTGGACCTTCAAATTGAAGATAAAACACAGAAATCGCATCGGAATTAAATACAAAAAGCACAATGCGGCCTTAAGTACAAGGATAGAGACTCTTCTTACAGTCGGTGATTTGAGCATTCTCTGTGAGACCAGTATTAGTCACCGATACACCACTGCAGGTTCAATGTATTCCTTGGACATACACGTTGAAGATGAAACACTGAAATTACATCGGAATTAAATACAAAAGGCACAATGCGGCCTTAAGTACAAGAAAAGAGACTCTTCTTACAGTCGGTGCTTTGAGCATTTCCTGTGAGACCAGTATTAGTTTCCAGTACACCACTGCAGGTTCAGTGTATTCCTTGGACAAACATATTGACGATGAAACACATAAATTACATCGGAATTAAATACAAAAGGCACAATGCCGCCTTCAGTACAAGAATGTAGAATTTTCTTACAGTCGGTGCTTTGAGCATTCCCTGTGAGACCAGTATTAGTTTCCGATACAGCACTGCAGGTCCAATGTATTCCTTGCACATAAACATTGACGATGAAACACTGAAATTACATGGGAATTAAATACAAAAGGCACAATGCCGCCTTAAGTACAAGAATAGAGACTCTTCTTACTGTCGGTGTTTGAGCATTCCCTGTGAGACCAGTAGCAGTTTCCAATACACCACTGCTGGTTCAATGTATTCCTTGCACCTTCACATTTACGATGAAACACAGAAATCGCATCCGAATTAAATACAAAAGGCACAATGCCGCGTTAAGTACAAGAATAGAGACTCTTCTTACAGTCGGTGTTTTGAGCATTCCCTGTGAGACTAGTATTAGTTTCCGATACACTACTGCAGGTTCAAGGTAATCCTTGGACCTTCAAATTGAAGATAAAACACAGAAATCGCATCGGAATTAAATACAAAAGGCACAATGCGGCCTTAAGTACAAGAATAGGGACTCTTCTTACAGTCGGTGGTTTGAGCATTCCCTGTGAGACCAGTATTAGTTTCCAATATACCACTGCAGGTTCAGTGTATTCCTTGGACATACACATTGATGATGAAACACTGAAATTACATCGGAATTAAATACAAAAGGCACAATTCCGCTTTCAGTGCAAGAAGAGTGAGACTTCTTAGAGTCTGTGCTTTGATCTTTTCCTGTGAGACCAGTATTAGTTTCCGATACACTACTGCAGGCTCAAGGTAATCCTTGGACCTTAGCATTGATGATGAAACACAGAAATTACATCGGAATTAAATTCAAAAGGCAGAATGCCGCCTTAAGTACAAGAATAGAGACTCTTCTTACAGTCGGTGCTTTGAGCATTCCCTGTGAAACCAGTATTAGTTTCCGATACACCACTGCAGGTTCAATGTAATCCTTGGACCTTCACATTTACGATGAAACACTGAATTTACATCGGAATTAAATACAAAAGGCACAATGCCGCCATAACTACAAGAATAGAGACTCTTCTTACAGTCGGTGCTTTGACCATTCCCTGTGAGACCAGTATTAGTTTCCGATACACCACTGCAGGTTAAATGTATTCCTTCGACCATCACATTGACGATGAAACACAGATATCGCATCGGAATTAAATACAAAATGCACAATGCCACCTTATGTACAAGAATAGAGACCCTTCTTACAGTCGGTGCTTTCAGCATTCCCTGTGAGACCAGTATTAGTTTCTGATACAGCACTACAGGTTCAATGTATTCTGTGGACATTAAAATTGACGATGAAACACAGAAATTATCTCGGAATTAAATTCAAAAGGCAGAATGCCGCCTTAAGTACAAGAATAGTTACTCTTCTTACAGTCGGTGCTTTGAGCCTTCCCTGTGAGACCAGTATTAGTTTCCGATACAGCACTGCACGTTCAGTGTATTCTTTGGACCTTCACATTGACAATGAAACACAGAAAATGCATCGGAAATGAATACAAAAGGCACAATGCCGCCTTAAGTACAAGAATATAGACTCTTCTTACAGTCGTTGCTTTGAGCATTCCCTGTGAGACCAGTATAAAATTTCCGATACACCACTGTAGGTTCAATGTATTACTTCGACCATAACATTGAAGATGAAACACAGAAATCGCATCGGAATTAAATACAAAAGGCACAATGCCGCCTTAAGTACAAGAATAGAGACTCTTCTTACAGTCGGGGCTTTGAGCATTCCCTGTGAGACCAGTATTAGTTTCCAATACACCACTGCAGGTTCAATGTATTCCTTGGACATACACATTGACGATGAAACACTGAAATTACATCGGAATGAAATGCAAAATGCACAATGCCGCTTTAATTGCAAGAAGAGTGAGGCTTCTTAGAGTCTGTGCTTTGATCCTTTCCTGTGAGACCAGTGTTTGTTTCCGATACACCACTGCAGGTTCAATGTATTCCTTGGACATACACATTGACGATAAAACACATAAATTACATCGGAATTAAATACAAAAGGCACAATGCCGCCGTAAGTACAAGAATAGAGACTCTTCTTACAGTCGGTGCTTTGAGCAGTACCTTTGAGACCAGTATTAGTTTCCGATACCCCACTGCAGGTTCAATGTATTCCTTGGTCCTACACATTGACGATGAAACACAGAAATCTAATCGGAATTAAATTTAAAAGGCACAATGCCGCCTTAAGTACAAGAGTAGAGACACTTCTTACAGTTGGTGCTTTGAGCATTCCCTGTGAGACCAGTACTAGTTTCCAATACACCACTGCAGGTTCAATGTCTTCCTTGGACGTAAACATTGACGATGAAACACTGAAATTACATGGGAATTAAATACAAAACGCACAATGCCGCCTTAAGTACAAGAATAGAGACTCTTCTTACAGTCGGTGTTTGAGCATTCCCTGTGAGACCAGTATTAGTTTCCAATACACCACTGCTGGTTCAATGTATTCCTTGGACCTTCACATTTACGATGAAACACAGACATCGCATCCGAATTAAATACAAAAGGCACAATGCCGCGTTAAGTACAAGAATAGAGACTCTTCTTACAGTCGGTGCTTTGAGCATTCCCTGTGAGACCAGTATTAGTTTCCGATTCACTACTGCAGGTTCAAGGTAATCCTTGGACCTTCAAATTGAAGATAAAACACAGAAATCGCATCGGAATTAAATACAAAAGGCACAATGCGGCCTTAAGTACAAGAATAGAGACTCTTCTTACAGTCGGTGTTTTGAGCATTCCCTGTGAGACCAGTATTAGTTTCCAATACACCACTGCAGGTTCAGTGTATTCCTTGGACATACACATTGATGATGAAACACTGAAATTACATTGGAATTAAATACAAAAGGCACAATGCCGCTTTCAGTGCAAGAAGAGTGAGTCTTCTTAGAGTCTGTGCTTTGATCTTTTCCTGTGAGACCAGTATAAGATTCCGATACACTACTGCAGGTTCAAGGTAATCCTTGGACCTTAGCATTGATGATGAAACACAGAAATTACATCGGAATTAAATTCAAAAGGCACAATGCCGCCTTAAGTACACGAATAGAGACTCTTCTTACAGTCGGTGCTTTGAGCATTCCCTGTGAAACCAGTATTAGTTTCCAATACACCACTGCAGGTTCAATGTATTCCTTGGACCTTCACATTTAGGATGAAACACTGAATTTACATCGGAATTAAATACAATACGCACAATGCCGCCTTAAGAGCAAGAAGTGTGAGACTTCTTAGGGTCTGTGCTTTGATCCTTTCCTGTGAGACCAGTATTAGTTTCCGATACACTACTGCAGGTTCAAGGTAATCCTTGGACCTTCACATTGACGATAACACAAAGAAATCGCATCGGAAATATATACAAAACGCACAATGCCACCTTAAGTACAAGAATAGAGACTCTTCTTACAGTCGGTGCTTTGAGCATTCCCTGTGAGACCAGTATTAGTCTCCGATACACCACTGCAGGTTCAATGTATTCCGTGGACCTTCAAATTGAAGATAAAACAAAGAAATCGCATCGCAATTAAATACAAAGAGCACAATGCGGCCTTAAGTACAAGAATAGAGACTCTTCTTACAGTCGGTGCTTTGAGCATTCCCTGTGAGACCAGTATTAGGCTCCGATACACCACTGCAGGTTCAATGTATTCCTTGGACATACACATTGACGATGAAACTCTGAGATAACATCGGAATTAAATACAAAAGGCACAATGCCGTCTGAAGTACAAGAATAGAGACTCTTCTTACAGTCGGTGCTTTGAGCATTCCCTGTGAGACCAGTATTGGTTTCCAATACACCACTGAAGGTTCAATGTATTCCTTGGACATACACATTGACGATGAAACACTGAAATTACATCGGAATTAAATACAAATGGCACAATGCCGCTTTCAGTTCAAGAAGAGAGAGACTTCATAGAGTCTGTGCTATGTTCCTTTCCTGTGGGACCAGTATTAGTGTCCGATACACTACTGCAGGCTCAAGGTAATACTTAGACCTTAGCATTGATGATGAAACACAGAAATTACATCGGAATTAAATTCAAAAGACACAATGCCGCCATAGGTACAAGAATAGAGACTCTTCTTACAGTCGGTGCTTTGAGCATTCCCTGTGAGACCAGTATTAGTTTCCGATACACCACTGCAGGTTCAATGTATTCCTTGGACTTTCACATTTACGATTCAACACTGAAATTACATCGGAATTAAATACAAAAGGCACAATGCCTCCTTAAGTGCATGAAGAGTGAGACTTCTTAGAGTCTGTGCTTTGACGCTTTTCTGTGAGACCAGTATTAGTTTCCGATACACCACTGCGCGTTCAATGTATTCCTTGGACCTTCACATTGACGATGAAACACAGAAATCGGATCGGAATTAAATACAAAAATCACAGTGTCACCTTATGTACAAGAATACAGACTTTTCTTACTGTCGGTGATTTGAGCATTCCCTGTGAGACCAGTTTTAGATTCCGATACACCACTGCCGGTTCAATGTATTCCTTGGACCTTCACATTGACGATGAAACACAGAAATCGCATCGGAATTAAATACAAAAGGCACAATGCCACCATAAGTACAAGAATAGAGACTCTTCATATAGTCTGTGCTTTGAGCATTCCCTGTGAGACCAGTATTAGTTTCCGATACACTACTGCAGGTTCAATGTATTCCTCGGACCTTCACATTGACGATGAAACACAGAAATCGCAATGGAATTAAATACAAAAGTCACAATGCCGCCTTAAGTACAAGAATAGAGACTCTTCTTACAGTCGGTGCATTGAGCATTCCCTGTTAGACCAGTATTAGTTTCCGATACACCACTGCAGGTTCAATGTAATCCTTGGACCTTCACATTGACGATAAAACACAGAAATCGTATCGCAATTACATACAAAAAACACAATGCCGCCTTAAGTACAAGAATAGAGACTCTTCTTACAGTCGGTGCTTTGACCATTCCCTGTGAGACCAGTATTAGTTTCCGATACACCACTGCAGCTTCAATGTATTCCTTGGACCATCACATTGACGATGAAAAACAGATATCGCATCGGAATTAAATACAAAAGGCACAATGCAACCTTACGTACAAGAATAGAGACTTTTCTTACAGTCGGTGCTTTCAGCATTCCCTGTGAGACCAGTATTAGTTTCTGATACAGCACTACAGGTTCATTGTATTCTGTGGACATTAAAATTGACGATGAAACACTGAAATTATCTCGGAATTAAATACAAAAGGCACAATGCCGCCCTAAGTGCAACAAGAGTGAGACTTCTTAGAATCTGTGCTTTGATCCTTTCCTGTGAGACCAGTATTAGTTTCCGGTACACTACGGCTGACTCAATGTATTCCTTAGACCTTGACATTGACGATGAAACACTGAAATTACATCGGAATTAAATAGAAAATGCACAATGCCGCTTTAAGTACAAGAATAGAGACTCTTCTTACAGTCGGTGCTTTGAGCATTCCCTGTGAGACCAGTATTAAATTTCCGATACACCACTGTAGGTTCAATGTAATCCTTCGACCATAACATTAAAGATGAAACACAGAAATCGCATCGGAATTAAATACAGAAGGCATAATGCCGCCTTAAGTACAAGAATAGAGACTCTTCTTACAGTCGGAGCTTTCAGCATTCCCTGTGAGACCCGTATTAGTTTCTGATACACCACTGCAGGTTCAATGTATTCCTTGGACCTTCACATTGACGATTAAACACAGAAATCTAATCGGAATTAAATATAAAAGGCACAATGCCGCCTTAAGTACAAGAATAGAGACACTTCTTACAGTCGATGCTTTGAGCATTCCCTGTGAGACCAGTATTAGTTTCCAATACACCACTGCAGGTTCAATGTAGTCCTTGGACCTACACATTGACGATGAAACACTGAGACTACATCGGAATTAATTACAAAAGGCACAATGCCGCCTGAAGTACAAGAATAGAGACTCTTCTTACAGCCGGTGCTTTGAGCATTCCCTGTGGACGAGTATTACTTTCCGATACACCACTGCAGGTACAATGTATTACTTGAGCCTTCACATTGACGATGAAACACAGAAATTACATCGGAATTTAATAAAAAAGGCAACATGCCTCCTTAAGTGCAAGAAGAGTGAGACTTCTTAGAGTCTGTGCTATGATCCTTTCCTGTGAGACCAGAATTAGTGTCCGATACACCTTTGCAGGTCCAATTTAGTCCTTTGACCTTCACATTGACGATGAAACACAGAAATCGGATCGGAATTAGATACAAAAGGCACAATGCCGCCTTAAGCACAAGAATAGACACTCTTCTTACAGTCTGTGCTTTGATCCTTTCCTGTGAGACCAGTATTAGTTTCCGATACACCAATGCAGGTTCAATGTATTCCTTGGACGTAAACATTGACGATGAAACACACAAATCGCATCGGAATTAAATAGAAAAGGCACAATGCCGCCTTACGAACATGAATAGAGACTCTTCTTACAGTATGTGGTTTGATTCCTTCCTGTGAGACCAGTATTAGTTTCCGATTCACCACTTCAGGTTCAATGAAGTCCTTTGACCTTCATATTAACGATGAAACACAGACATCGGATAGGAATTAAATACAAAAGCCACAATGCCGCCTTAAGTACAAGATTACACACTCTTCTTACAGTCTGTGCTTTGATCCTTTCCTGTGAGACCAGTATTAGTTTCCGATACACCCCTGCAGGTTCATTGTATTCCATTGACCCTCACATTGACAATGAAACACAGAAATCTCATCGGAATTAAATACAAAAGGCACAATGCCGCCTTAAGTACGAGAATAGAGACTCTTCTTACAGTCTGTGCTTTGATCCTTTCCTGGGAGACCAGTATTAGTTTCTGATACGCCACTGCAGATTCAATGTATTCCTCGGACCTTCACATTCACGATGAAACACAGATATCGAATCGGAATTAAATACAAAAGGCACAATGCCGCCTTAAGTACAAGAATAGAGACACTTCTTGCAGTCTGTGCTTTGATCCTTTCCTGTGAGACCATTATTAGTTTCCGATACACCACTGCAGGTTCAATGTATTCCTTGGACATACACATTGTCAATGAAACACTGAAGTTACATCGGAATTAAATACAAAAGGCACAATGCCGCCATAAGTGTAAGAAGAGTGAGACTTCATATAGTCTGTGTTTGATCCTTTTCTGTGAGACCAGTATTAGTTTCCGATACACTACTGCAGGTTCAATGCAATCCTTGGACCTTCACATTGACGATGAAACACAAAAATCGCATCGGAATTAAAAACAAAAGGAACAACGACGCCTTAAGTACAAGAATAGAGACTCTTTTTACAGTCTGTGACTTGAACACTCCCTGTGAGACCAGTATTAGTTACCGATACACCACTGCAGGCTCAATGTATTCCTTGGACCTTCACATTGGCGATGAAACACAGAAATTACATCGGAATTAAAAACAAAAGGCACAAAGCCGCCTTCAGTGCAAGAAGAGTGAGCCTTCTTAGAGTCTGTGCTTTATCCTTTCCTGTGAGCCCAGTATTAGTTTCCGATACACCACTGCAGGTTCAATGTATTACTTGGACCTTCACATTGACGATGAAACACAGAAATCGCTTCGGAATGAAATACAAAAGGCACAATGCCGCCTTAAGTGCAAGAAGAGTGAGACTTCTTAGAGTTTGTGCTTTGTTCCTTTCCTGTGAGACCAGTATTAGTTTCCGATACACCACTGCAGGTTCAATGTATTCCTTTGACCTTTACATTGACGATGAAACACAGAAATCGCATCGGAATTAAATACAAAAATTACAATGCCGCCTTAAGTACAAGAATAGAGACTCTTCTTACAGTCTGTGATTTGATCCCTTCCTGTGAGACCAGTATTAGTTTCCGATACACCGCTGCAGGTTCAGTGTATTCGTTTGACCATCACATTGTCGATGAAACACAGAAATCGCATCGGAAATAAATACAAATGGCACCGTGCCGCCTAAGGTAGAAGAATAGAGACTCTTCTTACAGTTGGTGCTTTGATCCTTTCCTGTGAGGAAAGTATTAGTTTCCGATACACCACTGCATTTTCAATGTATTCCTTGGACGTAAACATTGACGATGAAACACACAAATCGCATCGGATTTAAATACAAAAGGCACAATGCAGCTTTAAGTACAAGAATAGAGACTCTTCTTACAGCCTGTGCTTTGATCCTTTCCTGTAAAACCAGTATTAGTTTCCGATACAACACTGCAGGTTCAATGTATTCCATTGACCCTCACATTGACGATGAAATACAGAAATCGCATCGGAATTAAATACAACAGGCACAATAAAGCCTTAAGTACAAGAATAGAGACCCTTCTTACAGTCTGTGCTTTGATCCTTTCCTGTGGGACCAGTATTAGTTTCCGATACACCACTGCAGGTTCAGTGAATTCCTTGGACGTACACATTGACGATGAAACACTGAGATTACATCGGATTTAAATACAAAAGGCACAATGCCGTCTTAAGTACAAGAATAGAGACTCTTCTTACAGTCGGTGCTTTGAGCATTCCCTGTGAGACCAGTATTAGTTTCCGATACACCACTGCAGATTCAATGTATTCCTTGGACCATCACATTGACGATGAAACACAGAAATCGCGTCGGAATTGAATACAAATGGCACAATGCCGCCTAAAGTACAAGCATAGAGATTCTTCTTACAGTCGGTGCTTTGAGCATTCCCTGTGCGACCAGTATTAGTTTCCGATACACCACTGCAGGTTCAATTTATTTCTTGGACATACACATTGTCTATGAAACACTGAAATTACATCGGAAATAAATAAAAAAGGCACCATGCCGCCTTGAGTGCAAGAAGAGTGAGACTTCTTAGAGCCTGTGCCATGATCCTTTCCTGTGAGACTAGTATTAGTTTACCATACACTACTGCTGGTTCAATGTATTCCTTTGATCTTCACATTGACGATGAAACACAGAAATCGCATCGGAATTTAATACAAAAGGCACAATGCCTCCTTATGTAAAAGAGTAGACACTCTTCTTACAGTCTGTGCTTTAATCCTTTCCTGTGAGACCAGTATTAGTTTTCCGATACACCACTGCAGGTTCAATATATTCCTTTGACTTTCACATTGACGATGAAACATAGAAATCGCAACGGAATTAAATACAAAAGGCACAATGCCGCCTTAGGTACAAGAATAGAGACTCTTCTTACAGTCGGTGCTTTGATCCTTTCCTGCGAGGCCAGTATTATTTTCCGATACACCACTGCAGATTCAATGTATTCCTTGGACGTAAACATTGACGATGAAACACAAAAATCGCATCGGAATTAAATACAAAAGGCACAATGCCGCCTGAAGTGCAAGAAGAGAGAGACTTCTTAGAGTCTGTGCTTTGATCCTTTCCTGTGAGACCAGTATTAGTTTCCGATACACCACTGCTGGTTCAATGTACTCCATGGATCTTCACATTGACGATGAAACACATAAATCACATCGGAATTAAATGCAAAAGGCACAATGCCGCCTTAAGTACAAGAATAGAGATTCTTCTTACAGTCGGTGCTTTGAGCATTCTCTGTGAGACCAGTATTAGTTTCCGATACACCACTGCTGGTTCAATGTATTCCTTGGACCATCACATTGACGATGAAACACAGAAATCACATTGGAATTAAATACATAACGCACAATGCCGCCTTAAGTACAAGAATAGAGACTCTTCTTACAGTCGTTTCTTTGAGCATTCCCTGTGAGAATAGTATTAGTTTCCGATACAGCACTGCAGATTCAATGTATTCCTTGGACGTAAATATTGACGATGTAACACTGAAATTACATTGGAATTAAATACAAAAGGCACAATGCCGACTTAAGAACAAGATTAGAGACCCTTCTTAGAGTCGGTGCTTTGAGCATTCCCTGTGAGACCAGTATTAGTTTCCGATACACCACTGCACGTTCAATGTATTCCTTGGACCTTCACATTGACGATAAAACAAAGAAACCGCATCGGAATTAAATACAAAAGGCACAATGCCGCCTTAAGTACAAGAATAGAGACTCTTCTTACTGTCGGTGCTTTGAGCATTCCCTGTGAGACCAGTATTAGTTTCCGATACACCACTGCAGGTTCAATGTATTCCTTGGACATACACATTGACGATGAAACACATAAATTACATCGGAATTAAATACAAAATTCACAATGCCGCCTTAAGCACAAGAATAGAGACTCTTCTTACAGTCGGTACTTTGAGCATTCCCTGTGAGACCAGTATTAGTTTCCGGTACACCACTGCAGATGCGATGTATTCCTTGGACCTTCACATTGACGATGTAACACAGAAATCTCATCGGAATTAAATATAAAAGGCAAAATGCCGCCTTAAGTACAAGAATAGAGACACTTCTTGCAGTCGGTGCTTTGAGCATTCCCTGTGAGAACAGTATTAGTTTCCATTACACCACTGCAGGTTCAATGTATTCCTTGGACATACACATTGACGTTGAAACACTGGGATTACATCGGAATTAAATACAAAAGGCACAAAGCCGCCTGAAGTACAAGAATAGAGACTCTTCTTACAGTTGGTGCTTTGAGCATTCCCTGTGCGACCAGTATTAGTTACCGATACACCACTGCAGGTTCAATGTATTACTTGGACCTTCACATTGACGATGAAACACAGAAATCACATCGGAATTAAATACAAAGGGCACAATGCCACCTTAAGTACAAGAATAGAGACCCATTTTACAGTCGGTGCTTTGAGCATTCCCTGTGAGACCAGTATTAGTTTCCGATACACCACTGCAGGGTCAATGTATTCCTTGGACATACATATTGACGATGAAACACATAAATTAAATCGGAATTAAATACAAAAGGCACAATGCCGCCTTAAGTACAAGAATGTAGACTCTTCTTACAGTCGGTGCTTTGAGCATTCCCTGTGAGGCCAGTATTAGTTTCCGATACAGTACTGCAGGTTCAATGTATTCCTTGGACCTTCACATTGACGATAAAACAAAGAAATCGCATCGCATTTACATACAAAAGGCACAATGCCGCCTTAAGTACAAGAATAGAGACTCCTCTTACAGTCGGTGCTTTGAGCATTCCCTGTGAGCCAGTATTAGTTTCCGATAGACCACTGCAGGTTCAATGTATTCCTTGGACCTACACATTGACGATGAAACACAGAAATCTCATCGGAATTAAATTTAAAAGGCACAATGCCGCCTTAAGTACAAGAATAGAGACACTTCTTACAGTCGGTGCTTTGAGCATTCCCTGTGAGACCAGTATTAGTTTGCAATACACCACTGCAAATTCAATGTATTCCTTGGACATACACATTGACGATGAAAGTTTGAGATTACATCGGAATTAAATACAAAAGGCAAAATGCCGTCTGAAGTACAAGACTAGAGACTCTTCTTACAGTCGGTGCTTTGAGCATTCCCCGTGCGACAAGTATTAGTTTCCGATACACCACTGCAGGTTCAATGTATTACTTGGACCTTCACATTGACGATGAAACACAGAAATCGCATCGGAATTAAATACAAAAGGCACAATGCCGTCTTAAGTACAAGAATAGAGACTCTTCTTACGGTCGGTGCTTTGAGCATTCCCTGTGAGACCAGTATTATTTTCCGATACACCACTGCAGGTTCAATTTATTTCTTGGACTTACACATTGACTATGAAACACTGAAATTACATCGGAAATAAATAAAAAAGGCACCATGCCGCCTTAAGTGCAAGAAGAGTGAGACTTCTTGGACCTTTGCCATGATCCTTTCCTGTGAGACCATTATTAGTTTCCCATACACCACTGCAGGTTCAATATATTCCTTTGACTTTCACATTGACGATGAAACACAGATATCGCATCGGAATTAAATACAAAAGGCACAATGCCGCCTTAGGTACAAGAATAGAGACTCTTCTTACAGTCGGTGCTTTGATCCTTTCCTGCGAGGCCAGTAATATTTTCCGATACACCAATGCAGGTTCAATGTATTCCTTGGACGTAAACATTGACGATGAAACACACAAATCGCATCGGAATTAAATACAACAGGCACAATAACGCCTTAAGTACAAGAATAGAGACCCTTCTTACAGTCTGTGCTTTGATCCTTTCCTGTGGGACCAGTATTAGTTTCCGATACACCACTGCAGGTTCAATGTATTCCTTGGACCATCACATTCACGATGAAACACAGAAATCGCATCGGAATTAAATACTAAAGCCACAATGCCGCCTTAAGTACAAGAATAGTGACACTTCTTACAGTCTGTGCTTTGATCCTTTCCTGTGAGACCAGTATTAGTTTCCGATACACCACTGCAGGTTCAATGTATTCCTTGGACATACACATTGACGATGAAACACTGATATTACATCGGAAATGAATACAAAAGCCACAATGCCGCCTTAAGTGCAAGATGAGTGAGACTTCTTACAGTCTGTGCTTTGATCCTTTCCTGTGAGACCAGTATTACTTTCCGATACACCACTGCATGTTCAGTGTATTCCTTGGACATACACATTGACGATGAAACACTGAGATTACATCGGATTTAAATACAAAAGGCACAATGCCGCCTTAAGTACAAGAATAGAGACTCTTCTTACAGTCGGTGCTTTGAGCATTCCCTGTGAGACCAGTATTAGTTTCCGATACACCACTGCAGATTCATTGTATTCCTTGGACCATCACATTGACGATGAAACACAGAAATCGCGTCGGAATTGAATACAAAAGGCACAATGCCGCCTTATGTACAAGATTAGAGACTCATCTTACAGTCGGTGCTTTGAGCATTCCCTGTGAGACCAGTATTAGTTTCCGATACACCACTGCAGGTTCAATGTATTCCTTGGACCTTGACATTGACGATGAAACACAGAAATCGCATCGGAATTAAATACAAAAGGCACAATGCCGCCTTATGTACAAGAATAGAGACTCTTCTTACAGTCGGTGCTTTGATTATTCCCTGTGAGACCAGTATTAGTTTCCCATACACCACTGCAGGTTCAATATATTCCTTTGACTTTCACATTGACGATGTAACACAGATATCGCATCGGAATTAAATACAAGAGGCACAATGCCGCTTTAGGTACAAGAATAGAGACTCTTCTTACAGTCGGTGTTTTGATCTTTTCCTGCGAGGCCAGTATTATTTTCCGATACACCAATGCAGGTTCAATGTATTCCTTGGACGTAAACATTGACGATGAAACACACAAATCGCATCGGAATTAAATACAAAAGGCACAATGCCGCCTGAAGTGCAAGAAGAGACAGACTTCTTAGAGTCTGTGCTTTGATCCATTCCTGTGAGACCAGTATTAGTTTCCGATACACCACTGCAGGTTCAATGTATTCCTTGGACATACACATTGACGATGAAACACATAAATTACATCGGAATTAAATACAATAGGCACAATGCCGCCTTAAGTGCAAGAATAGAGACTCTTCTTACAGTCGGTGCTTTGAGCATTACCTGTGAGTCCAGTATTAGTTTCCGATACACCACTGCAGGTTCAATGTATTCCTTGGACCTTCACATTGACGATGAAACACAGAAATCTCATCGGAATTAAATATAAAAGGCACAATGCCGACGTAAGTACAAGAATAGAGACACTTCTTACAGTCGGTGCTTTGAGCATTCCCTGTGAGACCAGTATTAGTTTGCAATACACCACTGCAGGTTCAATGTATTCCTTGGACATACACATTGACGATGAAAGTCTGAGATTACATCGGAATTAAATACAAAAGGCACAATGCCGCCAGTAGTACAAGAACAGAGACTCTTCTTACAGTCGGTGCTTTGAGCATTCCCTGTGCGACAAGTCTTAGTTTCCGATACACCACTGCAGGTTCAATGTATTCCTTGCACGTAAACATTGACGATGAAACCCTGAAATTACATGGGAATTAAATACAAAATGCACAGTGCCGCCTTAAGTACAAGAATAGAGGCTCTTCTTACAGTCGGTGTTTGAGCATTCCCTGTGAGACCAGTATTAGTTTCCAATACACCACTGCAGGTTCAGTGTATTCCTTGGACATACACATTGATGATGAAGCACTGAAATTACATCGGAATTAAATACAAAAGACACAATGCCGCTTTCAGTGCAAGAAGAGTGAGCCTTCTAAGAGTCTGTGCTTTGATTTCTTCCTGTGAGACCAGTATTAGTTTCCGATACAGCACTGCAGGTTCAATGTATTCCTTGCACGTAAACATTGACGATGAAACACTGAAATTACATGGGAATAAAATACAAAAGGCACAGTGCCGCCTTAAGTACAAGAATAGAGACTCTTCTTACAGTCGGTGTTTGAGCATTCCCTGTGAGACCAGTATTAGTTTCCGATACACCACTGCAGGTTCAATGTATTCCTTGGACATACACATTGACGATGAAACATATAAATTACATCGGAATTAAATACAAAAGGCACAATACCGCCTTAAGTACAAGAATAGAGACTATTCTTTCAGTCGGTGCTTTGAGAATTACCTGTGAGTCCAGTATTAGTTTCCGATACCCCACTGCAGGTTCAATGTATTCCTTGGTCCTTCACATTGACGATGAAACACAGAAATCTAATCGGAATTAAATTTAAAAGGCACAATACCGCCTTAAGTACAAGAATAGAGACACTTCTTACAGTTGGTGCTTTGAGCATTCCCTGTGAGACCAATATTAGTTTCCAATACACCACTGCAGGTTCAATGTCTTCCTTGGACGTAAACATTGACGATGAAACACTGAAATTACATGGGAATTAAATACAAAAGGCACATTGCCGCCTTAAGTACAAGAATAGAGACTCTTCTTACAGTCGGTGTTTGAGCATTCCCTGTGAGACCAGTATTAGTTTCCAATACACCACTGCTGGTTCAATGTATTCCTTGGACTTTCACATTTACGATGAAACACAGAAATCGCATCCGAATTAAATACAAAAGGCACAATGCCGCGTTAAGTACAAGAATTGAGACTCCTCTTATAGTCGGTGCTTTGAGCATTCCCTGTGAGACCAGTATTAGTTTCCGATACACTACTGCTGGTTCAAGGTAATCCTTGGACCTTCAAATTGAAGATAAAACACAGAAATCGCATCGGAATTAAATACAAAAGGCACAATGCGGCCTTAAGTACAAGAATAGACACTCTTCTTACAGTCGGTGTTTTGAGCATTCCCTGTGAGACCAGTATTAGTTTCCAATACACCACTGCAGGTTCAGTGTATTACTTGGACATACACATTGATGATGAAACACTGAAATTACATCGGAATTAAATACAAAAGACACAATGCCGCTTTCAGTGCAAGAAGAGTGAGACTTCTAAGAGTCTGTGCTTTGATTTTTTCCTGTGAGACCAGTATTAGTTTCCGACACAGCACTGCAGGTTCAATGTATTCCTTGCACGTAAACATTGACGATGAAACACTGAAATTACATGGGAATTAATTACAAAAGGCACAGTGCCGCCTTAAGTACAAGAATAGAGACTCTTCTTACAGTCGGTGTTTGAGCATTCCCTGTGAGACCAGTATTAGTTTCCGATACACCACTGCAGGTTCAATGTATTCCTTGGACATACACATTGACGATGAAACATATAAATTACATCGGAATTAAATACAAAAGGCACAATGCCGCCTTAAGTACAAGAATAGAGACTATTCTTTCAGTCGGTGCTTTGAGAATTACCTGTGAGACCAGTATTAGTTTCCGATACCCCACTGCAGGTTCAATGTATTCCTTGGTCCTTCACATTGACGATGAAACACAGAAATCTAATCGGAATTAAATTTAAAAGGCACAATACCGCCTTAAGTACAAGAATAGAGACACTTCTTCAAGTTGGTGCTTTGAGCATTCCCTGTGAGACCAATATTAGTTTCCAATACACCACTGCAGGTTCAATGTCTTCCTTGGACGTAAACATTGACGATGAAACACTGAAATTACATGGGAATTAAATACAAAAGGCACATTGCCGCCTTAAGTACAAGAATAGAGACTCTTCTTACAGTCGGTGTTTGAGCATTCCCTGTGAGACCAGTATTAGTTTCCAATACACCACTGCTGGTTCAATGTATTCCTTGGACTTTCACATTTACGATGAAACACAGAAATCGCATCCGAATTAAATACAAAAGGCACAATGCCGCGTTAAGTACAAGAATAGAGACTCTTCTTACAGACGGTGCTTTGAGCATTCCCTGTGTGACCAGTATTAGTTTCCGATACACTACTGCAGGTTCAAGGTAATCCTTGGACCTTCAAATTGAAGATAAAACACAGAAATCGCATCGGAATTAAATACAAAAGGCACAATGCGGCCTTAAGTACAAGAATAGAGACTCTTCTTACAGTCGGTGGTTTGAGCATTCCCTGTGAGACCAGTATTAGTTTCCAATATACCACTGCAGGTTCAAAGTATTCCTTGGACATACACATTGATGATGAAACACTGAAATTACATCGGAATTAAATACAAAAGGCACAATGCCGCTTTCAGTGCAAGAAGAGTGAGACTTCTTAGAGTCTGTGCTTTGATCTTTTCCTGTGAGACCAGTATTAGTTTCCGATACACTACTGCAGGTTCAAGGTAATCCTTGGACCTTAGCATTGAAGATGAAACACAGAAATTACATCGGAATTAAATTCAAAAGGCACAATGCCGCCTTAAGTACAAGAATAGAGACTCTTCTTACAGTCGGTGTTTTGAGCATTCCCTGTGAAACCAGTATTAGTTTCCGATACACCACTGCAGGTTCAATGTAATCCTTGGACCTTCACATTTACGATGAAACACTGAATTTACATAGGAATTAAATACAAAAGGCACAATGCCGCCTTAAGTACAAGAATGTAGACTCTTCTTACAGTCGGTGATTTGAGCATTCCCTGTGAGACCAGTATTAGTTTCCGATACCCCACTGCCGGTTCAATGTATTCCTTGGTCCTTCACATTGACGATGAAACACAGAAATCTAATCGGAATTAAATTTAAAAGGCACAATGCCGCCTTAAGTACAAGAATAGAGACACTTCTTACAGTCGGTGCTTTGAGCATTCCCTGTGAGACCAGTATTAGTTTGCAATACACTACTGCAGGCTCAATGTATTCCTTGGACATATACATTGACGATGAAACTCTGAGATTACATCGGAATTAAATACAAAAGGCACAATGCCGTCTGAAGTAAAAGAATAGAGACTCTTCTTACAGTCGATGCTTTGAACATTCCCTGTGAGACCAATATTAGTTTTCAATACACCACTGAAGGTTCAATGTATTCCTTGGACATACACATTGACGATGAAACACTGAAATTACATCGGAATTAAATACAAATGGCACAAAGCCGCTTTCAGTGCAAGAAGAGTGAGACTTCATAGAGTCTGTGCCTTGTTCCTTTCCTGTGAGACCAGTATTAGTGTCCGATACACTACTGCACGCTCACGGTAATCCTTAGACCTTAGCATTGATGATGAAACACAGAAATTACATCGGAATGAAATTCAAAAGACACAATGCCGCCATAAGAACAAGAATAGAGACTCTTCTTACAGTCGGTGCTTTAAGCATTCCCTGTGAGACCAGTATTAGTTTCCGATACACCACTGCAGGTTCAATGTAATCCTTGGACCTTCACATTGACGATAAAACACAGAGATCGTATCGCAATTACATACAAAAAGCACAATGCCGCCTTAAGTACAAGAATAGAGACTCTTCTTACAGTCGGTGCTTTGACCATTTCCTGTGAGACCAGTATTAGTTTCCGATACACCACTGCAGGTTCAATGTATTCCTTGGACCATCACATTGACGATGAAACACAGATATCGCATCGGAATTAAATACAAAATGCACATAGCCACCTGATGTACAAGAATAGAGACTCTTCTTACAGTCGGTGCTTTCGGCATTCCCTGTGAGACCAGTATTAGTTTCTGATACAGCACTACAGGTTCAATGTATTCTGTGGTCATTAAAATTGACGATGAAACACTGAAATTATCTCGGAATTAAATACAAAAGGCACAATGCCCCCTTAAGTGCAACAAGAGTGAGACTTCTTAGAATCTGTGCTTTGATCCTTTCCTGTGAGACCAGTATTAGTTTCCGGTACACTACTGCTGACTCAATGTATTCCTTGGACCTTCACATTGACGATGAAACACTGAAATTACATCGGAATTAAATACAAAATGCACAATGCCGCTTTAAGTACAAGAATAAAGACTCTTCTTACAGTCGGTGCTTTGAGCATTCCCTGTGAGACCAGTATTAGTTTCCGATACACCACTGCAGGTTCAATGTATTCCTTGGACCTTCTCATTGACGATGAAACACAGAAATCGCAATGGAATTAAATACAAAAGTCACAATGCCGCCTTAAGTACAAGAATAGAGACTCTTCTTACAGTCAGCGCATTGAGCATTCTCTGTGAGACCAGTATTAGTTTCAGATACACCACTGCCGGTTCAATTTATTACTTGGACTTTCACATTGACCATAAAACACAGAAATCGCATCGCAATTACATACAAAAAGCACAATGCCGCCTTAAGTACAAGAATAGAGACTCTTCTTACAGTCGGTGCTTTGAGCATTCCCTGTGAGACCAGTATTAGTTTCTGATACAGCACTACAGGTTCAATCTATTCTGTGGACATTAAAATTGACGATGAAACACTGAAATTATCTCGGAATTAAATACAAAAGGCACAATGCCGCCTTAAGTGCAACAAGGGTGAGACATCTTAGAATCTGTGCTTTGATCCTTTCCTGTGAGACCAGTATTAGTTTCCGGTACACAACTGCTGACTCAATGTATTCCTTGGACCTTCACATTGACGATGAAACACTGAAATTACATCGGAATTAAATACAAAATGCACAATGCCGCTTTAAGTACAAGAATAGAGACTCTTCTTACAGTCGGTGCTTTGAGCATTCCCTGTGAGACCAGTATTAGTTTCCGATACAGCACTGCACGTTCAGTGTATTCTTTGGACCTTCACATTGACAATGAAACACAGAAAATGCATCGGAAATGATTACAAATGGCACAATGCCGCCTTAAGTACAAGAATATAGACTCTTCTTACAGTCGTTGCTTTGAGCATTCCCTGTGAGACCAGTATTAAATTTCCGATACACCACTGTAGGTTCAATGTATTCCTTCGACCATAACATTGAAGATGAAATACAGAAATCGTATCGGAATTAAATACAAAATGCACAATGCCGCTTTAAGTACAAGAATAGAGACTCTTCTTACAGTCGGTGCCTTGAGCATTCCCTGTGAGACCAGTATTAGTTTCCAATACACCACTGCAGGTTCAATGTATTCCTTGGACATACACATTGACGATGAAACACTGAAATTACATCGGAATTAAATGCAAAAGGCACAATGCCGCTTTAAATGCAAGAAGAGTGAGACTTCTTAGAGTCTGTGCTTTGATCCTTTCCTGTGAGACCAGTGTTTGTTTCCGATACACCACTGCAGGTTCAATGTATTCCTTGGACATACACATTGACGATGAAACATATAAATTACATCGGAATTAAATACAAAAGGCACAATGCCGCCGTAAGTACAAGAATAGAGACTCTTCTTACAGTCGGTGCTTTGAGAATTACCTGTGAGACCAGTAATAGTTTCCGATACCCCACTGCAGGTTCAATGTATTCCTTGGTCCTACACATTGACGGTGAAACACAGAAATCTAATCGGAATTAAATTTAAAAGGCACAATGCCGCCTTAAGTACAAGAATAGAGACACTTTTTACAGTTGGTGGTTTGAGCATTCCCTGTGAGACCAGTATTAGTTCCCAATACACCACTGCAGGTTCAATTTCTTCCTTGGACGTAAACATTGACGATGAAACACTGAAATTACATTGGAATTAAATACAAAACGCACAATGCCGCCTTAAGTACAAGAATAGAGACTCTTCGTACAGTCGGTGTTTGAGCATTCCCTGTGAGACCAGTATTAGTTTTCAATACACCACTGCTGGTTCAATGTATTCCTTGGACCTTCACATTTACGATGAAACACAGACATCGCATCCGAATTAAATACAAAAGGCACAATGCCGCGTTAAGTACAAGAATAGAGACTCTTCTTACAGTCGGTGCTTTGAGCATTCCCTGTGAGACCAGTATTAGTTTCCGATACACTACTGCAGGTTCAAGGTAATCCTTGGACCTTCAAATTGAAGATAAAACACAGAAATCGCATCGGAATTAAATACAAAAGGCACAATGCGGCCAATACAAGAATAGAGACTCTTCTTACAGTCGGTGTTTTGAGCATACCCTGTGAGACCAGTATTAGTTTCCAATACACCACTGCAGGTTCAGTGTATTCCTTGGACATACACATTGATGATGAAACACTGAAATTACATCGGAATTAAATACAAAAGGCACAATGCCGCCTTCAGTGCAAGAAGAGTGAGACTTCTTAGAGTCTGTGCTTTGATCTTCTCCTGTGAGACCAGTATTAGTTTCCGATACACTACTGCAGGTTCAAGGTAATCCTTGGACCTTAGCATTGATGATGAAACACAGAAATTACATCGGAATTAAATTCAAAAGGCACAATGCCGCGTTAAGTACAAGAATAGAGACTCTTCTTACAGTCGCTGCTCTGAGCATTCCCTGTGAAACCAGTATTAGTTTCCGATACACCACTGCAGGTTCAATGTATTCCTTGGACCTTCACATTTAGGATGAAACACTGAATTTACATCGGAATTAAATACAATAGGCACAATGCCGCCTTAAGTGCAAGAAGAGTGAGACTTCTTAGGGTCTGTGCTTTGATCCTTTCCTGTGAGACCAGTATTAGTTTCCGATACACTACTGCAGGTTCAAGGTAATCCTTGGACCTTAGCATTGATGATGAAACACAGAAATTACATCGGAATTAAATTCAAAAGGCACAATGCCACCTTAAGTACATGAATAGAGACTCTTCTTACAGTCGGTGCTTTGAGCATTCCCTGTGAGACCAGTATTAGTCTCCGATACACCACTGCAGGTTCAATGTATTCCGTGGACCTTCAAATTGAAGATAAAACACAGAAATCGCATCGGAATTAAATACAAAAGGCACAATGCGGCCTTAAGTACTAGAATAGAGACTCTTCTTACAGTCAGTGCTTTGAGCATTCCCTGTGAGACCAGTATTAGTCTCCGATACACCACTGCAGGTTCAATGTATTTCTTGGACATACACATTGAAGATGAAACACTAAAATTACATCGGAATTAAATACAAAAGGCACAATGCGGCCTTAAGTACAAGAATAGAGACTCTTCTTACAGTCGGTGCTTTGAGCATTCCCTGTGAGTCCATTATTAGTTTCCAATACACCACTGCAGGTTCAGTGTATTCCTTGGACATACATATTAACGATGAAACACATAAATTACATCGGAGTTAAATACAAAAGGCACAACGCCGCCTTAAGTACAAGTATGTAGACTCTTCTTACAGTCGGTGCTTTGAGCATTCCCTGTGAGACCAGTATTAGTTTCCGATACAGCACTGCAGGTTCAATGTATACCTTGCACGTAAACATTGACGATGAAACACTGAGAACACATCGGAATTAAATATAAAAGTCACAATGCCGCCTTAAGTACAAGAATAGAGACACTTCTTACAGTTGGTGCTTTGAGCATTCCCTGTGAGACCAGTATTAGTTTCCAATACACCACTGCAGGTTAATGTCTTCCTTGGACGTAAACATTGACGATGAAACACTGAAATTACATGGGAATTAAATACAAAAGGCACAATGACGCCTTAAGTACAAGAATAGAGACTCTTCTTACAGTCGGTGTTTGAGCATTCCCTGTGAGACCAGTATTAATTTCCGATACACCACTGCAGGTTCAATGTATTCCTTGGTCCTTCACATTGACGATGAAACACAGAAATCTAATCGCAATTAAATTTAAAAGGCACAATGCCGCCTTAAGTACAAGAATAGAGACACTTCTTACAGTCGGTGCTTTGAGCATTCCCTGTGAGACCAGTATTAGTTTGCAATACACCACTGCAGGTTCAATGTATTCCTTGGACAAACACATTGACGATGAAACTCTGAGATTACATCAAAATTAAATACAAAAGGCACTATGCCGTCTGAAGTACAAGAATAGAGACTCTTCTTACAGTCGGTGCTTTGAGCATTCCCTGTGAGACCAGTATTAGTTTCCAATACACCACTGAAGGTTCAATGTATTCCTTGGACATACACATTGACGATGAAACACTGAAATTACATCGGAATGAAATACAAATGGCACAATGCCGCTTTCAGTGCAAGAGGAGTGAGACTTCATAGAGTCTGTGCTTTGTTCCTTTCCTGTGAGACCAGTATTAGTCTCCGATACACAACTGCAGGCTCAAGGTAATCCTTAGACCTTAGCATTGATGATGAAACACAGAAATTACATCGGAATTAAATTCAAAAGACACAATGCCGCCATAAGTACAAGAATAGAGACTCTTCTTACAGTGGGAGCTTTGAGCATTCGCTGTGAGACCAGTATTAGTTTCCGATTCACCACTGCAGGTTCAATGTATTCCTTGGACTTTCACATTTACGATTCAACACGAAATTACATCGGAATTAAATACAAAAGGCTCAATGCCTCCTTAAGTGCATGAAGAGTGAGACTTCTTAGAGTCTGTGCTTTGATCCTTTTCTGTGAGACCAGTATTAGTTTCCGATACACCACTGCACGTTCAGTGTATTCCTTGGACCTTCACATTGACGATGAAACACAGAAATCGGATCGGAATTAAATACAAAAATCACAGTGTTACCTTATGTACAAGAATACAGACTTTTCTTACAGTCGGTGATTTGAGCATTCCCTGTGAGACCAGTTTTAGATTCCGATAGACCACAGCACGTTCAGTGTATTCCTTGGACCATCACATTGACGATGAAACACAGATATCGCATCGGAATTAAATACAAAAGGCACAATGCAACCTTATGTACAAGAATAGAGGCTCTTCTTACAGTCGGTGCTTTCAGCATTCCCTGTGAGACCAGTATTAGTTTCTGATACAGCACTACAGGTTCAATGTATTCTGTGGACATTAAAATTGACGATGAAACACTGAAATTATCTCGGAATTAAATACAAAAGGCACAATGCCGCCTTAAGTGCAACAAGAGTGAGACTTCTTAGAATCTGTGCTTTGATCCTTTCCTGTGAGACCAGTATTAGTTTCCCGTACACTAAGGCTGACTCAATGTATCCCTTGGACCTTCACATTGACGATGAAACACTGAAATTACATCGGATTTAAATACAAAATGCACAATGCCGCTTTAGGTACAAGAATAGAGACTCTTCTTACAGTCGGTGCTTTTAGCATGCCCTGTGAGACCAGTATTAGTTTCCGATACACCACTGCAGGTTCAATGTATTCCTTGGACCTTCACATTTAGGATGAAACACTGAATTTACATCGGAATTAAATACAATAGGCACAATGCCGCCTTAAGTGCAAGAAGAGTGAGACTTCTTAGGGTCTGTGCTTTGATCCTTTAGTGTGAGACCAGTATTAGTTTCCGATACACTACTGCAGGTTCATGGTAATCCTTGGACCTTCACATTGACGATAACACAAAGAAATCGCATCGGAATTATATACAAAACGTACAATGCCACCTTAAGTACAAGAATAGAGACTCTTCTTACATTCGGTGCTATGAGCATTCCCTGTGAGACCAGTATTAGTCTCCGATACACCACTGCAGGTTCAATGTATTCCGTGGACCTTCAAATTGATGATAAAACACAGAAATCGCATCGGAATTAAATACAAAAGGCACAATGCGGCCTTAAGTACAAGATTAGAGACTCTTCTTACAGTCGGTGCTTTGAGCATTCCCTGTGAGACCAGTATTAGTCTCTGATACACCACTGCAGGTTCAATGTATTCCTTGGACATACACATTGAAGATGAAACACTGAAATTACATCGGAATTAAATACAAAAGGCACAATGCGGCCTTAAGTACAAGAGTAGAGACTCTTCTTACAGTCGGTGCTTTGAGCATTCCCTGTGAGTCCAGTATTAGTTTCCAATACACCACTGCAGGTTCAGTGTATTCCTTGGACATACATATTAACGATGAAACACATAAATTACATCGGAATTAAATACAAAAGGCACAACGCCGCCTTAAGTACAAGAATGTAGACTCTTCTTACAGTCGGTGCTTTGAGCATTCCCTGTGAGACCAGTATTTGTTTCCGATACAGCACTGCAGGTTCAATGTATACCTTGCACGTAAACATTGACGATGAAACACTGAGAACACATCGGAATTAAATATAAAAGTCACAATGCCGCCTTAAGTACAAGAATAGAGACACTTCTTACAGTTGGTGCTTTGAGCATTCCCTGTGAGACCAGTATTAGTTTCCAATACACCACTGCAGGTTAATGTCTTCCTTGGACGTAAACATTGACGATGAAACACTGAAATTACATGGGAATTAAATACAAAAGGCACATTGCCGCCTTAAGTACAAGAATAGAGACTCTTCTTACAGTCGGTGTTTGAGCATTCCCTGTGAGGCCAGTATTAATTTCCGATACACCACTGCAGGTTCAATGTATTCCTTGGACATACACATTGACGATGAAACTCTGAGATTACATCGGAATTAAATACAAAATTCACAATGCCGTCTGAAGTACAAGAATAGAAACTCTTCTTACAGTCGGTGCTTTGAGCTTTCCCTGTGAGACCAGTATTAGTTTCCAATACACCACTGAAGGTTCAATGTATTCCTTGGTCATACACATTGACGATGAAACACTGAAATTACATCGGAATTAAATACAAATGGCACAATGCCGCTTTCAGTGCAAGAAGAGTGAGACTTCATAGAGTCCGTGCTTTGATCCTTTCCTGTGAGACCAGTATTAGTTTCCGATACACTACTGCAGGTTCAAGGTAATCCTTGGACCTTCACATTGACGATAACACAAAGAAATCGCATCGGAATTATATACAAAACGCACAATGCCACCTTAAGTACAAGAATAGAGACTTTCCTTACCGTCGGTGCTTTGAGCATTCCCTGTGAGACCAGTATTAGTCTCCGATACACCACTGCAGGTTCAATGTATTCCGTGGACCTTCAAAATGAAGATAAAACACAGAAATCGCATCGGAATTAAATACAAAAGGCACAATGCGGCCTTAAGTACAAGAATAGAGACTCTTCTTACAGTCGGTGCTTTGATCATTCTGTGTGAGACCAGTATTAGTCACCGATACACAAATGCAGGTTCAATGTATTCCTTGGACATACACGTTGAAGATGAAACACTGAAATTACATCGGAATTAAATACAATAGGCACAATGCAGCCTTAAGTACAAGAATAGAGACTCTTCTTACAGTCGGTGTTTGAGCATTCCCTGTGAGACCAGTATTAGTTTCCAATACACCACTGCTGGTTCAATGTATTCCTTGGACCTTCACATTTACGATGGAACACAGAAATCGCATCCGAATTAAATACAAAAGGCACAATGCCGCGTTAAGTACAAGAATAGAGACTCTTCTTACAGTCGGTGCTTTGAGCATTCCCTGTGTGACCAGTATTAGTTTCCGATACACTACTGCAGGTTCAAGGTAATCCTTGGACCTTCAAATTGAAGATAAAACACAGAAATCGCATCGGAATTAAATACAAAAGGCACAATGCGGCCTTAAGTACAAGAATAGAGACTCTTCTTACAGTCGGTGGTTTGAGCATTCCCTGTGAGACCAGTATTAGTTTCCAATATACCACTGCAGGTTCAATGTATTCCTTGGACATACACATTGATGATGAAACACTGAAATTACATCGGAATTAAATACAAAAGGCACAATGCCGCTTTCAGTGCAAGAAGAGTGAGACTTCTCAGAGTCTGTGCTTTGATCTTTTATTGTGAGACCAGTATTAGTTTCCGATACACTACTGCAGGTTCAAGGTTATCCTTGGACCTTAGCATTGAAGATGAAACACAGAAATTACATCAGAATTAAATTCAAAAGGCACAATGCCGCCTTAAGTACAAGAATAGAGACTCTTCTTACAGTCGG
This sequence comes from Schistocerca serialis cubense, assembly GCF_023864345.2. Taxonomy (NCBI): domain Eukaryota; kingdom Metazoa; phylum Arthropoda; class Insecta; order Orthoptera; family Acrididae; genus Schistocerca; species Schistocerca serialis. The sequence continues at coordinate 34,317,376 of NC_064643.1, read as the reverse complement.
TGCTTTGAGCATTCCCTGTGAAACCAGTATTAGTTTCCGATACACCACTGCAGGTTCAATGTAATCCTTGGACCTTCACATTTACGATGAAACACTGAATTTACGTCGGAATTAAATACAAAAGGCACAATGCCGCCTTAAGTACAAGAATGTAGACTCTTCTTACAGTCGGTGCTTTGAGCATTCCCTGTGTGACCAGTATTAGTTTCCGATACCCCACTGCAGGTTCAATGTATTCCTTGGTCCTTCACATTGACGATGAAACACAGAAATCTAATCGGAATTAAATTTAAAATGCACAATGCCGCCTTAAGTACAAGAATAGAGACACTTCTTACAGTCGGTGCTTTGTGCATTCCCTGTGAGACCAGTATTAGTTTGCAATACACCACTGCAGGTTCAATGTATTCCTTGGACATACACATTGACGATGAAACTCTGAGATTACATCGGAATTAAATACAAAAGGCACAATGCCGTCTGAAGTAAAAGAATAGAGACTCTTCTTACAGTCGGTGCTTTGAGCACTCCCTGTGAGACCAGTATTAGTTTCCAATACACCACTGAAGGTTCAATGTATTCCTTGGACATACACATTGACGATGAAACACTGAAATTACATCGGAATTAAATACAAAAGGCACAATGCCGCCGTAAGTACACGAATAGAGACTCTTCTTACAGTCGGTGCTTTGAGAATTACCTGTGAGACCAGTATTAGTTTCCGATACCCCACTGCAGGTTCAATGTATTCCTTGGTCCTACACATTGACGATGAAACACAGAAATCTAATCGGAATTAAATTTAAAAGGCACGATGCCGCCTTAAGTACAAGAATAGAGACACTTCTTACAGTTGGTGCTTTGAGCATTCCCTGTGAGACCAGTATTAGTTTCCAATACACCACTGCAGGTTCAATGTCTTCCTTGGACGTAAACATTGACGATGAAACACTGAAATTACATGGGAATTAAATACAAAACGCACAATGCCGCCTTAAGTACAAGAACAGAGACTCTTCTTACAGTCGGTGTTTGAGCATTCCCTGTGAGACCAGTATTAGTTTCCAATACACCACTGCTGGTGCAATGTATTCCTTGGACCTTCACATTTACGATGAAACACAGACATCGCATCCGAATTAAATACAAAAGGCACAATGCCGCGTTAAGTACAAGAATAGAGACTCTTCTTACAGTCGGTGCTTTGAGCATTCCCTGTGAAACCAGTATTAGTTTCCGATTCACAACTGGAGGTTCAATGTATTCCTTGGACCTTCACATTTAGGATGAAACACTGAGTTTACATCGGAATTAAATACAATAGGCACAATGCCGCCTTAAGTGCAAGAAGAGTGAGACTTCTTAGGGTCTGTGCTTTGATCCTTTCCTGTGAGACCAGTATTAGTTTCCGATACACTACTGCAGGTTCAAGGTAATCCTTGGACCTTCACATTGACGATAACACAAAGAAATCGCATCGGAATTATATACAAAACGCACAATGCCACCTTAAGTACAAGAATAGAGACTCTTCTTACAGTCGGTGCTTTGAGCATTCCCTGTGAGACCAGTATTAGTCTCCGATACACCACTGCAGGTTCAATGTATTCCGTGGACCTTCAAATTGAAGATAAAACACAGAAATCGCATCGGAATTAAATACAAAAGGCACAATGCGGTCTTAAGTACAAGAATAGAGATTCTTCTTACAGTCGGTGCTTTGAGCATTCCCTGTGAGTCCAGTATTAGTTTCCAATACACCACTGCAAGTTCAGTGTATTCCTTGGACATACATATTAACGATGAAACACATAAATTACATCGGAATTAAATACAATAGGCACAACGCCGCCTTAAGTACAAGAATGTAGACTCTTCTTACAGTCGGTGCTTTGAGCATTCCCTGTGAGACCAGTATTAGTTTCCGATACAGCACTGCTGGTTCAATGTATACCTTGCACGTAAACATTGACGATGAAACACTGAGAACACATCGGAATTAAATATAAAAGTCACAATGCCGCCTTAAGTACAAGAATAGAGACACTTCTTACAGTTGGTGCTTTGAGCATTCCCTGTGAGACCAGTATTAGTTTCCAATACACCACTTCAGGTCAATGTCTTCTTCGGAAGTAAACATTGACGATGAAACACTGAAATTACATGGGAATTAAATACAAAAGGCACAATGACGCCTTAAGTACAAGAATAGAGACTCTTCTTACAGTCGGTGTTTGAGCATTCCCTGTGAGACCAGTATTAATTTCCGATACACCACTGCAGGTTCAATGTATTCCTTGGTCCTTCACATTGACGATGAAACACAGAAATCTAATCGGAATTAAATTTAAAAGGCACAATGCCGCCTTAAGTACAAGAATAGAGACACTTCTTACAGTCGGTGCTTTGAGCATTCCCTGTGAGACCAGTATTAGTTTGCAATACACCACTGCAGGTTCAATGTATTCCTTGGACATACACATTGCCGATGAAACTCTGAGATTACTTCAAAATTAAATACAAAAGGCACAATGCCGTCTGAAGTACAAGAATAGAGACTCTTCTTACAGTCGGTGCTTTCAGCATTCCCTGTGAGACCAGTATTAGTTTCCAATACACCACTGAAGGTTCAATGTATTCCTTGGACATACTCAATGACGATGAAACACTGAAATTACATCGGAATTAAATACAAATGGCACAATGCCGCTTTCAGTGCAAGAAGAGTGAGACTTCATAGAGTCTGTGCTTTGTTCCTTTCCTGTGAGACCAGTATTAGTGTCCGATACACTACTGCAGGCTCAAGGTAATCCTTAGACCTTAGCATTGATGATGAAACACAGAAATTACATCGGAATTAAATTCAAAAGACACAATGCCGCCATAAGTACAAGAATAGAGACTCTTCTTACAGTGGGAGCTTTGAGCATTCCCTGTGAGACCAGTATTAGTTTCCGATACACCACTGCAGGTTCAATGTATTCCTTGGACTTTCACATTTACGATTCAACACTGAAATTACATCGGAATTAAATACAAAAGGCACAATGCCGCCTTAAGTGCAAGAGGAATGAGGCTTCTGAGAGTCTGGGCTTTGATCCTTTCCTGTGAGACCAGTATTATTTTACGATACACGACTGCAGGTTCAATGTATTCCTCGGATCTTCACATTGACATGAAACACAGAAATCGCATCGGAATTAAATACAAAAGGCACAATGCCGCATTAAGTACAAGAATAGAGACTCTTCTTACAGTCGGTGCTTTGAGCATTCCCTGTGAACCAGTATTAGTTTCCGATACACCACTTCAGGTTCAATGAAGTCCTTTGACCTTCACATTGACGATGAAACACAGAAATCGGATCGGAATTAAATACAAAAGGCACAATGCCGCCTTAAGTACAAGAATAGAGACTCTTCTTACAGTCTGTGCTTTGATCCTTTCCTGTGAGACCAGTATTAGTTTCCGATACACCACTGCAGGTTCGATGTATTCCATTGACCCTCACATTGACGATGAAACACAGAAATCGCTTCGGAATTAAATACAAACGGCACAATGCCGCCATAAGTACAAGAATAGGGACTCTTCTTACAGTCTGTGCTTTGATCCTCTCCTGTGAGACCAGTATTAGTTTCCAATACACCACTGCAGGTTCAATGTATTCCTTGGACCTTCAAATTGAAGATAAAACACAGAAATCGCATCGGAATTAAATACAAAAGGCACAATGCCGCCTTAAGTACAAGCATAGAGATTCTTCTTACAGTCGGTGCTTTGAGCATTCCCTGTGAGACCAGTATTAGTTTCCGATACACCAGTGCAGGTTCAATGTATTTCTTGGACATACACTTTGACGATGAAACACTGAAATTACATCGCAATTTAATAAAAAAGGCACCAAGGCTCCTTAAGTGCGAGAAGAGTGAGACTTCTTAGAGTCTGTGCTATGATCCTTTCCTGTGAGACCAGTATTAGTGTCCGATACACCACTGCAGGTTCAATGTAGTCCTTTGACCTTCACATTGACGATGAAACACAGAAATCGGATCTGAATTAGATACAAAAGGCACAATGCCGCCTTAAGTACAAGAATAGACACTCTTCTTACAGTCTGTGCTTTGATCCTTTCCTGTGAGACCAGTATTAGTTTCCGATACACCACTGCAGGTTCAATGTATTCCTTGGACGTAAACATTGACGATGAAACACACAAATCGCATCGGAATTAAATAGAAAAGGCACAATGCCGCCTTACGAACACGAATAGAGACTCTTCTTACAGTCTGTGGTTTGATTCTTTCCTGTGAGACCAGTATTAGTTTCCGATACACCACTTCAGGTTCAATGAAGTCCTTTGACCTTCATATTGACGATGATACACAGACATCGGATCGGAATTAAATACAAAAGCCACAATTCCGCCTTAAGTACAAGAATAGACACTCTTCTTACAGTCTGTGCTTTGATCCTTTTTCTGTGAGACCAGTCTTAGTTTCCGATACACCACTGCAGGTTCAATGTATTCCATTGACCCTCACATTGACGATGAAACACAGAAATCTCATCGGAATTAAATACAAAAGGCACAATGCCGCCTTAAGTACAAGAATAGAGATTCTTCTTACAGTCTGTGCTTTGATCCTTTCCTGTGAGACCAGTATTAGTTTCTGATACGCCACTGCAGATTCAATGTATTCCTTGGACCATCACATTCAAGATGAAACACAGATATCGAATCGGAATTAAATACAAAAGGCACAATGCCGCCTTAAGTACAAGAATAGAGACACTTCTTGCAGTCTGTGCTTTGATCCTTTCCTGTCACACCATTATTAGTTTCCGATACACCACTGCAGGTTCAATGTATTCCTTGGACATACACATTGTCAATGAAACACTGAAGTTACATCGGAATTAAATACAAAAGGCCAAATGCCGTCTGTAGTACAAGAATAGAGACTCTTCTTACAGTCGGTGCTTTGAGCATTCCCTGTGAGACCAGTATTAGTTTCCAATACACCACTGAAGTTTCAATGTATTCCTTGGACATACACATTGACGATGAAACACTGAAATTACATCGGAATTAAATACAAATGGCACAATGCCGCTTTCAGTGCAAGAAGAGTGAGACTTCATAGAGTCTGTGCTTTGTTCCTTTCCTGTGAGACCAGTATTAGTGTCCGATACACTACTGCAGGCTCAAGGTAATCCTTAGACCTTAGCATTGATGATGAAACACAGAAATTACATCGGAATTAAATTCAAAAGACACAATGCCGCCATAAGTACAAGAATAGAGACTCTTCTTACAGTCGGAGCTTTGAGCATTCCCTGTGAGACCAGTATTAGTTTCCGATACACCACTGCAGGTTCAATGTATTCCTTGGACTTTCACATTTACGATTCAACACTGAAATTACATCGGAATTAAATACAAAAGGCACAATGCCTCCTTAAGTGCATGAAGAGTGAGACTTCTTAGAGTCTGTGCTTTGATCCTTTTCTGTGAGACCAGTATTAGTTTCCGATACACCACTGCACGTTCAATGTATTCCTTGGACCTTCACATTGACGATGAAACACAGAAATCGGATCGGAATTAAATACAAAAATCACAGTGTCACCTTATGTACAAGAATACAGACTTTTCTTACAGTCGGTGATTTCAGCATTCCCTGTGAGACCAGTTTTAGATTCCGATACACCACTGCAGCTTCAATGTATTCCTTGGACCATCACATTGACGATGAAACACAGATATCGCATCGGAATTAAATACAAAAGGCACAATGCAACCTTATGTACAAGAATAGAGACTCTTCTTACAGTTGGTGCTTTCAGCATTCCCTGTGAGACCAGTATTAGTTTCTGATACAGCACTACAGGTTCAATGTATTCTTTGGACATTAAAATTGACGATGAAACACTGAAATTATCTCGGAATTAAATACAAAAGGCACAATGCCGCCTTAAGTGCAACAAGAGTGAGACTTCTTAGAATCTGTGCTTTGATCCTTTCCTGTGAGACCAGTATTAGTTTCCCGTACACTACGGCTGACTCAATGTATTCCTTGGACCTTCACATTGACGATGAAACACTGAAATTACATCGGATTTAAATACAAAATGCACAAAGCCGCTTTAAGTACAAGAATAGAGACTCTTCTTACAGTCGGTGCTTTGAGCATGCCCTGTGAGACCAGTATTAGTTTCCGATACACCACTGCAGGTTCAATGTATTCCTTGGACCTTCACATTGACGAAGAAACACAGAAATCGCAACGGAATTAAATACAAAAGTCACAATGCCGCCTTAAGTACAAGAATAGAGACTCTTCTTACAGTCAGTGCATTGAGCATTCCCTGTGAGACCAGTATTAGTTTCAGATACACCACTACCGGTTCAATTTATTACTTGGACTTTCACATTGACCATAAAACACAGAAATCGCATCGCCATTACTTACAAAAAGCACAATCCCGCCTTAAGTACAAGAATAGAGACTCTTCTTACAGTCGGTGCTTTGAGCATTCCCTGTGAGACCAGTATTAGTTTCCGATACAGCACTGCACGTTCAGTGTATTCTTTGGACCTTCACATTGACAATGAAACACCGAAAATGCATCGGAATTGAATACAAAAGGCACAATGCCGCCTTAAGTACAAGAATATAGACTCTTCTTACAGTCGTTGCTTTGAGCATTCCCTGTGAGACCAGTATTAAATTTCCGATACACCACTGTAGGTTCAATGTATTCCTTCGACCATAACATTTAAGATGAAACACAGAAATCGCATCGGAATTAAATACAAAAGGCACAATGCCACCTTAAGTACAAGAATAGAGGCTCTTCTTTCAGTCGGAGCTTTCAGCATTCCCTGTGAGACCAATATTAGTTTCCGATACACCACTGTAGGTTCAATGTATTCCTTCGACCATAACATTTAAGATGAAACAGAGAAATCGCATCGGAATTAAATACAAAAGGCACAATGCCGCCTTAAGTACAAGAATAGACACTCTTCTTTCAGTCGGAGCTTACATCATTCCCTGTGAGACCAATATTAGTTTCCGATACACCACTGCAGGTTCAATGTATTCCTTGGACCTTCACATTGACGATTAAACACAGAAATCTAATCGGAATTAAATACAAAAGGCACAATGCCGCCTTAAGTACAAGAATAGAGACACTTCTTACAGTCGGTGCTTTAAGAATTCCCTGTGAGACCAGTATTAGTTTCCAATACACCACTACAGGTTCAATGTAGTCCTTGGACCTACACATTGACGATGAAACACTGAGATTACATCGGAATTAATTACAAAAGGCACAATGCCGCCTGAAGTACAAGCATAGAGATTCTTCTTACAGTCGGTGCTTTGATCCTTCCCTGTGAGACCAGTATTAGTTTCCGATACACCACTGCAGGTCCAATGTATTCCTTGGACGTAAACATTGACGATGAAACACACAAATCGCATCGGAATTAAATAGAAAAGGCACAATGCCGCCTTACGAACACGAATAGAGACTCTTCTTACAGTCTGTGGTTTGATTCCTTCCTGTGAGACCAGTATTAGTTTCCGATACACCACTTCAGGTTCAATGAAGTCCTTTGACCTTCACATTGACGATGAAACACAGAAATCGGATCGGAATTAAATACAAAAGGCACAATGCCGCCTTAAGTACAGGAATAGAGACTCTTCTTACAGTCTGTGCTTTGATCCTTTCCTGTGAGACCAGTATTAGTTTCCGATACACCACTGCAGGTTCGATGTATTCCATTGACCCTCACATTGACGATGAAACACAGAAATCGCTTCGGAATTAAATACAAACGGCACAATGCCGCCATAAGTACAAGAATAGGGACTCTTCTTACAGTCTGTGCTTTGATCCTTTCCTGTGAGACCAGTATTAGTTTCCAATACACCACTGCAGGTTCAATGTATTCCTTGGACCTTCAAATTGAAGATAAAACACAGAAATCGCATCGGAATTAAATACAAAAGGCACAATGCCGCCTTAAGTACAAGCATAGAGATTCTTCTTACAGTCGGTGCTTTGAGCATTCCCTGTGAGACCAGTATTAGTTTCCGATACACCAGTGCAGGTTCAATGTATTTCTTGGACATACACTTTGACGATGAAACACTGAAATTACATTGCAATTTAATAAAAAAGGCACCATGCCTCCTTAAGTGCGAGAAGAGTGAGACTTCTTAGAGTCTGTGCTATGATCCTTTCCTGTGAGACCAGTATTAGTGTCCGATACACCACTGCAGGTTCAATGTAGTCCTTTGACCTTCACATTGACGATGAAACACAGAAATCGGATCGGAAATAGATACAAAAGGCACAATGCCGCCTTAAGTACAAGAATAGACACTCTTCTTACAGTCTGTGCTTTGATCCTTTCCTGTGAGACCAGTATTAGTTTCCGATACATCACTGCAGGTTCAATGTATTCCTTGGACGTAAACATTGACGATGAAACACACAAATCGCATCGGAATTAAATAGAAAAGGCACAATGCCGCCTTACGAACACGAATAGAGACTGTTCTTACAGTCTGTGGTTTGATTCTTTCCTGTGAGACCAGTATTAGTTTCCGATACACCACTTCAGGTTCAATGAAGTCCTTTGACCTTCATATTGACGATGATACACAGACATCGGATCGGAATTAAATACAAAAGCCACAATTCCGCCTTAAGTACAAGAATAGACACACTTCTCACAGTCTGTGCTTTGATCCTTTCCTGTGAGACCAGTATTAGTTTCCGATACACCACTGCAGGTTCAATGTATTCCATTGACCCTCACATTGACGATGAAACACAGAAATCTCATCGGAATTAAATACAAAAGGCACAATGCCGCCTTAAGTACAAGAATTGAGATTCTTCTTACAGTCTGTGCTTTGATCCTTTCCTGTGAGACCAGTATTAGTTTCTGATACGCCACTGCAGATTCAATGTATTCCTTGGACCATCACATTCACGATGAAACACAGATATCGAATCGGAATTAAATACAAAAGGCACAATGCCGCCTTAAGTACAAGAATAGAGACACTTCTTGCAGTCTGTGCTTTGATCCTTTCCTGTCAGACCATTATTAGTTTCCGATACACCACTGCAGGTTCAATGTATTCCTTGGACATACACATTGTCAATGAAACACTGAAGTTACATCGGAATTAAATACAAAAGGCCAAATGCCGCCTTAAGTGCGAGAGGAATGAGGCTTCTTAGAGTCTGGGCTTTGATCCTTTCCTCTGAGACCAGTATTAGTTTCCGATACACCACTGCAGGTTCAATGTATTCCTTAGACCTTCACATTGACGATGAAACACAGAAATCGCTTCGGAATTAAATACAAAAGGCACAATGCCGCCTTAAGTACAAGAAAAGAGACCCTGCTTACAGTCGGTGCTTTGAGCATTCCCTGTGAGACCAGTATTAGTTTCCGATACACCATCGCAGGTTCAATGTATCCCTTGGACATACACATTGTCGATGAAACACCGAAATTACATCGGAATAAAATACAAAAGGCACAATGCCACCTTAAGTACAAGAATGGAGACTCTTCTTACAGTCTGTGCTTTGATCATTACCTGTGAGACCAGTATTAGTTTCCGATACACCACGGCAGGTTCAATGTAATCCTTTGACCTTCACATTGAAGATGAAACTCAGATTTCGAATCGGAATTAAATACAAAAGGCACAATGCCGCCTTAAGTGCAAGAATAGAGACTCTTCTTACAGTCTGTGCTTTGATCCTCTCCTGTGAGACCAGTATTAGTTTCCGATACACCACTGCAGGTTCAATGTATTCCTTGGACATTCACATTGTCGATGAAACACTGAATTTACATCGGAGTTAAATACAAAAGGCACAATGCCGCCTTTAGTGCAAGAGGAATGAGGCTTCTTAGAGTCTGGGCTTTGATCCTTTCCTGTGAGACCAGTATTAGTTTCCGATACACCACTGCAGGTTCAATGTATTCCTTGGACATACACATTGTCGATGAAACACCGAAATTACATCGGAATAAAATACAAAAGGCACAATGCCGCCTTAAGTGCAAGAGGAATGAGGCTTCTTAGAGTCTGGGCTTTGATCCTTTCCTGTGAGACCAGTATTATTTTCCGATACACGACTAAAGGTTCAATGTATTCCTTGGACCTTGACATTGACGATGAAACACAGAAATCGCGTCGGAATTAAATACAAATGGCACAATGCCGCCTTAAGTACAAGAATAGAGAAACTTCTTACAGTCGATGCTTTGAGCATTCCCTGTGAGACCAGTATTAGTTTCCGATACACCACCGCGGGTTCAATGTATTCCTTTGACCTTCACATGACGATGACACACAGAAATCGCATCGGAATAAATACAAAAGACACAGTGCCGCCTTAGGTACGAGAATGTAGACTCTTCATACAGTCAGTGCTTTGAGAATTCCCTGTTAGACCAGTATTTGTTTCCGATACAACACTGCAGGTTCAATGTATTCCTTGGACATACACATGGACGATGAAACACTGAAATTACATCGGAATTAAATACAAAAGGCACAATGCCGCACTTAAGTGCAAGTAGAGAGAGACTTCTTAGAGTCTGTGCTTTGATCCTTTCCTGTGAGACCAGTATTAGTTTCCGATGCACCACTGCAGGTTCAATGTATTCCTTGGACCATCACATTGACGATGAAAGACAGAAATCGCATTGGAATCAAATACAAAACGCACAACGCCGCCTTATGTACAAGAATAGAGACTCATCTTACAGTCGGTGTTTTGAGCATACCCTGTGAGACCAGTATTAGTTTCCGATACACCCCTGCAGGTTCAATGTATTCCTTGGACATAGACATTGACGATGAAACATTGTATTTACATCGGAATTAAATACAAAAGGCACAATGCCGCCATAAGTGTAAGAAGAGTGAGACTTCTTATAGTCTGTGTTTGATCCTTTTCTGTGAGACCAATATTAGTTTCCGATACACTACTGCAAGTTCAATGCAATCCTTGGACCTTCACATTGACGATGAAACACAGAAATCGCATCGGAATTAAAAACAAAAGGAACAACGCAGCCTTAAGTACTAGAATAGAGACTCTTTTTACAGTCTGTGACTTGAACACTCCCTGTGAGACCAGTATTAGTTACCGATACACCACTGCAGGCTCTATGTATTCCTTGGACCATCACATTGGCGATGAAACACAGAAATTACATCGGAATTAAATACAAAAGGCACAAAGCCGCCTTAAGTGCAAGAAGAGTGAGCCTTCTTAGAGTCTGTGCTTTATCCTTTCCTGTGAGCCCAGTATTAGTTTCCGATACACCACTGCTGGTTCATTGTATTACTTGGACCTTCACATTGACGATGAAACACAGAAATCGCATCGGAATGAAATACAATAGGCACAATGCCACCATAGGTACAAGAATAGAGACTCTTCTCACAGTCGGTGCTTTGAGCATTCCCTGTGAGACCAGTATTAGTTTCCGATACACCACTGCAGGTTCGAAGTATTCCTTGGACCTTCACGTTTACGATGAAACACAGAAATCGCATCGGAATTAAATTCAAAACGCACAATGCCGCCTTAAGTACAAGAATAGAGATTCTTCTTACAGTCGGTGCTTTGAGCATTCCCTGTGAGACCAGTATTAGTTTCCAATACAGCACTGCATGTTCAATGTATTCCTTGGACGTAAACATTGACGATGAAACACTGAAATTACATCGGAATTAAATACAAAAGGCGCAATGCCGCCTTAAGTACAAGAATAGAGACTCTTCTTACTGTCGGTGCTTTGAGCATTCCCTGTGAGACCAGTATTTGTTTCCGATACACTATTGCAGGTTCAATGCTTTCCTTGGACCTTCATATTGACGATGAAACACTGAAATACCATAGGAATTAAATACAAGAGGCACAATGCCGCCATAAGTACAAGCATAGAGATTCTTCTTATAGTCGGTGCTTTGAGCATTCCCTGTGAGACCAGTATTAGTTTCCGATACACCACTGCAGGTTCAATGTATTTCGTGGACATACACATTGACGATGAAACACTGAAATTACATCGGAATTAAATAAAAAAGGCACAATGCCGCCTTAAGTGCAAGAAGAGTGAGACTTCTTAGAGTTTGTGCTTTGATCCTTTCCTGTGAGACCAGTATTAGTTTCCGATACACCACTGCAGGTTCAATGTATTCCTTTGAACTTCACATAGACGATGAAACACAGAAGTCGTATCGGAATTTAATACAAACGGCACAATGCCGCCTTAAGTACAAGAATAGAGACTCTTCCTACAGTCGGTTATTTGAGCATTCCCCTTGAGACCAGTATTAGTTTCCGATACACCACTGCAGGTTCAATGTATTCCTTGGACCTTCACATTGACGATGAATCACAGAAATCGCATCGGAATTAAATACAAAAGACACAATGCCGCCATAAGTACAAGAAATGCGACTCTTCTTACAGTCTGTGTTTTGATCCTTTCCTGTGAGACCAGTATTAGTTTCCGATACACCACTGCAGGTTCAATGTATTCCTTTGACCTTTACATTGACGATGAAACACAGAAATCGCATCGGAATTAAATACAAAAATTACAATGCCGCCTTAAGTACAAGAATAGAGACTCTTCCTACAGTCTGTGATTTGATCCCTTCCTGTGAGACCAGTATTAGTTTCCGATACACCGCTGCAGGTTCAGTGTATTCGTTTGACCTTCACATTGTCGATGAAACACAGAAATCGCATCGGAAGTAAATACAAATGGCACCATGCCGCCTTAGGTACAAGAATAGAGACTCTTCTTACAGTCGGTGCTTTGATCCTTTCCTGTGAGAAAAGTATTAGTTTCCGATACACCACTGCATTTTCAATGTATTCCTTGGACGTAAACATTGACGATGAAACACACAAATCGCATCGGATTTGAATACAAAAGGCACTATGCAGCTTTAAGTACAAGAATAGAGACTCTTCTTACAGTCTGTGCTTTGATCCTTTCCTGTGAGACCAGTATTAGTTTCCGATACAACACTGCAGGTTCAATGTATTCCATTGACCCTCACATTGACGATGAAACACAGAAATCGCATCGGAATTAAATACAACAGGCACAATAACGCCTTAAGTACAAGAATAGAGACCCTTCTTACAGTCTGTGCTTTGATCCTTTCCTGTGGGACCAGTATTAGTTTCCGATACACCACTGCAGGTTCAATGTATTCCTTCGACCTTCACATTCACGATGAAACACAGAAATCGCATCGGAATTAAATACAAAAGTCACAATGCCGCCTTAAGTACAAGAATAGTGACACTTCTTAGAGTCTGTGATTTGATCCTTTCCTGTGAGACCAGTATTAGTTTCCGATACACCACTGCAGGTTCAATGCATTCCTTGGACATACACATTGACGATGAAACACTGATATTACATCGGAATTGAATACAAAAGCCACAATGCCGCCTTAAGTGCAAGATGAGTGAGACTTCTTAGAGTCTGTGCTTTGATCCTTTCCTGTGAGACCAGTATTAGTTTCCGATACACCACTGCAGGTTCAATGTATTCCATTGACCCTCACATTAACGATGACACACAGAAATCGCATCGGAATTAAATACAAAAGGCAAAATGCCGCCTTAGGTACAAGAATGTAGCCTCTTCATACAGTCGGTGCTTTGAGAATTGCCTGTTAGACCAGTATTAGTTTCCGATACAACACTGCAGGTTCAATGTATTCCTTGGACCTTTACATTCACGATGAAACACAGAAATCGTATCGGAATTAAATACAAAAGGCACAATGCCGCCTTAAGTACAAGAATAGAGACACTTCCTACAGTCTGTGCTTTGATCCTTTCCTGTGGGACCAGTATTAGTTTCCGAAACACCACTGCAGGTTCAATGTATTCCTTGGACATACACATTGTCAATCAGACACTGAAATTACATCAGAAGTAAATACAAAAGGCACAATGCCGCCTTAAGTACATGTATAGAGACTCTTCTTACAGTCGGTGCTTTGAGCATTCCCTGTGAGACCAGTATTAGTTTCCGATACACCACTGCTGGTTCAATGTAATACTTCGACATTCACATTGACGATGAAACACAGAAACCGCATCGAAATTAAATACAAAATGCACAATGCAACCTTAAGTACAAGAATAGGGACTCTTCTTACAGTCTGAGCTTTGATCCTTTCCTGTGAGACCAGTATTAGTTTCCTGATACACCACTGCAGGTTCAATGTATTCCTTAAACATACACATTGTCGATGAAACACTGAAATTACATCGGAATTAAACACAAAAGGCACAATGCCGCCTTAAGTGCAAGAAGAATGAGGCTTCTTAGAGTCTGGGCTTTGATCCTTTCCTGTGAGACCAGTATTATTTTCCGATACACCACTGCAGGTTCAATGTATTCCTTGGACCTTCACATTGACGATGAAACACAGAAATCCCATCGGAATTAAATACAAGTGGCACAATGCCGCCTTAAGTAGAAGAATAGTGACACTGCTTACAGTCGATGCTTTGAGCAATCCCTGTGAGACCAGTATTAGTTTCCGATACACCACTGCAGGTTCAAAGTATTCCCTTGACCTTCACATTGACGATGACACACAGAAATCGCATCGGAATAAAATACAAAAGGCACAATGCCGCGTTAGGTTCAAGAATGTAGACTCTTCATGCAATCGCTGCTTTGAGAGTTCCCTGTTAGACCAGTATTAGTTTCCGATATAACACTGGAGGTTCAATGTATTCATTGGACATACACATGGACGAAGAAACACTGAAATTACATCGGAATAAAATACAAAAGGCACAATGCCGCCTTAAGTGCAAGAAGAGAGAGACTTCATCAAGTCTGTGCTTTGATCCTATCCTGTGAGACCAGTATTAGTTTCCGACACACCACTGCTGGTTCAATGTATTCCTTAGATCTTCACATTGACAATGAAACACAGAAATCACAACGGAATTAAATGCAAAAGGCTCAATGCCGGCTTAAATACAAGAATAGAGATTCGTTTAACAGTCGGTGCTTTGAGCATTCCCTGTGAGACCAGTATTAGTTTCCGATACACCACTGCAGGTTCAATGTATTCCTTTGACCTTCACATTGACGATGAAACACAGAAATCGCATCGGAATTAAATACAAAAGGCACAATGCCGCCTTAAGTACAAGAATAGAGACTCTTCTTACAGTCTGTGCTTTGATACTTTCCTGTGATACCAGTATTAGTTTCCGATACACCACTGCTGGTTCAATGTATTCCATTGACCCTCACATTGACGATGAAACACAGAAATCGCATCGGAATTAAATACAAACGGCACAATGCAACCTTAAGTACAAGAATAGAGACTCTCCTTACAGTCTGTGCTTTGATCCTTTCCTGTGAGACCAGTATTAGTTTCCGATACACCACTGCAGGTTAATGTATCCCTTGGACATACACATTGTAGATGAAACACTGAAATTACATCGGAATTAAATACAAAAGGCACATTGACGCGTTAAGTGCAAGAGGAATGAGGCTTCTTAGAGTCTGGGCTTTGATCCTTCCCTGTGAGACCAGTATTATTTTCCGATACACCACTGCAGGTTCAATGTATTCCTTGGACCTTCACATTGTCGATGAAACACTGAAATTACATCGGAATTAAACACAAAAGGCACAATGCCGCCTTAAGTGCAAGAAGAATGAGGCTTCTTAGAGTCTGGGCTTTGATCCTTTCCTGTGAGACCAGTATTATTTTCCGATACACCACTGCAGGTTCAATGTATTCCTTGGACCTTCACATTGACGATGAAACACAGAAATCCCATCGGAATTAAATACAAGTGGCACAATGCCGCCTTAAGTAGAAGAATAGTGACACTGCTTACAGTCGATGCTTTGAGCAATCCCTGTGAGACCAGTATTAGTTTCCGATACACCACTGCAGGTTCAAAGTATTCCCTTGACCTTCACATTGACGATGACACACAGAAATCGCATCGGAATAAAATACAAAAGGCACAATGCCGCGTTAGGTTCAAGAATGTAGACTCTTCATGCAATCGCTGCTTTGAGAGTTCCCTGTTAGACCAGTATTAGTTTCCGATATAACACTGGAGGTTCAATGTATTCATTGGACATACACATGGACGAAGAAACACTGAAATTACATCGGAATAAAATACAAAAGGCACAATGCCGCCTTAAGTGCAAGAAGAGAGAGACTTCATCCAGTCTGTGCTTTGATCCTATCCTGTGAGACCAGTATTAGTTTCCGACACACCACTGCTGGTTCAATGTATTCCTTAGATCTTCACATTGACAATGAAACACAGAAATCACAACGGAATTAAATGCAAAAGGCTCAATGCCGGCTTAAATACAAGAATAGAGATTCGTTTAACAGTCGGTGCTTTGAGCATTCCCTGTGAGACCAGTATTAGTTTCCGATACACCACTGCAGGTTCAATGTATTCCTTTGACCTTCACATTGACGATGAAACACAGAAATCGCATCGGAATTAAATACAAAAGGCACAATGCCGCCTTAAGTACAAGAATAGAGACTCTTCTTACAGTCTGTGCTTTGATACTTTCCTGTGATACCAGTATTAGTTTCCGATACACCACTGCTGGTTCAATGTATTCCATTGACCCTCACATTGACGATGAAACACAGAAATCGCATCGGAATTAAATACAAACGGCACAATGCAACCTTAAGTACAAGAATAGAGACTCTCCTTACAGTCTGTGCTTTGATCCTTTCCTGTGAGACCAGTATTAGTTTCCGATACACCACTGCAGGTTAATGTATCCCTTGGACATACACATTGTAGATGAAACACTGAAATTACATCGGAATTAATTACAAAAGGCACATTGACGCGTTAAGTGCAAGAGGAATGAGGCTTCTTAGAGTCTGGGCTTTGATCCTTCCCTGTGAGACCAGTATTATTTTCCGATACACCACTGCAGGTTCAATGTATTCCTTGGACCTTCACATTGTCGATGAAACACTGAAATTACATCGGAATTAAACACAAAAGGCACAATGCCGCCTTAAGTGCAAGAAGAATGAGGCTTCTTAGAGTCTGGGCTTTGATCCTTTCCTGTGAGACCAGTATTATTTTCCGATACACCACTGCAGGTTCAATGTATTCCTTGGACCTTCACATTGACGATGAAACACAGAAATCCCATCGGAATTAAATACAAGTGGCACAATGCCGCCTTAAGTAGAAGAATAGTGACACTGCTTACAGTCGATGCTTTGAGCAATCCCTGTGAGACCAGTATTAGTTTCCGATACACCACTGCAGGTTCAAAGTATTCCCTTGACCTTCACATTGACGATGACACACAGAAATCGCATCGGAATAAAATACAAAAGGCACAATGCCGCGTTAGGTTCAAGAATGTAGACTCTTCATGCAATCGCTGCTTTGAGAGTTCCCTGTTAGACCAGTATTAGTTTCCGATATAACACTGGAGGTTCAATGTATTCATTGGACTTACACATGGACGAAGAAACACTGAAATTACATCGGAATAAAATACAAAAGGCACAATGCCGCCTTAAGTGCAAGAAGAGAGAGACTTCATCCAGTCTGTGCTTTGATCCTATCCTGTGAGACCAGTATTAGTTTCCGACACACCACTGCTGGTTCAATGTATTCCTTAGATCTTCACATTGACAATGAAACACAGAAATCACAACGGAATTAAATGCAAAAGGTTCAATGCCGGCTTAAATACAAGAATAGAGATTCGTTTAACAGTCGGTGCTTTGAGCATTCCCTGTGAGACCAGTATTAGTTTCCGATACACCACTGCAGGTTCAATGTATTCCTTTGACCTTCACATTGACGATGAAACACAGAAATCGCATCGGAATTAAATACAAAAGGCACAATGCCGCCTTAAGTACAGGAATAGAGACTCTTCTTACAGTCTGTGCTTTGATACTTTCCTGTGATACCAGTATTAGTTTCCGATACACCACTGCTGGTTCAATGTATTCCATTGACCCTCACATTGACGATGAAACACAGAAATCGCATCGGAATTAAATACAAACGGCACAATGCAACCTTAAGTACAAGAATAGAGACTCTCCTTACAGTCTGTGCTTTGATCCTTTCCTGTGAGACCAGTATTAGTTTCCGATACACCACTGCAGGTTAATGTATCCCTTGGACATACACATTGTAGATGAAACACTGAAATTACATCGGAATTAAATACAAAAGGCACATTGACGCGTTAAGTGCAAGAGGAATGAGGCTTCTTAGAGTCTGGGCTTTGATCCTTCCCTGTGAGACCAGTATTATTTTCCGATACACCTCTGCAGGTTAAATGAATTCCTTGGACATGCACATTGATGATAAAACACAGAAATCGCATCGGAACTAAATACAAATGGCACAATGCCGCCTTAAGTACAAGAATAGAGACACTTCTTTCTGTCGATGCTTTGAGCATTCCCTGTGAGACCAGTATTAGTTTCCAATACACCACTGCAGGTTCAATGTATTCCTTCGACATTCACATTGACGATGAAACACAGAAATCGCATTGGAATTAAATACAAAAGGCACAATGCCGCCTTAAGTACAAGAATAGAGACTCTTCTTACAGTCTGTACTTTGATCCTTTCCTGTGAGACCAGTATTAGTTTCCGATACACCAGTGCAGTTTCAATGTATTCCATTAACCCTCACATTGACGATGAAACACAAAAATCGCATCAGAATTAAATACAAAAGGCACAATGCAACCTTAAGTACAAGAATAGAGACTCTTCTTACAGTCTGTGCTTTGATCCTTTTCTGTGAGACCAGTTTTAGTTTCCGATACATAACTGCATGTTCAATGTATTCCTTGAACATACACATTGTCAATGAAACACTGAAATTACATCGGTATTAAATACAAAAGGCCCAGTGGCGCCTTAAGTGCAAGAAGAGAGAGTCTTGTTAGAGTCTGTGCTTTGATCCTTTCTTGTGAGACCAGTATTAGTTTCCGATACACCTCTGCAGGTTAAATGAATTCCTTGGACATGCACACTGATGATAAAACACAGAAATCGCATCGGAACTAAATACAAATGGCACAATGCCGCCTTATGTACAAGAATAGAGACTCTTCTTACAGTTGGTGCTTTCAGCATTCCCTGTGAGACCAGTATTAGTTTCTGATACAGCACTACAGGTTCAATGTATTCTGTGGACATTAAAATTGACGATGAAACACTGAAATTATCTCGGAATTAAATACAAAAGGCACAATGCCGCCTTAAGTGCAACAAGAGTGAGACTTCTTAGAATCTGTGCTTTGATCCTTTCCTGTGAGACCAGTATTAGTTTCCCGTACACTACGGCTGACTCAATGTATTCCTTGGACCTTCACATTGACGATGAAACACTGAAATTACATCGGATTTAAATACAAAATGCACAAAGCCGCTTTAAGTACAAGAATAGAGACTCTTGTTACAGTCGGTGCTTTGAGCATGCCCTGTGAGACCAGTATTAGTTTCCGATACACCACTGCAGGTTCAATGTATTCCTTGGACCTTCACATTGACGAAGAAACACAGAAATCGCAACGGAATTAAATACAAAAGTCACAATGCCGCCTTAAGTACAAGAATAGAGACTCTTCTTACAGTCAGTGCATTGAGCATTTCCTGTGAGACCAGTATTAGTTTCAGATACACCACTACCGGTTCAATTTATTACTTGGACTTTCACATTGACCATAAAACACAGAAATCGCATCGCCATTACTTACAAAAAGCACAATCCCGCCTTAAGTACAAGAATAGAGACTCTTCTTACAGTCGGTGCTTTGAGCATTCCCTGTGAGACCAGTATTAGTTTCCGATACAGCACTGCACGTTCAGTGTATTCTTTGGACCTTCACATTGACAATGAAACACAGAAAATGCATCGGAATTGAATACAAAAGGCACAATGCCGCCTTAAGTACAAGAATATAGACTCTTCTTACAGTCGTTGCTTTGAGCATTCCCTGTGAGACCAGTATTAAATTTCCGATACACCACTGTAGGTTCAATGTATTCCTTCGACCATAACATTTAAGATGAAACACAGAAATCGCATCGGAATTAAATACAAAAGGCACAATGCCACCTTAAGTACAAGAATAGAGGCTCTTCTTTCAGTCGGAGCTTTCAGCATTCCCTGTGAGACCAATATTAGTTTCCGATACACCACTGTAGGTTCAATGTATTCCTTCGACCATAACATCTAAGATGAAACACAGAAATCGCATCGGAATTAAATACAAAAGGCACAATGCCGCCTTAAGTACAAGAATAGACACTCTTCTTTCAGTCGGTGCTTTCATCATTCCCTGTGAGACCAATATTAGTTTCCGATACACCACTGCAGGTTCAATGTATTCCTTGGACATTCACATTGTCGATGAAACACTGAATTTACATCGGAGTTAAATACAAAAGGCACAATGCCGCCTTTAGTGCAAGAGGAATGAGGCTTCTTAGAGTCTGGGCTTTGATCCTTTCCTCTGAGACCAGTATTAGTTTCCGATACACCACTGCAGGTTCAATGTATTCCTTGGACATACACATTGTCAATGAAACACTGAAGTTACATCGGAATTAAATACAAAAGGCCAAATGCCGCCTTAAGTGCGAGAGGAATGAGGCTTCTTAGAGTCTGGGCTTTGATCCTTTCCTCTGAGACCAGTATTAGTTTCCGATACACCACTGCAGGTTCAATGTATTCCTTAGACCTTCACATTGACGATGAAACACAGAAATCGCTTCGGAATTAAATACAAAAGGCACAATGCCGCCTTAAGTACAAGAAAAGAGACCCTGCTTACAGTCGGTGCTTTGAGCATTCCCTGTGAGACCAGTATTAGTTTCCGATACACCATCGCAGGTTCAATGTATCCCTTGGACATACACATTGTCGATGAAACACTGAAATTACATCGGAATTATATACAAAAGGCACAATGCCGCCTTAAGTGCAAGAGGAATGAGGCTTCTGAGAGTCTGGGCTTTGATCCTTTCCTGTGAGACCAGTATTATTTTACGATACACGACTGCAGGTTCAATGTATTCCTCGGACCTTCACATTGACATGAAACACAGAAATCGCATCGGAATTAAATACAAAAG
The DNA here is from genome assembly GCF_023864345.2 of Schistocerca serialis cubense. Taxonomy (NCBI): domain Eukaryota; kingdom Metazoa; phylum Arthropoda; class Insecta; order Orthoptera; family Acrididae; genus Schistocerca; species Schistocerca serialis. Next base: position 34,296,104 of record NC_064643.1, on the reverse strand, counting down.
GCACAATGCCGCATTAAGTACAAGAATAGAGACTCTTCTTACAGTCGGTGCTTTGAGCATTCCCTGTGAACCAGTATTAGTTTCCGATACACCACTGCAGGTTCAATGTATTTCTTCGACAATCACATTGACGATGAAACACAGAAATCGCATCGGAATTAAATACAAAAGGCACAATGCCACCTTAAGTACAAGAATGGAGACTCTTCTTACAGTCTGTGCTTTGATCATTACCTGTGAGACCAGTATTAGTTTGCGATACACCACGGCAGGTTCAATGTATTCCTTTGACCTTCACATTGAAGATGAAACTCAGATTTCGAATCGGAATTAAATACAAAAGGCACAATGCCGCCTTAAGTGCAAGAATAGAGACTCTTCTTACAGTCTGTGCTTTGATCCTCTCCTGTGAGACCAGTATTAGTTTCCGATACACCACTGCAGGTTCAATGTATTCCTTGGACATTCACATTGTCGATGAAACACTGAATTTACATCGGAGTTAAATACAAAAGGCACAATGCCGCCTTTAGTGCAAGAGGAATGAGGCTTCTTAGAGTCTGGGCTTTGATCCTCTCCTGTGAGACCAGTATTAGTTTCCGATACACCACTGCAGGTTCAATGTATTCCTTGGACATACACATTGTCGATGAAACACCGAAATTACATCGGAATAAAATACAAAAGGCACAATGCCGCCTTAAGTGCAAGAGGAATGAGGCTTCTTAGAGTCTGGGCTTTGATCCTTTCCTGTGAGACCAGTATTATTTTCCGATACACGACTAAAGGTTCAATGTATTCCTTGGACCTTGACATTGACGATGAAACACAGAAATCGCGTCGGAATTAAATACAAATGGCACAATGCCGCCTTAGGTACAAGAATGTAGACTCTTCATACAGTCGATGCTTTGAGCATTCCCTGTGAGACCAGTATTAGTTTCCGATACACCACCGCGGATTCAATGTATTCCTTTGACCTTCACATGACGATGACACACAGAAATCGCATCGGAATAAATACAAAAGACACAATGCCGCCTTAGGTACAAGAATGTAGACTCTTCATACAGTCAGTGCTTTGAGAATTCCCTGTTAGACCAGTATTTGTTTCCGATACAACACTGCAGGTTCAATGTATTCCTTGGACATACACATGGACGATGAAACACTGAAATTACATCGGAATTAAATACAAAAGGCACAATGCCGCACTTAAGTGCAAGTAGAGAGAGACTTCTTAGAGTCTGTGCTTTGATCCTTTCCTGTGAGACCAGTATTAGTTTCCGATGCACCACTGCAGGTTCAATGTATTCCTTGGACCATCACATTGACGATGAAAGACAGAAATCGCATTGGAATCAAATACAAAACGCACAACGCCGCCTTATGTACAAGAATAGAGACTCATCTTACAGTCGGTGTTTTGAGCATACCCTGTGAGACCAGTATTAGTTTCCGATACACCCCTGCAGGTTCAATGTATTCCTTGGACATACACATTGACGATGAAACATTGTATTTACATCGGAATTAAATACAAAAGGCACAATGCCGCCATAAGTGTAAGAAGAGTGAGACTTCTTATAGTCTGTGTTTGATCCTTTTCTGTGAGACCAGTATTAGTTTCCGATACACTACTGCAAGTTCAATGCAATCCTTGGACCTTCACATTGACGATGAAACACAGAAATCGCATCGGAATTAAAAACAAAAGGAACAACGCCGCCTTAAGTACAAGAATCGAGACTCTCTTTACAGTCTGTGACTTGAACACTCCCTGTGAGACCAGTATTAGTTACCGATACACCACTGCAGGCTCTATGTATTCCTTGGACCATCACATTGGCGATGAAACACAGAAATTACATCGGAATTAAATACAAAAGGCACAAAGCCGCCTTAAGTGCAAGAAGAGTGAGCCTTCTTGGAGTCTGTGCTTTATCCTTTCCTGTGAGCCCAGTATTAGTTTCCGATACACCACTGCTGGTTCATTGTATTACTTGGACCTTCACATTGACGATGAAACACAGAAATCGCATCGGAATGAAATACAATAGGCACAATGCCACCATAGGTACAAGAATAGAGACTCTTCTCACAGTCGGTGCTTTGAGCATTCCCTGTGAGACCAGTATTAGTTTCCGATACACCACTGCAGGTTCGAAGTATTCCTTGGACCTTCACGTTTACGATGAAACACAGAAATCGCATCGGAATTAAATTCAAAACGCACAATGCCGCCTTAAGTACAAGAATAGAGATTCATCTTACAGTCGGTGCTTTGAGCATTCCCTGTGAGACCAGTATTAGTTTCCAATACAGCACTGCATGTTCAATGTATTCCTTGGACGTAAACATTGACGATGAAACACTGAAATTACATCGGAATTAAATACAAAAGGCACAATGCCGCCTTAAGTACAAGAATAGAGACTCTTCTTACTGTCGGTGCTTTGAGCATTCCCTGTGAGACCAGTATTTGTTTCCGATACACTATTGCAGGTACAATGCTTTCCTTGGACCTTCATATTGACGATGAAACACTGAAATACCATAGGAATTAAATACAAGAGGCACAATGCCGCCATAAGTACAAGCATAGAGATTCTTCTTATAGTCGGTGCTATGAGCATTCCCTGTGAGACCAGTATTAGTTTCCGATACACCACTGCAGGTTCAATGTATTTCGTGGACATACACATTGACGATGAAACACTGAAATTACATCGGAATTAAATAAAAAAGGCACAATGCCGCCTTAAGTGCAAGAAGAGTGAGACTTCTTAGAGTTTGTGCTTTGATCCTTTCCTGTGAGACCAGTATTAGTTTCCGATACACCACTGCAGGTTCAATGTATTCCTTTGAACTTCACATAGACGATGAAACACAGAAGTCGTATCGGAATTTAATACAAACGGCACAATGCCGCCCTAGTACAAGAATAGAGACTCTTCCTACAGTCGGTTATTTGAGCATTCCCCGTGAGACCAGTATTAGTTTCCGATACACCACTGCAGGTTCAATGTATTCCTTGGACCTTCACATTGACGATGAATCACAGAAATCGCATCGGAATTAAATACAAAAGACACAATGCCGCCATAAGTACAAGAATTGCGACTCTTCTTACAGTCTGTGTTTTGATCCTTTCCTGTGTGACCAGTATTAGTTTCCGATACACCACTGCAGGTTCAATGTATTCCTTTGACCTTTACATTGACGATGAAACACAGAAATCGCATCGGAATTAAATACAAAAATTACAATGCCGCCTTAAGTACAAGAATAGAGACTCTTCCTACAGTCTGTGATTTGATCCCTTCCTGTGAGACCAGTATTAGTTTCCGATACACCGCTGCAGGTTCAGTGTATTCGTTTGACCTTCACATTGTCGATGAAACACAGAAATCGCATCGGAAGTAAATACAAATGGCACCATGCCGCCTTAGGTACAAGAATAGAGACTCTTCTTACAGTCGGTGCTTTGATCCTTTCCTGTGAGAAAAGTATTAGTTTCCGATACACCACTGCATTTTCAATGTATTCCTTGGACGTAAACATTGACGATGAAACACACAAATCGCATCGGATTTGAATACAAAAGGCACTATACAGCTTTAAGTACAAGAATAGAGACTCTTCTTACAGTCTGTGCTTTGATCCTTTCCTGTGAGACCAGTATTAGTTTCCGATACAACACTGCAGGTTCAATGTATTCCATTGACCCTCACATTGACGATGAAACACAGAAATCGCATCGGAATTAAATACAGCAGGCACAATAACGCCTTAAGTACAAGAATAGAGACCCTTCTTACAGTCTGTGCTTTGATCCTTTCCTGTGGGACCAGTATTAGTTTCCGATACACCACTGCAGGTTCAATGTATTCCTTCGACCTTCACATTCACGATGAAACACAGAAATCGCATCGGAATTAATTACAAAAGTCACAATGCCGCCTTAAGTACAAGAATAGTGACACTTCTTAGAGTCTGTGCTTTGATCCTTTCCTGTGAGACCAGTATTAGTTTCCGATACACCACTGCAGGTTCAATGCATTCCTTGGACATACACATTGACGATGAAACACTGATATTACATCGGAATTGAATACAAAAGCCACAATGCCGCCTTAAGTGCAAGATGAGTGAGACTTCTTAGAGTCTGTGCTTTGATCCTTTCCTGTGAGACCAGTATTACTTTCCGATACACCACTGCAGGTTCAGTGAATTCCTTGGACATACACATTGACGATGAAACACAGAAATCGAATCGGAATTAAATACAAGAGGCACAATGCCGCCTTAAGTACAAGAATAGAGAGTCTTCTTACAGTCGATACTTTGAACATTCCCTGTGAGACCAGTATTAGTTTCCCATACACCACTGCAGGGTCTATGTATTCCTTGGACCTCCACATTGACGATGAAACACAGAATGCGCATCGGAATTAAATGCAAAAGGAATAATGCCGTCTTAAGTACAAGAATAGAGACTCTTCTTACTGTCTGTGCTTTGATCCTTTCCTGTGAGACCAGTATTAGTTTCCGATACACCACTGCAGGTTCAATGTATTCCATTGACCCTCACAATAACGATGAAACACAGAAATCGCATCGGAATTAAATACAAAAGGCACAATGCAACCTTATGTACAAGAATAGAGACTCTTCTTACAGTCTGTGCTTTGATCCTTTCCTGTGACACTAGTATTAGTTTCCGATACACCACTGCAGGTTCAATGTATTCCATGGACATACACATTGTCGATTAAACACTGAAATTACATCGGAATTAAATACAAAAGGCACAATGCCGCCTTAAGTGCAAGAGGAATGAGGCTTCTTAGAGTCTGGGCTTTAATCCTTTCCTGTGAGACCAGTATTATTTTCCGATACACCACTGCAGCTTCAATGTATTGCTTTGACCTTCACATTGACGATGAAACACAAAAATCGCATCGGAATTCAATACAAAAGGCACAATGCCGCCTTAAGTACAAGAATAGAGACACTTCTTACAGTCGATGCTTTGAGCATTCCCTGTGAGACCAGTATTAGTTTCCGATACACCACTGCACGTTCATTGTATTCCTTTGACCTTCACATTGACGATGACACACAGAAATCGCATCGGAATTAAATACAAAAGGCAAAATGCCGCCTTAGGTACAAGAATGTAGCCTCTTCATACAGTCGGTGCTTTGAGAATTGCCTGTTAGACCAGTATTAGTTTCCGATACAACACTGCAGGTTCAATGTATTCCTTGGACCGTTACATTCACGATGAAACACAGAAATCGTATCGGAATTAAATACAAAAGGCACAATGCCGCCTTAAGTACAAGAATAGAGACACTTCCTACAGTCTCTGCTTTGATCCTTTCCTGTGGGACCAGTATTAGTTTCCGAAACACCACTGCAGGTTCAATGTATTCCTTGGACATACACATTGTCAATCGGACACTGAAATTACATCAGAAGTAAATACAAAAGGCACAATGCCGCCTTAAGTACATGTATAGAGACTCTTCTTACAGTCGGTGCTTTGAGCATTCCCTGTGAGACCAGTATTAGTTTCCGATACACCACTGCTGGTTCAATGTAATACTTCGACATTCACATTGACGATGAAACACAGAAATCGCATCGAAATTAAATACAAAATGCACAATGCAACCTTAAGTACAAGAATAGAGACTCTTCTTACAGTCTGAGCTTTGATCCTTTCCTGTGAGACCAGTATTAGTTTCCTGATACACCACTGCAGGTTCAAAGTATTCCCTTGACCTTCACATTGACGATGACACACAGAAATCGCATCGGAATAAAATACAAAAGGCACAATGCCGCGTTAGGTTCAAGAATGTAGACTCTTCATGCAATCGCTGCTTTGAGAGTTCCCTGTTAGACCAGTATTAGTTTCCGATATAACACTGGAGGTTCAATGTATTCATTGGACATACACATGGACGAAGAAACACTGAAATTACATCGGAATAAAATACAAAAGGCACAATGCCGCCTTAAGTGCAAGAAGATAGAGACTTCATCCAGTCTGTGCTTTGATCCTATCCTGTGAGACCAGTATTAGTTTCCGACACACCACTGCTGGGTCAATGTATTCCTTAGATCTTCACATTGACAATGAAACACAGAAATCACAACGGAATTAAATGCAAAAGGCTCAATGCCGGCTTAAATACAAGAATAGAGATTCGTTTAACAGTCGGTGCTTTGAGCATTCCCTGTGAGACCAGTATTAGTTTCCGATACACCACTGCAGGTTCAATGTATTCCTTTGACCTTCACATTGACGATGAAACACAGAAATCGCATCGGAATTAAATACAAAAGGCACAATGCCGCCTTAAGTACAAGAATAGAGACTCTTCTTACAGTCTGTGCTTTGATACTTTCCTGTGATACCAGTATTAGTTTCCGATACACCACTGCTGGTTCAATGTATTCCATTGACCCTCACATTGACGATGAAACACAGAAATCGCATCGGAATTAAATACAAACGGCACAATGCAACCTTAAGTACAAGAATAGAGACTCTCCTTACAGTCTGTGCTTTGATCCTTTCCTGTGAGACCAGTATTAGTTTCCGATACACCACTGCAGGTTAATGTATCCCTTGGACATACACATTGTAGATGAAACACTGAAATTACATCGGAATTAAATACAAAAGGCACATTGACGCCTTAAGTGCAAGAGGAATGAGGCTTCTTAGAGTCTGGGCTTTGATCCTTCCCCGTGAGACCAGTATTATTTTCCGATACACCACTGCAGGTTCAATGTATTCCTTGGACCTTCACATTGACGATGAAACACAGAAATCCCATCGGAATTAAATACAAATGGCACAATGCCGCCTTAAGTACATGAATAGAGACACTTCTTACAGTCGATGCTTTGAGCAATCCCTGTGAGACCAGTGTTAGTTTCCGATACACCACTGCAGGTTCAATGTATTCCTTGGACCTTCACATTCACGATGAAACACAGAAATCTCATCGAAATTTAATACAAAAGGCAAAATACCGCCTTAAGTGCAAGAGGAAAGAGGCTGCTTAGAGTCTGGGCTTTGATCCTTTCCTGTGAGACCAGTATTAGTTTCCGATACACCTCTGCAGGTTAAATGAATTCCTTGGACATGCACATTGATGATAAAACACAGAAATCGCATCGGAACTAAATACAAATGGCACAATGCCGCCTTAAGTACAAGAATAGAGACACTTCTTTCTGTCGATGCTTTGAGCATTCCCTGTGAGACCAGTATTAGTTTCCAATACACCACTGCAGGTTCAATGTATTCCTTCGACATTCACATTGACGATGAAACACAGAAATCGCATTGGAATTAAATACAAAAGGCACAATGCCGCCTTAAGTACAAGAATAGAGACTCTTCTTACAGTCTGTACTTTGATCCTTACCTGTGAGACCAGTATTAGTTTCCGATACACCAGTGCAGTTTCAATGTATTCCATTAACCCTCACATTGACGATGAAACACAAAAATCGCATCAGAATTAAATACAAAAGGCACAATGCAACCTTAAGTACAAGAATAGAGACTCTTCTTACAGTCTGTGCTTTGATCCTTTCCTGTGAGACCAGTTTTAGTTTCCGATACACCACTGCTGGTTCAATGTATTCCTTAGATCTTCACATTGACGATGAAACACAGATATCACATCGGAATTAAATGCAAAAGGCTCAATGCCGGCTTAAGTACAAGAATAGAGATTCTTTTTACAGTCGGTGCTTTGAGCATTCCCTGTGAGACCAGTATTTGTTTCCGATACACCACTGCAGGTTCAATGTATTCCTTTGACCTTCACATTGACGATGAAACACAGAAATCGCATCGGAATTAAATACAAATGGCACAATGCCGCCTTAAGTACAAGAATAGTGACTCTTGTTACGGTCTGTGCTTTGATCCTTTCCTTTGATACCAGTATTAGTTTCCGATACACCACTGCAGGTTCAACGTATTCCATTGACCCTCACATTGACGATGAAACACAGAAATCGCATCGGAATTAAATACAAAAGGCACAATGCAACCTTAAGTACAAGAAGAGAGACTCTTCTTACAGTCTGTGCTTTGATCCTTTCCTGTGAGACCAGTATTAGTTTTCGATACACCACTGCAGGTTCAATGTCTTCCATGGACATACTCATTGTTGATGAAACGCTGAAATTACATCGGAATTAAATACAAAATGCACAATGCCGCCTTAAGTGCAAGAGGAATGAGGCTTCTTAGAGTCTGGGCTTTGATCCTTCCCTGTGAGACCTGTATTATTTTCCGATACACCACTCCAGGTTCAATGTATTCCTTTTACCTTCACATGTACGATGACACACAGAAATCGCATCGGAATTAAATACAAAAGGCACAATGCCGCCTTAGGTACAAGAATGTAGACTCTTCATACCGTCGCTGCTTTGAGATATCCCTGTTAGACCAGTATTAGTGTCCGATACAACACTGCAGGTTCAATGTATTCCTTGGTCCTTCACATTCACTATGAAACACAGAAATCGCATCGCAAATTAATACAAAAGGCACAATGCCGCCTTAAGTACAAGAATAGAGACACTTCATACAGTCTGTGCTTTGAGCATTCCCTGTGAGATCAGGATTAGTTTCAGATGTACCACTGCATGTTCAATGTATTCCTTGGACATACACATTGACGATGAAACACTGAAATTACATCGGAATTAAATACAAAAGCCACAATGCCGCCTTAAGTGCAAGAAGAGTGAGACTTCTTAGAGTCTGTGCTTTGATCCTTTCCTGTGAGACCAGTATTAGTTTCCGATACACCATTGCAGGTTCAGTGTATACCTTGGACCTTCACATTGACGATGAAACACAGAAATCGCATCGGAATTAAATACAAAAGGCACAATGCTGCCTTAAGTACAAGAATAGAGACTCTTCTTACAGTCGGTGCTTTGAGCATTCCCTGTGTGACCAGTATTAGTTTCCGATACACCACTGCAAGCTCAATGTATTCCTTCGACATTCACATTGACGATGCAACACAGAAATCGCATCGGAATTAATTACAAAAGGCACAATGAAGCCTTAAGTACAAGAATAGAGACTCTTCTTACAGTCTGTGCTTCGATCCTTTCCTGTGAGACCAGTATTAGTTTCCGATACACCACTGCTGGTTCAATGTATTCCTTTGACCTTCACATTGACGATGAAACACTGAAATCGCATCGGAATTAAATACAAAAGGCACAATGCCGCCTTAAGTACAAGAATAGAGACTCTTCTTACAGTCTGTGCTTTCATCCTTTCCTGTGAGACCAGTATTAGTTTCCGATGCACCACTGCAGGTTCAATGTATTCCATTGACCCTCACTTCGACGATGAAACACAGAAACCGTACCGGAATTAAATACAAAAGGCACAATGCAACCTTAAGTACAGGAATAGAGACTCTTCTTACAGTCTGTGCTTTGATCCTTTCCTGTGAGACCAGTATTAGTTTCTGATACACCACTGCAGGTTCAATGTATTCCTTGGACGTAAACATTGACGATGAAACACTGTAATTACATCTGAATTAAATACAAAAGGCACAATGCCGCCTTAAGTGCAAGAAGAATGAGACTTCTTAGAGTCTGTGTTTGATCCTTTTCTGTGAGACCAGTATTAGTGTCCGATACACCACTGCAGGTTCAATGCAATCCTGGGACCTTCACATTGACGATGAAACACAGGAATCGCATCGGAATTAAATACAAAAGGCACAACGCCGCGTTAAGTACAAGAATAGAGACTCTTTTTACAGTCTGTGCTTGGACACTCCCTGTGTGACCAGTATTAGTTTCCGATACACCACTGCAGGCTCAATGTATTCCTTGGACCTTCACATTGACGATGAAACACTGAAATTACATCTTAATGAAATACAAAAGGCACATTGCCGCCTTAAGTGCAAGAAGAGTGAGACTTCTTAGAGTCTGTGCTTTGATCCTTTCCTGTGAGCCCAGTATTAGTTTCCGATACACCACCGCAGGTTCAATGTATTCCTTGGACCTTCACGTAGACGATGAAACACAGAAATCGCATCGGAATTAAATACAAAACGCACAATGCCGCCTTAAGTACAAGAATCGAGATTCTTCTTACAGTCGGTGCTTTGAGCATTCCCTGTGAGACCAGTAATAGTTTCCGATACAGCACTGCATGTCCAATGTATTCCTTGGACGTAAACATTGACGATGAAACACTGAAATTACATCGGAATTAAATACAAAAGGCACAATGTCGCCTTAAGTACAAGAATAGAGACTCTTCTTAGAGTCGGTGCTTTGAGCATTCCCTGTGAGATCAGTATAAGTTTCCGATACACCTCTGCCCGTTCAATGTATTCTTTGGACCTTCACATTGACGATGAAACACAGAAAGCGCATCGAAATTAAATACAAAAGTCACAATGCCGCCTTAAGTACAAGATTTGAGACTCTCTTACAGTCGGTGCTTTGAGCATTCCCTGTGAGACCAGTATTAGTTTCCGATACATCACTGCAGGTTCAATGTATTCCTTGGACGTTCATATTGACGATGAAACACAGAAATCGCATAGGAATTAAATACAAAAGGCACAATGCCGCCATAAGTACAAGAATAGAGACTCTCCTTACAGTCGCTGCTTTAAACATTCCCTGTGAGACCTGTATTAGTTTCCGATACACCACTGCAGGTTCAATGTATTCCTGGGACATTCACATTGACGATGAAACACAGAAATCGTATCGTAATTAAATACAAAGGGCACAATGCCACCTTAAGTGCAAGAAGAGTGAGACTTCTCAGAGTCTATGCTTTGATCCTTTCCTGTGAGACCTGTATTAGTTTCCGATACACCACTGCATGTTCAATGTATTCCTCGGACATTCACATTGACGATGAAACACTGAAATTACATCGGAATTACATACAAAAGGCACAATGCCGCCTTAAGTGCAAGAAGAGTGAGACTTCTAAGAGTCTGTGCTTTGGTCCTTTCCTATGAGACCAGTATTAGTTTCCGATACACCACTGCAGGTTCAACGTATTCCTTTTACATATACATTGACAATGAACCACTGATATTACGTCGGAATTAAATACAAAAGGCCCAATGCCGCCTTAAGTGAAAGAAGAGTGAGACTTCTTAGAGTATGTGCTTTGATCCTTTCCTGTGAGACACGTTTTAGTTTCCGATACACCACTGCAGGTTCAATGTATTCCTTGGACCTTCACATTGACGATGAAACACAGAAATCGCATCGGAATTAAATACAAAAGGCAGAATGCCGCCTTAAGTACAAGAATAGAGACTCTTCTTACAGTCGGTGCTTTGAGCATTCCCTGTGAGACCAGTATTCGTTTCCGATACACCACTGCAGGTTCGATGTATTCCTTGGACCTCCACACTGACGATGATACACAGATATTGCATCAGAATTAAATACAAAAGGCACAATGCCGCCTTAAGTGCAATTAAAGCGAGACTTCTTAGAGTCTGTGCTTTGATCCTTTCCTGTGAGACCAGTATTAGATTCCGATACACCACTGCAGGTTCAATGTATTCCTTGGACCTTCACATTGACGATGAAACACAGAAATCACATCGGAATTAAATACAAAAGGCACAATTCAGCCTTAAGTGCAAGAAGAGTGAGACATCTTAGAGTCTTTGCTTTGATCCTTTCGTATGAGACCAGTATTAGTTTCCGATACACCACTGCAGGTTCAATGCATTCCTTGGACATTCACATTGACGATGAAACACGGAAATTACATCGGAATTACATACAAAATGCACAATGCCGCCTTAAGTGCAAGATGCGTCAGACTTCTTAGAGTCTGTGCTTTGATCCTTTCCTATGAGACCAGTATTAGCCTCCGATACACCACTGCGGGTTTAATGTATTGCTTGGACATTCACTTTGACAATGAAACACTGAAATTACATCGGAATTACATACAAAAGCCACAATGCCGCCTTTAAGTGAAAGAAGAGTGAGACTTCTTTGAGTCTGTGCTTTGATCCTTTCCTGTGAGACCAGTATTAGTTTCCGATACACCACTGCAGGATCAATGTATTCCTTGGACATTCACATTGACGATGAAGCACTGAAATTACATCGGAATTACATACAAAAGGCACAATGCCGCCTTAAGTGCAAGAAGAGTGAGACTTCTAAGAGTCTGTGCTTTGAACCTTTCCTATGAGACCAGTATTAGTTTCCGATACACCACTGTTGCTTCATTGTATTCCTTTTACGTACACATTGACAATGAAACACTGATATTACGTCGGAATGAAATACAAAAGGCCCAATGCCGCCTTAAGTGCAAGAAGAGTGAGACTTCTTAGAGTATGTGGTTTGATCCTTTCCTGTGAGACCAGTTTTAGTTTCCGACACACCACTGCAGATTCAAGGTATTCCTTGGACCTTCACATGGACGATAAAACATTGAAATTACGTCGGAATTGAATACAAAAGGCACAATGCCGCCATAAGTACAAGAATAGAGACTCTTCTTACAGTCGGTTCTTTGATCCTTTCCTGTGAGACCAGTATTAGTTTCTGATACAACGCTGAAGGTTCAATGTATTCCTTGGACATTCACATTAACGATGAAACACTGAAATTACATCGGAATTAAATACAAAAGGCACAATGCCGCCTTAAATGCAAGAAGAGTGAGACCTCTTTCAGTCTGTGCTTTGATCCTTTCCTATGAGACCAGTATTAGTTTCCGATACACCACTGCAGGTTCAATGTATTCCTTTTACATACACATTGACGATGAAACACAGAAATTACATCTGAATAAAATACAAAGGGCACAATGCCGCCTTAAGTGCAAGAAGAGTGAGATTTGTTAGAGTCTGAGCTTTGACCTTTTCCTATGAGACCAGTATTAGTTTCCGATACACCTCTGCAGGTTCAATGTATTCCTTTTACGTACACTTTGACGATGAAACACTGAAATTACATCGGAATTAAATACAAAAGGCACAATGCCGCCTTAAGTTCAAGAAGAGTGAGACTTCTTAGAGTCTGTGATTTGATCCTTTCCTATGAGACCAGTATTAGTTTCCGATACACCACTGCAGGTACAATGTATTCCTTTTACAAACACATTGATGATGAAACACTGAACTTACATCGGAATTAAATACAAAAGGGACAATGCCGCCTTAAGCGCAACAAGAGTGAGACTTCTTAGAGTCTGTGCTTTGATCCTTTTCTGTGAGACCAGTATTAGTTTCCGATACACCACTGCAGGTTCAATGCGTACCTTGGACCTTCACATTGACGATGAAACACAGAAATCGCATCGGAATTAAATACAAAAGGCACAATGCCACATTAAGTACAGGAACAGAGACTCTTCTCAGAGTCGGTGCTTTGAGCATTCCCTGTGAGACCAGTATTAGTTTCCGATACACCACTGCAGGTTCAATGTATTCCTTGGACCTTCACGTTGACGATGATACACAGAAATCGCATCGGAATTAAATACAAAACGCACAATGCCGCCATAAGCACAAGAATAGAGACTCTTCCTACAGTCAGTGTTTTCAGCATTCAGTGTGAGACCAGTATAAGTTTCCGATACACCACTGCCGGTTCAATGTATTCCTTGGACCTTCACATTGACGATGAATCACAGATATCGCATCGGAATTAAATAGAAAAGGCACAATGCCGCCTTAAGTACAAGAATAGGGACTCTTCTTACAGTCGGTGCTTTGATCCATTCCTGTGAGACTAGTATTAGTTTCCGATAAACCACTGCAGGTTCAATGTATTCCTTGGACTTTCACATTGACGATGAAACACTGAAATTACATCGGAATTTCATACAAAAGGCACAATGACGCCTTAAGTAAAGAAGAGTGAGACTTCTTAGAGTCTGTGCTATGATCCTTTCCTATGAGACCAGTATAAGTTTCCGATACACCACTGCAGGTTTAATGTATTCCTTAGACCTTCACATTGACGATGAAACACAGAAATCGCATGGGAATTAAATACAAAAGGCGCTATGCCGCCTTAAGTACATGAATTGAGACTCTTCTTACAGTCGGTGCTTTGAGAATTCCCTGTGAGACCAGTATTAGTCTCCGATACACCACTGCAGGTTCAATGTATTCCTTGGACCTTCACATTGACGATTAAACACAGATATCGCATGGTAATTAAATAGAAAAGGCACAATGCCGCCTTAAGTACAAGAATAGAGACCCTTCTTACAGTCGGTGCTTTGAGCATTCCCTGTGAGACCAGTATTCGTTTCCGATACACCACTGCAGGTTCAATGTATTCCTTGGACCTTCACATTGACGATGAAACCCAGATATCGCATGGTAATTAAATAGAAAAGGCACAATGCCGCCTTATGTACAAAAATAGAGACTCTTCTTACAGTCGGTACTTTGATCCATTCCTGTGAGACTAGTATTAGTTTCCGATGAACCACTGCAGGTTCAATGTATTCCTTGGACATTCACATTGACGATGAAACACTGAAATTACATCGGAATTACATACAAAAGGCACAATGCCGCCTTAAGTGCGAGAAGAGTGAGACTTCTTAGAGTCTGTGCTTTGATCCTTTCCTATGAGTCCAGTATTAGTTTCCGATACATCATTGCAGGTTTAATGTATTCCTTGGACCTTCACATTGACGATGAAACACAGAAATCGCATGGGAATTAAATACAAAAGGCGCAATGCCACTTTAAGTACATGAATCGAGACTCTTCTTACAGTCGGTGCTTTGAGATTTCCGTGTGAGAACAGTATTAGTTTCCGATACACCACTGCCGGTTCAATGTATTCCTTGGACTTACACATTGACGATTAAACACTGAATTTACATTGGAATTACATACAAGAGGCACAATGCCGCCTAAAGTGCAAGAAGAGTGGGACTTCTTTGACTCTGTGCTTTGATCCTTTCCAGTGAGACCAGAATTAGTTTCCGATACACCACTGCTGGGTCAAAGTAATTCTTGGACCTTCACATTGACGATGAAACTCAGAAATCGCATCGGAGTTAAATATAATAGGGACAATGCCGCCTTAAGTTCAAGATGAGTGAGACTTCTAAGAGTCTGTGCTTTGATCCTTTCCTATGAGACCAGTATTAGTTTCCGATACACCACTGCTGGTTCAATGTATTCCTTGCAAATACTCATTGACGCTGAAACACTGAAATTACATCGGAATTAAATACAAAAGGCACAATGCCGCCTTAAATGCAAGAAGAGTGAGACTTCATAGAGTCTGTGCTATGATCCTTTCCTATGAGACCAGTATTAGTTTCCGATACACCACTGTAGGTTCAATGTATTCCTTTTACTTACACATTGACGATGAAACACTGAAATTACATCGGAATTAAATACAAATGGCGCAATGCCGCCTTAAGTTCAAGAAGAGTGAGACTTCTTAGAGTCTGTGATTTGATCCTGTCCTATGAGACCAGTATTAGTTTCCGATACACCACTGCAGGTTCAATGTATTCCTTTTACATACACATTGATGATGAAACACTGAAATTACATCGGAATTAAATACAAAAAGCACAATGCCGCCTTAAGTGCAAGAAGAGTGAGACTTCTTAGAGTCTGTGTTTTGATCCTTTCCTGTGAGACCAGTATTAGTTTCCGATACACCACTGCAGGTTCAATGTATACCTTGGACCTTCACATTGACTATGAAACACAGAAATCGCATCGTAATAAAATACAAAACGCAAAATGCCATCTTAAGTACAAGAATAGAGACTAATCTCAGTGTCGGTGCTTTGAGCATTCCCTGTGAGACCAGTATTAGTTTCCGATACATCATTGCAGGTTTAATGTATTCCTTGGACCTTCACATTGACGAAGAAACACAGAAATCGCATGGGAATTAAATACAAAAGGCGCAATGAAACTTTAAGTACATGAATCGGGACTCTTCTTACAGTCGGTGCTTTGAGATTTCCTTGTGAGAACAGTATTAGTTTCCGATACACCACCGCAGGTTCAACGTATTCCTTGGACTTACACATTGACGATTAAACACTGAATTTACATTGGAACTACATACAAGAGGCACAATGCCGCCTAAAGTGCAAGAAGAGTGAGACTTCTTTGACTCTGTGCTTTGATCCTTTCCAGTGAGACCAGTATTAGTTTCCGATACACCACTGCAGGGTCAAAGTAATTCTTGGACCTTCACATTGACGATGAAACTCAGAAATCGCATCGGAATTAAATACAAAAGGTACAATGGCGCCTTAAGTACAAGAATGGAGACTCTTCTTACAGTCTGTGCCTTGAACACTCCCTGTGAGACCAGTATTAGTTTTCGATACACCACTGCAGGCTCAATGTATTCCTTGGACCTTCACATTGACGATGATACACAGAAATTACATCGGAATTAAAAACAAAAGGCACAATGCGGCCTTCAGTGTAAGTAGAGTGAGACTTCTTAGAGTCTGTGCTTTGATCCTTTCCTGTGAGACCAGTATTAGTTTCCGATACACCACTGCAGGTTCAATGTATTCCTTGGACCTTCACATTAACGATGAAACACAAAAATCGCATTGGAATTAAATACAAAAGATACAATGCCGCCTTAAGTACAAGAATCGAGACTCTTCTTACAGTCAGTGTTTCATCCTTTCCTGTGAGACCAGTATTAGTTTCCGATAGACCACTTTAGGTTCAATGTATATCTTGGACATTCACATTGACGATGAAAAGCTGAAATTACATCGGAATTAATTACAAGAGGCACAATGCCGCCATAAATGCGAGAAGAGTGAGACTTCTTAGAGTCTGTGCTTTGATTCGTTCCTATGAGACCTGTATTAGTTTCCGATACACCACTTCAAGTTCAATGTACTCCTTTTACATACACATTGACGATGAAACACTGAAAATACATCGGAGTTAAATACAATAGGCACAATGCCGCCTTAAGTTGAAGATGAGTGAGGCATCTTAGAGTCTGTGCTTTGATCCTTTCCTATGAGACCAGTATTAGTTTCCGATACACCACTGCAGGTTCAATGAATTCCTTGCAAATACTCATTAACGCTGAAACACTGTAATTACATCGGAATTAAATACAAAAGCCAAAATGCCGCCTTAAGTGCAAGAAGAGTGAGACTTCTTAGAGTCTGTGCATTGATCCATTCCTGTGGGACCAGTATTACTTTATGATACACCACTGCAGGTTCAATGTATTCCTTGGACCTTCACATTGACGATAGAACACAGAAATCGCATCGGAATTAAATACAAAAGGCACAATGCCGCATTAAGTATAAGAATAGAGACTCTTCTTACAGTCGGTTTTTTGATCCTTTCCTGTGGGACCAGTATTAGTTTCTGATACACCACTACAGGTTCAATGTATTCCTTGGACATTCACATCGACGATGAAACACTGAAATTACATCGGAATTAAATACAAAAGGCACAATGCCGCCTTAAATGCAAGAAGAGTGAGACTTCATAGAGTCTGTGCTATGATCCTTTCCTATGAGACCAGTATTAGTTTCCGATACACCACTGTAGGTTCAATATATTCCTTTTACTTACACATTGACGATGAAACACTGAAATTACATCGGAATTAAATACAAATGGCGCAATGCCGCCTTAAGTTCAAGAAGAGTGAGACTTCTTAGAGTCTGTGATTTGATCCTGTCCTATGAGACCAGTATTAGTTTCCGATACAGCACTGCAGGTTCAATGTATTCCTTTTACATACACATTGATGATGAAACACTGAAATTACATCGGAATTAAATACAAAAAGCACAACGCCGCCTTAAGTGCAAGAAGAGTGAGACATCTTAGAGTCTGTGTTATGATCCTTTCCTCTGAGACCAGTATTAGTTTCCGATACACCACTGCAGCTTCAATGTATACCTTGGACCTTCACATTGACGATGAAACACAGAAATCGCATCGTAATAAGATACAAAACGCAAAATGCCATCTTAAGTACAAGAATAGAGACTCATCTCAGTGTCGGTGTTTTGAGCATTCCTGTGAGACCAGTATTAGTTTCCGATACACCACTGCAGCTTCAATGAATTCCTTGCAAATACACATTGACGATGAAACACTGAAATTACATCGGAATTAAATACAAAAGGCAGAATGCCGCCTTAAGTGTAAGAAGAGTGAGACTTCTTAGAGTCTGTGCTTTGATCCTTTCCTGTGAGACCAGTATCAGTTTCCGATACACCACTGCGGGTTCAATGTATTAATTGGTCATACACATTGACGATGAAACACAGAAACCGCATCGAAATTGAATACAAAAGGCACAATGCCGCACTAAGTACAAGAATAGAGACTCTTCTTACAGTCTGCGCTTTGAACACTCCCTGTGAGACCAGTATTAGTTTCCGATACAACACTGCAGGTACAATGTTTTCCTTGGACATACACATTTACGATGAAACACTGAAATCGCATCGGAATTAAATACAAAATGCACAATGCCGCCTTAAGTACAAGAATAGAGACTCTTTTTGCAGTCGGTGATTTGAGCATTCCCTGTGAGACCAGTATTAGTTTCCGATACACCACTGCACTTTCAATGAATATCTTGGAAATTGACATTGACGATGAATCACAGATATCGCATCGGAATTAAATACAAAAGGCACAATGCCGCCTTAAGTACGAGAATAGAAACTCTTCTTACAGTCGGTGCTGTGATCCATTTCTGTGAGACCAATATTAGTTTCCGATACACCACTGCAGGTTCAACGTATTCCTTGGACTTTCACATTGACGATGAAACACTGAAATTACATCGGAATTACATACAAAAGGCACTATGCCGCCTTAAGTGCAAGAAGAGTGAGACTTCTTAGAGTCTGTGTTTTGATCCTAGCCTGTGAGACCAGTATTAGGTTCCGATACACCACTGCAGGTGCAATGTATTCCTTGGACCTTCACATTGACGATGAAACACAGATATCGCATCGGAATTAAATACAAAAGGCGCAATGCAGCCTTAAGTACAAGAATCGAGACTCTTCTTACAGTCGGTGGTTTGAGCAATCCCTGTGAGACCAGTATTAGTTTCCGATACACCACTGCAGTTTCAAAGTATTCCTTGGACCTTCACATTGACAATGAAACACAGAAATCGCATCGGAATTAAATACAAAAGGCACAATGGCGCCTTAAGTACAAGAATCGAGACTCTTCTTACGGTCGGTGCTTTGTGCATTCCCTGTGAGACCAGTATTAGTTTCCGATACACCACTGCAGGTTCAATGTATTCCTTTTACATACACATTGACGATGAAACACTGAAATTACATCGGAATTAAATGCAAAAGGCAAAATGCCGGTTTAAGTGCAAGAAGAATGAGACTTCTTAGAGTCTGTGCTTTGATCCTTTCCTGACAGACCAGTATTAGTTTCCGATACACCACTGCAGGTTCAATGTATTCCTTGGACTTTCGCATTGACGATGAAATACAGAAATCGCATCGGAATTAAATACAAAAGGCACAATGCCGCCTTTAGTACAAGAATAGAGACTCTTCTTACTGTCGGTGTTTTGATCCCTTCCTGTGAGACCAGTATTAATTTCCCATACACCACTGAAGATTCAATGTATTCCTTTGACATTCACATTGACGATGAAACACTGAAATTACATCATAATTACATAGAAAAGGCACAATGCCGCCTTAAATACAAGTAGAGTGAGACTTCTTAGAGTCTGTGCTTTGATCCTTTCCTATGAGCACAGTATTAGTTTCCGATACACCACTGCAGGTTCAATGTATTCCTTTTGCTTACACATTGACGATGAAACACTGATATTAAATCGGAATTAAATACAAAAGGCACAATGCCGCCTTAAGTTCAAAAAGAGTGAGACTTCTTAGAGTCTGTGATTTGATCCTTTCCTATGAGACCAGTATTAGTTTCCGATAAACCACTGCAGGTTCAATGTATTCCTTTTACATACACATTGATGATGAAACATTGAAATTACATCGGAATTAAATACAAAAGGTAGAATGCCGCCTTAAGTACAAGAAGAGTGAGACTTCTTAGAGTCTGTGCTTTAATCCTTTCCTGTGAGACCAGTATTAGTTTCCGATACACCACTGCAGGTTCAATGTATTCCTTGGACATTCACATTGACGATGAAACACTGAAATTACATCGGAATTACATACAATAGGCACAATGCCGCCTTAAGTGCAAGAGGAGTGAGACTTCCTAGAGTCTGCGCTTTGATCCTTTCCTATGAGACCAATAGTAGTTTCCGATACATCACTGCAGGTTCAATGTATTCTTTTTACATACACATTGAGGATGAAACACTGAAATTACATCGGACTTAAATACAAAAGGCTCAATGCCGCCTTAAGTGCAAGAAGAGTGTAACTTCTTAGAGTCTGTGCATTGATCCTTTCCATTGAGACCAGTATTAGTTTCCGATTCACCACTGCAGGTTCAATGTTTTCCTTGGACATTCACATTGACGATGAAACACTGAAATTACATCGGAATTAAATACAAAAGGCACAATGCCGCCTTAAGTGCAAGAAGAGTGAGACTTCTTAGAGTCTGTGGTTTGATCCATTCCTGTGGGACCAGTATTAGTATCCGATACACCACTGCAGGTTCAATGTATTCCTTGGACCTTCACATTGACGATGAAACACAGAAATCGCATCGGAATTAAATACAAAAGGCACAATGCCGCCTTAAGTACGAGAATAGAGACTCTTCTTACAGTCGGTTCTTTGATCCATTTCTGTGAGACCAATATTATTTTCCGATACACCACTGCAGCTTCAATGTATTCCTTGGACATTCACATTGACAATGGAACACTGAAATTACATCGGAATTACATACAAAAGGCACAATGCCGCCTTAAGTGCAAGAAGAGTGAGACTTCTTAGAGTCTGTGCTTTCATCCTTTCCCATGAGACCAATATTAGTTTCCGATAATCCACTGCAGGTTCAATGTAATCCTTTTACATACACATTGACGATGAAACACTAACATTACATCGGAATTAAATACAAAAGGCACAATGCCGCCTTAAGTACGAGAATAGAGACTCTTCTTACAGTCGGTGCTTTGATCCATTTCTGTGAGACCAATATTATTTTCCGATACACCACTGCAGCTTCAATGTATTCCTTGGACATTCACATTGACAATGGAACACTGAAATTACATCGGAATTACATACAAAAGGCACAATGCCGCCTTAAGTGCAAGAAGAGTGAGACTTCTTAGAGTCTGTGCTTTGATCCTTTCCTGAGGGACCAGTATTAGTTTCCGATACACCACTGCAGGTTCAATGTATTCCTTGGACATTCACATTGACGATGAAACACTGATATCGCGTCGGAATTAAGTAGAAAAGTCACAATGCCGCCTTAAGTACAAGAATCGAGACTCTTCTTACAGTCGGTTCTTTGAGAATTCCCGGTGGGACCAGTATTAGTTTCCGATACACCACTGCAGGTTCAATGTTTTCCTTGGAGATACACATTTACGATGAAACACTGAAATCGCATCGGAATTAAATACAAAAGGCACAATGCCGCCTTAAGTACAAGAATACAGACTCATTTTGCAGTCGGTGATTTGAGCACTCCCTGTGGGACCAGTATTAGTTTCCGATACACCACTGCACTTTCTATGTATAACCTGGACCTTCACATTGACGATGAACCACAGATATCGCATCGGAATTAAATACAAAAGGCACAATGCCGCCTTAAGTACGAGAATAGAAACTCTTCTTACTGTCGGTGCTTTGATCCATTTCTGTGAGACCAATATTAATTTCCAATACACCACTGCAGGTTCAATGTAATCCTTTTACATACACATTGAAGATGAAACACTAACATTACATCGGAATTAAATACAAATGGCACAATGCCGCCTTAAGTACGAGAATAGAGACTCCTCTTACAGTCGGTGCTCTGATCCATTCCTGTGAGACCAGTATTAGTTTCCGATACACCATTGCAGGTTCAATGTATTCCTTGGACATTCACATTGACAATGAAACACTGAAATTACATCGGAATTACATACAAAAGGCACAATGCCGCCTTAAGTGCAAGAAGAGTGAGACTTCTTATAGTCTGCGCTTTGATCCTTTTATATGAGACCAATATTAGTTTCCGATACATCACTGCAGGTTCAATGTATTCCTTGGACTTTCACATTGACGTTGAAACACAGAAATCGCATCGGAATTAAATACAAAAGGCACAATTCCGCATTAAGTACAAGAATAGAGACTCTTCTTACAGTCGGTTCTTTGATCCTTTCCTGTGAGACCAGTATTAGTTTCTGATATACCACTGCAGGTTCAATGAATTCCTTGGACATTCACATTGACGATGAAACACTGAAATTACATCGGAATTAAATACAAAAGGCACAATGCCACCTTGAATGCAAGAAGAGTGAGACTTCTTGGAGTCTGTGCTTTGATCCTTTCCTATGAGGCCAGTATTAGTTTACGATACACCACTGCAGGTTCAATGTATTTCTTTTACTTACACATTGACGATGAAACACTGAAATTACATCGGAATTACATACAAAAGTCATAATGCCGCTTTAAGTGCAAGAAGAGTGAGACTTCTTAGAGTCTGTGCTTTGATCCTTTCCTGTGAGACCAGTATTAGTTTCTAATACACCACAGTGGGTTCAATGTATTACTTGGACCTTCACATTGACGATGAAACACAGATATCGCATCAGAATTAAAAACAAAAGGCACAATGCCGCCTTAAGTACGAGAATAGAAACTCTTCTTACAGTCGGTGCTTTGATCCATTTCTGTAAGACCAATATTAGTTTCCGATACACCACTGCAGTTTCAATGTATTCCCTGGACATTCACATTGACGATGAAACACTGAAATTACATCGCAATTAAATACAAAAGGCACAATGCCGCCTTTAGTACAAGAATAGAGACACTTCTTACTGTACGTCTTTGATCCCTTCCTGTGAGACCAGTATTAGTTTCCGATACACCACTGCAGGTTCAATGTATTACTTTGACATTCACATTGACGATGAAACACTGAAATTACGTCATAATTACATAGAAAAGGCACAATGCCTCCTTAAATGCAAGAAGAGTGAGACTTCTTAGAGTCTGTGCTTTGATCCTTTCCTATGAGAACAGTATTAGTTTCCGATACACCACTGCAGGTTCAATGTATTCCTTGGACCGTCACATTGACGATGAAACACCGAAATTACATCGGAATTAAATACATAAGGCACAATGACGCCATAAATGCAAGAAGAGTGAGACTTCTTAGAGTCTGTGCTTTGATCCTTTCCTGTGAGACCAGTATTAGTTTCCGATACACCACTGCAGGTTCAATGTATTCCTTGGACATCAACATTGACGAAGAAACACATACATTACATCAAAATTAAATACAAAAGGCACAATGCCGCCTTAAATGCAAGATCAGTGAGACTTCTTAGTGTCTGTGCTTTGGTCCTTTCCTGTGAGACCAGTATTAGCTTCCGATACACCACTGCACGTTTAATGTATTCCTTGGACCTTCACTTTGAAGATGAAACACAGAAATCGTAATGGAATTAAAAACAAAATGCACAATACCGCCTTAAGTACATGAATCGAGACTCTTATTACAGTCGGTCCTTTGAGATTTCCCTGTGAGACCAGTATTAGTTTCCGATACACCACTGCAGGTTCAACGTATTCCTTGGCGATACACATTGATGATGAAACACTGAATTTACATCGGAATTGCATACAAAAGGCACAATGCCGCATTAAGTGCAAGAAGAGTGAGACTTCTTAGTGTCTGTGCTTTGGTCCTTTCCTGTGAGACCAGTATTAGTTTCCGGGACACCACTGCAGGTTCAATGTATTCCTTGGACCTTCACATTGACGACGAAACACAGAAATTACATCGGAATTAAATACAAAAGGCACAATGACGCCTTAAATGCAAGAAGAGTGAGACTTATTAGAGTCTGTGCTTTGATCCTTTCCTGTGAGACCAGTATTAGATTCCGATACACCACTGCAGGTTCAATGTATTCCTTTGACATTCACATTGACGATGAAACACTGAAATTACATCAAAATTAAATACAAAAGGCACAATGCCGCAAGAAATGCAAGAAGAGTGAGACTTCTTAGAGTCTGTGCTTTGATCCTTTCCTATGAGACCAGTATTAGTTTCCGATACACCACTGCAGGTTCAATGTATTCCTTGGTCCTTCACATTGACGATGAAACACAGAAATCGCATGGGAATTAAATACAGAAGGCGCAATGCCACCTTAAGTACATAAATCGAGACTCTTCTTACAGTCGGTGCTTTGAGATTTCCGTGTGAGGACAGTATTAGTTTCCGATACACCACTGCAGGTTCAATGTATTCCTTGGACTTACACATTGACGATTAAACACTGAATTTACATCGGAATTACATACAAGAGGCACAATGCCGCCTAAAGTGCAAGAAGAGTGAGACTTCTTTGACTCTGTGCTTTGATCCTTTCCAGTGAGACCAGTATTAGTTTCCGATACACCACTGCAGGGTCAAAGTAATTCTTGGACAATCACATTGACGATGAAACACTGAAATTACATCGGAATTATTTACAAGAGGCACAATGCCGCCATAAATGCGAGAAGAGTGAGACTTCTTAGAGTCTGTGCTTTGATTCGTTCCTATGAGACCTGTATTAGTTTCCGATACACCACTTCAAGTTCAATGTACTCCTTTTACATACACATTGACGATGAAACACTGAAATTACATCGGAGTTAAATACAATAGGCACAATGCCGCCTTAAGTTCAAGATGAGTGAGACTTCTTAGAGTCTGTGCTTTGATCCTATCCTATGAGACCAGTATTAGTTTCCGATACACCACTGCAGGTTCAATGTATTCCTTGCAAATACTCATTGACGATGAAACACTGAAATTACATCGGAATTAAATACAAAAGGCAAAATGCCGCCTTAAGTGCAAGAAGAGTGAGACTTCTTAGAGTGTGTGCATTGATCCATTCCTGTGGGACCAGTATTACTTTATGATACACCACTGCAGGTTCAATGTATTCCTTGGACCTTCACAATGACGATAGAACACAGAAATCGCATCGGAATTATATACAAAATGCACAATGCCGCATTAAGTATAAGAATAGAGACTCTTCTTACAGTCGGTTCTTTGATCCTTTCCTGTGAGACCGGTATTAGTTTCTGATACACCACTACAGGTTCAATGTATTCCTTGGACATTCACATTGACGATGAAACACTGAAATTACATCGGAATTAAATACAAAAGGCACAATGCCGCCTTAAATGCAAGAAGAGTGAGATTTCTTAGAGTCTGTGCTTTGATCCTTTCCTATGAGACCAGTATTAGTTTCCGATACACCACTGTAGGTTCAATGTATTCCTTTTACTTACACATTGACGATGAAACACTAAAATTACATCGGAATTAAATACAAAAGGCGCAATGCCGCCTTAAGTTCAAGAAGAGTGAGACTTCTTAGAGTCTGTGTTTTGATCCTTTCCTGTGAGTCCAGTATTAGTTTCCGATACACCACTGCAGGTTCAATGTATACCTTGGACCTTCACATTGACGATAAAACAAAGAAATCGCATCGTAATAAAATACAAAACGCAAAATGCCATCTTAAGTACAAGAATAGAGACTCATCTCAGTGTCGGTGCTTTGAGCATTCCCTGTGAGGCCAGTAATAGTTTCCGATACACCACTGGAGGTTCAATGTATTCCTTGCAAATACACATTGACGATGAAACACTGAAATTACATCGGAATTAAATACAAAAGGCAGAATGCCGCCTTAAGTGCAAGAAGAAAGAGACTTCTTAGAGTCTGTGTTTTGATCCTTTCCTGTAAGACCAGTATTAGTTTCCGATACACCACTGCAGGTTCAATGTATTCCTGGACCTTCACTTTGATGATGAAACACAGAAATCGCATCGGAATTAAATACAAAAGGCACAATGCCGTCTTAAGTACAAGAATAGAGACTCTTGTTACAGTCGGTGCTTTAAGCATTCCCTGTGTGACCAGTATTCGTTTCCGATACACCACTGCAGGTTCAATGTATTCCTTGGGACTTCACATTGACGATGAAACACAGATATCGCGTCGGAATTAAATAGAAAAGGCACAATGCCGCCTTAAGTACAAGAATAGAGACTCTTCTTACAGTCGGTGCTTTGAGCATTCCCTGTGAGACCAGTATTAGTTTCCGATACACCACTGCAGGTTCAATGTATTCCTTAGACATACACATTGACGATGAAACACTGAAATTAAATCGAATTAAATACAAAAGTCACAATGCCGCTTTAAGTACAAGAAGTGTGAGACTTCTTACAGTCTGTGCTTTGATCCTTTCCTGTGAGACCAGTATTAGTTTCCGATACACCACTGCGGGTTCAATGTATTAATTGGTCATACACATTGACGATGAAACACAGAAATCGCATCGAAATTGAATACAAAAGGCACAATGCCGCATTAAGTACAAGAATAGAGATTCTTCTTACAGTCTGCGCTTTGAACACTAACTGTGAGACCAGTATTAGTTTCCGATACACCACTGCAGGTTCAATGTTTTCCTTGGACATACACATTTACGATGAAACACTGAAATCGCATCGGAATTAAATACAAAAGGCACAATGCCGCATTAAGTTCAAGAATAGAGACTCATTTGGCAGTCGGTGGTTTGAGCAATCCCTGTGAGACCAGTATTAGTTTCCGATACATCACTGCAGGTTCAATGTATTCTTTTTACATACACATTGAGGATGAAACACTGAAATTACATCGGACTTAAATACAAAAGGCACAATGAGGCCTTAAGTGCAAGAAGAGTGAAACTTCTTAGAGTCTGTGCATTGATCCTCTCCATTGAGACCAGTATTAGTTTCCGATTCACCACTGCAGGTTCAATTTTTCCTTGGACATTCACATTGACGATGAAACACTGAAATTACATCGGAATTAAATACAAAAGGCACAATGCCGCCTTAAGTGCAAGAAGATTGAGACTTCTTAGAGTCTGTACTTTGATCCATTCCTGTGGGACCAGTATTAGTTTCCGATACACCACTGCAGGTTCAATGTATTCCTTGGACCTTCACATTGACGATGAAACACAGAAATCGCATCGGAATTAAATACAAAAGCACAATGCCGACTTAAGTACGAGAATAGAGACTCTTCTTACAGTCGGTGCTTTGATCCATTTCTGTGAGACCAATATTATTTTCCGATACACCACTGCAGCTTCAATGTATTCCTTGGACATTCACATTGACACATGAACACTGAAATTACATCGGAATTACATACAAAAGGCACAATGCGGCCTTAAGTGCAAGAAGAGTGAGACTTCTTAGAGTCTGTGCTTTGATCCATTCCCATGAGACCAATATTAGTTTCCGATACTCCACTGCAGGTTCAATGTAATCCTTTTACATACACATTGACGATGAAACACTAACATTACATCGGAATTAAATACAAAAGGCACAATGCCGCCTTAAGTACGAGAATAGAGACTCTTCTTACAGTCGGTGCTCTGATCCATACCTGTGAGACCAGTATTAGTTTCCGATACACCACTGCAGGTTCAATGTATTCCTTCTACATTCACATTGACAATGAAACACTGAAATTACATCGGAATTACATACAAAAGGCACAATGCCGCCTTAAGTGCAAGAAGAGTGAGACTTCTTAGAGTCTGCGCTTTAATCCTTTCCTATGAGACCAATATTAGTTTCCGATACATCACTGCAGGTTCAATGTATTCCTTTTACATACACATTGAGGATGAAACACTGAAATTACATCGGAATTAAATACAAAAGGCACAATGCCGCCTTAAATGCAAGAAGTGGGAGACATCTTAGAGTCTATGCTTTGATCCTTTCCTATGAGACCAGTATTAGTTTATGATACACCACTGCAGGTTCAAAGTATTCCATTTACATACACATTGACGATGAAATACTGAAATTAGATCGGAATTAAATACAAAAGGCACAATGCCGCCTTAAGTGCAGGAAGAGTGAGACTTCTTAGAGTCTGTGCTTTGATCCTTTCCTATGAGACCAGTATTGGTTTCTGATACACCACTGCAGGTCCAATGTATTCTTTGGTCATACACATTGACGATGAAACACAGAAATCGCATCGGAATTGAATACAAAAGGCAAAATGCCGCATTATGTACAAGAATAGAGACTCTTCTTACAGTCGGTACTTTCAACATTTCCTGTGAGGCCAGTATTAGTTTCCGATACACCACTGCCGGTTTCAATGTATTCCTTGGACCTTCACATTGACGATGGAACAGAGAAATCGCATCGGAATTAAATACAAAAGGCAAAATGCCGCCTTAAGTACAAGACTCGAGACCCTTCTTACGGTAGGTGCTTTGAGCATTTCCTGGGAGACCAGTATTAGTTTCCGATACACCACTGCAGGTTCAATGTTTTCCTTGGACATACACATTTAAGATGAAAGACTGAAATCGCATGGGAATTAAATACAAAAGGCACAATGCCTTCTTAAGTAAAAGAATAGAGACTCTTCTTGCAGTCGGTGATTTGAGCAATCCCTGTGAGACCAGATTTAGTTTCCGATACACCACTGCACTTTCAAAGTATACCTTGGACCTTCACATTGACGATGAAACACAGATATCGCATCGGAATTAAATACAATAGGCACAATGCCGCCTTAAGTACGAGAATTGAAACTCTTCTTACAGTCGGTGCTTAGATCCATTTACGTGAGACCAATATTAGTTTCCAATACACCACTGCAGGTTCAATGTATTCCTTGGACTTTCACATTGACGATGAAACACTGAAATTACATCGGAATTGCATACAAAAGGCAAAATGCCGCCTTTAGTGCAAGAAGAGTGAGACTTCTTACAGTCGGTGCTTTGAGCATTCCCTGAGGGACCAGTATTAGTTTCCGATACACCACTGCAGGTTCAATGTTTTCCTTGGACATACACATTTACGATGAAACACTGAAATCGCATCGGAATTTAATTAAAAAGGCACAATGCCGCCTTAAGTACAAGAATACAGACTCACTTTGCAGTCGGTGATTTGAGCACTCCCTGTGGGACCAGTATTAGTTTCCGATACACCACTGCACTTTCAATGTATAACCTGGACCTTCACATTGACGATGAACCACAGATATCGCATCGGAATTAAATACAAAAGGCACAATGCCGCCTTAAGTACGAGAATAGAAACTCTTCTTGCAGTCGGTGCTTTGATCCATTTCCGTGAGACCAATATTAATTTCCAATACACCACTGCAGGTTCAATGTAATCCTTTTACATACACATTGAAGATGAAACACTAACATTACATCGGAATTAAATACAAAAGGCACAATGCCGCCTTAAGTATGAGAATAGAGACTCCTCTTACAGCCGGTGCTCTGATCAATTCCTGTGAGACCAGTATTAGTTTCCGATACACCACTGCAGGTTCAATGTATTCCTTGGACATTCATATTGACAATGAAACACCGAAATTACATCGGAATTACATACAAAAGGCACAATGCCGCCTTAAGTGCAAGAAGAGTGAGACTTCTTATAGTCTGCGCTTTGATCCTTTTATATGAGACCAATATTAGTTCCGATACATCACTGCAGGTTCAATGTATTCCTTTTACATACACATTGAGGATGAAACACTGAAAACACATCGGAATTAAATACAAAAGGCAAAATGCCGCCTTAAGTGCAAGAAGAATGAGACTTCTTAGGGTCTGTGCATTAATCCTTTCCTGTGAGAGCAGTATTAGTTTCCGACACACCACTGCAGGTTCAATGTATTCCTTGGACCGTCACATTGACGATGAAACACAGAAATTACATCGGAATTAAATACAAAAGGCACAATGCCGCCTTGAATTCAAGAAGATTGAGACTTCTTAGAGTCTGTGCTTTGATCCTTTCCTATGAGACCAGTATTAGTTTACGATACACCACTGCAGGTTAAAAGTACTCCATTTACATACACATTGACGATGGAACACTGAAATTACATCGGAATTAAATACAAAAGGCACAATGCCGCCTTAAGTGCAAGAAGAGTGAGACTTCTTAGAGTCTGTGCTTTGATCATTTCCTATGAGACCAGTATTACTTTCCGATACACCACTGCAGGTTCAATGTATTCCTTTTACTTACACATTGACGATGAAACACTGAAAATACATCGGAATTAAATACAAAAGTCACAATGCCGCATTAAGTGCAAGAAGTATGAGACTTCTTAGAGTCTGTGCTTTGATCCTTTCCTGTGAGACCAGTATTAGTTTCTAATACACCACTGCGGGTTCAATGTATTCCTTGGACCTTCACATTGACGATGAAACACAGAAATCGCATCGGAAGTAAATACAAAAGGCACAATGCAGCCTTAAGTACAAGAATCGAGACTCTTCTTACAGTCGGTGGTTTGAGCAATCCCTGTGAGACCAGTATTAGTTTCCAATACACCACTGCAGGTTCAATGTATTCATTGCAAATACACATTGCCGATGAACCACTGAAATTACATCGGAATTAAATACAAAAGGCAGAATGCCGCCTTAAGTGCAAGAAGAGTGAGACTCCTTAGAGTCTGTGCATTGATCCTTTCCTGTGAGCCCAGTATTAGTTTGCGATACACCACTGCAGGTTCAATGTATTCCTTGGACCTTCACATTGACGATGAAACACAGAAATCGCATCGGAATTAAATACAAAAGGGACAATGCCGCCTTAAGTACAAGAATAGTGACTCTTCTTACAGTCGGCGCTTTAAGCATTCCCTGTGAGACCAGTATTAGTTTCCGATACACCACTGCCGGTTCAATGTATTCCTTGGACCTTCACATTGACGATGAAACACAGATATCGCATCGGAATTAAAAACAAAACGCACAATGCTGCCTTAAGTACGGGAATAGAAACTCTTCTTACAGTCGGTGCTTTGATCCATTTCTGTAAGACCAATATTAGTTTCCGATACACCACTGCAGTTTCAATGAATTCCTTGGACATTCACATTGACGATGAAACACTGAAATTACATCGGAATTAAATACAAAAGCACAATGCCGCCTTTAGTACAAGAATAGAGACACTTCTTACTGTACGTGTTTGATCCCTTCCTGTGAGACCAGTATTAGTTTCCGATACACCACTGAAGGTTCAATGTATTACTTTGACATTCACATTGACGATGAAACACTGAAATTACATCATAATTACATAGAAAAGGCACAACGCCTCCTTAAATGCAAGAAGAGTGAGACTTCTTAGAGTCTGTGCTTTAATCCTTTCCTATGAGAACAGTATTAGTTTCCGATACACCACTGCAGGTTCAATGTATTCCTTGGACCGTCACATTGACGATGAAACAAAGAAATTACATCGGAATTAAATACATAAGGCACAATGACGCCATAAATGCAAGAAGAGTGAGACTTCTTAGAGTCTGTGCTTTGATCCTTTCCTGTGAGACCAGTATTAGTTTCCGATACACCACTGCAGGATCAATGTATTCCTTGGACATTCACATTGACGAAGAAACACATACATTACATCAAAATTAAATACTAATGGCACAATGCCGCCTTAAATGCAAGATCAGTGAGACTTCTTAGTGTCTGTGCTTTGGTCCTTTCCTGTGAGACCAGTATTAGCTTCCGATACACCACTGAACGTTTAATGTATTCCTTGGACCTTCACTTTGAAGATGAACACAGAAATCGTAATGGAATTAAAAACAAAAGGCGCAATACCGCCTTAAGTACATGAATCGAGACTCTTATTACAGTCGGTGCTTTGAGAATTCCCTGTGTGACCAGTATTAGTTTCCGATACACCACTGCAGGTTTAACGTATTCCTTGGAGATACACATTGATGATGAAACACTGAATTTACATCGGAATTGCATACAAAAGGCACAATGCCGCATTAAGTGCAAGAAGAGTGAGACTTCTTAGTGTCTGTGCTTTGGTCCTTTCCTGTGAGACCAGTATTAGTTTCCGGGACACCACTGCAGGTTCAATGTATTCCTTGGACTTTCACATTGACGATGAAACACAGAAATTACATCGGAATTAAATACAAAAGGCACAATGACGCCTTAAATGCAAGAAGAGTGAGACTTATTAGAGTCTGTGCTTTGATCCTTTCCTGTGAGACCAATATCAGATTCCGATACACCACTGCAGGTTCAATGTATTCCTTGGACATTAACATTGACGATGAAACACTGAAATTACATCAAAATTAAATACAAAAGGCACAATGCCGCATTAAATGCAAGAAGAGTGAGACTTCTTAGAGTCTGTGCTTTGATCCTTTCCTATGAGACCAGTAGTAGTTTCCGATACACCACTGCAGGTTCAATGTATTCCTTGGACCTTCACAATGACGACGAAACACAGAAATCGCATCGGAATTAAATACACAAGGCACAATGCCACCTTAAGTACAAGAGTGTAGACTCTTCTTAGAGTCGGTGCTTTGATCCTTTCCTATGAGACCAGTATTAGTTTACGATACACCACTGCAGGTTTAAAGTACTCCATTTACATACACATTGACGATGGAACACTGAAATTACATCGGAATTAAATACAAAAGTCACAATGCCACTTTAAGTGCAAGAAGAGTGAGACTTCTTAGAGTCTGTGCTTTGATCCTTTCCTGTGAGACCAGTATTAGTTTCTAATACACCACTGCGGGTTCAATGTATTCCTTGGACCTTCACAATGACGACGAAACACAGAAATCGCATCGGAAGCAAATACAAAATGCACAATGCAGCCTTAAGTACAAGAATCGAGACTCTTCTTACACTCGGTGGTTTGAGCAATCCCTGTGAGACCAGTATTAGTTTCCGATACACCACTGCAGGTTCAATGTATTCATTGCAAATACACATTGCCGATGAACCACTGAAATTACATCGGAATTAAATACAAAAGGCAGAATGCCGCCTTAAGTGCAAGAAGAGTGAGACTTCTTAGAGTCTGTGCATTGATCCTTTCCTGTGAGCCCAGTATTAGTTTCCGATACACCACTGCAGGTTCAATGTATTCCTTGGACCTTCACATTGACGATGAACCACAGAAATCGCATCGGAATTAAATACAAAAGGTATAATGCCGCCTTAAGTACAAGAATAGTGACTCTTCCTACAGTCGGTGCTTTAAGCATTCCCTGTGAGACCAGTTTTAGTTTCCGATACACCACTGCCGGTTCAGTGTATTCCTTGGACCTTCACATTGACGATGAAACACAGATATCGCATCGGAATTAAAAACAAAAGGCACAATGCCGCCTTAAGTACGAGAATAGAAACTCTTCTTACAGTCGGTGCTTTGATCCATTTCTGTAAGACCAATATTAGTTTCCGATACACCACTGCAGGTTCAATGTATTACTTTGACATTCACATTGACGATGAAACACTGAAATTACATCATAATTACATAGAAAAGGCACAATGCCTCCTTAAATGCAAGAAGAGTGAGACTTCTTAGAGTCTGTGCTTTAATCCTTTCCTATGAGAACAGTATTAGTTTCCGATACACCACTGCAGGTTCAATGTATTCCTTGGACCTTCACATTGACGACGAAACACAGAAATCGCATCGGAATTAAATACACAAGGCACAATGCCACCTTAAGTACAAGAATGTAGACTCTTCTTAGAGTCGGTGCTTTGATCCTTTCCTATGAGACCAGTATTAGTTTACGATACACCACTGCAGGTTCAAAGTACTACATTTACATACACATTGACGATGGAACACTGAAATTACATCGGAATTAAATACAAAAGGCACAATGCCGCCTTAAGTGCAAGAAGAGTGAGACTTCTTAGAGTCTGTGCTTTGATCATTTCCTATTAGACCAGTATTACTTTCCGATACACCACTGCAGGTTCAATGTATTCCTTTTACTTACACATTGACGATGAAACACTGAAATTACATCGGAATTAAATACAAAAGTCACAATGCCGCTTTAAGTGCAAGAAGAGTGAGACTTCTTAGAGTCTGTGCTTTGATCCTTTCCTGTGAGACCAGTATTAGTTCCTAATACACCACTGCGGGTTCAATGTATTCCTTGGACCTTCACAATGACGATGAAACACAGAAATCGCATGGGAAGTAAATACAAAAGGCACAATGCAGCCTTAAGTACAAGAATCGAGACTCTTATTACAGTCGGTGCTTTGAGAATTCCCTGTGTGACCAGTATTAGTTTCCGATACACCACTGCAGGTTCAATGTATTCATTGCAAATACACATTGCCGATGAACCACTAAATTACATCGGAATTAAATACAAAAGGCAGAATGCCGCCTTAAGTGCAAGAAGAGTGAGACTTCTTAGAGTCTGTGCATTGATCCTTTCCTGTGAGCCCAGTATTAGTTTCCGATACACCACTGCAGGTTCAATGTATTCCTTGGACCTTCACATTGACGATGAACCACAGAAATCGCATTGGAATTAAATACAAAAGGGATAATGCCGCCTTAAGTACAAGAATAGTGACTCTTCTTACAGTCGGTGCTTTAAGCATTCCCTGTGAGACCAGTATTAGTTTCCGATACACCACTGCCGGTTCAGTGTATTCCTTGGACCTTCACTTTGAAGATGAAACACAGAAATCGTAATGGAATTAAAAACAAAAGGCGCAATACCGCCTTAAGTACATGAATCGAGACTCTTATTACAGTCGGTGCTTTGAGAATTCACTGTGAGACCAGTATTAGTTTCCGATACACCACTGCAGGTTTAACGTATTCCTTGGAGATACACATTGATGATGAAACACTGAATTTACATCGGAATTGCATACAAAAGGCACAATGCCGCATTAAGTGCAAGAAGAGTGAGATTTCTTAGTGTCTGTGCTTTGGTCCTTTCCTGTGAGACCAGTATTAGTTTCCGGGACACCACTGCAGGTTCAATGTATTCCTTGGACCTTCACATTGACGATGAAACACAGAAATTACATCGGAATTAAATACAAAAGGCACAATGACGCCTTAAATGCAAGAAGAGTGGGACTTATTAGAGTCTGTGCTTTGATCCTTTCCTGTGAGACCAATATTAGATTCCGATACACCACTGCAGGTTCAATGTATTCCTTGGACATTCACATTGACGATGAAACACTGAAATTACATCAAAATTAAATACAAAAGGCACAATGCCGCATTAAATGCAAGAAGAGTGAGACTTCTTAGAGTCTGTGCTTTGATCCTTTCCTATGAGACCAGTATTAGTTTCCGGTACACCACTGCAGGTTCAATGTATTCCTTGGACATTCACATTGACAATGAAACATTGAAATTACATCGGAATTAAAGACAAAAGGCACAATGCCGCCTTAAATTCAAGAAGAGTGAGACTTCTTTGACTCTGTGCTTTGATCCTTTCCTGTGAGACCAATATTAGTTTCCGATACACCACTGCAGGTTCAAAGTAATCCTTGGACATTCACATTGACGATGAAACACTGAAATTACATCAAAATTAAATACAAAAGGCACAATGCCGCATTAAATGCAAGAAGAGTGAGACTTCTTAGAGTCTGTGCTTTGATCCTTTCCTATGAGACCAGTATTAGTTTCCGATACACCACTGCAAGTCCAATGTATTCCTTGGACCTTCACATTGGCGATGAAACACAGAAAACGCATCGGAAATAAATACAAAAGCCACATTGCCGCCTTAAGTACAAGAATAAAGACTCTTCTTACAGTCTGTGCCTTGAACACTCCCTGTGAGACCAGTATTAGTTTTCGATACACTACTGCAGGCTCAATGAATTCCTTGGACCTTCACATTGACGATGAAACACTGAAATTACATCGGAATTAAATACAAAAGGCACAATGCCGCCTTAAGTGCAAGAAGAGTGAGACATCTAAGAGTCTGCGCTATGATCCTTTCCTGTGAGACCAGTATTAGTTTCCGATACACCACTGCAGGTTCAATGTATTCCTTGGTCCTTCACATTGACGATGAAACACTGAAATTACATCGGAATTAAATACAACAGGCACAATGCCCCCTTAAGTGCAAGAAGAGTGACATTTCTTAGATTATGTGCTTTGATGCTTTCCTGTGAGACAAGTATTAGTTTCATATACACCACTGCAGGTTTAATGTATCCCTTGGACAATCACATTGACGATGAATCACAGAAATCGCATCAGAATTAAATACAAAAGGCACAATGCCGCCTTAAGTACAAGAATAGAGTCTCTTCTTACAGTCGGTGCTTTGTGCAGCCCCTGTGAGACCAGTATTAGTTTCCGATACACCACTGCAGGTTCAATGTATTCCTTGGAACTTCACATTGACGATGAAACACAGATATCGCATCGGAATTAAATACAAAAGGCACAATGCCCGCTTAAGTACAATAATCGGGACTCTTCTTACAGTCGGTGCTTTGAGCATTCCCTGTGAGACCAGTATTAGTTTCCGATACACCACTGCAGGTTCAGTGTATTCCTTGGACCTTCACATTGAAGATGAAACACAGAAATCGCATCGGAATTAAATACAAAAGGCACAATGCTGCCTTAAGTACGAGAATAGAGACTCTTCTTTCAGTCGGTGCTTGATCCATTTCTGTGAGACCAATATTAGTTTCCGATACACCACTGCAGGTTTAATATATTCCTTGCACATTCACATTGACGATGAAACACTGAAATTACAGAGGAATTACATACAAAAGGCACAATGCTGCCTTAAGTGCAAGAACAGTGTGACTTCTTAGAGTCTGCGCTTTGATCCTTTCCTATGAGACCAATATTAGTTTCCGATACATCACTGCAGGTTCAATGTATTCTTTTTACATACACATTGAGGATGAAACACTGAAATTACATCGGAATTAAATACAAAAGGCACAATGCCGCCCTAAGTGCAAGAAGAGTGAGATTTTTTAGAGTCTGTGCATTGATCCTTTCCTGTGAGACCAGTATTAGTTTCCGATACACCACTGCCGGTTCAGTGTATTCCTTGGACCTTCACATTAACGATGAAACACAGAAATTACATCGGAATTAAATACAAAAGGCACAATGACGCCTTAAATGCAAGAAGAGTGAGACTTATTAGAGTCTGTGCTTTGATCCTTTCCTGTGAGACCAATATTAGATTCCGATACACCACTGCAGGTTCAATGTATTCCTTGGACATTCACATTGACGATGAAACACTGAAATTACATCGGAATTGCATACAAAAGGCACAATGCCGCATTAAGTGCAAGAAGAGTGAGACTTCTTAGAGTCTGTGCATTGATCCTTTCCTGTGAGCCCAGTATCAGTTTCCGATACACCACTGCAGGTTCAATGTATTCCTTGGACCTTCACATTGACGATGAACCACAGAAATCGCATTGGAATTAAATACAAAAGGGATAATGCCGCCTTAAGTACAAGAATAGTGACTCTTCTTACAGTCGGTGCTTTAAGCATTCCCTGTGAGACCAGTATTAGTTTCCGATACACCACTGCCGGTTCAGTGTATTCCTTGGACCTTCACTTTGAAGATGAAACACAGAAATCGTAATGGAATTAAAAACAAAAGGCGCAATACCGCCTTAAGTACATGAATCGAGACTCTTATTACAGTCGGTGCTTTGAGAATTCACTGTGAGACCAGTATTAGTTTCCGATACACCACTGCAGGTTTAACGTATTCCTTGGAGATACACATTGATGATGAAACACTGAATTTACATCGGAATTGCATACAAAAGGCACAATGCCGCATTAAGTGCAAGAAGAGTGAGACTTCTTAGTGTCTGTGCTTTGGTCCTTTCCTGTGAGACCAGTATTAGTTTCCGGGACACCACTGCAGGTTCAATGTATTCCTTGGACCTTCACATTGACGATGAAACACAGAAATTACATCGGAATTAAATACAAAAGGCACAATGACGCCTTAAATGCAAGAAGAGTGAGACTTATTAGAGTCTGTGCTTTGATCCTTTCCTGTGAGACCAATATTAGATTCCGATACACCACTGCAGGTTCAATGTATTCCTTGGACATTCACATTGACGATGAAACACTGAAATTACATCAAAATTAAATACAAAAGGCACAATGCCGCATTAAATGCAAGAAGAGTGAGACTTCTTAGAGTCTGTGCTTTGATCCTTTCCTATGAGACCAGTATTAGTTTCCGGTACACCACTGCAGGTTCAATGTATTCCTTGGACATTCACATTGACAATGAAACACTGAAATTACATCGGAATTAAAGACAAAAGGCACAATGCCGCCTTAAATTCAAGAAGAGTGAGACTTCTTTGACTCTGTGCTTTGATCCTTTCCTGTGAGACCAATATTAGTTTCCGATACACCACTGCAGGTTCAAAGTAATCCTTGGACATTCACATTGACGATGAAACACTGAAATTACATCAAAATTAAATACAAAAGGCACAATGCCGCATTAAATGCAAGAAGAGGGAGACTTCTTAGAGTCTGTGCTTTGATCCTTTCCTATGAGACCAGTATTAGTTTCCGATACACCACTGCAAGTCCAATGTATTCCTTGGACCTTCACATTGGCGATGAAACACAGAAAACGCATCGGAAATAAATACAAAAGGCACATTGCCGCCTTATGTACAAGAATAAAGACTCTTCTTACAGTCTGTGCCTTGAACACTCCCTGTGAGACCAGTATAAGTTTTCGATACACTACTGCAGGCTCAATGAATTCCTTGGACCTTCACATTGACGATGAAACACTGAAATTACATCGGAATTAAATACAAAAGGCACAATGCCGCCTTAAGTGCAAGAAGAGTGAGACATCTAAGAGTCTGTGCTATGATCCTTTCCTGTGAGACCAGTATTAGTTTCCGATTCACCACTGCAGGTTCAAAGTATTCCTTGGTCCTTCACATTGACGATGAAACACTGAAATTACATCGGAATTAAATACAACAGGCACAATGCCCCCTTAAGTGCAAGAAGAGTGACATTTCTTAGATTATGTGCTTTGATGCTTTCCTGTGAGACAAGTATTAGTTTCATATACACCA
Organism: Schistocerca serialis cubense; assembly: GCF_023864345.2. Taxonomy (NCBI): domain Eukaryota; kingdom Metazoa; phylum Arthropoda; class Insecta; order Orthoptera; family Acrididae; genus Schistocerca; species Schistocerca serialis. Next base: position 34,256,813 of record NC_064643.1, on the reverse strand, counting down.
CTGCAGGTTCAATGTATCCCTTGGACAATCACATTGACGATGAATCACAGAAATCGCATCAGAATTAAATACAAAAGGCACAATGCCGCCTTAAGTACAAGAATAGAGTCTCTTCTTACAGTCGGTGCTTTGTGCAGCCCCTGTGAGACCAGTATTAGTTTCCGATACACCACTGCAGGTTCAATGTATTCCTTGGAACTTCACATTGACGATGAAACACAGATATCGCGTCGGAATTAAATACAAAAGGCACAATGCCCGCTTAAGTACAATAATCGGGACTCTTCTTACAGTCGGTGCTTTGAGCATTCCCTGTGATACCAGTATTAGTTTCCGATACACCACTGCAGGTTCAGTGTATTCCTTGGACCTTCACATTGAAGATGAAACACAGAAATCGCATCGGAATTAAATACAAAAGGCACAATGCCGCCTTAAGTACGAGAATAGAGACTCTTCTTTCAGTCGGTGCTTGATCCATTTCTGTGAGACCAATATTAGTTTCCGATACACCACTGCAGGTTTAATATATTCCTTTCACATTCACATTGACGATGAAACACTGAAATTACATAGGAATTACATACAAAAGGCACAATGCCGCCTTAAGTGCAAGAACAGTGTGACTTCTTAGAGTCTGTGCTTTGATCCTTTCCTGTGAGACCAGTATTAGATTCCGATACACCACTGCAGGTCCAATGTATTTCTTGGACCTTCACATTGACGACGAAACACAGAAATCGCATCGGAATTAAATACAAAAGGCACAAAGCCGCCCTAAGTGCAAGAAGAGTGAGATTTTTTAGAGTCTGTGCATTGATCCTTTCCTGTGAGACCAGTATTAGTTTCCGATACACCACTGCAGGTTCAATGTATTCCTTGGACCTTCACATTGACGATGAAACACAGAGATCGCATCGGAATTAAATACAAAAGGCACAAAGCCGCATTAAGTACAAGAATAGAGACTCTTCTTACAGTTGGTTCTTTGTTCCTTTCCTGTGAGACCAGTATTAGTTTCCGATACACCACTGCAGGTTCAATGCATTCCTTGGACATTCACATTGACGATGAAACACTGAAATTGCATCGGAATTAAATACAAAAGGCACAATGCTGCCTTATATGCAAGAGGAGTGAGACTTCTTAGAGTCTGTGATTTGATACTTTCCTATGAGACCAGTATTAGTTTCCGATACACCACTAAAGGTTCAATGTATTCCTTTTACATACACATTGACGATGAAACACTAACATTACATCGGAATTAAATACAAAAGGCACAATGCCGCCTTAAGTGCAAGAAGAGTGAGACTTCTTTGGGTCTGTGATTTGATCCTTTCCTATGAAACCAGTATTAGTTTCCAAACACCACTGCAGGTTCAATGTGTTCCTTTTACATACACTTTGACGATGAAACACTGAAATTCCATACGAATTAAATACAAAAGGAATAATGCCGCCTTAAGTGCAAGAAGTGTGAGACTTCTTAGAGTCTGTGCTTTGATCCTTTCCTGTGAGACCAGTATTAGATTCCGATACACCACTGCAGGTCCAATGTATTTCTTGGACCTTCACATTGACGACGAAACACAGAAATCGCATCGGAATTAAATACAAAAGGCACAATGCCGCCTTAAGTACAAGAATATAGACTCTTCTTACAGTCGGTTCTTTGATCCTTTCCTGTGAGACCAGTATTAATTTCCCATACACCACTGCAGGTTCAATGTATTCCTTGGACATTCACATTGACGATAAAAAACACTGAAATTACATCGGAATTAAATACAAAAGGCACAATGCCGCCTTAAATGCTAGAAGAGGGAGACTTCTTAGAGTCTGTGCTTTGATCCTTTCCTGTGAGACCAGTATTAGATTCCGATACACCACTGCAGGTTCAATGTATTCCTTGGACATTCACATTGACGATGAAACACTGAAATTACATCAAAATTAAATACAAAAGGCACAATGCCGCATTAAATGCAAGAAAAGTGAGACTTCTTAGAGTCTGTGCTTTGATCCTTTCCTATGAGACCAGTATTAGTTTCCGATACCCCACTGCACGTTCAATGAATTCCATTTACATACACATTGACGCTGAAACACAGAAATTAATTAGGAAATAAATACAAAAGGCACAATGCCGCCTTAAGTGCAAGAAGAGTGAGACTTATTGGAGCCTGTGCTTTGATTCTTTCCTATGAGACCAGTATTAGTTTCCGATACACCACTGCAGGTCCAATGTATTTCTTGGACCTTCACATTGACGACGAAACACAGAAATCGCATCGGAATTAAATACAAAAGGCACAATGCCGCCTTAAGTACAAGAATATAGACTCTTCTTACAGTCGGTTCTTTGATCCTTTCCTGTGAGACCAGTATTAGTTTCCCATACACCACTGCAGGTTCAATGTATTCCTTGGACATTCACATTGACGATAAAAAACACTGAAATTACATGGGAATTAAATACAAAAGGCACAATGCCGCCTTAAATGCTAGAAGAGGGATACTTCTTAGAGTCTGTGCTTTGATCTTTTCCTATGAGACCAGTATTAGTTTCCGATATACCACTGCACGTTCAATGTATTCCATTTACATACACATTGACGATGAAACACTAACATTACATCGGAATTAAATTCAAAAGGCACAAAGCCGCCTTAAGTGCAAGAAGAGTGAGACTTCGTAGAGGCTGTGAATTGATCCTTTCCTATGAGACCTGTATTAGTTTCCGAACACCACTGCAGGTTCAATGTGTTCCTTTTACATACACATTGACAATGATACACTGATATTACATCGGAATTAAATACAAAAGGAATAATGCCGCCTTAAGTGCAAGAAGAGTGAGTTTTCTTAGAGTCTGTGCTTTGATCCTTTCCTGTGAGGCCAGTATTAGTTTCCGATACACCACTGCTGGTTCAATGTATTCCTTGGACCTTCACTTTGACGATGAAACACTGAAATTACATCAAAATTAAATACAAAGGGCACAATGCCGCATTAAATGCAAGAAGAGTGAGACTTACTAGAGTCTGTGCATTGATCCTTTCCTGTGATACCAGTACTAGTTTCCGATACACCACTGCAGGTTTAATGTATTCCTTGGACATTCATATTGGCGATGAATAACTGCAATTACATCGGAATTAAATACAAAAGGCACAATGCCGCCTTAAGTACAAGAATATAGACTCTTCTTACAGTCGGTTCTTTGATCCTTTCCTGTGAGACCAGTATTAGTTTCCGATACACCACTGCTGGTTCAAAGTAATCCTTGGACCTTCACATTGACGATGAAACACAGAAATCGCATCGGAATTAAATACAAAAGGCACAATGCCGCCTTAAGTACAATAATGGAGACTCTTCTTACAGTCTGTGCCTTGAACACTCTCTGTGAGACCAGTATTAGTTTTCGATACACCACTGCCGGCTCAATGTATTCCTTGGACCTTCACATTGACGATGAAACACTGAAATTACAACGGAATTAAATACAAATAGGCACAATGACGCCATGAGAACTAGAAGAGTGAGACTTCGTAGAGTATGTGCTTTGATCCTTTCCTGTGAGACCAGTATTAGTTTCAGATAGACCACTGCAGGGTCAATGTACTCCTTGGACCTTCACATTGACAACGAAACACTGAAATTACATCGGAATTAAATACAAAAGGCACAATGACGCCATGAGAACAAGATGAGTGAGACTTCTTAGAGTATGTGCTTTGATCCTTTCCTATGAGACCAGTATTAGTTTCCGAATACCACTGCAGGTTCAATGTATTCCTTTTACATACACATTGACGATGAAACACTGAAATTACATCGGACTTAAATACAAAAGGAATAATGCCGCCTTAAGTGCAAGAAGAGTGAGACTTCTTCGAGTCTGTGCTTTGATCCTTTCCTGACAGACCAGTATTAGTTTGCGATACTCCACTGCAGGTTCAATGTATTCCTTGGACCTTCGCATTGACGATGAAATACAGAAATCGGATCGGAATTAAATACAAAAGGCACAATGCCGCCTTTAGTACAAGAATAGAGACCCTTCTTACTGTTGGTGTTTGATAATTTCCTGTGAGACCAGTATTAGTTTCCGATACACCACAGCAGGTTCAATGTATTCCTTGGACCTTCACATTGGCGATGTAACACAAATATTACATCGGAATTAAATACAAAAGGCACAATGACGCCTTAAATGAAAGAAGAGTGAAACTTCTTAGAGTCTGTGTTTGATACTTTCCTATGAGACCAGTATTAGTTTCCGATACACCACTGCAGGTTCAATGTATTTATTGGAACTTCACATTGACAACGAAATACAGAAATCGCATCGAAATTTAATACAAAGTGCACAATGCCGCCTTAACTACAAGAATATGGACTCTTCTTACAGTCGGTGCTTTGATCCATTCCTGTGAGACCAGTATTAGTTTCCGATACACCACTGCAGGTTCAATGTGTTCCTTGGACATTCACATTGACGATGAAAAACTGATATTACATCCGAATTAAATACAAAAGGCACAATGCCGCCTTAAATGCAAGGTGAGAGAGACTTCTTCGTGTCTGTGCTTTGATTCTTTCCTATGAGACCAGTATTAGTTTCCGATACACCACTGCAGGTTCAATGCATTCCTTTTACATATACATTGACGATGAAACACTGAAATTACATCGGAATTAAATAGAAAAGGCACAATGCCGCCTTAAGTGGAAGAAGAGTGAGACTTTTTAGAGTCCGTGCTATGATCTTTTCCTGTGAGACCAGTTTTAGTTTCCGAAACACCACTGCAGGATCAATGTATTCCTTGGACATTCACATTGACGATGAAACACTGAAATTACATAGGAATTACATACAAAAGGCACAATGTCGCCTTAGGTGCAAGAAGAGTGAGCCTTCTTAGAGTCTGCGCTTTGATCCTTTCCTATGAGACCAATATTAGTTTCCGAACACCACTGCAGGTTCAATGTGTTCCTTTTACATACACATTGACGATGATACACTGAAATTACATCGGAATTAAATACAAAAGGCTCAATGCCGCCTTAAGTGAAAGAAGAGTGAGTTTTCTTAGAGTCTGTGCTTTGATCCTTTCCTGTGAGACCAGTATTAGTTTCCGATACATTACTGCAGGTTCAATGTATTCCTTGACATTCACATTGACGATGAAAAACTGCAATTACATCGGAATTAAATACAAAAGGTACAATGCCGCCTTAAATGCAAGAAGAGTGAGACTTCTTAGAGTGTGTGCTTTGATCCTTTCCTGTGAGACCAGTATTAGTTTCCGATACACCACTGCAGGTTCAATGTATTCCTTGGACATTCACATTGACGATCAAACACTAAAATTACATCCGAATCAAATACAAATGGCTCAACGCCGCCTTAAGTGAGGGAAGAGTGAGACTTCTTAGAGTCTGTCCTTTGATCCTTTCCTGTGAGACCAGTATTAGTTTCCGATAGACCACTGCAGGGTCAATGTATTCCTTGGACCTTCACATTGACAACGAAACACTGAAATTACATCGGAATTAAATACAAAAGGTACAATGACGCCATGAGAACAAGAAGAGTGAGACTTCTTAAAGTATGTGCTTTGATCCTTTCCTATGAGACCAGTATCAGTTTCCGAACACCACTGCAGGTTCAATGTATTCCTTTTACATACACATTGACGATGTAACACTGATATTACATCGGAATTAAATACAAAAGGCCAAATGCCGTCCTTTGTGCAAGAAGAGTGAGACTTCTTAGAGTCTGTGCTTTGATCCTTTCCTGACAGACCAGTATTAGTTTGCGATACACCACTGCAGGTTTAATGTATTCCTTGGACCTTCGCATTGACGATGAAATACAGTAATCGGATCGGAACTGAATACAAAAGGCACAATGCCGCCTTTAGTACAAGAATAGAGACCCTTCTTTCTGTTGGTGTTTGATCCTTTCCTGTGAGACCAGTATTAGTTTCCGATACACCACTGATGGTTCAATGTATTCCTTGGACATTCACATTGACGATGAAACACTGAAATTACATCAGAATTACATAGAAAAGGCACAATGCCGCCTTAAACGCAAGAAGAGAGAGACTTCTTAGAGTCTGTGCTTTGATCCTTTCCTAAGAGAACAGTATTAGTTTCCGATACACCACAGCAGGTTCAATGTATTCCTTTGACCTTCACATTGGCGATGAAACACAGAAATTACATCGGAATTAAATACAAAAGGCACAATGACGCCTTAAATGGAAGAAGAGTGAGACTTCTTAGAGTCGGTGCTTTGATACTTTCCTATTAGACCAGTATTAGTTTTCGATACACCACTGCAGGTTCAATGTATTTATTGGACCTTCACATTGACAACGAAATACAGAAATCGCATCGAAATTAAATACAAAGGGCACAATGCCGCGTTAACTACAAAAATATGGACTCTTCTTACAGTCGGTGCTTTGATCCTTTCCTGTGAGACCAGAATTAGTTTCCGATACACCACTGCAGGTTCAATGTGTTCCTTGGACATTCACATTGACGATGAAAAACTGATATTACATCCGAATTAAATACAAAAGGCACAATGCCGCCTTAAATGCAAGAAGAGAGAGACTTCTTCGTGTCTGTGATTTGATTCTTTCCAATGGGACCAGTATTAGTTTCCGTTACACCACTGCAGGTTCAATGCATTCCTTTTACATATACATTGACGATGAATCACTGAAATTACATCGGAATTAAATAGAAAAGGCACAATGCCGCCTTAAGTGCAAGAAGAGTGAGACTTCTTAGAGTCTGTGCTCTGATTCTTTCCTATGAGACCAGTATTAGTTTCCGATACACCACTGCAGGTTCAATGTATTTCTTGGACCTTCACATTGACAACGAAACACAGATATCGCATCGGAGTTAAATACAAAAGGCACAATGCCGCCTTAAGTACAAGAATATGGACTCTTCTTACAGTCGGCGCTTTGGTCCTTTCCTGTGAGACCTGTATTAGTTTCCGATACATCACTGCAGGTTCAATGTATTCCTTGGACATTCACATTTACGATGAAAAACTGATATTACATCCGAATTAAATACAAAAGGCACAATGCCGATTTAAATGCATGAAGAGGGAGACTTCTCCGAGTCTGTACTTTGATGCTTTCCTATGAGACCAGTATTAGTTTCCGATACACCACTGCATGTTCAATGTATTCCTTTTACATACACATTGACGATGAAACACAGAAATTACATCGGAATTAAATACAAAAGGCACAATGCCGTCTTAAGTGCAAGAAGAGTGAGACTTCTTAGAGTCTGTGATTTGATTCTTTCCAATGGGACCAGTATTAGTTTCCGTTACACCACTGCAGGTTCAATGCATTCCTTTTACATATACATTGACGATGAATCACTGAAATTACATCGGAATTAAATAGAAAAGGCACAATGCCGCCTTAAGTGCAAGAAGAGTGACACTTCTTAGAGTCTGTGCTTTGATCCTTTCCAGTGAGACCAGTATTAATTTCCGATACACCACTGCAGGTTCATTGTATTCCTTGGACCTTCACATTCACGACAAAACATAGAAATCACATCGGAATTAAATACAAAAGGCACAATGATGCCTTAAGTACAAGATTAGAGCCTCTTCTTACAGTCGGTGCTATGATCCTTTCCTCTGAGACCAGTATTAGTTTCCGATATACCACTGCAGGTTCAATGTATTCCTTGTACATTCACATTGACAATGAATCACTGAAATTACATCGGATTTAAATACAAATGGCACAATGCCGCCATAATTGCAAGAAGAGTGAGACTTCTTAGAGTCTGTGCTTTGATCCATTCCTATGAGACCAGTATTAGTTTCCGATACACCACTGCAGTTTCAATGTATTCCTTGGACGTTCACATTGACAATGAAACACAGAAATTACATCGGAATTAAATACAAAAGGCACAATGCCGTCTTAAGTGCAAGAAGAGTGAGACTTCTTAGAGTCTGCGCTTTGATCCTTTCCTGTGAGACCAGTATTAGTTTCCGATACACCACTGCAGGTTCAATGTATTCCTTGGACCTTCACATTGACGACGAAACACAGAAATCGCATCGAATTTAAATACAAAAGGCACAATGCCACCTTAAGTACAAGAATATAGACGTTTCTTAGAGGCGGTGCTTTGATCCTTTCCTATGAGACCAGTATTAGTTTCCGATACACCACTGCAGGTTCAATGTATTCCTTTTACATACACATTGACGATGAAACACTGAAATTACATAGGAATTAAATACAAAAGGCACAATGCCGCCTTAAGTGCAAGAAGAGTGAGACTTCTTGGAGTCTGTGCTTTGATTCTTTCCTATGAGACTAGTATTAGTTTCCGATACACCACTGCCGGTTCAACGTATTTCTTGGACCTTCACATTGACGACGAAACACAGAAATCGCATCGGAACGAAATACAAAAGGCACAATGCCGTCTTAAGTACAAGAATATAGACTCTTCTTAGAGTCGGTGCTTTGATCCTTTCCTGTGAGACCAGTACTAGTTTCCGATACACCACTGCACGTTCAAGGTATTCCTGGGACATTCACATTGACGATGAAAAACTGCAATTACATCGGAATTAAATACAAAAGGCACAATGCCGCCTTAAATGCAAGAAGAGTGAGACTTCTTAGGGTGTGTGCATTGATCCTTTCGGTGAGACCAGTATTAGTTTCCGATACACCACTGCAGGTTTAATGTATTCCTTGGACATTCACATTGACGATCAATCACTAAAATTACATCGGAATTAAATACAAATGGCACAACGCCGCCTTAAGTGCAAGAAGAGTGAGACTTCTTAGAGTCTGCGCTTTGATCCTTTCCTATGAGACCAATATTAGTTTCTGATACATCACTGGCTGTTCAATGTATTCTTTTTACATACACATTGAGGACGAAACACTGAAATTACATCGGAATTAAATACAAAAGGCACAATGCCGTCTTAAGTGCAAGGAGAGTGACACTTCTTAGAGTCTGTGCTTTGAATCTTTCCTATGAGACCAGTATTAGTTTCCGATACCCCACTGCAGGTTCAATGTATTCCTTGGACATTCACTTTGATGATGAAACACTGAAATTACATCGGAATTAAATACAAAAGGCACAATGCCGCCTTTAATGCAAGAAGAGTGAGACTTCTTAGAGTCTGTAATTTTATCCTTTCCTATGGGACCAGTATTAGTTTCCGATACACCACTTCAGGTTCAATGTATTCCTTTTACATACACATTGACGATGAAACACTGAAATTACATCGGAATTAAATACAAAAGGCACAATTCCACCTTAAGTGCAAAAGGAGAGTGACTTCTTAGAGTCTGTGCATTGATCCTTTCCTATGAGACCAGTATTAGTTTCCGATACACCACTGCAGGTTCAATGTATTCCTTTTACATACACATTGACGATGAAACACTGAAATTACATCGGAATTAAATACAAAAGGCTCAATGCCGCCTTAAGTGCAAGAAGAGTGAGACTTCTTAGAGTCTGTGGTTTGATCCTTTCCTGTGAGACCAGTATTAGTTTCCGATACACCACTGCAGGTTCAATGTATTCCTTGGACCTTCACATTAACGATGAAACACAGAAATCCGGTCGGAATTAAATACAAAAGGCACAATACCGCCTTAAGTACAAGAATAGAGACTCTTCTTACAGTCGGTGTTTTGAGCATTCCCTGTGAGACCACTATTAGTTTCTGATAGACCACTGCAAGTTCAATGTATTCCTTGGGCCTCCACATTGACAATGAAACACAGAAATCGCGTCGGAATTAAACACAAAAGGCACAATGCCACCTTAAGTATAAGATTAGAGACTCTTCTTACAGTCGGTGCATTGGGCATTCCCTGTGAGACCAGTATTAGTTTCCGATACACCACTGCAGGTACAATGTATTGCTTTTACATACACATTGACGATGAAACACTGAAATTATATCGGAATTAAATATAAAAGGCACAATGCCACCTTAAGTGCAAAAGGAGAGAGACTTCTTAGAGTCTGTGATTTGATCCTTCCCTGTGAGACCAGTATTAGTTTCCGATACACCACTGCAGGTTCAATGTATTCCTTGGACCTTCACATTAACGATGAAACACAGAAATCTCGTCGAAATTAAATGCAAAAGGCCCAATGCCGCCTTAAGTACAAGAATAGAGACTCTTCTTACAGGTGGTGCTTTGATCCTTTCCTGTGAGACCAGTATTAGTTTCCGATACACCACTGCAGGTTCTGTGTATTCCTTGGACATTGCTATTGACGTTGAAACACAGATGTCGCATCGGAATTAAATACAAAAGGCACAATGCCGCCTTGAGTACACGAATAGAGACCCTTCTTACAGTCGGTGCTATGATCCTTTCCTGTGAGTCCAGTATTAGTTTCCGATACACCACTACAGGTTCAATGTATTCCTTGGACTTTTACATTGACGATGAATCACTGAAATTACATCGGAATTAAATACAAAAGGCACAATGCCGCTATAAGTGCAATTGGAGTGAGACTTCTTAGGGTTTGTGCTTTGATCCTTTCCTGTGAGACCAGTATTATCTTCCGATACAGCACTGCAGGTTCAATGTATTCCCTGGACCTTCACATTTACGACAAAACACAGAAATCGCATCGTAATTAAATACAAAGGGCACAATGCCGCCTTATGTACAACAATAGAGAGACTTCTTACAGTCGGTGCTTTGATATTTCCTGTGAGACCAGTATTAGTTTTCGATACACCACTGCAGGTTCAATGTATTCCTTGGACCTTCACATTGACGACAAAACACAGATATCGCATCGGAATTAAATACAAAAGGCACAATGCCGCCTTAAGTACAAGAATAGAGACTCTTGTTACAGTCGGTGCTTTGATCCTTTCTTGTGACACCAGTGTTAGTTTCCGATACACCACTGCAGGTTCAATGAATTCCTTAAACATTCACATTGACGATGGAACACTGAAATTACTTTGTAATTAAATACAAAAGGCACAATGCCGCCTTAAATGCAAGAAGAGTGAGACTTCTTAGAGTCCGAGCTTTGATCCTTTCCTATGAGACCAGTATTAGTTTCCGATACACCACTGCAGGTTCAATGTATTCCTTTTACATACACATTGACGATGAAACACTGATATTACATGGGAATTAAATACAAAAGGCACAATGCCACGTTAAGTACAAAAGGAGTGAGACTTCATAGAGTCTGTGTTTTTGATCCTTTCCTATGAGACCAGTATTAGTTTCCAATACACCAATGCAGGTTCAATGTATTCCTTTTACATACACATTGACGATGAAACACTGAAATTACATCGGAATTAAATACAAATGGCACAATGCCGCCTTAAGAGCAAGAAGAGTGAGACTTCTTAGGGTCTGTGATTTGATCCTTTCTGTGTGACCAGTATTAGTTTCCGATACAGCACTGCAGGTTCAATGTATTCCTTGGACCTTCACATTAACGATGATACACAGAAATCGCCTCGGAATTAAATGCAAAAGGCACAATGCCGCCTTTAGTACAAGAATAGAGACCCTTCTTACAGTCGGTGCTTTGATCCTTTCCTGTGAGAACAGTATTAGTTTCCGATATACCACAGCAGGTTCTATGTATTCCGTGCACATTCACATTGACGATGAAACACAGAAATCGCATCGGAATTAAATACAAAAGGCACAATGCCGCCTTCAGTACAAAAATAGGGACTCTTCTTACAGTCGGTGCATTGATCCTTTCCTGTGAGACCAGTATTAGTTACCGATACACTACTGCAGGTTCAATGTATTCCTTTTACATACACATTGACGATGAAACACTGAAATTGCATCGGAATTAAATACAAAAGGCAAAATGCCGTCTTAACTGCAAGAGGAGTGCGACTTCTTAGAGTCTGTGCTTTGATCCTTTCCTGAGAGACCAGTATTAGTTTCCGATACACCACTGCTGGGGCAATGTATTCCTTGGACCTTCACATTAACGATGAAACACAGAAATCGCATCGGAATTAAATACAAAAAGCACAATGCCGCCTTAAGTACAAGAATAGAGACTCTTCTTACAGTCGGTGCTTTGATCCTTTCCTGTGAGACCAGTATTAGTTTCCGATATGCCACTGCAGGTTCAATGTATTCCTTGGACATTCACATTGACGATGAAACACTGAAATTACATCGGAATTAAATACAAAAGGCACAATGCCGCCTTAAATGCAAGAAGTGTGAGAGTTCTTAGCGTCTGTTCTTTGATTCTTTCCTATGAGACCAGTATTAGTTTCCGATACACCACTGCAGGTTCAATGTATTCCTTTTACATACACATTGACGATGAATTCTGAAATTACATCGAAATTAAATACAAAAGGCACAATGCCGCCTTAAGTGCAAGAAGAGTGAGAATTCTTAGAGTCTGTGCTTTGATCCTTTCCTGTGAGACCAGTATTATTTTCCGTGACACCACTGCAGGTTCAATGTATTCATTTCACATACACATTGACGATGAAACACTGAAATTACGTCGGAATTAAATAAAAAAGGCACAATGCCACCTTAAGTGCAAAAGGAGTGAGACTTCTTAGAGTATGGGCTTTGATCCTTTCCTATGAGACCAGTATTAGTTTCCGATACACCACTGCAGGTTCAATGTATTCCTTTTACATACACATTGACGACGAAACACTGAAATTACAGCGGAATTAAGTACAAAAGGCACAATGCCGCCTTAAGTGCAAGAAGAGTGAGACTTCTTAGAGTCTTTGCTTTGATCCTTTCCTATGAGACCAGTTATAGTTTCCGATACACCACTGCAGGTTCAATGTATTCCTTTTACATACACATTGACGATGAAACACTGAAATTACATCGGAATTAAATACAAAAGGCACAATGCCACCTTAAGTGCAAAAGGAGAGAGACTTCTTAGAGTCTGTGCTTTGATCCTTTCCTATGAGACCAGTATTAGTTTCCGATACACAACTGCAGGTTCAATTAATTCCTTAAACATTCACATTGACGATGGAACACTGAAATTACTTTGTAATTAAATACAAAAGGCACAATGCCGCCTTAAATGCAAGAAGAGTGAGACTTCTTAGGGTCTGTGATTTGATCCTTTCTGTGTGACCAGTATTAGTTTCCGATACAGCACTGCAGGTTCAATGTATTCCTTGGACCTTCACATTAACGATGATACACAGAAATCGCCTCGGAATTAAATACAAAAGGCACAATGCAGCCCTTAGTACAAGAATAGAGACCCTTCTTACAGTCGGTGCTTAGATCCTTTCCTGTGAGAACAGTATTAGTTTCCGATATACCACTGCAGGTTCTATGTATTCCGTGCACATTCACATTGACGATGAAACACAGAAATCGCATAGGAATTAAATACAAAAGGCACAATACCGCCTTCAGTACAAAAATAGGGACTCTTCTTACAGTCGCTGCATTGATCCTTTCTTGTGAGACCAGTATTAGTTACCGATACACCACTGCAGGTTCAATGTATTCCTTTTACATACACATTGACGATGAAACACTGAAATTGCATCGGAATTAAATACAAAAGGCAAAATGCCGTCTTAACTGCAAGAGGAGTGCGACTTCTTAGAGTCTGTGCTTTGATCCTTTCCTGAGAGACCAGTATTAGTTTCATATACACCACTGCTGGTGCAATGTAATCCTTGGACCTTCACATTAACGATGAAACACAGAAAACGCATCGGAATTAAATACAAAAAGCACAATGCCGCCTTAAGTACAAGAATAGAGACTCTTCTTACAGTCGGTGCTTTGATAATTTCCTGTGAGACCAGTATTAGTTTCCGATACGCCACTGCAGGTTCAATGTATTCCTTGGACATTCACATTGACGATGAAACACTGAATTTACATCGGAATTAAATACAAAAGGCACAATGAGGCCTTAAATGCAAGAAGAGTGAGACTTCTTAGCGTCTGTTTTTTGATTCTTTTGCTATGAGACCAGTATTAGTTTCCGATACACCACTGCAGGATCAATGTATTCCTTGGACCTTCACATTAACGATGAAACACAGAAATCAAGTCGGAATTAGATACAAAAGGCACAATGCCGCCTTAAGTACAAGAATAGAGACTCTTCTTACAGTCGGCGTTTTGAACCTTTCCTGTGAGACCAGTATTAGTTTGCGATACACCACTGCAGGTTCAATGTATTCCTTTTACATACACATTGACGATGAAACACTGAAATTACATCGGAATTAAATACAAAAGGCACAATGCCACCTTAAGTGCAAAAGGAGAGAGACTTCTTAGAGTCTGTGCTTTGATCCTTTCCTATGAGACCAGTATTAGTTTCCGATACACCACTGCCGGTTCAATGTATTCCTTTTACATACACATTTACGATGAAACACCGAAATTACATCGGAAATAAACACAAAAGGCACAATGCCGCCTTAAATGCAAGAATAGTGAGCCTTCTTAGAGTCTGTGCTTTGATCCTTTCCTATGAGACCAGTATTAGTTTCCGATACACCACTGCAGGTTCTATGTATTCCTTGGATATTCGCATTGACGACAAAACACAGAAATCGCATCGGAATTAAATACAAAAGGCACAATGCCGCCTTGAGTACACGAATAGAGACCCTTCTTACAGTCGGTGCTATGATCCTTTCCTGTGAGACCAGTATTAGTTTCCGATACACCACTGCAGGTTCAATGTATTCCTTGGACCTTTACATTGACGATGAAACACTGAAATTACATCGGAATTAAATGCAAAAGGCACAATGCCGCCTTAAGTGGAAGAGGAGTGAGACATTTTGGAGTTTGTGCTTTGATCCTTTCCTGTGAGACCAGTATTATCTTCCGATTCAGCACTGCAGGTTCAATGTATTCCTTGGACCTTCACATTGACGACAAAACACAGAAGTCGCATCGTAATTAAATAAAAAAGGCACAATGCCGCCTTAAGTACAAGAATAGAGACTCCTCTTACAGTCGGTGCTTTGATCTTTCCTGTGAGACCAGTATTAGTTTTCGATACACCACTGCAGGTTCAGTGTATTCCTTGGACATTCACATTGACGAAGAAACACTGAAATTACATCGGAATTAAATACAAAAGGCCCAATGCCGTCTTAAGTGCAAGAAGAGTGAAACTTCTTAGAGTCTGTGCTTTGATCCTTTCCTGTGAGAGCAGTATTATTTTCCGATACACCACTGCAGGTTCAATATATACCTTGGACCTTCACATTGACGACAAAACACAGATATCGTATCGGAATTAAATACAAAAGGCACAATGCCGCCTTAAGTACAAGAATAGAGACTCTTGTTACAGTCGGTGCTTTGATCCTTTCTTGTGAGACCAGTATTAGTTTCCGATACACCACTGCAGGTTCAATGAATTCTTTAAACATTCACATTGACGATGAAACACTGAAATTACATTGTAAATAAATGCAACAGGCACAATGCCACCTTAGATGCAAGAAGAGTGAGACTTCTTTGAGTCTGTGCTTTGATCTTTTCCTATGAGACCCGTATTAGTTTCCGATACACCACTGCAGGTTCAATGTATTCCTTATACATACACATTGACCATGAAACACTGAAATTACATCGGAATTAAATACAAAAGGCACAATGCCACGGTAAGTACAAAAGGAGTAAGACTTCTAAGAGTCTGTGTTTTTGATCCTTTCCAATGAGACCAGTATTAGTTTCCGATACACCACTGCAGGTTCAATGTATTCCTTTTACATACACATTGACGATGAATCACTGAAATTACATCGGAATTACATACAAAATGCACAATGACACCTTAAGGGCAAAAGGAGTGAGACTTCTTAGAGTATGTGCTTTCATCCTTTCCTATTAGACCAGTATTAGTTTCCGATACACCACTGGAGGTTCAATTTATTCCCTTTACATACACATTGACGAAGAAACATTGAAATTAATCGGAATTAAATACAAATGGCACAATGCCGTCTTAAGTGCAAGAAGAGTGAGACTTCTTAGAGTCTGTGATTTGAACCTTTCCTGTAAGACCAGTATTATTTTCCGATACACCACTGCAGGTTCAATGTATTCCTTGGACCTACACATTGACGACGAAACACAGAAATCGCATCGGAATTAAATACAAAATGCACAATGCCGCCTTAAGAAGAAGAATAGAGACACTTCTAACCGTCGATGCTTTGATCCTTTCCTGTGAGACCAGTATTAGTTTCCGATACGCCACTGCAGGTTCATTGTATACCTTGGACATTCACATTGACGATGAAACACTGACATTACATCGGAATTAAATACAAAACGCACAATGCCGTCTTAAGTGCAAGAAGAGTGAGACTTCTTAGAGTCTGTGCTTTGATCCTTTCCTGTGAGACCAGTATTAGTTACCGATACACCACATCATGTTCAATGTATTCCTTTTACATACACATTGACGATGAAACTCTGAAACTAAATCGGAATTAAATACAAAAGGCAAATTGCCGCCTTAAATGCACGAAGAGTGAGACATCTTAGCGTCTGTGCTTTGATTCTTTCCTATGAGACCAGTATTAGTTTCCGATACACCACTGCACTTTCAATGTATTCCGTTTACATACACATTGACGATGAATCTCTGAAATTACATCGGAATTAAATACAAAAGGCACAATGCCACCTTAAAGGCAAAAGGAGTGAGACTTCTTAGTGTATGTGCTTTGATCCCTTCCTGTGAGACCAGTGTTAGTGTCCGATACGCCACTGCAGGTTCAATGTATTCCTTGGACATTCACATTGACGATGAAACTCTGAAATTACATCGGAATTAAATACAAATGGTACAATGCCGCCTTAAGTGCAAGAAGAGTGAGACTTCTTAGAGTCTGTGCTTTTATCCTTTCCTGTGCGACTAGTGTTAGTATCCGATACGCTACTGCAGGTTCAATGTATTCCTTGGACCTTCACATTGACGATGAAGCACAGAAATCGCATCGGAATTAAATACAAATGGCAGAATGCCGCCTTAAGTACAAGAATAGAGACTCTTCTTACAGTCGGTGCTTTGAGCATTCCCTGTGAGACCAGTATTAGTTTCCGATAAACCACTGCAGGTTCAATGTATTCCTTTGACCTTCACATTGACGATGAAACACAGAAATCGCATCGGAATTAAATACAAAAGGCACAATGCCGCCTTAAGTATAAGAATAGCGTCTCTTCTTACAGTCTGTTCTTTGAGCATTCCCTTTGTGACCAGTATTAGTTTTCGATACACCATAGCAGGTTCAATGTATTCCTTGGACATACACATTGACGATGAAACACTGAAAGAACTTCGGAATTAAATACAAAAGGCCCAATGCCGCCTTAAGTACAAGAAAAGTGAGACTTCTTTGAGTCAGTGCTTTGATCCTTTCCTGTGAGACCAGTATTAGTTTCCGATTCACCACTGCAGGTTCAATGTATTCCTTCGACCTACACATTGACTATCAAACACAGAAATCGCATCGGAATTAAATACAAAAGGCACAATGCCGCCTTAAGTACAAGATTAGAGACTCTTCTTACAGTCGGTGCTTTGAGCATTCCCTGTGAGACCAGTATTAGTTTCCGATACACCACTGCAGGTTCAATGTATTCCTTCGACATACACATTGAAGACGAAACACCGAAATTACATCGGAATTAAATACAAAAGGCACAATGCCGCCTTAAGTGCAAGAAGAGAGAGACTTCTTAGAGTCTGTGCTTTGATCCTTTCCTGTGTTCTCGTATTATGACGTTCTTAGATAATACAAGTCTCCTTCATCATAACCAACATGGATTCCGCAAACAGAGATCATGTGAAACTCAGCTCGCCCTATTTGCCCAAGAAATTCACAGTGCCGTAGACACTGGCGAGCAGATTGATGCCGTATTCCTGGACTTCAGGAAGGCATTTGATACGGTTCCGCACTTACGTTTAGTGAAAAAAATACGAGCTTACGGAATATCGGACCAGGTTTGTGATTGGATTCAGGATTTCCTAGAAAAAAGAACACAACATGTCATTCTTAACGGTTCAAAATCTGCAGATGTAGAGGTAATTTCGGGAGTACCGCAGGGAAGCGTGATAGGACCTTTATTGTTTACAATATACATAAATGACTTAGTTGACAACATTGGTAGCTCCGTGAGGCTATTTGCAGATGACACGGTTGTCTACAAGAAAGTAGCAACATCAGAAGACTCGTACGTACTCCAGGAGGACCTGCAGAGGATTAATGCATGGTGCGAAAGCTGGCAGCTTTCCCTAAACGTAGATAAATGTAATATAATGCGCATACATAGGGGCAGAAATCCATTCCAGTACGATTATGCCATAGGTGGTAAATCATTGGAAGCGGTAACGACCGTAAAATACTTAGGAGTTACTATCCGGAGCGATCTGAAGTGGAATGATCACATAAAACAAATAGTGGGAAAAGCAGGCGCCAGGTTGAGATTCATAGGAAGAATTCTACGAAAATGTGACTCATCGACGAAAGAAGTAGCTTACAAAACGCTTGTTCGTCCGATTCTTGAGTATTGCTCATCAGTATGGGACCCTTACCAGGTTGGATTAATAGAAGAGATAGACATGATCCAGCGAAAAGCAGCGCGATTCGTCATGGGGACATTTAGTCAGCGCGAGAGCGTTACGGAGATGCTGAACAAGCTCCAGTGGCGGACACTTCAAGAAAGGCGTTACGCAATACGGAGAGGTTTATTATCGAAATTACGAGAGGGCACATTCCGGGAAGAGATAGGCAACATATTACTACCGCCCACATATATCTCGCGTAATGATCACAACGAAAAGATCCGAGAAATTAGAGCAAATACGGAGACTTACAAGCAGTCGTTCTTTCCACGCACAATTCGTGAATGGAACAGGGAAGGGGGGATCAGATAGTGGTACAATAAGTACCCTCCGCCACACACCGTAAGGTGGCTCGCGGAGTATAGATGTAGATGTAGATGTAGATGTAGATGTGAGACCAGTATTAGTTTCCGATACACCACTGCAGGTTCAATGTATTGCTTGGACATACTCATTGACGATGAAACACAGAAATCGCATCGGAATTAAATACAAAAGGCACAATGCCGCCTTACGTACAAGAATACAGACTCTTCTTACAGTCGGTGCTTTGAGCATTCCCTGTGAGACCAGTATTAGTTTGTGATACACCACTGCAGGTTCAATGTATTCCTTGGACATACGCATTGACGATGAAACACAGATATCGCATCGGAATTAAATACGAAAGGCACAATGCCACCTTACGTACAAGAATAGAGACTCTTCTTACAGTCGGTGCTTTGAGCATTCCCTGTGAGACCAGTATTAGTTTCCGATACACCACACCAGGTTCAATTTATTCCTTGGACATACTCAATGACGATGAAACACTGAAATTACATCGGAATTAAATACAAAAGGAACAATGCCGCCTTAACTGCAAGATGAGTGAGACTTCTCAGAGTCTGTGCTTTGATCCTTTCCTGTGAGACCGGTATTAGTTTCCGATACACCACTGCAGGTTCAATGTATTCCTTGAACCTTCGGATTGACGATGAAGCTCAGAAATCGCATCGGAACTAAATACAAAATGCACAATGCCGCAATAAGTACAAGAATAGAGACTCATCTTACAGTCGGTGCTTTGAGCATTTCCTGTGAGACCCGTATTAGTTTCCGATACACCACTCCAGGTTCAATGTATTCCTTGGACATACTCCTTGTCGATGAAACACTGAAATTACATCGGATTTAAATACAAATGGCACAATGCCGCCATAAGTGCAAGAGTAGAGACCCCTCTTACAGTCGGTGCTTTGAGCATTCCCTGTGAGACCAGTATTAGTTTCCGATACACCACTGCAGGTACAATGTATTCCATGTACCTTCACATTGACGATGAAACACAGGAATCGCATCGGAATTAAATACAAAAGGCACAATGCCGCCTTAAGTACAAGAATAGAGACTCTGCTTACAGTCGGTGCTTTGAGCATTCCCTGTGAGACCAGTATTAGTGTCTGATACACCACTGCAGGTTCAATGTATTCCTTGGACATACGCATTGACGATGAAACACAGAAATCGCATCGGAATTAAATACGAAAGGCACAATGCCGCCTTACGTTCAAGAATAGAGACTCTTCTTACAGTCGGTGCTTTGAGCATTCCCTGTGAGACCAGTATTAGTTTCCGATACACCACTCCAGGTTCAATGTATTCCATGGACATACTCAATGACGATGAAACACTGAAATTACATCGGAATTAAATACAAAAGGAACAATGCCGCCTTAACTGCAAGATGAGTGAGACTTCTCAGAGTCTGTGCTTTGATCCTTTCCTGTGAGACTAGTATTAGTTTCCGATACACCACTGCAGGTTCAATGTATTCCTTGGAGCTTCGCATTGATGATGAAACACAGAAATCGCATCGGAACTAAATACAAAAGGCACAATGCAGGAATAAGTACAAGAATAGAGACTCTTCTTACAGTCGGTGCTTTGAGCATTCCGTGTGAGACCAGTATTAGTTTCCGATACACCACTGCAGGTTCAATGTATTCCTTGGACATACACATTGACGATGAAATACAGAAATCACATCGGAATTAAATACAAAAGCACAATGCCGCCTTACGTACAAGAATAGAGTCTCTTCTTACAGTCAGTGCTTTGAGCATTACCTGTGAGACCAGTATTAGTTTCCGATACACCACTCCAGGTTCAATGTATTCCATGGACATACTCATTGACGATGAAACCCTGAAACTACATCGGAATTAAATACGAAAGGTGAAGTGGACTGCCAAGGCAGCCAGTCCACAGTGACGGGTAGCCGAAAGAAAGGCACGGATACACACACACGCCGACGGGCGTCAAGTACTGGAACAGGCTACGTAATTAATGCTATGAAGAAAAGTACGTAGCTGGATTAATACTTATCTTTAATCAATCATTGTGGTACATCGCTGTTGACGATACACAGGAGACTTTAATTACAATCACTGTAAGGCTATTGGCGCCTTGCTAGTTCGTAGCCATTAACTTAGCTGAAGGCTATTCTGTCTCTCGGCTAATGAGAGTGAAAGGCTTCGTACATCTAGTCGCTAGCTAGGTCGTCCGTCCAACTGGGGCGAGTGCTTGTTCGTATCACGAGACCTGCCTTGTGGTGGCGCTAGGTCTGTGATCACACAGTGGCGACACGCGGGTCCGACATGTACTAAATGGACCGCGGCCGATTTAAACTACCACCTAGCAAGTGTGGTGTCTGGCGGTGACACCACAAAAGGAACAATGCCGCCATAACTGCAAGATGAGTGAGACTTCTTAGAGTCTGTGCTTTGATCCTTTCCTGTGAGACCTGTATTAGTTTCCGATACACCACTGCAGGTTCAATGTATTCCTTGGACCTTCGCATTGACGATGAAACACAGAAATCGCATAGGAACGAAATACAAAAGCACTATGCCGCGATAAGTACAAGAATAGAGACTCTTCTTACAGTTGGTGCTTTGAGCATTCCCTGTGGGACCAGTATTAGTTTCCGATACACCACTGCAGGTTCAATGTATTCCTTAGACATACACATTGACGATGAAACACTGAAATTACATCGGTATTAAATGCAAAAGGGAAAATGCCGCCATAAGTGCAAGAATAGAGACTCTTCATCCAGTCGGTGCTTTGAGCATTCCCTGTGAGACCAGTATTAGTTTCCGATACACCACAGCAGGTACAATGTATTCCATGGACCTTCAGATTGGCGATGAAACACAGATATCGCATCGAAATTAAATACAAAAGGCACAATCCCGCCTTAAGTACAAGTATAGAGACCCTTCCTACAGTCGATGCTTTGAGCTTTCCCTGTGAGACCAGTATTAGTTTCCGATACACCACTGCAGGTTCAATGTATTCCTTGGACATACACAGTGACGATGAAACACAGAAATCGCATCGGAATTAAATACAAAAGGCACAATGCCGCCTTACGTACAAGAATAGAGACTCCTCTTACAGTCGGTGCTTTGAGCATTCCCCGTGAGACCAGTATTAGTTTCCGATACACCACCCCAGGTTCAATGTATTCCTTGGACATACTCATTGACGATGAAACACTGAAATTACATCGCTATTAAATACAAAAGGAACAATGCCGCCTTAACTGCAAGATGAGTGACACTTTTAGAGTCTGTGCTTTGATCCTCTCCTGTGAGACCAGTATTGGTTTCCGATACACCACTGCAGGTTCAATGTATTCCTTGGACCTTCGCATTGACGAAGAAACACAGAAATCGCATCGGAACTAAATACAAAAGGCACAATGCCGCAATAAGTACAAGAATAGAGACTCTTCTTACAGTCGGTGCTTTGAGCATTCCCTGTGTGACCAGTATTAGTTTCCGATACACCACTCCAGGTTCAATGAATTCTTTAGACATACACATTGACGAAGAAACACTGAAATTACACTGGAATTAAATACAAAAGGCACAATGCCATCATAAGTGCAAGAATAGAGACTCCTCTTACAGTCGGTGCTTTGAGGATTCCCTGTGAGGCCAGTATTAGTTTCCGATACACCACTGCAGGTACAATGTATTCCTTGTACCTTCACATTGACGATGAATCACAGAAATCGCATCGGAATTAAATACAAAAGGCACAATGCCGCTTCAGTACAAGAATAGAGACTTTTCTTACAGTCGGTGCTTTGAGCATTCCCTGTCAGACCAGTATTAGTTTCCGATACACCACTCCAGGTTCAATGTATTCCTTGGACATACTCTTTGACGATGAAACACTGAAATTACATCGGAATTAAATACAAAAGGAACAATGCCGCCTTAACTGCAAGATGAGGGAGACTTCTTAGAGTCTGTGCTTTGATCCTTTGCTGTGAGATTAGTATTAGTTTCCGATACACCACTGCAGGTTCAATGTGTTCCTTGTACCTTCGCATTGGCGATGAAACACAGAAATCGCATCGGAACTAAATACAAAAGGCACAATGCCGCAAGAAGTACAAGAATAGAGACTCTTCTTACAGTCGGTGCTTTGAGCATTCCCTGTGAGACCAGTATTAGTTTCCGATACACCACTGCAGGTTCAATGTATTCCTTAGACATACACATTGACGATGAAACACTGAAATTTCATCGAAATTAAATACAAATGGCACAATGGCGCCATAAGTGCAAGAATGGGGACTCTTCTTACAGTCGGTGCTTTGAGCGTTCCCTGCGAGACCAGTATTAGTTTCCGATACACCACTGCAGGTACAATGTATTCCTTGGACCTTCACATTGACGATGAAACACAGAAATAGCATCGGAATTAAATACAAAAGGCACAATGCCGCTTCAGTGCAAGAATAGAGAGTCTTCTTACAGTCGGTGCTTTGAGCATTTCCTGTGAGACCAGTATTAGTTTCCGATACACCACTGCAGGTTCAATGTATTGCTTGGTCATACACATTGACGATGTAACACCGAAATCGCATCCGAATTAAATACAAAATGCACAATGCCGCAATAAGTACAAGAATAGAGACTCTTCTTACAGTCGGTGCTTTGAGCATTCCCTGTGAGACCAGTATTAGTTTCCGATACACCACTGCAGGTTCAATGTATTCCATGGACCTTCGCATTGACGATGAAACACAGAAATCACATCGGAATTAAATACAAAAGGCACAATGCCACCTTATGTACAAGAATAGAGTCTCTTCTTACAGTCGGTGCTTTGTGCATTACCTGTGAGACCAGTATTAGTTTCCGATACACCACTCCAGGTTCAATGTATTCCATGGACATACTCATTGACGATGAAACACTGAAACTACATCGGAATTAAATACGAAAGGTGAAGTGGACTGCCAAGGCAGCCAGACCACAGTGACGGGTAGCCGAAAGAAAGGCACGCATACACACACACGCCGACGGGCGTCAAGTACTGGAACAGGCTACGTAATTAATGCTATGAAGAAAAGTACGTAGCTGGATTAATACTTATCTTTAATCAATCATTGTGGTACATCGCTCTTGACGATGCACAGGAGACTTTAATTACAATCACTGTAAGGCTAATGGCGCCTTGCTAGTTCGTAGCCATTAACTTAGCTGAAGGCTATTCTGTCTCTCGGCTAATGAGAGTGAAAGGCTTCGTACATCTAGTCGCTAGCTAGGTCGTCCGTCCAACTGGGGCGAGTGCTTGTTCGTATCACTAGACCTGCCTTGTGGTGGCGCTAGGTCTGTGATCACACAGTGGCGACACGCGGGTCCGACATGTACTAAATGGACCGCGGCCGATTTAAACAACAACCTAGCAAGAGTGGTGTCTGGCGATGACACCACAAAAGGAACAATGCCGCCTTAACTGCAAGATGAGTGAGACTTCTTAGAGTATGTGCTTTGATCCTTTCCTGTGAGACCTGTATTAGTTTCCGATACACCACTGCAGGTTCAATGTATTCCTTGGACCTTCGCATTGACGATGAAACACAGAAATCGCATAGGAACTAAATACAAAAGCACTATGCCGCGATAAGTACAAGAATAGAGACTCTTCTTACAGTTGGTGCTTTGAGCATTCCCTGTGGGACCAGTATTAGTTTCCGATACACCACTCCAGGTTCAATGTATTCTTTAGATATACACATTGACGTAGAAACACTGAAATTACACTGGAATTAAATACAAAAGGCACAATGCCATCATAAGTGCAAGAATAGAGACTTCTCTTACAGTCGGTGCTTTGAGCACTCCCTGTGAGGCCAGTATTAGTTTCCGATACACCACTGCAGGTTCAATGTATTCCTTGTACCTTCGCATTGGCGATGAAACACAGAAATCGCATCGGAACTAAATACAAAAGGCACAATGCCGCAAGAAGTACAAGAATAGAGACTCTTCTTACAGTCGGTGCTTTGAGCATTACCTGTGAGACCAGTATTACTTTCCGATACACCACTGCAGGTTCAATGTATTCCTTAGACATACACATTGACGATGAAACACTGAAATTACATCGACATTAAATACAAATGGCACAATGGCGCCATAAGTGCAAGAATGGAGACTCTTCTTACAGTCGGTGCTTTGAGCATTCCCTGCGAGACCAGTATTAGTTTCCGATACACCACTGCAGGTACAATGTATTCCTTGGACCTTCACATTGACGATGAAACACAGAAATAGCATCGGAATTAAATACAAAAGGCACAATGCCGCTTCAGTGCAAGAATAGAGACTCTTCTTACAGTCGGTCCTTTGAGCATTTCCTGTGAGACCAGTATTAGTTTCCGATACACCACTGCAGGTTCAATGTATTGCTTGGTCATACACATTGACGATGTAACACAGAAATCGCATCCGAATTAAATACAAAAGCCACAATGCCGCCTTACGTACAAGAATAGAGACTTTTCTTACAGTCGGTGCTTTGAGCATTCCCTGTCAGACCAGTATTAGTTTCCGATACACCACTCCAGGTTCAATGTATTCCTTGGACATACTCATTGACGATGAAACACTGCTTTACATCGGAATTAAATACAAAAGGAACAATGCCGCCTTAACTGCAAGATCAGGGAGACTTCTTAGAGTCTGCGCTTTGATCCTTTGCTGTGAGACCAGTATTAGTTCCCGATACACCACTGCAGGTTCAATGTATTCCTTGGACCCTCGCATTGACGATGAAACACAGAAATCGCATCGTAACTAAATACAAAAGGCACAATGCCGCAATAAGTACAAGAATAGAGACTCTTATTACAGTCGGTGCTTTGAGCATTCCCTGTGAGACCAGTATTACTTTCCCATATACCACTGCAGGTTCAATGTATTCCTTATACATACGCATTGACGATGAAACACAGAAATCGCTTCGGAATTAAATACAAAAGGCACAATGCCGCCTTACGTACAAGAATTGAGACTCTTCTTACTGTCGGTGCTTTGAGCATTCCCTTTGAGACCAGTATTGGTTTCCGATACACCACTGCAGGTTCAATGTATTCCTTGGACATACACATTGACAATGAAACACGGAAATCGCATCGGAATTAAATACAAAAGGCACAATGCCGCCTTTAGTACAAGGATAGAGACTCTTCTTACAGACGGTACTTTGAGCATTCCCTGTGAGACCAGTATTAGTTTCCGATACACCACAGCAGGTACAATGTATTCCTTGGAACTTGCCATTGACGATGAAACACAGAAATCGCATCGGAATTAAATACAAAAGGCACAATGCCGCCTTAAGTCCAAGGATAGAGACTCTTCTTACAGTCGGTACTTTGAGCATTCCCTGTGAGACCAGTATTAGTTTCCGATACACCACTGCAGGTTCAGTGTATTCCTTGGACATACACATTGACGATGAAACACAGAAATCGCATCGGAATTAAATACAAAAGGAATAGTGCCGCCTTAAGTACAAGAATGGAGACTCTTCTTACTGTGGGTGCTTTTGAGCATTCCCTGTGAGACCAGTATTAGCTTCCGATACACCACTGCAGATTCCATGTATTCCTAGGACATACACATTGACGATGAATCTCTGATATTACATCGGAAATAAATACAAAAGGCACAATGCCGCCTTAAGTGCAAGAATAATGAGACTTCTAAGAGTCTGTGCTTTGATGCTTTCCTGTGAGACCAGTATTAGTTTCCGTTACACCACTGCAGGTGCAATGTATTCCTTGGACATACACATTGACGATAAAACACTGAAATTACATTGTAATTAAACACAAAAGGTACAATGCTGCCTTAAGTGCAAGAAGAGTGAGTCTTCTTAGAGTCTGTGCTTTTATCCTTTCCTGTGAGACCAGTATTAGTTTCTGATACATCACTGCAGGTTCAATGTGTTCCTTGGGCCTTCATATTGACGATGATACACAGAAATCGCATTGGAATTAAATACAAAAGGCACAATGCCGCCTTAAGTACAAGAATAGCGACTCTTCTTACAGTCGGTGTTTTGAGCATTCCCTGTGAGACCAGTATTAGTTTCCGATACACCACTGCAGGTTCAATGTATTCCTTGGACATACACGTTGACGATGAAACACTGAAATTACATCAGAATTATATACAAAAGGCACAATGCCGCCTTAAGTGCAAGAATAGAGACTCTTCTTACTGTCGGTGCTTTGAACATTCCCTGCGGGACCAGTATTAGTTTCCGATACACCACTGCAAGTTCAATGTATTCCTTGGACATACACATTGACGATGAAACACTGAAATTACATCGTAATTAAATACAAAAGGTAGAATGCCGCCTTAAGTGCAAGAAGAGTGAGACTTCTTAGAATCTGTGCTTTTACCCTTTCCTGTGCGACCAGTATTAGTATCCGATACGCCACTGCAGGTTCAATGTATTCCTTGGACCTTCACATTGACGATGAAACACAGAAATCGCAACGGAATTAAATACAAATGGCACAATGCCGCCTTAAGTACAAGAATAGAGACTCTTCTTACAGTCGGTGCTTTGAGCATTCCCTGTGAGAACAGTATTAGTTTCCGATACACCACTGCAGGTTCAATGTATTCCTTAGACATACACATTGACGATGAAACACTGAAATTACTTTGGAATTAAATACAAAAGGCACAATGCCGCCTTCAGTACAAGAATAGAGACTCTTCTTACAGTCGGTGCTTTGAGCATTTCCTGTGAGACCCGTATTAGTTTCCGATACACCACTGCAGGTTCAATGTATTGCTTGGACATACACATTGACGATGAAACACAGAAATCGCATCGGAATTAAACACAAAAGGCACAATGCCGCCTTACGTACAAGAATACAGACTCTTCTTACAGCCGGTGCTTTGAGCATTCCCTGTGAGACCAGTATTAGTTTCCGATACACCACTCCAGGTTCAATGTATTCCTTGGACATACTCATTGACGATGAAACACTGAAATTACATCGGAACTAAATACAAAAGGGAAAATGCCGCCTTAACGGCAAGATGAGTGAGACTCCTTAGAGTCTGTGCTTTGATCCTTTCCTGTGAGACTAGTATTAGTTTCCGATACACCACTGCAGGTTCAATGTATTCCTTGGACCTTCGCATTGACGATGAAACACAGAGATCGAATCGGAACGAAATACAAATGGCACAATGCCGTAATAAGTACAAGAATAGAGACTCTTCTTAGTGTCGGTGCTTTGAGCATTCCCTGTGAGACCAGTATTAGTTTCCGATACACCACTGCAGGTTCAATGTATTCCTTAGACATACACATTGACTATGAAACACTGAAATTACATCGGAATTAAATACAAATGGCACAATGCAGCCATAAGTGCAAGAGTAGAGACTCCTCTTACAGTCGGTGCTTTGAGCATTCCCTGTGAGACCAGTATTAGTATCCGAAACACCACTGGAGGTACAATGTATTCCTTGTACCTTCACATTGACGATGAAACACAGGAATCGCATCGGAATTAAATACAAAAGGCACAATGCCGCCTAAAGTACAAGAATAGAGACTCTTCTTACAGTCGGTGCTTTGAGCATTCCCTGTGAGACCAGTATTAGTTTCTGATACACCACTGCAGGTTCAATGTATTCCTTGGACATACGCATTGACGATGAAATACAGAAATCGCATCGGAATTAAATACGAAAGGCACAATGCCGCCTTACGTACAAGAATAGAGACTCTTCTTACAGTCGGTGCTTTGAGCATTCCCTGTGAGACCAGTATTAGTTTCTGATACACCACTGCAGGTTCAATGTATTCCATGGACATACGCATTGACGATGAAATACAGAAATCGCATCGGAATTAAATACGAAAGGCACAATGCCGCCTTACGTACAAGAATAGAGACTCTTCTTACAGTCGGTGCTTTGAGCATTCCCTGTGAGACCAGTATTAGTTTCCGATACACCACTCCAGGTTCAATGTATTCCTTGGACATACTCAATGACGATGAAACACTGAAATTACATCGGAATTAAATACAAAAGGTACAAAGCCGCCTTAACTGCAAGATGAGTGAGACTTCTCAGAGTCTGTGCTTTGATCCTTTCCTGTGAGACCGGTATTAGTTTCCGATACACCACTGCAGGTTCAATGTATTCCTTGAACCTTCGCATTGACGATGAAACTCAGAAATCGCATCGGAACTATATACAAAAGCACAATGCCGCAATAAGTACAAGAATAGAGACTCTTCTTACAGTCGGTGGTTTGAGCTTTCCCTGTGAGACCAGTATTAGTTTCTAATACACCACTGCAGGTTCAATGTATTCCTTAGACATACACATTGCCGAAGAAACACTGAAATTACATCGGAATTAAATACAAAAGTCACAATGCCGCCATAAGTGCAAGAATAGAGACTCTTCTTACATTCGGTGCTTTGAGCATTCCCTGTGAGACCAGTATTAGTTTCCGATACACCACTGCAGGTACAATGTATTCCTTGGACCTTCACATTGACGATGAAACACAGAAATCACATCGGAATGAAATACAAAAGGTACAATGCCGCCTTAAGTACAAGAATAGAGACTCTTCTTACGGTCGGTGCTTTGAGCATTCCCTGAAGGACCAGTATTAGTTTCCGATACACCACCTCAGGTTCAATGCATTCCTTGGACATACACATTGACGATGAAACACAGAAATCGCATCGGAATTAAATACAAAAGGCACAATGCCGCCTTACGTACAAGAATACAGACTCTTCTTACAGTCGGTGCTTTGAGCATTCCCTGTGAGACCAGTATTAGTTTCCGATACACCACTCCAGGTTCAATGTATTCCTTGGACATACTCATTGACGATGAAACACTGAAACTACATCGGAATTAAATACGAAAGGTGAAGTGGACTGCCAAGGCAGCCAGTCCACAGTGACGGGTAGCCGAAAGAAAGACACGCATACACACACACGCCGACGGGCGTCAAGTACTGGAACAGGCTACGTAATTAATGCTATGAAGAAAAGTACGTAGCTGGATTAATACTTATCTTTAATCAATCATTGTGGTACATCGCTCCTGACGATACACAGGAGACTTTAATTACAATCACTGTAAGGCTAATGGCGCCTTGCTAGTTCGTAGCCATTAACTTAGCTGCAGGCTATTCTGTCTCTCGGCTAATGAGAGTGAAAGGCTTCGTACATCTAGTCGCTAGCTAGGTCGTCCGTCCAACTGGGGCGAGTGCTTGTTCGTATCACGAGACCTGTCTTGTGGTGGCGCTAGGTCTGTGATCACACAGTGGCGACACGCGGGTCCGACATGTACTAAATGGACCGCGGCCGATTTAAACTACCACCTAGCAAGTGTGGTGTCTGGCGGTGACACCACAAAAGGAACAATGCCGCCTGAACTGCAAGATGAGTGAGACTTCTTAGAGTCTGTGCTTTGATCCTTTCCTGTGAGACCTGTATTAGTTTCCGATACACCACTGCAGGTTCAATGTATTCCTTGGACATACACATTGGCGATGAAACACAGATATTGCATCGGAATTAAATACAAAAGGCACAATCCCGCCTTAAGTACAAGTATAGAGACCCTTCCTACAGTCGATGCTTTGAGCATTCCCTGTGAGACCAGTATTAGTTTCCGATACACCACTCCAGGTTCAATGTATTCCTTGGACATACTCATTGACGATGAAACACTGAAATTACATCGCTATTAAATACAAAAGGAACAATGCCGCCTTAACTGCAAGATGAGTGATACTTCTTGGAGTCTGTGCTTTGATCCTCTCCTGTGAGACCAGTATTGGTTTCAGATACACCACTGCAGGTTCAATGTATTCCTTGGACCTTCGCATTGACGAAGAAACACAGAAATCGCATCGGAACTAAAAACAAAAGGCACAATGCCGCAATAAGTACAAGAATAGAGACTCTTCTTACAGTCGGTGCTTTGAGCATTCCCTGTGAGACCAGTATTAGTTTCCGATACACCACTGCATGTTCAATGTATTCCTTAGACATACACATTGACGAAGAAACACTGAAATTACACTGGAATTAAATAGAAAAGGCACAATGCCATCATAAGTGCAAGAATAGAGACTCCTCTTACAGTCGGTGCTTTGAGCATTCTCTGTGAGGCCAGTTTTAGTTTCCGATACACCACTACGGGTACAATGTATTCCTTGTACCTTCACATTGACGATGAATCACAGAAATCGCATCGGAATTAAATACAAAAGGCACAATGCCGCTTCAGTACAAGAATAGAGACTCTTCTTACAGTCGGTGCTTTGAGCATTTCCTGTGAGACCAGTATTAGTTTCCGATACACCACTGCAGGTTCAATGTATTGCTTGGTCATACACATTGACGATGTAACACAGAAATCGCATCCGAATTAAATACAAAAGGCACAATGCCGCCTTACGTACAAGAATAGAGACTTGTCTTACAGTCGGTGCTTTGAGCATTCCCTGTCACACCAGTATTAGTTTCCGATACACCACTCCAGGCTCAATGTATTCCTTGGATATACTCATTGACGATGAAACACTGAAATTACATCGGAATTAAATATAAAAGGAACAATGCCGCCTTAACTGCAAGATGAGGTAGACTTCTTAGAGTCTGCGCTTTGATCCTTTGCTGTGAGATTAGTATTAGTTTCCGATACACCACTGCAGGTTCAATGTATTCCTTGTACCTTCGCATTGGCGATGAAACACAGAAATCGCATCGGAACTAAATACAAAAGGCACAATGCCGCAAGAAGTACAAGAATAGAGACTCTTCTTACAGTCTGTGCTTTGAGCATTCCCTGTGAGACTAGTATTAGTTTCCGATACACCACTGCAGGTTCAATGTATTCCTTAGACATACACATTGACGATGAAACACTGAAATTACATCGAAATTAAATACAAATGGCACAAAGGCGCCATAAGTGCAAGAATGGAGACTCTTCTTACAGTCGGTGCTTTGAGCATTCCCTGCGAGACCAGTATTAGTTTCCGATACACCACTGCAGGTACAATGTATTCCTTGGACCTTCACATTGACGATGAAACACAGAAATAGCATCGGAATTAAATACAAAAGGAACAATGCCGCCTTAACTGCAAGATCAGGGAGACTTCTTAGAGTCTGCGCTTTGATCCTTTGCTGTGGGACCAGTATTAGTTCCCGATACACCACTGCAGGTTCAATGTATTCCTTGGACCTTCGCATTGACGATGAAACACAGAAATCGCATCGTAACTAAATACAAAAGGCACAATGCAGCAATAAGTACAAGAATAGAGACTCTTCTTACAGTCAGCGCTTTGAGCATTCCCTGTGAGACCAGTATTAGTTTCCGATACACCACTGCAGGTTCAATGTATTCCTTAGACATACACATTGACGATGAAACACTGAAATTACATCGAAATTAAATACAAATGGCACAATGCCGCCATAAGTGCAAGAATGGAGACTCTTCTTACAGTCGGTGCTTTGAGCATTCCCTGCGAGACCAGTATTAGTTTCCGATACACCACTGCAGGTTCAATGTATTCCTTAGACGAACAAATTGACGATCCAGCACTGAAATTACATCGGAATTAAATACAAATGGCTCTATGCCGCCTTAAGTACAAGAATAGGGAGTCTTCTTACAGTCGGTGCTTTGAGCATTCCCTGTGAGACCAGAATTAGTTTCCGACACACCACTGCAGGTTAAATGTATTCCTTGGACCTTCACATTGACGATGAAAAACAGAAATTGCATTGGAATTAAATACAAAAGGCACAATGCCGCCTTAAGTACAAGAATAGAGACTCTTCTTACAGACGGTGCTTTGAGCTTTCCCTGTGAGACCGGTATTAGTTTCCGATACACCACGCCGGGTTCAATGTATTCCTTGGACATACTCATTGACGATGAAACACTGAAATTACATAGGAACTAAATACAAAAGGAACAATGCCGCATTAACTGCAGGATGAGTGAGATTTCTTAGTGTCTGTGCTTTGATCCTTTCCTGTGAGACGAGTATTAGTTTCCGATACACCACTGCAGGTTCAATGTATTCCTTAGACATACACATTGACGATGCAACACTGAAATTACATCGGAATTACAAAAAAAATTCACAATTCCGCCTTAAGTGCAAGAAAAGTGAGACTTCTTAGAGTATGTGCTTTGACGCTCTCCAGTGAGACCAGTATTAGTTCTCCGATACATCACACTTGGTCTAATGTATTCCTTGTACCTTCACATTGACGATGAATCACAGAAATCGCATCGGAATTAAATACAAAAGGCACAATGCCGCTTCAGTACAAGAATAGAGACTCTTCTTACAGTCGGTGCTTTGAGCATTTCCTGTGAGACCAGTATTAGTTTCCGATACACCACTGCAGGTTCAATGTATTGCTTGGTCATACACATTGACGATGTAACACAGAAATCGCATCCGAATTAAATACAAAAGGCACAATGCCGCCTTACGTACAAGAATAGAGACTTGTCTTACAGTCGGTGCTTTGAGCATTCCCTGTCACACCAGTATTAGTTTCCGATACACCACTCCAGGCTCAATGTATTCCTTGGATATACTCATTGACGATGAAACACTGAAATTACATCGGAATTAAATATAAAAGGAACAATGCCGCCTTAACTGCAAGATGAGGTAGACTTCTTAGAGTCTGCGCTTTGATCCTTTGCTGTGAGATTAGTATTAGTTTCCGATACACCACTGCAGGTTCAATGTATTCCTTGTACCTTCGCATTGGCGATGAAACACAGAAATCGCATCGGAACTAAATACAAAAGGCACAATGCCGCAAGAAGTACAAGAATAGAGACTCTTCTTACAGTCTGTGCTTTGAGCATTCCCTGTGAGACTAGTATTAGTTTCCGATACACCACTGCAGGTTCAATGTATTCCTTAGACATACACATTGACGATGAAACACTGAAATTACATCGAAATTAAATACAAATGGCACAAAGGCGCCATAAGTGCAAGAATGGAGACTCTTCTTACAGTCGGTGCTTTGAGCATTCCCTGCGAGACCAGTATTAGTTTCCGATACACCACTGCAGGTACAATGTATTCCTTGGACCTTCACATTGACGATGAAACACAGAAATAGCATCGGAATTAAATACAAAAGGAACAATGCCGCCTTAACTGCAAGATCAGGGAGACTTCTTAGAGTCTGCGCTTTGATCCTTTGCTGTGGGACCAGTATTAGTTCCCGATACACCACTGCAGGTTCAATGTATTCCTTGGACCTTCGCATTGACGATGAAACACAGAAATCGCATCGTAATTAAATACAAAAGCCACAATGCCGCCTCAAGTACAAATATAGAGACACTTCTTACAGTCGGTGCTTTGAGCATTCCCTGTGAGACCACTATTAGTTTCCAATACATTAGTGCAGGTTCAGTGTATTCCTTGGACCTTCACATTGACGATGAAACACAGAAATCGCATCGGAATTAAATACAAAAGGCACAATGTCGCCATAAGTACAGGAATAGAGACCCTTCTTACAGTCGGGGCTTGAGCATTCCCTGTGAGACCAGTATTAGTTTCCGATACACCACTGCAATTTCAGTGTATTCCTTGGACCTTCACATTGAGGATGAAGCTCAGAAATCGCATCGGAATGAAATACAAAAGGAACAATGCCGCCTTAAGTACAAGAATAGAGACTCTTCTTACAGTCGGTGCTTCGAGCATAGCCTGTGAGACCAGTATTAGTTTCCGATACATCATTGCTCGTTCAATGTATTCCTTGGATTTCACATTGTCGAAGAAACGCAGAAATCGCATCGGAACTAGATACAAAAGGCACAATGCCGCCTTAAGTACAAGACTAGAGACTGTTCTTACAGTCGGTGCTTTGAGCATTCCCTGTGAGACCAGTATTAGGTTCCGATACACCACTGCGGGTTCAATGTATTCCTTAGACATACACATTGCCGAAGAAGCACTGAAATTACATCGGAATTAAATACAAAAGTCACAATGCCGCCGTAAGTGCAAGAATTGAGACTCCTCTTACAGTCGGTGCTTTGAGCATTCCCTGTGAGACCAGTATTAGTTTCCGATACACCACTGCAGGTACAATGTATTCCTTGGACCTTCACATTGATGATGAAACACAGAAATCGCATCGGAATTAAATACAAAAGGTACAATGCCGCCTTAAGTACAAGAATGGAGACTCTTCTTACAGTCGGTGCTTTGAGCATTCCTTGTGAGACCAGTATTAGTTTCCGATACACCACCTCAGGTTCAATGCATTCCTTGGACATACACATTGACGAAGAAACACAGAAATCGCATCGGAATTAAATTCAAACGGCACAATGCCGCCTTAAGTACAAGAATAGAGACTGTTCTTACAGTCGGTGCTTTGAGCATTCCCTGTGAGACCAGTATTAGTTTCCGATACACCACTGGAGGGTCAATGTATTCCTCTGACATTCACATTGACGAAGAAACACAGAAATCGCATCGGAACTAGATACAAAAGGCACAATGCCGCCTTAAGTACAAGACTAGAGACTGTTCTTACAGTCGGTGCTTTGAGCATTCCCTGTGAGACCAGTATTAGTTTAGTATACACCACTGCAGGTACAATGTATTCCTTGGACCTTCACATTGACGATGTAACGCAGAAATCGCATCGGAATAAAATACAAAAGGCACAATGCCACCTTAAGTACAAGAATAGAGACTCTTCTTACAGTCGGTGCTTTGAGCATTCCTTGTGAGACCAGT
The DNA here is from genome assembly GCF_023864345.2 of Schistocerca serialis cubense. Classification (NCBI taxonomy): domain Eukaryota; kingdom Metazoa; phylum Arthropoda; class Insecta; order Orthoptera; family Acrididae; genus Schistocerca; species Schistocerca serialis. Next base: position 34,220,918 of record NC_064643.1, on the reverse strand, counting down.
ATTAGTTTCCGATACACCACCTCAGGTTCAATGCATTCCTTGGACATACACATTGACGAAGAAACACAGAAATCGCATCGGAATTAAATTCAAACGGCACAATGCCGCCTTAAGTACAAGAATAGAGACTGTTCTTACAGTCGGTGCTATGAGCATTCCCTGCGAGACCAGTATTACTTTGCGATACACCACTCCAGGTTCAATGTATTCCTTGGACAGACTCCTTGTCGATGAAACACTGAAATTACATCGGAATTAAATACAAAAGGAACAATGCCGCCTTAACTGCAAGACGAGTGAGACTTGTTAGAGTCTGTGCTTTGATCCTTTCCTGTGAGACTAGTATTAGTTTCCGATACACCACTGCAGGTTCAATGAATTCCTTAGATTTACACATTGACGATGAAACACTGAAATTACATCGGAATTAAATACAAAAGGCACAATGCCGCCATAAGTGCAAGAATAGAGACTCTTCTTACAGTCGGTGCTTTGAGCTTTCCCTGTGAGACCAGTATTAGTTTCTAATACACCACTGCAGGTTCAATGTATTCCTTAGACATACACATTGCCGAAGAAACACTGAAATTACATCGGAATTAAAGACAAAAGTCACAATGCCGCCATAAGTGCAAGAATAGAGACTCTTCTTACATTCGGTGCTTTGAGCATTCCCTGTGAGACCAGTATTAGTTTCCGATACACCACTGCAGGTACAATGTATTCCTTGGACCTTCAAATTGACGATGAAACACAGAAATCACATCGGAATTAAATACAAAAGGTACAATGCCGCCTTAAGTACAAGAATAGAGACTCTTCTTACGGTCGGTGCTTTGAGCATTCCCTGTGAGACCAGTATTAGTTTCCGATACACCACCTCAGGTTCAATGCATTCCTTGGACATACACATTGACGATGAATCACAGAAATCGCATCGGAATTAAATACAAAAGGCACAATGCCGCCTTACGTACAAGAATACAGACTCTTCTTACAGTCGGTGCTTTGAGCATTCCCTGTGAGACCAGTATTAGTTTCCGATACACCACTCCAGGTTCAATGTATTCCTTGGACATACTCATTGACGATGAAACACTGAAACTACATCGGAATTAAATACGAAAGGTGTTGTGGACTGCCAAGGCAGCCAGTCCACAGTGATGGGTAGCCGAAAGAAAGACACGCATACACACACACGCCGACGGACGTCAAGTACTGGAACAGGCTACGTAATTAATGCTATGAAGAATAGTACGTAGCTGGATTAATACTTATCTTTAATCAATCATTGTGGTACATCGCTCTTGACGATACACAGGAGACTTTAATTACAATCACTGTAAGGCTAATGGCGCCTTGCTAGTTCGTAGCCATTAACTTAGCTGAAGGCTATTCCGTCTTTCGGCTAATGAGAGTGAAAGGCTTCGTACATCTAGTCGCTAGCTAGGTCGTCCGTCCAACTGGGGCGAGTGCTTGTTCGTATCACGAGACCTGCCTTATGGTGGCGCTAGGTCTGTGATCACACAGTGGCGACACGCGGGTCCGACATGTACTAAATGGACCGCGGCCGATTTAAACTACCACCTAGCAAGTGTGGTGTCTGGCGGTGACACCACAAAAGGAACAATGCCGCCTTAACTGCAAGATGAGTGAGACTTCTTAGAGTCTGTGCTTTGATCCTTTCCTGTGAGACCTGTATTAGTTTCCGATACACCACTGCAGGTTCAATGTATTCCTTGGACATACACATTGGCGATGAAACACAGATATCGCATCGGAATTAAATACAAAAGGCACAATCCCGCCTTAAGTACAAGTATAGAGACCCTTCCTACAGTCGATGCTTTGAGCATTCCCTGTGACACCAGTATTAGATTCCGATACACCACTCCAGGTTCAATGTATTCCTTGGACATACTCATTGACGATGAAACACTGAAATTACATCGCTATTAAATACAAAAGGAACAATGCCGCCTTAACTGCAAGATGAGTGATACTTCTTAGAGTCTGTGCTTTGATCCTCTGATGTGAGACCAGTATTGGTTTCCGATACACCACTGCAGGTTCAATGTATTCCTTGGACCTTCGCATTGACGAAGAAACACAGAAATCGCATCGGAACTAAATACAAAAGGCACAATGCCGCAATAAGTACAAGAATAGAGACTCTTCTTACAGTCGGTGCTTTGAGCATTCCCTGTGAGGCCAGTATTAGTTTCCGATACACCACTGCAGGTTCAATGTATTCCTTAGACATACACATTGACGAAGAAACACTGATATTACACTGGAATTAAATACAAAAGGCACAATGCCATCATAAGTGCAAGAATAGAGACTCCTCTTACAGTCGGTGCTTTGAGCATTCCCTGCGAGACCAGTATAAGTTTCCGATACACCACTGCAGGTACAATGTATTCCTTGGACCGTCACATTGACGATGAAACACAGAAATAGCATCGGAATTAAATACAAAAGGCACAATGCCGCTTCAGTGAAAGAATAGAGACTCTTCTTACAGTCGGTGCTTTGAGCATTCCCTGTGAGACCAGTATTAGTTCTCCGATACATCACACTTGGTTCAATGTATTCCTTCGACCTTCACATTGACGATGAAACACAGAAATCGAATCGGAATTAAATACAAAAGGCACAATGCCGACTTAAGTACAAGAATAGAGACTGTTCTTACAGTCGGTGCTTTGAGCATTCCCTGTGAGACCAGTATTAGTTTCCGATACACCACTGCAGGTTCAGTGTATTCCTTGGACCTTCACATTGACGATGAAACACCAAAAACGCATCGGAATTAAATACAAAAGGCACAATGCCGCCTTATGTACAAGAATAGAGACTCTTCTTACAGTCGGTGCTTTGAGCATTCCCTGTGAGACCAGTATTAGTTTCCGATACACCACTCCAGGGTCAATGTATTCCTTGGACATACTCATTGACGATGAAACACTGAAATTACATCGCTATTAAATACAAAAGGAACAATGCCGCCTTAACTGCAAGATGAGTGAGACTTCTTAGAGTCTGTGCTTTGATGCTCTAATGTGAGACCAGTGTTAGTTTCCGATACGCCACTGCAGGTTCAATGTATTCCTTGGACCTTCGCATTGACGAAGAAACACAGAAATCGCATCCGAACTAAATACAAAAGGCACAATGCCGCAATAAGTACAAGAATAGAGACTCATCTTACAGTCGGTGCTTTGAGCATTCCCTGTGAGGCCAGTATTAGTTTCCGATACAATACTGCAGGTACAATTTATTCCATGTACCTTCACATTGACGATGAAACATAGAAATCGCATCGGAATTAAATACAAAAGGCACAATGCCGCTTCAGTACAAGAATAGAGACTCTTCTTACAGTCGGTGCCATGAGCATTTCCTGTGAGACCAGTATTAGTTTCCGATACACCACTGCAGGTTACATGTATTGCTTGGTCATACACGTTGACGATGTAACACAGAAATCGCATCCGAATTAAATACAGAAGGCACAACGCCGCCTTACATACAAGAATAGAGACTTTTCTTACAGTCGGTGGTTTAAGCATTACCTGTGAGACCAGTATTAGTTTCCGATACACCACTCCAGGTTCAATGTATTCCTTGGACATACTCATTGATGATGAAACACTGAAATTACATCGGAATTAAATACAAAAGGAACAATGCCGCCTTAACTGCAAGATGAGGGAGACTTCTTAGAGTCTGTGCTTTGATCCTTTGCTGTGAGACCAGTATTAGTTTCCGATACACCACTGCAGGTTCAATGTATTTCTTAGACATACACATTGACGATCAACACTGAAATTACATCGGAATTAAATACAAAAGGCACAATGCTGCCATAAGTGCAAGAAAAGAGACTCTTCTTCCAGTCGGTGCTTTGAGCTTTCCCTGCGAGACCAGTATTAGTTTCCGATACACCACTGGAGGTGCAATGTATTCCTTGGACCTTCACATTGACGATGAAACACAGAAATGGCATCGGAATTAAATACAAATGGCACAATGCCGCCTGAAGTACAAGAATAGAGAGTCTTCCTACAGTCGGTGCTTTGAGCATTCCCTGTGAGACCAGTATTAGTTTCCCAAACACCACTGTAGGTTCAATGTATTCCTTGGACCTTCACATTGACGATGAAATACAGAAATGGCATAGGAATTAAATACAAAAGGCACAATACCGCCATAAGTACAAGAATAGAGACACTTCATACAGTCGTTGCTTTGAGCATTCCCTGTGAGACCAGTATTAGCTTCCGATCCACCATTGCAGATTGCATGTATTCCTTGGACATACACATTGACGATGAAATACTGAAATTACATCGGAATTAAATACAAAAGGCACAATGCCGACTTAAGTACAAGAATAGAGACTGTTCTTACAGTCGGTGCTTTGAGCATTCCCTGTGAGACCAGTATTAGTTTTTCGATACACCACTGCAGGTTCAGTGTATTCCTTGGACCTTCACATTGACGATGAATCACCAAAAACGCATCGGAATTAAATACAAAAGGCGCAATGCCGCCTTATGTACAAGAATAGAGACTCATCTTACAGTCGGTGCTTTGAGCATTTCCTGTGAGACCAGTATTAGTTTCAGATGCACCACTGCAGGTCCAATGTATTCCTTGGACATACACATTGACGATGAAACACAGAAATTACATCAGCATTAAATACAAAGGGCAAAATGTTGCCTTAAGTGCAAGATGCGTCAGACTTCTTAGACTCTGTGCTTTGATCCTTTCCTGTGAGACCAGAATTAGTTTGCGATACACCACTGCAGGTTCAATGTGTTCCTTGCACCGTCAAATTGACGAAGAAACACAGAAATCGCATCGGAATTAAATACAAACGGCACAATGCCGCCTTAAGTACAAGAATAGAGACTGTTCTTACAGTCGGTGCTTTGAGCATTGCCTGTGAGACCAGTAATAGTTTCCAATACACCACTGAAGGTTCAATGTATTCCTTGGACCTTCACATTGACAATGAAACGCAGAAATCGCATCGTAATTAAATACAAAAGGCACAATGCCGCCTTAAGTACAAGAATAGAGACTCTTGTAACAGTCGGTGGTTTGAGCATTCCCTGTGAGACCAGTATTAGTTTCCGATACACCACTGGACGTTAAATGTATTCCTTTGACATTCACATTGACGATGAAACACTGATATTACATCAGAATTAAACACAAAAGGCACAATGCCGCCTTAAGTACAAGAATAGAGACTCTTCTTATAGTCGGTGCTTTGAGTATTCCCTGTGAGACCAGTATTAGTTTCCGATACACCAATGCAGATTCAATGTTTTCCTTGGACCTCCACATTGACGATGAAACACAGAAATTGCATCGGAATTAAATACAAAAGCCACAAGGCCGCCATAGGTACAAGAATAGAGATTCTTCATACGGTCGATGTTTTGAGCATTCCCTGTGAGACCAGTATTAGTTTCCGATACACGACTGCTGGTTCAATGTATTCCTTGGACCTTCACATCGACGATTAAACACAGAAATCGCATCGGAATTAAATATAAAAGCCACAATGCCGCGTTAAGTACAAATATAGAGACTCTTCTTACAGTCGGTGCTTTGAGCATTCCCTGTGGCACCACTATTAGTTTCCAATACATTAGTGCAGGTTCAGTGTATTCCATGGACCTTCACATTGACGATGAAACACAGAAATCGCATCGGAATTAAATACAAAAGCACAATGCCGCCATAAGTACAAGAATAGAGACCCTTCCCACAGTCGGGGCTTTGAGCATTCCCTGTGAGACCAGTATTAGTTTCCGATACACCACTGCAATTTCAGTGTATTCCGTGGACCTTCACATTGAGGATGAAGCTCAGAAATCGCATCGGAATGAAATACAAAAGGATCAGTGCCGCCTTAAGTACAAGAATAGAGACTCTTCTTACAGTCGGTGCTTCGAGCATAGCCTGTGAGACCAGTATTAGTTTCCCATACACCATTGCAGGTTCAATGTATTCCTTGGATTTCACATTGACGATGAAACACAGAAATCGCATCGAAATTAATTACAAAAGGCACAATGCCGCCTTATGTACAAGAATAGAGACTCTTCTTAAGTCGGTGCTTTGAGCATTCCCTGTGAGACCAGTATTAGCTTCCGATACAACACTGCAATTTCAATGTATTCCTAGGACATACACATTGACGATGAAACACTGAAATTATATCGGAATTAAATACAAAAGGCACAATGGCGCCTTAAGTGCAAGAAGAGTGAGAATTCTTAGAGTCTGTGCTTTGATCCTTTCCTGTGAGACCTGTATTAGGTTCCGATACACCACTGTAGGTTCAATGAGTTCCTTGCAACTTCACATTGACGAAGAAACACAGAAATCGCATCGGAACTAAATACAAAAGGCACAATGCCGCCTTAAGTACAAGACTAGAGACTGTTCTTACAGTCGGTGCTTTGAGCATTGCCTGTGAGACCAGTATTAGTTTTTTATACACCACTGCAGGTACACTGTATTCCTTGGAACTTTACATTGACGATGAAACGCAGAAATCGCATCGGAATAAAATACAAAAGGCACAATGCCGCCTTAAGTACAAGAATAGAGACTCTTCTAACAGCCGGTGCTTTGAGCATTCCCTGTGAGACCAGTATTAGTTTCCGATACACCCCTGCAGGTTCATTGAATTCCTTGGACATTCACATTGACGATGAAACACTGAAATTACATCGGAATTAAATACAAAAGGCACAATGCCGCCTTAAGTACAAGAATAGAGACTCTTCTTACAGTCGGTGCTTTGAGCATTCCCTGTGTGACCAATATTAGTTTCCGATACACCACTGCAGGTTCAATGTATTCCTTGGACCTTCAAATTGACCATGAAACACAGAAATGGCATCGGAATGAAATACAAAAGCCACAATGCCGCCTGAAGTACAAGAATAGAGACTTTTCTTACAGTCGGTGCTTTGAGCATTCCCTGTGAGACCAGTATTAGTTTCCGATACACCACTGCAGGTTCAATGTATTCCTCGGACATACACATTGACGATGAAACACTGAAATCACATCGGAATTAAATACAAAAGGCACAATGCCGCCATAAGTGCCAGAAGAGTGAGACTTCTTAGAGTCTGTGCTTGATCCTTTCCTGTGCGACCTATATTAGTTTTCATACGCCACTGCAGGTTCAATGTATTCCTTGGACCGTCAAATTGACGATGAAACACTGAAATCACATCGGAATTAAATACAAAAAGCACAATGATGCCTTAAGAACAAGAATTGAGACTCTTCCTACAGTCGGTGCTTTGAGCATTCCCTGTGAGACCAGTATTAGTTTCCGCTACACCTCTACAGGTTCAGTGTATTCCTTGGACCTTCACATTGACGATGAAACACTGAAATTACATCTGAATTAAATACAAAGGGCACAATGACGCCTTAACTACAAGAAGAATGAGACTTCTTAGAGTCTGTGCTTTGATCCTTTCCTGTGAGACCAGTATTAGTTACCGATATACCACTGCTGGTTACATGTGTTCCATGGTCCTTCACATTGACGATGAAACACAGAAATCGCATCGGGATTACTTACAAAAGGCACAATGCCGCCCTAAGTACAAGAATGGAGACTCATCTAACAAACGGTGCTTGGAGCATTCCCTGAGAAACCAGTATTAATTTCCGATACACCACTGCAGGTTCAATGTATTCCTTGGACCTTCACATTGACGATGAAACACAGAAATTACATCGGAATTATATACAAAAGTCACAATGCCGCCATAAGTGCAAGAAGAGTGAGACATCTAAGAGTCTGTGCTTTGATCCTTTCCTGTGAGACCCGTATTAGTTTCCGATACACCACTGTAGGTTCAATGTGTTCCTTGCACCTTCGCATTGACGAAGAAACACAGAAATCGCATCGGAATTAAATACAAAAGGCAGAATGCCCCCTTAAGTACAAGAATAGAGACTGTTCTTACAGTCGGTGCTTTGAGCATTGCCTGTGAGACCAGTATTAGTTTCCTATACACCACTGCAGGTACAATGTATTCCTTGGACCTTCACATTGACGATGAAACACAGAAATCGCATCGGAATTAAATACCAAAGGCCCAATGTCGCTTTATGTACAAGAATAGAGGCTCTTCTTACCGTCGGTGCTTTGAGCATTCCCTGAGAGACCAGCATTAGTTTCCGATACACCACTGCAGGTTCAATGTATTCCTTTGACATACACATTGACGATGAAACACTGAAATTACATCGGACTTATATACAAAAGGCACAATGCCGCCATAAGTGCAAGAAGAGTGAGACTTCTTAGAGTCTGTATTTTGATCCTTTCCTGTGCGACCCGTACTAGTTTTCGATACGCCACTGCAGGTTCAATGTATTCCTTGGACCTTCAAATTGACGATGATACACAGAATTCGCAACGGAATTAAATACAAAACGCACTATGCCGCCTTAAGTACAAGAATAGAGACTCCTCTTACAGTCGGTGCTTTGAGCATTCCCTGTGAGACTAGTATTAGTTTCCGATACACCACTCCAGGTTCAATGTATTCCTTGGACATACTCATTGACGATGAAACACTGAAATTACATCGCTATTAAATACAAAAGGAACAATGCCGCCTTAACTGCAAGATGAGTGAGACTTCTTAGAGTCTGTGCTTTGATGCTATAATGTGAGACCAGTGTTAGTTTCCGATACGCCACTGCAGGTTCAATGTATTCCTTGGACCTTCGCATTGACGAAGAAACACAGAAATCGCATCCGAACTAAATACAAAAGGCACAATGCCGCAATAAGTACAAGAATAGAGACTCATCTTACAGTCGGTGCTTTGAGCATTCCCTGTGAGGCCAGTATTAGTTTCCGATACAATATTGCAGGTACAATGTATTCCATGTACCTTCACATTGACGATGAAACACAGAAATCGCATCGGAATTAAATACAAAAGGCACAATGCCGCTTCAGTACAAGAATAGAGACTCTTCTTACAGTCGGTGCTCTGAGCATTTCCTGTGAGACCAGTATTAGTTTCCGATACACCACTGCAGGTTAAATGTATTGCTTGGTCATACACGTTGACGATGTAACACAGAAATCGCATCCGAATTAAATACAGAAGGCACAACGCCGCCTTACATACAAGAATAGAGACTTTTCTTACAGTCGGTGCTTTGAGCATTACCTGTGAGACCAGTATTAGTTTCCGATACACCACTCCAGGTTCAATGTATTCCTTGGACATACTCATTGATGATGAAACACTGAAATTACATCGGAATTAAATACAAAAGGAACAATGCCGCCTTAACTGCAAGATGAGGGAGACTTCTTAGAGTCTGTGCTTTGATCCTTTGCTGTGAGAACAGTATTAGTTTCCGATACACCACTGCAGGTTCAATGTATTCCTTGGACCTTCACATTGACGATGAAACTCAGAAATGGCATCGGAATTAAATACAAATGGCATATGCCGCCGTAAGTACAAGAATAGAGAGTCTTCTTACAGTCGGTGCTTGGAGCATTCCCTGTGAGACCAGTATTAGTTTCCGATACACCACTGCAGGTTAAATGTATTCCTTGGACCTTCACATTGACGATTAAAAACTGAAACCGCATTGGAATTAAATACAAAAGGCACAATGCCGCCTTAAGTACAAGAATAGAAACTCTTCTTACAGTCGGTGCTTTGAACATTCCCTGTGAGACCGGTATTAGTTTCCGATACACCACGCCAGATTCAATGAATTCCTTGGACATACTCATTGACGATGAAACACTGAAATTACATCGGAATTAAATACAAAAGGAACAAAGCCACATTAACTGCAAGATGAGTGAGACTTCTTAATGTCTGTGCTTTGATCATTTCCTGTGAGACCAGTATTAGTTTCCGATACACCACTGCAGGTTCAATGTATTCCTTAGACATACACATTGACGATCAACACTGAAATTACATCGGAATTAAATACAAAAGGCACAATGTTGCCATAAGTGCAAGAAAAGAGACTCTTCTTCCAGTCGGTGCTTTGAGCTTTCCCTGCGAGACCAGTATTAGTTTCCGATACACCACTGGAGGTACAATGTATTCCTTGGACCTTCACATTGACGATGAAACACAGAAATGGCATCGGAATTAAATACAAATGGCACAATGCCGCCTGAAGTACAGAATAGAGAGTCTTCCTACAGTCGGTGTTTTGAGCATTCCCTGTGAGACCAGTATTAGTTTCCCAAACACCACTGTAGGTTCAATGTATTCCTTGGACCTTCACATTGACGATGAAATACAGAAATGGCATAGGAATTAAATACAAAAGGCACAATGCCGCCATAAGTACAAGAATAGAGACACTTCATACAGTCGTTGCTTTGAGCATTCCCTGTGAGACCAGTATTAGCTTCCGATCCACCATTGCAGATTGCATGTATTCCTTGGACATACACATTGACGATGAAATACTGAAATTACATCGGAATTAAATACAAAAGGCACAATGCCGACTTAAGTACAAGAATAGAGACTCTTCTTACAGTCGGTGCTTTGAGCATTTCCTGTGAGACCAGTATTAGTTTCCGATACACCACTGCAGGTCCAATGTATTCCTTGGACATACACATTGACGATGAAACACAGAAATTACATCAGCATTAAATACAAAAGGCAAAATGTTGCCTTAAGTGCAAGATGCGTCAGACTTCTTAGACTCTGTGCTTTGATCCTTTCCTGTGAGACCAGAATTAGTTTCCGATACACCACTACAGGTTCAATGTGTTCCTTGCACCGTCAAATTGACGAAGAATCACAGAAATCGCATCGGAATTAAATACAAACGGCACAATGCCGCCTTAAGTACAAGAATAGAGACTGTTCTTACAGTCGGTGCTTTGGGCATTGCCTGTGAGACCAGTAATAGTTTCCAATACACCACTGAAGGTTCAATGTATTCCTTGGACCTTCACATTGACAATGAAACGCAGAAATCGCATCGTAATTAAATAGAGAAGGCACAATGCCGCCTTAAGTTCAACAATAGAGACTCTTGTAACAGTCGGTGATTTGAGCATTCCCTGTGAGACCAGTTTTAGTTTCCGATACACCAATGGACGTTAAATGTATTCCTTTGACATTCACATTGACGATGAAACACTGATATTACATCAGAATTAAACACAAAAGGCACAATGCCGCCTCAAGTACAAGAATAGAGACTCTTCTTATGGTCGGTGCTTTGAGTATTCCCTGTGAGACCAGTATTAGTTTCCGATACACCAATGCAGATTCAATGTTTTCCTTGGACCTTCACATTGACGATGAAACACAGAAATTGCATCGGAATTAAATACAAAAGCCACAAGGCCGCCATAGACTCTTCATACGGTCGATGTTTTGAGCATTCCCTGTGAGACCAGTATTAGTTTCCGATACACGACTGCTGGTTCAATGTATTCCTTGGACCTTCACATTGACGATTAAACACAGAAATCGCATCGGAATTAAATATAAAAGCCACAATGCCGCGTTAAGTACAAATATAGAGACTCTTCTTACAGTCGGTGCTTTGAGCATTCCCAGTGGCACCACTATTAGTTTCCAATACTTTAGTGCAGGTTCAGTGTATTCCTTGGACCTTCACATTGACGATGAAACACAGAAATCCCATCGGAATTAAATACAAAAGCACAATGCCGCCATAAGTACAAGAATAGAGACCCTTCCTACAGTCGGGGCTTTGAGCATTCCCTGTGAGACCAGTATTAGTTTCCGATACACCACTGCAATTTCAGTGTATTCCTTGGACCTTCACATTGAGGATGAAGCTCAGAAATCGCATCGGAATGAAATACAAAAGGATCAGTGCCGCCTAATGTACAAGAATAGAGACTCTTCTTACAGTCAGTCCTTCGAGCATAGCCTGCGAGACCAGTATTAGTTTCCCATACACCATTGCTGGTTCAATGTATTCCTTGGATTTCACATTGACGATGAAACACAGAAATCGCATCGAAATTAATTACAAAAGGCACAATGCCGCCTTATGTACAAGAATAGAGACTCTTCTTAAGTCGGTGCTTTGAGCATTCCCTGTGAGACCAGTATTAGCTTCCGATACAACACTGCAATTTCAATGTATTCCTTGGACATACACATTGACGATGAAACACTGAAATTATATCGGATCTAAATACAAAAGGCACAATGCCGCCTTAAGTGCAAGAAGAGTGAGAATTCTTAGAGTCTGTGCTTTGATCCTTTCCTGTGAGACCTGTATTAGGTTCCGATACACCACTGTAGGTTCAATGAGTTCCTTGCAACTTCACATTGACGAAGAAACACCGAAATCGCATCGGAACTAAATACAAAAGGCACAATGCCGCCATAAGTACAAGACTAGAGACTGTTCTTACAGTCGGTGCTTTGAGCATTGCCTGTGAGACCAGTATTAGTTTCCTATACACCACTGCAGGTACAATGTATTGTTTGGAACTTAACATTGACGATGAAACGCAGAAATCGCATCGGAATAAAATACAAAATGCACAATGCCGCCTTAAGTACAAGAATAGAGACTCTTCTAACAGCCGGTGCTTTGAGCATTCCCTGTGAGACCAGTATTAGTTTCCGATACACCCCTGCAGGTTCATTGAATTCCTTGGACATTCACATTGACGATAAAACACTGAAATTACATCGGAATTAAATACAAAAGGCACAATGCCGTCTTAAGTACAAGAATAGAGACTCTTCTTACAGTCGGTGCTTTGAGCATTCCCTGTGTGACCAGTATTAGTTTCCGATACACCACTGCAGGTTCAATGTATTCCTTGGACCTTCAAATTGACCATGAAACACAGAAATGGCATCGGAATTAAATACAAAAGCCACAATGCCGCCTGAAGTACAAGAATAGAGACTTTTCTTACAGTCGGTGCTTTGAGCATTCCCTGTGAGACCAGTATTAGTTTCCGATACACCACTGCAGGTTCAATGTATTCCTCGGACATACACATTGACGATGAAACACTGAAATCACATCGGAATTAAATACAAAAGGCTCAATGCCGCTATAAGTGCAAGAAGAGTGAGACTTCTTAGAGTCAGTGCTTTGATCCTTTCCTGTGCGACCTATATTTGTTTTCGATACGCCACTGCAGGTTCAATGTATTCCTTGGACCGTCAAATTGACGATGAAACACTGAAATCACATCGGAATTAAATACAAAAAGCACAATGATGCCTTAAGAACAAGAATAGAGACTCCTCTTAAAGTCGGTGCTTTGAGCATTCCCTGTGATACCAGTATTAGTTTCCGCTACACCTCTACAGGTTCAGTTTATTCCTTGGACCTTCACATTGACGATGAAACACTGAAATTACATCTGAATTAAATACAAAGGGCACAATGACGCCTTAAATACAAGAAGAATGAGACTTCTTAGAGTCTGTGCTTTGATCCTTTCCTGTGAGACCAGTATTAGTTTCCGATATACCACTGCTGGTTACATGTGTTCCATGGTCCTTCACATTGACGATGAAACACAGAAATCGCATCGGGATTACATACAAAAGGCACAATGCCGCCCTAAGTACAAGAATGGAGACTCATCTAACAATCGGTGCTTCGAGCATTCCCTGAGAAACCAGTATTTGTTTCCGATACACCACTGCAGGTTCAATGTATTCCTTGGACCTTCACATTGACGATGAAACACAGAAATTACATCGGAATTATATACAAAAGTCACAATGCCGCCATAAGTGCAAGAAGAGTGAGACTTCTAAGAGTCTGTGCTTTGATCCTTTCCTGTGAGACCTGTATTAGTTTCCGATACACCACTGTAGGTTCAATGTGTTCCTTGCACCTTCACATTGACGAAGAAACACAGAAATCGCATCGGAATTAAATACAAAAGGCAGAATGCCCCCTTAAGTACAAGAATAGAGACTGTTCTTACAGTCGGTGCTTTGAGCATTGCCTGTGAGACCAGTATTAGTTTCCTATACACCACTGCAGGTACAATGTATTCCTTGGACCTTCACATTGACGATGAAACACAGAAATCGCATCGGAATTAAATACCAAAGGCCCAATTTCGCTTTATGTACAAGAATAGAGGCTCTTCTTACCGTCGGTGCTTTGAGAATTCCCTGAGAGACCAGCATTAGTTTCCGATACACCACTGCAGGTTCAATGTATTCCTTTGACATACACATTGACGATGAAACACTGAAATTACATCGGACTTATATACAAAAGGCACAATGCCGCCATAAGTGCAAGAAGAGTGAGACTTCTTAGAGTCTGTATTTTGATCCTTTCCTGTGCGACCCGTATTAGTTTTCGATACGCCACTGCAGGTTCAATGTATTCCTTGGACCTTCAAATTGACGATGATACACAGAATTCGCAACGGAATTAAATACAAAACGCACTATGCCGCCTTAAGTACAAGAATAGAGACTCTTCTTACAGTCGGTGCTTTGAGCTTTCCCTGTGAGACCAGTATTAGTTTCCGATACACCACTGCAGGTTCAGTGTATTCCTTGGACTTTCACATTGACGATGAAACACAGAAATGGCATCGGAATTAAATACAAAGGGCTCAATGCCGCCTTAAGTACAAGAATAAACACTCGGTGCTTTGAGCATTCCCTGTGTGATCAGTATTAGTTTCCGATACACCACTGCAGGTTCAATGTATTCCTTGGACATACACATTGACGATGAAACACAGAAATCGCATCGGAATTAAATACAAAAGGCACAATGCCGCCATAAGTGCAAGAAGAGTGAGACTTCTTAGAGACTGTGTTTTGATATTTTCCTGTGCGAACCGTACTAGTTTCCGATACGCCACTGCAGGATCAAAGTATTCCTTGGACCTTCACATTGACGATTAAACACAGAAATCGCATCGGAATTAAATACAAAAGGCACAATGCCCCTTAAGTACAAGAATAGAGACTCTTCTTGCGGTCGGTGCCTTGAGCATTCCCTGTGAGACCAGTATTAGTTTCCGATACGCCATTGGAGGTTCAATGTATTCCTTGGACATTCACATTGACGATGAAACACTGAAATTACATCGGAATTAAATACAAAAGGCACAATGCCGCCATAAGTGCAAGAAGAGTAAGACTTCTTAGAGTCTGTGTTTGATCCTCTCCTGTGCGACCCGTATTAGTTTCCGATACGATACTGCAGGTTCAATGCATTCCTTGGACCTTCACATTGACGATGAAACACAGAAATCGCATCGGAATTAAATAAAAAAGGCACAATGCCGCCCTAAGTACAAGAATATAGATTCTTCTCACAGTCGGTGTTTCGAGTATTCCCTGTGAGACCAGTATTAGTTTCCGATACACCACTGCTGGTTCAATGTATTCCTTGGACATACACATTGACTATGAAACACTAAAATTACATCGAAATTAAATACAAAAGGCACAATGCCGCCATAAGTGCAAGAAGAGTGAGCTTTCTTAGAGTCTCTGATTTGGAAATTTCCTGTGCGACCCGTATTAGTTTCCGATGCGCCACTGCAGGTTCAATGTATTCCTTGGACCTTCAAATTGACGATTAAACACAGACATCGCATAGGAATTATATACAAAAGGCACAATGCCGCCTTAAGTACAAGACTAGAGACTCTTCTTACAGTCGGTGGTTTGAGCATTCCCTCTGAGACCAGTATTAGTTTCCGATACACCACTGGAGGTTCAATGTATTCCTTGGACATTCACATTGACGATGAAACAGTGCAATTACATCGGCATTAAATACAAAAGGCACAATGCCACCCTAAGTGCAAGTATGGAGACTCATCTTACAATCGGTGCTTCGAGCATTCGCTGAGAGACCAGTATTAATTTCCGATACACCACTGCAGGTTCAATGTATTCCTTGGACTTTCACATTGACGATGTAACACAGAAATGGCATCGGAATTAAATAATAAGGGCACAATACCGCCTTAAGTGCAAGAATAAACACTCGGTGCTTTGAGCATTCCCTGTGTCACCAGTATTAGTTTCCGATACACCACTGCAGGTTCAATGTATTCCTTGGACATACACATTGACGATGAAACACTGAAATTACATCGGAATTAAATACAAAAGGCACAATGCCGCCATAAGTGCAAGAAGAGTGAGACTTCTTAGAGACTGTGTTTTGATATTTTCCTGTGCGACCCGTACTAGTTTCCGATACGCCACTGCAGGAACAATGTATTCCTTCGACCTTCTCATTGACGATTAAACACAGAAATCGCATCGGAATTAAATACAAAAGGCACAATGCCGCCTTAAGTACAAGAATAGAGACTCTTCTTACGGTCGGTGCTTTGAGCATTCCCTGTGAGACCTTATTAGTTTCCGATACGCCACTGTAGGTTCAATGTATTCCTTGGACATTCACATTGACGAGGAAACACTGAAATTACATCGGAATTAAATACAAAAGGCACAATGCCTCCATAAGTGCAAGACGAGTGAGACTTATTAGAGTCTGTGTTATGATCCTAACCTGTGCGACCTGTATTAGTTTCCGATACGCCACTGCAGGTTCAATGCATTCCTTGGACCTTCACATTGACGATGAAACACATAAATCGCATCGGAATTAAATACAAAAGGCACAATGCCGCCCTAAGTACAAGAATATAGTCTCTTCTTACAGTCGGTGTTTCGAGTATTCCCTGTGAGACCAGTATTAGTTTCCGATACACCACTGCAGGTTCAATGTATTCGTTGGACATACACATTGACTATGAATCACTAAAATTACATCGGAATTAAATACAAAAGGCACAATGCCGCCATAAGTGCAAGAAGAGAGAGATTTCTTAGAGTCTGTGATTTGATCCTTTGCTGTAAGACCCGTATTAGTTTCCGATACGCCATTGCCGGTTCAATGAATTCCTTGGACCTTCACATTGACGATTAAACACAGAAATCGCATCGGAATTAAATACAAAAGGCACAATAATGCCTTAAGTACAAGAATAGAGGCTCTTCCTACAGTCGGTGCTTTGAGCATTCCCTGTGAGAGCAGTATTAGTTTCCGATACACCACTGCAGGTTCAATGTATTCCTTGGACCTTCACATTGACGATTAAACACAAAAATCGCATCGGAATTAAATACAAAAGACACAATGCCGCCTTAGGAACAAGAATAGAGAGCCGGCCGAAGTGGCCGTGCGGTTAAAGGCGCTGCAGTCTGGAACCGCAAGACCGCTACGGTCGCAGGTTCGAATCCTGCCTCGGGCATGGATGTTTGTGATGTCCTTAGGTTAGTTAGGTTTAACTAGTTCTAAGTTCTAGGGGACTAATGACCTCAGCAGTTGAGTCCCATCGTGCTCAGAGCCATTTGAACCAGCCAAGAATAGAGACTCTTCTTACAGTCGGTGCCTTGAGCATTCCCTGTGAGACCAGTATTAGTTACCGCTACACCTCTGCAGGTTCAGTTTATGCCTTGGACCTTCACATTGACGATGAAACACTGAAATCACATCGGAATTAAATACAAAAGGCCCAATGCCGCCATAAGTGCAAGAAGAGTGAGACTTCTTAGAGTCTGTGTTTTGATCCTTTCCTGTGCGACCTGTTTTAGTTTTCGATACGCCACTGCAGGTTCAATGTATTCCTTGGACCTTCAAATTGACGATGATACACAGAAATCGCATCGGAATTAAATACAAAAGGCACAATGCCGCCTTAAGTACAAGAATAGAGTCTCTTCTTCCAGTCGGTGCTTTGAGCATTTCCTGTGAGACCAGTATTAGCTTCCGATAACCCACTGGAGGTTCAATGTATTCCTTGGACCTTCAAATTGACGATGATACACAGAAATTGCATCGTAATTATATACAAAAGCCACAATGCCGCCTTAAGTACAAGAATACAGACTCTTCTTACAGTCGGTGCTTTGAGCATTCCCTGTGAGACCATTATTAGTTTCCGATACACGACTGCAGGTTCAATGTATTCCTTGGACCTACAAATTGACGATGAAACACAGATATCGCATTGGAATTAAATACATAAGGCACAATTCCGCTCTAAGTACAAGAATAGAGACTATTCTTACAGTCTGTGCTTTGAGCGCTCCCTGTGAGACCAGTATTAGTATCCGATACACCACTGCAAATTCAATGTATTCCTTGGACATACACATTGACGATGAAACACTGAAATAACATCGGAATTAAATACAAAAGGCACAATGCCGCCATAAATGCAAGAAGAGTGCGACTTCTTAGAGTCTGTGTTTTGATCCTCTCCTGTGCGACCCGTATTAGTTTCCGGTACGCCACTGCAGGTTCAATGCATTCCTTGGACATTCACATTGAAGATGAAACACAGAAATCGCATCGGAATTAAATACAAAAGGCGCAATGCCTCCCTAAGTACAAGAATATAGTCTCTTCTCACAGTCGGTGTTTCGATTATTCCCTGTAAGACCAATATTAGATTCCGATACACCACTGCAGGTTCTATGTATTACTTGGACATACACATTGACTATGAAAGACTAAAATTACATCGGAAATAAATACAAACGGCACAATGCCGCCATAAGTGCAAGAAGAGTGAGATTTCTTGGTGTCTGTGATTTGATCCTTTCCTGTGCGACCCGTAATAGTTTCCGATACGCCATTGCAGGTTCAATGTATTCCTTGGACCTACACATTGACGATTAAATACAGAAATCGCACCGGAATTAAATACAAAAGGCACAATGCCACCTTAAGTACAAGAATAGAGACTCTTCTTACAGTCGGTGCTTTGAGCATTCCCTGTGAGACCGGTATTAGTTTCCGATACATCACTGGAGGTTCAATGTATTCCTTGGACATTCACATTGGCGATGAAACACTGAAATAGCATTGGAATTAAATACAAAACGCACAATGATGCCTTAAGTACAAGAATAGAGACTCTTCTAACAGTCGGTGCTTTGAGCATTCCCAGTAAGACCAGTATTAGTTTCCGATACACCACAGCATGTTCAAAGTATTCCTTGGACCTTCACATTGACGATGAAACACAGACATTGCATCGGAATTAAATAAAAAAGCCACAATGCCGCCTTAAGTACAAGAATAGAGATTCTTCTTACAGTCGGTGCTTTAAGCATTCCCTGTGAGACCAGTATTAGTTTCCGATACACCACTGCAGGTTCTATGTATTCCTTGGACATACACATTGACGATGAAACTACATCGGAATAAAATACAAAAGGCACAATGCCGCATTAAGTACAGGAATAGACACTCTTCTTACAGTCAGTGCTTTGAGCATTCCCTGTGAGACCAGTATTAGTTTCCGATACACCATTGCAAGTTCAATGTATTCCTTCCACGTTCACATTGACGATGAAAGACAGAAATCGCATCGGAATTAAACACAAAAGGCACAATGCCGCATTAAGTTCAAGAATACAGACTCTACTTACAGTCGGTGCTTTGAGCATTCCCTGTGAGACCAGTATTAGTTTCCGATACACCACTGCAGGTTCAATGTATTCCTTGGATCTTCACATTAAAGATTAAACACAGAAATCGCATCGGAATTAAATACAAAAGGCACAATGCCGCCTTAAGTTCAAGAATAGAGACTCTTCTTACAGTCGGTGCTTTGAGCATTCCCTGTGAGACCAGTATTAGTTTCCGATACGCCACTGGAGGTTCAATTTATTGCTTGGACCTTCACATTGACGATTAAAAATAGAAATCACATCGGAATTAAATTCAAAAGGCACAATGCCGCCTTAAGTACAAGAATAGAGACTCTACTTACAGTCGGTGTTTTGAGCATTCCCTGTGAGACCAGTATTAGTTTCCGATACACCACTGGAGGTTCAATTTATTGCTTGGACCTTCACATTGACGATGACACACAGAAATTGCATCGTAATTGTATACAAAAGCCACAATGCCGCCTTAAGTACAAGAATAGAGACTTTTCTTACAGTCGGTGCTTTGAGCATTCCCTGTGAGATCAGTAATAGTATCCGATACACCACTGCAGGTTCAATGTATTCCTTGGACCTTCACATTGACGATGAAACAAAGAAATCGCATCGGAATTAAATACAAAAGGCAAAATGCCGCCTTAAGTACAAAAATAGAGACTCTTCTTACAGTCTGTGCTTTGAGCGTTCCATGTGAGACCAGTATTAGTATCCGATACACCACTGCCGCTACAATGTATTCCTTGGATGTACACATTGACGATGAAACACTGCAATTACATCGGAATTAAATACAAAAGGAAAAATGCCGCCTTAAGTACAAGAATTGAGACTCCTCTACTATCGGTGCTTTGAACATTCCCTGTGAGACCAGTCTTAGTTACCGATACACCACTGCATGTTCAATGTATTCCTTGGACCTTCACATTGACGATGAAACACAGAAATCGCATTGGGATTAAATACAGAAGGCTCAATGCCGCCTTAAGTACAAGAATAGAGACTCTTCTTACAGTCTGGGCTTTGAGCATTCCCTGTGAGACCAGTATTAGTATCCGATTCACCACTGCAGATTCAATGTATTCCTTGGACATACACATTGACGATGAAACACTGAAATTACATCGGAATTAAATACAAAATGCACAATGCCAGCATAAGTGCAAGAAGAGTGAGACTTCTTAAAGTCTGTGTTTTGATCCTTTCCTGTGCGACCCGTATTAGTTTCCGATACGCCACTGCAGGTTCAGTGTATTCCTTGGACTTTCACATCGACGGTGAAACACAGAAATGACATCGGAATTAATTACAAATTGCACAATGCAGCCTTAAGCACAAGAATAGACACTTTTCTTACAGTCGGTGGTTTGAGCATTCCCTGTGAGACCAATATTAGTATCCGATACACCACTGCTGGTTCAATGTATTCCTTGGACATTCACATTAACGATGAAACAGTGAAATTACATCGGAATTAAGTACAAAAGGCACAATGATGCCTTACGTACAAGAATAGAGACTCTTCCAACAGTCGGTGCTTTGAGAATTCTCTGTAAGACCAGTATTAGTTTCCGATACACCACAGCAGGTTCAATGTATTCCTTGGACCTTCACATTGACGATGAAACACAGAAATTGCATCGGAATTAAATACAAAAGCCACAATGCTGCCTTAAGTACAAGAATAGAGACTCTTCTTACTGTCGGTGCTTTGAGCATTCCCTGTGAGACCAGTATTAGTTTCCGATACACCACTGCACGTTCAATGTATTCCTTGGACATACACATTGACGATGAATAACTGAAATTACATCGGAATTGAATACAAAAGGCACAATGCCGCCTTAAGTACAAGAACAGAGACTCTTCTTTCAGTCGGTGCTTTGAGCATTCCCTGTGAGACCAGTATTAGTTTCCGTTACACCACTGCAGGTTCAATGTATTCCTTGGACCTTCACAACGACGATAAATCACAGAAATCACATCATAATTAAATACAAAAAGAACAATGCCGCCTTAAGTACAAGAATAGAGACTCTTCTTACAGTCGGAGCTTTGAGCATTCCCTGTAAGACCAGTATTAGTTTCCGATACACCACTGCTGGTTCAGTGCATTCCTTGGACCTTCACATTGACGATGAAACACAGAAATGGCAACGGAATTAAATACAAAAGGCACAATGCCGCCTTAAGTACAAGAATAGACACTCTTCTTACAGACGGTGTTTGAGTATTCCCTGTGAGACTAGTATTAGTTTCCGATACACCACTGCAGGTTCAATGTATTCCTTGGACATACACATTGTCAATGAAACACAGAAATTACATCGGAAATTAATACAACAGGCACAATGCCGCCATAAGTGCAAGAAGAGTGAGACTTCTTATAGTCTGTGTTTTGATCCTTACCTGTGCGACCCGTATTAGTTTCCGATACGCCACAGCAGGTTCAATGTATTCCTTGGACCTTCACATTGACGATGAAACACAGAAATCGCGTCGGAATTAAATACAAAAGGCACAATGCCGCCTTAAGTACAAGAATACATACTCTACTTACAGTCGGTGCTATGAGCATTCCCTGTGATACCAGTATTAGTTTCCGATGCACCACTGCAGGTTCAATGTATTCCTTGGACCTTCAAATTGACGATGAAACACAGAAATCGCATTGGAATTATATACAAAAGGCACAATGCCTCTATAAGTACAAGAATAGAGACTATCCTTACAGTCTGTGCATTGAGCGTTCCCTGTGAGACCAGTATTAGTATCCGATACACCACTGCAGATTCAATGTATTCCTTGGACATACACATTGACGATGAAACACTGCAATTACATCGGAATTAAATACAAAAGGAACAATGCCGCCTTAAGTACAAGAATAGGGACTCCTCTTACTGTCGGTGCTTTGAGCATTCCCTGTGAGACCAGTATTAGTTTCTGATACACCACTGCACGTTCAATGTATTCCTTGGACATTCACATTGACGATGAAAAACTGAAATTACATCGGAATTAAATACAAAAGGCACAATGCCGCCTTAAGTACAAGAACAGAGTCTCTTCATTCAGTCGGTGCTTTGAGCATTCCCTGTGAGACCAGTATTAGTTTCCGTTACACCACTGCAGGTTCAATGTAATCCATTGCCCTTCACAATGACGATAAATCACAGAAATCACATCGGAATGAAATACAAAAAGAACAATGCCGCCTTAAGTACAAGAATAGAGACTCTTCTTACAGTCGGTGCTTTGAGCATTCCCTGTGAGACCAGTATTAGTTTCCGATACACCACTGCAGGTTCAGTGCATTCCTTGGAACTTCACATTGACGATGAAACACAGAAATGGCAACGGAATTAAATACAAAAGGCTCAATGCCGCCTTAAGTACAAGAATAGACACTCTTCTTACAGACGGTGTTTGAGCATTCCCTGTGAGACTAGTATTAGTTTCCGGTACACCACTGCAGGTTCAATGTATTCCTTGGACATACACATTGTCGATGAAACACTGAAATTACATCGGAATTAAATACAAAAGGCACAATGCCGCCATAAGTGCAAGAGGAGTGAGACTTCTTAAAGTCTGTGTTTTGATCCTTACCTGTGCGACCCGTATTAGTTTCCGATACGCCACTGCAGGTTCAATGTATTCCTTGGACCTTCACATTGACGATGAAACACAGAAATCGCATCGGAATTAAATACAAAAGGCACAATGCCGCCTTAAGTACAAGAATAGAGACTCTTCTTACAGTCGGTGCTTTGAGCATTCCCTGTGAGACCAGTATTAGTTTCCGATACACCACTGCAGGTTCAGTGCATTCCTTGGAACTTCAAATTGACGATGAAACACAGAAATCGCATTGGAATTATATACAAAAGGCACAATGCCTCTATAAGTACAAGAATAGAGACTATCCTTACAGTCTG
Source organism: Schistocerca serialis cubense (assembly GCF_023864345.2). Lineage (NCBI taxonomy): Eukaryota > Metazoa > Arthropoda > Insecta > Orthoptera > Acrididae > Schistocerca > Schistocerca serialis. The sequence goes on along the minus strand of NC_064643.1, from coordinate 34,197,427 downwards.
TGCATTGAGCGTTCCCTGTGAGACCAGTATTAGTATCCGATACACCACTGCAGATTCAATGTATTCCTTGGACCTTCACATTGACGATGAAACACAGAAATTGCATCGGAATTAAATACAAAAGCCACAATGCTGCCTTAAGTACAAGAATAGAGACTCTTCTTACTGTCGGTGCTTTGAGCATTCCCTGTGAGACCAGTATTAGTTTCCGATACACCACTGCACGTTCAATGTATTCCTTGGACATACACATTGACGATGAAAAACTGAAATTACATCGGAATTAAATACAAAAGGCACAATGCCGCCTTAAGTACAAGAACAGAGACTCTTCTTTCAGTCGGTGCTTTGAGCATTCCCTGTGAGACCAGTATTAGTTTCCGTTACACCACTGCAGGTTCAATGTATTCCTTGGACCTTCACAACGACGATAAATCACAGAAATCACATCATAATTAAATACAAAAAGAACAATGCCGCCTTAAGTACAAGAATAGAGACTCTTCTTACAGTCGGTGCTTTGAGCATTCCCTGTAAGACCAGTATTAGTTTCCGATACACCACTGCTGGTTCAGTGCATTCCTTGGACCTTCACATTGACGATGAAACACAGAAATGGCAACGGAATTAAATACAAAAGGCACAATGCCGCCTTAAGTACAAGAATAGACACTCTTCTTACAGACGGTGTTTGAGTATTCCCTGTGAGACTAGTATTAGTTTCCGATACACCACTGCAGGTTCAATGTATTCCTTGGACATACACATTGTCAATGAAACACAGAAATTACATCGGAAATTAATACAACAGGCACAATGCCGCCATAAGTGCAAGAAGAGTGAGACTTCTTATAGTCTGTGTTTTGATCCTTACCTGTGCGACCCGTATTAGTTTCCGATACGCCACAGCAGGTTCAATGTATTCCTTGGACCTTCACATTGACGATGAAACACAGAAATCGCGTCGGAATTAAATACAAAAGGCACAATGCCGCCTTAAGTACAAGAATACATACTCTACTTACAGTCGGTGCTATGAGCATTCCCTGTGATACCAGTATTAGTTTCCGATGCACCACTGCAGGTTCAATGTATTCCTTGGACCTTCAAATTGACGATGAAACACAGAAATCGCATTGGAATTATATACAAAAGGCACAATGCCTCTATAAGTACAAGAATAGAGACTATCCTTACAGTCTGTGCATTGAGCGTTCCCTGTGAGACCAGTATTAGTATCCGATACACCACTGCAGATTCAATGTATTCCTTGGACATACACATTGACGATGAAACACTGCAATTACATCGGAATTAAATACAAAAGGAACAATGCCGCCTTAAGTACAAGAATAGGGACTCCTCTTACTGTCGGTGCTTTGAGCATTCCCTGTGAGACCAGTATTAGTTTCTGATACACCACTGCACGTTCAATGTATTCCTTGGACATTCACATTGACGATGAAAAACTGAAATTACATCGGAATTAAATACAAAAGGCACAATGCCGCCTTAAGTACAAGAACAGAGTCTCTTCATTCAGTCGGTGCTTTGAGCATTCCCTGTGAGACCAGTATTAGTTTCCGTTACACCACTGCAGGTTCAATGTAATCCATTGCCCTTCACAATGACGATAAATCACAGAAATCACATCGGAATTAAATACAAAAAGAACAATGCCGCCTTAAGTACAAGAATAGAGACTCTTCTTACAGTCGGTGCTTTGAGCATTCCCTGTGAGACCAGTATTAGTTTCCGATACACCACTGCAGGTTCAGTGCATTCCTTGGAACTTCACATTCACGATGAAACACAGAAATGGCAACGGAATTAAATACAAAAGGCTCAATGCCGCCTTAAGTACAAGAATAGACACTCTTCTTACAGACGGTGTTTGAGCATTCCCTGTGAGACTAGTATTAGTTTCCGGTACACCACTGCAGGTTCAATGTATTCCTTGGACATACACATTGTCGATGAAACACTGAAATTACATCGGAATTAAATACAAAAGGCACAATGCCGCCATAAGTGCAAGAGGAGTGAGACTTCTTAAAGTCTGTGTTTTGATCCTTACCTGTGCGACCCGTATTAGTTTCCGATACGCCACTGCAGGTTCAATGTATTCCTTGGACCTTCACATTGACGATGAAACACAGAAATCGCATCGGAATTAAATACAAAAGGCACAATGCCGCCTTAAGTACAAGAATACAGACTCTACTTACAGTCGGTGATTTGAGCATTCCCTGTGATACCTGTATTAGTTTCCGATACACCACTGCAGATTCAATGTATTCCTTGGACCTTCAAATTGATGATGAAACACAGAAATCGCATTGGAATTATATACAAAACGCACAATGCCGCCATAAGTGCAAGAAGAGTGACACTTCTTAAAGCCTGTGTTTGGATCCTTACCTGTGCGACCCGTATTAGTTTCCGATACGCCACTGCAGGTTCAATGTATTCCTTGGACCTTCACATTGACGATGAAACACAGAAATCGCATCGGAATTAAATACGAAAGGCACAATGCCGCCTTAAGTACAAGAATAGAGACTCTTCTTAGAGTCGGTGCTTTGAGCATTCCCTGTGAGACCAATATTAGTATCCAATACACCACTGCAGGTTCAATGTATTCCCTGGACATACACATTGACGATGAAACACTGAAATTACATCGGAATTAAATACAAAAGGAACAATATCGCTTTAAGTACAAGAATTGAGACTCTTCTTACTGTCGGTGTTCTGAGCATTCCCTGTGAGACCAGTATTATTTTCCGATACAATACTGCAGGTTCAATGTATTCCTTGGACATACACATTGACGATGAAAAACTGAAATTACATCGGAATTAAATACAAAGGGCACAATGACGCCTTAAGTACAAGCAGAGTGAGACTTCATAGAGTCTGTGCTTTGATCCTTTCCTGTGAGACCAGTATTGGTTTCCGATATACCACTGCAGGTTCAATGTATTCCTTGGACCTTCCCATTGACGAAGAAACACATAAATCCCATCGGAATCAAATACCAAAGGCACAATGCCGATTTAAGTTCAAGAATAGAGACTCTTCCTTCAGTCGGTGCATTGAGTATTAAGTGTGAGACCAGTATTAGTTTCCGATACACCACTGCTGGTTCAATGTATTCCTTGGACCTTCACATTGACGATGACACACAGAAATTGCATCGTAATTATATACAACAGGCACAATGCCGCCTTAAGTACAAGAATAGAGACTCTTCTTACAGTCGGTGCTTTGAGCATTCCCTGTGAGACCAGTATTAGTTTCCGATACACCACTGCAGGTTCTATGTAGTCCCTGGCCCTTCAAATTGACGATAAAACACAGAAATCGCATTGGAATTAAATACAAAAGCACAATGCCGCTTCCAGTACAAGAATAGAGACTATTCTTACAGTCTGTGCTTTGAGCGTTCCCTGTGACACCAGTATTAGTATCCGATACACCACTGCAGATTAAATGTATTCCTTGGACCGTCACATTGACGATGAAACACAGAAATCGCATCGGAATTAAATACAAAAGGCACAATGCCTCCTTAAGTACAAGAATAGAGAATCTTCTTAGAGTCGGTGCTTTGAGCATTCCCTGTGAGACCAATATTAGTATCCGATACACCACTGCAGGTTCAATGTATCCTTGGACATACACATTGACGATGAAACACTGAAATTACATCGGAATTAAATACAAAAAGCACAATGCCGCCTTAAGTACAAGAATAGAGACTCCTCTTAGAGTCGGTGCTTTGAGCATTCCCAGTGAGACCAATATTAGTATCCGATACACCACTGCAGGTTGAATGTATTCCTTGGACATACACATTGACGATGAAACACTGAAATTACATCGGAATTAAATACAAAAGGAACAATATCGCCTTAAGTACAAGAATGGAGACTCTTCTTACTGTCGGTGTTTTGAGCATTCCCTGTGAGACCAGTATTATTTTCCGATACAATACTGCTGGTTCAATGTATTCCTTGGACATACACATTGACGATGAAACACTGAAATTACATCGGAATTAAGTACAAAGGGCACAATGACGCCTTAAGTACAAGCAGAGTGAGACTTCTTAGAGTCTGTGCTTTGATCCTTTCCTGTGAGACCAGTATTAGATTCCGATACACCACTGCAGGTTCAGTGTATTCCTTGGACTTTCACATCGACGATGAAACACAGAAATGACATCGGAATTAAATAAAAAGGGCACAATGCCGCCTTAAGCACAAGAATAGACACTTTGCTTACAGTCGGTGCTTTAAGCATTCCCTGTGAGACCAATATTAGTATCCGATACACCACTGCAGGTTCAATGTATTCCTTGGACATTCACATTGACGATGAAACACTGAGATTACATCGGAATTAAATACAAAAGGCACAATGATGCCTCAAGTACAAGAATAGAGACTCATCTAACAGTCGGTGCTTTGAGCATTCCCTGTAAGGCCAGTATTAGTTTCCGATACACCACAGCAGGTTTAATGTATTCCTTGGACCTTCACATTGACGATGAAACACAGAAATTGCATCGGAATTAAATACAAAAGCCACAATGCTGCCTTAAGTACAAGAATAGAGACTCTTCTTACTGTCGGTGCTTTGAGCATTCCCTGTGAGACCAGTATTAGATTCCGATACACCACTGCAGGTTTAATGTATTCCTTGGACCTTCACAATGACGATTAAACACAGAAATCAAATCGGAATTAAATACAAAAATACAATGCCGCCTTAAGTACAAGAATAGAGACTCTTCTTACAGTCGGTGCTTTGAGCACCCCTGTGAGACCAGTATTAGTTTCCGATACACCACTGCAGGTTCAGTGCATTCCTTGGACCTTCACATTGACGATGAAACACAGAAATGGCAACGGAATTAAATACAAAAGGCACAATGCCGCCTTAAGTACAAGAATAGACACTCTTCTTACAGACGGTGTTTGAGCATTCCCTGTGAGACTAGTATTAGTTTCCGATACACCACTGCAGGTTCAATGTATGCCTTGGACCTTCACATTGACGATGAAACACAGAAATCGCATCGGAATTAAATACAAAAGGCACAACGCCGCTTTAAGTACAAGAATACAGACTCTACTTACAGTCGGTGCTTTGAGCATTCCCTGTGAGACCAGTATTAGTTTCCGATACACCACTGCAGGTTCAATGTATTCCTTGGACCTTCAAATTGGCGATGAAACACAGAAATCGCATTGGAATTATATACAAAAGGCACAACGCCGCTTTAAGTACAAGAATTGAGTCTATTCTTACAGTCTGTGCTTTGAGCGTTCCCTGTGAGACCAGTATTAATATCCGATACACCACTGCAGATTCAATGTATTCCTTGGAAGTACACATTGACGATGAAACACTGCAATTACATCGAAATTAAATACAAAATGAACAATGCCGCCTTAAGTGCAAGAAGAGTGAGACTTCTTAGAGTCTGTGTTTTGATCCTTACCTGTGCGACCCGTATTAGTTTCCGATTCGCCACTGCAGGTTCAATGTATTCCTTGGACCTTCACATTGACGATGAAACACAGAAATCGCATTGGAATTAAATACAAAAGCACAATGCCGCTTTAAGTACAAGAATAGAGACTATTCTTACAGTCTCTGCTTTGAGCGTTCCCTGTGAGACCAGTATTAGTATCCGATACACCATTGCAGATTCAATGTATTCCTTGGACATACACATTGACGATGAAACACTGCAATTACATCGAAATTAAATACAAAATGAACAATGCCGCCTTAAGTACAAGAATAGAGACTCCTCTTACTGTCGGTGCTTTGAGCATTCCCTGTGAGACCAGTATTAGTTTCCGATACACCACTGCATGTTCAATGTATTCCTTGGACTTTCACATTGACGATGAAACACAGAAATCGCATTGGAATTAAATACAAAAGGCACAATGACGCCTTAAGTACAAGAATAGAGACTCTTCTTACAGTCTGTGCTTTCAGCATTCTCTGTGAGACCAGTATTAGTATCCGATACACCACTGCAGATTCAATGTATTCCTTGGACATACACATTGACGATGAAACACTGAAATCACATCGGAATTAAATACAAAAGGAGCAATGCCGCCATAAGTGCAAGAAGAGTGAGATTTCTTAAAGTCTGTGTTTTGATCCTTACCTGTGCGACCCGTATTAGTTTTCGATACGTCACTGCAGGTTCAATGTATTCCTTGGACCTTCACATTGACGATGAAACACAGAAATCGCATCGGAATTAAATACGAAAGGCACAATGCCGCCTTAAGTACAAGAATAGAGACTCTTCTTAGAGTCGGTGCTTTGAGCATTCCCTGTGAGACCAATATTAGTATCCAATACACCACTGCAGGTTCAATGTATTCCCTGGACATACACATTGACGATGAAACACTGAAATTACATCGGAATTAAATACAAAAGGAACAATATCGCTTTAAGTACAAGAATTGAGACTCTCCTTACCGTCGGTGTTTTGAGCATTCCTTGTGAGACCAGTATTATTTTCCAATACAATACTGCAGGTTCAATGTATTCCTTGGACATACACATTGACGATGAAAAACTGAAATTACATCGGAATTAAATACAAAGGGCACAATGACGCCTTAAGTACAAGCAGAGTGAGACTTCATAGAGTCTGTGCTTTGATCCTTTCCTGTGAGACCAGTATTGGTTTCCGATATACCACTGCAGGTTCAATGTATTCCTTGGACCTTCACATTGACGAAGAAACACATAAATCCCATCGGAATTAAATACCAAAGGCACAATGCCGATTTAAGTTCAAGAATTGAGACTCTTCTTACAGTCGGTGCATTGAGTATTCCGTGTGAGACCAGTATTAGTTTCCGATACACCACTGCTGGTTCAATGTATTCCTTCGACCTTCACATTGACGATGACACACAGAAATTGCATCGTAATTATATACAACAGGCACAATGCCGCCTTAAGTACAAGAATAGAGACTCTTCTTACAGTCGGTGCTTTGAGCATTCCCTGTGAGACCAGTATTAGTTTCCGATACACCACTGCAGGTTCAATGCAGTCCTTGGCCCTTAAAATTGACGATAAAACACAGAAATCGCAATGGAATTAAATACAAAAGCACAATGCCGCTTTAAGTACAAGAACAGATACTCTTCTTTCAGTCGGTGCTTTGAGCATTCCCTGTGAGACCAGTATTAGTTTCCTATAAACAACTGCAGGTTCAATGTATTCCTTGGACCGTCACATTGACGATGAAACACAGAAATCGCATCGGAATTAAATGCAAGAGGCACAATGCCTCCTTAAGTACAAGAATAGAGACTCTTCTTAGAGTCGGTGCTTTGAGAATTCCCTGTGAGACCAATATTAGTATCCGATACACCACTGCAGGTTCAATGTATCCTTGGACATACACATTGACGATGAAACACTGAAATTACATCGGAATTAAATACAAAAGGAACAATATCGCCTTAAGTACAAGAATAGAGACTCTTCTTACTGTCTGTGTTTTGAGCATTCCCTGTGAGACCAGTATTATTTTCCGATACAATACTGCAGGTTCAATGTATTCCTTGGACATACACATTGACGATGAAACACTGAAATTACATCGGAATTAAATACAAAGGGCACAATGACGCCTTAAGTACAAGCAGAGTGAGACTTCTTAGAGTCTGTGCTTTGATCCTTTCCTGTGAGACCAGTATTAGATTCCGATACACCACTGCAGGTTCAGTGTATTCCTTGGGCTTTCACATCGACGATGAAACACAGAAATGACATCGGAATTAAATAAAAAGGGCACAATGCCGCCTTAAGCACAAGAATAGACACTTTGCTTACAGTCGGTGCTTTGAGCATTCCCTGTGAGACCAATATTAGTATCCGATACCCCACTGCAGGTTCAATGTATTCCTTGGTGATTCACATTGACGATGAAACACTGAGATTACATCGGAATTAAATACAAAAGGCACAATGATGCCTTAATTACAAGAATAGAGACTCTTCTAACAGTCGGTGCTTTGAGCATTCCCTGTAAGGCCAGTATTAGTTTCCGATACACCACAGCAGGTTTAATGTATTCCTTGGACCTTCACATTGACGATGAAACACAGAAATTGCATCGCAATTAAATACAAAAGCCACAATGCTGCCTTAAGTACAAGAATAGAGACTCTTCTTACTGTCGGTGCTTTGAGCATTCCCTGTGATACCAGTATTAGTTTCCGATACACCAGTGCAGGTTCAATGTATTCCTTGGACCTTCACAATGACGATTAAACACAGAAATCAAATCGGAATTAAATACAAAAATACAATGCCGCCTTAAGTACAAGAGTAGAGACTCTTCTTACAGTCGGTGCTTTGAGCACCCCTGTGAGACCAGTATTAGTTTCCGATACACCACTGCAGGTTCAGTGCATTCCTTGGACCTTCACATTGACGATGAAACACAGAAATGGCAACGGAATTAAATACAAAATGCACAATGCCGCCTTAAGTACAAGAATAGACACTCTTCTTACAGACGGTGTTTGAGCATTCCCTGTGAGACTAGTATTACTTTCCGATACACCACTGCAGGTTCAATGTATGCCTCGGACCTTCACATTGACGATGAAACACAGAAATCGCATCGGAATTAAATACAAAAGGCACAATGCCGCCTTAAGTACAAGAATACAGAAACTACTTACAGTCGGTGCTTTGAGCATTCCCTGTGAGACCAGTATTAGTTTCCGATACACCACTGCAGGTTCAATGTATTCCTTGGACCTTCAAATTGACGATGAAACACAGAAATCGCATTGGAATTATATACAAAAGGCAAAATGCCGCTTTAAGTACAAGAATAGAGTCTATTCTTACAGTCTGTGCTTTGAGCGTTCCCTGTGAGACCAGTATTAATATCCGATACACCACTGCAGATTCAATGTATTCCTTGGAAGTACACATTGACGATGAAACACTGCAATTACATCGAAATTAAATACAAAATGAACAATGCCGCCTTAAGTGCAAGAAGAGTGAGACTTCTTAGAGTCTGTGTTTTGATCCTTACCTGTGCGACCCGTATTAGTTTCCGATTCGCCACTGCAGGTTCAATGTATTCCTTGGACCTTCACATTGCCGATGAAACACAGAAATCGCATTGGAATTAAATACAAAAGCACAATGCCGCTTTAAGTACAAGAATAGAGACTATTCTTACAGTCTCTGCTTTGAGCGTTCCCTGTGAGACCAGTATTAGTATCCGATACACCATTGCAGATTCAATGTATTCCTTGGACATACACATTGACGATGAAACACTGCAATTACATCGAAATTAAATACAAAATGAACAATGCCGCCTTAAGTACAAGAATAGAGACTCCTCTTACTGTCGGTGCTTTGAGCATTCCCTGTGAGACCAGTATTAGTTTCCGATACACCACTGCATGTTCAATGTATTCCTTGGACTTTCACATTGACGATGAAACACAGAAATCGCTTTGGAATTAAATACAAAATGCACAATGCCGCCTTAAGTACAAGAATAGAGACTCTTCTTACAGTCTGTGCTTTGAGCATTCCCTGTGAGACCAGTATTAGTATCCGATACACCACTGCAGATTCAATGTATTCCTTGGACATACACATTGACGATGAAACACTGAAATCACATCGAAATTAAATACAAAAGGAACAATGCCGCCATAAGTGCAAGAAGAGTGAGATTTCTTAAAGTCTGTGTTTTGATCCTTACCTGAGCGACCCGTATTAGTTTTCGATACGTCACTGCAGGTTCAATGTATTCCTTGGACCGTCACATTGACGATGAAACACAGAAATCGCATCGGAATTAAATACAAAAGGCACAATGCCGCCTTAAGTACAAGAATAGAGACTCCTCTTAGAGTCGGTGCTTTGAGCATCCCTGTGAGACCAATATTAGTATCCGATATACCACTGCAGGTTCAATGTATTCCTTGGACATACACATTGACGATGAAAAACTGAAATTACATCGGAATTAAATACAAAGGGCACAATGACGCCTTAAGTACAAGCAGAGTGAGACTTCTTAGAGTCTGTGCTTTGATCCTTTCCTGTGAGACCAGTATTGGTTTCCGATATACCACTGCAGGTTCAATATATTCCTTGGACCTTCACATTGACGAAGAAACACATAAACCGCATCGGAATTAAATACCAAAGGCACATTGCCGCCTTAAGTACAAGAATAGAGACTCTTCTTACAGTCGGTGCTTTGAGCATTCCCTGTGAGACCAGTATTAGTTTCCAATACACCACTGCAGGTTCAGTGTATTCCTCGGACTTTCACATCGACGATGAAACACAGAAATGGCTTCGGAATTAAATACAAAGGGCACAATGCCGCCTTAAGTACAAGAATAGACACTCTTCTTACAGTCGGTGCTTTGAGCATTCCCTGTGGGACCAGTATTAGTTTCCGATACACCACTGCTGGTTCAATGTATTCCTTGGACCTTCACATTGACAATGAAGCACAGAAATCGCATCGGAATTAAATACAAAAGGCACAATGCCGCCTTAAGTACAAGAATACAGACTCTACTTACAGTCGGTGATTTCAGCATTCCCTGTGAGACCAGTATTAGTATCCGATACACCACTGCAGATTCAATGTATTCCTTGGACATACACATTGACGATGAAAAACTGAAATTACATCTGAATTAAATACAAAAGGCCCAATGCCGCTATAAGCGAAAGAAGAGTGAGACTTCTTAGAGTCTGTGTTTTGATCCTTTCCTATGCGATCCGTATAGTTTCCGATACGCCACTGCAGGTTCGATGTATTCCTTGGACCTTCACATTGAAGATTACACACAGAAATCGCATCGGAATTAAATACAAAAAGGCACAATGTCGCCTTAAGTACAAGAACAGAGACTCTTCTTGCATTCGGTGCTTTGAACATTCCCTGTGAGACCAGTATTAGTATCCGGTACACCACTTCAGGTTAAATGTATTCCTAGGACATACACATCGACGATGAAACACAGAAATCGCTTTGGAATTAAATACAAAAGGCACAATGCCGCCATAAGTGCAAGAACAGTGAGACTTCTTAGAGTCTGTGTTTTGATCCTTTCCTGTGCGACCCCTATTAGTTTTCGATACGCCACTGACGGTTAAATGTATTCCTTGGACTTTCAAATTGACGATGAAACACAGAAATCGCATCAGAATTAAATACAAAAGGCACAATGCCGCCTTAAGTTCAATAAGAGAGACTCTTTTTTCAGTCGGTGCTTTGAGCATTCCCTGTGAGACCAGTATTAGTTTCCGATACACCACTGCAGGTTCAATGTATTCCTTGGAACATCACATTGCCGATGAAACACAGAAATCGCATTGGAATTAAACACAAAAGGTACAATGCCGCCTTAAGTACAACAATAGAGACTCTTCTTACAGACGGTGTTTTGAGCATTCCCTGAGAGACCAGTATTAATTTCCGATACACCACTGCAGGTTCAATGTATTCCTTAGACATTCACATTGACGATGAAACACTGAAATCGCATCGGAATTAAATACCAAAGGCACAATGAAGCCTTAAGTACAAGAATAGAGACTCTTCTTGCATTCGGTGCTTTGAGCATTCCCTGTGAGACCAGTATTAGTATCCGGTACACCACTTCAGGTTCAATGTATTCCTAGGACATACACATCGACGATGAAACACAGAAATGGCATCGGAATTTAATACAAAAAGGCACAATGTCGCCTTAAGTACAAGAATGGACACTCTTCTTACAGTCGGTGCTTTGATCATTCCCTGTGAGACCAGTATTAGTTTCCGATACACCACTGCAGGTTCAATGTATTTCTTGGACCTTCACATTGACGATGAAACACAGAAATCGCATCGGAATTAAATACAAAAGGCACAATGCCGCCTTAAGTACAAGAATACAGACTCTACTTACAGTCGGTGTTTTGAGCATTCCCTGTGAGACCAGTATTAGTTTCCGATACACCACTGCAGGTTCAATGTATTCCTTGGACATACACATTGACGATGAAACACTGAAATTACATCGGAATTAAATACAAAAGGATCAATGTCGCCTTAAGTACAAGAATAGGGACTCTTCTTACTGTCTGTGTTTGAGCATTCCCTGTGGGACCAGTATTAGTTTCCGATACACCACTGCAGGTCCCATGTATTCCTTGGACCTTCACATTGACGATGAAACACAGAAATCGCATCGGAATTAAATACAAATGTCACAATGCCGCCCTAAGTACAACAATAGAGACTCTTCTTACAGACGGTGTTTTGAGCATTAGCTGAGAGACCAGTATTAATTTCCGATAAACCACTGCAGGTTCAATGTATTCCTTAGACATTCACATTGACGATGAAACACTGAAATCGCATCGGAATTAAATACCAAAGGCACAATGCCGCCTTAAGTACAAGAATAAATACTCTTCTTACAGTCGGTGCTTTGAGCATTCCCTGTGAGACTAGTATTAGTATCCGATACACCACTGTAGGTTCAACGTATTCCATGGACATACACATTGACGATGAAACACTGAAATTTCACCGGAATTAAATACAAAATTAACAATGTCGCCTTAAGTACAAGATTAGAGACTCTTCTTACTGTCGGTGTTTTGAGGATTCCCTGTGAGACCAGTATTAGTTTCCGATACACCACTGCAGGTCCAAAGTATTCCTTGGACTTTCACATTGACGATGAAACACAGAAATCGCATTGGAATTAAATACAAAAGGCACAATGCCGCCTTAAGTACAAGAATACAGACTCTACTTACAGTCGGTGCTTTGAGCATTCCCTGTGAGACCAGTATTAGTTTCCGATACACCACTGCAGGTTCAATGTATTCTTTGGACTTTCACATTGACGATTATACACAGAAATCGCATCGGAATTAAATACAAAAGGCACAATGCCGCATTAAGTATAAGAATAGACACTCTTCTTACAGTCGGTGCTTAGAGCATTCCCTGTGAGACCAGTATTAGTTTCCGATACACCACTGCTGGTTTAATGTATTCCTTCGACCTTCACATTGACAATGAAGCACAGAAATCGCATCGGAATTAAATACGAAAGGCACAATGCCGCCTTAAGTACAAGAATACAGACTCTACTTACAGTCGGTGATTTGAGCATTCCCTGTGAGACCAGTATTAGTTTCCGATACGCCACTGCAGGTTCGATGTATTCCTTGGACCTTCACACTGACGATTACACACAGAAATCGCATCGGAATTAAGTACAAAAAGGCACAATGTCGCCTTAAGTACAAGAATAGAGAGTCTTCTTGCATTTGGTGCTTTGATCATTCCCTGTGAGACCAGTATTAGTATCCGGTACACCAATTCAGGTTCAATGTGTTCCTAGGACATAGACATCGACGAAGAAACACAGAAATGGCATCGGAATAAAATACAAAGGGCACTATGCCGCCTTAAGTACAAGAATAGACACTCTTCTTACAGTCGGTGCTTTGAGCATTCCCTGTGAGACCAGTATTAGTTTGCGATACACCACTGCAGGTTCAATGTATTCCTTGGACCTTCACATTGACGATGAAACACAGAAATCGCATCGGAATTAAATACAAAAGGCACAATGCCGCCTTAAGTACAAGAATACAGACTCTACTTACAGTCGGTGTTTTGAGCATTCCCTGGAGACCAGTATTACTTTCCGATACACCACTGCAGGTTCAATGTATTCCTTGGACATACACATTGACGATGAAACACTGAAATTACATCGGAATTAAATACAAAAGGCACAATGCCGCCTTAAGTACAAGAATAAAGACTCTTCTTACAGTCAGTGCTTTGAGCGTTCCCTGTGAGACCAGTATTAGTATCCGATACACCACTGCAGGTTCAATGTATTCCTTGGACATACACATTGACTATGAAAGACTGAAATTACATCGGAATTAAATACAAAAGGAACAATGTCGCCTTAAGTACAAGATTAGAGGCTCTTCTTACTGTCGGTGTTTTGAGGATTCCCTGTGAGACCAGTTTAGTTTCCGATACACCACTGCAGGTCCAAAGTATTCCTTGGACCTTCACATTGACGATGAAACACTGAAATTAAATCGGAATTAAATACAAAAGGCACAATGCCGCCATAAGTGCAAGAACAGTGAGACTTCTTAGAGTCTGTGTTTTGATCCTTTCCTGTGCGACCCTAATTAGTTTTCGACACGCCACTGCAGGTTAAATGTATTCCTTGGACCTTCAAATTGACGATGAAACACAGAAATCGCATTGGAATTACATACAAAAGGCACAATGCCGCCTTAAGTACAAGAACAGAGACTCTTCTTTCAGTCGGTGCTTTGAGCATTCCCTGTGAGACCAGTATCAGTTTCCGATACACCACTGCAGCTTCAATGTATTCCTTGGACCTTCACATTGACGATGAAACACAGAAATCGCATCGGAATTAAATACAAATGCACAATGCCGCCTTCGGTACAAGAATACAGACTCTACTTACAGTCGGTGCTTTGAGCATTCCCTGTGAGACCAGTATTAGTTTCCGAGACACCACTGCATGATCAATGTATTCCTTGGACATTCAAATTGACGATAAAACACAGAAATCGCATTGGAATTAAATACAAAAGCACAATGCTGCTTTAAGTACAAGAATAGAGCCTATTCTTACAGTCTGTGCTTTGAGCGTTCCCTGTGAGACCAGTATTAGTATCCGATACACCACTGCAGATTCAATTTATTCCTAGGACATACACATTGACGATGAAACACTGCAATTACATCGGAATTAAATACAAAATGAACAATGAGGCCTTAAGTACAAGAGTAGAGTCTCCTCTTACTTTCTGTGCTTTGAGCATTCCCTGTGAGACCAGTATTAGTTTCCGATTCATCACTGCATGTTCAATGTATTCCTTGGACTTTCACATTGACGATGAAACACAGAAATCGCATTGGAATTAAATGCAAAAGGCACAATGGCGCCTTAAGTACAAGAATAGAGACTCTTCTTACAGTCTGTGCTTTGAGCATTCTCTGTGAGACCAGTATTAGTATCCGATACACCACTGCAGATTCAATGTATTCCTTGGACATACACATTGACGATGAAACACTGAAATTACATCGGAATTAAATACAAAAGGCACAATGCCGTCATAAGTGCAAGAAGAATGAAACTTCTTAAAGTCTGTGTTTTGATCCTTACCTGTGCGACCCGTATTAGTTTTCGATACGCCACTGCAGGTTAAATGTATTCCTTGGATCTTCAAATTGACGATGAAACACAGAAATCGCATCGGAATTAAATACAAAAGGCACAATGCCGACTTAAGTACAAGAACTGAGACTCTTCTTTCAGTCGGTGCTTTGAGCATTCCCTGTGAGACCAGTATTAGTTTCCGATACACCACTGCAGCTTCAATGTATTCCTTGGACCTTCACATTGACGATGAAACACAGAAATCGCATCGGAATTAAATACAAAAGACACAATAGCGCCTTAAGTACAAGAATACAGACTCTACTTACAGTCGGTGCTTTGAACATTCCCTGTGAGACCAGTATTAGTTTCCGAGACGCCACTGCATGTTCAATGTATTCCTTGGACCTTCAAATTGACGATAAACCACAGAAATCGCATTGGAATTAAATACAAAAGCACAATGCCGCTTTAAGTTTAAGAATAGAGACTATTCTTACAGTCTGTGCTTTGAGCGTTCCCTGTGAGACCCGTATTAGTATCCGATACACCACTGCAGATTCAATTGATTTCTTGGACATACACATTGACGATGAAACACTGCAATTACATCGGAATTAAATACAAAATGAACAATGAAGCCTTAAGTACAAGAATATTGGCTCCTCTTACTGTCGGTGCTTTGAGCATTCCCTGTGAGACCAGTATTAGTTTCCGATTCATCACTGCATGTTCAATGTATTCCTTGGACTTTCACATTGACGATGAAACACAGAAATCGCATTGGAATTAAATACAAAAGGCACAATGCCGCCTTAAGTACAAGAATAGAGACTCTTCTTACAGTCTGTGCATTGAGTATTCCCTGTGTGACCAGTATTAGTATCCGATACACCACTGCAGATTCAATGTATTCCTTGGACATACACATTGACGATGAAACACAGAAATTACATCGGAATTAAATACAAAAGGCACAATGCCGCCATACGAGCTAGAAGAATGAAACTTCTTAAAGTCTGTGTTTTGATCCTTACCTGTGCGACCCGAATTCGATTCCGATACGCCACTGCAGGTTCAATGTATTCCTTGGACCGTCACATTGACGATGAAACACAGAAATCGCATAGAAATTAAATACAAAACGCAGAATGCCGCCTTAAGTACAAGAATAGAGACTCTTCTTAGAGTCGGTGTTTTGAGCATTCCCTGTGAGACCAATATTAGTATCCGATACACCACTGCAGGTTCAATGTATTGCTTGGACATACAGAGTGACAATGAAATACGGAAATTGTTGTGTCGGTATCTGGGCCGACACCGTGAAGTTGAGATGGCTGAAAAGGCAAGCTAGACTAACGCAGACGGGCGTGAAGTACGTATGGCTAATGGCGCCTTGCTAGTTCGTAGCCATTAACTTAGCTGATGGCTATTCTGTCTCTCGGCTAATGAGAGAGAAAGGCTTCTTACATCTGGTCGGTAGCTAGGTTCTCGTACAACTGGGGCGAGTGCTCTCTCGTATCACGAGACCTGCCTTGGTGGTGGCGCTAGGTCTGCGATTACACAGTGGCGACACGCGGATCCGACATGTACTAAATGGACCGCGGCCGATTTAAGCTACCACCTAGCAAGTGTGGTGTCTGGCGGTGACACCACATTCCTCCCCCGCAAATCGGCGAACGGTCGTGTGATAAGGCTTCCGCCCGCCGTGGGGAGGACCACATGTTGACGTATGCGATGAGGTGGGGAGCCTAACAACAGGCGAGGCTGGGCCACCTGCACCCGCCCATTCGGTCCGAGGGGAGCTAGGAAACGCCTGAAAAACTAGTCCAGGGTGCCCGTCAACATGCGGTGTATGCGCCCGTAAAGAGACAGGAGGGACCGAAGGATCAACCTCCATTGCGTCGTGGTAGCCGACGCGCGATGACGTCATGTGGTCCGGAGCGGGCGGGAGTTCCATGGCGGAGGACAGCTGGTCACGGGAAGCGATCGGCGGCGCGTGACCCTGGGAGGCGCTTGGCGGCTGCAACGAAGCGTCGAATGCGGGCGGCGCCGGCGGGAGAACAATTGGCGGCGGCGGCGGCTGCTGCTGCTGCGGCGGCGGCGGCGCGTCGCCATGGGGCAAAATGGAAGGCATCGTCGGTAACACCTGGGGATGAGGCGAGCCAGTAGATGGGTCCCCAGGGCGCTGACCGGACGGCACCGTCGCTGAAAGCAGACGGGGAGCGGCAGAACCCGAGCGACGACAGAGGCGCAGCTGATTGAGATGCCGACGCACTTCACCAGAGGCCCCCAAAACCAAATACATCGCGCGGCCGAGGCAGCGAAGAATGCGCCCTGCGAGCCAACGCTGTGAACCTCGATAGTTGCGATAAAATACAACGTCGCCTGGAGCAAAAGCAGGAGTCTGCCGCTGCACAGGAAACTGATGCGGCGGAAGCAGCAAAGACATCAAGGTGCGATGAGGACGACCGTGGAGCAACTCAGCCGGCGAGCGACCAACTCGGGGCTGAGAGCGATACGAAGACAAAAAGAGCAACAATGCGTCCTCCCGAGAATGCGACTCTTTCAATTTCAACATCTGTGACTTGAAAGTCCGGACCAATCGTTCAGCGGCACCGTTGGACTGAGGCGAAAACGGCGCGGATGTCAGATGTTGAATACCATTGGCCTGGCAGAATGACTGAAATTCTGCGGACATGAATTGTGGGCCATTGTCGGAAACAATAGTCTGCGGAAGACCTTCAATGCAAAAGATAGCAGACAACGCTTGGATGGTGGCGGAGGACGTCGTGGAAGACATCCGGACAACAAAAGGAAAATTACTGAAGGCGTCGACCAGAACCAACCATCGAGCATTCCAGAATGGACCAGCAAAATCAATGTGCAAGCGTTGCCAAGGGGAAGTGGCTTTTGGCCACGCAAAGACTTTCCGCGGCGGTGCGGACTGTTGTTCGGCACACGCCGGGCACGAAGATCACATATTCGTAATCGCAGCATCGATTCCGAACCAAGTACAGTGCTGACGAGCAAGTTGTTTCGTTCGCACTATACCCCAATGTCCTTGGTGAAGAAGCCGTAAAACAGAGAACTGTAACGAACGTGGGACCACGACTCTGGACTGATCATTATCAGAACGCAACAACAAAACCCCACGTCGAACAAAAAGTCTCTCCTTGTGAGCAAAAAATCGGCGAACCAACGGATCCTCGATCCGAGACTTTGACAAAGGCCATTGCGTAGCAACAAAACGTAAAACAGTAGCAAGGACAGGGTCAGCAGCTGTGGCTGTAGCGACACGACGAAAATCAATCGGAAACGATTCGACCACTTCATCGGTTTCCGAATCAATGAACATGCAAGCAAGTTCGGAAGAATCGAATGCTTGATCCTCAGCAACAGGCAAACGAGACAACGCATCGGCGTTTCCGTGCTTAGCAGTGGACCGATACAAGATATCGTAGCGGTACTGCGAGAGGAAAATAGACCAGCGAATGAATTTCTGCGCTGTACGTGGAGGTACAGGCTTGGTCGGATGAAAAAGCGATGTCAAAGGTTTGTGGTCTGTGATGATGGTGAAGTGACGACCATACAAGAAATCATGGAACTTAGTAACACCAAACACGAGAGCCAAAGCTTCTTTCTATATCTGGGAATAATTTCTTTGCGCAGACGAGAGCAATTTGGACGCAAAGGCAATAGGGCGATCATGGGAGCCAACTTTGTGCGCAAGCACAGCACCGATCCCGAAATCCGAGGCATCGACCATCAACAAAAGGGGTTTCTGGGGATCGAATGGCGTAAGGCAAGTATTAGAAAGCAACGCCGATTTCAACTGGCGAAAGGCGCGTTCACATTCCGTCGTCCAGACAAACGGAACACCTTTACGGCGTAAGCGATGAAGCGGAGCTGAAATGGAAGAGGCATTGCGCACATATTTATTGTAATAATTAATTTTACCCAACACACTCTGTAGCTGTTTCACATTTTGAGGGGAAGGCAATTCTTGTATGGCACGGAGGTGCTCTGGACTCGGATGTATGCCTTGGGCATTAATGACATGTCCCAGGTATGGTAAGTCACGAGCAAAAAACACACATTTGTCCTTCCTCAAGCGAAGACCATTTTGCCGCAAGACCTGAAATAATGTTCGTAAGTTCGCAAGATGATCTTCTTCTGTCTGTCCGGAGATCACTATATCGTCCAGATAGTTTGCTGCAGTAGAAGAACGAAGAACGTAAAATGACACAAGTTTTGTTTGTCCCTTGTATGTTGCAAGAAGGCTGCACTGTCCTAACACAGGAATTGTCTGTCCTGAATATGTGGTTAGCTTAACATTTGCGGAACGCAACGGAGGTTTGCCCAGTTGTTTGTACGTGTCATGATTGAGCAATGAAACTGCAGCTCCGGTATCGAGCTGGAATGGTATCACTTTGCCTTCTAAGTCTAAGTCCACAAAAAGTTTATTGTTCTGCAGACGACAAGAGCGACTGTTTTGTGCAATTGGAACAGACACTGGTACAGAATCCCTTGCTAATTGACGTGATTTCCGGCGACGTCGACGCACAGTTTTTGTGGGACGAACACAGTTACTGTTAGAGAAAGGGTCACTGGACGAAGTGGAATTAACGACATGAATGTCCATAGGCGAAGGTCCACGAGCCTGAGTGTATTTGGTTCGATTCCGGCGCGAAGCAAAGGGCCTGGAATGATTGTGATTGTCTGATCTGAGCTTTTTCTGGCAAACACTTTGAACATGTCCTTTCTTATTGCAGAAAAAGCAAATAGCTTGGCGTGACGGGCAATGTTCACGCGAATGTCTAGTAGCACACCGCGGGCACGATTTCACTACATTTGTGGGCTGGCGCGGCACACGTGGCTTAGCGCGCGGCGGCAGCTGTGCGGACGTGCGCGAGGCCCGGTTACCGGGCCGCGCAGCGCGTCCAGCGGGCCGGTTAATGTTACACGCGGCTGGCGAAGTTTCAAAAGATTCCTGAGCACAGTCAAGTGTGTCCTGTCTATCCAATATGTCTATCACTTGTTGAAGGGAGGGATTAACTAGTTTCAAAATTTGCTCCCGTATGCGATCATCAGAAACGTTCTGTGCAATTGCATCACGCACCATTGTATCTGAATAAGAAAGACCACAGTCACATTCAAAGGCACAGTGCCTAGTAAGTCCTTGCAATGTTGCTACCCACTCCCTATTAGTTTGACCGGCCGTACGTTTTGTACGAAAGAACGTATACCGTTTTGCAACCACATTAACTGTTACTGTGAAATAGGCATCTAATGCAGACAAAATTTCCTCGTAGGACAGAGTTGCTACGTCGCGTCGGGGAAACAATTTCACTATCACACGGTATGTGGACACACCGACACAAGAAAGCAAAAACGGCTGCCGCTCTTTACCTTGAATTCTGTAGGCTGCTAGATGAAAGTTGAACTGGCGAGACCACTCGTGCCAGGTCTCATCGGCTGCCACGTATGGTCGAAAGGGAGGTGCAACAGCGTTCAGTGGCAGCGGTAGCGAAGAAGCGGCGGCGGCCGCATCGGTTTGAATGGTACGTTGACCCTGGACGAGCTGTCCAAGGGCATCCAGTAACGCCTGCGTCTGCTGATTCTGCAAGCGATAAAATTCGGACAGTACATCTGGAGAATGTGGCGAAGTCATGACACAATTAAATGTAAGCAATCAGAAAGAACTCTTTTCCCTCGTCGCCAATGTTGTGTCGGTATCTGGGCCGACACCGTGAAGTTGAGATGGCTGAAAAGGCAAGCTAGACTAACGCAGACGGGCGTGAAGTACGTATGGCTAATGGCGCCTTGCTAGTTCGTAGCCATTAACTTAGCTGATGGCTATTCTGTCTCTCGGCTAATGAGAGAGAAAGGCTTCTTACATCTGGTCGGTAGCTAGGTTCTCGTACAACTGGGGCGAGTGCTCTCTCGTATCACGAGACCTGCCTTGGTGGTGGCGCTAGGTCTGCGATTACACAGTGGCGACACACGGTTCGACATGTACTAAATGGACCGCGGCCGATTTAAGCTACCACCTAGCAAGTGTGGTGTCTGGCGGTGACACCACAGAAATTACATCGGAATTAAATACAAAGGGAACAATGTCGAATTAAGTACAAGAATAGAGACCCTTCTTACTGTCGGTGATTTGAGGATTCCCTGTTAGACCAGTATTAGTTTCCGATACACCACTGCAGGTCCAAAGTATTCCTTGGACCTTCCCATTGACGATGAAACACAGAAATCACATCGGAATCAAATCAAAAAGAACAATGCCGCCTTAAGTACAAGAATAGAGACTCTTCTTACAGTCGGTGATTTGAGCATTCCCTGTGAGACCAGTATTAGTTTCCGATACACCACTGCAGGTTCAGTGCATTCCTTGGACCTTCACATTGACGATGAAACACAGATATGGCAACAGAATTAAATACAAAAGGCACAATGCAGGCCTAAGTACAAGAATAGACACTCTTCTTACAGACGGTGTTGGAGCATTCCCTGTGAGACTAGTATTAGTTTCCGATACACCACTGCAGGTTCAATGTATTCCTTGGACATACACATTGACGATGAAACACTGAAATTACATCGGAATTAAATACAAAAGGCCCACTGCCGCCATAAGTGCATGAGCAGTGAGACTTCTTAGAGTCTGTGTTTTGATCCTTTCCTGTGCGACCCGTATTAGTTTTCGATACGCCACTGCAGGTTAAATGTATTCCTTGGACCTTCAAATTGACGATGAAACACAGAAATCGCATCGCAATTAAATACAAAAGGCACAATGCCGCCTTAAGTACAAGAACAGAGACTCTTCTTTCAGTCGGTGCTTTGAGCATAACCCTGTGAGATCAGTATTAGTTTCCGATACACCACTGCAGGTTCAATGTATTCCTTGGACCTTCACATTGACGATTAAACACAGAAATCACATCGGATATAAATTCAAAAAGAACAACGCCACCTTAAGTACAAGAATAGAGACTCTTCTTACAGTCGGTGCTTTGAGCATTCCCTGTGAGACCAGTATTACTTTCCGATACACCACTGCAGGTTCAGTGCATTACTTGGACCTTCACATTGACGATGAAACACAGAAATGGCAACGGAATTAAATACAAAAGGCACAATGCCGCCTTAAGTACAAGAATAGACACTCTTCTGAGAGTCGGTGCTTTGAGCATTCCCTGTGAGACCAGTATTAGTTTCCGATACACCACTGCAGGTTCAATTTATTCCTTGGACATACACATTGAGGATGAAACACTGAAATTACATTGGAATTAAATACAGAAGGCACAATGCCGCCATAAGTGCAAGAACAGTGAGACTTCTTAGAGTCTGTGTTTTGATCCTTTCGTGTGCGACCCGTATTAGTTTTCGATACGCCACTGCAGGTTAAATGTATTCCTTGGATCTTCAAATTGACGATGAAACACAGAAATCCCATCGCAATTAAATACAAAAGGCACAATGCCGCCTTAAGTACAAGAACAGAGACTCTTCTTTCAGTCGGTGCTTTGAGCATTCCCTGTGAGACCAGTATTAGTTTCCGATACACCACTGCAGCTTCAATGTATTTCTTGGACCTTCAAATTGACGATAAAACACAGAAATCGCATTGGAATTAAATACAAAAGCACAATGCCGCTTTAAGGACAAGAATAGAGACTATTCTTACAGTCTGTGCTTTAAACGTTCCCTGTGAGACCAGTATTAGTATCCGATACACCACTGCAGATTCAATTTATTCTTTGGACATACACATTGACGATGAAACACTGCAATAACATCGGAATTAAATACAAAATGAACAATGCCGCCTTAAGTACAAGAATATTGCCCCTCATACTGTCGGTGCTTTGTCCATTTCCTGTGAGACCAGTATAAGTTTACGATTCATCACTGCATGTTCAATGTATTCCTTGGACTTTCACATTGACGATGAAACACAGAAATCGCATTGGAATTAAATACAAAAGGCACAATGCCGCCTTAAGTACAAGAACAGAGACTCTTTTTACAGTCTGTGCTTTTAGCATTCCGTGTGAGACCAGTATTAGTACCCGATACACCACTGCAGATTCAATGTATTCCTTGGACATACACATTGACGAAGAAACACTGAAATTACATCGGAATTAAATACAAAAGGCACATTGCCGCCATAAGTGCAAGAAGAGTGAAACTTCTTATAGTCTGTGTTTTGATCCTTACCTGTGCGACCCGTATTAGTTTCCGATACGCCACTGCAGGTTGAATGTATTCCTTGGACCGTCACATTGACGATGAAACACAGAAATCGCATCGGAATTAAATACAAAAGGCACAATGCCACCATAAGCACAAGAATAGAGACTCTTCTTAGAGTCGGTGCTTTGAGCATTCCCTGTGAGACCACTATTAGTATCCGATACACCACTGCAGGTTCAATGTATTCCTTGGACATTCACATTGACGATGAAACACTGAAATTACATCGGAATTAAATACAAAAGGAACAATATCGCCTTAAGTACAAGAATAGAGACCCTTCTTACTGTCGGTGTTTTGAGCATTCCCTGTGAGACAAGTATTATTTTCCGATACAATACTGCAGGTTCAATGTATTCCTTGGACATACACATTGACGATGGAAAACTGAAATTACATCGGAATTAAATACAAAGGGCACAATGACGCCTTAAGTACAAGCAGAGTGAGACTTCTTAGAGTCTGTGCTTTAATCCTTTCCTGTGAGACCAGTATTGGTTTCCGATATACCACAGTAGGTTCAATGTATTCCTTGGACTTTCATATCGACGATGAAACACAGAAATGGCAACGGAATTAAATACAAAGGGCACAATGCCGATTTAAGTACAAGAATAGACACTCTTCTTACAGTCGGTGTTTTTCGCATTCCCTGTGAGACCAGTATTAGTATCCGATACACCACTGCAGATTCAATGTATTCCTTGGACATACACATTGACGATGAAAAACTGAAATTACATCGGAATTAAATACAAAAGGCCCAATGCCGGCATAAGCGCAAGAAGAGTGAGACTTCTTAGAGTCTGTGTTTTGATCCTTTCCTGTGCGACCCGTATTAGTTTCCGATACGCCACTGCAGGTTCGATGTATTCCTTGGACCTCCACATTGACGATTACACACAGAAATCGCATCGGAATTAAATACAAAAAGGCACAATGTCGCCTTAAGTACAAGAATAGAGACTCTTCTTGCATTCGGTGCTATGAACATTCCCTGTGAGACCAGTATTAGTATCCGGTACACCACTTAAGGTTCAATGTATTCCTAGGACATACACATCGACGATGTAACACAGAAATGGCATCGGAAATAAATACAAAGGGCACAATGCCGCCTTAAGTACAAGTATAGACACTCTTCTTATAGTCGGTGCTTTGAGCATTCCCTGTGAGACCAGTATTAGTTTCCGATACACCATTGCAGGTTCAATGTATTCCTTGGATCTTCACATTGACGATGAAACACAGAAATCGCATCGGAATTAAATACAAAAGGCACAATGCCACCATAAGTACAAGAATTCAGACTCTACTTACAGTCGGTGTTTTGAGCATTCCCTGTGAGACCAGTATTAGTTTCCCATTCATCACTGCATGTTCAATGTATTCCTTGGACTTTCAAATTGACGATGAAACACAGAAGTCGCATTGGAATTAAATACAAAAGGCACAATGCCGCCTTAAGTACAAGAATAGACACTCTTCTTATAGTCGGTGCTTTGAGCATTCCCTGTGAGACCAGTATTAGTTTCCGATACACCACTGCAGGTTCAATGTATTCCTTGGACATGCACATTGACGATGAAACACTGAAATTACATCGGAATTCAACACGAAAGGCACAATGCCGCCATAAGTGCAAGAACAGTGAGACTTCTTAGAGTCTGTGTTTTGATCCGTTCCTGTGCGACCCGTATTAGTTTTCGATACGCCACTGCAGGTTAAATGTATTCCTTGGACCTTCAAATTGACGACGAAACACAGAAATCGCATCGGACTTAAATACAAAAGGCACAATGCCGCCTTAAGTACAAGAACAGAGACTCTTCTTTCAGTCGGTGCTTTGAGAATTCCCTGTGAGACCAGTATTAGTTCCCGATACACCACTGCAGGTTAAATGTATTCCTTGGACCTTCAAATTGACGATGAAACACAGAAATCACATAGGAATTAAATACAGAAGGCATAATGCCGCCATAAGTGCAAGAACAGTGAGACTTCTTAGAGTCTGTGTTTTGATCCCTTCCTGTGCGATCCGTATTAGTTTTCGATACGCCACTGCAGGTTAAGTGTATTCCTTGGACCTTCACATTGACGATGAAACACAGAAATCGCATCGGAATTAAATACAAAAGGCACAATGCCGCCTCAAGTACAAGAACAGAGACTCTTCTTTCAGTCGGTGCTTTGAGCATTCCCTGTGAGACCAATATTAGTTTCCGATACACCACTGCAGCTTCAATGTATTCCTTGGACCTTCAAATTGACGATAAAACACAGAAATCGCATTGGAATTAAATACAAAAGCACAATGCCGCTTTAAGTACAAGAATAGAGACTATTCTTACAGTTTGTGCTTTGAGCGTTCCCTGTGAGACCAGTATTAGTATCCGATACACCACTGCAGATTCAATTTATTCCTTGGACATACACATTGACGATGAAACACTGCAATTACATCGGAATTAAATACAAAATGAACAATGCCGCCTTAAGTACAAGAATAGAGACTCCTCTTACTGTCGGTGCTTTGAGCATTCCCTGTGAGACCAGTATTAGTTTCCCATTCATCACTGCATGTTCAATGTATTCCTTGGACTTTCACATTGACGATGAAACACAGAAGTCGCATTGGAATTAAATACAAAAGGCACAATGCCGCCATAAGTACAAGAATAGAGACTCTTCTTACTGTCTGTGCTTTGAGCATTCCGTGTGAGACCAGTATTAGTATCCGATACACCACTCCAGATTCAATGTATTCCTTGGACATACACATTGACGAAGAAACACTGAAATTACATCGGAATTAAATACAAAAGGCACATTGCCGCCATAACTCAAGAAGAGTGAAACTTCTTATAGTCTGTGTTTTGATCCTTACCTGTGCGACCCGTATTAGTTTCCGATACGCCACTGCAGGTTCAATGTATTCCTTGGACCGTCACATTGACGATGAAACACAGAAATCGCATCGGAATTAAATACAAAAGGCACAATGCCGCCTTAAGCACATGAATAGAGACTCTTCTTAGAGTCGGTGCTTTGAGCATTCCCTGTGAGACCAATATTAGTATCCGATACACCACTGCAGGTTCAATGTATTCCTTGGATATACACATTGACGATGAAACACTGAAATTACATCGGAATTAAATACAAAAGGAACAATATCGCCTTAAGTACAAGAATAGAGACGCTTCTTACTGTCGGTGTTTTGAGCATTCCCAGTGAGACCAGTATTATTTTCCGATACAATACTGCAGGTTCAATGTATTCCTTGGACGTACACATTGACGATGGAAAACTGAAATTACATCGGAATTAAATACAAAGGGCACAATGACGCCTTAAGTACAAGCAGAGTGAGACTTCTTAGAGTCTGTGCTTTGATCCTTTCCTGTGAGACCGGTATTGGTTTCCGATATACCACAGCAGTTTCAATGTATTCCATGGACCTTCATATCGACGATGAAACACAGAAATGGCATCGTAATTAAATACAAAGGGCACAATGCCGCCTTAAGTTCAAGAATAGAGACTCTTCTTACAGTCGGTGCTTTGAGCATTCCCTGTGAGACCAGTATTAGTTTCCGATACACCACTGCAAGTTCAATGTATTCTTTGGACTTTCACATTGACGATTATACACAGAAATAGCATCGGAATTAAATACAAAAAGGCACAATGTCGCCTTAAGTACAAGAATAGAGACTCTTCTTGCATTCGGTGCTTTGAGCATTCCCTGTGAGACCAGTATTAGTTTCCGATACACCACTGCAGGTTCAGTGCATTCCTTGGACCTTCACATTGACGATGTAACACAGAAATGGCAACGGAATTAAATACAAAACGCACAATGCCGCCTTAAGTACAAGAAGAAACACTCTTCTTACAGACGGTGTTTGAGCATTCCCTGTGAGACTAGTTTTAGTTTCCGATACACCACTGCCGGTTCAATGTATTCCTTGGACCTTCACATTGACGATGAAACACAGAAATCGCATCGGAATTAAATACAAAAGGCACAATGCCGCCTTAAGTACAAGAATACAGACTATACTTACAGTCGGTGCTTTGAGCATTCCCTGTGAGACCAGTATTAGTTTCCGATACACCACGGCAGGTTCAATGTATTCCTTGGACTTTCACATTGACGATGAAACACAGAAATAGCATTGGAATTAAATACAAAATGCACAATGCCTTCTTAAGTACAAGAATAGAGACTCTTCTTACAGTCTGTGCTTTGAGCATTCCCTGTGAGACCAGTATTAGTATCCGATACACCACTGCAGGTTCAATGTATTCCTTGGACATACACATTGACGATGAAACACTGAAATTACATCGGAATTAAATACAAAAGGCACAATGCCGCCATAAGTGCAAGAACAGTGAGACTTCTTAGAGTCTGTGTTTTGATCCTTTCCTGTGCGGCCCGTATTAGTTTTCGATACGCCACTGCTGGTTAAATGTATTCGTTGGACCTTCAAATTGACGATGAAACACAGAAATCGCATCGGAATTAAATACAAAAGGCACAATGCCGCCTTAAGTACAAGAACAGAGACTCTTCTTTCAGTCGGTGCTTTAAGCATTCCCTGTGAGGCCAGTATTAGTTTCCGATACACCACTGCAGGTTCAATGTATTCCTTGGACCTTCACATTGACGATTAAACACAGAAATCACATCGGAATTAAATACAAAAAGAACAATGCCGCCTTAAGTACAAGAATAGAGACTCTTCTTACAGTCGGTGCTTTGAGCATTCCCTGTGAGACCAGTATTAGTTTCCGATACACCACTGCAGGTTCAGTGCATTCCTTGGACCTTCACAGTGACGATGTAACACAGAAATGGCAACGGAATTAAATACAAAAGGCACAATGCCGCCTTAAGTACAAGAAGAAACACTCTTCTTACAGACGGTGTTTGAGCATTCCCTGTGAGACTAGTATTAGTTTCCGATACACCACTGCAGGTTCAATGTATTCCTTGGACTTTCACATTGACGATGAAACACAGAAATCGCATTGGAATTAAATACAAAATGCACAATGCCTTCTTAAGTACAAGAATAGAGACTCTTCTTACAGTCTGTGCTTTGAGCATTCCCTGTGAGACCAGTATTAGTATCCGATACACCACTGCAGATTCAATGTATTCCTTGGACGTACACATTGACGATGAAACACTGAAATTACATCGGAATTAAATACAAAAGGCACAATGCCGCCATAAGTGCATGAAGAGTGAGACTTCTTAAAGTCTGTGTTTTGATCCTTACCTGTGCGACCCGTATTAGTTTCCGATACGCCACTGCAGGTTCAATGTATTCCTTGGACCTTCACATTGACGGTGAAACACAGAAATCGCATCGGAATTAAATACAAAAGGCACAATGCCGCCTTAAGTACAAGAATAGAGACTCTTCTTAGAGTCGGTGCTTTGAGCATTCCCTGTGAGACCAATATTAGTATCCGATACACCACTGCAGGTTCAATGTATTCCTTGGACATACACATTGACGATGAAACACTGAAATTACATCGGAATTAAATACAAAAGGAACAATATCGCCTTAAGTACAAGAATAGAGACCCTTCTTACTGTCGGTGTTTTGAGCATTCCCTGTGAGACCAGTATTATTTTCCGATACAATACTGCAGGTTCAATGTATTCCTTGGACATACACATTGACGATGAAAAACTGAATTTACATCGGAATTAAATACAAAGGGCACAATGACGCCTTAAGTTCAAGCAGAGTGAGACTTCTACATCTACATCTACATCTATACTCCGCGAGCCACCTTACGGTCTGTGGCGGACGGTACTTATTGTACCACTATGTGATCCCCCCTTCCCTGTTCCATTCACGAATTGTGCGTGGGAAGGACGACTGCTTGTAAGTCTCCGTATTTGCTCTAATTTTTCGGATCTTTTCGTTGTGATCAATACGCGAGATATATTTGTGGGCGGTAGTAATATGTTGCCCATCTCTTTCCGGAATGTGCTCTCTCGTAATTTCGATAATAAACCTCTCCGTATTGCGTAACGCCTTTCTTGAAGTGTCCGCCACTGGAGCTTGTTCAGCACCTCCGTAACGCTCTCGCGCTGACTAAATGTCCCCATGACGAATCGCGCTGCTTTTCGCTGGATCATGTCTATCTCTTCTATTAATCCAACCTGGTAAGGGTCCCATACTGATGAGCAATACTCAAGAATCGGACGAACAAGCGTTTTGTAAGCTACTTCTTTCGTCGGTGAGTCACATTTTCTTAGAATTCTTCCTATGAATCTCAACCTGGCACCTGCTTTTCCCACTATTTGTTTTATGTGATCATTCCACTTTAGATCGCTCCGGATAGTACCTCCTAAGTATTTGACGGTCGTTACCGCTTCCAATGAATTATCACCTATGGTATAATCGTACTGGAATGGATTTCTGCCCCTATGTATGCGCATTATATTACATTTATCTACGTTTAGGGAAAGCTGCCAGCTGTCGCACCATGCATTAATCCTCTGCAGGTCCTCCTGGAGTACGTACGAGTCTTCTGATGTTGCTACTTTCTTGTAGACAACCGTGTCATCTGCAAATAGCCTCACGGAGCTACCGATGTTTTCAACTAAGTCATTTATGTATATTGTAAACAATAAAGGTCCTATCACGCTTCCCTGCGGTACTCCCGAAATTACCTCTACATCTGCAGATTTTGAACCGTTAAGAATGACCTGTTGTGTTCTTTCTTCTAGGAAATCCTGAATCCAATCACAAACCTGGTCCGATATTCCGTAAGCTCGTATTTTTTTCACTAAACGTAAGTGCGGAACCGTATCAAATGCCTTCCTGAAGTCCAGGAATACGGCATCAATCTGCTCGCCAGTGTCTACGGCACTGTGAATTTCTTGGGCAAATAGGGCGAGCTGAGTTTCACATGATCTCTGTTTGCGGAATCCATGTTGGTTATGATGAAGGAGATTTGTATTATCTAAGAACGTCATAATACGAGAACACAAAACATGTTCCATTATTCTACAACAGATTGACGTAAGCGAAATAGGCCTATAATTATTCGCATCTGATTTATGACCCTTCTTGAAAATGGGAACGACCTGCGCTTTCTTCCAGTCGCTAGGTACTTCACGTTCTTCCAGCGATCTACGATAAATTGCTGATAGAAAGGGGGCAAGTTCTTTAGCATAATCACTGTAGAATCTTAAGGGTATCTCGTCTGGTCCGGATGCTTTTCCGCTACTAAGTGATAGCAGTTGTTTTTCAATTCCGATATCCTTTATTTCAATATTTTCCATTTTGGCGTCCGTGCGACGGCTGAAGTCAGGGGCCGTGTTACGATTTTCCGCAGTGAAACAGTTTCGGAACACTGAATTCAGTATTTCTGCCTTTCTTCGATCGTCCTCTGTTTCGGTGCCATTCTTTACTGCTATAAATAATCTTCCACCATTGGCGTTTATCCTATCCTTGCGGTATATATTCCATTCTGTGTCTAGGATTTCGTTACTGTTCACTTCCGGTTTTAACCAACTTTCCGTTCCTAATACTATATGCGCACTATTTCCTTCAATAAGAGATACTAATTCAGGAACCTTGCCCTGGATACTCTTGCAGTTTACCAATATTACGTTAACTTTTCCTGTTTTTGATCTCTGAGGACGGACGTTCTTTATCAACGATGATAATGTCCTCTCTGGTAAGCCGTCAGGTATTTTATCGTTTCGCCCAAGGGGGGGTCCCTCTAACCTAAAAAACCCCCGTGTGCACGCCACACGTACTCTGCTACCCTAGTAGCTGCTTCCGGTGTGTAGTGCACGCCTGACCTGTCTAGGGGGGCCCTACAGTTCTCCACCCAATAACGGAGGTCGATGAATTTGCAACCATTATAGTCGCAGAGTCGTCTGAGCCTCTGGTTGAGACCCTCCACATGGCTCCAAACCAGAGGACCGCGATCGACTCTGGGCACTATGCTGCAGATATTAAGCTCAGCTTGCACTCCGCGTGCGATGCTGGTTGTCTTCACCAAATCAGCCAGCCGCCGGAAGGAACCAAGGATGGCCTCAGAACCCAAGCGGCAGGCGTCATTCGTTCCGACATGTGCTACTATCTGCAGCCGGTCACAGCCAGTGCGTTCAATAGCTGCCGGAAGGGCCTCCTCCACATTACGGACGAGACCCCCCGGCAAGCACACCGAGTGCACACTGGCATTCTTCCCCGACCTACCCGCTATTTTCCTGAGGGGCTCCATAACCCGCCTAAAGTTGGAGCTCCCTATAACTAATAGGCCCGCCCTCTGTGACTGTCGGGACCTTGCCGGAGAATCGGCCACTGGCCCAACAGGCGAGGCATCCTGTGGTGGCTCGGAAACGATGTCATCACCACTAGGAAGCACCCCGTACCTGTTGGAAAGGGGTAAGGCAGCTGCCACGCTGCCAGATCCCACCTTCGCCTTTCGGCCAGGCACGCGCGAGCCCACCACTGTCCGCCATTCACCCTGGAGTGATGGCTGACCGGTAAGATGCTCACTGCCGGAAGACGCAGCGACATCAGGGGTTCCATGTGATTCCAAGGCCACCGAAGTAGGCATAGGTCTCACCACAAATGCCCCAACGCCACTACGAGCCGACGCCTGCGCCTCGAGCTCGATGAGCCTAACAGACAAAGCCTCCACCTGCCCCCGAAGAGTGGCCAATTCTCCTTGCGTCCGCTCACAACAACCACAGTCCCTACACATGGCTATGTTTACCCTACTCTATACGGTGACAAATTCCCAAGATAATCTTCTGATGAGCTACTCTGATAATCAAGAAACACTCACTGAAATACGAGACGCGAAAACTACGCTAGGTTTTCCCAGAAAAACTATTTAAAAGCTAAGCGCAGCAAATATGTACAAAAACGCTTTATACAAACAGTACTCGCTGCTGCTGGTGCCCTCGCTCTTAGAGTCTGTGCTTTGATCCTTTCCTGTGAGACCAGTATTGGTTTCCGATATACCACTGCAGGTTCAATGTATTCCTTGGACCTTCACATTGACGAAGGAACACATAAATGGCATCGGAATTAAATACCAAAGGCACAATGCCGCCTTAAGTTCAAGAACAGAGACCCTTCTTACAGTCGGTGCTTTGAGCATTCCCTGTGAGACCAGTATTAGTTTCCGATACACCACTGCAGGTTCAATGTATTCTTTGGACTTTCACATTGACGATGTAACACAGAAATGGCACCGGAATTAAATACAAAGAGTACACTGCCGCCTTAAGTACAAGAAGAGAGACTCTTCTTACAGTCGGTGCCTTGAGCATTCCCTGTGAGACCAGTATTAGTATCCGATACACCACTGCAGGTTCAATGCATTCCTTGGACATACACATTGACGATGAAACACTGAAATTACATCGGAATTAAATACAAAAGAAACAATGTCGCCTTAAGTACAAGAATAGGGACTCTTCTTACTGTCGGTGTTTTGAGGATTCCCTGTGAGACCAGTATTAGTTTCCGATACACCGCTGCAGGTCCAAAGTATTCCTTGGACCTTCACATTGACGATGAAACACAGAAATCGCATCGGAATTAAATACAAAAGGCACAATGCCGCCTTAAGTACAAGAATACAGACTCTACTTACAGTCGGTGCTTTGAGCATTCCCTGTGAGACCAGTTTTAGTTTCCGACACACCACTGCAGGTTCAATGTATTCCTTGGACCTTCACAATGACGATTACACACAGAAATAGCATCGGAATTAAATACGAAAAGCACAATGCCGCCTTAAGTACAAGAATAGAGATTCTTCTTACAGTCGGTGCTTTGAGCATTCTCTGTGAGACCAGTATTAGTTTGCGATACACCACTGCAGGTTCAGTGTATTACTCGGACTTTCACATCGACGATGAATCACAGAAATGGCATCGGAGTTAAATATAAAGGGAACAATGCCGCCTTCTGTACAGGATTAGACACTCTTCTTACAGTCGGTGCTTTTAGCATTCCCTGTGAGACCAGTATTAGTTTCCGATACACCACAGCAGGTTCAATGTATTCCTTGGACATACACATTGACGATGAAAGACAGAAATCGCATCGGAATTAAATACAAACGGCCCAGTGCCGCCTTAAGTACAAGAATAGAGACTCTTCTTACAGTCGTTGCTTTGAGCATTCCCTGTGAGACCAGTATTAGTTTCCGATACACCACTGCAGGTTCAATGTATTCCTTGTACCTTCACATTGACGATTATACACAGAAATCGCATCGGAATTAAATACAAAAGGCACAATGCCGCCTTAAGTACAAGAATAGAGACTCTTCTTACAGTCGGTGCTTTGAGCATTCCCTGTGAGACCAGTATTAGTTTCTGATACACCACTGCAGGTCCCATGTATTCCTTGGACCTTCACATTGACGATGAAACACCGAAATCGCATCGGAATAAATACAAAAGGCACAATGCCGCCTTTAGTATAAGAATACAGACTCTACTTACAGTCGGTGCTTTGAGCATTCCCTCTGAGACCAGTATTAGTTTCCGATACACCACTGCAGGTTCAATGTATTCCTTGGACCATCGCATTGACGATGAATCACGGAAATCGCATTGGAATTAAATACAAAAGGCACAATGCCGCCTTAAGTACAAGAATAGAGACTCTTCTTACAGTCGGTGCTTTGAGCATTCCCTGTGAGACCAATATTGGTTTCCGATACACCACTGCAGGTTCAGTGCATTCCTTGGACCTTCACATAGACGATGAAACACAGAAATGGCAACGGAATTAAATACAAAAGGCACAATGCCGCCTTAAGTACAAGAACAGACACTCTTCTTACAGACGGTGTTTGAGCATTCCCTGTGAGACTAGTATTAGTTTCCGATACACCACTGCAGGTTCAATGTATTCCTTGGACATACACATTGACGATGAAACACTGAAATTACATCGGAATTAAAAACCAAAGGCACAATGCCGCCATAAGTGCAAGAACAGTGAGACTTCTTAGAGTCTGTGTTTTGATCCTTTCCTATGCGACCCGTATTAGTTTGCGATACGCCACTGCAGGTTAAATGTATTCCTTGGACCTTCAAATTGACGATGAAACACAGAAATCGCATCGGAATTAAATACAAAAGGCACAATGCCGAATTAAGTACAAGAACAGAGACTCTTCTTTCAGTCGGTGCTTTGAGCATTCCCTGTGAGACCAGTATTAGTTTCCGATACACCACTGCAGGTTCAATGTATTCCTTGGACCTTCACATTGACGATTAAACACAGAAATCATATCGGAATTAAATACAAAAAGAACAATGCCGCCTTAAGTACAAGAATAGAGACTCTTCTTACAGTCGGTGCTTTGAGCATTCCCTGTGAGACCAGTATTAGTTTCCGATACACCACTGCAGGTTCAGTGCATTCCTTGGACCTTCACATTGACGATGTAACACAGAAATGGTAACGGAATTAAATACAAAAGGCACAATGCCGCCTTAAGTACAAGAATAGACACTCTTCTTACAGACGGTGTTTGAGCATTCCCTGTGAGACTAGTATTAGTTTCCGATACACCACTGCAGGTTCAATGTATTCCTTGGACCTTCACATTGACGATGAAACACAGAAATCGCATCGGAATTAAATACAAAAGGCACAATGCCGCCTTAAGTACAAGAATACAGACTCTACTTACAGTCGGTGCTTTGAGCATTCCCTGTGAGACCAGTATTAGTTTCCGATACACCACTGCAGGTTCAAAGTATTCCTTGGACTTTCACATTGACGAAGAAACACAGAAATCGCATTGGAATTAAATACAAAAGGCACAATGCCTTCTTAAGTACAAGAATAGAGACTCTTCTTACAGTCTGTGCTTTGAGCATTCCCTGTGAGACCAGTATTAGTATCCGATACACCACTGCAGATTCAATGTATTCCTAGGACATACACATTGACGATGAAACACTGAAATTACATCGGAATTAAATACAAAAGGCACAATGACGCCTTAAGTACAAGCAGAGTGAGACTTCTACATCTACATCTACATCTATACTCCGCGAGCCACCTTACGGTGTGTGGCGGTGGGTACTTATTGTACCACTATCTGATCCCCCCTTCCCTGTTCCATTCACGAATTGTGCGTGGGAAGAACGACTGCTTGTAAGTCTCCGTATTTGCTCTAATTTTTCGGATCTTTTCGTTGTGATCAATACGCGAGATATATTTGTGGGCGGTAGTAATATGTTGCCCATCTCTTCCCGGAATGTGCTCTCTCGTAATTTCGATAATAAACCTCTCCGTATTGCGTAACGCCTTTCTTGAAGTGTCCGCCATTGGAGCTTGTTCAGCACCTCCGTAACGCTCTCGCGCTGACTAAATGTCCCCATGACGAATCGCGCTGCTTTTCGCTGGATCATGTCTATCTCTTCTATTAATCCAACCTGGTAAGGGTCCCATACTGATGAGCAATACTCAAGAATCGGACGAACAAGCGTTTTGTAAGCTACTTCTTTCGTCGATGAGTCACATTTTCTTAGAATTCTTCCTATGAATCTCAACCTGGCGCCTGCTTTTCCCACTATTTGTTTTATGTGATCATTCCACTTCAGATCGCTCCGGATAGTACCTCCTAAGTATTTGACGGTCGTTACCGCTTCCAATGATTTATCACCTATGGTATAATCGTACTGGAATGGATTTCTGCCCCTATGTATGCGCATTATATTACATTTATCTACGTTTAGGGAAAGCTGCCAGCTGTCGCACCATGCATTAATCCTTTGCAGGTCCTCCTGGAGTACGTACGAGTCTTCTGATGTTGCTACTTTCTTGTAGACAACCGTGTCATCTGCAAATAGCCTCACGGAGCTACCGATGTTTTCAACTAAGTCATTTATGTATATTGTAAACAATAAAGGTCCTATCACGCTTCCCTGCGGTACTCCCGAAATTACCTCTACATCTGCAGATTTTGAACCGTTAAGAATGACCTGTTGTGTTCTTTCTTCTAGGAAATCCTGAATCCAGTCACAAACCTGGTCCGATATTCCGTAAGCTCGTATTTTTTTCACTAAACGTAAGTGCGGAACCGTATCAAATGCCTTCCTGAAGTCCAGGAATACGGCATCAATCTGCTCGCCAGTGTCTACGGCACTGTGAATTTCTTGGGCAAATAGGGCGAGCTGAGTTTCACATGATCTCTGTTTGCGGAATCCATGTTGGTTATGATGAAGGAGATTTGTATTATCTAAGAACGTCATAATACGAGAACACAAAACATGTTCCATTATTCTACAACAGATTGACGTAAGCGAAATAGGCCTATAATTATTCGCATCTGATTTATGACCCTTCTTGAAAATGGGAACGACCTGCGCTTTCTTCCAGTCGCTAGGTACTTTACATTCTTCCAGCGATCTACGATAAATTGCTGATAGAAAGGGGGCAAGTTCTTTAGCATAATCACTGTAGAATGTTAAGGGTATCTCGTCTGGTCCGGATGCTTTTCCGCTACTAAGTGATAGCAGTTGTTTTTCAATTCCGATATCCTTTATTTCAATATTTTCCATTTTGGCGTCCGTGCGACGGCTGAAGTCAGGGACCGTGTTACGATTTTCCGCAGTGAAACAGTCTCGGAAAACTGAATTCAGTATTTCTGCCTTTCTTCGGTCGTCCTCTGTTTCGGTGCCATTCTTTACTGCTATAAATACTCCTCCACCATTGGCGTTTATCCTATCCTTGCGGTATATATTCCATTCTGTGTCTAGGATTTCGTTACTGTTCACTTCCGGTTTTAACCAACTTTCCGTTCCTAATACTATATGAGCACTATTTCCTTCAATAAGAGATACTAATTCAGGAACCTTGCCCTGGATACTCCTGCAGTTTACCAATATTACGTTAACTTTTCCTGTTTTTGGTCTCTGAGGACGGACGTTCTTTATCAACGATGATAATGTCCTCTCTGGTAAGCTGTCAGGTATTTTATCGTTTCGCCCAAGGGGGGGTCCCTCTAACCTAAAAAACCCCCGTGTACACGCCACACGTACTCTGCTACCCTAGTAGCTGCTTCCGGTGTGTAGTGCACGCCTGACCTGTCTAGGGGGGCCCTACAGTTCTTCACCCAATAACGGAGGTCGATGAATTTGCAACCATTATAGTCGCAGAGTCGTCTGAGCCTCTGGTTGAGACCCTCCACACGGCTCCAAACCAGAGGACCGCGATCGACTCTGGGCACTATGCTGTAGATATTAAGCTCAGCTTGCACACCGCATGCGATGCTGGTTGTCTTCACCAAATCAGCCAGCCGCCGAAAGGAACCAAGGATGGCCTCAGAACCCAAGCGGCAGGCGTCATTCGTTCCGACATGTGCTACTATCTGCAGCCGGTCACAGCCAGTGCGTTCAATAGCTGCCGGAAGGGCCTCCTCCACATTACGGACGAGACCCCCCGGCAAGCACACCGAGTGCACACTGGCATTCTTCCCCGACCTACCCGCTATTTTCCTGAGGGGCTCCATAACCCGCCTAAAGTTGGAGCTCCCTATAACTAATAGGCCCGCCCTCTGTGACTGTCGGGACCTTGCCGGAGAATCGGCCACTGGCCCAACAGGCGAGGCATCCTGTGGTGGCTCGGAAACGATGTCATCACCACTAGGAAGCACCCCGTACCTGTTGGAAAGGGGTAAGGCAGCTGCCACGCTGCCAGATCCCACCTTCGCCTTTCGGCCAGGCACGCGCGAGCCCACCACTGTCCGCCATTCACCCTGGAGTGATGGCTGACCGGTAAGATGCTCACTGCCGGAAGACGCAGCGACATCAGGGGTTCCATGTGATTCCAAGGCCACCGAAGTAGGCATAGGTCTCACCACAGTTGCCCCAACGCCACTACGAGCCGACGCCTGCGCCTCGAGCTCGATGAGCCTAACAAACAAAGCCTCCACCTGCCCCCGAAGAGTGGCCAATTCTCCTTGCGTCCGCTCACAACAACCACAGTCTCTACACATGACTATGTTTACCCTACTCTATACGGTGACAAATACCCAAGATAATCTTCTGATGAGCTACTCTGATAATCAAGAAACACTCACTGAAATACGAGACGCGAAAACTACGCTAGGATTTCCCAGTAAAACTATTTAAAAGCTAAGCGCAGCAAATATGTACAAAAACGCTTTATACAAACAGTACTCGCTGCTGCTGGTGGTCTCGCTCTTAGAGTCTGTGCTTTGATCCTTTCCTGTGAGACCAGTATTGGTTTCCGATATACCACTGCAGGTTCAATGTATTCCTTGGACCTTCACATTTACGAAGGAACACATAAATCGCATCGGAATTAAATACCAAAGGCACAATGCCGCCTTAAGTTCAAGAACAGAGACCCTTCTTACAGTCGGTGCTTTGAGCATTCGCTGTGAGACCAGTATTAGTTTCCGATACACCACTGCAGGTTCAATGTATTCTTTGGACTTCAACATTGACGATTATACACAGAAATGGCATCGGAATTAAATACAAAGAGCACAATGCCGCCTTAAGTACAAGAATAGACACTCTTCTTACAGTCGGTGCTTTGAGCATTCCCTGTGAGACCAGTATAAGTTTCCGATACACCACTGCTGGCTCAATGGATTCCTTGGACCTTCACATTGACAATGAAGCACAGAAATCGCATCGGAATGAAATACAAAAGGCACAATGCCGCCTCAAGTACAAGAATACAGAATCTATTTACAGTCGGTGATTTGAGCATTCCCTGTGAGACCAGTATTAGATTCCGATACACCACTCTAGGTTCAATGTATTCCTTGGAACTTCACATTGACGATGAAACACAGAAATCGCATTGGAATTAAACACAAAAGGCACAATGCCGCCTTAAGTACCAGAATAGAGACTCTTCTTACAGTCTGTGCTTTCAGCATTCCGTGTGAGACCAGTATTAGTATCCGATACACCACTGCAGATTCAATGTATTCCTTCGACATACACATTGACGATGAAAAACTGAAATTACATCGGAATTAAATACAAAAGGCCCAATGCCGCCATAAGCGCAAGAAGAGTGAGACTTCTTAGAGTCTGTGTTTTGATCCATTCCTGTGCGACCCGTATTAGTTTCCGATACGCCACTGCGGGTATGATGTATTCCTTGGACCTTCACATTGACGATTACACACATAAATCGCATCGGAATTAAATACAAAAAGGCACAATGTCGCCTTAAGTACAAGAATAGAGACTCTTCTTGCATTTGTTGCTTTGAGCATTCCCTGTGAGACCAGTATTAGTATCCGGTACACCACTTCATGTTCAATACATTCCTAGGACATACACATCGACGATGAAACACAGAAATGGCATCGGAATTAAATACAAATTGCACAATGCCGCCTTACGTACAAGAATAGACACTCTTCTTACAGTCGGTGTTTTGAGCATTCCCTGTGAGACCAGTATTAGTTTCCGATACACCACTGCAGGTTCAATGTATTCCTAGGACCTTCACATTGACGATGAAACACAGAAATCGCATCGGAATTAAATACAAAAGGCACAATGCCGCCTTAAGTACAAGAATACAGACTCTACTTACAGTCGGTGCTTTGAGCATTCCCTGTGAGACCAGTTTTAGTTTCCGATACACCACTGCAGGTTCAATGTATTCCTTGGACCTTCACAATGACGATTATACACAGAAATAGCATCGGAATTAAATACGAAAAGCACAATGCCGCCTTAAGTACAAGAATAGAGATTCTTCTTACAGTCGGTGCTTTGAGCATTCCCTGTGAGACCAGTATTAGTTTGCGATACACCACTGCAGGTTCAGTGTATTACTCGGACTTTCACATCGACGATGAAACACAGAAATGGCATCGGAGTTAAATATAAAGGGAACAATGCCGCCTTCTGTACAGGATTAGACACTCTTCTTACAGTCGGTGCTTTTAGCATTCCCTGTGAGACCAGTATTAGTTTCCGATACACCACAGCAGGTTCAATGTATTCCTTGGACATACACATTGACGATGAAAGACAGAAATCGCATCGGAATTAAATACAAACGGCCCAGTGCCGCCTTAAGTACAAGAATAGAGACTCTTCTTACAGTCGTTGCTTTGAGCATTCCCTGTGAGACCAGTATTAGTTTCCGATACACCACTGCAGGTTCAATGTATTCCTTGTACCTTCACATTGACGATTATACACAGAAATCGCATCGGAATTAAATACAAAAGGCACAATGCCGCCTTAAGTACAAGAATAGAGACTCTTCTTACAGTCGGTGCTTTGAGCATTCCCTGTGAGACCAGTATTAATTTCTGATACACCACTGCAGGTCCCATGTATTCCTTGGACCTTCACATTGACGATGAAACACAGAAATCGCATCGGAATAAATACAAAAGGCACAATGCCGCCTTAAGTATAAGAATACAGACTCTACTTACAGTCGGTGCTTTGAGCATTCCCTCTGAGACCAGTATTAGTTTCCGATACACCACTGCAGGTTCAATGTATTCCTTGGACCATCGCATTGACGATGAATCACGGAAATCGCATTGGAATTAAATACAAAAGGCACAATGCCGCCTTAAGTACAAGAATAGAGACTCTTCTTACAGTCTGTGCTTTGTCCATTCCCTGTGAGACCAGTATTAGTATCCGATACACCACTGCAGATTCAATGTATTCCTTGGACATACACATTGACGATGAAACACTGAAATTACATCGGAATTAAATACAAAAGGAACAATGCCGCCTTAAGTACAAGAATAGAGTCTCTTCTTACTGCCGGTGCTTTGAGCATTCTCTGTGAGACCAGTATTAGTTTCCGATACACCACTGCAGGTTCAATGTATTCCTTGGAAATACACATTGACGATGAAACACGAAATTACATCGGAATTAAATACAAAGGGCACAATGACGCCTTACGTACAAGCAGAGTGAGACTTCTTTGAGTCTGTGTTTTGATCCTTTCCTGTGTGACCCGTGTTAGTTTCCGATACGCCACTGCAGGTTCAATGTATTCCTTGGACCTTCACATTGACGATTGCACACAGAAATCGCATCGGAATTAAATACAAAAGGCACAATGCCGCCTTAAGTACAAGAATAGAGACTCTTCTTACAGTCGGTGCTTTGAGCATTCCCTGTGAGACCAGTATTAGTTTCCGATACACCACTGCAGGTTCAGTGTATTCCTTGGACTTTCACATCGACGATGAAACACAGAAATGGCACCGGAAATAAATACAAAGGTCACAATGCCGCCTTAAGTACAAGAATAGACACTCGTCTTACAGTCGGTGCTTTGAGCATTCCCTGTGAGACCAGTATTAGTTTCCGATACACCACTGCAGGTTCAGTGTATTCCTTGGACTTTCACATCGACGATGAAACACAGAAATGTCATCGGAATTAAATACAAAGGGCACAATGCTGCCTTAAGTACAAGAATAGACACTCTTCTTACAGTAGGTGCTTTGAGCATTCCCTGTGAGACCTGTATTAGTTTCCGATGCACCACTGCAGGTTCAATGTATTCCTTGGACTTTCACATTGACGATGAAACACAGAAATCGCATCGGAATTAAATACAAAGAGGCACAACGCCGCCTTAAGTACAAGAATAGAGACTCTTCTTACAGTCGGTGCTTTGAGCATTCCCTGTGAGACCAGTATTTGTATCCGGTACACCACTTCAGGTTCAATGTATTCCTTGGAGATACACATCGACGATGAAACACTGAAATGGCATCGGAATTAAATACAAAGGGCACAACGCCGCCTTTAGTACAAGAATAGAGACTCTTCTTACAGTCGGTGATTTGAGCATTCCCTGTGAGACCAGTATTAGTATCTGATACACCACTGAGTGTTCAATGTATTCCTTGGACATACACATTGACGATGAAACAGTGAAATTACATCGGAATTAAATACAAAAGGAACAATGTCGCCTTAAGTACAAGAATAGAGACTCTTCTTACTGTCGGTGTTTTGAGCATTCCCTC
Organism: Schistocerca serialis cubense; assembly: GCF_023864345.2. Taxonomy (NCBI): domain Eukaryota; kingdom Metazoa; phylum Arthropoda; class Insecta; order Orthoptera; family Acrididae; genus Schistocerca; species Schistocerca serialis. The sequence goes on along the minus strand of NC_064643.1, from coordinate 34,154,798 downwards.
CGAGACCAGCATCAGTTTCCGATACACCACTGTATGTCCAATGTATTCCGTGGACCTTCACATTGACGATGAAACACAGAAATCGCATCGGAATTAAATACAAAAGGCACAATGCCGCCTTAAGTACAAGAATAGAGACTCTTCTTACAGTCGGTGCTTTGAGCATTCCCTGTGAGACCAGTATTAGTTTCCGATTCACCACTGCAGGTTCAATGTATACCTTGGACCTTCACATTGACGATTACACAGAAATCGCATCGTAATTAAATACAACGGGCACAATGCCGCCTTGAGTACAAGAATAGACCCTCTTCTTACAGTCGGTGTTTTGAGCATTCCCTGTGAGACCAGTATTAGTTTCCGATACACCACTGCAGGTTCAATGTATTCCTTGGACCTTCACATTGACGATGAAAAACAGAAATCGCATCGGAATTAAATACAAAAGGCACAATGCCGCCTTAAGTACAAGAATACGGACTCTACTTACAGTCGGTGCTTTGAGCATTCCCTGTGAGACCAGTATTAGTTTCCGATTCACCACTGCAGGTTCAATGTATACCTAGGACCTTCACATTGACGATAATACACAGAAATCGCATCGGAATTAAATACAACGGGCACAATGCCGCCTTAAGAACAAGAATAGACACTCTTCTTACAGTCGGTACTTTGAGCATTCCCTGTGAGACCAGTATTAGTTTCCGATACACCACTGCAGGTCCAATGTATTCCTTGGACCTTCACATTGACGATGAAACACAGAAATCGCATCGGAATTAAATACAAAAGGCACAATGTCACCTTAAGTACAAGAATACAGACTCCACTTACAGTCGGTGCTCTGAGCATTCCCTGTGAGACCAGTATTAATATCCGATACACCACTGCAGGTTCAATGTATTCCTTGGACATACACATTGACGATGAAACACTGTAATTACATCGGAATTAAATACAAAAGGAACAATGTCGCCTTAAGTACAAGAATAGAGACTCTTCTTACTGTGGGTGTTTTGAGCATTCCCTCTGATACCAGTATTAGTTTCCGATACACCACTGCAGGTCCAATGTATTCCTTGGACCTTCACATTGACGATGAAACACAGAAATCACATCGGAATTAAATACAAAAGGCACAATGAAGCCCTAAGTACAACAATAGAGACTCTTCTTACAGTCGGTGCTTTGAGCATTCCCTGAGAGACCAGTATTAATATCCGATACACCACTGCAGGTTCAATGTATTCCTTAGACTTTCACATTGACGATGAAACCCAGAAATCGGATCGGAATTAAATACCAAAGGCACAATGCCGCCATAAGTATATGAATAGAGACTATTCTCACAGCCGGTGCGTCGAGTATTCCCTGTGAGACCAGTATTAGTTTCCGATACACCACTGCAGGTTCAATGTATTCCTTGAACATACACATTGACGATGAAACACTGAAATTATATCGGAATTAAATACAAAGGGCACAATAACGCCTTAAGTGCAAGAAGAGTGAGACTTCTTAGAGTCTGTGCTTTGATCCTAACCTGTGACACCAGTATTAGTTTCCAATACAACACTGCAGATTCAATGTATTCCTTGGACCTTCACATTGACGATGAAACACAGAAATCGCATCGGAATAAAATACAAAGGGCAGAATGCCGCCATAAGTACAAGAATAGTGACTCTTCTTACAGTCGGTGGATTGAGCAGTCTCTGTGAGGCCTGTATTAGTTTCCGATACACCACTGCTGGTTCAATGTACTCCTTGGACCTTCACATTGACGATGAAACACAGAAATCGCATCGGAATTAAATACAAAAGGCACAATGCCGCCTTAAGTACAAGAATAGAGACTCTTCTTAGAGTCGGTGCTTTGAGCATTCCCTGTGAGACCAGTATTAATATCCGATACACCACTGCAGGTTCAATGTATTCCTTGGACATACACATTGACGATGAAACACTGAAATTACATCGGAATTAAATACAAAAGGAACAATGTCGCCATAAGTACAAGAATAGAGACTCTCCTTACTGTCGGTGTTTTGAGCATTCCCTCTGATACCAGTATTAGTTTCCGATACACCACTGCAGGTCCAATGTATTCCTTGGACCTTCACATTGACGATGAAACACAGATATCGCATCATATTTAAATACAAAAGGCACAATGAAGCCCTAAGTACAACAATAGAGACTCTTCTTACAGTCGGTGCTTTGAGCATTCCCTGAGAGACCAGTATTAATATCCGATACACCACTGCAGGTTCAATGTTTTCCATAGACATTCACATTGACGATGAAACACAGAAATCGCATCGGAATAAAATGCAAATGGCAGAATGCCGCCATAAGTACAAGAATAGTGACTCTTCTTACAGTCGGTGGATTGAGCAGTCCCTGTGAGGCCTGTATTAGTTTCTGATACACCACTGCTGGTTCAATGTACTCCTTGGACGTTCACATTGACGATGAAACACAGAAATCGCATCGGAATTAAATACAAAAGGCACAATTCCGCATTAACTACAAGAATAGAGACTCTTCTTACAGTCGGTGCTCTGAGCATTCCCTGTGAGACCAGTATTAGTTTCCGATTCACCACTGCAGGTTCAATGTATACCTTGGACCTTCACATTGACGATTATACACAGAAATCGCATCGGAATTAAATACAAAAGGCACAATGCCGCCTTAAGTACAAGAACAGATACTCTTCTTACTGTCGGTGCTTTAAGCATTCCCTGTGAGACCAGTATTAGTTTCCGATACACCACTGCAGGTTCAGTGTATCCCTCGGTCTTTCACATCGACGATGAAACACATAAATGGCATCGGAATTAAATACAAAGGGCACAATGCCGCCTTAAGTACAAGAATAGACACTCTTCTTACAGTCGGTGCTTTGAGCATTCCTGTGAGACCAGTATTAGATTCCGATACACCACTGCAGGTTCAATGTATTCCTGGGACCTTCACATTGACGATGTAAGACAAAAAATCGCATCGGAATTAAATACAAAAGGCCCAATGCCGCCTTAATTACAAGAATAGAGACTCTTCTTACAGTCGGTGCTTTGAGCATTCCCTGTGAGACCAGTATTAGTGTCCGATACACCACTGCAGATTCAATGTATTCTTTGGACATACACTTTGACGATGAAACACTGAAATTACATCGGAATTAAATACAAAAGGAACAATGCGGCCTTAAGTACAAGAATAGAGACTCTTCTTACTGTCGGTTCTCTGAGCATTCCCAGTGAGACCAGTATTATTTTCCGATACACCACTGCAGGTTCAATGTATTCCTTGGAAATACGCATTGTCGATGAAACACTGAAATTACATCGGAATTAAATACAAAGGGCACAATGCCGCATTAAGTACAAGAATAGACACTCTTCTTACAGTCGGTGCTTTGAGCATTCCCTGTGAGACCAGTATTGGTTTCCGATACACCACTGCACGATCAATGTATTCCTTGGACCTTCTCATTGACGATGAAAAACAGAAATCGCATCGGAATTAAATACAAAGGGCACAATGCCGCCTTAAGTACAAGAATACGGACTCTAGTTACAGTCGGTGCTTTGAGCATTCCCTGTGAGACCAGTATTAGTTTCCGATACACCACTGCAGGTTCAATGTATTCCTTGGACCTTCACATTGACGATGAAACACAGAAATCGCATCGGAATAAAATACAAAAAGGCACAATGCCGCCTTAAGTACAAGAATAGAGACTCTTCTTACAGTCCGTGCTTTGAGCATTCCCTGTGAGACCAGTATTAGTATCCGGTACACCACTTCAGGTTTAATGTATTCCTTGGACATACACATAGACGATGAAACACAGAAATGGCATCGGAATTAAATACAATGGGCACAATGCCGCCTTACGTACAGGAATAGACACTCTTCTTACAGTCGGTGCTTTGAGCATTCCCTGTGAGACCAGTATTAGTTTCCGATACACCACTGCAGTTTCAATGTATTCCTTGGACCTTCACATTGACGATGAAACACAGAAATCGCATCGGAATTTAATACAAAAGGCACAATGCCGCCTTAAGTACAAGAATACAGACTCTACTTACAGTCGGTGCTTTGAGCATTCCCTGTGAGACCAGTATTAGTTTCCGATACACCACTGCAGGTTCAATGTATTCCTTGGACTTCACATTGACGATGAAACACAGAAATCGCATCGGAATTAAATACAAAAGGCACAATGCCGCCTTAAGTACAAGAATAGAGACTCTTCTTACTGTCGGTTTTCTGAGCATTCCCAGTGAGACCAGTATTATTTTCCGATACACCACTGCAGGTTCAATGTATTCCTTGGAAATACGCATTGTCGATGAAACACTGAAATTACATCGGAATTAAATACAAAGGGCACAATGCCGCATTAAGTACAAGAATAGACACTCTTCTTACAGTCGGTGCTTTGAGCATTCCCTGTGAGACCAGTATTGGTTTCCGATACACCACTGCACGATCAATGTATTCCTTGGACCTTCTCATTGACGATGAAAAACAGAAATCGCATCGGAATTAAATACAAAAGGCACAATGCCGCCTTAAGTACAAGAATACGGACTCTACTTACAGTCGGTGCTTTGAGCATTCCCTGTGAGACCAGTATTAGTTTCCGATACACCACTGCAGGTTCAATGTATTCCTTGGACCTTCACGTTGACGATGAAACACAGAAATCGCATCGGAATAAAATACAAAAAGGCACAATGCCGCCTTAAGTACAAGAATAGAGACTCTTCTTACAGTCCGTGCTTTGAGCATTCCCTGTGAGACCAGTATTAGTATCCGGTACACCACTTCAGGTTCAATGTATTCCTTGGACATACACATAGACGATGAAACACAGAAATGGCATCGGAATTAAATACAAAGGGCACAATGCCGCCTTACGTACAGGAATAGACACTCTTCTTACAGTCGGTGCTTTGAGCATTCCCTGTGAGACCAGTATTAGTTTCCGATACACCACTGCAGTTTCAATGTATTCCTTGGACCTTCACATTGACGATGAAACACAGAAATCGCATCGGAATTTAATACAAAAGGCACAATGCCGCCTTAAGTACAAGAATACAGACTCTACTTACAGTCGGTGCTTTGAACATTCCCTGTGAGACCAGTATTAGTTTCCGATACACCACTGCAGGTTCAATGTATTCCTTGGACTTCACATTGACGATGAAACACAGAAATCGCATCGGAATTAAATACAAAAGGCACAATGCCGCCTTAAGTACAAGAATAGAGACTCTTCTTACAGTCGGTGCTTTAAGCATTCCCTGTGAGACCAGTATTAGTTTCCGATTTACCACTGCAGGTTCAGTGTATTCCTCGGACTTTCACATCGACGATGAAACACAGAAATGGCATCGGAATTAAATACAAAGGGCACAATGCCGCCTTAAGTACAAGAATAGACACTCTTCTTACAGTCGGTGCTTTGAGCATTCCCTGTGAGACCAGTATTAGATTCCGATACACCACTGCAGGTTCAATGTATTCCTTGGACCTTCACAATGACGATGAAAGACAGAAATCGCATGGGAATAAAATACAAAATGCCCAATGCCGCCTTAAGTACAAGAATAGAGACTCTTCTTACAGTCGGTGTTTGAGCATTCCCTGTGAGACCAGTATTAGTATATGATACACCACTGCAGATTCAATGTATTCCTTGGACATACACTTTGACGATGAAACACTGAAATTACATCGGAATTAAATACAAAAGGAACAATGCCGCCTTAAGTACAAGAATAGAGACTCTTCTTACTGTCGGTACTCTGAGCATTCCCAGTGAGACCAGTATTATTTTCCGATACACCACTGCAGGTTCAATGTATTCCTTGGAAATACGCATTGACGTTGAAACACTGAAATTACATCGGAATTAAATACAAAGGGCACAATGCCGCATTAAGTACAAGAATAGACACTCTTCTTACAGTCGGTGCTTTGAGCATTCCCTGTGAGACCAGTATAGGTTTCCGATACACCACTGCATGTTCGGTGTATTCCTTGGACCTTCACATTGACGATGAAAAACAGAAATCGCATCGGAATTAAATACAAAAGGCACAATGCCGCCTTAAGTACAAGAATACGGACTCTACTTACAGTCGGTGCTTTGAGAATTCCCTGTGAGACCAGTATTAGTTTCCGATACACCACTGCAGGTTCAATGTATTCCTTGGACCTTCACATTGACGATGAAACACAGAAATCGCATCGGAATTAAATACAAAAAGGCACAATGCCGCCTTTAGTACAAGAATAGAGACTCTTCTTACAGTCCGTGCTTTGAGCAATCCCTGTGAGACCAGTATTAGTATCCGGTACACCACTTCAGGTTCAATGTATTCCTTGGACATACACATAGACGATGAAACACAGAAATGGCATCGGAGTTAAATACAAAGGGCACAATGCCGCCTTAAGTACAAGAATGGACACTCTTCTTACAGTCGGTGATTTGAGCATTCCCTGTGAGACCAGTATTAGTTTCCGATACACCACTGCAGGATCAATGTATTCCTTGGACCTTCACATTGACGATGAAACACAGAAATCGCATCGGAATTAAATACAAAAGGCACAATGCCGCCTTAAGTACAAGAATACAGACTCCACTTACAGTCGGTGCTCTGTGCATTCCCTGTGAGACCAGTATTAGTATCCGATACACCACTGCAGGTTCAATGTACTCCTTGGACATACACATTGACGATGAAACACTGTAATTACATCGGAATTATATACAAAAGGAACAATGTCGCCTTAAGTACAAGAATAGAGGCTCTTCTTACAGTCGGTGTTTTGAGCATTCCCTCTGAGACCAGTATTAGTTTCTGATACACCACTGCACGATCAATGTATTCCTTGGACCTTCTCATTGACGATGAAAAACAGAAATCGCATCGGAATTAAATACAAAAGGCACAATGCCGCCTTAAGTACAAGAATACGGACTCTACTTACAGTCGGTGCTTTGAGCATTCCCTGTGAGACCAGTATTAGTTTCCGATACACCACTGCAGGTTCAATGTATTCCTTGGACTTCACATTGACGATGAAACACAGAAATCGCATCGGAATTAAATACAAAAGGCACAATGCCGCCTTAAGTACAAGAATAGAGACTCTTCTTACTGTCGGTTTTCTGAGCATTCCCAGTGAGACCAGTATTTTTTTCCGATACACCACTGCAGGTTCAATGTATTCCTTGGAAATACGCATTGTCGATGAAACACTGAAATTACATCGGAATTAAATACAAAGGGCACAATGCCGCATTAAGTACAAGAATAGACACTCTTCTTACAGTCGGTGCTTTGAGCATTCCCTGTGAGACCAGTAATGGTTTCCGATACACCACTGCACGATCAATGTATTCCTTGGACCTTCTCATTGACGATGAAAAACAGAAATCGCATCGGAATTAAATACAAAAGGCACAATGCCGCCTTAAGTACAAGAATACGGACTCTACTTACAGTCGGTGCTTTGAGCATTCCCTGTGAGACCAGTATTAGTTTCCGATACACCACTGCAGGTTCAATGTATTCCTTGGACCTTCACGTTGACGATGAAACACAGAAATCGCATCGGAATAAAATACAAAAAGGCACAATGCCGCCTTAAGTACATGAATAGAGACTCTTCTTACAGTCCGTGCTTTGAGCATTCCCTGTGAGACCAGTATTAGTATCCGGTACACCACTTCAGGTTCAATGTATTCCTTGGACATACACATAGACGATGAAACACAGAAATAGCATCGGAATTAAATACAAAGGGCACAATGCCGCCTTACGTACAGGAATAGACACTCTTCTTACAGTCGGTGCTTTGAGCATTACCTGTGAGACCAGTATTAGTTTCCGATACACCTCTGCAGTTTCAATGTATTCCTTGGACCTTCACATTGACGATGAAACACAGAAATCGCATCGGAATTTAATACAAAAGGCACAATGCCGCCTTAAGTACAAGAATACAGACTCTACTTACAGTCGGTGCTTTGAGCATTCCCTGTGAGACCAGTATTAGTTTCCGATACACCACTGCAGGTTCAATGTATTCCTTGGACTTCACATTGACGATGAAACACAGAAATCGCATCGGAATTAAATACAAAAGGCACAATGCCGCCTTAAGTACAAGAATAGAGACTCTTCTTACAGTCGGTGCTTTAAGCATTCCCTGTGAGACCAGTATTAGTTTCCGATTTACCACTGCAGGTTCAGTGTATTCCTCGGACTTTCACATCGACGATGAAACAAAGAAATGGCATCGGAATTAAATACAAAGGGCACAATGCCGCCTTAAGTACAAGAATAGACACTCTTCTTACAGTCGGTGCTTTGAGCATTCCCTGTGAGACCAGTATTAGTATCCGATACACCACTGCAGATTCAATGTATTCCTTGGACATACACTTTGACGATGAAACACTGAAATTACATCGGAATTAAATACAAAAGGAACAATGCCGCCTTAAGTACAAGAATAGAGACTCTTCTTACTGCCGGTTCTCTGAGCATTCCCAGTGAGACCAGTATTATTTTCCGATACACCACTGCAGGTTCAATGTATTCCTTGGAAATACGCATTGACGTTGAAACACTGAAATTACATCGGAATTAAATACAAAGGGCACAATGCCGCATTAAGTACAAGAATAGACACTCTTCTTACAGTCGGTGCTTTGAGCATTCCGTGTGAGACCAGTATAGGTTTCCGATACACCACTGCAGGTTCGATGTATTCCTTGGACGTTCACATTGACGATGAAAAACAGAAATCGCATCGGAATTAAATACAAAAGGCACAATGCCGCCTTAAGTACAAGAATACGGACTCTACTTACAGTCGGTGCTTTGAGAATTCCCTGTGAGACCAGTATTAGTTTCCGATACACCACTGCAGGTTCAATGTATTCCTTGGACCTTCACATTGACGATGAAACACAGAAATCGCATCGGAATTAAATACAAAAAGGCACAATGCCGCCTTTAGTACAAGAATAGAGACTCTTCTTACAGTCCGTGCTTTGAGCAATCCCTGTGAGACCAGTATTAGTATCCGGTACACCACTTCAGGTTCAATGTATTCCTTGGACATACACATAGACGATGAAACACAGAAATGGCATCGGAATTAAATACAAAGGGCACAATGCCGCCTTAAGTACAAGAATGGACACTCTTCTTACAGTCGGTGATTTGAGCATTCCCTGTGAGACCAGTATTAGTTTCCGATACACCACTGCAGGATCAATGTATTCCTTGGACCTTCACATTGACGATGAAACACAGAAATCGCATCGGAATTAAATACAAAAGGCACAATGCCGCCTTAAGTACAAGAATACAGACTCCACTTACAGTCGGTGCTCTGTGCATTCCCTGTGAGACCAGTATTAGTAACCGATACACACTGCAGGTTCAATGTACTCCTTGGACATACACATTGACGATGAAACACTGTAATTACATCGGAATTATATACAAAAGGAACAATGTCGCCTTAAGTACAAGAATAGAGGCTCTTCTTACTGTCGGTGTTTTGAGCATTCCCTCTGCGACCAGTATTAGTTTCTGATACACCACTACAGGTCCAATGTATTCCTTCGACCTTCACATTGACGATGAAAAACAGAAATCGCATCGGAATTAAATACCAAAGGCACAATGCAGCCTTAAGTACAAGAGTAGAGACTATTCTCACAGCCGGTGCGTCGAGTATTCCCTTTGAGACCAGTATTTGTTTCCGATACACCACTGCAGGTTCAATGTATTCCTTGGACCTTCACATTGACGATGAAACACAGAGATCGCATCGGAATTAAATACAAATGACAGAATGCCGCCATAAGTACAAGAATAGAGACTCTTCTTACAGTCGGTGCTTTGAGCATTACCTGTGAGACCAGTATTAGTTTCCGATACACCACTGCAGGTTCAGTGTATTCCTCGGACTTTCACATCGACGATGAAACACAGAAATGGCATCGGAATTAAATACAAAGCCACAATGCCGTCTTAGGTACAAGAATAGACACTCTTCTTACAGTCGGTGCTTTGAGCACTCCCTGTGAGACCAGTATTAGATTCCGATACACCACTGCAGGTTCAATGTATTCCTTGGACCTTCACATTGACGATGAAAAACAGAAATCGCATCGGAATTAAATACAAAAGGCACAATGCCGCCTTAAGTACAAGAATACGGACTCTACTTACAGTCGGTGCTTTGAGAATTCCCTGTGAGACCAGTATTAGTTTCTGATACACCACTGCAGGTTCAATGTATTCCTTGGACCCTCACATTGACGATGAAACACAGAAATCGCATCGGTATTAAATACAAAAAGGCACAATGGCGTCTTAAGTACAAGAATAGAGACTCTTCTTACAGTCGGTGCTTTGAGCATTCCCTGTGAGACCAGTATTAGTATACGGTACACCACTTCAGGTTCAATGTATTCCTTGGACATACACATAGACGATGAAACACAGAAATGGCATCGGAATTAAATACAAAGGGCACAATGCCGCCTTAAGTAGAAGAATAGACACTCTTCTTACAGTCGGTGCTTTGAGCATTCCCTCTGAGACCAGTATTAGTTTCCGATACACCACTGCAGGTCCAATGTATTCCTTGGACCTTCACATTGACGATGAAACACAGAAATCGCATCGGAATTAAATACAAAAGGCACAATGCCGCCTTAAGTACAAGAATAGAGACTCTTCTTACAGTCGGTGCTTTGACCATTCCCTGTGAGACCAGTATTAGTTTCCGATTCACCACTGCAGGTTCAATGTATACCTTGGACCTTCACATTGACGATAAAACACAGAAATCGCATCAGAATTAAATACAACGGGGCACAATGCCGCCTTAAGTACAAGAATAGACACTCTTCTTACAGTCGGTGCTTTGAGCATTCCCTGTGAGACCAGTATTAGTTTCCGATACACCACTGCAGGTCAATGTATTCCTTGGACATTCACATTGACGATTATACACAGAAATCGCATCGGAATTAAATACAAAAGGCAAAATGCCGCCTTAAGTACAAGAATCGAGACTCTTCTTACAGTCGGTGCTTCGAGCATTCCCTGTGAGACCAGTATTAGTATCCGATACACCACTGCAGATTCAATGTATTCCTTGGACATACACTTTGACGATGAAACACTGAAATTACATCGGAATTAAATACAAAAGGAACAATGCCGCCTTAAGTACAAGAATAGAGACTCTTCTTACTGTCGGTTATCTGAGCATTCCCAGTGAGACCAGTATTATTTTCCGATACACCACTGCAGGTTCAATGTATTCCTTGAACATACACATTGACGATGAATCACTGAAATTACATCGGAATTAAATACAAAGGGCACAATAACGCCTTAAGTGCAAGAAGAGTGAGACTTCTTAGAGTCTGTGCCTTGATCCTATCCTGTGACACCAGTATGAGTTTCCGATAAACACTGCAGTTTCAATGTATTCCTTGGACCTTCACATTGACGATTAAACACAGAAATCGCATCGGAAATAAATACAAAGTTCAGAATGCCGCCATATGTACAAGAATAGAGACTCTTCTTACAGTCGGTGGTTTGAGCAGTACCTGTGAGACCTGTATTAGTTTCCGATACACCACTGCTGGTTCGATGTACTCCTTGTTCCTTCACATTGACGATGAAACACAGAAATCGCATCGGAATTAAATAACAAAGGCACAATGCCGCCTTAACTACAAGAATAGAGACTCTTCTTACAGTCGGTGCTTTGAGCATTCCCTGTGAGACCAGTATTAGTTTCCGATTCACCACTGCAGGTTCAATGTATACCTTGGACCTTCACATTGACGATTATACACTGAAATCGCATCGGAATTAAATACAAAAGGCACAATGCCGCCTTAAGTACAAGAATACAGACTCTTCTTACAGTCGGTGCTTTGATCATTCCCTGTGAGACCAGTATTAGTTTCCGATACACCACTGCAGGTTCAGTGTATTCCTCGGACTTTCACATCGACGATGAAACACAGAAATCGCATCGGAATTAAATACAAAGGCCACAATGCCGCCTTAGGTACAAGAATAGACACTCTTCTAACAGTCGGTGCTTTGAGCATTCCCTGTGAGACCAGTATTAGATTCCGATAAACCACTGCAGGTTCAATGTATTCCTTGGACCTTCACATTGACGATGAAAGACAGAAATCGCATCGGAATTAAATACAAAAGGCAAAATGCCGCCTTAAGTACAAGAATAGAGACTCTTCTTACAGTCGGTGCTTCGAGCATTCCCTGTGAGACCAGTATTAGTATCCGATACACCACTGCAGATTCAATGTATTCCTAGGACATACACTTTGACGATGAAACAATGAAATTACATCGGAATTAAATACAAAAGGAACAATGCCGCCTTAAGTACAAGAATAGAGACTCTTCTTACTGTCGGTTCTCTGAGCATTCCCAGTGAGACCAGTATTATTTTCCGATACACCACTGCAGGTTCAATGTATTCCTTGGAAATATGCATTGACGATGAAACACTGAAATTACATCGGAATTAAATACAAAGGGCACAATGCCGCATTAAGTACAAGAATAGACAATCTTCTCACAGTCGGTGCTTTGAGCATTCCCTGTGAGACCAGTATTAGTGTCTGATACACCACTGCAAGTTCAATGTATTCCTTGGACCTTCACATTGACGATGAAACACAGAAATCGCATCGGAATTAAATACAAAAGGAACAATGTCGCCTTAAGGACGAGAATAAAGACTCTTCTTACTGTCGGTGTTTTGAGCATTCCCTCTGACACCAGTATTAGTTTCCGATACACCACTGCAGGTCCAATGTATTCATAGGACCTTCACATTGACGATGAAACACAGAAATCGCATCGGAATTAAATACAAAAAGCACAATGAAGCCCTAAGTACAACAATAGAGACTCTTCTTACAGTCGGTGCTTTGAGCATTCCCTGAGAGACCAGTATTAATTTCCGATACACCACTGCAGGTTCAATGTATTCCTTAGACATTCAAAATGACGATGGAACACAGAAAACGCATCGGAATTATATACCAAATGCACAATGCCGCCATAAGTACAAGAATAGATACTATTCTCACAGCCGGTGCGTCGAGTATTCCCTGTGAGACCAGTATTAGTTTCCGATACACCACTGCAGGTTCAATGTATTCCTTGAACATACACATTGACGATGAATCACTGAAATTACATCGGAATTAAATACAAAGGGCACAATAACGCCTTAAGTGCAAGAAGAGTGAGACTTCTTAGAGTCTGTGCGTTGATCCTATCCTGTGACACCAGTATTAGTTTCCGATAAACACTGCAGTTTCAATGTATTCCTTGGACCTTCACATTGACGATTAAACGCAGAAATCGCATCGGAAATAAATACAAAGGGCAGAATGCCGCCATATGTACAAGAATAGAGACTCTTCTTACAGTCGGTGGTTTGAGCAGTACCTGTGAGACCAGTATTAGTTTCCGATACACCACTGCAGGTTCAATGTATACCTTGGACCTTCACATTGACGATTATACACTGAAATCGCATCGGAATTAAATACACAAGGCACAATGTCGCCTTAAGTACAAGAATAGAGACTCTTCTTACAGTCGGTGCTTTGAGCATTCCCTGTGAGACAAGTATTAGTTTCCGATACACCAATGCAGGTTCAGTGTATTCCTTGGACTTTCACATCGACGATGAAACACAGAAATGGCATCGGAATTAAATACAAAGGGCACAATGCCGCCTTAAGTACAAGAATAGACACTCATCTTACAGTCGGTGCTTTGAGCATTCCCTGTGAGACCAGTATTAGTTTCCGATACACCACTGCAGGTTCAATGTATTCCTTGGACCTTCACATTGACGATGAAACACAGAAATCGCATCGGAATTAAATACAAAAGGCACAATGCCGCCTTAGGTACAAGAATACAGACTCTACATACAGTCGGTGCTTTAAGCATTCCCTGAGAGACAGGAATTAGGTTCCGATACACCACTGCAGGTTCAATGTATTCCTTGGACCCTCACATTGACGATGAAACACAGAAATCGCATTGGAATTAAATACAAAAGTCACAAGGCCGCCTTAAGTACAAGAATAGAGACTCTTCTTACAGTCTGTGCTTTGAGCATTCCCTGTGAGACCAGTATTAGTATCCGATACACCACTGCAGATTCAATGTATTCCTTGGACATACACATTGACGATGAAACACTGAAATTACATCGGAATTAAATACAAAAGGAACAATGCCGCCTTAAGTACAAGAATAGAGACTCTTGTCACTGTCGGTGCTTTGAGCATTCCCTCTGAGACCAGTATTAGTTTCCGATACACCACTGCAGGATCAATGTATTCCTTGGACCTTCACATTGACGATGAAACACAGAAATCGCATCGGAATTAAATACAAAAGGCACAATGCCGCCTTAAGTACAAGAATACAGACTCCACTTACAGTCGGTGCTCTGTGCATTCCCTGTGAGACCAGTATTAGTATCCGATACACCACTGCAGGTTCAATGTACTCCTTGGACATACACATTGACGATGAAACACTGTAATTACATCGGAATTATATACAAAAGGAACAATGTCGCCTTAAGTACAAGAACAGAGGCTCTTCTTACTGTCGGTGTTTTGAGCATTCCCTCTGAGACCAGTATTAGTTTCTGATACACCACTGCAGGTCCAATGTATTCCTTCGACCTTCACATTGACGATGAAAAACAGAAATCGCATCGGTATTAAATACCAAAGGCACAATGCCGCCTTAAGTACAAGAGTAGAGACTATTCTCACAGCCGGTGCGTCGAGTATTCCCTTTGAGACCAGTATTAGTTTCCGATACACCACTGCAGGTTCAATGTATTCCTTGGACCTTCACATTGACGATGAAACACAGAGATCGCATCGGAATTAAATACAAATGGCAGAATGCCGCCATAAGTACAAGAATAGAGACTCTTTTTACAGTCGGTGCTTTGAGCATTACCTGTGAGACCAGTATTAGTTTATGTTACACCACTGCAGGTTCAGTGTATTCCTCGGACTTTCACATCGACGATGAAACACAGAAAAGGCATCGGAATTAAATACAAAGGCACAATGCCGTCTTAGTTACAAGAATAGACACTCTTCTTACAGTCGGTGCTTTGAGCACTCCCTGTGAGACCAGTATTAGATTCCGATACACCACTGCAGGTTCAATGTATTCCTTGGACCTTCACATTGACGATGAAAGACAGAAATCGCATCGGAATTAAATACAACAGGCCCAATGCCGCCTTAAGTACAGGAATAGAGACTCTTCTTACAGTCGGTGCTTTGAGCATTCCCTGTGAGACCAATATTGGTTTCCGATACACCACTGCGGGTTCAATGTATTCCTTGGACCCTCACATTGACGATGAAACACAGAAATCGCATCGGTATTAAATACAAAAAGGCACAATGCCGCCTTAAGTACAAGAATAGAGACTCTTCTTACAGTCGGTGCATTCAGCATTCCCTGTGAGACCAGTATTAGTATACGGTACACCACTTCAGGTTCAATGTATTCCTTGGACATACACATAGACGATGAAACACAGAAATGGCATCGGAATTAAATACAAAGGGCACAATGCCGCCTTAAGTAGAAGAATAGACACTCTTCTTACAGTCGGTGCTTTGAGCATTCCCTCTGAGACCAGTATTAGTTTCCGATACACCACTGCAGGTCCAATGTATTCCTTGGACCTTCACATTGACGATGAAACACAGAAATCGCATCGGAATTAAATACAAAAGGCACAATGCCGCCTTAAGTACAAGAATAGAGACTCTTCTTACAGTCGGTGCTTTGACCATTCCCTGTGAGACCAGTATTAGTTTCCGATTCACCACTGCAGGTTCAATGTATACCTTGGACCTTCACATTGACGATAAAACACAGAAATCGCATCAGAATTAAATACAACGGGGCACAATGCCGCCTTAAGTACAAGAATAGACACTCTTCTTACAGTCGGTGCTTTGAGCATTCCCTGTGAGACCAGTATTAGTTTCCGATACACCACTGCAGGTCAATGTATTCCTTGGACATTCACATTGACGATTATACACAGAAATCGCATCGGAATTAAATACAAAAGGCAAAATGCCGCCTTAAGTACAAGAATAGAGACTCTTCTTACAGTCGGTGCTTCGAGCATTCCCTGTGAGACCAGTATTAGTATCCGATACTCCACTGCAGATTCAATGTATTCCTTGGACATACACTTTGACGATGAAACACTGAAATTACATCGGAATTAAATACAAAAGGAACAATGCCGCCTTAAGTACAAGAATAGAGACTCTTCTTACTGTCGGTTATCTGAGCATTCCCAGTGAGTCAAGTATTATTTTCCGATACACCACTGCAGGTTCAATGTATTCCTTGAACATACACATTGACGATGAATCACTGAAATTACATCGGAATTAAATACAAAGGGCACAATAACGCCTTAAGTGCAAGAAGAGTGAGACTTCTTAGAGTCTGTGCTTTGATCCTATCCTGTGACACCAGTATGAGTTTCCGATAAACACTGCAGTTTCAATGTATTCCTTGGACCTTCACATTGACGATTAAACACAGAAATCGCATCGGAAATAAATACAAAGTTCAGAATGCCGCCATATGTACAAGAATAGAGACTCTTCTTACAGTCGGTGGTTTGAGCAGTACCTGTGAGACCTGTATTAGTTTCCGATACACCACTGCTGGTTCGATGTACTCCTTGTTCCTTCACATTGACGATGAAACACAGAAATCGCATCGGAATTAAATAACAAAGGCACAATGCCGCCTTAACTACAAGAATAGAGACTCTTCTTACAGTCGGTGCTTTGAGCATTCCCTGTGAGACCAGTATTAGTTTCCGATTCACCACTGCAGGTTCAATGTATACCTTGGACCTTCACATTGACGATTATACACTGAAATCGCATCGGAATTAAATACAAAAGGCACAATGCCGCCTTAAGTACAAGAATAGAGGCTCTTCTTACAGTCGGTTCTTTTGAGCATTCCCTGTGAGACCAGTATTAGTTTCCGATACACCACTGCAGGTTCAATGTATTCCTTGGACCTTCATATTGACGATGAAACACAGAAATCGCATCGGAATTAAATACAAACGGCACAATGCCGCCTTAAGTACAAGAATACAGACTCTACTTACAGTCGGTGCTTTGAGCATTCCCTGTGAGACCAGTATTAGGTTCCGATACACCACTGCAGGTTCAATGTATTCCTTGGACCTTCACATTGACGATGAAAGACAGAAATCGCATCGGAATTAAATACAAAAGGCCCAATGCCGCCTTAAGTACAAGAATAGAGACTCTTCTTACAGTCGGTGCTTTGAGCATTCCCTGTGAGACCAGTATTAGTTTCCGATACACCACTGCAGGTCAATGTATTCCTTGGACCTTCACATTGACGATTATACACAGAAATCGCATCGGAATTAAATACAAAAGGCAAAATGCCGCCTTAAGTACAAGAATAGAGACTCTTCTTACAGTCGGTGCTTCGAGCATTCCCTGTGAGACCAGTATTAGTATCCGATACACCACTGCAGATTCAATGCATTCCTAGGACATACACTTTGACGATGAAACAATGAAATTACATCGGAATTAAATACAAAAGGAACAATGCCGCCTTAAGTACAAGAATAGAGACTCTTCTTACTGTCGGTTCTCTGAGCATTCCCAGTGAGACCAGTATTATTTTCCGATACACCACTGCAGGTTCAATGTATTCCTTGGAAATACGCATTGACGATGAAACACTGAAATTACATCGGAATTAAATACAAAGGGCACAATGCCTCATTAAGTACAAGAATAGACACTCTTCTCACAGTCGGTGCTTTGAGCATTCCCTGTGAGACCAGTATTAGTGTCTGATACATCACTGCAAGTTCAATGTATTCCTTGGACCTTCACATTGACGATGAAACACAGAAATCGCATCGGAATTAAATACAAAAGGAACAATGTCGCCTTAAGGACGAGAATAGAGCCTCTTCTTACTGTCGGTGTTTTGAGCATTCCCTCGGACACCAGTATTAGTTTCCGATACACCACTGCAGGTCCAATGTATTCATAGGACCTTCACATTGACGATGAAACACAGAAATCGCATCGGAATTAAATACAAAAAGCACAATGAAGCCCTAAGTACAACAATAGAGACTCTTCTTACAGTCGGTGCTTTGAGCATTCCCTGAGAGACCAGTATTAATTTCCGATACACCACTGCAGGTTCAATGTATTCCTTAGACATTCAGAATGACGATGAAACACAGAAAACGCATCGGAATTATATACCAAATGCACAATGCCGCCATAAGTACAAGAATAGATACTATTCTCACAGCCGGTGCGACGAGTATTCCCTGTGAGACCAGTATTAGTTTCCGATACACCACTGCAGGTTCAATGTATTCCTTGAACATACACATTGACGATGAATCACTGAAATTACATCGGAATTAAATACAAAGGGCACAATAACGCCTTAAGTGCAAGAAGAGTGAGACTTCTTAGAGTCTGTGCTTTGATCCTATCCTGTGACACCAGTATTAGTTTCCGATAAACACTGCAGTTTCAATGTATTCCTTGGACCTTCACATTGACGATTAAACGCAGAAATCGCATCGGAAATAAATACAAAGGGCAGAATGCCGCCATATGTACAAGAATAGAGACTCTTCTTACAGTCGGTGGTTTGAGCAGTACCTGTGAGACCAGTATTAGTTTCCGATACACCACTGCAGGTTCAATGTATACCTTGGACCTTCACATTGACGATTATACACTGAAATCGCATCGGAATTAAATACACAAGGCACAATGTCGCCTTAAGTACAAGAATAGAGACTCTTCTTACAGTCGGTGCTTTGAGCATTCCCTGTGAGACAAGTATTAGTTTCCGATACACCACTGCAGGTTCAGTGTATTCCTTGGACTTTCACATCGACGATGAAACACAGAAATGGCATCGGAATTAAATACAAAGGGCACAATGCCGCCTTAAGTACAAGAATAGACACTCATCTTACAGTCGGTGCTTTGAGCATTCCCTGTGAGACCAGTATTAGTTTCCGATACACCACTGCAGGTTCAATGTATTTCTTGGACCTTCACATTGACGATGAAAGACAGAAATCGCATCGGAATTAAATACAAAAGGCCCAATGCCGCCTTAAGTACAAGAATAGAGACTCTTCTTACAGTCGGTTCTTTTGAGCATTCCCTGTGAGACCAGTATTAGTTTCCGATACACCACTGCAGGTTCAATGTATTCCTTGGACCTTCACATTGACGATGAAACACAGAAATCGCATCGGAATTAAATACAAAAGGCACAATGCCGCCTTAAGTACAAGAATACAGACTCTACATACAGTCGGTGTTTTAAGCATTCCCTGAGAGACCAGTATTAGGTTCCGATACACCACTGCAGGTTCAATGTATTCCTTGGACCTTCACATTGACGATGAAACACAGAAATCGCATTGGAATTAAATACAAAAGTCACAAGACCGCCTTAAGTACAAGAATAGAGACTCTTCTTACAGTCTGTGCTTTGAGCATTCCCTGTGAGACCAGTATTAGTATCCGATACACCACTGCAGATTCAATGTATTCCTTGGACATACACATTGACGATGAAACACTGAAATTACATCGGAATTAAATACAAAAGGAACAATGCCGCCTTAAGTACAAGAATAGAGACTCTTGTCACTGTCGGTGCTTTGAGCATTCCCTCTGAAACCAGTATTAGTTTCCGATACACCACTGCAGGTTCAATGTATTCCTTGGAAATACGCATTGACGGTGAAACACTGAAATTACATCGGAAGTAAATACAAAGGGCACAATTCCGCCTTATGTACAAGAATAGACACTCTTCTTACAGTCGGTGCTTTGAGCAATACCTGTGAGACCAGTATTGGTTTCCGATACAACACTGCAGGTTCAATGTATTCCTTGGACCTTCACATTGACGATGAAAAACAGAAATCGCATCCAATTAAATACGAAAGGCACAACGCCGCCTTAACTGCAAGAATACAGACTCTACTTACAGTCGGTGCTTTGAGCATTCCCTGTGAGCCAGTATTAGTTTCCAATACACCACTGCAGGTTCAATGTATTCCTTGGACCTTCAAATTGACGATGAAACACGTAAATCGCATCGGAATTAAATACAAAAATGCACAATGGCGCCTTAAGTACAAGAATAGAGACTCTTCTTACAGTCGGTGCTTTGAGCATTCCCTGTGAGGCCAGTATTAGTATCCGGTACACCACTGCAGGTTCAATGTATTTCTTGGACTTCACATTGACGATGAAACACATTAATCGCATCGGAATTAAATACAAAAGGCACAATGCCGCCTTAAGTACAAGAATACAGGCTCTACTTACAGTCAGTGCTCTGAGCATTCCCTGTGAGACCAGTATTAGTTTCCGATACACCACTGCAGGTTCAATGTATTCCTTGGACCTTCACATTGACGATGAAACACAGAAATCGCATCGGAATTAAATTACAAAAAGGCACAATGCCGCCTTAAGTACAAGAATACAGACTCTACTTACAGTCGGTGCTTTGAGCATTCCCTGTGAGACCAGTATTAGTATCCGATACACCACTGCAGGTTCAATGTATTCCTTGGACATACACATTGACGATGACACACTGAAATTACATCGGAATTAAATACAAAAGGAACAATGTCACCTTAAGTACAAGAATAGAGACTCTTCTTACTGTCGGTGTTTTGAGCATTCAGTCTGAGACCAGTATTAGTTTCCGATACACCACTGCAGGTTCAATGTATTCTTTGGACCTTCACATTGACGATGAAACACACAAATCGCATCGGAATTAAATACAAAGGGCAGAATGCCGCCATAAGTACATGAATAGAGACTCTTCTTACAGTAGGTGCTTTGAGCATTCCCTGTGAGACCAGTATTAGTTTCCGATACACCACTGCAGGTTCAGTGTATTCCTTGGACTTTCACATCGACGATGAAGCACAGAAATGGCATCGGAATTAAATACAAAGGGCACAATGCCGCCTTAAGTACAAGAATAGAGACTCTTCTTACAGTCGGTGGTTTGAGCAGTCCCTGTGAGACCTGTATTAGTTTCCGATACACCACTGCTGGTTCAATGTACTCCTTGGACCTTCACATTGACGATGAAACACAGAACTCGCATCGGAATTAAATACAAAAGGCACAATGCCGCCTTAACTACAAGAATAGAGACTCTTCTTACAGTCGGTGCTTTGAGCATTCCTTGTGAGACCAGTATTAGTTTCCGATTCACCACTGCAGGTTCAATGTATACCTTGGATCTTCACATTGACGATTATACATAGAAATCGCATCGGAATTAAATACAAAAGGCACAATGCCGCCTTAAGTACAAGAATAGAGACTCTTCTTACAGTAGGTGCTTTGAGCATTCCCTGTGAGACCAGTATTAGTTTCCGATACACCACTGCAGGTTCAGTGTATTCATTGGACTTTCACATCGACGATGAAGCACAGAAATGGCATCGGAATTAAATACAAAGGGCACAGTGCCGCCTTAAATACAAGAATAGACACTCTTCTTACAGTCGGTGCTTTGAGCACTCCCTGTGAGACCAGTATTAGTTTCCGATACACCACTGCAGGTTCAATGAATTTCTTGGACCTTCACATTGACGATGAAAGACAGAAATCGCATCGGAATTAAATACAAAAGGCCCAATGCCGCCTTAAGTACAAGAATTGAGACTCTTCTTGCAGTCGGTGCTTTGAGCATTCCCTGTGAGACCAGTATTAGTTTCCGATACACCACTGCAGGTTCAATGTATTCCTTGGACCTTCACATTGGCGATTATACACAGAAATAGCATCGGAATTAAATACAAAAGGCCCAATGCCGCCTTAAGTACAAGAATAGAGACTCTTCTTACAGTCGGTGCTTTGAGCATTCCCTGTGAGACCAGTATTAGTATCCGATACACCACTGCAGATTCAATGTATTCCTTGGACATACACATTGACGATGAAACACTGAAATTACATCGGATTTAAATACAAAAGGAACAATGCTGCCTTAAGTACAAGAATAGAGACTCTTCTCACTGTCGGTGCTTTGAGCATTCCCTGTGAGACCAGTATTAGTTTCCGATACACCACTGCAGGTTCAATGTATTCCTTTGAAATTCGCATTGACGATGAAACACTGAAATTACATCGGAATTAAATACAAGGGGGCACAATGCCGCGTTACGTACAAGAATAGACACTCTTCTTACAGTCGGTGCTCTGAGCATTCCCTGTGAGACCAGTATTGGTTTCCGATAGAACACTGCAGGTTCAATGTATTCCTTGGACCTTCACGTTGACGATGAAAAACAGAAATCGCGTCGGAATTAAAAACAAAAGGCACAATGCCGCCTTAAGTACAAGAATACGGACTCTACTTACAGTCGGTGCTTTGAGCATTCCCTGTGAGACCAGTATTAGTTTCCGATACACCACTGCCGTTTCAATGTATTCCTTGGACCTTCAAAGTGACGATGAAACACAGAAATCGCATCGGAATTAATTACAAAACGGCACAATGCCACCTTAAGTACAAGAATAATGTCTATTGTCACAGCCGGTGAGTCGAGTATTCCCTGTGAGACCAGTATTAGTTTCCGATTCACCACTGCAGGTTCAATGTATACCTTGGACCTTCACATTGACGATAAAACACAGAAATCGCATCAGAATTAAATACAACGGGGCACAATGCCGCCTTAAGTACAAGAATAGACACTCTTCTTACAGTCGGTGCTTTGAGCATTCCCTGTGAGACCAGTATTAGTTTCCGATACACCACTGCAGGTCAATGTATTCCTTGGACATTCACATTGACGATTATACACAGAAATCGCATCGGAATTAAATACAAAAGGCAAAATGCCGCCTTAAGTACAAGAATAGAGACTCTTCTTACAGTCGGTGCTTCGAGCATTCCCTGTGAGACCAGTATTAGTATCCGATACACCACTGCAGATTCAATGTATTCCTTGGACATACACTTTGACGATGAAACACTGAAATTACATCGGAATTAAATACAAAAGGAACAATGCCGCCTTAAGTACAAGAATAGAGACTCTTCTTACTGTCGGTTATCTGAGCATTCCCAGTGAGTCCAGTATTATTTTCCGATACACCACTGCAGTTTCAATGTATTCCTTGAACATACACATTGACGATGAATCACTGAAATTACATCGGAATTAAATACAAAGGGCACAATAACGCCTTAAGTGCAAGAAGAGTGAGACTTCTTAGAGTCTGTGCTTTGATCCTATCCTGTGACACCAGTATGAGTTTCCGATAAACACTGCAGTTTCAATGTATTCCTTGGACCTTCACATTGACGATTAAACACAGAAATCGCATCGGAAATAAATACAAAGTTCAGAATGCCGCCATATGTACAAGAATAGAGACTCTTCTTACAGTCGGTGGTTTGAGCAGTACCTGTGAGACCTGTATTAGTTTCCGATACACCACTGCTGGTTCGATGTACTCCTTGTTCCTTCACATTGACGATGAAACACAGAAATGGCATCGGAATTAAATAACAAAGGCACAATGCCGCCTTAACTACAAGAATAGAGACTCTTCTTACAGTCGGTGCTTTGAGCATTCCCTGTGAGACCAGTATTAGTTTCCGATTCACCACTGCAGGTTCAATGTATACCTTGGACCTTCACATTGACGATTATACACTGAAATCGCATCGGAATTAAATACAAAAGGCACAATGCCGCCTTAAGTACAAGAATAGAGACTCTTCTTACAGTCGGTTCTTTTGAGCATTCCCTGTGAGACCAGTATTAGTTTCCGATACACCACTGCAGGTTCAATGTATTCCTTGGACCTTCATATTGACGATGAAACACAGAAATCGCATCGGAATTAAATACAAAAGGCACAATGCCGCCTTAAGTACAAGAATACAGACTCTACTTACAGTCGGTGCTTTGAGCATTCCCCGTGAGACCAGTATTAGGTTCCGATACACCACTGCAGGTTCAATGTATTCCTTGGACCTTCACATTGACGATGAAACACAGAAATCGCATCGGAATTAAATACAAAAGGCACAATGCCGCCTTAAGTACAAGAATACAGACTCTTCTTACAGTCGGTGCTTTGATCATTCCCTGTGAGACCAGTATTAGTTTCCGATACACCACTGCAGGTTCAGTGTATACCTCGGACTTTCACATCGACGATGAAACACAGAAATGGCATCGGAATTAAATACAAAGGCCACAATGCCGCCTTAGGTACAAGAATAGACACTCTTCCAACAGTCGGTGTTTTCAGCATTCCCTGTGAGACCAGTATTAGATTCCGATACACCACTGCAGGTTCAATGTATTCCTTGGACCTTCACATTGACGATGAAAGACAGAAATCGCATCGGAATTAAATACAAAAGGCCCAATGCCGCCTTAAGTACAAGAATAGAGACTCTTCTTACAGTCGGTGCTTTGAGCATTCCCTGTGAGACCAGTATTAGTTTCCGAAACACCACTGCAGGTCAATGTATTCCTTGGACCTTCACATTGACGATTATACACAGAAATCGCATCGGAATTAAATACAAAAGGCAAAATGCCGCCTTAAGTACAAGAATAGAGACTCTTCTTACAGTCGGTGCTTCGAGCATTCCCTGTGAGACCAGTATTAGTATCCGATACACCACTGCAGATTCAATGTATTCCTAGGACATACACTTTGACGATGAAACAATGAAATTACATCGGAATTAAATACAAAAGGAACAATGCCGCCTTAAGTACAAGAATAGAGACTCTTCTTACTGTCGGTTCTCTGAGCATTCCCAGTGAGCCCAGTATTATTTTCCGATACACCACTGCAGGTTCAATGTATTCCTTGGAAATACGCATTGACGATGAAACACTGAAATTACATCGGAATTAAATACAAAGGGCACAATGCCGCATTAAGTACAAGAATAGACCCTCTTCTCACAGTCGGTGCTTTGAGCATTCCCTGTGAGACCAGTATTAGTGTCTGATACACCACTGCAAGTTCAATGTATTCCTTGGACCTTCACATTGACGATGAAACACAGAAATCGCATCGGAATTAAATACAAAAGGAACAATGTCGCCTTAAGGACGAGAATAGAGACTCTTCTTACTGTCGGTGTTTTGAGCATTCCCTCTGACACCAGTATTAGTTTCCGATACACCACTGCAGGTCCAATGTATTCATAGGACCTTCACATTGACGATGAAACACAGAAATCGCATCGGAATTAAATACAAAAAGCACAATGAAGCCCTAAGTACAACAATAGAGACTCTTCTTACAGTCGGTGCTTTGAGCATTCCCTGAGAGACCAGTATTAATTTCCGATACACCACTGCAGGTTCAATGTATTCCTTAGACATTCAGAATGACGATGAAACACAGAAAACGCATCGGAATTATATACCAAATGCACAATGCCGCCATAAGTACAAGAATAGATACTATTCTCACAGCCGGTGCGTCGAGTATTCCCTGTGAGACCAGTATTAGTTTCCGATACACCACTGCAGGTTCAATGTATTCCTTGAACATACACATTGACGATGAATCACTGAAATTACATCGGAATTAAATACAAAGGGCACAATAACGCCTTAAGTGCAAGAAGAGTGAGACTTCTTAGAGTCTGTGCTTTGATCCTATCCTGTGACACCAGTATTAGTTTCCGATAAACACTGCAGTTTCAATGTATTCCTTGGACCTTCACATTGACGATTAAACGCAGAAATCGCATCGGAAATAAATACAAAGGGCAGAATGCCGCCATATGTACAAGAATAGAGACTCTTCTTACAGTCGGTGGTTTGAGCAGTACCTGTGAGACCAGTATTAGTTTCCGATACACCACTGCAGGTTCAATGTATACCTTGGACCTTCACATTGACGATTATACACTGAAATCGCATCGGAATTAAATACATAAGGCACAATGTCGCCTTAAGTACAAGAATAGAGACTCTTCTTACAGTCGGTGCTTTGAGCATTCCCTGTGAGACAAGTATTAGTTTCCGATACACCACTGCAGGTTCAGTGTATTCCTTGGACTTTCACATCGACGATGAAACACAGAAATGGCATCGGAATTAAATCAAAGGGCACAATGCCGCCTTAAGTACAAGAATAGACACTCATCTTACAGTCGGTGCTTTGAGCATTCCCTGTGAGACCAGTATTAGTTTCCGATACACCACTGCAGGTTCAATGTATTTCTTGGACCTTCACATTGACGATGAAAGACAGAAATCGCATCGGAATTAAATACAAAAGGCCCAATGCCGCCTTCAGTACAAGAATAGAGACTCTTCTTACAGTCGGTTCTTTTGAGCATTCCCTGTGAGACCAGTATTAGTTACCGATACACCACTGCAGGTTCAATGTATTCCTTGGACCTACACATTGACGATGAAACACAGAAATCGCATCGGAATTAAATACAAAAGGCAAAATGCCGCCTTAAGTACAAGAATACAGACTCTACATACAGTCGGTGCTTTAAGCATTCCCTGAGAGACCAGTATTAGGTTCCGATACACCACTGCAGGTTCAATGTATTCCTTGGACCTTCACATTGACGATGAAACACAGAAATCGCATTGGAATTAAATACAAAAGTCACAAGGCCGCCTTAAGTACAAGAATAGAGACTCTTCTTACAGTCTGTGCTTTGAGCATTCCCTGTGAGACCAGTATTAGTATCCGATACACCACTGCAGATTCAATGTATTCCTTGGACATACACATTGACGATGAAACACTGAAATTACATCGGAATTAAATACAAAAGGAACAATGCCGCCTTAAGTACAAGAATAGAGACTCTTGTCACTGTCGGTGCTTTGAGCATTCCCTCTGAGACCAGTATTAGTTTCCGATACACCACTGCAGGTTCAATGTATTCCTTGGAAATACGCATTGACGGTGAAACACTGAAATTACATCGGAAGTAAATACAAAGGGCACAATTCCGCCTTATGTACAAGAATAGACACTCTTCTTACAGTCGGTGCTTTGAGCAATACCTGTGAGACCAGTATTGGTTTCCGATACAACACTGCAGGTTCAATGTATTCCTTGGACCTTCACATTGACGATGAAAAACAGAAATCGCATCCAATTCAATACGAAAGGCACAACGCCGCCTTAACTGCAAGAATACAGACTCTACTTACAGTCGGTGCTTTGAGCATTCCCTGTGAGCCAGTATTAGTTTCCAATACACCACTGCAGGTTCAATGTATTCCTTGGACCTTCAAATTGACGATGAAACACGTAAATCGCATCGGAATTAAATACAAAAGTGCACAATGGCGCCATAAGTACAAGAATAGATACTCTTCTTACAGTCGGTGCTTTGAGCATTCCCTGTGAGGCCAGTATTAGTATCCGGTACACCACTGCAGGTTCAATGTATTCCTTGGACCTTCACATTGACGATGAAACACATTAATCGCATCGGAATTAAATACAAAAGGCACAATGCCGCCTTAAGTACAAGAATACAGGCTCTACTTACAGTCAGTGCTCTGAGCATTCCCTGTGAGACCAGTATTAGTTTCCGATACACCACTGCAGGTTCAATGTATTCCTTGGACCTTCACATTGACGATGAAACACAGAAATCGCATCGGAATTAAATTAAAAAAAGGCACAATGCCGCCTTAAGTACAAGAATACAGACTCTACTTACAGTCGGTGCTTTGAGCATTCCCTGTGAGACCAGTATTAGTATCCGATACACCACTGCAGGTTCAATGTATTCCTTGGACATACACATTGACGATGACACACTGAAATTACATCGGAATTAAATACAAAAGGATACAATGTCACCTTAAGTACAAGAATAGAGACTCTTCTTACTGTCGGTGTTTTGAGCATTCAGTCTGAGACCAGTATTAGTTTCCGATACACCACTGCAGGTTCAATGTATTCTTTGGACCTTCACATTTACGATGAAACACACAAATCGCATCGGAATTAAATACAAAGGGCAGAATGCCGCCATAAGTACATGAATAGAGACTCTTCTTACAGTCGGTGCTTTGAGCATTCCTTGTGAGACCAGTATTAGTTTCCGATTCACCACTGCAGGTTCAATGTATACCTTGGATCTTCACATTGACGATTATACATAGAAATCGCATCGGAATTAAATACAAAAGGCACAATGCCGCCTTAAGTACAAGAATAGAGACTCTTCTTACAGTAGGTGCTTTGAGCATTCCCTGTGAGACCAGTATTAGTTTCCGATACACCACTGCAGGTTCAGTGTATTCATTGGACTTTCACATCGACGATGAAGCACAGAAATGGCATCGGAATTAAATACAAAGGGCACAGTGCCGCCTTAAATACAAGAATAGACACTCTTCTTACAGTCGGTGCTTTGAGCACTCCCTGTGAGACCAGTATTAGTTTCCGATACACCACTGCAGGTTCAATGAATTTCTTGGACCTTCACATTGACGATGAAAGACAGAAATCGCATCGGAATTAAATACAAAAGGCCCAATGCCGCCTTAAGTACAAGAATAGAGACTCTTCTTGCAGTCGGTGCTTTGAGCATTCCCTGTGAGACCAGTATTAGTTTCCGATACACCACTGCAGGTTCAATGTATTCCTTGGACCTTCACATTGGCGATTATACACAGAAATAGCATCGGAATTAAATACAAAAGGCACAATGCCGCCTTAAGTACAAGAATAGAGACTCTTCTTACAGTCGGTGCTTTGAGCATTCCCTGTGAGACCAGTATTAGTATCCGATACACCACTGCAGATTCAATGTATTCCTTGGACATACACATTGACGATGAAACACTGAAATTACATCGGATTTAAATACAAAAGGAACAATGCTGCCTTAAGTACAAGAATAGAGACTCTTCTCACTGTCGGTGCTTTGAGCATTCCCTGTGAGACCAGTATTAGTTTCCGATACACCACTGCAGGTTCTATGTATTCCTTTGAAATTCGCATTGACGATGAAACACTGAAATTACATCGGAATTAAATACAAAGGGCACAATGCCGCGTTAAGTACAAGAATAGACACTCTTCTTACAGTCGGTGCTCTGAGCATTCCCTGTGAGACCAGTATTGGTTTCCGATAGAACACTGCAGGTTCAATGTATTCCTTGGACCTTCACGTTGACGATGAAAAACAGAAATCGCGTCGGAATTAAAAACAAAAGGCACAATGCCGCCTTAAGTACAAGAATACGGACTCTACTTACAGTCGGTGCTTTGAGCATTCCCTGTGAGACCAGTATTAGTTTCCGATACACCACTGCCGTTTCAATGTATTCTTTGGACCTTCAAAGTGACGATGAAACACAGAAATCGCATCGGAATTAATTACAAAACGGCACAATGCCGCCTTAAGTACAAGAATAATGTCTATTCTCACAGCCGGTGCGTCGAGTATTCCCTGTGAGACCAGTATTAGTTTCCGATACACCACTGCAGGTTCAATGTATTCCTTGAACATACTCATTGACGATGAAACACTGAAATTACATCGGAATTCAATACAAAGGGCACAATAACGCCTTAAGTTCAAGAAGAGTGAGACTTCTTAGAGACTGTGCTTTGATCCTATCCTGTGACACCAGTATTAGTTTCCGATACAACACTGCAGTTTCAATGTATTCCTTGGGCCTTCACATTGACGATGAAACACAGAAATCCTACCGGAATTAAATACAATGGGCAGAATGCCGCCATAAGTACAAGAATAGAGACTCTTCTTACAGTCGGTGCTTTGAGCATTCCCTGTGAGACCAGTATTAGTTTCCGATAAACCACTGCAGGTTCAATGTATTTCTTGGACCTTCACATTGACGATCAAACACCGAAAACGCATCGGAATTATATACCAAAGGCACAATGCCGCCTTAAGTACAAGAATAGAGACTATTCTCACAGCCGGTGCGTCGAGTATTCACTGTGAGACCAGTATTAGTTTCCGATACACCACTGCAGGTTCAATGTATTCCTTGAACATACACATTGACGATGAAACACTGAAATTACATCGGAATTAAATACAAAGGGCACAATAACGCCTTAAGTGCAAGAAGAGTGATACTTCTTAGAGACTGTGCTTTGATCGTATCCTGTGACACCAGTATTAGTTTCCGATACTACACTGCAGTTTCAATGTATTCCTTGGACCTTCACATTGACGATGAAACACAGAAATCGCATCGGAATTAAATACAAAGGGCAGAATGCCGCCATAAGTACAAGAATAGAGACTCTTCTTACAGTCGTTGCTTTGAGCATTCCCTGTGAGACCAGTTTTAGTTTCCGATACACCACTGCAGGTTCAATGTATTCCTTGGACCTTCACATTGACGATTATACACAGAAATTGCATCGGAATTAAATACAAAAGGCACAATGCCACCTTAAGTACAAGAATAGAGACTCTTCTCACTGTCGGTGCTTTGAGCATTCCCTGTGAGACCAGTATTAGTTTCCGATACTACACTGCAGGTTCAATGTATTCCTTGGAAATACGCATTGACGATGAAACACTGAAATTACATCGGAATTAAATACAAAGGGCACAATGCCGCCTTATGCACAAGAATAGACACTCTTCTTACAGTCGTTGCTTTGAGCATTCCCTGTGAGACCAGTATTAGTTTTCGATACAACACTGCAGGTTCAATGTATTCCTTGGACCTTCACATTGAGGATTAAAAACAGAAATCGCATCGGAATTAAATACAAAAGGTACAATGCCGCCTTAAGTACAAGAATACGGACTCTACTTACAGTCGGTGCTTTGAGCATTCCCTGTGAGACCAGTATTAGTTTCCGATACACCACTGCAGGTTCAATGTATTCCTTGGAAATACGCATTGACGATGAAACACTGAATTTACATCGGAATTAAATACAAAGGGCACAATGCCGCCTTAAGTACAAGAATAGACACTCTTTTTACAGTCGTTGCTTTGAGCATTCCCTGTGAGACCAGTATTGGTTTCCGATACAACACTGCAGGTTCAATGTATTCCTTGGACCTTCACATTGACGATGAAAAACAGAAATCGCATCGGAATTAAATACAAAAGGCACAATGCCGCCCTAAGTACAAGAATACGGACTCTACTTACAGTCGGTGCTTTGAGCATTCCCTGTGAGACCAGTATTAGTTTCCGATACACCACTGCAGTTTCTATGTATTCCTTGGACTTCAAATTGACGATGAAACACAGAAATCGCGTCGGAATTAATTACAAAACGGCACAATGCCGCCTTAAGTACAAGAATAGAGACTCTTCTTACAGTCGGTGCTTTGAGCATTCCCTGTGAGACCAGTATTAGTATCCGGTACACCACTTCAGGCTCAATGTATTCCTTGGACATACACATAGACGATGAAACACGGAAATGGCATCGGAATTAAATACAAAGGGCACAATGCCGCCTTAAGTACAAGAATAGACACTCTTCTTACAGTCGGTGCTATGAGCATTCCCTGTGAGACCAGTATTAGTTTCCGATACACCACTGCAGGTTCAATGTATTCCTTGGACCGTCACATTGACGATGAAACACAGAAATCGCATCGGAATTAAATACAAAAAGGCACGATGCCGCCTTAAGTACAAGAATAGAGACTCTTCTTACTGTCGGTGCTTTGAGCATTCCCTGTGAGTCCAGTATTAGTATCCGATACACCACTGCAGGTTCAATGTATTCCTTGGACATACACATTGACGATGAAAGACTGAAATTACAACGGAATTAAATACAAAAGGAACAATGTCGCCTAAGTACTAGAATAGAGACTCTTCTTACTGTCGGTGTTTCGAGCATTCCCTGTGAGACCAGTATTAGTTTCCGATACACCACTGCAGGTTCAATGTATTCCTTGGACATTCACATTGACGATGAAACACAGAAATCACATCGGAATTAAATACCAAAGGCACAATGCCGCCTTAAGTACAAGAATAATGTCTATTCTCACAGCCGATGCGTCGAGTATTCCCTGTGAGACCAGTATTAGTTTCCGATACACCACTGCAGGTTCAATGTATTCCTTGAACATACTCATTGACGATGTAACACTGAAATTACATCGGAATTCAATACAAAGGGCACAATAACGCTTTAAGTGCAAGAAGAGTGAGACTTCTTAGAGACTGTGCTTTGATCGTATCCTGTGACACCAGTATTAATTTCCGATACAACACTGCCGTTTCAATGTATTCCTTGGACCTTCACATTGACGATGAAACACAGAAATCGCATCGGAATTAAATACAAAGGGCAGAATGCCGCCATAAGTACAAGAATAGAGACTCTTCTTACAATCGGTGGTTTGAGCATTCCCTGTGAGACCAGTATTAGTTTCCGATACACCACTGCAGGTTCAAAGTATTTCTTGCACCTTCACATTGACGATGAAAGACAGAAATCGCATCGGAATCAAATACAAATGGCCCAATGCCGCCTTAAGTACAAGAATAGAGACTCTTCTTACAGTCGGTTCTTTGAGCATTCCCTGTGAGACCAGTATTAGTTTCCGATACACCACTGCAGGTTCAATGTATTCCTTGGAAATACGCATTGACAATGAAACACTGAAATTACATCGGAATTAAATACAAAGGGCACAATGCCGCCATAAGTACAAGAATAGACACTCTTCTTACAGTCGGTGCTTTGAGCATTCCCTGTGAGACCAGTATTAGTTTCCGATACACCACTGCAGGTTCAATGTATTCCTTGGAAATACGCATTGACGATGAAACACTGAAATTACATCGCAATTAAATACAAAGGGCACAATGCCGGCTTAAGTACAAGAATACGGACTCTACTTACAGTCGGTGCTTTGAGCATTCCCTGTGAGACCAGTATTAGTTTCCGATACACCACTGCAGGTTCAATGTATTCCTTGGAAATACGCATTGACGATGAGACACTGAAATTACATCGCAATTAAATACAAAGGGCACAATGCCGCCTTAAGTACAAGAATAGACACCCTTCTTACAGTCGTTGCTTTGAGCATTCCCTGTGAGACCAGTATTGGTATCCGATACAACACTGCAGGTTCAATGTATTCTTTGGACCTTCACATTGACGATGAAAAACAGAAATCGCATCGGAATTATATACAAAAGGCACAATGCCGCCTTGAGTACAAGAATACAGACTCTACTTACAGTCGGTGCTTTGAGCATTCCCTGTGAGACCAGTATTAGTTTCCGATTTACCACTGCAGGTTCAATGTATACCTTGGACCTTCACATTGACGATGAAAAACAGAAATCGCATCGGAATTATATACAAAAGGCACAATGCCGCCTTAAGTACAAGAATACAGACTCTACTTACAGTCGGTGCTTTGAGCATTCCCTGTGAGACCAGTATCAGTTTCCGATACACCACTGCAGTTTCTATGTATTCCTTGGACCTGCAAATTGACGATGAAACACAGAAATAGCATCGGAATTAAATACAGAAAGGAACAATGCCGCCTAAAGTACAAGAATAGAGACTCTTCTTACAGTCGGTGCTTTGAGCATTCCTTGTGAGACCAGTATTAGTTTCCGATACACCACTGCACGTTCAATGTATTCCTTGGACCTTCACATTGACGATGAAACACAGAAATCGCATCGGAATTAAATACAAAAGGCTCAATGCCGCCTTGAGTACAAGAATACAGACTCTACTTACAGTCGGTGCTTTGAGCATTCCCTGTGAGACCAGTATTAGTCTCCGATTTACCACTGCAGGTTCAATGTATACCTTGGACCTTCACATTGACGATGAAACACAGAAATCGCATCGGAATTAAATACAAAAGGCACAATGCCGCCTTAAGTACAAGATTATAAACTCTTCTTACAGTCGGTGCTTTGAGCATTCCCTGTGGGACCAGTATTAGTTTCCGATACACCACTGCAGGTTCATTGTATTCCTTGACTTTCACTACGATGATGAAACACAGAAATGGCATCGGAATTAAATACAAAAGGCACAATGCGGCCTTAAGTACAAGAATAGACACTCTTCTTACAATCGGTGCTTTGAGCATTCCCAGTGAGACCAGTATTAGTTTCTGATACACCACTGCAGGTTCAATGTATTCCTTGGACCTTCACATTGACGATGAGACACAGAAATCGCATCGGAATTAAATACAAAAAGGCACAATGCCGCCTTAAGTACAAGAATAGAGACTCTTCTTACAGTCGGTGCTTTGAGCATTCCCTGTGAGAGCAGTATTAGTATCCGGTACACCACTTCAGCTTCAATGTATTCCTTGAACATACACATAGACGATGAAACACAGAAATGGCATCGGAATTCAAAACAAGGGCACAATGCCGCCTAAGGTACAAGAATAGACACTCTTCTTACAGTCTGTGCTTTGAGCATTCCCTGTGAGACCAGTATTAGTATTCGATACACCACTGCAGATTTAATGTATTCCTTGAAAATACACATTGACGATGAATCACTGAAATTACATCGGAATTAAATACAAAAGGAACAATGCCGCCTTAAGTACAAGAATAGAGACTCTTCTCACTGTCGGTGCTTTGAGCATTCCCTGTGAGACCAGTATTAGTTTCCGATACACCACTGCCGGTTCAATGTATTCCTTGGACCTTCAAATTGACGATGAATCACAGAAATCGCATCGGAATCAAATACAAAAAGGCACAATGCCGCCTTAAGTACAAGAATAGAGACTCTTCTTACAGTCGGTGCTTTGAGCATTCCCTGTGAGAACAGTGTTAGTTTCCGATACACCACTGCAGGTTCAATGTATTCCTTATACCTTCACATTGACGATGAAACACAGAAATCGCATCGGAATTAAATACAAAAGGCACAATGCCGCCTTAAGTACAAGAATAGAGACTCTTCTTACAGTCGGTGCTTTGAGCATTCCCTGTGAGACCAGTATTAGTATCCGATACACCACTGCAGGTTTAATGTATTCCTTGGACATACACATTGACGATGAAACACTGAAATTACATCGGATTTAAATACAAAAGGAACAATGTCGCCTTAAGTACAAGAATAGAGACTCTTCTTACTGTCGGTGTTTTGAGCATTCCCTCTGAGACCAGTATTAGTTTCCGATACACCACTGCAGGTCCAATGTAATCCTTGGACCTTCAGATTGACGATGAAACACAGAAATCGCATCGGAATTAAATACAAAAGGCACAATGCCGCCTTAAGTACAAGAATAGAGACTCTTCTTACAGTCGGTGCTTTGAACAATCCCTGTGAGACCAGTATTAGTTTCCGATACACCACTGCGTGTTCAGTGTATTCCTTGGACTTTCACATCGACGATGAAACACAGAAATGGCATCGGAATGAAATACAAAGGGCACAATGCCGCCTTAATTACAAGAATGGACACTCTTCTTACAGTCGGTGCTTTGAGCATTCCCTGTGAGACCAGTATTAGTTTCCGATACACCACTGCAGGTTCAATGTATTCCTTGGACCTTCACATTGACGATGAAACAAAGAAATCGCATAGGAATAAAATACAAACGGCACAATGCCGCCTTAGGTACAAGAATACAGACTCTACTTACGGTCGGTGCTTTGAGCATTCCCTGTGAGACCAGTTTTAGTTTCCGATACACCACTGCAGGTTTAATGTATTCCTTGGACATACACATTGACGATGAAACACTGAAATTACATCGGATTTAAATACAAAAGGAACAATGTCGCCTTAAGTACAATAATAAAGTGTCTTCTTACTGTCGGTGTTTTGAGCATTCCCTCTGAGACCAGTATTAGTTTCCGATACACCACTGCAGGTTCAATGTATTCCTTGAACATACACATTGACGATGAAACACTGAAATTACATCGGAATTAAATACAAAGGGCACAATAACGCCTTAAGTGCAAGAAGAGTGAGACTTCTTAGAGACTGTACTTTGATCGTATCCTGTGACACCAGTATTAGTTTCCGATACAACACTGCAGTTTCAATGTATTCCTTGGACCTTCACATTGACGATGAAACACAGAAATCGCATCGGAATTAAATACAAAGGGCAGAATGCCGCCATAAGTACAAGAATAGAGACTCTTCTTACAGTCGGTGCTTTGAGCATTCCCTGTGAGACCAGTATTAGTTCCCGATACTACACTGCAGGTTCAGTGTATTCCTTGGAAATACGCATTGACGATGAAACACTGAAATTACATCGGAATTAAATACAAAGTGCACAATGCCGCCTTAAGCACAAGAATAGACACTCTTCTTACAGTCGTTGCTTTGAGCATTCCCTGTGAGACCAGTATTGGTTTCCGATACAACACTGCAGGTTCAATGTATTCCTTGGACCTTCACATTGACGATGAAAAACAGAAATCGCATCGGAATTAAATACAAAAGGCACAATGCCGCCGTAAGTACAAGATTACGGACTCTACTTACAGTCGGTGCTTTGAGCATTCCCTGTGAGACCAGTATTAGTTTCCGATACACCACTGCAGGTTCAATGTATTCCTTGGAAATACGCATTGACGATGAAACACTGAAATTACATCGGAATTAAATACAAAGGGCACAATGCCGCCTTAAGTACAAGAATAGACACTCTTCTTACAGTCGTTGCTTTGAGCATTCCCTGTGAGACCAGTATTGGTTTCCGATACAACACTGCAGGTTCAATGTATTCCTTGGACCTTCACATTGACGATGAAAAACAGAAATCGCATCGGAATTAAAAACAAAAGGCACAATGCCGCCTTAAGTACAAGAATACGGACTCTACTTACAGTCGGTGCTTTGAGCATTCCCTGTGAGACCAGTATTAGTTTCCGATACACCCCTGCAGTTTCTATTTATTCCTTGGACCTGCAAATTGACGATGAAACACAGAAATAGCATCGGAATTAAATACAAAAGGCACAATGCCGCCTTAAGTACAAGATTATAAACTCTTCTTACAGTCGGTGCTTTGAGCATTCCCTGTGGGACCAGTATTAGTTTCCGATACACCACTGCAGGTTCATTGTATTCCTTGACTTTCACAACGACGATGAAACACAGATATGGCATCGGAATTAAATACAAAAGGCACAATGCGGCCTTAAGTACAAGAATAGACACTCTTCTTACAATCGGTGCTTTGAGCATTCCCAGTGAGACCAGTATTAGTTTCTGATACACCACTGCAGGTTCAATGTATTCCTTGGACCTTCACATTGACGATGAGACGCAGAAATCGCATCGGAATTAAATACAAAAAGGCACAATGCCGCCTTAAGTACAAGAATAGAGACTCTTCTTACAGTCGGTGCTTTGAGCATTCCCTGTGAGAGCAGTATTAGTATCCGGTACACCACTTCAGCTTCAATGTATTCCTTGAACATACACATAGACGATGAAACACAGAAATGGCATCGGAATTCAAAACAAGGGCACAATGCCGCCTAAGGTACAAGAATAGACACTCTTCTTACAGTCTGTGCTTTGAGCATTCCCTGTGAGACCAGTATTAGTATCCGATACACCACTGCAGATTTAATGTATTCCTTGAAAATACACATTGACGATGAATCACTGAAATTACATCGGAATTAAATACAAAAGGAACAATGCCGCCTTAAGTACAAGAATAGAGACTCTTCTCACTGTCGGTGTTTTGAGCATTCCCTGTGAGACCAGTATTAGTTTCCGATACACCACTGCAGGTTCAATGTATTCCTTGGACCTTCAAATTGACGATGAATCACAGAAATCGCATCGGAATCAAATACAAAAAGGCACAATGCCGCCTTAAGTACAAGAATAGAGACTCTTCTTACAGTCGGTGCTTTGAGCATTCCCTGTGAGAGCAGTGTTAGTTTCCGATACACCACTGCAGGTTCAATGTATTCCTTATACCTTCACATTGACGATGAAACACAGAAATCGCATCGGAATTAAATACAAAAGGCACAATGCCGCCTTAAGTACAAGAATAGAGACTCTTCTTACAGTCGGTGCTTTGAGCATTCCCTGTGAGACCAGTATTAGTATCCGATACACCACTGCAGGTTTAATGTATTCCTTGGACATACACATTGACGATGAAACACTGAAATTACATCGGATTTAAATACAAAAGGAACAATGTCGCCTTAAGTACAAGAATAGAGACTCTTCTTACTGTCGGTGTTTTGAGCATTCCCTCTGAGACCAGTATTAGTTTCCGATACACCACTGCAGGTCCAATGTAATCCTTGGACCTTCAGATTGACGATGAAACACAGAAATCGCATCGGAATTAAATACAAAAGGCACAATGCCGCCTTAAGTACAAGAATAGAGACTCTTCTTACAGTCGGTGCTTTGAACAATCCCTGTGAGACCAGTATTAGTTTCCGATACACCACTGCGTGTTCAGTGTATTCCTTGGACTTTCACATCGACGATGAAACACAGAAATGGCATCGGAATGAAATACAAAGGGCACAATGCCGCCTTAATTACAAGAATGGACACTCTTCTTACAGTCGGTGCTTTGAGCATTCCCTGTGAGACCAGTATTAGTTTCCGATACACCACTGCAGGTTCAATGTATTCCTTGGACCTTCACATTGACGATGAAACAAAGAAATCGCATAGGAATTAAATACAAACGGCACAATGCCGCCTTAGGTACAAGAATACAGACTCTACTTACGGTCGGTGCTTTGAGCATTCCCTGTGAGACCAGTTTTAGTTTCCGATACACCACTGCAGGTTTAATGTATTCCTTGGACATACACATTGACGATGAAACACTGAAATTACATCGGATTTAAATACAAAAGGAACAATGTCGCCTTAAGTACAATAATAAAGTGTCTTCTTACTGTCGGTGTTTTGAGCATTCCCTCTGAGACCAGTATTAGTTTCCGATACACCACTGCAGGTTCTATGTATTCCTTGAACATACACATTGACGATTAAACACTGAAATTACATCGGAATTAAATACAAAGGGCACAATAACGCCTTAAGTGCAAGAAGAGTGAGACTTCTTAGAGACTGTACTTTGATCGTATCCTGTGACACCAGTATTAGTTTCCGATACAACACTGCAGTTTCAATGTATTCCTTGGACCTTCACATTGACGATGAAACACAGAAATCGCATCGGAATTAAATACAAAGGGCAGAATGCCGCCATAAGTACAAGAATAGAGACTCTTCTTACAGTCGGTGCTTTGAGCATTCCTTGTGAGACCAGTATTAGTTTCCGATACACCACTGCAGGTTCAAAGTATTTCTTGGACCTTCACATTGACGATGAAAGACAGTAATCGCATCGGAATCAAATACAAAAGGCCCAATGCCGCCTTAAGTACAAGAATAGAGACTCTTCTTACAGTCGGTGCTTTGAGCATTCCCTGTGAGACCAGTATTAGTTTCCGATACACTACTGCAGGTTCAATGTATTCCTTGGACCTTCACATTGACGATTATACACAGAAATTGCATCGGAATTAAATACAAAAGGCACAACGCCACCTTAAGTACAAGAATAGAGACTCTTCTCACTGTCGGTGCTTTGAGCATTCCCTGTGAGACCAGTATTAGTTCCCGATACTACACTGCAGGTTCAATGTATTCCTTGGAAATACGCATTGACGATGAAACACTGAAATTACATCGGAATTAAATACAAAGTGCACAATGCCGCCTTAAGCACAAGAATAGACACTCTTCTTACAGTCGTTGCTTTGAGCATTCCCTGTGAGACCAGTATTGGTTTCCGATACAACACTGCAGGTTCAATGTATTCCTTGGACCTTCACATTGACGATGAAAAACAGAAATCGCATCGGAATTAAATACAAAAGGCACAATGCCGCCTTAAGTACAAGATTACGGACTCTACTTACAGTCGGTGCTTTGAGCATTCCCTGTGAGACCAGTATTAGTTTCCGATACACCACTGCAGGTTCAATGTATTCCTTGGAAATACGCATTGACGATGAAACACTGAAATTACATCGGAATTAAATACAAAGGGCACAATGCCGCCTTAAGTACAAGAATAGACACTCTTCTTACAGTCGTTGCTTTGAGCATTCCCTGTGAGACCAGTATTGGTTTCCGATACAACACTGCAGGTTCAATGTATTCCTTGGACCTTCACATTGACGATGAAAAACAGAAATCGCATCGGAATTAAAAACAAAAGGCACAATGCCGCCTTAAGTACAAGAATACGGACTCTACTTACAGTCGGTGCTTTGAGCATTCCCTGTGAGACCAGTATTAGTTTCCGATACACCACTGCAGTTTCTATTTATTCCTTGGACCTGCAAATTGACGATGAAACACAGAAATAGCATCGGAATTAAATACAAAAGGCACAATGCCGCCTTAAGTACAAGATTATAAACTCTTCTTACAGTCGGTGCTTTGAGCATTCCCTGTGGGACCAGTATTAGTTTCCGATACACCACTGCAGGTTCATTGTATTCCTTGACTTTCACAACGACGATGAAACACAGAAATGGCATCGGAATTAAATACAAAAGGCACAATGCGGCCTTAAGTACAAGAATAGACACTCTTCTTACAATCGGTGCTTTGAGCATTCCCAGTGAGACCAGTATTAGTTTCTGATACACCACTGCAGGTTCAATGTATTCCTTGGACCTTCACATTGACGATGAGACACAGAAATCGCATCGGAATTAAATACAAAAAGGCACAATGCCGCCTTAAGTACAAGAATAGAGACTCTTCTTACAGTCGGTGCTTTGAGCATTCCCTGTGAGAGCAGTATTAGTATCCGGTACACCACTTCAGCTTCAATGTATTCCTTGAACATACACATAGACGATGAAACACAGAAATGGCATCGGAATTCAAAACAAGGGCACAATGCCGCCTAAGGTACAAGAATAGACACTCTTCTTACAGTCTGTGCTTTGAGCATTCCCTGTGAGACCAGTATTAGTATCCGATACACCACTGCAGATTTAATGTATTCCTTGAAAATACACATTGACGATGAATCACTGAAATTACATCGGAATTAAATACAAAAGGAACAATGCCGCCTTAAGTACAAGAATAGAGACTCTTCTCACTGTCGGTGCTTTGAGCATTCCCTGTGAGACCAGTATTAGTTTCCGATACACCACTGCAGGTTCAATGTATTCCTTGGACCTTCAAATTGACGATGAATCACAGAAATCGCATCGGAATCAAATACAAAAAGGCACAATGCCGCCTTAAGTACAAGAATAGAGACTCTTCTTACAGTCGGTGCTTTGAGCATTCCCTGTGAGAGCAGTGTTAGTTTCCGATACACCACTGCAGGTTCAATGTATTCCTTATACCTTCACATTGACGATGAAACACAGAAATCGCATCGGAATTAAATACAAAAGGCACAATGCCGCCTTAAGTACAAGAATAGAGACTCTCCTTACAGTCGGTGCTTTGAGCATTCCCTGTGAGACCAGTATTAGTATCCGATACACCACTGCAGGTTTAATGTATTCCTTGGACATACACATTGACGATGAAACACTGAAATTACATCGGATTTAAATACAAAAGGAACAATGTCGCCTTAAGTACAAGAATAGAGACTCTTCTTACTGTCGGTGTTTTGAGCATTCCCTCTGAGACCAGTATTAGTTTCCGATACACCACTGCAGGTCCAATGTAATCCTTGGACCTTCAGATTGACGATGAAACACAGAAATCGCATCGGAATTAAATACAAAAGGCACAATGCCGCCTTAAGTACAAGAATAGAGACTCTTCTTACAGTCGGTGCTTTGAACAATCCCTGTGAGACCAGTATTAGTTTCCGATACACCACTGCGTGTTCAGTGTATTCCTTGGACTTTCACATCGACGATGAAACACAGAAATGGCATCGGAATGAAATACAAAGGGCACAATGCCGCCTTAATTACAAGAATGGACACTCTTCTTACAGTCGGTGCTTTGAGCATTCCCTGTGAGACCAGTATTAGTTTCCGATACACCACTGCAGGTTCAATGTATTCCTTGGACCTTCACATTGACGATGAAACAAAGAAATCGCATAGGAATTAAATACAAACGGCACAATGCCGCCTTAGGTACAAGAATACAGACTCTACTTACGGTCGGTGCTTTGAGCATTCCCTGTGAGACCAGTTTTAGTTTCCGATACACCACTGCAGGTTTAATGTATTCCTTGGACATACACATTGACGATGAAACACTGAAATTACATCGGATTTAAATACAAAAGGAACAATGTCGCCTTAAGTACAATAATAAAGTGTCTTCTTACTGTCGGTGTTTTGAGCATTCCCTCTGAGACCAGTATTAGTTTCCGATACACCACTGCAGGTTCAATGTATTCCTTGAACATACACATTGACGATGAAACACTGAAATTACATCGGAATTAAATACAAAGGGCACAATAACGCCTTAAGTGCAAGAAGAGTGAGACTTCTTAGAGACTGTACTTTGATCGTATCCTGTGACACCAGTATTAGTTTCCGATACAACACTGCAGTTTCAATGTATTCCTTGGACCTTCACATTGACGATGAAACACAGAAATCGCATCGGAATTAAATACAAAGGGCAGAATGCCGCCATAAGTACAAGAATAGAGACTCTTCTTACAGTCGGTGCTTTGAGCATTCCTTGTGAGACCAGTATTAGTTTCCGATACACCACTGCAGGTTCAAAGTATTTCTTGGACCTTCACATTGACGATGAAAGACAGTAATCGCATCGGAATCAAATACAAAAGGCCCAATGCCGCCTTAAGTACAAGAATAGAGACTCTTCTTACAGTCGGTGCTTTGAGCATTCCCTGTGAGACCAGTATTAGTTTCCGATACACTACTGCAGGTTCAA
The DNA here is from genome assembly GCF_023864345.2 of Schistocerca serialis cubense. Lineage (NCBI taxonomy): Eukaryota > Metazoa > Arthropoda > Insecta > Orthoptera > Acrididae > Schistocerca > Schistocerca serialis. The sequence goes on along the minus strand of NC_064643.1, from coordinate 34,111,587 downwards.
TGTATTCCTTGGACCTTCACATTGACGATTATACACAGAAATTGCATCGGAATTAAATACAAAAGGCACAACGCCACCTTAAGTACAAGAATAGAGACTCTTCTCACTGTCGGTGCTTTGAGCATTCCCTGTGAGACCAGTATTAGTTCCCGATACTACACTGCAGGTTCAATGTATTCCTTGGAAATACGCATTGACGATGAAACACTGAAATTACATCGGAATTAAATACAAAGTGCACAATGCCGCCTTAAGCACAAGAATAGACCCTCTTCTTACAGTCGTTGCTTTGAGCATTCCCTGTGAGACCAGTATTGGTTTCCGATACAACACTGCAGGTTCAATGTATTCCTTGGACCTTCACATTGACGATGAAAAACAGAAATCGCATCGGAATTAAATACAAAAGGCACAATGCCGCCTTAAGTACAAGATTACGGACTCTACTTACAGTCGGTGCTTTGAGCATTCCCTGTGAGACCAGTATTAGTTTCCGATACACCACTGCAGGTTCAATGTATTCCTTGGAAATACGCATTGACGATGAAACACTGAAATTACATCGGAATTAAATACAAAGGGCACAATGCCGCCTTAAGTACAAGAATAGACACTCTTCTTACAGTCGTTGCTTTGAGCATTCCCTGTGAGACCAGTATTGGTTTCCGATACAACACTGCAGGTTCAATGTATTCCTTGGACCTTCACATTGACGATGAAAAACAGAAATCGCATCGGAATTAAAAACAAAAGGCACAATGCCGCCTTAAGTACAAGAATACGGACTCTACTTACAGTCGGTGCTTTGAGCATTCCCTGTGAGACCAGTATTAGTTTCCGATACACCACTGCAGTTTCTATTTATTCCTTGGACCTGCAAATTGACGATGAAACACAGAAATAGCATCGGAATTAAATACAGAAAGGAACAATGCCGCCTTAAGTACAAGAATAGAGACTCTTCTTACAGTCAGTGCTTTGAGCATTCCTTGTGAGACCAGTATTAGTTTCCGATACACCACTGCAGTTTCAATGTATTCCTTGGACCTTCACATTGACGATGAAACACAGAAATCGCATCGGAATTAAATACAAAGGGCAGAATGCCGCCATAAGTACATGAATAGAGACTCTTCTTACAGTCGGTGGTTTGAGCAGTCCCTGTGAGACCTGTATTAGTTTCCGATACACCACTGCTTGTTCAATGTACTCCTTGGACCTTCACATTGACGATGAAACACAGAACACGCATGGGAATTAAATACAAATGGCACAATGCTGCCTTAACTACAAGAATAGAGACTCTTCTTACAGTCGGTGCTTTGCGCATTCCCTGTGAGACCAGTATTAGTTTCCGATTCACCTCTGCAGGTTCAATGTATACCTTGGATCTTCACATTGACGATTATACATAGAAATCGCATCGGAATTAAATACAAAAGGCACAATGCCGCCTTAAGTACAAGAATAGAGGCTCTTCTTACAGTAGGTGCTTTGAACAATCCCTGTGAGACCAGTATTAGTTTCCGATACACCACTGCGTGTTCAGTGTATTCCTTGGACTTTCACATCGACGATGAAACACAGAAATGGCATCGGAATGAAATACAAAGGGCACAATGCCGCCTTAATTACAAGAATGGACACTCTTCTTACAGTCGGTGCTTTGAGCATTCCCTGTGAGACCAGTATTAGTTTCCGATACACCACTGCAGGTTCAATGTATTCCTTGGACCTTCACATTGACGATGAAACAAAGAAATCGCATAGGAATTAAATACAAACGGCACAATGCCGCCTTAGGTACAAGAATACAGACTCTACTTACGGTCGGTGCTTTGAGCATTCCCTGTGAGACCAGTTTTAGTTTCCGATACACCACTGCAGGTTTAATGTATTCCTTGGACATACACATTGACGATGAAACACTGAAATTACATCGGATTTAAATACAAAAGGAACAATGTCGCCTTAAGTACAATAATAAAGTGTCTTCTTACTGTCGGTGTTTTGAGCATTCCCTCTGAGACCAGTATTAGTTTCCGATACACCACTGCAGGTTCAATGTATTCCTTGAACATACACATTGACGATTAAACACTGAAATTACATCGGAATTAAATACAAAGGGCACAATAACGCCTTAAGTGCAAGAAGAGTGAGACTTCTTAGAGACTGTACTTTGATCGTATCCTGTGACACCAGTATTAGTTTCCGATACAACACTGCAGTTTCAATGTATTCCTTGGACCTTCACATTGACGATGAAACACAGAAATCGCATCGGAATTAAATACAAAGGGCAGAATGCCGCCATAAGTACAAGAATAGAGACTCTTCTTACAGTCGGTGCTTTGAGCATTCCTTGTGAGACCAGTATTAGTTTCCGATACACCACTGCAGGTTCAAAGTATTTCTTGGACCTTCACATTGACGATGAAAGACAGTAATCGCATCGGAATCAAATACAAAAGGCCCAATGCCGCCTTAAGTACAAGAATAGAGACTCTTCTTACAGTCGGTGCTTTGAGCATTCCCTGTGAGACCAGTATTAGTTTCCGATACACTACTGCAGGTTCAATGTATTCCTTGGACCTTCACATTGACGATTATACACAGAAATTGCATCGGAATTAAATACAAAAGGCACAACGCCACCTTAAGTACAAGAATAGAGACTCTTCTCACTGTCGGTGCTTTGAGCATTCCCTGTGAGACCAGTATTAGTTCCCGATACTACACTGCAGGTTCAATGTATTCCTTGGAAATACGCATTGACGATGAAACACTGAAATTACATCGGAATTAAATACAAAGTGCACAATGCCGCCTTAAGCACAAGAATAGACACTCTTCTTACAGTCGTTGCTTTGAGCATTCCCTGTGAGACCAGTATTGGTTTCCGATACAACACTGCAGGTTCAATGTATTCCTTGGACCTTCACATTGACGATGAAAAACAGAAATCGCATCGGAATTAAATACAAAAGGCACAATGCCGCCTTAAGTACAAGATTACGGACTCTACTTACAGTCGGTGCTTTGAGCATTCCCTGTGAGACCAGTATTAGTTTCCGATACACCACTGCAGGTTCAATGTATTCCTTGGAAATACGCATTGACGATGAAACACTGAAATTACATCGGAATTAAATACAAAGGGCACAATGCCGCCTTAAGTACAAGAATAGACACTCTTCTTACAGTCGTTGCTTTGAGCATTCCCTGTGAGACCAGTATTGGTTTCCGATACAACACTGCAGGTTCAATGTATTCCTTGGACCTTCACATTGACGATGAAAAACAGAAATCGCATCGGAATTAAAAACAAAAGGCACAATGCCGCCTTAAGTACAAGAATACGGACTCTACTTACAGTCGGTGCTTTGAGCATTCCCTGTGAGACCAGTATTAGTTTCCGATACACCACTGCAGTTTCTATTTATTCCTTGGACCTGCAAATTGACGATGAAACACAGAAATAGCATCGGAATTAAATACAAAAGGCACAATGCCGCCTTAAGTACAAGATTATAAACTCTTCTTACAGTCGGTGCTTTGAGCATTCCCTGTGGGACCAGTATTAGTTTCCGATACACCACTGCAGGTTCATTGTATTCCTTGACTTTCACAACGACGATGAAACACAGAAATGGCATCGGAATTAAATACAAAAGGCACAATGCGGCCTTAAGTACAAGAATAGACACTCTTCTTACAATCGGTGCTTTGAGCATTCCCAGTGAGACCAGTATTAGTTTCTGATACACCACTGCAGGTTCAATGTATTCCTTGGACCTTCACATTGACGATGAGACACAGAAATCGCATCGGAATTAAATACAAAAAGGCACAATGCCGCCTTAAGTACAAGAATAGAGACTCTTCTTACAGTCGGTGCTTTGAGCATTCCCTGTGAGAGCAGTATTAGTATCCGGTACACCACTTCAGCTTCAATGTATTCCTTGAACATACACATAGACGATGAAACACAGAAATGGCATCGGAATTCAAAACAAGGGCACAATGCCGCCTAAGGTACAAGAATAGACACTCTTCTTACAGTCTGTGCTTTGAGCATTCCCTGTGAGACCAGTATTAGTATCCGATACACCACTGCAGATTTAATGTATTCCTTGAAAATACACATTGACGATGAATCACTGAAATTACATCGGAATTAAATACAAAAGGAACAATGCCGCCTTAAGTACAAGAATAGAGACTCTTCTCACTGTCGGTGCTTTGAGCATTCCCTGTGAGACCAGTATTAGTTTCCGATACACCACTGCAGGTTCAATGTATTCCTTGGACCTTCAAATTGACGATGAATCACAGAAATCGCATCGGAATCAAATACAAAAAGGCACAATGCCGCCTTAAGTACAAGAATAGAGACTCTTCTTACAGTCGGTGCTTTGAGCATTCCCTGTGAGAGCAGTGTTAGTTTCCGATACACCACTGCAGGTTCAATGTATTCCTTATACCTTCACATTGACGATGAAACACAGAAATCGCATCGGAATTAAATACAAAAGGCACAATGCCGCCTTAAGTACAAGAATAGAGACTCTTCTTACAGTCGGTGCTTTGAGCATTCCCTGTGAGACCAGTATTAGTATCCGATACACCACTGCAGGTTTAATGTATTCCTTGGACATACACATTGACGATGAAACACTGAAATTACATCGGATTTAAATACAAAAGGAACAATGTCGCCTTAAGTACAAGAATAGAGACTCTTCTTACTGTCGGTGTTTTGAGCATTCCCTCTGAGACCAGTATTAGTTTCCGATACACCACTGCAGGTCCAATGTAATCCTTGGACCTTCAGATTGACGATGAAACACAGAAATCGCATCGGAATTAAATACAAAAGGCACAATGCCGCCTTAAGTACAAGAATAGAGACTCTTCTTACAGTCGGTGCTTTGAACAATCCCTGTGAGACCAGTATTAGTTTCCGATACACCACTGCGTGTTCAGTGTATTCCTTGGACTTTCACATCGACGATGAAACACAGAAATGGCATCGGAATGAAATACAAAGGGCACAATGCCGCCTTAATTACAAGAATGGACACTCTTCTTACAGTCGGTGCTTTGAGCATTCCCTGTGAGACCAGTATTAGTTTCCGATACACCACTGCAGGTTCAATGTATTCCTTGGACCTTCACATTGACGATGAAACAAAGAAATCGCATAGGAATTAAATACAAACGGCACAATGCCGCCTTAGGTACAAGAATACAGACTCTACTTACGGTCGGTGCTTTGAGCATTCCCTGTGAGACCAGTTTTAGTTTCCGATACACCACTGCAGGTTTAATGTATTCCTTGGACATACACATTGACGATGAAACACTGAAATTACATCGGATTTAAATACAAAAGGAACAATGTCGCCTTAAGTACAATAATAAAGTGTCTTCTTACTGTCGGTGTTTTGAGCATTCCCTCTGAGACCAGTATTAGTTTCCGATACACCACTGCAGGTTCAATGTATTCCTTGAACATACACATTGACGATGAAACACTGAAATTACATCGGAATTAAATACAAAGGGCACAATAACGCCTTAAGTGCAAGAAGAGTGAGACTTCTTAGAGACTGTACTTTGATCGTATCCTGTGACACCAGTATTAGTTTCCGATACAACACTGCAGTTTCAATGTATTCCTTGGACCTTCACATTGACGATGAAACACAGAAATCGCATCGGAATTAAATACAAAGGGCAGAATGCCGCCATAAGTACAAGAATAGAGACTCTTCTTACAGTCGGTGCTTTGAGCATTCCTTGTGAGACCAGTATTAGTTTCCGATACACCACTGCAGGTTCAAAGTATTTCTTGGACCTTCACATTGACGATGAAAGACAGTAATCGCATCGGAATCAAATACAAAAGGCCCAATGCCGCCTTAAGTACAAGAATAGAGACTCTTCTTACAGTCGGTGCTTTGAGCATTCCCTGTGAGACCAGTATTAGTTTCCGATACACTACTGCAGGTTCAATGTATTCCTTGGACCTTCACATTGACGATTATACACAGAAATTGCATCGGAATTAAATACAAAAGGCACAACGCCACCTTAAGTACAAGAATAGAGACTCTTCTCACTGTCGGTGCTTTGAGCATTCCCTGTGAGACCAGTATTAGTTCCCGATACTACACTGCAGGTTCAATGTATTCCTTGGAAATACGCATTGACGATGAAACACTGAAATTACATCGGAATTAAATACAAAGTGCTCAATGCCGCCTTAAGCACAAGAATAGACCCTCTTCTTACAGTCGTTGCTTTGAGCATTCCCTGTGAGACCAGTATTGGTTTCCGATACAACACTGCAGGTTCAATGTATTCCTTGGACCTTCACATTGACGATGAAAAACAGAAATCGCATCGGAATTAAATACAAAAGGCACAATGCCGCCTTAAGTACAAGATTACGGACTCTACTTACAGTCGGTGCTTTGAGCATTCCCTGTGAGACCAGTATTAGTTTCCGATACACCACTGCAGGTTCAATGTATTCCTTGGAAATACGCATTGACGATGAAACACTGAAATTACATCGGAATTAAATACAAAGGGCACAATGCCGCCTTAAGTACAAGAATAGACACTCTTCTTACAGTCGTTGCTTTGAGCATTCCCTGTGAGACCAGTATTGGTTTCCGATACAACACTGCAGGTTCAATGTATTCCTTGGACCTTCACATTGACGATGAAAAACAGAAATCGCATCGGAATTAAAAACAAAAGGCACAATGCCGCCTTAAGTACAAGAATACGGACTCTACTTACAGTCGGTGCTTTGAGCATTCCCTGTGAGACCAGTATTAGTTTCCGATACACCACTGCAGTTTCTATTTATTCCTTGGACCTGCAAATTGACGATGAAACACAGAAATAGCATCGGAATTAAATACAGAAAGGAACAATGCCGCCTTAAGTACAAGAATAGAGACTCTTCTTACAGTCAGTGCTTTGAGCATTCCTTGTGAGACCAGTATTAGTTTCCGATACACCACTGCAGTTTCAATGTATTCCTTGGACCTTCACATTGACGATGAAACACAGAAATCGCATCGGAATTAAATACAAAGGGCAGAATGCCGCCATAAGTACATGAATAGAGACTCTTCTTACAGTCGGTGGTTTGAGCAGTCCCTGTGAGACCTGTATTAGTTTCCGATACACCACTGCTTGTTCAATGTACTCCTTGGACCTTCACATTGACGATGAAACACAGAACACGCATGGGAATTAAATACAAATGGCACAATGCTGCCTTAACTACAAGAATAGAGACTCTTCTTACAGTCGGTGCTTTGCGCATTCCCTGTGAGACCAGTATTAGTTTCCGATTCACCTCTGCAGGTTCAATGTATACCTTGGATCTTCACATTGACGATTATACATAGAAATCGCATCGGAATTAAATACAAAAGGCACAATGCCGCCTTAAGTACAAGAATAGAGGCTCTTCTTACAGTAGGTGCTTTGAGCATTCCCTGTGAGAACAGTATTAGTTTCCGATACACCACTGCAGGTTCAGTGTATTCCTTGGACTTTCACATCGACGATGAAGCACAGAAATGGCACGGAATTAAATACAAAGGGCACAATGCCGCCTTAAGTACAAGAATAGACACTCTTCTTACAGTCGGTGATTTGAGCATTCCCTGTGAGACCAGTATTAGTTTCCGATACACCACTGCAGGTTCAATGTATTTCTTGGACCTTCACATTGACGATGAAAGACAGAAATCGCATCGGAATTAAATACAAAAGGCCCAATGCCGCCTTAAGTACAAGAATAGAGACTCTTCTTGCAGTCGGTGCTTTGAGCATTCCCTGTGAGACCAGTATTAGTTTCCGATACACCACTGCAGGTTCAATGTATTCCTTGGACCTTCACATTGGCGATTATACACAGAAATAGCATCGGAATTAAATACAAAAGGCACAATGCCGCCTTAAGTACAAGAACAGAGCCTCTTCTTACAGTCGGTGCTTTGAGCATTCCTTGTGAGCCCAGTATTAGTTTCCGATACACCACTGCAGGTTCAAAGTATTCCTTGGACCTTCACATTGACGATGAAACACAGAAATCGCATCGGAATTAAATACAAAAGGCACAATGCCGCCTTAAGTACAAGAATACAGACTCTACTTACAGTCGGTGCTTTGAGCATTCCTGTGAGACCATTATTAGTTTACGATACACCACTGCTGGATCAATGTATTCCTTGGACCTTCACATTGACGATGAAACACAGAAATCGCATCGGAATTAAATACAAAAGGCACAATGCCACCTTAAGTACAAGAATAGAGACTCTTCTCACAGTCTGCGCTTTGAGCATTCCCTGTGAGACCAGTATTAGTATCCGATACACCACTGCAGATTCAATGTATTCCTTGGACATACACATTGACGATGAAACACTGAAATTACATCGGATTTAAATACGAAAGGAACAATGCTGCCTTAAGTACAAGAATAGAGACTCTTCTCACTGTCGGTGCTTTGAGCATTCCCTGTGAGACCAGTATTAGTTTCCGATACACAACTGCAGGTTCAATGTATTCCTTCGAAATTCGCATTGACGATGAAACACTGAAATTACATCGGAATTAAATACAAAGGGCACAATGCCGCGTTAAGTACAAGAATAGACACTCTTCTTACAGTCGGTGCTCTGAGCATTCCCTGTGAGACCAGTATTGGTTTCCGATAAAACACTGCAGGTTCAATGTATTCCTTGGACCTTCACATTGACGATGAAAAACAGAAGTCGCATCGGAATTAAATACAAAAGGCACAATGCCGCCTTAAGTACAAGACTACGGACTCTACTTACAGTCGGTGCTTTGAGCATTCCCTGTGAGACCAGTATTGGTTTCCGATACAACACTGCAGGTTCAATGTATTCCTTGGACCTTCACATTGACGATGAAAAACAGAAATCGCATCGGAATTAAATACAAAAGGCACAATGCCGCCTTAAGTACAAGAATACGGACTCTACTTACAGTCGGTGCTTTGAGCATTCCCTGTGAGACCAGTATTAGTTTCCGATACACCACTGCAGTTTCTATTTATTCCTTGGAGCTGCAAATTGACGATGAAACACAGAAATAGCATCGGAATTAAATACAGAAAGGAACAATGCCGCCTTAAGTACAAGAATAGAGACTCTTCTCACAGTCAGTGCTTTGAGCATTCCTTGTGAGACCAGTATTAGTTTCCGATACACCACTGCAGTTTCAATGTATTCCTTGGACCTTCACATTGACGATGAAACACAGAAATCGCATCGGAATTAAATACAAAGGGCAGAATGCCGCCATAAGTACATGAATAGAGACTCTTCTTACAGTCGGTGGTTTGAGCAGTCCCTGTGAGACCTGTATTAGTTTCCGATACACCACTGCTGGTTCAATGTACTCCTTGGACCTTCACATTGACGATGAAACACAGAACTCGCATCGGAATTAAATACAAAAGGCACAATGCCGCCTTAACTACAAGAATAGAGACTCTTCTTACAGTCGGTGCTTTGAGCATTCCCTGTGAGACCAGTATTAGTTTCCGATTCACCTCTGCAGGTTCAATGTATACCTTGGATCTTCACATTGACGATTATACATAGAAATCGCATCGGAATTAAATACAAAAGGCACAATGCCGCCTTAAGTACAAGAATAGAGACTCTTCTTACAGTAGGTGCTTTGAGCATTCCCTGTGAGACCAGTATTAGTTTCCGATACACCACTGCAGGTTCAGTGTATTCCTTGGACTTTCACATCGACGATGAAGCACAGAAATGGCATCGGAATTAAATACAAAGGGCACAATGCCGCCTTAAGTACAAGAATAGACACTCTTCTTACAGTCGGTGATTTGAGCATTCCCTGTGAGACCAGTATTAGTTTCCGATACACCACTGCAGGTTCAATGTATTTCTTGGACCTTCACATTGACGATGAAAGACAGAAATCGCATCGGAATTAAATACAAAAGGCCCAATGCCGCCTTAAGTACAAGAATAGAGACTCTTCTTGCAGTCGGTGCTTTGAGCATTCCCTGTGAGACCAGTATTAGTTTCCGATACACCACTGCAGGTTCAATGTATTCCTTGGACCTTCACATTGGCGATTATACACAGAAATAGCATCGGAATTAAATACAAAAGGCACAATGCCGCCTTAAGTATAAGAACAGAGACTCTTCTTACAGTCGGTGCTTTGAGCATTCCCTGTGAGCCCAGTATTAGTTTCCGATACACCACTGCAGGTTCAATGTATTCCTTGGACCTTCACATTGACGATGAAACACAGAAATCGGATCGGAATTAAATACAAAAGGCACAATGCCGCCTTAAGTACAAGAATACAGACTCTACTTACAGTCGGTGCTTTGAGCATTCCTGTGAGACCATTATTAGTTTACGATACACCACTGCAGGATCAATGTATTCCTTGGACCTTCACATTGACGATGAAACACAGAAATCGCATTGGAATTAAATACAAAAGGCACAATGCCACCTTAAGTACAAGAAAAGAGACTCTTCTTACAGTCTGCGCTTTGAGCATTCCCTGTGAGACCAGTATTAGTATCCGATACACCACTGCAGATTCAATGTATTCCTTGGACATACACATTGACGATGAAACACTGAAATTACATCGGATTTAAATACAAAAGGAACAATGCTGCCTTAAGTACAAGAATAGAGACTCTTCTCACTGTCGGTGTTTTGAGCATTCCCTGTGAGACCAGTGTTAGTTTCCGATACACAACTGCAGGTTCAATGTATTCCTTCGAAATTCGCATTGACGATGAAACACTGAAATTACATCGGAGTTAAATACAAAGGGCAGAATGCCGCGTTAAGTACAAGAATAGGGACTCTTCTTACAGTCGGTGCTTTGAGCATTCCCTGTGTGACCAGTATTAGTATCCCGTACACCACTTCACGTTCAATGTATTCCTTGCACATACACATAGACGATGAAACACGGAAATGGCATCGGAATTGAATACAAAGGGCACAATGCCGCCTTAAGTACAAGAATAGACACTCTTCTTACAGTCGGTGCTATGAGCATTCCCTGTGAGACCAGTATTAGTTTCCGATACACCACTGCAGGTTCAATGTATTCCTTGGACCGTCACATTGACGATGAAACAGAGAAATCACATCGGAATTAAATACAAAAATGCACAATGCCGCCTTAAGTACAAGAATAGAGACTCTTCTTACAGTCGGTGCTTTGAGCATTCCCTGTGGGTCCAGTATTAGTATCCGATACACCACTGCAGGTTCAATGTATTCCTTGGACATACACATTGACGATGAAAGACTGAAAATACAACGGAATTAAATACAAAAGGAACAATGTCGCCTTAAGTACAAGAATAGAGACTCTTCTTACTGTCGGTGTTTCGAGCATTCCCTCTGATACCAGTATTAGTTTCCGATACACCTCTGCAGGTCTAATGTATTCCTTGGACCTTCACATTGACGATGAAACAGAAATCGCATCGGAATTAAGTACAAAAGACACAATGAAGCCCTAAGTACAACAATAGAGACTCTTCTTACAGTCGGTGCTTTGAGCATTCCCTGAGAGACCAGTATTAATATCCGATACACCACTGCAGCTTCAATGTATTCCTTAGACATTCACATTGACGATGAAACACAGAAATCGCATCGGAATTAAATACCAAAGGCACAATGCCGCCTTAAGTACAAGAATAATGTCTATTCTCACAGCCGGTGCGTCGAGTATTCCCTGTGAGACTAGTATTAGTTTCCGATACACCACTGCAGGTTCAATGTATTCCTTGAACATACTCATTGACGATGAAACACTGAAATTACGTCGGAATTCAATACAAAGGGCACAATAACGCCTTAAGTGCAAGAAGAGTGAGACTTCTTAGAGACTGTGCTTTGATCCTATCCTGTGACACCAGTATTAGTTTCCGATACAACACTGCAGTTTCAATGTATTCCTTGGGCCTTCACATTGACGATGAAACACAGAAATCGCATCGGAATTAAATACAAAGGGCAGAATGCCGCCATAAGTACAAGAATAGAAACTCTTCTTACAGTCGGTGCTTTGAGCATTCCCTGTGAGACCAGTATTAGTTTCCGATAAACCACTGCAAGTTCAATGTATTTCATAAACCTTCACATTGACGATCAAACACAGAAATCGCATCGGAATTATATACCAAAGGCACAATGCCGCCTTAAGTACAAGAATAGAGATTATTCTCACAGCCGGTGCGTCGAGTATTCCCTGTGACACCAGTATTAGTTTCCGATACACCACTGCAGGTTCAATGTATTCCTTGAACATACACATTGACAATGAAACACTGAAATTACATCGGAATTAAATAGAAAGGGCACAATAACGCCTTAAGTGCAGGAAGAGTGAGACTTCTTAGAGACTGTGCTTTGATCGTATTCTGTGACACCAGTATTAGTTTCCGACACAACACTGCAGTTTCAATGTATTCCTTGGACCTTCACATTGACGATGAAACACAGAAATCGCATCGGAATTAAATACAAAGGGCAGAATGCCGCCATAAGTACAAGGATAGAGACTCTTCTTACAGTCGGTGGTTTGAGCATTCCCTGTGAGACCAGTATTAGTTTCCGATACACCACTGCAGGTTCAAAGTATTTCTTGGACCTTCACATTGACGATGAAAGACAGAAATCGCATGGAATCAAATACAAAAGGCCCAATGCCGCCTGAAGTACAAGAATAGAGACTCTTCTTACAGTCGGTGCTTTGAGCATTCCCTGTGAGACAAGTATTAGTTTCCGATACACCACTGCAGGTTCAATGTATTCCTTGGACCTTCACATTGACGATTATACACAGAAATTGCATCGGAATTAAATACAAAAGGCACAATGCCACCTTAAGTACAAGAATAGAGACTCTTCTCACTGTCGGTGCTTTGAGCATTCCCTGTGAGACCAGTGTTAGTTTCCGATACGACACTGCAGGTTCAATGTATTCCTTGGAAATACGCATTGACGATGAAACACTGAAATTACATCGGAATTAAATACAAAGGGCACAATGCCGCCTTAAGCACAAGAATAGACACTCTTCTTACAGTCGTTGCTTTTAGCATTCCCTGTGAGACTAGTATTGGTTTCCGATACAACACTGCAGGATCAATGTATTCCTTGGACCTTCACATTGACGATGAAAAGCAGAAATCGCATCGGAATTAAATACAAAAGGCACAATGCCGCCTTAAGTACAAGAATACGGACTCTACTTACAGTCGGTGCTTTGAGCATTCCCTGTGAGACCAGTATTAGTTTCCGATACACCACTGCAGGTTCAATGTATTCCTTGGAAATACGCATTGACGATGAAACACTGAAATTACATCGGAATGAAATACAAAGGGCACAATGCCGCCATAAGTACAAGAATAGACACTCTTCTTACAGTCGTTGCTTTGAGCATTGCCTGTGAGACCAGTATTGGTTTCCGATACAACACTGCTGGTTCAATGTATTTCTTGGACCTTCACATTGTCGATGAAAAACAGAAATCGCATCGGAATTAAATACAAAAGGCACAATGCCGCCTTAAGTACAAGAATAGACACTCTTCCTACAGTCGGTGCTTTGAGCATACCCTGTGAGACCAATATTAGTTTCCGATACACCACTGCAGGTTCAATGTAATCCTTGGACCTTCACATTGACGATGAAACACAGAAATCGCATCGGAATTAAATACAAAAGGCACAATGTCGCCTTAAGTACAAGAATACAGACTCTACTTACAGTCGGTGCTTTGAGCATTCCCTGTGAGACCAGTATTAGTTTCCGATACACCACTGCAGGTTCACTGTATTCCTTGGACCTTCACATTGACGATGAGACACAGAAATAGCATCGGAATTAAATACAAAAAGGCACAATGCCGCCTTAAGTACAAGAATAGAGACTCTTCTTACAGTCGGTGCTTTGAACATTCCCTGTGTGAGCAGTATTAGTATCCGGTACACCACTTCAGGTTCAATGTATTCCTTGGACATACACATAGACGATGAAACATAGAAATGGCATCGGAATTCAAAACAAAGGGCACAATGCCGCCTAAAGTACAAGAATAGACACTCTTCTTACAGTCTGTGCTTTGAGCATTCCCTGTGAGACCAGTATTAGTATCCGATACACCACTGCAGATTCAATGTATATCTTGAAAATACACATTGACGATGAAACACTGAAATTACATCGGAATTAAATACAAAAGGAATAATGCCGCCTTAAGTACAAGAATAGAGACTCTTCTCACTGTCGGTGCTTTGAGCATTCCCTGTGAGAAGGTTATTAGTTTCCGATACACCACTGCAGGTTCCATGTAATCCTTCCAAATACGCATTGACAATGAAACACTGAAATTACATCGGAATTAAATACAAAGGGCACATTGGCGCCATAAGTACAAGAATAGACACTCTTCTTACGGTCGGTGCTTTGAGCATTCCCTGTGAGACCAGTATTGGTTTCCGATACAACTCTGCACGTTCAATGAATTCCTTGGACCTTCACATTGACGATGAAAAACAGAAATCGCATCGGAATTAAATACAAAAGGCACAATGCCGCCTTAAGTACAAGAATAGAGACTCTTCTTACAGTCGGTGCTTTGAGCATTCACTGTGAGACCAGTATTAGTATCCGATACACCACTGCAGGTTTAATGTATTCCTTGGACATACACATTGACGATGAAACAAAGAAATCGCACCGGAATTAAATACAAAAGGCACAATGCCGCCTTAAGTACAAATATAGAGACTCTTCTTACAGTCGGTGCTTTGCACAATCCCTGTGAGACCAGTATTAGTTTTCGATACACTACTGCGTGTTCAGTGTATTCCTTGGACTTTCACATCGACGATGAAACACAGAAATGGCATCGGAATGAAATACAAAGGGCACAATGCCGCCTTAATTACAAGAATGGACACTCTTCTTACAGTCGGTGCTTTGAGCATTCCCTGTGAGACCAGTATTAGTTTCCGATACACCACTGCAGGTTCAATGTATTCCTTGAACCTTCACATTGACGATGAAAGACCGAATTCGCATCGGAATTAAATACAAAAGGCCCAATGCCGCCTTAAGTACAAGAATAGAGACTCTTCTTACAGTCGGTGCTTTGAGCATACCCTGTGAGACCAGTATTAGTTTACGATACACCACTGCAGGTTAATGTATTCCTTGGACCTTCACATTGACGATTATACACAGAAATCGCAACGGAATTAAATACAAAAGGCACAATGCCGCCTTAAGTACAAGAATAGTGACTTTTCTTACAGTCGGTGCTTTGAGCATTCCCTGTGAGACCAGTATTAGTTTCCGATACACCACTGGAGGTTCAATGTATTCCTTGGACCTTCACATTGACGATGAAACAAAGAAATCGCATCGGAATTAAATACAAACGGCACAATGCCGCCTTAGGTGCAAGAATACAGACTCTACTTACGGTCGGTGCTTTGAGCATTCCCTGTGAGACCAGTATTAGTTTCCGATACACCACTGCAGGTTCATTGTATTCCTTGGACCTTCACATTGACGATTAAACACAGAAATTGCATTGGAATTAAATACAAAAGGCACAATGAAGCCCTAGGTACAACAATAGAGACTCTTCTTACTGTCGGTGCTTTGAGCATTCCCTGAGAGACCAGTATTAATATCCGATACACCACTGCAGGTTCAATGTATTCCATAGCCATTCACATTGACGATTATACACACAAATCGCATCGGAATTAAATACAAAAGGCTCAATGCCGCCTTAAGTACGAGAATAGAGACTATTCTCACAGCCGGTGCGTCGAGTATTCCCTGTGAGACCAGTATTAGTTTCCGATACACCACTGCAGGTTCAATGTTTTCCTTGAACATACACATTTATGATGAAACACTGAAATTACATCGGAATTAAATACAAAGGGCACAATAACGCCTTAAGTGCAAGAAGAGTGAGACTTCTTAGAGACTAAGCTTTGATCCTATCCTGTGACACCAGTATTAGTTTCCGATTCAACACTGCAGTTTCAATGTAATCCTTGGACCTTCACATTGACGATGAAACACAGAAATCGAATCGGAATTATATACAAAAGGCACAATGCCGCCTTAACTACAAGAATAGAGACTCTTCTTACAGTCGGTGCTTTGAGCATTCCCTGTGAGACCAGTATTAGTTTCCGATTCACCACCGCAGGTTCAATGTATAACTCAGACCTTCACATTGACGATTATACACACAAATCGCATCGGAATTAAATACAAAAGGCACAATGCCGCCTTAAGTACAAGAATAGAGACTCTTCTTACAGTCGGTGTTTTTGAGCATTCCTTGTGAGACCAGTATTAGTTTCCGATACACCTCTGCAGGTTCAGTGTATTTCTTGGACTTTCACATCGACGATGAAACACAGAAATGGCATCGGAATTAAATACATAGGGCACAATGCCGCCTTAGGTACAAGAATAGACACTCTTCTTACAGTCGGTGCTTTGAGCATTCCCTGTGAGACCAGTATTAGTTTCCGATACACCACTGCAGGTTCAATGTATTCCTTGGACCTTCACATTGACGTTTATACACAGAAATAGCATCGGAATTAAATACAAAAGGCACAATGCCGCCTTAAGTACAAGAATACAGACTCTACTTACAGTCGGTGCTTTGAGCATTCCCTGTGAGACCAGTATTAGATTCCGATACACCACTGCAGGTTCAATGTCTTACTTGGACCTTCACATTGACGATGAAACATGGAAATCGCATTGGAATTAAATACAAAAGGCACAATGCCACCTTAAGTACAAGAATAGGGACTCTTCTTACAGTCTGTGCTTTGAGCATTCCCTGTGAGACCAGTATTAGTATCCGATACACCACTGCAGATTCAATGTATTCCTTGGACATACACATTGACGATGAAACACTGAAATTACATCGGAATTAAATACAAAAGGAACAATGCCGCCTTAAGTACAAGAATAGAGACTCTTCTCACTGTCGGTGCTTTGAGAATTCCCTGTGAGACCAGTATTAGTTTCCGATCCACCACTACAGGTTCAATGTATTCCTTGGACCTTCACATTGACGATGAAACACATAAATCGCATCGGAATTAAACACAAAAGGCACAATGCCGCCTTAAGTATAAGAATAGAGACTCTTCTTACAGTCGGTGCTTTGAGAATTCCCTGTGAGACCAGTATTAGTTTCCGATACACCACTGCAGGTTCAGTGTATTCCATGGACTTTCACATCGACGATGAAACACCTAAATGTCATGGAAATTAAATACAAAGGGCACAATGCCGCCTTAAGTACAAGAATAGATACTCTTCTTACAGTCGGTGCTTTGAGCATTCCCTGTGAGACCAGTATTAGTTTCCGATACACCACTGCAGGTTCAATGTATTCCTTGGACCTTCACATTGACGATGAAACACATAAATCGCATCGGAATTAAACACAAAAGGCACAATGCCGCCTTAAGTACAAGAAAACAGACTCTACTTACAGTCAGTGCTATTAGCATTCCCTGTGAGACCAGTATTAGTATCCGGTACACCATTTCAGGGTCAATGTATTCCTTGGACATACACATCGACGATGAAACACAGAAATGGCATAGGAATTAATTACAAAGTGCACAATGCCGCCTTAAGTACAAGAGTAGACACTCTTCTTACAGTCGGTGCTTTGAGCATTCCCTGTGAGACCAGTATTAGTTTCCGATACACCACTGCAGGTTCAAAGTAATCCTTGGACCTTCACTTTGACGATGAAACACAGAAATCGCATCGTATTTAAATACAAAAGGCACAATGCCGCCTTAAGTACAAGAACACAGACTCTACTTACAGTCGGTGCTTTGAGCATTCCCTGTGAGACCAGTATTAGTTTCCGATACACCACTGCAGGTTCAATGAATTCCTTGGACCTTCACATTGACGATGAAACACAGAAATCGCATTGGAATTAAATACAAAAGGCACAATGCCGCCTTAAGTACAAGAATAGAGACTCTTCTTACAGTCTGTGCTTTGAGCATTCCCTGTGAGACCAGTATTAGTATCCGATACACCACTGCAGATTCAATGTATTCCATGGACATTCACATTGACGATGAAACACTGAAATTACATCGGAATTAAATACAAAGGAACAATGCCGCCTTAAGTACAAGAATAGAGACTCTTCTTACTGTCGGTGCATTGAGCATTCTCTGTGGGACCAGTATTAGTTTCCGATACACCACTGCAGGTTCAATGTATTCCTTGGAAAAACGCATTGACGATGAAACACTGAAATTACATCGGAATTAAATACAAAGGGCACAATGACGCCTTAAGTACAAGCAGAGTGAGACTTCTTAGAGTCCATGTTTTGATCCTTTCCAGTGCGACCCGTATTAGTTTCCGATACGCCACTGCGGGTTCAATGTATTCCTTGGACCTTCTCATTGACGATTACACACAGAAGTCGTATCGGAATTAAATACAAAAGGCACAATGCCGCCTTAAGTACAAGAATAGAGACTCTTCTTACAGTCGGTGCTTTGAGCATTACCTGTGAGACCAGTATTACTTTCCGATACACCACTGCAGGTTCAGTGTATTCCTTCTACTTTCACATCGACGATGAAACACAGAAATGGCATCGGAATTAAATACAAAGGGCACAATGCCGCCTTAAGTACAAGAATAGACACTCTTCTTACAGTCGGTGCTTTGAGCATTCCCTGTGAGACCAGTATTAGTTTCCGATTCACCAATGCAGGTTCAATGTATTCCTTGGACCTTCACACTGACGATAAAACACAGAAATCGCATCGGAATTAAATACAAAAGGCACAATGCCACCTTAAGTACAAGAATACAGTCGGTGCTTTGAGCATTCCCTGTGAGACCAGTATTAGTTTCCGATACACCACTGCAGGTTCAGTGTATTCCTTGTACTTTCACATCGACGATGAAACACAGAAATGGCATCGGAATTAAATACAAAGGGCACAATGCCGCCTTAAGTACAAGAATAGACACTCTTCTTACAGTCGGTGCTTTGAACATTCGCTGTGGGACCAGTATAAGTATCCGATACACCACTGCAGGTTCAATGTATTCCTTGGACATACACATCGACGATGAAACACAGAAATGGCATCGGAATTAAATACAAAAAGAACAATGTCGCCTTAAGTACAATAATAGAGACTCTTTTTACTGTCGGTGTTTTGAGCATTCCCTCTGAGACCAGTATTAGTTTCCGATACACCACTGCTGTTCCAGTGTATTCCTTGAACATACACATTGACGATGAAACACTGAAATTACA
Source organism: Schistocerca serialis cubense (assembly GCF_023864345.2). Classification (NCBI taxonomy): domain Eukaryota; kingdom Metazoa; phylum Arthropoda; class Insecta; order Orthoptera; family Acrididae; genus Schistocerca; species Schistocerca serialis. The sequence continues at coordinate 34,092,120 of NC_064643.1, read as the reverse complement.
TCGGAATTAAATACAAAGGGCACAATGACGCCTTAAGTGCAAGAAGAGTGAGACTTCTTAGAGTCTGTGCTTTGATCCTATCCTGTGACACCAGTATTAGTTTCCGATACACCACTGCAGTTTCAATATATTCCTTGGACCTTCACATTGACGATGAAACACAGAAATCGCATCGGAATTAAATACAAGGGGCAGAATGCCGCCTTAATTACAGGAATAGAGACTCTTCTTACAGTCGGTGCTTTGAGCAGTCCCTGTGAGACCAGTATTAGTTTCCGATACACCACTGCTGGTTCAATGTATTCCTTGGACATACACATTGACGATGAAACACTGAAATTACATCGGAATTAAATACAAAAGGAACAATACCGCCATAAGTACAAGAAAAGAGACACTTCTTACAGTCGGTGCATTGAGCATTCCCTGTGAGACCAGTATTAGTTTCCGATACACAACTGCAGGTTCAATGTATTCCTTGGACCTTTACATTGACGATGAAACACAGAAATTACATCGGAATTAATTTCAAAATGCACAATGCCGCCTTAATTACAAGAATGGACACTCTTCTTACAGTCGGTGCTTTGAGCATTCCCTGTGAGACCAGTATTAGTTTCCGATACACCACTGCAGGTTCAATGTATTCCTTGAACCTTCACATTGACGATGAAAGACCGAATTCGCATCGGAATTAAATACAAAAGGCCCAATGCCGCCTTAAGTACAAGAATAGAGACTCTTCTTACAGTCGGTGCTTTGAGCATACCCTGTGAGACCAGTATTAGTTTACGATACACCACTGCAGGTTAATGTATTCCTTGGACCTTCACATTGACGATTATACACAGAAATCGCAACGGAACTAAATACAAAAGGCACAATGCCGCCTTAAGTACAAGAATAGAGACTTTTCTTACAGTCGGTGCTTTGAGCATTCCCTGTGAGACCAGTATTAGTTTCCGATACACCACTGGAGGTTCAATGTATTCCTTGGACCTTCACATTGACGATGAAACAAAGAAATCGCATCGGAATTAAATACAAACGGCACAATGCCGCCTTAGGTACAAGAATACAGACTCTACTTACGGTCGGTGCTTTGAGCATTCCCTGTGAGACCAGTATTAGTTTCCGATACACCACTGCAGGTTCATTGTATTCCTTGGACCTTCACATTGACGATGAAACACAGAAATTGCATTGGAATTAAATACAAAAGGCACAATGAAGCCCTAGGTACAACAATAGAGACTCTTCTTACTGTCGGTGCTTTGAGCATTCCCTGAGAGACCAGTATTAATATCCGATACACCACTGCAGGTTCAATGTATTCCATAGCCATTCACATTGACGATTATACACACAAATCGCATCGGAATTAAATACAAAAGGCTCAATGCCGCCTTAAGTACGAGAATAGAGACTATTCTCACAGCCGGTGCGTCGAGTATTCCCTGTGAGACCAGTATTAGTTTCCGATACACCATTGCAGGTTCAATGTATTCCTTGAACATACACATTGATGATGAAACACTGAAATTACATCGGAATTAAATACAAAGGGCACAATAACGCCTTAAGTGCAAGAAGAGTGAGACTTCTTAGAGACTAAGCTTTGATCCTATCCTGTGACACCAGTATTAGTTTCCGATTCAACACTGCAGTTTCAATGTAATCCTTGGACCTTCACATTGACGATGAAACACAGAAATCGAATCGGAATTATATACAAAAGGCACAATGCCGCCTTAACTACAAGAATAGAGACTCTTCTTACAGTCGGTGCTTTGAGCATTCCCTGTGAGACCAGTATTAGTTTCCGATTCACCACCGCAGGTTCAATGTATAACTCAGACCTTCACATTGACGATTATACACACAAATCGCATCGGAATTAAATACAAAAGGCACAATGCCGCCTTAAGTACAAGAATAGAGACTCTTCTTACAGTCGGTGCTTTGAGCATTCCCAGTGAGACCAGTATTAGTTTCCGATACACCTCTGCAGGTTCAGTGTATTTCTTGGACTTTCACATCGACGATGAAACACAGAAATGGCATCGGAATTAAATACATAGGGCACAATGCCGCCTTAGGTACAAGAATAGACACTCTTCTTACAGTCGGTGCTTTGAGCATTCCCTGTGAGACCAGTATTAGTGTCCGATACACCACTGCAGGTTCAATGTATTCCTTGGACCTTCACATTGACGTTTATACACAGAAATAGCATCGGAATTAAATACAAAAGGCACAATGCCGCCTTAAGTACAAGAATACAGACTCTACTTACAGTCGGTGCTTTGAGCATTCCCTGTGAGACCAGTATTAGTTTCCGATACACCACTGCAGGTTCAATGTCTTACTTGGACCTTCACATTGACGATGAAACATGGAAATCGCATTGGAATTAAATACAAAAGGCACAATGCCACCTTAAGTACAAGAATAGGGACTCTTCTTACAGTCTGTGCTTTGAGCATTCCCTGTGAGACCAGTATTAGTATCCGATACACCACTGCAGATTCAATGTATTCCTTGGACATACACATTGACGATGAAACACTGAAATTACATCGGAATTAAATACAAAAGGAACAATGCCGCCTTAAGTACAAGAATAGAGACTCTTCTCACTGTCGGTGCTTTGAGAATTCCCTGTGAGACCAGTATTAGTTTCCGATCCACCACTACAGCTTCAATGTATTCCTTGGACCTTCACATTGACGATGAAACACATAAATCGCATCGGAATTAAACACAAAAGGCACAATGCCGCCTTAAGTATAAGAATAGAGACTCTTCTTACAGTCGGTGCTTTGAAAATTCCCTGTGAGACCAGTATTAGTTTCCGATACACCACTGCAGGTTCAGTGTATTCCATGGACTTTCACATCGACGATGAAACACCTAAATGTCATGGAAATTAAATACAAAGGGCACAATGCCGCCTTAAGTACAAGAATAGATACTCTTCTTACAGTCGGTGCTTTGAGCATTCCCTGTGAGACCAGTATTAGTTTCCGATACACCACTGCAGGTTCAATGTATTCCTTGGACCTTCACATTGACGATGAAACACATAAATCGCATCGGAATTAAACACAAAAGGCACAATGCCGCCTTAAGTACAAGAAAACAGACTCTACTTACAGTCAGTGCTATGAGCATTCCCTGTGAGACCAGTATTAGTATCCGGTACACCATTTCAGGGTCAATGTATTCCTTGGACATACACATCGACGATGAAACACAGAAATGGCATAGGAATTAAATACAAAGTGCACAATGCCGCCTTAAGTACAAGAGTAGACACTCTTCTTACAGTCGGTGCTTTGAGCATTCCCTGTGAGACCAGTATTAGTTTCCGATACACCACTGCAGGTTCAAAGTAATCCTTGGACCTTCACATTGACGATGAAACACAGAAATCGCATCGTATTTAAATACAAAAGGCACAATGCCGCCTTAAGTACAAGAACACAGACTCTACTTACAGTCGGTGCTTTGAGCATTCCATGTGAGACCAGTATTAGTTTCCGATACACCACTGCAGGTTCAATGAATTCCTTGGACCTTCACATTGACGATGAAACACAGAAATCGCATTGGAATTAAATACAAAAGGCACAATGCCGCCTTAAGTACAAGAATAGAGACTCTTCTTACAGTCTGTGCTTTGAGCATTCCCTGTGAGACCAGTATTAGTATCCGATACACCACTGCAGATTCAATGTATTCCATGGACATACACATTGACGATGAAACACTGAAATTACATCGGAATTAAATACAAAGGAACAATGCCGCCTTAAGTACAAGAATAGAGACTCTTCTTACTGTCGGTGCATTGAGCATTCTCTGTGGGACCAGTATTAGGTTCCGATACACCACTGCAGGTTCAATGTATTCCTTGGAAAAACGCATTGACGATGAAACACTGAAATTACATCGGAATTAAATACAAAGGGCACAATGACGCCTTAAGTACAAGCAGAGTGAGACTTCTTAGAGTCCATGTTTTGATCCTTTCCAGTGCGACCCGTATTAGTTTCCGATACGCCACTGCGGGTTCAATGTATTCCTTGGACCTTCTCATTGACGATTACACACAGAAGTCGTATCGGAATTAAATACAAAAGGCACAATGCCGCCTTAAGTACAAGAATAGAGACTCTTCTTACAGTCGGTGCTTTGAGCATTACCTGTGAGACCAGTATTACTTTCCGATACACCACTGCAGGTTCAGTGTATTCCTTCTACTTTCACATCGGCGATGAAACACAGAAAAGGCATCGGAATTAAATACAAAGGGCACAATGCCGCCTTAAGTACAAGAATAGACACTCTTCTTACAGTCGGTGCTTTGAGCATTCCCTGTGAGACCAGTATTAGTTTCCGATTCACCAATGCAGGTTCAATGTATTCCTTGGACCTTCACACTGACGATGAAACACTGAAATTACATCGGAATTAAATACAAAAGGAACAATACCGCCATAAGTACAAGAAAAGAGACACTTCTTACAGTCGGTGCATTGAGCATTCCCTGTGAGACCAGTATTAGTTTCCGATACACCACTGCAGGTTCAATGTATTCCTTGAACCTTCACATTGACGATGAAAGACCGAATTCGCATCGGAATTAAATACAAAAGGCCCAATGCCGCCTTAAGTACAAGAATAGAGACTCTTCTTACAGTCGGTGCTTTGAGCATACCCTGTGAGACCAGTATTAGTTTACGATACACCACTGCAGGTTAATGTATTCCTTGGACCTTCACATTGACGATTATACACAGAAATCGCAACGGAACTAAATACAAAAGGCACAATGCCGCCTTAAGTACAAGAATAGAGACTTTTCTTACAGTCGGTGCTTTGAGCATTCCCTGTGAGACCAGTATTAGTTTCCGATACACCACTGGAGGTTCAATGTATTCCTTGGACCTTCACATTGACGATGAAACAAAGAAATCGCATCGGAATTAAATACAAACGGCACAATGCCGCCTTAGGTACAAGAATACAGACTCTACTTACGGTCGGTGCTTTGAGCATTCCCTGTGAGACCAGTATTAGTTTCCGATACACCACTGCAGGTTCATTGTATTCCTTGGACCTTCACATTGACGATGAAACACAGAAATTGCATTGGAATTAAATACAAAAGGCACAATGAAGCCCTAGGTACAACAATAGAGACTCTTCTTACTGTCGGTGCTTTGAGCATTCCCTGAGAGACCAGTATTAATATCCGATACACCACTGCAGGTTCAGTGTATTCCATAGCCATTCACATTGACGATTATACACACAAATCGCATCGGAATTAAATACAAAAGGCTCAATGCCGCCTTAAGTACGAGAATAGAGACTATTCTCACAGCCGGTGCGTCGAGTATTCCCTGTGAGACCAGTATTAGTTTCCGATACACCATTGCAGGTTCAATGTATTCCTTGAACATACACATTGATGATGAAACACTGAAATTACATCGGAATTAAATACAAAGGGCACAATAACGCCTTAAGTGCAAGAAGAGTGAGACTTCTTAGAGACTAAGCTTTGATCCTATCCTGTGACACCAGTATTAGTTTCCGATTCAACACTGCAGTTTCAATGTAATCCTTGGACCTTCACATTGACGATGAAACACAGAAATCGAATCGGAATTATATACAAAAGGCACAATGCCGCCTTAACTACAAGAATAGAGACTCTTCTTACAGTCGGTGCTTTGAGCATTCCCTGTGAGACCAGTATTAGTTTCCGATTCACCACCGCAGGTTCAATGTATAACTCAGACCTTCACATTGACGATTATACACACAAATCGCATCGGAATTAAATACAAAAGGCACAATGCCGCCTTAAGTACAAGAATAGAGACTCTTCTTACAGTCGGTGCTTTGAGCATTCCCAGTGAGACCAGTATTAGTTTCCGATACACCTCTGCAGGTTCAGTGTATTTCTTGGACTTTCACATCGACGATGAAACACAGAAATGGCATCGGAATTAAATACATAGGGCACAATGCCGCCTTAGGTACAAGAATAGACACTCTTCTTACAGTCGGTGCTTTGAGCATTCCCTGTGAGACCAGTATTAGTGTCCGATACACCACTGCAGGTTCAATGTATTCCTTGGACCTTCACATTGACGTTTATACACAGAAATAGCATCGGAATTAAATACAAAAGGCACAATGCCGCCTTAAGTACAAGAATACAGACTCTACTTACAGTCGGTGCTTTGAGCATTCCCTGTGAGACCAGTATTAGTTTCCGATACACCACTGCAGGTTCAATGTCTTACTTGGACCTTCACATTGACGATGAAACATGGAAATCGCATTGGAATTAAATACAAAAGGCACAATGCCACCTTAAGTACAAGAATAGGGACTCTTCTTACAGACTGTGCTTTGAGCATTCCCTGTGAGACCAGTATTAGTATCCGATACACCACTGCAGATTCAATGTATTCCTTGGACATACACATTGACGATGAAACACTGAAATTACATCGGAATTAAATACAAAAGGAACAATGCCGCCTTAAGTACAAGAATAGAGACTCTTCTCACTGTCGGTGCTTTGAGAATTCCCTGTGAGACCAGTATTAGTTTCCGATCCACCACTACAGCTTCAATGTATTCCTTGGACCTTCACATTGACGATGAAACACATAAATCGCATCGGAATTAAACACAAAAGGCACAATGCCGCCTTAAGTATAAGAATAGAGACTCTTCTTACAGTCGGTGCTTTGAAAATTCCCTGTGAGACCAGTATTAGTTTCCGATACACCACTGCAGGTTCAGTGTATTCCATGGACTTTCACATCGACGATGAAACACCTAAATGTCATGGAAATTAAATACAAAGGGCACAATGCCGCCTTAAGTACAAGAATAGATACTCTTCTTACAGTCGGTGCTTTGAGCATTCCCTGTGAGACCAGTATTAGTTTCCGATACACCACTGCAGGTTCAATGTATTCCTTGGACCTTCACATTGACGATGAAACACATAAATCGCATCGGAATTAAACACAAAAGGCACAATGCCGCCTTAAGTACAAGAAAACAGACTCTACTTACAGTCAGTGCTATGAGCATTCCCTGTGAGACCAGTATTAGTATCCGGTACACCATTTCAGGGTCAATGTATTCCTTGGACATACACATCGACGATGAAACACAGAAATGGCATAGGAATTAAATACAAAGTGCACAATGCCGCCTTAAGTACAAGAGTAGACACTCTTCTTACAGTCGGTGCTTTGAGCATTCCCTGTGAGACCAGTATTAGTTTCCGATACACCACTGCAGGTTCAAAGTAATCCTTGGACCTTCACATTGACGATGAAACACAGAAATCGCATCGTATTTAAATACAAAAGGCACAATGCCGCCTTAAGTACAAGAACACAGACTCTACTTACAGTCGGTGCTTTGAGCATTCCATGTGAGACCAGTATTAGTTTCCGATACACCACTGCAGGTTCAATGAATTCCTTGGACCTTCACATTGACGATGAAACACAGAAATCGCATTGGAATTAAATACAAAAGGCACAATGCCGCCTTAAGTACAAGAATAGAGACTCTTCTTACAGTCTGTGCTTTGAGCATTCCCTGTGAGACCAGTATTAGTATCCGATACACCACTGCAGATTCAATGTATTCCATGGACATACACATTGACGATGAAACACTGAAATTACATCGGAATTAAATACAAAGGAACAATGCCGCCTTAAGTACAAGAATAGAGACTCTTCTTACTGTCGGTGCATTGAGCATTCTCTGTGGGACCAGTATTAGGTTCCGATACACCACTGCAGGTTCAATGTATTCCTTGGAAAAACGCATTGACGATGAAACACTGAAATTACATCGGAATTAAATACAAAGGGCACAATGACGCCTTAAGTACAAGCAGAGTGAGACTTCTTAGAGTCCATGTTTTGATCCTTTCCAGTGCGACCCGTATTAGTTTCCGATACGCCACTGCGGGTTCAATGTATTCCTTGGACCTTCTCATTGACGATTACACACAGAAGTCGTATCGGAATTAAATACAAAAGGCACAATGCCGCCTTAAGTACAAGAATAGAGACTCTTCTTACAGTCGGTGCTTTGAGCATTACCTGTGAGACCAGTATTACTTTCCGATACACCACTGCAGGTTCAGTGTATTCCTTCTACTTTCACATCGGCGATGAAACACAGAAAAGGCATCGGAATTAAATACAAAGGGCACAATGCCGCCTTAAGTACAAGAATAGACACTCTTCTTACAGTCGGTGCTTTGAGCATTCCCTGTGAGACCAGTATTAGTTTCCGATTCACCAATGCAGGTTCAATGTATTCCTTGGACCTTCACACTGACGATGAAACACTGAAATTACATCGGAATTAAATACAAAAGGAACAATACCGCCATAAGTACAAGAAAAGAGACACTTCTTACAGTCGGTGCATTGAGCATTCCCTGTGAGACCAGTATTAGTTTCCGATACACAACTGCAGGTTCAATGTATTCCTTGGACCTTTACATTGACGATGAAACACAGAAATTACATCGGAATTAATTTCAAAATGCACAATGCCGCCTTAATTACAAGAATGGACACTCTTCTTACAGTCGGTGCTTTGAGCATTCCCTGTGAGACCAGTATTAGTTTCCGATACACCACTGCAGGTTCAATGTATTCCTTGAACCTTCACATTGACGATGAAAGACCGAATTCGCATCGGAATTAAATACAAAAGGCCCAATGCCGCCTTAAGTACAAGAATAGAGACTCTTCTTACAGTCGGTGCTTTGAGCATACCCTGTGAGACAAGTATTAGTTTACGATACACCACTGCAGGTTAATGTATTCCTTGGACCTTCACATTGACGATTATACACAGAAATCGCAACGGAATTAAATACAAAAGGCACAATGCCGCCTTAAGTACAAGAATAGAGACTTTTCTTACAGTCGGTGCTTTGAGCATTCCCTGTGAGACCAGTATTAGTTTCCGATACACCACTGGAGGTTCAATGTATTCCTTGGACCTTCACATTGACGATGAAACAAAGAAATCGCATCGGAATTAAATACAAACGGCACAATGCCGCCTTAGGTACAAGAATACAGACTCTACTTACGGTCGGTGCTTTGAGCATTCCCTGTGAGACCAGTATTAGTTTCCGATACACCACTGCAGGTTCATTGTATTCCTTGGACCTTCACATTGACGATGAAACACAGAAATTGCATTGGAATTAAATACAAAAGGCACAATGAAGCCCTAGGTACAACAATAGAGACTCTTCTTACTGTCGGTGCTTTGAGCATTCCCTGAGAGACCAGTATTAATATCCGATACACCACTGCAGGTTCAATGTATTCCATAGCCATTCACATTGACGATTATACACACAAATCGCATCGGAATTAAATACAAAAGGCTCAATGCCGCCTTAAGTACGAGAATAGAGACTATTCTCACAGCCGGTGCGTCGAGTATTCCCTGTGAGACCAGTATTAGTTTCCGATACACCATTGCAGGTTCAATGTATTCCTTGAACATACACATTGATGATGAAACACTGAAATTACATCGGAATTAAATACAAAGGGCACAATAACGCCTTAAGTGCAAGAAGAGTGAGACTTCTTAGAGACTAAGCTTTGATCCTATCCTGTGACACCAGTATTAGTTTCCGATTCAACACTGCAGTTTCAATGTAATCCTTGGACCTTCACATTGACGATGAAACACAGAAATCGAATCGGAATTATATACAAAAGGCACAATGCCGCCTTAACTACAAGAATAGAGACTCTTCTTACAGTCGGTGCTTTGAGCATTCCCTGTGAGACCAGTATTAGTTTCCGATTCACCACCGCAGGTTCAATGTATAACTCAGACCTTCACATTGACGATTATACACACAAATCGCATCGGAATTAAATACAAAAGGCACAATGCCGCCTTAAGTACAAGAATAGAGACTCTTCTTACAGTCGGTGCTTTGAGCATTCCCAGTGAGACCAGTATTAGTTTCCGATACACCTCTGCAGGTTCAGTGTATTTCTTGGACTTTCACATCGACGATGAAACACAGAAATGGCATCGGAATTAAATACATAGGGCACAATGCCGCCTTAGGTACAAGAATAGACACTCTTCTTACAGTCGGTGCTTTGAGCATTCCCTGTGAGACCAGTATTAGTGTCCGATACACCACTGCAGGTTCAATGTATTCCTTGGACCTTCACATTGACGTTTATACACAGAAATAGCATCGGAATTAAATACAAAAGGCACAATGCCGCCTTAAGTACAAGAATACAGACTCTACTTACAGTCGGTGCTTTGAGCATTCCCTGTGAGACCAGTATTAGTTTCCGATACACCACTGCAGGTTCAATGTCTTACTTGGACCTTCACATTGACGATGAAACATGGAAATCGCATTGGAATTAAATACAAAAGGCACAATGCCACCTTAAGTACAAGAATAGGGACTCTTCTTACAGTCTGTGCTTTGAGCATTCCCTGTGAGACCAGTATTAGTATCCGATACACCACTGCAGATTCAATGTATTCCTTGGACATACACATTGACGATGAAACACTGAAATTACATCGGAATTAAATACAAAAGGAACAATGCCGCCTTAAGTACAAGAATAGAGACTCTTCTCACTGTCGGTGCTTTGAGAATTCCCTGTGAGACCAGTATTAGTTTCCGATCCACCACTACAGCTTCAATGTATTCCTTGGACCTTCACATTGACGATGAAACACATAAATCGCATCGGAATTAAACACAAAAGGCACAATGCCGCCTTAAGTATAAGAATAGAGACTCTTCTTACAGTCGGTGCTTTGAAAATTCCCTGTGAGACCAGTATTAGTTTCCGATACACCACTGCAGGTTCAGTGTATTCCATGGACTTTCACATCGACGATGAAACACCTAAATGTCATGGAAATTAAATACAAAGGGCACAATGCCGCCTTAAGTACAAGAATAGATACTCTTCTTACAGTCGGTGCTTTGAGCATTCCCTGTGAGACCAGTATTAGTTTCCGATACACCACTGCAGGTTCAATGTATTCCTTGGACCTTCACATTGACGATGAAACACATAAATCGCATCGGAATTAAACACAAAAGGCACAATGCCGCCTTAAGTACAAGAAAACAGACTCTACTTACAGTCAGTGCTATGAGCATTCCCTGTGAGACCAGTATTAGTATCCGGTACACCATTTCAGGGTCAATGTATTCCTTGGACATACACATCGACGATGAAACACAGAAATGGCATAGGAATTAAATACAAAGTGCACAATGCCGCCTTAAGTACAAGAGTAGACACTCTTCTTACAGTCGGTGCTTTGAGCATTCCCTGTGAGACCAGTATTAGTTTCCGATACACCACTGCAGGTTCAAAGTAATCCTTGGACCTTCACATTGACGATGAAACACAGAAATCGCATCGTATTTAAATACAAAAGGCACAATGCCGCCTTAAGTACAAGAACACAGACTCTACTTACAGTCGGTGCTTTGAGCATTCCATGTGAGACCAGTATTAGTTTCCGATACACCACTGCAGGTTCAATGAATTCCTTGGACCTTCACATTGACGATGAAACACAGAAATCGCATTGGAATTAAATACAAAAGGCACAATGCCGCCTTAAGTACAAGAATAGAGACTCTTCTTACAGTCTGTGCTTTGAGCATTCCCTGTGAGACCAGTATTAGTATCCGATACACCACTGCAGATTCAATGTATTCCATGGACATACACATTGACGATGAAACACTGAAATTACATCGGAATTAAATACAAAGGAACAATGCCGCCTTAAGTACAAGAATAGAGACTCTTCTTACTGTCGGTGCATTGAGCATTCTCTGTGGGACCAGTATTAGGTTCCGATACACCACTGCAGGTTCAATGTATTCCTTGGAAAAACGCATTGACGATGAAACACTGAAATTACATCGGAATTAAATACAAAGGGCACAATGACGCCTTAAGTACAAGCAGAGTGAGACTTCTTAGAGTCCATGTTTTGATCCTTTCCAGTGCGACCCGTATTAGTTTCCGATACGCCACTGCGGGTTCAATGTATTCCTTGGACCTTCTCATTGACGATTACACACAGAAGTCGTATCGGAATTAAATACAAAAGGCACAATGCCGCCTTAAGTACAAGAATAGAGACTCTTCTTACAGTCGGTGCTTTGAGCATTACCTGTGAGACCAGTATTACTTTCCGATACACCACTGCAGGTTCAGTGTATTCCTTCTACTTTCACATCGACGATGAAACACAGAAAAGGCATCGGAATTAAATACAAAGGGCACAATGCCGCCTTAAGTACAAGAATAGACACTCTTCTTACAGTCGGTGCTTTGAGCATTCCCTGTGAGACCAGTATTAGTTTCCGATTCACCAATGCAGGTTCAATGTATTCCTTGGACCTTCACACTGACGATAAAACACAGAAATCGCATCGGAATTAAATACAAAAGGCACAATGCCACCTTAAGTACAAGAATACAGTCGGTGCTTTGAGCATTCCCTGTGAGACCAGTATTAGTTTCCGATACACCACTGCAGGTTCAGTGTATTCCTTGTACTTTCACATCGACGATGAAACACAGAAATGGCATCGGAATTAAATACAAAGGGCACAATGCCGCCTTAAGTACAAGAATAGACACTCTTCTTACAGTCGGTGCTTTGAACATTCGCTGTGGGACCAGTATAAGTATCCGATACACCACTGCAGGTTCAATGTATTCCTTGGACATACACATCGACGATGAAACACAGAAATGGCATCGGAATTAAATACAAAAAGAACAATGTCGCCTTAAGTACAAGAATAGAGACTCTTTTTACTGTCGGTGTTTTGAGCATACCCTCTGAGACCAGTATTAGTTTCCGATACACCACTGCAGTTCCAGTGTATTCCTTGAACATACACATTGACGATGAAACACTGAAATTACATCGGAATTAAATACAAAGGGCACAATGACGCCTTAAGTGCAAGAAGAGTGAGACTTCTTAGAGTCTGTGCTTTGATCCTATCCTGTGACACCAGTATTAGTTTCCGATACACCACTGCAGTTTCAATGTATTCCTTGGACCTTCACATTGACGATGAAACTCAGAAATCGCATCGGAATTAAATACAAGGGGCAGAATGCCGCCTTAATTACAGGAATAGAGACTCTTCTTACAGTCGGTGCTTTGAGCAGTCCCTGTGAGACCAGTATTAGTTTCCGATACACCACTGCTGGTTCAATGTATTCCTTGGACATACACATTGACGATGAAACACTGATATTACATCGGAATAAAATACAAAAGGAACAATACCGCCATAAGTACAAGAAAAGAGACACTTCTTACAGTCGGTGCATTGAGCATTCCCTGTGAGACCAGTATTAGTTTCCGATACACAACTGCAGGTTCAATGTATTCCTTGGACCTTTACATTGACGATGAAACACAGAAATTACATCGGAATTAAATTCAAAATGCACAATGCCGCCTTAAGTACAAGAATAGTGACTCTTCTTACAGTCGGTGCTTTGAGCATTCCCTGTGAGACCAGTATTAGTTTCCGATACACCACTGCAGGTTCAAAGTATTCCTTGGATATACTTCCTTGGATATACACATTGATGATGACACGTTGTAGTTACATCGGAATTGAATACAAAGGGCACAATGACGCCTTAAGTGCAAGAAGAGTGAGATTTTTTTGAGTCTGTGTTTCATCCTTTCCTGTGAGACCAGTATTAGTTTCCGATACACCACTGCAGCTTCAATGCATTCCGTGGGCCTTCACATTGACGATGAAACACAGAAATGGCATGGGAATTAAATACAAAAGGCACAATGCCGCCTTAAGTACAAGAATAGGCACGCTTCTTACGGTCGTTGCTTTAAGCATTCCCTGTGAGACCAGTATTAGTTTCCGATATACCACTGCAGGTTGAATGTATTCCCTGGAGCTTCACATTGTCGTTGAAACACAGAATTCGCATCGGAATTAAATACAAAAGGCACAATGCCGCCTTAAGTACAAGTACACAGACTCTACTTACAGTCGGTGTTTTGAGCATTCCCTGTGAAACCAGTATTAGTTTCCGATACACCACTGCAAGTTCAATGTATTCCTTGGACATACACATTGATGATGAGAGACTGAAATTACATCGGAATTAAATACAAGGGGCACAAAGACGCCTTAAGTACAAGAAGATTGAGACTTCTTAGGGTCTGTGCTTTGATCCTTTCCTGTGAGACAAGTATTAGTTTCTGATACACCACTGCAGGTTCAATGTATTCCTTGGACCTTCATATTGACTATGAAACACGAAATCGCATCGGAATTAATTACAAAAGGCACAATGCCGCCTTAAGTACAAGAATAGAGACTCTTCTCACAGTCGGTGATTTGAGCATTCCCTGTGAGACCAGTATTAGTTTCCGATACACCACTGCAGGTTCAATGTATTCCTTGGACATGCACATTGACGATGTAACACTGAAATTACATGGCAATTAAATACAAAAGGCACAATGCCGCCTTAAGTGCAAGAATAGAGACTCTTCTTACAGTCGGTGTTTTGAGCATTCCCTGTGAGACCAGTATTAGTTTCCGATACACCACTGCAGGTTCAATGTATTCCCTGGACCTTCACATTGATGATGAAACACAGAAATCGCATCCGAATTAAATACAAAAGACACAATGCCGCCTTAAGTACAAGAATAGAGACTCTTGTTACAGTCGGTGCTTTGAGCATTCCCTGTGAGACCAGTATTAGTGTCGGATACACCACTGCTGGTTCAATGTATTCCTTGGACAAACACACTGACCATGAAACACTGATTTTACATCGGAATTAAATACAAAAGGCACAATGCCGACTTAGGTGCAAGAATAGAGACTCTTCTTACATTCGGTGCTTTTAGCATTCCCTGTGAGACCAGTATTAGTTTCCGATACACCACTGCGGTTTCAGTGTATTCCTTGGACCTTCACATTGAAGATGAAACACAGAAATCGCATCGGAATTAAATACAAAAGGCCCAAAGCCGCCATAAGTACAAGAATACTGCCTCTTATTACAGTCGGTGTTTTGTGCATTCCCTGTGAGACCAGTATTAGTTTCCGATACACCACTGCAGGTTCAATGTATTCCTTAGACCTTCACATTGACGATGAAACACAGAAATCGCATCGGAATTAAATACAAAAGGCACAATGCCGCCTTCAGTACAAGAATAGAGACTCTTCTTACAGTCGGTGCTTTGAGCATTCCCTGTTAGACCAGTATTAGGTTCCGATACACCACTGCAGGTTCAAAGTATTCCTTGGCCCTTCACATTGACGATGAATCACAGAAATCGCATCGGAATCAAATACAAAAGGCACAATGCCGCCTTAAGTTCAAGAATAGAGACTCTTCTTACAGTCGGTGTTTTGAGCATTTCTTGTGAGACCAGTATTAGTTTCCGATACACCACTGCAGCTTAAATGTATTCCTTGGACATGCAAATTGACGATGGAACACTGAAATTACATGGCAATTTAATACAAAAGGCACAATGCCGCCTTAAGTGTAAGATTAAAGACTCTTCTTACAGACGGTGCTTTGAGCATTCCCTGTGAGACCAGTATTAGTTTCCGATACAACACTGCAGGTTCAATGTATTCCTTGGACCTTCACATTGATGATGAAACACAGAAATCGCATCGGAATTAAATACAAAAGGCTAAATGCCGCCTTAAGTACGAGAATAGAGACTCTTCTTACAGTCGGTGCTTTCAGCATTCCCTGTGAGACCAGTATTAGTTTCCGATACACCACTGGATGTTCAATGTATTCCTTGGACATTCACATTGACGGTTGAATACTGAAATTACATCGGAATTAAATACAAAAGGCACAATGCCGTCTTAAGTACAAGACTAGAGACTCTTCTTACAGTCGGTGTTTGAGCATTCCCTGTGAGACCAGTATTAGTTTCCGATACACCACCGTAGGTTCAATGTATTTCTTAGACAAACACATTGACGATGAAACACTGAAATTACATCGCACTTAAATACAAAGGGCACAATGACGCCTTAAGTACAAGAATAGAGACTCTTCTTACAGTCGGTGTTTGAGCATCGCCTGAGAGACCAGTATTAGTAATCCGATACACCACTCCAGGTTCAATGTATTCCTTGGACCTTCACATTGACGATGAAACACAGAAATCGCATCGGAATTTAATACCAAAGGCACAATGAAGCCTTAAGTACAAGAATAGAGACTCTTCTCACAGTCGGTGCTTCGAGTAATCCCTGTGAGACTAGTATTAGTTTCCGATACTCCACTGCAGGTTCAATTTATTCCTTGCATCTTCACATTGACGATGAAACACTGAAATCGCATCGGAATAAAATACAAAAGGCACAATGCCGCCATAAGTACAAGAATAGAGACTCTTCTTACAGTCGGTGCTTTAAGCATCACCTGAGGGACCAGTATTAGTAATCCGATACACCACTCCAGGTTCAATGTATTCCTTGGACCTTCACATTGACGATGAAACACAGATATCGCATCGGAATTAAATACCAAAGGCACAATGAAGCCGTAAGTACAAGAATAGAGACTCTTCTCACAGTCGGTGCTTCGAGTATTCCCTGTAAGACTAGTATTAGTTTCCGATACACCACTGCAGGTTCAATGTATTTCTTGGACGTATATATTGCCAATGAATCACTGAAATTATATCGGAGTTAAATACAAAGGGCACAATGACGCCTTAAGTACAAGAAGAGTGAGCCTTCTTAGAGTCTGTGCTTTGATCCTTTCCTGTGAGACCAGTATTAGTTTCCGATACACCGCTGCAGGTTCAATGTATTCCTTGGACCTTTAAATTGACGATGAAATACATAAATCGCATCGGATTTAAATACAAAAGGCACAATGCCGCCTTAAGTACAAGAATAGAGACTCTTCTTACAGTCGGTGCTTTGAGCATTCCCTGTGAGACCAGTATTAGTTTCCGATACACCACTGCAGGTTCAAAGTATTCCTTGGACATACACATTGATGATGTAACACTGAAATTAAATCGGAATTGAATATAAAGGGCACATTGAGCCTTAAGTGCAAGCAGAGTGAGACTTCTTAGAGGCTGTGATTTGATCCTTTCCTGTCAGACCAGTATTAGTTTCCGATACACCACTGCAGGTTCAATGAATTCCTTGGTCCATCACATTGACGATGAAACACAGAAATCGCATCGGAATTAAATACAAAAGGCCCAATGCCGCCATAAGTACAAGAATAGAGACTCTTATTACAGTCGGTGTTTGGTGCATTCCCTGTGAGACCAGTATTAGTTTCCGATACACCACTGCAGATTCAATGTATTTCTTAGACCTTCACATTGACGATGAAACACAGAAACCGCATCGGAATTAAATACAAAAGGCACAATGCCGCCTTAAGTACAAGAATAGAGACTCTTCTTACAGTCGGTGCTTTGAGCATTCCCTGTGAGACCAGTATAAGTTTCCGATACACCACTGCAGTTTCAATGTATTCCTTGGACCTTCACATTGACGATGAAACACAGAAATATCATCGGAATTAAATACAAAAGGCACAATGCAGCCTTAAATGAGGGAGTAGAGACTCTTCTTACTGTCGTTGATTTGAGCATTCCCTGTCAGACCGGTATTAGTTTCCGATACACCACTGCAGGTTCAATGTATTCCTTGGACATACACATTGGCGATGAAACACTGAAATTACATCGGAATTAAATACAAAAGGCACAATGCCGCCTTAATTGCAAGAAGTATGAGACTTCTTAGAGTCTGTGCTTTGATCCTTTCCTGTGAGACCAGTATTAGTTCCGATACACCACTGCACGTTCAATGCATTCCTTGGACCGTCACATTGAATGTGAAAGACAGAAATCGTATCGGAATTAAACGCAAAAGGCACTAAGCCGCCTTAGGTACAAGAATACAGACTCTTCTTACAGTCGGTGCTTTGAGCATTCCCGGTGAGACCTGTATTAGTATGCGATACACCACTGCAGGTTCAATGTATTCCTTGGACCTTCACATTGACGATGAAGCACCGAAATCGCTTCGGAATTAAATACAAAAGGCACAATGCCGCCTTACGTACAAGAATAGAGTCTCTTCTTACAGTCGGTGCTATGAGCATTTCCTGTGAGACCAGTATTAGCTTCCGATACACCACTGCTGGTTCAATGTATTCCTTGGACCTTCACATCGACGATGAAACACAGAGATCGCATCGGAATTAAATACAAAAGGGATAATGCCGCTTTAAGTGCAAGAAGAGTGAGACTTCTTAGAGTCTGTGCTTTGATCCTTTCCTGTGAGACCAGTACTAGTTTCTGATACACCGCTGCAGGTTCAATGTATTCCTTATACCTTCACATTGACGATGAATCACAGAAATCGCATCGGAATTAAATACAAAAGGCACAATGGCGCCGTAAGTACAAGTATAGAGACTCTTCTTACAGTCGGTGCTTTGAACATTCCCTGTGAGACCAGTATTAGTTTCCGATACACCACTGCAGATTCAATGTATTCCTTGGAGCTTCACATTGACGATGAAACACAGAAATCGCATCGGAATTAAATACAAAAGGCACAATGCCGCCATAAGTGAATGAGTAGAGACTCTTATTACAGTCGTTGCTTTGAGCATTCCCTGTGAGACCAGTATTAGTTTATGATACACCACTGCAGGTTCAATGTGCTCCTTGGACATTCACATTAACGATCAAACACTGAAATTACATTGGAATTAAATACAAAAGGCACAATGCCGCCTTAATTGCAAGAAGAGTGAGACTTCTTAGAGTCAGTGCTTTGATCCTTTCCTGTGAGACCAGTATTAGTTTCCGATACACCATTACAGGTTCAATGAATTCGTTGGACCTTCACATTGACGATGAAACACAGTAATCGCATCGGAATTTAATACAAAAGGCACAATGCCGTCTTAAGTACAAGAACACAGACTCTTATTACAGTCTGTGCTTTGAGCATTCCCTGTGAGACCAGTATTAGTTTCCGATACACCACTGCAGTTTCAATGTATTCCTTGGACCTTCACATTGCCGAAGAAACACAGGAATCGCATCGGAATTAAATACAAAAGGCACAATACCGTCTTAAGTACAAGAAAAGAGACTCTTCTTACAGTCGGTGCTTTGAGCACTCCCTGTGAGACCAGTATTAATTTCCGATACACCACTGCAGGTTCAATGTATTCCTTGGACCTTCACATTGACGATGAAACACAAAAATCGCATCGGAATTAAATACAAAAGCCACAATGCCGCCTTAAGTGCAACAAGAGCGAGTGTTCTTAGAGTCTGTGCTCTGATCCTTTCCTGTGAGACCAGTATTAGTTTCAAATCCACCACTGCAGGTTCAGTGTATTCCCTGGACCTTCACATTGACGATGAATCACTGAAATCGAGTCGGAATTAAATACAAAATGCACAATTCCGCCTTAAGTACAACAATAGAGACTCTTCTTACAGTCGGTGGTTTGAGCATTCCCTGTGAGACCAGTAATAGTTTCCGATACCCCACTGCAGATTCAATGTATTCCTTGGAGCTTCACATTGACGATGAAACACAGAAATCGCATCGGAATTAAATACAAAAGGCACAATGCTGCCTTAAGTACATGAACACAGACTCTTCTTACAGTCTGTGCTTCGAGCATTCCCTGTGAGACCAGTATTAGGTTTCGATACACCACATTAGGTTCAATGTATTCCTTGGACCTTCTCATTGACGATGAATCACAAAAATCGCAATGGAATTTAATACAAAAGGCACAATGGCTCCTTAAGTGCAAGAGTAGAGACTCTTCTTACAGTCGGTGCTTTGAGCATTCCCTGTCAGACGAGTATTAGTTTCCGATACGCCACTGCAAGTTCAATGTATTCCATGGACATACACATTGACGATGAAACACTGAAATTACATCGGAATTAAATACTAAAGGCACAATGCCGCCTTAATTGCAAGAAGAGTGAGACTTCTTAGAGTCTGCGCTTTGATCCTTTCCTGTGAGAAAAGTATTAGTTTCCGATACACCACTGCACGTTCAATGCATTCCTTGGACCGTCACATTGAATATGAAAGACAGAAATCGTATCGGAATTAAACTAAAAAGGCACTAAGCCGCCTTAAGTACACGAATACCGACTCTTCTTTCAGTCGGTGCTTTGAGCATTTCCTGTGAGACCTGTATTAGTTTGCGATACACCACTGCAGGTTCAATGTATTCCTTGGACCTTCACATTGACGACGAAACACAGAAATCGCATCGGAATTAAATACAAAAGGCACAATGCCGCTTTAAGTACAAGAATATAGACTCTTCTTACAGTCGGTGCTATGAGCATTCCCTGTGAGACCTTCATTAGTTTCCGATACACCACTATAGATTCAATGTATTCCTTGGACCTTCACATTGACGATGAAACACAGAAATCGCATCGGAATTAATTACAAAAGGGAAAATGCCGCCTTAAGTGCAAGAAGAGTGAGACTTCTGTGAGTCTGTGCTTTGATCCTTTCCTGTGAGACCAGTATTAGTTTCTGATACACCACTGCAGGTTCAATGTATTTCTTGGACCTTCACATTGACGATGAATCACAAAAATCGCATCGGAATTAAATACAAAAGGCACAATGGCGCCTTAAGTACAAGAATAGAGACTCTTCTTACAGTCGGTGCTTTGAGCATTCCCTGTGAGACCAGTATTAGTTTCCAATACACCACTGCAGGTTCAAGGTATTCCTAGGAACCTTCACATTGACTATGTAACACAAAAATCGCATCGGAATTAAATACAAAAGGCACAATGCCGCCTTAAGTACAAGAATAGAGACTCTTCTTACAGTCGGTGTTTTGAGCATTCCCTGTGAGACCAGTATTAGTTTCCGATACACCACTGCAGGTTCAATGTATTACTTGGACCTTCACATTGACGATGAAACACAGAAATCGCATTGGAATTAAATACAAAAGGCACAATGTCGCCTTAAGTGCAACAAGAGTGAGTGTTCTTAGAGTCTGTGCTTTGATCCTGTCCTGTGAGACCAGTATTAGTTTTAAATCCACCACTGCAGGTTCAATGTATTCCTTGGACCGTCACATTGACGATGAAAGACAGAAATCGCATCGGAATTAAATACAAAAGGCACAATGCCGCCTTAAGTACAAGATCACAGACTCTTCTTACAGTCTCTGCTTCGAGCATTCCCTGTGAGACCAGTATTACCATTTGATACACCACTGCAGGTTCAATGTATTCCTTGGACATACACAATGACGATGAAACACTAAAATTACATCGGAATTAAATACAAAAGACACAATGCCGCCTTAATGCAAGAAGAGTGAGACTTCTTAGAGTCCATTCTTTGATACTTTCCTGTGAGCCCAGTATTTTTTTTCCGATACACCACTGCAGGTTCAAAGTATACCTTGGACCCTCACATTGACGATAAAAAACAGAGATTGCATCGGAATTAAATACAAAAGGCACAATGCCGCCTTAAGTAAAAGAATAGAGACTCTTCTTACTGTCGGTGCTTTGAGCATTCATTGTGAAACCGGTATTAGTTTCCGATTCACCACTGCAGTTTCAATGCATTCCTTGGACCTTCACATTGACGATGAAACACAGAAATCGCATCGGAATTCAATACAAAAGGCACAATGCCACGTTAATTACAAGAATAGAGACTCTTCTTACAGTCGGTGCTTTGAGCATTCCCTGTGAGACCAGTATTAGTGTCCGAAACACCACTGCAGGTTCAATGTATTCCTTGGACCTTCACATTGACGATGAAACACAGGAATCGCATCGGAATTAAATACAAAAGGCACAATGAAGCCTTAAGTACAAGAACAGAGACTCTTCTTACAGTCTGTGCTTTGAGCATTCCCTGTGAGGCCAGTATTAGTTTCCGATACACCACTGCAGATTCAATGTATTCCTTGGACTTTCACATTGCCGAAGAAACACAGAAATCGCTTCGGAATTAAATACAAAAGGCACAATGCCGTCTTAAGTACAAGAATACAGACTCTTCTTACAGTCGGTGCTTTGAGCATTCCCTGTGAAACCAGTATTAGTTTCCGATACACCTCTGCAGGTTCAATGTATTCCTTGGACCTTCACATTGACGATGAAACTCAGAAATAGCATCGGAATTAAATAAAAAATTCACAATGCCGCCTTAAGTACAAGAATAGAGGCTCTTCTTACAGTCGGTGCTTTGAGCATTCCCTGTGAGACCAGTATTACTATTTGATACACCACTGCAGGTTCAATGTATTCCTTGGACATACACAATGACGATGAAACACTGAAATTACATCGGAATTAAATACAAAAGATACAATGCCGCCTTAATGCAAGAAGAGTGAGACTTCTTAGAATCCATTCTTTGATACTTTCCTGTGAGCCCAGTATTATTTTCCGATACACCACTGCAGGTTCTAAGTATTCCTTGGACCCTCACATTGACGATAAAAAACAGAGATTGCATCGGAATTAAATACAAATGGCACAATGCCACCTTAAGTAAAAGAATAGAGACTCTTCTTACTGTCGGTGCTTTGAGCATTCATTGTGAAACCGGTATTAGTTTCCGATACACCACTGCAGTTTCAATGCAATCCTTGGACCTTCACATTGACGATGAAACACAGAAATCGCATCGGAATTCATTACAAAAGGCACAATGCCACGTTAATTACAAGAATAGAGACCCTTCTTACAGTCGGTGCTTTGAGCATTCCCTGTGAGACCAGTATTGGTTTCCGATCCACCACTGCAGGTTCAATGTGTTCTTTGGACATACACATTGGCGATGAAATACTGAAATTACCTCGGAATTAAATACAAAAGGCACAATGCCGCCTTAAGTGCTAGAAGAGTGAGACTTCTTACAGTCTGTGCCTTGATCCTTTCCTGAGAGACCAGTATTAGTTTCCGATACACCACTGCAGGTTCAATGTATTCCTTGGACGTCCACATTCACGGTGAAACACAGAAATCGCATCGGAATTAAATACAAAAGGCACAATGCCGCCTTAAGTACAAGAATAGAGACACTTCTTGCAGTCGGTGCTTTGAGCATTACCTCTGAGAGCTGTATTAGTTTCTGATACACCACTGCAGGTTCAAGGTATTCTTTGGACCTTCACATTCACTATTAAACACAGAAATCGCATCGGAATTAAATACAAAAGGCACAAGGATGCCTTAGGTACAAGAATAGAGACACTTCTTACAGTCGGTGCTTTGAGCATTCCCTCTGAGAGCAGTGTTAGTTTCCGATACACCACTGCAGGTTCAAAGTATTCCTTGGACCTTCACATTGAATATGAAACATAGAAATCGCATCGGAAATAAATACAAAAAGCTCAATGTCGCCTTAAGTACAAGAGTAGAGACTCTTCTTACTGTCGGTGCTTTCAGCATTCCCTGTGAGACCAGTATTAGTTTCCGATACACCACTGCAGGTTCAATGTATTCCTTGGACCTTCACAATGACGATGAAACACAGAAATCGCATCGGATATAAGTACAAAAGGCACAATGCCGCTTTAAGTACAAGAATATAGACTCTTCTTACAGTCGGTGCTATGAGCATTCCCTGTGAGACCTGCATTAGTTTCCGATACACCACTATAGATTCAACGTATACCTTGGACCTTCACATTGACGATGAAACACAGAAATTGCATCGGAATTAAATACAAAAGGCACAATGCCGCCTTAAGTACAAGAATAGAGACACTTCTTACAGTCGGTGCTTTGAGCATTACCTCTGAGAGCTGTATTAGTTTCTGATACACCACTGCAGGTTCAAGGTATTCCTTGGACCTTCACATTCACTATTAAACACAGAAATCGCATTGGAATTAAATACAAAAGGCACAATGATGCCTTAGGTACAAGAATAGAGTCACTTCTTACAGTCGGTGCTTTGAGCATTCCATCTGAGAGCAGTGTTAGTTTCCGATACACCACTGCAGGTTCAAAGTATTCCTTGGACCTTCACACTGAATATGAAACATAGAAATCGCATCGGAAATAAATACAAAAAGCTCAATGACGCCTTATGTACAAGATTAGAGACTCTTCTTACAGTCGGTGCTTTCAGCATTCCCTGTGAGTCCAGTATTAGTTTCCGATACACCACTGCAGGTTCAATGTATTCCTTGGACCTTCACATTGGCGATGAAACACAGAAATCGCATCGGAATTAAGTACAAAAGGCACAATGGGGCCTTAAGTACAAGAATAGAGCCTCTTCTTACAGTCGGTGCTATGAGCATTCCCTGTGAGACCAGTATTAGTTTCCGATACACCACTGCAGGTACAATGTATTCCTTGGACATACACATTGACGAAGAAACACTGAAATTACATCGGAATTAAATACAAAAGGCACAATGCCGACTTAAGTGCAAGAAGAGTTTATCTTCTTAGAGTCTGTGCTTTGATCCTTTCCTGTGAGACCAGTATTAGTTTGCGATACACCACTGCAGGTTCAATGTATTCCTTGGACCTTCACATTGACGATGAAACACAGAAATTGCATCGGAATTAAATACAAAAGGCACAATGCCGCCTTAAGTACAAGAATAGAGACACTTCTTACAGTCGGTGCTTTGAGCATTACCTCTGAGAGCTGTATTAGTTTCTGATACACCACTGCAGGTTCAATGTATTCCTTGGACCTTCACATTGGCGATGAAACACAGAAATCGCATCGGAATTAAGTACAAAAGGCACAATGGGGCCTTAAGTACAAGAATAGAGCCTCTTCTTACAGTCGGTGCTATGAGCATTCCCTGTGAGACCAGTATTAGTTTCCGATACACCACTGCAGGTACAATGTATTCCTTGGACATACACATTGACGAAGAAACACTGAAATTACATCGGAATTAAATACAAAAGGCACAATGCCGACTTAAGTGCAAGAAGAGTTTATCTTCTTAGAGTCTGTGCTTTGATCCTTTCCTGTGAGACCAGTATTAGTTTCTGATACACCACTGCAGGTTCAATGTATTTCTTGGACCTTCACATTGACGATGAATCACAAAAATCGCATCGGAATTAAATACAAAAGGCACAATGGCGCCTTAAGTACAAGAATAGAGACTCTTCTTACAGTCGGTGCTTTGAGCATTCCCTGTGAGACCAGTATTAGTTTCCAATACACCACTGCAGGTTCAAAGTATTCCTAGGAACCTTCACATTGACTATGTAACACATAAATCGCATCGGAATTAAATACAAAAGGCACAATGCCGCCATAAATACAAGAATAGAGACTCTTCTTACAGTCGGTGTTTTGAGCATTCCCTGTGAGACCAGTATTAGTTTCCGATACACCACTGCAGGTTCAATGTATTACTTGGACCTTCACATTGACGATGAAACACAGAAATCGCATTGGAATTAAATACAAAAGGCACAATGCCGCCTGAAGTGCAACAAGAGTGAGTGTTCTTAGAGTCTGTGCTTTGATCCTGTCCTGTGAGACCAGTATTAGTTTTAAATCCACCACTGCAGGTGCAATGTATTCCTTGGACCGTCACATTGGCGATCAAAGACAGAAATTGCATTGAAATTAAATACAAAAGGCACAATGCCGCCCTAAGTACCAGAATACAGACTTTTCTTACCGTCGGTGCTTTGAGCATTCCCTGTGACCCCTTTATTAGTTTCCGATACACCACTGCAGGTTCAATGTATTCCTTGGACCCTCACATTGACGATGAAAGACAGAAATAGCATCGGAATTAAATAAAAAATTCACAATGTCGCCTTAAGTACAAGAATAGAGACTTTTTTTACAGTCGGTGCTATGAGGATTCCCTGTGAGACCAGTATTAGCTTCCGATACACCACTGCAGGTTCAATGTAATCCTTCGACCGTCACATTGGCGATGAAAGACAGAAATCGCATTGAAATTAAATACAAAAGGCACATTGCCGCCCTAAGTACCAGAATACAGACTCTTCTTACCGTCGGTGCTTTGAGCATTACCTGTGACCCCTTTATTAGTTTCCGATACACCACTGCAGGTTCAATGTATTCTTTGGCCCCTCACATTGACGATGAAAGACAGAAATAGCATCGGAATTAAATACAAAAGGCACAATGCCGCCTTAAGTACAAGAATAGAGACTCTTTTTACAGTCGGTGCTATGAGGAGTCCCTGTGAGACCAGTATTAGTTTCCGATACACCACTGCAGGTTCAATGTATTCCTTGGACCCTCACATTGACGATGAAAGACAGAAATAGCATCGGAATTAAATACAAAAGGCACAATGCCGCCTTAAGTACAAGAATAGAGACTCTTTTTACAGTCGGTGCTATGAGGATTCCCTGTGAGACCAGTATTAGTTTCAAATCCACCACTGCAGGTTCAATGTTTTCCTTGGACCTTCACATTGACGATGAATCACTGAAATCGCATCGGAATTAAATACAAAAGGCACAATGCCGCCTTAAGTACAAGATCACAGACTCTTCTTACAGTCTCTGCTTCGAGCATTCCCTGTGAGACCAGTATTACCATTTGATACACCACTGCAGGTTCAATGTATTCCTTGGACATACACAATGACGATGAAACACTGAAATTACATCGGAATTAAATACAAAAGACACAATGCCGCCTTAATGCAAGAAGAGTGACACTTCTTAGAGTCCATTCTCTGAAACTTTCCTGTGAGCCCAGTATTATTTTCCGATACACCACTGCAGGTTCAAGGTATACCTTGGACCCTCACATTGACGATAAAAAACAGAGATTGCATCGGAATTAAATACAAAAGGCACAATGCCGCCTTAAGTAAAAGAATAGAGACTCCTCTTACTGTCGGTGCTTTGAGCATTCATTGTGAAACCGGTATTAGTTTCCGATTCACCACTGCAGTTTCAATGCATTCCTTGGACCTTCACATTGACGATGAAACACAGAAATCGCATCGGAATTCAATACAAAAGGCACAATGCCACGTTAATTACAAGAATAGAGACTCTTCTTACAGTCGGTGCTTTGAGCATTCCCTGTGAGACCAGTATTAGTGTCCGAAACACCACTGCAGGTTCAATGTATTCCTTGGACCTTCACATTGACGATGAAACACAGAAATCGCATCGGAATTAAATACAAAAGGCACAATGAAGCCTTAAGTACAAGAACAGAGACTCTTCTTACAGTCTGTGCTTTGAGCATTCCCTGTGAGGCCAGTATTAGTTTCCGATACACCACTGCAGATTCAATGTATTCCTTGGACTTTCACATTGCCGAAGAAACACAGAAATCGCTTCGGAATTAAATACAAAAGGCACAATGCCGTCTTAAGTACAAGAATACAGACTCTTCTTACAGTCGGTGCTTTGAGCATTCCCTGTGAAACCAGTATTAGTTTCCGATACACCTCTGCAGGTACAATGTATTCCTTGGACCTTCACATTGACGATGAAACTCAGAAATAGCATCGGAATTAAATAAAAAATTCACAATGCCGCCTTAAGTACAAGAATAGAGGCTCTTCTTACAGTCGGTGCTTTGAGCATTCATTGTGAAACCGGTATTAGTTTCCGATACACCACTGCAGTTTCA
The DNA here is from genome assembly GCF_023864345.2 of Schistocerca serialis cubense. Taxonomy (NCBI): domain Eukaryota; kingdom Metazoa; phylum Arthropoda; class Insecta; order Orthoptera; family Acrididae; genus Schistocerca; species Schistocerca serialis. The sequence continues at coordinate 34,064,312 of NC_064643.1, read as the reverse complement.
ATGCAATCCTTGGACCTTCACATTGACGATGAAACACAGAAATCGCATCGGAATTCAATACAAAAGGCACAATGCCACGTTAATTACAAGAATAGAGACCCTTCTTACAGTCGGTGCTTTGAGCATTCCCTGTGAGACCAGTATTGGTTTCCGATCCACCACTGCAGGTTCAATGTGTTTTTTGGACATACACATTGACGATGAAATACTGAAATTACATCGGAATTAAATACAAAAGGCACAATGCCGCCTTAAGTGCTAGAAGAGTGAGACTTCTTAGAGTCTGTGCCTTGATCCTTTCCTGAGAGACCAGTATTAGTTTCCGATACACCACTGCAGGTTCAATGTATTCCTTGGAATTTCACATTGACCATGAAACACAGAAATCGCATCGGAATTAAATACAAAAGGCACAATGCCGCCTTAATTACAAGAATACAGCCTCTTCTTACAGTCGGTGCTTTGAGCATTCCCTGTGAGACCAGTAATAGTTTCCGATACACCACTGCAGGTTCAATGTATTCCTTGGACGTCCACATTCACGGTGAAACACAGAAATCGCATCGGAATTAAATACAAAAGGCACAATGCCGCCTTAAGTACAAGAATAGAGACACTTCTTGCAGTCGGTGCTTTGAGCATTACCTCTGGGAGCTGTATTAGTTTCCGATACACCACTGCAGGTTCAAAGTATTCCTTGGACCTTCACATTGAATATGAAACATAGAAATCGCATCGGAAATAAATACAAAAAGCTCAATGACGCCTTATGTACAAGATTAGAGACTCTTCTTACAGTCGGTGCTTTCAGCATTCCCTGTGAGACCAGTATTAGTTTCCGATACACCACTGCAGGTTCAATGTATTCCTTGGACCTTCACATTGACGATGAAACACAGAAATCGCATCGGAATTAATTACAAAATGGACAATGCCGCCTTAAGTGCAAGAAGAGTGAGACTTCTTTGAGTCTGTGCTTTGATCCTTTCCTGTGAGACCAGTATTAGTTTCTGATACACCACTGCAGGTTCAATGTATTTCTTGGACCTTCACATTGACGATGAATCACAAAAATCGCATCGGAATTAAATACAAAAGGCACAATGGCGCCTTAAGTACAAGAATAGAGACTCTTATTACAGTCGGTGCTTTGAGCATTCCCTGTGAGACCAATATTAGTTTCCAATACACCACTGCAGGTTCAAGGTATTCCTAGGAACCTTCACATTGACTATGTAACACAAAAATCGCATCGGAATTAAATACAAAAGGCACAATGCCGCCTTAAGTACAAGAATAGAGACTCTTCTTACAGTCGGTGTTTTGAGCATTCCCTGTGAGACCAGTATTAGTTTCCGATACACCACTGCAGGTTCAATGTATTACTTGGACCTTCACATTGACGATGAAACACAGAAATCGCATTGGAATTAAATACAAAAGGCACAATGCCGCCTTAAGTGCAACAAGAGTGAGTGTTCTTAGAGTCTGTGCTTTGATCCTGTCCTGTGAGACCAGTATTAGTTTTAAATCCACCACTGCAGGTTCAATGTATTCCTTGGACCGTCACATTGGCGATCAAAGACAGAAATTGCATTGAAATTAAATACAAAAGGCACAATGCCGCCCTAAGTACCAGAATACAGACTCTTCTTACCGTCGGTGCTTTGAGCATTCCCTGTGACCCCTTTATTAGTTTCCGATACACCACTGCAGGTTCAATGTATTCCTTGGACCCTCACATTGACGATGAAAGACAGAAATAGCATCGGAATTAAAAACAAAATTCACAATGTCGCCTTAAGTACAAGAATAGAGACTTTTTTTACAGTCGGTGCTATGAGGATTCCCTGTGAGACCAGTATTAGCTTCCGATACACCACTGCAGGTTCAATGTAATCCTTCGACCGTCACATTGGCGATGAAAGACAGAAATCGCATTGAAATTAAATACAAAAGGCACATTGCCGCCCTAAGTACCAGAATACAGACTCTTCTTACCGTCGGTGCTTTGAGCATTACCTGTGACCCCTTTATTAGTTTCCGATACACCACTGCAGGTTCAATGTATTCTTTGGACCCTCACATTGACGATGAAAGACAGAAATAGCATCGGAATTAAATACAAAAGGCACAATGCCGCCTTAAGTACAAGAATAGAGACTCTTTTTACAGTCGGTGCTATGAGGAGTCCCTGTGAGACCAGTATTAGTTTCCGATACACCACTGCAGGTTCAATGTATTCCTTGGACCCTCACATTGACGATGAAAGACAGAAATAGCATCGGAATTAAATACAAAAGGCACAATGCCGCCTTAAGTACAAGAATAGAGACTCTTTTTACAGTCGGTGCTATGAGGATTCCCTGTGAGACCAGTATTAGTTTCAAATCCACCACTGCAGGTTCAATGTTTTCCTTGGACCTTCACATTGACGATGAATCACTGAAATCGCATCGGAATTAAATACAAAAGGCACAATGCCGCCTTAAGTACAAGATCACAGACTCTTCTTACAGTCTCTGCTTCGAGCATTCCCTGTGAGACCAGTATTACCATTTGATACACCACTGCAGGTTCAATGTATTCCTTGGACATACACAATGACGATGAAACACTGAAATTACATCGGAATTAAATACAAAAGACACAATGCCGCCTTAATGCAAGAAGAGTGAGACTTCTTAGAGTCCATTCTTTGATACTTTCCTGTGAGCCCAGTATTATTTTCCGATACACCACTGCAGGTTCAAAGTATACCTTGGACCCTCACATTGACGATAAAAAACAGAGATTGCATCGGAATTAAATACAAAAGGCACAATGCCGCCTTAAGTAAAAGAATAGAGACTCTTCTTACTGTCGGTGCTTTGAGCATTCATTGTGAAACCGGTATTAGTTTCCGATTCACCACTGCAGTTTCAATGCATTCCTTGGACCTTCACATTGACGATGAAACACAGAAATCGCATCGGAATTCAATACAAAAGGCACAATGCCGCCTTAAGTACAAGCATAGAGACTCTTCTTACAGTCGGTGATTTGAGCATTCCCTCTGAGACCAGTATTAGTTTCCGATACACCACTGCAGGTTCAATGTATTCCTTGGACCTTCACATTGACGATGAAACACAGAATTCGCATCGGAATTAAATACAAAAGGCACAATGCCGCCTTAAGTACAAGAATAGAGAGTCTTTTTACAGTCGGTGCTTTGAGCATTCCCTGTGAGACCAGTATTAGTTTCCGTTACACCACTGCAGGTTCAATGTATTCCTTGGACATACACATTGACGATGATACAATGAAATTACATCGGAATTAAATACAAAAGGCACTATGCCGCCTTAATTGCAAGAAGAGTGAGACTTCTTAGAGTCAGTGCTTTGATCCTTTCCTGTGAGACCAGTATTAGTTTCCGATACACCACTGCTGGATCAATGTATTCCTTGGACCTTCACATTGACGATGAAACACTGAAATCGCATAGGAATAAAATACAAAAGGCACAATGCCGCCTTAAGTACAAGAATAGAGACTCTTCTTACAGTCTGTGCTATGATCTTTCCCTGTGAGACCAGTATTAGTTTCCGATACACAGCTGCAGGTTCAATGAATTCCTTGGACATTCACATTGACGATCCAACACTGAAATTACATTGGAATTAAATACAAAAGCCACAATGCCGCTTTAATTGCAAGAAGAGTGAGACTTCTTAGGGTCTTTGCTTTGATCCTTTCCTGTGAGACCAGTATTAGTTTCCGATACACCACTGCAGGTTCAATGTATTCCTTGGACCTTCACATTGACGATGAAACACAGAAATCGCATCGGAATTAAATACAAAAGGCACAATGCCGCCTTAAGTACAAGAACACAGACTGTTCATACAGTCTGTGCTTTGAGCATTCCCTGTGAGACCAGTATTAGTTTCCGATACACCACTGCAGGTTCAATGTATTCCTTGGACCTTCACATTTGCGAAGAAACACAGAAGTCGCATCGGAATTAATTACAAAACGCACAATGCCGCCTAAAGTACAAGAATAGAGACTCTTCTTACAGTTGGTGTTTTGAGCATTCCCTGTGAAACCAGTATTAGTTTCCGATACACCACTGCAGGTTCAATGTATTCCTTGGACCTACACACTGACGAAGAAACACAGAAATCGCATCGGAATTAAATACAAAAGGCACAATGCCGCCTTAAGTACAAGAATAGAGACTCTTCTTACAGTCGGTGCTTTGAGCATTCCCTGTGAGACCAGTATTACTTTCTGATACACCACTGCAGGTGCAATGTATTCCTTGGACATACACAATGACGATGAAACACTAAAATTACGTCGGAATTGAATACAAAAGACACAATGCCGCCTTAATGCAAGAAGAGTGAGACTTCATAGAGGTCATTCTTTGATCCTTTCCTGTGAGTCCAGTATTAGTTTCCGATACAGCACTGCAGGTTCAATGTATTCTTTGGATCCTCACATTGACGATAAAAAACAGAAATTGCATCGGAATTAAATACAAAAGGCACAATGCCGCCTTAAGTACAAGAATAGAGACTCTTCTTACAGTCGGTGTTTTGAGCATTCCCTGTGAGACCAGTATAAGTTTCCGATACACCACTGAAGGTGCAATGTATTCCTTGAACCTTCACATTGACGATGAAACACAGAAATCGCATCGGATTTAAATACAAAAGGCACAATGCCGCCTTAAGTACAAGAATTGAGGCTCTTCTTACAGTCGGTGCTTTGAGCATTCCCTGTGAGACCAGTATTAGTTTCCGATACACCACTGCAGGTTCAATGTATTTCTTGGACATACACATTGACGACGAAATACTGAAATTACATCGGAATTAAATACAAAAGACTCAATGCCGCCTTAAGTGCTACAGCAGTGAGACTTCTTAGAGTCTGTGCCTTGATCATTTCCTGTGAGACCAGTATTAGTTTCCGATACACCACAGCAGGGTCAATGTATTCCTTGGACCTTTACATTGACGATGAAACACAGAAATCGCATCGGAATTAAATACAAAAGGGACAATGCTGCCTTAATTACAAGAATAGAGACTCTTCATACAGTCGGTGCTTTGAGCATTCCCTGTGAGACCAGTAATAGTTTCCGATACACCACTGCAGGTTCAATGTATTCCTTGGACGTTCACACTCACGATGAAGCACAGAAATCGCATCGGAATTAAATACAAAAGGCACAATGCCGCCTTAAGTACAAGAATAGATTGTCTTCTTACAGTCGGTGCTTTGAGCATTCCCTGTGAGAGCAGTATTAGTTTCCGTACACCACTGCAGGTTCAAAGTATTCCTTGGACCTTCACATTGACGATGAAACACAGAAATCGCATCGGAATTAAATACAAAAGGCACAATGCCGCCTTAAGTACAAGCATAGAGACTCTTTTTACAGTCGGTGCTTGAGCATTCCCTTTGAGACCAGTATTAGTTTCCGATTCACCACTGCAAGTTTAAAGTATTCCTTGGACCTTCACATTCACTATGAAACACAGAAATCGCATCGGAATTAAATTCAAAAGGCACAATGCCGCCTTAAGTAGAAGAATAGAGACTCTTCTTACAGTCGGTGATTTGAGCATTCCCTCTGAGACCAGTATTAGTTTCCGATACACCACTGCAGGTTCAATGTATTCCTTGGACCTTCACATTGACGATGAAACACAGAAATCGCATCGGAATTAAATACAAAAGGCACAATGCCGCCTTAAGTACAAGAATAGAGACTCTTCTTACAGTCGGTGCTTTGAGCATTCCCTGTGAGACCAGTATTACTTTCTGATACACCACTGCAGGTGCAATGTATTCCTTGGACATACACAATGACGATGAAACACTAAAATTACGTCGGAATTAAATACAAAAGACACAATGCCGCCTTAATGCAAGAAGAGTGAGACTTCATAGAGTCCATTCTTTGATCCTTTCCTGTGAGTCCAGTATTAGTTTCCGATACAGCACTGCAGGTTCAATGTATTCCTTGGATCCTCACATTGACGATAAAAAACAGAAATTGCATCGGAATTAAATACAAAAGGCACAATGCCGCCTTAAGTACAAGAATAGAGACTCTTCTTACAGTCGGTGTTTTGAGCATTCCCTGTGAGACCAGTATTAGTTTCCGATACACCACTGAAGGTGCAATGTATTCCTTGAACCTTCACATTGACGATGAAACACAGAAATCGCATCGGATTTAAATACAAAAGGCACAATGCCGCCTTAAGTACAAGAATAGAGGCTCTTCTTACAGTCGGTGCTTTGAGCATTCCCTGTGAGACCAGTATTAGTTTCCGATACACCACTGCAGGTTCAATGTATTTCTTGGACATACACATTGACGACGAAATACTGAAATTACATCGGAATTAAATACAAAAGACTCAATGCCGCCTTAAGTGCTACAGCAGTGAGACTTCTTAGAGTCTGTGAATTGATCATTTCCTGTGAGACCAGTATTAGTTTCCGATACACCACTGCAGGGTCAATGAATTCCTTGGACCTTTACATTGTCGATGAAACACAGAAATCGCATCGGAATTAAATACAAAAGGCACAATGCCGCCTTAAGTACAAGAATAGATTGTCTTCTTACAGTCGGTGCTTTGAGCATTCCCTGTGAGAGCAGTATTAGTTTCCGTACACCACTGCAGGTTCAAAGTATTCCTTGGACCTTCACATTGACGATGAAACACAGAAATCGCATCGGAATTAAATACAAAAGGCACAATGCCGCCTTAAGTACAAGCATAGAGACTCTTTTTACAGTCGGTGCTTGAGCATTCCCTTTGAGACCAGTATTAGTTTCCGATTCACCACTGCAAGTTTAAAGTATTCCTTGGACCTTCACATTCACTATGAAACACAGAAATCGCATCGGAATTAAATTCAAAAGGCACAATGCCGCCTTAAGTAGAAGAATAGAGACTCTTCTTACAGTCGGTGATTTGAGCATTCCCTCTGAGACCAGTATTAGTTTCCGATACACCACTGCAGGTTCAATGTATTCCTTGGACCTTCACATTGACGATGAAACACAGAAATCGCATCGGAATTAAATACAAAAGGCACAATGCCGCCTTAAGTACAAGAATAGAGACTCTTCTTACAGTCGGTGCTTTGAGCATTCCCTGTGAGACCAGTATTACTTTCTGATACACCACTGCAGGTGCAATGTATTCCTTGGACATACACAATGACGATGAAACACTAAAATTACGTCGGAATTAAATACAAAAGACACAATGCCGCCTTAATGCAAGAAGAGTGAGACTTCATAGAGTCCATTCTTTGATCCTTTCCTGTGAGTCCAGTATTAGTTTCCGATACAGCACTGCAGGTTCAATGTATTCCTTGGATCCTCACATTGACGATAAAAAACAGAAATTGCATCGGAATTAAATACAAAAGGCACAATGCCGCCTTAAGTACAAGAATAGAGACTCTTCTTACAGTCGGTGTTTTGAGCATTCCCTGTGAGACCAGTATTAGTTTCCGATACACCACTGAAGGTGCAATGTATTCCTTGAACCTTCACATTGACGATGAAACACAGAAATCGCATCGGATTTAAATACAAAAGGCACAATGCCGCCTTAAGTACAAGAATAGAGGCTCTTCTTACAGTCGGTGCTTTGAGCATTCCCTGTGAGACCAGTATTAGTTTCCGATACACCACTGCAGGTTCAATGTATTTCTTGGACATACACATTGACGACGAAATACTGAAATTACATCGGAATTAAATACAAAAGACTCAATGCCGCCTTAAGTGCTACAGCAGTGAGACTTCTTAGAGTCTGTGAATTGATCATTTCCTGTGAGACCAGTATTAGTTTCCGATACACCACTGCAGGGTCAATGAATTCCTTGGACCTTTACATTGTCGATGAAACACAGAAATCGCATCGGAATTAAATACAAAAGGCACAATGCAGCCTTAATTACAAGAATAGAGACTCTTCATACAGTCGGTGCTTTGAGCATTCCCTGTGAGACCAGTAATAGGTTCCGATACACCACTGCAGGTTCAATGTATTCCTTGGACGTTCACACTCACGATGAAACACAGAAATCGCATCGGAATTAAATACAAAAGGCACAATGCCGCCTTAAGTACAAGAATAGATTGTCTTCTTACAGTCGGTGCTTTGAGCATTCCCTGTGAGAGCAGAATTAGTTTCCGATTCACCACTGCAGGTTCAAAGTATTCCTTGGACCTTCGCATTGACGATGAAACACAGAAATCGAATCGGAATTAAATACAAAAGGCACAATGCCGCCTTAAGTACAAGCATAGAGACACTTCTTACGGTCGGTGCTTTGAGCATTCCCTTTGAGACCAGTATTAGTTTCCGTTTCACCACTGCAGGTTCAAAGTATTCCTTGGACCTTCACATTGACTATGAAACACAGAAATCGCATCGGAATTAAATTCAAAAGGCAGAATGCCGCCTTAAGTACAAGAATAGAGACTCTTCTTACAGTCGGTGATTTGAGCATTCCCTCTGAGACCAGTATTAGTTTCCGATACACCACTGCAGGTTCAATGTATTCCTTGGACCTTCACATTGACGATGAAACACAGAATTCGCATCGGAATTAAATACAAAAGGCACAATGCCGCCTTAAGTACAAGAATAGAGAGTCTTTTTACAGTCGGTGCTTTGAGCATTCCCTGTGAGACCTGTATTAGTTTCCGTTACACCACTGCAGGTTCAATGTATTCCTTGGTCATACACATTGACGATGATACAATGAAATTACATCGGAATTAAATACAAAAGGCACTATGCCGCCTTAATTGCAAGAAGAGTGAGACTTCTTAGAGTCAGTGCTTTGATCCTTTCCTGTGAGACCAGTATTAGTTTCCGATACACCACTGCTGGATCAATGTATTCCTTGGACCTTCACATTGACGATGAAACACTGAAATCGCATAGGAATAAAATACAAAAGGCACAATGCCGCCTTAAGTATAAGAATAGAGACTCTTCTTACAGTCTGTGCTATGATCTTTCCCTGTGAGACCAGTATTAGTTTCCGATACACAGCAGCAGGTTCAATGAATTCCTTGGACATTCACATTGACGATCCAACACTGAAATTACATTGGAATTAAATACAAAAGCCACAATGCCGCTTTAATTGCAAGAAGAGTGAGACTTCTTAGGGTCTTTGCTTTGATCCTTTCCTGTGAGACCAGTATTAGTTTCCGATACACCACTGCAGGTTCAATGTATTCCTTGGACCTTCACATTGACGATGAAACACAGAAATCGCATCGGAATTAAATACAAAAGGCACAATGCCGCCTTAAGTACAAGAACACAGACTGTTCATACAGTCTGTGCTTTGAGCATTCCCTGTGAGACCAGTATTAGTTTCCGATACACCACTGCAGGTTCAATGTATTCCTTGGACCTTCACATTTGCGAAGAAACACAGAAGTCGCATCGGAATTAATTACAAAACGCACAATGCCGCCTTAAGTACAAGAATAGAGACTCTTCTTACAGTTGGTGTTTTGAGCATTCCCTGTGAAACCAGTATTAGTTTCCGATACACCACTGCAGGTTCAATGTATTCCTTGGACCTTCACACTGACGATGAAACACAGAAATCGCATCGGAATTAAATACAAAAGGCACAATGCCGCCTTAAGTACAAGAATAGAGACTCTTCTTACAGTCGGTGCTTTGAGCATTCCCTGTGAGACCAGTATTACTTTCTGATACGCCACTGCAGGTGCAATGTATTCCTTGGACATACACAATGACGATGAAACACTAAAATTACGTCGGAATTGAATACAAAAGACACAATGCCGCCTTAATGCAAGAAGAGTGAGACTTCATAGAGGTCATTCTTTGATCCTTTCCTGTGAGTCCAGTATTAGTTTCCGATACAGCACTGCAGGTTCAATGTATTCTTTGGATCCTCACATTGACGATAAAAAACAGAAATTGCATCGGAATTTAATGCAAAAGGCACAATGCCGCCTTAAGTACAAGAATAGAGACTCTTCTTACAGTCGGTGTTTTGAGCATTCCCTGTGAGACCAGTATAAGTTTCCGATACACCACTGAAGGTGCAATGTATTCCTTGAACCTTCACATTGACGATGAAACACAGAAATCGCATCGGATTTAAATACAAAAGGCACAATGCCGCCTTAAGTACAAGAATTGAGGCTCTTCTTACAGTCGGTGCTTTGAGCATTCCCTGTGAGACCAGTATTAGTTTCCGATACACCACTGCAGGTTCAATGTATTTCTTGGACATACACATTGACGACGAAATACTGAAATTACATCGGAATTAAATACAAAAGACTCAATGCCGCCTTAAGTGCTACAGCAGTGAGACTTCTTAGAGTCTGTGCCTTGATCATTTCCTGTGAGACCAGTATTAGTTTCCGATACACCACAGCAGGGTCAATGTATTCCTTGGACCTTTACATTGACGATGAAACACAGAAATCGCATCGGAATTAAATACAAAAGGCACAATGCAGCCTTAATTACAAGAATAGAGACTCTTCATACAGTCGGTGCTTTGAGCATTCCCTGTGAGACCAGTAATAGTTTCCGATACACCACTGCAGGTTCAATGTATTCCTTGGACGTTCACACTCACGATGAAACACAGAAATCGCATCGGAATTAAATACAAAAGGCACAATGCCGCCTTAAGTACAAGAATAGATTGTCTTCTTACAGTCGGTGCTTTGAGCATTCCCTGTGAGAGCAGTATTAGTTTCCGTACACCACTGCAGGTTCAAAGTATTCCTTGGACCTTCACATTGACGATGAAACACAGAAATCGCATCGGAATTAAATACAAAAGGCACAATGCCGCCTAAAGTACAAGCATAGAGACTCTTTTTACAGTCGGTGCTTGAGCATTCCCTTTGAGTCCAGTATTAGTTTCCGATTCACCACTGCAAGTTTAAAGTATTCCTTGGACCTTCACATTGACTATGAAACACAGAAATCGCATCGGAATTAAATTCAAAAGGCACAATGCCGCCTTAAGTAGAAGAATAGAGACTCTTCTTACAGTCGGTGATTTGAGCATTCCCTCTGAGACCAGTATTAGTTTCCGATACACCACTGCAGGTTCAATGTATTCCTTGGACCTTCACATTGACGATGAAACACAGAAATCGCATCGGAATTAAATACAAAAGGCACAATGCCGCCTTAAGTACAAGAATAGAGTGTCTTCTTACAGTCGGTGCTTTGAGTATTCCCTGTGAGACCAGTATTAGTTTCCGTTACACCACTGCAGGTTCAATGTATTACTTGGTAATACACATTGACGATGATACAATGAAATTACATCGGAATTAAATACAAAAGGCACTATGCCGCCTTAATTGCAAGAAGAGTGAGACTTCTTAGAGTCAGTGCTTTGATCCTTTCCTGTGAGACCAGTATTAGTTTCCGATACACCACTGCAGGTTCAATGTATTCGTTGGACCTTCACATTGACGATGAAACACTGAAATCGCATAGGAATAAAATACAAAAGGCACAATGCCGCCTTAAGTACAAGAATAGAGACTCTTCTTACAGTCTGTGCTATGAGCTTTCCCTGTGAGACCAGTATTAGTTTCCGATACACAGCTGCAGGTTCAATGAATTCCTTGGACATTCACATTGACGATCAAACACTGAAATTACATTGGAATTAAATACAAAAGGCACAATGCCGCCTTAATTGCAAGAAGAGTGAGTCTTCTTAGAGCCTTTGCTTTGATCCTTTCCTGTGAGACCAGTATTATTTTCCGATACACCACTGCACGTTCAATGTATTCCTTGGATCATCACATTGAATATGAAAGACAGAAATCGTATCGGAATTAAACTCAAAAGGCACTAAGCCGCCTTAAGTAAAAGAATACAGACTCTTCTTACAGTCGGTGCTTTGAGCATTCCCTGTGAGACCTGTATTAGTTTCCGATACACCACTGCAGGTTCAATGTATTCCTTGGACCTTCACATTGACGATGAAACACAGAAATCGCATTGGAATTAAATACAAAAGTCACAATGCCGCCTTAAGTACAAGAATAGAGACTTTTCTTACAGTCGGTGCTATGAGTATTCCCTGTGAGACCAGTATTAGTTTCTGATACACCACAGCATGTGCAATGTATTATTAGGACCTTCACATTGACGATGAAACACTGAAATCGCATCGGAATTAAATACAAAAGGGACAATGCCGCCTTAAGTGCAAGAAGAGTAAGACTTCTTAGAGTGTGTGCTTTGATCCATTCCTGTGAGTCCAGTATTAGTTTCTGATACACCACTGCAGGTTCAATCTATTGCTTGGACCTTCACATTGACGATGAATCACAGAAATCGCATCGGAATTAAATACAAAAGGCACAATGGCGCCTTAAGTACAAGAATAGAGACTCATCTAACAGTCGGTGCTTGGAGCATTCCCTGTGAGACCACTATTAGATTCCGATACAAAATTGCAGATTCAATGTATTCCTTGGAGATTCACATTGACGATGAAACACAGAAATCGCATCGGTATTAAATACAAAAGGCACAAAACCGCCTTAAGTGAGGGAGTAGAGACTCTTCTTACAGTCGTTGTTTGAGCATTCCCTGTGAGACCAGTATTAGTTTCCGATACACAGCTGCAGGTTCAATGTATTCCTCGGACATTCACATTGACGATCAAACACTGAAATTACATTTCAATTAAATACAAAATGCACAATGCCGCCTTAATTGCAAGAAGAGTGAGACTTCTTAGAGTCAGTGCTTTGATCCTTTCCTGTGAGACCAGTATTAGTTTCCGATACACCACTGCAGGGTCAATGTATTCCTTGGACCTTTACATTGACGATGAAACACAGAAATCGCATCGGAATTAAATACAAAAGGCACAATGCAGCCTTAATTACAAGAATAGAGACTCTTCTTACAGTCGGTGCTTTGAGCATTCCCTGTGAGACCAGTAATAGTTTCCGATACACCACTGCAGGTTCAATGTATTCCTTGGACGTTCACACTCACGATGAAACACAGAAATCGCATCGGAATTAAATACAAAAGGCACAATGCCGCCTTAAGTACAAGAATAGATTGTCTTCTTACAGTCGGTGCTTTGAGCATTCCCTGTGAGAGCAGTGTTAGTTTCCGTACACCACTGCAGGTTCAAAGTATTCCTTGGACCTTCACATTGACGATGAAACACAGAAATCGCATCGGAATTAAATACAAAAGGCACAATGCCGCCTTAAGTACAAGCATAGAGACTCTTCTTACAGTCGGTGCTTGAGCATTCCCTTTGAGACCAGTATTAGTTTCCGATTCACCACTGCAAGTTCAAAGTATTCCTTGGACCTTCACATTGACTATGAAACACAGAAATCGCATCGGAATTAAATTCAAAAGGCACAATGCCGCCTTAAGTAGAAGAATAGAGACTCTTCTTACAGTCGGTGATTTGAGCATTCCCTCTGAGACCAGTATTAGTTTCCGATACACCACTGCAGGTTCAATGTATTCCTTGGACCTTCACATTGACGATGAAACACAGAAATCGCATCGGAATTAAATACAAAAGGCACAATGCCGCCTTAAGTACAAGAATAGAGTGTCTTCTTACTGTCGGTGCTTTGAGCATTCCCTGTGAGACCAGTATTAGTTTCCGTTACACCACTGCAGGTTCAATGTATTACTTGGACATACACATTGACGATGTTACAATGAAATTACATCGGAATTAAATACAAAAGGCACTATGCCGCCTTAATTGCAAGAAGAGTGAGACTTCTTAGAGTCAGTGCTTTGATCCTTTCCTGTGAGACCAGTATTAGTTTCCGATACACCACTGCAGGTTCAATGTATTCCTTGGACCTTCACATTGACGATGAAACACAGAAATCGTATCGGAATTAAATACAAAAGGCACAATGCCGCCTTAAGTACAAGAATAGAGTGTCTTCTTACTGTCGGTGCTTTGAGCATTCCCTGTGAGACCAGTATTAGTTTCCGTTACACCACTGCAGGTTCAATGTATTACTTGGACATACACATTGACGATGATACAATGAAATTACATCGGAATTAAATACAAAAGGCACTATGCCGCCTTAATTGCAAGAAGAGTGAGACTTCTTAGAGTCAGTGCTTTGATCCTTTCCTGTGAGACCAGTATTAGTTTCCGATACACCACTGCAGGTTCAATGTATTCGTTGGACCTTCACATTGACGATGAAACACTGAAATCGCATAGGAATAAAATACAAAAGGCACAATGCCGCCTTAAGTACAAGAATAGAGACTCTTCTTACAGTCTGTGCTATGAGCTTTCCCTGTGAGACCAGTATTAGTTTCCGATACACAGCTGCAGGTTCAATGAATTCCTAGGACATTCACATTGACGATCAAACACTGAAATTACATTGGAATTAAATACAAAAGGCACAATGCCGCCTTAATTGCAAGAAGAGTAAGTCTTCTTAGAGTCTTTGCTTTGATCCTTTCCTGTGAGACCAGTATTATTTTCCGATACACCACTGCACGTTCAATGTATTCCTTGGATCATCACATTGAATATGAAAAACAGAAATCGTATCGGAATTAAACTCAAAAGGCACTAAGCCGCCTTAAGTAAAAGAATACAGACTCTTCTTACAGTCGGTGCTTTGAGCATTCCCTGTGAGACCTGTATTAGTTTCCGATACACCACTGCAGGTTCAATGTATTCCTTGGACCTTCACATTGACGATGAAACACAGAAATCGCATCGGAATTAAATACAAAAGTCACAATGCCGCCTTAAGTACAAGAATAGAGACTTTTCTTACAGTCGGTGCTATGAGTATTCCCTGTGAGACCAGTATTAGTTTCTGATACACCACTGCAGGTTCAATCTATTGCTTGAACCTTCACATTGACGATGAATCACAGAAATCGCATCGGAATTAAATACAAAAGGCACAATGGCGCCTTAAGTACAAGAATAGAGAATCATCTAACAGTCGGTGCTTGGAGCATTCCCTGTGAGACCAGTATTAGATTCCGATACAAAATTGCAGATTCAATGTATTCCTTGGAGATTCACATTGACGATGAAACACAGAAATCGCATCGGAATTAAATACAAAAGGCACAATGCCGCCTTAAGTTCCAGAATAGAGACTCTTCTTACAGTCGGTGCTATGAGCTTTCCCTGTGATACCAGTATTAGTTTCCGATATACCACTGGAGATTCAGTGTATTCCTTGGACCTTCACATTGACGATGAAACACTGAAATCGCATCGGAATTAAATACAAAAGGGACAGCGCCGCCTTAAGTGCAAGAAGAGTGAGGCATCTTAGAGTCTGTGCTTTGATCCTTTCCAGTGAGACCAGTATTAGTTTCTGATACACCACTGCAAGTTCAATGTATTCCTTGGACCTTCACATTGACGATGAATCACAGAAATCGCAGCGGAATTAAATACCAAAGGCACAATGGAGCCTTAAGTACAACAATAGAGACTCTTCTTACAGTCGGTGCTTGGAGCATTCCCTGTGAGACCAGTATTAATTTCCGATACACCACTGCAGGTTCAATGTAATCCTTGGACATTCACATTGACGATCAAACACTGAAATTACATTGGAAGTAAATACAAAAGGAACAATGCCGCTTTATTGCAAGAAGAGTGAGACTTCTTAGAGTCAGTGCTTTGATCCTTTCCTGTGAGACCAGTATTAGTTTCCGATACACCACTGCAGGTTCAATGTATTCCTTGGATCTTCACATTTGCGAAGAAACACAGAAATCGCATCGGAATTAAATACAAAGGGCACAATGCCGCCTTAAGTAAATGAATAGAGACTCTTCTTACACTTGGTGTTTTGAGCATTCCCTGTGAAACCAGTATTAGTTTCCGATACACCACTGCAGGTTCAATGTATTCCTTGGACCTTCACACTGACAATGAAACACAGAAATCGAATCGGAATTAAATACAAAAGGCACAACGCCGCCTTAAGTACAAGAATAGAGACTCTTCTTGCAGTCGGTGCTTTGAGCATTCCCTGTGAGACCAGTATTAGTTTCCGATACACCACTGCAGGTTCAATGTATTTCTTGGACATACACATTGACGACGAAATACTGAAATTACATCGGAATTAAATACAAAAAACACAATGCCGCCTTAAGTGCTACAGCAGTGAGACTTCTTAGAGTCTGTGCCTTGATCCTTCCCTGTGAGACCAGTATTAGTTTCCGATACACCACTGCAGGGTCAATGTATTCCTTGGACCTTTACATTGACGATGAAACACAGAAATCGCATCGGAATTAGATACAAAAGGCACAATGCAGCCTTAATTACAAGAATAGAAACTCTTCTTACAGTCGGTGCTTTGAGCATTCCCTGTGAGACCAGTAATAGTTTCCGATACACCACTGCAGGTTCAATGTATTCCTTGGACGTTCACACTCACGATGAAACACAGAAATCGCATCGGAATTAAATACAAAAGGCACAATGCCGCCTTAAGTACAAGAATAGAGACTCTTCTTACAGTCGGTGCTTTGAGCATTCCCTGTGAGAGCAGTATTAGTTTCCGTACACCACTGCAGGTTCAAAGTATTCCTTGGACCTTCACATTGACGATGAATCACAGAATTCGCATCGGAATTAAATACAAAAGGCACAATAGCGCCTTAAGTACAAGAATAGAGACTCATCTAACAGTCGGTGCTTGGAGCATTCCCTGTGAGACCAGTATTAGATTCCGATACAAAATTGCAGATTCAAAGTATTCCTTGGAGATTCACATTGACGATGAAACACAGAAATCGCATCGGAATTAAATACAAAAGGCACAAAACCGCCTTAAGTGAGGGAGTAGAGACTCTTCTTACAGTCGTTGTTTGAGCATTCCCTGTGAGACCAGTATTAGTTTCCGATACACAGCTGCAGGTTCAATGTATTCCTTGGACATTCACACTGACGATCAAACACTGAAATTACATTTCAATTAAATACAAAATGCACAATGCCGCCTTAATTGCAAGAAGAGTGAGACTTCTTAGAGTCAGTGCTTTGATCCTTTCCTGTGAGACCAGTATTAGTTTCCGATACACCACTGCAGGTTCAATGTATTCCTTGGTCCTTCACATTCACGATGAAACACAGAAATCGCATCGGAATTAAATACAAAAGGCACAAAGCCGCCTTAAGTACAAGAATAGAGACTCTTCTTACAGTCGTTGCTTTGAGCATTCCCTGTGAGACAACTATTAGCTTCCGATACACAGCTGCAGGTTCAATGTATTCCTTGGACATTCACATTGACGATCAAACACTGAAATTACATTGGAATTAAATTCAAAAGGCACAATGCCGCATTAATTGCAAGAAGAGTGAGACTTCTTAGAATCTGTGCTTTGATCCTTTCCTGTGAGACCAGTATTAGTTTCCGATAAACCACTGCACGTTCAATGTATTCCTTGGACGGTCACATTGAATACGAAAGACAGAAATCGTATCGGAATTAAACTCAAAAGGCACTAAGCCGCCTTAAGTACAAGAATACAGACTCTTCTTACAGTCGATGCTTTCAGCATTCCTGTGAGACCTGTATTAGTTTCCGATACACCACTTCAGGTTCAATGTGTTCCTTGGAACTTCACATTGACGATGAAACACAGAAATTGCATCGGAATTAAATATAAAAGGCACAATGCCGCCATAAGTACTAAAATAGAGACTCTTCTTACAGTCGGTGCTATGAGCTTTAACTGTGATACCAGTATTAGTTTCCGATATACCACTGGAGATTCAGTGTATTCCTTGGACCTTCACATTGACGATGAAACACTGAAATCGCATCGGAATTAAATACAAAAGGGACAGCGCCGCCTTAAGTGCAAGAGGAGTGAGACATCTTAGAGTCTGTGCTTTGATCCTTTCCAGTGAGACCAGTATTAGTTTCTGATACACCACTGCAAGTTCAATGTATTCCTTGGACCTTCACATTGATGATGAATCACAGAAATCGCATCGGAATTATATACGAAAGGCACAATGGAACCTTAAGTACAACAATAGAGACTCTTCTTACAGTCGGTGCTTGGAGCATTCCCTGTGAGACCAGTATTAATTTAGGATACACCACTGCAGGTTCAATGTATTCCATGGACATTCACATTGACGATCAAACACTGAAATTACATTGGAATTAAATACAAAAGGCACAATGCCGCTTTATTGCAAGAAGAGTGAGACTTCTTAGAGTCAGTGCTTTGATCCTTTCCTGTGAGACCAGTATTACTTTCCGATACACCACAGCAGGTTCAATGTATACCTTGGACCTTCACATTGACGATGAAACACAGAAATCGCATCGGAATTAAATACAAAAGGAACAAAGCCGCCTTAAGTACAAGAACACAGACTCTTCATACAGTCTGTGCTTTGAGCATTCCCTGTGAGACCAGTATTAGTTTCCGATACACCACTGCAGGTTCAATGTAATCCTTGGACCTTCACATTTGCGAAGAAACACAGAAATCGAATCGGAATTAAATACAAGGGGCACAATGCCGCCTTAAGTACAAGAATAGAGACTCTTCTTACAGTTGGTGTTTTGAGCATTCCCTGTGAAACCAGTATTAGTTTCCGATACACCACTGCAGGTTCAATGTATTCCTTGGACCTTCACACTGACAATGAAACACAGAAATCGCATCGGAATTAAATACAAAAGGCACAATGCCGCCTTAAGTACAAGAATAGAGACTCTTCTTACAGTCGGTGCTTTGAGCAGTCCCTGTGAGACCAGTATTACTTTCTGATACACCACTGCAGGTGCAATGTACTCCTTGGACATACACAATGACGATGAAACACTGAAATTACGTCGGAATTAAATACAAAAGACACAGTGCCGCTTTAATGCAAGAAGAGTGAGACTTCATAGAGTCCATTCTTTGATCCTTTCCTGTGAGTCCAGTATTAGTTTCCGATACAGCACTGCAGGTTCAATGTATTCCTTGGATCCTCACATTGACGATAAAAAACAGAAATTGCCTCGGAATTAAATACAAAAGGCACAATGCCGCCTTAAGTACAAGAATAGAGACTCTTCTTACAGTCGGTGTTTTGAGCATTCCCTGTGAGACCAGTATTAGTTTCCGATACACCACTGCAGGTGCAATGTATTCCTTGAACCTTCACATTGACGATGAAACACAGAAAACGCATCGGATTTAAATACAAAAGGCACAATGCCGCCTTAAGTACAAGAATAGAGGCTCTTCTTACAGTCGGTGCTTTGAGCATTCCCTGTGAGACCAGTATTAGTTTCCGATACACCACTGCAGGTTCAATGTATTTCTTGGACATACACATTGACGACGAAATACTGAAATTACATCGGAATTAAATACAAAAGACACAATGCCGCCTTAAGTGCTACAGCAGTGAGACTTCTTAGAGTCTGTGCCTTGATCCTTCCCTGTGAGACCAGTATTAGTTTCCGATACACCACTGCAGGGTCAATGTATTCCTTGGACCTTTACATTGACGATGAAACACGGAAATCGCATCGGAATTAAATACAAAAGGCACAATGCAGCCTTAATTACAAGAATTGAAACTCTTCTTACAGTCGGTGCTTTGAGCATTCCCTGTGAGACCAGTAATAGTTTCCGATACACCACTGCAGGTTCAATGTATTCCTTGGACGTTCACACTCACGATGAAACACATAAATCGCATCGGAATTAAATACAAAAGGCACAATGCCGCCTTAAGTACAAGAATAGAGAGTCTTCTTACAGTCGGTGCTTTGAGCATTCCCTGTGAGAGCAGTATTAGTTTCCGTACACCACTGCAGGTTCAAAGTATTCCTTGGACCTTCACATTGACGATGAAACACAGAAATCGCATCGGAATTAAATACAAAAGGCACAATGCCGCCTTAAGTACAAGCAAAGAGACTCTTCTTACAGTCGGTGCTTTGAGCATTCCCTTTGAGACCAGTATTAGTTTCCGATTCGCCACTGCAGGTTCAAAGGATTCCTTGGACCTTCACATTGACTATGAAAATCAGAAATCGCATCGGAATTAAATTCAAAAGGCACAATGCCGCCTTAAGTACTAGAATAGAGAGTCTTCTTACAGTCGGTGATTTGAGCATTCCCTCTGAGACCATTATTAGTTTCCGATACACCACTGCAGGTTCAATGTATTCCTTGGTCCTTCAAATTGACGATGAAACACAGAAATCGCATCGGAATTAAATACAAAAGGCACAATGCCGCCTTAAGTACAAGAATAGAGAGTCTTCTTACAGTCGGTGCTTTGAGCATTCCCTGTGAGACCAGTATTAGTTTCCGTTACACCACTGCAGGTTCAATGTATTACTTGGAAATACACATTGACGATGATACAATTAAATTACATCGGAATTAAATACAAAAGGCACTATGCCGCCTTAATTGCAAGAAGAGTGAGACTTCTTAGAGTCAGTGCTTTGATCCTTTCCTGTGTGACCAGTATTAGTTTCCGATACACCACTGCAGGTTCAATGTATTCGTTGGACCTTCACATTGACGTTGAAACATTGAAATCGCATAGGAATAAAAAAAAAAGGCACAATGCTGCCTTAAGTACAAGAATAGAGACTCTTCTTACAGTCTGTGCTATGAGCTTTCCCTGTGAGACCTGTATTAGTTTGCGATACACAGCTGCAGGTTGAATGAATTCCTTGGACATTCACATTGACGATCAAACACTGAAATTACATTGGAATTAAATACAAAAGGCACAATGCCGCCTTAATTGCAAGAATAGTGAGACTTCCTAGAGTCAGTGCTTTGATCCTTTCCTGTGAGACCAGTATTATTTTCCGATACACCACTGCACGTTCGATGTATTCCTTGGACCATCACATTGAATATGAAAGACAGAAATCGTATCGGAATTAAACTCAAAAGGCACTAAGCCACCTTAAGTACAAGAATACAGACTCTTCTTACAGTCGGTGCTTTGAGCATTCCCTGTGAGACCTGTATTAGTTTCCGATACACCACTGCAGATTCAATGTATTCCTTGGACCTTCACATTGACGATGAAACACAGAAATCGCATCGGAATTAAATACAAAAGTCACAATGCCGCCTTAAGTACAAGAATAGAGACTTTTCTTACAGTCGGTGCTATGAGTATTCCCTGTGAGACCAGTATTAGTTTCAGATACACCACTGCAGTTGCAATGTATTGCTAGGACCTTCACATTGACGATGAAACACTGAAATCGGATCGGAATTAAATACAAAAGGGACAGTGCCGCCTTAAGTGCAAGAAGAGTATGACTTCTTAGAGTGTGTGCTTTGATCCATTCCTGTGAGACCAGAATTAGTTTCTGATACACCACTGCAGGTTCAATCTATTGCTTGGACCTTCACATTGACGATGAATCACAGAAATCGCATCGGAATTAAATACAAAAGGCACAATGGCGCCTTAAATACAAGAATAGAGACTCTTCTAACAGTCGGTGCTTGGAGCGTTCCCTGTGAGACCAGTATTAGATTCCGATACACCATTGCAGATTCAATGTATTCCTTGGAGATTCACATTGACGATGAAACACAGAAATCGCATCGGAATTAAATACAAAAGGCACAAAACCGCCTTAAGTGAGGGAGTAGAGACTCTTCTTACAGTCGTTGTTTGAGCATTCCCTGTGAGACCAGTATTAGTTTCCGATACACAGCTGCAGGTTCAATGTATTCCTTGGAGATTCACATTGACGAACAAACACTGAAATTACATTTCAGTTAAATACAAAATGCACAATGCCGCCTTAATTGCAAGAAGAGTGAGTCTTCTTAGAGTCAGTGCTTTGATCCTTTCCTGTGAGACCAGTATTAGTTTCCGATACACCACTGCAGGTTCAATGTTTTCCTTGGACCTTCACATTAACGATGAAACACAGAAATCACATCGGAATTAAATACAAAAGGCACAAAGCCGCCTTAAGTACAAGAATAGAGACTCTTCTTACAGTGGTTGCTTTGAGCATTCCCTGTGAGACAACTATTAGTTTCCGATACACAGCTGCAGGTTCAATGTATTCCTTGGACATTCACATTGACGATCAAACACTGAAATTACATTGGAATTAAATACAAAAGGCACAATGCCGCCTTAATTGCAAGAAGAGTGAGACTTCTTAGAATCTGTCCTTTGATCCTTTCCTGTGAGACCAGTATTAGTTTCCGATACACCACTGCACGTTCTATGTATTCCTTGGACGGTCACATTGAATACGAAAGACAGAAATGGTATCGGAATTAAACTCAAAAGGCACTAAGCCGCCTTAAGTACAAGAATACAGACTCTTCTTACAGTCGATGCTTACAGCATTCCTGTGAGACCTGTATTAATTTCCGATACACCACTGCAGGTTCAATGTATTCCTTGGACCTTCACATTGACGATGAAACACAGATATCGCATCGGAATTAAATACAAGTGGCACAATGCCGCCTTAAGTGCAAGAATAGAGACACTTCCTACGGTCGATGTTTGAGCATTCCCTGTGAGACCAGAATTAGTTCCAGATACACCACTTCAGGTTCAATGTATTCCTTGGACATACACATGGACGATGAAACACGGAAATTACATCGGGAATTAAATACAAAAGGCACAATGCCGCCTTAAGTGCAAGAAGAGAGACTCTTCTTACAGTCGGTGCTTTGAGCATTCCCTGTGAGACCAGTATTACTTTCTGATACACCACTGCAGGTGCAATGTATTCCTTGGACCTCCACATTTGCGAAGAAACACAGAAATCGCATCGGAATTAAATACAAAGGGCACAATGCCGCCTTAAGTACAAGAATAGAGACTCTTCTTACAGTTTGTGTTTTGAGCATTCCCTGTGAAACCAGTATTAGTTTCCGATACACCACTGCAGGTTCAATGTATTTCTTGGACCTTCACACTGACGATGAAACACAGAAATCGCATCGGAATTAAATACAAAAGGCACAATGCCGCCTTAAGTACAAGAATAGAGACTCTTCTTACAGTCGGTGCTTTGAGCATTCCCTGTGAGACCAGTATTACTTTCTGATACACCACTGCAGGTGCAATGTATTTCTTGGACATACACAATGACGATGAAACACTGAAATTGCGTCGGAATTAAATACAAAAGACACAATGCCGCCTTAATGCAAGAAGAGAGAGACTTCATAGTGTCCATTCTTTGATCCTTTCCTGTGAGTCCAGGAATATTTTCCGATACACCACTGCAGGTTCAATGTATTCCTTGGATCCTCACATTGACGATAAAAAACAGAAATTGCATCGAAACTAAATACAAAAGGCACAACGCCGCCTTAAGTGCAAGAATAGAGACTCTTCTTATAGTCGGTGTTTTGAGCATTCCCTGTGAGACCAGTATTAGTTTCCGATACACCACTGCAGGTGCAATGTATTCCTCGAAACTTCACATTGACGATGAAACACAGAAATCGCATCGGATTTAAATACAAAAGGCACAATGCCGCCTTAAGTACAAGAATAGAGGCTCTTCTCACAGTCGGTGCTTTGAGCATTCCCTGTGAGACCAGTATTAGTTTCCGATACACCACTGCAGGTTCAATGTATTTCTTGGACATACACATTAACGACGAAATACTGAAATTACATCGGAATTAAATACAAAAGACACAATGCCGCCTTAAGTGCTACAGGAGTGAGTCTTCTTAGAGTCTGTGCCTTGATCCTTTCCTGTGAGACCAGTATTAGTTTCCGATACACCACTGCAGGGTCAATGTATTCCGTGGACCTTCACATTGACGTTGAAACACAGAAATCGCATCGGAATTAAATACAAAAGGCACAATGCAGCCTTAATTACAAGAATAGAGACTCTTCTTACAGTCGGTGCTTTGAGCATTCCCTGTGAGACCAGTAATAGTTTCCGATACACCACTGCAGGTTCAATGTATTCCTTGGACGTTCACACTCACGATGAAACACAGAAATCGCATCGGAATTAAATACAAAAGGCACAATGCCGCCTTAAGTACAAGAATAGTGAGTCTTCTTACAGTCGTTGCTTTGAGCATTCCCTGTGAGACCAGTATTAGTTTCCGATACACCACTGCAGGTTCAATGTATTCCTTGGACATACACATTGACGATGATACAATGAAATTACATCGGAATTAAATACGAAAGGTACTATGCCGCCTTAATTGCAAGAAGAGTGAGACTTTTTAGAGTCAGTGCTTTGATCCTTTCCTGTGAGACCAGTATTAGTTTCCGATACACTACTGCAGGTTCAATGTATTCCTTGGGCCTTCACATTGACGATGAAACACTGAAATCGCATAGGAATAAAATACAAAAGGCACAATGCCGCCAAAAGTACAAGAATAGAGACTCTTCTTACAGTCTGTGTTATGAGCTTTCCCTGTGAGACCAGTATTACTTTCCGATACACAGCTGCAGGTTCAATGAATTCCTTGGACAATCACATTGACGATCAAACACTGAAATTACATTGGAATTAAATACAAAAGGTACAATGCCGCCTTAATTGCAAGAAGAGTGACACTTCTTAGAGTCTGTGCTTTGATCCTTTCCTGTGAGACCAGTATTATTTTCCGATACACCACTGCACGTTCAATGTATTCCTTGGACGTTCACACTCACGATGAAACACAGAAATGGCATCGGAATTAAATACAAAAGGCACAATGCCGCCTTAAGTACAAGAATAGTGAGTCTTCTTACAGTCGTTGCTTTGAGCATTCCCTGTGAGACCAGTATTAGTTTCCGATACACCACTGCAGGTTCAATGTATTCCTTGGACATACACGTTGACGATGATACAATGAAATTACATCGGAATTAAATACGAAAGGCACTATGCCGCCTTAATTGCAAGAAGAGTGAGACTTCTTAGAGTCAGTGCTTTGATCCTGTCCTGTGAGACCAGTATTAGTTTCCGATACACTACTGCAGCTTCAATGTATTCCTTGGACCTTCACATTGACGATGAAACACTGAAATCGCATAGGAATAAAATACAAAAGGCACAATGCCGCCAAAAGTACAAGAATAGAGACTCTTCTTACAGTCTGTGTTGTGAGCTTTCCCTGTGAGACCAGTATTACTTTCCGATACACAGCTGCAGGTTCAATGAATTCCTTGGACATTCACATTGACGATCAAACACTGAAATTACATTGGAATTAAATACAAAAGGTACAATGCCGCCTTAATTGCAAGAAGAGTGACACTTCTTAGAGTCTGTGCTTTGATCCTTTCCTGTGAGACCAGTATTATTTTCCGATACACCAATGCACGTTCATTGTATTCCTTGGACCATCACATTGAATATGAAAGACAGAAATCGTATCGGAATTAAACTCAAAAGGCACTAAGCCGCCTTAAGTACAAGAATACAGACTCTTCTTACAGTCGGTGCTTTGAGCATTCCCTGTGAGACCTGTATTAGTTTACGATACACCACTGCAGGTTCAATGTATTCCTTGGACCTTCACATTGACGATGAAACACAGAAATCGCATCGGAATTAAATACAAAAGTCACAATGCCGCCTTACGTACAAGAATAGAGACTTTTCTTACAGTCGGTGCTATGAGTATTCCCTGTGAGACCAGTATTAGTTTCAGATACACCACTGCAGTTGCAATGTATTGCTAGGACCTTCACATTGACGATGAAACACTGAAATCGGATCGGAATTAAATACAAAGGGACAATGCCGCCTTAAGTGCAAGATGAGTATGACTTCTTAGAGTGTGTGCTTTGATCCATTCCTGTGAGACCAGAATTAGTTTCTGATACACCACTGCAGGTTCAATCTATTGCTTGGACCTTCACATTGACGATCAAACACTGAAATTACATTGGAATTAAATACAAAAGGCACAATGCCGCCTTAATTGCAAGAAGAGTGAGACTTCTTAGAATCAGTCCTTTGATCCTTTCCTGTGAGACCAGTATTAGTTTCCGATACACCACTGCACGTTCTATGTATTCCTTGGACGGTCACATTGAATACGAAAGACAGAAATGGTATCGGAATTAAACTCAAAAGGCACTAAGCCGCCTTAAGTACAAGAATACAGACTCTTCTTACAGTCGATGCTTTCAGCATTCCTGTGAGACCTGTATTAGTTTCCGATACACCACTTCAGGTTCAATGTATTCCTTGGACCTTCACATTGACGATGAAACACAGAAATCGCATCGGAAGTAAATATAAAAGGCACAATGCCGCCTTAAGTCCTAGAATAGAGACTCTTCTTACAGTCGGTGCTATGAGCTATCCCTGTGATACCAGTATTAGTTTCCGATACACCACTGGACATTCAGTGTATTCCTTGGACCTTCACATTGACGATGAAACACTGAAATCGCATCGGAATTAAATACAAAAGGGACAGCGCCGCCATAAGTGCAAGAAGAGTGAGATATCTTAGAGTCTGTGCTTTGATCCTTTCCTGTGAGACCAGTATTAGTTTCTGATACACCACTGCAAGTTCAATGTATTCCTTGGACCATCACATTGACGATGAAGCACAGAAATCGCATCGGAATTAAATACAAAAGGCACAATGGAGCCTTAAGTACAAGAATAGAGACTCTTCTTACAGTCGGTGCTTGGAGCATTCCCTGTGAGACCAGTATTAATTTCCGATACACCACTGCAGGTTCAATGTATTCCTAGGACATTCACATTGACGATCAAACACTGAAATTACATTGGAATTAAATACAAAAGGCACAATGCCGCTTTATTGCAAGAAGAGTGAGACTTCTTAGAATCAGTGCTTTGATCCTTTCCTGTGAGACCAGTATTAGTTTCCGATACACCACTGCAGGTTCAATGTATTCCTTGGACCTTCACATTGACGATGAAACACAGAAATCGCATCGGAATTAAATACAAGTGGCACAATGCCGCCTTAAGTGCAAGAATAAAGACACTTCTTACGGTCGATGCTTTGAGCATTCCCTGTGAGACCAGAATTAGTTTCAGATACACCATTCCAGGTTCAATGTATTCCTTGGACATACACATGGACGATGAAACACGGAAATTACATCGGAATTATATACAAAAGGCACAATGCCGCCTTAAGTGCAAGAAGAGAGACTCTTCTTACAGTCGGTGCTTTGAGCATTCCCTGTGAGACCAGTATTACTTTCTGATACACCACTGCAGGTGCAATGTATTCCTTGGACCTTCACATTTGCGAAGATACACAGAAATCGCATCGGAATTAAATACAAAGGGCACAATGCCGCCTTAAGTACAAGAATAGAGACTCTTCTTACAGTTGGTGTTTTGAGCATTCCCTGTGAAACCAGTATTAGTTTCCGATACACCACTGCAGATTCAATGGATTCCTTGGACCTTCACACTGACGATGAAACACAGAAATCGCATCGGAATTAAATACAAAAGGCACAATGCCGCCTTAAGTACAAGAATAGAGACTCTTCTTACAGTCGGTGCTTTGAGCATTCCCTGTGAGACCAGTATTACTTTCTGATACACCACTGCAGGTGCAATGTATTCCTTGGACATACACAATGACGATGAAACACTGAAATTGCGTCGGAATTAAATACAAAAGACACAATGCCGCCTTAATGCAAGAAGAGAGAGACTTCATAGTGTCCATTCTTTGATCCTTCCTGTGAGTCCAGGATTATTTTCCGATACACCACTGCAGGTTCAATGTATTCCTTGGATCCTCACATTGACGATAAAAAACAGAAATTGCATCGAAACTAAATACAAAAGGCACAATGCCGCCTTAAGTGCAAGAATAGAGACTCTTCTTATAGTCGGTGTTTTGAGCATTCCCTGTGAGACCAGTATTAGTTTCCGATACACCACTGCAAGTGCAATGTATTCCTCGAACCTTCACATTGACGATGAAACACAGAAATCGCATCGGATTTAAATACAAAAGGCACAATGCCGCCTTAAGTACAAGAATAGAGGCTCTTCTCACAGTCGGTGCTTTGAGCATTCCCTGTGAGACCAGTATTAGTTTCCGATACACCACTGCAGGTTCAATGTATTTCTTGGACATACACATTAACGACGAAATACTGAAATTACATCGGAATTAAATACAAAAGACACAATGCCGCCTTAAGTGCTACAGGAGTGAGACTTCTTAGAGTCTGTGCCTTGATCCTTTCCTGTGAGACCAGTATTAGTCTCCGATACACCACTGCAGGGTCAATGTATTCCGTGGACCTTCACATCGACGTTGAAACACAGAAATCGCATCGGAATTAAATACAAAAGGCACAATGCAGCCTTAATTACAAGAATAGAGACTCTTCCTACAGTCGGTGCTTTGAGCATTCGTTGTGAGACCAGTAATAGTTTCCGATACACCACTGCAGGTTCAATGTTTTCCTTGGACGTTCACACTCACGATGAAACACAGAAATCGCATCGGAATTAAATACAAAAGGCACAATGCCGCCATAAGTACAAGAATAGTGAGTCTTCTTACAGTCGTTGCTTTGAGCATTCCCTGTGAGACCAGTATTAGTTTCCGATACACCACTGCAGGTTCAATGTATTCCTTGGACATACACATTGACGATGATACAATGAAATTACATCGGAATTAAATACGAAAGGCACTATGCCGCCTTAATTGCAAGAAGAGTGAGACTTCTTAGAGTCAGTGCTTTGATCCTTTCCTGTGAGACCAGTATTGTTTTCCGATACACCACTGCAGGTGCAATGTATTGCTAGGACCTTTACATTGACGATGAAACACTGAAATCGCATCGGAATTAAATACAAAAGGGACAATGCCGCCTTAAGTGCAAGAAGAGTAAGACTTCTTAGAGTGTGTGCTTTGATCCATTCCTGTGAGACCAGTATTAGTTTCTGATACACCACTGCAGGTTCAATCTATTGCTTGGACCTTCACATTGACGATGAATCACAGAAATCGCATCGGAATTAAATACAAAAGGCACAATGGCGCCTTAAGTACAAGAATAGAGACTCTTCTAACAGTCGTTGCTTTGAGCATTCCCTGTGAGACCAGTATTAGTTTCCGATACACCACTGCAGGTTCAATGTATTCCTTGGACCTTCACATTGACGATAAAACACTGAAATCGCATAGGAATAAAATACAAAAGGCACAATGCCGCCAAAAGTACAAGAATAGAGACTCTTCTTACAGTCTGTGTTATGAGCTTTCCCTGTGAGACCATTATTACTTTCCGATACACAGCTGCAGGTTCAATGAATTCCTTGGACATTCACATTGACGATCAAACACTGAAATTACATTGGAATTAAATACAAAAGGTACAATGCCGCCTTAATTGCAAGAAGAGTGACACTTCTTAGAGTCTGTGCTTTGATCCTTTCCTGTGAGACCAGTATTATTTTCCGATACACCACTGCAGGTGCAATGTATTGCTAGGACCTTTACATTGACGATGAAACACTGAAATCGCATCGGAATTAAATACAAAAGGGACAATGCCGCCTTAAGTGCAAGAAGAGTAAGACTTCTTAGAGTGTGTGCTTTGATCCATTCCTGTGAGACCAGTATTAGTTTCTGATACACCACTGCAGGTTCAATCTATTGCATGGACCTTCACATTGACGATGAATCACAGAAATCGCATCGGAATTAAATACAAAAGGCACAATGGCGCCTTAAGTACAAGAATAGAGACTCTTCTAACAGTCGGTGCTTGGAGCATTCCCTGTGAGACCAGTATTAGATTCCGATACACAGCTGCAGGTTCAATGTATTCCTTGGACATTCACATTGACGATCAAACACTGAAACTACATTTCAATTAAATACAAAAGGCACAATGCCGCCTTAATTGCAAGAAGAGTGAGACTTCTTAGAGTCAGTGCTTTGATCCTTTCCTATGAGACCAGTATTGGTTTCCGATACACCACTGCAGGTTCAATGTATTCCTTGGACCTTCACATTGACGATGAAGCACAGAAATCGCATCGGAATTAAATACAAAAGGCACAAAGCCGCCTTAAGTACAAGAATAGAGACTCTTCTTACAGTCGTTGCTTTGAGCATTCCCTGTGAGACAACTATTAGTTTCCGATACACAGCTGCAGGATCAATGTATTCCTTGGACATTCACATTGACGATCAAACACTGAAATTACATTGGAATTAAATACAAAAGGCACAATGCCGCCTTAAGTACTAGAATAGAGACTCTTCTTACAGTCGATGCTATGAGCTTTCCCTGTGATACCAGTACTAGTTTCCGATACACCACTGGAGATTCAGTGTATTTTTTGGACCTTCACATTGACGATGAAACACTGAAATCGCATCGGAATTAAATACAAAAGGGACAGCGCCGCCTTAAGTGCAAGAAGAGTGAGACATCATAGAGTCTGTGCTTTGATCCTTTCCTGTGAGACCATTATTAGTTTCTGATACACCACTGCAAGTTCAATGTATTCCTTGGACCTTCACATTGACGATGAATCACAGAAATCGCATCGGAATTAAACACAAAAGGCACAAAACCGCTTTAAGTGCGGGAGTGAAGACTCTTCTTACAGTCGTTGCTTTGAGCATTCCCTGTGAGACCAGTATTAGTTTCCGATACACAGCTGCAGGTTCAATGTGTTCCTTGGACATTCACATTGACGATCAAACACTGACATTACATGTGAATTAAATACAAAAGGCACAATGCCGCTTTATTGCAAGGAGAGTGCGACTTCTTAGAGTCAGTGCTTTGATCCGTTCCTGTGAGACCAGTATTAGTTTCCGATACACCACTGCAGGTTCAATGTATTCCTTCGACCTTCACATTGACGATGAAACACATAAAACGCATCGGAATTAAATACAAAAGGCACAATGCCGCCTTAAGTACAAGAACACAGACTCTTCATACAGTCTGTGCTTTGAGCATTCCCAGTGAGACCAGTATTAGTTTCCGATACACCACTGCAGGTTCAATGTATTCCTTGGACCTTCACATTTGCGAAGAAACACAGAAATCGCATCGGAATTAAATACAAAGGGCACAATACCGCCTTAAGTACAAGAATAGAGACTCTTCTTACAGTTGGTGTTTTGAGCATTCCCTGTGAAACCAGTATTAGTTTCCGATACACCACTGCAGGTTCAATGTATTCCTTGGACCTTCACATTGACGATGAAACACAGAAATCGCATCGGAATTAAATACAAAAGGCACAATGCCGCCTTAAGTACAAGAATTGAGACTCTTCTTACAGTCGGTGCTTTGAGCATTCCCTGTGAGACCAGTAATACTTTCTGATACACCACTGAAGGTGCAATGTATTCCTTGGACGTACACAATGACGATGAAACACTGAAATTACATCAGAATTAAATACAAAAGACACAATGCCGCCTTAATGCAAGAAGAGTGAGACTTCATAGAGTCCATTTTTTGATCCTTTCCTGTGAGTCCAGTATTAGTTTCCGATACCCCACTGCAGGTTCAATGTATTCCTTGGACCTTCACATTGACGATGAAACACAGAAATCGCATCGGAATTAAATGCAAAAGGCACAATGCCGCCTTAAGTACAAGAATAGAGAGTCATCTTACAGTCGGTGCTTTGAGCATTCCCTGTGAGACCAGTATTAGTTTCCGTTACACCACTACAGGTTCAATGTATTCCTTGGACATACACATTGACGATGATACAATGAAATTACATCGGAATTAAATACAAAAGGCACTATGCCGCCTTAATTGCAAGAAGAGTGAGACTTCTTAGAGTCTTTGCTTTGATCCTTTCCTGTGTGACCAGTATTATTTTCCGATACACCACTGCACGTTCAATGTATTCCTTGGATTATCACATTGAATATGAAAGACAGAAATCGTATCGGAATTAAACTCAAAAGGCACTAAGCCGCCTTAAGTACAAGAATACAGACTCTTGTTACAGTCGGTACTTTGAGCATTCCCTGTGAGACCTGTATTAGTTTCCGATACACCACTGCAGGTTCAATGTATTCCTTGGACCTTCACATTGACGATGAAACACAGAAATCGCATCGGAATTAAATACAAAAGGCACAATGCCGCCTTAGTACAAGAATAGAGACTCTTCTTACAGTCGGTGCTATGAGTATTCCTTGTGAGACCAGTATTAGTTTCCGATACACCACTGCAGGTGCATTGTATTGCTAGGACCTTCACATTGACGATGAAACACTGAAATCGCATCGGAATTAAATACAAAAGGGACAATGCCGCCTTAAGTGCAAGAAGAGTAAGACTTCTTAGAGTGTGTGCTTTGATCCATTCCTGTGAGACCAGTATTAGTTTCTGATACACCACTGCAGGTTCAATCTATTGCTTGGACCTTCACATTGACGATGAATCACAGAAATCGCATCGGAATTAAATACAAAAGGCACAATGGGACCTTAAGTACAAGAATGGAGACTCTTCTAACAGTCGGCGCTTGGAACATTCCCTGTGAGACTAGTATTAGATTCCGATACACCACTGCAGATTCAATTTATTCCTTCGAGCTTCACATTGACGATGAAACACAGAAATCGCATCGGATTTAAATACAAAAGGCACAAAACCGCCTTAAGTGAGGGAGTAGAGACTCTTCTTACGGTCGTTGTTTGAGCATTCCCTGTGAGACCAGTATTAGTTTCCGATACACAGCTGCAGGTTCAATGTATTCCTTGGACCTTCACATTGACGATGAAACACAGAAATCGCATCGGAATTAAATATAAAAGGCACTATGCCGCCTTAAGTACTAGAATAGAGACTCTTCTTACAGTCGATGCCATGAGCTTTCCCTGTGATACCAGTATTAGTTTCCGATTCACCACTGGAGATTCAGTGTATTCCTTGGACCTTCACATTGACGATGAAACACTGAAATCGCATCGGAATTAAATACAAAAGGGACAGCGCCGCCTTAAGTGCAAGAAGAGTGAGACATCTTAGAGTCTGTGCTTTGATCCGTTCCTGTGAGACCAGTATTAGTTTCTGATACACCACTGCAAGTTCAATGTATTCCTTGGACCTTCACGTTGACGATGAAACACAGAAATCGCATCGGAATTAAACACAAAAGGCACAAAACCGCTTTAAGTGCGGGAGTGAAGACTCTTCTTACAGTCGTTGCTTTGAGCATTTCCTGTGAGACCAGTATTAGTTTCCCATACACAGCTGCAGGTTCAATGTATTCCTTGGACATTCACATTGACGATCAAACACTGAAATTACATTGGAATTAAATACAAAAGGCACAATGCCGCTTTATTGCAAGAAGAGTGAGACTTCTTAGAGTCAGTGCTTTGATCCTTTCCTGTGA
The DNA here is from genome assembly GCF_023864345.2 of Schistocerca serialis cubense. Lineage (NCBI taxonomy): Eukaryota > Metazoa > Arthropoda > Insecta > Orthoptera > Acrididae > Schistocerca > Schistocerca serialis. The sequence continues at coordinate 34,030,843 of NC_064643.1, read as the reverse complement.
GACCAGTATTAGTTTCCGATACACCACTGCCGGTTCAATGTATTCCTTGGACCTTCACATTGACGATGAAACACAAAAATCGCATCGGAATTAAATACAAAAGGCACAATGCCGCCTTAAGTACAAGAACACAGACTCTTCATACAGTCTGTGCTTTGAGCATTCCCTGTGAGACCAGTATTAGTTTCCGATACACCACTGCAGGTTCAATGTATTCCTTGGACCTTCACATTTGCGAAGAAAGACAGAAATCGCATCGGAATTAAATACAAAGGGCACAATCCCGCCTTAAGAACAAGAATAGAGACTCTTCTTACAGTCGGTGCTTTGAGCATTCCCTGTGAAACCAGTATTAGTTTCCGATACACCACTGCAGGTTCAATGTATTCCTTGGACATACACAATGACGATGAAACACTGAAATTACATCGGAATTAAATACAAAAGACAAAATGCCGCCTTAATGCAAGAAGAGTGAGACTTCATAGAGTCCATTTTTTGATCCTTTCCTGTGAGTTCAGTATTAGTTTCCGATACACCACTGCAGGTTCAATGTATTCCTTGGATCCTCACATTGACGATAAAAAACAGAAATTGCATCGGAATTAAATACAAAAGGCACAATGCCGCCTTAAGTACAAGAATAGAGACTCTTCTTACTGTCGGTGTTTTGAGCATTCCCTGTGAGACCAGTATTAGTTTCCGATACACCACTGCAGGTTCAATGTATTCCTTGAACCTTCACATTGACGAAGAAACACAGAAATTGCATCGGAATTAAATACAAAAGGCACAATGCAGCCTTAATTACAAGAATAGAGACTCTTCTTACAGTCGGTGCTTTGAGCATTCCCTGTGAGACCAGTAATAGTTTCCGATACACCACTGCAGGTTCAATGTATTCCTTGGACATTCACACTATCGATGAAACACAGCAATCGCATCGGAATTAAATACAAAAAGCACAATGCCGCCTTAAGTACAAGAATAGAGACACTTCTTACAGTTGGTGCTTTCAGCATTCCCTGTGAGTCCAGTATTAGTATCCAATACACCACTGCAGGTTCAATGTATTCCTTAGACGTAAACATTGTCGATGAAACACTGAAATTACATGGGAATTAAATACAAAATGCACAATGCCGCCTGAAGTACAAGAATAGAGATTCTTCTTACAGACGGTGCTTTGAGCATTCCCTGTGAGACCAGTATTAGTTTCCGATACACCACTGCAGGTTCAATGTATTCCTTGGACGTAAACATTGACGATGAAACACTGAAATTACATCGGAATTAAATACAAAATACACAATGCCGCCTTAATGCAAGAAGAGTGAGACTTCATAGAGTCCATTCTTTGATCCTTTCCTGTGAGTCCATTATTAGTTTCCGATACACCACTGCAGGTTCAATGTATTCCTTGGACCCTCAAATTGACGATAAAAAACAGAAATTGCATCGGAATTAAATACAAAAGGCACAATGCCGCCTTAAGTACAAGAATAGAGTCTCTTCTTACAGTCTGTGTTTTGAGCATTCCCTGTGAGACCAGTATTAGTTTCCGATACACCACTGCAGGTTCAATGTATTCCTTGGACCGTCGCATTGACGATGAAACACAGAAATCGCATCGGATTTAAATACAAAAGGCGCAATGCCGCCTTAAGTACAAGAATATAGGCTCTTCTTACAGTCGGTGCTTTGAGCATTCCCTGTGAGACCAGTATTAGTTTCCAATACACCACTGCAGGTTCAATGTATTCCTTGGACGAATACATTGACGATGAAACACTGAAATTACATGGGAATTAAATACAAACGGCACAATGCCGCCTTAAGGACAAGAATAGAGACTCTTCTTACAGTCGGTGCTATGAGCATTCCCTGTGAGACAAGTATTAGTTTCCGATACACCACTGCAGGTTCAAAGTATTCCTTGGACCTTCACATTGACTATGAAACACAGAAATCGCATCGGAATTAAATGCAAAAGGCACAAAGCCGCCTTAAGTACAAGAATAGAGACTCTTCTGAGAGTCGGTGTTTTGAGCATTTTCAATGAGACCAGTATTAGTTTCCGATACACCACTGCAGGTACAAGGTATTCCTTGGACCTTCACATTGACTATGAAACACAGAAATCGCATCAAAATTAAATACAAAAGGCACAAGGCCGCCTTAAGTACAAGAATAGAGACGCTTCTTACAGTCGGTGCTTTGAGCATGCCCTGTGAGACCAGTATTAGTTTCCGATACACCACAGCAGGTTCAAAGTATTCCTTGGACCTTCACATTGACTATGAAACACAGAAATCGCATCGGAATTAAATACAAAAGGCACAATGCCGCCTTAACTACAAGAATAGAGACTCTTCTTACAGTCGGTGTTCGGAGCATTCCCTGTGAGACCAGCACTAGTTACCGATACACCACTGAATGTTCAATGTATTCCTTGGACGTTCACATTCACGATGAAACATAGAAATCACATCGGAATTAAATACAAAAGGTACAATGCCGCCTTAAGTACAAGAATAGAGACACTTCTTACAGTCGGTGCTTTGAGCATTGCCTCTGAGGGCAGTATTAGTTTCCGATACACCACTGCAGGTTCAAGGTATTCCTTGGACCTTCACATTGACTATGAAACATAGAAATCGCGTCGGAATTAAATACAAAAGGCACAAGGAAGACTTAAGTACAAGAATAGAGACTCTTCTTACAGTCGGTGCTTTGAGCTTTCCCTGTGAGACCAGTATTAGTTTCCGATACACCACTGCAGGTTCAAAGTATTCCTTGGACCTTCACATTGACTATGAAACACAGAAATCGCATCGGAATTAAATACAAAAGGCACAATGCCGCCTTAAGTAAAAGAATTGAGACACTTCTCACAGTCGGTGCTTTGAGCATTCCCTCTGAGAGCAGTATTAGTTTCCGATACACCACTGCAGGTTCAAAGTATTCCTTGGACCCTCACATTGACTATGAAACACAGAAATCGCATCAGAAATAAATACAAAAGGGACAATGCCGCCTTAAGTACAAGAATAGAGACTCTTCTTACAGTCTGTGCTATGAGCTTTCCCTGTGAGACCAGTATTAGTTTCCGATACAAAGCTGCAGGGCCAATGAATTCCTTGGACATTCACATTGACGATCAAACACTGAAATTACATTGGAATTAAATACAAAAGGCACAATTCCGCCTTAATTGCAAGAAGAGTGAGACTTCTTAGAGTCTGTGCTTTGATCCTTTCCTGTGAGACCAGTATTATTTTCCGATACACCACTGCACGTTCAATGTATTCCTTGAACCATCACATTGAATATGAAAGACAGAAATCGTATCGGAATTAAACTCAAAAGGTACTAAGCTGCCTTAAGGTCAAGAATACAGACTCTTCTTACAGTCGGTGCTTTGAGCATTCCCTGTGAGACCTGTATTAGTTTCCAATACACCACTGCAGGTTCAATGTATTCCTTGGACCTTCACATTGACGATGAAACACAGAAATCGCATCGGAATTAAATACAATAGGCACAATGCCGCCTTAAGTACAAGAATAGAGACTTTTCTTACAGTCGGTGCTATGAGTATTCCCTGTGAGACCAGTATTAGTTTCCGATACACCACTGCAGGTGCAATGTATTGCTTGGACCTTCACATTGACGATGAAACACTGAAATCGAGTCGGAATTAAATACAAAAGGGACAATGCCGCCTTAAGTGCAAGAAGAGTAAGACTTCTTAGAGTGTGTGCTTTGATCCATTCCTGTGAGACCAGTATTAGTTTCTGATACACCACTGCAGGTTCAAACTATTACTTGGACCTTCACATTGACGATGAATCACAGAAATCGCATCGGAATTAAATACAAGAGGCACAATGGCGCCCTAAGTACAAGAATGGAGACTCTTCTTACAGTCGGTGCTTGGAGCATTCCCTGTGAGACCAGTATTAGATTCCGATACACCACTGCAGAATCAATGTATTCCTTGGAGCTTCACATTGACGATGAAACACAGAAATCGCATCGGAATTAAACACAAAAGGCACAAAACCGCCTTAAGTGAGGGAGTAGAGACTCTTCTTACAGTCGTTGTTCGAGCATTCCCTGTGAGACCAGTATTAGTTTCCGTTAGACAGCTGCAGGTCCAATGTATTCCTTGGACATTCACATTGACGATCAAACACTGAAATTACATTTCAATTAAATACAAAAGGCACAATGCCGCCTTAATTGCAAGAAGAGTGAGACTTCTTAGAGTCAGTGCTTTGATCCTTTCCTGTGAGACCAGTATTAGATTCCGATACACCACTGCAGGTTCAATGTATTCCTTGGATCTTCACATTGACGATGAAACATAGAAATCGCATCGGAATTAAATACAAAAGGCACAAAGCCGCCTTAAGTACAAGAATAGAGACTCTTCTTACAGTCGTTGCTTTGAGCATTCCCTGTGAGACAACTATTAGTTTCCGATACACAGCTGCAGGTTCAATGTATTCCTTGGACATTCACATTGACGATCAAACACTGAAATTACATTGGAATTAAATACAAAAGGCACAATGCCGCCTTAATAGCAAGAAGAGTGAGACTTCTTAGAATATGTGCTTTGATCCTTTCCTGTGAGACCAGTATTAGTTTCCGATGCACCACTGCACGTTCAATGTATTCCTTGGACGGTCACATTGAATACGAAAGACAGATATCGTATCGGAATTAAACTCAAAAGGCACTAAGCCGCCTTAAGTACAAGAATACAGACTCTTCTTACACTCGATGCTTTCAGCATTCCTGTGAGACCGGTATTAGTTTCTGATACACCACTTCAGGTCCAATGTATTCCTTGGGCCTTCACATTGACGATGAAACACAGAAATTGCATCGGAAATAAATACAAAAGGCACAACGGCGCCCTAAGTACAAGAATAGAGACTCTTCTTACAGTCAGTGCTATGAGCTTTCCCTGTGATAACACTATTAGTTTCCGATACACCACTGGAGATTCAGTGTATTCCTTGGACCTTCACATTGACGATGAAACACTGAAATCGCATCGGAATTAAATAAAAAAGGCACTATGGCGCCCTAAGTACAAGAATAGAGACTCTTCTTACAGTCGGTGCTATGAGCTTTCCCTGTGATACCAGTATTAGTTTCCGATACACCACTGGAGATTCAGTGTATTCCTTGGACCTTCACATTGACGATGAAACACTGAAATCGCATCGGAATTAAATACAAATGGGACAGCGCCGCCTTAAGTGCAAGAAGAGTGAGACATCTTAGAGTCTGTGCTTTGATCCATTCCTGTGAGACCAGTATTTGTTTCTGATACACCACTGCAAGTTCAATGTATTCCTTGGACCTTCACATTGACGATGAATCCCAGAAATCGAATCGGAATTAAATACAAAAGGCAAAATGGAGCCTTAAGTACAAGAAGAGAGACTCTTCTTACAGTCGGTGCTTGGAGCATTCCCTGTGAGACCAGTATTAATTTCCGATACACCACTTCAGATTCAATGTATTCCTTGGAGCTTCACATTGACGATGAAACACAGAAATCGCATCGGAATTAAATACAAAATTCACAAAACCGCCTTAAGTGCGGGAGTGAAGACTCTTCATACAGTCGTTGCTTTGAGCATTCCCTGTGAGACCAGTATTAGTTTCCGATACACAGCTGCAGGTTCAATGTATTCCTTGGACATTCACATTGACGATCAAACATTGAAATTACATTGGAATTAAATACAAAAGGCACAATGCCGCTTTATTGCAAGATGAGTGAGACTTCTTAGAGTCAGTGCTTTGATCCTTTCCTGTGAGACCAGTATTAGTTTCCGATACACCACTGCAGGTTCAATGTATTCCTTGGACCTTCACATTTGCGAAGAAACACAGAAATCGCATCGGAATTAAATACAAAAGGCACAATGCCGCCTTAAGTACAAGAATAGAGACTCTTCTTAGAGTCGGTGTTTCGAGCATTTTCTATGAGTCCAGTATTAGTTTCCGATACACCCTAGCAGGTTCAAAGTATTCCTTGGACCTTCGCATTGAGTATGAAACACAGAAATCGCAGCGGAATTAAATACAAAAGGCACAATGCCGCCTTAACTACAAGAATAGAGACTCTTCTTACAGTTGGTGCTTGGAGCATTCCCTGTGAGACCAGCACTAGTTTCCGATATAGCACTGAATGTTCAATGTATTCCTTGGACGTTCACATTCACGATGAAACATAGAAATTGCATCGGAATTAAATACAAAAGGCACAATGCCACCTTAAGTACAAGAATAGAGACACTTCTTACAGTCGGTGCTTTGAGCGTTGCCTCTGAGGGCAGTATAAGTTTCCGATACACCACTGGAGGTTCAAGGTATTCCTTGGACATTCACACTGACTATGAAACATGGAAATCGCATCGGAATTAAATACAAAAGGCATAAGGAAGATTTAAGTACAAGAATAGAGACTCTTCTTACAGTCGGTGCTTTGAGCTTTCCCTGTGAGACCAGTATTAGTTTCCGATACACCACTGCTGGTTCAAAGTATTCCTTGGACCATCACATTGACTATGGAACACAGAAATCGCATCGGAATTAAATACAAAAGGCACAATGCCGCCTTAAGTACAAAAATAGAGACACTTCTTACAGTCGGTGTGTTGAGCGTTCCCTCTGAGAGCAGTGTTAGTTTCCGATACACCACTGCAGGTTCAAAGTATTCCTTGGACCTTCACATTGTCTATGAAACACAGAAATCGCATCGGAATTAAATACAAAAGGCACAATGCCGCCTTAAGTACAAGAATAGAGACTCTTCTTACAGTCGGTGCTCTGAGCATTCCCTGTGAGACTAGTATTAGTTTTCGATACACCACTGCAGCTTCAATGTATTCCTTGGACCTTCACATTGACGATGAAACACAGAAATCGCATCGGAATTAAATACAAAAGGCACAATGACGCCATAAGTACAAGAAAAGAGAGTCTTCTTATAGTCGGTGCTTTGAGCATCCCCTGTGAGACCAGTATTAGTTTCCGATACACCACTGTAGGTTCAATGTATTCCTTGGACATACACATTGACGATGAGATACTGAAATTACATCGGAATTAAATACGAAATTCACAATGCCGCCTTAAGTGCTAGAAGAGTGAGACTTCTTAGAGTCTGTGCCTTGATCCTTTCCTGTGAGACCAGCATTAGTTTCCGATACACCACTGCATGTTCAATGTATTCCCTGGACCTTCAAATTGACGATGAACAAAGAAATCGCATCGGAATTAAATACAAAAGGCACAATGTCGCCTTAATTACAAGAATAGAGACTCTTCTTACAGTCGTAGCTTTGAGCATTCCCTGTGAGACCAGTATTAGTTTCCGATACACCACTGCCGATTCAAAGTATTCCATGGACCTTCACATCGACTATGAAACACAGAAATTGCATCGGAATTAAATGCAAAAGGCACAAAGCCGCCTTAAGTACATGAATAGAGACTCTTCTTACAGTCGGTGTTTTGAGGATTTCCTGTGAGACCAGTATTAGCTTCCGATACACCACTGCAGGTTCAAAGTATTCCTTGGACCATCACATTGACTATGAAACACAGAAATCGCATCGGAATTAAATACAAAAGGCACAATGCCGCCTAAGTACAAGAATAGAGACACTTCTTACAGTCGGTGTGTTGAGCGTTCCCTCTGAGAGCAGGGTTAGTTTCCGATACACCACTGCAGGTTCAAAGTATTCCTTGGACCTTCACATTGTATATGAAACACAGAAATCGCATCGGAATTAAATACAAAAGGCACAATGCTGCCTTAAGTACAAGAATAGAGACTCTTCTTACAGTCGGTGCTTTGAGCATTCCCTGTGAGACCAGTATTAGTTTTCGATACACCACTGCAGCTTCAATGTATTCCTTGGACCTTCACATTGACGATGAAACACAGAAATCGCATCGGAATTAAATACAAAAGGCACAATGACGCCATAAGTACAAGAAAAGAGACTCTTCTTACAGTCGGTGCTTTGAGCATTCCCTGTGAGACCAGTATTAGTTTCCGATTCACCACTGTAGGTTCAATGTATTCCTTGGACATACACATTGACGATGAGATACTGAAATTACATCGGAATTAAATACAAAATTCACAATGCCGCCTTGAGTGCTAGAAGCGTGAGACTTCTTAGAGTCTGTGCCTTGATCCTTTCCTGTGAGACCAGCATTAGTTTCCGATACACCACTGCATGTTCAATGTATTCCTTGGAACTTCAAATTGACGATGAAACAAAGAAATCGCATCGGAATTAAATACAAAAGGCACAATGCCGCCTTAATTACAAGAATAGAGACTCTTCTTACAGTCGTAGCTTTGAGCATTCCCTGTGAGACCAGTATTAGTTTCCGATACACCACTGCAGGTTCAATGTATTCCCAGGACATACACAATGACGATCAAACACTGAAATTACATAGGAATTATATACAAAAGACACAATGCCGCCTCAAGTACAAGAATAGAGACATTTCATACAGTCGGTGTTTTGAGCATTCCCTCTGAGAGCAGTGTTAGTTTCCGATACACCACTGCAGGTTCAAAGTATTCCTTGGACCTTCACATTGTCTATGAAACACAGAAACCGCATCGGAATTAAATACAAAAGGCACAATGCCGCCTTAAGTACAAGAATAGAGACTCTTCTTACAGTCGGTGCTTTGAGCATTCCCTGTGAGACCAGTATTAGTTTTCGATACACCACTGCAGGTTCAATGTATTCCTTGGACCTTCACATTGACGATGAAATACAGAAATCGCATCGGAATTAAATTCAAAAGGCACAATGACGCCATAAGTACAAGAAAAGAGACTCTTCTTACAGTCGGTGCTTTGAGCATTCCCTGTGAGACCAGTATTAGTTTCCGATACACCACTGTAGGTTCAATGTATTCTTTGGACATACACATTGACGATGAGATACTGAAATTACATCGGAATTAAGTACGAAATTCACAATGCCGCCTTAAGTGCTAGAAGAGTGAGACTTCTTAGAGTCTGTGCCTTGATCCTTTCCTGTGAGACCAGCATTAGTTTCCGATACACCACTGCATGTTCAATGTATTCTTTGGACCTTCAAATTGACGATGAAACAAAGAAATCGCATCGGAATTAAATACAAAAGGCACAATGCCGCCTTAATTACAAGAATAGAGACTCTTCTTACAGTCGTAGCTTTGAGCATTCCCTGTGAGACCAGTATTAGTTTCCGATACACCACTGCAGGTTCAATGTATTCCCTGGACATACACAATGACGATGAAACACTGAAATTACATCGGAATTAAATACAAAAGACACAATGCCGCCTTAATGCAAGAAGAGTGAGACTTTTTAGAGTACATTCTTTGATCCTTTCCTGTGAGACCAGTATTAGTTTCCGATACACCACTGCATGTTCAATGTATTCCTTGGACCTTCACATTGACTATGAAACACAGAAATCGCATCGGAATTAAATACAAAAGTCACAAGGCCGCCTTAAGTACAAGAATAGAGACTCTTCTTACAGTCAGTGCTTTGAGCATTCCCTGTGAGACCAGTATTAGTTTCCGATACACCACTGCAGTTTCAAAGTATTACTTGGACCTTCACATTTGCGAAGAAACACAGAAATCGCATCGGAATTAAGTACAAAAGGCACAATGCCGCTTTAAGTACAAGAATAGAGACTCTTCTTACAGTTGGTGCTTTGAGCATTTGCTGTGAAACCAGTATTAGTTTCCGATACGCCACTGCAGGTTCAATGTATTCTATGGACCTTCACATTTACGATGAAACACAGAAATCGCATCGGAATTAAATACAAAAGTCACAATGCCGCCTTAAGTACAAGAATAGAGACTCTTCCTACAGTCGGTGCTTTGAGCATTCCCTGTGAGAACAGTATTACTTTCTGATACACCACTGCAGGTGCAATAAATGGCTTGGACATACACAATGACGATGAAACACTGAAATTACATCGGAATTAAATACAAAAGACACGATGCCGCCTTAATGCAAGAAGAGTGAGACTTCATAGAGTCCATTCCTTGATCCTTTCCTGTGAGTCCAGTATTAGTTTCCGATACACCACTGCAGGTTCAATGTATTCCTTGGACCCTCACATTGACGATAAAAAACAGAAATTGCATCGGAATTAAATACAAAAGGCACAATGCCGCCTTAAGTACAAGAATAGAGACTCTTCTTACAGTCGGTGCTTTGAGCATTCCCTGTGAGACCAGTAATAGTTTCCGATACACCACTGCAGGTTCAAAGTATTCCTTGGACGTTCACATTCACGATGAAATACAGAAGTCGCATCGGAATTAAATACAAAAGGCACAATGCCGCCTTAAGTACAAGAGTAGAGACACTTCTTACAGTTGGTGCTTTGAGCATTCCCTCTGAGACCAGTATTAGATTCCAATACAACACTGCAGGTTGAGTGTATTCCTTGGACGTAAACATTGACGATGAAACACTGAAATTACATGGGAATTAAATACAAAAGGCACAATGCCGCCTTAAGTACAAGAATAGAGACTCTTCTTACAGTCGGTGCTTTGAGCATTCCCTGTGAGACCAGTATTAGCTTCCGATACACCACTGCAGGTTCAAAGTATTCCTTGGACCTTCACATTGACTATGAAACACAGAAATCGCATCGGAATTAAATGCAAAAGGCACAAAGACGCCATTAGTACAAGAATAGAGACTCCTCTTACAGTCGGTGTTTTGAGCATTTCCTGTTAGACCATTATTAGTTTCCGATACACCACTGCAGTTTCAATGTATTCCTTGGACCTTCACATTGGCGATGAAACACAGAAATCGCATCGGGATTAAATACAAAAGGCACAATGCCACCTTATGTACAAGAATAGAGACACTTCTTTCAGTCGGTGCTTTGAGCATTCCCTGTGAGACCAGTAATAGTTTCCGATACAGCACTGCAGGTTCAATGTATTCCTTGGACCTTCACATTCACGATGAAACACAGAAATCGCATCGGGATTAGATACAAAAGGCACAATGCCGCCTTAAGTACAAGAATAGACACTCTTCTTACAGTTGGTACTTTGAGCATTCCCCAGTGAGACCAGTATTAGTTTTCGATACACCACTGCAGGTTCAGTGTATTCGTTGGACCTTCACATTGACGATGAAACACAGAAATCGCATCGGAATTAAATACAAAAGGCACAATGCCTCATTAAGTACAAGAATAGAGACTCTTCTTACAGTCGGTGCTTTGAGCATTCCCTGTGAGACCAGTATTAGTTTTCGATACACCACTGCAGGTTCATTGTATTCCTTGGACCTTCACATTGACGATGGAACACAGAAATCGCATTGGAATTAAATACAAAAGGCACAATGACGCTATAAGTACAAGAAAAGAGACTCTTCTTACAGCCGGTGTTTTGAGCATTCCCTGTGAGATCAGTAATAGTTTCCGATACACCACTGTAGGTTCAATGTATTCCTTGGACATACACATTGACGTTGAGATACTGAAATTACATCGGAATTAAATACGAAATTCACAATGCCGCCTTAAGTGCTAGAAGAGTGAGACTTCTTAGAGTCTGTGCCTTGATCCTTTCCTGTGAGACCAGCATTAGTTTCCGATACACCACTGCATGTTCAATGTGTTCCTTGGACCTTCAAATTGACGATGAAACAAAGAAATCGCATCGGAATTAAATACAAAAGGCACAATGCCGCCTTAATTACAAGAATAGAGACTCTTCTTACAGTCGTAGCTTTGAGCATTCCCTGTGAGACCAGTATTAGTTTCCGATACACCACTGCAGGTTCAATGTATTCCCTGGACATATACAATGACGATGAAACACTGAAATTACATCGGAATTAAATACAAAAGACACAATGCCGCCTTAGTGCCAGAAGAGTGAGACTTCATAGAGTCCATTCTTTGATCCTTTCCTGTGAGTCCAGTATTAGTTTCCGATACACCACTGCAGGTTCAATGTATTCCTTGGACCCTCACATTGACGATAAAAAACAGAAATTGCATCGGAATTAAATACAAAAGGCACAATGCCGCCTTAAGTACAAGAATAGAGACTCTTCTTACAGTCGGTGCTTTGAGCATTCCCTGTGAGACCAGTATTAGTTTCCGATACACCACTGCAGGTTCAAAGTATTCCGTAGACCTTCACATCGACTATGAAACACAGAAATTGCATCGGAATTAAATGCAAAAGGCACAAAGCCGCCTTAAGTACATGAATAGAGACTCTTCTTACAGTCGGTGTTTTGAGCATTTCCTGTGAGACCAGTATTAGCTTCCGATACACCACTGCAGGTCCAATGTATTCCTTGGCCCTTCACATTGACGATGAAACACAGAAATCTCATCGGAATTAAATACAAAAGGCACAATGCCGCCATATGTACAAGAATAGAGACTCTTCTTACAGTCGGTGCTTTGAGCATTCCCTGTGGGACCAGAATTAGTTTCCGATACACCACTGCAGGTTCAAAGTATTCTTTGGACCTTCACATTGACTATGATACACAGAAATTGCATCGGAATCAAATGCAAAAGGCACAAAGCCGCCTTAAGTACAAGAATAGAGACTCTTCTTACCGTCGGTGTTTTGAGCATTTCCTGTGAGACCAGTATTAGTTTCCGATACACCACTGTAGGTTCAATGTATTCCTTGGACCTTCACATTGACGATGAAACACAGAAATCGCATCGGGATTAAATACAAAAGGCACAATGCCACCTTAAGTACAAGAATAGAGACACTGCTTTCAGTCGGTGCTTTGAGCATTCCCTGTGAGACCAGTAATAGTTTCCGATACACCACTGCAGGTTCAATGTATTCCTTGGACCTTCACATTCACGATGAAACACAGAAATCGCATCGGGATTAAATACAATGGCACAATGCCGAATTAAGTACAAGAATAGACACTCTTCTTACAGTCGGTGCTTTGAGCATTCCCTGTGATACCAGTATTAGTTTCCGATACACCACTGCAGGTTCAGTGTATTCCTTGGACCTTCACATTGACGATGAAACACAGAAATTGCATCGGAATTCAATACAAAAGGCACAATGCCGCCTTAAGTACAAGAATAGAGACTCTTCTTACAGTCGGTGATTTGAGCATTCCCTGTGAGACCAGTATTAGTTTCCGATACACCACTGCAGGTTCAATGTATTCCCTGGACATAAACAATGACGATGAAACACTGAAATTAAATCGGAATTAAATACAAAAGACACAATGCCGCCTTAATGCAAGAAGAGTGAGACTTCTTAGAGTCCATTCTTTGATCCTTCCATATGAGACCAGTATTAGTTTCCGATACACCACTGCAGGTTCAAAGTGTTCCTTGGACCTTCACATTGACTATGAAACACAGAAATCGCATCGGAATTAAATACAAAAGGCACAATGCCGCCTTAAGTACAAGAATAGAGACTCTTCTTACAGTCTGTGCTTTGAGCATTCCCTGTGAGACCAGTATTAGTTTCCGATACACCACTGCAGGTTCAAAGTATTCCTTGGACCTTCACATTGACTATGAAACACAGATTTCGCATCGGAATTACATACAAAAGGCACAATGCCGCCTTAAGTACAAGTATAGGGACTCTTCTTACAGTCTGTGCTTTGAGCATTCCCTGTGAGACCAGTATTAGTTTCCGATACACCACTGCAGGTTGAATGTCGTCCTTGGACCTTCACATTGACGATGAAACACAGAAATCGCATCGGAATTAAATACAAAAGGCACAATGCCGCCTTAATTACAAGAATAGAGACTCTTCTTACAGTCGGTGCTTGGAGCACTCCCGTGAGACCAGTAATAGTTTCCGATACACCACTGCAGGTTCAATGTATTCCTTGGACCTTCACATTGACGATGAAACACAGAAATCGCATCGGAATTAAATAAAAAGGCACAATGCCGCCTTACGTACAAGAATAGAGACTCTACTTACAGTCGGTGCTTTGAGCATTCCCTGTGAGACCAGTATTACTTTCCGATACACCACTGTAGGTTCAATGTATTCCTTGGACATACACATTGACGATGAGATACTGAAATTACATCGGAATTAAATACAAAAGGCACAATGCCGCCTTAAGTGCTAGAAGAGTGAGACTTCTTAGAGTCTGTGCCTTGATCCTTTCCTGTGAGACCAGCATAAGTTTCCGATACACCACTGCAGGTTCAATGTATTCCTTGGACCTTCACATTGACGATGAAACACAGAAATCGCATCGGAATTAAATAAAAAGGCACAATGCCGCCTTACGTACAAGAATAGAGACTCTACTTACAGTCGGTGCTTTGAGCATTCCCTGTGAGACCAGTATTACTTTCCGATACACCACTGCAGGTTCAATGTATTAATTGGACCTTCACATTGACGATGAAACACAGAAATCGCATCGGAATTAAATACAAAAGGCACAATGCCGCCTTAAGTAAAAGAATAGAGACTTTTCTTACAGTCGGTGATTTGAGCATTCCTTGTGAGACCAGTATTAGTTTGCAATACACCACTGCAGATACAATGAATTCCCTGGACATACACAATGACGATGAAACACTGAAATTACATCGGAATTAAATACAAAAGACACAATGCAGCCTTAATGCAAGAAGAGTGAGACTTCTTAGAGTCCATTCTTTGATCCTTTCGTGTGAGACCAGTATTAGTTTCTGATACACCACTGCATGTTCAATGTATTCCTTGGACCTTCAAATGGACGATGAAACAAAGAAATCGCATCGGAATTAAATACAAAAGGCACAACACCGCCTTAATTACAAGAATGGAGACTCTTCTTACAGTCGGTGCTTTGAGCATTCCCTGTGAGACCAGTATTAGTATCCGATGCACCACTGCAGGTACAATGTATTCCCTAGACCTTCACATTGACGATGAAACACAGAAATCGCATCGGAATTAAATACAAAAGGCACAATGCCGCCTTAAGTACAAGATTAGAGACACTTCTTACAGTCGGTGCTTTGAGCATTCCTTCTGAGAGAAGTATAAGTTTCCGATACACCACTGCAGGTTCAAGGTATTCCTTGGACCTTCACATTGACTATGAAACACAGAAATCGCATCGGAATTAAATACAAAAGGCACAAGGCTGCCTTAAGTACAAGAATAGAGACTCTTCTTACAGTCAGTGCTTTGAGCATTCCTTTTGAGACCAGTATTAGTTTTCGATACACCTCTGCAGGTTCAAAGTATTCCTTGGACCTTCACATTGACTATGAAACACAGAAATCGCATTGGAGTTAAATACTAAACGCACAATGCCGCCTTAACTACAAGAATAGAGACTCTTCTTACAGTCGGTGCTTTGAGCATTCCCTGTGAGACCAGTATTAGTTTCCGATACACCACTGCAGGTTCAATGTATTAGTTGGACCTTCATATAGACGATGAAACACAGAAATCGCATCGGAATTAAATACAAAAGGCACAATGCCGCCTTAAGTACAAGAATAGAGACTCTTCTTACAGTCGGTACTTTGAGCATTCCCTGTGAGACTAGTATTAGTTTCCGATACACCACTGCAGGCTCAAAGTATTCCTTGGACATACACAATGACGATGAAACACTGAAATTACATCGGGATTAAATACAAAAGTCACAATGCCGCCTTAATGCAAGAAGAGTGAGACTTCTTAGAGTCCATTCTATGAGCCTTTCCTGTGAGACCAGTATTAGTTTCCGATACACCACTGCAGGTTCATTGTATTCCTTGGACCATCACATTGACGATGAAACACAGAAATTGCATCAGAATTAAATACAAAAGGCAAAATGCCGCCTTAATTATAAGAATAGAGACTCTTCTTACAGTCGGTGCTTAGAGCATTCCCTGTGAGACCAGTATTAGTTTGCGATACACCACTGCAGGTTCAATGTATTTCTTGGACCTTCACATTGACGAAGAAACACAGAAATCGCATCGGAATTAAATACAAGAAGCACAATGCCGTGTTAAGTATAAGATCAGAGACTCTTCTACAGTCTGGGCCTTGAACACTCCCTGTGAGACCAGTATAAGTTTCCGATACACCACTGCAGGTTCAATGTATTCCTTGGACATACACGTTGACGACGAAACACTCAAATTACATCGGAATTAAATACAAAAGGCACAATGCCGCCTTAGGTGCCAGAAGAGTGAGACTTCTTAGTGTCTGTGCTTTTATCGTTTCCTGTGAGACCAGTATTATTTTCCGATACACCACTGCAGGTTCAATGTATTTCTTGGACCTTCACATTGACGATGAAACACAGAAATCGCATCGGAATTAAATACAAGAAGCACAATGCCGCGTAAAGTACATGATCAGAAACTCTTCTACAGTCTGTGCCTTGAACACTCCCTGTGTGACCAGTATTAGTTTCCGATGCACCACTGCAGGCTCAATGTATTCCTTGGACCTAAACATTGATGATGAAACACTGAAATTACATCGGAATTAAATTCAAAAGGCACAATGCCGCCTTAATTCCAAGAAGAGTGAGACTTCTTACAGTCTGTGCCTTGATCCTTTCCTGTGAGACCAGTATTAGTTTCTGATACACCACTGCAGGTTCAATGTATTTCTTGGACCTTCACATTGACGATGAAACACAGAAATCGCATCGGAATTAAATACAAAAGGCACAATGCCGCCTTAATTACAAGAATAGAGACTCTTCTTACAGTCGCTGCTTGGAGCATTACCTGAGAGACCTGTAATAGTTTCCGATACACCACTGCAAGTTCAATGTATTCCTTGGACGTTCACATTCACGATGAAACATAGAAATTGCATCGGAATTAAATACAAAAGGCACAATGCCGCCTTAAGTACAAGAATAGAGACACTTCTTATAGTCGGTGCTTTGAGCATTGCCTCTGAGGGCAGTATTAGTTTCCGATACACCACTGCAGGTTCAAAGTATACCTTGGACCTTCACATTGTCTATGAGACACAGAAATCGCATCGGAATCAAATACAAAAGGCACAAGGAAGACTTAAGTACAAGAATAGAGACACTTCTTACAGTCGGTGCTTTGAGCATTCCCTCTGAGGGCAGTATTAGTTTCCGATACACCACTGCAGGTTCAAAGTATACCTTGGACCTTCACATTGTCTATGAGACACAGAAATCGCATCGGAATTAAATACAAAAGGCACAATGCCGCCTTAAGTACAAGAATAGAGGCTCTTCTTACAGTCGGTGCTTTGAGCATTCTCTGTGAGACCAGTATTAGTTTTCGATACACCACTGCAGGTTCAATGTATTCCTTGGACCTTCACATTGACGATGAAACACAGAAATTACATCGGAATTAAATACAAAAGGCACAATGCCGCCTTAAGTGCTAGAAGAGTGAGACTTCTTAGAGTCTGTGACTTGATCCTTTCCTGTGAGACCAGCATTAGTTTCCGATACACCACTGCACTTTCAATGTATTCCTCGGACCTTCACATTGACAATGAAACACAGAAATCGCATCGGTATTAAATACAAAAGGCACAAGGAAGACTTAAGTACAAGAATAGAGACTCGTCTTACAGTCGGTGCTTTGAACTTTCCCTGTGAGACCAGTATTAGTTTCCGATACACCACTGCAGGTTCAAAGTATTCTTTGGACCTTCACATTGACTATGAAGCACAGAAATAGCATCGGAATTAAATACAAAAGGCACAATGCCGCCTTAAGTACAAGAATAGAGACACTTCTTACAGTCGGTGCTTTGAGCATTCCCTCTGAGAGCAGTATTAGTTTCCGATATACTACTGCAGGTTCAAAGTATACCTTGGACCTTCACATTGTGTATGAAACACAGATATCGCAGCGGAATTAAATAAAAAAGCACAATGCCGCCTTAAGTACAAGAATAGAGACTCTTCTTACAGTCGGTGCTTTGAGCATTCTCTGTGAGACCAGTATTGGTTTTCGATACACCACTGCAGGTTCAATGTATTCCTTGGACCTTCACATTGACGATGAAACACAGAAATTACATCGGAATTAAATACAAAAGGCACACTGCCGCCTTAAGTGCTAGAAGAGTGAGACTTCTTAGAGTCTGTGCCTTGATCTTTTCCTGTGAGACCAGCATTAGTTTCCGATACACCACTGCAGGTTCAATGTATTCCTCGGACCTTCACATTGACGATGAAACACAAAAATCGCATCGGAATTAAATACAAAAGGCACAATGCCGCCTTAATTACAAGAATTGAGACTCTTCTTACAGTCGGTGCTTGGAGCATTCCCTGTGAGACCAGTAATAGTTTCCGATACACCACTGCAAGTTCAATGTATTCCTTGGACGTTCACATTAACGATGAAACATAGAAATCGCATCGGAATTGAATACAAAAGGCACAATGCCAATTTAAGTAGAAGTATAGAGACACTCCTTACAGTCGGTGCTGTGAGCATTGCCTCTGAGGGCACTATTAGTTTCCGATACACCACTGCAGGTTCAAGGTATTCCTTGGACCTCCACATTGACTATGAAACACAGAAATCGCATCGGAATTAAATACAAAAGGCACAAGGAAGACTTAAGTAAAAGAATAGAGACTCTTCTTACAGTCGGTGCTTTGAGCTTTCCCTGTGAGACCAGTATTACTTTCCGATACACCACTGCAGGTTCAAAGTATTCCTTGGACCTTCACATTGACTATGAAACACAGAAATAGCATCGGAATTAAATACAAAAGGCACAATGCCGCCTTAAGTAAAAGAATAGAGACACTTCTTACAGTCGGTGCTTTGAGCATTCCCTCTGAGAGCAGTATTAGTTTCCGATACACCACTGCAGGTTCAAAGTATACCTTGGACCTTCACATTGTCTATGAAACACAGAAATCGCAGCGGAATTAAATACAAAAGACACAATGCCGCCTTAAGTACAAGAATAGAGACTCTTCTTACAGTCGGTGCTTTGAGCATTCTCTGTGAGACCAGTATTAGTTTTCGATACACCACTGCAGGTTCAATGTATTCCTTGGACCTTCACATTGACGATGAAACACAGAAATTACATCGGAATTAAATACAAAAGGCACAATGCCGCCTTAAGTGCTAGAAGAGTGAGACTTCTTCGAGTCTGTGCCTTGATCGTTTCCTGTGAGACCAGCATTAGTTTCCGATACACCACTGCAGGTTCAATGTATTCCTCGGACCTTCACATTGACGATGAAACACAGAATTCGCATCGGTATTAAATACAAAAGGCACAATGCCGCCTTAGGTACAAGAATAGAGACTCTACTTACAGTCGGTGTTTTGAGCATTCCCTGTGAGACCAGTATTAGTTTCTGATACACCACTGCAGGTTCAATGTATTAATTGGACGTTCACATTGACGATGAAACACAGAAATCGCATCGGAATTAAATACAAAAGGCACAATGCCGCCTTAAGTAGAAGAATAGAGACTCTTCTTACAGTCGGTGATTTGAGCATTCCCTGTGAGAAAAGTATTAGTTTCCGATACACCACTGCAGGTTCAATGTATTCCCTGGACATACACAATGACGATGTAACACAGAAATTACATCGGAATTAAAAAAAAAGACACAATGCCGCCTTAATTCAAGAAGAGTGAGACTTCTTAGAGTCCATTATTTGATCCTTTCCTGTGAGACCAGTATTAGTTTCGGATACACCACTGCATGTACAATGTATTCCTTGGACCTTCAAATTGACGATGAAACAAAGAAATCGCATCGGAATTAAATACAAAAGGCACAATGCCGCCTTAATTACAAGAATGGATACTCTTCTTACAGTCGGTGATTTGAGCATTCCCTGTGAGACCAGTATTAGTATCCGATACACCACTGCAGGTACAATGTATTCCTTAGAACTTCACATTGACGATGAAACACAGAAATCGCATCGGAATTAAATACAAAAGGCACAATGCCGCCTTAAGTACAAGAATAGAGACACTTCTTACAGTCGGTGATTTAAGCATTCGTTCTGACAGCAGTATTAGTTTCCGATACACCACTGCAGGTTCAAGGTATTCCTTGGACCTTCACATTGACTATGAAACACAGAAATCGCATCGGAATTAAATACAAAATGCACAATGCCGCCTTAAGTACAAGTATAGAGACTCCTCTTACAGTCGGTGCTTTGAGCATTCCCTGTGAGACCAGTATTAGTTTCCGATACACCACTGCAGGTTCAATGTATTCCTTGGACCATCACATTGACGAAGAAACACAGAAATCGCATCGGAATTAAATACAAAAGGCACAATGCCGCCTTAATTACAAGAATAGAGACTCTTCTTACAGTCGGTGTTTTGAGCATTCCCTGTGAGACCAGTATTAGTTTCAGATACACCACTGCAGGTTCAATGTATTCCTTGGACCTTCACATAGACGATGAAACACAGAAATCGCATCGGAATTTAATACAAAAGGCACAATGCCGCCTTAAGTACAAGTATAGAGACTCTTCTTACAGTCGGTGCTTTGAGCATTCCCTGTGAGACCAGTATTAGTTTCCAATACACCACTGCAGGTTCATTGTATTCCTTGGACCATCACAATGACGATGAAACACAGAAATCGCATCGGAATTAAATACAAAAGGTACAATGCCGCCTTAATTACAAGAATAGAGACTCTTCTTACAGTCGGTGCTTTGAGCATTCCCTGTGAGACCAGTATTAGTTTCCGATACACCACTGTAGTTTCAATGTATTCCTTGGACATACACATTGACGATGAAACACTGAAATTACATCGGAATTAAATACAAAAGGCACAATGCAGCCTTTAGTGCAAGAAGAGTGAGACTTCTTACAGTCTGTGACTTGATCCTTTCCTGTGAGACCAGTATTAGTTTCCGATACACCATTGCAGGTTCAATGTATTCCTTGGACCTTCACATTGACTATGAAACACAGAAATCGCATCGGAATTAAATACAAAAGGCACAAGGCCGCCTCAAGTACAAGAATAGAGACTCTTCTTACAGTCGGTGCTTTGAGCATTCCCTGTGAGTTCAGTATTAGTTTCCGATACACCACTGTAGGTTCAATGTATTCCTTGGACATACACATTGACGACGAAATACTGAAATTACATCCGAATAAAATACAAAAGGCACAATGCTGCCTTAAGTGCTAGAAGAGTGAGACTTCTTAGAGTCTGTGCCTTGATCCTTTCCTGTGAGACCAGTATGAGTTTCCGATACACCACTGCAGGTTCAATGTATTCCTTGTCATACACATTGACGATGAAACACAGAAATCGCATCGGAACTAAATGCAAAAGGCACAATGCCGCCTTAATTACAAGAATAGAGACTCTTCTTACAGTCGGTGCTTTGAGCATTCCCTGTGAGGCCAGTAATAGTTTCCGATACACCACTGCAGGTTCAATGTATTCCTAGAACCTTCACATGACGATGAAACACAGAAATCGCATCGGAATGAAATACAAAAGGCACAATGCCGCCTTAAGTACAAGAATAGAGACTCTTCTTACAGTCGGTGCTTTGAGCATTCCCTCTGAGAGCAGTATTAATTTCCGATACACCACTGCAGGTTCAAGGTATTCCTTGGACCTTCACATTGACTATGAAACACAGAAATCGCATCGGAATTAAATACAATAGGCACAATGCCGTCTTAAGTACAAGATTAGAGACTCTTCTTACAGCCGGTGCATTGAGCTTACCCTGTGAGACCAGTATTAGTTTCCGATACACCACTGCAGGTTCAAAGTATTCCTTGGACCTTCACATTGACTATGAAACACAGTAATCGCATCGGAAGTAAATGCAAAAGGCACAAAGCCGCCTTAAGTACAAGAATAGAGATACTTCTTACAGTCGGTGTTTTGAGCTTTTCCTGTGAGACCAGTATTAGTTTCCGATACAGCACTGCAGGTTCAATGTATTCCTTGGACCTTCACATTGACGATGAAACACAGAAATCGCATCGGAATTAAATACAAAAGGCACAATGCCGTCTTAAGTACAAGAATAAAGACTCTTCTTACAGTCGGTGTTTTGAACATTTCCTGTGGGACCAATATTAGTTTCCGATACACCACTGCAGGTTCGAAGTATTCCTTGAATCTTCACATTGACTATGAATCACAGAAATCGCATCGGAATTAAATACAAAGGGCACAATGCCGGCTTAAGTACAAGAATACAGACTCTTCTTACAGTTAGTGCTTTGAGCATTCCCTGTGAGGTCAGAATTAATTTCCGATACACCACTGCAGGTTCAATGTATTCCTTGTCATACACATTGACGATGAAACACTGAAATTACATCGGAATTAAATACAAAAGGCACAATGCCGCCTTAAGTACAAGAATAGAGACTCTTCTTACAGTCGGTGCTTTGAGCATTCTCTGTGAAACCAGTATTGGTTTTCGATACACCACTGCAGGTTCAATGTATTCCTCGGACCTTCACATTGACGATGAAACACAGAAATTACATCGGAATTAAATACAAAAGGCACATTGCCGCCTTAAGTGCTAGAAGAGTGAGACTTCTTAGAGTCTGTGCCTTGATCTTTTCCTGTGAGACCAGCATTAGTTTCCGATACACCACTGCAGGTTCAATGTATTCCTCGGACCTTCACATTGACGATGAAACACAAAAATCGCATCGGAATTAAATACAAAAGGCACAATGCCGCCTTAATTACAAGAATTGAGACTCTTCTTACAGTCGGTGCTTGGAGCATTCCCTGTGAGACCAGTAATAGTTTCCGATACACCACTGCAAGTTCAATGTATTCCTTGGACGTTCACATTAACGATGAAACATAGAAATCGCATCGGAATTGAATACAAAAGGCACAATGCCACTTTAAGTACAAGTATAGAGACACTCCTTACAGTCGGTGCTGTGAGCATTGCCTCTGAGGGCACTATTAGTTTCCGATACACCACTGCAGGTTCAAGGTATTCCTTGGACCTCCACATTGACTATGAAACACAGAAATCGCATCGGAATTAAATACAAAAGGCACAAGGAAGACTTAAGTACAAGAATAGAGACTCTTCTTACAGTCGGTGCTTTGAGCTTTCCCTGTGAGACCAGTATTACTTTCCGATACACCACTGCAGGTTCAAAGTATTCCTTGGACCTTCACATTGACTATGAAACACAGAAATAGCATCGGAATCAAATACAAAAGGCACAATGCC
The DNA here is from genome assembly GCF_023864345.2 of Schistocerca serialis cubense. NCBI lineage: Eukaryota > Metazoa > Arthropoda > Insecta > Orthoptera > Acrididae > Schistocerca > Schistocerca serialis. The sequence continues at coordinate 34,007,534 of NC_064643.1, read as the reverse complement.
GCCTTAAGTACAAGAATAGAGACACTTCTTACAGTCGGTGCTTTGAGCATTCCCTCTGAGAGCAGTATTAGTTTCCGATACACCACTGCAGGTTCAAAGTATACCTTGGACCTTCACATTGTCTATGAAACACAGAAATCGCAGCGGAATTAAATACAAAAGGCACAATGCCGCCTTAAGTACAAGAATAGAGACTCTTCTTACAGTCGGTGCTTTGAGCATTCTCTGTGAGACCAGTATTAGTTTTCGATACACCACTGCAGGTTCAATGTATTCCCTGGACCTTCACATTGACGATGAAACACAGAAATTACATCGGAATTAAATACAAAAGGCACAATGCCGCCTTAAGTGCTAGAAGAGTGAGACTTCTTCGAGTCTGTGCCTTGATCGTTTCCTGTGAGACCAGCATTAGTTTCCGATACACCACTGCAGGTTCAATGTACTCCTCGGACCTTCACATTGACGATGAAACACAGAATTCGCATCGGTATTAAATACAAAAGGCACAATGCCGCCTTAGGTACGAGAGTAGAGACTCTACTTACAGTCGGTGTTTTGAGCATTCCCTGTGAGACCAGTATTAGTTTCTGATACACCACTGCAGGTTCAATGTAATAATTGGACCTTCACATTGACGATGAAACACAGAAATCGCATCGGAATTAAATACAAAAGGCACAATGCCGCCTTAAGTAGAAGAATAGAGACTCTTCTTACAGTCGGTGATTTGAGCATTCAATGTGAGACCAGTATTAGTTTCCGATACACCACTGCAGGTTCAATGTATTCCCTGGACATACACAATGACGATGTAACACAGAAATTACATCGGAATTAAAAAAAAAAGACACAATGCCGCCTTAATTCAAGAAGAGTGAGACTTCTTAGAGTCCATTATTTGATCCTTTCCTGTGAGACCAGTATTAGTTTCGGATACACCACTGCATGTACAATGTATTCCTTGGACCTTCAAATTGACGATGAAACAAAGAAATCGCATCGGAATTAAATACAAAAGGCACAATGCCGCCTTAATTACAAGAATGGATACTCTTCTTACAGTCGGTGATTTGAGCATTCCCTGTGAGACCAGTATTAGTATCCGATACACCACTGCAGGTACAATGTATTCCTTAGAACTTCACATTGACGATGAAACACAGAAATCGCATCGGAATTAAATACAAAAGGCACAATGCCGCCTTAAGTACAAGAATAGAGACACTTCTTACAGTCGGTGATTTAAGCATTCGTTCTGAGAGCAGTATTAGTTTCCGATACACCACTGCAGGTTCAAGGTATTCCTTGGACCTTCACATTGACTATGAAACACAGAAATCGCATCGGAATTAAATACAAAATGCACAATGCCGCCTTAAGTACAAGTATAGAGACTCCTCTTACAGTCGGTGCTTTGAGCATTCCCTGTGAGACCAGTATTAGTTTCCGATACACCACTGCAGGTTCAATTTATCCCTTGGACCATCACATTGACGAAGAAACACAGAAATCGCATCGGAATTAAATACAAAAGGCACAATGCCGCCTTAATTACAAGAATAGAGACTCTTCTTACAGTCGGTGTTTTGAGCATTCCCTGTGAGACCAGTATTAGTTTCAGATACACCACTGCAGGTTCAATGTATTCCTTGGACCTTCACATTGACGATGAAACACAGAAATCGCATCGGAATTTAATACAAAAGGCACAATGCCGCCTTAAGTACAAGTATAGAGACTCATCTTACAGTCGGTGCTTTGAGCATTCCCTGTGAGACCAGTATTAGTCTCCGATACACCACTGCAGGTTCAAAGTATTCCTTGGACCTTCACATTGACTATGAAACACAGAAATCGCATCGGAATTTAATACAAAAGGCACAATGCCGCCTTAAGTACAAGTATAGAGACTCTTCTTACAGTCGGTGCTTTGAGCATTCCCTGTGAGACCAGTATTAGTTTCCGATACACCACTGCAGGTTCAATGTATTCCCTGGACATACACAATGACGATGAAACACTGAAATTACATCGGAATTAAATACAAAAGGCTCAATGCCGCCTTAAGTACAAGAATAGAGACACTTCTTACAGTCGCTGCTTTGAGCATTCCTTCTGAGAGCAGTATATGTTTCCGATACACCACTGCAGGTTCAAGGTATTCCTTGGACCTTCACATTGACTATGAAACACAGAAATCGCATCGGAATTAAATACAAAAGGCACAAGGCTGCCTTAAGTACAAGAATAGAGACTTTTCTTGCAGTCAGTGCTTTGAGCATTCCCTGTGAGACCAGTATTAGTTTCCAATACACCACTGCAGGTTCATTGTATTCCTTGGACCATCACAATGACGATGAAACACAGAAATCGCATCGGAATTAAATACAAAAGGCACAATGCCGCCTTAATTACAAGAATAGAGACTCTTCTTACAGTCGGTGCTTTGAGCATTCCCTGTGAGACCAGTATTAGTTTCCGATACACCACTGTAGGTTCAATGTATTCCTTGGACATACACATTGACGATGAAACACTGAAATTACATCGGAATTAAATACAAAAGGCACAATGCAGCCTTTAGTGCTAGAAGAGTGAGACTTCTTACAGTCTGTAACTTGATCCTTTCCTGTGAGACCAGTATTAGTTTCCGATACACCATTGCAGGTTCAATGTATTCCTTGGACCTTCACATTGACTATGAAACACAGAAATCGCATCGGAATTAAATACAAAAGGCACAAGGCCGCCTCAAGTACAAGAATAGAGACTCTTCTTACAGTCGGTGCTTTGAGCATTCCCTGTGAGTTCAGTATTAGTTTCCGATACACCACTGTAGGTTCAATGTATTTCTTGGACATACACATTGACGACGAAATACTGAAATTACATCCGAATAAAATACAAAAGGCACAATGCTGCCTTAAGTGCTAGAAGAGTGAGACTTCTTAGAGTCTGTGCCTTGATCCTTTCCTGTGAGACCAGTATGAGTTTCCGATACACCACTGCAGTTTCAATGTATTCCTTGTCATACACATTGACGATGAAACACAGAAATCGCATCGGAACTAAATGCAAAAGGCACAATGCCGCCTTAATTACAAGAATAGAGACTCTTCTTACAGTCGGTGCTTTGAGCATTCCCTGTGAGGCCAGTAATAGTTTCCGATACACCACTGCAGGTTCAATGTATTCCTAGAACCTTCACATGACGATGAAACACAGAAATCGCATCGGAATGAAATACAAAAGGCACAATCCCGCCTTAAGTACAAGAATAGAGACTCTTCTTACAGTCGGTGCTTTGAGCATTCCCTCTGAGAGCAGTATTAATTTCCGATACACCACTGCAGGTTCAAGGTATTCCTTGGACCTTCACATTGACTATGAAACACAGAAATCGCATCGGAATTAAATACAATAGGCACAATGCCGTCTTAAGTACAAGAATAGAGACTCTTCTTACAGCCGGTGCATTGAGCTTACCCTGTGAGACCAGTATTAGTTTCCGATACACCACTGCAGGTTCAAAGTATTCCTTGGACCTTCACATTGACTATGAAACACAGTAATCGCATCGGAAGTAAATGCAAAAGGCACAAAGCCGCCTTAAGTACAAGAATAGAGATACTTCTTACAGTCGGTGTTTTGAGCTTTTCCTGTGAGACCAGTATTAGTTTCCGATACAGCACTGCAGGTTCAATGTATTCCTTGGACCTTCACATTGACGATGAAACACAGAAATCGCATCGGAATTAAATACAAAAGGCACAATGCCGTCTTAAGTACAAGAATAAAGACTCTTCTTACAGTCGGTGTTTTGAACATTTCCTGTGGGACCAATATTAGTTTCCGATACACCACTGCAGGTTCGAAGTATTCCTTGAATCTTCACATTGACTATGAATCACAGAAATCGCATCGGAATTAAATACAAAGGGCACAATGCCGGCTTAAGTACAAGAATACAGACTCTTCTTACAGTTAGTGCTTTGAGCATTCCCTGTGAGGTCAGAATTAATTTCCGATACACCACTGCAGGTTCAATGTATTCCTTGTCATACACATTGACGATGAAACACTGAAATTACATCGGAATTAAATACAAAAGGCACAATGCCGCCTTAAGTACAAGAATAGAGACTCTTCTTACAGTCGGTGCTTTGAGCATTCCCTGTGAGACCAGTATTAGTTTCCGATACACCACTGTAGGTTCAATGTATTCCTTGGACATACACAATGACGATGAAATACTGAAATTACATCCGAATTAAATACAAAAGGCACAATGCCGCCTTAAGTGCTAGAAGAGTGAGACTTCTTAGAGTCTGTGCCTTGATCCTTTCCTGTGAGACCAGTATGAGTTTCCGATACACCACTGCAGGTTCAATGTATTCCTTGTCATACACATTGACGATGAAACACAGAAATCGCATCGGAACTAAATCCAAAAGGCACAATGCCGCCTTAATTACAAGAATAGAGACTCTTCTTACAGTCGGTGCTTTGAGCATTCCCTGTGAGGCCAGTAATAGTTTCCGATACACCACTGCAGGTTCAATGTAATCCTTGGACTTTCACATTGACTATGAAACACAGAAATCGCATCGGAATTAAATACAATTGGCACAATGCCGTCTTAAGTACAAGAATAGAGACTCTTCTTACAGCCGGTGCATTGAGCTTACCCTGTGAGACCAGTATTAGTTTCCGACACACCACTGCAGGTTCAAAGTATTCCTTGGACCTTCACATTGACTATGAAATACAGTAATCGCATCGGAAGTAAATGCAAAAGGCACAAAGCCGCCTTAAGTACAAGAATAGAGATACTTCTTACAGTCGGTGTTTTGAGCTTTTCCTGTGAGACCAGTATTAGTTTCCGATACACCACTGCAGGTTCAATGTATTCCTTGGACCTTCACATTGACTATGAAACACAGAAATCGCATCGGAATTAAATACAATAGGCACAATGCCGCCTTAAGTACAAGAATAGAGACTCTTCTTACAGCCGGTGCTTTGAGCTTACCCTGTGAGACCAGTATTAGTTTCCGATACACCACTGCAGGTTCAAAGTATTCCTTGGACCTTCACATTGACTATGAAACACAGTAATCGCATCGGAAGTAAATGCAAAAGGCACAAAACCGCCTTAAGTACAAGAATAGAGACTCTTCTTAAAGTCGGTGTTTTGAGCATTTCCTGTGAGACCAGTATTAATTTCCGATACACCACTGCAGGTTCAATGTATTCCTTGGACATTCACATTGACGATGAAACACAGAAATCGCATCGGAATTAAATACAAAAGGCACAATGCCGTCTTAAGTACAAGAATAGAGACTCTTCTTACAGTCGGTGTTCTGAGCATTTCCTGTGGGACAAGTATTAGTTTCCGATACACCACTGCAGGTTCAAAGTATTCCTTGAATCTTCACATTGACTATGAATCACAGATATCGCATCGGAATTAAATACAAAGGGCACAATGCCGGCTTAAGTACAAGAATACAGACTCTTCTTACAGTTAGTGCTTTGAGCATTCCCTGTGAGGCCAGTATTAATTTCCGATACACCACTGCAGGTTCAATGTTTTCCTTGTCATACACATTGACGATGAAATACTGAAATTACATCGGAATTAAATACAAAAGGCACAATGCCGCCTTGAGTACAAGAATAGAGACTCCTCTTATAGTCGGTGCTTTGAGCATTTCCTGTGAGACCAGTATTAGTTTCCGATACACCACTGCAGGTTCAATGTATTCCTTTGACATTCACATTGACGATGAAACACAGAAATCACATCGGAACTAAATACAAAAGGCACAATGCCGCCTTAAGTACAAGAATAGAGACTCTTCTTACAGTCGGTGCTTTGAGCATTCCCTCTGAGAGCAGTATCAGTTTCCGATACACCACTGCAAGTTCAAGGTATTCCTTGGACCTTCACATTGACTATGAAACACAGAAATCGCATCGGAATTAAATACATAAGGCACAATGCCGCCTTGAGTACAAGAATAGAGACTCCTCTTATAGTCGGTGCTTTGAGCATTTCCTGTGAGACCAGTATTAGTTTCCGATACACCACTGCAGGTTCAATGTATTCCCTGGTCATACAAAATGACGATGAAACACTGAAATTACATCGGAATTAAATACAAAAGACACAATACCGCCTTAATGCAAGAAGAGTGAGACTTCTTAGAGTCCATTCTTTGAACCTTTCCTGTGAGACCAGTATTAGTTTCCGATAAACCACTGCATGTTCAATATATTCCCTGGACCTTCCCATTGACGATGAAACACAGAAATCGCATCGGAATTAAATACAAAAGGCACAATGCCGCCTTAATTACAGGAATAGAGACTCTTCTTACAGTCGGTGCTTTGAGCATACCCTGTGAGACCAGTAATAGTTTCCGATACACCACTGCAGATTGAATGTATTCCTTGGACCTTCACAGTGACGATGAAACGCAGAAATCGCATCGGAATTAAAAAGAAAAGGCAAAATGCCGCCTTAAGTACAAGAATAGAGACACTACTTACAGACGGTGCTTTGAGCATTGCCTCTGAGAGCAGTATTAGTTTCCGATACACCACTGCAGGTTCAAGGTATTCCTTGGACCTTCACATTGACTATGAAACACAGAAATTGCATCGGATTTAAATACAAAAGGCACAATGCCGCCTTAAGTACAAGAATAGAGACTCTTCTTACAGTCGGTGCTTTGAGCACTCCCTGTGAGACCAGTATTAGTTTCCGGTACACCACTGCAGGTTCAATGTATTCCTTGGACCTTCACATTGACGATGAAACACAGAAATAGCATCGGAATTAAATACAAAAGGCAGAATGCCGAATTAAGTACAAGAATAGAGACTCTTCTTACAGTCGGTGCTTTAGCATTCCCTGTGAGACCAGTATTAGTTTCCGATACACCACTGCAGGTTCAATGTATTCCTTGGACATACACATTGACGATGAAACACTGAAATTACATCGGAATTAAATACAAAAGGCACAATGCCGCCTTAAGTGCAAGAAGAGTGTGACTTCTTAGAGTCGGTGCCTTGATCCTTTCCCGTGCGACCAGTATTATTTTCCGATACACCACTGCAGGTTGAATGTATTGCTTGGAGCTTCACATTGACGATGAAACACAGAAATCGCTTCGGAATGAAATACAAAGGGCACAATGCCGCCTTAAGTACAAGAATAGAGACACTTCTTACAGTCGGTGCTTTGAATATTCCCTGTGAGACCAGTATTCATTTCCCACAAACCACAGCAGCTTCAATGTATTCCTTGTCATACACATTGACGATGAAACATTGAAATTACATGGGAATTAAAAAAAAAGGCACAATGCCGCCTTATGTGCAAAAATAGAGACTCTTCTTACAGTCGGTGCTTTGAGCATTCCCTGTGAGACCAGTATTAGTTTCCGATACACAACTGCAGGTTCACTGTATTCCTTGAACCTTCATATTGACAATGAAACACAGAAATCGCATCGGAATTAAATACAAAAACACAATGCCGCCTAAGGTCGAGGATAGAGATTCTTGTTACAGTCGGTGCTTTGAGCATTCCCTGTGAGAGCCGTATTTGTTTCCGATTCACCACTGCAGGTTCAATGTATTCCTTGGACCTTCACATTGACGATGAAACACAGAAAACGCATCGGAATAAAATACAAAAGGCACAATGCCGACTGAAGTACAAGAATAGAGACTCTTCTTACTGTCGGTGCTTTGAGCGTTCCCTGTGAGACCAGTATTAGTTTCCGATACACCACTGCAGGTACAATGTATTGCTTGGAGCTTCAAATTGACGATGAAACACAGCAATCGCATCGAAATTAAATACAAAAGGCACAATGCCGCCTTAAGTAAAGGAGTAGAGACCCTTCTTACAGTTGGTGCTTTGAGCAATCCCTGTGAGGCCAGTATTAATTTCCGATACACCACTGTAGTTTCAATGTATTTCTTGTCATACACATTGACGATAAAACACTGAAATTACATCGGAATTAAATACAAAAGGCACAATGCCGCCTTAAGTGCAAGAATAAGGACTCTTCTTACAGTCGGTGCATTGAGCAATCCCTGTGAGACCAGTATTAGTTTCCGATACACAACTGAAAGTACAGTGTATTCCTTGGACCTTCACAATGACGATGAAACACAGAAATCGCATCGGAATTAAATACAAATGGCACAATGCTGCCTTAAATTTAAGAATAGGGATTCTTCTTACAGTTGGTGCTTTGAGCATTCCCTGTGAGACCAGTATTAGTTTCCGATACACAACTGCAGGTTCAATGTATTCCTTGGAACATCAAGTTGACGATAAAACACAGAAATCGCATCGCAATTAATTACAAAAGGCACAATGCCGGCTTAAGTACAAGAATACAGACTCATCTAACAGTCGGTGATTTGAGCATTCCCTGTGAGGCCAGTATTAGTTTCCGATACACCACTGCACGTCCAATGTATCCCTTGGACCTTCACATTGACGCTGAAACCCAGATATCGCATCGGAATTAAATACAAAAGGCACAATGCCGCCTTAAGTACAAGAATAGAGACACTTCTTACAGTCGGTGCTTTGAGCATTCCCTCTGAGAGCAGTATTAGTTTCCGATACACCACTGCCGGTTCAAGGTATTCCTTGGACCTTCACATTGACTATGAAACACAGAAATCGCATCGGAATTAAATACAAAAGGCACAATGCCGCCTTAAGTACGAGAATAGAGACACTTCTTACAGTCGGTGCTTTGAGCATTGCCTCTGAGAGCAGTATTAGTTGCCGATACACCACTGCAGGTTCAAGGTATTCCTTGGACCCTCACAGTAACTATGAAACACAGAAATCGCATCGGAATTAAATACAAAGGGCACAATGCCGCCTTAAGTACAAGAATAGAGACACTTCTTACAGTCGGTGCTTTGAGCATTCCCTCTGAGAGCAGTATTAGTTTCCGATACACCACTGCAGGTTCAAAGTATTCCTTGTACCTTCACATTGACTATGAAACACTGAAATCGCATCGGAATTAAATACAAAATGAACAATGCCGGCTTAAGTACAAGAATAGAGACTCTTCTTACAGTTCGTGCTTTGAGCATTTCCTGTGAGACCAGTATTAGTTTCCGTAACACCGCTGTAGGTTCAGTGTATTCCTTTTACTTTCGCATTGACGATGAAACACAGATATCGCATCGGAATTAAATACAAAAGGCACAATGCCGCCTTAAGTACAAGAATAGAGACTCTTCTTACAGTCGGAGCTTTGAGCATTCCCTCTGAGAGCAGTATTAGTTTCCGATACACCACTGCAGGTTCAAAGTATTCCTTGGACCTTCACATTGACTATGAAACACAGAAATCGCATCAGAACTAAATACAAAAGGCACAATGCCGCCTTAAGTACAAGAATACAGACACTTCTCTCAGTCGGTGCTTTGAGCATTGCCTCTGAGACCAGTATTAGCTTCCGATACACCACTGAAGGTTCAAAGTATTCCTCGGAATTTCACATTGACTATGAAACACAGAAATCGCATCGGAATTAAATACAAAAGGCACAATGCCGCCTTAAGTACAAGAATAGAGACACTTCTTACAGTCGGAGCTTTGAGCATTCCCTCTGAGAGCAGTATTAGTTTCCGATACACCACTGCAGGTTCAAAGTATTCCTTGGACCTTCACATTGACTATGAGACACAGAAATCGCATCGGAATTAAATACATAAGGCGCAATGCCGCCTTGAGTACAAGAATAGAGACTCTTCTTACAGTCGGTGCTTTGAGCATTCCCTGTGAGACCAGTAATAGTTTCCGATACACCACTGCAGATTCAATGTATTCCTTGGACCTTCACAGTGACGATGAAACACAGAAATCGCATCAGAATTAAATAGAAAAGGCAAAATGCCGCCTTAAGTACAAGAATAGAGACACTTCTTACAGTCGGTGCTTTGAGCATTGCCTCTGAGAGCAGTATTAGTTTCCGATACACCACTGCAGGTTCAAGGTATTCCTTGGACCTTCACATTGACTATGAAACACAGAAATCGCATCGGATTTAAATACAAAAGGCACAATGCCGCCTTAAGTACAAGAATAGAGACTCTTCTTACAGTCGGTGCTTTGAGCACTCCCTGTGAGACCAGTATTAGTGTCCGATACACCACTGCAGGTTCAATGTATTCCTTGGTCCTTCACATTGACGATGAAACACAGAAATCGCATCGGAATTAAATACAAAGGGCAGAATGCCGCCTTAAGTACAAGAATAGTGACTCTTCTTACAGTCGGTGCTTTAGCATTCCCTGTGAGACCAGTATTAGTTTCCGATACACCACTGCAGGTTCAATGTATTCCTTGGACATACACATTGACGATGAAACTCTGAAATTACATCGGAATTAAATACAAAAGGCACAATGCCGCCTTAAGTGCAAGAAGAGTGTGACTTCTTAGAGTCTGTGCCTTGATCCTTTCCTGTGCGACCAGTATTATTTTCCGATACACCACTGCAGGTTCAATCTATTGCTTGGAGCTTCACATTGACGATGAAACACAGAAATCGCATCGGAATTAAATGCAAAATTCACAATGCTGCCTTAAGTCCAGGAGTAGAGACCCTTCTTACAGTCAGTGCTTTGAATATTGCCTGTGAGACCAGTATTCATTTCCGATAAACCACTGCAGCTTCAATGTATTCCTTGTCATACACATTGACGATGAAACACTGAAATTACATCGGAATGAAAAAAAAAAGGCACAATGCCGCCTTAAGTGCAAGAATAGAGACTCTTCTTACAGTCGGTGCTTTGAGCATTCCCTGTGAGACCAGCATTAGTTTCCGATACACAACTGCAGGTTCAGTGTATTCCTTGGACCTTCATATTGACAATGAAACACAGAAATCGCATCGGAATTAAATACAAAAACACTATGCCGCGTTAGGTTAAGAATAGAGATTCTTGTTACAGTCGGTGCTTTGAGCATTCCCTGTGAGACCAGTATTTGTTTCCGATACACCACTGCAGGTTCAATGTATTCCTTGGACCTGCACATTGACGATGAAACACAGAAAACGCATCGGAATAAAATACAAAAGGCACAATGCCGCCTTAAGTACAAGAATAGAGACACTTCTTACAGTCGGTGCTTTGAACATTTCCTCTGAGAGCAGTATTAGTTTCCGATACACCACTGCCGGTTCAAGGTATTCCTTGGACCTTCAAATTGACTATGAAACACAGAAATCGCATCCGAATTAAATACAAAAGGCACAAGGCCGCCTTAAGTACAAGAATAGAGACTCTTCTTACAGTCGGTGCTTCAAGCATTCCCTGTGAGACCAGTATTAGTTTCCGATACACCACTGCAGGTTCAATGTATTCCTTGGACCTTCAAATTGAAGATGAAACACAGAAATAGATCGGAATTAAATACAAAGGGCACAATGCCGCCTTAAGTACAAGAATAGAGACACTTCTTACAGTCGGTTCTTTGAGCATTCCCTCTGAGAGCAGTATTAGTTTCCGATACACCACTGCAGGTTCAAAGTATTCCTTGTACTTTCACATTGACTATGAAACACTGAAATCGAATCGGAATTAAATACAAAATGCACAATGCCGGCTTAAGTACTAGAATAGAGACTCTTCTTACAGTTCGTGCTTTGAGCATTCCCTGTGAGACCAGTATTAGTTTCCAAAACATCGCTGTAGGTTCAGTGTATTCCTTTGACTTTCGCATTGACGATGAAACACAGATATCGCATCGGAATTAAATACAAAAGGCACAATGCCGCCTTAAGTACAAGAATAGAGACTCTTCTTACAGTCGGTGCTTTAAGCATTCCCTGTGAGACCAGTATTAGTTTCCGATACACCACTGCAGGTTCAATGTATTCCTTTGACCTTCAAATTGAAGATGAAACACAGAAATAGATCGGAATTAAATACAAAGGGCACAATGCCGCCTTAAGTACAAGAATAGAGACTCTTTTTACAGTCGGTGCTTTGAGCATTCAATGTGAGACCGGTATTAGTTTCCGATACACCACTGCATGTTCAATATATTCCCTGGACCTTCCCATTGACGATGAAACACAGAAATCGCATCGGAATTAAATACAAAAGGCACAATGCCGCCTTAATTACAAGAATAGAGACTCTTCTTACAGTCGGTGCTTTGAGCATTCCCTGTGAGACCAGTAATAGTTTCCGATACACCACTGCAGATTCAATGTATTCCTTGGACCTTCACAGTGACGATGAAACACAGAAATCGCATCGGAATTAAATAGAAAAGGCAAAATGCCGCCTTAAGTACAAGAATAGAGACACTTCTTACAGTCGGTGCTTTGAGCATTGCCTCTGAGAGCAGTATTAGTTTCCGATACACCACTGCCGGTTCAAGGTATTCCTTGGACCTTCACATTGACTATGAAACACAGAAATCGCATCGGATTTAAATACAAAAGGCACAATGCCGCCTTAAGTACAAGAATAGAGACTCTTCTTACAGTCGGTGCTTTGAGCACTCCCTGTGAGACCAGTATTAGTTTCCGATACACCATTGCAGGTTCAATGTATTCCTTGGACCTTCACATTGACGATGAAACACAGAAATCGCATTGGAATTAAATACAAAGGGCAGAATGCCGCCTTAAGTACAAGAATAGAGACTCTTCTTACAGTCGGTGCTTTAGCATTCCCTGTGAGACCAGTATTAGTTTCCGATACACCACTGCAATTTCAATGTATTCCTTGAGACATACACATTGACGATGAAACACTGAAATTACATCGGAATTAAATACAAAAGGCACAATGCCGCCTTAAGTGCAAGAAGAGTGTGACTTCTTAGAGTCTGTGCCTTGATCCTTTCCTGTGCGACCAGTATTATTTTCCGATACACCACTGCAGGTTCAATCTATTGCTTGGAGCTTCACATTGACGATGAAACACAGAAATCGCATAGGAATTAAATGCAAAATTCACAATGCTGCCTTAAGTCCAGGAGTGGAGACCCTTCTTACAGTCAGTGCTTTGAATATTGCCTGTGAGACCAGTATTCATTTCCGATAAACCACTGCAGCTTCAATGTATTCCTTGTCATACACATTGACGATGAAACACTGAAATTACATCGGAATTAAAAAAAAGGCACAATGCCGCCTTAAGTGCAAGAATAAAGACTCTTCTTACAGTCGGTGCTTTGAGCATTCCCTGTGAGACCAGTAATAGTTTCCGATACTCAACTGCAGGTTTAGTGTATTCCTTGGACCTTCATATTGACAATGAAACACAGAAATCGCATCGGAATTAAATACAAAAACACTATGCCGCCTAAGGTCAAGAATAGTGATTCTTGTTACAGTCGGTGCTTTGAGCATTCCCTGTGAGACCAGTATATGTTTCCGATACACCACTGCAGGTTCAATGTATTCCTTGGACCTGCACATTGACGATGAAACACAGAAAACGCATCGGAATAAAATACAAAAGGCACAATGCCGCCTTAAGTACAAGAATAGAGACACTTCTTACAGTCGGTGCTTTAGCATTCCCTGTGAGACCAGTATTAGTTTCCGATACACCACTGCAATTTCAATGTATTCCATGGACCTTCACATTGAAGATGAAACACAGAAATAGATCGGAATTAAATACAAAGGGCACAATGCCGCCTTAAGTACAAGAATAGAGACACTTCTTACAGTCGGTGCTTTGAGCATTCCCTCCGAGAGCAGTATTAGTTTCCGATACACCACTACATGTTCAAAGTATTCCTTGTACCTTCACATTGACTATGAAACACTGAAATCGAATCGGAATTAAATACAAAATGCACAATGCCGGCTTAAGTACAAGAATAGAGACTCTTCTTACAGTTCGTGCTTTGAGCATTCCCTGTGAGACCAGTATTAGTTTCCAAAACACCGCTGTAGGTTCAGTGTATTCCTTTGACTTTCGCATTGACGATGAAACATAGATATCGCATCGGAATTAAATACAAAAGGCACAATGCCGCCTTAATTACAAGAATAGAGACTCTTCTTACAGTCGGTGCTTTGAGCATTCCCTGTGAGACCAGTAATAGTTTCCGATACACCACTGCAGATTCAATGTATTCCTTGGACCTTCACAGTGACGATGAAACACAGAAATCGCATCGGAATTAAATACAAAAGGCAAAATGCCGCCTTAAGTACAAGAATAGAGACACTTCTTACAGTCGGTGCTTTGAGCATTGCCTCTGAGAGCAGTATTAAATTCCGATACACCACTGCAGGTCCAAGGTATTCCTTGGACCTTCACATTGACTATGAAACACAGAAATCGCATCGGATTTAAATACAAAAGGCACAATGCCGCCTTAAGTACAAGAATAGAGACTCTTCTAACAGTCGGTGCTTTAGCATTCCCTGTGAGACCAGTATTAGTTTCCGATACACCACTGCAGGTTCAATGTATTCCTTGGACATACACATTGACGATGAAACACTGAAATTACATCGGAATTAAATACAAAAGGCACAATGCCGCCTTAAGTGCAAGAAGAGTGTGACTTCTTAGAGTCTGTGCCTTGATCCTTTCCTGTGCGACCAGTATTATTTTCCGATACACCACTGCAGGTTCAATCTATTGCTTGGAGCTTCACATTGACGATGAAACACAGAAATCGCATAGGAATTAAATACAAAATTCACAATGCTGCCTTAAGTCCAGGAGTAGAGACCCTTCTTACAGTCAGTGCTTTGAATATTCCCTGTGAGACCAGTATTCATTTCCGATAAACCACTGCAGCTTCAATGTATTCCTTGACATACACATTGACGATGAAACCCTGAAATTACATCGGAATTAAAAAAAAAGGCACAATGCCGCCTAGAGTGCAAGAATAGAGACTCTTCTTACAGTCGGTGCTTTGAGCATTCCCTGTGAGACCAGTATTAGTTTCCGATACACAACTGCAGGTTCAGTGTATTCCTTGGACCTTCATATTGACAATGAAACACAGAAATCGCATCGGAAATAAATACAAAAACACAATGCCGCCTAAGGTCAAGAATAGAGATTCTTGTTACAGTCGGTGCTATGAGCATTCCCTGTGAGACCAGTATTTGTTTCCGATACACCACTGCAGGTTCAATGTATTCCTTGGACCTGCACATTGACGATGAAACACAGAAAACGCATCGTAATAAAATACAAAAGGCACAATGCCGCCTTAAGTACAAGAATATGGACACTTCTTACAGTCGGTGCTTTGAGCATTCCCTCTGAGAGCAGTATTAGTTTCCGATACACCACTGCCGGTTCAAGGTATTCCTTGGACCTTCACATTGACTATGAAACACAGAAATCGCATCCGAATTAAATACAAAAGGCACAAGGCCGCCTTAAGTACAAGAATAGAGACTCTACTTACAGTCGGTGCTTTAAGCATTCCCTGTGAGACCGGTATTAGTTTCCGATACACCACTGCAGGTTCAATGTATTCCTTGGACCTTCACATTGAAGATGAAACACAGAAATAGATCGGAATTAAATACAAAGGGCACAATGCCGCCTTAAGTACAAGAATAGAGACACTACTTACAGTCGGTGCTTTGAGCATTCCCTCTGAGAGCAATATTAGATTCCGATACACCACTGCAGGTTCAAAGTATTCCTTGTACCTTCACATTGACTATGAAGCACTGAAATCGAATCGGAATTAAATACAAAATGCACAATGCCGGCTTAAGTACAAGAATAGAGACTCTTCTTACAGTTCGTGCTTGGAGCATTCCCTGTGAGACCAGTATTAGTTTCCAAAACACCGCTGTAGGTTCAGTGTATTCCTTTGACTTTCGCATTGATGATGAAACACAGATATCTCATCGGAATTAAATACAAAAGGCACAATGCCGCCTTAAGTACAAGAAAAGAGACTCTTCTTACAGTCGGTGCTTTGAGCATTCCCTGTGAAACCAGTATTAGTTTCCGATACACCGCTGCAGGTTCAATGTATTCCTTGGACCTTCACATTGACGATGAAACCCAGAAATCGCATCGGAATTAAATATAAAAGGCACAATGCCGCCTTAATTACAAGAATAGAGGATCTTCTTACAGTCGGTGCTTTGAGCATTCCCTCTGAGAGCAGTATTAGTTTCCGATACACCACTTCAGGTTCAAGGTATTCCTTGGACCTTCACATTGACTATGAAACACAGAAATCGCATCGGAATTAAATACAAAAGGCACAAGGCGGCCTTAAGTACAAGAACAGAGACTCTTCTTACAGTCGGTGCTTTGAGCATTCCCTGTGAGTCCAGTATTTGTTTCCGATACACCACTGCAGGTTCAAAGTATTCCGTGCACCTTCACATTGACTATGAAACACAGAAATCGTATCGGAATTAAATACAAAATGCACAATGCCGCCTCAAATACAAGAATGGAGACACTTCTTACAGTCGATGCTTTGAGCATTCCCTCTGAGAGCAGTATTAGTTTCCGATTCACCACTGCAGGTTCCAAGTATTCCTTGGACCTTCACATTGACTATGAAACACAGAAATCACATCGGAATTAAATACAAAAGGCACAATGCCGGCTTACGTACAAGAATAGAGACTCTTCTTACAGTTAGTGCTTTGAGCATTCCCTGTGAGACCAGTATTACTTTCCGATACACCACTGCAGGTTCAATGTATTCCTTGGACTTTCACATTGACGATGAAGCACAGAAATCGCATCGGATTTAAATACAAGAAGCACAATGCCGCGTAAAGTACAAGATCAGAGACTCTTCTACAGTCTGTGCCTTGAACACTCCCTGTGAGACCAGTATTAGTTTCCGATACACCACTGTAGGTTCAATGTATTCCTTAGACATACACATTGACGATGAAACACTGAAATTACATCGAAATTAAATACAAAAGGCACAATGCCGCCTTAAATGCAAGAAGAGTGAGACTTCTTAGAGTCTGTGCTTTGATCAGTACCTGTGAGACCAGTATTAGTTTCCGATCCACCACTGTAGGTTCAATGTATTCCTTGCACATACACATTGACGATGAAACACTGATATTACATCGGAATTAAATACAAAAGGCACAATGCCGCCTTAAGTGCAAGAAGAGTGAGACTTCTTAGAGTCTGTGCTTTGATCCTTTCCTGTGAGACCGGTATTAGTTTCCGATACACCACTGCAGGTTCAATGTATTCCTTGGACCTTCACATTGACTATGACACACCGAAATCGCATCGGAATTAAATACAAAAAGCACAATGCCGGCTTAAGTACAAGAATAGAGACTCTTCTTACAGTTAGTGCTTTGAGCATTACCTGTGAGACCAGTATTACTTTCCGCTACACCACTGCAGGTTCAATGTATTCCTTGGACATACACATTGACGATTAAACACTCAAATTACATCGGAATTAAATACAAAAGGCACAATGCCGCTTTAAGTGCAAGAAGAGTGAGACTTCTTAGAGGCTGTGCTTTGTCCTTTCCTGTGAGACCAGTATTAGTTTCCGATACACCACTGCAGGTTCAAAGTATTTCTTGGACATTCACATTGACTATGAGTCACAGAAATCGCATCGGAATTAAATGCAAAAGCACAATGCCGCCTTAAGTACAAGAAGAGCGACTCTCCTTACAGTCGGTGTTTTGAGCATTCCCTGTGAGACCAGTATTAGTTTCCGATACACCTCTGCAGGTTCAAAGTATTCCTTGGACCTTCACATTGACGATGAAACACGGAAATCGCCACGGAATTAAATACAAAATGCACAAGGCAGCCGAAAGTACATGAATAGAGACTCTTCTTAGAGTCGGTGCTTTGAGCATTGCCTGTGACACCAGTATAAGTTTCCTATACACCACTGCAGGTTCAAAGTATTCCTTGGACCTTCACATTGACTATGAAACACAGAAATCGCATGGGAATTAAATGCAAAAGGCACAATGCCGCCTTAAGTACAAGAATAGAGACTCTCCTTACAGTCGGTGTTTTGAGCATTCCCTGTGAGACCAGTATTAGTTTCCGATACACCACTGCAGGTTCAATGTATTCCTTGGACCTTCACATTGACGATGAAACACAGAAATCGCATCGGAATTAAATACAAAAGCACAATGCCGCCTTAAGTACAAGAATAGAGACTCTTCTTACAGTCGGTGCTTTGAGCATTCCCTTTGAGACCAGTATTAGTTTCCGATACACCACTGCAGGTTCAATGTATTCCTTGGACATACACATTGACGATGAAATACTGAAATTACATCGGAATTAAGTACAAAAGGCACAATGCCGTCTTAAGTGCTAGACGAGTGAGACTTCTTAGAGTCTGTGCCTTGATCCTGTCCTGTGAGACCAGTATTAGTTTCCGATACACCACTGCAGGTTCAATGTATTCCTTGGACCTTCACATTGACGATGAAACACAGAAATCGCATCGGAATTAAATACAAAAGGCACAATGCCGCCTTAAGTACAAGAATAGAGACACTTCCTACAGTCGGTGCTTTGAGCATTGCCTCTGAGAGCAGTATTAGTTTCTGATACACCACTGCAGGCTCAAGGTATTCCTTGGACCTTCACATTGACTAAAAAACACAGAAATCGCATCGGAATTAAATACAAAAGGCACAATGCCGCCTTAAGAACAAGAATAGAGACTAATCTTACAGTCGGTGCTTTGAGCATTCCCTGTGAGACCAGTATTAGTTTCCGACACACCACTGCAGGTTCAAAGTATTCCTTGGACCTTCACATTGACTATGAAACACAGAAATCGCATCGGAATTAAATACAATAGGCACAATGCCGACATATGTCCAAGAATAGACACTCTTCTTACGGTTGGTGCTTTGAGCATTCCCTGTGAGTCCAGTATTAGTTTTCGATACATCACTGCAGGTTCAATGTATTCCTTGGACATTCACATTGACGATGAAACACAGAAATCGCACCGGAATTAAATACAAAAGGCACAATGCCGCCTTAAGTACAGGAATAGAGACTCTTCTTACAGTCGGTGCTTTGAGCATTCCCTGTGAGACCAGTATTAGTTTCTGATACACCACTGCAGGTTCAATGTATTCCTTGGACATACACAATGACGATGAAACTTTGAAATTACATCGGAATTAAATACAAAATACACAATGCCGCCTTAATGCAATAAGAGTGAGACTTCTTAGAGTCCATTCTATGATCCTTTCCTGTGAGACCAGTATTAGTTTCCGATACACCACTGCAGTTTCAAAGTATTCCTTGGACCTTCACATTGACTATGAAACACAGAAATCGCATCGGAATTCAATACAAAAGGCACAATACCGGCTTAAGTACAAGAAAAGAGACTCTTCTTACAGTTAGTGCTTTGAGCATTCCTTGTGAGACCAGTATTAGTTTCCGATACATCACTGCAGGTTCAATGTATTCCTTGGATACACACATTGACAATCAAACACTGAAATTACATCGGAATTAAATACAAAAGGCACAATGCCGCCTAGGTGCAAGAAGAGTGAGACTTCTTAGAGTCTGTGCTTTGATCCTTTACTGTGAGACCAGTATTAGTTTCCGATTCACCACTGTGAGTTCAATGTATTCCTTGGACATACACATTGACGATGAAACACAGAAATTACATCGGAATTAAATACAAAAGGCACATTGCCGCCTTAAGTGCAAGAAGAGTGAGACTTCTAAGAGTCTGTGCTTTGGTCCTTTCCTGTGAAACCAGTATTAGTTTCCGATTCACCACTGCAGGCTCAATGAATTCCTTGGAGCTTCACATTGACGATGAAACACAGAAATTGCATCGGAATTAAATATAAGAGGCACAATGCCGCGTAAAGTACAAGATCAGAGACTCTTCTACAGTCTGTGCCTCGAACACTCCATGTGAGACCAGTATTAGTTTCCGATACACCACTGCAGATTCAATGTATTCCTTGATCATACACATTGACGATGAAACACTCAAATTACATCGGAATTAAATACAAACGGCACAATGCCGCCTTAAGTGCCAGAAGAGTGAGACTTCTTAGTGTCTGTGCTTTGATCCTTTCCTGTGAGACCAGTGTTAGTTTCCGATTCACCACTGCAGGCGCAATGTATTCCTTGGGCCTACTCATTGACGATGAAACACAGAACTTACAACGGAATTAAATACAAGAGGCACAATACCGTCTTAAGTACAAGAATAGTGCCTCTTCTACAGTCTGTGCCTTGAACACGCCCTGTGTGACCAGTATTAGTTTCCGATGCACCACTGGAGGTTCAATGTATTCCTTGGACCTAAACATTGACGATGAAACACAGAAATTACATCGGAATTGAATACAAAAGGCACAATGCCGCCTTTAGTGCAAGATGAGTGAGACTTCTTAGTATCTGTCCTTTGATCCTTTAATGTGAGACCCGTATTAGTTTCCGATACACCACTGCAGGTTCAATGTATTCCTTGGACCTTCACATTGACGATGAAAACTGAAATTACATCGGAATTAAATACAAACGGCAATATCCCGGTTTAAGGGCAAGAAGAGTGAGACTTCTTAGAGGCTGTGATTTGATCCTTTAATGTGAGACCAGTTTTAGTTTCCGATACACCACTGCAGGTTGAATGTATTCCTTGGACCTTCACATTGACGATGAAACACAGAAATCGCATCGCAATTAAATACAAAAGGCCCAATGCCACCGTAAGTACAAGAATAGAGACTCTTCTTACAGTTGGTGCTTTGAGCATTCCCTGTGAGACCAGTATTAGTTTCCCATACACCACTGCAGGTTCAATGTATTCCTTGGACATACACATTGACGATTAAACACTGAAATTACATCGGAATTAAATACAAAAGGCACAATGCCGCCTTAAGTGCAAGAAGAGTGAGACTTCTTAGAGTCTGTGCTTTGGTCCTTTCCTGTGAGACCAGTATTAGTTTCCTATACACCACTCCTGGTTCAATGTATTCCTTGGACATACACATTGTCGATGAAACACAGAAATTGCATTGGAATTAAATACAAAAGGCACAATGCTGCCTTAAGTACAAAAATAGTGACACTTCTTACAGTCGGAGCTTTGAGCTTTCCCTGTGAGACCAGTATTAGTTTCCGATACACCACTGCAGGTTCAATGTATTCCTCGGACCTTCACATTGACGATGAAACACAGAAATTACATCGGCATTAAATACAAAAGCCTCAATGCCGCCTTATTTACAAGAAGAGAGACTCTTCTATGAGTCTATACTTTGACCGTTTTCTGTGAGACCAGTACTAGAATCCGATGCACCACTGAAGGTTTAATGCATAACTCGGACCTTCACATTGACGATGAAACACAGAAATCGCATCGGAATTAAATACAAAAGGCACAATGCCGCCTTAAGTACAGGAATAGAGACTCCTCTTTCAGTCGGTGCTTTGAGCAATCCCTGTGAGGCCAGTAATAGTTTCCGATACACCACTGCAGGTTCAATGAATTCCTTGGACCTTCACATTCACGATGAAACACAGAAATCGCATCGGAGTTAAATACAAAAGGCACAATGCCGCCTTAAGTACAAGAATAGAGACACTTCTTACAGTCGATGCTTTGAGCATTGCCTCTGAGAGCAGTATTAGTTGCCGATACACCACTGCAGGTTCAAGGTATTCCTTGGACCTTCACATTGACTATGATACACAGAAATCGCATCGGAATTAAATACAAAATGCACAATGCCGGCTTAAGTACAAGAATAGAGACTCTTCTTACAGTTCGTGCTTTGAGCATTCCCTGTGAGACCAGTATTAGTTTCCGAAACACCGCTGTAGGTTCAGTGTATTCCATTGACTTTCGCATTGACGATGAAATAGTGAAATTACATCGGAATTAAATACAAAAGACAGAATGCCGCCTTAATGCAAGAAGAGTGAGTCTTCTTACAGTCCATTTTTTGATCCTTTCCTGTGAGACCAGTATTAGTTTCCGATACACCACTGCAGGTTCAATGTATTCCTTGGACCTTCACATTGAAGATGAAACACAGAAATCGCATTGGAATTAAATACAAATGGCACAATGCCGCCTTAATTAACAGAATAGAGACTCTTCTTACAGTCGCTGCTTTGAGCATTCCCTTTGAACCCAGTATCAGTTTCCGATACACCACTGCAGGTTCAATGTATTCCTTGGACATACACATTGACGATGAAACACAGAAATCGCATCGGAATTAAATACAAAAGGCACAATTCCGCCTTAAGTACAAGAATAGAGACACTTCTTACAGTCGGTGCTTTGAGCATTCCCTCTGAGAGCAGTATTAGTTTCCGATACACCACTGCAGGTTCAAGGTATTCCTTGGACCTTCACATTGACTATGAAACACAGAATTCGCATCGGAATTAAATACAAAAGGCACAAGGCCGCCTTAAGTACAAGAACAGAGAATCATCTTGCAGTCGGTGCTTTCAGCATTCCCTGTGAGGCCAGTATTATTTTCCGATACACCACTGCAGGTTCAAAGTATTTCTTGGACATTCACATTGACTATGAAACACAGAAATCGCATCGGAATTAAATGCAAAAGGCACAAGGCCGCCGAAAGTACAAGAATAGAGACTCTTCTTACAGGCGGTGTTTTGAACATTCCCCGTGAGACCAGTATTAGTTTCCGATACACCACTGCAGGTTCAATGTATTCCTTGGACCTTCACATTGACGATGAAACACAGAAATCGCCACGGAATAAAATACAAAATGCACAAGGCCACCGAAAGTACAAGAATAGAGACTCTTCTTACAGTCGGTGCTTTGAGCATTCCCTGTGAGACCAGTATTAGTTTCTGATACACCACTGCAGGTTCAATGTATTCCTTGGACCTTCACATTGACGATGAAACACAGAAATCGCATCGGAATTAAATACAAAAGGCACAATGCCGCCTTAAGTACAAGAATAGAGACTCTTCTTACAGTCGGTGCTTTGAGCATTCCCTTTGAGACCAGTATTAGTTTCCGATACGCCACTGCAGGTTCAATGTATTCCTTGGACATACACATTGACGATGAAATACTGAAATTACAAAAGGCACAATGCCGCCATAAGTGCATGAGGAGTGAGACTTCTTAGTGTCTGTGCTTTGATCCTTTCCTGTTAAACCAGTATTAGTTTCCGATACATCACTGCATGTTCAATGTATTCCTTGGATACACACATTGACAATCAAACACTGAAATTACATCCGAATTAAATACAAAAAGCACAATGCCGCCTTAGGTGCAAGAAGAGTGAGACTTCTTAGAGTCTGTGATTTGATCCGTTCCTGTGAGACCAGTATTAGTTTCCGATTCACCACTGTGAGTTCAATGTATTCCTTGGACATACACATTGACGATGAAACACAGAAATTACATCGGAATTAAATGCAAAAGGCACATTGCCGCCTTTAGTGCAAGAAGAGTGAGACTTCTTAGAGTCTGTGCTTTGGTCCTTTCCTGTGAGACCAGTATTAGTTTCCGATTCACCACTGCAGGCTCAATGTATTCCTTGGAGCTTCACATTGACGATGAAACACAGAAATCACATCGGAATTAAATATAAGAAGCACAATGCCGCGAAAAGTACAAGATCAGAGACTCTTCTACAGTCTGTGCCTTGAACACTCCATGTGAGACCAGTATTAGTTTCCGATACACCACTGCAGATTCAATGTATTCCGTGATCATACACATTGACGATGAAACAATGAAATTACGCAGGAATTAAATACAAAAGGCACAATGCCGCCTTAAGTGCCAGAAGAGTGAGACTTCTTAGTGTCTGTGCTTTGATCCTTTCCTGTGAGACCGGTATTGGTTTCCGATTCACCACTGCAGGCGCAATGTATTCCTTGGACCTAGTCATTGACGATGAAACACAGAACTTACATCGGAATTAAATACAAAAGGCACAATTCCGTCTTAAGTACAAGAATAGTGCCTCTTCTACAGTCTGTGCCTTGAACACGTCCTTTGTGACCAGTATTAGTTTCCGATGCACCACTGGAGGTTCAATGTATTCCTTGGACCTAAACATTGACGATGAAACACAGAAATTACATCGGAATTGAATACAAAAGGCACAATGCTGCCTTTAGTGCAAGATGAGTGAGACTTCTTAGTATCTGTGCTTTGATCCTTTAATGTGAGACCCGTATTAGTTTCCGATACACCACTGCAGGTTCAATGTATTCCTTGGACCTTCACATTGACGATGAAACACAGAAATCGCATCGGAATTAAATACAAAAGGCACAATGCCGCCTTAAGTACAAGAATAGATACTCTTCTTACAGTCGGTGCTTTGAGCATACCCTTTGAGACCAGTATTAGTTTCCGATACACCACTGCAAGTTCAATGTATTCCTTGGACATACACATTGACGATAAAATACTGAAATTACATCGGAATTAAATACAAAAGGCACAATGCCGCCTTAAGTGCTAGAAGAGTGAGACTTCTTAGAGTCTGTGCCTTCATCCTGTCCTGTGAGACCAGTATTAGTTTCCGATACACCACTGCAGGATCAATGTATTCCTTGGACCTTCACATTGACGATGAAACACAGAAATCGCATCGGAATTAAATACAAAAGGCACAATGCCGCCTTAAGTACAAGAAAAGAGACACATCTTACAGTCGGTGCTTTGAGCATTGCCTCTGAGAGCAGTATTAGTTTCCGATACACCACTGCAGGTTCATGGTACTCGTTGGACCTTCACATTGACTATGAAACACAGAAATTGCATCGGAATTAAATACAAAACTCACAAGGCCGCCTTAAGTACAAGAATAGGGACTCTTCTTACAGTCGGTGCTTTGAGCATTCCCTGTGAGACCAGTATTAGTTTCCGAAACACCGCTGTAGGTTCAGTGTATTCCATTGACTTTCGCATTTACGATGAAACACAGATATCGCATCGGAATTAAATACAAAAGGCACAATGCCGCCTTAAGTACAAGAATAGAGACTCTTCTTACAGTCAGTGCTTTGAGCATTCCCTGTGAGACCAGTATTAGTTTCCGATACACCACTGCAGGTTCAATGTATTCCTTGGACCTTCACATTGACGATGAAACACAGAAATCGAGACGGAATAAAATACAAAATGCACAAGGCCGCCTTAAGTACAAGATAGAGACTCTTCTTACAGTTTGCGCCTTGAACACTCCCTGTGAGACCAGTATTAGTTTTCGATACACCACTGCAGGTTCAATGATTTCCTTGGACATACACATTGACGATGAAACACTGATATTACATCGAAATTAAATGCAAAAGGCACAATGCCGCCTTAAGTGCTAGAAGAGTGAGACTTCTTAGAGTCTGTGCTTTGATCAGTTCCTGTGAGACCAGTGTTAGTTTCCGATCCACCAATGTAGGTTCAATGTATTCCTTGCACATACACATTGACGATGAAACACTGATATTACATCGGAATTAAATACAAAAGGCACAATGCCGCCTTAAGTGCAAGAAGAGTGAGACTTCTTAGAGTCTGTGCATTGATCCTTTCCTGTGAAACCGGTATTAGTTTCCGATACACCACTGCAGGTTCAATGTATTTCTTGGACCTTCACATTGACGATGAAACACAGAAATCGCATCGGAATTAAATACAAAAGGCACAAAGCCGCCTTAAGTACAACAATGGAGATTCTTCTTACAGTCGGTGATTTGAGCATTCCCTGTGAGACCAGTATTAGTTTCCGATACACCACTGCAGGTTCAATGTATTCCTTGGAACTTCAAGTTGACGATGAAACACAGAAATCGCATCGGAATTAAATACAAAAGGGACAATGCCGCCTTAAGTACAAGAATAGAGAATCTTCTTACAGTCGGTGCTTTGAGGATTCACTGTGAGACCAGTATTAGGTTCCGATACACCACTGCAAGTTCAATGTATTCCTTGGACCTTCACATTGACGATGAAACACAGAAATTACATCGGAATTAAATACAAAAGGCAGAATGCCGCCTTAATGCAAGAAGAGTGAGTCTTCTTACAGTCCATTTTTTGATCCTTTCCTGTGAGACCAGTATTAGTTTCCGATACACCACTGCAGGTTCAATGTATTCCTTGGACCTTCACATTGATGATGAAACACAGAAATCGCATCGGAATTAAATACAAATGGCACGATGCCGCCTTAATTAACAGAATAGAGACTCTTCTTACAGTCGCTGCTTTGAGCATTCCCTTTGAACCCAGTATCAGTTTCCGATACACCACTGCAGGTTCAATGTATTCCTTGGACATACACATTGACGATGAAACACAGAAATCGCATCGGAATTAAATACAAAAGGCACAATTCCGCCTTAAGTACAAGAATAGAGACACTTCTTACAGTCGGTGCTTTGAGCATTCCCTCTGAGAGCAGTATTAGTTTCCGATACACCACTGCAGGTTCAAGGTATTCCTTGGACCTTCACATTGACAATGAAACACAGAAATCGCATCGGAATTAAATACAAAAGGCACAAGGCCGCCTTAAGTACAAGAACAGAGAATCTTCTTGCAGTCGGTGCTTTCAGCATTCCCTGTGAGGCCAGTATTATTTTCCGATACACCACTGCAGGTTCAAAGTATTTCTTGGACTTTCACATTGACTATGAAACACAGAAATCGCATCGGAATTAAATGCAAAAGGAACAATGCCGCCTTAAGTACAAGAATAGAGACTCTTCTTACAGTCGGTGTTTTGAACATTCCCTGTGAGACCAGTATTAGTTTCCGATACACCACTGCAGGTTCAATGTATTCCTTGGACCTTCACATTGACGATGAAACACAGAAATCGCCACGGAATAAAATACAAAATGCACAAGGCCACCGAAAGTACAAGAATAGAGACTCTTCTTACAGTCGGTGCTTTGAGCACTCCCTGTGAGACCAGTATTAGTTTCCGATACACCACTGCAGGTTCAATGTATTCCTTGGACCTTCACATTGACGATGAAACACAGAAATCGCATCGGAATTAAATACAAAAGGCACAATGCCGCCTTAAGTACAAGAATAGAGACTCTTCTTACAGTCGGTGCTTTGAGCATTCCCTTTGAGACCAGTATTTTTTTCCGATGCACCACTGCAGGCGCAATGTATTCCTTGGACCTAAACATTGACGATGAAACACAGAAATTACATCGGAATTGAATACAAAAGGCACAATGCCGCCTTTAGTGCAAGATGAGTGAGACTTCTTAGTATCTGTGATTTGATCCTTTAATGTGAGACCCGTATTAGTTTCCGATACACCACTGCAGGTTCAATGTATTCCTTGGACCTTCACATTGACGAAGAAACACGGAAATCGCCACGGAATTAAATACAAAATGCACAAGGCCGCCGAAAGTACAAGAATAGAGACTCTTCTTACAGTCGGTGCTTTGCGCATTCCCTGTAAGACCAGTATAAGTTTCCGATACACCACTGCAGGATCAAAGTATTCCTTGGACCTTCACATTGACTATGAAACACAGAAATCGCATCGGAAATAAATGTAAAAGGCACAATGCCGCCTTAAGTACAAGAATAGAAACTCTTCTTACAGTCGGTGTCTGTGAGCATTCCCTGTGAGACCAGTATTAGTTTCCGATACACCACTGCAGGTTCAATGTATTCCTTGGACCTTCACATTGACGATGAAACACAGAAATCGCATCGGAATTGAATACAAAAGGCGCAATGCGCCTTAAGTACAAGAATAGATACTCTTCTTACAGTCGGTGCTTTGAGCATTCCCTTTGAGACCAGTATTAGTTTAAGATACACCACTGCAGGTTCAATGTATTCCTTGGACGTACACATTGACGATAAAATACTGAAATTACATCGGAATTATATACAAAAGGTACAATGCCGCCTTAAGTGCTAGAAGAGTGAGACTTCTTAGAGTCTGTGCCTTGATCCTGTCCTGTGAGACCAGTATTAGTTTCCGATACACCACTGCAGGTTCAATGTATTCCTTGGACATTCACATTGACGATGAAACACAGAAATCGCATCCGAATTAAATACAAAAGGCACAATGCCGCCATAATTACAAGAATAGGGACTCTTCTTACAGTCGGTGCTTTGAGAATTCCCTGTGAGGCCAGTAATAGTTTCCGATACACCACTGCAGGTTCAATGCATTCCTTGGACCTTAAAGTTCACGATGAAACACAGAAATCGCATCGGAATTAAATACAAAAGGCACAATGCCGCCTTAAGTACAAGAATAGAGACACATCTTACAGTCGGTGCTTTGAGCATTGCCTCTGAGAGCAGTATTAGTTTCCGATACACCACTGCAGGTTCAAGGTACTCGTTGGACCTTCACATTGACTATGAAACACAGAAATCGCATCGGAATTAAATACAAAAGGCACAAGGCCGCCTTAAGTACAAGAATAGAGACTCTTCTTACAGTCGGTGCTTTGAGCATTCCCTGTGAGACCAGTATTAGTTTCCGATACACCACTGCAGGTTCAAAGTATTCCTTGGACCTTCACATTGACTATGAAACACAGAAATCGCATCGGAATTAAATACAAAAGGCACAATGCCGACTTAAGTCCAAGAATAGAGACTCTTCATACAGTTGGTGCTTTGAGCATTCCCTGTGAGACCAGTATTAGTTTTCGATACATCACTGTAGGTTCAATGTATTCCTTGGACATTCACATTGACGATGAATCACAAAATTGGCATCGGAATTAAATACAAAAGGCACAATGCCGCCTTAAGTACATGAATAGAGACTGTTCTTACAGTCGGTGCTTTGAGCATTCCCTGTGAGACCAGTATTAGTTTCCGATACACCACTGCAGGTTCAATGTATTCCTTGGACATACACAATGACGATGAAACACTGAAATTACATAGGAATTAAATACAAGAAGCACAATGCCGCTTAAAGTACAAGATCAGAGACTCTGCTACAGTCTGTGCCTTGAACACTCCCTGTGAGACCAGTATTAGTTTCCGATACACCACTGCAGGTTCAAATAATTCCTTGCACCTTCACATTGACTATGAAACACAGAAATCGCATCGGAATTAAATACAAAAGATACATTGCCGCCTTAAGTACAAGAATAGAGACACTTCTTACAAGCGGTGCTTTGAGCATTCCCTCCGAGAGCAGTATTAGTTTCCGATACACCACAGCAGGTTCAAGGTATTCCTTGGGCCTTCACATTGACTATGAATCGCAGATATCGCATCGGAATTAAATACAAAAGGCACAAGTCCGCCTTAAGTACAAGAATTGAGACTCTTCTTACAGTTGGTGCTTTGAGCATTCCCTGTGAGACCAGTATTAGTTTCCGATACACCACTGCAGGTTCAAAGTATTCCTTGCACCTTCACATTGACTATGAAACACAGAAATCGCATCGGTATTAAATACAAAAGACACAATGCCGCCATAAGTATAAGAATAGAGACACTTCTTACAAGCGGTGATTTGAGCAATCCCTCCGAGAGCAGTATTAGTTTCCGATACACCACTGCAGGTTCAAAGTATTCCTTGGATTTCAACATCGACTATGAAACACAGAAATCACATGGGAAGTAAATACAAATGGCACATTGCCGACTTAAGTAAAAGAATAGAGTTACTTCCTACAGTCGGTGCTTTGAGCATTCCCTCTGAGAGCAGTATTAGTTTCCGATACACCACTGCAGGTTCAATGTATTCCTTGGACATACACATTGACGATGAAACACTGAAATTACATCGAAATTAAATACAAAAGGCACAATGCCGCCTTAGGTGCAAGAAGAGTGAGACTTCTTAGAGTCTGTGATTTGGTCCTTTCCTGTGCGACCAGTATTAGTTTCCGATTCACCACTGCAGGCTCAATGTATTCCTTGGACCTACTCATTGACGATGAAACACAGAACTTACATCGGAATTAAATACAAAAGGCACAATTCCGTCTTAAGTACAAGAATAGTGACTCTTCTTACAGTCTGTGATTAAGCATTCCCTGTGAGACAAGTATTAGATACCGAAGCACCAATGCAGGATTAATGTATCCCTTGGACCCACACATTGACGATGAAACACAGAAATTTCATTGGAATTACTTACAAAAGGCACGATGCCGCCTTAAGTGCAATAGGAGTGAGACTTCTTAGAGTCTGTGCTTTGATCCTTTCCTGTGAAACCAGTATTAGTTTCCGATACATCACTGCAGGTTCAATGTATTCCTTGGATACACACATTGACAATCAAACACTGAAATTACATCCGAATTAAAAACAAAAGGCACAATGCCGCCCTATGTGCAAGAAGAGTGAGACTTCTTAGAGTCTGTGCTTTCATCCGTTCCTGTGAGACCAGTATTAGTTTCCGATTCAACACTGTGAGTTCAATGTATTCCTTGGACCTACACATTGACGATGAAACACAGAAATTACATCGGATTTAAATACAAAAGGCACATTGCCGCCTTAAGTGCATGGAGAGTGAGACTTCTTAGAGTCTGTGCTGTGGTCCTTTCCTGTGAGACCAGTATTAGTTTCCGATTCACCACTGCAGGCTCAATGTATTCCTTGGTGCTTCACATTGACGATGAAACACAGAATTCCCATCGGAATTAAATATAAGAAGCACAATGCCGCTTAAAGCACAAGATCAGGGACTCTTCTACAGTCTGTGCCTTGAACACTCCATGCGAGACCAGTATTAGTTTCCGATACACCACTGCAGATTCAATGTATTCCTTGATCATACACATTGACGATGAAACCCTCAAATTACATCGGAATTAAATACAAAAGGCACAATGCCGCCTTAAATGCCAGAAGAGCGAGACTTCTTAGTGTCTGTGCTTTGATCCTTTCCTGTGAGACCAGTATTAGTTTCCGATTCACCACTGCAGGCGCAATGTATTCCTTGGACCTACTCATTGACGATGAAACACAGAACTTACATCGGAATTAAATACAGAAGGCACAATTCCGTCTTAAGTACAAGAATAGTGCCTCTTCTACAGTCTGTGCCTTGAACACGCCCTGTGTGACCAGTATTAGTTTCCGATGCACCACTGGAGGTTCAATGTATTCCTTGGAGCTAATCATTGACGATGAAACACAGAAATTACATCGGAATTGAATACAAAAGGCACATTGCCGCCTTTAGTGCAAGATGAGTGATACTTCTTAGTATCTGTGCTTTGATCCTTTAATGTGAGACCCGTATTAGTTTCCGATACACCACTGCAGGTTCAATGTATTCCTTGGACCTTCACACTGACGATAAAAACTGAAATTACATCGGAATTAAATACAAACGGCACAATACCGCTTTAAGGGCAAGAAGAGTGAGACTTCTTAGATGCTGTGATTTGATCCTTTAATGTGAGACCAGTATTAGTTTCCGATACACAACTGTAGGTTGAATGTATTCCTTGGACCTTCACATTGACGATGAAACACAGAAATCGCATCGGAATTAAATACAAAAGGCACAATGCCGCCGTAAGTACAAGAATAGAGACTCTTCTTACAGTCGGTGCTTTGAGCATTCCCTGTGAGACCAGTATTAGTTTCCCATACACCACTGCAGGTTCAATGTATTCCTTGGACATACACATTGACGATGAAACACTGAAAATAAACCGGAATTAAATACAAAAGGCACAATGCCGCCTTAAGTGCAAGAAGAGTGAGACTTCTTAGAGTCTGTGTTTTGGTCCTTTCCTGTAAGACCAGTATTAGTTTCCTATACACCACTCCTGGTTCAATGTATTCAATGGACATACACATTGACAATGAAACACATAAATTACATCGGAATTAAATACAAAAGGCACAATGCCGCCTTAAGTACAAGAATAGAGACTCTTCTTACAGTCGGTGCTTTGAGCATTCCCTGTGAGACCAGTATTAGTTTCCGATACACCACTGCAGGTTCAATGTATTCCTTGGACCTTCACATTGACGATGAAACACAGAAATCTCATCGGATTAAATATAAGAGGCACAATGCCGCCTTAAGTACAAGAATAGAGACACTTCTTACAGTCGGTGTTTTGAGCATTCCCTGTGAGACCAGTATTAGTTTCCGACACAACACTCCAGGTTCAATGTATTCCTTGGACATACACATTAACGATGAAACACTGAAATTACATCGGAATTAAATACAAAAGGGACAATGCCACTTTCAGTGCAAGAAGAGTGAGACTTCTTAGAGTCTGTGCTTTGATCCTTTCCTGTGAGACCAGTTCTAGTTTCCGAAACACTACTGCAGGTTCAATGTAATCCTTGGACCTAAGCATTGATGATGAAACACAGAAATTACATCGGAATTAAATTCAAAAGGCAAAATTCCGCCTTAAGTACAAGAATAGAGACTCTTCTAGCAGTCGGTGCTTTGAGCATTCCCTGTGAGACCAGTATTAGTTTCCGATACACCACTGCAGGTTCAATGTATTACTTGGACTTTCACATTGACGATAAAACACAGAAATCGCAACGCTATTATATACAAAAACACAATGCCGCCTTAAGTTCAAGAACAGTGACACTTCTTACAGTCGGTGCTTTGAGCATTTCCTGTGAGACCAGTATTAGTTTCCGATACACCACTGCACGTTCAATGTATTCCTTGGACATACACATTGACGATGAAACACATAAATTACATCGGAATTAAATACAAAGGCACAATGCCGCCTTAAGTACAAGAATAGAGACTCTTCTTACAGTCGGTGCTTTGAGCATTCCCTGTGAGACCAGTATTAGTTTCCGATACAGCACTGCAGGTTCAATGTATTCCTTGGACCTTCACATTGACGATGAAACACAGAAATCTCATCGGATTGAATACAAGAGGCACAATGCCGCCTTAAGTACAAGAATAGAGACACTTCTTACAGTCGGTGCTTTGAGCATTCCCTGTGAGACCAGTATTAGTTTCCGACACAACACTCCAGGTTCAATGTATTCCTTGGACATACACATTAACGATGAAACACTGAAATTACATCGGAATTAAATACAAAAGGGACAATGCCGCCATAAGTGCAAGCATTGAGATTCTTCTTACAATCGGTGCTTTGAGCATTCCCTGTGAGACCAGTATTATTTTCGGATACACCACTGCCGGTTCAATGTATTTCTTGGACATACACATTGACGATGAAACACTGAAATTACATCGTAATTAAATAAAAAATGCACCATGCCGCCTTAAGTGCAAGAAGAGTGAGACTTCTTAGAGACTGTGCTTTGATCCTTTCCTGTGAGACCAGTATTAGTTTCCGATACACCACTGCTGGTTCAATGTATTCCTTTGACCTTCCCATTGACGATGAAACACAGAAATCGCATCGGAATTTTATACAAAAGGCACAATGCCGCCTTAAGTACAAGAATAGAGACTCTTCTTACAGTCGGTGCTTTGACCATTCGGTGTGAGACCAGTATTAGTTTCCGATACACCACTGCAGGTTCAATGTAGTCCTTGGACCTTCACATTGACGATGAAACACAGAAATCGCATCGGAATTAAATACAAAAGGCTCAATACCGCCTTAGGTACAAGAATGTAGACTCTTCTTACAGTCGGTGCTTTGAGAATTCCCTGTTAGACCAGTATAAGTTTCCGATACAACACTGCAGTTTCAATGTATTCCTTGGACTTACACATGGACGATGAAACACTGAAATTACATCGGAATTAAATACAAAAGGCACAATGCCGCCTTAAGTGCAAGAAGAGAGAGACTTCTTAGAGTCTGTGCTTTGATCCTTTCCTGTGAGTCCAGTATTAGTTTCCGATACACCACTGCTGGTTCAATGTACTCCATGGATCTTCACATTGACGATGAAACACAGAAATCACATCGGAATTAAATGCTAAAGGCACAATGCCGCCTTAAGTACAAGAATAGAGATTCTTCTTACAGTCGGTGCTTTGAGCATTCTCTGTGAGACCAGTATTAGTTTCCGATACACCACTGCAGGTTCGATGTATTCCTTTGACCATAACATTGAAGATGAAACACATAAATTACATCGGAATAAAATACAAAAGGCACAATGCCGCCTTAAGTACAAGAATGTAGACTCTTCTTACAGTCGATGCTATGAGCATTCCGTGTGAGACCAGTATTAGTTTCCGATACAGCACTGCAGGTTCAATGTATTCCTTGGACGTAAACATTGACGATGAAACACTGAGAACACATCGGAATTAAATATAAAAAGGCACAATGCCGCCTTAAGTACAAGAATAGAGACACTTCTTACAGTTGGTTCTTTGAGCATTCCCTGTGAGACCGGTAATAGTTTCCGATACACCACTGCAGGTTCAATGTGTTCCTTGAACACACACATTGACGATGAAACACATATATTACATCGGAATTAAATACAAAAGGCACAATGCCGCCTTATGTACAAGGATAGAGACTCTTCTTACAGTCGGTGCTTTGAGCATTCCCTGTGAGACCAGTATTAGTTTCCGATACACCACTGCAGGTTCAATGTATTCCTTGGAACTTCACATTTACGATGAAACACTGAATTTACATCGGAATTAAATACAAAAGGCACAATGCCGCATTAAGTGCAAGAAGAGTGAGACTTCTTAGGGTCAGTGCTTTGATCCTTTCCTGTGAGACCAGTATTAGTTTCCGATACACTACTGCAGGTTCAAGGTAAACCTTGGACCTTCACATTGACGATAAAACATAGAAACCGCATCGGAATTAAATGCAAAAGACACAATGCCGCCTTAAGTACAAGAATAGAGACTCTTCTTACAGTCGGTGCTTTAAGCATTCCCTGTGAGACCAGTATTAGTTTCCGATACACCACTGCAGGTTCAATGTATTCCTTGGACATACACATTGACGATGAAACACATAAATTACATCGGAATTAAATACAAAAGGCACAATGCCGCCTTAAGTACATGAATAGAGACTCTTCTTACAGTCGGTTCTTTGAGCATTCCCTGTGAGACCACTATTAGTTTCCGATACACCACTGCAGGTTCAATGTATTCCTTGGACCTTCAAATTGACGATGAAACACAGAAATCTCATCGGAATTAAATATAAAAGGCACAATGCCGCCTTAAGTACAAGAATAGAGACACTTCTTGCAGTCGGTGCTTTGAGCAATCCCTGTGAGACCAGTATTAGTTTCCGATACACCACTGCTGGTTCAATGTACTCCATGGATCTTCACATTGACGATGAAACACAGAAATCACATCGGAATTAAATGCAAAAGGCACAATGCCGCCTTAAGTACAAGAATAGAGATTCTTCTTACAGTCGGTGCTTTGAGCATTCTCAGTGAGACCAGTATTAGTTTCCGATACACCACTGCAGGTTCAATGTATTCCTTGGACCATCATATTGACGATGAAACACAGAAATCGCATTGGAATTAAATACAAAACGCACAATGCCGCCTTAAGTACAAGAATAGAGACTCTTCTTACAGTCGTTTCTTTGAGCATTCCCTGTGGGAATAGTATTAGTTTCCGATACAGCACTGCAGGTTCAATGTATTCCTTGGACGTAAAAATTGACTATGTAACACTGAAATTACATCGGAAGTAAATACAAAAGGCAGAATGCCGCCTTAAGAACAAGAATAGAGACCCTTCTCAGAGTCGGTGTTTTGAGCTCTCCCTGAGTGACCAGTATTAGTTTCCGATGCACCACTGCACGTTCAATGTATTCCTTGGACCTTCACATTGACGATAAAACAAAGAAACCGCATCAGAATTAAATACAAAAGGCACAATGCCGCCTGAAGTACAAGAATAGAGACTCTTCTTACAGTCGGTGCTTTGAGCATTCCCTGTGCGACCAGTATTAGTTTCCGATACACCACTGCAGGTTCAATGTATTACTTGGACCTTCACATTGACGATGAAACACAGAAATCGCATCGGAATTAAATACAAAAGTCACAATGCCGTCTTAAGTACAAGAATAGAGACTCTTCTTACAGTCGGTGCTTTGAGCATTCCCTGTGAGACCAGTATCAGTTTCCGATACAGCACTGCAAGTTCAATGTTTTCCTTGGACCTTCACATTGACGATAAAACAAAGAAATCGCATCGCAATTACATACAAAAGGCACAATGCCGCCTTAAGTACATGAATAGAGACTCTTCTTACAGTCGGTGTTTGAGCATTCCCTGTAAGACCAGTATTGGTTTCCGATACACCAGGTTCAATGTATTCCTTGGACCTTCACATTGACGATGAAACACAGAAATCTCATCTTAATTAAATATAAAAGGCACAATGCCGCCTTAAGAACAATAATAGAGACACTTCTTGCAGTCGGTGCTTTGAGCATTCCCTGTGAGACCAGTATTAGTTTCCGATACACCACTGCAGGTTCAATGTATTCATTGGACATACACATTGACGATGAAACACTGAGATTAGACCGGAATTAAATACAAAAGGCACAATGCCGCCTGAAGTACAAGAATAGAGACTCTTCTTACAGTCGGTGGTTTGAGCATTCCCTGTGCGACCAGTATTAGTTTCCTATACACCTCTGCAGGTTCAATGTATTTCTTGAACATTCACATTGACGATGAAACACAGAAATCGCATCGGAATTAAATACAAAAGGCACAATGCGGCCTTAAGTACAAGAATAGAGACTCTTCTTACAGTCGGTGCTTTAAGCATTCCCTGTGAGACCAGTATTAGTTTCCGATACACCACTGCAGGTTCAATGTATTCCTTGGACATACACATTGACGTTGAAACACATAAATTACATCGGAATTAAATACAAAAGGCACAATGCCGCCTTAAGTACATGAATAGAGACTCTTCTTACAGTCGGTGCTTTGAGCATTCCCTGTGAGACCACTATTAGTTTCCGATACACCACTGCAGGTTCAATGTATTCCTTGGACCTTCAAATTGACGATGAAACACAGAAATCTCATCGGAATTAAATATAAAAGGCACAATGCCGCCTTAAGTACAAGAATAGAGACACTTCTTGCAGTCGGTGCTTTGAGCAATCCCTGTGAGACCAGTATTAGTTTCCGATACACCACTGCTGGTTCAATGTACTCCTTGGATCTTCACATTGACGATGAAACACAGAAATCACATCGGAATTAAATGCAAAAGGCACAATGCCGCCTTAAGTACAAGAATAGAGATTCTTCTTACAGTCGGTGCTTTGAGCATTCTCAGTGAGACCAGTATTAGTTTCCGATACACCACTGCAGGTTCAATGTATTCCTTGGACCATCATATTGACGATGAAACACAGAAATCGCATTGGAATTAAATACAAAACGCACAATGCCGCCTTAAGTACAAGAATAGAGACTCTTCTTACAGTCGTTTCTTTGAGCATTCCCTGTGGGAATAGTATTAGTTTCCGATACAGCACTGCAGGTTCAATGTATTCCTTGGACGTAAAAATTGACTATGTAACACTGAAATTACATCGGAAGTAAATACAAAAGGCAGAATGCCGCCTTAAGAACAAGAATAGAGACCCTTCTCAGAGTCGGTGTTTTGAGCTCTCCCTGAGAGACCAGTATTAGTTTCCGATGCACCACTGCACGTTCAATGTATTCCTTGGACCTTCACATTGACGATAAAACAAAGAAACCGCATCAGAATTAAATACAAAAGGCACAATGCCGCCTGAAGTACAAGAATGGAGACTCTTCTTACAGTCGGTGCTTTGAGCATTCCCTGTGCGACCAGTATTAGTTTCCGATACACCACTGCATTTTCAATGTATTACTTGGACCTTCACATTGACGATGAAACACAGAAATCGCATCGGAATTAAATACAAAAGTCACAATGCCGTCTTAAGTACAAGAATAGAGACTCTTCTTACAGTCGGTGCTTTGAGCATTCCCTGTGAGACCAGTATCAGTTTCCGATACACCACTGCAAGTTCAATGTTTTCCTTGGACCTTCGCATTGACGATAAAACAAAGAAATCGCATCGCAATTACATACAAAACTCACAATGCCGCCTTAAGTACATGAATAGAGACTCTTCTTACAGTCGGTGTTTGAGCATTCCCTGTAAGACCAGTATTGGTTTCCGATACACCAGGTTCAATGTATTCCTTGGACCTTCACATTGACGATGAAACACAGAAATCTCATCTTAATTAAATATAAAAGGCACAATGCCGCCTTAAGAACAATAATAGAGACACTTCTTGCAGTCGGTGCTTTGAGCATTCCCTGTGAGACCAGTATTAGTTTCCGATACACCACTGCAGGTTCAATGTATTCATTGGACATACACATTGACGATGAAACACTAAGATTAGACCGGAATTAAATACAAAAGGCACAATGCCGCCTGAAGTACAAGATTAGAGACTCTTCTTACAGTCGGTGGTTTGAGCATTCCCTGTGCGACCAGTATTAGTTTCCTATACACCTCTGCAGGTTCAATGTATTTCTTGAACATTCACATTGACGATGAAACACAGAAATCGCATCGGAATTAAATACAAAAGGCACAATGCGGCCTTAAGTACAAGAATAGAGACTCTTCTTACAGTCGGTGCTTTGAGCATTCCCTGTGAGACCAGTATTAGTTTCCGATACACCACTGCAGGTTCAATGTATTCCTTGGACATACATATTGAAAATGAAACATATAAATTACATCGGAATTAAATACAAAAGGCACAATGCCGCCTTAAGTACAAGAATGTAGACTCTTCTTACAGTCGGTACTTTGAGCATTCCCTGTGAGACCAGTATTAGTTTCCGATACAGCACTGCAGGTTCAATGTATTCCTTGGACGTAAACATTGACGATGAAACACTGAGAACACGTCGGAATTAAATATAAAAAGGCACAATGCCGCCTTAAGTACAAGAATAGAGACACTTCTTACAGTTGGTTCTTTGAGCATTCCCTGTGAGACCGGTAATAGTTTCCGATACACCACTGCAGGTTCAATGTATTCCTTGGACACACACATTGACGATGAAACACATATATTACATCGGAATTAAATACAAAAGGCACAATGCCGCCTTAAGTACAAGGATATAGACTCTTCTTACAGTCGGTGCTTAGAGCATTCCCTGTGAGACCAGTATTAGTTTCCAATACACCACTGCAGGTTCAGTGTATTCCTTGGACATACACATTGACGATAAACACTGAAATTACATCGGAATTAAATACAAAAGGCACAATGCCGCTTTCAGTGCAAGAAGTGTGAGACATCTTAGAGTCTGTGCTTTGATCTTTTCCTGTGAGACCAGTGTTAGTATCCGATACACTACTGCAGGTTCAAGGTATTCCTTGGACCTTTGCATTGATGATGAAACACAGAAATTACATAGGAATTAAATTCAAAAGGGACAATGCCGCCTTAAGTACAAGAATAGAGACTCTTCTTACAGTCGGTGCTTTGAGCATTCCCTGTGAGCCAGTATTAGTTTCCGATACACCACTGCAGGTTCAATGTATTCCTTGGACATACATATTGACGATGAAACACATAAATTACATCGGAATTAAATACAAAAGGCACAATGCCGCCTTAAGTACATGAATAGAGACTCTTCTTACAGTCGGTGCTTTGAGCATTCCCTGTGAGACCAATATTAGTTTCCAATACACCACTGCAGGTTCAGTGTATTCCTTGGACATACACATTGACGGTGAAACACATAAAATACATCGGACTTAAATACAAAAGGCACAATGCCGCCTTAAGTACATGAATAGAGACTCTTCTTTCAGTCGGTGCTTTGAGCATTCCCTGTGAGACCACTATTAGTTTCCGATACACCACTGCAGGTTCAAGGTAAACCTTGGACCTTCAAATTGACGAT
The DNA here is from genome assembly GCF_023864345.2 of Schistocerca serialis cubense. NCBI lineage: Eukaryota > Metazoa > Arthropoda > Insecta > Orthoptera > Acrididae > Schistocerca > Schistocerca serialis. Next base: position 33,967,586 of record NC_064643.1, on the reverse strand, counting down.
AAAACATAGAAACCGCATCGGAATTAAATACAAAAGACACAATGCCGCCTTAAGTACAAGAATAGAGACTCTTCTTACAGTCGGTGCTTTAAGCATTCCCTGTGAGACCAGTATTAGTTTCCGATACACCACTGCAGGTTCAATGTATTCCTTGGACATACACATTGACGATGAAACACATAAATTACATCGGAATTAAATACAAAAGGCACAATGCCGCCTTAAGTACATGAATAGAGACTCTTCTTACTGTCGGTGCTTTGAGCATTCCCTGTGAGACCACTATTAGTTTCCGATACACCACTGCAGGTTCAATGTATTCCTTGGACCTTCAAATTGACGATGAAACACAGAAATCTCATCGGAATTAAATATAAAAGGCACAATGCCGCCTTAAGTACAAGAATAGAGACACTTCTTGCAGTCGGTGCTTTGAGCAATCCCTGTGAGACCAGTATTAGTTTCCGATACACCACTGCTGGTTCAATGTACTCCATGGATCTTCACATTGACGATGAAACACAGAAATCACATCGGAATTAAATGCAAAAGGCACAATGCCGCCTTAAGTACAAGAATAGAGATTCTTCTTACAGTCGGTGCTTTGAGCATTCTCAGTGAGACCAGTATTAGTTTCCGATACACCACTGCAGGTTCAATGTATTCCTTGGACCATCATATTGACGATGAAACACAGAAATCGCATTGGAATTAAATACAAAACGCACAATGCCGCCTTAAGTACAAGAATAGAAACTCTTCTTACAGTCGTTTCTTTGAGCATTCCCTGTGGGAATAGTATTAGTTTCCGATACAGCACTGCAGGTTCAATGTATTCCTTGGACGTAAAAATTGACTATGTAACACTGAAATTACATCGGAATTAAATACAAAAGGCAGAATGCCGCCTTAAGAACAAGAATAGAGACCCTTCTCAGAGTCGGTGTTTTGAGCTCTCCCTGAGAGACCAGTATTAGTTTCCGATACACCACTGCACGTTCAATGTATTCCTTGGACCTTCACATTGACGATAAAACAAAGAAACCGCATCGGAATTAAATACAAAAGGCACAATTCCGCCTGAAGTACAAGAATAGAGACTCTTCTTACAGTCGGTGCTTTGAGCATTCCCTGTGCGACCAGTATTAGTTTCTGATACACCACTGAAGGTTCAATGTATTACTTGGACCTTCACATTGACGATGAAACACAGAAATTACATCGGCATTAAATACAAAAGCCTCAATGCCGCCTTATTTACAAGAAGAGAGACTCTTCTATGAGTCTATACTTTGACCGTTTTCTGTGAGACCAGTACTAGAATCCGATGCACCACTGAAGGTTTAATGCATAACTCGGACCTTCACATTGACGATGAAACACAGAAATCGCATCGGAATTAAATACAAAAGGCACAATGCCGCCTTAAGTACAGGAATAGAGACTCTTCTTTCAGTCGGTGCTTTGAGCAATCCCTGTGAGGCCAGTAATAGTTTCCGATACACCACTGCAGGTTCAATGAATTCCTTGGACCTTCACATTCACGATGAAACACAGAAATCGCATCGGAGTTAAATACAAAAGGCACAATGCCGCCTTAAGTACAAGAATAGAGACACTTCTTACAGTCGATGCTTTGAGCATTGCCTCTGAGAGCAGTATTAGTTGCCGATACACCACTGCAGGTTCAAGGTATTCCTTGGACCTTCACATTGACTATGATACACAGAAATCGCATCGGAATTAAATACAAAATGCACAATGCCGGCTTAAGTACAAGAATAGAGACTCTTCTTACAGTTCGTGCTTTGAGCATTCCCTGTGAGACCAGTATTAGTTTCCGAAACACCGCTGTAGGTTCAGTGTATTCCATTGACTTTCGCATTGACGATGAAATACTGAAATTACATCGGAATTAAATACAAAAGACAGATTGCCGCCTTAATGCAAGAAGAGTGAGTCTTCTTACAGTCCATTTTTTGATCCTTTCCTGTGAGACCAGTATTAGTTTCCGATACACCACTGCAGGTTCAATGTATTCCTTGGACCTTCACATTGAAGATGAAACACAGAAATCGCATTGGAATTAAATACAAATAGCACAATGCCGCCTTAATTAACAGAATAGAGACTCTTCTTACAGTCGCTGCTTTGAGCATTCCCTTTGAACCCAGTATCAGTTTCCGATACACCACTGCAGGTTCAATGTATTCCTTGGACATACACATTGACGATGAAACACAGAAATCGCATCGGAATTAAATACAAAAGGCACAATTCCGCCTTAAGTACAAGAATAGAGACACTTCTTACAGTCGGTGCTTTGAGCATTCCCTCTGAGAGCAGTATTAGTTTCCGATACACCACTGCAGGTTCAAGGTATTCCTTGGACCTTCACATTGACTATGAAACACAGAATTCGCATCGGAATTAAATACAAAAGGCACAAGGCCGCCTTAAGTACAAGAACAGAGAATCATCTTGCAGTCGGTGCTTTCAGCATTCCCTGTGAGGCCAGTATTATTTTCCGATACACCACTGCAGGTTCAAAGTATTTCTTGGACATTCACATTGACTATGAAACACAGAAATCGCATCGGAATTAAATGCAAAAGGCACAAGGCCGCCGAAAGTACAAGAATAGAGACTCTTCTTACAGGCGGTGTTTTGAACATTCCCCGTGAGACCAGTATTAGTTTCCGATACACCACTGCAGGTTCAATGTATTCCTTGGACCTTCACATTGACGATGAAACACAGAAATCGCCACGGAATAAAATACAAAATGCACAAGGCCACCGAAAGTACAAGAATAGAGACTCTTCTTACAGTCGGTGCTTTGAGCATTCCCTGTGAGACCAGTATTAGTTTCTGATACACCACTGCAGGTTCAATGTATTCCTTGGACCTTCACATTGACGATGAAACACAGAAATCGCATCGGAATTAAATACAAAAGGCACAATGCCGCCTTAAGTACAAGAATAGAGACTCTTCTTACAGTCGGTGCTTTGAGCATTCCCTTTGAGACCAGTATTAGTTTCCGATACGCCACTGCAGGTTCAATGTATTCCTTGGACATACACATTGACGATGAAATACTGAAATTACATCGGAATTAAATACAAAAGGCACAATGCCGCCATAAGTGCATGAGGAGTGAGACTTCTTAGTGTCTGTGCTTTGATCCTTTCCTGTTAAACCAGTATTAGTTTCCGATACATCACTGCATGTTCAATGTATTCCTCGGATACACACATTGACAATCAAACACTGAAATTACATCCGAATTAAATACAAAAAGCACAATGCCGCCTTAGGTGCAAGAAGAGTGAGACTTCTTAGAGTCTGTGATTTGATCCGTTCCTGTGAGACCAGTATTAGTTTCCGATTCACCACTGTGAGTTCAATGTATTCCTTGGACATACACATTGACGATGAAACACAGAAATTACATCGGAATTATATGCAAAAGGCACATTGCCGCCTTTAGTGCAAGAAGAGTGAGACTTCTTAGAGTCTGTGCTTTGGTCCTTTCCTGTGAGACCAGTATTAGTTTCCGATTCACCACTGCAGGCTCAATGTATTCCTTGGAGCTTCACATTGACGATGAAACACAGAAATCACATCGGAATTAAATATAAGAAGCACAATGCCGCGAAAAGTACAAGATCAGAGACTCTTCTACAGTCTGTGCCTTGAACACTCCATGTGAGACCAGTATTAGTTTCCGATACACCACTGCAGATTCAATGTATTCCGTGATCATACACATTGACGATGAAACACTGAAATTACGCAGGAAATAAATACAAAAGGCACAATGCCGCCTTAAGTGCCAGAAGAGTGAGACTTCTTAGTGTCTGTGCTTTGATCCTTTCCTGTGAGACCGGTATTGGTTTCCGATTCACCACTGCAGGCGCAATGTATTTCTTGGACCTAGTCATTGACGATGAAACACAGAACTTACATCGGAATTAAATACAAAAGGCACAATTCCGTCTTAAGTACAAGAATAGTGCCTCTTCTACAGTCTGTGCCTTGAACACGTCCTTTGTGACCAGTATTAGTTTCCGATGCACCACTGGAGGTTCAATGTATTCCTTGGACCTAAACATTGACGATGAAACACAGAAATTACATCGGAATTGAATACAAAAGGCACAATGCTGCCTTTAGTGCAAGATGAGTGAGACTTCTTAGTATCTGTGCTTTGATCCTTTAATGTGAGACCCGTATTAGTTTCCGATACACCACTGCAGGTTCAATGTATTCCTTGGACCTTCACATTGACGATGAAACACAGAAATCGCATCGGAATTAAATACAAAAGGCACAATGCCGCCTTAAGTACAAGAATAGATACTCTTCTTACAGTCGGTGCTTTGAGCATACCCTTTGAGACCAGTATTAGTTTCCGATACACCACTGCAAGTTCAATGTATTCCTTGGACATACACATTGACGATAAAATACTGAAATTACATCGGAATTAAATACAAAAGGCACAATGCCGCCTTAAGTGCTAGAAGAGTGAGACTTCTTAGAGTCTGTGCCTTCATCCTGTCCTGTGAGACCAGTATTAGTTTCCGATACACCACTGCAGGATCAATGTATTCCTTGGACCTTCACATTGACGATGAAACACAGAAATCGCATCGGAATTAAATACAAAAGGCACAATGCCGCCTTAAGTACAAGAAAAGAGACACATCTTACAGTCGGTGCTTTGAGCATTGCCTCTGAGAGCAGTATTAGTTTCCGATACACCACTGCAGGTTCATGGTACTCGTTGGACCTTCACATTGACTATGAAACACAGAAATTGCATCGGAATTAAATACAAAACTCACAAGGCCGCCTTAAGTACAAGAATAGGGACTCTTCTTACAGTCGGTGCTTTGAGCATTCCCTGTGAGACCAGTATTAGTTTCCGAAACACCGCTGTAGGTTCAGTGTATTCCATTGACTTTCGCATTTACGATGAAACACAGATATCGCATCGGAATTAAATACAAAAGGCACAATGCCGCCTTAAGTACAAGAATAGAGACTCTTCTTACAGTCAGTGCTTTGAGCATTCCCTGTGAGACCAGTATTAGTTTCCGATACACCACTGCAGGTTCAATGTATTCCTTGGACCTTCACATTGACGATGAAACACAGAAATCGAGACGGAATAAAATACAAAATGCACAAGGCCGCCTTAAGTACAAGATAGAGACTCTTCTTACAGTTTGCGCCTTGAACACTCCCTGTGAGACCAGTATTAGTTTTCGATACACCACTGCAGGTTCAATGATTTCCTTGGACATACACATTGACGATGAAACACTGATATTACATCGAAATTAAATGCAAAAGGCACAATGCCGCCTTAAGTGCTAGAAGAGTGAGACTTCTTAGAGTCTGTGCTTTGATCAGTTCCTGTGAGACCAGTGTTAGTTTCCGATCCACCACTGTAGGTTCAATGTATTCCTTGCACATACACATTGACGATGAAACACTGATATTACATCGGAATTAAATACAAAAGGCACAATGCCGCCTTAAGTGCAAGAAGAGTGAGACTTCTTAGAGTCTGTGCATTGATCCTTTCCTGTGAAACCGGTATTAGTTTCCGATACACCACTGCAGGTTCAATGTATTTCTTGGACCTTCACATTGACGATGAAACACAGAAATCGCATCGGAATTAAATACAAAAGGCACAAAGCCGCCTTAAGTACAACAATGGAGATTCTTCTTACAGTCGGTGATTTGAGCATTCCCTGTGAGACCAGTATTAGTTTCCGATACACCACTGCAGGTTCAATGTATTCCTTGGAACTTCAAGTTGACGATGAAACACAGAAATCGCATCGGAATTAAATACAAAAGGGACAATGCCGCCTTAAGTACAAGAATAGAGAATCTTCTTACAGTCGGTGCTTTGAGGATTCACTGTGAGACCAGTATTAGGTTCCGATACACCACTGCAAGTTCAATGTATTCCTTGGACCTTCACATTGACGATGAAACACAGAAATTACATCGGAATTAAATACAAAAGGCAGAATGCCGCCTTAATGCAAGAAGAGTGAGTCTTCTTACAGTCCATTTTTTGATCCTTTCCTGTGAGACCAGTATTAGTTTCCGATACACCACTGCAGGTTCAATGTATTCCTTGGACCTTCACATTGATGATGAAACACAGAAATCGCATCGGAATTAAATACAAATGGCACGATGCCGCCTTAATTAACAGAATAGAGACTCTTCTTACAGTCGCTGCTTTGAGCATTCCCTTTGAACCCAGTATCAGTTTCCGATACACCACTGCAGGTTCAATGTATTCCTTGGACATACACATTGACGATGAAACACAGAAATCGCATCGGAATTAAATACAAAAGGCACAATTCCGCCTTAAGTACAAGAATAGAGACACTTCTTACAGTCGGTGCTTTGAGCATTCCCTCTGAGAGCAGTATTAGTTTCCGATACACCACTGCAGGTTCAAGGTATTCCTTGGACCTTCACATTGACAATGAAACACAGAAATCGCATCGGAATTAAATACAAAAGGCACAAGGCCGCCTTAAGTACAAGAACAGAGAATCTTCTTGCAGTCGGTGCTTTCAGCATTCCCTGTGAGGCCAGTATTATTTTCCGATACACCACTGCAGGTTCAAAGTATTTCTTGGACTTTCACATTGACTATGAAACACAGAAATCGCATCGGAATTAAATGCAAAAGGAACAATGCCGCCTTAAGTACAAGAATAGAGACCCTTCTTACAGTCGGTGTTTTGAACATTCCCTGTGAGACCAGTATTAGTTTCCGATACACCACTGCAGGTTCAATGTATTCCTTGGACCTTCACATTGACGATGAAACACAGAAATCGCCACGGAATAAAATACAAAATGCACAAGGCCACCGAAAGTACAAGAATAGAGACTCTTCTTACAGTCGGTGCTATGAGCACTCCCTGTGAGACCAGTATTAGTTTCCGATACACCACTGCAGGTTCAATGTATTCCTTGGACCTTCACATTGACGATGAAACACAGAAATCGCATCGGAATTAAATACAAAAGGCACAATGCCGCCTTAAGTACAAGAATAGAGACTCTTCTTACAGTCGGTGCTTTGAGCATTCCCTTTGAGACCAGTATTTTTTTCCGATGCACCACTGCAGGCGCAATGTATTCCTTGGACCTAAACATTGACGATGAAACACAGAAATTACATCGGAATTGAATACAAAAGGCACAATGCCGCCTTTAGTGCAAGATGAGTGAGACTTCTTAGTATCTGTGATTTGATCCTTTAATGTGAGACCCGTATTAGTTTCCGATACACCACTGCAGGTTCAATGTATTCCTTGGACCTTCACATTGACGAAGAAACACGGTAATCGCCACGGAATTAAATACAAAATGCACAAGGCCGCCGAAAGTACAAGAATAGAGACTCTTCTTACAGTCGGTGCTTTGCGCATTCCCTGTAAGACCAGTATAAGTTTCCGATACACCACTGCAGGTTCAAAGTATTCCTTGGACCTTCACATTGACTATGAAACACAGAAATCGCATCGGAAATAAATGCAAAAGGCACAATGCCGCCTTAAGTACAAGAATAGAAACTCTTCTTACAGTCGGTGTCTGTGAGCATTCCCTGTGAGACCAGTATTAGTTTCCGATACACCACTGCAGGTTCAATGTATTCCTTGGACCTTCACATTGACGATGAAACACAGAAATCGCATCGGAATTAAATACAAAAGGCACAATGCGCCTTAAGTACAAGAATAGATACTCTTCTTACAGTCGGTGCTTTGAGCATTCCCTTTGAGACCAGTATTAGTTTCCGATACACCACTGCAGGTTCAATGTATTCCTTGGACGTACACATTGACGATAAAATACTGAAATTACATCGGAATTATATACAAAAGGTACAATGCCGCCTTAAGTGCTAGAAGAGTGAGACTTCTTAGAGTCTGTGCCTTGATCCTGTCCTGTGAGACCAGTATTAGTTTCCGATACACCACTGCAGGTTCAATGTATTCCTTGGACATTCACATTGACGATGAAACACAGAAATCGCATCCGAATTAAATACAAAAGGCACAATGCCGCCATAATTACAAGAATAGGGACTCTTCTTACAGTCGGTGCTTTGAGAATTCCCTGTGAGGCCAGTAATAGTTTCCGATACACCACTGCAGGTTCAATGCATTCCTTGGACCTTAACGTTCACGATGAAACACAGAAATCGCATCGGAATTAAATACAAAAGGCACAATGCCGCCTTAAGTACAAGAATAGAGACACATCTTACAGTCGGTGCTTTGAGCATTGCCTCTGAGAGCAGTATTAGTTTCCGATACACCACTGCAGGTTCAAGGTACTCGTTGGACCTTCACATTGACTATGAAACACAGAAATCGCATCGGAATTAAATACAAAAGGCACAAAGCCGCCTTAAGTACAAGAATAGAGACTCTTCTTACAGTCGGTGCTTTGAGCATTCCCTGTGAGACCAGTATTAGTTTCCGATACACCACTGCAGGTTCAAAGTATTCCTTGGACCTTCACATTGACTATGAAACACAGAAATCGCATCGGAATTAAATACAAAAGGCACAATGCCGACTTAAGTCCAAGAATAGAGACTCTTCATACAGTTGGTGCTTTGAGCATTCCCTGTGAGACCAGTATTAGTTTTCGATACATCACTGTAGGTTCAATGTATTCCTTGGACATTCACATTGACGATGAATCACAAAATTGGCATCGGAATTAAATACAAAAGGCACAATGCCGCCTTAAGTACATGAATAGAGACTGTTCTTACAGTCGGTGCTTTGAGCATTCCCTGTGAGACCAGTATTAGTTTCCGATACACCACTGCAGGTTCAATGTATTCCTTGGACATACACAATGACGATGAAACACTGAAATTACATAGGAATTAAATACAAGAAGCACAATGCCGCTTAAAGTACAAGATCAGAGACTCTGCTACAGTCTGTGCCTTGAACACTCCCTGTGAGACCAGTATTAGTTTCCGATACACCACTGCAGGTTCAAATAATTCCTTGCACCTTCACATTGACTATGAAACACAGAAATCGCATCGGAATTAAATACAAAAGATACATTGCCGCCTTAAGTACAAGAATAGAGACACTTCTTACAAGCGGTGCTTTGAGCATTCCCTCCGAGAGCAGTATTAGTTTCCGATACACCACAGCAGGTTCAAGGTATTCCTTGGACCTTCACATTGACTATGAATCGCAGATATCGCATCGGAATTAAATACAAAAGGCACAAGTCCGCCTTAAGTACAAGAATTGAGACTCTTCTTACAGTTGGTGCTTTGAGCATTCCCTGTGAGACCAGTATTAGTTTCCGATACACCACTGCAGGTTCAAAGTATTCCTTGTACCTTCACATTGACTATGAAACACAGAAATCGCATCGGTATTAAATACAAAAGACACAATGCCGCCATAAGTATAAGAATAGAGACACTTCTTACAAGCGGTGATTTGAGCAATCCCTCCGAGAGCAGTATTAGTTTCCGATACACCACTGCAGGTTCAAAGTATTCCTTGGATTTCAACATCGACTATGAAACACAGAAATCACATGGGAAGTAAATACAAATGGCACATTGCCGACTTAAGTAAAAGAATAGAGTTACTTCCTACAGTCGGTGCTTTGAGCATTCCCTCTGAGAGCAGTATTAGTTTCCGATACACCACTGCAGGTTCAATGTATTCCTTGGACATACACATTGACGATGAAACACTGAAATTACATCGAAATTAAATACAAAAGGCACAATGCCGCCTTAGGTGCAAGAAGAGTGAGACTTCTTAGAGTCTGTGATTTGGTCCTTTCCTGTGCGACCAGTATTAGTTTCCGATTCACCACTGCAGGCTCAATGTATTCCTTGGACCTACTCATTGACGATGAAACACAGAACTTACATCGGAATTAAATACAAAAGGCACAATTCCGTCTTAAGTACAAGAATAGTGACTCTTCTTACAGTCTGTGATTAAGCATTCCCTGTGAGACAAGTATTAGATACCGAAGCACCAATGCAGGATTAATGTATCCCTTGGACCCACACATTGACGATGAAACACAGAAATTTCATTGGAATTACTTACAAAAGGCACGATGCCGCCTTAAGTGCAATAGGAGTGAGACTTCTTAGAGTCTGTGCTTTGATCCTTTCCTGTGAAACCAGTATTAGTTTCCGATACATCACTGCAGGTTCAATGTATTCCTTGGATACACACATTGACAATCAAACACTGAAATTACATCCGAATTAAAAACAAAAGGCACAATGCCGCCCTATGTGCAAGAAGAGTGAGACTTCTTAGAGTCTGTGCTTTCATCCGTTCCTGTGAGACCAGTATTAGTTTCCGATTCAACACTGTGAGTTCAATGTATTCCTTGGACCTACACATTGACGATGAAACACAGAAATTACATCGGATTTAAATACAAAAGGCACATTGCCGCCTTAAGTGCATGAAGAGTGAGACTTCTTAGAGTCTGTGCTGTGGTCCTTTCCTGTGAGACCAGTATTAGTTTCCGATTCACCACTGCAGGCTCAATGTATTCCTTGGTGCTTCACATTGACGATGAAACACAGAATTCACATCGGAATTAAATATAAGAAGCACAATGCCGCTTAAAGCACAAGATCAGGGACTCTTCTACAGTCTGTGCCTTGAACACTCCATGCGAGACCAGTATTAGTTTCCGATACACCACTGCAGATTCAATGTATTCCTTGATCATACACATTGACGATGAAACCCTCAAATTACATCGGAATTAAATACAAAAGGCACAATGCCGCCTTAAATGCCAGAAGAGCGAGACTTCTTAGTGTCTGTGCTTTGATCCTTTCCTGTGAGACCAGTATTAGTTTCCGATTCACCACTGCAGGCGCAATGTATTCCTTGGACCTACTCATTGACGATAAAACACAGAACTTACATCGGAATTAAATACAGAAGGCACAATTCCGTCTTAAGTACAAGAATAGTGCCTCTTCTACAGTCTGTGCCTTGAACACGCCCTGTGTGACCAGTATTAGTTTCCGATGCACCACTGGAGGTTCAATGTATTCCTTGGAGCTAATCATTGACGATGAAACACAGAAATTACATCGGAATTGAATACAAAAGGCACATTGCCGCCTTTAGTGCAAGATGAGTGATACTTCTTAGTATCTGTGCTTTGATCCTTTAATGTGAGACCCGTATTAGTTTCCGATACACCACTGCAGGTTCAATGTATTCCTTGGACCTTCACACTGACGATAAAAACTGAAATTACATCGGAATTAAATACAAACGGCACAATACCGCTTTAAGGGCAAGAAGAGTGAGACTTCTTAGATGCTGTGATTTGATCCTTTAATGTGAGACCAGTATTAGTTTCCGATACACCACTGTAGGTTGAATGTATTCCTTGGACCTTCACATTGACGATGAAACACAGAAATCGCATCGGAATTAAATACAAAAGGCACAATGCCGCCGTAAGTACAAGAATAGAGACTCTTCTTACAGTCGGTGCTTTGAGCATTCCCTGTGAGACCAGTATTAGTTTCCCATACACCACTGCAGGTTCAATGTATTCCTTGGACATACACATTGACGATGAAACACTGAAAATAAACCGGAATTAAATACAAAAGGCACAATGCCGCCTTAAGTGCAAGAAGAGTGAGACTTCTTAGAGTCTGTGTTTTGGTCCTTTCCTGTAAGACCAGTATTAGTTTCCTATACACCACTCCTGGTTCAATGTATTCAATGGACATACACATTGACAATGAAACACATAAATTACATCGGAATTAAATACAAAAGGCACAATGCCGCCTTAAGTACAAGAATAGAGACTCTTCTTACAGTCGGTGCTTTGAGCATTCCCTGTGAGACCAGTATTAGTTTCCGATACACCACTGCAGGTTCAATGTATTCCTTGGACCTTCACATTGACGATGAAACACAGAAATCTCATCGGATTAAATATAAGAGGCACAATGCCGCCTTAAGTACAAGAATAGAGACACTTCTTACAGTCGGTGTTTTGAGCATTCCCTGTGAGACCAGTATTAGTTTCCGACACAACACTCCAGGTTCAATGTATTCCTTGGACATACACATTAACGATGAAACACTGAAATTACATCGGAATTAAATACAAAAGGGACAATGCCACTTTCAGTGCAAGAAGAGTGAGACTTCTTAGAGTCTGTGCTTTGATCCTTTCCTGTGAGACCAGTTCTAGTTTCCGAAACACTACTGCAGGTTCAATGTAATCCTTGGACCTAAGCATTGATGATGAAACACAGAAATTACATCGGAATTAAATTCAAAAGGCAAAATTCCGCCTTAAGTACAAGAATAGAGACTCTTCTAGCAGTCGGTGCTTTGAGCATTCCCTGTGAGACCAGTATTAGTTTCCGATACACCACTGCAGGTTCAATGTATTACTTGGACTTTCACATTGACGATAAAACACAGAAATCGCAACGCTATTATATACAAAAACACAATGCCGCCTTAAGTTCAAGAATAGTGACACTTCTTACAGTCGGTGCTTTGAGCATTTCCTGTGAGACCAGTATTAGTTTCCGATACACCACTGCACGTTCAATGTATTCCTTGGACATACACATTGACGATGAAACACATAAATTACATCGGAATTAAATACAAAGGCACAATGCCGCCTTAAGTACAAGAATAGAGACTCTTCTTACAGTCGGTGCTTTGAGCATTCCCTGTGAGACCAGTATTACCTTCCGATACTGCACTGCAGGTTCAATGTATTCCTTGGACGTAAACATTGACGATAAAACACTGAGAACACGTCGGAATTAAATATAAAAAGGCACAAGGCCGCCTTAAGTACAAGAATAGAGACACTTCTTACAGTTGGTTTTTTGAGCATTCCCTGTGAGACCAGTATTAGTTTCCAATACACCACTGCAGGTTCAATGTATTCCTTGGACGTAAACATTGACTATGAAACACTGAAATTACATGGGAATTAAATACAAAAGGCACAATGCCGTATTAAGTACAAGAATAGAGACTCTTCTTTCAGTCGGTGTTTGAGCATTCCCTGTGAGACCAGTATTAATTTCCGATACACCACTGCACGTTCAATGTATTCCTTGGACCTTCACATTGACGATAAAACAAAGAGATCGCATCGGAATTAAATACAAAAGGCACAATGCCGTCTGAAGTACAAGAATAGAGACTCTTCTTACAGTCGGTGCTTTGAGCATTCCCTGTGCGACCTGTATTAGTTTCCGATACACCACTGCAGGTTCAATGTATTACTTGGACCTTCACATTGACGATGAAACACAAAAATCGCATCGGAATTAAATACAAAAGGCACAATGCCGTCTTAAGTACAAGAATAGAGACTCTTCTTACAGTCGGTGCTTTGAGCATTCCCTGTGAGCCAGTATTAGTTTCCGATAGACCACTGCACGTTCAATGTATTCCTTGGACCTTCAAATTGAAGATGAAACACAGAAATTGCATCGGAATTAAATACAAAAGGGACAATGCGGCCTTCAGTAGAAGATTAGAGACTCTTCTTACTGTCGGTGCTTTGAGCATTCCCTGTGAGACCAGTATTAGTTTCCAATACACCACTGCAGGTTCAATGTATTCCTTGGACATACACATTGACGATGAAACACTGAAATTACATCGAAATTAAATACAAATGGCACAATGCCAATTTCAGTGCAAGAAGAGTGAGACTTCTTAGAGTCTGTGCTTTTTTCCTTTCCTGTGAGACCAGTATTAGTTTCCGATACACTACTGCAGGCTCAAGGTAATCCTTGGACCTTCACATTTACGATGAAACACAGAAATCGCAACGGAATTAAATACAAAAGTCACAATGCCGCCTTAAGTACAAGAATAGAGACTCTTCTTACCGTCGGTGCATTGCGCATTCCCTGTGAGACCAGTATTAGTTTCCGATACACCACTGCAGGATCAATGTAATCCTTGGACCTTCACATTGACGATAAAACACAGAAATCGTATCGCAATTACATACAAAAAGCACAATGCCGCCTTAAGTACAAGAATAGAGACTCTTCTTACAGTCGGTGCTTTGAGCATTCCCTGTGAGCCAGTATTAGTTTCCGATAGACCACTGCACGTTCAATGTATTCCTTGGACCTTCAAATTGAAGATGAAACACAGAAATCGCATCGGAATTAAATACAAAAGGGACAATGCGGCCTTAAGTAGAAGATTAGAGACTCTTCTTACTGTCGGTGCTTTGAGCATTCCCTGTGAGACCAGTATTAGTTTCCAATACACCACTGCAGGTTCAATGTATTCCTTGGACATACACATTGACGATGAAACACTGAAATTACATCGAAATTAAATACAAATGGCACAATGCCAATTTCAGTGCAAGAAGAGTGAGACTTCTTAGAGTCTGTGCTTTGTTCCTTTCCTGTGAGACCAGTATTAGTTTCCGATACACTACTGCAGGCTCAAGGTAATCCTTGGACCTTCACATTTACGATGAAACACAGAAATCGCAACGGAATTAAATACAAAAGTCACAATGCCGCCTTAAGTACAAGAATAGAGACTTTTCTTACCGTCGGTGCATTGCGCATTCCCTGTGAGACCAGTATTAGTTTCCGATACACCACTGCAGGATCAATGTAATCCTTGGACCTTCACATTGACGATAAAACACAGAAATCGTATCGCAATTACATACAAAAAGCACAATGCCGCCTTAAGTACAAGAATAGAGACTCTTCTTACAATCGGTGCTTTGAGCATTCCCTGTGAGACCAGTATTAGTTTCCGATACACCACTTCAGGTTCAATGTATACCTTGTACATAAACATTGACGATGAAACACTGAAATTACATCGGAATTAAATACAAAAGGCACAATGCCGCCATATGTACAAGAATAGAGGCTCTTCTTACAGTCGGTGCTTTGAGCATTCCCTATGAGACCAGTATTAGTTTCCGATACACCACTGCAGGTTCAATGTATTCCTTGGACCTTCACATTGACGATGAAACACAGAAATCGCAACGGAATTAAATACAAAAAGCACAATGCCGCCTTAAGTACAAGAATGGAGACTCTTCTTACTGTCGGCGCTTTGAGCATTTCCTGTGAGACCAGTATTTGTTTCCGATACACCACTGCACGTTCAGTGAAATCTTTGGACCTTCACATTGACGATGAAACATTGAAATTGCATCGGAATTAAATACAAAAGGCACAATGCCGCCTTAAGTACAAGAATAGAGACTCTTCTTACGGTCGGTTCTTTGAGCATTCCCTGTGAGACCAGTATTAGCCTCCGATACACCACTGCAGGGTCAATGTATTTCTTGGACATACACATTGACGATGAGACACTGAAATTACATCGGAATTAAATAAAAAATGCACCATGCCGCCTTAAGTGCAAGAAGAGTGAGACTTCTTAGAGTCTGTGCTTTGATCCTTTCCTGTGAGACCAGTATTAGTTTCCGATACACCACTGCTGGTTCAATGTATTCCTTTGACCTTCCCATTGACGATGAAACACAGAAATCGCATCGGAATTTTATACAAAAGGCACAATGCCGCCTTAAGTACAAGAATAGTGACTCTTCTTACTGTCGGTGCTTTGACCATTCCCTGTGAGACCAGTTTTAGTTTCCGATACACCACTGCAGGTTCAATGTAGTCCTTGGACCTTCACATTGACGATGACACACAGAAATCGGGTCGGAATTAAATACAAAAGGCACAATACCGCCTTAGGTACAAGAATGTAGACTCTTCTTACAGTCGGTGCTTTGAGAATTCCCTGTTAGACCAGTATAAGTTTCCGATACAACACTGCAGGTTCAATGTATTCCTTGGACATACACATGGGCGATGATACACTGAAATTACAACGGAATTAAATACAAAAGGCACAATGCCGCCTTAAGTGCAAGAAGAGTGAGACTTCCTAGAGTCTGTGCTTTGATCCTTTCCTGTGAGACCAGTATTAGTTTCCGATACACCAGTGCTGGTTCAATGTACTCCATGGATCTTCACATTGACGATGAAACACAGAAATCACATCGGAACTAAATGCAAAAGGCACAATGCCGCCTTATGTACAAGAATAGAGATTCTTCTTACAGTCGGTGCTTTGAGCATTCTCTGTGAGACCAGAATTAGTTTCCGATACACCACTGCAGGTTCAATGTATTCCTTGGACCATCATATTGACGATGAAACACAGAAGTCGCATTGGAATTAAATACAAAACGCACAATGCCGCCTTAAGTACAAGAATAGAGACTCTTCTTACAGTCGTTTCTTTGAGCATTCCCTGTGGGAATAGTATTAGTTTCCGATACAGCTCTGCAGGTTCAATGTATTCCTTGGACGTAAACATTGACGATGTAACACTAAAATTACATCGGACTTGAATACAAAAGGCACAATGCCGCCTTAAGAACAAGAATAGAGACCCTTCTTAGAGTCGGCGCTTTGAGCTTTCCCTGTGAGACCAGTATTAGTTTCCGATACACCACTGCACGTTCAATGTATTCCTTGGACCTTCACATTGACGATAAAACAAAGAAACCGCATCGGAATTAAATACAAAAGGCACAATGCCGCCTTACGAACAAGAATAGGGACTCTTCTTACAGTTGGTGCTTTGAGCATTCCCTGTGAGACCAGTATTAGTTTCCGATACACCACTGCAGGTTCAATGTATTCCTTGACATACATATTGCCGATGAAACACTGAAATTACATGTGAATTAAATACAAAAGGCACAATGCCGCCTTAAGTACAAGAATGTAGACTCTTCTTACAGTCGGTGATTTGAGCATTGCCTGTGAGACCAGTATAAGTTTCCGATACACCACTCCAGGATCAATGTATTCCTTGGACATACACATTGACGATGAATCACATAAATTACATCGGAATTAAATACAAAAGGCACAATGCCGCCTTAAGTGCAAGAATAGAGACTCTACTTACAGTCGGTGCTTTGAGAATTCCCTGTGAGTCCAGTATTAGTTTCCGATACACCACTGCAGGTTCAATGTATTCCTTGGACCTTCACATTGACGATGAAACACAGAAATCTCACCGGAACTAAATATAAAAGGCAAAATGCCGCCTTAAGTACAAGAATAGAGACACTTCTTACAGTCGGTGCTTTGAGCATTCCCTGTGAGACCAGTATTAGTTTCCAATATACCACTGCAGGTTCAATGTATTCCTTGGACATACACATTGACGATGAAACACTGAGATTACATCGGAATTAAATACAAATGGCCCAATGCCGCCTGAAGTACAAGAATAGAGACTCTTCTTACAGTCGGTGCTTTGAGCATTCTTTGTGCGACCAGTATTAGTTTGCGATACACCACTGCAGGTTCAATGTATTCCTTGGACATACACATTGACGATGAAACACTGAGATTACATCGGAATTAAATACAAATGGCCCAATGCCGCCTGAAGTACAAGAATAGAAACTCTTCTTACAGTCGGTGCTTTGAGCATTCCCTGTGCGACCAGTATTAGTTTCCGATACACCACTGCAGGTTCAATGTACTACTTGGACCTTCACATTGACGATGAAACACAGAAATCGCATCGGAATTAAATACAAAAAGCACAATGCCACCATAAGTACAAGAATAGAGACTCTTCTTACAGTCGGCGTTTTGAGCATTTCCTGTGAGACCAGTATTTGTTTCCGATACACCACTGCACGTTCAATGAAATCTTTGGCCCTTCACATTGACGATGAAACATTGAAATTGCATCGGAATTAAATACAAAATGCACAATGCCGCCTTAAGTACAAGAATAGAGACTCTTCTTACAGTCGGTTCTTTGAGCATTCCCTGTGAGACCAGGATTAGTTTCCAATACACCACTGCAGGTTCAATGTATTTCTTGGACATACACATTGACGATGAGACACTGAAAGTACATCGGAAATAAATAAAAAATGCACCATGCCGCCTTAAGTGCAAGAAGAGTGAGACTTCTTAGAGTCTGTGTTTTGATCCTTTCCTGTGAGACAGTATTAGTTTCCGATACACCACTGCTGGTTCAATGTATTCCTTTGACCTTCCCATTGACGATGAAACACAGAAATCGCATCGGAATTTTATATAAAAGGCAACAATGCCGCCTTAAGTACAAGAATAGTGACTCTTCTTACTGTCGGTGCTTTGACCATTCCCTGTGAGACCAGTATTAGTTTCCGATACACCACTGCAGGTTCAATGTAGTCCTTGGACCTTCACATTGACGATGACACACAGAAATCGGGTCGGAATTAAATACAAAAGGCACAATGCCGCCTTAAGTGCAAGAAGAGAGAGACTTCCTAGAGTCTGTGCTTTGATCCTTTCCTGTGAGACCAGTATTAGTTTCCGATACACCAGTGCTGGTTCAATGTACTCCATGGATCTTCACATTGACGATGAAACACAGAAATCACATCGGAATTAAATGCAAAAGGCACAATGCCGCCTTATGTACAAGAATAGAGATTCCTCTTACAGTCGGTGCTTTGAGCATTCTCTGTGAGACCAGAATTAGTTTCCGATACACCACTACAGGTTCAATGTATTCCTTGGACCATCATATTGACGATGAAACACAGAAATCGCATTGGAATTAAATACAAAACGCACAATGCCGCCTTAAGTACAAGAATAGAGACTCTTCTTACAGTCGTTTCTTTGAGCATTCCCTGTGGGAATAGTATTAGTTTCCGATACAGCTCTGCAGGTTCAATGTATTTCTTGGACATACACATTGACGATGAGACACTGAAATTACATCGGAATTAAATAAAAAATGCACCATGCCGCCTTAAGTGCAAGAAGTGTGAGACTTCTTAGAGTCTGTGCCTTGATCCTTACCTGTGAGACCAGTATTAGGTTCCGATACACTACTGCAGGTTCAATGTTTTCCTTGGACCATCACATTTACGATGAAACACAGAAATCGCATCGGAATTAAATACAAAAAGCACAATGCCGCCTTAAGTACAAGAATAGAGACTCTTCTTACAGTCGGTGCTTTGAGCATTCCCTGGGAGACCAGTATTAGTTTCCGATACACCACTTCAGGTTCAATGTATTCCTTGTACATACACATTGACGATGAAACACTGAAATTACATCGGAATTAAATACAAAAGGCACAATGCCGCCTTATGTACAAGAATAGAGACTCTTCTCACAGTCGGTGCTTTGACCATTCCCTGTTAGACCAGTATAAGTTTCCGATACAACACTGCAGGTTCAATGTATTCCTTGGACATACACATGGGCGATGATACACTGAAATTACAACGGAATTAAATACAAAAGGCACAATGCCGCCTTAAGTGCAAGAAGAGAGAGACTTCCTAGAGTCTGTGCTTTGATCCTTTCCTGTGAGACCAGTATTAGTTTCCGATACACCAGTGCTGGTTCAATGTACTCCATGGATCTTCACATTGACGATGAAACACAGAAATCACATCGGAACTAAATGCAAAAGGCACAATGCCGCCTTATGTACAAGAATAGAGATTCTTCTTACAGTCGGTGCTTTGAGCATTCTCTGTGAGACCAGAATTAGTTTCCGATACACCACTGCAGGTTCAATGTATTCCTTGGACCATCATATTGACGATGAAACACAGAAGTCGCATTGGAATTAAATACAAAACGCACAATGCCGCCTTAAGTACAAGAATAGAGACTCTTCTTACAGTCGTTTCTTTGAGCATTCCCTGTGGGAATAGTATTAGTTTCCGATACAGCTCTGCAGGTTCAATGTATTCCTTGGACGTAAACATTGACGATGTAACACTAAAATTACATCGGACTTGAATACAAAAGGCACAATGCCGCCTTAAGAACAAGAATAGAGACCCTTCTTAGAGTCGGCGCTTTGAGCTTTCCCTGTGAGACCAGTATTAGTTTCCGATACACCACTGCACGTTCAATGTATTCCTTGGACCTTCACATTGACGATAAAACAAAGAAACCGCATCGGAATTAAATACAAAAGGCACAATGCCGCCTTACGAACAAGAATAGGGACTCTTCTTACAGTTGGTGCTTTGAGCATTCCCTGTGAGACCAGTATTAGTTTCCGATACACCACTGCAGGTTCAATGTATTCCTTGACATACATATTGCCGATGAAACACTGAAATTACATGTGAATTAAATACAAAAGGCACAATGCCGCCTTAAGTACAAGAATGTAGACTCTTCTTACAGTCGGTGATTTGAGCATTGCCTGTGAGACCAGTATAAGTTTCCGATACACCACTCCAGGATCAATGTATTCCTTGGACATACACATTGACGATGAATCACATAAATTACATCGGAATTAAATACAAAAGGCACAATGCCGCCTTAAGTGCAAGAATAGAGACTCTACTTACAGTCGGTGCTTTGAGAATTCCCTGTGAGTCCAGTATTAGTTTCCGATACACCACTGCAGGTTCAATGTATTCCTTGGACCTTCACATTGACGATGAAACACAGAAATCTCACCGGAACTAAATATAAAAGGCAAAATGCCGCCTTAAGTACAAGAATAGAGACACTTCTTACAGTCGGTGCTTTGAGCATTCCCTGTGAGACCAGTATTAGTTTCCAATATACCACTGCAGGTTCAATGTATTCCTTGGACATACACATTGACGATGAAACACTGAGATTACATCGGAATTAAATACAAATGGCCCAATGCCGCCTGAAGTACAAGAATAGAGACTCTTCTTACAGTCGGTGCTTTGAGCATTCTTTGTGCGACCAGTATTAGTTTGCGATACACCACTGCAGGTTCAATGTATTCCTTGGACATACACATTGACGATGAAACACTGAGATTACATCGGAATTAAATACAAATGGCCCAATGCCGCCTGAAGTACAAGAATAGAAACTCTTCTTACAGTCGGTGCTTTGAGCATTCCCTGTGCGACCAGTATTAGTTTCCGATACACCACTGCAGGTTCAATGTACTACTTGGACCTTCACATTGACGATGAAACACAGAAATCGCATCGGAATTAAATACAAAAAGCACAATGCCACCATAAGTACAAGAATAGAGACTCTTCTTACAGTCGGCGTTTTGAGCATTTCCTGTGAGACCAGTATTTGTTTCCGATACACCACTGCACGTTCAATGAAATCTTTGGCCCTTCACATTGACGATGAAACATTGAAATTGCATCGGAATTAAATACAAAATGCACAATGCCGCCTTAAGTACAAGAATAGAGACTCTTCTTACAGTCGGTTCTTTGAGCATTCCCTGTGAGACCAGGATTAGTTTCCAATACACCACTGCAGGTTCAATGTATTTCTTGGACATACACATTGACGATGAGACACTGAAAGTACATCGGAAATAAATAAAAAATGCACCATGCCGCCTTAAGTGCAAGAAGAGTGAGACTTCTTAGAGTCTGTGTTTTGATCCTTTCCTGTGAGACAGTATTAGTTTCCGATACACCACTGCTGGTTCAATGTATTCCTTTGACCTTCCCATTGACGATGAAACACAGAAATCGCATCGGAATTTTATATAAAAGGCAACAATGCCGCCTTAAGTACAAGAATAGTGACTCTTCTTACTGTCGGTGCTTTGACCATTCCCTGTGAGACCAGTATTAGTTTCCGATACACCACTGCAGGTTCAATGTAGTCCTTGGACCTTCACATTGACGATGACACACAGAAATCGGGTCGGAATTAAATACAAAAGGCACAATGCCGCCTTAAGTGCAAGAAGAGAGAGACTTCCTAGAGTCTGTGCTTTGATCCTTTCCTGTGAGACCAGTATTAGTTTCCGATACACCAGTGCTGGTTCAATGTACTCCATGGATCTTCACATTGACGATGAAACACAGAAATCACATCGGAATTAAATGCAAAAGGCACAATGCCGCCTTATGTACAAGAATAGAGATTCCTCTTACAGTCGGTGCTTTGAGCATTCTCTGTGAGACCAGAATTAGTTTCCGATACACCACTACAGGTTCAATGTATTCCTTGGACCATCATATTGACGATGAAACACAGAAATCGCATTGGAATTAAATACAAAACGCACAATGCCGCCTTAAGTACAAGAATAGAGACTCTTCTTACAGTCGTTTCTTTGAGCATTCCCTGTGGGAATAGTATTAGTTTCCGATACAGCTCTGCAGGTTCAATGTATTTCTTGGACATACACATTGACGATGAGACACTGAAATTACATCGGAATTAAATAAAAAACGCACCATGCCGCCTTAAGTGCAAGAAGTGTGAGACTTCTTAGAGTCTGTGCCTTGATCCTTACCTGTGAGACCAGTATTAGGTTCCGATACACTACTGCAGGTTCAATGTTTTCCTTGGACCATCACATTTACGATGAAACACAGAAATCGCATCGGAATTAAATACAAAAAGCACAATGCCGCCTTAAGTACAAGAATAGAGACTCTTCTTACAGTCGGTGCTTTGAGCATTCCCTGGGAGACCAGTATTAGTTTCCGATACACCACTTCAGGTTCAATGTATTCCTTGTACATACACATTGACGATGAAACACTGAAATTACATCGGAATTAAATACAAAAGGCACAATGCCGCCTTATGTACAAGAATAGAGACTCTTCTCACAGTCGGTGCTTTGACCATTCCCTGTGAGAACAGTATTAGTTTCCGATACACCACTGCAGGTTCAATGTATTCCTTGGACCATCACATTGACGATGAAACACAGATATCGCATAGGAATTAAATACAAAAGGCACAATGCCACCTTAAGTACAAGAATAGAGACTATTCTTACAGTTGGTGCTTTGAGCATTCCATGTGAGACCAGTATTAGTTTCCGATACAGCACTACAGGTTCAATGTATTCTTTGGACATAAAAATTGACGATGAAACACTGAAATTATCTCGGAATTAAATACAAAAGGCACAATGCCGCCATAAGAGCAACAAGAGTGAGACTTCTTAGAGTCTGTGCCTTGATCCTTTCCTGTGAGACCAGTATTAGGTTCCGATACACTACTGCAGGTTCAATGTATTCCTTTGACCTTCCCATTGACGATGAAACACAGAAATCGCATCGGAATTTTATACAAAAGGCACAATGCCGCCTTAAGTACAAGAATAGTGACTTTTCTTACTGTCGGTGCTTTGACCATTCCCTGTGAGACCAGTTTTAGTTTCCGATACACCACTGCAGGTTCAATGTAGTCCTTGGACCTTCACATTGACGATGACACACAGAAATCGGGTCGGAATTAAATACAAAAGGCACAATACCGCCTTAGGTACAAGAATGTAGACTCTTCTTACAGTCGGTGCTTTGAGAATTCCCTGTTAGACCAGTATTAGTTTCCGATACAACACTGCAGGTTCAATGTATTCCTTGGACATACACATGATCGATGATACACTGAAATTACAACGGAATTAAATACAAAAGGCACAATGCCGCCTTAAGTGCAAGAAGAGAGAGACTTCCTTGAGTCTGTGCTTTGATCCTTTCCTGTGAGACCTGTATTAGTTTCCGATACACCAGTGCTGGTTCAATGTACTCCATGGATCTTCACATTTACGATGAAACACAGAAATCACATCGGAATTAAATGCAAAAGGCAAAATGCCGCCTTATGTACAAGAATAGAGATTCTTCTTACAGTCGGTGCTTTGAGCATTCTCTGTGAGACCAGAATTAGTTTCCGATACACCACTGCACGTTCAATGTATTCCTTGGACCATCAAATTGACGATGAAACACAGAAATCGCATTGGAATAAAATAAAAAACGCACAATGCCGCCTTAAGTACAAGAATAGACACTCTTCTTACAGTCGTTTCTTTGAGCATTCCCTGTGGGAATAGTATTAGTTTCCGATACAGCTCTGCAGGTTCAATGTATTCCTTGGACGTAAACATTGACGATGTAACACTGAAATTACATCGGACTTGAATACAAAAGGCACAATGCCGCCTTAAGAACAAGAATAGAGACCCTTCTTAGAGTCGGCGCTTTGAGCTTTCCCTGTGAGACCAGTATTAGTTTCCGATACACCACTGCACGTTCAATGTATTCCTTGGATCTTCACATTGACGATAAAACAAAGAAACCGCATCGGAATTAAATACAAAAGGCACAATGCCGCCTTAAAAACAAGAATAGAGAATCTTCTTACAGTCGCTGCTTTGAGCATTTCCTGTGAGACCAGTATTAGTTTCCGATACACCACTGCAGGTTCAATGTATTCCTTGGACATACACATTGACGATGATACACATAAATTACATGGGAATTAAATACAAATGGCACAATGCCCCCTTAAGTACTAGATTAGAGACTCTTCTTACAGTCGGTGCTTTGAGCATTCCCTGTGAGACCAGTATTAGTTTCCGATACACCACTCCAGGTTCAATGTATTACTTGGACTTTCACATTGACGATGAAACACAGAAATCACATCGGAATTAAATACAAAAGGCACAATGCCGCCTTAAGTACAAGAATAGGGACTCTTCTTACAGTCGGTGCTTTGAGCATTCCCTGTGAGACCAGTATTAGTTTCCGATACACCACTGCAGGTTCAATGTATTCCTTGGACCTACATATTGACGATGAAACACTGAAATTACATGGGAATTACATACAAAATGGAACAATTCCGCCTTAAGTACAAGAATGTAGACTCTTCTTACAGTCGGTGATTTGAGCATTGCCTGTGAGACCAGTATAAGTTTCCGATACACCACTGCAGGATCAATGTATTCCTTGGATACACACATTGACGATGAATCACATAAATTACATCGGAATTAAATACAAAAGGCAAATGCCGCCTTAAGTGCAAGAATAGAGACTCTTCTTACAGTCGGTGCTTTGAGCATTCCCTGTGAGTCCAGTATTAGTTTCCGATACACCACTGCAGGTTCAATGTATTCCTTGGACCTTCACATTGACGATGAAACACAGAAATCTCACCGGAACTAAATATAAAAGGCAAAATGCCGCCTTAAGTACAAGAATAGAGACACTTCTTACAGTCGGTGCTTTGAGCATTCCCTGTGAGACCAGTATTAGTTTCCAATACACCACTGCAGGTTCAATGTATTCCTTGGACATACACATTGACGATGAAACACTGAGATTACATCGGAATTAAATACAAATGGCCCAATGCCGCCTGAAGTACAAGAATAGAGACTCTTCTTACAGTCGGTGCTTTGAGCATTCCCTGTGCGACCAGTATTAGTTTGCGATACACCACTGCGGGTTCAATGTATTCCTTGGACATACACATTGACGATGAAACACTGAGATTACATCGGAATTAAATACAAATGGCCCAATGCCGCCTGAAGTACAGGAATAGAGACTCTTCTTACAGTCGGTGCTTTGAGCATTCCCTATGCGACCAATATTAGTTTCCGATACACCACTGCATGTTCAATGTATTTCTTGGACCTTCACATTGACGATGAAACACAGAAATCGCATCGGAATTAAATACTAAAAGCACAATGCCGCCTTAAGTACAAGAATAGAGACTCTTCTTACAGTCGGCGCTTTGAGCATTTCCTGTGAGACCAGTATTTGTTTCCGATACACCACTGCACGTTCAATGAAATCTTTGGACCTTCACATTGACGATGAAACATTGAAATTGCATCGGAATTAAATACAAAATGCACTATGCCGCCTTAAGTACAAGAATAGAGACTCTTCTTACAGTCGGTTCTTTGAGCATTCCCTGTGAGACCAGCATTAGTTTCCGATACACCACTGCAGGTTCAATGAATTTCTTGGACATACACATTGACGATGAGACACTGAAAGTACATCGGAAATAAATAAAAAATGCACCATGCCGCCTTAAGTGCAAGAAGAGTGAGACTTCTTAGAGTCTGTGCTTTGATCCTTTCCTGTGAGACAGTATTAGTTTCCGATACACCACTGCTGGTTCAATGAATTCCTTTGACCTTCCCATTGACGATGAAACACAGAAATCGCATCGGAATTTTATACAAAAGGCACAATGCCGCCTTAAGTACAAGAATAGTGACTCTTCTTACTGTCGGTGCTTTGACCATTCCCTGTGAGACCAGTATTAGTTTCCGATACACCACTGCAGGTTCAATGTAGTCCTTAGGCCTTCACATTGACGATGACACACAGAAATCGGGTCGGAATTAAATACAAAAGGCACAATACCGCCTTAGGTACAAGAATGTAGACTCTTCTTACAGTCGGTGCTTTGAGAATTCCCTGTTAGACCAGTATAAGTTTCCGATACATCACTGCAGGTTCAATGTATTCCTTGGACATACACATGGGCGATGAAACACTGAAATTACAACGGAATTAAATACAAAAGGCACAATGCCGCCTTAAGTGCAAGAAGAGAGAGACTTCCTAGAGTCTGTGCTTTGATCCTTTCCTGTGGGACCAGTATTAGTTTCCGATACACCAGTGCTGGTTCAATGTACTCCATGGATCTTCACATTGACGATGAAACACAGAAATCACATCGGAATTAAATGCAAAAGGCACAATGCCGCCTTATGTACAAGAATAGAGATTCTTCTTACAGTCGGTGCTTTGAGCATTCTCTGTGAGACCAGAATTAGTTTCCGATACACCACTGCAGGTTCAATGTATTCCTTGGACCATCATATTGACGATGAAACACAGAAATCGCATTGGAATTAAATACAAAACGCACAATGCCGCCTTAAGTACAAGAATAGAGACTCTTCTTACAGTCGTTTCTTTGAGCATTCCCTGTGGGAATAGTATTAGTTTCCGATACAGCTCTGCAGGTTCAATGTATTCCAGGACGTAAACATTGACGATGTAACACTGAAATTACATCGGACTTAAATACAAAAGGCACAATGCCGCCTTAAGAACAAGAATAGAGACCCTTCTTAGTGTCGGCGCTTTGAGCTTTCCCTGTGAGACCAGTATTAGTTTCCGATACACCACTGCACGTTCAATGTATTCCTTGGACCTTCACATTGACGATAAAACAAAGAAACCGCATCGGAATTAAATACAAAAGGCACAATGCCGCCTTAAAAACAAGAATAGAGAATCTTCTTACAGTCGGTGCTTTGAGCATTTCCTGTGAGACCAGTATTAGTTTCCGATACACCACTGCAGGTTCAATGTATTCCTTGGACATACACATTGACGATGAAACACATAAATTACATCGGAATTAAATACAAATGGCACAATGCCCACTTAAGTTCTAGATTAGAGACTCTTCTTACAGTCGGTGCTTTGAGCATTCCCTGTGAGACCAGTATTAGTTTCCGATACACCACTGCAGGTTCAATGTATTACTTGGACCTTCACATTGACGATGAAACACAGAAATCACATCGGAATTAAATACAAAAGGCACAATGCCGCCTTAAGTACAAGAATAGGGACTCTTCTTACAGTCGGTGCTTTGAGCATTCCCTGTGAGACCAGTATTAGTTTCCGATACACCACTGGAGGTTCAATGTATTCCTTGGACATACATATTGCCGATGAAACACTGAAATTACATGGGAATTAAATACAAAAGGCACAATGCCGCCTTAAGTACAAGAATGTAGACTCTTCTTACAGTTGGTGATTTGAGCATTGGCTGTGAGACCAGTATAAGTTTCCGATACACCACTGCAGGATCAATGTATTCCTTGGACATACACATTGACAATGAATCACATAAATTACATCGGAATTAAATACAAAAGGCACAATGCCGCCATAAGTGCAAGAATAGAGACTCTTCTTACAGTCGGTGCTTTGAGCATTCCCTGTGAGTCCAGTAGTAGTTTCCGATACACCACTGCAGGTTCAATGTATTCCTTGGACCTTCACATTGACGATGAAACACAGAAATCTCACCGGAACTAAATATAAAAGGCAAAATGCCGCCTTAAGTACAAGAATAGAGACACTTCTTACAGTCGGTGCTTTGAGCATTCCCTGTGAGACCAGTATTAGTTTCCAATACACCACTGCAGGTTCAATGTATTCCTTGGACATACACATTGACGATGAAACACTGAGATTACATCGGAATTAAATACAAATGGCCCAATGTCGCCTGAAGTACAAGAATAGAGACTCTTCTTACAGTCGGTGCTTTGAGCATTCCCTGTGCGACCAGTATTAGTTTGCGATACACCACTGCAGGTTCAATGTATTCCTTGGACATACACATTGACGATGAAACACTGAGATTACATCGGAATTAAATACAAATGGCCCAATGCCGCCGAAGTACAAGAATAGAGACTCTTCTTACAGTCGGTGCTTTGAGCATTCCCTGTGCGACTAGTATTAGTTTCCGATACACCACTGCAGGTTCAATGTATTACTTGGACCTTCACATTGACGATGAAACACAGAAATCGCATCGGAATTAAATACAAAAAGCACAATGCCGCCTTAAGTACAAGAATAGAGACACTTCTTACAGTCGGCGCTTTGAGCATTTCCTGTGAGACCAGTATTTGTTTCCGATACACCACTGCACGTTCAATGAAATCTTTGGACCTTCACACTGAAGATGAAACATTGAAATTGCATCGGAATTAAATACAAAATGCACAATGCCGCCTTAAGTACAAGAATAGAGACTCTTCTTACAGTCGGTTCTTTGAGCATTCCCTGTGAGACCAACATTAGTTTCCGATACACCACTGCTGGTTCAATGTATTTCTTGGACATACACATTTACGATGAGACACTGAAAGTACATCGGAAATAAATAAAAAATGCACCATGCCGCCTTAAGTGCAAGAAGAGTGAGACTTCTTAGAGTCTGTGCTTTGATCCTTTCCTGTGAGACAGTATTAGTTTCCGATACACCACTGCTGGTTCAATGTATTCCTTCGACCTTCCCATTGACGATGAAACACAGAAATCGCATCGGAATTTTATACAAAAGGCACAATGCCGCCTAAAGTACAAGAATAGTGACTCTTCTTACTGTCGGTGCATTGACCGTTCCCTGTGGGACCAGTATTAGTTTCCGATACACCACTGCAGGTTCAATGTAGTCCTTGGACCTTTACATTGACGATGACACACAGAAATCGGGTCGGAATTAAATACAAAAGGCACAATACCGCCTTAGGTACAAGAATGTAGACTATTCTTACAGTCGGTGCTTTGAGAATTCCCTGTTAGACCAGTATAAGTTTCCGATACAACACTGCAGGTTCAATGTATTCCTTGGACATACACATGGGCGATGATACACTGAAATTACAACGAAATTAAGTACAAAAGGCACAATGCCGCCTTAAGAACAAGAATAGAGACCCTTCTTAGAGTCGGCGCTTTGAGCTTTCCCTGTGAGACCAGTATTAGTTTCCGATACACCACTGCACGTTCAATGTATTCCTTGGACCTTCACATTGACGATAAAACAAAGAAACCGCATCGGAATTAAATACAAAAGGCACAATGCCGCCTTAAAAACAAGAATAGAGACTCTTCTTACAGTCGGTGCTTTGAGCATTTCCTGTGAGACCAGTATTAGTTTCCGATACACCACTGCAGGTTCAATGTATTCCTTGGACATACACATTGACGATGAAACACATAAATTACATCGGAATTAAATACAAATGGCACAATGTCCCCTTAAGTACAAGATTAGAGACTCTTCTTACAGTCGGTGCTTTGAGCATTCCCTGTGAGACCAGTATTAGTTTCCGTTACACCACTGCAGGTTCAATGTATTACTTGGACCTTCACATTGACGATGAAACACAGAAATCACATCGGAATTAAATACAAAAGGCACAATGCCACCTTATGTACAAGAATGTAGACTCTTCTTACAGTCGGTGATTTGAGCATTGCCTGTGAGACCAGTATAAGTTTCCGATACACCACTGCAGGATCAATGTATTCGTTGGACATACACATTGAAGATGAATCACATAAATTACATCGGAATTAAATACAAAAGGCACAATGCCGTCTTAAGTACAAGAATAGAGATTCTTCTTACAGTCGGTGCTTTGAGCATTGCCTGTGGGACCAGTATCAGTTTCCGATACACCACTGTTAGTTCAATGTTTTCCTTTTACCTTCACATTGACGACAAAACAAAGAAATCGCATCGCAATTACATACAAAAGGCACAATGCCGCCTTAAGTACAAGAATAGAGACTCTTCTTACAGTCGGTGCTTTGAGCATTCCCTGTGAGCCAGTATTAGCTTCCGATAGACCACTGGAGGTTCAATGTATTCCTTGGACCTTCACATTGACGATGAAACACAGTTATCGCATCGGAATTAAATACAAAAGGCACAATGCCGCCTTAAGTACAAGAATAGAAACTCTTCTTACAATCGGTGCTTTGAGCATTCCCTGTGAGACCAGTATTAGTCTCCGATACACGACTGCAGGTTCAATGTATTCCTTGGAACTTGAAACTGAAGATAAAACACAGAAATCGCATCGGAATTAAATACAAAAGGCACAATGCGGCCTTAAGTACAAGAATAGAGACTCTTCTTACAGTCGGTGCTTTGAGCATTCCCTGTGAGACCAGTATTAGTTTCCAATACACCACTGCAGGTTCAGTGTATTCCTTGGACATACACATTGACGATGAAACACTGAGATTACATCGGAATTAAATACAAAAGGCACAATGCCGCCTGAAGTACAAGAATAGAGACTCTTCTTACAGTCGGTGCTTTGAGCATTCCCTGTGCGACCAGTATTAGTTTCCTATACACCTCTACAGGTTCAATGTATTACTTGGACCTTCACATTGACGATGAAACACAGAAATCGCATCGGAATTAAATACAAAAGGCACAATGCCGCCTTAAGTACAAGAATAGAGACTCTTCTCACAGTCGGTGCTTTGAGCATTCCCTATGAGGCCAGTATTAGTTTCCGATACACCACTGCATGTTCAATGTATTCCTTAACATACATATTGACGATGAAACACATAAATTACATCGGAATTAAATACAAAAGGCACAATGCCGCCTTAAGTACAAGAATGTAGACTCTTCTTACAGTCGGTGCTTTGAGCATTCCCTGTGAGACCAGTATTAGTTTCCGATACAGCACTGCAGGTACAATGTATTCCTTGGACGTAAACATTGACGATATAACACTGAGAACACATCGGAATTAAATATAAAAAGGCACAATGCCGCCTTAAGTACAAGAATAGAGACACTTCTTACAGATGGTTCTTTGAGCATTCCCTGTGAGACCAGTATTAGTTTCCAATACACCACTGCAAGTTCAATGTATTCCTTGGACGTAAGCATTGACGATGAAACACTGAAATTACATGGGAATTAAATACAAAAGCCACAATGCCGCCTTAAGTACAAGAATAGAGACTCTTCTTACAGTCGATGTTTGAGCATTCCCTGTGAGACCAGTATTAGTTTCCGATACACCACTGCACGTTCAATGTATTCCTTGGACCTTCACATTGACGATAAAACAAAGAGATCGCATCGGAATTAAATACAAAAGGCACAATGCCGTCTGAAGTACAAGAATAGAGACTCTTCTTACAGTCGGTGCTTTGAGCTTTCCCTGTGCGACCAGTATTTGTTTCCGATACACCACTGCAGGTTCAATGTATAACTTGGACCTTCACATTGACGATGAAACACAAAAATCGCATCGGAATTAAATACAAAAGGCACAATGCCGTCTTAAGTACAAGAATAGAGACTCTTCTTACAGTCGGTGCTTTGAGCATTCCCTGTGAGCCAGTATTAGTTTCCGATTGACCACTGCACGTTCAATGTATTCCTTGGACCTTGAAATTGAAGATGAAACACAGAAATCGCATCGGAATTAAATACAAAAGGCACAATGCGGCCTTAACTAGAAGAATAGAGACTCTTCTTACAGTCGGTGCTTTGAGCATTCCCTGTGAGACCAGTATTAGTTTCCAATACACCACTGCAGATTCAATGTATTCCTTGGGCATACACATTGACGATGAAACACTGAAATTACATCGGAATTAAATACAAATGGCACAATGCCGCTTTCAGTGCAAGAAGAGTGAGACTTCTTAGAGTCTGTGCTTTGTTCCTTTCCTGTGAGACCAGTATTAGTTTCCGATACACTACTGCAGGCTCAAGGTAATCCTTGGACCTTAGCATTGATGATGAAACCCAGAAATTACATCGGAATTAAATTCAAAAGACACAATGCCGCCGTAAGTACAAGAATAGAGACTCTTCTTACAGTCGGTGCTTTGAGCATTCCCTGGGAGACCAGTATTAGTTTCCGATACACCACTGCAGGTTCAATGTATTCCTTGGACCATCACATTGACGATGAAACACAGAAATCGCATCGTAATTAAAAACAAAAATCACAATGTCACCTTATGTACAAGATTACAGACTCTTCTTACAGTCGGTGTATTGAGCATTCCCTGTGAGACCAGTTTTAGATTCCGATACACCACTGCCGGTTCAATGTATTCCTTGGACCTTCACATTGACGATGAAACACAGATATCGCATTGGAATTAAATACAAAAGGTACAACGCCGCCATAAGTACAAGAATAGAGACTCTTCTTATTGTCGGTGCTTTGAGCATTCCCTGTGAGACCAGTATTAGTTTCCGAAACACCACTGCAGGTTCAATGTATTCCTTGGACATACACATTGACGATGAAACACTGAGATTACATCGGAATTAAATACAAAAGGCACAATGCCGCCTGAAGTACAAGAATAGAGACTCTTCTTACAGTCGGTGCTTTGAGCATTCCCTGTGCGACCAGTATTAGTTTCCTATACACCTCTGCAGGTTCAATGTATTACTTGGACCTTCACATTGACGATGAAACACAGAAATCGCATCGGAATTAAATACAAAAGGCACAATGCCGCCTTAAGTACAAGAATAGAGACTGTTCTTACAGTCGGTGCTTTGAGCATTCCCTGTGAGACCAGTATTAGTTTCCGATACACCACTGCAGGTTCAATGTATTCCTTGGACATACATATTGACGATGAAACACATAAATTACATCGGAATTAAATACAAAAGGCACAATGCCGCCTTAAGTACAAGAATGTAGACTCTTCTTACAGTCGGTGCTTTGAGCATTCCCTGTGAGACCAGTATTAGGTTCCGATACAGCACTGCAGGTTCAATGTATTCCTTGGACGTAAACATTGACGATAAAACACTGAGAACACATCGGAATTAAATATAAAAAGGCACAATGCCGCTTTAATTACAAGAATAGAGACACTTCTTACAGTTGGTTCTTTGAGCATTCCCTGTGAGACCAGTATTTGTTTCCAATACACCACTGACGGTTCTATGTATTCCTTGGACATAAACATTGACGATGAAACACTGAAATTACTTGGGAATTAAATACAAAAGGCACAATGCCGCCTTAAGTACAAGAATAGAGACTCTTCTTACGGTCGGTGCTTTGAGCATTCCCTGTGCGACCAGTATTAGTTTCCGATTGACCACTGCACGTTCAATGTATTCCTTGGACCTTGAAATTGAAGATGAAACACAGAAATCGCATCGGAATTAAATACAAAAGGCACAATGCGGCCTTAACTAGAAGAATAGAGACTCTTCTTACAGTCGGTGCTTTGAGCATTCCCTGTGAGACCAGTATTAGTTTCCAATACACCACTGCAGATTCAATGTATTCCTTGGGCATACACATTGACGATGAAACACTGAAATTACATCGGAATTAAATACAAATGGCACAATGCCGCTTTCAGTGCAAGAAGAGTGAGACTTCTTAGAGTCTTTGCTTTGTTCCTTTCCTGTGAGACCAGTATTAGTTTCCGATACACTACTGCAGGCTCAAGGTAATCCTTGGACCTTAGCATTGATGATGAAACCCAGAAATTACATCGGAATTAAATTCAAAAGACACAATGCCGCCGTAAGTACAAGAATAGAGACTCTTCTTACAGTCGGTGCTTTGAGCATTCCCTGGGAGACCAGTATTAGTTTCCGATACACCACTGCAGGTTCAATGTATTCCTTGGACCATCACATTGACGATGAAACACAGAAATCGCATCGTAATTAAAAACAAAAATCACAATGTCACCTTATGTACAAGATTACAGACTCTTCTTACAGTCGGTGTATTGAGCATTCCCTGTGAGACCAGTTTTAGATTCCGATACACCACTGCCGGTTCAATGTATTCCTTGGACCTTCACATTGACGATGAAACACAGATATCGCATTGGAATTAAATACAAAAGGTACAACGCCGCCATAAGTACAAGAATAGAGACTCTTCTTATTGTCGGTGCTTTGAGCATTCCCTGTGAGACCAGTATTAGTTTCCGAAACACCACTGCAGGTTCAATGTATTCCTTGGACATACACATTGACGATGAAACACTGAGATTACATCGGAATTAAATACAAAAGGCACAATGCCGCCTGAAGTACAAGAATAGAGACTCTTCTTACAGTCGGTGCTTTGAGCATTCCCTGTGCGACCAGTATTAGTTTCCGATTGACCACTGCACGTTCAATGTATTCCTTGGACCTTGAAATTGAAGATGAAACACAGAAATCGCATCGGAATTAAATACCAAAGGCACAATGCGGCCTTAACTAGAAGAATAGAGACTCTTCTTACAGTCGGTGCTTTGAGCATTCCCTGTGAGACCAGTATTAGTTTCCAATACGCCACTGCAGATTCAATGTATTCCTTGGGCATACACATTGACGATGAAACACTGAAATTACATCGGAATTAAATACAAATGGCACAATGCCGCTTTCAGTGCAAGAAGAGTGAGACTTCTTAGAGTCTGTGCTTTGTTCCTTTCCTGTGAGACCAGTATTAGTTTCCGATACACTACTGCAGGCTCAAGGTAATCCTTGGAAATTAGCATTGATGATGAAACCCAGAAATTACATCGGAATTAAATTCAAAAGACACAATGCCGCCGTAAGGACAAGAATAGAGACTCTTCTTACAGTTGGTTCTTTGAGCATTCCCTGGGAGACCAGTATTAGTTTCCGATACACCACTGCAGGTTCAATGTATTCCTTGGACCATCACATTGACGATGAAACACAGAAATCGCATCGTAATTAAAAACAAAAATCACAATGTCACCTTATGTACAAGATTACAGACTCTTCTTACAGTCGGTGTATTGAGCATTCCCTGTGAGACCAGTTTTAGATTCCGATACACCACTGCCGGTTCAATGTATTCCTTGGACCTTCACATTGACGATGAAAGACAGATATCGCATTGGAATTAAATACAAAAGGTACAACGCCGCCATAAGTACAAGAATAGAGACTCTTCTTATTGTCGGTGCTTTGAGCATTCCCTGTGAGACCAGTATTAGTTTCCGAAACACCACTGCAGGTTCAATGTATTCCTTGGACATACACATTGACGATGAAGCACTGAGATTACATCGGAATTAAATACAAAAGGCACAATGCCGCCTGAAGTACAAGAATAGAGACTCTTCTTACAGTCGGTGCTTTGAGCATTCCCTGTGCGACCAGTATTAGTTTCCTATACACCTCTGCAGGTTCAATGTATTACTTGGACCTTCACATTGACGATGAAACACAGAAATCGCATCGGAATTAAATACAAAAGGCACAATGCCGCCTTAAGTACAAGAATAGAGACTGTTCTTACAGTCGGTGCTTTGAGCATTCCCTGTGAGACCAGTATTAGTTTCCGATACACCACTGCAGGTTCAATGTATTCCTTGGACATACATATTGACGATGAAACACATAAATTACATCGGAATTAAATACAAAAGGCACAATGCCGCCTTAAGTACAAGAATGTAGACTCTTCTTACAGTCGGTGCTTTGAGCATTCCCTGTGAGACCAGTATTAGGTTCCGATACAGCACTGCAGGTTCAATGTATTCCTTGGACGTAAACATTGACGATAAAACACTGAGAACACATCGGAATTAAATATAAAAAGGCACAATGCCGCTTTAATTACAAGAATAGAGACACTTCTTACAGTTGGTTCTTTGAGCATTCCCTGTGAGACCAGTATTTGTTTCCAATACACCACTGACGGTTCTATGTATTCCTTGGACGTAAACATTGACGATGAAACACTGAAATTACATGGGAATTAAATACAAAAGGCACAATGCCGCCTTAAGTACAAGAATAGAGACTCTTCTTACAGTCGGTGCTTTGAGCATTCCCTGTGCGACCAGTATTAGTTTCCGATTGACCACTGCACGTTCAATGTATTCCTTGGACCTTGAAATTGAAGATGAAACACAGAAATCGCATCGGAATTAAATACAAAAGGCACAATGCGGCCTTAACTAGAAGAATAGAGACTCTTCTTACAGTCGGTGCTTTGAGCATTCCCTGTGAGACCAGTATTAGTTTCCAATACACCACTGCAGATTCAATGTATTCCTTGGGCATACACATTGACGATGAAACACTGAAATTACATCGGAATTAAATACAAATGGCACAATGCCGCCTGAAGTACAAGAATAGAGACTCTTCTTACAGTCGGTGCTTTGAGCATTCCCTGTGCGACCAGTATTAGTTTCCTATACACCTCTGCAGGTTCAATGTATTACTTGGACCTTCACATTGACGATGAAACACAAAAATCGCACCGGAATTAAATACAAAAGGCACAATGCCGTCTTAAGTACAAGAATAGAGACTCTTCTTACAGTCGGTGCTTTGAGCATTCCCTGTGAGCCAGTATTAGTTTCCGATAGACCACTGCACGTTCAATGTATTCCTTGGACCTTCAAATTGAAGATGAAACACAGAAATCGCATCGGAATTAAATACAAATCGCACAATGCGGCCTTAAGTAGAAGAATAGAGAGTCTTCTTACAGTCGGTGCTTTGAGCATTCCCTGTGAGACCAGTATTAGTTTCCAATACACCACTGCAGGTTCAATGTATTCCTTGGGCATACACATTGAGGAAGAAACACTGAAATTACATCGGAATTAAATACAAATATCACAATGCCGCTTTCAGTGCAAGAAGAGTGAGACTTCTTAGAGTCTGTGCTTTGTTCCTTTCCTGTGAGACCAGTATTAGTTTCCGATACACTACTGCAGGCTCAAGGTAATCCTTGGACCTTAGCATTGATGATGAAACACAGAAAGTACATCGGAATTAAATTCAAAAGACACAATGCCGCTGTAAGTACAAGAATAGAGACTCTTCTTACAGTCGGTGCTTTGAGCATTCCCTGTGCAACCAGTATTAGTTTCCGATACACCACTGCAGGTTCAATGTATTACTTGGACCTACACATTGACGATGAAACACAAAAATCGCACCGGAATTAAATACAAAAGGCACAATGCCGTCTTAAGTACAAGAATAGAGACTCTTCTTACAGTCGGTGCTTTGAGCATTCCCTGTGAGACCAGTATTAGTTTCCGATACAGCACTACAGGTTCAATGTATTCTTTGGACATAAAAATTGACGATGAAACACTGAAATTATTTCGGAATTAAATACAAAAGGCACAATGCCGCCATAAGTGCAACAAGAGTGAGACCTCTTAGAATCTGTGCTTTGATCCTTTCCTGTGAGACCTGTATTAGTTTCCGATACACGACTGCAGGTTCAATGTATTCCTTGGACATACACATTGACGATGAAACACTGAAATTGCATCGGAATTAAATAACAAAGGCACCACGCCTCCTTAGGTGCCAGAAGAGTGAGACTTCTTAGAGTCTGTGATTTGATCCTTTCCTGTGAGACCAGTATTAGGTTCCGATACACCACTGCAGGTTCAATGTATTCCTTTGACCTTCACATTGACGATGAAACACAGAAATCGCATCGGAATTTAATACAAAAGGCACAATGCCGCCTTAAGTACAAGAATAGAGACTCTTCTTACAGTCGGTGCTTTGAGCATTCCCTGTGTGACCAGTATTAGTTTCCGATACACCACTGCAGGTTCAATGTACTACTTGGACCTTCACATTGACGATGAAACACAAAAATCGCATCGGAATTAAATACAAAAGGCACAATGCCGTCTTAAGTACAAGAATAGAGACTCTTCTTAGAGTCGGTGCTTTGAGCATTCCCTGTGAGCCAGTATTAGTTACCGATAGACCATTGCACTTTCCATGTATTCCTTGGACCTTCAAATTGAAGATGAAACACAGAAATCGCATCGGAATTAAATACAAAAGGCACTATGCGGCCTTAAGTAGAAGAATAGAGACTCTTGTTACAGTCGGTGCTTTGAGCATTCCCTGTGAGACCAGTATTAGTTTCCGATACACCACTGCAGGTTCAATGTAATCCTTGAACCTTCACATTGACGATGAAACACAGAAATCGCATCGGAATTAAATACAAAAAACACAATGCCGAATTAAGTACAAGAATTGAGACACTTCTTACAGTCTGAGCTTTGATCCTTTCCTGTGAGACCAGTATTAGTTTCCGATACACCACTGCAGTTTAAATGTTTTCCTTCGACCTTTACATTGACGATGAAACACAGAAATCGCATGGGAATTAAATACAAAAATTATAATGCCGCCTTAAGTACAAGAATAGAGACTCTTCTTACAGTCTGTGATTTGATCCTTTCCTGTGTGACCAGTATTAGTTTCCGATTCACCACTGCAGGTTCAATGTATTTCTTAGACCTTCACACTGACGTTGAAACACAGAAATCGCATCGTAATTAAATACAAAAAACACAATGCCGCCTTAAGTACAAGAATTGAGAATTTTCTTACAGTCTGAGCTTTGATCCTTTCCTGTGAGACCAGTATTAGCTTCCGATACACCACTGCAGGTTCAATGTATTACTTGGACCTTCACATTTACGATGAAACACTGAAATTACATCGGAATTAAATACAAAAGGCACAATGCCGCCTTTAGTGCATGAAGAGTGAGACTTCTTAGAGTCTATGATTTGATCCTTTTCTGTGAGACCAGTATTAGTTTCCGATACACCACTGCAGGCTCAATGTATTCCTTGGACCTTCACATTGACGATAAAACACAGAAATAGCATCGTAATTAAATACAAAAATCACAATGTCACCTTATGTACAAGAATACAGACTCTTCTTACAGTCGGTGTTCTGAGCATTCCCTGTGAGACCAGTATTACTTTCCGATACACCAATGCAGGTTCAATGTATTCCTCGGACCTTCACATTGACGATGAAACACAGAAATGGTATCGCAATTACATACAAAAAGCACAATGCCGCCTTAAGTACAAGAATAGAGACTCTTCTTACAGTCGGTGCTTTGAGCATTCCCTGTGAGACCAGTATTAGTTTCCGATACACCACTGCAGGTTCAATGTATTACTTGGACCTTCACATTGACGAAGAAACACAAATATCGCATCGGAATTAAATACAAAAGGCACAATGCCGTCTTAAGTACAAGAATAGAGACTCTTCTTACAGTCGGTGCTTTGAGCATTCCCTCTGAGCCAGTATTAGTTTCCGATAGACCACTGCACGTTCCATGTATTCCTTGGACCTTCAAATTGAAGATGAAACACAGAAATCGCATCGGAATTAAATACAAAAGGCACAATGCGGCCTTAAGTAGAAGAATAGAGACTCTTGTTACAGTTGGTGCTTTGAGCATTCCCTGTGAGACCAGTATTAGTATCCAATACACCAAAGCAGGTTCAATGTATTCCTTGGGCATACACATTGACGATGAAACACTGAAATTACATCGGAATTAAATACAAATGGCACAATGCCGCATTAAGTACAAGAATAGAGACTCTTCTTACAGTCAGTGCATTGAGCATTCCCTGTGAGACCAGTATTAGTTTCCGATACACCACTGCTGGTTCAATTTATTACTTGGACTTTCACATTGACCATAAAACACAGAAATCGCATCGCAATTACATACAAAAAGCACAATGCCGCCTTAAGTACAAGAATAGAGACTCTTCTTACAGTCGGTGCTTTGAGCATTTCCTGTGAGACCAGTATTTGTTTCAGATACACCACTGCTAGTTCAATGAAATCTTTGGACCATCACATTGACGATGAAACACTGAAATTGCATCGGAATTAAATACAAAAGGCACAATGCCGCCTTAAGTACAAGAATAGAGACTCTTCTTACAGTCGGTGCTTTGAGCATTCCCTGTGTGACCAGTATTAGTTTCCGATACACCACTGCAGGTTCAATGTATTCCTTGAACCTTCACATTGACGATGAAACACAGAAATCGCATCGGAATTAAATACAAAAAACACAATGCCGCCTTAAGTACAAGAATTGAGACACTTCTTACAGTCTGAGCTTTGATCCTTTCCTGTGAGACCAGTATTAGTTTCCGATACACCACTGCAGTTTAAATGTTTTCCTTCGACCTTTACATTGACGATGAAACACAGAGATCGCATCGGAATTAAATACAAAAATTTTAATGCCGCCTTAAGTACAAGAATAGAGACTCTTCTTACAGTCTGTGATTTGATCCTTTCCTGTGTGACCAGTATTAGTTTCCGATACACCACGGCAGGTTCAATGTATTTCTTAGACCTTCACACTGACGTTGAAACACAGAAATCGCATCGTAATTAAATACAAAAAACACAATGCCGCCTTAAGTACAAGAATTGAGAATTTTCTTACAGTCTGAGCTTTGATCCTTTCCTGTGAGACCAGTATTAGCTTCCGATACACCACTGCAGGTTCAATGTATTCCTTTGACCTTTACATTGACGATGAAACACAGAAATCGCATCGGAATTAAATACAAAAGTTATAATGCCGCCTTAAGTACAAGAATGGAGACTCTTCTTACAGTCTGTGCTTTGATCCTTTCCTGTGAGAGCAGTATTAGTTTCCGATACACCGCTGCAGGTTCAATGTATTCCTTTGACCTTTACATTGACGATGAAACACGGAAATCGCATCGGAATTAAATACAAAAATTACAATGCCGCCTTAAGTACAAGAATAGAGACTCTTCTTACAGTCTGTGGTTTGATCCTTTCCTGTGAGACCAGTATTAGTTTCCGATACAAGATTGCATGTTCAAGGTATTCCTTTGACCTTAACATTGACGATGAAACACAGAAATCGCATCGGAATTAAATACAAAAATTATAATACCGCCTTAGGTACAAGAATAGAGACTCTTCTTACAGTCTGCGCTTTGATCCTTTCCTGTGAGACCAGTATTAGTTTCCGATACACCACTTCAGGTTCAATGTAGTCCTTTGACCTTCACATTGACGATGAAACACAGAAATCGGATAGGAATTAAATACATAAGTCACAATGCCGCCTTAAGTACAAGAATAGAGACTCTTCTTACAGTCGGTGCTTTGATCCTTTCCTGTGAGACCAGTATTAGTTTCCGATACACCACTGCAGGTTCAATTAATTCCATTGATCCTCACATTGACGATGAAACACAGAAATCGCATCGGAATTAAATACAAAAGGCACAATGCCGCCGTAAGTACAAGAATAGAGACTCTTCTTACAGTCTGTGCTTTGATCCTTTCCTGTGACAACAGTATTAGTCTCCGATACACCACTCCGGGTTCAATGTATTCCTTGGACCTTCAAATTGAAATGAAACACAGAAATCGCATCGGAATTAAATACAAAAGGCACAATGCGGCCTTAAGTACAAGAATAGAGACTCTTCTTACAGTCGGTGCTTTGAGCATTTCCTGTGAGACCAGTATTAGCTTCCGATACACCACTGCACGTTCAATGAAATCTTTGGACCTTCACATTGACGATGAAACACAGAAATTACATCGGAATTAAATACAAAAGGCACAATGCCGCCTTAAGTACAAGAATAGAGACTCTTCTTACAGTCGGTGCTTTGAGCAGCCCCTGTGCGACCAGTATTAGTTTCCAATACACCACTGCAGGTTCAATGTATTCCTTGCACATACACATTGACGATGAAACACTGAAATTACATCGGAATTAAATGCAAAAGGCACAATGCCGCTTTGAATGCAAGAAGAGTGAGACTTCTTAGGGTCAGTGCTTTGATCCTTTCCTGTGAGACCAGTATTTGTTTCCGATACACCTCTGCTGGTTCAATGTATTAATGGGACATACATATTGACGATGAAACACATAAATTACGTCGGAATTAAATACAAAAGGCACAATGCCGCCTTAAGCACAAGAATAGAGTCTGTTCTTACAGTCGGAGCTTTGAGCATTCCTGGGAGACCAGTATTAGTTTCCGATACACCACTGCAGGTTCAATGTATTCCTCGGACCTCCACATTGACGATTAAACACAGAAATCTCATCGGAATTAAATATAAAAGGCACAATGCCGCCTTAAGTACAAGAATAGAGACACTTCTTACAGTCGGTGCTTTGAGCATTCCCTGTGAGACCAGTATTAGTTTCCAATATACCACTGCAAGTTCAATGTATTGCTTGGACCTATACATTGATGATAAAACACAGAAATCGCATCAGAATTAAATACAAATGGCACAACGCCGCCTTAAGTTCAAGAATAGAGACACTTCTTACTGTCGATGCTTGGAGCATTCCCTGTGAGACCAGTATTAGTTTCCGATGTACCACTACAGGTTCAATTTATTCCTTGGACATACATATTGACGATGAAACACAGAAATCGCATCGGAATTAAATACAAATGGAACATTTCCGCCTTAAGTACAAGAATAGAGACTCTTCTTACAGTCTGTGCCTTGATCCTTTCCTGTGAGACCAGTATTAGTTTCCGATACACCACTGCAGGTTCAATGTATTCCTTTGACCTTTACATTGACGATGAAACACAGAAATCGCATCGGAATTAAATACAAAAATTACAATGCCGCCTTATG
Organism: Schistocerca serialis cubense; assembly: GCF_023864345.2. Taxonomy (NCBI): domain Eukaryota; kingdom Metazoa; phylum Arthropoda; class Insecta; order Orthoptera; family Acrididae; genus Schistocerca; species Schistocerca serialis. The sequence goes on along the minus strand of NC_064643.1, from coordinate 33,924,559 downwards.
TACAAGAATAGAGACTCTTCTTACAGTCTGTGCATGGATCCTTTCCTGTGAGACCAGTATTAGTTTCCGATACACCACTGCAGGTTCAATGTATTCCTCGGACGTAAACAGTGACGATGAAACACACAAATCGCATCGGAATTAAATACAAAATGCACAATGCCGCCTTAAGAACACGAATAGAGACCCTTCTTACAGTCTGTGCTTTGCTCCTTTCCTGTGAGACCAGTATTAGTTTCCGATACATCACTTCAGGTTCAATGTAGTCCTTTGACCTTCACATTGACGATGAAACACAGACATCGGATCTGAATTAAATACAAAAGCCACAGTGCCGCCTTAAGTACAAGAATAGAGACTCTTCTTACAGTCTGTGCTTTGATCCTTTCCTGTGAGACCAGTAATAGTTTCCGATGCACCACTGCAGGTTCGATGTATTCCATTGACCCTCAGATTGACGATGAAACACAGAAATCTCATCGGAATTAAATGCAAAAGGCACAATGCCGCCTTAAGTACAAGAATAGAGACTATTCTTACAGTCTGTGCATGGATCCTTTCCTGTGAGACCAGTATTAGTTTCCAATACACCACTGCAGATTCAATGTATTCTTTGGACCTTTACATTCACGATGAAACACAGTTATCGCATCGGAATTAAATACAAAAGGCACAATGCCGCCTTAAGTACAAGAATAGAGACACTTCTTACAGTCTGTGCTTTGATCCTTTCCTGTGAGACCAGTATTAGTTTCCGACACAGCACTGGAGGGTCAATGTATTCCTTGGACATACACATTGTCAATGAAACACTGAAATTACATCGGAATTAAATACAAAAGGCTGAATGCCGCCTTAAGTGCGAGAGGAATGAGGCTTCTTAGTGTCTGGGCTTTGATCCTTTCCTGTGAGACCAGTATTAGTTTCCGATACACCACTGCACGTTCAATGTATTCCTTGGACCTTCACATTGATGATAAAACACAGAAATCGCATCGGAACTAAATACAAATGGCACAATGCCGCCTTAAGTACAAGAAGAGAGACACTTCTTACTGTCGATGCTTTGAGCATTCCCTGTGACACCAGTATTAGTTTCCGATGTACCACTGCAGGTTTAATGTATTCCTTGGACATACACATTGACGATGAAACACTGAAATTACATCGGAATTTAATACAAAAGCCACAATGCCGCCATAAGTGCAAGAAGAGTGAGACTTCTTAGAGTCTATGCTTTGATCCTTTCCTGTGAGACCAGTATTAGTTTCCGATACACCACTGCAGGTTCAATGTATTCCTTGGACCTTCACATTGACGATGAAACAGAGAAATCGCATCGGAATTAAATACAAAAGGCACAATGCCGCCTTAATTACAAGAATAGAGAATCTTCTTACAGTCGGTGCTTTGAGCATTCCCTGTGAGACCAGTATGAGTTTCCGATACACCACTGCAGGTTCAATGTATTCCTTTGACCCTTACATTGACGATGAAACACAGAAATCGCATCGGATTTAAATACAAAAATTACAATGCCGCCTTAAGTACAAGAATACAGACTCTTCTTACGGTTGTGATTTGATCCTTTCCTGTGACACCAGTATTAGTTTCCGATACACCACTGCAGGTTCATTGTATTACTTTGACCTTCACATTGACGATGAAACACAGAAATCGCATCGGAATCAAATACAAAAGGCACAATGCCGCCTTAGGTACAAGAATGGAGACTCTTCTTACAGTCGGTGCTTTGATCCTTTCCTGTGAGGCCAGTATTAGTTTCCGATACACCATTGCAGGTTCAATGTATTGATTGGACATACACATTGACGATGAAACACATAAATCGCATCGGAATCAAATACAAAAGGCACAATGCCGCCTTAGGTACAAGAATAGAGACTCTTCTTACTGTCGGTGCTTTGATCCTTTCCTGTGAGACCAGTATTAGTTTCCGATACACCACTGCAGGTTCAATGTATTCCTTGGACATACACATTGACGATGAAACACTGAAATTACATCGGAATTAAATAAAAATGGCACCACGCCTCCTTAAGTGCCAGAAGAGTGAGACTTCTTAGAGTCTGTGCTTTGATCCTTTCCTGTGAGACCAGTATTAGGTTCCGATACGCCACTGCAGGTTCAATGTATTCCTTTGACCTTCACATTGACGATGAAACACAGAAATCGCTTCGGAATTTAATACAAAAGGCACAATGCCGCCTTAAGTACAAGAATAGAGACTCTTCTTACAGTCGGTGTTTTGAGCATTCCCTGTGTGACCAGTATTAGTTTCCGATACACCACTGCAGGTTCAATGTAATCCTTGGACCTTCACATTGACGATTAAACACAGAAATCGCATCGGAATTAAAAAAAAAAAAAACTCAATGCCGCCTTAAGTACAAGAATAGAGAATCTTCTTACAGTCTGAGCTTTGATCCTTTCCTGTGAGACCAGTATTAGTTTCCGATACACCACTGCAAGTTAATGTATTCCTTTGACCATTACATTGACGATGAAACACAGAAATCGCATCGGAATTAAATACAAAAATTATAATGCCGCCTTAAGTACAAGAATCGAGACTCTTCTTACAGTCTGTGACTGGATCCTTTCCTGTCAGACCAGTATTAGTTTCCGATACACCACTGCACGTTCATTGAAATCTTTGGACCTTCACATTGACGATGAAACACAGAAATTACATCGGAATTAAATACAAAAATTATAATGCCGCCTTAAGTACAAGAATAGACTCTTCTTACAGTCTGCGCTTTGATCCTTTCCTGTGAGACCAGTATTAGTTTCCGATACACCACTTCAGGTTCAATGTAGTCCTTTGACCTTTACATTGACGATGATACACAGAAATCGGATCGGAATTAAATACAAAAGGCACAATGCCGCCTTAAGTACAGGAATAGAGACACTTCTTATAGTCTGTGCTTTAATCCTTTCCTGTGTGACCAGTATTAGTTTCCGATACACCACTGCAGGTTCAATGTATTCCTTGGACCTTCACATTGACGATGAAACACAGAAATCGCATCGGAATTAAATAAAAAAAACACAATGCCGCCTTAAGTACAAGAATAGAGAATCTTCTTACAGTCTGAGCTTTGATCCTTTAATGTGAGACCAGTATTAGTTTCCGATACACCACTGCAGGTTCAATGTATTCCTTTGACCATTACATTGACGATGAAACACAGAAATCGCATCGGAATTAAATACAAAAATTATAATGCCGCCTTAAGTACAAGAATAGAGACTCTTCTTACAGTCTGTGACTTGATCCTTTCCTGTCAGACCAGTATTAGTTTCCGATACAAGACTGCAGGTTCAATGTATTCCTTTGACCTACAAATTGACGATGAAACACAGATATCGCATCGGAATTAAATACAAAATTTATAATGCCGCCTTAAGTACAAGAATAGAGACTCTTCTTACAGTCTGCGCTTTGATCCTTTCCTGTGAGCCCAGTACTAGTTTCCGATACACCACGTCAGGTTCAATGTAGTCCTTTGACCTTCACATTGACGATGATGTACAGAAATCGGATCGGAATTAAATACAAAAGGCACAATGCCGCCTTAAGTACAAGAATAGAGACCCTTCTTACAGTCTGTGCTTTGATCCTTTCCTTAGAGACCAGTATTAGTTTCTGATACACCACTGCAAGTTCAATTAATTCCATTGACCCTCACATTGACGATGAAACACAGAAATCGCATCGGAATTAAATACAAAAGGCACAATGACGCCATAAGTACAAGAATAGAGACCCTTTTTAAAGTCTGTGCTTTGATCCTTTCCTGTGAGACCAGTATTAGTTTCCGATACACCACTGCAGGTTCAATGTATTCCTCTGACCTTTACATTGACGATGAAACACAGAAATCGCATCGCAAATAAATACAAAAACTATAATGCCGCCTTAAGTACAAGAATAGAGACTCTTCTTACAGGCTGTGATTTGATCCTTTCCTGTGAGACCAGTATTAGTTTCCGATACAAGACTGCATGTTCAATGTATTCCTTTGATCTTCACATTGACGACGAAACACAGAAATCGCATCGGAATTGAATACAAAAATTATAATGCCGCCTTAAGTACAAGAATAGAGACTCTCCTTACAGTCTGCGCTTTGATCCTTTCCTGTGAGACCAGTATTAGTTTCCGATACACCACTTCAGGTTAAATGTAGTCCGTTGACCTTCATATTGACGATGAAACACAGAAATCGGATTGGAATTAAATACAAAAGGCACAATGCCGCCTTAAGTACAAGAATAGAGACTCTTCTTACAGTCTGTGCTTAGATCCTTTCCTGTGAGACCAGTATTAGTTTCCGATACACCACTGCAGGTTCAATTAATTCCATTGACCCTCACATTGACGATGAAACACAGAAATCGCATCGGAATTAAATACAAAGGCACAATGCCGCCGTAAGTGCAAGAATAGAGACTCTTCTTACAGTCTGTGCTTTGATCCTTTCCTGTGACACCAGTATTAGTCTCCGATACACCACTGCAGGTTCAATGTATTCCTTGGACCTTCAAATTGAAGATGAAACACAGAAATCGCATCGGAATTAAATAAAAAAGGCACAATGCGGCCTTAAGTACAAGAATAGAGACTCTTCTTACAGTCGGTGCTTTGAGCATTCCCTGTGAGACCAGTATTAGTTTTCAATACACCACTGCAGGTTCAATGTATTCCTTGGACATACAGATTGACGATGAAACACTGAAATTACATCGGAATTAAATGCAAAAGGCACAATGCCGCTTTAAAAGCAAGAATAGTGAGACTTCTTAGAGTCAGTGCTTTGATCCTTTCCTGTGAGACCAGTATTAGTTTCCGATACACCACAACAGGTTCAATGTATTCCTTGGACATACACATTGACGATGAAACACATAAATTACATCGGATTTAAATACAAAAGGCACAATGCCGCCTTAAGTACAAGAATAGAGTCTGTTCTTACAGTCGAAGCTTTGAGCATTCCTGGGAGACCAGTATTAGTTTTCGATACACCACTGCAGGTTCAATGTATTCCTTGGACCTTCACATTGACGATTAAACACAGAAATCTCATCGGAATTAAAAAGGCACAATGCCGCCTTAAGTACAAGAATAGAGACACTTCTTACAGTCGGTGCTTTGAGCATTCCCTGTGAGACCAGTATTAGTTTCCAATACACCACTGCAAGTTCAATGGATCCCTTGGACATTTACATTGATGATAAAACACAGAAATCGCATCAGAATTAAATACAAATGGCACAACGCCGCCTTAAGTACAAGTGTAGAGACTCTTCTTACAGTCTGTGCTATGATCCTTTCCTGTGAGACCAGTATTAGTTTCCGATACACCACTGCAGGTTCAATGTATTCCTTTGACCTTTACATTGACGATGAAACACAGAAATTGCATCGGAATTGAATACAAAAATTACAATGCCGCCTTAAGTACAACAATAGAGACTCTTCTTACAGTCTGTGATTTGTTCATTTCCTGTGAGACCAGTATTAGTTTCCGATACACCACTGCAGGTTCAATGTATTACTTTGACCTTCACATTGACGATGAAACACAGAAATCGCATCGGAATTAAATACAAAAGGCACAATGCCGCCTTAAGTACAAGAATAGAAACTCTTCTTACAGTCGGTGCTTTGATCCTTTCCTGTGAGACCAGTATTCGTTTCCGATACACCACTGCAGGTTCAATGTATTCCTTGGACGTAAACAGTGACGATGAAACACACAAATCGCATCGGAATTAAATACAAAATGCACAATGCCGCCTTAAGAACACGAATAGAGACCCTTCTTACAGTCTGTGCTTTGCTCCTTTCCTGTGAGACCAGTATTAGTTTCCGATACACCACTTCAGGTTCAATGTAGTCCTTTGACCTTCACATTGACGATGAAACACAGACATCGGATCGGAATTAAATTCAAAAGCCACAGTGCCGACTTAAGTACAAGAATAGAAACTCTTCTTACAGTCTGTGCTTTGATCCTATCCTGTGAGACCAGTATTAGTTTCCGATACACCACTGCAGGTTCAATGTATTCCATTGGCCCTCAGATTGACGATGAAACACAGAAATCTCACCGGAATTAAATACAAAAGGCACAATGCCGCCTTAAGTACAAGAATAGAGACTCTTCTTACAGTCTGTGCATGGATATTTTCCTGTGAGACCAGTATTAGTTTCCGATACACCACTGCAGATTCAATGTATTCCTTGGGCCTTCACAGTCACGATGAAACACAGTTATCGATTCGGAAATAAATACAAAAGGCACAATGCCGCCTTAAGTACAAGAATAGAGACACTTCTTACAGTCTGTGCTTTGATCCTTTCCTGTGAGACCAGTATTAGTTTCCGATACACCACTGAAGGTTCAATGTATTCCTTGGACATACACATTGTCAATGAAACATTGAGATTACATCGGAATTAAATACAAAAGGCTGAATGCCGCCTTAAGTGCGAGAGGAATGAGGCTTCTTAGTGTCTGGGCTTTGGCCCTTTTCCTGTGAGACCAGTATTAGTTTCCGATACACCACTGCAGGTTCAATGTATTCCTTGGACCTTCACATTGATGATAAAACACAGAAATCGCATCGGAATTAAATACAAATGGCACAATGCCGCCTTAAGTACAAGAATAGAGACACTTCTTACTGTCGATGCTTTGAGCATTCCCTGTGACACCAGTATTAGTTTCCGATGTATCACTGCAGGTTCAATGTGTTCCTTGGACATACACATTGACGATGAAACACTGAAATTACATCGGAATTAAATACAAAGGCCACAATGCCGCATTAAGTGCAAGAAGAGTGAGACTTCTTAGAGTCTATGCTATGATCCTTTCCCGTGAGACCAGTATTAGTTTCCGATACACCACTGCAGGTTCAATGTATTCCTTGGACCCTCACATGACGATGAAACACAGAAATCGCATCGGAATTAAATACAAAAGGCACAATGCCGCCTTAATTACAAGAATAGAGAATCTACTTACAGACGGTGCTTTGAGCATTCCCTGTGAGACCAGTATGAGTTTCCGATACACCACTGCAGGTTCAATGTATTTCTTTGACCTTTACATTGACGATGAAACACAGAAATCGCATCGGAATTAAATACAAAAATTACAATGCCGCCTTAAGTACAAGAATAGAGACTCTTCTTACAGTCTGTGATTTGATCCTTTCCTGTGAGACCAGTATTAGTTTCCGATACACCACTGCAGGTTCAATGTATTAGTTTGACCTTCACATTGACGATGAAACACAGAAATCGCATCGGAATCAAATACAAAAGGCACAATGCCGCCTTAGGTACACGAATAGAGACTCTTCTTACAGTCGGTGTTTGATCCTTTCCTGTGAGACCAGTATTCGTTTCCGATACACCACTGCAGGTTCAATGTATTCCTTGGACGTAAACATTGACGATGAAACACACAAATCGCATCGGAATTAAATACAAAAGGCACAATGCCGCCTTAAGAACGCGAATAGAGACTCTTCTTACAGTCTGCGCTTTGATCCTTTCCTGTGAGACCAGTATTAGTTTCCGATACACCACTGCAGGTTCAATGTATTCCTTGGACTTACACATTGTCGATGAAACACTGAAATTACATCGGAATTAAATACAAACGGCACAATGCCGCCTTAAGTGCAAGAGGAATGAGGCTTCTTAGAGTCTGGGCTTTGTTCCTTTCCTGTGAGACCAGTTTTATTTTCCGATACACGACTGCAGGTTCAATGTATTCCTTGGACCTTCACATTGACGATGAAACTCAGAAATCGCTACGGAATTAAATACAAATGGCACAATGCCGCCTTACGTACAAGAATAGAGACACTTCTTACAGTCGATGCTTTGAGCATTCCCTGTGAGACCAGTATTAGTTTCCGATACACCACTGCAGGTTCAATGTATTCCTTAGACCTTCACATTGACGATGACACACAGAAATTTCATCGGAGTTAAATACAAGAGGCACAATGCCGCCTTAGGTACAAGAATGTAGACTCTTCATACAGTCAGTGCTTTGAGAATTCCCTGTTAGACCAGTATTAGTTTCCGATACAACACTGCAGGTTCAATGTATTCCTTGGACATACACATGGACGATGAAACACTGAAATTACATCGGAATTATATACAAAAGGCACAATGCCGCCTTAAGTGCAAGTAGAGTGAGACTTCTTAGAGTCTGTGCTTTGATCCTTTCCTGTGAGACCAGTATTAGTTTCCGATACACAACTGCTGGTTTAATGTATTCCTTGGATCTTCACATTGACGATGAAACACAGAAATCACATCGGAATTAAATGCAAAAGGCACTATGCCGCCTTAAGTGCAAGAATAGAGATTCTTCTTACAGTCGGTGCTTTGAGCATTCGCTGTGAGACCAGTATTAGTTTCCGATACACCACTGCAGGTTCAATGTATTCCTTGGACCATCATATTGACGATTAAAGACAGAAATCGGATTGGAATTAAATACAAAACGCACAATGCCGCCTTAAGTACAGGAATAGAGACTCATCTTACAGTCGGTGTTTTGAGCATACCCTGTGAGACCAGTATTAGTTTCCGATACAGCACAGCAGCTGCAATGTATTCCTTGAACGTAAACATTGACGATGAAACACTGAAATTACATCGGAATTAAATACAAAAGGCACAATGCCGCCTTAACAACAAGAATAGAGACTCTTCTTACGGTCGGTGCTTTGAGCATTGCCTGTGAGAGCAGTTTTAGTTTCCGATACACCACTGCAGGTTGAATGTATTCCTTGGACCTTCACATTGACGATGAAACACAGAAATCGCATAGGAATTAAATACAAAAGCCACAATGAAGTCATAGGTACAAGAATAGAGACTCTCCTTACAGTCGGTGATTTAAGCATTCGTGTGAGACCAGTATTAGTTTCCGATACATCACTGCAGGTTCAATGTATTCCTTGGACTTAAACATTGACGATGAAACATTGTATTTACATCGGAATTAAATACAAAAGGCACAGTGCCGCCTTAAGTGTAAGAAGAGTGAGGCTTCTTAGAGTCTGTGTTTGATCCTTTTCTGTAAGACCAGTAATAGTTTCCGATACACTACTGCAGGTTCAATGCAATCCTTGGACCTTCACATTGACGATCAAACACAGAAATCGCATCGGAATTAAAAACAAAAGGAACAACGCCGCCTTAAGTACCAGAATAGAGATTCCTTTTACAGTCTGTGCCTTGATCACTCCCTGTGAGACCAGTATTAATTACCGATACACCACTGCAGGCTCAATGTATTCCTTGGACCTTCACATTGACGATGAAACACTGAAATTACATCGGAATTAAATACAAAAGGCACAATTCCGCCTTAAATGCCAGAAGTGTGAGACTTCTTAGAGTCTGTGCTTTGATCCTTTCCTGTGAGCCCAGTATTAGTTTCCGATACACCACTGCAGGTTCAATGTATTCCTTGGACCTTCACATTGACGATGAAACACAGAAATCGCATCGGAATTAAATGCAAAAGGCACAATGCCGCCATAAGTACAAGAATAGAGATTCTTCTTACGGTCGGTGCTTTGAGCATTCCCTGTGAGACCAGTATTAGTTTCCGATACACCACTGCAGGATCAATGTATTCCTTGGACAATCACATTGACGATGAAACACAGAAATCGCATTGGAATTAAATACAAAACGCACAATGCCATCTTAAGTACAAGAATAGAGACTCTTCTTACAGTCGGTGCTTTGAGCATCCCCTGTGAGACCAGTATTAGTTTCCGATACAGCACAGCATGTTCAATGTATTCCTTGGACGTAAAAATTGACGATGAAACACTGAAATTACATCGGAATTAAATACAAAAGTCACAATGCCTCCTTAAGTACAAGAATAGAGACTCTTCTTACTGTCGGTGCTTTGAGCATTCCCTTTGAGACCAGTATTAGTTTCCGATACACCACTGCACGTTCAATGTATTCCTTGGACTGTCACATTGACGATGAAACACAGAAATCGCATCGGAATTAAATACAAAAGGCACAATGCCGCCTTAAGTACAAGAATAGTGACACTTCTTACTGTCGATGCTTTGAGCATTCCCTGTGAGACCAGTATTAGTTTCCGATGTACCACTGCAGGTTCAATGTATTCCTTGGACATACAGATTGACGATGAAACACTGAAATTACATCGGAATTAAATACAAAAGCCACAATGAAGCCTTAAGTGCAAGAAGAGTGGGACTTCTTAGAGTCTGTGCTTTGATCCTTTCCTGTGAGACCAGTATTAGTTTCCGATACACCACTGCATGTTCAATGTATTCCTTGGACCTTCACATTGACGATGAAACACTGAAATCGCATCGGAATTAAATACAAAAGGCACAATGCCGCCTTAAGTACAAGAATAGTGACTCTTCTTACAGTCGGTGCTTTGAGCATTCCCTGAGAGACCAGTATTAGTTTCCGATACACCACTGCAGGTTCAGTGTATTCCTTCGACATTCACATTGACGATGAAACACAGAAATCGCACCGGAATTAAATACAAAAGGCATAATGCAACCTTAAGTACAAGAATAGAGACTCTTCTTACAGTCTGTGCTTTGATCCTTTCCTGTGAGCCCAGTATTAGTTTCCGATACACCACTGCAGGTTCAATGTATTCCTTGGACATACACATTGTCAATGAAACACTGAAATTACATCAGAAGTAAATACAAAAGGCACCGTGCCGCCTTAAGTGCAAGAGGAATGAGGCCTCTTAGGGTCTGGGCTTTGATCCTTTCCTGTGAGACCAGTATTAGTTTCCGATACACCTCTGGAGGTCAAATGTATTCCTTGGACCGTCACATTGATGATAAAACACAGAAATCGCATCGGAATTAAATACAAAAGGCACAATGCAACCTTAAGTACAAGAATAGAGACTCTTCTTACAGTCTGTGCTTTGATCCTTTCCTGTGAGACCAGTACTAGTTACCGATATACCACTGCAGGTTCAATGTATTCCTTGGACATACACATTGTCGATGAAACAGTAAAATTACATCGGAATTAAATACAAAAGGCACAATGCCGCCTTAAGTGCAAGAGGAATGAGGCTTCTTAGAGTCTGGGCTTTGATCCCTTCCTGTAAGACCAGTATTATTTTCCGATACACCACTGCAGGTTCAATGTATTCCTTGGACCTTCACATTAACGATGAAACACAGAAATCGTATCGGAATTAAATACAAGTGGCACAATGCCGCCTTAAGTACAAGAATAGAGACACTTCTTACAGTCGATGCTGTGAGAATTCCCTGTTAGACCAGTAATAGTTTCCGATACAAAACTGCAGGTTCAATGTATTCCTTGGACATACACATGGACGATGAAACACAGAAATCGCATCGGAATGAAATACAAAAGGCACAATGCCGCCATAGGTACAAGAATAGAGACTCTTCTCACAGTCGGTGCGTTGAGCATTCCCTGTGAGACCAGTATTATTTTCCGATACACAACTGCAGGTTCAATGTATTCCTTGGACTTCACATTGACGATGAACCACAGAAATCCCATCGGAATTAAATGCAAAAGGCACAATGCCGCCTTAAGTACAAGAATAGAGATTGTTCTTACAGTCGGTGCTTAAAGCATTCCCTGTGAGACCAGTATTAGTTTCCGATACACCACTGCTGGTTCTTTGTATTCCTTGGACCATCACATTGACGATGAAACACAGAAATCGCATTGGAATTACATACAAAACGCACAATGCCGCCTTAAGTACAAGAATAGAGACTCTTCTTACAGTCCGTGCTTTGAGCATTCCCTGTGAGACCAGTATTAGTTTCCGATACAGCACTGCATGTTCAATGTACTCCTTGGACGTAAACATTGACGATGAAACACTGATATTACATCAGAATTAAATACAAAAGGCACAATACCGCCTTGAGTACAAGAATAGAGACTCATCTTACAATCGGTGCTTTGAGCATTCCCTGTGAGACCTGTATTAGTTTCGGATACACCACTGCACGTTCAATGTATTCCTGGACATTCACATTAAAGATGAAACACAGAAATCGCATCGGAATTAAATACAAATGGCACAATGCCGCCTTAAGTACAAAAATAGAGACTTTTCTTACAGTCGGTGCTTTGACCCATTCCTGTGAGACCAGTATTATTTTCCGATACAACACTGCAGGTTCAATGTATTCCTTGGACATTCACATTGACGAAGAAACACTGAAATTACATCGGAATTACATACAAAAGGCACAATGCCGCCGTAAGTGCAAGAAGAGTGAGACCTCTTAGAATCTGTGCTTTGATCCTTTCCTATGAGACCAGTATTAGTTTCCGATGCACCACTGCAGGTCAATGTATTCCTTGGACCTTCACATTGACGATGAAACACAGAAATCACATCGGAATTAAATTCAAATTGTACAATTCCGCCTTATGTACAAGAATAGAGACTCTTCTTTCAGTCGGTGCTTTGAGCATTCCCAGTGCGACCAGTATTAGTTTCCGATACACCACTGCAGGATCAATGTATTCCTTTTACATACACATTGACGATGAAACACTGATATTACATCGGAATTAAATACAAACGGCACAATGCAGCCTTAAGTGCAAGAAGAGTGAGACTTCTTAGAGTCTGTGATTTGATCCTTTCCAATGAGACCAGTATTAGTTACCGATACACCACTGGAGGTTCAATGTATTCCTTTTACACACTCATTGATGATGAAACACTGAAATTACGTTGGAATTAATTACAAAATGCACAATGCCGACATACGTGCAAGAAGCGTGAGACTTCTTAGAGTATGTGCTTTGATCCTTTCCTGTAAGACAAGTATTAGTTGCCAATACACCACTGCAGGGTCAATGTTTTCCTTGGACCTTCACATTGACGATGAAACACAGAAATCGCATCGGAATTAAATACAAAATGTACAATGCCGCCTTAAGTACAAGAATAGAGACTCTTCTTACAGTCGGTGCTGTGAGCATTCCCTGTGTGACCAGCATTAGTTTCCGATACACCACTGCAGGACCAATGTATTCCTTGGACATACACATTGACGATGAAACACTGAAATTACATCGGAATAAAATACAAAAAGCACAATGCCGCCTTAAGTGCAAGAGGAGTTAGACTTCTTAGAGTCTGTGCTTTGATCCTTTCCTATGAGACCAGCATTAGTTTCCGATACACCACTGCAGGTTCAATGTAATAATTTTACATACACATTGACGATGAAACACTGATATTACGTCGGAATTAAATACAAAAGGCACAATGCCGCCTTAAGTGCAATTAGAGTGAGACTTCTTAGATTCTGTGCTTTGATCCTTTCCTGTGAGACCAGTATTAGTTTCCGATACACCACTGCAGGTTCAATGTATTCCTTGGACCTTCACATTGACGATGAAACACAGAAATCACATCGGAATTAAATACAAAAGGCACAATTCAGCCTTAAGTGCAAGAAGAGTGAGACTTCTTAGAGTCTGTGCTTTGATCCCTTCCTGTGAGACCAGTATTAGTTTCCGATACACCATTGCAGGTTCAATGTATTCCTTGGACATTCACATTGTCGATGAAACTCGTAAATTACATCGGAATTACATACAAAATGCACAATGCCGCCTTAAGTGCAAGAAGCTTCATACTTCTTAGTGTCTGTGCTTTGATCCATTCCTGTGAGTCAAGTATTAGTTGCCAATACACCACTGCAGGGTCAATGTATTCCTTCGACCTTCACATTGACGATGAAACACAGAAATCGCATCGGATTTAAATACAAAATGCACAATGCCGCCTTAAGTACAAGAATAGAGACTCTTCTTACAGTCTGTGCTTTGATCCTTTCCTATGAGACCAGTGTTAGTTTCCGATACACCACTGCAGGTTCAATGTAATCCTTTTACATACACATTGATGATGAAACACTGAAATTACATCAGAATTAAATACAAAAGGCACAATGCCGCCTTATGTGCAATTAGAGTGAGACTTCTTAGAGTCTGTGCTTTGATCCTTTCCTGTGAGACCAGTATTAGTTTCCGATACACCACTGCAGGTTCAATGTATTCCTTGGACCTTCACATTGACGATGAAAGACAGAAATCACATCGGAATTAAATACAAAAGGCACAATTCAGCCTTAAGTGCAAGAAGAGTGAGACTTCTTAGAGTCTGTGCTTTGATCCTTTCCTGTGAGACCAGTTTTAGTTTCCGATACACCACTGCAGACTCAAGGGATTCCTTAGACCTTCACATGGACGATGAAACATTGAAATTACGTCGGAATTAAATACAAAAGGCACAATGCCGCCTTAGGTACAAGAATAGAGACTCTTCTTACAGTCGGTGCTTTGAGCATTCAGTGTGAGACAAGTATAAGTTTCCGATACACCACTGCAGGTTCAATGTATTCCTTGGACCTTCACAATGACGATGAAACACAGAAATCGCATCGGAATTAAATTCAAAAGGCACAATGCCGCCTTAAGTACAAGAATAGTGACTCTTCTTACAGTCGGTGATTTGAGCATTCCCTGTGAGAGCGGTATTCGTTTCCGATACACCACTGCAGGTTCACTGTATTCCTTGGACCTTCACATTGACGATGAAACACAGATATCGCATCGGAATTAAATACAAAAGACACATTGCCGCCTTAAATGCAAGAAGAGTGAGACTTCTTTCAGTATGTGCTTTGATCCTTTCCTGTGAGACAAGTATTAGTTTCCGATACACAACTTTAGGTACAATGTATATCTTGGACATTCACATTGACGATGAAACACTGAAATTACATCGGAATTAATTACAAGAGGCACATGCCGCCATAAATGCAAAAAGAGTGATACTTCTTAGAGTCTGTGCTTTGATTCGTTCCTGTGAGACCTGTATTAGTTTCCGATACACCACTGCAAGTTCAATGTACTCCTTTTACATACACATTGGCGGTGAAACACAGATATTACATCGGAGTTAGTTACAATAGGCACAATGCCGCCTTAATTTCAAGAAGAGTGAGACTTCTTAGGGTCTGTGGTTTGATCCTTTCCTATGAGACCAGTATTAGTTTCCGATACACCACTGCAGGTTCAATGTATTCCTTTTACATACACATTGACGATGAAACACTGAAATTACATCGGAATTAAATACAAGAGGCACAATGCCCCCTTAAATGCAAGAAGAGTGAGAATTCTTAAATTCTGTGCTCTGATCCTTTCCAGTGAGACCTGTATTAGTTTCCGATACACCACATCAGGTTCAATGTATTCCTTGGTCCATCACATTGACGATGAAACACAGAATTCGCATCGGAATTAAAACAAAACGCACAATGCCGCCTTAAGTACAAGAATAGAGACTCTTCTTACAGTCGGTGCTTTGAGCATTCCCTGTGAGACCAGTATTAGGTTCTGATACACCACTGCAGGTTCAATGTATTCCTTGGACATACACATTGGCGATGATACACAGAAATCGCATTAGAATTAAATACAAAAGGCACAATGCCGCCTTAAGTACAAGAATAGAGACTCTTCTTACAGTCGGTGTTTTGATCCATTTCTGTGAGACCAGTATTAGTTTCCGATACACCACTGCAGGTTCAATGTATTCCTTGGACATTCACATTGACAATGAAACACTGAAATCGCATCGGAATTAAATACAAAAGGCACAATGCCGCATTAAGTATAAGAATAGAGACTCTTCTTATAGTCGGTTCTTTGATCCTATCCTGTGAGTTCAGTATTAGTTTCTGATACACCACTACAGGTTCAATGTATTCCTTGGACATGCTCATTGACGATGAAACACTGAAATTACATCGGAATGAAATACAAAAGGCACAATGCCGCCTTAAGTGCAAGAAGAGTGAGACTTCTTAGAGTCTGTGCTTTGATCCTTTCCTGTGAGACCAGTATTAGTTTCCGATACACCACTGCAGGTTCAATGTATACCTTGGACCTTCAAATTGACGATGAAACACAGAAATTGCATCGGAATAAAATACAAAACTCTATGTGCCGCCTTAAGTACAAGAATAGAGACTCTTCATAGTGTCGGTCCTTTGAGCATTCCCTGTGAGACCAGTATTAGTTTCCGATACACCACTGCAGGTTCAATGTATTCCTTGCAAATACACATTGACAATGAAACACTGAAATTACTTCGGAATTACATACAAAAGGCACAATGCCGCCTTAAGTGCAAGAAGAGTGAGACTTCTTAGAGTCTGCGCTTTGATCCTTTCCTATGAGACCAATATTAGTTTCCGATACATCACTGCAGGTTCAATGTATTCCTTTTACATACACATTGAGGATAAAACACAGTTATGTCATCGGAATAAAATACAAAAGGCACAATGCCGCCTTAAGTACAAGAATAGGGACTTTACTTACAGTCGGTGCATTAAGCATTCCCTGTGAGACCAGTATTCGTTTCTGATACATCACTGCAGGTTCAATGTATTCCTTGGACCTTCACATTGACGATGAAACACAGACATCGCGTCGGAATTAAATAGAAAATGCACAATGCCGCCTTAAGTACAAGAATAGAGACACTTCTTACAGTCGGTGCTTTGAGCATTCCCTGTGAGACCAGTATTAGTTTCCGATACACCACTGCAGTTTCAATGTATTCCTTGGACATACCCATTGACGATGAAACACTGAAATTACATCGGAATTGAATACAAAAGGCACAATGCCGCCTTAAGTGCAAGAAGAGTGAGACTTTTTTGAGTCTGTGCTTTGTTCCTTTTCTGTGAGACCAGTATTAGTTTCCGATACACCACTGCAGGTTCAATGTATTCCTTGCACCTTCACATTGACGATGAATCACAGATATCGCATCGGAATTAAATAGAAAAGGCACAATGCCGCCTTAAGTACAAGAATAGAGACTCTTCTTACAGTCGGTGCTTCGATCCATTCCTGTGAGACTAGTATTAGTTTCCGATAAACCACTGCAGGTTCAATGTATTCCTTGGACTTTCACATTGACGATGAATCACTGAAATTACATCGGAATTACATACAAAAGGCACAATGTCGCCTTAAGTGCAAGAAGAGTGAGACTTCTTAGAGTCTGTGCTTTGATCCTTTCCTATGAGACCAGTATTAGTTTCCGATACACCACTGCAGGTTTAATGTATTCCTTAGAATTTCACATTGACGATGAAACACAGAAATCGCATGGGAATTAAATACGAAAGGCGCAATGCCGCCTTAAGTACATGAATCGAGACTCTTCTTACAGTCGGTTCTTTGATCCTTTCCTGTGAGACCAGTATTAGTTTCTGATACACCACTGCAGTTTCAATGTATTCCTTGGACATGCACATTGACGATGAAACACTGAAATTACATCGGAATTAAATACAAAAGGGACAATGCCGCCTTAAATGCAAGAAGAGTGAGACTTCTTAGAGTCTGCGCCTTGATCCTTTGCTATGAGACCAGTATTAGTTTCCGATACACCACTGCAGGTTCAAAGTATTCCTTTTACATACACATTGACGATCAAACACTGAAATTACATCGGAATTAAATACTAAAGACACAATGCCGCCTTAAGTGCAAGAAGAGTGAGACTTCTTAGAGTCTGTGCTTTGATCTTTTCCTATGAGACCAGTATTACTTTCCGATACACCACTGCAGGTTCAATGTATTCCTTGCACCTTCACATTGACAATGAAACACAGAAATCGCATCGGAAATAAATGCAAAAGGCACAATGCCGCCTTAAGTACAAGAATAGAAACTCTTCTTACAGTCGGTGTCTTTGTGCATTCCCTGTGAGACCAGTATTAGTTTCCGATACACCACTCCAGGTTCAATGCATTCCTTTTACATACACATTGATGATGAAACACTGAAATTACATCGGAATTAAATACAAAAGGCACAATGCCGCCTTAAGTGCAAGAAGAGTGAGACTTCTCAGAGTCTGTGCTTTGATCCTTTCCTCTGAGACCAGTATTAGTTTCCGATACACCACTGCAGGTTCAATGTATACCTTGGACCTTCACATTGACGATGAAACACAGAAATCGCATCGGAATAAAATACAAAACGCGAAATGCCGCCTTAAGTACAAGAATAGGGACTCTTATCAGTGTCGGTGCTTTGAGCATTCCCTGTGAGACCAGTATTAGTTTCCGATACACCACTGCAGGTTCAATGCATTCCTTTTACATACACATTGACGATGAAACACTGAAATTACATCGGAATTAAATACAAAAGGCAGAATGCCGCCCTAAGTGCAAGAAGAGTGAGACTTCTTAGAATCTGTGCTTTGATCCTTTCCTATGAGACCAGTATTAGTTTCCGATACACCACTGCAGGTCAATGTATTCCTTGGACCTTCACATCGACGATGAAACACAGAAATCGCATCGGAATTAAATACAAAAGGCACAATGCCGCCTTAAGTACAAGAATAGAGACACTTCTTACTGTCGATGCTTTGAGCATTCCCTGTGAGACCAGTATTAGTTTCCGATGTACCACTGCAGGTTTAATGTATTCCTTGGACATACAGATTGACGATGAAACACTGAAATTACATCGGAATTAAATACAAAACCCACAATGAAGCCTTAAGTGCAAGAAGAGTGAGACTTCTTAGAGTCTGTGCTTTGATCCTTTCCTGTGAGACCAGTATTAGTTTCCGATACACCACTGCATGTTCAATGTAATCCTTGGACCTTCACATTGACGATGAAACACTGAAATCGCATCGGAATTAAATACAAAAGGCACAATGCCGCCTTAAGTACAAGAATAGAGACTCTTCTTACAGTCGGTGCTTTGAGCATTCCATGAGAGACCAGTATTAGTTTCTGATACACCACTGCAGGTTCAATGTATTCCTTCGACATTCACATTGACGATGAAACACAGAAATCGCACCGGAATTAAATACAAAAGGCACAATGCAACCTTAAGTACAAGAATAGAGACTCTTCTTACAGTCTGTGCTTTGATCCTTTCCTGAGAGCCCAGTATTAGTTTCCGATACACCACTGCAGGTTCAATGTATTCCTTGGACATTTACATTGTGGATGAAACACTGAAATTACATCGGAATTAAATACAAAAGGCACAATGCCGCCTTAAGTGCAAGAGGAATGAGGCTTCTTAGAGTCTGGGCTTTGATCCTTTCCTGTGAGACCAGTATTATTTTCCGATACACCACTGGATGTTCAATGTATTCCTTTGACCTTCACATTGACGATGAAACACAGAAATCGCATCGGAATTAAATACAAATGGCACAAAGCCGCCTTAAGTACAAGAATATAGACACTTCTTACAGTCGATGCTTTGAGCATTCCCTGTGAGACCAGTATTAGTTTTCGATACACCACTGCAGGTTCAATGTATTCCTTTGACCTTCACATTGAGGATGACACACATAAATCGCATCGGTATTAAATACAAAAGGCAAAATGCCGCCTTAGGTACAAGAATGTAGACTCTTCATACAGTCGTTGCTTTGAGAATTCCCTGTTAGACCAGTTTTAGTTTCCGATACAACACTGCAGGTCCAATGTATTCCTTGGACCTTCACATTTACGATGAAACACAGAAATCGCATCGGAATTAAATACAAAAGGCACAATGCCGACTAAAGTACAAGAATAGAGACACTTCCTAGAGTCTGTGCTTTGATCCTTTCCTGTGAGACCAGTATTTGTTTCCGATACACCACAGCAGGTTCAATGTATTCCTTGGACATACACATTGTCAATGAAACACTGAAATTTCATCAGAAGTAAATACAAAAGGCACCGTGACGCCTTAAGTGCAAGAAGAATGAGGCCTCTTAGGGTCTGGGCTTTGATCCTTTCCTGTGAGACCAGTATTAGTTTCCGATACACCTCTGGAGGGCAAATGTATTCCTTGGACCGTCACATTGATGATAAAACATAGAAATTGCATCGGAATTAAATACAAAAGGCACTATGCAACCTTAAGTACAAGAATAGAGATTCTTCTTAGAGTCTGTGCATTGATCCTTTCCTGTGAGACCAGTAATAGTTACCGATACACCACTGCAGGTTCAATGTATTCCTTGGACATACACATTTTCGATGAAACACTAAAATTACATCGGAATTAAATACAAAAGGCACAATGCCGCCTTAAGTGCAAGAGGAATGAGGCTTCTTAGAGTCTGGGCTTTGATCCCTTCCTGTAAGACCAGTATTATTTTCCGATACACCACTGCAGGTTCAATGTATTCCTTGGACCTTCACATTAACGATGAAACACAGAAATCGTATCGGAATTAAATACAAGTGGCACAATGCCGCCTTAAGTACAAGAATAGAGACACTTCTTACAGTCGATGCTATGAGCATTCCCTGTGAGACCAGTATTAGTTTCCGATACACCACTGCAGGTTCAATGTATTCCTTTGACCTTCACATTGACGATGACACACAGACATCGCATCGGAATTAAATACAAAAGCCACAATGCCGCCTTAGGTACAAGAGTGTACACTCTTCATACAGTCGCTGCTTTGAGAATTCCCTGTTAGACCAGTAATAGTTTCCGATACAACACTGCAGGTTCAATGTATTCCTTGGACATACACATGGACGATGAAACACAGAAATCGCATCGGAATGAAATACAAAAGGCACAATGCCGCCATAGGTACAAGAATAGAGACACTTCTCACAGTCGGTGCTTTGAGCATTCCCTGTGAGACCAGTATTAGTTTCCGATACACCACTGCAGGTTCGAAGTATTTCTTGGACCTTCACGTTGACGATGAAACGAAGAAATCGCATCGGAATTAAATACAAAACGCACAATGCCGCCTTATGTACAAGAATCGAGACTCTTCTTACAGTCGGTGTTTTGAGCACTCCCTGTGAGACCAGTATTTGTTTCCGATACACCACTGCAGGTTCAATGTATTCCTTGGACCTTCACATTGACGATGAAACACAGAAATCCCATCGGAATTAAATGCAAAAGGCACAATGCCGCCTTAGGTACAAGAATAGAGATTGTTCTTACAGTCGGTGCGTAAAGCATTCCCTGTGAGACCAGTAATAGTTTCCGATACACCACTGCTGGTTCTTTGTATTCCTTGGACCATCACATTGACGATGAAACACAGAAATCGCATTGGAATTAAATACAATACGCAAAATGCCGCCTTAAGTACAAGAATAGAGACTCTTCTTACATTCCGTGCTTTGAGCATTCCCTGTGAGACCAGTATTAGTTTCCGATACAGCACTGCATGTTCAATGTACTGCTTGGACGTAAACATTGACGATGAAACACTGATATTACATCGGAATTAAATACAAAAGGCCCAATGCCGCCTTAAGTACAAGATTTGAGACTCTTCTTACAGTCGGTGCTTTGAGCATTCCCTGTGAGACCAGTATTAGTTTCCGATACAAAACTGCAAGTTCAATGTATTCCTTGGTCCTTCATATTGACGTTGAAACACAGATCTCGCATAGGAATTAAATACAAAAGGCACAATGCCGCCATAAGTACAAGAATAGAGACTCTCCTTACAGTCGCTGCTTTAAACATTCCCTGTGAGATCAGTATTAGTTTCCGATACACCACTGCAGGTTCAATGTATAATGGGACATTCACATTGAAGATGAAACACAGAAATCGCATCGGAATTAAATACAAATGGCACAATGCCGCCTTAAGTACAAGAATAGAGACTTTCCTTACAGTCGGTGCTTTGACCCATTCCTGTGAGACCAGTATTATTTTCCGATACAACACTGCAGGTTCAATGTATTCCTTGGACATTCACATTGACGAAGAAACACTGAAATTACATCGGAATTACATACAAAAGGCACAATGCAGCCTTAAGTGCAAGAACAGTGAGACCTCATAGAATCTGTGCTATGATCCTTTCCTATGAGACCAGTATTAGTTTCCGATACACCACTGCAGGTTCAATGTATTCCTTTTACATACTCATTGATGATGAAACACTGAAATTACGTTGGAATTAATTACAAAATGCACAATGCCGCCATACGTGCAAGAAGCGTGTGACTTCTTAGAGTATGTGCTTTGATCCTTTGCTGTAAGTCAAGTATTAGTTGCCAATACACCACTGCAGGGTCAATGTATTCCTTGGACCTTCACATTGACGATGAAACACAGAAATCGCATCGGAATTAAATACAAAATGTACAATGCCGCCTTAAGCACAAGAATAGAGACTCTTCTTACAGTCGGTGCTGTGAGCATTCCCTGTGAGACCAGCATTTGTTTCCGATACACCACTGCAGGATCAATGTATTCCTTGGACATACACATTAACGATGAAACACTGAAATTACATCGGAATAAAATACAAAAAGCACAATGCCGCCTTAAGTGCAAGAGGAGTTAGACTTCTTAGAGTCTGTGCTTTGATCCTTTCCTATGAGACCAGTATTAGTTTCCAATACACCACTGCAGGTTCAATGTAATCCTTTTACATACACATTGACGATGAAACACTGATATTACGTCGGAACTAAATACAAAAGGCACAATGCCGCCTTAAGTGCAATTAGAGTGAGACTTCTTAGATTCTGTGCTTTGATCCTTTCCTGTGAGACCAATATTAGTTTCCGATACACCACTGCAGGTTCAATGTATTCCTTGGACCTTCACATTGACGATGAAACACAGAAATCACATCGGAATTAAATACAAAAGGCACAATTCAGCCTTAAGTGCAAGAAGAGTGAGACTTCTTAAAGTCTGTGCTTTGATCCTTTCCTATGAGACCAGTATTAGTTTCCGATACACCACTGCATGTTCAATGTATTCCTTTTACATACACATTGATGATGAAACACTGCAATTACATCGGAATTAAATACAAAAGGCACAATGCCGCCTTAAGTGCAATTAGAGTGAGACTTCTTAGAGTCTGTGCTTTGATCCTTTCCTGTGAGACCAGTATTAGTTTCCGATACACCACTGCAGACTCAAGGTATTCCTTGGACCTTCACATGGACGATGAAACATTGAAATTACGTTGGAATTAAATACAAAAGGCACAATGCCGCCTTAGGTACAAGAATAGAAACTCTTCTTACAGTCGGTTGTTTGATCCTTTCCTATGAGACCAGTATTAGTTTCTGATACACCGCTCCAGGTTCAATGTATTCCTTGGACATTCACATTGACGATAAAACACTGAAATTACATCGGAATTACATACAAAAGGCACAATGCCGCCTTAAGTGCAAGAAGAGTGAGCCTTCTTAGGGTCTGTGCTTTGATCTTTTCCTATGAGACCACTATTAGTTTCCGATACACCTTTGCAGGTTCAATGTATTCCTTTTACTTACACATGGACGATGAAACACAGAAATCGCATCGGAATTAAATACAAAATGTCCAATGCCGCCTTAAGCACAAGAATAGAGACTCTTCCTACAGTCAGTGCTTTGAGCATTCAGTGTGAGACCAGTATAAGTTTCCGATACACCACTGCAGGTTCAATGTATTCCTTGGACCTTCACAATGACGATGAAACACAGAAACCGCATCGGAATTAAATTCAAAAGGCACAATGCCGCCTTAAGTACAAGAATAGAGACTCTTCTTACAGTCGGTGATTTGAGCATTCCCTGTGAGAGCGGTATTCGTTTCCGATACACCACTGCAGGTTCACTGTATTCCTTTGACCTTCACATTGACGATGAAACACAGATATCGCATCGGAATTAAATACAAAAGGCACAATGCCGCCTTATGTACAAGAATCGAGACTCTTCTTACAGTCGGTGCGTTGATCCTTTCCTGTGAGACCAGTATTAGTTTCCGATACACAACTTTAGGTACAATGAATATCTTGGACATTCACATTGACGATGAAACACTGAAATTACATCGGAATTAATTACAAGAGGCACATGCCGCCATAAATGCAAGAAGAGTGAGACTTCTTAGAGTCTGTGCTTTGATTCGTTCCTGTGAGACCTGTATTAGTTTCCGATACACCACTGCAAGTTCAATGTACTCCCTTTACATACGCATTGACTGTGAAACACAGATATTACATCGGAGTTAGTTACAATAGGCACAATGCCGCCTTAAGTTCAAGAAGAGTGAGACTTCTTAGGGTCTGTGCTTTGATCCTTTCCTATGAGACCAGTATTTGTTTCCGATACTCCACTGCAGGTTCAATGTATTCCTTTTACATACACATTGACGATGAAACACTGAAATTACATCGGAATTAAATACAAGAGGCACAATGCCCCCTTAATTGCAAGATGAGTGAGAATTCTTAGATTCTGTGCTTTGATCCTTTCCTGTGAGACCTGTATTAGTTTCCGGTACACCACATCAGGTTCAATGTATCCTTGGTCCATCACATTGACGATGAAACACAGAAATCGCATCGGAATTAAAACAAAACGCACAATTCCGCCTTAAGTACAAGAATGGAGACTCTTCTTGAAGTCGGTGCTTTGAGCATTCCCTGTGAGACCAGTATTAGGTTCTGATACACCACTGCAGGTTCAATGTATTCCTTGGACATACACATTGGCGATGAAACACAGAAATCGCATTAGAATTAAATACAAAAGGCACAATGCCGCCTTAAGTACAAGAATAGAGACTCTTCTTACAGTCGGTGCTTTGATCCATTTCTGTGAGACCAGTATTAGTTTCCGATACACCACTGCAGGTTCAATGTATTCCTTGGACACTCACATTGACAATGAAACACTGAAATCGCATCGGAATTAAATACAAAAGGCACAATCCCGCATTAAGTATAAGAATAGAGACTCTTCTTACAGTCGGTTCTTTGATCCTATCCTGTGAGTTCAGTATTAGTTTCTGATACACGACTACAGGTTCAATGTATTCCTTGGACATGCTCATTGACGATGAAACACTGAAATTACATCGGAATTAAATACAAAAGGCACAATGCCGCCTTAAGTGCAAGAAGAGTGAGACTTCTTAGAGTCTGTGCTTTGATCCTTTCCTGTGAGACCAGTATTAGTTTCCGATACACCACTGCCGGTTCAATGTATACCTTGGACCTTCACATTGACGATGAAACACAGAAATGGCATCAGAATAAAATACAAAACTCTAAATGCCGCCTTAAGTACAAGAATAGCGACTCTTCTTAGTGTCGGTCCTTTGAGCTTTCCCTGTGAGACCAGTATTAGTTTCCGATACACCACTGCAGGTTCAATGTATTCCTTGCAAATACACATTGACAATGAAACACTGAAATACTTCGGAATTACATACAAAAGGCACAATGCCGCCTTAAGTGCAAGAAGAGTGAGACTTATTAGAGTCTGCGCTTTGATCCTTTCCTATGAGACCAGTATTAGTTTCCGATACACCACTGCAGGTTCAAAGTATTCCTTTTACATACACATTGACAATGAAACACTGAAATTACATCGGAATTTAATACAAAAGGCACAATGCAGCCTTAAGTGCAAGAAGAGTGAGACTTCTTTGAGTCTGTGATTTGATCCTGTCCTATGAGACCAGTATTAGTTTCCGATACACCACTGCAGGTTCAATGTATTCCTTTTACATACACATTGATGATGAAACACTGAAATTACATCGGAATTTCATACAAAATGCACAATACCGTCTTAAGTGCAAGAAGAGTGAGACTTCTTAGAGTCTGTGCTTAGATCCTTTCCTGTGAGACCAGTGTTAGTTTCCGATACACCACTGCAGGTTCAATGTATACCTTGGACCCTCACATTGACGATGAGACACAGAAATCGCATCGGAATAAAATACAAAACGCAAAATGCCGCCTTCAGTACAAGAATAGAGACTCTTCTTAGTGTCGGTGCTTTGAGAATTCCCTGTGAGACCAGTATTAGTTTCCGATACACCACTGCAGGTTCAATGTATTCCTTGCAAATACACATTGACGATGAAACACTGAAATTACATCGGAAATAAATACAAAAGGCAGAATGCCGCCTTAAGTGCAAGAAGAGTGAGACTTCTTAGAGTCTGTGTTTTGATCCTTTCCTGTGAGACCAGTATAAGTTTCCGATACACCTCTGCAGGTTCAATGTCTTCCTTGGACCTTCACTTTGACGATGAAACACAGATATCGCATCGGAATTAAATACAAAAGGCACAATGCCGCCTTAAGTACAAGAATAGAGACTCTACTTACAGTCGGTGCATTAAGCATTCCCTGTGAGACCAGTATTCGTTTCCGATACACCACTGCAGGTTCAATGTATTCCTTGGACCTTCACATTGACGATGAAACACAGACATCGCGTCGGAATTAAATAGAAAATGCACAATGCCGCCTTAAGTACAAGAATAGAGACACTTCTTACAGTCGGTGCTTCGATCCATTCCTGTGAGACCAGTATTAGTTTCCGATACACCACTGCAGGTTCAATGTATTCCTTGCAAATACACATTGACGATGAAACACTGAAATTACATCGGAATTAAATACAAAAGGCACAATGCCGCTTTAAGTGCAAGAAGAGTGAGACTTCTTTGAGTCTGTGTTTTGATCCTTTCCTGTGAGACCAGTATAAGTTTCCGATACACCACTGCAGTTTCAATGTCTTCCTTGGACCTTCACTTTGACGATGAAACACAGATATCGCATCGGAATTAAATACAAAAGGCACAATGCCGCCTTAAGTACAAGAATAGAGACTCTACTTACAGTCGGTGCATTAAGCATTCCCTGTGAGACCAGTATTCGTTTCCGATAAACCACTGCAGGTTCAATGTATTCCTTGGGCTCTCACATTGACGATGAATCACTGAAATTACATCGGAATTACATACAAAAGGCACAATGTCGCCATAAGTGCAAGAAGAGTGAGACTTCTTAGAGTCTGTGCTTTGATCCTTTCCTATGAGACCAGTATTAGTTTCCGATACACCACTGCAGGTTCAAAGTATTCCTTTTACATACACATTGACGATCAAACACTGAAATTACATCGGAATTAAATACTAAAGACACAATGCCGCCTTAGGTGCAAGAAGAGTGAGACTTCTTAGAGTCTGTGCTTTGATCTTTTCCTATGAGACCAGTATTACTTTCCGATACAACACTGCAGGTTCAATGTACTCCTTTTTCTTACACATTGTCGATGAAACACTGAAATTACATCGGAATTAAATACCAAAGGCACAATGCCGCCTTAAGTACAAGAATAGAGACTCTTCTTACACTCGGTGCTTTGAGCAATCCCTGTGAGACCAGTATTAGTTTCCGATACACCACTGCAGTTTCAATGTATTCCTTGGACATACACATTGACGATGAAACACTGAAATTACTTCGGAATTGAATACAAAAGGCACAATGCCGCCTTAAGTGGAACAAGAGTGAGACTTCTTTGAGTCTATGCTTTGTTCCTTTCCTGTAGACCAGTATTAGTTTCCGATACATCACTGCAAGTTCAATATATTCCTTGGACCTTCACATTGACAATGAAACACAGAAATCGCATCTTAATTAAATACAAAAGGCGCAATGCCACCTTAAGTACAAGAATAGAGACTCTTCTTACAGTCGGTGTTTTGAGCATTCCCTGTGAGACCAGTATTAGTTTCCGATACACCACTGCAGGTTCAATGTATACCTCGAAACTTCACATTGACGATGAAACACAGAAATCGCATCGGAATAAAATACAAAACGCAAAATGCCGCCTTAAGTGCAAGAATAGAGACTCTTCTCAGAGTCGGTGCTTTGAGCATTCCCTGTGAGACCAGTATTAGCTTCCGATACACTACTGCAGGTTCAATGTATTCATTGCAAATACACATTGACGATGATACACTGAAATTACATCCGAATTAAATACAAAAGGCAGAATGCCGCCTTAAGTGCAAGAAGAGTAAGACTTCTTAGAGTCTGTGCTTTGATCCTTTCCTGTGAGACCAGTATTAGTTTCCGATACACCACTGCAGGTTCAATGTATTCCTTGGACATTCACATTGACAATGAAACACTGAAATTACATCGGAATTACATACAAAAGGCACAATGCCGCCTTAAGTGCAAGAAGAGTGAGACTTCTTAGAGTCTGCGCTCTGATCCTTTCCAATGAGACCAATATTAGTTTCTGATACATCACTGCAGGTTCAATGGATTTCCTTTTACATACACATTGAGGATGAAACACTGAAATTACATCGGAAGGAGATACAAAAGGCAAAATGCCGCCTTAAGTGCAAGAAGAATGAGACTTCTTAGAGTCAGTGCATTGTTCCTTTCCTGTGAGACCAGTATTAGTTTCCGATACACCACTGCAGGTTCAATGTATTCCTTTTACTTACACATTGACGATGAAACACTGAAATTACATCGGAAATAAATACAAAAGGCGCAATGCCGCCTTAAGTTCAAGAAGAGTGAGAATTCTTAGAGTCTGTGATTTGATCCTTTCCTATGAGACCAGTATTAGTTTCCGATACACCACTGCAGGTTCAATGTATTCCTTTTACATACACATTGATGATGAAACACTGAAATTACATCGGAATTAAATACAAAAGGCACAATGCCGCCTTAAGTGCAAGAAGAGGAGACTTCTAAGAGTCTGTGCTTTGATCCTTTCCTGTGAGACCAGTATTAGTTTCCGATACACCACTGCAGGTTCAATGTATACCTTGGACTTCACATTGACGATGAAACACAGAAATCGCATCGGAATAAAATACAAAACGCAAAAGGCCGCCTTAAGTACAAGAATAGAGACTCTTCTCAGTGTCGGTGCTTTGAGCATTCCCTGTGAGACCAGTATTAGTTTCCGATACACCACTGCAGGTTCAATGTATTCCTTGGAAATACACATTGACGATGAAACACTGAAATTACATAGGAATTAAATACAAAAGGCAGAATGCCGCCTTAAGTGCAAGAAGAGTGAGACTTCTTAGAGTCTGTGCTTTGATCCATTCCTGTGAGACCAGTATTAGTTTCCGATACACCACTGCAGGTTCAATGTATTCCTTGGACCTTCACCTTGACGATGAAACACAGAAATCGCATCGGAATTAAATACAAAAGGCACAATGCCGCCATAAGTACAAGAATAGAGACTCTTCTTACAGTCGGTGCTTTCAGCACTCCCTGTGAGGCCAGTATTCGTTTCCGATACACCACTGCAGGTTCAATGTATTTCCTTGGACCTTCACATTGGCGATGAAACACAGATATCGCGTCGGAATTAAATAGAAAAGGCACAATGCCGCCTTAAGTACGAGAATAGAAACTCTTCTTACAGTCGGTGCTTTGATCCATTTCTGTGAGACAAATATTAATTTCCGATACATCACTGCAGGTTCAATGTATTCCTTGGACATTCACATTGACGATGAAACACTGAAATTACATTGGAATTACATACAAAAGGCACAATGCCACCTTAAGTGCAAGAAGAGTGAGACTTCTTAGAGTCTGTGCTTTGATCCTTTCCTGTAGGACCAGTATTTATTTCCGATACACCACTGCAGGTTCAGTGTATTCCTTGGACCTTCACATTGACGATGAAACACAGAAATCGCATCGGAATTAAATACAACAGGCACAATGCCGCCTTAAGTACGAGAATAGCGAATCTTCTTACAGTCTGTGCTTTAATCCATTTCTGTGAGACCAATATTATTTTCCGATACACCACTGCAGGTTCAATGTAATCCTTTTACATACACATTGACGATGAAACACTAACATTACATCCGAATTAAATACAAAAGGCACAATGCCGCCTTAAGTACGAGAATAGAGACTCTTCTTACAGTCGGTGCTTTGATCCATTCCTGTGAGACCAGTATTAGTTTCCGATACACCACTGCACGATCAATGTATTCCTTGGACATTCACATTGACAATGAAACACTGAAATTCCATCGGAATTACATACAAAAGGCACAATGCCGCCTTAAGTGCAAGAAGAGTGAGACTTCTTAGAGTCTGCGCTCTGATCCTTTCCTATGAGACCAATATTAGTTTCCGATACATCACTGCAGGTTCAATGGATTTCTGTTTACATACACATTGAGGATGAAACACTGAAATTACATCGGAATTAAATAGAAAAGGCACAATGCCGCCTTAAGTACAAGAACAGACACTCTTCTTACAGTCGGTGCTTTGAGCATTCCCTGTGAGACCAGTATTAGTTTCCGAAACACCACTGCAGTTTCAATGTATTCCTTGGACATACACATTGACGATGAAACACTGAAATTACATCGGAATTAAATACAATAGGCACAATACCGCCTTAAGTACGAGAATAGAAACTCTTCTTACAGTCGGTGCTTTGATCCATTTCTGTGAGACCAATATTAGTTTCCGATACACCACTGCAAGTTCAATGTATTCCTTGGACTTTCACATTGACGATGAAACACTGAAATTACATCGGAATTACATACAAAAGGCACAATGCCGCCTTAAGTGCAAGAATTGTGAGATTTCTTAGAGTCTGTGCTTTGATCCTTTCCTGTGGGACCAGTATTAGTTTCCGATACACCACTGCAGGTTCAATGTATTTCTTGGACCTTCACATTGACGATGAAACACAGAAATCGCATAGGAATTAAATAGAAAAGGCACAATGCCGCCTTAAGTACAAGAATAGAGACTCTTCTTACAGTCGGTGCTTTGAGCATTCCCTGTGAGACCAGTATTAGTTTCCGATACACCACTGCCCTTTCAATGTATACCTTCGAACTTCACATTGACGATGAAACACAGAAATCGCATCGGAATTAAATACAAAAGGCACAATGCCGCCTTAAGTACGAGAATAGAGACTCTACTTACAGTCGGTTCTTTTATCCGTTTCTGTGAGACCAATATTATTTTCCGATACACCTCTGCAGGTTCAATGTATTCCTTTTACTTACACATTGACGATGAAACACTGAAATTACATCGGAATTAAATACAAAAGGCACAAAGCCGCCTTAAGTGCAAGAAGAGTGAGACTTCTTAGGGTTTGTGCTTTGATCTTTTCCTATGAGACCAGTATTAGATTCCGATACACCACTGCAGGTTCAATGTATACCTCGGACCTTCACATTGTCGATCAAACACAGAAATCGCATCGGAATTAAATACAAAACGCAAAATGCCGCCTTAAGTACAAGAATAGGGACTCTTCTCAGAGTCGGTGTATTGAGCATTCCCTGTGAGACCAGTATTAGTTTCCGATACACCATTGCAGGTACAATGTATTCATTGCAAATACACATTGACGATGGAACACTGAAATTACATAGGAATTAAATACAAAAAGCAGAATGCCGCCTTAAGTGCAAGAAGAGTGAGACTTCTTAGAGTCTGTGCATTGATCCCTTCCTGTGAGACCTGTATTAGTTTCCGATACACCACTGCAGGTTCAGTGTATTCCTTGGATCTTCACATTGACGATGAAACACTGAAATCGCATCGGAATTAAATACAAAAGGCACAATGCCGCCTTAAGTACAAGAATAGTGACTCATTTTGCCGTCGGTGATTTGAGCACTCCCTGTGGGACCAGTATTAGTTTCCGATACACCACTGCACTTTCAATGTATTGTTGTGTCGGTATCTGGGCCGACACCGTGAAGTTGAGATGGCTGAAAAGGCAAGCTAGACTAACGCAGACGGGCGTGAAGTACTGGAACAGGATACGTAATTAATGTTAGGAAGAAATGTACTTAGCAGGTTTAATACTTAACTTTACTCAATCATCGTGGTACATCGATCTTGACGATACACAGGAGACTTTAAGTACAATCACTGTATGGCTAATGGCGCCTTGCTAGTTCGTAGCCATTAACTTAGCTGATGGCTATTCTGTCTCTCGGCTAATGAGAGAGAAAGGCTTCGTACATCTGGTCGGTAGCTAGGTTCTCGTACAACTGGGGCGAGTGCTCTCTCGTATCACGAGACCTGCCTTGGTGGTGGCGCTAGGTCTGCGATTACACAGTGGCGACACGCGGGTCCGACATGTACTAAATGGACCGCGGCCGATTTAAGCTACCACCTAGCAAGTGTGGTGTCTGGCGGTGACACCACATTCCTCCCCCGCAAATCGGCGAACGGTCGTGTGATAAGGCTTCCGCTCGCCGTGGGGAGGACCCCATGTTGACGTGTGCGATGAGGTGGGGAGCCTAACAACAGGCGAGGCTGTGCCACCCGCACCCGGCCATTCGCTCCGAGGGGAGCTAGGAAACGCCTGAAAAACTAGTCCAGGGTGCACGTCAACATGCGGTGTATGCGCCCGTAAAGAGACAGGAGGGACCGAAGGATCAACCTCCATTGCGTCGGGGTAGCCGACGCGCGATGACGTCATGTGGTCCGGAGCGGGCGGGAGTTCCATGGCGGAGGACAGCTGGTCACGGGAAGCGATCGGCGGCGCGTGACCCTGGGAGGCGCTTGGCGGCTGCAACGAAGTGTCGAATGCGGGCGGCGCCGGCGGGAGAACAAGCGGCGGCGGCGGCGGCTGCTGCTGCTGCGGCGGCGGCGGCGCGTCGCCATGGGGCAAAATGGAAGGCATCGTCGGTAACACCTGGGGATGAGGCGAGCCAGTAGATGGGTCCCCAGGGCGCTGACCGGACGGCACCGTCGCTGAAAGCAGACGGGGAGCGGCAGAACCCAAGCGACGACAGAGGCGCAGCTGATTGAGATGCCGACGCACCGCACCAGAGGCCCCCAAAACCAAATACATCGCGCGGCCGAGGCAGCGGAGGATGCGCCCTGCGAGCCAACGCCGTGAACCTCGATAGTTGCGATAAAATACAACGTCGCCTGGAGCAAAAGCAGGAGTCTGCCGCTGCACAGGAACCTGATGCGGCGGATGCAGCAAAGACATCAAGGTGCGATGAGGACGACCGTGGAGCAACTCAGCCGGCGAGCGACCATCTCGGGGCTGAGAGCGATACGAAGACAAAAAGAGCAACAATGCGTCCTCCCGAGAATGCGACTCTTTCAATTTCAACATCTGTGACTTGAAAGTCCGGACCAAACGTTCAGCAGCACCGTTGGACTGAGGCGAAAACGGCGCGGATGTCAGATGTTGAATACCATTGGCCTGGCAGAATGACTGAAATTCTGCGGACATGAATTGTGGGCCATTGTCGGAAACAATAGTCTGCGGAAGACCTTCAATGCAAAAGATAGCAGACAACGCTTGGATGGTGGCGGAGGACGTCGTGGAAGACATCCGGACAACAAAAGGAAAACTACTGAAGGCGTCGACCAGAACCAACCATCGAGCATTCCAGAATGGACCAGCAAAATCAATGTGCAAGCGTTGCCAAGGGGAAGTGGCGTGTGGCCACGCAAAGACTTTCCGCGGCGGTGCGGACTGTTGTTCGGCACACGCCGAGCACGAAGAACACATATTCGTAATCGCAGCATCGATTCCGAACCAAGTACAGTGCTGACGAGCAAGTTGTTTCGTTCGCACTATACCCCAATGTCCTTGGTGAAGAAGCCGTAAAACAGAGGACTGTAACGAACGTGGGACCACGATTCTGGACTGATCATTATCAGAACGCAACAACAAAACACCACGTCGAACAAAAAGTCTCTCCTTGTGAGCAAAAAATCGGCGAACCAACGGATCCTCGATCCGAGACTTTGACAAAGGCCATTGCGTAGCAACAAAACGTAAAACAGTAGCAAGGACAGGGTCAGCAGCTGTGGCTGTAGCGACACGACGAAAATCAATCGGAAACGATTCGACCACTTCATCGGTTTCCGAATCAATGAACATGCAAGCAAGTTCGGAAGAATCGAATGCTTTATCCTCAGCAACAGGCAAACGGGACAACGCATCGGCGTTTCCGTGCTTAGCAGTGGACCGATACAAGATATCGTAGCGGTACTGCGAGAGGAAAATAGACCAGCGAATGAATTTCTGCGCTGTACGTGGAGGTACAGGCTTGGTCGGATGAAAAAGCGATGTCAAAGGTTTGTGGTCTGTGATGATGGTAAAGTGACGACCATACAAGAAATCATGGAACTTAGTAACACCAAACACGAGAGCCAAAGCTTCTTTCTCTATCTGTGAATAATTTCTTTGCGCAGACGAGAGCAATTTGGACGCAAAGGCAATAGGGCGATCATGGGAGCCAACTTTGTGCGCAAGCACAGCACCGATCCCGAAATCCGATGCATCTACCATCAACAAAAGGGGTTTCTGGGGATCGAATGGCGTAAGGCAAGTATTAGAAAGCAACGCCGATTTCAACTGGCGAAAGGCGCGTTCGCATTCCGTCGTCCAGAGAAACGGAACACCTGTACGGCGTAAGCGATGAAGCGGAGCTGAAATGAAAGAGGCATTGCGCACATTCACTCACACCTTGTGGTTCTACATTGTTCAATGTTCTTGCGACCTCCTGACGCAATGCGTGGGGAACATTGCGCGCTCTGAAAAATTTCGGTTGCGCGTTTCCTTCCAGTTCCAAATGTGCTTCATAGTTTTTAGCGCAACCTAAGCCCGATGCAAAAATGTCTGCAAATTCTTCACATACACTAGAAACACTGTCTGAAGGCACAGTTTGATTCACTGATAGCACCTGATTTACAATAGACATGTTAAACAACTGAAACAAATCTAGACCAAACAAGTTCACTGCAGAAGAAGAACGAAGAACGTAAAATGACACAAGTTTTGTTTGTCCCTTGTATGTTGCAAGAAGGCTGCACTGTCCTAACACAGGAATTGTCTGTCCGGAATATGTAGTTAGCTTAACATTTGCAGAACGCAACGAAGGTTTGCCCAGTTGTTTGTACGTGTCATGATTGAGCAATGAAACTGCAGCTCCGGTATCGAGCTGGAATGGTATCACTTTGCCTTCAAAGTCTAAGTCCACAAAAAGTTTATTGTTCTGCAGACGACAAGAGCGACTGTTTTGTGCAATTGGAACAGACACTGGTACAGAATCACTTGCTAATTGACGTGATTTCCGGCGACGTCGACGCACAGTTTTTGTGGGACGATCACAGTCACTGTTAGAGAAAGTGTCACTGGAGGAAGCGGAATTAACGACATGAATGTCCATAGGCGAAGGTCCACGAGCCTGAGTGTCCCTGGTTCGATTCCGGCGCGAAGCAAAGGGCCTGGAATGATTGTGATTGTCTGATCTGAGCTTTTTCTGGCAAACACTTTGAACATGTCCTTTCTTATGGCAGAAAAAGCAAATAGCTTGGCGTGACGGGCAATGTTCACGCGAATGTCTAGTAGCACACCGCGGGCACGATTTCACTACATTTGTGGGCTGGCGCGGCACACGTGGCTTAGTGCGCGGCGGCAGCTGTGCGGACGTGCGCGAGGCCCGGTTACCGGGCCGCGCAGCGCGTCCAGCGGGCCGGTTAATGTTACACACGGCTGGCGAAGTTTCAAAAGATTCCTGAGCACAGTCAAGTGTGTCCTGTCTATCCAATATGTCTATCACTTGTTGAAGGGAGGGATTAACTAGTTTCAAAATTTGCTCCCGTATGCGAACATCAGAAACGTTCTGTGCAATTGCATCACGCACCATTGTATCTGAATAAGAAAGACCACAGTCACATTCAAAGGCACAGTCCCTAGTAAGTCCTTGCAATGTTGCTACCCACTCCCTATTAGTTTGACCGGCCGTACATTTTGTACGAAAGAACGTATACCGTTTTGCAACCACATTAACTGTTTCTTTGAAATAGGCATCTAATGCAGACAAAATTTCCTCGTAGGACAGAGTTGCTACGTCGCGTTGGGGAAACAATTTCACTATCACACGGTATGTGGACACACCGACACAAGAAAGCAAAAACGGCTGCCGCTCATTACCTTGAATTCTGTAGGCAGAGAGGTGGAACGCAAACTGGCGGGACCACTCCCGCCAAGTCTCGAGGGTGTGGACAAAACTTCGAAATGGTGGTGCAACGGCAGGTTGTGGCTGCGGTACCGGTGAAGCGGCGGCGGCCGCATCGGTTTGAATGGTACGTTGACCCTGGACGAGCTGTCCAAGGGCATCCAATAACGCCTGCGTCCGCTGATTCTGCAAGCGATAAAATTCGGACAGTACATCTGGAGAATGTGGCGAAGCCATGACACAATTAAATGTAAGCAATCAGAAAGAACTCTTTTCCCTCGTCGCCAATGTTGTGTCGGTATCTGGGCCGACACCGTGAAGTTGAGATGGCTGAAAAGGCAAGCTAGACTAACGCAGACGGGCGTGAAGTACTGGAACCGGATACGTAATTAATGTTAGGAAGAAAAGTACGGAGCAGGTTTAATACTTAACTTTACTCAATCATTGTGGTACATCGATCTTGACGATACACAGGAGACTTTAAGTACAATCACTGTATGGCTAATGGCGCCTTGCTAGTTCGTAGCCATTAACTTAGCTGATGGCTATTCTGTCTCTCGGCTAATGAGAGAGAAAGGCTTCGTACATCTGGTCGGTAGCTAGGTTCTCGTACAACTGGGGCGAGTGCTCTCTCGTATCACGAGACCTGCCTTGGTGGTGGCGCTAGGTCTGCGATTACACAGTGGCGACACGCGGGTCCGACATGTACTAAATAGACCGCGGCCGATTTAAGCTACCACCTAGCAAGTGTGGTGTCTGGCGGTGACACCACATGTATACCTTGGACCTTCACATTGACGATGATCCACAGATATCGCATCGGATTTAAATACAAAAGGCACAATGCCGATTTAAGTACGAGAATAGAAACTCTTCTTACAGTCGGTGCTTTGATCCATTTCTGTGAGACCAATATTAGTTTCCGTTACACCACTGCAAGTTCAATGTATTCCTTGGACTTTCACATTGACGATGAAACACTGAAATTACATCGGAATTACATACAAAAGCCACAATGCCGCCTTAAGTGCAAGAAGTGTGAGACTTCTTAGAGTCTGTGCTTTGATCCTTTCCTGTGGGACCAGTATTAGTTTCCGAAACACCACTGCAGGTTCAATGTATTCCTTGGACCTTCACATTGACGATGAAACACAGAATTCCCATCGGAATTAAATACAAAAGGCACAATGCCGCCTTAAGTACAAGAATAGAGACTCTTCTTACAGTCGGTGCTTTGAGCATTCCCTGTGAGACCAGTATTAGTTTCCGATACACCACTGCCCTTTCAGTGTATACCTTGGAACTTCACATTGACGATGAAACACAGAAATCGCATCGGAATTAAATACAAAAGGCACAATGCCGGCTTAAGTGCGAGAATAGAGACTCTACTTACAGTCGGTGCTTTTATCCATTTCTGTGAGACCAATATTATTTTCCGATACACCACTGCAGGTTCAATGTATTCCTTGGACATTCACATTGACGATGAAACACTGAAATTACATCGGAATTAAATACAAAAGGCACAATGCCACCTTAAATGCAATAAGAGTGAGACTTCTTAGAGTCTGTGTTTGATCCTTTCCTGACTGACCAGTATTAGTTTCCGATACACCACTGCAGGTTCAATGTATTCCTTGGACTTTCGCATTGACGATGAAATACAGAAATCGCATCGGAATTAAATACAAAAGGCACAATGCCGCCTTTAGTACAAGAAAAAAGACTCTTCTTACTGTCGGTGTTTTGATCCCTTTCTGTGAGACCAGTATTAGTTTCCGATACACCACTGCAGGTTCAATGTATTCCTTTGACATTCACACTGACGACGAAACACTGAAATTACATCATAATTACATAGAAAAGGCACAATGCCGCCTTAAATGCAAGAAGAGTGAGACTTCTTAGAGTCTGTGCTTTGATCCTTTCCTATGAGCACAGTTTTAGTTTCCGATACACCACTGCAGGTTCAATATATTCCTTTTACTTACACATTGACGATGAAACACTGAAATTACATCGGAATTAAATACAAAAGGCACAATGCCGCCTTAAGTGCAAGAAGAGTGAGACTTCTTAGGGTCTGTGCTTTGATCTTTTCCTATGAGACCAGTATTAGATTCCGATACACCACTGCAGGTTCAATGTATACCGCGGACCTTCACATTGGCGATGAAACACAGAAATCGCATCGGAATTAAATACAAAACGCAAAATGCCGCCTTAAGTACAAGAATAGGGACTCTTCTCAGAGTCGGTGTATTGAGCATTCCCTGTGAGACCAGTATTAGTTTCCGATACACCACTGCAGGTACAAAGTATTCATTGCAAATACACATTGACGATGAAACACTGAAATTACATAGGAATTAAATACAAAAAGCAGAATGCCGCCTTAAGTGCAAGAAGAGTGAGACTTCTTAGAGTCTGTGCATTGATCCCTTCCTGTGAGACCAGTATTAGTTTCCGATACACCACTGCAGGTTCAATGTATTCCTTGAACCTTCACATTGACGATGAAACACAGAAATCGCATCGGAATTAAATACAAAAGGCACATTGCCACCTTAAGTACAAGAATAGAGACTCTTCTTACAGTCGGTGCTTTAAGCATTCCCTGTGAGACCAGTATTCGTTTCCGATACACCACTGCAGGTTCAATGTATTCCTTGGACCTTCACATTGACGATGAAACACAGATATCGCGTCGGAATTAAGTAGAAAGGGCACAAGGCCGCCTTAAGGACAAGAATCGAGACTCTTCTTACAGTCGGTGCTTTGAGCATTCCCTGTGGGACCAGTATTAGTTTCCGATACACCACTGCAGGTTCAATGTATTCCGTGGACATTCACATTGACGATGAAACACTGAAATCGCATCGGAATCAAATACAAAAGGCACAATGCCGCCTTAAGTACAAGAATAGAGACTCATTGTGCCGTCAGTGATTTGAGCACTCCCTGTGGGACTAGCATTAGTTTCCGATACACCACTGCACTTTCAATGTATACCTTGGACCTTCACATTGACGATGATCCACAGATATCGCATCGGATTTAAATACAAAAGGCACAATGCCACCTTAAGTA
The DNA here is from genome assembly GCF_023864345.2 of Schistocerca serialis cubense. Taxonomy (NCBI): domain Eukaryota; kingdom Metazoa; phylum Arthropoda; class Insecta; order Orthoptera; family Acrididae; genus Schistocerca; species Schistocerca serialis. The sequence goes on along the minus strand of NC_064643.1, from coordinate 33,885,477 downwards.
CGAGAATAGAAACTCTTCTTATAGTCGGTGCTTTGATCCATTTCTGTGAGACCAATATTAGTTTCCGATACACCACTGCAAGTTCAATGTATTCCTTGGACTTTCACATTGACGATGAAACACTGAAATTACATCGGAATTACATAGAAAACGCACAATCCCGCCTCAAGTGCAAGAAGTGTGAGACTTCTTAGAGTCTGTGCTTTGATCCTTTCCTGTGGGACCAGTATTAGTTTCCGATACACCACTGCAGGTTCAATGTATTCCTTGGACCTTCACATTGACGATGAAACACAGAAATCGCATCGGAATTAAATACAAAAGGCACAATGCCGCCTTAAGTACAAGAATAGAGACTCTTCTTACAGTCGGTGCTTTGAGCATTCCCTGTGAGACCAGTATTAGTTTCCGATACACCACTGCCCTTTCAGTGTATACCTTGGAACTTCCCATTGACGATGAAACACAGAAATCGCATCGGAATTAAATACAAAAGGCACAATGCCGCCTTAAGTACGAGAATAGAGACTCTACTTACAGTCGGTGCTTTTATCCGTTTCTTTGAGTCCAATATTATTTTCCGATACACCACTGCAGGTTCAATGGATTCCTTGGACATTCACATTGACGATGAAACACTGAAATTTCATCGGGGTTAAATACAAAAGGCACAATGCCACCTTAAATGCAATAAGAGTGAGACTTCTTAGAGTCTGTGTTTGATCCTTTCCTGACTGACCAGTATTAGTTTCCGATACACCACTGCAGGTTCAATGTATTCCTTGGACTTTCGCATTGACGATGAAATACAGAAATCGCATCGGAATTAAATACAAAAGGCACAATGCCGCCTTTAGTACAAGAATAAAGACTCTTCTTACTGTCTTTGTTTTGATCCCTTCCTGTGAGACCAGTATTAGTTTCCGATACACCACTGCAGGTTCAATGTATTCCTTTGACATTCACACTGACCATGAAACACTGAAATTACATCATAATTACATAGTAAGGCACAATGCCGCCTTAAATGCAAGAAGAGTGAGACTTCTTAGAGTCTGTGCTTTGATCCTTTCCTATGAGCACAGTATTAGTTTCCGATACACCACTGCAGGTTCAATGTATTTCTTTTACTTACACATTGACGATGAAACACTGAAATTACATCGGAATTAAATACAAAAGGCACAATGCCGCCTTAAGTGCAAGAAGAGTGAGACTTCTTAGGGTCTGTGCTTTGATCTTTTCCTATGAGACCAGTTTTAGTTTCCGATTCACCACTGCAGGTTCAATGTATACCTCGGACCTTCACATTGACGATGAAACACAGAAATCGCTTCGGAATTAAATACAAAACGCAAAATGCCGCCTTAAGTACACGAATAGGGACTTTTCTCAGAGTCGGTGTATTGAGCATTCCCTGTGAGACCAGTATTAGTTTGCGATACACCACTGCAGGTACAATGTATTCTTTGCAAATACACATTGACGATGAAACACTGAAATTACATCGGAATTAAATACAAAAAGCAGAATGCCGCCTTAAGTGCAAGAAGAGTAAGACTTCTTAGAGTCTGTGCATTGATCCTTTCCTGTGAGACCAGTAATAGTTTCCGATACACCACTGCAGGTTCAGTGTATTCCTTGGACCTTCACATTGACGATGAAACACAGAAATCGCATCGGAATTAAATACAAAAGGCACAATGCCGCCTTAAGTACAAGAATAGAGACTCTTCTTACAGTCGGTGCTTTAAGCATTCGCTGTGTGACCAGTATTCGTTTCCGATACACCACTGCAGGTTCAATGTATTCCTTGGACCTTCACATTGACGATGAAACACAGATATCGCGTCGGAATTAAGTAGAAAGGGCACAATGCCGCCTTAAGTACAAGAATCGAGACTCTTCTTACAGTCGGTGCTTTGAGCACTCCCTGTGGGACCAGTATTAGTTTCCGATACACCACTGCCGGTTCAATGAATTCCTTGGACATTCACATTGACGATGAAACACTGAAATCGCATCGGAATTAAATACAAAAGGCACAATGACGCCTTAAGTACAAGAATAGAGACTCATTTTGCCGTCGGTGATTTGAGCACTCCCTGTGGGACCAGTATTAGTTTCCGATACACCACTGCACTTTCAATGTATACCTTTGACCTTCACATTGACGATGATCCACAGATATCGCATCGGATTTAAATACAAAAGGCACAATGCCGCCTTAAGTACGAGAATGGAGACTCTTCTTACAGTCGGTGCTTTGATCCATTCCTGTGAGACCAGTATTAGTTTCCGATACACCACTGCACGTTCAATGTATTCCTTGGACATTCACATTGACAATCAAACACTGAAATTACATCGGAATTACATACAAAAGGCACAATGCCGCCTTAAGTGCAAGAAGAGTGAGACTTCTTAGAGTCTGCGCTCTGATCCTTTTCTATGAGACCAATATTAGTTTCCGATACATCACTGCAGGTTCAATGTATTCCTTTTACATACACATTGAGGATGAAACACTGAAATTACATCGGAATTAGATACAAAAGGCAAAATGCCACCTTAAGTGCAGGAAGAGTGAGACTTCTTAGAGTCTGTGCATTGATCCTTTCCTGTGAGACCAGTATTAGTTTCCGATACACCACTGCAGGTTCAATGTATTCCTTTTACTTACACATTGACGATGAAACACTGAAATTACATCGGAATAAAATACAAACGGCGCAATGCCGCCTTAAGTTCAAGAAGAGTGAGAATTCTTAGAGTCTGTGATTTGATCCTTTCCTATGAGACCAGTATTAGTTTCCGATACACCACTGCAGGTTCAATGTATTCCTTTTACATACACATTGATGATGAAACACTGAAATCACATCGGAATTAAATACAAAAGCCACAATGCCGCCTTAAGTGCAAGAAGAGTGAGACTTCTAAGAGTATGTGGTTTGATCCTTTCCTGTGTGACCAGTATTAGTTTCCGATACACCACTGCAGGTTCAATGTATACGTTGGACTTTCACTTTGACGATGAAACACAGAAATCGCATCGGAATAAAATACAATACGCAAAATGCCGCCTTAAGTACAAGAATAGAGACTCTTCTCAGTGTCGGTGCTTTGAGCATTCCCTGTGAGACCAGTATTAGTTTCCGATACACCACTGCAGGTTCAATGTATTCCTTGGAAATACACATTGACGATGAAACACTGAAATTACATAGGAATTAAATACAAAAGGCAGAATGCCGCCTTAAGTGCAAGAAGAGAGACTTCTTAGAGTCTGTGTTTTGATCCATTCCTGTGAGACCAGTATTGGTTTCCGATACACCACTGCAGGTTCAATGTATTCCTTGACCCTTCACTTTGTCGATGAAACACAGAAATCGCATCGGAATTAAATACAAAAGGCACAATGCCGCCTTAAGTACAAGAATAGAGACTCTTCTTACAGTCGGCGCTTTAAGCACTCCCTGTGAGACCAGTATTCGTTTCCGATACACCATTGCAGGTTCAATGTATTCCTTGGACCTTCACATTGGCGATGAAACACAGAAATCGCATCGGAATTAAATACAAAAGGCACAATGCCGCCTTAAGCACAAGAATAGAGACTCTTCTTGCAGTCTTTGCTTTGAGCATTCCCTGGGAGACCAGTATTAGTTTCCGATACACCACTGCAGGTTCAATGTTTTCCATGGACATACACATTTACGATGAAACACTGAAGTCGCATCGGAATTAAATACAAAATGCGCAATGCCGCCTTAAGTACAAGAATAGAGACTCTTCTTGCAGTCGGTGATTTGAGCATTCCCTGTGAGACCAGTATTAGTTTCCGATACACAACTGCACTTTCAATGTATACCTTGGACCTTCACATTGTCGCTGAAACACAGAAATCGCATCGGAATTAAATACAATAGGCACAATGCCGCCTTAAGTACGAGAATAGAAACTCTTCTTACAGTCGGTGCTTTGATCCATTTCTGTGAGACCAATATTAGTTTCCGATACACCACTGCAAGTTCAATGTATTCCTTGGACTTTCACATTGACGATGAAACACTGAAATTACATCGGAATTACATACAAAAGGCACAATGGCGCCTTAAGTGCAAGAAGTGTGAGACTTCCTAGAGTCTGTGCTTTCATCCTTTCCTGTGGGACCAGTATTAGTTTCCGATACACCACTGAAGGTTCAATGTATTGCTTGGACCTTCACATTGACGATGAAACACTGAAATCGCATCGGAATTAAATACAAAACGCACAATGCCGCCTTAAGTACAAGAATAGAGACTCTTCTTACAGTTGGTGCTTTGAGCATTCCCTGTGAGACCAGTATTAGTTTCCGATACACCACTGCCCTTTCAATGTATACCTTGGAACTTCACATTGACGATGAAACACAGAAATCGCATCGGAATTAAACAAAAAAGGTACAATGCCGCCTTAAGTACGAGAATAGAGACTCTACTTACAGTCGGTGCTTTTATCCATTTCTGTGAGACCAATATTATTTTCCGATACATCACTGCAGGTTCAATGTATTCCTTGGACATTCACATTGACGATGAAACACTGAAATTACATCGTAGTTAAATACAAAAGGCACAATGCCACCTTAAATGCAATAAGAGTGAGACTTCTTAGAGTCTGTGTTTGATCCTTTCCTGACTGACCAGTATTAGTTTCCGATACACCACTGCAGGTTCAATGTATTCCTTGGACTTTCGCATTGACGATGAAATACAGAAATCGCATCGGAATTAAATACAAAAGGCACAATGCCGCCTTCAGTACAAGAATAAAGACTCTTCTTACTGTCGGTGTTTTCATCCCTTCCTGTGAGACCAGTATTAGTTTCCGATACACCACTGCAGGTTCAATGTATTCCTTTGTCATTCACACTGACGATGAAACACTGAAATTACATCATAATTACATAGGAAAGCCACAATGCCGCCTTAAATGCAAGAAGAGTGTGACTTCTTAGAGTCTGTGCTTTGATCCTTTCCTATGAGCACAGTATTAGTTTCCGATACACCACTGCAGGTTCAATGTATTCCTTTTACTTACACATTGACGATGAAACACTGAAATTACATCGGAATTAAATACAAAAGGCACAATGCCGCCTTAAGTGCAAGAAGAGTGAGACTTCTTAGGGTCTGTGCTTTGATCTTTTCCTATGAGACCAGTATTAGTTTCCGATACACCACTGCAGGTTCAGTGTATACCTCGGAACTTCACATTGACGATGAAACACAGAAATTGCATCGGAATTAAATACAAACGCAAAATGCCGCCTTAAGTACAAGAATAGGGACTCTTCTCAGAGTCGGTGAATTGAGCATTCCCTGTGGGACAAGTACTAGTTTCCGATATACCACTGCAGGTACAATGTATTCATTGCAAATACACATTGACGATGAAACACTGAAATTACATCGGAATTAAATACAAAAAGCAGAATGCCGCCTTACGTGCAAGAAGAGTGAGACTTCTTAGAGTCTGTGCATTGATCCTTTCCTGTGAGACCAGTATTAGTTTCCGATACACCACTGCAGGTTCAGTGTATTCCTTGGACCTTCACATTGACGATGAAACACAAAAATCGCATCGGAATTAAATACAAAATGCACAATGCCGCCTTAAGTACAAGAATAGAGACTCTTCTTACAGTCGGTGCTTTAAGCATTCCTTGTGAGACCAGTATTCGTTTCCGATACACCACTGCAGGTTCAATGTATTCTTTGGACCTTCACATTGACGATGAAACACAGATATCGCGTCGGAATTAAGTAGAAAGGGCACAATGCCGCCTTAAGTACAAAAATCGAAACTCTTCTTACAGTCGGTGCTTTGAGCATTCCCTGTGGGACCAGTATTAGTTTCCGATACACCACTGCAGGTTCAATGTATTCCTTGGACATTCACATTGACGATGAAACACTGAAATCGCATCGGAATTAAATACAAAAGGCACAATGCCGCCTTAAGTACAAGAATAGAGACTCATTTTGCTGTCGGTGATTTGAGCACTCCCTGTGGGACCAGTATTAGTTTCCGATACACCACTGCACTTTCAATGTATACCTTGGACCTTCACATTGACGATGATCCACAGATATCGCATCGGATCTAAATACAAAAGGCACAATGCCGCCTTAAGTACGAAAATAGAAACTCTTCCTACAGTCGGTGTTTGATCCTTTTCTGTGAGACCAATATTAATTTCCGATACACCACTGTAGGTTCAATGTGTTCCTTGGACATACACATTGACGATGAAACACTGACTTTACATCGGAATTACATACAAAAGGCACAATGCCGCCTTAAGTGCAAGAAGAGTGAGACTTCTTAGAGTCTGCGCTTTGATCCTTTCCTATGAGACCAATAGTAGTTTCCGATACATCACTGCAGGTTCAATGTATTCTTTTTACATACACATTGAGGATGAAACACTGAAATTACATCGGAATTAAATACAAAAGGCACACTGCCGCCTTAAGGGCAAGAAGGATGAGACTTCTTAGAGTCTGTGCATTGATCCTTTCCTTTGAGACCAGTATTAGTTTCCGATACACCACTGCAGGTTCAATGTTTTCCTTGGACAATCACATTGACGATGAAACACTGAAATTACATCGGAATTAAATACAAAAGGCACAATGCCGCCTTAAGTGCAAGAACAGTGAGACTTCTTAGAGAGTGTGCTTTGATCCATTCCTGTAGGACCAGTATTAGTTTCCGATACACCACTGCAGGTTCAATGTATTCCTTGGACCTTCACATTGACGATGAAACACAGAAATCGCATCGGAATTAAATACAAAAGGCACAATGCCGCCTTAAGTACGAGTATAGCGACTCTTCTTACAGTCTGTGCTTTGATCCATTTCTGTGAGACCAATATTATTTTCCGATACACCACTGCAGGTTCAATGTATTCCTTGGACATTCACATTGACAATGGAACACTGAAATTACATCGGAATTACATACAAAAGGCACAATGCCGCCTTAAGTGCAAGAAGAGTGACACTTCTTAGAGTCTGTGCTTTGATCCTTTCCCATGAAACCACTATTAGTTTCCGATACACCACAGCAAGTTCAATGTAATCCTTTTACATACACATTGACGATGAAACACTAACATTACATCGGAATTAAATACAAAAGGCACAATGCCCCCATAAGTACGAGAATAGAGACTCTTCTTACAGTCGGTGCTTTGATCCATTCCTGTGAGACCAGTATTAGTTTCCGATACACCACTGCAGGTTCAATGTATTCCTTGGACATTCACATTGACACTGAAACACTGAAATTACATCGGAATTACGTACAAAAGGCACAATTCCGCCTTAAGTGCAAAAAGAGTGAGACTTCTTAGAGTCTGCGCTTTGATCCTTTCCTATGAGACCAATATTAGTTTCCGATACATCACTGCAGGTTCAATGTATTCCTTTTACATACACATTGAGGATGAAACACTGAAATTACATCGGAATTAGATACAAACGGCAAAATCCCGCCTTAAGTGCAAGAAGAGTGAGACTTCTTAGAGTCTGTGCATTGATCCTTTCCTGTGAGACCAGTATTACTTTCCGATACACCACTGCAGGTGCAATGTATTCCTTTTACTTACACATTGACGATGAAACACTCAAATTACATCAAAATTAAATACAAAAGACGCAATGCCGCCTTAAGTTCAAGAAGAGTGAGACTTCTTTGAGTCTGTGATTTGATCCTTTCCTATGAGACCAGTATAAGTTTCCGATACACCACTGCAGGTTCAATGTATTCCTTTTACATACACATTGATGATGAAACACTGATATTACATCGGAATTAAATACAAAAGGCACAATGCCGCCTTAAGTGCAAGAAGAGTGAGACTTCTAAGAGTCTGTGCTTTGATCCTTTCCTGTGAGACCAGTATTTGTTTCCGATACACCACTGCAGGTTCAATGTATACCTTGGACCTTCACATTGACGATGAAACACAGAAATTGTTGTGTCGGTAGCTGGGCCGACACCGTGAAGTTGAGATGGCTGAAAATGCACGCTAGACTAACGCAGACGGGCGTGATGTACTGGAACAGGATACGTAATTAATGTTAGGAAGAAAAGTACGGAGCAGGATTAATACTTATCTTTAATATCATTGTGGTACATCGATCTTGACGATACAGAGGAGACTTTAAGTACAATCACTGTATGTCTAATGGCGCCTTGCTAGTTCGTAGCCATTAACTTAGCTGATGGCTATTCTGTCTCTCGGCTAATGAGAGAGAAAGGCTTCGTACATCAGGTCGGTAGCTAGGTTCTCGTACAACTGGGGCGAGTGCTCTCTCGTATCACGAGACCTGCCTTGGTGTTGGAGCTAGGTCTGCGATTACACAGTGGCGACACGCGGGTCCGACATGTACTGAATGGACCGCGGCCGATTTAAGCTACCACCTAGCAAGTGTGGTGTCTGGCGGTGACACCACAGAAATCGCATCGGAATAAAATACGAAACGCAAAATGCCGCCTTAAGTACAAGAATAGAGACTCTTCTCAGTGTCGGTGCTTTGAGCATTCCCTACGAGACCAGTATTAGTTTCCGATACACCACTGCAGGTTCAATGTATTCCTTGGAAATACACATTGACGATGAAACGCTGAAATTACATCGGAATAAAATACAAAAAGCAGAATGCCGCCTTAAGTGCAAGAAGAGTGAGACTTCTTAGAGTCTGTGCTTTGTTCCTTTCCTGTGAGACCAGTATTAGTTTCCGATACACCACTGCAAGTCCAATGTATTCCTTGGACCTTCACATTGTCAATGAAACACAGAAATCGCATGTTAATTAAATACAAAAGGCGCAATGCCGCCTTAAGTACAAGAATAGAGACTCTTCTTACAGTCGGTGCTTTAAGCATTCCCTGTGAGACCAGTATTCGTTTCCGATACACCACTGCAGTTTCAATGTATTCCTTGGGCATACACATTGACGATGAAACACTGAAATTACATCGGAATTAAATACAAAAGGCACAATGCCGCCTTAAGTGCAAGAAGAGTGAGACTTCTAAGAGTCTGTGCTTTGATCCTTTCCTGTGGGACCAGTATTTGTTTCCAATACACCACTGCGGGTTCAATGTATTCCTTGGACCTTCACATTGACGATGAAACACAGAAATCGCATTGGAAGTAAATACAAAAGGCACAATGCAGCCATAAGTACAAGAATCGAGACTCTTCTTACAGTCGGTGGTTTGAGCAACCCCTGTGAGACCAGTATTTGTTTCTGATACACCACTGCAGGTTCAATGTATTCCTTGGTCATACACATTGACGATGAAACGCAGAAATCGCATCGGAATTGAATACAAAAGGCACAATGCCGCGTTAAGTACAAGAATAGAGACTCTTCTTACTGTCGGTGCTTTGAACATTCCCTGTGAGGCAAGTATTACTTTCCGATACACCACTGCAGTTCAATGTACTCCTTGGACCTTCACATTGACGATGAAACACAGAAATCGCATCGGAATTAAATACAAAAGGCACAATGCCGCCTTAAGTACAAGAATAGAGACTCTTCTTGCAGTCGGTGCTTTGAGCATTCCCTGGGAGACCAGTATTAGTTTCCGATACACCACTGCAGGTTCAATGTTTTCCTTGGACGTAAACATTGACGAAGAAACACTGAAATTACATGGGAATTAAATACAAAAGGCACAATGCCGCCTTAAGTTCAAGAATAGAGACTGTTCTTGCAGTTGGTGATTTGAGCATTCCCTGTGAGTCCAGTATTAGTTTCCGATACACAACTGCACTTTCAATATATACCTTGGACCTTCACACTGACGCTGAAACACAGATATCGCATCGGAATTATATACAATAGGCACAATGCCGCCTTAAGTACGAGAATAGAAACTCTTCTTACAGTCGGTGCTTTGATCCATTTCTGTGAAACCAATATTAGTTTCCGATACACCACTGCAGGTTCAATGTATTCCTTGGACTTTCACATTGACGATGAAACACTGAAATTTCATCGGAATTACATACAAAAAGCACAATGCCGATTTAAGTGCAAGAAGAGTGAGACTTCTTAGAGTTTGTGCTTTGATCCTTTCCTGTGGGACCAGTATTAGTTTCCGATACACCACTGCAGGTTCAATGTATACCTCGGACCTTCACATTGACGATGAAACACAGAAATCGCATCGGAATAAGATACAAAACGCAAAATGCCGCCTTAAGTACAAGAATAGGGACTCTTCTCAGAGTCGGTGCTTTGAGCATTCCCTGTGAGACCAGTATTCGTTTCCGATACATCACTGCAGGTTCAATGTATTCCTTGGACCTTCACAATGACGATGAAACACATATATCGCGTGGGAATTAAGTAGAAAGGGCACAATGCCGCCTTAAGTAAAAGAATCGAGACTCTTCTTACAGTTGGTGCTTTGAGCATTCCCTGTGGGACCAGTATTAGTTTCCGATACACAACTGCAGGTTCAATGTTTTCCTTGGACATACACATTTATGATGAAACACTAAAACCGCATCGGAATTGAATACAAAAGGCACAACGCCGCATTAAGTACAAGAATAAAGACTCTTCTTACAGTCGGTGCTTTGAGCATTCCCTGTGAGACCAGTATTAGTTTCCGATACACCACTGTACTTTCAATGTATACCTTGGACCTTCACATTGACGATGAAACACAGATATCGCATCGGAATTAAATACAAAAGGCACAATGCCACCTTAAGTACGAGAATAGAAACTCTTCTTACAGTCGGTGCTTTGATCCATTTCTGTGAGACCAATATTAGTTTCCGATACACCACTGCAGGTTCAATGTATTCCTTGGACTTTCACATTGACGATGAAACACTGAAATTACATCGGAATTACATACAAAAGGGACAATGCCGCCTTAAGTGCAAGAAGAGTGAGACCTCTTAGAGTCTGTGCTTTGATCCTTTCCCATGAGACCAGTATTAGTTTCCGATACACCACTGCAGGTTCAATGTATTCCTCTTACATACACATTGACGATGAAACACTAACACTACATGGGAATAAAATACATAATGCACAATGCCGCATTAAGTGCAAGAAGAGTGTGACTGCTTAGAGTCTGTGCTTTGATCCTTTCCTGTGAGACCAGTATTAGTTTCCGATACACCACTTCAGGTTCAATGTATTCCTTTCACATACACATTGACGATGAAACACTGAAATTACATCGGAATTAAATGCAAAAGGCAAAATGCCGCCCTAAGTACAAGAATAAAGACTCTTCTCAGTGTCGGTGCTTTGAGCATTCCCTGTGAGACCAGTATTAGTTTCCGATACACCACTGCAGGTTCAATGTATTCCTTGGACCGTCACTTTGACGATGAAACACAGAAATCGCATCGGAATTAAATACAAAAGGCACAATGCCGCCTTAAGTACAAGAATAGAGACTCTATATACAGTCGGTGCTTTAAGCATTCCCTGTGAGACCAGTATTCGTTTCCGATACACGACTGCAGGTTCAATGTATTTCTTGGACCTTCACATTGACGATGAAACACAGATATCGCGCCGGAATTAAATATAAAAGGCACAATGCCGCCTTAAGTACAAGAATAGACACTCTTCTTACAGCTGAAGCTTTGAGCATTCCCTGTGAGACCAGTACTAGTTGCCGATACACCACTGCAGTTTCAATGTATTCCTTATACATACACATTGACGATGAAACACTGAAATTACATCGGAATTAAATACAAAAGGCACAATGCCCCCTTAGGTGCATGAGGAGTGAAACTTCTTGGAGCCTGTGCTTTATTCCTTTCCTGTGAGACCAGTATTAGTTTCCGATACACCACTGCAAGTTCAATGTATTCCTTGGACCTGCACATTGACAATGAAACACAGAAATTGCATCTTAATTACATACAAAAGGCGCAATGCCGCCTTAAGTCAAGAATAGAGACTCTTATTACAGTCGGTGTTATAAGCAGTCCCTGTGAGACCAGTATTAGTTTCCGATACACCACTGCAGGTTCAATGTTTTCCTTGGTCATACTCATTGACGATGAAACATAGAAATCGCATCGGAATTGAATACAAAAGGCACAATGCCGCATTAAGTACAAGAATAAAGACTCTTCTTACAGTCGGTGCTTTGAGCATTCCCTGTGAGACCAGTATTAGTTTCCGATACACCACTGTACTTTCAATGTATACCTTGGACCTTCACATTGACGATGAAACACAGATATCGCATCGGAATTAAATACAAAAGGCACAATACCGCCTTAAGTACGAGAATAGAAACTCTTCTTACAGTCGGTGCTTTGATCCATTTCTGTGAGACCAATATTAGTTTCCGATACACCACTGCAGGTTCAGTGTATTCCTTGGACTTTCACATTGACGATGAAACACTGAAATTACATCGGAATTACATACAAAAGGCAAAATACCGCCTTAAGTGCAAGAAGAGTGAGACTTCTTAGCGTCTGTGCTTTGATCCTTTCCTATGAGACCAGTATTAGTTTCCGATACACCACTGCAGGTTCAATGTATTCCTCTTACATACACATTGACGATGAAACACTAACACTACATGGGAATAAAATACATAATGCACAATGCCGCATTAAGTGCAAGAAGAGTGAGACTGCTTAGAGTCTGTGCTTTGATCCTTCCCTGTGAGACCAGTATTAGTTTCCGATACACCACTGCAGGTTCAATGTATTCCTTTTACATACACATTGACGATGAAACACTGAAATTACATCGGAATTAAATGCAAAAGGCAAAATGCCGTCTTAAGTGCAAGAAGAGTGAGACTTCTTAGAGTCTGTGCTTTGATCCTTTCCTGACAGACCAGTATTAGTTTCCGATACACCACTGCAGGTTCAATGTATTCCTTGGACTTTCGCATTGACGATTAAATACAGAAATCGAATCGGAATTAAATACAAAAGGCACAATGCCGCCTTTAGTACAAAAATAGAGACTCGTCTTACTGTCGGTGTTTTGATCCCTTCCTGTGAGACCAGTATTAGTTTCCGATACACCACTGCAGGTTGAATGTATTCCTTTGAATTCACATTGACGATGAAACACTGAAATTACATCATAATTACATAGAAAAGGCACAATGCCCCTTAAATGCAAGAAGAGTGAGACTTCTTATAGTCTGTGTTTGATCCTTTCCTCTGAGAACAGTATTAGTTTCCGATACACCACTGCAGATTCAATGTATTCCTTGGACCTTCACATTGACGATGAAACACAGAAATCGCATCGGAATTAAATACAAAAGGCACAATGCCGCCTTAAGTACAAGAATAGAGACTCTTCTTACAGTCGGTGCTTTAAGCATACCCTGTGAGACCAGTATTCGTTTCCGATACACCACCACAAGTTCAATGTATTCCTTGGACCTACACATTGACGATGAAACACTGAAATTATATCGGAATTAAATACAAAAGGCACAACGCCGCCCTAAGTGCAAGAAGAGTGAGACTTCTTAGAGTCTGTGCATTGATCCTTTCCTGTGAGACCAGTATTAGTTTCTGATACACCACTGCAGGCTCTATGTATTCCTTTTACATACACATGGATGATGAAACACTAACATTACATCGGAATTAAATACAAAAGGCACAATGCCGCATTAAGTACAAGAATAGAAACTCTTCTTACAGTCGGTTCTTTGATCCTTTCCTGTGAGACCAGTATTAGTTTCCGATACACCACTGCAGGTTCAATGTATTCCTTGGACATTCACATTGACGATGAAACACTGAAATTACATCGGAGTTAAATACAAAAGGCACAATGCCGCCTTAAGTTCAACAAGAGTGAGACTTCTCAGAGTCTGTGATTTGATCTCTCCTATGAGACCAGTATTAGTTTCCGATACACCACTGCAGGTTCAATGTATTCCTTTACCATACACATTGATGATAAAACACTGAAATTACATCAGAATTAAATACAAAAGGCACATTGCCGCCTTAAGTGCATGAAGAGTGAGACTTCTTAGAGTCTGTGCTTTGATCCCTTCCTGTGAGACCAGTATTAGTTTCCGATACACCACTGCAGGTTCAATGTATTCCTTGGACCTTCACATTGACGATGAAACACAGAAATCGCATCGGAATTAAATACAAAAGGCACAATGCCGCCTTAAGTACAAGAATAGAGACTCTTCTTACAGTCGGTGCTTTAAGCATACCCTGTGAGACCAGTATTCGTTTCCGATACACCACCACAAGTTCAATGTATTCCTTGGACCTACACATTGACGATGAAACACTGAAATTATATCGGAATTAAATACAAAAGGCACAACGCCGCCCTAAGTGCAAGAAGAGTGAGACTTCTTAGAGTCTGTGCATTGATCCTTTCCTGTGAGACCAGTATTAGTTTCCGATACACCACTGCAGGCTCTATGTATTCCTTTTACATACACATGGATGATGAAACACTAACATTACATCGGAATTAAATACAAAAGGCACAATGCCGCATTAAGTACAAGAATAGAAACTCTTCTTACAGTCGGTTCTTTGATCCTTTCCTGTGAGACCAGTATTAGTTTCCGATACACCACTGCAGGTTCAATGTATTCCTTGGACATTCACATTGACGATGAAACACTGAAATTACATCGGAGTTAAATACAAAAGGCACAATGCCGCCTTAAATGCAAGAAGAGTGAGACTTCTTAGAGTCCGTGCTTTGATCCTTTCCTATGAGACCAGTATTAGTTTCCGATACACCACTGCAGGTTCAATGTATTCCTTTTACATACACATAGTCGATGAAACACTAACACTACATGGGAATAAAATACAAAAGGCACAATGCCGCATTAAGTGCAAGCAGAGTGAGACTGCCTAGAGTCTGTGCTTTGATCCTTTCCTTTGAGACCAGTATTAGTTTCCGATACACCACTGCAGGTTCAATGTATTCCTTTTACATACACATTGACGATGAAACACTGAAATTTCATCGGAATTAAATGCAAAAGGCAAAATGCCGTCTTAAGTGCAAGAAGAGTGAGACTTCTTAGCGTCTGTGCTTTCATCCTTTCCTGACAGACCAGTATTAGTTTCCGATACACCACTGCAGGTTCAATGTATTCCTTTTACATACACATGGACGATGAAACACTAACATTACATCGGTATTAAATACAAAAGGCACAACGCCGCTTTTAGCACAAGAATAGAGACTCGTCTTACTGTCGGTGTTTTGATCCCTTCCTGTGAGACCAGTATTAGTTTCCAATACATCACTGCAGGTTCAATGTATTCCTTTCACATTCACATTGACGATGAAACACTGATATTACATCATAATTACATAGAAAAGGCACAATGCCGCCTTAAATGCAAGAAGAGTGAGACTTTTTAGAGTCTGTGCTTTGATCCTTTCCTATGAGAACAGTATTAGTTTCCGATACACCACTGCAGGTTCAATGTATTCCTTTTCCATACACATTGATGATGAAACACTGAAATTACATCGGAATTAAATACAAAAGGCACATTGCCGCCTTAAGTGCAAGAAGGCTGAGACTTCTTAGAGTCTGTGCTTTGATCCTTTCCTGTGAGACCAGTATTAGTTTCCGATACACCACTGCAGGTTCAATGTATTCCTTGGACCTTCACATTGACGATGAAACACAGAAATCCCATTGGAATTAAATACAAAACCCACCATGCCGCCTTAAGTACAAGAATACAGACTCTTCTTACAGTCGGTGCTTTAAGCATTACCTGTGAGACCAGTGTTCGGTTCCGATACACCACCGCAGGTTCAATGCATTCCTTGGACCTTCACATTGACGATGAAACACAGGTATCGCGTCGGAATTAAGAATAAAAGGCACAATGCCGCCTTAAGTACTAAAATCGAGACTCTTCTTACAGTCGGTGCTTTGAGCATTCCCTGTGGGACCAGTATTAGTTTCCGATACACCACTGCAGGTTCAATGTTTTCCTTGGACATACACATTAACGATGAAACACTGAAATCGCATCGGATTTAAATACAAAAGGCACAATGCCGCCTTTAGTGCAAGAAGAGTGAGACTTCGTAGAGTCCGTGCTTTGATCCTTTCCTGTGAGACCAGTATTAGGTTCAGATACACCATTGCGTTTGCAATGTATTAATTGGACCTTCACATATACGATGAAATACAGAAATCGCATAGGAATTAAATACAAAAGGCACAATGCCACCTTAAGTACGAGAATAGATACTCTTCTTACAGTCGGTGCTTTGATGCACTTCTGTGAGTTCAATATTAGTTTCCGATACACCACTGCAGGTTCAATGTATTCCTTGGACATTCACATTGACGATGAAACACTGAAATTACATCGGAATTACATACAAAAGGCACAATGCCGCCTTAAGTGCAAGAAGAGTGAGACTTCTTAGAGTCGGCGCTTTGATCCTTTCCTATGAGACCAATATTAGTTTCCGATACATCACTGCAGGTTCAATGTATTCTTTTTACATACACATTCAGGATGAAGCACTAAAATTACATCGGAATTAAATACAAAAGGCACAATGCCGCCTTAAGTGCAAGAAGATTGAGACTTCTTAGAGTCTGTGCATTGATCCTTTCCTGTGAGACCAGTATTAGTTTCCGATATACCACTGCAGGTTCCATGTATTCCTTAGACCTTCACATTGACGATGAAACACAGAAATCGCATCGGAATTAAATACAAACGGCACAATGACGCCATAAGTACAAGAAGAGTGAGACTTCGTAGAGTATGTGCTTTGATCCTTTCCTGTCAGGCACATATTAGTTTCCGATACACCACTGCAAGTTCAATGTATTCCTTGGACGGTCACTTTGACGATGAAACACTGAAATTACATCGGAATAAAAAACAAAAGGCACAATGCCGCATTAAGTTCAAGAAGGGTGAGACTTCTTTGAGTCTGTGCTTTGATCCTTTCCTATGAGGCCAGTATTACTTTACGATACACGACTCAGTTTCAATGTATTCCTTTTACATACACAGTGACGATGAAACACTGAAATTATAACGGAATTAAAAACAACAGGCACAATGCTCCCTTAAGTGCAAGAAGAGTGAGATTTCTTATATTCTGTGCTTTGATGCTTTCCTGTGAGACAAGTATTAGTTTCATATACACCACTGCAGGTTCATTGTATCCCTTGGACAATCACATTGACGATGAAACACAGAAATCTCATCGGAATTAAATACAAAAGGCACAATGCCCCCATAAGTACGAGAATAGAGACTCTTCTTACAGTCGGTGCTTTAAGCATTCCCTGTGAGACCAGTATTCGTTTCCGATACACCACTGCAGGTTCAATGTATTCCTTGGACATTCACATTGACGATGAAACACTGAAATCGCATCGGAATTAAATACAAAAGGCACAATGCCGCCTTAAGTACAAGAATAGAGACTCATTTTGCTGTCGGTGATTTGAGCACTCCCTGTGGGACCAGTATTAGTTTCCGATACACCACTGCACTTTCAATGTATACCTTGGACCTTCACATTGACGATGATCCACAGATATCGCATCGGATCTAAATACAAAAGGCACAATGCCGCCTTAAGTACGAAAATAGAAACTCTTCCTACAGTCGGTGTTTGATCCTTTTCTGTGAGACCAATATTAATTTCCGATACACCACTGTAGGTTCAATGTGTTCCTTGGACATACACATTGACGATGAAACACTGACTTTACAACGGAATTACATACAAAAGGCACAATGCCGCCTTAAGTGCAAGAAGAGTGAGACTTCTTAGAGTCTGCGCTTTGATCCTTTCCTATGAGACCAATAGTAGTTTCCGATACATCACTGCAGGTTCAATGTATTCTTTTTACATACACATTGAGGATGAAACACTGAAATTACATCGGAATTAAATACAAAAGGCACACTGCCGCCTTAAGGGCAAGAAGGATGAGACTTCTTAGAGTCTGTGCATTGATCCTTTCCTTTGAGACCAGTATTAGTTTCCGATACACCACTGCAGGTTCAATGTTTTCCTTGGACAATCACATTGACGATGAAACACTGAAATTACATCGGAATTAAATACAAAAGGCACAATGCCGCCTTAAGTGCAAGAACAGTGAGACTTCTTAGAGAGTGTGCTTTGATCCATTCCTGTAGGACCAGTATTAGTTTCCGATACACCACTGCAGGTTCAATGTATTCCTTGGACCTTCACATTGACGATGAAACACAGAAATCGCATCGGAATTAAAAACAAAAGGCACAATGCCGCCTTAAGTACGAGTATACCGACTCTTCTTACAGTCTGTGCTTTGATCCATTTCTGTGAGACCAATATTATTTTCCGATACACCACTGCAGGTTCAATGTATACCTTGGACCTTCACATTGACGATGATCCACAGATATCGCATCGGATTTAAATACAAAAGGCACAATGCCGATTTAAGTACGAGAATAGAAACTCTTCTTACAGTCGGTGCTTTGATCCATTTCTGTGAGACCAATATTAGTTTCCGTTACACCACTGCAAGTTCAATGTATTCCTTGGACTTTCACATTGACGATGAAACACTGAAATTACATCGGAATTACATACAAAAGCCACAATGCCGCCTTAAGTGCAAGAAGTGTGAGACTTCTTAGAGTCTGTGCTTTGATCCTTTCCTGTGGGACCAGTATTAGTTTCCGAAACACCACTGCAGGTTCAATGTATTCCTTGGACCTTCACATTGACGATGAAACACAGAATTCCCATCGGAATTAAATACAAAAGGCACAATGCCGCCTTAAGTACAAGAATAGAGACTCATTGTGCCGTCAGTGATTTGAGCACTCCCTGTGGGACTAGCATTAGTTTCCGATACACCACTGCACTTTCAATGTATACCTTGGAACTTCCCATTGACGATGAAACACAGAAATCGCATCGGAATTAAATACAAAAGGCACAATGCCGCCTTAAGTACGAGAATAGAGACTCTACTTACAGTCGGTGCTTTTATCCGTTTCTTTGAGACCAATATTATTTTCCGATACACCACTGCAGGTTCAATGGATTCCTTGGACATTCACATTGACGATGAAACACTGAAATTTCATCGGGGTTAAATACAAAAGGCACAATGCCACCTTAAATGCAATAAGAGTGAGACTTCTTAGAGTCTGTGTTTGATCCTTTCCTGACTGACCAGTATTAGTTTCCGATACACCACTGCAGGTTCAATGTATTCCTTGGACTTTCGCATTGACGATGAAATACAGAAATCGCATCGGAATTAAATACAAAAGGCACAATGCCGCCTTTAGTACAAGAATAAAGACTCTTCTTACTGTCTTTGTTTTGATCCCTTCCTGTGAGACCAGTATTAGTTTCCGATACACCACTGCAGGTTCAATGTATTCCTTTGACATTCACACTGACCATGAAACACTGAAATTACATCATAATTACATAGTAAGGCACAATGCCGCCTTAAATGCAAGAAGAGTGAGACTTCTTAGAGTCTGTGCTTTGATCCTTTCCTATGAGCACAGTATTAGTTTCCGATACACCACTGCAGGTTCAATGTATTTCTTTTACTTACACATTGACGATGAAACACTGAAATTACATCGGAATTAAATACAAAAGGCACAATGCCGCCTTAAGTGCAAGAAGAGTGAGACTTCTTAGGGTCTGTGCTTTGATCTTTTCCTATGAGACCAGTTTTAGTTTCCGATTCACCACTGCAGGTTCAATGTATACCTCGGACCTTCACATTGACGATGAAACACAGAAATCGCTTCGGAATTAAATACAAAACGCAAAATGCCGCCTTAAGTACACGAATAGGGACTCTTCTCAGAGTCGGTGTATTGAGCATTCCCTGTGAGACCAGTATTAGTTTGCGATACACCACTGCAGGTACAATGTATTCTTTGCAAATACACATTGACGATGAAACACTGAAATTACATCGGAATTAAATACAAAAAGCAGAATGCCGCCTTAAGTGCAAGAAGAGTAAGACTTCTTAGAGTCTGTGCATTGATCCTTTCCTGTGAGACCAGTAATAGTTTCCGATACACCACTGCAGGTTCAGTGTATTCCTTGGACCTTCACATTGACGATGAAACACAGAAATCACATCGGAATTAAATACAAAAGGCACAATGCCGCCTTAAGTACAAGAATAGAGACTCTTCTTACAGTCGGTGCTTTAAGCATTCGCTGTGTGACCAGTATTCGTTTCCGATACACCACTGCAGGTTCAATGTATTCCTTGGACCTTCACATTGACGATGAAACACAGATATCGCGTCGGAATTAAGTAGAAAGGGCACAATGCCGCCTTAAGTACAAGAATCGAGACTCTTCTTACAGTCGGTGCTTTGAGCACTCCCTGTGGGACCAGTATTAGTTTCCGATACACCACTGCCGGTTCAATGAATTCCTTGGACATTCACATTGACGATGAAACACTGAAATCGCATCGGAATTAAATACAAAAGGCACAATGACGCCTTAAGTACAAGAATAGAGACTCATTTTGCCGTCGGTGATTTGAGCACTCCCTGTGGGACCAGTATTAGTTTCCGATACACCACTGCACTTTCAATGTATACCTTTGACCTTCACATTGACGATGATCCACAGATATCGCATCGGATTTAAATACAAAAGGCACAATGCCGCCTTAAGTACGAGAATGGAGACTCTTCTTACAGTCGGTGCTTTGATCCATTCCTGTGAGACCAGTATTAGTTTCCGATACACCACTGCACGTTCAATGTATTCCTTGGACATTCACATTGACAATCAAACACTGAAATTACATCGGAATTACATACAAAAGGCACAATGCCGCCTTAAGTGCAAGAAGAGTGAGACTTCTTAGAGTCTGCGCTCTGATCCTTTTCTATGAGACCAATATTAGTTTCCGATACATCACTGCAGGTTCAATGTATTCCTTTTACATACACATTGAGGATGAAACACTGAAATTACATCGGAATTAGATACAAAAGGCAAAATGCCACCTTAAGTGCAAGAAGAGTGAGACTTCTTAGAGTCTGTGCATTGATCCTTTCCTGTGAGACCAGTATTAGTTTCCGATACACCACTGCAGGTTCAATGTATTCCTTTTACTTACACATTGACGATGAAACACTGAAATTACATCGGAATAAAATACAAACGGCGCAATGCTGCCTTAAGTTCAAGAAGAGTGAGAATTCTTAGAGTCTGTGATTTGATCCTTTCCTATGAGACCAGTATTAGTTTCCGATACACCACTGCAGGTTCAATGTATTCCTTTTACATACACATTGATGATGAAACACTGAAATCACATCGGAATTAAATACAAAAGCCACAATGCCGCCTTAAGTGCAAGAAGAGTGAGACTTCTAAGAGTATGTGGTTTGATCCTTTCCTGTGTGACCAGTATTAGTTTCCGATACACCACTGCAGGTTCAATGTATACGTTGGACCTTCACTTTGACGATGAAACACAGAAATCGCATCGGAATAAAATACAATACGCAAAATGCCGCCTTAAGTACAAGAATAGAGACTCTTCTCAGTGTCGGTGCTTTGAGCATTCCCTGTGAGACCAGTATTAGTTTCCGATACACCACTGCAGGTTCAATGTATTCCTTGGAAATACACATTGACGATGAAACACTGAAATTACATAGGAATTAAATACAAAAGGCAGAATGCCGCCTTAAGTGCAAGAAGAGAGACTTCTTAGAGTCTGTGTTTTGATCCATTCCTGTGAGACCAGTATTAGTTTCCGATACACCACTGCAGGTTCAATGTATTCCTTGACCCTTCACTTTGTCGATGAAACACAGAAATCGCATCGGAATTAAATACAAAAGGCACAATGCCGCCTTAAGTACAATAATAGAGACTCTTCTTACAGTCGGCGCTTTAAGCACTCCCTGTGAGACCAGTATTCGTTTCCGATACACCATTGCAGGTTCAATGTATTCCTTGGACCTTCACATTGGCGATGAAACACAGAAATCGCATCGGAATTAAATACAAAAGGCACAATGCCGCCTTAAGCACAAGAATAGAGACTCTTCTTGCAGTCTTTGCTTTGAGCATTCCCTGGGAGACCAGTATTAGTTTCCGATACACCACTGCAGGTTCAATGTTTTCCATGGACATACACATTTACGATGAAACACTGAAGTCGCATCGGAATTAAATACAAAATGCGCAATGCCGCCTTAAGTACAAGAATAGAGACTCTTCTTGCAGTCGGTGATTTGAGCATTCCCTGTGAGACCAGTATTAGTTTCCGATACACAACTGCACTTTCAATGTATACCTTGGACCTTCACATTGTCGCTGAAACACAGAAATCGCATCGGAATTAAATACAATAGGCACAATGCCGCCTTAAGTACGAGAATAGAAACTCTTCTTACAGTCGGTGCTTTGATCCATTTCGGTGAGACCAATATTAGTTTCCGATACACCACTGCAAGTTCAATGTATTCCTTGGACTTTCACATTGACGATGAAACACTGAAATTACATCGGAATTACATACAAAAGGCACAATGGCGCCTTAAGTGCAAGAAGTGTGAGACTTCCTAGAGTCTGTGCTTTCATCCTTTCCTGTGGGACCAGTATTAGTTTCCGATACACCACTGAAGGTTCAATGTATTGCTTGGACCTTCACATTGACGATGAAACACTGAAATCGCATCGGAATTAAATACAAAAGGCACAATGCCGCCTTAAGTACAAGAATAGAGACTCTTCTTACAGTCGGTGCTTTGAGCATTCCCTGTGAGACCAGTATTAGTTTCCGATACACCACTGCCCTTTCAATGTATACCTTGGAACTTCACATTGACGATGAAACACAGAAATCGCATCGGAATTAAACAAAAAAGGTACAATGCCGCCTTAAGTACGAGAATAGAGACTCTACTTACAGTCGGTGCTTTTATCCATTTCTGTGAGACCAATATTATTTTCCGATACATCACTGCAGGTTCAATGTATTCCTTGGACATTCACATTGACGATGAAACACTGAAATTACATCGTAGTTAAATACAAAAGGCACAATGCCACCTTAAATGCAATAAGAGTGAGACTTCTTAGAGTCTGTGTTTGATCCTTTCCTGACTGACCAGTATTAGTTTCCGATACACCACTGCAGGTTCAATGTATTCCTTGGACTTTCGCATTGACGATGAAATACAGAAATCGCATCGGAATTAAATACAAAAGGCACAATGCCGCCTTCAGTACAAGAATAAAGACTCTTCTTACTGTCGGTGTTTTCATCCCTTCCTGTGAGACCAGTATTAGTTTCCGATACACCACTGCAGGTTCAATGTATTCCTTTGTCATTCACACTGACGATGAAACACTGAAATTACATCATAATTACATAGGAAAGCCACAATGCCGCCTTAAATGCAAGAAGAGTGTGACTTCTTAGAGTCTGTGCTTTGATCCTTTCCTATGAGCACAGTATTAGTTTCCGATACACCACTGCAGGTTCAATGTATTCCTTTTACTTACACATTGACGATGAAACACTGAAATTACATCGGAATTAAATACAAAAGGCACAATGCCGCCTTAAGTGCAAGAAGAGTGAGACTTCTTAGGGTCTGTGCTTTGATCTTTTCCTATGAGACCAGTATTAGTTTCCGATACACCACTGCAGGTTCAGTGTATACCTCGGAACTTCACATTGACGATGAAACACAGAAATTGCATCGGAATTAAATACAAACGCAAAATGCCGCCTTAAGTACAAGAATAGGGACTCTTCTCAGAGTCGGTGAATTGAGCATTCCCTGTGGGACAAGTACTAGTTTCCGATATACCACTGCAGGTACAATGTATTCATTGCAAATACACATTGACGATGAAACACTGAAATTACATCGGAATTAAATACAAAAAGCAGAATGCCGCCTTACGTGCAAGAAGAGTGAGACTTCTTAGAGTCTGTGCATTGATCCTTTCCTGTGAGACCAGTATTAGTTTCCGATACACCACTGCAGGTTCAATGTATTCTTTGGACCTTCACATTGACGATGAAACACAGATATCGCGTCGGAATTAAGTAGAAAGGGCACAATGCCGCCTTAAGTACAAAAATCGAAACTCTTCTTACAGTCGGTGCTTTGAGCATTCCCTGTGGGACCAGTATTAGTTTCCGATACACCACTGCAGGTTCAATGTATTCCTTGGACATTCACATTGACGATGAAACACTGAAATCGCATCGGAATTAAATACAAAAGGCACAATGCCGCCTTAAGTACAAGAATAGAGACTCATTTTGCTGTCGGTGATTTGAGCACTCCCTGTGGGACCAGTATTAGTTTCCGATACACCACTGCACTTTCAATGTATACCTTGGACCTTCACATTGACGATGATCCACAGATATCGCATCGGATCTAAATACAAAAGGCACAATGCCGCCTTAAGTACGAAAATAGAAACTCTTCCTACAGTCGGTGTTTGATCCTTTTCTGTGAGACCAATATTAATTTCCGATACACCACTGTAGGTTCAATGTGTTCCTTGGACATACACATTGACGATGAAACACTGACTTTACATCGGAATTACATACAAAAGGCACAATGCCGCCTTAAGTGCAAGAAGAGTGAGACTTCTTAGAGTCTGCGCTTTGATCCTTTCCTATGAGACCAATAGTAGTTTCCGATACATCACTGCAGGTTCAATGTATTCTTTTTACATACACATTGAGGATGAAACACTGAAATTACATCGGAATTAAATACAAAAGGCACACTGCCGCCTTAAGGGCAAAAAGGATGAGACTTCTTAGAGTCTGTGCATTGATCCTTTCCTTTGAGACCAGTATTAGTTTCCGATACACCACTGCAGGTTCAATGTTTTCCTTGGACAATCACATTGACGATGAAACACTGAAATTACATCGGAATTAAATACAAAAGGCACAATGCCGCCTTAAGTGCAAGAACAGTGAGACTTCTTAGAGAGTGTGCTTTGATCCATTCCTGTAGGACCAGTATTAGTTTCCGATACACCACTGCAGGTTCAATGTATTCCTTGGACCTTCACATTGACGATGAAACACAGAAATCGCATCGGAATTAAATACAAAAGGCACAATGCCGCCTTAAGTACGAGTATAGCGACTCTTCTTACAGTCTGTGCTTTGATCCATTTCTGTGAGACCAATATTATTTTCCGATACACCACTGCAGGTTCAATGTATTCCTTGGACATTCACATTGACAATGGAACACTGAAATTACATCGGAATTACATACAAAAGGCACAATGCCGCCTTAAGTGCAAGAAGAGTGACACTTCTTAGAGTCTGTGCTTTGATCCTTTCCCATGAAACCACTATTAGTTTCCGATACACCACAGCAAGTTCAATGTAATCCTTTTACATACACATTGACGATGAAACACTAACATTACATCGGAATTAAATACAAAAGGCACAATGCCCCCATAAGTACGAGAATAGAGACTCTTCTTACAGTCGGTGCTTTGATCCATTCCTGTGAGACCAGTATTAGTTTCCGATACACCACTGCAGGTTCAATGTATTCCTTGGACATTCACATTGACAATGAAACACTGAAATTACATCGGAATTACGTACAAAAGGCACAATTCCGCCTTAAGTGCAAAAAGAGTGAGACTTCTTAGAGTCTGCGCTTTGATCCTTTCCTATGAGACCAATATTAGTTTCCGATACATCACTGCAGGTTCAATGTATTCCTTTTACATACACATTGAGGATGAAACACTGAAATTACATCGGAATTAGATACAAACGGCAAAATCCCGCCTTAAGTGCAAGAAGAGTGAGACTTCTTAGAGTCTGTGCATTGATCCTTTCCTGTGAGACCAGTATTACTTTCCGATACACCACTGCAGGTGCAATGTATTCCTTTTACTTACACATTGACGATGAAACACTCAAATTACATCAAAATTAAATACAAAAGACGCAATGCCGCCTTAAGTTCAAGAAGAGTGAGACTTCTTTGAGTCTGTGATTTGATCCTTTCCTATGAGACCAGTATAAGTTTCCGATACACCACTGCAGGTTCAATGTATTCCTTTTACATACACATTGATGATGAAACACTGATATTACATCGGAATTAAATACAAAAGGCACAATGCCGCCTTAAGTGCAAGAAGAGTGAGACTTCTAAGAGTCTGTGCTTTGATCCTTTCCTGTGAGACCAGTATTTGTTTCCGATACACCACTGCAGGTTCAATGTATACCTTGGACCTTCACATTGACGATGAAACACAGAAATTGTTGTGTCGGTAGCTGGGCCGACACCGTGAAGTTGAGATGGCTGAAAATGCACGCTAGACTAACGCAGACGGGCGTGATGTACTGGAACAGGATACGTAATTAATGTTAGGAAGAAAAGTACGGAGCAGGATTAATACTTATCTTTAATATCATTGTGGTACATCGATCTTGACGATACAGAGGAGACTTTAAGTACAATCACTGTATGTCTAATGGCGCCTTGCTAGTTCGTAGCCATTAACTTAGCTGATGGCTATTCTGTCTCTCGGCTAATGAGAGAGAGAGGCTTCGTACATCAGGTCGGTAGCTAGGTTCTCGTACAACTGGGGCGAGTGCTCTCTCGTATCACGAGACCTGCCTTGGTGGTGGCGCTAGGTCTGCGATTACACAGTGGCGACACGCGGGTCCGACATGTACTAAATGGACCGCGGCCGATTTAAGCTACCACCTAGCAAGTGTGGTGTCTGGCGGTGACACCACAGAAATCGCATCGGAATAAAATACGAAACGCAAAATGCCGCCTTAAGTACAAGAATAGAGACTCTTCTCAGTGTCGGTGCTTTGAGCATTCCCTACGAGACCAGTATTAGTTTCCGATACACCACTGCAGGTTCAATGTATTCCTTGGAAATACACATTGACGATGAAACGCTGAAATTACATCGGAATAAAATACAAAAAGCAGAATGCCGCCTTAAGTGCAAGAAGAGTGAGACTTCTTAGAGTCTGTGCTTTGTTCCTTTCCTGTGAGACCAGTATTAGTTTCCGATACACCACTGCAAGTCCAATGTATTCCTTGGACCTTCACATTGTCAATGAAACACAGAAATCGCATGTTAATTAAATACAAAAGGCGCAATGCCGCCTTAAGTACAAGAATAGAGACTCTTCTTACAGTCGGTGCTTTAAGCATTCCCTGTGAGACCAGTATTCGTTTCCGATACACCACTGCAGTTTCAATGTATTCCTTGGGCATACACATTGACGATGAAACACTGAAATTACATCGGAATTAAATACAAAAGGCACAATGCCGCCTTAAGTGCAAGAAGAGTGAGACTTCTAAGAGTCTGTGCTTTGATCCTTTCCTGTGGGACCAGTATTTGTTTCCAATACACCACTGCGGGTTCAATGTATTCCTTGGACCTTCACATTGACGATGAAACACAGAAATCGCATTGGAAGTAAATACAAAAGGCACAATGCAGCCATAAGTACAAGAATCGAGACTCTTCTTACAGTCGGTGGTTTGAGCAACCCCTGTGAGACCAGTATTTGTTTCTGATACACCACTGCAGGTTCAATGTATTCCTTGGTCATACACATTGACGATGAAACGCAGAAATCGCATCGGAATTGAATACAAAAGGCACAATGCCGCGTTAAGTACAAGAATAGAGACTCTTCTTACTGTCGGTGCTTTGAACATTCCCTGTGAGGCAAGTATTACTTTCCGATACACCACTGCAGTTCAATGTACTCCTTGGACCTTCACATTGACGATGAAACACAGAAATCGCATCGGAATTAAATACAAAAGGCACAATGCCGCCTTAAGTACAAGAATAGAGACTCTTCTTGCAGTCGGTGTTTTGAGCATTCCCTGGGAGACCAGTATTAGTTTCCGATACACCACTGCAGGTTCAATGTTTTCCTTGGACGTAAACATTGACGAAGAAACACTGAAATTACATGGGAATTAAATACAAAAGGCACAATGCCGCCTTAAGTTCAAGAATAGAGACTGTTCTTGCAGTTGGTGATTTGAGCATTCCCTGTGAGTCCAGTATTAGTTTCCGATACACAACTGCACTTTCAATATATACCTTGGACCTTCACACTGACGTTGAAACACAGATATCGCATCGGAATTATATACAATAGGCACAATGCCGCCTTAAGTACGAGAATAGAAACTCTTCTTACAGTCGGTGCTTTGATCCATTTCTGTGAAACCAATATTAGTTTCCGATACACCACTGCAGGTTCAATGTATTCCTTGGACTTTCACATTGACGATGAAACACTGAAATTTCATCGGAATTACATACAAAAAGCACAATGCCGATTTAAGTGCAAGAAGAGTGAGACTTCTTAGAGTTTGTGCTTTGATCCTTTCCTGTGGGACCAGTATTAGTTTCCGATACACCACTGCAGGTTCAATGTATACCTCGGACCTTCACATTGACGATGAAACACAGAAATCGCATCGGAATAAAATACAAAACGCAAAATGCCGCCTTAAGTACAAGAATAGGGACTCTTCTCAGAGTCGGTGCTTTGAGCATTCCCTGTGAGACCAGTATTCGTTTCCGATACATCACTGCAGGTTCAATGTATTCCTTGGACCTTCACATTGACGATGAAACACATATATCGCGTGGGAATTAAGTAGAAAGGGCACAATGCCGCCTTAAGTAAAAGAATCGAGACTCTTCTTACAGTTGGTGCTTTGAGCATTCCCTGTGGGACCAGTATTAGTTTCCGATACACAACTGCAGGTTCAATGTTTTCCTTGGACATACACATTTATGATGAAACACCAAAACCGCATCGGAATTGAATACAAAAGGCACAACGCCGCATTAAGTACAAGAATAAAGACTCTTCTTACAGTCGGTGCTTTGAGCATTCCCTGTGAGACCAGTATTAGTTTCCGATACACCACTGTACTTTCAATGTATACCTTGGACCTTCACATTGACGATGAAACACAGATATCGCATCGGAATTAAACACAAAAGGCACAATGCCACCTTAAGTACGAGAATAGAAACTCTTCTTACAGTCGGTGCTTTGATCCATTTCTGTGAGACCAATATTAGTTTCCGATACACCACTGCAGGTTCAATGTATTCCTTGGACTTTCACATTGACGATGAAACACTGAAATTACATCGGAATTACATACAAAAGGGACAATGCCGCCTTAAGTGCAAGAAGAGTGAGACCTCTTAGAGTCTGTGCTTTGATCCTTTCCCATGAGACCAGTATTAGTTTCCGATACACCACTGCAGGTTCAATGTATTCCTCTTACATACACATTGACGATGAAACACTAACACTACATGGGAATAAAATACATAATGCACAATGCCGCATTAAGTGCAAGAAGAGTGTGACTGCTTAGAGTCTGTGCTTTGATCCTTTCCTGTGAGACCAGTATTAGTTTCCGATACACCACTTCAGGTTCAATGTATTCCTTTCACATACACATTGACGATGAAACACTGAAATTACATCGGAATTAAATGCAAAAGGCAAAATGCCGCCCTAAGTACAAGAATAAAGACTCTTCTCAGTGTCGGTGCTTTGAGCATTCCCTGTGAGACCAGTATTAGTTTCCGATACACCACTGCAGGTTCAATGTATTCCTTGGACCGTCACTTTGACGATGAAACACAGAAATCGCATCGGAATTAAATACAAAAGGCACAATGCCGCCTTAAGTACAAGAATAGAGACTCTATATACAGTCGGTGCTTTAAGCATTCCCTGTGAGACCAGTATTCGTTTCCGATACACGACTGCAGGTTCAATGTATTTCTTGGACCTTCACATTGACGATGAAACACAGATATCGCGCCGGAATTAAATATAAAAGGCACAATGCCGCCTTAAGTACAAGAATAGACACTCTTCTTACAGCTGAAGCTTTGAGCATTCCCTGTGAGACAAGTACTAGTTGCCGATACACCACTGCAGTTTCAATGTATTCCTTATACATACACATTGACGATGAAACACTGAAATTACATCGGAATTAAATACAAAAGGCACAATGCCCCCTTAGGTGCATGAGGAGTGAAACTTCTTGGAGCCTGTGCTTTATTCCTTTCCTGTGAGACCAGTATTAGTTTCCGATACACCACTGCAAGTTCAATGTATTCCTTGGACCTGCACATTGACAATGAAACACAGAAATTGCATCTTAATTACATACAAAAGGCGCAATGCCGCCTTAAGTCAAGAATAGAGACTCTTATTACAGTCGGTGTTTTAAGCAGTCCCTGTGAGACCAGTATTAGTTTCCGATACACCACTGCAGGTTCAATGTTTTCCTTGGTCATACTCATTGACGATGAAACATAGAAATCGCATCGGAATTGAATACAAAAGGCACAATGCCGCATTAAGTACAAGAATAAAGACTCTTCTTACAGTCGGTGCTTTGAGCATTCCCTGTGAGACCAGTATTAGTTTCCGATACACCACTGTACTTTCAATGTATACCTTGGACCTTCACATTGACGATGAAACACAGATATCGCATCGGAATTAAATACAAAAGGCACAATACCGCCTTAAGTACGAGAATAGAAACTCTTCTTACAGTCGGTGCTTTGATCCATTTCTGTGAGACCAATATTAGTTTCCGATACACCACTGCAGGTTCAGTGTATTCCTTGGACTTTCACATTGACGATGAAACACTGAAATTACATCGGAATTACATACAAAAGGCAAAATACCGCCTTAAGTGCAAGAAGAGTGAGACTTCTTAGCGTCTGTGCTTTGATCCTTTCCTATGAGACCAGTATTAGTTTCCGATACACCACTGCAGGTTCAATGTATTCCTCTTACATACACATTGACGATGAAACACTAACACTACATGGGAATAAAATACATAATGCACAATGCCGCATTAAGTGCAAGAAGAGTGAGACTGCTTAGAGTCTGTGCTTTGATCCTTCCCTGTGAGACCAGTATTAGTTTCCGATACACCACTGCAGGTTCAATGTATTCCTTTTACATACACATTGACGATGAAACACTGAAATTACATCGGAATTAAATGCAAAAGGCAAAATGCCGTCTTAAGTGCAAGAAGAGTGAGACTTCTTAGAGTCTGTGCTTTGATCCTTTCCTGACAGACCAGTATTAGTTTCCGATACACCACTGCAGGTTGAATGTATTCCTTTGAATTCACATTGACGATGAAACACTGAAATTACATCATAATTACATAGAAAAGGCACAATGCCCCTTAAATGCAAGAAGAGTGAGACTTCTTATAGTCTGTGTTTGATCCTATCCTCTGAGAACAGTATTAGTTTCCGATACACCACTGCAGATTCAATGTATTCCTTGGACCTTCACATTGACGATGAAACACAGAAATCGCATCGGAATTAAATACAAAAGGCACAATGCCGCCTTAAGTACAAGAATAGAGACTCTTCTTACAGTCGGTGCTTTAAGCATACCCTGTGAGACCAGTATTCGTTTCCGATACACCACCACAAGTTCAATGTATTCCTTGGACCTACACATTGACGATGAAACACTGAAATTATATCGGAATTAAATACAAAAGGCACAACGCCGCCCTAAGTGCAAGAAGAGTGAGACTTCTTAGAGTCTGTGCATTGATCCTTTCCTGTGAGACCAGTATTAGTTTCTGATACACCACTGCAGGCTCTATGTATTCCTTTTACATACACATGGATGATGAAACACTAACATTACATCGGAATTAAATACAAAAGGCACAATGCCGCATTAAGTACAAGAATAGAAACTCTTCTTACAGTCGGTTCTTTGATCCTTTCCTGTGAGACCAGTATTAGTTTCCGATACACCACTGCAGGTTCAATGTATTCCTTGGACATTCACATTGACGATGAAACACTGAAATTACATCGGAGTTAAATACAAAAGGCACAATGCCGCCTTAAGTTCAACAAGAGTGAGACTTCTCAGAGTCTGTGATTTGATCTCTCCTATGAGACCAGTATTAGTTTCCGATACACCACTGCAGGTTCAATGTATTCCTCTTACATACACATTGACGATGAAACACTAACACTACATGGGAATAAAATACATAATGCACAATGCCGCATTAAGTGCAAGAAGAGTGTGACTGCTTAGAGTCTGTGCTTTGATCCTTTCCTGTGAGACCAGTATTAGTTTCCGATACACCACTTCAGGTTCAATGTATTCCTTTCACATACACATTGACGATGAAACACTGAAATTACATCGGAATTAAATGCAAAAGGCAAAATGCCGCCCTAAGTACAAGAATAAAGACTCTTCTCAGTGTCGGTGCTTTGAGCATTCCCTGTGAGACCAGTATTAGTTTCCGATACACCACTGCAGGTTCAATGTATTCCTTGGACCGTCACTTTGACGATGAAACACAGAAATCGCATCGGAATTAAATACAAAAGGCACAATGCCGCCTTAAGTACAAGAATAGAGACTCTATATACAGTCGGTGCTTTAAGCATTCCCTGTGAGACCAGTATTCGTTTCCGATACACGACTGCAGGTTCAATGTATTTCTTGGACCTTCACATTGACGATGAAACACAGATATCGCGCCGGAATTAAATATAAAAGGCACAATGCCGCCTTAAGTACAAGAATAGACACTCTTCTTACAGCTGAAGCTTTGAGCATTCCCTGTGAGACCAGTACTAGTTGCCGATACACCACTGCAGTTTCAATGTATTCCTTATACATACACATTGACGATGAAACACTGAAATTACATCGGAATTAAATACAAAAGGCACAATGCCCCCTTAGGTGCATGAGGAGTGAAACTTCTTGGAGCCTGTGCTTTATTCCTTTCCTGTGAGACCAGTATTAGTTTCCGATACACCACTGCAAGTTCAATGTATTCCTTGGACCTGCACATTGACAATGAAACACAGAAATTGCATCTTAATTACATACAAAAGGCGCAATGCCGCCTTAAGTCAAGAATAGAGACTCTTATTACAGTCGGTGTTTTAAGCAGTCCCTGTGAGACCAGTATTAGTTTCCGATACACCACTGCAGGTTCAATGTTTTCCTTGGTCATACTCATTGACGATGAAACATAGAAATCGCATCGGAATTGAATACAAAAGGCACAATGCCGCATTAAGTACAAGAATAAAGACTCTTCTTACAGTCGGTGCTTTGAGCATTCCCTGTGAGACCAGTATTAGTTTCCGATACACCACTGTACTTTCAATGTATACCTTGGACCTTCACATTGACGATGAAACACAGATATCGCATCGGAATTAAATACAAAAGGCACAATACCGCCTTAAGTACGAGAATAGAAACTCTTCTTACAGTCGGTGCTTTGATCCATTTCTGTGAGACCAATATTAGTTTCCGATACACCACTGCAGGTTCAGTGTATTCCTTGGACTTTCACATTGACGATGAAACACTGAAATTACATCGGAATTACATACAAAAGGCAAAATACCGCCTTAAGTGCAAGAAGAGTGAGACTTCTTAGCGTCTGTGCTTTGATCCTTTCCTATGAGACCAGTATTAGTTTCCGATACACCACTGCAGGTTCAATGTATTCCTCTTACATACACATTGACGATGAAACACTAACACTACATGGGAATAAAATACATAATGCACAATGCCGCATTAAGTGCAAGAAGAGTGAGACTGCTTAGAGTCTGTGCTTTGATCCTTCCCTGTGAGACCAGTATTAGTTTCCGATACACCACTGCAGGTTCAATGTATTCCTTTTACATACACATTGACGATGAAACACTGAAATTACATCGGAATTAAATGCAAAAGGCAAAATGCCGTCTTAAGTGCAAGAAGAGTGAGACTTCTTAGAGTCTGTGCTTTGATCCTTTCCTGACAGACCAGTATTAGTTTCCGATACACCACTGCAGGTTGAATGTATTCCTTTGAATTCACATTGACGATGAAACACTGAAATTACATCATAATTACATAGAAAAGGCACAATGCCCCTTAAATGCAAGAAGAGTGAGACTTCTTATAGTCTGTGTTTGATCCTTTCCTCTGAGAACAGTATTAGTTTCCGATACACCACTGCAGATTCAATGTATTCCTTGGACCTTCACATTGACGATGAAACACAGAAATCGCATCGGAATTAAATACAAAAGGCACAATGCCGCCTTAAGTACAAGAATAGAGACTCTTCTTACAGTCGGTGCTTTAAGCATACCCTGTGAGACCAGTATTCGTTTCCGATACACCACCACAAGTTCAATGTATTCCTTGGACCTACACATTGACGATGAAACACTGAAATTATATCGGAATTAAATACAAAAGGCACAACGCCGCCCTAAGTGCAAGAAGAGTGAGACTTCTTAGAGTCTGTGCATTGATCCTTTCCTGTGAGACCAGTATTAGTTTCTGATACACCACTGCAGGCTCTATGTATTCCTTTTACATACACATGGATGATGAAACACTAACATTACATCGGAATTAAATACAAAAGGCACAATGCCGCATTAAGTACAAGAATAGAAACTCTTCTTACAGTCGGTTCTTTGATCCTTTCCTGTGAGACCAGTATTAGTTTCCGATACACCACTGCAGGTTCAATGTATTCCTTGGACATTCACATTGACGATGAAACACTGAAATTACATCGGAGTTAAATACAAAAGGCACAATGCCGCCTTAAGTTCAACAAGAGTGAGACTTCTCAGAGTCTGTGATTTGATCTCTCCTATGAGACCAGTATTAGTTTCCGATACACCACTGCAGGTTCAATGTATTCCTTTACCATACACATTGATGATAAAACACTGAAATTACATCAGAATTAAATACAAAAGGCACATTGCCGCCTTAAGTGCATGAAGAGTGAGACTTCTTAGAGTCTGTGCTTTGATCCCTTCCTGTGAGACCAGTATTAGTTTCCGATACACCACTGCAGGTTCAATGTATTCCTTGGACCTTCACATTGACGATGAAACACAGAAATCGCATCGGAATTAAATACAAAAGGCACAATGCCGCCTTAAGTACAAGAATAGAGACTCTTCTTACAGTCGGTGCTTTAAGCATACCCTGTGAGACCAGTATTCGTTTCCGATACACCACCACAAGTTCAATGTATTCCTTGGACCTACACATTGACGATGAAACACTGAAATTATATCGGAATTAAATACAAAAGGCACAACGCCGCCCTAAGTGCAAGAAGAGTGAGACTTCTTAGAGTCTGTGCATTGATCCTTTCCTGTGAGACCAGTATTAGTTTCCGATACACCACTGCAGGCTCTATGTATTCCTTTTACATACACATGGATGATGAAACACTAACATTACATCGGAATTAAATACAAAAGGCACAATGCCGCATTAAGTACAAGAATAGAAACTCTTCTTACAGTCGGTTCTTTGATCCTTTCCTGTGAGACCAGTATTAGTTTCCGATACACCACTGCAGGTTCAATGTATTCCTTGGACATTCACATTGACGATGAAACACTGAAATTACATCGGAGTTAAATACAAAAGGCACAATGCCGCCTTAAATGCAAGAAGAGTGAGACTTCTTAGAGTCCGTGCTTTGATCCTTTCCTATGAGACCAGTATTAGTTTCCGATACACCACTGCAGGTTCAATGTATTCCTTTTACATACACATTGACGATGAAACACTAACACTACATGGGAATAAAATACAAAAGGCACAATGCCGCATTAAGTGCAAGCAGAGTGAGACTGCCTAGAGTCTGTGCTTTGATCCTTTCCTTTGAGACCAGTATTAGTTTCCGATACACCACTGCAGGTTCAATATATTCCTTTTACATACACATTGACGATGAAACACTGAAATTTCATCGGAATTAAATGCAAAAGGCAAAATGCCGTCTTAAGTGCAAGAAGAGTGAGACTTCTTAGCGTCTGTGCTTTCATCCTTTCCTGACAGACCAGTATTAGTTTCCGATACACCACTGCAGGTTCAATGTATTCCTTTTACATACACATGGACGATGAAACACTAACATTACATCGGTATTAAATACAAAAGGCACAACGCCGCTTTTAGCACAAGAATAGAGACTCGTCTTACTGTCGGTGTTTTGATCCCTTCCTGTGAGACCAGTATTAGTTTCCAATACATCACTGCAGGTTCAATGTATTCCTTTCACATTCACATTGACGATGAAACACTGATATTACATCATAATTACATAGAAAAGGCACAATGCCGCCTTAAATGCAAGAAGAGTGAGACTTCTTAGAGTCTGTGCTTTGATCCTTTCCTATGAGAACAGTATTAGTTTCCGATACACCACTGCAGGTTCAATGTATTCCTTTTCCATACACATTGATGATGAAACACTGAAATTACATCGGAATTAAATACAAAAGGCACATTG
This sequence comes from Schistocerca serialis cubense, assembly GCF_023864345.2. NCBI lineage: Eukaryota > Metazoa > Arthropoda > Insecta > Orthoptera > Acrididae > Schistocerca > Schistocerca serialis. The sequence goes on along the minus strand of NC_064643.1, from coordinate 33,848,942 downwards.
CCGCCTTAAGTGCAAGAAGGCTGAGACTTCTTAGAGTCTGTGCTTTGATCCTTTCCTGTGAGACCAGTATTAGTTTCCGATACACCACTGCAGGTTCAATGTATTCCTTGGACCTTCACATTGACGATGAAACACAGAAATCCCATTGGAATTAAATACAAAACCCACCATGCCGCCTTAAGTACAAGAATACAGACTCTTCTTACAGTCGGTGCTTTAAGCATTACCTGTGAGACCAGTGTTCGGTTCCGATACACCACCGCAGGTTCAATGCATTCCTTGGACCTTCACATTGACGATGAAGCACAGGTATCGCGTCGGAATTAAGAATAAAAGGCACAATGCCGCCTTAAGTACTAAAATCGAGACTCTTCTTACAGTCGGTGCTTTGAGCATTCCCTGTGGGACCAGTATTAGTTTCCGATACACCACTGCAGGTTCAATGTTTTCCTTGGACATACACATTAACGATGAAACACTGAAATCGCATCGGATTTAAATACAAAAGGCACAATGCCGCCTTTAGTGCAAGAAGAGTGAGACTTCGTAGAGTCCGTGCTTTGATCCTTTCCTGTGAGACCAGTATTAGGTTCAGATACACCATTGCGGGTGCAATGTATTAATTGGACCTTCACATATACGATGAAATACAGAAATCGCATAGGAATTAAATACAAAATGCACAATGCCACCTTAAGTACGAGAATAGATACTCTACTTACAGTCGGTGCTTTGATGCACTTCTGTGAGTTCAATATTAGTTTCCGATACACCACTGCAGGTTCAATGTATTCCTTGGACATTCACATTGACGATGAAACACTGAAATTACATCGGAATTACATACAAAAGGCACAATGCCGCCTTAAGTGCAAGAAGAGTGAGACTTCTTAGAGTCTGCGCTTTGATCCTTTCCTATGAGACCAATATTAGTTTCCGATACATCACTGCAGGTTCAATGTATTCTTTTTACATACACATTCAGGATGAAGCACTAAAATTACATCGGAATTAAATACAAAAGGCACAATGCCGCCTTAAGTGCAAGAAGATTGAGACTTCTTAGAGTCTGTGCATTGATCCTTTCCTGTGAGACCAGTATTAGTTTCCGATACACCACTGCAGGTTCCATGTATTCCTTAGACCTTCACATTGACGATGAAACACAGAAATCGCATCGGAATTAAATACAAACGGCACAATGACGCCATAAGTACAAGAAGAGTGAGACTTCGTAGAGTATGTGCTTTGATCCTTTCCTGTCAGGCAAATATTAGTTTCCGATACACCACTGCAAGTTCAATGTATTCCTTGGACGGTCACTTTGACGATGAAACACTGAAATTACATCGGAATAAAAAACAAAAGGCACAATGCCGCATTAAGTTCAAGAAGGGTGAGACTTCTTAGAGTCTGTGCTTTGATCCTTTCCTATGAGACCAGTATTACTTTACGATACACGACTCAGTTTCAATGTATTCCTTTTACATACACAGTGACGATGAAACACTGAAATTATAACGGAATTAAAAACAACAGGCACAATGCTCCCTTAAGTGCAAGAAGAGTGAGATTTCTTATATTCTGTGCTTTGATGCTTTCCTGTGAGACAAGTATTAGTTTCATATACACCACTGCAGGTTCATTGTATCCCTTGGACAATCACATTGACGATGAAACACAGAAATCTCATCGGAATTAAATACAAAAGGCACAATGCCGCCTTAAGTACGAGAATAGAGACTCTACTTACAGTCGGTGCTTAGATACATTTCTGTGAGACCAATATTACTTTCCGATACACCACTGCAGGTTCAATGTATTCCTTGGACACTCACATTGACGATGAAACACTGAAATTACGTCGGAATTACATACAAATTGGCACAATGCCGCCTTAAGTGCAAGACGAGTGAGACTTCTTAGAGTCTGCGCTTTGATCCTGTCCTATGAGACAAATATTAGTTTCCGATACATCACTGCAGGTTCAATGTATTCTTTTTACATACACATTGAGGATGAAACACTGAAATTACATCGGAATTAAAGACAAAAGGCACAATGCCTCCCTAAGTGCAAGAAGAGTGAGACTTCTTAGAGCCTGTGCATTGATCCTTTCCTGTGAGACCAGTATTAGTTTCCGATAAACCACTGCAGGTTCAATGTATTCCTTGGACCTTCACCGTGACGATGAAACACAGAAATTACATCGGAATTAAATACAAAAGGCACAATGACGCCTTAAATGCAAGAAGAGTGAGACTTCTTAGAGTCTGTGTTTTGATCCTTTCCTATGAGACCAGTATTAGTTTCCGATACACCACTGCGGGTTCAGTGAAATCCTTGGACATTCACAATGACGAAGAAACACTGAAATTACATCAAAATTAAATACAAAGGGCACAATGCCGCATTAAATGCAAGAAGTGTGAGACTTCTTAGAGTCTGTGCTTTGATCCTTTCCTATGAGACCAGTATTAGTTTCCGATACACCACTGCAGGTTCAATGTATTCCTTGGACCTTCACATTGACGACGAAACACAGAAATCGCATCGGAATTAAATACAAAAGGCACAATGCCACTTTAAGTATAAGAATATAGACTCTTCTTAGAGTCGGTGCTTTAATCCTTCTCTATGAGACCAGTATTAGTTTCCGATACACCACTGCAGGTGCAATGAATTCCTTTTACATACACATTGACGATGAAACACTGAAATTACATTGGAAATAAATACAAAAGGCACAATGCCGCCTTAAGTGCAAGAAGGGTAAGACTTATTGGAGTTTTTGCTTTCATTCTTTCCTACGAGACCAGTATTAGTTTCCGATACACCACTGCAGGTTCAATGTATTTCTTGGACCGTCACATTGACGACGAAACATAGAAATCGCATCGGAATTAAATACAAAAGGCACAATGCCGCCTTAAGTACTAGAATATAGATTCTTTTTACAGTCGGTTATTTGATCCTTTCCCGTGAGACCAGTATTATTTTCCGATACACCACTGCAGGCTCAATGTATTCCTCGGACCTTCACATTGACGATGAAACACAGAAATTACATCGGAATTAAATACAAAAGGCACAATGATGCTTTAAATGCAAGAAGAGTGAGACTTCTTAGAGACTGTGCATTGACCCTTTCCTGTGAGACCAGTACTAGTTTCCGACACACCACTGCAGGTTCAATGTATTCCTTGGACATTCACATTGACGATGAAACACTGAAATTACATCAAAATTAAAAACAAAAGGCACAATGCCTCCTTAAATGCAAGAAGAGTGAGACTTCTTAGTGTCTCTGCTTTGGTCCTTTCCTGTGAGACCAATATTAGTTTCCGATACACCACTGCAGGTTCAAAGTAATCCTTGGACCTTCACATTGGCGATGAAACACATAAATCGCATAGGAATTAAATACATAAGGCACAATGCCGCCTTAAGTACAAGAATAGAGTCTCTTCTTACAGTCGGTGCTTTGAGCAGCTCCGGTGAGACCAGTATTAGTTTCCGATACACCACTGCAGGTTCAATGTATTCCTTGGACATTCAAAGTGACGATGAAACACTGAAATTACATCGGAATTAAATACAAAAGGCACAATGCCGCCTTAAGTGCAAGAAGAGTGAGACGTCGTAGAGTCTGTGCTTTGATCCTATCCTGTGAGACCAGTATTAGTTTCCGATACACCACTGCACGTTCAATGTATTCCTTGGACATTCACATTGACAATGAAACACTGAAATTACATCGGAATTAAATACAAAAGGCACAATGCCGCCTTAAATTCAAGAAGGGAGAGACTTCTTTGTCTCTGTGCTTTGATCCTTTCCTGTGAGACCAATATTAGTTTCCGATACACCACTGCAGGTTCAAAGTAATCCTTGGACCTTCACATTGGCGATGAAACACAGAAATCGCATCGGAATTAAATACAAATGGCACACTGGCCCCTTAAGTACAAGAATAGAGACTCTTCTTACAGTCTGTGCCTTGAACACTCCCTGTGAGACCAGTATTAGTTTTCGATACACCACTGCAGGTTCAATGTATTCCTTGGACATTCAAAGTGACGATGAAACACTGAAATTACATCGGAATTAAATACAAAAGGCACAATGCCGCCTTAAGTGCAAGAAGAGTGAGACTTCCGAGAGTCTGTGCTATGATCCTTTCCTGTGAGACCAGCATTAGTTTCCGATTCACCACTGCAGGTTCAATGTATTCCTTGGACATTCACATTGACGATGAAACATTGAAATTACCTCGGAAATAAATACAAATGGCACATTGACGCCATAAGTACAAGAAGAGTGAGACTTCTTAGAGTATGTGCTTTGATCCTTTCCTGTCAGGCAAGTATTAGTTTCCGATACACCACTGCAAGTTCAATGTATTCCTTGGACGTTCACATTGACGATGAAACACTGAAATTACATCGGAATTAAAAACAAAAGGCACAATGCCGCATTAAGTTCAAGAAGAGTGAGACTTCTTAGAGTCTGTGCCTTGATCCTTTCCTATGAGACCAGTATTACTTTCCGATACACCACTCAGTTTCAATGTATTCCTTTTACATACACATTGAAGATGAAACACTGAAATTACATCGGAATTAAATACAACAGGCACAATGCCCCCTTATGTGCAAGAAGAGTGAGATTTCTTAGATTCTGTGCTTTGATGCTTTCCTGTGAGCAAGTATTAGTTTCATATAGACCACAGCAGGTTGAATGTATCCCTTGGACAATCACATTGACGATGAAACACAGAAATCGCATCGGAATTAAATAGAAAAGGCAAAATGCCGTCTTAAGTACAAGAATAGAGTCTCTTCTTACAGCCGGTGCTTTGAGCAGCCCCTGTGAGACCAGTATTAGTTTCCGATACACCACTGCAGGTTCAACGTATTCCTTGGACATTCACAGTGACGATGAAACACTGAAATTACATCGGAATTAAATACAAAAGGCACAATGCCGCCTTAAGTACAAGAATATAGACTCTTCTTACAGTCGGTTCTTTGATCCTTTCCTGTGAGACCAGTATTAGTTTCCGATACACCTCTGCAGGTTCAATGTATTCCTTGGACATTCACATTGTCGATGAAACACAGAAATTACATCGGAATTAAATACAAAAGGCACAATGCCGCCCTAAAGGCAAGAAGAGTGAGACTTCTTAGAGTCTGTGCTTTGATCCTTTCCTATGAGACCAGTATTAGTTTCCGATTCACCACTGCAGGTTCAATGTATTCCTTTTACATACACATTGACGATGAAACACTAACATTACATCGGAATTAAATACAAAAGGCACAATGCCGCCATAAGTGCAAGAAGATTGAGTTTTCTTAGTGTCTGTGATTTGATCCTTTCCTATGAGACCAGTATTAGTTTCCGAACACCACTGCAGGTTCAATGTGTTCCTTTTACATACACATTGACGATGAAACACTGACATTACATCGGAATTAAATACAAAAGGCACAATGTCGCCTTAAGTACAAGAATAAAGAATCTTCTTACAGTCGGTTCTTTGATCCTATCCTGTGAGACCAGTATTATTTTCCGATACACCACTGCAGGTTCAATTTATTCCTTGGACCTTCACATTGACGATGAAACACAGAAATTACATCGGAATTAAATACAAAAGGCACAATGCCGCCTTAAATTCAACAAGAGTGAGACTTCTTTGACTCTGTGCTTTGATCCTTTCCTGTGAGACCAATATTAGTTTCCTATACACCACTGCAGGTTCAAAGTAATCCTTGGACCTTCACATTGGCGATGAAACACAGAAATCGCATCGGAATTAAATACAAAAGGCACAATGCCCCCTTAAGTACAAGAATAGAGACTCTTCTTACGGTCTGTGCCTTGAACACTCCCTGTGAGACCAGAATTAGTTTTCGATACACCACGGCAGGCTCAATGTATTACTTGGACCTTCACATTGACGATGTAACACTGAAATTACATCGGAATTAAATACAAAAGGCACAATGCCGCCATAAGTGCAAGAAGAGTGAGACTTCCGAGAGTCTGTGCTATGATCCTTTCCTGTGAGACCAGTATTAGTTTCCGATTCACCACTGCAGGTTCAATGTATTCCTTGGACATTCACATTGACGATGATACATTGAAATTACCTCGGAATTAAATACAAATGGCACAATGACGCCATAAGTACAAGAATAGTGAGACCTCTTAGAGTATGTGCTTTGATCCTTCCCTGTCAGGCAAGTATTAGTTTCCGATACACCACTGCAAGTTCAATGTATTCCTTGGACGTTCACATTGACGATGAAACACTGAAATTACATCGGAATTAAAAACAAAAGGCACAATGCCGCATTAAGTTCAAGAAGAGTGAGACTTCTTAGAGTCTGTGCCTTGATCCTTTCCTATGAGACCAGTATTACTTTCCGATACACCACTCGGTTTCAATGTATTCCTTTTACATACACATTGAAGATGAAACACTGAAATTACATCGGAATTAAATACAACAGGCACAATGCCCCCTTAAGTGCAAGAAGAGTGAGATTTCTTAGATTCTGTGCTTTGATGCTTTCCTGTGAGACAAGTATTAGTTTCATATAGACCACAGCAGGTTCAATGTATCCCTTGGAAAATCACATTGACGATGAAACACAGAAATCGCATCGGAATAAAATAGAAAAGGCACAATGCCGTCTTAAGTCCAAGAATAGAGTCTCTTCTTACAGTCGGTGCTTTGAGCAGCCCCTGTGAGACCAGTATTAGTTTCCGATATCCCCTGCAGGTTCAATGTATTCCTTGGACATTCACAGTGACGATGAAACACTGAAATTACATCGGAATTAAATACAAAAGGCACAATGCCGCCTTAAATGCAAGAAGAGTGAGACTTCTTAGAGTCTGTGCTTTGATCCTTTCCTATGAGACCAGTATTAGTTTCCGATACACCACTTCAGGTTCAATGAATTCCCTTTACATACTCATTGACGATGAAACACTGAAATTACATAGGAAATAAATACATAAGGCACAATGCAGCCTTAAGTGCAAGTAGAGTGAGACTTATTGGAGTCAGTGCTTTGATTCTTTCCTATGAGACCAGTATTAGTTTCCGATACACCACTGCAGGTTCAATGTATTTCTTGGACCGTCACATTGACGACGAAACACAGGAATCGCATCGGAATTAAATACAAAAGGCACAATGCCGCCTTAAGTACAAGAATATAGACTCTTCTTACAGTCGGTTCTTTGATCCTTTCCTGTGAGACCAGTATTAGTTTCCGATACACCTCTGCAGGTTCAATGTATTCCTTGGACATTCACATTGTCGATGAAACACAGATACTACATCGGAATTAAATACAAAAGGCACAATGCCGCCTTAAAGGCAAGAAGAGTTAGACTTCTTAGAGTCTGTGCTTTGATCCTTTCCTATGAGACCAGTATTAGTTTCCGATTCACCACTGCAGGTTTAATGTATTCCTTTTACATACACATTGACGATGAAACACTAACATTACATCGGAATTAAATACAAAATGCACAATGCCGCCTTAAGTGCAAGAAGAGGGCGACTTCTTAGAGTCTGTGCATTGATCCTTTCCTGTGAGACCAGTATTAGTTTCCGATACACCACTGCAGGTTCAATGTATTCCTTAGACCTTCACATTGACGATGAAACACAGAAATCGCATCGGAATTTAATACAAAAGGCACAATGCCGCCTTAAATTCAAGAAGAGTGAGACTTCTTTGACTCTGTGCTTTGATCCTTTCCTGTGAGACCAATATTAGTTTCCGATACATAACTGCAGGTTCAAAGTAATCCTTGGACCTTCACATTGGCGATGAAACACAGAAATCGCATCGGAATTAAATACAAAAGGCACAATGCCCCCTTAAGTACAAGAATAGAGACTCTTCTTACAGTCTGTGCCTTGAACACTCCCTGTGAGACCAGTATTAGTTTTCGATACACCACGGGAGGCTCAATGTATTACTTGGACCTTCAAATTGACGATGTAACACTGAAATTACATCGGAATTAAATACAAAAGGCACAATGCCGCCTTAAGTGCAAGAAGAGTGAGACTTCCGAGAGTCTGTGCTATGATCCTTCCCTGTGAGACCAGTATTAGTTTCCGATTCACCACTGCAGGTTCAATGTATTCCTTGGACATTCACATTGACGATGAAACATTGAAATTGCCTCGGAATTAAATACAAATGGCACAATGACGCCATACGTACAAGAAGAGTGAGACTTCTTAGAGTATGTGCTTTGATCCTTTCCTGTCAGGCAAGTATTAGTTTCCGATACACCACTGCAAGTTCAATGTATTCCTTGGACGTTCACATTGACGATGAAACACTGAAATTACATCGGAATTAAAAACAAATGGCACAATGCCGCATTAAGTTCAAGGAGAGTGAGACTTCTTAGAGTCTGTGCCTTGATCCTTTCCTATGAGACCAGTATTACTTTCCGATACACCACTCAGTTTCAATGTATTTCTTTTACATACACATTGAAGATGAAACACTGAAATTACATCGGAATTAAATACAACAGGCACAATGCCCCCTTAAGTGCAAGAAGAGTGAGATTTCTTAGATTCTGTGTTTTGATGCTTTCCTGTGAGACAAGTATTAGTTTCATATAGACCACAGCAGGTTCAATGTATCCCTTGGACAATCACATTGACGATGAAACACAGAAAGCGCATCGGAATTAAATAGAAAAGGCACAACGCCGTCTTAAGTACAAGAATAGAGTCTCTTCTTACAGTCGGTGCTTTGAGCAGCCCCTGTGAGACCAGTATTAGTTTCCGATACACCACTGCAGGTTCAATGTATTCCTTGGACATTCACAGTGACGATGAAACACTGAAATTACATCGGAATTAAATACAAAAGGCACAATGACGCCTTAAATGCAAGAGGAGTGAGACTTCTTAGAGTCTGTGCTTTGATCCTTTCCTGTGAGACCAGTATTAGTTTCCGATACTCCACTGCAGGTTCAATGTATTCCTTGGACATTCACATTGACGATGAAACACTGAAATTACATCGGAATTAAATACAAAAGGCACAACGCCGCCTTAAGTGCAAGAAGAGTGCGACTTCTTAGAGTCTGTGCATTGATCCTTTCCTGTGAGACCAGTATTAGTTTCCGATACACCACTGCAGGTTCAATGTATTCCTTAGACCTTCACATTGACGATGAAACACAGAAATCGCATCGGAATTAAATACTAAAGGCACAATGCACCCTTAAGTACAAGAATAGAGACTCTTCTTACAGTCTGTGCCTTGAACACTCCCTGTGAGACCAGTATTAGTTTCCGATTCACCACAGCAGGTTCAATGTATTCCTTGGACATTCACATTGACGATGAAACATTGAAATTGCCTCGGAATTAAATACAAATGGCACAATGACGCCATACGTACAAGAAGAGTGAGACTTCTTAGAATATGTGCTTTGATCCTTTCCTGTCAGGCAAGTATTAGTTTCCGATACACCACTGCAAGTTCAATGTATTCCTTGGACGTTCACATTGACGATGAAACACTGAAATTACATCGGAATTAAAAACAAAAGGCACAATGCCGCATTAAGTTCAAGGAGAGTGAGACTTCTTAGAGTCTGTGCCTTGATCCTTTCCTATGAGACCAGTATTACTTTCCGATACACCACTCAGTTTCAATGTATTTCTTTTACATACACATTGAAGATGAAACACTGAAATTACATCGGAATTAAATACAACAGGCACAATGCCCCCTTAAGTGCAAGAAGAGTGAGATTTCTTAGATTCTGTGTTTTGATGCTTTCCTGTGAGACACGTATTAGTTTCATATAGACCACAGCAGGGTCAATGTATCCCTTGGACAATCACATTGACGATGAAACACAGAAATCGCATCGGAATTCAATAGAAAAGGCACAATGCCGTCTTAAGTACAAGAATAGAGTCTCTTCTTACAGTCGGTGCTTTGAGCAGCCCCTGTGAGACCAGTATTAGTTTCCGATACACCACTGCAGGTTCAATGTATTCCTTGGACATTCACAGTGACGATGAAACACTGAAATTACATCGGAATTAAATACAAAAGGCACAATGCCGCCCTAAATACAAGAAGAGTGAGACTTCTTAGAGTCTGTGCTTTGATCCTTTCCTATGAGACCAGTATTAGTTTCCGATACACCACTTCAGGTTCAATGAATCCCTGTTACATACACATTGACGATGAAACACTGAAATTACATAGGAAATAAATACAAAAGGCACAATGCAGCCTTAAGTGCAAGAAGAGTGAGACTTCTTAGAGTCTGTGATTTGATCCTTTCCTATGAGACCAGTATTAGTTTCCGAACACCACTGCAGGTTCAATGTGTTCCTTTTACATACACATTGACGATGAAACACTGAAATTAGATCGGAATTGAATACAAAAGGAATAATGCCGCCTTAAGTGCAAGAAGAGTGAGACTTCTTAGAGTCTGTGCTTTGATCGTTTCCTGTGAGAACAGTATTAGTTTCCGATACACCACTGTAGGTTCAATGTATTCCTTGGACCTTCAAATTGACGATGAAACACAGAAATTATATCGGAATAAAATACAAAAGGCACAATGACGCCTTAAATGCAAGAAGAGTGAAACTTCTTAGAGTCTGTGCCTTGATCCTTTCCTGTGGGACCAATATTAGTTTCCGATACACCACTGCTGGTTCAATGTATTCCTTGGACATTCACATTGACGATGAAACACTGAAATTACATCAGAATTAAATACAAATGGCACAATGCCGCATTAAATGCAAGAAGAGTCAGACTTCTTAGAGACTGTGCATTGATCCTTTCCTGTGAGACCAGTACTAGTTTCCGATACACCACTGTAGGTTCAATGTATTCCTTGGACATTCACATTGACGATGAAAAACTGCAATTACAACGGAATTAAATACAAAAGGCACAATGTCGCCTTAAGTACAAGAATATAGACTCTTGTTACAGTCGTTTCTTTGATCCTTTCCTGTGAGACCACTATTAGTTTCCGATACACGACTGCAGGTTCAATGTATTCCTTGGACATTCACATTGACGATGAAACACTGAAATTACATTGGAATTAAATAAAAAAGGCACAATGCCGCCTTAAATGCAAGAGGAGTGAGACTTCTTAGAGTCTGTGCTTTGATCCTTTCCTATGAGACCAGTATTAGTTTCCGATACACCACTGCAGGTTCAATGTATTCCATTTACATAAACATTGACGTTGAAACACTAACATTACATCCGAATTAAATACAAAAGGCACAATGCCGCCTTAAGTGCAAGAAGAGTGAGACTTCTTAGAGTCTGTGATTTGATCCTTTCCTATGAGACCAGTATTAGTTTCCGAACACCACTGCAGGTTCAATGTGTTCCTTCTATATACACATTGACGATGAAACACTGAAATTAAAAAGGAATTAAATACAAAAGGAATAATGCCGCCTTAAGTGCAAGAAGAGTGAGACATCTTAGAGTCTGTGCTTTGATCCTTTCCTGTGAGACCAGTATTAGTTTCCGATACACCACTGCAGGTTCAATGTATTCCTTGGACATTCACATTGACGATGAAACGCTGAAATTACATCGGAATTAAATACAAAAGGAACAATGCCGCCTTAAGTGCAAGAAGAGTGAGTCTTCTTAGAGTCTGTGCTTTGATCCTTTCCAGTGGGAGCAGAATTAGTTTCCGATACACCACTGCAGGTTCAATGTATTCCTTCGCCCTTCAAATTGACGATGAAACACAGAAATCGCATCGGAATTAAATACAAATGGCACAATGCCGCCTTAAGTACGAGAATAGAGACTCTTCTTACAGTCGGTGCTTTCATCCATTTCTGTGAGACCAATATTATTTTCCGATACACCACTGCAGGTTCAATGTATTCCTTGGACATTCACATTGACAATGGAACACTGAAATTACATCGGAATTACATACAAAAGGCACAATGCCGCCTTAAGTGCAAGAAGAGTGAGACTTCTTAGAGTCTGTGCTTTGATCCTTTCCCATTAGACCAGAATTAGTTTCCGATACACCACTGCAGGTTCAATGTATTCCTTTTACATGCACATTGACGATGAAACACTAACATTACATCGGAATTAAATACAAATGGCACAATGCCGCCTTAAGTACGAGAATAGAGACTCTTCTTACAGTCGGTGCTTTGATCCATTTCTGTGAGACCAGTATTAGTTTCCGATACACAACTGCAGGTTCAATGTATTCCTTTTACATACACATTGACGATGAATCACTGAAATTACATCGGAACTAAATGCAAAAGGCAAAAGGCCGTCTTAAGTGCAAGAAGAGTGAGACTTCTTAGAGTCTGTGCTTTGATCCTTTCCTGAAAGACCAGTAGTAGTTTAAGATACACCACTGCAGGTTCAATGTATTCCTTGGACCTTCGCATTGACGATGCAATACAGAAATCTCATCGGAATTAAATACAAAAGGCACAATGCCGCCTTTAGTACAAGAATAGAAACACTTCTTAATGTAGGTGTTTGTTCCCTTCCTGTGAGACCAGTACTAGTTTCCGATACACCACTGCAGGTTCAATGTATTACTTTGACATTCACATTGACGATGAAACACTGAAATTACATCATAATTACATTGAAAAGGCACAATGCCGCCTTAAATGCAAATGAGTGAGACTTCTTAGAGTCTGTGCTTTGATGCTCTCCTATGACAACAGTATTAGTTTCCGATACACCACTGCAGGTTCAATTTATTCCTTGGACCTTCACATTGACGATGAAACACAGAAATTACATCGGGATTAAATACATAAGACACAATGACGCCATAAATGCAAGAAGAGTGAGACTTCTTAGAGTCTGTGCTTTGATCCTTTCCTGTGAGACCAGTATTAGTTTCCGATACACCACTGCAGGTTCAATGTATTCCTTGGACATTCACACTGACGATGAAACACTGAAATTACATCAAAATTAAATACAAAATGCACAATGCCGCCTTAAATGCAAGATGAGTGAGACTTCTTAGTGTCTGTGCTTTGGTCCTTTCCTGTGAGACCAGTATTAGCTTCCGATACACCACTGCACGTTTAATGTATTCCTTGGACCTTCAAAAGGCGCAATGCCGCCTTAAGTACATGAGTCGAGACTCTTATATCAATCGGTGCTTTGAGAATTCCCTGTGAGACCAGTATTAGTTTCCGATACACCACTGCAGGTTCAATGTATACCTCGGAACTTCACATTGACGATGAAACACAGATATCGCATCGTAATAAAATACAAAACGCAAAATGCCGCCTTAAGTGCAAGAATAGAGACTCTTCTCAGAGTCGGTGCTTTGAGAATTCCCTGTGAGACCAGTATTAGCTTCCGATACCTTACTGCAGGTTCAATGTATTCATTGCAAATACACATTGACTATGAAACACTGAAACTACATCCGAATTAAATACAAAAGGCAGAATGCCGCCTTAAGTGCAAGAAGAGTGAGACTTCTTAGAGTCTGTGCTTTGATCCTTTCCTGTGAGACCAGTATTAGTTTCCGATACGCCACTGCAGGTTCAATGTATTCCTTGGACATTCACATTGACAATGAAACACTGAAATTACATCGGAATTACATACAAAAGGCACAATGCCGCCTTAAGTGCCAGAAGAGTGAGACTTCTTAGAGTCTGCGCTTTGATCCTTTCCTATGAGACCAATATTAGTTTCCGATACATCACTGCAGGTTCAATGGATTTCCTTTTACATACACATTGAGGATGAAACACTGAAATTACATCGGAATTACATTCAAAAGGCACAATGCCGCCTTAAGTGCAAGAAGAATGAGACTTCTTAGAGTCAGTGCATTGATCCTTTCCTGTGAGACCAGTATTAGTTTCCGATACACCACTGCAGGTTCAAAGTATTCCTTTTACTTACACATTGACGATGAAACACTGAAATTACATCGGAAATAAATACAAAAGGCGCAATGCCGCCTTAAGATCAAAAAGAGTGAGAATTCTTAGAGTCTGTGATTTGATCCTTTCCTATGAGACCACTATTAGTTTCCGATACACCACTGCAGGTTCAATGTATTCCTTTTACATACACATTGATGATGAAACACTGAAATTACATCGGAATTAAATACAAAAGGCACAATGCCGCCTTAAGTGCAAGAAGAGGAGACTTCTAAGAGTCTGTGCTTTGATCCTTTCCTGTGAGACCAGTATTAGTTTCCGATACACCACTGAAGTTTCAATGTATACCTTGGACTTCCCATTGACGATGAAACACAGAAATCGCATCGTAATAAAATACAAAACGCAAAATGCCGCCTTAAGTACAAGAATAGGGACTCTTCTCAGTGTCGGTGCTTTGAGCATTCCCTGTGAGACCAGTATTAGTTTCCGATACACCACTGCAGGTTCAATGTATTCCTTGGAAATACACATTGACGATGAAACACTGAAATTACATAGGAATTAAATACGAAAGGCAGAATGCCGCCTTAAGTGCAAGAAGAGTGAGACTTCTTAGGGTCTGTGCTTTGATCTTTTCCTATGAGACCAGTATCAGATTCCGATACACCACTGCAGGTTTAATGTATACCTCGGACCTTCACATTGACGATGAAACACAGAAATCGCATCGGAATTAAATTCAAAACGCAAAATGCCGCCTTAAGTACAAGAATAGGGACTCTTCTCAGACTCGGTGTATTGAGCATTCCCTGTGAGACCAGTATTAATTTCCGATACACCTCTGCAGGTACAATGTATTCATTGCAAATACACATTGACGATGAAACACTGAAATTACATAGGAATTAAATACAAAAAGCAGAATGCCGCCTTAAGTGCAAGAAGAGTGAGACTTCTTAGAGTCTGTGCATTGATCCCTTCCTGTGAGACCAGTATTAGTTTCCGATACACCACTGCAGGTTCAGTGTATACCTTGGATCTTCACATTGACGATGAAACACAGAAATCGCATCGGAATTAAATACAAAAGGCACAATGCCGCCTTAAGTACAAGAATAGAGACTCTTCTTACAGTCGGTGTTTTAAGCATTCCCTGTGAGACCAGTATTCGTTTCCGATACACCACTGCAGGTTCAATGTATTCCTTGGACCTTCACATTGACGATGAAACACAGATATCGCGTCGGAATTAAGTAGAAAGGGCACAATGCCGCCTTAAGTACAAGAATCGAGACTCTTCTTACAGTCGGTGCTTTGAGCATTCCCTGTGGGACCAGTATTAGTTTCCGATACACCACTGCAGGTTCAATGTATTCCTTGGACATTCACAATGACGATGAAAGACTGAAATCGCATCGGAAGTAAATACAAAAGGCACAATGCCGCCTTAAGTACAAGAATAGCGACTCATTTTGCCGTCGGTGATGTGAGCACTCCCTGTGGGACCAGTATTAGTTTCCGATACACCACTGCACTTTCAATGTATTGTTGTGTCGGTATCTGGGCCGACACCGTGAAGTTCAGATGGCTGAAAAGGCAAGCCAGACTAACGCAGACGGGCGTGAAGTACTGGAACAGGATACGTAATTAATGTTAGGAAGAAAAGTACGGAGCAGGTTTAATACTTAACTTTACTCAATCATTGTGGTACATCGATCTTGACGATACACAGGAGACTTTAAGTGCAATGACTGTATGGCTAATGGCGCCTTGCTAGTTCGTAGCCATTAACTTAGCTGATGGCTATTCTGTCTCTCGGCTAATGAGAGAGAAAGGCTTCGTACATCTGGTCGGTAGCTAGGTTCTCGTACAACTGGGGCGAGTGCTCTCTCGTATCACGAGACCTGCCTTGGTGGTGGCGCTAGGTCTGCGATTACACAGTGGCGACACGCGGGTCCGACATGTACTAAATGGACCGCGGCCGATTTAAGCTACCACCTAGCAAGTGTGGTGTCTGGCGGTGACACCACATGTATACCTTGGACCTTCACATTGACGATGATCCACAGATATCGCATCGGATTTAAATACAAAAGGCACAATGCCGCCTTAAGTACGAGAATAGAAACTCTTCTTACAGTCGGTGCTTTGATCCATTTCTGTGAGACCAATATTAGTTTCCGACACACCACTGCAAGTTCAATGTATTCCTTGGACTTGCACATTGACGATGAAACACTGAAATTACATCGGAATTACATACAAAAGGCACAATGCCGCCTTAAGTGCAAGAAGTGTGAGACTTCTTAGAGTCTGTGCTTTGATCCTTTCCTGTGGGACCAGTATTAGTTTCCGATACACCACTGCAGGTTCAATGTATTCCTTAGACATTCACAATGACAACGAAACACTGAAATTACATCATAATTACATAGAAAAGGCACAATGCCGCCTTAAATGCAAGAAGAGTGAGACTTCTTAGAGTCTGTGCTTTGATCCTTTCCTATGAGCACAGTTTTAGTTTCCGAAACACCACTGCAGGTTCAATGTATTCCTTTTGCTTACACATTGACGATGAAACACTGAAATTACATCGGAATTAAATACAAAAGGCACATTGCCGCCTTAAGTGCAAGAAGAGTGAGACTTCTTAGGGTCTGTGCTTTGATCTTTTCCTATGAGACCAGTATTAGATTCCGATACACCACTGCAGGTTCAATGTATACCTCGGACCTTCACATTGACGATGAAACACAGAAATCGCATCGGAATTAAATACAAAACGCAAAATGCCGCTTTAAGTACAAGAGTAGAGACTCTTCTCAGAGTCGGTGTATTGAGCATTCCCTGTGAGACCAGTATTAGTTTCCGATACACCACTGCAGGTACAAAGTATTCATTGCAAATACACATTGACGATGAAACACTGAAATTACATAGGAATTAAATACAAAAAGCAGAATGCCGCCTTAAGTGCAAGAAGAGTGAGACTTCTTAGAGTCTGTGCATTGATCCCTTCCTGTGAGACCAGTATTAGTTTCCGATGCACCACTGCAGGTTCAGTGTATTCCTTGGACCTTCACATTGACGATGAAACACAGAAATCGCGTCGGAATTAAGTAGAAAGGGCACAATGCCGCCTTAAGGACAAAAATCGAGACTCTTCTTACAGTCGGTGCTTTGAGCATTCCCTGTGGGACCAGTATTAGTTTCCGATACACCACTGCAGGTTCAATGTATTCCTTGGACATTCACATTGACGATGAAACACTGAAATAGCATCGGAATTAAATACAAAAGGCACAATGCCGCCTTAAGCACAAGAATAGAGACTCTTCTTACAGTCGGTGCTTTGAGCATTCCCTGTGAGACCAGTATTAGTTTCCGATACACCACTGCAGGTTCAATGTATTCCTTGGAACTTCACATTGACGATGAAACACAGGAATCGCATCGGAATTAAATACAAAAGGCACAATGCCGCCTTAAGTACGAGAATAGAGACTCTACTTACAGTCGGTGCTTTTATCCATTTCTGTGAGACCAATATTAATTTCCGATACACCACTGCAGGTTCAATGTATTCCTTGGACATTCACATTGACGATGAAACACTGAAATTTCTTTGGGGTTAAATACAAAAGGCACAATGCCACCTTAAATGCAATAAGAGTGAGACTTCTTAGAGTCTGTGTTTGATCCTTTCCTGACTGACCAGTATTAGTTTCCAATACACCACTGCAGGTTCAATGTATTCCTTGGACTTTCGCATTGACGATGAAATACAGAAATCGCATCGGAATTAAATACAAAAGGCACAATGCCGCCTTTAGTACAAGAATAAGGACTCTTCTTACTGTCTTTGTTTTGATCCCTTCCTGTGAGACCAGTATTAGTTTCCGATACACCACTGCAGGTTCAATGTATTCCTTTGACATTCACACTGACGATGAAACACTGAAATTACATCATAATTACATAGAAAAGGCACAATGCCGCCTTAAATGCAAGAAGAGTGAGACTTCTTAGAGTCTGTGCTTTGATCCTTTCCTATGAGCACAGTATTAGTTTCCGATAAACAACTGCAGGTTCAATGTATTTCTTTTACTTACACATTGACGATGAAACACTGAAATTACATCGGAATTAAATACAAAAGGCACAATGCCGCCTTATGTGCAAGAAGAGTGAGACTTCTTAGGGTCTGTGCTTTGATCTTTTCCTATGAGACCAGTATTAGTTTCCGATTCACCACTGCAGGTTCAATGAATACCTCGGACCTACACATGGACGATGAAACACAGAAATCGCTTCGGAATTAAATACAAAACGCAAAATGCCGCCTTAAGTACAAGAATAGGGACTCTTCCCAGAGACGGTGTATTGAGCATTCCCTGTGAGACCAGTATAAGTTTCCGATACACCACTGCAGGTACAATGTATTCATTGCAAATACACATTGACGATGAAACACTGAAATTACATCGGAATTAAATACAAAAAGCAGAATGCCGCCTTATGTGCAAGAAGAGGGAGACTTCTTAGAGTCTGTGCATTGATCCTTTCCTGTGAGACCAGTATTAGTTTCCGATACACCACTGCAGGTTCAGTGTATTCCTTGGACCTTCACATTGACGATGAAACACAGAAATCGCATCGGAATTAAATACAAAAGGCACAATGCCGCCTTAAGTACAAGAATAGGGAGTCTTCTTACAGTCGGTGCTTTAAGCATTCCCTGTGAGACCAGTATTCGTTTCCGATACACCACTGCAGGTTCAATGTATTCCTTGGACCTTCACATTGACGATGAAACACAGATATCGCGTCGGAATTAAGTAGAAAGGGCACAATGCCGCCTCAAGTACAAAAATCGAAACTCTTCTTACAGTCAGTGCTTTGAGCATTCCCTGTGGGACCAGTATTAGTTTCCGATACACCACTGCAGGTTCAATGTATTCCTTGGACATTCACATTGACGATGAAACACTGAAATTACATCGGAATTACATACCAAAGGCACAATGCCGCCTTAAGTGCAAGAAGAGTGAGACTTCTTAGAGTCTGCGCTTTAATCCTTTCCTATGAGACCAATAGTAGTTTCCGATACATCACTGCAGGTTCAATGTATTCTTTTTACATACACATTGAGGATGAAACACTGAAATTACATCGGAATTAAATACAAAAGGCACAATGCCGCCTTAAGGGCAAGAAGGATGAGACTTCTTAGAGTCTGTGCATTGATCCTTTCCTTTGAGACCAGTATTAGTTTCCGATACACCACTGCAGGTTCAATGTTTCCCTGGGACAGTCACATTGACGATGAAACACTGAAATTACATCGGAATTAAATACAAAAGGCACATTGCCGCCTTAAGTGCAAGAAGAGTGAGACTTCTTAGAGAGTGTGCTTTGATCCATTCCTGTAGGACCAGTATTAGTTTCCGATACACCACTGCAGGTTCAATGTATTCCTTGGACCTTCACATTGACGATGAAACACAGAAATCGCATCGGAATTAAATACAAAAGGCACAATGCCGCCTTAAGTACGAGTATAGCGACTCTTCTTACAGTCTGTGCTTTGATCCATTTCTGTGAGACCAATATTATTTTCCGATACACCACTGCAGGTTCAATGTATTCCTTGGACTTTCACATTGACAATGGAACACTGAAATTACATCGGAATTACATACAAAAGGCACAATGCCGCCTTAAGTGCAAGAAGAGTGAGACTTCTTAGAGTCTGTGCTTTGATCCTTTCCCATGAAACCACTATTAGTTTCCGATACACCACAGCAGGTTCAATGTAATCCTTTTACATACTCATTGACGATGAAACACTA
Organism: Schistocerca serialis cubense; assembly: GCF_023864345.2. Classification (NCBI taxonomy): domain Eukaryota; kingdom Metazoa; phylum Arthropoda; class Insecta; order Orthoptera; family Acrididae; genus Schistocerca; species Schistocerca serialis. The sequence continues at coordinate 33,829,106 of NC_064643.1, read as the reverse complement.
ACATTACATCGGAATTAAATACAAAAGGCACAATGCCCCCATAAGTACGAGAATAGAGACTCTTCTTACAGTCGGTGCTTTGATCCATTCCTGTGAGACCAGTATTAGTTTCCGATACACCACTGCAGGTTCAATGTATTCCTTGGACATTCACATTGACAATGAAACACTGAAATTACATCGGAATTACATACAAAAGGCACAATTCCGCCTTAAGTGCAAAAAGAGTGAGACTTCTTAGAGTCTGCGATTTGATCCTTTCCTATGAGACCAATATTAGTTTCCGATACATCACTGCAGGTTCAATGTATTCCTTTTACATACACATTGAGGATGAAACACTGAAATTACATCGGAATTAGATACAAACGGCAAAATCCCGCCTTAAGTGCAAGAAGATTGAGACTTCTTAGAGTCTGTGCATTGATCCTTACCTGTGAGGCCAGTATTAGTTTCCGATACACCACTGCAGGTTCAATGTATTCCTTTTACTTACACATTGACAATGAACACTGAAATTACATCGGAATTAAATATAAAAGGCGCAATGCCGCCTTAAGTTCAAGACGAGTGAGACTTCTTTGAGTCTGTGATTTGATCCTTTCCTATGAGATCAGTATTAGTTTCCGATACACTACTGCAGGTTCAATGTATTCCTTTTACATACACATTGATGATGAAACACTGATATTACATCGGAATTAAATACAAAAGGCACAATGCCGCCTTAAGTGCAAGAAGAGTGAGACTTCTAAGAGTCTGTGCTTTGATCCTTTCCTGTGAGACCAGTATTTGTTTCCGATGCACCACTGCAGGTTAAATGTATACCTTGGACCTTCACATTGACGATGAAACACAGAAATCGCATCGGAATAAAATACAAAACGCAAAATGCAGCCTTAAGTACAAGAATAGAGACTCTTCTCAGTGTCGGTGCTTTGAGCATTCCCTGTGAGACCAGTATTAGTTTCCGATACACCACTGCAGGTTCAATGTATTCCTTGGAAATACACATTGACGATGAAACACTGAAATTACATTGGAATTAAATACAAAAAGCAGAATGCCGCCTTAAGTGCAAGAAGAGTGAGACTTCTTAGAGTCTGTGCTTTGATCCTTTCCTGTGGGACCAGTATTAGTTTCCGATACACCACTGCAGGTTCAATGTATACCTCGGACCTTCACATTGACGATGAAACACAGAAATCGCATCGGAATAAAATACAAAACGCAAAATGCCGCCTTAAGTACAAGAATAGGGACTCTTCTCAGAGTCGGTGCTTTGAGCATTCCCAGTGAGACCAGTATTCGTTTCCGATACACCACTGCAGGTTCAATGTATTCCTTGGACCTTCACATTGACGATGAAACACAGATATCGCGTCGGAATTAAGTAGAAAGGGGACAATGCCGCATTAAGTACAAGAATCGAGACTCTTCTTACAGTTGGTGCTTTGAGCATTCCCTGTGGGTCCAGTATTAGTTTCCGATACACAACTGCAGGTTCAATGTTTTCCTTGGACATACACATTTATGATGAAACACTGAAATCGCATCGGAATTGTATACAAAAGGCACAATGCCGCATTAAGTACAAGAATAAAGACTCTTCTTACAGTCGGTGCTTTGAGCATTCCCTGTGAGACCAGTATTAGTTTCCGTTACACCACTGTACTTTCAATGTATACCTTGGACCTTCACATTGACGATGGGACACAGATATCGCATCGGAATTAAATACAAAAGGCACAATGCCGCCTTAAGTACGAGAATAGAAACTCTTCTTACAGTCGGTGCTTTGATCCATTTCTGTGAGACCAATATTAGTTTCCGATACACCACTCCAGGTTCAATGTATTCCTTGGACTTTCACATTGACGATGAAACACTGAAATTACATCGGAATTACATACAAAAGGCGCAATGCCGCCTTAAGTGCAAGAAGAGTGAGACTTCTTAGAGTCTGTGCTTTGATCCTTTCCTATGAGACCAGTATTAGTTTCCGATACAGCACTGCAGGTTCAATGTATTCCTCTTACATACACATTGACGATGAAACACTAACACTACATGGGAATAAAATACATAATGCACAATGCCGCATTATGTGCAAGAAGAGTGAGACTGCTTAGAGTCTGTGCTTTGATCCTATCCTGTGAGACCAGTATTAGTTTCCGATACACCACTGTAGGTCCAATGTATTCCTTTTACATACACATTGACGATGAAACACTGAAATTACATCGGAATTAAATGCAAAAGGCAAAATGCCGCCTTAAGTACAAGAATAAAGACTCTTCTCAGTGTCGGTGCTTTGAGCATTCCCTGTGAGACCAGTATTAGTTTCCGATACACCACTGCAGGTTCAATGTATTCCTTGGACCGTCACTTTGACGATGAAACACAGAAATCGCATCGGAATTAAATACAAAAGGCACAATGCCGCCTTAAGTACATGAATAGAGACTCTATATACAGTCGGTGCTTTAAGCATTCCCTGTGAGACCAGTATTCGTTTCCGATACACGACAGCAGGTTCAATGTATTTCTTGGACCTTCACATTGACGATGTAAGACAGATATCGCGTCGGAATTAAATAGAAAAGGCACAATGCCGCCTTAAGTACAAGAATAGACACTCTTCTTACATCTGATGCTTTGAGCATTCCCTGTGAGACCAGTACTAGTTTCCGATACACCACTGCAGGTTCAATGTATTCCTTAGACATACACATTGACGATGAAACACTGAAATTAAATCGAATTAAATACAAAAGGCACAATGCCGCCTTAAGTGCAAGAAGAGTGAGACTTCTTAGAGTCTGTGCTTTGATCCTTGCCTGTGAGACCAGTATTAGGTTCCGATACACCACTGCAGGTGCAATGTTTTCCTTGGTCATACACATTGACGATGAAACATAGAAATCGCATCGGAATTGAATACAAAAGGCACAATGCCGCATTAAGTACAAGAATAAAGACTCTTCTTACAGTCGGTGCTTTGAGCTTTCCCTGTGAGACCAGTATTAGTTTCCGATACACCACTGTACTTTCAATGTATACCTTGGACCTTCACATTGACGATGAAACACAGATATCGCATCGGAATTAAATACAAAAGGCACAATGCCGCCTTAAGTACGAGAATAGAAACTCTTCTTACAGTCGGTGCTTTGATCCATTTCTGTGAGACCAATATTAGTTTCCGATACACCACTGCAGGTTCAATGTATTCCTTGGACTTTCGAATTGACGATGAAACACTGAAATTACATCGGAATTACATTCAAAAGGCACAATGCCGCCTTAAGTGCAAGAAGAGTGAGACTTCTTAGAGTCTGTGCTTTGATCCTTTCCTATGAGACCAGTATTAGTTTCCGATACACCACTGCAGGTTCAATGTATTCCTCTTACATACACATTGACGATGAAACACTAACACTTCATGGGAATAAAATTCATAATGCACAATGCCGCATTAAGTGCAAGAAGAGTGAGACTGCTTAGAGTCTGTACTTTGATCCTTTCCTGTGAGACCAGTATTCGTTTCCGATACACCACTGCAGGTTCAATGTATTCCTTTTACATACACATTGACGATGAAACACTCAAATTACATCGGAATTAAATGCAAAAGGCAAAATGCCGTCTTAAGTGCAAGAAGAGTGAGACTTCTTAGAGTCTGTGCTTTGATCCATTCCTGACAGACCAGTATTAGATTCCGATACACCACTGCAGGTTCAATGTATTCCTTGGACTTTCGCATTGACGATTAAATACAGAAATCGTATCGGAATTAAATACAAAAGGCACAATGCCGCCTTTAGTACAAGAATAGAGACTCGTCTTACTGTCGGTGTTTTGATCCCTTCCTGTAAGACCAGTATTAGTTTCCGATACATCACTGCAGGTTCAATGTATTCCTTTGACATTTACATTGACGATGAAACACTGAAATTACATCATAATTACATAGAAAAGGCACAATGCAACTTAAATGCAAGAAGAGTGAGACTTCTTATAGTCTGTGCTTTGATCCTTTCCTCTGAGGACAGTATTAGTTTCCGATACACCACTGCAGGTTCAATGTATTCCTTTTAGTTACACATTGACGATAAAACACTGAAATTACATCTGAATTAAATACAAAAGGCACAATGCCGCATTAAGTTCAACAAGAGTGAGACTTCTCAGAGTCTGTGATTTATCTCTCCTATGAGACCAGTATTAGTTTCCGATACACCACTGCAGGTTCAATGTATTCCTTTTCCATACACATTGATGATGAAACACTGAAATTACATCGGAATTAAGTACAAAAGGCACATTGCCGCCTTAAGTGCATGAAGAGTGAGACTTCTTAGAGTCTGTGCTTTGATCCTTTCCTGTGAGACCAGTATTAGTTTCCGATACACCACTGCAGGTTCAATGTATTCCTTGGACCTTCACATTGACGATGAAACACAGAAATCGCATCGGAATTAAATAAAAAGGCACAATGCCGCCTTAAGTAAAAGAATAGAGACTCTTCTTACAGTCGGTGCTTTAAGCATTCCCTGTGAGACCAGTATTCGTTTCCGATACACCACCACAAGTTCAATGTATTCCTTGGACCTACACATTGACGAAGAAACACTGAAATTACATCGGAATTACATACAAAAGGCATAATGCCGCCTTAAGTGCATGAAGAGTGAGACTTCAAAGAGTCTGCGCATTGATCCTTTCCTATGAGACCAATATTGGTTTCCGATACATCACTGCAGGTTCAATGTATTCTTTTTACATACACATACAGGATGTAACACTGAAATTACATCGGAATTAAATACAAAAGGCACAATGCCGCCTTAAGTGCCAGAAGAGTGAGACTTCTTAGTGTCTCTGCATTGATCCTTTCCTGTGAGACCAGTAATAGTTTCCGATACACCACTGCAGGTTCAATGTATTCCTTAGACCTTCACATTGACGATGAAACACAGAAATCGCATCGGAATTTAATACAAAAGGCACAGTGCCGCATTAAATACAAGAATAGAGACTCTTCTTACAGACGGTTCTTTGATCCTTTCCTGTGAGACCAGTATTAGTTTCCGATTCACCACCGCAGTTTCAGTGTAATCCTTGGACATTCACATTGACGATGAAACACTGAAATTACATCGGAATTACATACAAAAGGCACAATGCCGCCTTAAGTGCAAGAAGAGTGAGACTTCTTAGAGTCTGCGCTTTGATGCTTTCCTATGAGACCAATATTAGTTTCCGATACATCACTGCAGGATCAATGTATTCTTTTTACATACACATTGAGGATGAAACACTGAAATTACATCGGAATTAAAGACAAAAGGCACAATGCCGCCCTAAGTGCAAGAAGAGTGAGACTTCTTAAAGTCTGTGCATTGATCATTTCCTGAGAGACCAGTATTAGTTTCCGATACACCACTGCAGGTTCAATGTATTCCTTGGACATTCACATTGACGATGAAACACTGAAATTACATCGGAGTTAAATACAAAAGGCACAATGCCGCCTTAAATGCAAGAAGAGTGAGACTTCTTAGAGTCTGTGCTTTGATCCTTTCCTATGAGACCAGTATTAGTTTCCGATACACCACAGCAGGTTCAATGTATTCCTTTTACATTCACATTGACGATGAAACACTAACACTACACGGGAATAAAATGCAAAAGGCACAATGCCGCATTAAGTGCAAGCAGAGTGAGACTGCTTAGAGTCTGTGCTTTGATCCTTTCCTTTGAGACCAGTATTAGTTTCCGATACACCACTGCAGGTTCAATGTATTCCTTTTACATACACATTGACGATGAAACACTGAAATTTCATCGGAATTAAATGCAAAAGGCAAAATGCCGTCTTAAGTGCAAGAAGAGTGAGACTTCTTAGCGTCTGTGCTTTCATCCTTTCCTGACAGACCAGTATTAGTTTCCGATACACCACTGCATTTTCAATGTATTCCTTTTACATACACATGGACGATGAGACACTAACATTACATCGGTATTAAATACAAAAGGCACAATGCCACCTTTAGTACAAGAATAGAGACTCGTCTTACTGTCGGTGTTTTGATCCCTTCCTGTGAGACCAGTATTAGTTTCCAATACACCACTGCAGGTTCAAAGTATTCCTTTCACATTCACATTGACGATGAGACACTGATATTACATCATAATTACACAGAAAAGGCACAATGCCGCCTTAAATGCAAGAAGAGTGAGACTTCTGAGAGTCTGTGCTTTGATCCTTTCCTATGAGAACAGTATTAGTTTCCGATACACCACTGCAGGTTCAATGTATTCCTTTTCCATACACATTGATGATGAAACACTGAAATTACATCGGAATTAAATACAAAAGGCACATTGCCGCCTTAAGTGCAAGAAGACCGAGACTTCTTAGAGTCTGTGCTTTGATCCTTTCCTGTGAGACCAGTATTAGTTTCCGATACACCACTGCAGGTTCAATGTATTCCTTGGACCTTCACATTGACGATGAAACACAGAAATCCCATCGGAATTAAATACAGAAGGCACAATGCCGCCTTAAGTACATGAATACAGACTCTTCTTACAGTCGGTGCTTTAAGCATTCCCTGTGAGACCAGTATTCGTTTCCGATACACCACCGCAGGTTCAATGTATTCCTTGGACCTTCACATTGACGATGAAACACAGGTATCGCGTCGGAATTAAGAATAAAAGGCACAATGCCGCCTTAAGTACTAAAATCGAGACTCTTCTTACAGTCGGTGATTTGAGCATTCCCTGTGGGACCAGTATTAGTTTCCGATACACCACTGCAGGTTCAATGTTTTCCTTGGTCATACACATTAACGATGAAACACTGAAATCGCATCGGATTTAAATACAAAAGGCACAATGCCGCCTTTAGTGCAAGAAGAGTGAGACTTCGTAGCGTCCGTGCTTTGATCCTTTCCTGTGAGACCAGTATTAGGTTCAGATACACCCTTGCGGGTGCAATGTATTAATTGGACCTTCACATAGACGATGAAATACAGAAATCGCATAGGAATTAAATTCAAAAGGCACAATGCCGCCTTAAGTACGAGAATAGATACTCTTCTTACAGTCGGTGCTTTGATGCATTTCTGTGAGTCCAATATTAGTTTCCGATACACCACTGCAGGTTCAATGTATTCCTTGGACATTCACATTGACGATGAAACACTGAAATTACATCGGAATTACATACAAAAGGCACAATGCCGCCTTAAGTGCAAGAAGAGTGAGACTTCTTAGAGTCTGCTCTTTGATCCTTTCCTATGAGACCAATATTAGTTTCCGATACATCACTGCAGGTTCAATGTATTCTATTTACATACACATTCAGGATGAAGCACTGAAATTACATCGGAATTAAATACAAAAGGCACAATGCCGCCTTTAGTGCAAGAAGAGTGAGACTTCTTAGAGTCTGTGCATTGATCCTTTCCTGTGAGACCAGTATTAGTTTCCGATACACCACTGCAGGTTCCATGTATTCCTTAGACCTTCACATTGACGATGAAACACAGAAATCGCATCGGAATTAAACACAAACGGCACAATGACGCCATAAGTACAAGAAGAGTGAGACTTCGTAGAGTATGTGCTTTGATCCTTTCCTGTCAGGCAAGTATTAGTTTCCGATACACCACTGCAAGTTCGATGTATTCCTTGGACGGTCACATTGACGATGAAACACTGAAATTACATCGGAATAAAAAACAAAAGGCACAATGCCGCATTAAGTGCAAGAAGAGTGAGACTTCTTATATTCTGTGCTTTGATGCTTTCCTGTGAGACAAGTATTAGTTTCATATACACCACTACAGGATCAATGTATCCCTTGGACAATCACATTGACGATGAAACACAGAAATCTCATCGGAATTAAATACAAAAGGCACAGAGCCGCCTTAAGTACGAGAATAGAGACTCTGCTTACAGTCGGTGCTTAGATACATTTCTGTGAGACCAATATTACTTTCCGATACACCAAGGCAGGTTCAATGTATTCCTTGGACACTCACATTGACGATGAAACACTGAAATTACATCGGAATTACATACAAAAGGCACAATGCCGCCTTAAGTGCAAGACAAGTGGGACTTCTTAGAGTCTGCGCTTTGATCCTTTCCTATGAGACCAATATTAGTTTCCGATACATCACTGCAGGTTCAATGTATTCTTTTTACATACACATTGAGGATGAAACACTGAAATTACATCGGAATTAAAGACAAAAGGCACAATGCCGCCCTAAGTGCAAGAAGAGTGAGACATCTTAGAGCCTGTGCATTGATCCTTTCCTGTGAGACCAGTATTAGTTTCCGATAAACCACTGCAGGTTCAATGTATTCCTTGGACCTTCACCGTGACGATGAAACACAGAAATTAGATCGGAATTAAATACAAAAGGCACAATGATGCCTTAAATGCAAGAAGAGTGAGACTTCTTAGAATCTGTGTTTTGATCCTTTCCTGTGAGACCAGTATTAGTTTCCGATACACCACTGCAGGTTCAGTGTATTCCTTGGACATTCACAATGACGAAGAAACACTGAAATTACATCAAAATTAAATGCAAAAGGCACAATGCCGCATTAAATGCAAGAAGAGTGAGACTTCTTAGAGTCTGTGCTTTGATCCTTTCCTATGAGACCAGTATTAGTTTCCGATACACCACTGCAGGTTCAATGTATTCCTTGGACCTTCACATTGACGACGAAACACAGAAATCGCAACGGAATGAAATACAAAAGGCACAATGCCACCTTAAGTATAAGAATATAGACTCTTCTTAGTGTCGGTGCTTTGATCATTTTCTATGAGACCAGTATTAGTTTCCGATACACCACAGCAGGTTCAATGTATTCCTTTTACATTCACATTGACGATGAAACACTAACACTACACGGGAATAAAATGCAAAAGGCACAATGCCGCATTAAGTGCAAGCAGAGTGAGACTGCTTAGAGTCTGTGCTTTGATCCTTTCCTTTGAGACCAGTATTAGTTTCCGATACACCACTGCAGGTTCAATGTATTCCTTTTACATACACATTGACGATGAAACACTGAAATTTCATCGGAATTAAATGCAAAAGGCAAAATGCCGTCTTAAGTGCAAGAAGAGTGAGACTTCTTAGCGTCTGTGCTTTCATCCTTTCCTGACAGACCAGTATTAGTTTCCGATACACCACTGCATTTTCAATGTATTCCTTTTACATACACATGGACGATGAGACACTAACATTACATCGGTATTAAATACAAAAGGCACAATGCCACCTTTAGTACAAGAATAGAGACTCGTCTTACTGTCGGTGTTTTGATCCCTTCCTGTGAGACCAGTATTAGTTTCCGATACACCACTGCAGGTTCAATGTATTCCTTGGACCTTCACATTGACGACGAAACACAGAAATCGCAACGGAATGAAATACAAAAGGCACAATGCCACCTTAAGTATAAGAATATAGACTCTTCTTAGTGTCGGTGCTTTGATCATTTTCTATGAGACCAGTATTAGTTTCCGATACACCACAGCAGGTTCAATGTATTCCTTTTACATTCACAATGACGAAGAAACACTGAAATTACATCAAAATTAAATGCAAAAGGCACAATGCCGCATTAAATGCAAGAAGAGTGAGACTGCTTAGAGTCTGTACTTTGATCCTTTCCTGTGAGACCAGTATTCGTTTCCGATACACCACTGCAGGTTCAATGTATTCCTTTTACATACACATTGACGATGAAACACTCAAATTACATCGGAATTAAATGCAAAAGGCAAAATGCCGTCTTAAGTGCAAGAAGAGTGAGACTTCTTAGAGTCTGTGCTTTGATCCATTCCTGACAGACCAGTATTAGATTCCGATACACCACTGCAGGTTCAATGTATTCCTTGGACTTTCGCATTGACGATTAAATACAGAAATCGTATCGGAATTAAATACAAAAGGCACAATGCCGCCTTTAGTACAAGAATAGAGACTCGTCTTACTGTCGGTGTTTTGATCCCTTCCTGTAAGACCAGTATTAGTTTCCGATACATCACTGCAGGTTCAATGTATTCCTTTGACATTTACATTGACGATGAAACACTGAAATTACATCATAATTACATAGAAAAGGCACAATGCAACTTAAATGCAAGAAGAGTGAGACTTCTTATAGTCTGTGCTTTGATCCTTTCCTCTGAGGACAGTATTAGTTTCCGATACACCACTGCAGGTTCAATGTATTCCTTTTAGTTACACATTGACGATAAAACACTGAAATTACATCTGAATTAAATACAAAAGGCACAATGCCGCATTAAGTTCAACAAGAGTGAGACTTCTCAGAGTCTGTGATTTATCTCTCCTATGAGACCAGTATTAGTTTCCGATACACCACTGCAGGTTCAATGTATTCCTTTTCCATACACATTGATGATGAAACACTGAAATTACATCGGAATTAAGTACAAAAGGCACATTGCCGCCTTAAGTGCATGAAGAGTGAGACTTCTTAGAGTCTGTGCTTTGATCCTTTCCTGTGAGACCAGTATTAGTTTCCGATACACCACTGCAGGTTCAATGTATTCCTTGGACCTTCACATTGACGATGAAACACAGAAATCGCATCGGAATTAAATAAAAAGGCACAATGCCGCCTTAAGTAAAAGAATAGAGACTCTTCTTACAGTCGGTGCTTTAAGCATTCCCTGTGAGACCAGTATTCGTTTCCGATACACCACCACAAGTTCAATGTATTCCTTGGACCTACACATTGACGAAGAAACACTGAAATTACATCGGAATTACATACAAAAGGCATAATGCCGCCTTAAGTGCATGAAGAGTGAGACTTCAAAGAGTCTGCGCATTGATCCTTTCCTATGAGACCAATATTGGTTTCCGATACATCACTGCAGGTTCAATGTATTCTTTTTACATACACATACAGGATGTAACACTGAAATTACATCGGAATTAAATACAAAAGGCACAATGCCGCCTTAAGTGCCAGAAGAGTGAGACTTCTTAGTGTCTCTGCATTGATCCTTTCCTGTGAGACCAGTAATAGTTTCCGATACACCACTGCAGGTTCAATGTATTCCTTAGACCTTCACATTGACGATGAAACACAGAAATCGCATCGGAATTTAATACAAAAGGCACAGTGCCGCATTAAATACAAGAATAGAGACTCTTCTTACAGACGGTTCTTTGATCCTTTCCTGTGAGACCAGTATTAGTTTCCGATTCACCACCGCAGTTTCAGTGTAATCCTTGGACATTCACATTGACGATGAAACACTGAAATTACATCGGAATTACATACAAAAGGCACAATGCCGCCTTAAGTGCAAGAAGAGTGAGACTTCTTAGAGTCTGCGCTTTGATGCTTTCCTATGAGACCAATATTAGTTTCCGATACATCACTGCAGGATCAATGTATTCTTTTTACATACACATTGAGGATGAAACACTGAAATTACATCGGAATTAAAGACAAAAGGCACAATGCCGCCCTAAGTGCAAGAAGAGTGAGACTTCTTAAAGTCTGTGCATTGATCATTTCCTGAGAGACCAGTATTAGTTTCCGATACACCACTGCAGGTTCAATGTATTCCTTGGACATTCACATTGACGATGAAACACTGAAATTACATCGGAGTTAAATACAAAAGGCACAATGCCGCCTTAAATGCAAGAAGAGTGAGACTTCTTAGAGTCTGTGCTTTGATCCTTTCCTATGAGACCAGTATTAGTTTCCGATACACCACAGCAGGTTCAATGTATTCCTTTTACATTCACATTGACGATGAAACACTAACACTACACGGGAATAAAATGCAAAAGGCACAATGCCGCATTAAGTGCAAGCAGAGTGAGACTGCTTAGAGTCTGTGCTTTGATCCTTTCCTTTGAGACCAGTATTAGTTTCCGATACACCACTGCAGGTTCAATGTATTCCTTTTACATACACATTGACGATGAAACACTGAAATTTCATCGGAATTAAATGCAAAAGGCAAAATGCCGTCTTAAGTGCAAGAAGAGTGAGACTTCTTAGCGTCTGTGCTTTCATCCTTTCCTGACAGACCAGTATTAGTTTCCGATACACCACTGCATTTTCAATGTATTCCTTTTACATACACATGGACGATGAGACACTAACATTACATCGGTATTAAATACAAAAGGCACAATGCCACCTTTAGTACAAGAATAGAGACTCGTCTTACTGTCGGTGTTTTGATCCCTTCCTGTGAGACCAGTATTAGTTTCCAATACACCACTGCAGGTTCAAAGTATTCCTTTCACATTCACATTGACGATGAGACACTGATATTACATCATAATTACACAGAAAAGGCACAATGCCGCCTTAAATGCAAGAAGAGTGAGACTTCTGAGAGTCTGTGCTTTGATCCTTTCCTATGAGAACAGTATTAGTTTCCGATACACCACTGCAGGTTCAATGTATTCCTTTTCCATACACATTGATGATGAAACACTGAAATTACATCGGAATTAAATACAAAAGGCACATTGCCGCCTTAAGTGCAAGAAGACCGAGACTTCTTAGAGTCTGTGCTTTGATCCTTTCCCGTGAGACCAGTATTAGTTTCCGATACACCACTGCAGGTTCAATGTATTCCTTGGACCTTCACATTGACGATGAAACACAGAAATCCCATCGGAATTAAATACAGAAGGCACAATGCCGCCTTAAGTACATGAATACAGACTCTTCTTACAGTCGGTGCTTTAAGCATTCCCTGTGAGACCAGTATTCGTTTCCGATACACCACCGCAGGTTCAATGTATTCCTTGGACCTTCACATTGACGATGAAACACAGGTATCGCGTCGGAATTAAGAATAAAAGGCACAATGCCGCCTTAAGTACTAAAATCGAGACTCTTCTTACAGTCGGTGATTTGAGCATTCCCTGTGGGACCAGTATTAGTTTCCGATACACCACTGCAGGTTCAATGTTTTCCTTGGTCATACACATTAACGATGAAACACTGAAATCGCATCGGATTTAAATACAAAAGGCACAATGCCGCCTTTAGTGCAAGAAGAGTGAGACTTCGTAGCGTCCGTGCTTTGATCCTTTCCTGTGAGACCAGTATTAGGTTCAGATACACCCTTGCGGGTGCAATGTATTAATTGGACCTTCACATAGACGATGAAATACAGAAATCGCATAGGAATTAAATTCAAAAGGCACAATGCCGCCTTAAGTACGAGAATAGATACTCTTCTTACAGTCGGTGCTTTGATGCATTTCTGTGAGTCCAATATTAGTTTCCGATACACCACTGCAGGTTCAATGTATTCCTTGGACATTCACATTGACGATGAAACACTGAAATTACATCGGAATTACATACAAAAGGCACAATGCCGCCTTAAGTGCAAGAAGAGTGAGACTTCTTAGAGTCTGCTCTTTGATCCTTTCCTATGAGACCAATATTAGTTTCCGATACATCACTGCAGGTTCAATGTATTCTATTTACATACACATTCAGGATGAAGCACTGAAATTACATCGGAATTAAATACAAAAGGCACAATGCCGCCTTTAGTGCAAGAAGAGTGAGACTTCTTAGAGTCTGTGCATTGATCCTTTCCTGTGAGACCAGTATTAGTTTCCGATACACCACTGCAGGTTCCATGTATTCCTTAGACCTTCACATTGACGATGAAACACAGAAATCGCATCGGAATTAAACACAAACGGCACAATGACGCCATAAGTACAAGAAGAGTGAGACTTCGTAGAGTATGTGCTTTGATCCTTTCCTGTCAGGCAAGTATTAGTTTCCGATACACCACTGCAAGTTCAATGTATTCCTTGGACGGTCACATTGACGATGAAACACTGAAATTACATCGGAATAAAAAACAAAAGGCACAATGCCGCATTAAGTGCAAGAAGAGTGAGACTTCTTATATTCTGTGCTTTGATGCTTTCCTGTGAGACAAGTATTAGTTTCATATACACCACTACAGGATCAATGTATCCCTTGGACAATCACATTGACGATGAAACACAGAAATCTCATCGGAATTAAATACAAAAGGCACAGAGCCGCCTTAAGTACGAGAATAGAGACTCTGCTTACAGTCGGTGCTTAGATACATTTCTGTGAGACCAATATTACTTTCCGATACACCAAGGCAGGTTCAATGTATTCCTTGGACACTCACATTGACGATGAAACACTGAAATTACATCGGAATTACATACAAAAGGCACAATGCCGCCTTAAGTGCAAGACAAGTGGGACTTCTTAGAGTCTGCGCTTTGATCCTTTCCTATGAGACCAATATTAGTTTCCGATACATCACTGCAGGTTCAATGTATTCTTTTTACATACACATTGAGGATGAAACACTGAAATTACATCGGAATTAAAGACAAAAGGCACAATGCCGCCCTAAGTGCAAGAAGAGTGAGACATCTTAGAGCCTGTGCATTGATCCTTTCCTGTGAGACCAGTATTAGTTTCCGATAAACCACTGCAGGTTCAATGTATTCCTTGGACCTTCACCGTGACGATGAAACACAGAAATTAGATCGGAATTAAATACAAAAGGCACAATGATGCCTTAAATGCAAGAAGAGTGAGACTTCTTAGAATCTGTGTTTTGATCCTTTCCTGTGAGACCAGTATTAGTTTCCGATACACCACTGCAGGTTCAGTGTATTCCTTGGACATTCACAATGACGAAGAAACACTGAAATTACATCAAAATTAAATGCAAAAGGCACAATGCCGCATTAAATGCAAGAAGAGTGAGACTTCTTAGAGTCTGTGCTTTGATCCTTTCCTATGAGACCAGTATTAGTTTCCGATACACCACTGCAGGTTCAATGTATTCCTTGGACCTTCACATTGACGACGAAACACAGAAATCGCAACGGAATGAAATACAAAAGGCACAATGCCACCTTAAGTATAAGAATATAGACTCTTCTTAGTGTCGGTGCTTTGATCATTTTCTATGAGACCAGTATTAGTTTCCGATACACCACTGTAGGTTCAATGAATTCCTTTTACATACACATTGATGATGAAACACTGAAATTACATAGGAATTAAATACAAAAGGCACAACGCCGCCTTAAGTCCAAGAAGGGTGAGACTTATTGGAGACTTTGCTTTGATTCTTTCCTATGAGACCAGTATTAGTTTCCGATATACCACTGCAGGTTCAATGTATTTCTTGGACCGTCACATTGACGACCAAACAAAGAAATCGCATCGGAATTAAATACAAAAGGCACAATGCCGCCTTAAGTACCAGAATATAGATTCTTCTTACAGTCGATTATTTGATCCTTTCCCGTGAGACCAGTATTATTTTCCGATACACCACTGCAGGCTCAATGTATTCCTTGGACCTTCACATTGACGATGAAACACAGAAATTACATCGGAATTAAATACAAAAGGCACAGTGACGCTTTAAATGCAAGAAGAGTGAGACTTCTTAGAGTCTGTGCTTTGATCCTTACCTGTGAGACCAGCATTAGTTTCCGATACACCACTGCAGGTTCAATGTATTCCTTGGACATTCACATTGACGATGAAACACTGAAATTACATCAAAATTAAATACAAAGGGCACAATGCCGCATTAAATGCAAGAAGAGTGAGACTTCTTAGAGACTGTGCATTGACCCTTTCCTGTGAAACCAGTACTAGTTTCCGACACACCACTGCAGGTTCAATGTATTCCTTGGACATTCACATTGACGATGAGACACTGAAATTACATCAAAATTAAAAACAAAAGGCACAATGCCGCCTTAAATGCAAGAAGAGTGAGACTTCTTAGTGTCTGTGTTTTGGTCCTTTCCTGTTAGACCAATATTAGTTTCCGATACACCACTGCAGGTTCAAAGTAATCCTTGGACCTTCACATTGGCGATGAAACACATTAATCGAATAGGAATTAAATACATAAGGCACAATGCCGCCGTAAGTACAAGAATAGAGTCTCTTCTTACAGTCGGTGCTTTGAGCAGCTCCTGTGAGACCAGTATTAGTTTCCGATACACCACTGCAGTTTCAATGTATTCCTTAGACATACACATTGACGATGAAACACTAAAATTACATCGGAATTAAATACAAAAGGAACAACGCGGCCTTAAGTGCAAGAAGAGTGAGTCGTCGTAGAGTCTGTGGTTTGATCCTTTCCTGTGAGACCAGTATTAGGTTCCGATACACCACTGCGGGTGCAATGTATTCCTTACTCCTTCACATTGACGATGAACCACTGAAATCGCATCGGAATTAAATACAAAAGGCACAATGCCGCCTTAAGTACGAGGATAGTGACTCTTCTTACAGTCGGTGCTTTGATCCATTTCTGTGAGTCCAATATTAGTTTCCGATACACCACTGCAGGTTCAATGTATTCCTTGGACATTCACATTGACGATGAAACACTGAAATTACATCGGAATTACATACAAAAGGCACAATGCCGCCTTAAGTGCAAGAAGACTGAGACTTCTTAGAGTCTGCGCTTTGATCCTGTCCTATGAGACCAATATTAGTTTCCGATACATCACTGCGGGTTCAATGTATTCTTATTACATACACATTGAGGATGAAACACTGAAATTACATCGGAATTAAATACAAATGGCACAATGCCGCCTTAAGTGCAAGAAGAGTGAGACTTCTTAGAGTCTGTGCATTGATCCTTTCCTGTGAGACCAGTATTAGTTTCCGAACACCACTGCAGGTTCAATGTGTTCCTATTACATACGCATTGACGATGAAACACTGACATTACATCGGAATTAAATACAAAAGGCACAATGTCGCCTTAAGTACAAGAATATAGACTCTTCTTACAGTCGGTTCTTTGATCCTTTCCTGTGAGACCAGTATTAGTTTCCGATACACCACTGCAAGTTCAATGTATTCCTTGGACATTCACATTGACGATGAAATACTGAAATTACATCGGAATTAAATAAAAAAGGCACAATGCCGCCTTAAATGCAAGAAGAGTGAGACTTCTTAGAGTCTGTGCTTTGATCCTTTCCTATGAGACCAGTATTAGTTTCCGATACACCACTTCAGGTTCAATGAATTCCCTTTACATACACATTGACGATGAAACACTGAAATTACATAGGAAATAAATACAAAAGGCACAATGCAGCCTTAAGTGCAAGAAGAGTGAGACTAATTGGAGTCAGTGCTTTGATTCTTTCCTATGAGACCAGTATTAGTTTCCGATACACCACTGCAGGTTCAATGTATTTCTTGGACCGTCACATTGACGATGAAACATTGAAATTACCTCGGAATTAAATACAAATGGCACAATGACGCCATAAGTACAAGAAGAGTGAGACTTCTTCGAGTATGTGCTTTGATCCTTTCCTGTCAGGCAAGTATTAGTTTCCGATACACCACTGCAAGTTCAATGTATTCATTGGACGTTCACATTGACGATGAAACACTGAAATTACATCGGAATTAAAAACAAAAGGCACAATGCCGCATTAAGTTCAAAAAGAGTGAGACTTCTTAGAGTCTGTGCCTTTATCCTTTGCTATGAGACCAGTATTACTTTCCGATACACCACTCAGTTTCAATGTATTCCTTTTACATACACATTGAAGATGAAACACTGAAATTACATCGGAATTAATTACAACAGGCACAATGCCCTCTTAAGTGCAAGAAGAGTGAGATTTCTTAGATCCTGTGCTTTGATGCTTTCCTGTGAGACAAGTATTAGTTTCATATAGACCACAGCAGGTTCAATGTATCCCTTGGACAATCAAATTGACGATGAAACACAGAAATCGCATCGGAATTAAATAGAAAAGGCACAATGCCGTCTTAAGTACAAGAATAGAGTCTCTTCTTACAGTCGGTGCTTTGAGCAGCCCCTGTGAGACCAGTATTAGTTTCCAATACACCACTGCAGGTTCAATGTATTCCTTGGACATTCACAGTGACGATGAAACACTGAAATTACATCGGAATTAAATACAAAAGGCACAATGCCGCCTTAAAGGCAAGAAGAGTGAGACTTCTTAGTGTCTGTGCTTTGATCCTTTCCTATGAGAAAAGTATTAGTTTCCGATTCACCACTGCAGGTACAATATATTCCTTTTACATACACATTGACGATGAAACACTAACATTACATCGGAATTAAATACAAAAGGCACAATGCCGCCATAAGTGCAAGAAGATTGAGACTTCTTAGTGTCTGTGATTTGTCCTTTCCTATGAGACCAGTATTAGTTTCCGAACACCACTGCAGGTTCAATGGGTTCCTTTTACATACACATTGACGATGAAACACTGAAATTACATCGGAATTAAATACAAAAGGCACAATGTCGCCTTAAGTACAAGAATATAGACTCTTCTTACAGTCGGTTCTTTGATCCTTTCCTGTGAGACCAGTATTAGTTTCCGATACACCACTGCAGGTTCAATGTATTCCTTGGACATTCACATTGACGATGAAACACTGAAATTACATCGGAATTAAATAAAAATGGCACAAGGCCACCTTAAATGCAAGAAGACTGAGACTTCTTAGAGTCTGTGCTTGGATCCTTTCCTATGAGACCAGTATTAGTTTCCGATACACCACTGCAGGTTCAATGTATTCCTTGGACATTCACATTGACGAAGAAACGCTGAAATTACATCGGAATTAAATACAAAAGGAACAATGCCGCCTTAAGTGCAAGAAGAGTGAGACTTCTTAGAGTCTGTGCTTTGATCCTTTCCTGTGGGAGCAGTATTAGTTTTCGATACACCACTGCAGGTTCAATGTATTCCTTGGCCCTTCACATTGACGATGAAACACAGAAATCGCATCGGAATTAAATACAAATGGCACAATGCCGCCTTAAGTACGAGAATAGAGACTCTTCTTACAGTCGGTGCTTTGATCCATTTCTGTGAGACCAATATTATTTTCCGATACACTACTGCAGGTTCAATGTATTCCTTGGACATTCACATTGACGATGAAACACTGAAATTACATCGGAATTACATACAAAAGGCACAATGCCGCCTTAAGTGCAAGAAGACTGAGACTTCTTAGAGTCTGCGCTTTGATCCAGTCCTATGAGACCAATATTAGTTTCCGATACATCACTGCGGGTTCAATGTATTCTTTTTACATACACATTGAGGATGAAACACTGAAATTACATCGGAATTAAATACAAAAGGCACAATGCCGCCTTAAGTGCAAGAAGAGTGCGACTTCTTAGAGTCTGTGCATTGATCCTTTCCTGTGAGACCAGTATTAGTTGCCGATACACCACTGCAGGTTCAATGTATTCCTTAGACCTTCACATTGACTATGAAACACAGAAATCGCATCGGAATTTAATACAAAAGGCACAATGCCACATTAAGTACAAGAATTGAGACTCTTCTTACAGTCGGTTCTTTGATCCTTTCCTGTGAGACCAGTATTAGTTTCCGATACACCACTGCAGGTTCAATGCATTCCTTGGACATTCACATTGACAATGAAACACTGAAATTACATCGGAATTAAATACAAAAGGCACAATGCCGCCTTAAATTCAAGAAGAGTGAGACTTCTTTGACTCTGTGCTTTGATCCTTTCCTGTGAGACCAATATTAGTTTCCGATACACCACTGCAGGTTCAAAGTAATCCTTGGACCTTCACATTGGCGATGAAACACAGAAGTCGCATCGGAATTAAATACAAAAGGCACAATGCCCCCTTAAGTACAAGAGTAGAGACTCTTCTTACAGTCTGTGCCTTGAACACTCCCTGTGAGACCAGCATTAGTTTTCGATACACCACGGCTGGCTCAATGTATTACTTGGACCTTCACATTGACGATGTAAGACTGAAATTACATCGGAATTAAATACAAAAGGCACAATGCCGCGATAAGTGCAAGAAGAGTGAGACTTCCGAGAGTCTGTGCTATGATCCTTTCCTGTGAGACCAGTATTAGTTTCCGATTCACCACTGCAGGTTCAATGTATTCCTTGGACATTCTCATTGACGATGAAACATTGAAATTACCTCGGAATTAAATACAAATGGCACAATGACGCCATAAGTACAAGAAGAGTGAGACTTCTTAGAGTATGTGCTTTGATCCTTTCCTGTCAGGCAAGTATTAGTTTCCGATACACCACTGCAAGTTCAATGTATTCCTTGGACGTTCATATTGACGATAAAACACTGAAATTACATCGGAATTATATACAAAAGGCACAATGCCGCCTTAAATGCAAGAAGAGTGAGACTTCTTAGAGTCTGTGCTTTGATCCTTTCCTATGAGACCAGTATTAGTTTCCGATACACCACTTCAGGTTCAATGAATTCCCTTTACATACACATTGACGATGAAACACTGAAATTACATAGGAAATAAATACAAAAGGCACAATGCAGCCTTAAGTGCAAGAAGAGTGAGACTTATTGGAGTCAGTGCTTTGATTCTTTCCTATGAGACCAGTATTAGTTTCCGATACACCTCTGCAGGTTCAATGTATTCCTTGGAGATTCACATTGTCGCTGAAACACAGAAATTACATCGGAATTAGATACAAAAGGCACAATGCCGCCTTAAAGGCAAGAAGAGTGAGACTTCTTAGAGTCTGTGGTTTGATCCTTTCCTAGGAGACCAGTATTAGTTTCCGAATCACCACTGCAGGTTAAATGTATTCCTTTTACATACACATTGACGATGAAACACTAAGATTACACCGGAATTAAGCACAAAAGGCACAATGCCGCCATAAGTGCAAGAAGATTGAGACTTCCTAGTGTCTGTGATTTGATCCTTTCCTATGAGACTAGTAGTAGTTTCCGAACACCACTGCAGGTTCAATGTGTTCCTTTTTCATACACATTGACGATGAAACACTGAAATTACATCGGAATTAAATAAAAAAGGAATAATGCCGCCTTAAGTGCAAGAAGAGTGAGACTTCTTAGAGTCTGTGCTTTGATCGTTTCCTGTGAGACGAGTATTAGTTTCCGATACACAACTGCAGGTACAATGTATTCCATTTACATAAACATTGACGTTGAAACACTAACATTACATCGGAATTAAATACAAAAGGCACAATGCCGCCTTAAGTGCAAGAAGAGTGAGACTTCTTAGAGTCTGTGATTTGATCCTTTCCTATGAGACCAGTATTAGTTTCCGAACACCACTGCAGCTTCAATGTGTTCCTTTCATATACACATTGACGATGAAACACTGAAATTACATCGGAATTAAATACAAAAGGTATAATGCCGCCTTAAGTGCAAGAAGAGTGAGACTTCTTAGAGTCTGTGCTTTGATCCTTTCCTGTGAGACCAGTATTAGTTTCCGATACACCACTGCAGGTTCAATGTATTCCTTGGACCTTCACATTGACGATGAAACACAGAAATTACATCGGAATTAAATACAAAAGGCACAATGACGCCTTAAATGCAAGAGGAGTGAGACTTCTTAGAGTCTGTGCTTTGATCCTTTCCTGTGAGACCAGTATTAGTTTCCGATACACCACTGCAGGTTCAATGTATTCCTTGGACATTCACATTGACGATGAAACGCTGAAATTACATCGGAATTAAATACAAAAGGAACAATGCCGCCTTAAGTGCAAGAAGAGTGAGACTTCTTAGAGTCTGTGCTTTGATCCTTTCCCATGAGACCAGAATTAGTTTCCGATATACCACTGCAGGTTCAATGTATTCCTTTTACATACACATTGACGATGAAACACTAACATTACATAGGAATGAAATACAAAAGGCACAATGCCGCCTTAAGTGCAAGAAGGGTGAGACTTCTTGGAGTCTGTGATTTGATCCTTTCCTATGAGACCAGTATTAGCTTCCGATACACAACTGCTGGTTCAATGTATTCCTTTTACATACACATTGACGATGAAACACTGAAATTACATCGGAACTAAATGCAAAAG
The DNA here is from genome assembly GCF_023864345.2 of Schistocerca serialis cubense. Classification (NCBI taxonomy): domain Eukaryota; kingdom Metazoa; phylum Arthropoda; class Insecta; order Orthoptera; family Acrididae; genus Schistocerca; species Schistocerca serialis. Next base: position 33,807,079 of record NC_064643.1, on the reverse strand, counting down.
GCAAAAGCCGTCTTAAGTGCAAGAAGAGTGAGACTTCTTAGAGTCTGTGATTTGATCCTTCCCTGACAGACCAGTAGTAGTTTAAGATACACCACTGCAGGTTCAATGTATTCCTTGGACCTTCGCATTGACGATGGAATACAGAAATCTCATCGGAATTAAATACAAAAGGCACAATGCCGCCTTTAGTACAAGAATAGAAACACTTCTTAATGTAGGTGTTTGATCCCTTCCTGTGAGACCAGTACTAGTTTCCGATACACCACTGCAGGTTCAATGTATTACTTTGACATTCACATTGACGATGAAACACTGAAATTACATCATAATTACATAGAAAAGGCACAATGCCGCCTTAAGTGCAAAAAGAGTGAGACTTCTTAGAGTCTGTGCTTTGATGCTCTCCTATGACAACAGTATTAGTTTCCAATACACCACTGCAGGTTCAATGTATTCCTTGGACCTTCACATTGACGATGAAACACAGAAATTACATCGGGATTAAATACATAAGACACAATGACGCAATAAATGCAAGAAGAGTGAGACTTCTTAGAGTCTGTGCTTTGATCCTTTCCTGTGAGACCAGTATTAGTTTCCGATACACCACTGCAGGTTCAATGTATTCCTTGGACATTCACATTGACGATGAAACACTGAAATTACATCAAAATTAAATACAAAAGGCACAATGCCGCCTTAAATGCAAGATGAGTGAGAGTTCTTAGTGTCTGTGCTTTGGTCCTTTCCTGTGAGACCAGTATTAGCTTCCGATACACCACTGCACGTTTAATGTATTCCTTGGACCTTCACTTTGAAGATGAAACACAGAAATCGCTAAGGAACTAAAAACAAAAGGCGCAATGCCGCCTTAAGTACATGAGTCGTGACTCTTATATCAATCGGTGCTTTGAGAATTCCCTGTGAGACCAGTATTAGTTTCCGATACACCACTGCAGGTTCAATGTATTCCTTGGAGATACACATTGACGATGAATCACTGAAATTACATCGGAATTAAATACAAAAGGCACAATGCCGCATTAAGTGCAAGAAGAGTGAGACTTCTTAGTGTGTGCGCTTAGGTCCTTTCCTGTAAGACCAGTATTAGTTTCCAATACACCACTGCAGGTTCAAAGTAATCCTTGGACCTTCACATTGGCGATGAAACACAGAAATCGAATCGGAATTAAATACAAAAGACACAATGCCGCCTTAAGTACAAGATTAGAGACTCTTCTTACAGTCGGTGCTTTAATCCTTTCCTGTGAGACCAGTGTAAGTTACCGTTACACCACTGCAGGTTCAATGTATTCCTTGGACATTTACATTGACGATGAAACACTGAAATTACATTGGAATTAATTACAAAAGGCACAATGCCGCCTTTAGTGCAAGAAGAGTGAGACTTCTAAGAGTCTGTTCTTTGATCCTTTCCTGTGAGACCAGTATTAGTTTCCGATACACCACTGCAGGTTCAATGTATTCCTTGGACCTTCACATTGACTATGAAACACAGAAATCGCATCGGAATTAAATACAAAAGGCACAATGCCGGCTTAAGTGCGAGAATAGAGACTCTACTTACAGTCGGTGCTTTTATCCATTTCTGTGAGACCAATATTATTTTCCGATACACCACTGCAGGTTCAATGTATTCCTTGGACATTCACATTGACGATGAAACATTGAAATTACCTCGGAATTAAATACAAATGGCACAATGACGCCATAAGTACAAGAAGAGTGAGACTTCTTAGAGTATGTGCTTTGATCCTTTCCTGTCAGGCAAGTATTAGTTTCCGATACACCACTGCAAGTTCAATGTATTCCTTGGACGTTCACATTGACGATGAAACACTGAAATTACATCGGAATTAAAAACAAAAGGCACAATGCCGCATTAAGTTCAAAAAGAGTGAGATTTCTTAGAGTCTGTGCCTTGATCCTTTCCTATGAGGCCAGTATTACTTTCCGATACACCACTCAGTTTCAATGTATTCCTTTTACATACACATTGAAGATGAAACACTGAAATTACATCGGAATTAAATACAACAGGCACAATGCCCCCTTAAGTGCAAGAAGAGTGAGATTTCTTAGATTCTGTGCTTTGATGCTTTCCTGTGAGACAAGTATTAGTTTCATATAGACCACAGCAGGTTCAATGTATCCCTTGGACAATCACATTGCCGATGAAACACAGAAATCGCATCGGAATTAAATAGAAAAGGCACAATGCCGTCTTAAGTACAAGAATAGAGTCTCTTCTTACAGTCGGTGCTTTGAGCAGCCCCTGTGAGACCAGTATTAGTTTCCGATACACCACTGCAGGTTCAATGTATTCCTTGGACATTCACAGTGACGATGAAACACTGAAATTACATCGGAATTAAATACAAAAGGCACAATGCCGCCTTAAATGCAAGAAGAGTGAGACTTCTTAGAGTCTGTGCTTTGATCCTTTCCTATGAGACCAGTATTAGTTTCCGATACACCACTTCAGGTTCAATGAATTCCCTTTACATACACATTGACGATGAAACACTGAAATTACATAGGAAATAAATACAAAAGGCACAATGCAGCCTTAAGTGCAAGAAGAGTGAGACTTATTGGAGTCAGTGCTTTGATTCTTTCCTATGAGACCAGTATTAGTTTCCGATACACCACTGCAGGTTCAATGTATTTCTTGGACCGTCACATTGACGACGAAACACAGAAATCGCATCGGAATTAAATACAAAAGGCACAATGCCGCCTTAAGTACAAGATTATAGACTCTTCTTACAGTCGGTTCTTTGATCCTTTCCTGTGAGACCAGTATTAGTTTCCGATACAACTCTGCAGGTTCAATGTATTCCTTGGACAATCACATTGTCGATGAAACACAGAAATTACATCGGAATTAAATACAAAAGGCACAATGCCGCCTTAAAGGCAAAAAGAGTGAGACTTCTTAGAGTCTGTGCTTTGATCCTTTCCTGTGAGACCAGTATTAGTTTCCGATACACCACTGCAGGTTCAATGTATTCCTTTTACCTTCACATTGACGATGAAACACAGAAATTACATCGGAATTAAATACAAAAGGCACAATGACGCCTTAAATGCAAGAGGAGAGAGACTTCTTAGAGTCTGTGCTTTGATCCTTTCCTGTGAGACCAGTATTAGTTTCCGATACACCACTGCAGGTTCAATGTATTCCTTGGACATTCACATTGACAATGAAACACTGAAATTACATCGGAATTAAATACAAAAGGCACAATGCCGCCTTAAATTCAAGAAGAGTGAGACTTCTTTGACTCTGTGCTTTGATCGTTTCCTGTGAGACCAATATTAGTTTCCGATACACCACTGCAGGTTCAAAGTAATCCTTGGACCTTCACATTGGCGATGAAACACAGAAATCGCATCGGAATTAAATACAAAAGGCACAATGCCCCCTTAAGTACAAGAATAGAGACTCTTCTTACAGTCTGTGCCGTGAAAACTCCCTGTGAGACCAGTATTAGTTTTCGGTACACCACGGCAGGCTCAATGTATTACTTGGACCTTCAAATTGACGATGTAACACTGAAATTACATCGGAATTAAATACAAAAGGCACAATGCCGCCATAAGTACAAGATTATAGACTCTTCTTACAGTCGGTTCTTTGATCCTTTCCTGTGAGACCAGTATTAGTTTCCGATACAACTCTGCAGGTTCAATGTATTCCTTGGACATTCACATTGTCGATGAAACACAGAAATTACATCGGAATTAAATACAAAAGGCACAATGCCGCCTTAAAGGCAGGAAGAGTGTGACGTCTTAGAATCTGTGCTTTGATCCTTTCCTGTGAGACCAGTATTAGTTTCCGATACACCACTGCAGGTTCAATGTATTCCTTTTACCTTCACATTGACGATGAAACACAGAAATTACATCGGAATTAAATACAAAAGGCACAATGACGCCTTAAATGCAAGAGGAGTGAGACTTCTTAGAGTCTGTGCTTTGATCCTTTCCTGTGAGACCAGTATTAGTTTCCGATACACCACTGCAGGTTCAATGTATTCCCTGGACATTCACATTGACAATGAAACACTGAAATTACATCGGAATTAAATACAAAAGGCACAATGCCGCCTTAAATTCAAGAAGAGTGAGACTTCTTTGACTCTGTGCTTTGATCCTTTCCTGTGAGACCAATATTAGTTTCCGATACACCACTGCAGGTTCAAAGTAATTCTTGGACCTTCACATTGGCGATGAAACACAGAAATCGCATCGGAATTAAATACAAAAGGCACAATGCCCCCTTAAGTACAAGAATAGAGACTCTTCTTACAGTCTGTGCCTAGAACACTCCCTGTGAGACCAGTATTAGTTTTCGGTACACCACGGCAGGCTCAATGTATTACTTGGTCCTTCAAATTGACGATGTAACACTGAAATTACATCGGAATTAAATACAAAAGGCACAATGCCGCCTTAAGTTTAAGAAGAGTGAGACTTCCGAGAGTCTGTGCTATGATCCTTCCCTGTGGGACCAGTATTAGTTTCCGATTCACCACTGCAGGTTCAATGTATTCCTTGGACATTCACATTGACGATGAAACATTGAAATTACCTCGGAATTAAATACAAATGGCACAATGACGCCATAAGTACAAGAAGAGTGAGACTTCTTAGAGTATGTGCTTTGACCCTTTCCTGTCAGGCAAGTATTAGTTTCCGATACACCACTGCAAGTTCAATGTATTCCTTGGACGTTCACATTGACGACGAAACACTGAAATTACATCGGAATTAAAAACAAAAGGCACAATGCCGCATTAAGTTCAAGAAGAGTGAGACTTATTGGAGTCAGTGCTTTGATTCTTTCCTATGAGACCAGTATTAGTTTCCGATACACCTCTGCAGGTTCAATGTATTCCTTGGACATTCACATTGTCGCTGAAACACAGAAATCGCATCGGAATTAAATAGAAAAGGCACAATGCCGTCTTAAGTACAAGAATAGAGTCTCTTCTTACAGTCGGTGCTTTGAGCAGCCCCTGTGAGACCAGTATTAGTTTCCGATACACCACTGCAGGTTCAATGTATTCCTTGGACATTCACAGAGAGGATGAAACACTGAAATTACATCGGAATTAAATACAAAAGGCACAATGCCGCCTTAAATGCAAGAAGAGTGAGACTTCTTAGAGTCTGTGCTTTGATCCTTTCCTATGAGACCAGTATTAGTTTCCGATACACCACTTCAGGTTCAATGAATTCCCTTTACATACACATTGACGATGAAACACTGATATTACATAGGAAATAAATACAAAAGGCACAATGCAGCCTTAAGTGCAAGAAGAGTGAGACTTATTGGAGTCAGTGCTTTGATTCTTTCCTATGAGACCAGTATTAGTTTCCGATGTACCTCTGCAGGTTCAATGTATTCCTTTGACATTCACATTGTCGCTGAAACACAGAAATTACATCGGAATTAAATACAAAAGGCACAAAGCCGCCTTAAAGGCAAGAAGAGTGAGACTTCTTAGAGTCTGTGTTTTGATCCTTTCCTAGGAGACCAGTATTAGTTTCCGAATCACCACTGCAGGTTAAATGTATTCCTTTTGCATACACATTGACGATGAAACACTAACATTACATCGGAATTAAACACAAAAGGCACAATGCCGCCATAAGTGCAAGAAGATTGAGACTTCCTAGTGTCTGTGATTTGATCCTTTCCTATGAGACCAGTAGTAGTTTCCGAACACCACTGCAGGTTCAATGTGTTCCTTTTACATACACATTGACGATGAAACACTGAAATTACATCGGAATTAAATAAAAAAGGAATAATGCCGCCTTAAGTGCAAGAAGAGTGAGACTTCTTTGAGTCTGTGCTTTGATCCTTTTCCATGAGACCAGAATTAGTTTCCGATACACCACTGCAGGTTCAATGTATTCATTTTACATACACATTGACGATGAATCACTAACATTACATCGGAATGAAATACAAAAGGCACAATGCCGCCTTAAGTGCAAGAAGGGTGAGACTTCTTGGAGTCTGTGATTTGATCCTTTCCTATGAGACCAGTATTAGTTTCCGATACACAACTGCTGGTTCAATGTATTCCTTTTACATACACATTGACGATGTAACACTGAAATTACATCGGAACTAAATGCAAAAGGCAAAAGGCCGTCTTAAGTGCAAGAAGAGTGAGACTTCTTGGAGTCTGTGCTTTGATCCTTTCCTGACAGACCAGTAGTAGTTTAAGATACACCACTGCAGGTTCAATGTATTCCTTGGACCTTCGCATTGTCGATGCAATACAGAAATCTCATCGGAATTAAATACAAAAGGCACAATGCCGCCTTTAGTACAAGAATAGAAACACTTCTTAATGTAGGTGTTTGATCCCTTCCTGTGAGACCAGTACTAGTTTCCGATACACCACTGCAAGTTCAATGTATTACTTTGACATTCACATTGACGATGAAACACTGACATTACATCATAATTACATAGAAAAGGCACAATGCCGCCTTAAATGCAAAAAGAGTGAGACTTCTTAGAGTCTGTGCTTTGATGCTCTCCTATGACAACAGTATTAGTTTCCGATACACCACTGCAGGTTCAATGTATTCCTTGGACCTTCACATTGACGATGAGACACAGAAATTACATCGGGATTAAATACATAAGACACAATGACGCCATAGATGCAAGAAGAGTGAGACTTCTTAGAGTCTTTGCTTTGATCCTTTCCTGTGAGACCAGTATTAGTTTCCGATACACCACTGCAGGTTCAATGTATTCCTTGGACATTCACATTGACGATGAAACACTGAAATTACATCAAAATTAAATACAAAAGGCACAATGCCGCCTTAAATGCAAGATGAGTGAGACTTCTTAGTGTCTGTGCTTTGGTCCTTTCCTGTGAGACCAGTATTAGCTTCCGATACACCACTGCACGTTTAATGTAATCCTTGGACCTTCACTTTGAAGATGAAACACAGAATTTGCTAAGGAACTAAAAACAAAAGGCGCAATGCCGCCTTAAGTACATGAGTCGAGACTCTTATATCAATCGGTGCTTTGAGAATTCCCTGTGAGACCAGTATTAGTTTCCGATACACCACTGCAGGTTCAATGTATTCCTTGGAGATACACATTGACGATGAAACACTGAAATTACATCGGAATTAAATACAAAAGGCACAATGCCGCATTAAGTGCAAGAAGAGTGGGACTTCTTAGTGTGTGCGCTTAGGTCCTTTCCTGTAAGACCAGTATTAGTTTCCGATACACCACTGCAGGTTCAAAGTAATCCTTGGACCTTCACATTGGCGATGAAACACAGAAATCGCATCGGAATTAAATACAAAAGGCACAATGCCGCCTTAAGTACAAGAATAGAGACTCTTCTTACAGTCGGTGCTTTGATCCTTTCCTGTGAGACCAGTGTAAGTTACCGTTACACCACTGCAGGTTCAATGTATTCCTTGAACATTTACATTGACGATGAAACACTGAAATTACATTGGAATTAATTACAAAAGGCACAATGCCGCCTTTAGTGCAAGAAGAGTGAGACTTCTAAGAGTCTGTTCTTTGATCCTTTCCTGTGAGACCAATATTAGTTTCCGATACACCTCTGCAGGTTCAAAGTAATCCTTGGACCTTCACATTGGCGATGAAACACAGATATCGCATCGGAATTAAATACAAAGGGCACAATGCCGCCTTAAGTACAAGAATAGAGTCGCTTCTTACAGTCGGTGCTTTGAGCAGCTCCTGTGAGACCAGTATTAATTTCCGATACACCACTGCAGGTTCAATGTATTCCTTGGACCTTCAGATTGACGATGAAACACAGATATCGCATCGGATTTAAATACAATAGGCACAATGCCGCCTTAAGTACAAGATTCGGGACTCTTCTTACAGTTGGTGTTTTGAGCATTCCCTGTGAGACCAGTATTACTTTCCGATACACCACAGCAGATTCAATGTATTCCTTAGACATACACATTGACGATGAAACACTGAAATTACATTGGAGTTAAATACAAAGGGCACAATGCCGCCTTAAGTGCAAGAAGAGTGAGACTTCGTAGAGTCTGTGATTTGATCCTTTCCTGTGAGACCAGTATTAGGTTCCGATACACCATTGCGGGTGCAATGTATAAATTGGACCTTCACATAGACGATGAAACACAGAAATCGCAGCGGAATTAAATACAAAAGGCACAATGCCGCCTTAAGTACGAGAATAGAGACTCTTCTTACAGTCGGTGCTTTGATACATTTCTGTGAGACCAATATTAGTTTCCGATACACCACTGCAGGTTCAATGTATTCCTTGGACATTCACATTGACGATGAAACACTGAAATTACATCGGAATTACATACAAAAGGCACAATGCCGCCTTAAGTGCAAGAAGAGTGAGACTTCTTAGAGTCTGTGCTTTGATCCTTTCCTATGAGACCAGTAATACTTTCCGATACACGACTCAGTTTCAATGTATTCCTTTTACATACACATTGACGATGAAACACTGAAATTACATCGGAATTAAAAACAACAGGCACAATGCTCCCTTAAGAGCAAGAAGAGTGGGATTTCTTAGATTCTGTGCTTTGATGCTTTCCTGTGAGACAAGTATTAGTTTCATATACACCATTGCAGGTTTAATGTATCCCTTGGACAATCACATTGACGCTGAAACACAGAAATCTCATCGCAATTAAATACAAAAGGCACAATGCCGCCTTAAGTACGAGAATAGAGACTCTTCTTACAGTCGGTGCTTTGATACATTTCTGTGAGACCAATATTAGTTTCCGATACACCACTGCAGGTTCAATGTATTCCTTTTACATACACATTGACGATGAAACACTAACATTACATCGGAATTAAATACAAAAGGCACAATGCCGTCTTAAGTGCATGAAGAGTCAGACTTCTTAGAGTCTGTGCTTTGATCCTTTCCTGACAGACCAGTAGTAGTTTAAGATACACCACTGCAGGTTAAATGTATTCCTTGGACCTTCGCATTGACGATGCAATACAGAAATCGCATCGGAATTAAATACAAAAGGCACAATGCCGCCTTTAGTACAAGAATTGACACACTTCTTACTGTAGGTGTTTGATCCCTTCCTGTGAGACCAGTACTAGTTTCAAATACACCACTGCAGGTTCAATGTATTACTTTGACATTCACATTGACGATGAAACACTGAAATTACATCATAATTACATAGACAAGGCACAATGCCGCCTTAAATGCAAGAAGAGTGAGACTTCTTAGAGTCTGTGCTTTGATCCTTTCCTATGACAACAGTATTAGTTTCCCATACACCACTGCTGGTTCAATGTATTCCTTGGACATTCACATTGACGATGAAACACTGAAATTACATCGGAATTAAATACAAAAGGCACAATGCCGCCTTAAATGCAAGAAGAGTGAGACTTCTTAGAGTCTGTGCTTTGATCCTTTCCTTTGAGACCAGTATTAGTTTCCGATACACCACTGCAGGTTCAATGTATTCCTTTTACATACACATGGACGATGAAGCACTAACATTACATCGGAATTAAATACAAAAGGCACAATGCCGCCTTAAGTGCAAGAAGAGTGAGACCTCTTAGGGTCTGTGATTTGATCGTTTCCTATGAGACCAGTATTAGTTTCCGAACACCACTGCAGGCTCAATGTGTTTCTTTTACATACACATTGACGATGAAAAACTGAAATTACATCGGAATTAAAATCAAAAGGAATAACGCCGCCTCAAGTGCAAGAAGAGTGAGACTTCTTAGAGTCTGTGCTTTGATCCTTTCCTGTGAGACCAGTATTAGTTTCCGATACACCAATGCAGGTTCAATGTATTCCTTGGACCTTCACATTGACGATGAAACACAGAAATTACATCGGAATTAAATACAAAAGGCACAATGACGCCTTAAAGTCAAGAAGAGTGAGACATCTTAGAGTCTGTGTTTTGATCCTTTCCTGTGAGACCAGTATTAGTTTCCGATACACCACTGCAGGTTCAGTGTATTCCTTGGACAATCACATTGACGATGAAACACTGAAATTACATCGAAAGTAAATACAAAAGGCACAATGCCGCATTAAATGCAAGAAGAGTGAGACTTCTTAGAGTCTGTGCTCGGATCCTTTCCTATGAGACCAGTATTAGTTTCCGATACACCACTGCGGGTTCAATGTATTCCTTGGACCTTCACATTGACGACGAAACACAGAAATCGCATCGGAATTAAATACAAAAGGCACAATGCCACCTTAAGTACAAGAATATAGACCCTTATTAGAGTCGGTGCTTTGATCCTTTTCTATGAGACCAGTATTAGTTTCCGATACACCACTGCAGGTTCAATGAATTCCTTTTACATACACATTGACGATGAAACACTGAAATTACATAGGAAATAGATACAAAAGGCACAATGCCGCCTTAAGTGCAAGAAGATTGAGACTTCTTAGAGTGAGTGATTTGATCCTTTCCTATGAGACCAGTATTAGTTTCCGAACACCACTGCAGGTTCAATGTGTTCCTTTTACATACACATTGACGATGAAACACTGAAATTACATCGGAATTAAATACAAAAGGCACAATGACGCCTTAAATGCAAGAAGAGTGAGACTTCTTAGAGTCGGTGCTTTGATCCCTTCCTGTGATACCAGTATTAGTTTCCGATACACCACTGGAGGTTCAATGTATTCCTCGGACATTCACATTGACGATGAAAAACTGCAATTACAATGGTATTAAATACAAAAGGCACAATGCCGCCTTAAGTACATGATTATAGTCTCTTCTTACAGTCGGTTATTTGATCATTTCCTGTGAGACCAGTATTAGTTTCCGATACACCACTGCAGGTTCAATGTATTCCTTGGACATTCACATAGACGATGAAACACTGAAATTACATCGGAATTAAATACAAAAGGCATAATGCCGCCTTAAGTGCAAGAAGATTGAGACTTCTTAGAGTGAGTGATTTGATCCTTTCCTATGAGACCAGTATTAGTTTCCGAACACAACTGCAGGTTCAATGTGTTCCTTTTACATACACATTGACGATGAAACACTGAAATTACATCGGAATTAAATACAAAAGGCACAATGCCGCCTCAAATGCAAGAAGAGTGAGACTTCTTAGAGTCTGTGCTTTGATCCTTTCCTGTGAGACCAGTATTTGTTTCCGATACACCACTGCAGGTTCAATGTATTCCTTGGTCATTCACATTGACGATCAAACACTAAAATTACATCGGAATTAAATACAAATGGCACAACGCCGCCTTAAGTGCAAGAAGAGTGAGACTTCATAGAGTCTGTGCTTTGATCCTTTACTATGAGACCAGTTTTAGTTTCCGATACACCACTGCAGGTTCAATGTACTCCTTGGACATACACACTGACGATGAAACACTGAATTTGCATCGGAATAGCATACGAAAGGCACAATGCTGCCTTAAGTGCAAGAAGAGTGAGACTTCGTTGACTCTGTGCTTTGATCCTTTCCTATGAGACCAGTATTAGTTTCCGATACACCACTGCAGGTTCAAAGTAATCCTTGGACCTCCACATTAACGATGAAACACAGAAATCGCATCGGAATTAAATGCAAAAGGCACAATGCCGCTTAAGTACAATAATAGAGACTCTTCTTACAGTCTGTGCCTTGAACACTCTCTGTGAGACCAGTATTAGTTTTCGATACACCACTGCCGGCTCAATGTATTCCTTGGACCTTCACATTGACGATGAAGCACTTAAATTACGTCGTAATTAAATACAAAAGGCACAATTCCGCCTTAAGTGCAAGAAGAGTGAGACTTCTTAGAGTCTGTCCTTTGATCCTTTCCTGTGAGACCAGTATTAGTTTCCGATAGACCATTGCAGGGACAATGTATTCCTTGGACCTTCACATTGACAATGAAACACTGAATTTACATCGGAGATAAATACAAAAGACACAATCCCGCCTAAAGTTCAAGAAGAGTGAGACTTCTTAGAGTCTGTGCTTTGATCCTTTCCTATGAGACCAGTATTAGTTTCCGATACACCACAGCAGGTTCCATGTATTCCTTTTACATACACATTGACGATGAAACACTAAAATTACATCGGAATTAAATACAAGAGGCACAATGCCCCCTTAAGTGCAAGAAGAGTGACACTTCTTAGATTCTGTGCTTTGATCCTTTCCTGTGAGACAAATAGTAGTTTCATATACACCACTGCAGGTTCAATGTATCCATTGGACAATCACATTGACGATGAAACACAGAAATTGCATCGGAATTAAATACAAAAGGCACAATGCCGCCTTAAGTACGAGAATAGAGACTCTTCTTACAGTCGGTGCTTTGACCCATTTCTGTGAGAACAATATTAGTTTCCCATACACCACTGCAGGTCCAATGTATTCCTTGGACATTCAGATTGACGATGAAACACTGAAATTACAACGGAATTACATACAAAAGGCACAATGCCGCCTTAAGTGCAAGAAGAGTGAGACTTCTTAGAGTCTGCGCTTTGATCCTTTCCTATGAGACCAATTTTAGTTTCCGATACGTCACTGCAGGTTCAATGTATTCTATTTACATACACATTGAGGATGAAACACTGAAATTACATCGGATTTAAATACAAAAGGCACAATGCCGCCTTAAGTGCAAGAAGAGTGAGACTTCTTAGGTTCTGTGATTTGATCCTTTCCTATGAGACCAGTATTAGTTTCCGAACACCACTGCAGGTTCAATGTATTCCTTGGACATTCACATTGTCGATGAAAAACTGATATTACATCGGAATTAAATGCAAAAGGCACAATGCCGCCTTAAATGCAAGAAGAGAGAGACTTCTTCGAGTCTGTGCTTTGATTCTTTCCTATGAGACCAGTATTAGTTTCCGATACATTACTGCAGGTTGAATGTATTCCTTTTACATACACATTGACGATGAAACACTGAAATTACATCGGAATTAAACAGAAAAGGCACAATGCTGCCTTAAGTGCAAGAAGAGTGAGACTTCTTTGAGTCCGTGCTTTAATCCTTTCCTGTGAGACCAGTATTAGTTTCCGATACACCACTGCAGGATCAATGTATTCCTTAGAAATTCACATTGACGACCAAACACTAAAATTACATCGGAGTTAAATACAAATGTCACAATGCCGCCCTAAGTGGAAGAAGAATGAGACTTCTTAGAGTCTGTGCTTTGATTCTTTCCTATGAGACCAGTATTAGTTTCCGATACACCACTGCTGGTCCAATGTATTCCTTTTACATACACATTGACGATGAAACACTGAAATTACATCGGAATTAAATACATAAGGCACAATCCCGCCTTAAGTGCAAGAAGAGTGAGACTTCTTAGGGTCTGTGATTTGATCCTTTGCTATGAGACCAGTATTAGTTTCCGATACACCACTGCAGGTTCAATGTATTCCTTTTACATACACATTAACGATGAAACACTAACATTACATCGGAATTAAATACAAAAGGCAAAATGCCGTCTTAAGTGCAAGAAGAGTGAGACTTCTTAGAGTCTGTGCTTTGATCCTTTCCTGACAGACCAGTATTAGTTTCCGATACACCACTGCAGGTTCAATGTATTCCTTGGACATTCACATTGACGATGAAAAACTGATATTACATCGGAATTAAATGCAAAAGGCACAATGCCGCCATAAATGCATGAAGAGAGAGACTTCTTCGAGTCTGTGCTTTGATTCTTTCCTATGAGACCAGTATTAGTTGCCGATGTATTACTGCAGGTTGAATGTATTCCTTTTACATACACATTGACGATGAAACACTGAAATTACATCGGAATTAAATAGAAAAGGCACAATGCTGCCTTAAGTGCAAGAAGAGTGAGACTTCAATGAGTCCGTGCATTAATCCTTTCCTGTGAGACCAGTATTAGTTTCCGATACACCACTGCAGGATCAATGTATTACTTAGAAACTCACATTGACGACCAAACACTAAAATTACTTGGTAGTTAAACACAAATGTCACAATGCCGCCCTAAGTGGAAGAAGAATGAGACTTCTTAGAGTCTGTGCCTTGATTCTTTCCTATTAGACCAGTATTAGTTTCCGATACATTACTGCAGGTTGAATGTATTCCTTTTACATACACATTGACGATGATACACTGAAATTACATCGAATTAAATAGAAAGGGCACAATGCTGCCTTAAGTGCAAGAAGAGTGAGACTTCTTTGAGTCCTTGCTTTGATCCTTTCCTGTGAGACCAGTATTAGTTTCCGATACACCACTGCAGGTTCAATGTATTTCTTTTACATACACATTGACGATGAAACACTGAAATTGCATCGGAATTAAATACAATAGGCAAAATGCCCCCTTAAGTGCAAGGAGAGTGAGACTTCTAATTTCTGTGCTTTGATCCTTTCCTGTGAGACAAGTATTAGTTTAATATACACCACTGCAGGTGCAATGTATCCATTGGACAATCACATTGACGATGAAACACAGAAATCGCATCGGAATGAAATACAAAAGGCACAATGCCGCCTTAAGTATAAGAATAGAGACTCTTCTTACAGTCGGTGCTTTGAGCAGTCCCTGTGAGACCAGTATTAGTTTCCGATACACCACTGCAGATTCTATGTATTCCTTGGACATTAACATTGACAATGAAACACTGAAATTACATGAAAGTTAATTACAAAAGGCACAATGCCGCATTAAATGCAAGAAGAGTGAGACTTCTTAGAGTCTGCGCTTTGATCCTTTCCTATGAGACCTGTATTAGTTTCCGATACACCACTGCAGGTTCAATGTATTTCTTTTACATACACATTGACGATGAAACACTGAAATTACATAGGAATTTAATACAAAAGGCACAATGCCGCCTTAAGTGCAAGAAGAGTGAGACTTCTTAGAGTCTGTGCTTTGATCCTTTCCTGTGAGACCGGTATTATTTCCCGATAGACCACTGCAGGTTCAATGTATTCCTTGGACCTTCACACTGACGACGAAACACTGCAATTACATCGGAATTAAATACAAAAGCCACAATGACGCCATAAGTACAAGAAGAGTGAGACTTCTTAGAGTATGTGCTTTGATCCTTTCCTGTGAGGCAAGTATTAGTTTCCGATACATCACTGCAAGTTCAATGTATTCCTTGGACGTTCACATTGACGATGAAACACTGAAATTACATCGGAATTAAATACAAAAGGCACAACGCCGCCCTCAGTGCAAGAAGAGTGAGAATTCTTAGAGTCTGAGATTTGATCCTTTCCTGTGAGGCCAGTATAAGTTTCCGATTCACCACTGCAGGTTCAATGTATTCCTTGAACCTTCACATTGACGATGAAACACAGAAATCGCATCGGAATTAAGTACAATAAGCCCAAATCCGCCTTAAGTACAAGAATAGAGACTCTCCTTACAGTCGGTGCTTTGAGCAGTCCCTGTGAGACCAGTATTAGTTTCCGATACACCACTGCAGGTTCAATGTATTCCTTAGACATACACATTGACGATGAAACACTGAAATTACATCGGAATTAAATACAAAAGGCACTATGCCGCCTTATGTGCAAGAATAGTGAGACTTCTTAGAATCTGTGCTTTGATCCTTTCCTGTGAGACCATTATCAGGTTCCGATACACAACTGCAGGTGCAATGTAATCCTTGCACCTTCACATTGACGATGAAACACAGAAATCGCAGCGGAATTAAACACAAAAGGAACAATGCCGCCTTAAGTACGAGAATAGAGACTCTTCTTACAGTCGGTGGTTTGATCCATTTCTGTGAGACCAATATTAGTTTCCGATACACCACTGCAGGATCAATGTATCCCTTGGACCTTCGCATTGACGATGAAATAAAGAAATCGGTTCGGAATTTAATACAATGCCGCCTTTAGTACTACAACAGAGACTGCTCTTACTGTTGGTGTTTGATCCTTTCCTGTGAGACCAGTATTAGTTTCCGATACACCACTGAAGGTTCAATGTATTTCTTGGACATTCACATTGACGATGAAACACTGAAATTACATCAGAATTACATAGAAAAGGCACAATGCCGCCTTAAATGCAAGATGAGTGAGACTTCCTAGAGTCTGTGCTTTGATCCTTTCGTATGAGAACAGTATTAGTTTCCGTTACACCATTGCAGGTTCAATGTATTCCTTGGACTTTCACATTGACGATGAAACACAGAAATTACATCGGAATTAAATACAAATGGCACAATGACGCCTTAAATGAAAGAAGAGGGAGACTTCTTAGAGTCTGTGATTTGATAATTTCCTATGAGACCAGTATTAGTTTACGATACACCACTGCAGCTTCAATGTATTCCATGGACCTTCACATTGACGACGAAACACAGAAATCGCATCGGAATTAAATACAAAAGGCACAATGCCACCTTAAGTACAAGAATATGGACTCTTCTTACAGGCGGTCCTTTGATCCTTTCCTATGAGACCAGTATTAGTTTCCGATACACCACTGCAGGTTCAATGTATTTCTTTTACATACACATTGACGATGAAACACTGAAATTACATAGGAATTTAATACAAAAGGCACAATGCCGCCTTAAGTGCAAGAAGAGTGAGACTTCTTAGAGTCTGTGCTTTGATCCTTTCCTGTGAGACCGGTATTATTTTCCGATAGACCACTGCAGGTTCAATGTATTCCTTGGACCTTCACACTGACGACGAAACACTGCAATTACATCGGAATTAAATACAAAAGCCACAATGACGCCATAAGTACAAGAAGAGTGAGACTTCTTAGAGTATGTGCTTTGATCCTTTCCTGTGAGGCAAGTATTAGTTTCCGATACATCACTGCAAGTTCAATGTATTCCTTGGACGTTCACATTGACGATGAAACACTGAAATTACATAGGAATTAAAAACAAAAGGCACAACGCCGCCTTCAGTGCAAGAAGAGTGAGACTTCTTAGAGTCTGTGCTTTGATCCTTTCCTGTGAGACCAGTATTAGTTTCCGATAGACCACTGCAGGTTCAATGTATTCCTTGGTCCTTCACAGTGACGACAAAATACAGAAATCACATCGGAATTAAATACAAAAGGCACAATGCCGCCTTAAGAACAAGAACTGAGACTCTTGTTACATTCGGTGCTTTGATCCTTTCCTCTGAGACCAGTATTAATTTCCGATATACCACTGCAGGTTCAATGTATTCCTTGTACATTCACATTGACGATGAAACACTGAAATTACATCGGAATTAAATACAAATGGCACAATGCCGCCTTAAATGCAAGAAGAGTGAGACTTCTTAGAGTCTGTGCTTTGATCCTTTCCTATGAGTCCAGTATTAGTTTCCGATATACCACTGCAGGTTCAATGTACTCCTTGGACCTTCACATTGACGATGAAACACAGAAATTACATCGGAAATAAATACAAAAGGCACAATGACGCCTTAAATGCAAGAAGAGGGGGACCTCTTAGAGTCTGTGTTTTGATCCTTTCCTGTGAGACCAGTATTAGTTTCCGATACACCACTGCAGATTCTATGTATTCCTTGGACATTAACATTGACAATGAAACACTGAAATTACATGAAAGTTAATTACAAAAGGCACAATGCCGCATTAAATGCAAGAAGAGTGAGACTTCTTAGAGTCTGCGCTTTGATCCTTTCCTATGAGACCTGTATTTGTTTCCGATACACCACTGCAGGTTCAATGTATTCCTTGGACCTTCACATTGACGACGAAACACAGAAATCGCATCGGAATTAAATACAAAAGGCACAATGCCACCTTAAGTACAAGAATATAGACCCTTCTTAGAGTCGGTGCTTTCATCCTTTCCGATGAGACCAGTATTAGTTTCCCATACACCACTGCAGGTTCAATGTATTCCTTTTACATACACATTGACGATGAAACACTGAAATTACATAGGAATTAAATACAAAAGGCACAATGCCGCCTTAAGTGCAAGAAGAGTGAGACTTCTTGGGGTCTGTGCTTTGATTCTTACCAATGAGACCAGTATTAGTTTCCGACACACCACTGCCGGTTCAATGTATTTCTTGGACCTTCACATTGACGACGAAACACAGAAATAGCATCGGAATTAAATACAAAAGGCACAATGCCACCTTAAGTACAAGAATATAGACTCTTCTTAGAGTCGGTGTTTTGATCCTTTCCTATGAGACCAGTATTAGTTTCCGATACACCACTGCAAGATCAATGTATTTCTTTTACATACACATTGACGATGAAACACTGAAATTACATAGGAATTAAATACAAAAGGCACAATGCCGCCTTAAGTGCAAGAAGAGTGAGACTTCTTAGAGTCTGTGCTGTGATCCTTTCCTATTAGACCAGTATTAGTTTCCGATTCACCACTGCACGGTTAATGTATTCCTTGGACATACACATTGACGATGAAACACTGAATTTACATAGGAATTGCATACAAAAGGCACAATGCTGCCTTAAGTGCAAGACGAGTGAGACTTCTTTGACTCTGTGCTTTGATCCTTTCCTGTGAGGCAAGTATTAGTTTCCGATACACCACTGCAAGTTCAATGTATTCCTTGGACGTTCACATTGACGATGAAACACTGAAATTACATCGGAATTAAAAACAAAAGGCACAACGCTGCCTTCAGTGCAAGAAGAGTGAGACTTCTTAGAGTCTGTGCTTTGATCCTTTCCTGTGAGACCAGTATTATTTTCCGATACACCACTGCAGGTTCAATGTATTCCTTGGTCCTTCACATTGACGACAAAATACAGAAATCACATCGGAATTAAATACAAAAGGCACAATGCCGCCTTAAGAACAAGAATAGAGACTCTTCTTACAGTCGGTGCTTTGATCCTTTCCTCTGAGACCAGTATTAATTTCCGATATACCACTGCAGGTTCAATGTATTCCTTGTACATTCACATTGACGATGAAACACTGAAATTACATCGGAATTAAATACAAATGGCGCAATGCCGCCTTAAATGCAAGAAGAGTGAGACTTCTTAGAGTCTGTGCTTTGATCCTTTCCTATGAGACCAGTATTAGAACAGCAGTTTCAATGTATTCCTTGGACCTTCAAATTGACGATGAATCACAGAAATTACATCGGAATTAAATACAAAAAGCACAATGACGCCTTAAATGCAAGAAGAGTGAGACTTCTTAGAGTCTTCCTGTACTTCATTCCTTTCCTGTGAGACCAGTATTAGTTTCCGATACACCACTGCAGGTTCTATGTATTCCTTGGACATTAATATTGACGATGAAACACTAAAATTACATGAAAATTAATTTCAAAAGGCACAATGCCGCATTAAATGCAAGACGAGTCAGACTTCTTAGAATCTGCGCTTTGATCCTTTCCTATGAGACCTGTATTAGTTTCCGATACACCACTGCAGGTTCAATGTATTCCTTGGACCTTCACATTAACGACGAAACACAGAAATCGCATCGGAATTAAGTACAAAAGGCACAACGCCACCTTAAGTACAAGAATATAGACTCTTCTTACAGTCGGTGTTTTGATCCTTTCCTATGATACCAGTATTAGTTTCCGATACACCACTGCAGGTTCAATGTATTTCTTTTACATACACATTGAAGATGAAACACTGATAATTACATAGGAATTAAATACAAAAGGCACAATGCCGCCTTAAGTGCAAGAAGAGTGAGACTTCTTGGAGTCTGTGCTTTGATTCTTTCCTATGAGACCAGTATTAGTTTCCGATACACCACTGCCGGTTCAATGTATTTCTTGGAAATTCACATTGACGACGAAACACAGAAATCGCATCGGAATTAAATACAAAAGGCACAATGCCGCCTTAAGTACAAGAATATAGACTCTTCTTAGAGTCGGTGCTTTGGTCCTTTCCTGTGAGACCAGTACTAGTTTCTGATACACCACTGCAGGTTCAATGTATTCCTGGGACATTCACATTGACGATGAAAAACTGCAATTACATCGGAATTAAATACAAAAGGCACAATGCCGCCTTAAATGCAAGTAGAGTGAGACTTCTTAGATAGTGTGCTTCGATCCTTTCCTGTGAAACCAGTATTAGTTTCCGATACACCACTGCAGGTTCAATGTATTCCTTGGACATTCACATTGACGATCAAACACTAAAATTACATCGGAATTAAATACAAATGCCACAACGCCGCCTTAAGTGCAAGAAGAGTGAGACTTCTTACAGTCTGTGTTTTGATCCTTTCCTATGAGACCGGTATTAGTTTCCGATTCACCACTGCACGTTCAATGTATTACTTGGACATACACATTGACGATGAAACACTGAATTTCCATCGGAATTGCATACAAAAGGCACAATGCTGCCTTAAGTGCAAGAAGAGTGGGACTTCTTTGACTCAGTGCTTTGATCCTTTCTTGTGAGACCAGTATTAGTTTCCGATACACCACTGCGGGTTCAAAGCAATCCTTGGACCCTCACATTGACGATGAAACACTGAAATTACATCGGAATTAAATACAAAAGGCACAATGCCGCCTAAAGTGCAAGAAGAGTGAGACTTCTTAGAGTCTGTTCTTTGATCCTTTCCTGTGAGACCAGTATTAGTTTCCGATTGACCACTGCAGGTTCAATGTATTCCTTGGACCTTCACACTGACGATGAAACACTGCAATTACATCGGAATTAAATACAAAAGGCAATTTGACGCCATAAGTACAAGAAGAGTGAGACTTCTTAGAGTATGTGCTTTGATCCTTTCTTGTGAGGCAAGTATTAGTTTCCGATACACCACTGCAAGTTCAATGTATTCCTTGGACGTTCACATTGACGATGAAACACTGAAATTACATCGGAATTAAAAACAAAAGGCACAACGCCGCCTTCAGTGCAAGAAGAGTGAGACTTCTTAGAGTATATGCTTTGAACCTTTCCTGTGAGACCAGTATTATCTTCCGATACACCACTGCAGGTTCAATGTATTCCTTGGTCCTTCACAGTGACGACAAAATACAGAAATCACATCGGAATTAAATACAAAAGGCACAATGCCGCCTTAAGAACAAGAATAGAGACTCTTCTTACAGTCGGTGCTTTGATCCTTTCCTCTGAGACCAGTATTAATTTCCGATATACCACTGCAGGTTCAATGTATTCCTTGGACCTTCACATTGACGATGAAACACAGAAATTACATCGGAATTAAATACAAAAGGCACAATGACGCCTTAAATGCAAGAAGAGTGGGACCTCTTAGAGTCTGTGTTTGATCCTTTCCTGTGAGACCAGTATCAGTTTCCGATACAATACTGCAGATTCTAGGTATTCCTTGGACATTAACATTGACAATGAAACACTGAAATTACATGAAAGTTAATTACAAAAGGCACAATGCCGCATTAAATGCAAGAAGAGTGAGACTTCTTAGAGTCTGCGCTTTGATCCTTTCCTATGAGACCTGTATTAGTTTCCGATACACCACTGCAGGTTCAATGTATTCCTTGGACCTTCACATTGACGACGAAACACAGAAATCGCATCGGAATTAAATACAAAAGGCACAATGCCACCTTAAGTACAAGAATATAGACTCTTCTTAGAGTCGGTGCTTTCATCCTTTCCGATGAGCCCAGTATTAGTTTCCCATACACCACTGCAGGTTCAATGTATTTCTTTTACATACACATTGACGATGAAACACCGAAATTACATAGGAATTAAATACAAAAGGCACAATGCCGCCTTAAGTGCAAGAAGAGTGAGACGTCTTGGAGTCTGTGCTTTGATTCTTACCAATGAGACCAGTATTAGTTTCCGATACACCACTGCCCGTTCAATGTATTTCTTAGAACTTGACATTGACGACGAAACACAGAAATAGCATCGGAATTCAATACAAAAGGCACAATGCCACCTTAAGTACAAGAATATAGACTCTTCTTAGAATCGGTGTTTTGATCCTTTCCTATGAGACCAGTATTAGTTTCCGATACACCACTGCAAGTTCAATGTATTTCTTTTAGATACACATTGACGATGAAACACTGAAATTACATAGGAATTAAATACAAAAGGCACAATGCCGCCTTAAGTGCAAGAAGAGTGAGACTTCTTTGACTCTGTACTTTGATAATTTCTTGTGAGACCAGTATTAGTTTTCGATACACCACTGCGGGTTCAAAGTAATCCTTGGACCTTCACATTGACGATGAAACACTGAAATTACATCGGAATTAAATACAAAAGGCACAATGCCGCCTAAAGTGCAAGAAGAGTGAGACTTCTTAGAGTCTGTGCTTTGATCCTTTCCTGTGAGACCAGTATTAGTTTCCGATAGACCACTGCAGGTTCAATGTATTCCTTGGACCTTCACACTGACGACGATACACTGCAATTACATCGGAATTAAATACAAAAGGCACAATGACGCCATAAGTACAAGAAGAGTGAGACTTCTTAGGGTATGTGCTTTGATCCTTTCCTGTAAGGCAAGTATTAGTTTCCGATACACCACTGCAAGTTCAATGTATTCCTTGGACGTTCACATTGACGATGAAACACTGAAATTACATCGGAATTAAAAACAAAAGGCACAACGCCGCCTTCAGTGCAAGAAGAGTGAGACTTCTTAGAGTCTGTGCTTTGATCCTTTCCTGTGAGACCAGTATTATTTTCCGATACACCACTGCAGGTTCAATGTATTCCTTGGTCCTTCACATTGACGACAAAATACAGAAATCACATCGGAATTAAATACAAAAGGCACAGTGCCGCCTTAAGAACAAGAATAGAGACTCTTTTACAGTCTGTGCTTTGATCCTTTCCTATGAGACCAGTATTAGTTTCCGATATACCACAGCAGTTTCAATGTATTCCTTGGACCTTCACATTGACGATGAAACACAGAAATTACATCGGAATTAAATACAAAAAGCACAATGACGCCTTAAATGCAAGAAGAGTGAGACTTCTTAGAGTCTGTGTTTTGATCCTTTCCTGTGAGACCAGTATTAGTTTCCGATACACCACTGCAGGTTCTATGTATTCCTTGGACATTAATATTGACGATGAAACACTGAAATTACATGAAAATTAAATACAAAAGGCACAATGCCGCATTAAATGCAAGAAGAGTGAGACTTCTTAGAGTCTGCGCTTTGATCCTTTCCAATGAGACCTGTATTAGTTTCCGATACACCACTGCAGGTTCAATGTATTCCTTGGACCTTCACATTGACGACGAAACACAGAAAACGCATCGGAATTAAATACAAAAGGCACAACGCCACCTTAAGTACAAGAATATAGACTCTTCTTACAGTCGGTGCTTTGATCCTTTCCTATGATACCAGTATTAGTTTCCGATACACCACTGCAGGTTCAATGTATTTCTTTTACATACACATTGAAGATGAAACACTGATAATTACATAGGAATTAAATACAAAAGGCACAATGCCGCCTTAAGTGCAAGAAGAGTGAGACTTCTTGAAGACTGTGCTTTGATTCTTTCCTATGAGACCAGTATTAGTTTCCGATTCACCACTGCCGGTTCAATGTATTTCTTGGAACTTGACATTGACGACGAAACACAGAAATCGCATCGGAATTAAATACAAAAGGCACAATGCCGCCTTAAGTACAAGAATATAGACTCTTCTTAGAGTCGGTGCTTTGGCCCTTTCCTGTGAGACCAGTACTAGTTTCCGATACACCACTGCAGGTTCAATGTATTCCTGGGACATTCACATTGACGATGAAAAACTGCAATTACATCGGAATTAAATACAAAAGGCACAATGCCGCCTTAAATGCAAGAAGAGTGAGACTTCTTAGAGAGTGTGCTTTGATCCTTTCCTGTGAAACCAGTATTAGTTTCCGATACACCACTGCAGGTTCAATGTATTCCTTGGGCATTCACATTGA
The DNA here is from genome assembly GCF_023864345.2 of Schistocerca serialis cubense. Lineage (NCBI taxonomy): Eukaryota > Metazoa > Arthropoda > Insecta > Orthoptera > Acrididae > Schistocerca > Schistocerca serialis. The sequence continues at coordinate 33,783,071 of NC_064643.1, read as the reverse complement.
CGATCAAACACTAGAATTGCATCGGAATTAAATACAAATGGCACAACGCCGCCTTAAGTGCAAGAAGAGTGAGACTTCTTACAGTCTGTGTTTTGATCCTTTCCTATGAGACCAGTAATAGTTTCCGATTCACCACTGCACGTTCAATGTATTACTTGGACATACACATTGACGATGAAACACTGAATTTACATCGGAATTGCATACAAAAGGCACAATGCTGCCTTAAGTGCAAGAAGAGTGAAACTTCTTTGACTCAGTGCTTTGATCCTTTCTTGTGAGAGCAGTATTAGTTTCCGATACACCACTGCGGGTTCAAAGTAATCCTTGGACCTTCACATTGACGATGAAACACTGAAATTACATCGGAATTAAATACAAAAGGCACAATGACGCCATAAGTACAAGAAGAGTGAGACTTCTTAGGGTATGTGCTTTGATCCTTTCCTGTAAGGCAAGTATTAGTTTCCGATACACCACTGCAAGTTCAATGTATTCCTTGGACGTTCACATTGACGATGAAACACTGCAATTACATCGGAATTAAATACAAAAGGCACAATGACGCCATAAGTACAAGAAGAGTGAGACTTCTTAGAGTATGTGCTTTGATCCTTTCCTGTGAGGCAAGTATTAGTTTCCGATACACCACTGCAAGTTCAATGTATTCCTTGGACGTTCACATTGACGATGAAACACTGAAATTACATCGGAATTAAAAACAAAAGGCACAACGCCGCTTTCAGTGCAAGAAGAGTGAGACTTCTTAGAGTCTGTCCTTTGATCCTTTCCTGTGAGACCAGTATTATTTTCCGATACACCACTGCAGGTTCAATGTATTCCTTGGTCCTTCACATTGACGACAAAGTACAGCAATCGCATCGGAATTAAATACAAAAGGCACAATGCCGCCTTAAGAACAAGAATAGAGACTCTTCTTACAGTCGGTGCTTTCATCCTTTCCTCTGAGACGAGTATTAGTTTCCGATATACCACTGCTGGTTCAATGTACTCCTTGCACATTCTCATTGACGATGAAACACTGAAATTACATCGGAATTAAATACAAATGGCACAATGCCGCCTTAAATGCAAGAAGAGTGAGACTTCTTAGAGTCTGTGCTTTGATCCTTTCCTATGAGACCAGTATTAGTTTCCGATATACCGCTGCAGGTTCAATGTATTCCTTGGACCTTCACATTGACGATGAAACACAGAAATTACATCGGAATTAAATACAAAAGGTACAATGACGCCTTAAATGCAAGAAGAGTGGGACCTCTTAGAGTCTGTGTTTTGATCCTTTCCTGTGAGACCAGTATTAGTTTCCGATACACCACTGCAGGTTCTATGTATTCCTTGGACATTAACATTGACAATGAAACACTGAAATTACAAGAAAGTTAATTACAAAAGGCACAATGCCGCATTAAATGCAAGAAGAGTGAAACTTCTTAGAGTCTGCGCTTTGATCCTTTCCTATGAGACCTGTATTAGTTTCCGATACACCACTGCAGGTTCAATGTATTCCTTCGACCTTCACATTGACGACGAAACACAGAAATCGCATCGGAATTAAATACAAAAAGCACAATGCCACCTTAAGTACAAGAATATAGACTCTTTTTAGAGTCGGTTCTTTGATCCTTTCCTGTGAGACCAGTACTAGTTTCCGATACACCACTGCAGGTTCAATGTATTCCTGGGACATTCACATTGACGATGAAAAACTGCAATTACATCGGAATTAAATACAAAAGGCACAATGACGCCTTAAATGCAAGAAGAGTGAGACTTCTTAGAGAGTGTGCTTTGATCCTTTCCTGTGAAACCAGTATTAGTTTCCGATACACCACTGCAGGTTCAATGTATTCCTTGGACACTCACATTGACGATCAAACACTAAAATTACATCGGAATTAAATACAAATGGCACAACGCCGCCTCTAAGTGCAAGAAGAGTGAGACTTCTTACAGTCTGTGTTTTGATCCTTTCCTATGAGACCAGTATTAGTTTCCGATTCACCACTGCACATTCAATGTATTACTTGGACATACACATTGACGATGAAACACTGAGTTTACATCGGAATTGCATACAAAATTCACAATGCTGCCTTAAGTGCAAGAAGAGTGAGACGTCTTAGAGTCTGTGCTTTGATCCCTTCCTGTGAGACCAGTATTAGTTTCCGATAGACCACTGCAGGTTCAATGTATTCCTTGGACCTTCACACAGACGATGAAACACTGCAATTACATCGGAATTAAATACAAAAGGCACAGTGACGCCATAAGTACAAGAAGAGTGAGACTTCTTAGAGTATGTGCTTTGATCCTTTCCTGTGAGGCAAGTATTAGTTTCCGATACACCACTGCAAGTTCAGTGTATTCCTTGGACGTTCACATTGACGATGAAACACTGAAATTACATCGGAATTAAAAACAAAAGGCACAACGCCGCTTACAGTGCAAGAAGAGTGAGAATTCTTAGAGTCTGTGCTTTGATCCTTTCCTGTGAGGCCAGTATTAGTTTCCGATAAACCACTGCAGGTTCAATGTATTCCTTTTGCATACACATTGACGATGAAAAACTGAAATTACATCGGAATTAAATACAAAAGGCAAAATGCCGTCTTAAGTGCAAGAAGAGTGAGACTTCTTACAGTCTGTGCTTTGATCCTTTCCTGAGAGACCAGTATTAGTTTCCGGTACACCACTGCAGGTTCAATGTATTCCTTTTACATATACATTGACGCTGAAACACTGAAATTACATCGGAATGAAATACAAATGGCACAATGCCGCGTTAAGTGCAAGAAGAGTGAGACTTCTTAGAGTCTGTGCTTTGATCCTTTCCTGTAAGACCAGTATTATTTTCCGATACACCACCGCAGGTTCAATGTATTCCTTGGACCTTCACATTGACGACAAAACACAGAAATCACATCGGAATTAAATACAAAAGGCACAATGCCGCCATAAGTACAAGAATATAGACTCTTCTTACAGTCGGTGCTTTGATCCTTTCCTGTGAGACCAGTATTAGTTTGCGATACACCACTGGAAGTTCAATGTGTTCCTTGGACATTCACATTGACGATGAAACACTGAAATTACGTCGGAATTAAATATAAAAGGCACAATGCCGACTTAAATGCAAGAAGAGTGAGACTTCTTAGAGTCTGTGCTTTGATCCTTTCCTGTGAGACCAGTATTTGCTTCCGATACGCCACTGCAGGTTCAATGTATTCCTTGGACATTCACATTGACGATGAAACACTGAAATTACATCGTAATTAAATACAAAAGGCAAAATGTCGCCTTAAATGCAAGAAGAGTGAGACTTCTTAGTGTCTGTGCATTGATCCTTTCCTGTGAGACCAGTTATAGTTTCCGTTACGCCACTGCCGGTTCAATGTATACCTTGGACTGTCACATTGACGATGAAACACTGAAATTACATCGGAATTAATTACAAAATTCACAATGCCGCTTTAAATGCAAGAGGAGTGAGACACCTTAGAGTCTGTGCTTTGATCCTTTCCTATGAGATTAGTATTAGTTTCCGATACACCACTGCAGGTTGAATGTATTCGTTTTACGTACACGTTGCCAATGAAACACTGAAATTACATCGGAATGAAATACAAAAGGCACAATGCCACCTTAAGTACAAAAGGAGTGAGACTTCTTAGAGTCTGTGCTTAGATCCTTTCCTGTGAGACCAGTATTAGTTTCCGATACAACACTGCAGGGTCAATGAATTCCTTTTACATACACATTGACGATGAAACACTGATATTACATCGGAATTAAATACAAAAGGCACAATCCCACCTTAAGTACAAAAGGAGTGAGACTTCTTAGAGTCTGTCCTTTGATCCTTTCCTATGAGACCAGTATTAGTTTCCGATACACCACTGCAGGTTCAATGTATTCCATTTACATACACATTGACGATGAAACACTGAAATTACATCGGAATTAAATACAAAAGGCACAATGCCGCCTTAAGTGCAAGAAGAGTGAGACTTCTTAGAGTCTGTGATTTGATCCTTTCCTGTGAGACCAGTATTCGTTTCCGATACACCACTGCAGGTTCAATGTATTCCTTGGACCTTCACATTAACGACGAAACACAAAAATCGCGTCGGAATTAAATACAGAAGGCACAATGCCGCCTTAAGCACAAGAATAGAGACTCCTTTCACAGTCGTTGCTTTGATTCTTTCCTGTGAGATTAGTATTTGTTTCCGACACCACTGCAGGTTCTATGTATTCCTTGGATATTCACATTGACGATGAAACACTGAAATTACATCGGAATTAAATACAAAATGCACAGTGCCACCTTAAGTGCAAAAGGAGTGAGACTTCTTATAGTCTGTGATTTGATCCTTTCCTATGAGACCAGTATTAGTTTCCGATACACCACTGCAGGTTCAATGTATTCCTTTTACATACACATTGACGACGAGACACTGATATTACATCGGAATTAAATACAAAAGGCACAATGCCACCTTAAGTACAAAAGGAGTGCGACTTCTTAGAGTCTGTGCTTTGATCCTTTCCTATGAGACCAGTATTAGTTTCCGATACAATACTGCAGGTCCAATGTATTCCTTTTACATACACATTGACGATGAAACACTGAAATTACATCGGAATTAAATACGAAAGGCACAATGCCACCTTAAGTGCAAAAGGTGTGAGACTTCTTAGAGTCTGTGCATTGATCCGTTTCTATGAGACCAGTATTAGTTTCCGATACACCACTGCAGGTTCAATGTATTCCTTGGACCTTCACATTAACGACGAAACACAGAAATCTCGTCGGAATTAAATGCAAAAGGCACAATGCCGCCTTAAGTTCAAGAATAGAGACTCTTCTTACAGTCGGTGCTTTGATCCTTTCCTGTGAGAGCAGTATTAGTTTCCGATACCCCACTACAGGGTCTATGTATTCCTTGGATATTCACATTGACGATGAAACACTGAAATTACATCGGAATTAAATACAAAATGCAGAATGCCACATTAAGTGCAAAAGGCGTGAGACTTCTTATAGTCTGTGCTTTGATCCTTTCCTATTAGACCAGTATTAGTTTCCGATACACAACTGCAGATTCAATGTATTCCTTTTACATACACATTGACGATGAAACACTGATATTACATCGGAATTAAATACAAAAGTCACAATGCCACCTTAAGTACAAAAGGAGTGAGACTTCTTAGAGTCTGTACTTTGATCCTTTCCTGTGAGACCAGTATTCGTTTGTGATACACGACTGCAGGTTTGATGTATTCCTTGGACCTTCACATAAACGACGAAACACAGAAATCGCATCGGAATTAAATGCAAAAGGCACAATGCCGCCTTAAGATCAAGAATAGAGACTCTTTTTACAGTCTGTGCTTTGATCCTTTCCTGTGAGACCAGTATTAGTTTCCGATACGCCACTGCAGGTTCTATGTATTCCTTGAACATTCGCATTGACGATGAATCACTGAAATTGCATCGGAATTAAATAAAAAAAGGCGCAATGCCACCATAAGTGCAAAAGAAGTGACACTTCTTATAGTCTGTGCTTTGATCCTTTCCTGTGAGACCAGTATTAGATTCCGATACACCACAGCAGGTTCAATGTATTCCTTTTACATACACATTGACGATGAAACACTGATATTACATAGGAATTAAATACAACAGGCACAATGACACCTTAAGTACAAAAGGAGAGAGACTTCTTAGAGTCTGTGCTTTGATCCTATCCTATGAGCTCAGTATTAGTTTCCGATACACCACTTCAGGTTCAATGTATTCCTTTTACATACACATTGACGATGAAACACTGAAATTACATCGGAATTAAATAAAAAAATGCACGATGCCGCCTTAAGTGCTAGAAGAGTGAGACTTCTTAGAGTCTGTGATTTGATATTTTCCTGTGAGACCAATATTCGTTTCCGATACACCACTGCAGGTTCAATGTATTCCTTTTACATACACATTGACGATGAAACACTGAAATTACATCGGAATTAAATACAAAAGGCACAATGCCGCCTTAAATGCAAGAAGAATGAGACTTCTTAGAGTCTGTGCTTTCATCCTTTCCTATGAGACCAGTATTAGTTTCCGATACACCACTGCAGGTTCAATGTATTCCTTTTACATACTCATTGACGATGAAAGACTGAAATTACATAGGAATTAAATACAAAAGGCACAATGCCGCCTTAAGTGCAAGAAGAGTGAGACTTATTAGAGTCTGCGATTTGATCCGTTCCTGTGAGCCCAGTATTCGCTTCCGACACACCACTGCAGGTGCAATGTATTCCTTGGTCCTTCACATTAACGACGAAACACAGAAATCGCGTCGGAATTAAATACAAAAGGCACAATGCCGCCTTAAGTACAAGAATAGAGACTCTTCTTACAGTCGGTGCTTTGATCCTTTCCTGTGAGACCAGTATTAGTTTCCGATACACAACTGCAAGTTCAGTGTATTCCTTGGACATTCACATTGACGATGAAACACTGAAATTACATCGGAATGAAATAGAAAAGGCACAATGCCGACTTCAATGCAGGAAGAGTGAGACTTCTTAGAGTCTGTGCTTTCATCCTTTCCTATGAGACCAGTATTAGTTTCCGATACAGCACTGCAGGTTCAATGTATTCCTTTTACATACACATTGACAATGAAACACTGAAATTACATCGGAATTAAATACAAAAGGCAAAATGCCACCTCAAGTGCAAAAGGAGTGAGACTTCTTAGAGTCTGTGCTTTGATCCTTTCCTATGAGACCAGTATTAGTTTCCGATACACCACTGCTGGTTCAAGGTATTCCTTGGACCTTAACATTAACGATGAAACACAGAAATCGCGTCGGAATTAAATACAAAAGACACAATGCCACCTTAAGTACAAGAATAGAGACTCTTCTTACAGTCGGTGCTTTGATCCTTTCCTGTGAGACCCGTATTAGTTTGCGATACACCACTGCAGGTTCAATGTATTCCTTTTACATACACATTGACGATGAAACACAGAAATTACATCGGAATTAAGTACAAAAGGCACAATGCCACCTTAAGTGCTAAAGGAGTGAGACTTCTTAGAGTCTGTACTTTCATCCTCTCCTATTAGACAAGTATTGGTTTCCGATACACCACTGCAGGGTCAATTAATTCCTTTTACGTACACATTGACGATGAAACACTTAAATTACATCGGAATTAAGTACAAAAGGCACAATGCCGCCTTACTTGCATGAAGAGTGAGACTTCTTAGAGTCTGTGATTTGATCCTTTCCTGTGAGACCAGTGTTAGTTTCCGATACTCCACTGCAGTTTCAATGTATTCCTTGGACCTACACATTGGTGATGAAACACCGAAATCGCATCGGAATTAAATACAAAAGGCACAATGCCGCCTTAAGTACAAGACTAGAGAATCTTCTTACAGTCGGTGCTTTGATCCTTTCCTGTGAGACCAGTATTAGTATCCGATACACCACTGCATGTTCAATGTATTGCTTGGACATTCACATTGACGATGAAACACAGAAATGGCATCGGAATTTAATACCAAAGGCACAATGCCGCCTTAAGTACAAGAATAAAGACTCTTCTTAAAGTCGGTGCTTTGAGCATTCGCTGTGAGACCAGTATTAGTTTCCGAAACACCACTGCAGGTTCCATGTATTCCGTGGACCTTCACATTGACGATGAAACGCAGAAATCGCAACGGAATTAAATACAAAAGCCACAATGCCGCCTTAAATACAAGACTAGAGAATCTTCTTACAGTAGGTGCTTTGATCCTTTCCTGTGAGACCAGTATAAGTATCCGATACACCACTGCAGGTTCAATGTATTCCTTGGACATTCACATTGACGATGAAACACTGAAATTACATCGGAATTAAATACTAAAGGCACAATGCCGCCTTAAATGCAAGAAGAGTGAGACTTCGTAGAGTCTGTGCTTTAATCCTTTCCTATGAGACCAGTATTAGATTCCGATACACCACTGCAGGTTCAATGTATTCCTTTTACATACACATTGACGATGAAACACTGAAATTACATCGGAATTAAATACAAAAGGCATAATGCCGCCTTAAGTGCAAAAGGAGTGAGACTTCTTTGAGTCTGTGCTTTCATCCTTTCCTATGAGACCAGTATTAGTTTCCGATACACCACTGCAGGTTCTATGTATTCCTTGGACATTAACATTGACAATGAAACACTGAAATTACATGAAAGTTAATTACAAAAGGCACAATGCCGCCTTAAATGCAAGAAGAGTGAGACTTCTTAGAGTCTGCGCTTTGATCCTTTCCTATGAGACCTGTATTAGTTTCCGATACACCACTGCAGGTTCAATGAATTCCTTGGACCTTCACATTGACGACGAAACACAGAAATCGCATCGGAATTAAATACAAAAGGCACAATGCCACCTTAAGTACAAGAATATAGACTCTTCTAAGAGTCGGTTCTTTGATCCTTTCCTGTGAGACCAGTACTAGTTTCCGATACACCACTGCAGGTTCAATGTATTCCTGGGACATTCACATTGACGATGAAAAACTGCAATTACATCGGAATTAAATACAAAAGGCACAATGACGCCTTAAATGCAAGAAGAGTGAGACTTCTTAGAGAGTGTAATTTGATCCTTTCCTGTGAAACCAGTATTAGTTTCCGATACACCACTGCAGGTTCAATGTATTCCTTGGACATTCACATTGACGATCAAACACTAAAATTACATCGGAATTAAATACAAATGGCACAACGCCGCCTTAAGTGCAAGAAGAGTGAGACTTCTTACAGTCTGTGTTTGATCCTTTCCTATGAGACCAGTATTAGTTTCCGATTCACCACTGCACGTTCAATGTATTACTTGGACATACACATTGACGATGAAACACTGAATTTACATCGGAATTGCATACAAAAGGCACAATACTGCCTTAAGTCCACGAAGAGTGAGACTTCTTTGACTCAGTGCTTTGATCCTTTCTTGTGAGACCAGTATTAGTTTCCGATACACCACTGCGGGTTCAAAGTAATCCTTGGACCTTCACATTGACGATGAAACACTGAAATTACATCGGAATTAAATACAAAAGGCACAATGCCGCCTAAAGTGCAAGAAGAGTGAGACTTCTTAGAGTCTGTGCTTGGATCCTTTCCTGTGAGACCAGTATTAGTTTCCGATAGACCACTGCAGGTTCAATGTATTCCTTGGACCTTCACACAGACGATGAAACACTGCAATTACATCGGAATTAAATACAAAAGGCACAGTGACGCCGTAAGTACAAGAAGAGTGAGACTTCCTAGAGTATGTGCTTTGATCCTTTCCTGTGAGGCAAGTATTAGTTTCCGATACACCACTGCAAGTTCAGTGTATTCCTTGGACGTTCACATTGACGATGAAACACTGAAATTACATCGGAATTAAAAACAAAAGGCACAACGCCGCTTTCAGTGCAAGAAGAGTGAGAATTCTTAGTCTGTGCTTTGATCCTTTCCTATGAGATTAGTATTAGTTTCCGATACACCACTGAAGGTTGAATGTATTCGTTTTACGTACAAATTGCCAATGAAACACTGAAATTAGATCGGAATTAAATACAAAAGGCACAATGCCGCCTTAAATGCAAGAAGAGTCAGACATCTTAGAGTCTGTACTTTGATCCTTTCCTGTGAGACCAGTTATAGTTTCCGATACACTACTGCAGGGTCAATGTATTCCTTGGACATTCACATTGACGATCAAACACTAAAATTACATCGGAATTAAATACAAATGGCACAACGCCGCCTTAAGTGCAAGAAGAGTGAGACTTCTTACAGTCTGTGTTTGATCCTTTCCTATGAGACCAGTATTAGTTTCCGATTCACCACTGCACGTTCAATGTATTACTTGGACATACACATTGGCGATGAAACACTGAATTTACATCGGAATTGCATATAAAAGGCACAAGGCTGCCTTAAGTCCAAGAAGAGTGAGACTTCTTTGACTCAGTGCTTTGATCCTATCTTGTGAGACCAGTATTAGTTTCCGATACACCACTGCGGGTTCAAAGTAATCCTTGGACCTTCACATTGACGATGAAACACTGAAATTACATCGGAATTAAATACAAAAGGCACAATGCCGCCAAAAGTGCAAGAAGAGTGAGACTTCTTAGAGTCTGTGCTTGGATCCTTTCCTGTGAGACCAGTATTAGTTTCCGATAGACCACTGCAGGTTCAATGTATTCCTTGGACCTTCACACAGACGATGAAACACTGCAATTACATCGGAATTAAATACAAAAGGCACTGTGACGCCATAAGTACAAGAAGAGTGAGACTTCCTAGAGTACGTGCTTTGATCCTTTCCTGTGAGGCAAGTATTAGTTTCCGATACACCATTGCAAGTTCAGTGTATTCCTTGGTCGTTCACATTGACGATGAAACACTGAAATTACATCGGAATTAAAAACAAAATGCACAACGCCGCTTTCAGTGCAAGAAGAGTGAGAATTCTTAGAGTCTGTGCTTTGATCCTTTCCTGTGAGGCCAGTATTAGTTTCCGATAAACCACTGCAGGTTCAATGTATTCCTTTTGCATACACATTGACGATGAAAAACTGAAATTACATCGGAATTAAATACAAAAGGCAAAATGCCGTCTTAAGTGCAAGAAGAGTGAGACTTCTTAGAGTCTCTGCTTTGATTCTTTCCTATGAGGTCAGTATTAGTTTGCGATAAACCACTGCAGGTTCAATGTATTCCTTTTACATATACATTGACGCTGAAACACTGAAATTACATCGGAATGAAATACAAAAGGCACAATGCCGCGTTAAGTGCAAGAAGAGTGAGACTTCTTAGAGTCTGTGCTTTGATCCTTTCCTGTGAGACCAGTATTATTTTCCGATACACCACTGCAGGTTCAATGTATTCCTTGGACCTTCACATTGACGACAAAACACAGAAATCACATCGGAATTAAATACAAAAGGCACAATGCCGCCTTAAGTACAAGAATATAGACTCTTCTTACAGTCGGTGCTTTGATCCTTTCCTGTGAGACCAGTATTAGTTTGCGATACACCACTGGAAGTTCAATGTATTCCTTGGACATTCACATTGACGATGAAACACTGAAATTACATCGGAATTAAATATAAAAGGCACAATGCCGACTTAAATGCAGGAAGAGTGAGACTACTTAGAGTCTGAGTTTTCATCCTTTCCTATGAGACCAGTATTAGTTTCCGATACACCACTGCAGGTTCAATGTATTCCTTTTACATACACATTGACGATGAAACACTGAAATTACATCGGAATTAAGTAAAAGAGGCACAATGCCGCCTTAAGTGCAAGAAGCGTGAGACTTCTTAGAGTCTGTGCTTTGATCCTGTCCTGTGAGACCGGTTATAGTTTCCGATACACCACTGGAGGTTCAATGTATTCCTTGGACCTTCACATTAATGATGGAACACAGAAATCGCGTCGGAATTAAATACAAAAGACACTATGCCACCTTAAGTACAAGAATAGAGACTCTTCTTACAGTCGGTGCTTTGATCCTTTCCTGTGAGACCAGTATTTGCTTCCGATACGCCACTGCAGGTTCAATGTATTCCTTGGACATTCACATTGACGATGAAACACTGAAATTACATCGTAATTAAATACAAAAGGCAAAATGCCGCCTTAAATGCAAGAAGAGTGAGACTTCTTAGTGTCTGTGCATTGATCCTTTCCTGTGAGACCAGTTATAGTTTCCGTTACGCCACTGCCGGTTCAATGTATACCTTGGACTGTCACATTGACGATGAAACACTGAAATTACATCGGAATTAAATACAAAAGGCACAATGCCGCTTTAAATGCAAGAAGAGTGAGACACGAGTGTGTCACTCGTCGAAACGTCGCTGTTTGAAGACACCGCCACCCGGCTGGAAGCCCGAGAACTCTTCGCCAGAGTGAGACACCTTAGAGTCTGTGCTTTGATCCTTTCCTATGAGATTAGTATTAGTTTCCGATACACCACTGAAGGTTGAATGTATTCCATTTACATACACATTGACGATGAAACACTGAAATTACATCGTAATTAAATACAAAAGGCAAAATGCCGCCTTAAATGCAAGAAGTGTGAGACTTCTTAGTGTCTGTGCTTTGATCCTTTCCTGTGAGACCAGTTATAGTTTCCGTTACGCCACTGCCGGTTCAATGTATACCTTGGACTGTCACATTGACGATGAAACACTGAAATTACATCGGAATTAAATACAAAAGGCACAATGCCGCCTTAAATGCAAGAAGAGTGAGACTTCTTAGAGTCTGTACTATGATCCTTTCCTGTGAGACCAGTTATAGTTTCCGATACACCACTGCAGGGTCAATGTATTCCTTGGACCTTCACATTGACGATGAAACACAGAAATCGCGTCGGAATTAAATACAAAAGGCACAATGCCGCCTTACGTACAGGAATAGAGACTCTTCTTACAGTCGGTGCTTTGATCCTTTCATGTGAGACCAGTATTAGTTTCCGATACACCACTGCAGGTTCTATGCATTCCTTGGATATTCACATTGTCGATGACACACCGAAATTACATCGGAATTAAATACAAAATGCACAATGCCACCTTAAGTGCAAAAGGAGTGAGACTTCTTATAGTCTGTGCTTTGATCCTTTCCTATGAGACCAGTATTAGTTTCCGATACACCACTGCAGGTTCAATGTACTCCTTTTACATACACATTGACCATGGAACACTGATATTATATCAGAATTAAATACAAAAGGCACAATGCCACCTTAAGTACAAAAGGAGTGAGACTTCTTAGAGTCTGTGCTTAGATCCTTTCCTATGAGACCAGTAATAGTTTCCGATACAACACTGCAGGGTCAATGTATTCCTTTTACATACACATTGACGATGAAACACTGATATTACATCGGAATTAAATACAAAAGGCACAATGCCACCTTAAGTACAAAAGGAGTGAGACTTCTTAGAGTCTGTGCTTTGATCCTTTCCTATGAGACCAGTATTAGTTTCCGATACACCACTGCAGGTTCAATGTATTCCATTTACATACACATTGACGATGAAACACTGAAATTACATCGGAATGTAATACAAAAGGCACAATGCCGCCTTAAGTGCAAGAAGAGTGAGACTTCTTAGAGTCTGTGATTTGATCCTTTCCTGTGAGACCAGTATTCGTTTCCGATACACCACTGCAGGTTCAATGTATTCCTTGGACCTTCACATTAACGACGAAACACAAAAATCGCGTCGGAATCAAATACAAAAGGCACAATGCCGCCTTAAGCACAAGAATAGAGACTCTTCTCGCAGTCGGTGCTTTGATACTTTCCTGTAAGATTAGTATTAGTTTCCGATACACCACTGCAGGTACTATGTATTCCTTGGATATTCACATTGACGATGAAACACTGAAATTACATCGGAATTAAATACAAAATGCACAGTGCCACCTTAAGTGCAAAAGGAGTGAGACTTCTTATAGTCTGTGCTTTGATCCTTTCCTATGAGACCAGTATTAGTTTCCGATACAATACTGCAGGTCCAATGTATTCCTTTTACATACACATTGACGATGAAACACTGAAATTACATCGGAATTAAATACAAAAGGCACAATGCCACCTTAAGTGCAAAAGGTGTGAGACTTCTTAGAGTCTGTGCATTGATCCTTTTCTATGAGACCAGTATTAGTTTCCGATACACCACTGCAGGTTCAATGTATTCCTTTTACATACACATTGACGATGAAACACTGAAATTACATCTGAATTAAATACAAAAGGCACAATGCCACCGTAAGTGCAAAAGGTGAGAGACTTCTTCCAGTCTGTGTTTTGATCCTTTCCTATGAGACCAATATTAGTTTCCGATACACCACTGCAGGTTCAATGTATTCCTTTTACATACACATTGACGATGAAACACTGAAATTACATCGGAATTAAATACAAAAGGCACAATGCCGCCTTAAGTGCAAGAAGAGTGAGACTTCTTAGTGTCTTTGATTTGATCCTTTCCTGTGAGACCAGTATTCGTTTCCGATACACCACTGCAGGTTCTATGTATTCCTTGGACCTTCACATTTACGACGTAACACAGATATCGCGTCGGAATTAAATACAAATGGCACAATGCCGCCTTATGCACAAGAATAGAGACTCTTCTTACAGTCGGTGCTTTGATACTTTCCTGTGAGACCAGCATTAGTTTCCGATACACCACTTCAGGTTCAATGTATTGCTTTTACATACACATAGACGATGAAACACTGAAATTACATCGGAATTAAATACAAAAGGCACAATGCCGCCTTAAATGCAAGAAGAGTGAGACTTCTTAAAGTCTGTGCTTTGATCCTTTCCTATGAGACTAGTATTAGTTTCCGATACACCACTGCAGGTTCAATGTATTCCTTTTACATACACATTGCCGATGAAACACTGAAATTACATCGGAATTAAATACAAAAGGCACAATGCCGCCTTAAATGCAAGAAGAGTGAGACTTCTTAGAGTCTGTGATTTGATCATTTCCTGTGAGACCAGTGTTCGTTCCCGATATACCACTGCAGGTTCAATGTATTCCTTGGACCTTCACATTAACGACGAAACACAGAAATCGCGTCGGAATTAAATGCAAAAGGCACAATGCCGTCTTAAGTTCAAGAATAGAGACTCTTCTTACAGTCGGTGCTTTGATCCTTTCCTGTGAGAGCAGTATTAGTTTCAGATACCCCACTACAGGTTCTATGTATTCCTTGGATATTCGCATTGACGATGAAACACTGAAATTACATCGGAATTAAATACAAAATGTAGAATGCCACATTAAGTGCAAAAGGCGTGAGACTTCTTATAGTCTGTGCTTTGATCCTTTCCTATTAGACCAGTATTAGTTTCCGATACATCACTGCAGATTCAATGTATTCCTTTTACATACACATTGACGATGAAACACTGATATTACATCGGAATTAAATACAAAAGGCACAATGCCACCTTAAGTACAAAAGGAGTGAGACTTCTTAGAGTCTGTGCTTTGATCCTTTCCTGTGAGACCAGTATTAGTTTGCGATACACCACTGGAAGTTCAATGTATTCCTTGGACATTCACATTGACGATGAAACACTGAAATTACATCGGAATTAAATATAAAAGGCACAATGCCGACTTAAATGCAGGAAGAGTGAGACTTCTTAGAGTCTGTGCTTTCATCCTTTCCTATGAGACCAGTATTAGTTTCCGATACACCACTGCAGGTTCAATGTATTCCTTTTACATACACATTGACGATGAAACACTGAAATTACATCGGAATTAAGTAAAAAAGGCACAATGCCGCCTTAAGTGCAAGAAGAGTGAGACTTCTTAGTGTCTGTGCTTTGATCCTGTCCTGTGAGACCAGTTATAGATTCCGATACACCACTGCAGGTTCAATGTATTCCTTGGACCTTCACATTAATGATGAAACACAGAAATCGCGTCGGAATTAAATACAAAAGACACAATGCCACCTTAAGTACAAGAATAGAGACTCTTCTTACAGTCATTGCTTTGATCCTTTCCTGTGAGACCAGTATTTGCTTCCGATACGCCACTGCAGGTTCAATGTATTCCTTGGACATTCACATTGACGATGAAACACTGAAATTACATCGTAATTAAATACAAAAGGCAAAATGCCGCCTTAAATGCAAGAAGAATGAGACTTCTTAGTGTCTGTGCATTGATCCTTTCCTGTGAGACCAGTTATAGTTTCCGTTACGCCACTGCGGGTTCAATGTATACCTTGGACTGTCACATTGACGATGAAACACTGAAATTACATCGGAATTAAATACAAAAGGCACAATGCCGCTTTAAATGCAAGAAGAGTGAGACACCTTAGAGTCTGTGCTTTGATCCTTTACTATGAGATTAGTATTAGTTTCCGATACACCACTGAAGGTTGAATGTATTCGTTTTTCGTACAAATTGCCAATGAAACACTGAAATTAGATCGGAATTAAATACAAAAGGCACAATGCCGCCTTAAATGCAAGAAGAGTGAGACTTCTTTGATCCTTTCCTGTGAGACCAGTTATAGTTTCCGATACACCACTGCAGGGTCAATGTATTCCTTGGACCTTCACATTGACGATGAAACACAGAAATCGCGTCGGAATTAAATACAAAAGGCACAATGCCGCCTTACGTACAAGAATAGAGACTCTTCTTACAGTCGGTGCTTTGATCCTTTCATGTGAGACCAGTATTAGTTTCCGATACACCACTGCAGGTTCTATGCATTCCTTGGATATTCACATTGACGATGACACACTGAAATTACATCGGAATTAAATACAAAATGCACAATGCCACGTTAAGTGCAAAAGGAGTGAGACTTCTTATAGCCTGTGCTTTGATCCTTTCCTATGAGACTAGTGTTAGTTTCCGATACACCACTGCAGGTTCAATGTACTCCTTTTACATACACATTGACGATGGAACACTGATATTATATCAGAATTAAATACAAAAGGCACAATGCCACCTTAAGTACAAAAGGAGTGAGACTTCTTAGAGTCTGTGCTTAGATCCTTTCCTATGAGACCAGTAATAGTTTCCGATACAACCCTGCAGGGTCAATGTATTCCTTTTACATACACATTGACGATGAAACACTGATATTACATCGGAATTAAATACAAAAGGCACAATGCAACCTTAAGTACAAAATGAGTGAGACTTCTTAGAGTCTGTGCTTTGATCCTTTCCTATGAGACCAGTATTAGTTTCCGATACACCACTGCAGGTTCAATGTATTCCATTTACATACACGTTGACGATGAAACACTGAAATTACATCGGAAATAAATACAAAAGGCACATTGCCGCCTTAAGTGCAAGAAGAGTGAGACTTCTTAAAGTCTGTGATTTGATCCTTTCCTGTGAGACCAGTATTCGTTTCCGATACACCACTGCAGGTTCAATGTATTCCTTGGACCTTCACATTAACGACGAAACACAAAAATCGCGTCGGAATTAAATACAAAAGGCACAATGCCGCCTTAAGCACAAGAATGGAGACTCTTCTCACAGTCGGTGCTTTGATACTTTCCTGTGAGATTAGTATTAGTTTCCGATACACCACTGCAGGTTCTATGTATTCCTTGGATATTCACATTGACGATGAAACACTGAAATTACATCGGAATTAAATACAAAATGCTCAGTGCCACCTTAAGTGCAAAAGGAGTGAGACTTCTTATAGTCGGTGCTTTGATCCTTTCCTATGAGACCAGTATTAGTTTCCGATACAATACTGCAGGTCCAATGTATTCCTTTTACATACACATTGACGATGAAACACTGAAATTACATCGGAATTAAATACAAAAGGCACAATGCCACCTTAAGTGCAAAAGGTGTGAGACTTCTTAGAGTCTGTACATTGATCCTTTTCTATGAGACCAGTATTAGTTTCCGATACACCACTGCAGGTTCAATGTATTCCTTTTACCTACACATTGACGATGAAACACTGAAATTACATCTGAATTAAATACAAAAGGCACAATGCCACCGGAAGTGCAAAAGGTGAGAGACTTCTTCCAGTCTGTGCTTTGATCCTTTCCTATGAGACCAGTATTAGTTTCCGATACACCACTGCAGGTTCAATGTATTCCTTTTACATACACATTGACGATGAAATACTGAAATTACATCGGAATTAAATACAAAAGGCACAATGCCGCCTTAAGTGCAAGAAGAGTGAGACTTCTTAGTGTCTTTGATTTGATCCTTTCCTGTGAGACCAGTATTCGTTTCCGATACACCACTGCAGGTTCTATGTATTCCTTGGACCTTCACATTAACGACGTAACACAGATATCGCGACGGAATTAAATACAAATGGCACAATGCCGCCTTAAGCACAAGAATAGAGACTCTTCTTACAGTCGGTGCTTTGATACTTTCCTGTGAGACCAGCATTAGTTTCCGATACACCACTTCAGGTTCAATGTATTGCTTTTACATACACATAGACGATGAAAACTGAAATTACATCGGAATTAAATACAAAAGGCACAATGCCGCCTTAAATGCAAGAAGAGTGAGACTTCTCAAAGTCTGTGCTTTGATCCTTTCCTATGAGACCAGTATTAGTTTCCGATACACCACTGCAGGTTCAATGTATTCCTTTTACATACACATTGACGATGAAACACTGAAATTACATCGGAATTAAATACAAAAGGCACAATGCCCCATTAAGTGCAAGAAGAGTGAGACTTCTTAGAGTCTGTGATTTGATCCTTTCCTGTGAGACCAGTGTTCGTTTCCGATACACCACTGCAGGTTCAATGTATTCCTTGGACCTTCACATTAACGACGAAACACAGAAATCGCGTCGGAATTAAATGCAAAAGGCACAATGCCGCCTTAAGTTCAAGAATAGAGACTCTTCTTACAGTCGGTGCTTTGATCCTTTCCTGTGAGAGCAGTATTAGTTTCAGATACCCCACTACACGTTCTATGTATTCCTTGGATATTCACATTGACGATGAAACACTGAAATTACATCGGAATTAAATACAAAATGCAGAATGCCACATTAAGTGCAAAAGGCGTGAGACTTCTTATAGTCTGTGCTTTGATCCTTTCCTATTAGACCAGTATTAGTTTCCGATACACCACTGCAGATTCAATGTATTCCTTTTACATACACATTGACGATGAATCACTGATATTACATCGGAATTAAATACAAAAGGCACAATGCCACCTTAAGTACAAAAGGAGTGAGACTTCTTAGAGTCTGTGCTTTGATCCTTTCCTGTGAGACCAGTATTCGTTTGTGATACACGACTGCAGGTTCGATGTGTTCCTTGGACCTTCACATAATCGACGAAACACAGAAATCGCATCGGAATTAAATACAAAAGGCACAATGATGCCTTAAGAACAAGAATAGAGACTCTTCTTACAGTCTGTGCTTTGATCCTTTCCTGTGAGACCAGTATTAGATTCCGATACACCACAGCAGGTTCAATGTATTCCTTTTACATACACATTGACGATGAAACACTGAAATTACATCGGAATTAAATACAAAATGCACAATGCCGCCTTAAGTGCTAGAAGAGTGAGACTTCTTAGAGTCTGTGATTTGATACTTTCCTGTGAGACCTATATTCGTTTCCGATACACCACTGCAGGTTCAATGTGTTCCTTTTACATACACATTGACGATGAAACACTGAAATTACATCGGAATTAAATACAAAAGGCACAATGCCGCCTTAAATGCAAGAAGAGTGAGACACCTTAGAGTCTGTGCTTTGATCCTTTACTATGAGATTAGTATTAGTTTCCGATACACCACTGAAGGTTGAATGCATTCGTTTTACGTACAAATTGCCAATGAAACACTGAAATTAGATCGGAATTAAATACAAAAGGCACAATGCCGCCTTAAATGCAAGAAGAGTGAGACTTCTTAGAGTCTGTACTTTGATCCTTTCCTGTGAGACCAGTTATAGTTTCCGATACACCACTGCAGGGTCAATGTATTCCTTGGACCTTCACATTGACGATGAAACACAGAAATCGCGTCGGAATTAAATACAAAAGGCACAATGCCGCCTTACGTACAAGAATAGAGACTCTTCTTACAGTCGGTGCTTTGATCCTTTCATGTGAGACCAGTATTAGTTTCCGATACACCACTGCAGGTTCTATGCATTCCTTGGATATTCACATTGACGATGACACACTGAAATTACATCGTAATTAAATACAAAATGCACAATGCCACGTTAAGTGCAAAAGGAGTGAGACTTCTTATAGTCTGTGCTTTGATCCTTTCCTATGAGACCAGTGTTAGTCTCCGATACACCACTGCAGGTTCAATGTACTCCTTTTACATACACATTGACGACGGAACACTGATATTATATCAGAATTAAATACAAAAGGCACAATGCCACCTTAAGTACAAAAGGAGTGAGACTTCTAAGAGTCTGTGCTTAGATCCTTTCCTATGAGACCAGTAATAGTTTCCGATACAACACTGCAGGGTCAATGTATTCCTTTTACATACACATTGACGATGAAACACTGATATTACATCGGAATTAAATACAAAAGGCACAATGCAACCTTAAGTACAAAAGGAGTGAGACTTCTTAGAGTCTGTGCTTTGATCCTTTCCTATGAGACCAGTATTAGTTTCCGATACACCACTGCAGGTTCAATGTATTCCATTTACATACACGTTGACGATGAAACACTGAAATTACATCGGAAACGAATACAAAAGGCACAATGCCGCCTTAAGTGCAAGAAGAGTGAGACTTCTTAAAGTCTGTGATTTGATCCTTTCCTGTGAGACCAGTATTCGTTTCCGATACACCACTGCAGGTTCAATGTATTCCGTGGACCTTCACATTAACGACGAAACACAAAAATCGCGTCGGAATTAAATACAAAAGGCACAATGCCGCCTTAAGCACAAGAATGGAGACTCTTCTCACAGTCGGTGCTTTGATACTTTCCTGTGAGATTAGTATTAGTTTCCGATACACCACTGCAGGTTCTATGTATTCCTTGGATATTCACATTGACGATGAAACACTGAAATTACATCGGAATTAAATACAAATTGCACAGTGCCACCTTAAGTGCAAAAGGAGTGAGACTTCTTATAGTCTGTGCTTTGATCCTTTCCTATGAGACCAGTATTAGTTTCCGATACACCACTGCAGGTTCAATGTATTCCTTTTACATACACATTGACGATGAAACACTGAAATTACATCGGAATTAAATACAAAAGGCACAATGCCGCCTTAAGTGCAAGAAGAGTGAGACTTCTTAGAGTCTGTGATTTGATCCTTTCCTGTGAGACCAGTGTTCGTTTCCGATACACCACTGCAGGTTCAATGTATTCCTTGGACCTTCACATTAACGACGAAACACAGAAATCGCGTCGGAATTAAATGCAAAAGGCACAATGCCGCCTTAAGTGCAAGAAGAGTGAGACTTCTTAGAGTCTGTGATTTGATCCTTTCCTGTGAGACCAGTGTTCGTTTCCGATACACCACTGCAGGTTCAATGTATTCCTTGGACCTTCACATTAACGACGTAACACAGATATCGCGACGGAATTAAATACAAATGGCACAATGCCGCCTTAAGCACAAGAATAGAGACTCTTCTTACAGTCGGTGCTTTGATACTTTCCTGTGAGACCAGCATTAGTTTCCGATACACCACTTCAGGTTCAATGTATTGCTTTTACATACACATAGACGATGAAAACTGAAATTACATCGGAATTAAATACAAAAGGCACAATGCCGCCTTAAATGCAAGAAGAGTGAGACTTCTTAAAGTCTGTGCTTTGATCCTTTCCTATGAGACCAGTATTAGTTTCCGATACACCACTGCAGGTTCAATGTATTCCTTTTACATACACATTGACGATGAAACACTGAAATTACATCGGAATTAAATACAAAAAGCACAATGCCGCCTTAAGTGCAAGAAGAGTGAGACTTCTTAGAGTCTGTGATTTGATCCTTTCCTGTGAGACCAGTGTTCGTTTCCGATACACCACTGCAGGTTCAATGTATTCCTTGGACCTTCACATTAACGACGAAACACAGAAATCGCGTCGGAATTAAATGCAAAAGGCACAATGCCGCCTTAAGTTCAAGAATAGAGACTCTTCTTACAGTCGGTGCTTTGATCCTTTCCTGTGAGAGCAGTATTAGTTTCAGATACCCCACTACAGGTTCTATGTATTCCTTGGATATTCACATTGACGATGAAACACTGAAATTACATCGGAATTAAATACAAAATGCAGAATGCCACATTAAGTGCAAAAGGCGTGAGACTTCTTATAGTCTGTGCTTTGATCCTTTCCTATTAGACCAGTATTAGTTTCCGATACACCACTGCAGATTCAACGTATTCCTTTTACATACACATTGACGATGAAACACTGATATTACATCGGAATTAAATACAAAAGGCACAATGCCACCTTAAGTACAAAAGGAGTGAGACTTCTTAGAGTCTGTGCTTTGATCCTTTCCTGTGAGACCAGTATTCGTTTGTGATACACGACTGCAGGTTCGATGTGTTCCTTGGACCTTCACATAAACGACGAAACACAGAAATCGCATCGGAATTAAATACAAAAGGCACAATGATGCCTTAAGAACAAGAATAGAGACTCTTCTTACAGTCTGTGCTTTGATCCTTTCCTGTGAGACCAGTATTAGATTCCGATACACCACAGCAGGTTCAATGTATTCCTTTTACATACACATTGACGATGAAACACTGAAATTACATCGGAATTAAATACAAAATGCACAATGCCGCCTTAAGTGCAAGAAGAGTGAGACTTCTTAGAGTCTGAGATTTGATACTTTCCTGTGAGCCCAGTATTCGCTTCCGATACACCACTGCAGGTTCAATGTATTCCTTGGTCCTTCACATTAACGACGAAACACAGAAATCGCTGTCGGAATTAAATACAAAAGGCACAATGCCGCCTTAAGTACAAGAATAGAGACTCTTCTTACAGTCGGTGCTTTGATCCTTTCCTATTAGACCAGTATTGGTTTCCGATACACCACTGCAGGGTCAATTAATTCCTTTTACGTACACATTGACGATGAAACACTTAAATTACATCGGAATTAAGTACAAAAGGCACAATGCCGCCTTACTTGCAAGAAGAGTGAGACTTCTTATAGTCTGTGATTTGATCCTTTCCTGTGAGCCCAGTGTTAGTTTCCGATACTCCACTGCAGTTTCAATGTATTCCTTGGACCTACACATTGGTGATGAAACACCGAAATCGCATCGGAATTAAATACAAAAGGCACAATGCCGCCTTAAGTAAAAGAATAAAGACTCTTCTTACAGTTGGTGCTTTGAGCATTCCCTGTGAGACCAGTTTTAGTTTCCGATACACCACTGCAGGTTCAAGGTATTCCTTGGACCTTCACATTGACGATGAAACACAGATATCGCATCGGAATTAAATACAAAAGGCACAACGCCGCCTTAAGTACAAGAATTGAGGCTCTTCTAAGAGTTGGTGCTTTGATTCTTTCCTGTGAGACCAGTATTAGTTTCCGATACACCACTGCTGGGTCTATGTATTCCTTGGACCTTCACATTGACGATGAAACGCAGAAATCGCATCGGAATTAAATACAAAAGGCACAATGCCGCCTTAAGTACAAGACTAGAGAATCTTCTTACAGTCGGTGCTTTGATCCTTTCCTGTGACACCAGTATTAGTTTCCGAAACACCACTGCAGGTTCAATGTATTCCTTGGACCTTCACATTGACGATGAAACGCAGAAATCGCATCGGAATTAAATACAAAAGGCACAATGCCGCCTTAAGTACAAGACTAGAGAATCTTCTTACAGTCGGTGCTTTGATCCTTTCCTGTGAGACCAGTATTAGTTTCCGATACACCACAGCAGGTTCAATGTATTCCTTGGACATTCACATTGACGATGAAACACAGAAATTACATTGGAATTAAATACAAAAGTTGCAATGCCACCTTAAGTGCAAAAGGAGTGAGAGTTCTTCGAGTCTGTGCTTTGATCCTCTCCTATGAGACCAGTATTAATTTCCGATACACCACTGCAGGTTCAATGTATTCCTTTTACCTACACATTGACGATGAAACACTAAAATTACATCGGAATTAAGAACAAAAGGCAAAATGCCACCTTAAGTGCAAAAGGAGTGAGACTTCCTAGAGTCTGTGCTTTGATCCTTTCCTATGAGACCAGTATTAGTTTCCGATACACCACTGCAGGTTCAATGTATTCCTTTTACATACACATTGACGATGAAACACTGAAATTACATCGGAATTAAGTACAAAAGGCACAATGCCGCCTTACGTGCAAGAAGAGTGAGACTTCGTAGAGTCTGTGATTTGATCCTTTCCTGTGAGACCAGTATTAGTTTCCGACACACCACTGCAGGTTCAATGTTTTCCTTGGACATTCACATTGACGATGAAACACAGAAATCGCATCGGAATTAAATACAAAAGGCTCAATGCCGCCTTAAGTACAAGAATAGAGGCTCTTCTTACAGTCGGTGCTTTGAGCATTCCCTGTGAGACCAGTATTAGTTTCCGATACACCACTGCAAGTTCAATGTATTCCTTGGACCTTCACATTGAGGATGAAACACAGAAAAAGGCATCGGAATTAAATACAAAAGGCGCAATGCGGCCTTAAGTACAAGAATAGAGAGTCTTCTTACAGTCGGTGCTTTGATCCTTTCCTCTGAGACCAGTATTAGTTTCCGATACACCACTGAAGGTTCAGTGTATTCCTTGGACTGTCACATTGACGATAAAACACTGAAATTAAATCGGAATTAAATACAAAAGGCACAATGCCGCCTTAAATGCAAGAAGAGTGAGACACCTGAGAGTCTGTGCTTTGATCCTTTCCTATGAGACCAGTATTAGTTTCCGATACACCACTGCAGGTTGAATGTATTCGTTTTACGTACACATTGACAATGAAACACTGAAATTACATCGGAATTAAATACAAAAGGCACAATGCCGCCGTAATGCAAGAAGAGTGAGACTTCTTAGAGTCTGTACTTCGATCCTTTCCTATGAAACCAGTATTAGTTTCCGATATACCACTGCAGGTTCAATGTATTCCTTTTACATACACATTGACGATGAAACACTGAAATTACATCGGAATTAAATACAATAGGCACAATGGCGCCTTAAGTGCATGAAGAGTGGGACTTCTTAGAGTCAGTGCTTTGATCCTTTCCTGTGAGACCAGTACTAGTTTCCGATACAACACTGCAGGTTCAATGTATTCCTTGGACCTTCACATTGACGATGAAACACAGAAATCGCATCGGAATTATATACAAAAGGCACAACGCCGCCTTAAGTACAAGAATTGACACTCTTCTTACAGTCGGAGATTTGATCCTTTCCTGTGAGACGAGTATTAGTTTCCGATACACCACTGCTGGTACTATGTATTCATTGGACATTCACATTGACGACGAAACACTGAAATTACATCGGAAATAAATACAAAAGGCACAATGACGACTTAAGTACAAGAATAGAGACTCTTCTACAGTCGGTGCTTTGATCCTATCCTCTGAGACTAGTGTTAGTTTCCGATACACCACTGCTAGTTCTTTGTATTCCTTGGACATTCACAATGACGATGAAACACTGAAATTACATCGGAATTAAATACAAAAGGCACAATGCCGCCTTAAATGCAAGAAGAGTGAGACTTCGTAGAGTCTGTGCTTTGATCCTTTCCTATGAGACCAGTATTAGGTTCAGATACACCACTGCAGGTTCAATGTATTCCTTTTACATACACAATGACGATGAAACACTGAAATTACATCGGAATTAAATACAAAAGGCACAATGCCGCCTTAAGTGCAAGAAGAGTGAGACTTCTTAGAGTCTGTGCTTTGATCCTTTCCTGTGAGACCAGTGTTAGATTCCTATACTCCACTGCAGGTTCAATGTATTCCTTTTACATACACATTGACGATGAAACACTGAAATTTCATTGGAATTAAATACAAAAGGTACAATGCCACCTTAAGTGCAAAAGGAGTGAGACTTCTTCGTGTCTGTGCTTTGATCCTCTCCTATGAGACCAGTATTAATTTCCGATACACCACTGCAGGTTCAATGTATTCCTTTTACCTACACATTGACGATGAAACACTGAAATTACATCGGGATTAAGTACAAAAGGCACAATGCCACCTTAAGTACAAAAGGAGTTAAACTTCTTAGAGTCTGTGCTTTGATCCTTTCCTATGAGACCAGTATTAGTTTCCGATACACCACTGCAGGTTCAACGTTTTCCTTTTACATACACATTGACGATGAAACACTGAAATTACATCGGAATTAAGTACAAAAGGCACAATGCCGCCTTACGTGCAAGAAGAGTGAGACTTCTTAGAGTCTGTGATTTGATCCTTTCCTGTGAGACCAGTATTAGATTCCGATACACCACTGCAGGTTCAATGTATTCCTTTTACATACACATTGTCGATGAAACACTGAAATTACATCGGAATTAAATACAAAAGGCATATTGCCGCCT
Source organism: Schistocerca serialis cubense (assembly GCF_023864345.2). Lineage (NCBI taxonomy): Eukaryota > Metazoa > Arthropoda > Insecta > Orthoptera > Acrididae > Schistocerca > Schistocerca serialis. The sequence goes on along the minus strand of NC_064643.1, from coordinate 33,756,806 downwards.
TAAGTGCAAAAGGAGTGAGACTTCTTTGAGTCTGTGCTTTCATCCTTTCCTATGAGACCAGAATTAGTTTCCGATACACCACTGCAGGTTCAATGTATTCCTTGGACCTTCTTATTGGCGATGAAACACAGAAATCGCATCGGAATTAAATACAAAAGGCACAATGCCGCCATAAGTACAAGAGTAAAGACGCTTCTGACAGTCGGTGTTTTGAGCATTCCCTGTGAAACCAGTATTAGTTTCCGATACACCACTGCCGGTTCAATGTATTTCTTGGACCTGCACATTGACGATGAAACACAGGTATCGAATCGGTATTAAATACAAAAGGCACAATGCCGCCTTAAGTACAAGAATAGAGACTCTTCTTACAGTCGGTGCTTTGATCCTTTCCTGTGAGACCAGTATTAGTTTCCGACACACCACTGCAGGTTCAATGTATTCCTTGGACATTCACATTGACGATGGAACACAGAAATCGCATCGGAATTAAATACAAAAGGCTCAATGCCGCCTTAAGTACAAGAATAGAGGCTCTTCTTACAGTCGGTGCTTTGAGCATTCCCTGTGAGACCAGTATTAGTTTCCGATACACCACTGCAAGTTCAATGTATTCCTCGGACCTTCACATTGAGGATGAAACACAGAAAAAGGCATCGGAATTAAATACAAAAGGCACAATGCCGCCTTAAGTACAAGAATAGAGAGTCTTCTTACAGTCGGTGCTTTGATCCTTTCCTGTGAGACCAGTATTAGTTTCCGATACACCACTGCAGGTTCAATGTATTCCATGGACTGTCACATTGACGATGAAACACAGAAATCGCATCGGAATTATATACAAAAGGCACAACACCGCCTTAAGTACAAGGATTGACACTCTTCTTACAGTCGGAGATTTGATCCCTTCCTGTGAGACGAGTATTAGTTTCCGATACACCACTGCTGGTACTATGTATTCATTGGACATTCACATTGACGATGAAACACTGAAATTACATCGGAAATAAATACAAAAGGCACAATGCCGCCTTACGTGCAAGAAGAGTAAGACCTCTTAGAGTCTGTGCTTTGATCCTTTCCTGTGAGACCAGTGTTACTTTCCGATACTCCACTGCAGGGTCAATGTAGTCCTTGGACCTTCACATTGACGATGAAACACAGAGATCGCATCGGAATTAAATACAAAAGGCACAATGCAGCCTTAAATTCAAGAATAAAGACTCGTCTTACAGTCGGTGCTTTGATCCTTTCCTGTGAGACTAGTGTTGGTTTCCGATACACCACTGCTAGTTCTTTGTATTCCTTGGACATTCACAATGACGATGAAACACTGAAATTACATCGGAATTAAATACAAAAGGCACAATGCCGCCTTAAATGCAAAAAGAGTGAGACTTCGTAGAGTCTGTGCTTTGATCCTTTCCTATGAGACCAGTATTAGGTTCAGATACACCCCTGCAGGTTCAATGTATTCCTTTTACCTACACATTGACGATGAAACACTGAAATTACATCGGAATAAAGTACAAAAGGCACAATGCCACCTTAAGTGCAAAAGGAGTGAGACTTCTTCGAGTCTGTGCTTTGATCCTTTCCTATGAGACCAGTATTAGTTTCCGATACAGCACTACAGGTTCAATGTATTCTTTGGACATAAAAATTGACGATGAAACACTGAAATTATCTCGGAATTAAATACAAAAGGCACAATGCCGCCATAAGTGCAACAAGAGTGAGACTTCTTAGAGTCTGTGCTTTGATCCTTTCCGGTGAGACCAGTGTTAGATTCCTATACTCCACTGCAGGTTCAATGTATTCCTTTTACATACACATTGACGATGAAACACTGAAATTACATTGGAAATAAATACAAAAGGTACAATGCCACCTTATGTGCAAAAGGAGTGAGACTTCTTCGAGTCTGTGCTTTGATCCTCTCCTATGAGACCAGTATTAATTTCCGATACACCACTGCAGGTTCAATGTATTCCTTTTACCTACACATTGACGAAGAAACACTGAAATTACATCGGAATTAAGTACAAAAGGCACAATGCCGCCTTAAATGCAAGAAGAGTGAGTCACCTTAGAGTCTGTGCTTTGATCCTTTCCTATGAGACCAGTATTAGTTTCCGATACACCACTGCAGGTTCAATGTATTCCTTGGACTGTCACATTGACGATGAAACACTGAAATTACATCGGAATTAAATACAAAAGGCACAATGCCGCCTTAAATGCAAGAAGAGTGAGTCACCTTAGAGTCTGTGCTTTGATCCTTTCCTATGAGACCAGTATTAGTTTCCGATACACCACTGCAGGTTGAATGTATTCGTTTTACGTACACATTGCCAATGAAACACTGAAATTACATCGGAATTAAATACAATAGGCACAATGCCGCCTTAAGTGCAAGAAGAGTGGGACTTCTTAGAGTCAGTGCTTTGATCCTTTCCTATGAAACCAGTATTAGTTTCCGATATACCACTGCGGATTCAATGCATTCCTTTTACATACACATTGACGATGAAACACTGAAATTACATCGGAATTAAATACAATAGGCACAATGCCGCCCTAAGTGCAAGAAGAGTGGGACTTCTTAGAGTCAGTGCTTTGATCCTTTCCTGTGAGACCAGTATTAGTTTCCGATACATCACTGCAGGTTCAATGTATTCCTTGGACCTTCTCATTGACGATGAAACACAGAAATCGCATCGGAATTATATACAAAAGGCACAACGCCGCCTTAAGTACAAGAATTGACACTCTTCTTACAGTCGGAGCTTTGATCCTTTCCTGTGAGACCAGTATTAGTTTCCGATACACCACTGCTGGTACTATGTATTCATTGGACATTCACATTGACGATGAAACACTGAAATTACGTCGGAAATAAATACAAAAGGCACAATGCCGCCTTACGTGCAAGAAGAGTAAGACCTCTTAGAGTCTGTGCTATGATCCTTTCCTGTGAGACCAGTGTTACTTTCCGATACACCACTGCAGGGTCAATGTATTCCTTGGACCTTCACATTGACGATGAAACACAGAAATCGCATCGGAATTAAATACAAAAGGCACAACGCCGCCTTAAGTTCAAGAATTGAGACTCTTCTTACAGTCGGTGCTTTGATCATTTCCAGTGAGACCAGTATTCGTTTCCGATACACCACTGCTATTTCTTTGTATTCCTTGGACATTCACAATGACGATGAAACACTGAAATTACATCGGAATTAAATACAAAAGGCACAATGCCGCCTTAAGTGCAAGAAGAGTGAGACTTCTTAGAGTCTGTGCTTTGATCCTTTCCTGTGAGACCAGTGTTAGATTCCTATTCTCCACTGCAGGTTCAATGTATTCCTTTTACATACACATTGACGATGAAACACTGAAATTACATTGGAATTAAATACAAAAGGTACAATGCCACCTTAAGTGCAAACGGAGTGAGACTTCTTCGAGACTGTGCTTTGATCCTCTCCTAAGAGACCAGTATTAATTTCCGATACACCACTGCAGGTTCAATGTATTCCTTTTACCTACACATTGACGATGAAACACTGAAATTACATCGGAATTAAGTACAAAAGGCACAATGCCGACTTACGTGCAAGAAGAGTGAGACTTCTTAGAGTCTGTGATTTGATCCTTTCCTGTGAGACCAGTATTAGTTTCCGACACACCACTGCAGGTTCAAAGTATTCCTTGGACATTCACATTGACGATGAAACACAGAAATCGCATCGGAATTAAATACAAAAGGCACAATGCCGCCTTAAGTACAAGAATAGAGACTCTTCTTACAGTCGGTGCTTTGAGCATTCCCGGTGAGACCAGTATTAGTTTCCGATACACCACTGCAAGTTCAATGTATTCCTTGGACCTTCACATTGAGGATGAAACACAGAAAAAGGCATCGGAATTAAATACAAAAGGCACAATGCCGCCATAAGTACAAGAATAGATAGTCTTCTTACAGTCGGTGCTTTGATCCATTCCTGTGAGACTAGTATTAGTTTCCGATACACAACTGCAGGTTCAATGTATTCCTTGGACTGTCACATTGACGATGAAACACTGAAATTACATCGGAATTAAATACAAAAGGCACAATGCCGCCTTAAATGCAAGAAGAGTGAGACACGTTAGAGTCTGTGCTTTGATCTTTTCCTATGAGACCAGTATTAGTTTCCGATACACCACTGCCGGTTGAATGTATTCGTTTTACGTACACATTGCCAATGAAACACTGAAATTACATCGGAATTAAATACAAAAGGCACAATGCCGCCTTAAATGCAAGAAGAGTGAGACTTCTTAGAGTCTGTATTTTGATCCTTTCCTATGATACCAGTATTAGTTTCCGATATACCACTGCAGGTTCAATGTATTCCTTTTACATACTCATTGACGATGAAACACTGAAATTACATCGGAATTAAATACAATAGGCACAATGCCGCCTTAAGTGCAAGAAGAGTGGGACTTCTTAGAGTCAGTGCTTTGATCCTTTCCTGTGAGACCAGTATTAGTTTCCGATACACCACTGCAGGTTCAATGTATTTCATGGACCTTCACATTGACGATGAAACACAGATATCGCATCGGTATTAAAAACAAAAGGCACAATGCCGCCTTAAGTACAAGAATAGTGACTCTTCTTACAGTCGGTGCTTTGATCCTTTCCTGTGAGACCAGTATTAGTTTCCGATACACCACAGCAGGTTCAATGTATTCCTTGGACATTCACATTGACGATGAAACACTGAAATTACATTGGAATAAAATACAATAGGTACAATGCCACCTTAAGTGCAAAAGGAGTGAGACTTCTTCGAGTCTGTGCTTTGATCCTCTCCTATGAGACCAGTATTAATTTCCGATACACCACTGCAGGTTCAATGTATTCCTTTTACCTACACATTGACGATGAAACACTGAAATTACATCGGAATTAAGTACAAAAGGCACAATGCCACCTTAAGTGCAAAAGGAGTGAGACTTCTTAGAGTGTGTGCTTTGATCCTTTTCTATGAGACCAGTATTAGTTTCCGATACACCACTGCAGGTTCAATGTATTCCTTTTACATACACATTGACGATGAAACACTGAAATTACATCGGATTTAAGTACAAAAGTTACAATGCCGCCTTACTTGCAAGAAGAGTGAGACTTCTTAGAGTCTGTGATTTGATCCTTTCCTGTGAGACCAGTATTAGTTTCCGACACACCACTGCAGGTTCAATGTTTTCCTTGGACATTCACATTGACGATGAAACACAGAAATCGCATCGGAATTAAATACAAAAGGCACAATGCCGCCTTATGTACAAGAATAGAGACTCTTCTTACAGTCGGTGCTTTGAGCATTCCCTGTGAGACCAGTATTAGTTTCCGATACACCACTGCTGCTTCAATGTATTCCTTGGACCTTCACATTGAGGATGAAACACGGAAAAAGGCATCGGAATTAAATACAAAAGGCACAATGCCGCCTTAAGTACAAGAATAGAGAGTCTTCTTACAGACGGTGCTTTGATCCTTTCCTGTGAGACCAGTATTAGTTTCCGATACACCACTGCAGGTTCAATGTATTCCTTGGACTGTCACATTGACGATGAAACACTGAAATTACATCGGAATTAAATACAAAAGGCACAATGCAGCCTTAAATGCAAGAAGAGTGAGTCACCTTAGAGTCTGTGCTTTGATCCTTTCTTATGAGAGCAGTATTAGTTTCCGATACACCACTGCCGTTTGAATGTATTCGTTTTACATACACATTGCCAATGAAACACTGAAATTACATCGGAATTAAATACAAAAGGCACAATGCCGCCATAAATGCAAGAAGAGTGAGACTTCTTAAAGTCTGTACTTTGATCCTTTCCTATGAAACCAGTATTAGTTTCCGATATACCACTGCAGGTTCAATGTATTACTTTTACATACACATTGACGATGAAACACTGAAATTACATCAGAATTAAATACAATAGGCACAATGCCGCCTTAAGTGCAAGAAGAGTGGGACTTCTTAGAGTCAGTGCTTTGATCCTTTCCAGTGAGACCAGTATTAGTTTCCGATACACCACTGCAGGTTCAATGTATTCCTTGGACTTTCACATTGACGATGAAACACAGAAATCGCATCTGAATTATATACAAAAGGCACAACGCCGCCTTTAGTACAAGAATTGACACTCTTCTTACAGTCGGAGCTTTGATCCATTCCTGTGAGACCAGTATTAGTTTCCGATACACTACTGCTGGTACTATGTATTCATCGGACATTCACATTGACGATGAAACACTGAAATTACATCTGAAATAAATACAAAAGGCACAATGCCGCCTTACGTGCAATAAGAGTAACACCTCTTAGAGTCTGTGCTTTGATCCTTTCCTGTGAGACCAGTGTTACATTCCGATACTCCACTGCAGGGTCAATGTATTCCTTGGACCTTCACATTGAAGATGAAACACAGAAATCGCATCGGAGTTAAATACAAAAGGCACAATGACGACTTAAGTACAAGAATAGAGACTCTTCCTACAGTCAGTGCTTTGATCCTTTCCTGTGAGACTAGTATGAGTTTCCGATACACCACTGCTAGTTCTTTGTATTCCTTGGACATTCACAATGACGATGAAACACTGAAATTACATCGGAATTAAATACAAAAGGCACAATGCCGCCTTAAATGTAAGAAGAGTGAGAGTTCGTAGAGTCTGTGCTTTGATCCTTTCCTAGGAGACCAGTATTAGGTTCAGATACACCACTGCAGGTTCAATGTATTCCTTTTACATACACATTGACGATGAAACACTGAAATTACATCGGAATTAAATACAAAAGGCGTAATGCCGCCTTAAGTGCAAGAAGAGTGAGACTTCTTAGAGTCTGTGCTTTGATCCTTTCCTGTGAGACCAGTGTTAGATTCCTATACTCCACTGCAGGTTCAATGTATTCCTTTTACATACACATTGACGATGAAACACTGAAATTACATTGGAATTAAATACAAAAGGTACAATGCCACCTCAAGTGCAAAAGGAGTGAGACTTCTTCGAGTCTGTGCTTTGATCCTCTCCGATGAGACCAGTATTAATTTCCAATACACCACTTCAGGTTCAATGTATTCCTTTTACCTACACATTGACGATGAAACACTGAAATTACATCGGAATTAAGTACAAAAGGCACAATGCCACCTTAAGTGCAAAAGGAGTGAAACTTCTTAGAGTCTGTGCTTTGATCCTTTCCTATGAGACCAGTATTAGTTTCCGATACACCACTGCAGGTTCAATGTATTCCTTTTACATACACATTGACGATGAAACACTGAAATTACATCGGAATTATGTACAAAAGGCACAATGCCGCCTTACGTGCAGGAAGAGTGAGACTTCTTAGAGTTTGTGATTTGATCCTTTCCTGTGAGACCAGTATTAGTTTCCGACACACCTCTGCAGGTTCAATGTATTCCTTGGACATTCACATTGACGATGAAACACAGAAATCGCATCGGAATTAAATACAAAAGGCACAATGCCGCCTTAAGTACAAGAATAGAGACTCTTCTTACAGTCGGTGCTTTGAGCATTCCCTGTGAGACCAGTATTAGTTTCCGATACACCACTGCAAGTTAATGTATTCCTTGGACGTTCACAATGAGGATGAAACACAGAAAAAGGCATCGGAATTAAATACAAAAGGCACAATGCCGCCTTAAGTACAAGAATGGAGAGTCTTCTTACAGTCGGTGCTTTGATCCTGTCCTGTGAGACTAGTATTAGTTTCCGATGCACCACTGCAGGTTCAATGTATTCCTTGGACTGTCACATTGACGATGAAACACTTAAATTACATCGGAATTAAATACAAAAGGCACAATGCCGCCTTAAATGCAAGAAGAGTGAGACACCTTAGAGTCTGTGCTTTGATCTTTTCCTATGAGACCAGTATTAGTTTCCGATACACCACTGCAGGTTGAATGTATTCGTTTTACGTACACATTGCCAATGAAACACTGAAATTACATCGGAATTAAATACAAAAGGCACAATGCCGCCTTAAATGCAAGAAGAGTGAGACTTCTTAGAGTCTGTATTTTGATCCTTTCCTATGAGACCAGTATTAGTTTCCGATATACCACTGCATGTTCAATGTATTCCTTTTACATACACATTGACGATGAAACACTGTAATTACGTCGGAATTAAATACAATAGGCACAATGCCGGCATAAATGCAAGAAGAGTGAGACTACTTGATGTCTGTATTTTGATCCTTTCCTGTGAGAATAGTATTAGTTTCCGATACACCACTGCAGGTTCAATGTATTCCTTGGAGCTTCACATTGACGATGAAACACAGATATCGCATCGGAATTAAATACAAAAGGCACAATGCCACCTTAAGTACAAGAATAGAGACTCTTCTTACAGTCGGTGCTTTGATCCTTTCCTGTGAGACCAGTATTAATTTCCGATACACCACTGCAGGTTCAATGTATTCCTTTTAAATACACATTGACGATGAAACACTGAAATAACATCGGAATTAAGTACAAAAGGCACAATGCCACCTTAAGTGCAAAAGGAGTGAGACTTCTTAGAGTCTGTGCTTTGATCCTTTCCTATGAGACCAGTATTTGTTTCCGATACACCACTGCAGGTTCAATGTATTCCTTTTACATACACATTGACGATGAAACACTGAAATTACATCGGAATTAAGTACAAAAGGCACAATGCCGCCTTACGTGCAAGAAGAGTGAGACTTCTTAGAGTCTGTCATTTGATCCTTTCCTGTGAGACCAGTATTAGTTTCCGACACACCACTGCATGTTCAATGTTTTCCTTGGACATTCACATTGACGATGAAACACAGAAATCGCATCGGCATTAAATACAAAAGGCACAATGCCGCCTTAAGTACAAGAATAGAGACTCTTCTTACAGTCGGTGCTTTGAGCATTCCCTGTGAGACCAGTATTAGTTTCCGATACACCACTGCAAGTTCAATGTATTCCTTGGACCTTCACATTGAGGATGAAACACAGAAAAAGGCATCGGAATTAAATACAAAAGGCACAATGCCGCCTTAAGTACAAGAATAGAGAGTCTTCTTACAGTCTGTGCTTTGATCCTTTCCTGTGAGACCAGTATTAGTTTCCGATACACCACTGCAGGTTCAATGAATTCCTTGGACTTTCACATTGACGATGAAACACAGAAAACGCATCGGGATTAAATACAAAAGGCACAACGCTGCCTTAAGTACAAGAATAGAGACTCTTCTTACAGTCGGTGCTCTGATCCTTTCCTGTGAGTCCAGTATTAGATTCCGATACACCACTGCAGGTTTAATGTATCCCTTATTAAATACACATTGACGATGAAACACTGAAATTACATCGGAATTAAATACAAATGGCACAATGCCGCCTTAAATGCAAGAAGAGTGAGACTTCTTAGAGTCTGTGCTTTGATCCTCTCCCATGACACCATTATGAGTTTCCGATACACCACTGCAGGTTCAATGTATTCCTTTTACATACATATTGGCGATGAAACACTGAAATTAAATCGGAATTAAATACAAAAGGCACAATGCCGCCATAAGTACAAGAATAAAGACTCTTCTGACAGTCGGTGTTTTGAGCATTCCCTGTAAGAACAGTATTAGTTTCCGATACACCACTGCAGGTTCAATGTATTTCTTGGACCTTCACATTGACGATGAAACACAGATATCGCATCGGAATTAAATACAAAAGGCACAATGCCGCCTTAAGTACAAGAATAGAGACTCTTCTTACAGTCGGTGCTTTGAGCATTCCCTGTGAGACCAGTATTAGTTTCCGATACACCACTGCAGGTTCAATGTATTCCTTGGACATCCACATTGACGATGAAACACTGAAATTACATTGGAATTAAATACAAAAGTACAATGCCACCTTAAGTGGAAAAGGAGTGAGACTTCTTCGAGTCTATGCTTTGATCCTCTCCTATGAGACCAGTATTAATTTCCGATACACCACTGCAGGTTCAATGTATTCCTTTTACCTACACATTGACGATGAAACACTGAAATTACATCGGAATTAAGTACAAAAGGCACAATGCCACCTTAAGTGCAAAAGGAGTGAGACTTCTTAGAGTCTGTGCTTTGATCATTTCCTATGAGACCAGTATTAGTTTCCGATACACCACTGCAGGTTCAATGTATTCCTTTTACATACACATTGACGATGAAACACTGAAATTACATCGGAATTAAGTACAAAAGGCACAATGCCGCCTTACGTGCAAGAAGAGTGAGACTTCTTAGAGTCTGTGATTTGATCCTTTCCTGTGAGACCAGTATTAGTTTCGGACACACCACTGCAGGTTCAATGTATTAATTGGACATTCAGATTGTCGATGAAACACAGAAATCGCATCGGAATTAAATTCAAAAGGCACAATGCCGCCTTAAGTAGAAGAATAGAGACTCTTCTTACAGTCGGTGCTTTGAGCATTCCCTGTGAGACCAGTATTAGTTTCCGATACACCACTGCAAGTTCAATGTATTCCTTGGACCTTCACATTGAGGATGAAACACAGAAAAAGACATCGGAATTAAATACAAAAGGCACAATGCCGCCTAAAGTACAAGAACAGAGAGTCTTCTTACAGTCGGTGCTTTGATCCTTTCCTGTGAGACCAGTATTAGTTTCCGATACAGCACTGCAGGTTCAATGTATTCCTTGGACTGTCACATTGACGATGAAACACTGAAATTACATTGGAATTAAATACAAAAGGCACAATGCCGCCTGAAATGCAAGAAGAGTGAGACACCTTAGAGTCTGTGCTTTGATCCTTTCCTATGAGACCAATATTAGTTTCCGAGACACCACTGCAGGTTGAATGTATTCGTTTTACGTACACATTGCCAATGAAACGCTGAAATTACATCGGAATTAAATACAAAAGGCGCAATGCCGAATTAAGTGCAAGAAGATTGAGACTTCATTGAGTCTGTGCTTTGATCCTTTCCTGTGTGACCAGTTTTAGTTTCCGATACACCACTCCAGGTTCAATGTATTGCTTGGAGCTTCACATTGACGATGAAACACAGAAAACGCATCGGGATTAAATACATAAGGAATAACACCGCCTTAAGTACAAGAATAGAGACTCTTCTTACAGTTGGTGCTCTGATCCTTTCCTGTGAGTCCAGTATTAGTTTCCGATACACCATTGCTGGTCCAATGTATCCATTTTACATACACATTGACGATGAAACACTGAAATTACATCGGAATTAAATACAAAAGGCACAATGCCGCCTTATGTGCAAGAAGAGTGAGACTTCTTAGAGTCTGTGCTTTGATCCTCTCCCATGACACCATTTTGAGTTACCGATACACCACTGCAGGTTCAATGTATTCCTTTTACATACACATTGACGATGAAACACTGAAATTACATTGGAAATAATTACAAAAGGCACAATGCCGCCTTAAATGCAAGAAGAGTGAGACTTCTTAGAGTCTGTGCTTTGATCCCTTCCTATGAGAACAGTATTAGTTTCCGACACACCACTGCAGGTTCAATGTATTCCTTTTACATACACATTGAGGATGAAACACTGAATTTACATCGGGATTAAATACAAAAGGCACAATGCCGCCTTAAATGCAAGAAGAGTGAGACTTCTTACAGTCTGTGCTTTGATCCTAACCTATGGGACCCGTATTAGTTTCCGATACATCACTGCAGGTTCAATGTATTCCTTTTACATACACATTGACGATGAAACACTGAAATTACATCAGAATTAAATACAAAAGGCACAATTCTGCCTTAAATGCAAGAAGAGTGAGACTTCTTAGAGTCTCTTCCTTGATCCTTTCCTATAAGACCAGTATTAGGTTCCGATACACCACTGCAGGGTCAATGTATTCCTTGGAAATTCACATTGACGATGAAACACAGAAATCGCATCGGAATTAAATACAAAAGGCACAATGCCGCCTTATGTACAAGAATAGAGACTCTTCTTACAGTCGGTGCTTTGAGCATTCCATGTGAGACCAGTATTAGTTTCCGATACACCACTGCTAGTTCAATGTATTCCTTGTACCTTCACATTGAGGATGAAACACGGAAAAAGGCATCGGAATTAAATACAAAAGGCACAATGCCGCCTTTAGTACAAGAATAGAGAGTCTTCTTACAGTCGGTGCTTTGATCCTTTCCTGTGAGACCAGTATTAGTTTCCGATACACCACTGCAGGTTCAATGTATTCCTTGGACTGTCACATTGAACATGAAACACTGAAATTACATCGGAATTAAATACAATAGGTACAATGCCGCCTTAAGTGCAAGAAGAGTGGGACTTCTTAGAGTCAGTGATTTGATTTTTTCCAGTGAGACCAGTATTAGTTTCCGATACACCACTGCAGGTTCAATGTATTCCTTGGACTTTCACATTGACGATGAAACACAGAAATCGCATCTGAATTATATACAAAAGGCACAACGCCGCCTTTAGTACAAGAATTGACACTCTTCTTACAGTCGGAGCTTTGATCCTTTCCTGTGAGACCAGTATTAGTTTCCGATACACCACTGCTGGTACTATGTATTCATCGGACATTCACATTGACGATGAAACACTGAAATTACATCTGAAATAAATACAAAAGGCACAATGCCGCCTTACGTGCAATAAGAGTAACACCTCTTAGAGTCTGTGCTTTGATCCTTTCCTGTGAGACCAGTGTTACTTTCCGATACTCCACTGCAGGGTCAATGTATTCCTTGGACCTTCACATTGACGATGAAACACAGAAATCGCATCGGAGTTAAATACAAAAGGCACAATGACGACTTAAGTACAAGAATAGAGACTCTTCTTACAGTCGGTGCTTTGATCCTTTCCTGTGAGACTAGTATGAGTTTCCCATACACCACTGCTAGTTCTTTGTATTCCTTGGACATTCACAATGACGATGAAACACTGAAATTACATCGGAATTAAATACAAAAGGCACAATGCCGCCTTAAATGCAAGAAGAGTGAGAGTTCGTAGAGTCTGTGCTTTGATCCTTTCCTAGGAGAGCAGTATTAGGTTCAGATACACCACTGCAGGTTCAATGTATTCCTTTTACATACACATTGACGATGAAACACTGAAATTACATCGGAATTAAATACAAAAGGCGTAATGCCGCCTTAAGTGCAAGAAGAGTGAGACTTCTTAGAGTCTGTGCTTTGATCCTTTCCTGTGAGACCAGTGTTAGATTCCTATACTCCACTGCAGGTTCAATGTATTCCTTTTACATACACATTGACGATGAAACACTGAAATTACATTGGAATTAAATACAAAAGGTACAATGCCACCTCAAGTGCAAAAGGAGTGAGACTTCTTCGAGTCTGTGCTTTGATCCTCTCCGATGAGACCAGTATTAATTTCCAATACACCACTTCAGGTTCAATGTATTCCTTTTACCTACACATTGACGATGAAACACTGAAATTACATCGGAATTAAGTACAAAAGGCACAATGCCACCTTAAGTGCAAAAGGAGTGAAACTTCTTAGAGTCTGTGCTTTGATCCTTTCCTATGAGACCAGTTTAGTTTCCGATACACCACTGCAGGTTCAATGTATTCCTTTTACATACACATTGACGATGAAACACTGAAATTACATCGGAATTAAATACAAAAGGCACAATGCCGCCTTAAGTGCAAGAAGAGTGAGACTTCTTAGAGTCTGTGCTTTGATCCTTTCCTGTGAGACCAGTGTTAGATTCCTATACTCCACTGCAGGTTCAATGTATTCCTTTTACATACACATTGACGATGAAACACTGAAATTACATTGGAATTAAATACAAAAGGTACAATGCCACCTCAAGTGCAAAAGGAGTGAGACTTCTTCGAGTCTGTGCTTTGATCCTCTCCGATGAGACCAGTATTAATTTCCAATACACCACTTCAGGTTCAATGTATTCCTTTTACCTACACATTGACGATGAAACACTGAAATTACATCGGAATTAAGTACAAAAGGCACAATGCCGCCTTACGTGCAAGAAGAGTGAGACTTCTTAGAGTCTGTGATTTGATCCTTTCCTGTGAGACCAGTATTAGTTTCCGACACACCACTGCATGTTCAATGTTTTCCTTGGACATTCACATTGACGATGAAACACAGAAATCGCATCGGCATTAAATACAAAAGGCACAATGCCGCCTTAAGTACAAGAATAGAGACTCTTCTTACAGTCGGTGCTTTGAGCGTTCCCTGTGAGACCAGTATTAGTTTCCGATACACCACTGCAAGTTCAATGTATTCCTTGGACCTTCACATTGAGGGTAAAACACAGAAAAAGTCATCGGAATTAAATACAAAAGGCACAATGCCGCCTTAAGTACAAGAATAGAGAGTCTTCTTACAGTCGGTGCTTTGATCCTTTCCTTTGAGACCAGTATTAGTTTCCGATACACCACTGCAGGTTCAATGTATTCCTTGGACTGTCACATTGACGATGAAACACTGAAATTACATCGGAATTAAATACAAAAGGCACAATGCCGCCTTAAATGCAAGAAGAGTGAAACACCTTAGAGTCTGTGCTTTGATCCTTTCCTATGAGACCACTATTAGTTTCCGATACACCACTGCAGGTTGAATGTATTCGTTTTACGTACACATTGCCAATGAAACACTGAAATTACATCGGAATTAAATACAAAAGGCACAATGCCGCCTTAAGTGCAAGAAGATTGAGACTTCATTGAGTCTGTGCTTTGATCCTTTCGTGTGTGACCAGTTTTAGTTTCCAATACACCACTGCAGGTTCAATGTATTGCTTGGAGCTTCACATTGACGATGAAACACAGAAAACGCATCGGGATTAAATACATAAGGCACAACACCGCCTTAAGTACAAGAATAGAGACTCTTCTTACAGTTGGTGCTCTGATCCTTTCCTGTGAGTCCAGTATTAGTTTCCGATACACCATTGCAGGTTCAATGTATCCATTTTACATACACTTTGACGATGAAACACTGAAATTACATTGGAATTAAATACAAAAGGCACAATGCCGCCTTAAATGCAAGAAGAGTGAGACTTCTTACAGTCTGTGCTTTGATCCTAACCTATGAGACCCGTATTAGTTTCCGATACACCACTGCAGGTTCAATGTATTCCTTTTACATACACATTGACGATGAAACACTGAAATTACATCAGAATTAAATACAAAAGGCACAATTCCGATTTAAATGCAAGAAGAGTGAGACTTCTTAGAGTCTCTTCCTTGATCCTTTCCTATAAGACCAGTATTAGTTTCCGATACACCACTGCAGGGTCAATGTATTCCTTGGAAATTCACATTGACGATGAAACACAGAAATCGCATCGCAATTAAATACAAAAGGCACAATGCCGCCTTAAGTACTAGAATAGTGACTCTTCTTACAGTCGGTGTTTTGTTCCTTTCCTGTGAGACCAGTATTAGTTTCCGATACACCACTGCACGTTCAATGTATTCCTTGGACATTCCCAATGACGATGAAACACTGAAATTACTTCGGAATTAAATACAAAAGGCACAATGCCGCTTAAGTGCAAGAAGAGTGAGACTTTTTAGAGTCTGTGCCTTGATCCTTTCCTGTGAGACCAGTATTAATTTCCGATACACCACTGCAGGTTCAATGTATTCCTTTTACAAACACATTGACGATGAAACACTGAAATTACATCGGAATTAAATACAAATGGCACAATGCCGCCTTAAGTGCAAGAAGAGTGAGACTTTTTAGAGTCTGTGCTTTGATCGTTTCCTATGACACCAGTATTATTTTCCGATACACCACTGCAGGTTCAATGTATTCCTTGGACCTTCACATTGACGGCAAATCACAGAACTCGCATCGGAATTAAATACAAACGGCACAATGCCGCCTCAAGTACAAGAATATAGACTCTTCTTACAGTCGGCGCTTTGATCCTTTCCTGTGAGACAAGTATTAGTTTCCGATACACCACTGCAGGTTCATTGTATTCCTTGGACATTCACATTGACGATGCAACACTGAAATTACATCGGAAATAACAACAAAAGCACATTGCCGCCTTAAATGCAAGAAGAGTGAGACTTCTTAGAGTCTGTGCTTTGATCCTTTCCTATGAGCCAGTATTAGTTTCCGATACACCACTGCAGGTTCAATGTATTCCTTGGACCTTCACATTGACGGCAAATCACTGAAATCGCATCGGAATTAAATACAGACGGCACAATGCCGCCTTGAGTACAAGAATGTAGACTCTTCTTACAGTCGGTGCTTTGATCCTTTCTTGTGAGACAAGTATTAGTTTCCGATACACCACTGCAGGTTCAATGTATTCCTTGGACATTCACATTGACGTTGAAACACTGGAATTACATCGGAATTAAATACAAAAGGCACATTGCCGCCTTAAATGCAAGAAGATTGAGACTTCTTAGAGTCTGTGCTTTGATCCTTTCCTATGAGACCAGTATTATTTTCCGATACACCACTGCAGGTCTAATGTTTTCCTTTTACATGCACATTGACGATGAAACACTGAAATTACATCGGAATTAAATACTAAGGGCAGAATGATGCCTTAAGTGCAAGAGGAGTGAGACTTCTTAGAGTCTGAGATTTGACCCTTTCTGTGAGACCAGTATTAGTTTCCGATACACCACTGCAGGTTCAATGTACTCCTTGGACCATCACATTGACGATGCATCACAGAAATCGCATCGGAATTAAATACAAAAGGCACAACGCCGCCTTAAGTAGAAGAATTGAGACTCCTCTTACAGTCGGTGCTTTGATCCTTTCCTGTGAGACCAGTATTAGTTTCCGATACACCACTGCTGGTTCTATGTATTCCTTGGACCTTCGTATTGACGATGAAACACAAAAATCGCATCGGAATTAAATACAAAAGGCTCAACGCCGCCTTAAGTAGAAGAATTGAGACTCTTCTTACAGTCGGTGCTTTGATCCTTTCCTGTGAGACCAGTATTAGTTTCCGATACACCACTGCTGGTTCTATGTATTCCTTGGACATTCACATTGACGATGAAACACTGAAATTACATCGGAATTAAATACAAAAGGCACAATGCAGCCTTAAATGCAAGAAGAGTGAGGCTTCTTAGGGTCTGTGCTTTGATCCTGTCCTATGAGTCCAGTATTAGTTTCCGAAACACCACTGAAGGTTCAATGTATTCCTTGGACCTTCACATTGACGATGAAACACAGAAATCGCATCGGAATTAAGTACAAAAGGAACAACGCCGCTTTAAGTACAAGAATTAAGACTCTACTTACAGTCGGTGCTTTGATCCTTTCCTGTGAGACCAGTATTAGTTTCAGATACATCACTGCTGGTTTTATGTATTCCTTGGACCTTCACATTGACGATGAAACACAAAAATCGCATCGGAATTAAATACAAAAGGCACATTGCCGCCATAAGTACAAGAATAAAGACTCTTCTTACAGTCGGTGCTTTGAGCATTCCCTGTGAGACCAGTTTTAGTTTCCGATACACCACTGCTGGTTCTATGTATTCCTTGGACATTCGCATTGACGATGAAACACTGAGATTAACTCGGAATTAAATACAAAAGGCACAATGCCGCCTTAAGTGCAAGAAGAGTGAGGCTTCTTAGAGTCTGTGCTTTGACCCTTTCCTGTGAGACCAGTGTTAGTTTACGATACTCCACTGCAGTTTCAATGTATTCCTTGGACCTACACATTGGCCATGAAACACAGAAATCGCATCGGAATTAAATACAAAAGGCACAATGCCGCCTTAACTACAAGAATAGAGACTCTTCTTACAGTCGGTGCTTTAATCCTTTCCTGTGAGACATGTATTAGTTTCCGATACACCACTGCAGGTTCAGTGTATTCCTTGGACATTCACATTGACGATGAGACACTGAAATTACATCGGAATTTAATACAAAAGGCATAAAGCCGCCTTAAGTGCAAGAAGAGTGAGACTTCTTAGAGTCAGTGCTTTAATCCTTTCCTGTGAGATCAGTATTAGTTTCCGATACACCACTGCAGGTTCAATGTATTCCTTGGACCTTTACATTGACGATGAAACATAGAAATCGCATCGGAATTAAATACAAAAGGCACAGCTCCGCCTTAGGTACAAGAATTTGGACTCTTCTTACAGTTGGTGCTTTGACCCTTTCCTGTGAGAGCAGTATTAGTTTCCCATACACCACTGCTGGGTCTATGTATTCCTTTGACATTCACATTGACGATGAATCACTGAAATTACATCGGAATTAAATACAAAAGGCATATTTCCGCCTTAAGTGCAAAAAGAGTGAGGCTTCTTAGAGTCTGTGCTTTGATCCTTTCCTGTGAGACCGGTGTTAGTTTCCGATACTCCACTGCAGGTTCAATGACTTCCTTTTACATTCACATTGACGATGAAATACTGAAATTACATCGGAATTAAATACAAAAGGCACAATGCCACCTTAAGTGCAAATGGAGTGAGACTTCTTCGAGTCTGTGCTTTGATCCTTTCCTATGCGACCAGTATTAATTTGCGATACACCACTGCAGCTTCATTGTATTCCTTTTACATACACATTGACGATGAAACACTGAAATTACATCGAAATTAAGTACAAAAGGCACAATGCCACCTTAAGTGCAAAAGGAGTGAGACTTCTTAGAGTCTGTGCTTTGATCCTTACCTATGAGACCAGTATTAGTTTCCGACCCACCACTGCAGGTTCAATGTATTCCTTTTACATACACATTGACGATGAAACACTGAAATTACATCGGAATTAAGTACAAAAGGCACAATGCCGCCTTACGTGCAAGATGGGTGAGACTTATTAGAGTTCGTGATTTGAACGTTTCCTGTGAGACCAGTATTATTTTCCGATACACCACTGCAGGTTCAATGAATCCCTTGGACATTCACATTGACGATGATACACAGAAATCGCATCGGAATTAAATACAAAAGGCACAATGCCGCCTTAAGTACAAGAATAGAGACTCTTCTTACAGTCGGTGCTTTGAGCATTCCCTGTGAGACCAGTATTAGTTTCCGATACACCACTGCAAGTTCAATGTATTCCTTGGACCTTCACATTGACGATGAAACAGAGAAATCGCATCGGAATTAAATACAAAAGGCACAATGCCGCCTTAAGTACAAGAATAGAGACTCTTCTTACAGTCGGTGCTTTGATCCTTTCCTGTGAGAACAGTATTAGTTTCCGATACACCACTGCAGGTTCTATGTATTCCTTGGACATTCACATTGACGATGAAACACTGAAATTACATCGTAATTAAATACAGAAGGCACAATGCCGCCTTAAATGCAAGAAGAGTGAGACACCTTAGGGTCTGTGCTTTGATCCTTTCCTATGAGACCAGTATTAGTTTCCGACACACCACTGCAGGTTCAATGTATTCCTTTTACACACACATTGACGATGAAACACTGAAATTACATCGGAATTAAATACAATATGCACAATGCCGCCTTAAGTGCAAGAAGAGTGGGACTACTTAGAGTCAGTGCTTTGATCCTATCCTGTGAGACCAGTATTAGTTTCCGATACACCACTGCAGGTTCAATGTATTCCTTGGACCTTCACATTGACGATGAAACACTGAAATTACATCGGAATTAAATACAAAAGGCACAATACCGCCTTAAATGCAAGAAGAGTGAGACTTCTTACAATCTGCGCTTTGATCCTTTCCTATGAGACCAGTATTAGTTTTCGATACACCACTGCAGGTTCAATGTATTCCTTTTACATACACATTGGCGATGAAACACTGAAATTACATCAGATTTAAATACAAAAGGCACAATTCCGCCTTAAATGCAAGAAGAGTGAGACTTCATAGAGTCTCTGCTTTGATCCTTTACTATAAGACCAGTATTAGTTTCCGATACACCACTGCACGTTCAATGTATTCCTTGGACATTTCCAATGACGATGAAACACTGAAATTACTTCGGAATTAAATACAAAAGGCACAATGCCGCCTTAAGTGCAAGAAGAGTGAGACTTCTTAGAGTCTGTGCTTTGATCCTCTCCTATGAGACCAGTATTAGTTTTCGATACACCACTGCAGGTTCAATGTATTCCTTTTACATACACATTGACGATGAAACACTGAAATCACATCGGAATTGAGTACAAAAGGCACAATGCCGCCTTACGTGCAAGAAGGGTGAGACTTCTTAGAGTCTGTGATTAGATCCTTTCTTGTGAGACCAGTATTAGTTTCCGATACACCACTGCAGGTTCAATGTATTCCTTGGACCTTCACATTGACGATGAAACACTGAAATTACATCGGAATTAAATACAAAAGGCACAATACCGCCTTAAATGCAAGAAGAGTGAGACTTTTTAGAGTGTGTGCTGCGATCCTCTCCTATGACACCAGTATTAGTTTCCGATACACCACTGCAGGTTCAATGTATTCCTTTTACATACACATTGACGATGAAACACTGCAATTACATTGGAATTAAATACAAAAGGCACAATACCGCCTTAAATGCAAGAAGAGTGAGACTTCTTACAATCTGCGCTTTGATCCTTTCCTATGAGACCAGTATTAGTTTTCGATACACCACTGCAGGTTCAATGTATTCCTTTTACATACACATTGACGATGAAACACTGAAATCACATCGGAATTGAGTACAAAAGGCACAATGCCGCCTTACGTGCAAGAAGGGTGAGACTTCTTAGAGTCTGTGATTAGATCCTTTCTTGTGAGACCAGTATTAGTTTCCGATACACCACTGCAGGTTCAATGTATTCCTTGGACATTCACATTGACGATGAAACACAGAAATCGCATCGGAATTAAATACAAAAGGCACAATGCAGCCTTAAGTACAAGAATAGAGACTCTTCTTACAGTCGGTGCTTTGAGCATTCCCTGTGAGACCAGTATTAGTTTCCGATACACCACTGCAAGTTCAATGTATTCCTTGGACCTTCACATTGACGATGAAACAGAGAAATCGCATCGGAATTAAATACAAAAGGCACAATGCCGCCTTAAGTACAAGAATAGAGACTCTTCTTACAGTCGGTGCTTTGATCCTTTCCTGTGAGAACAGTATTAGTTTCCGATACACCACTGCAGGTTCTATGTATTCCTTGGACATTCACATTGACGATGAAACACTGAAATTACATCGTAATTAAATACAAAAGGCACAATGCCGCCATAAGTACAAGAATAAAGACTCTTCTTACAGTCGGTGCTTTGAGCATTCCCTGTGAGACCAGTTTTAGTTTCCGATACAACACTGCTGGTTCTATGTATTCCTTGGACATTCGCATTGACGATGAAACACTGAGATTATATCGGAATTAAATACAAAATTCAGAATGCCGCCTTAAGTGCAAGAAGAGTGAGGCTTCTTAGAGTCTGTGCTTTGACCCTTTCCTGTGAGACCAGTGTTAGTTTCCGATACTCCACTGCAGTTTCAATGTATTCCTTGGACCTACACATTGGCGATGAAACACAGAAATCGCATCGGAATTAAATACAAAAGGCACAATGCCGCCTTACCTACAAGAATAGAGACTCTTCTTACAGTCGGTGCTTTAATCCTTTCCTGTGAGACATATATTAGTTTCCGATACACCACGGCAGGTTCAGTGTATTCCTTGGACATTCACATTGACGATGAGACACTGAAATTACATCGGAATTAAATATAAAAGGCACAATGCCGCCATAAATGCAAGAAGAGTGAGACTTCGTAGAGGCTGCGCTTTGATCCTTTCGTATGAGACCAGTATTAGTTTCCGATACACCACTGCAAGTTCAATGTATCCCTTGGACCTTCACATTGACGATGAAACACAGAAATCGCATCGGAATTAAATACAAAAGGCACAATGCCGCCTTAACTACAAGAATCGAGACTCTTCTTACAGTCGGTGCTTTGATCCTTTCCTGTGAGACCAGTATTAGTTTCCGATACACCACTGCACGTTCAATGTATTCCTTGGACATTTCCAATGACGATGAAACACTGAAATTACTTCGGAATTAAATACAAAAGGCACAATGCCGCCTTAAGTGCAAGAAGAGTGAGACTTCTTAGAGTCTGTGTTTTGATCCTTTCCTATGAGACCAGTATTAATTTCCGATACACCATTGCAGGTTCAATGTATTCCTTTTACATACACATTGACGATGAAACACTGAAATTACATCAGAATTAAGTACAAAAGGCACAATGCCACCTTAAATGCAAAAGGAGTGAGACTTCTTAGAGTCTGTGCTTTGATCCTCTCCTATGAGACCAGTATTAGTTTCCGATACACCACTGCAGGTTCAATGTATTCCTTTTACATACACATTGACGATGAAACACTGAAATCACATCGGAATTAAGTACAAAAGGAACAATGCCGCCTTACGTGCAAGAAGGGTGAGACTTCTTAGAGTCTGTGATTAGATCCTTTCTTGTGAGACCAGTATTAGTTTCCGATACACCACTGCAGGTTCAATGTATTCCTTGGACATTCACATTGACGATGAAACACAGAAATCGCATCGAATTAAATACAAAAGGCACAATACCGCCTTAACTACAAGAATCGAGACTCTTCTTACAGTCGGTGCTTTGATCCTTTCCTGTGAGACCAGTATTAGTTTCCGATACACCACTGCAAGTTCAATGTATTCCTTGGACGTTCACATTGACGATGAAACCCTGAAATTACATCGGAATTAAATACAAAAGGCACAATGCCACCTTAAGTGCAAAAGGAGTGAGACTTCTTAGAGTCTCAGCTTTGATCCTTTCCTATGAGTCCAGTATTAGTTTCCGAAACACCACTGAAGGTTCAATGTATTCCTTGGACCTTCACATTGACGATGAAACACAGAAATCGCATCGGAATTAAATACAAAAGGAACAACGCCGCTTTAAGTACAAGAATTAAGACTCTACTTACAGTCGGTGCTTTGATCCTTTCCTGTGAGACCAGTATTAGTTTCAGATACATCACTGCTGGTTTTATGTATTCCTTGGACCTTCACATTGACGATGAAAAACAAAAATCGCATCGGAATTAAATACAAAAGGCACAATGCCGCCATAAGTACAAGAATAAAGACTCTTCTTACAGTCGGTGCTTTGAGCATTCCCTGTGAGACCAGTTTTAGTTTCCGATACAACACTGCTGGTTCTATGTATTCCTTGGACATTCGCATTGACGATGAAACACTGAGATTATATCGGAATTAAATACAAAATTCAGAATGCCGCCTTAAGTGCAAGAAGAGTGAGGCTTCTTAGAGTCTGTGCTTTGACCCTTTCCTGTGAGACCAGTGTTAGTTTCCGATACTCCACTGCAGTTTCAATGTATTCCTTGGACCTACACCTTGGCGATGAAACACAGAAATCGCATCGGAATTAAATACAAAAGGCACAATGCCGCCTTAACTACAAGAATAGAGACTCTTCTTACAGTCGGTGCTTTAATCCTTTCCTGTGAGACATATATTAGTTTCCGATACACCACTGCAGGTTCAGTGTATTCCTTGGACATTCACATTGACGATGAGACACTAAAATTACATCGGAATTAAATATAAAAGGCACAATGCCGCCATAAATGCAAGAAGAGTGAGACTTCGTAGAGTCTGCGCTTTGATCCTTTCGTATGAGACCAGTATTAGTTTCCGATACACCACTGCAAGTTCAATGTATTCCTTGGACCTTCACATTGACGATGAAACACAGAAATCGCATCGGAATTAAATACAAAAGGCACAATGCCGCCTTAAGTACAAGAATAGAGACTCTTCTTACAGTCGGTGCTTTGATCCTTTCCTGTGAGACCAGTATTAGTTTCCGATCCACCACTGCAGGTTCTATGTATTCCTTGGACATTCACATTGACGATGAAACACTGAAATTACATCGGAATTAAATACAAAAGGCACAATGCCGCCTTAAATGCAAGAAGAGTGAGACACCTTAGGGTCTGTGCTTTGATCCTTTCCTATGAGACCAGTATTAGTTTCCGACACACCACTGCAGGTTCAATGTATTCCTTTTACACACACATTGACGATGAAACACTGAAATTACATCGGAATTAAATACAATATGCACAATGCCGCCTTAAGTGCAAGAAGAGTGGGACTTCTTAGATTCAGTGCTTTGATCCTATCCTGTGAGACCAGTATTAGTTTCCGATACACCACTGCAGGTTCAATGTATTCCTTGGACCTTCACATTGACGATGAAACACTGAAATTACATCGAAATTAAATACAAAAGGCACAATACCGCCTTAAATGCAAGAAGAGTGAGACTTTTTAGAGTGTGTGCTGCGATCCTCTCCTATGACACCAGTATTAGTTTCCGATACACCACTGCAGGTTCAATGTATTCCTTTTACATACAAATTGACGATGAAACACTGAAATTACATTGGAATTAAATACAAAAGGCACAATGCCGCCTTAAATGCAAGAAGAGTGAGACTTCTTAGGGTCTGTGCTTTGATCCTTTCCTATGAGACCAGTATTAGTTTCAGACACACCACTGCAGGTTCAATGTATTCCTTTTACATACACATTGACGATGAAACACTGAAATTACATTGGAATTAAATACGAAAGGCACAATACCGCCTTAAATGCAAGAAGAGTGAGACTTCTTACAGTCTGCGCTTTGATCCTTTCCTATGAGACCAGTATTAGTTTCCGATACACCACTGCAGGTTCAATGTATTCCTTTTACATACACATTGGCGATGAAACACTGAAATTACATCAGATTTAAATACAAAAGGCACAATTCCGCCATAAATGCAAGAAGAGTGAGACTTCTTAGAGTCTCTGCTTTGATCCTTTCCTATAAGGCCAGTATTAGTTTCCGATACACCACTGCACGTTCAATGTATTCCTTGGACATTTCCAATGACGATGAAACACTGAAATTACTTCGGAATTAAATACAAAAGGCACAATGCCACCTTAAGTGCAAGAGGAGTGAGACCTCTTAGAGTCTCAGCTTTGATCCTTTCCTATGAGTCCAGTATTAGTTTCCGAAACACCACTGAAGGTTCAATGTATTCCTTGGACCTTCACATTGACGATGAAACACAGAAATCGCATCGGAATTAAATACAAAAGGAACAACGCCGCTTTAAGTACAAGAATTAAGACTCTACTTACAGTCGGTGCTTTGATCCTTTCCTGTGAGACCAGTATTAGTTTCAGATACATCACTGCTGGTTTTATGTATTCCTTGGACCTTCACATTGACGATGAAAAACAAAAATCGCATCGGAATTAAATACAAAAGGCACAATGCCGCCATAAGTACAAGAATAAAGACTCTTCTTACAGTCGGTGCTTTGAGCATTCCCTGTGAGACCAGTTTTAGTTTCCGATACAACACTGCTGGTTCTATGTATTCCTTGGACATTCGCATTGACGATGAAACACTGAGATTATATCGGAATTAAATACAAAATTCAGAATGCCGCCTTAAGTGCAAGAAGAGTGAGGCTTCTTAGAGTCTGTGCTTTGACCCTTTCCTGTGAGACCAGTGTTAGTTTCCGATACTCCACTGCAGTTTCAATGTATTCCTTGGACCTACACATTGGCGATGAAACACAGAAATCGCATCGGAATTAAATACAAAAGGCACAATGCCGCCTTAACTACAAGAATAGAGACTCTTCTTACAGTCGGTGCTTTAATCCTTTCCTGTGAGACATATATTAGTTTCCGATACACCACTGCAGGTTCAGTGTATTCCTTGGACATTCACATTGTCGATAAGACACTAAAATTACATCGGAATTAAATATAAAAGGCACAATGCCGCCATAAATGCAAGAAGAGTGAGACTTCGTAGAGTCTGCGCTTTGATCCTTTCGTATGAGACCAGTATTAGTTTCCGATACACCACTGCAAGTTCAATGTATTCCTTGGACCTTCACATTGACGATGAAACACTGAAATCGCATCGGAATTAAATACAAAAGGCACAATGCCGCCTTAAGTACAAGAATAGAGACTCTTCTTACAGTCGGTGCTTTGATCCTTTCCTGTGAGACCAGTATTAGTTTCCGATCCACCACTGCAGGTTCTATGTATTCCTTGGACATTCACATTGACGATGAAACACTGAAATTACATCGGAATTAAATACAAAAGGCACAATGCCGCCTTAAATGCAAGAAGAGTGAGACACCTTAGGGTCTGTGCTTTGATCCTTTCCTATGAGACCAGTATTAGTTTCCGACACACCACTGCAGGTTCAATGTATTCCTTTTACACACACATTGACGATGAAACACTGAAATTACATCGGAATTAAATACAATATGCACAATGCCGCCTTAAGTGCAAGAAGAGTGGGACTTCTTAGATTCAGTGCTTTGATCCTATCCTGTGAGACCAGTATTAGATTCCGATACACCACTGCAGGTTCAATGTATTCCTTGGACCTTCACATTGACGATGAAACACTGAAATTACATCGGAATTAAATACAAAAGGCACAATACCGCCTTAAATGCAAGAAGAGTGAGACTTCTTAGGGTCTGTGCTTTGATCCTTTCCTATGAGACCAGTATTAGTTTCCGACACACCACTGCAGGTTCAATGTATTCCTTTTACATACACATTGACGATGAAACACTGAAATTACATTGGAATTAAATACGAAAGGCACAATACCGCCTTAAATGCAAGAAGAGTGAGACTTCTTACAGTCTGCGCTTTGATCCTTTCCTATGAGACCAGTATTAGTTTCCGATACACCACTGCAGGTTCAATGTATTCCTTTTACATACACATTGGCGATGAAACACTGAAATTACATCAGATTTAAATACAAAAGGCACAATTCCGCCATAAATGCAAGAAGAGTGAGACTTCTTAGAGTCTCTGCTTTGATTCTTTCCTATAAGGCCAGTATTAGTTTCCGATACACCACTGCACGTTCAATGTATTCCTTGGACATTTCCAATGACGATGAAACACTGAAATTACTTCGGAATTAAATACAAAACGCACAATGCCGCCTTAAGTGCAAGAAGAGTGAGACTTCTTAGAGTCTGTGCTTTGATCCTTTCCTATGAGACCAGTATTAATTTCCGATACACCATTGCAGGTTCAATGTATTCCTTTTACATACACATTGACGATGAAACACTGAAATTACATCAGAATTAAGTACAAAAGGCACAATGCCACCTTAAGTGCAAAAGGAGTGTGACTTCTTAGAGTCTGTGCTTTGATCCTTTCCTATGAGACCAGTATTAGTTTCCGATACACCACTGCAGGTTCAATGTATTCCTTTTACATACACATTGACGATGAAACACTGAAATCACATCGGAATTAAGTACAAAAGGCACAATGCCGCCTTACGTGCAAGAAGGGTGAGACTTCTTAGAGTCTGTGATTAGATCCTTTCTTGTGAGACCAGTATTAGTTTCCGATACACCACTGCAGGTTCAATGTATTCCTTGGACATTCACATTGACGATGAAACACAGAAATCGCATCGGAATTAAATACAAAAGGCACAATGCCGCCTTAACTACAAGAATAGAGACTCTTCTTACAGTCGGTGCTTTGATCCTTTCCTGTGAGACCAGTATTAGTTTCCGATACACCACTGCCAGTTCAATGTATTCCTTGGACGTTCACATTGACGATGAAACCCTGAAATTACATCGGAATTAAATACAAAAGGCACAATGCCGCCTTAAATGCAAGAAGAGTGAGACACCTTAGAGTCTGTGCTTTGATCCTTTCCTATGAGACCAGTATTAGTTTCCGATACACCACTGCAGGTTCAATGTATTCCTTGGACCTTCACATTGACGATGAAACACAGATATCGCCTCGGAATTATATACAAAAGGCACAACGCCACCTTAAGTACAAGAATTGGGACTCTTCTTACAGTCGATGCTTTGATCCTTTCCTGTGAGACCAGTATTAGCTTCCGATACACCACTGCAGGTTCAATGTATTCCTTGGACATTCACATTGACGATGAAACACTGAAATTACATCGGAATTAAATACAAAAGGCACAATGCCGCCTTAAGAGCAATATGAGTGAGACTTCGTAGAGTCTGTGCTTTGATCCTTTCCTGTGAGACCAGTGTTAGTTTCCGATACTCCACTGCAGGTTCAATGTATTCGTTTTACTTACACTTTGACGATGAAGCACTGAAATTACATCGGAATTAAATACAAAAGGCACAATACCGCCTTAAATGCAAGAAGAGTGAGACTTTTTAGAGTGTGTGCTTTGATCCTCTCCTATGACACCAGTATTAGTTTCCGATACACCACTGCAGGTTCAATGTATTCCTTGGACATTTCCAATGACGATGAAACACTGAAATTACTTCGGAATTAAATACAAAAGGCACAATGCCGCCTTAAGTGCAAGAAGAGTGAGACCACTTAGAGTCTGTGCGTTGATCCTTTCCTATGTGACCAGTATTAATTTCCGATACACCATTGCAGGTTCAATGTATTCCTTTTACATACACATTGACGATGAAACACTGAAATTACATCAGAATTAAGTACAAAAGGCACATTGCCACCTTAAGTGCAAGCGGAGTGAGACTTCTTAGAGTCTGTGCTTTGAACCTTTCCTATCAGACCGGTATTAGTTTCCGATACACCACTGCAGGTTCAATGTATTCCTTTTACATACACATTGACAATGACACACTGAAATTACATCGGAATTAAATACAGAAGGCACAACGCCGTCTTAAGTACAAGAATTGAGACTCTTCTTACAGTCGGTGTTTTGATCCTTTCCTGTGAGAACAGTATTCGTTTCCGATACACCACTGCAGGTTCAATGTATTCCTTTTACATACACATTGACGATGAAACACTGAAATTACATCGGAATTAAATACAATATGCACAATTCCGCCTTAAGTGCAAGAAGAGTGGGACTTCTTAGAGTCAGTGCTTTGATCCTATCCTGTGAAACCAGTATTAGTTTCCGATACACCACTGCAGGTTCAATGTATTCCTTGGACCTTCACATTGACGATGAAACACAGAAATCGCTTTGGAATTATATACAAAAGGTAGAACGCCACCTTATGTACAAGAATTGAGACTCTTCTTACAGTCGGTGCTTTGATCCTTTCCTGTGAGACCAGTATTAGCTTCCGATACACCACTTCAGGTTCAATGTATTCCTTGGACATTCACACTGACGATGAAACACTGAAATTACATCGGAATTAATTACAAAAGGCACAATGCCGCCTTAAGAGCAAGATGAGTGAAACTTCTTAGAGTCTGTGCTTTGATCCTCTCCTATGACACCAGTATTAGTTTCCGATACACCACTGCAGGTTCAATGTATTCCTTTTACATACAAATTGACGATGAAACACTGAAATTACATTGGAATTAAATACAAAAGGCACAATGCCGCCTTAAATGCAAGAAGAGTGAGACTTCTTAGGGTCTGTGCTTTGATCCTTTCCTATGAGACCACTATTAGTTTCCGACACACCACTGCAGGTTCAATGTATTCCTTTTACATACACATTGACGATGAAACACTGAAATTACATTGGAATTAAGTACAAAAGGCACAATACCGCCTTAAATGCAAGAAGAGTGAGACTTCTTACAGTCTGTGCTTTGATCCTTCCCTGTGAGACCAGTATTAGTTTCCGATACACCACTGCAGGTTCACTGTATTCCTTGGACATTCACATTGACGATGAAACACAGAAATCGCATCGGAATTAAATACAAAAGGCACAATGCAGCCTTAAGTACAAGAATAGAGACTCTTCTTATAGTCGGTGCTTTGATCCTTTCCTGTGAGACCTGTATTAGTTTCCGATACAACACTGCTGGTTCTATGTATTCCTTGGACATTCATATTGACGATGAAACAGTGAAATTACATCGGAATTAAATTCAAAAGGCACAATGCCGCCATAAGTGCAAGAAGAGTGAGACTTCTTAGAGTCTGTGCTTTGATCCTTTCCAGTGAGACCAGTGTTAGTTTCCGATACTCCACTGCAGGTTCAATGTATTCGTTTTACATACACTTTGACGATGAAACACTGAAATTACATCGAAATAAATACAAAAGGCACAATGCCGCCTTAAATGTAAGAAGAGTGAGACACCTTAGAGTCTGTGCTTTGATCCTTTCCTATGAGACCAGTATTAGTTTCCGATACACCACTGCAGGTTCAATGTATTCCTTGGACCTTCACATTGACGATGAAACACAGAAATTGCATCGGAATTATATACAAAAGGCACAAGGCCACCTTAAGTACAAGAATTGAGACTCTTCTTACAGTCGATGCTTTGATCCTTTCCTGTGAGACCAGTATTAGCTTCCGATACACCACTGCAGGTTCAATGTATTCCTTGGACATTCACATTGACGATGAAACACTGAAATTACATCGGAATTAAATACAAAAGGCACAATACCGCCTTAAATGCAAGAAGAGTGAGACTTCTTAGAGTCTCTGCTATGATCCTTTCCTATAAGACCAGTATTAGTTTCCGATACACCACTGCAGGTTCAATGTATTCCTTGGACATTCACATTGACGATGAAACACTGAAATTACATCGGAATTAAATACAAAAGGCACAATGCCGCCTTAAGAGCAATATGAGTGAGACTTCTTAGAGTCTGTGCTTTGATCCTTTCCTGTGAGACCAGTGTTAGTTTCCGATACTCCACTGCAGGTTCTATGTATTCGTTTTACATACACTTTGACGATGAAACACTGAAATTACATCGGAATTAAATACAAAAGGCACAATACCGCCTTAAATGCAAGAAGAGTGAGACTTCTTAGAGTCTGTGCTTTGATCCTTTCCTATGAGACCAGTATTAATTTCCGATACACCATTGCAGGTTCAATGTATTCCTTTTACATACACATTGACGATGAAACACTGAAATTACATCAGAATTAAGTACAAAAGGCACAATGCAACCTTAAGTGCAAAAGGTGTGACACTTCTTAGAGTCTGTGCTTTGATCCTTTCCTATGAGACCAGTATTAGTTTCCGATACACCACTGCAGGTTCAATGTATTCCTTTTACATCCACATTGACGATGAAACACTGAAATTACATCGGAATTAAATACAAAAGGCACAATGCCGCCTTACGTGCAAGAAGGGTGAGACTTCTTAGAGTCTGTGACTAGATCCTTTCTTGTGAGACCAGTATTAGTTTCCGATACACCACTGCAGGCTCAATGTATTCCTTGGACATTCACATTGACGATGAAACACAGAAATCGCATCGGAATTAAATACAAAAGGCACAATGCCGCCTTAACTACAAGAATAGAAACTCTTCTTACAGTCGGTGCTTTGATCCTTTCCTGTGAGACCAGTATTAGTTTCCGATACACCACTGCAAGTTCAATGTATTCCTTGGACGTTCACATTGACGATGAAACCCTGAAATTACATCGGAATTAAACACAAAAGGCACAATGCCGCCTTAAATGCAAGAAGAGTGAGTCACCATAGAGTCTGTGATTTGATCCTTTCCTATGAGACCAGTATTAGTTTCCGATACACCACTGCAGGTTCAATGTATTCCTTGGACCTTCACATTGACGATGGAACACAGAAATCGCATCGGAATTAAATACAGAAGGCACAACGCCGTCTAAAGTACAAGAATTGAGACTCTTCTTACAGTCGGTGTTTTGATCCTTTCCTGTGAGAACAGTATTCGTTTCCGATACACCACTGCAGGTTCAATGTATTCCTTTTACATACACATTGGCGATGAAACACTGAAATTACATCAGATTTAAATACAAAAGGCACAATTCCGCCTTAAATGCAAGAAGAGTGAGACTTTTTAGAGAGTGTGCTTTGATCCTGTCCTATGACACCAGTATTAGATTCCGATACACCACTGCAGGTTCAATGTACTCCTTTTACATACAAATTGACGATGAAACACTGAAATTACATTGGAATTAAATACAAAAGGCACAATGCCGCTTTAAATGCAAGAAGAGTGAGACTTCTTAGGGTCTGTGCTTTGATCCTTTCCTATGATACCAGTATTAGTTTCCGACACACCACTGCAGGTTCAATGTATTCCTTTTACATACACATTGACGATGAAACACTGAAATTACATTGGAATTAAATACAAAAGGCACAATACCGCCTTAAATGCAAGAAGAGAGAGACTTCTTACAGTCTGTGCTTTGATCCTTTCCTATGAGACCAGTATTAGTTTTCGATACACCACTGCAGGTTCAATGTATTCCTTTTACATACACATTGGCGATGAAACACTGAAATTACATCAGATTTAAATACAAAAGGCACAATTCCGCCTTAAATGCAAGAACAGTGAAACTTCTTAGAGTCTCTGCTTTGATCCTTTCCTATAAGACCAGTATTAGTTTCCGATACACCACTGCACGTTCAATGTATTCCTTGGACATTCCCAATGACGATGAAACACTGAAATTACTTCGGAATTAAATACAAAAGGCGCAATGCCGCCTTAAATGCAAGAAGAGTGAGACACCTTAGAGACTGTGCTTTGATCCTTTCCTATGAGACCAGTATTAATTTCCGATACACCACTGCAGGTTCAATGTATTCCTAGGACCTTCACATTGACGATGAAACACAGAAATTGCATCGGAATTATATACAAAAGGCACAAGGCCACCTTAAGTACAAGAATTGAGACTCTTCTTACAGTCGATGCTTTGATCCTTTCCTGTGAGACCAGTATTAGCTTCCGATACACCACTGCAGGTACAATGTATTCCTTGGACATTCACATTGACGATGAAACACTGAAATTACATCGGAATTAAATACAAAAGGCACAATACCGCCTTAAATGCAAGAAGAGTGAGACTTCTTAGAGTCTCTGCTTTGATCCTTTCCTATAAGACCAGTATTAGTTTCCGATACACCACTGCAGGTTCAATGAATTCCTTGGACATTCATATTGACGATGAAACACTGAAATTACATCGGAATTAAATGCAAAAGGCACAATGCCGCCTTAAGAGCAATATGAGTGAGACTTCTTAGAGTCTGTGCTTTGATCCTTTCCTGTGAGACCAGTGTTAGTTTCCGATACTCCACTGCAGGTTCAATGTATTCGTTTTACATACACTTTGACGATGAAACACTGAAATTACATCGGAATTAAATACAAAAGGCACAATACCGCATTAAATGCAAGAAGAGTGAGACTTCTTAGAGTCTGTGCTTTGATCCTTTCCTATGAGACCAGTATTAATTTCCGATACACCATTGCAGGTTCAATGTATTCCTTTTACATACACATTGACGATGAAACACTGAAATTACATCAGAATTAAGTACAAAAGGCACAATGCAACCTTAAGTGCAAAAGGTGTGAGACTTCTTAGAGTCTGTGCTTTGATCCTTTCCTATGAGACCAGTATTAGTTTCCGATACACCACTGCAGGTTCAGTGTATTTCTTTTACATACACACTGACGATGAAACACTGAAATTACATCGGAATTAAGTACAAAAGGCACAATGCCGCCTTACGTGCAAGAAGGGTGTGACTTCTTAGAGTCTGTGACTAGATCCTTTCTTGTGAGACCAGTATTAGTTTCCGATACACCACTGCAGGTTCAATGTATTCCTTGGACATTCACATTGACGATGAAACACAGAAATCGCATAGGAATTAAATACAAAAGGCAAAATGCCGCCTTAACTACAAGAATAGAAACTCTTCTTACAGTCGGTGCTTTGATCCTTTCCTGTGAGACCAGTATTAGTTTCCAATACACCACTGCAAGTTCAATGTATTCCTTGGACGTTCACATTGACGATGAAACCCTGAAATTACATCGGAATTAAACACAAAAGGCACAATGCCGCCTTAAATGCAAGAAGAGTGAGTCACTTTAGAGTCTGTGATTTGATCCTTTCCTATGAGACCAGTATTAGTTTCCGATACACCACTGCAGGTTCAGTGTATTCCTTTTACATACACATTGACGATGAAACACTGAAATTACATCGGAATTAAGTACAAAAGGCACAATGCCGCCTTACGTGCAAGAAGGGTGAGACTTCTTAGAGTCTGTGACTTGATCCTTTCTTGTGAGACCAGTATTAGTTTCCGATACACCACTGCAGGTTCAATGTATTCCTTGGACATTCACATTGACGATGAAACACTGAAATTACATCGGAATTAAATACAAAAGGCACAATACCGCCTTAAATGCAAGAAGAGTGAGACTTCTTAGAGTCTCTGCTTTGATCCTTTCCTATAAGACCAGTATTAGTTTCCGATACACCACTGCAGGTTCAATGTATTCCTTGGACATTCACATTGACGATGAAACACTGAAATTACATCGGAATTAAATACAAAAGGCACAATGCCGCCTTAAGAGCAATATGAGTGAGACTTCTTAGAGTCTGTGCTTTGATCCTTTCCTGTGAGACCAGTGTTAGTTTCCGATACTCCACTGCAGGTTCAATGTATTCGTTTTACATACACTTTGACGATGAAACACTGAAATTACATCGGAATTAAATACAAAAGGCACAATACCGCCTTAAATGCAAGAAGAGTGAGACTTCTTAGAGTCTGTGCTTTGATCCTTTCCCATGAGACCAGTATTAATTTCCGATAGACCATTGCAGGTTCAATGTATTCCTTTTACATACACATTGACGATGAAACACTGAAATTACATCGGAATTAAGTACAAAAGGCACAATGCCGCCTTACGTGCAAGAAGGGTGAGACTTCTTAGAGTCTGTGACTTGATCCTTTCTTGTGAGACCAGTATTAGTTTCCGATACACCACTGCAGGTTCAATGTATTCCTTGGACATTCACATTGACGATGAAACACTGAAATTACATCGGAATTAAATACAAAAGGCACAATACCGCCTTAAATGCAAGAAGAGTGAGACTTCTTAGAGTCTCTCCTTTGATCCTTTCCTATAAGACCAGTATTAGTTTCCCATACACCACTGCAGGTTCAATGTATTCCTTGGACATTCACATTGACGATGAAACACTGAAATTACATCGGAATTAAGTACAAAAGGCACAATGCCGCCTTACGTGCAAGAAGGGTGAGACTTCTTAGAGTCTGTGACTAGATCCTTTCTTGTGAGACCAGTATTAGTTTCCGATACACCACTGCAGATTCAATGTATTCCTTGGACATTCACATTGACGATGAAACACAGAAATCGCATCGGAATTAAATACAAAAGGCACAATGCCGCCTTAACTACAAGAATAGAAACTCTTCTTACAGTCGGTGCTTTGATCCTTTCCTGTGAGACCAGTATTAGTTTCCGATACACCACTGCAGATTCAATGTATTCCTTGGACATTCACATTGACGATGAAACACAGAAATCGCATCGGAATTAAATACAAAAGGCACAATGCCGCCTTAACTACAAGAATAGAAACTCTTCTTACAGTCGGTGCTTTGATCCTTTCCTGTGAGACCAGTATTAGTTTCCGATACACCACTGCAAGTTCAATGTATTCCTTGGACGTTCACATTGACGATGAAACCCTGAAATTACATCGGAATTAAACACAAAAGGCACAATGCCGCCTTAAATGCAAGAAGAGTGAGTCACCTTAGAGTCTGTGATTTGATCCTTTCCTATGAGACCAGTATTAGTTTCCGATACACCACTGCAGGTTCAATGTATTCCTTGGACCTTCACATTGACGATGGAACACAGAAATCGCATCGGAATTAAATACAGAAGGCACAACGCCGTCTAAAGTACAAGAATTGAGACTTTTCTTACAGTCGGTGTTTTGATCCTTTCCTGTGAGAACAGTATTCGTTTCCGATACACCACTGCAGGTTCAATGTATTCCTTTTACATACACATTGGCGATGAAACACTGAAATTACAACAGATTTAAATACAAAAGGCACAATTCCGCCTTAAATGCAAGAAGAGTGAGACTTTTTAGAGTGTGTGCTTTGATCCTCTCCTATGACACCAGTATTAGATTCCGATACACCACTGCAGGTTCAATGTATTCCTTTTACATACACATTGACGATGAAACACTGAAATTACATCGGAATTAAATACAAAAGGCACAATGCCGCCTTACGTGCAAGAAGGGTGAGACTTCTTAGAGTCTGTGACTAGATCCTTTCTTGTGAGACCAGTATTAGTTTCCGATACACCACTGCAGATTCAATGTATTCCTTGGACATTCACATTGACGATGAAACACAGAAATCGCATCGGAATTAAATACAAAAGGCACAATGCCGCCTTAACTACAAGAATAGAAACTCTTCTTACAGTCGGTGCTTTGATCCTTTCCTGTGAGACCAGTATTAGTTTCCGATACACCACTGCAAGTTCAATGTATTCCTTGGACGTTCACATTGACGATGAAACCCTGAAATTACATCGGAATTAAACACAAAAGGCACAATGCCGCCTTAAATGCAAGAAGAGTGAGTCACCTTAGAGTCTGTGATTTGATCCTTTCCTATGAGACCAGTATTAGTATTCGATACACCACTGCAGGTTCAATGTATTCCTTTTACATACACATTGGCGATGAAACACTGATATTACATCAGATTTAAATACAAAAGGCACAATTCCGCCTTAAATGCAAGAAGAGTGAAACTTCTTAGAGTCTCTGCTTTGATCCTTTCCTATAAGACCAGTATTAGTTTCCGATACACCACTGCACGTTCAATGTATTCCTTGGACATTCCCAATGACGATGAAACACTGAAATTACTTCGGAATTAAATACAAAAGGCACAATGCCGCCTTAAATGCAGAAGAGTGAGACACCTTAGAGTCTGTGCTTTGATCCTTTCCTATGAGACCAGTATTAGTTTCCGATACACCACTGCAGGTTCAATGTATTCCTTGGACCTTCACATTGACGATGGAACACAGAAATCGCATCGGAATTAAATACAGAAAGCACAACGCCGTCTAAAGTACAAGAATTGAGACTCTTCTTACAGTCGGTGTTTTGATCCTTTCCTGTGAGAACAGTATTCGTTTCCGATACACCACTGCAGGTTCAATGTATTCCTTTTACATACACATTGGCGATGAAACACTGAAATTACATCAGATTTAAATACAAAAGGCACAATTCCGCCTTAAATGCAAGAAGAGTGAGACTTTTTAGAGTGTGTGCTTTGATCCTCTCCTATGACACCAGTATTAGTTTCCGATACACCACTCAGGTTCAATGTATTCCTTTTACATACAAATTGACGATGAAACACTGAAATTACATTGGAATTAAATACAAAAGGCACAATGCCGCCTTAAATGCTAGAAGAGTGAGACTTCTTAGGGTCTGTGCTTTGATCCTTTCCTATGAGACCAGTATTAGTTTCCGACACACCACTGCAGGTTCAATGTATTCCTTTTACATACACATTGACGATGAAACACTGAAATTACATTGGAATTAAATACAAAAGGCACAATACCGCCTTAAATGCAAGAAGAGTGAGACTTCTTACAGTCTGTGCTTTGATCCTTTCCTATGAGACCAGTATTAGTTTTCGATACACCACTGCAGGTTCAATGTATTCCATTTACATACACATTGGCGATGAAACACTGAAATTACATCAGATTTAAATACAAAAGGCACAATTCAGCCTTAAATGCAAGAACAGTGAAACTTCTTAGAGTCTCTGCTTTGATCCTTTCCTATAAGACCAGTATTAGTTTCCGATACACCACTGCACGTTCACTGTATTCCTTGGACATTCCCAATGACGATGAACCACTGAAATTATTTCGGAATTAAATACAAAAGGCACAATGCCGCCTTAAATGCAAGAAGAGTGAGACACCTTAGTGTCTGTGATTTGATCCTTCCCTATGAGACCAGTATTAGTTTCCGATACACCACTGTAGGTTCAATGTATTCCTTGGACCTTCACATTGACGATGAAACACTGAAATTACATCGGAATTAAATACAAAAAGCACAATGCCGCCTTAAGAGCAATATGAGTGAGACTTCTTAGAGTCTGTGCTTTGATCCTTTCCTGTGAGACCAGTGTTAGTTTCCGATACTCCACTGCAGGTTCAATGTATTCGTTTTACATACACTTTGACGATGAAACACTGAAATTACATCGGAATTAAATACAAAAGGCACAATACCGCCTTAAATGCAAGAAGAGTGAGACTTCTTAGAGTCTGTGCTTTGATCCTTTCCTATGAGACCAGTATTAATTTCCGATACACCATTGCAGGTTCAATGTATTCCTTTTACATACACATTGACGATGAAACACTGAAATTACATCAGAATTAAGTACAAAAGGCACAATGCAACCTTAAGTGCAAAAGGTGTGAGACTTCTGAGAGTCTGTGCTTTGATCCTTTCCTATGAGACCAGTATTAGTTTCCGATACCCCACTGCAGGTTCAGTGTATTCCTTTTACATACACATTGACGATGAAACACTGAAATTACATCGGAATTAAGTACAAAAGGCACAATGCCGCCTTACGTGCAAGAAGGGTGAGACTTCTTAGAGTCTGTGACTAGATCCTTTCTTGTGAGACCAGTATTAGTTTCCGATACACCACTGCAGGTTCAATGAATTCTTGGACATTCACATTGACGATGAAACACAGAAATCGCATCGGAATTAAATACAAAAGGCACAATGCCGCCTTAACTACAAGAATAGAGACTCTTCTTACAGTCGGTGCTTTGATCCTTTCCTGTGAGACCAGTATTAGTTTCCGATACACCACTGCAAGTTCAATGTATTCCTTGGACGTTCACATTGACGATGAAACCCTGAAATTACATCGGAATTAAACACAAAAGGCACAATGCCGCCTTAAATGCAAGAAGAGTGAGTCACCTTAGAGTCTGTGATTTGATCCTTTCCTATGAGACCAGTATTAGTTTCCGATACACCACTGCAGGTTCAATGTATTCCTTGGACTTTCACATTGACGATGGAACACAGAAATCGCATCGGAATTAAATACAGAAGGCACAACGCCGTCTAAAGTACAAGAATTGAGACTCTTCTTACAGTCGGTGTTTTGATCCTTTCCTGTGAGAACAGTATTCGTTTCCGATACACCACTGCAGGTTCAATGTATTCCTTTTACATACACATTGGCGATGAAACACTGAAATTACATCAGATTTAAATACAAAAGGCACAATTCCGCCTTAAATGCAAGAAGAGTGAGACTTTTTAGAGTGTGTGCTTTGATCCTCTCCTATGACACCAGTATTAGTTTCCGATACACCACTGCAGGTTCAATGTATTCCTTTTACATACACATTGACGATGAAACACTGAAATTACATTGGAATTAAATACAAAAGGCACAATTCCGCCTTAAATGCAAGAAGAGTGAAACTTCTTAGAGTCTCTGCTTTGATCGTTTCCTATAAGACCAGTATTAGTTTCCGATACACCACTGCACGTTCAATGTATTCCTTGGACATTCCCAATGACGATGAAACACTGAAATTACTTCGGAATTAAATACAAAAGGCACAATGCCGCCTTAAATGCAAGAAGTGTGAGACACCTTAGAGTCTGTGCTTTGATCCTTTCCTATGAGACCAGTATTAGTTTCCGATACACCACTGCAGGTTCAATGTATTCCTTGGACCTTCACATTGACGATGAAACACAGAAATTGCATCGGAATTATATACAAAAGGCACAAGGCCACCCTAAGTACAAGAATTGAGACTCTTCTTACAGTCGATGCTTTGATCCTTTCCTGTGAGACCAGTATTAGCTTCCGATACACCACTGCAGGTTCAATGTATTCCTTGGACATTCACATTGACGATGAAACACTGAAATTACATCGGAATTAAATACAAACGGCACAATACCGCCTTAAATGCAAGAAGAGTGAGACTTCTTAGAGTCTCTGCTTTGATCCTTTCCTATAAGACCAGTATTAGTTTCCGATACACCACTGCAGTTTCAATGAATTCCTTGGACATTCACATTGACGATGAAACACTGAAATTACATCGGAATTAAATACAAAAGGCACAATGCCGCCTTAAGAGCAATATGAGTGAGACTTCTTAGAGTCTGTGCTTTGATCCTTTCCTGTGAGACCAGTGTTAGTTTCCGATACTCCACTGCAGGTTCAATGTATTCGTTTTACATACACTTTGACGATGAAACACTGAAATTACATCGGAATTAAATACAAAAGGCACAATACCGCCTTAAATGCAAGAAGAGTGAGACTTCTTAGAGTCTGTGCTTTGATCCTTTCCTATGAGACCAGTATTAATTTCCGATACACCATTGCAGGTTCAATGTATTCCTTTTACATACACATTGACGATGAAACACTGAAATTACATCAGAATTAAGTACAAAAGGCACAATGCAACCTTAAGTGCAAAAGGTGTGAGACTTCTTAGAGTCTGTGCTTTGATCCTTTCCTATGAGACCAGTATTAGTTTCCGATACACCACTGCAGGTTCAGTGTATTCCTTTTACATACACATTGACGATGAAACACTGAAATTACATCAGATTTCAATACAAAAGGCACAATTCCGCCTTAAATGCAAGAAGAGTGAAACTTCTTAGAGTCTCTGCTTTGATCGCTTCCTATAAGACCAGTATTAGTTTCCGATACACCACTGCACGTTCAATGTATTCCTTGGACATTCACATTGGCGATGAAACACTGAAATTACATCAGATTTAAATACAAAAGGCACCATTCCGCCTTAAATGCAAGAAGAGTGAAACTTCTTAGAGTCTCTGCTTTGATCGTTTCCTATAAGACCAGTATTAGTTTCCGATACACCACTGCACGTTCAATGTATTCCTTGGACATTCCCAATGACGATGAAACACTGAAATTACTTCGGAATTAAATACAAAAGGCACAATGCCGCCTTAAATGCAAGAAGAGTGAGACACCTTAGAGTCTGTGCTTTGATCCTTTCCTATGAGACCAGTATTAGTTTCCGATACACCACTGCAGGTTCAATGTATTCCTTGGTCCTTCACATTGACGATGAAACACAGAAATTGCATCGGAATTATATACAAAAGGCACAAGGCCACCTTAAGTACAAGAATTGAGTCTCTTCTTACAGTCGATGCTTTGATCCTTATCTGTGAGACCAGTATTAGCTTCCGATACACCACTGCAGGTTCAATGTATTCCTTTTACATACACATTGGCGATGAAACACTGAAATTACATCAGATTTAAATACAAAAGGCACAATTCCGCCTTAAATGCAAGAAGAGTGAGACTTTTTAGAGTGTGTGCTTTGATCCTCTCCTATGACACCAGTATTAGTTTCCGATACACCACTGCAGGATCAATGTATTCCTTTTACATACAAATTGACGATGAAACACTGAAATTACATTGGAATTAAATACAAAAGGCACAATGCCGCCTTAAATGCAAGAAGAGTGAGACTTCTTAGGGTCTGTGCTTTGATCCTTTCCAATGAGACCAGTAATAGTTTCCGACACACCACTGCAGGTTCAATGTATTCCTTTTACATACACATTGACGATGAAACACTGAAATTACATTGGAATTAAATACAAAAGGCACAATACCGCCTTAAATGCAAGAAGAGTGAGACTTCTTACAGTCTGTGCTTTGATCCTTTCCTATGAGACCAGTATTAGTTTTCGATACACCACTGCAGGTTCAATGTATTCCTTTTACATACACATTGGCGATGAAACACTGAAATTACATCAGATTTAAATACAAAAGGCACAATTCCGCCTTAAATGCAAGAACAGTGAAACTTCTTAGAGTCTCTGCTTTGATCCTTTCCTATAAGACCAGTATTAGTTTCCGATACACCACTGCACGTTCACTGTATTCCTTGGACATTCCCAATGACGATGAAACACTGAAATTACTTCGGAATTAAATACAAAAGGCACAATGCCGCCTTAAATGCAAGAAGAGTGAGACACCTTAGTGTCTGTGATTTGATCCTTTCCTATGAGACCAGTATTAGTTTCCGATACACCACTGCAGGTTCAATGTATTCCTTGGACCTTCACATTGACGATGAAACACAGAAATTGCATCGGAATTATATACAAAAGGCACAAGGCCACCTTAAGTACAAGAATTGAGACTCTTCTTACAGTCGATGCTTTGATCCTTTCCTGTGAGACCAGTATTAGCTTCCGATACACCACTGCAGGTTCAATGTATTCCTTGGACATTCTATTGACGTAGAAACACTGAAATCACATCGGAATTAAATACAAAAGGCACAATACCGCCTTAAATGCAAGAAGAGTGAGACTTCTTAGAGTCTCTGCTTTGATCCTTTCCTATAAGACCAGTATTAGTTTCCGATACACCACTGCAGGTTCAATGAATTCCTTGGACATTCACATTGACGATGAAACACTGAAATTACATCGGAATTAAATACAAAAGGCACAATGCCGCCTTAAGAGCAATATGAGTGAGACTTCTTAGAGTCTGTGCTTTGATCCTTTCCTGTGAGACCAGTGTTAGTTTCCGATACTCCACTGCAGGTTCAATGTATTCGTTTTACATACACTTTGACGATGAAACACTGAAATTACATCGGAATTAAATACAAAAGGCACAATACCGCCTTAAATGCAAGAAGAGTGAGACTTCTTAGAGTCTGTGCTTTGATCCTTTCCTATGAGACCAGTATTAATTTCCGATACACCATTGCAGGTTCAATGTATTCCTTTTACATACACATTGACGATGAAACACTGGAATTACATCAGAATTAAGTACAAAAGGCACAATGCAACCTTAAGTGCAAAAGGTGTGAGACTTCTTAGAGTCTGTGCTTTGATCCTTTCCTATGAGACCAGAATTAGTTTCCGATACCCCACTGCAGGTTCAGTGTATTCCTTTTACATACACATTGACGATGAAACACTGAAATTACATCGGAATTAAGTACAAAAGGCACAATGCCGCCTTACGTGCAAGAAGGGTGAGACTTCTTAGAGTCTGTGACTAGATCCTTTCTTGTGAGACCAGTATTAGTTTCCGATACACCACTGCAGGTT
The DNA here is from genome assembly GCF_023864345.2 of Schistocerca serialis cubense. Lineage (NCBI taxonomy): Eukaryota > Metazoa > Arthropoda > Insecta > Orthoptera > Acrididae > Schistocerca > Schistocerca serialis. Next base: position 33,713,548 of record NC_064643.1, on the reverse strand, counting down.
CAATGTATTCCTTGGACATTCACATTGACGATGAAACACAGAAATCGCATCGGAATTAAATACAAAAGGCACAATGCCGCCTTAACTACAAGAATAGAGACTCTTCTTACAGTCGGTGCTTTGATCCTTTCCTGTGAGACCAGTATTAGTTTCCGATACACCACTGCAAGTTCAATGTATTCCTTGGACGTTCACATTGACGATGAAACCCTGAAATTACATCGGAATTAAACACAAAAGGCACAATGCCGCCTTAAATGCAAGAAGAGTGAGTCACCTTAGAGTCTGTGATTTGATCCTTTCCTATGAGACCAGTATTAGTTTGCGATACACCACTGCAGGTTCAATGTATTCCTTGGACTTTCACATTGACGATGGAACACAGAAATCGCATCGGAATTAAATACAGAAGGCACAACGCCGTCTAAACTACAAGAATTGAGACTCTTCTTACAGTCGGTGTTTTGATCCTTTCCTGTGAGAACAGTATTCGTTTCCGATACACCACTGCAGGTTCAATGTATTCCTTTTACATACACATTGGCGATGAAACATTGAAATTACATTGGAATTAAATACAAAAGGCACAATGCTGCCTTAAATGCAAGAAGAGTGAGACTTCTTAGGGTCTGTGCTTTGATCCTTTCCTATGAGACCAGTATTAGTTTCCGACACACCACCGCAGGTTCAATGTATTCCTTTCACATACAAATTGACGATGAAACACTGAAATTACATTGGAATTAAATACAAAAGGCACATTGCCGCCTTAAATGCAAGAAGAGTGAGACTTCTTAGGGTCTGTGCTTTGATCCTTTCCTATGAGACCAGTATTAGTTTCCGACACACCACTGCAGGTTCAATGTATTCCTTTTACATACACATTGACGATGAAACACTGAAATTACATTGGAATTAAATACAAAAGGCACAATTCCGCCTTAAATGCAAGAAGAGTGAAACTTCTTAGAGTCTCTGCTTTGATCGTTTCCTATAAGACCAGTATTAGTTTCCGATACACCACTGCACGTTCAATGTATTCCTTGGACATTCCCAATGACGATGAAACACTGAAATGACTTCGGAATTAAGTACAAAAGGCACAATGCCGCCTTAAATGCAAGAAGAGTGAGACACCTTAGAGTCTGTGCTTTGATCCTTCCCTATGAGACCAGTATTAGTTTCCGATACACCACTGCAGGTTCAATGTATTCCTTGGACCTTCACATTGACGATGAAACACAGAAATTGCATCGGAATTATATACAAAAGGCACAAGGCCACCTTAAGTACAAGAATTGAGACTCTTCTTACAGTCGATGCTTTGATCCTTTCCTGTGAGACCAGTATTAGCTTCCGATACACCACTGCAGGTTCAATGTATTCCTTGGACATTCACATTGACGATGAAACACTGAAATTACATCGGAATTAAATACAAACGGCACAATACCGCCTTAAATGCAAGAAGAGTGAGACTTCTTAGAGTCTCTGCTTTGATCCTTTCCTATAAGACCAGTATTAGTTTCCGATACACCACTGCAGGTTCAATGAATTCCTTGGACATTCACATTGACGATGAAACACTGAAATTACATCGGAATTAAATACAAAAGGCACAATGCCGCCTTAAGAGCAATATGAGTGAGACTTCTTAGAGTCTGTGCTTTGATCCTTTCCTGTGAGACCAGTGTTAGTTTCCGATACTCCACTGCAGGTTCAATGTATTCCTTTTACATACACATTGACGATGAAACACTGAAATTACATCGGAATTAAATACAATAAGCACAATGCCGCCTTCAGTGCAAGAACAGTGACACTTCTTTGGGTCTGTGCTTTGATCCTTAACTGTGAGACCAGTATTAGTTTCCGATACACCACTGCAGGTTTAATGTATTCCTTGAAACTTCACATTGACGATGAGACACAGAAATCACATCGGAGATAAATACAACAGGCACAATGATGCCTTAAGTGCAAGAAGCGTAAGACTTCTTAGTGTCTCTGCTTTGATCCTTTATTGTGAGACCAGTATTAGTTACCGATACACCACTGCAGGTTCAATGTATTCCTTGGACATTCACATTGACGATGAAACACAGAAATCGCATCGGTATTAAATACAAAAGGCTCAATGCAGCCTTAAGTTAAAGAAAAGAGACTCTTCTTACAGTCGGTATTTGATCCTTTCCTATGACACTTGTATTAGTTTCCGACACACCACTGCAGGTTAAGTGTATTCTTTGGACATTCACATTGACGATGAAACACAGAAATCGCATCGGAATTAAATACAAAAGGCACAATGCCGCCTTAAGTACAAGAATAGAGACTCTTCTTTCAGTCGGTGCTTTGATCCTTTCCTGTGAGACCAGTATTAGTTACCGATACACCACTGCAGGTTCAATGTATTCCTTTTACATACACATTGACGATTAAACACTGAAATTACATCGGAATTGAATACAAAAGGCACAATACCGCCTTAAGTGCAAGAAGAGTGAGACTTCTTAGAGGCTGTGCTTTGATCCTTTCCTGTGAGACCAGTATTAGTTTCCGACACACCACTGCAGGTTCAGTGTATTCCTTGGACCTTCACATTGACGATGAAACACAGAAATCGCATCGGAATTAAATACAAAAGGCACAATGCCGCCTTAACTACAAGAATAGAGACTCTTCTTTCAGTCGGTGCTGTGATCCTTTCCTGTGAGACCAGTGTTAGTTACCGATACACCACTGCAGGTTCAATGTATTCCTTTTACATACACACTGACGATGAAACACTGAATTTGCATCGGAATTGAATACAAAAGGCACAATACCGCCTTAAGTGCAAGAAGAGTGAGACTTCTTAGAGGCTCTGTTTTGATCCTTTCCTGTGAGACCAGTATTAGTTTCCGACACACCACTGCAGGTTCAATGTATTCGTTGGACCTTCACATTGACCGTGAAACACAGAAATCGCATCGGAATTAAATACAAAAGGCACAATGCCGCCTTAACTACAAGAATAGAGACTCTTCTTTCAGTCGGTGCTGTGATCCTTTCCTGTGAGACCAGTATTAGTTACCGATACCCCACTGCAGGTTCAATGTATTCCTTTTACATACACATTGACGATGAAACACTGAATTTACATCGGAATTAAATACAAAAGGCACAATGCCGCCTTAAGTGCAAGAGGAGTGAGACTTCTTAGAGTCTGTGCTTTGATCCTTAACTGTGAGACCAGTATTAGTTTCCGATACACCACTGCAGGTTCAATGTATTCCATGGACATACACGTTGACGATGAAACACAGAAATCGCATCGGAATTAAATACAAAAGGCACAATGCCGCCTTAAGTAAAAGAATAGAGACTCTTCTTACACTCGGTGCTTTGAACCTTTCCTATGAGACCAGTTTTAATTTCCGATACACCACTGCAGATTCAATGTATTCCTTTTACATACATATTGACGATGAAACACTGAAATTACATCAGAATTTAATTCAAAAGGCACATTGCCGCCTTAAGTGCAAGAAGAGTGAGACTTCTTAGAGTCTGTGCTTTGATCCTTTCCTGTGAGACCAGTATTAATTTCCGATACAACACTGCAGGTTCAATGTATTCCTTGGACCTTCACATTGACGATGAAACACAGAAATCGCATCGTAATTAAATACAAAAGGCACAATGCCGCCATAAGTACGAGAATAGAGACTCTTCTTACATTCGGTGCTTTGATCCTTTCCTGTGAGACCAGTATTAGTTTCCGATACACCACTGCAGGGTCAATGAATTCCTTGGACCTTCACATTTACGATGAAACACAGAAATCGCATCCGAATTAAATACAAAAGGCACAATGTCGCCTTAAGTACAGGAATAGAGACTCTTCTAACAGTCGGTGCTTTGATAAATTCCCGTGAGACCAGTATTAGTTTCCGATACACCATTTCAGGTTCAATGTATCCCTTGGACATTCACATTGACGATGAAACACAGATATCGCAACGGAAATAAATACAAAAGGCACAATGCCGCCTTAAGTACAAGAATAGACTCTTCTTACAGTCGGTGCTTTGATCCCTTCCTGTATGACCAGTATTAGTTTCCGATACACTACTGCAGGTTCAATGTTTTCCTTTTACATACACATTGACGATGAAACACTGAAATTACATCGGAATTAAATACAAAAGGCATTATGCCGCCATAACTGCAAGAAGAGTAAGACTTCTTAGACTCTGTGCTTTGATCCTTTCCTGTGAGACCAGTATTAGTTTCCGATACACCACTGCAGGTTCAATGTATTCCTTGGACCTTCACATTGACGAGGAAACACAGAAATCGCATCGGAATTAAATACAAAGGCACAATGCCGCCTTAAGTACAAGAATAGTGACTCTTCTTACAGTCGGTGCTTTGATCCTTTCCTGTCAGACCAGTATTAGATTCCGATACACCATTTCCGGTTCAATGTATTCCTTGGACCTTCACATTGACGATGAAACACAGAAATCGCATCGGAATTAAATAGAAAAGGCACAATGCCGCCTTAAGTACAAGAATAGAGACTCTTCTTACAGTCGCTCCTTTGATCCGTTCCTGTGAGACCAGTTTTATTTTCCGATACCACACTGCAGGTTCAATGTATTCCTTTTACATACACATTGACGATGAAACACTGAAATTACTTCGGAATTAAATACAAAAGGTACAATGCCGCCTTAAGTGCAAGAAGAGTGAGACTTCTTAGAGTCTGTGGTTTCATCCTTTCCTATGACACCAGTATTAGTTTCCGATTCACCACTACCGGTTCAATGAATTCCTTTTACATACACATTGACGATGAAACTCTGAAATTACATCGGAATTAAATACAAAAGGCACAATGCCGCCTTAAGTGTAAGAAGAGTGAGATTTCTTAGAGTCTGTGCTTTGATCGTTTCGTGTGAGACCAGTATTAGTTTACGATGAACCACTGCAGGTTCAATGTAATCCTTGGACCTTCACATTGACGATGAAACACAGAAATCGCATCGGAATTAAATACAAAATTCACAATGCCGCCTTAAATAAAAGATTAGAGACTCTTCTTACAGTCGGTGCTTTGATCCTTTCCTGTGACACCAGTATTAGTTTCCGATACACCACTGCTGGTTCAATGTATTCCTTGGACCTTCACATTGACGATGAAACACAGATATCGCATCGGAATTAAATACAAAAGGCACAATGCCGCCTTTAGTACAAGAATAGAGACGCTTCTTACAGGCGGTGCTTTGATCCTTTCCTGTGAGACCAGTATTAGTTTCCGATACACCACAGTAGGTCTAATGTATTCCTTGGACCTTCACACTGACGAAGAAGCACATAAATCGCAACGGAATTAAAAACAAATGGCACAATGCCGCCTTAAGTACAAGAATAGAACCTCTTCTTACACTCGGTGCTTTGATCCTTTCCTATGAGACCAGTTTTAGTTTCCGATACACCACTGCAGATTCAATGTATTCCTTTTACATACACATTGACGATGAAACACTGAAATTACATCGGAATTAAATACAAAAGGCACAATGCCGCCTTAAGTGCAAGAAGAGTGGGACTTCTTGGAGTCTGTGCTTTGACCCTTTCCTGTGAGACCAGTATTAGTTTCCGATACAACACTGCAGGTTCAATGTATTCCTTGGACATTCACATTGACGATGAAACACTGAAATTACATCGGAATTAAATACAATAGGCACAATGCAACCTTAAATGCAAGAAGAGTGAGACATTTTAGAGTCTGTGCTTTCATCCTGCCCTATGACACCAGTATTAGTTTCGAATTCACCACTGCAGGTTCAATGTATTCCTTTTACATACACATTGACGATTAAACACTGAAATAACATCGGAATTAAATACTAAAGGCACAATGCAGAGTTAAGTGCAAGAACAGTAAGACTTTTTAGAGTCTGAGCTCTGTTCCTTTCCTATGACACCAGTATTAGTTTCCGATACACCACCGCAGCTTCAATGTATTCCTTGGACCTTCACATTGACGATGAAACACAGAAATCGCATTGGAATTAAAAACCAAAGGCACAATGCCGACTTAAGTACAAGAATAGAGTTTCTTCTTACAGTCGGTTTTTGATCCTTTCCTATGACACTTGTATTAGTTTCCGACACACCACTGCAGGTTAAGTGTATTCTTTGGACATTCACATTGACGATGAAACACAGAAATCGCATCGGAATTAAATACAAAAGGCACAATGCCGCCTTAACTACAAGAATAGAGACTCTTCTTTCAGTCGGTGCTGTGATCCTTTCCTGTGAGACCAGTATTAGTTACCGATACACCACTGCAGGTACAATGTATTACTTTTACATACACATTGACGATGAAACACTGAATTTACATCGGAATTAAATACAAAAGGCACAATGCCGCCTTAAGTGCAAGAGGAGTGAGACTTCTTAGAGTCTGTGCTTTGATCCTTAACTGTGAGACCAGTATTAGTTTCCATTACACCACTGCAGGTTCAATGTTTTCCTTGGACATACACGTTGACGATGAAACACAGAAATCGCATTGGAATTAAATACAAAAGGCACAATGCCGCCTTAAGTAAAAGAATAGAGACTCTTCTTACACTCGGTGCTTTGAACCTTTCCTATCAGACCAGTTTTAATTTCCGATACACCACTGCAGATTCAATGTATTCCTTTTACATACACATTGACGATGAAATACTGAAATTACATCAGAATTTAATTCAAAAGGCACATTGCCGCCTTAAGTGCAAGAAGAGTGAGACTTCTTAGAGTCTGTGCTTTGATCCTTTCCTGTGAGACCAGTATTAGTTTCCGATAGAACACTGCAGGTTCAATGTATTCCTTGGACATTCACATTGACGATGAAACACAGAAATCGCATCGGAATTAAAAACAAAAGGCACAATGCCGACTTAAGTACAAGAATAGAGTTTCTTCTTACAGTCGGTGCTTTGATCCTTTCCTGTGAGACCAGTATTAGTTTCCGATACACCACTGCAGATTCAATGTATTCCTTGGACCTTCACATTGACGATGAAACACAGAAATCGCATCGTAATTAAATACAAAAGGCACAATGCCGCCATAAGTACGAGAATAGAGACTCTTCTTACATTCGGTGCTTTGATCCTTTCCTGTGAGACCAGTATTAGTTTCCGATACACCACTGCAGGGTCAATGAATTCCTTGGACCTTCACATTGACGATGAAACACAGAAATCGCATCCGAATTAAATACAAAAGGCACAATGTCGCCTTAAGTACAAGAATATAGACTCTTCTAACAGTCGGTGCTTTGATCCATTCCCGTGAGACCAGTATTAGTTTCCGATACACCATTTCAGGTTCAATGTATTCCTTGGACATTCACATTGACGATGAAACACAGATATCGCAACGGAATTAAATACAAAAGGCACAATGCCGCCTTAAGTACAAGAATAGACTCTTCTTACAGTCGGTGCTTTGATCCCTTCCTGTATGACCAGTATTAGTTTCCGATACACTACTGCAGGTTCAATGTTTTCCTTTTACATACACATTGACGATGAAACACTCAAATTACATCGGAATTAAATACAAAAGGCATTATGCCGCCATAAGTGCAAGAAGAGTGAGACTTCTTAGACTCTGTGCTTTGATCCTGTCCTGTGAGACCAGTATTAGTTTCCGATACACCACTGCAGGTTCAGTGTATTCCTTGGACCTTCACATTGACGATGAAACACAGAAATCGCATCGGAATTAAATTCAAAGGCACAATGCCGCCTTAAGTACAAGAATAGTGACTCTTCTTACAGTCGGTGCTTTGATCCTTTCCTGTGAGACCAGTATTAGATTCCGATACACCATTTCCGGTTCAATGTATTCCTTGGACCTTCACATTGACGATGAAACACAGAAGTCGCATCGGAATTAAATAGAAAAGGCACAATGCCGCCTTAAGTACAAGAATAGAGACACTTCTTACAGTCGCTCCTTTGATCCGTTCCTGTGAGACCAGTTTTATTTTCCGATACCACACTGCAGGTTCAATGTATTCCTTTTACATACACATTGACGATGAAACACTGAAATTACATCGGAATTAAATACAAAAGGCACAATGCCGCCTTAAGTGCAAGAAGAGTGGGACTTCTTAGAGTCTGTGCTTTGATCCTTTCCTGTGAGACCAGTATTAGTTTCCGATACAACACTGCAGGTTCAATGTATTCCTTGGACATTCACAATGACGATGAAACACTGAAATTACAACGGAATTAAATACAAAAGGCACAATGCAACCTTAAATGCAAAAAGAGTGAGACATTTTAGAATCTGTGCTAGCATCCTTTCCTATGACACCAGTATTAGTTTCGAATTCACCACTGCAGGTTCAATGTATTCCTTTTACATACACAATGACGATTAAACACTGAAATTACATCGGAATTAAATACTAAAGGCACAATGCCGAGTTAAGTGCAAGAACAGTAAGACTTTTTAGAGTCTGTGCTCTGTTCCTTTCCTATGACACCAGTATTAGTTTCCGATACACCACCGCAGCTTCAATGTATTCCTTGGACCTTCACATTGACGATGAAACACAGAAATCGCATTGGAATTAAAAACCAAAGGCACAATGCCGACTTAAGTACAAGAATAGAGTTTCTTCTTACAGTCGGTGCTTTGATCCTTTCCTGTGAGACCAGTATTAGTTTCCGATACACCACTGCAGATTCAATGTATTCCTTGGATCTTCACATTGACGATGAAACACAGAAATCGCATCGTAATTAAATACAAAAGGCACAATGCCGCCATAAGTACGAGAATAGAGACTCTTCTTACAGTCGGTGCTTTGATCCTTTCCTGTGAGACCAGTATTAGTTTCCGATACACCACTGCAGGGACAATGTATTCCTTGGACCTTCACATTGACGATGAAACACAGAAATCGCATCGGAATTAAATACAAAAGGCACAATGTCGCCTTAAGTACAAGAATAGAGACACCTCTAAAAGTCGGTGCTTTGATCCATTCCTGTGAGACCAGTATTAGTTTGCGATACACCATTTCAGGTTCAATGTATTCCTTGGACATTCACGTTGACGATGAAACACAGAAATCGCATCGGAATTAAATACAAAAGGCACAATGCCGCCTTAAGTACAAGAATAGACTCTTCTTACAGTCGGTGCTTTGATCCCTTCCTGTAAGACCAATATTAGTTTCCGATACACTACTGCAGGTTCAATGTTTTCCTTTTACATACACATTGACGATGAAACACTGAAATTACATCGGAATTAAATACAAAAGGCATTATGCCGCCATAAGTGCAAGAAGAGTGAGACTTCTTAGACTCTGTGCTTTGATCCTTTCCTGTGAGACCAGTATTAGTTTCCGATACACCACTGCAGGTTCAATGTATTCCTTGGACCTTCACATTGACGATGAAACACAGAAATCGCATCGGAATTAAATAGAAAAGGCACAATGCCGCCTTAAGTACAGGAATAGAGACTCTTCCTACAGTCGGTGCTCTGATCCGTTCCTATGAGACCAGTTCTATTTTCCGATACAACACTGCAGGTTCAATGTATTCCTTTTACATACGCATTGACGTTGAAACACTGAAATTGCATCGGAATTAAATACAAAAGGCACAATGCCGCCTTAAGTACAAGAATAGTGACTCTTCTTACAGTTGGTGCTTTGATCCTTTCCTGTGAGACCAGTATTAGATTCCGATACACCATTTCCGGTTCAATGTATTCCTTGGACCTTCACATTGACGATGAAACACAGAAATCGCATCGGAATTAAATAGAAAAGGCACAATGCCGCCTTAAGTACAAGAATAGAGACTCTTCCTACAGTCGGTGCTCTGATCCGTTCCTATGAGACCAGTTTTATTTTCCGATACAACACTGCAGGTTCAATGTATTCCTTTTACATACACATTGACGATGAAACACTGAAATTGCATCGGAATTAAATACAAAAGGCACAATGCCGCCTTAAGTGCAAGAAGAGTGAGACTTCTTAGAGTCTGTGCTTTCATCCTTTCCTATGACACCAGTATTAGTTTCCGATTCACCACTGCCGGATCAATGAATTCCTTTTACATACACATTGACGATGAAACTCTGAAATTACATCGGAATTAAATACTAAAACTCACAATGCCGCCTTAAGTGCAGGAAGAGAGAGACTTCTTAGAGTCTGTGCTTTGATCCTTTCGTGTGAGACCTGTATTAGTTTCCGATACACCACTGCAGGTTCAATGTATTCCTTGGACCTTCACATTGACGATGAAACACAGAAATCGCATCGGAATTAAATACAAAAGGCACAATGCCGCCTTAAGTAAAAGAATAGAGACTCTTCTTACAGTCGGTGCTTTGATCCTTTCCTGTGACACCAGTATTAGTTTCCGATACACCACTGCAGGTTCAATGTATTCCTTGGACCTTCACATTGACGATGAAACACAGAAATCGCATCGGAATTAAATACAAAAGGCACAATGCCGCCTTTAGTACAAGAATAGAGACTCTTCTTACAGTCGGTGCTTTGATCCTTTTATGTGAGACCAGTATTAGTTTCCGATACACCACTGTATGTCTAATGTATTCCTTGGACCTTCACATTGACGATGAACCACAGAAATCGCATCGGAATTAAATACAAAAGGCACAATGCCGCCTTAAGTAAAAGAATAGAGACTCTTCTTACACTCGGTGCTTTGAACCTTTCCTATGAGACCAGTTTTAATTTCCGATACACCACTGCAGATTCAATGTATTCCTTTTACAATACACATTGACGATGAAACACTGAAATTACATCAGAATTTAATTCAAAAGGCACATTGCCGCCTTAAGTGCAAGAAGAGTGAGACTTCTTAGAGTCTGTGCTTTGATCCTTTCCTGTGACACCAGTATTAGTTTCCGATACACCACTGCAGGTTTAATGTATTCTTTCGACCTTCACGTTGACGATGAAACACTGAAACCGCATCGGAATTAAATACAAAAGGCACAATGCCGCCTTAAGTACAAGAATAGAGGCTCTTCTTACAGTCAGTGCTTTGATCCTTTCCTATGACACCAGTATTAGTTTCCGACACACCACCACAGGTTAAGTGTATTCTTTGGACATTCACATTGACGATGAAACACAGAAATCGCATCGGAATTAAATACAAAAGGCACAATGCCGCTTTAAGTACAAGAATAGAGACTCTTCTTTCAGTCTGTGCTTTGATCCTTTCCTGTGACACCAGTATTAGTTTCCGATACACCACTGCAGGTTTAATGTATTCTTTCGACCTTCACATTGACGATGAAACACTGAAATTACATCAGAATTTAATTCAAAAGGCACATTGCCGCCTTAAGTGCAAGAAGAGTGAGACTTCTTAGAGTCTGTGCTTTGATCCTTTCCTGTGAGACCAGTATTAGTTTCCGATAGAACACTGCAGGTTCAATGTATTCCTTGGACATTCACATTGACGATGAAACTCTGAAATTACATCGGAATTAAATACAAAAGGCACAATGCCGCCTTAAATGCAAGAAGAGTGAGACTTTTTAGAGTCTGTGCTTTCATCCTTTCCTATGACACCAGTATTCGTTTCGAATTCACTACTGCTGGTTCAATGTATTCCTTTTACATACACATTGACGATTAAACACTGAAATTACATCGGAATTAAATACTAAAGGCACAATGCCGCCTTAAGTGCAAGAACAGTAAGACTTTTTAGAGTCTGTGCTCTGTTCCTTTTCTATGACACCAGTATTAGTTTCCGATACACCACTGCAGCTTCAATGTATTCCTAGGACCTTCACATTGACGATGAAACACAGAAATCGCATCGGAATTAAAAACAAAAGGCACAATGCCGACTTAAGTACAAGAATAGAGTTTCTTCTTACAGTCGGTGCTTTGATCCTTTCCTGTGAGACCAGTATTAGTTTCCGATACACCACTGCAGATTCAATGTATTCCTTGGACCTTCACATTGACGATGAAACACAGAAATCGCATCGTAATTAAATACAAAAGGCACAATGCCGCCATAAGTACGAGAATAGAGACTCTTCTTACATTCGGTGCTTTGATCCTTTCCTGTGAGACCAGTATTAGTTTCCGATACACCACTGCAGGGTCAATGAATTCCTTGGACCTTCACATTGACGATGAAACACAGAAATCGCATCCGAATTAAATACAAAAGGCACAATGTCGCCTTAAGTACAAGAATATAGACTCTTCTAACAGTCGGTGCTTTGATCCATTCCCGTGAGACCAGTATTAGTTTCCGATACACCATTTAAGGTTCAATGTATTCCTTGGACATTCACATTGACGATGAAACACAGATATCGCAACGGAATTAAATACAAAAGGCACAATGCCGCCTTAAGTACAAGAATAGACTCTTCTTACAGTCGGTGCTTTGATCCCTTCCTGTATGACCAGTATTAGTTTCCGATACACTACTGCAGGTTCAATGTTTTCCTTTTACATACACATTGACGATGAAACACTGAAATTACATCGGAATTAAATACAAAAGGCATTATGCCGCCATAAGTGCAAGAAGAGTGAGACTTCTTAGACTCTGTGCTTTGATCCTGTCCTGTGAGACCAGTATTAGTTTCCGATACACCACTGCAGGTTCAATGTATTCCTTGGACCTTCACATTGACGATGAAACACAGAAATCGCATCGGAATTAAATTCAAAGGCACAATGCCGCCTTAAGTACAAGAATAGTGACTCTTCTTACAGTCGGTGCTTTGATCCTTTCCTGTGAGACCAGTATTAGATTCCGATACACCATTTCCGGTTCAATGTATTCCTTGGACCTTCACATTGACGATGAAACACAGAAATCGCATCGGAATTAAATAGAAAAGGCACAATGCCGCCTTAAGTACAAGAATAGAGACTCTTCTTACAGTCGCTCCTTTGATCCGTTCCTGTGAGACCAGTTTTATTTTCCGATACCACACTGCAGGTTCAATGTATTCCTTTTACATACACATTGACGATGAAACACTGAAATTACATCGGAATTAAATACAAAAGGCACAATGCCGCCTTAAGTGCAAGAAGAGTGGGACTTCTTAGAGTCTGTGCTTTGATCCTTTCCTGTGAGACCAGTATTAGTTTCCGATACAACACTGCAGGTTCAATGTATTCCTTGGACATTCACATTGACGATGAAACACTGAAATTACAACGGAATTAAATACAAAAGGCACAATGCAAACTTAAATGCAAAAAGAGTGAGACATTTTAGAATCTGTGCTAGCATCCTTTCCTATGACACCAGTATTAGTTTCGAATTCACCACTGCAGGTTCAATGTATTCCTTTTACATACACATTGACGATTAAACACTGAAATTACATCGGAATTAAATACTAAAGGCACAATGCCGAGTTAAGTGCAAGAACAGTAAGACTTTTTAGAGTCTGTGCTCTGTTCCTTTCCTATGACACCAGTATTAGTTTCCGATACACCACCGCAGCTTCAATGTATTCCTTGGACCTTCACATTGACGATGAAACACAGAAATCGCATTGGAATTAAAAACCAAAGGCACAATGCCGACTTAAGTACAAGAATAGAGTTTCTTCTTACAGTCGGTGCTTTGATCCTTTCCTGTGAGACCAGTATTAGTTTCCGATACACCACTGCAGATTCAATGTATTCCTTGGATCTTCACATTGACGATGAAACACAGAAATCGCATCGCAATTAAGTACAAAAGGCACAATGCCGCCATAAGTACGAGAATAGAGACTCTTCTTACAGTCGGTGCTTTGATCCTTTCCTGTGAGACCAGTATTAGTTTCCGATACACCACTGCAGGGACAATGTATTCCTTGGACCTTCACATTGACGATGAAACACAGAAATCGCATCGGAATTAAATACAAAAGGCACAATGTCGCCTTAAGTACAAGAATAGAGACACCTCTAAAAGTCGGTGCTTTGATCCATTCCTGTGAGACCAGTATTAGTTTGCGATACACCATTTCAGGTTCAATGTATTCCTTGGACATTCACGTTGACGATGAAACACAGAAATCGCATCGGAATTAAATACAAAAGGCACAATGCCGCCTTAAGTACAAGAATAGACTCTTCTTACAGTCGGTGCTTTGATCCCTTCCTGTAAGACCAATATTAGTTTCCGATACACTACTGCAGGTTCAATGTTTTCCTTTTACATACACATTGACGATGAAACACTGAAATTACATCGGAATTAAATACAAAAGGCATTATGCCGCCATAAGTGCAAGAAGAGTGAGACTTCTTAGACTCTGTGCTTTGATCCTTTCCTGTGAGACCAGTATTAGTTTCCGATACACCACTGCAGGTTCAATGTATTCCTTGGACCTTCACATTGACGATGAAACACAGAAATCGCATCGGAATTAAATAGAAAAGGCACAATGCCGCCTTAAGTACAAGAATAGAGACTCTTCCTACAGTCGGTGCTCTGATCCGTTCCTATGAGACCAGTTTTATTTTCCGATACAACACTGCAGGTTCAATGTATTCCTTTTACATACACATTGACGATGAAACACTGAAACTGCATCGGAATTAAATACAAAAGGCACAATGCCGCCTTAAGTACAAGAACAGTGACTCTTCTTACAGTTGGTGCTTTGATCCTTATCTGTGAGACCAGTATTAGATTCCGATACACCATTTCCGGTTCAATGTATTCCTTGGACCTTCACATTGACGATGAAACACAGAAATCGCATCGGAATTAAATAGAAAAGGCACAATGCCGCCTTAAGTACAAGAATAGAGACTCTTCCTACAGTCGGTGCTCTGATCCGTTCCTATGAGACCAGTTTTATTTTCCGATACAACACTGCAGGTTCAATGTATTCCTTTTACATACACATTGACGATGAAACACTGAAATTGCATCGGAATTAAATACAAAAGGCACAATGCCGCCTTAAGTGCAAGAAGAGTGAGACTTCTTAGAGTCTGTGCTTTCATCCTTTCCTATGACACCAGTATTAGTTTCCGATTCACCACTGCCGGTTCAATGAATTCCTTTTACATACACATTGACGATGAAACTCTGAAATTACATCGGAATTAAATACTAAAAGGCACAATGCCGCCTTAAGTGCAGGAAGAGAGAGACTTCTTAGAGTCTGTGCTTTGATCCTTTCGTGTGAGACCTGTATTAGTTTCCGATACACCACTGCAGGTTTAATGTATTCCCTGGACCTTCACATTGACGATGAATCACAAAAATCACATCGGAATTAAATACAAAAGTCACAATGCCTCCTTTTGTACAAGAATAGAGACTCTTCTTTCAGTCGGTGCTTTGATCCTTTCCTGTGAGACCAGTATTAGTTTCTGATACACCACTGCAGATTCAATGTATTCTTTCGACCTTCACATTGACGATGAAACACTGAAACCGCATCGGAATTAAATACAAAAGGCACAATGCCGCCTTAAGTACAAGAATAGAGGCTCTTCTTACAGTCAGTGCTTTGATCCTTTCCTATGACACCAGTATTAGTTTCCGACACACCACTACAGGTTAAGTGTATTCTTTGGACATTCACATTGACGATGAAACACAGAAATCGCATCGGAATTAAATACAAAAGGCACAATGCCGCTTTAAGTACAAGAATAGAGACTCTTCTTTCAGTCGGTGCTTTGATACTTTCCTGTGAGACCAGTATATGTTTCCGATACACCACTGCAGGTCTAATGAATTCCTTGGAACTTCACATTGACGATGAAACAAAGAAATCGCATCGGAACTAAATACAATTGGCACAGTGCCCCCTTAAGTGCAAGAATAGAGACTCTTCTTACAGTTGGTGATTTGATCCTTTCCTATGAGACCAGCTTTAGTTTCCGATATACCACTGCAGGTTCAATGTATTCCTTTTACACACACATTGACGATGAAACACTGAAATTACATCGGAATGAAATACAAAAGGCACAATACCGCCTTAAGTGCAAGAAGAGTGAGACTTCTTAGAGTCTGGGCTTTGATCTTTTCCTGTGAGACCAGTATTTGTTTCCGATACACCACTGCAGGTTCAATGTATTTCTTGGACCCTCACATTGACGATGAAACACAGAAATCGCATCGGAATTAAATACAAAAGGCACAATGCCGCCTTAAGTACAAGAATAGAGACTCTTCTTTCAGTCGGTGCTTTGATCCTTTCCTGTCAGACCAGTATTTGTTTCCGATACACCATTGCTGGTGCAATGTATTCCTTTCACATACACATTGACGATGAAACACTGAATTTACATCGGAATTAAATACAAAAGGCACCATGCCGCCTTAAGTGCAAGAGGAGTGAGACTTCTTAGTGTCTGTGCTTTGATCCTTAACTGTGAGACCAGTATTAGTTTCCGATACACCACTGCAGGATCAATGTATTCCTTGGACATACACGTTGACGATGAAACACAGAAAACGCATCGGAATTAAATACGAAGACACAATGCCGCCTTAAGTGAAAGAAGAGTGACACCTCTTAGAGTCTGTGCTTTGACCCTTTCCTGTGAGTCCAGTATTAGTTTCCGATACACCACTGCAGGTTCAATGTATTCCTTGGACATACATGTTGACGATGAAACACAGAAATAGCATTGGAATTAAGTACGAAAGGCACAATGCCGCCTTAAGTGCAAGAAGAGTGACACCTCTTAGAGTCTGTGCTTTGATCCTTTCCTGGGAGACCAGTATTAGTTTCCGATACACCACTGCAGGTTCAATGTATTCCTTGGACATACACATTGACACGGAAACACTGAAATTACATCGGAATTAAATAAAAAAGCACAATGCCGACTTAAGTGCAAAAAGAGTGAGACTTCTTATAGTCTGTGCTTTGATCCTTTCCGGTGAGACCAGTTTTGGTTACCGATACACCTCTGCACGTTCAATGTATTCCTTGAACATACACATTGACTATGAAACTCAGAAATTAATCGCAATTAAATACAAAAGGCACAATGCCGCCTTAAGTGCAAGAAGGGCGAGACTTCTTAGAGTCCGTGCATTGATCCATTCCTGTGCGACCAGTTTTAGTTTCCGATACACCACTTCAGGTTCAATGTATTCCTTGGACCGTCACATTGACGATGAAACACAGAAATCGCGTCGGAATTAAATTCAAAAGGCACAAGGCCGCCTTAAGTACAAGAATAGAGACTCTTCTTACAGTCGGTGTTTTGAGCTATCCCTGTAAGACAAGTATTAGTTTCCGTTACACCACTGCAGGTTCAATGTATTCCTTGGATCTAAACATTGACGATGAAACACAGAAATCGCGTCGGAAGTAAATACAAACGGCACAATGCCGCCGTAAGTATAGGAATAGAGACTCTTCTTACAGTCGGTGTTTTGAGCATTCCCTGTGAGACCAGTATTAGTTTCCGATTCACCACTGCAGGTTCAATGTATTCCTTGGACATACACATTGACGATGAAACAGTGAAATTAGATCGGAATTAAATACAAAAGGCGCAATGTCGCCTTATGTGCAAGAAGAATGAGAATTCTTAGAGTCTGTGCTTTGATCGTTACCTGTGAGACCTGTTTTAGTTTCCAATACTACACTGGAGGTTCAATGTATTCCTTGGACCTTCACATTGACGATGTAACACAGAAAGCGCATCGGAATTAAATACAAAACGCACAAGGCCGCCTTAAGTACAAGAATAGAGACTCTTCTTACAGTCGGTACTTTGAGCATTCCCTGTGAGACCAGTCTTAGTTTCCGATACACCACTGCTGGTTCAATGTATTCCTTGGACATACACATTGACGATGAAACACTGAAATTACATCGGTAGTAAATACAAAAGGCACAATGCATTCTTAACCGCAAGAAGAGTGAGACTTCTTAGAGTCTGTGCTTTCATCTTTTCCTGTGAGACCAGTATTAGTTTCCGATACACCACTGCAGGTTCAATGTATTCCTTGGACATTCACATTGACGATGAAACACAGAAATCACATCGGAATTAAATACAAAAGGCACAATGCCGCCTTAAGTACAAGAATAGAGACTCATCTTACTGTCGGTGCTTTGATCCTTTCCTGTGAGACCAGTATTTGTTTCCGATACACCGCTGCAGGTCTAATGTATTCCTTGGACCTTCACATTGACGATGAAACACAGAAATCGCATCGGAACTAAATACAAATGGCACAATGCCGCCTTAAGTACAAGAATAGAGACTCTTCTTACAGTCGGTGCTTTGCTCCTTTCCTATGAGACCAATTTAGTTTCCGCTACACCACTGCAGGTTCAATGTATTCCTTTTACACACACATTGACGATGAAACACTGAGATTACATCGGAATTCAATACAAAAGGCACAATACCGCCTTAAGTGCAAGAAGAGTGAGACTTTTTAGAGTCTGTGCTTTGATCCTCTCCTGTGAGACCAGTATTAGTTTCCGATACACCACTGCAGGTTCAATATATTCCTTGGCCTTCACATTGACGATGAAACACAGAAATCGCATCGGAATTAAATAAAAAAGGCACAATGCCGCCTTAAGTACAAGAATAGAGACTCTTCTCTCAGTCGGTGCTTCGATCCTTTCCAGTGAGACCAGTATTAGTTTCCGATACATCACTGCAGGTTCAATGTATTCCTTTTACATACACATTGACGATGAAACACTGAATTTACTTCGGAAATAAATACAAAAGGCACAATGCCGCCTAAAGTGCAAGAGGAGTTAGACTTCTTAGACTCTGTGCTTTGATCCTTAACTGTGAGACTAGTATTAGTTTCCGATACACCACTGCAGGTTCGATGTATTCCTTGGACATACATGTTGACGATGAAACACAGAAATAGCATTGGAATTAAATACGAAAGGCACAATGCCGCCTTAAGTGCAAGAAGAGTGACACCTCTTAGAGTCTGTGCTTTGATCCTTTCCTGGGAGACCAGTATTAGTTTCCGATACACCACTGCAGGTTCAATGTATTCCTTGGACCTTCACATTGACGATGAAACACAGAAATCACATCGGAGATAAATGCAACAGGCACAATGCCGCCTTAATGGCAAGAAGAGTAAGACTTCTTAGAGTCTGTGCTTTGATCCTTTCCTGTGAGACCAGTATTAGTTTCCGATACACCACTGCAGGTTCAATGTATTCCTTGGACATACACATTGACGATGAAACACAGATATCGCATCGGAATTAAAAACAAAAGGCACAATGATGACTTAAGGGCAAGAAGAGTGAGACTTCTTATAGTCTGTGCTTTGATCCTTTCCTGTGAGACCAGTATTAGTTTCCGATACACCACTGCAGGTTCAATGTATTCCTTGGACATACACATTGACAAGGAAACACTGATATTACATCGGAATTAAATACAAAAGCCACAATGCCGCCTTAAGTGTTAGAAGAGTGAGACTTCTTAGAGTCTGTGCTTTGATCCTTTCCTGTGAGACCAGTATTAGTTTCCGATACACCACTGCAGGTTCAGTGTATTCCTTGGACCTTCACATTGACGATGAAACACAGAAATCCCATTGCAATTAAATACAAAAGTCACAATGCCGCCTTAAGAGCAAGAATAGGGACTCTTCTTACAGTCGGTGCTATGATCCTTCCCTATGAGACCAGTATTAGTTTCCGATACACCACTGCAGGTGCAATGTATTCCTTAAACCTTCACATTGACGATGAAACACAGAAATCGCATCGGAAATAAATACAAAAGGCACAAAGCCGCATCAAGGGCAAGAAGAGTAAGACTTCTTAGAGTCTGTGCTTTGACTCTTTCCTGTGAGACCAGTATTAGATTCGGATACACGACTGCAGGTTCAATGTATTCCTTGGACCTTCACATTGACGATGAAACACAGAAATCGCGTCGGAATTAAATACAAATGGCACAATGCTGCCTTAAGTATAAGAATAGAGACTATTCCTACAGTCGGTGTTTTGAGCATTCCCTGTGAGACCAGCATTAGTTTCCGATACACCACTGCAGGTTCAATGTATTCCTTGGACATACACATTGACAATGAAACACTGAAATTAGATCGGAATTAAATACAAAACTCACAATGCCGCCTTAAGTGAAAGAAGAGTGAGACTTCTTAGAGTCTGTGCTTTGATTTTTTCCTGTGAGACCAGTATTAGTTTCCGATACACAACTGCAAGTTCAATGTATTCCTTGCACGTTCACATTGACGATGAAACACAGAAATCGCATCGGATTTAAATACAAAAGGCACAATGCCGCCTTAAGTGCATGAAGAGTGAGACTTCTTAGAGTCTGTGCATTGATCCATTCCTGTGAGACCAGTATTAGTTTCCGATACACCACTTCAGGTTCAATGTATTCCTTGGACCTTCACATTGCCGAGGAAACACAGAAATCGCGTCGGAATTAAATACAAAAGGCACAATGCCGCCTAAGTGCAAGATGAGTGACACTTCTTAGGGTCTGTGCTTTGATCCTTTCCTGTGAGACCAGTATTGGTTTCCGATACACCACTGCAGGTTCAATGTATTCCTTGGACCTTCACATTGACGACGAAACACAGAAATCGCCTCGGAATTAAATACAAAAGCCACAATGGTGCCTTAAGTATAAGAATAGAGACTCTTCTTACAGTCGGTAGTTTGAGCATTCCCTGTGAGACCAGTATTAGTTTCCGATACACCACTGCCGGTTCAATGTATTCCTTGGACATACACATTGACGATGAAACACTGAAATTAGATCGGAATTATATACAAAACTCACAACGCCGCCTTAAGTGCAAGAAGAGTGAGACTTCTTCGAGTCTGTGCTTTCATCTTTTCCTGTGAGACCAGTATTAGTTTCCGATACACAACTGCAGGTTCAATGTATTAGTTGGACCTTCACATTGACGATGAAACACAGAAATCGCATCGGAATTAAACACAAAAGGCACAATGCTGCCTTAAGTATAAGATTAGAGACTCTTCTTACAGTCGGTGTTTTGAGCAATCACTGTGACACCAGTATTAGTTTCCGATACACCACTGCAGGTGCAATGTATTCCTTGGACCTTCACATTGACGATGAAACGCAGAAATCGCGTCGGAATTAAATACAAAAGGCACAAGGCCGCCTTAAGTACATGAATAGAGACTATTCTCACAGTCGGTGCTTTGAGAATTCCCTGTGAGACCAGCATTAGTTTTCGATACACCACTGCTGCTTCAATGTATTCCTTGGACATACACATTGATGATGAAACACTGAAATTACATTGTAATTAAATACAAAAGGCACAATGCATTCTTAAGCGCAAGAAGAGTGAGACTTCTTGTAGTCTGTGCTTTGATTTTTTCCTGTGAGACCAGTATTAGATTCCGATACACAACTGCAGGTTCAATGTATTCCTTGGACTTTCACATTGACGATGAAACACAGAAATCGCATCGGAATTAAATACAAAAGGCACAATGCTGCCTTAAGTATTAGACTAGAGACTCTTCTTACAGTCGGTGATTTGAGCAATCCCTGTGAGACCAGTATTAGTTTCCGATACACCACTGCAGGTGCAATGTATTCCTTGGACCTTCACATTGACGATGAAACACAGAAATCGCGTCGGAATTAAATACAAAACGCACAATGGCGCCTTAAGTATAATAACAGAGACTCTTCTTACAGTCGGTGCTTTGAGCATTCCCTGTGAGACCAATATTAGATTCCGATACACCACTGCAGGTTCAATGTATTCCTTGGACATACACATTGACGATGAAACACTGAAATTAGATCGGACTTAAATACAAAAGGCACAATGCCGCCTTAAGTGCAAGAAGAGTGAGCCTTCTTAGAGTGTGTGCTTTGATCCTTTCCTGTGAGACCAGTACTAGTTTCCGATACACCTCTGCAGGTGCAATGTATTCCTTAGACCTTCACATTGACGATGAAACACAGAAATCGCATCGGAAATAAATACAAAAGGCACAAAGCCGCATCAAGGGCAAGAAGAGTAAGACTTCTTAGAGTCTGTGCTTTGACTCTTTCCTGTGAGACCAGTATTAGATTCGGATACACGACTGCAGGTTCAATGTATTCCTTGGACCTTCACATTGACGATGAAACACGGAAATCGCGTCGGAATTAAATACAAAAGGCACAATGCTGCCTTAAGTATAAGAATAGAGACAATTCCTACAGTCGGTGTTTTGAGCATTCCCTGTGAGACCAGCATAAGTTTCCGATACACCACCGCAGGTTCAATGTATTCCTTGGACATACACATTGACAATGAAACACTGAAATTAGATCGGAATTAAATACAAAACTCACAATGCCGCCTTAAGTGCAAGAAGAGTGAGACTTCTTAGAGTCTGTGCTTTGATTTTTTCCTGTGAGACCAGTATTAGTTTCCGATACACAACTGCAAGTTCAATATATTCCTTGCACCTTCACATTGACGATGAAACACAGAAATCGCATCGGAATTAAATACAAAAGGCACAATGCCGCCTTAAGTGCAAGAACGGTGAGACTTCTTAGAGCCTGTGCATTGATCCATTCCTGTGAGACCAGTATTAGTTTCCGATACTCCACTGCAGGTTCAATGTATTCCTTGTACCTTCACATTGACGATGAAACACAGAAATCGCATCGGATTTAAATACAAAAGGCACAATGCCGCCTTAAGTGCAAGAAGAGTGAGACCTCTTAGAGTGTGTGCATTGATCCATTCCTGTGAGACCAGTATTAGTTTCCGATACACCACTTCAGGTTCAATGTATTCCTTGGACCTTCACATTGCCGAGGAAACACAGAAATCGCGTAAAATTAAATGCAAAAGGCACAATGCCGCCTTAAGTACAAGAATAGAGACTCTTCTTACAGTCGGTGTTTTGAGCAATCCCTGTGAGACCAGTATTAGTTTCCGATACACCACTGCAGGTTCAATGTATTCCTTGGACCTTCACATTGACGATGAAACACAGAAATCGCGTCGGAATTAAATACAAAAGGCACAATGCCGCCTTAACTATAAGAATAGAGACTCTTCTTACAGTCGGTGTTTTGAGCATTCCCTGTGAGACCAGTATTAGTTTCCGATACACCACTGCAGGTTCAATGTATTCCTTGGACATACACATTGACGATGAAACAGTGAAATTAGTTCGGAAATAAATGCAAAAGGCACAATGCCGCCTTAAGTGCAATAAGAGTGAGACTTCTTAGTGTCTGTGCTTTGATCCTTTCCTGTGAGACCAGTATTAGATTCCAATACTACACTGCAGGTTCAATG
This sequence comes from Schistocerca serialis cubense, assembly GCF_023864345.2. NCBI lineage: Eukaryota > Metazoa > Arthropoda > Insecta > Orthoptera > Acrididae > Schistocerca > Schistocerca serialis. Next base: position 33,690,170 of record NC_064643.1, on the reverse strand, counting down.
TTCTCCTCGGACCATCACATTGACGATGAAACACAGAAATCGCATTGGAATTAAATGCAAATGCACAATGCCGCCTTAAGTGCAATAAGACTGAGAGTTCTTAGGGTCTGTGCTTTGATCCTTTCCTGTGAGACCAGTCTTAGTTTCCCATACACCACTGCAGGTTCTATGTATTCCTTGGACCTTCACGTTGACGACGAAACCCAGAAATCGCATCGGAATTAAATACAAAAGGCACAATGGCGCCTTAAGTGCAAGATGAGTGACACTTCTTAGAGTCTGTGCTTTGATCCTTTCCTGTGAGACCAGTATTGGTTTCCGATACACCACTGCAGGTTCAATGTATTCCTTGGACCTTCACATTGACGATGAAACACAGAAATCGCCTCGGAATTAAATACAAAAGCCACAGTGCTGCCTTAAGTATAAGAATAGAGACTCTTCTTACAGTCGGTGTTTTGAGCAATCACTGTGACACCAGTATTAGTTTCCGATACACCACTGCAGGTGCAATGTATTCCTTGGACCTTCACATTGACGATGAAACGCAGAAATCGCGTCGGAATTAAATACAAAAGGCACAAGGCCGCCTTAAGTACATGAATAGAGACTATTCTCACAGTCGGTGCTTTGAGCATTCCCTGTGAGACCAGCATTAGTTTTCGATACACCACTGCTGGTTCAATGTATTCCTTGGACATACACTTTGACGATGAAACACTGAAATTACATTGGAATTAAATACAAAAGGCTCAATGCATTCTTAAGCGCAAGAAGAGTGAGACTTCTTGGAGTCTGTGCTTTCATCTTTTCCTGTGAGACCAGTATTAGTTTCCGATACACCACTGCAGGTTCAATGCACATCTTGGACCTTCACAAGGACGATGAAACGCAGAAATCGCGTCGGAATTAAATACAAAAGGCACAAGGCCGCCTTAAGTACATGAATAGAGACTATTCTCACAGTCGGTGCTTTGAGCATTCCCTGTGAGACCAGCATTAGTTTTCGATACACCACTGCTGCTTCAATGTATTCCTTGGACATACACATTGATGATGAAACACTGAAATTACAAATTTAATTAAATACAAAAGGCACAATGCATTCTTAAGCGCAAGAAGAGTGTGACTTCTTGGAGTCTGTGCTTTGATTTCTTCCTGTGAGACCAGTATTAGATTCCGATACACAACTGCAGGTTCAATGTATTCCTTGGACTTTCACATTGACGATGAAACACAGAAATCGCATCGGATTTAAATACAAAAGGCACAATGCTGCCTTAACTATTAGATTAGAGACTCTTCTTACAGTCGGTGCTTTGAGCAATCCCTGTGAGACCAGTATTAGTTTCCGATACACCACTGCAGGTGCAATGTATTCCTTGGACCTTCACATTGACGATGAAACACAGAAATCGCGTCGGAATTAAATACAAAACGCACAATGGCGCCTTAAGTATAATAACAGAGACTCTTCTTACAGTCGGTGCTTTGAGCATTCCCTGTGAGACCAGTATTAGGTTCCGATACACCACTGCAGGTTCAATGTATTCCTTGGACTTACACATTGACGATGAAACACTGAAATTAGATCGAACTTAAATACAAAAGGCACAATGCCGCCTTAAGTGCAAGAAGAGTGAGCCTTCTTAGAGTGTGTGCTTTGATCCTTTCCTGTGAGACCAGTATTAGTTTCCGATACACCCCTGCTGGTTAAATGTATTCCTTGGACATACACATTGACGATGAAACACAGAAATTACATCGGAATTAAATACAAAAGGCACAATGCATTCTTAAGCGCAAGAAGAGTGAGACTTCTTAGAGTCTGTGCTTTCATCTTTTCCTGTGAGACCAGTATTAGTTTACGATACACCACTGCAGGTTCAATGTACTCCTTGGACCTTCACATTGACGATGAAACACAGAAATCGCGTCGTAATGAAATACAAAATGGACAATGCCGCCTTAAGTACAAGAATAAAGACTCCTCTTACAGTCGGTGTTTTGAGCATTCCCTGTGAGACCAGTATTAGTTTCCGATACACCACTGCTGGTTCAATGTATTCCTTGGACATACACATTGACGATGAAACACAGAAATCGCATCGGAATTAAATACAAAATACACATTGCCGCCTTAAGTGCAAGAAGAGTGAGACTTCGTAGAGTCTGTGCATTGATCCTTTCCTGTGGGACCAGTATTAGTTTCCGCTACTCCACTGCCGATTCAATGTATTCCTTGGACTTTCACATAGACGATGAAACACAGAAATCGCATTGGAATTAAATACAAAAGGCACAGTGCTGCCATAAGTATAAGAATAGAGACTCTTCTCACAGTCGGTCTTTTGAACAACCCCTGTGAGACCAGTATTAGTTTCCGATACACCACTGCAGTTTCAATGTATTCCTTGGACCTTCACATTGGCGATGAAACACAGAAATCGCGTCGGAATTAAATACAAAAGGCACAATGGCGCCTTAAATATAAGAATAGAGACTCTTCTTACAGTCGGTGTTTCGAGCATTCCCTGTGAGACCAGTATTAGATTCCGATACACCACTGCAGGTTCAATGTATTCCTTGGACATACACAATGACGATGAAACACTGAAATTAGATCGGAATTAAATACAAAAGGCACAATGCCGCCTAAAGTGCAAGAAGAGTGAGCCTTCTTATAGTCTTTGCTTTGATCCTTTCCTGTGAGACCAGTATTAGTTTCCAAAACACCACTGCAGGTTCAATGTATTCCTTGTACCTTCAAATTGACCATGATATACAGAAATCGCATCGGAATTTGATACAAAAGGGACAATGCTGCCTTAAGTGCTAGAAGAGTGAGACTTCTTAGAGTCTGTCCTTTGATCCTTTGCTGTGAGACCAGTACTAGTTTCCAATACTACACTGCAGGTTCAATGTATTCCTTGGACCTTCACATTGACGATGAAACACAGAAAGCGCATCGGAATTAAATACAAAAGGCACAACGATGCCTTAAGTCCAAGAATAGAGAGTCTTCTTACAGTCGGTGTTTTGAGCATTCCCTGTGAGACCAGTATTAGTTTCCGATACACCACGGCTGGTTCAATATATTCCTTGGACATACACATTGACGATGAAACACAGAAATCGCATCGGAAATTAATACAAAAGGCACAATGCCGCCTTAAGTGCAAGAAGAGTGTGACTTCTGACAGTCTGTGCATTGATCCCTTCCTGTGGGACCAGTATTAGTTTCCGAAACTCCTCTGCAGGTTCAATGTATTCCTTGGACCTTCACATTGACGATGAAACACAGAAATCGCATCGGAATTAAATACAAAAGGCACAATGCTGCCTTACGTGCAAGAAGAGTGACACTTCTTAGAGTGTCTGCTTTGATCCTTTCCTGTGAGACCAGTATTGGTTTCCGATACACCACTGCAGGTTCAATTTATTCCTAGGACATACACTTTGACGAAGAAACACTGAAATTACATCGGAATTAAATACAAAAGGCGCAATGCCGCCTTAAGTGCAAGAAGAGTGGGACTTCTTGGAGTCTGTGCTTTGATCCTTTCCTGTGGGACCAGTATTAGTTTCCGATACTCCACTGCAGGTTCAGTTTATTCTTTGGACCTTCACATTGACGATGAAACACAGAAATCGCATCGGAATTAAATACAAAAGGCACAATGCCACCTTAAGTACAAGAACACGGTCTCATCTTACAGTCGGTGCTTTGGGCATTCCCTGTGAGACCAGTATTAGTTTCCGACACACCACTGCAGGTTCACTGTATTCCCTGGACCTTCACATTGACGATGAAACTCAGAAATCGCGTCGGAATTAAATACAAAAGGCACAATGCAGCCTTAAGTACAAGAGAAGAACTCTTCTGCAGTCGGTGTTTTGAGCATTCCCTGTGAGACCAGTATTAGTTTCCGATACACCACTGCAGGTTCAATGTATTCCTTGGACATACACATTGACGATGAAACACTGAAATTACATCGGAATAAAATACAAAAGGCACAATGCCGCCTTAAGTGCAAGAAGAGTGAGACTTATTAGAGTCTGTGCTTTGATCCTTTCCTGTGAGACCAGTAATAGTTTCCGATACACCACTGCAGGTTCAATGTTTTCCTTGGACCTTCACATTGACGATGAAACACAGAAATCGCATCGGAATGAAATACAAAAGGCACAATGCCGACTTAAGTGCAAGAAGAGTGAGACATCTTAGAGTCTGTGCATTGATCCTTTCCTGTGAGACCAGTATTAGTTTCCGATACTCCACTGCAGGTTCAATATATTCCTTGGACCTTCACATTGACGATGAAACACAGAAATCGCATCGGAATTAGATACAAAAGGCACAATGCCGACTTAAGTGCAAGAACAGAGACTCTTCTTACAGTCGGTGCTTTGATCATTCCGTGTGAGACCAGTATTAGTTTCCGATACACCACTGCAGGTTCAATGTATTCCTTTGACCTTCACATTGACTATGAAATTCAGAAATCGCGTCAGAACTAATTACAAAAGGCACAATGCAGCCTTAAGTACAAGAATAGACACACTTCTTACAGTTATTGTTTTGAGCATTTCCTGTGAGACAAGTATTAGTTTCCGATACACCACTGCAGGTTCAATGTATTCCTTGGACATACACATTGACGATGAAACACTGAAATTAGATCGGAATTAAATAAAAAAGACTCAATGCCGCCTTAAGTGCAAGAAGAGTGAGACTTATTATAGTCTGTGCTTTGATCCTTTCCTGTGAGACCATTATTAGTTTCCGATACACCACTGCAATTTCAATATAATCCTTGGACCTTCACATTGACGATGAAACACAGAAATCGCGTCAGAATTAAATACAAAAGGCACATGGCCTCCATAAGTACAAGAATAGAGACTCATCTTACAGTCGGTGTTTTGAGCACTCCCTGTGAGACCAGTATTAGTTTGCGATACACCACTGCAGGTTCAATGCATTCCTTGGACCTTCAGATTGACGATGAAACACAGAAATCGCATCGGAATTAAATACAAAAGGCACAATGCCGACTTAAGTGCAAGAAGAGTGTGACTTCTTATAGTCTGTGCTTTGATCCTTTCCTGTGGGACCAGTATTAGTTTCCGATACACCACTGCAGGTTCAATGTATTCCTTCGACATACACATTAACGATGAAACACTGAAATTAGATCGGAATGAAATAAAAAAGGCTCAATGCCGCCGTAAGTGCAAGAAGAGTGAGACTTCTTATAATCTGTGCTTTGATTCTTTCCTGTGAGACCAGTATTAGTTTCCGATACACCACTGCAATTTCAATGTAATCCTTGGACCTTCACATTGACGATGAAACACAGAAATTGCGTCGGAATTAAATACAAAAGGCACAATGCCTCCATAAGTACAAGAATAGAGACCCTTCTTACAGTCGGTGTTTTGAGCACTCCTTGTGAGACCAGTAAGAGTTTGCGATACACCACTGCAGGTTCAATGTATTAATTGGAGATACACATTTACGATGAAACACTGAAATTAGATCGGAATTAAATAAAAAAGGCTCAATGCCGCCTTAAGTGCAAGAAGAGTGAGACTTCTTAGAGTCTGTGCTTTGATCCTTTCCTGTGAGACCAGTATTAGTTTCCGCTACAGCTCTTCAGGATCTATGTATTCCTTGGACCTTCACGTTGACGATGAAACACAGCAATTGCATCGGAATTAAATACAAAAGGCACAATGCTACCTTAAGTGCAAGAAGAGTGACACTTCTTAGAGTGTCTGCTTTGATCCTTTCCTGTGAGACCAGTATTGGTTTCCGATACACCACTGCAGGTTCAATGTATTCCTAGGACATACACTTTGACGAAGAAACACTGAAATTACATCGGAATTAAATACAAAAGGCGCAATGCCGCCTTAAGTGCAAGAAGAGTGGGACTTCTTGGAGTCGGTGCTTTGATCCTTTCCTGTGGGACCAGTATTAGTTTCCGAAACACTACTGCAGGTTCAATGTATTCCTTGGACCTTCACATTGACGATAAAACACAGAAATCGCATCGGAATTAAATACAAAAGACACATTGCCGCTTAAAGTACAAGAATAAAGACTCTTAGTAAAGTCGGTGTTTTGAGCATTCCCTGTGAGATGTAGCGTTGCTCTTGGGGGGACAAAAATAAAAAGAATTGTTACTTTTTTTTTTAATGTCGAAAAAGTGAATATTTTGGTGGGCCACTTGGCAACAGAATCAGGGATTTATTACGCTATTATAATAACATACGTTGACCATTAAATACCTGAATAAGAGCAGCATATTGATATATATATATATATATATATATATATATATATATTTGAGATCGCTCGGAAGAAACATTATCATTTCTGTGCATTTTTATAGTCGCGATGTAGTCATACCCGGATCAACACTAAGGGACCAGAAGATTTATAGACTTTAAAAGAAATGCAACACTACACAATTAAAAAAAGTTGGTTCAGAAATAATAGGAAAACGATTATGTTCCTTCTGCCTCATGCTGCGTTCGGCCCATCAGCGTGATCGTAATTTCTGATGATGAAGTAACACAAAATAATTAACAGTTAAGTAAATAAGGAGATGGACTCATCAAGGTTAATTTACGAAAATAAGCACACTTATCTTTAACACACGTTTTTTTTTAATGCTACGTACCTTTTCACATTAAATTACAGTAGATGACCATTGTGGTTAAATACTTTATACATAACAGTCAAAATGTCCTCTTGACGCTGTCTGTTCGATATCAGTTACAAGAAACTACATGTTTTCTGATTGGAAAAAATAACAATTAGCATATTCACTAAATATTTTCACATAAAATATAAAATACAGTTGCGGAACGCAGCAAGTCCGCGTCCGCCTCTCATGGAATACAATCAGTAAAAGGTGAGGCGCGAAAAGCCTCATTTGTCTTGAAACAACAGAATTCTTTTTTTATACCATTAATCGATAGATGTACATAGAGATTTACTGGCACCGCGCAAGAAGGGCAAAGATAAAGAATAATAGATTCTGTCGCTGCTATGCGATGATTCATTTCTTTTACTTTACAATTGTTCGATAACTTTAGGCCATCAGGCGTTTACTATTGAGCGTATATTAATGTTTGTGATTCGAAAATTACTAATATTACACTGCCTCCCATGAGGAGGGAAGGAATACCGAAGGTATTACTTTCATCCTCATGCCCATTGGAATATTTGTGATTTTCGGGTGTAACACACAGGTTATTAAAAGTTTCATTTCATATTAATTCCATAGTAAAAGAATTAACGTTTCAATTTGTAATTACTGACGGTGGATCATTGTGAATTTGTTCTGTGTTTCTATCAGTGTTTGTATGGATTCATTCTATCTTGATGATTCTTAAAATTAAGGCTATAAGTACACATATTTACAAAATTTATAAGGAAATAGAGTCACACTTCATTTTTCATCGTTGCAAAAGTAATTTGACTATAACAACTGGTATACAACTTTCTGTTTTGACAGTATTCATTATATTGTCATCGTCTTGTCGATTGATTGCCTTGTCCGTCGTCGCACTTAATTATACATTTATTTTCGTCGCACATACACTATTTATGATAGACTTTGATTGTAGAGCGGCCACTGGTGATGGCTTCGACAAGGAAGTCCATATCTTTCACTTTCAGGGCTCGAGTGTGGCTCTCCGAATTATTTCCCATATGAAACAGATAAAATATCTTGTATTAGAATAGCTTACAAAACTAATTTTATATACATGTGGGATGGGATATAGGAAGGATCGGATCCTTTGACGTATTTTCGTGTGCTTATTTTCATTCGTATCGTGACCTCTCGTCAAGGTTTACATTTCAACAGTGTTCAGAGGTGACCTTGTGACTTGTCTCTGTGTACAATCAGTCATTATAATAATTACGTTAACTTCTCTATCTTAGAGTCTCTCGGAAGGTTTATGATACATACAAAATGTTTTCAGTACTGGGTGTGAATGTTTTTGCTACAGAATGTAGCGCACAGCAACTGTGTTGTCGGTTGAACGTTTACATTATTTCGTCACGTGGTGGCTGTCCGTCTCCACTGTTGCGAGCAATCTTGAAATTCAGTCTGTGCGCGCGCACGTGACCGGAGCTTTCTTGCAGAGCGTTGATTTCGCGCTTGAGGTGCCGTGCGTCGCTTTTGTTCGGCGGATCGTGGCTTTGTGCTTTTTTAGATTGCTGGAGGGAGCTTCTGCCACCGAAACTGCCTCACATCACTTCCTGTCCACTATCCAGTTACGGATTCACAGGTAAGTGGTAGCTACCGCTGCAACTGCATGTGTGGAATGACACTGATTATTACACACTGCACACATCAACGAAATTTTCACACATATGGTGCAGTAGAATACTGCCACTGAAAATCGTCGAACTTTAAAACTTCACTTGCACTGTGGTGAGCGTCTGCGTGAACGGTGTATTAACAGAAATTCTCGCGTCATAACATCACACGGTGTTTACAAGTTGATTTACATACTAATATTTACAAGAGTTCATTTAAATCGATAAATAATCTAATTGACCACTTTGAATCAAAACAATTGTTTCTTAATTAGTCTTTTTTTTTATTTATGCCTACGGTCACAGGTAGGCTATTATAAGTACTTTTTCTTTGACCAAATCCATTCCAATCTCCTTTACAAATTAATTTCATTCATAGTAATCTTTATCACGCTTGCTTATTCATTTTGTAGGACCAATACATTTTTTTTTAGTGCTCGTCTTATTTAGTGACTTGTGAGGGGAGCTTCATTTATGTCAAAAGATTTTCTCGTATGTGCTTGTACTTACAGAAAGTTCGAGGACAGATTTGAAAATAGCAATTCCGCCTCTGAGTTTCGTGTAGAAATACAAACAGTCGAAAAAAGAAAGGTGGGAAAAGCGGGTCTACTCGCGGATCGTCGACAGAATTTAAATTACTCCTCAACCATGTCGAAATTTAATTTACCTTGCGCATTACAAAAGCAATATGCGCGTCGCGAACCTACTCATTTTTATATGTAGTGCCTCACTTCCTAAGCACACGTGCATCTTTACAAGTTGATCCTGAGGAGTGGATAGGATCAAGGATCTTAAAGGATTTGCACTTAGGAAAGGGATTCAATAATCACATAATCACAGAGAAAACAATAAATATTGCAGTGCACACTTAAAATAAAATCTATCACTTCAAGCATGTATATCTAATATGTATCTTGCTGCAGCTTGCTTACTACTCTTTGCTCATTTCTTAGACTAAGTCAAGTTTATGCATTACGCATTTGGGTATTAATTATCATTTGTATATATAAGCCTCTCACTAGAGTGTTGTTTTTTTTGCTGCTGTCGCTACCTGTGACGCTTGGGCGAGATCCTTATTATATGTGCTGCTAGCTTGTGAATTTGCAGTATCGCTAATGCTCAATAGTACCGTGAAGTTGGCATAATAAACCATGTTACTCATATCTTCTTTGACTCAGCTTGTTTATAGTCTGGACTCATCTTACTTTGCGTTATACAATAAACTTCCTTTTTATTCCATCACGCTTTTACTTAAGGTTAACGTCAGGCCTTTTTAGAACAATTGCACTGCGTCATCAATCTGTTCATGCTTAATCCTAGGTATCTGTTCACTTCAAAGAGATGTTATTTTATCGCTGGCACAGCACTGTGCTGGAATTTACAAGTTAAATCTACCGACTGTTTTACGCTAACAGGTGGTGCCTTATTTACGTCACCTTTGAAAATAGGGAATAACCTCATGGAATCGAATCTTTTCTTACAACTTTCCTATTTTGTCTGGACGTTTAAGTATTTCCTTTTAAAACAGGTCATTAATTTGTCCTCGATTCAATTTCACTTACTAATACTAAGCACATATAATCATCATTTTCATATTACTATTTAGTGAGAGAAGTGCATTATTCGCTCCTTCCTGCTCATTCTCAAATTACTATTTAGCGAGAGAAGTGCATTATTCGCTCCTTCCTCTTTCCTCATTTTAGTACCTCGGGGCTAATTAATACCTCTCGAGTACATCATTTTCCTTACATACTAACTTATAACTAAAATTGAAAATCGCCTCTAGGACATGTCCTCCTGTTTACATAAAGATTATTCATGTAAATACTTGTCTGCAACTTATTCTGTATTTTATTTTCCAGACACGTTGTTTTAATACACAAGGTTTCCTTTCAGCACCGGTTAACGTCCGTAGTCAGTTCAGTTCCGTTCTTGTTACTCATTGGTTAATCCTGATCTCCAATACCTTAGAATTTTCTTACAGCTTAAATTAACTTAATTCCTGGCGTTATAAAATTTTCTTAAATCTTGATGGTGGAACAATCCTTTGATTTTATTCATGGCAGGGTCAGATAACAAATAGCTACCAATGTGTGGTTTCCTCATTATCACAAAGGGACCTTCATAAATGTGTTGCCACTTACGATTCTTCTTTAACAACAGTGATGGTTTAAAGTGAGTCCTGACTAATAACTAACTCCAAGAAACTTCTGCAGATGCTCTTCAAGAGCCTCTGGTCTCGTTCTTATGGGTACTATAATTTTATTGATTAATGTTGCATCTAGGACTAGCCTTACGCTACCATCTGATTTTAGCACAGACAATAAAGGACTCGAATAAGGTGAATGAGATACTTCTATCACATTCCAGCGTAACATTTTCTTGATCTCGCACTTGACAGCTTCGCGTCTCGCATATGGAATGTAATAGCTTGTTCTACAGTAGGTTGAATGGGGCAGGACATCCATTCGATATTCAAAGCCTTTTATTAGTCCAGGTTTCTTAGAAAATACTTGAACGTAATCTGTTAACAAATTGTAAAGCTCATTCTTCTGTTGTTTGGATAATTCAATGGACTCACTAGCTTTACCGTATAATTCATTCTGATCGGGAATTAGGTCTTTATACTCATCGTCATTAACACTTTCAAGATCTGTCATGTCTTCTGTCTGACTGTACTGTTGTCTTTTAGTCCATGGCCGTACTGCTGTTGGAAGCACCCCAAAGTTTGTCTTCACCTTACTTCTTAACAAATTTACAGTTACTTGTTGCTGGCTCGCTACTAGAGTACAGATTCCACACTCGATGTCAATTTTAGCTTTCGTCTGCCTCAAGAGTTCCATACTCAGGATACATGGCACTGATAGGTTTTTAACAATAAGAAAAATGCACGTTACTGAAATAGACTCTATCTGGATTTGAAGCTGAGTCTGAAGATTTACACGTTGTGTTAGTGGACCAACTGCTCCCGATATGGTGCAACCTTGAATTGGAAGTGATAAAACTTTGCATACAGAGGATATTTGCTTAAATAAACATAAAGATAAGACATTTATATTAGCTCCTGTATCTACAATAGCTGTTACTGGTATGTTGGCAATTGATACCCTTATGGAAGCTTGAACTTGTTCGTCCCATACGTCATCATTGTCTTTCGTCTCAATGTCTGCTACTAGATCATCCCGTAAGTTTGTCTCTTTGTCATACCTAATTGCTTTAATTTCGTGTGGACTAAGGGACAGGGTGCCCCCATTCAAACCTGCAGCATCCTCTAGGAGGCTCAAAGGTGCTGCTTTTAATTTTCCGCTCGACGCTTACTTTCCTGCTGATTTATATTTCTTAATGTTTCTTCCGTCTGGAACTGGTGTTGGTTTTGTGGTACGAACTCTATTGGAAACGGATCTTGTTGTCCTGGCGTATTCGCTTGCGCATAATAAATTTGCGTATTATGCGGGCGTTTAGGCTTCAGAGTTCCCGAAGGTCCGTTCGCTTGTTGCGTGAAGTGTATATTTTGTGGCTGAAAGGTATTTTGCTGTGGCTTGTGTTGATTGTAACCGTTACTGAAAGGTGTACATTGGTCTCCACCTTGATTATGCCATTTATTTCTTTTCCACTGACGATTTGAATCGTAAGACTGATCGTTTTGATAATTACCGTTGATCGGTTGCGTGTTTCCATAATGCTGGGGCTGTGTGCTATAATGTGTATTTTCGTACTGAGGTGGTGACGAATTATATATTGGATTGTATCTCTGGCCGTTATTGTACTTATTTTTGTATTTGCTGTTGGAGTACGTAGTGTGTTTATTTTTGAAACCGTTGTGGGGTTGGTACTGGCTGTCGCTGTGACGCGCTTTCGCTCGGCCACCATTGTTGCCTGCGTATTCTGTATTGTGCTGGCCGCCTGCACTGAAGTGGGCGTTGCCAACATCAACTCTAGCGTCCTCGTAAATCAGATCTAACGAGTCTAACACAGATAGGAAAGTGTCCGTATCGTCCTCAGACACGTTTACTAACTTTTCTCTGATCGCAATCGGTAGCTTAGTTTTTAGAATCATAATAACGTCTTTGGCGGTGATCGGCGAATCCCAGAACTTGATTTTCGCTAAATACTTTTCAAAATATCTTCTCAAACTACCGCGCTTACTGTTAAACACTTCGGCGTTGTAAACCTCTTTTCTCAGGCGCTGCTGCACACCAGAACTCCAGAATTTAGCTAAAAACATCTGTTCAAACTCTTTGTAACTTTTACAAGAGTCGACCATTTCGGTTCCCCATAAGGCAGCATCGCCTACGATAAATCCACTAACAAATTGAATTCGCTGGCGGTCACTCCAGCTACTCGGGAAAATTCCTGAAAAATTTCGGAGGAACACTATAGGATGAATTTCTCTTTTCTGTGGGTGAAAGGTCGGAAAAATACGATGTTTGATCACGCTTTCCTCCTGCATCAAACTGACAAAAGTGGATGGGCTGGTAGTCTGGTTAACTTGTGCTTCTATAGAACTATGAGTTTGAGCGTTATCAAATGGTGAACGGTAATGTACCTGCTGTTGTTCATTACTTCGTGGTGAATTATTCCAGTTTCCTGACACGGGAGGTGGGGAATTTTCAACTTGACATTTTAGTGTACGTACTTCATCAACTATCTGTTGACGCCATTCAGGTAAATCTTGAGCTAACGCTCGTCTTATCTGGCCTAATTCTGACATCACCGTGTCTCCTGTTTTTCCAGGGGCTGCCAATATTTCAAAGGTAATGTTTTTGACAGTTTCCCTGAGTTCGTTCTTGACCTTGTTTTCTATGAATCCGTCTTTGTTTTTAATCCACTCTTGGTAGTGATCAGACAATGCTTCAGCATGTGCCTTAACAGTATTCTTTATTTGGTCCTCTACATTAAGAGTCTCAATCTGTTTCGAAAGATCATCAACAACATTCTCGATCGTGTCTACCGCGGTTTTAACTCCTTTGACCTCATCAGAGATTGCAGTATAATCTTCTTTTAAGGTCGCAGCTTGTTTTTGATATTCTATCACTTTTGAATTTATCTCCCCCTTGGCTGCTTCGATTTTTTCATCTAACCGTTTTGAAACATCTTCTATTTTTGACTCTACTTGTGTGTCAATTTCTAGCCTCATGATCGTGATCTGACTGCTGATTTGGCTTTGGACATTACCCAACAGGGTATTTAAATCAGCTGTTATGTCTGCCTTTAGTTCGGCCTTTACCGAATTTAACCGTGTATTTAGGTCATTTATCTCCGTTTGCAGATCTGTTTTTACTGAATTTATGTCTGTTTTTACCGAATTTATTTCTGTTTTTACTGAATTTATGTCTTCTTTTACTGAGTTGCACAGATTTGTAAGGACCTGATTTTTATTATGCCGTCTTTCGGCCTTCTCTTTTTCTTCGCGGGCCTTTTCATCTAATTTTTCCTGCTTTTCACGTTCCTGTCTTTGCGCCTCTCTCTGTCTTTGACTTTCGAACTTGCGTTCCATTATTGCTTCGATCATTGCAGCCAAGTCATTTTTTTCAAAAGCGGGAATAGTTTGCACACTAGGACCAGCTTCTAAAACTTCGGTCGAGGCTGCTTCTGCCTCCGCTCGTGTACCTATCGCGCGTGATCGTAATGGATAGTGAGGTCCATTCGCATCACCGCTGTCGTCTGGTTTTGTTTGTGTCCGCTGTTTACCGTCAGCCATGTTCATGAATTATTTGTCAAACGTCAAAATGCTACAGATATTGTTTGTCACTGCCGCAGTCGTTTGTCTGTGACGTAGTGCTATGGCTTACTGGGACCTAAGATAAAATTTTAACTCTGGGTAACAACTGACGTTCATTTACGCCAAGAAGACAAGATGGTTCCTACTAATTACAAACAAATGAAATATCACACATTTTACCGGTTTTGAGCGTAGTTATCCGCCATATCGTAATTTTTTTTATGCACTGACAACAATGTTACACTTTCACTGAATTTAACTACGTAAGAATGGACTATGGACAAATTGAAATAAAGCTGTTTCAAGGCAAGGAAAGACAGGTTTACGTTCTGATCAACTCGAAAGATGCTACGTCACTACGAAAGCTTGGCTACTGCGTATAAAAATTTGACTTACTATGGCTGTCTTGATAATGATACAGCTGGATACTCGCGTTTTTTGGTAATTTCATCAATCGTTCTTCTGAATTAATTAAAAGGTTTTCCCACTTCTCTTTCTCGGTTGAATTGCATCCACATGAAAAAAATGAAACAGTTATTAGAACAAGCAAAGAAAATTTTTTAAACACATACATGAAATGATTTTTTGATCAAGTCCCTGTTCGGGCGCCAAGTGTAGCGTTGCTCTTGGGGGGACAAAAATAAAAAGAATTGTTACTTTTTTTTTTAATGTCGAAAAAGTGAATATTTTGGTGGGCCACTTGGCAACAGAATCAGGGATTTATTACGCTATTATAATAACATACGTTGACCATTAAATACCTGAATAAGAGCAGCATATTGATATATATATATATATATATATATATATATATATATATTTGAGATCGCTCGGAAGAAACATTATCATTTCTGTGCATTTTTATAGTCGCGATGTAGTCATACCCGGATCAACACTAAGGGACCAGAAGATTTATAGACTTTAAAAGAAATGCAACACTACACAATTAAAAAAAGTTGGTTCAGAAATAATAGGAAAACGATTATGTTCCTTCTGCCTCATGCTGCGTTCGGCCCATCAGCGTGATCGTAATTTCTGATGATGAAGTAACACAAAATAATTAACAGTTAAGTAAATAAGGAGATGGACTCATCAAGGTTAATTTACGAAAATAAGCACACTTATCTTTAACACACGTTTTTTTTTAATGCTACGTACCTTTTCATATTAAATTACAGTAGATGACCATTGTGGTTAAATACTTTATACATAACAGTCAAAATGTCCTCTTGACGCTGTCTGTTCGATATCAGTTACAAGAAACTACATGTTTTCTGATTGGAAAAAATAACAATTAGCATATTCACTAAATATTTTCACATAAAATATAAAATACAGTTGCGGAACGCAGCAAGTCCGCGTCCGCCTCTCATGGAATACAATCAGTAAAAGGTGAGGCGCGAAAAGCCTCATTTGTCTTGAAACAACAGAATTCTTTTTTTATACCATTAATCGATAGATGTACATAGAGATTTACTGGCACCGCGCAAGAAGGGCAAAGATAAAGAATAATAGATTCTGTCGCTGCTATGCGATGATTCATTTCTTTTACTTTACAATTGTTCGATAACTTTAGGCCATCAGGCGTTTACTATTGAGCGTATATTAATGTTTGTGAGGCGAAAATTACTAATATTACAGAGACCAGTATTAGTTTCCGATACACCACTACTGTTTCAATGTATTCCTTGGACATACACATTGACGATGAAACACTGAAATTACATCGGAATTTAATACAAAAGGCGCACTACCGCCTTAAGTGCAAGAAGAGTGAGACTTCTTAGATCTGTGCTTTGTTCCTTTCCTGTGAGACCAGTATTAGTTTCCGATACACCACTGCAGGTTCAATGTATTCCTAGGACCTTCACATTGACGATGAAACACAGAAATCGCATCGGAATTAAATAGAAAAGGCACAATACCGCCATAAGTGCAAGAAGAGTGAGACTTCTTAGAGTCTGTGCATTGATCGTTTCTTGTGAGACCAGTATTAGTTTCCGATACTCCACTGCAGGTTCAGTTTATTCTTTGGACCTTCACATTGACGATGAAACACAGAAATCGCATCGGAATTAAATACAAAAGGCACAATGCCACCTTAAGTACGAGAACAGGGACTCATCTTACAGTCGGTGCTTTGAGCATTCCCTGTGAGACCAGTATTAGTTTCCGACACACCACTGCAGGTTCAGTGTATTCCCTGGACCTTCACATTGACGATGAAACACAGAAATCGCATCGGAATTAAATACAAAAGGCACAATGCCGCCTTAAGTGCAAGAAGAGTGAGACATCTTAGAGTCTGTGCATTGATCCTTTCCTGTGAGACCATTATTAGTTTCCGATACTCCACTGCAGGTTCAATGCATTCCTTGGACCTTCACATTGACGATGAAACACAGAAATCGCATCGGAATTAGATACAAAAGGCAAAATGCCGCCTTAAGTGCAAGAAGAGTGAGACATCTTAGAGTCTGTGCATTGATCCTTTCCTGTGAGACCAGTATTAGTTTCCGATACTCCACTGCAGGTTCAATGCATTCCTTGGACCTTCACATTGACGATGAAACACAGAAATCGCATCGGAATTAGATACAAAAGGCACAATGCCGACTTCAGTGCAAGAACAGAGACTCTTCTTACAGTCGGTGTTTTGATCATTCCGTGTGAGACCAGTATTAGTTTCCGACACACCACTGCAGGTTCAATGTATTCCTTTGACCTTCACATTGACTATGAAATTCAGAAATCGCGTCAGAATTAAATACAAAAGGCACAATGCAGCCCTAAGTACAAGAATAGTCACACTTCTTACAGTTATTGTTTTGAGCATTCCCTATGAGACCAGTATTAGTTTCCGATACACCACTGCAGGTTGAATGTATTCCTTGGACATACACATTGACGATGAAACACTGAAATTAGATCGGAATTAAATAAAAAAGGCTCAATGCCGCCTTAAGTGTAAGAAGAGTGAGACTTCTTATAGTCTGTGCTTTGATCCTTTCCTGTGAGACCATTATTAGTTTCCGATACACCACTGCAATTTCAATGTAATCCTTGGACCTTCACATTGACGATGAAACACAGAAATCGCGTCAGAATTAAATACAAAAGGCACATGGCCTCCATAAGTACGAGAATAGAGACTCTTCTTACAGTCGGTGTTTTGAGCACTCCCTGCGAGACCAGTATTTGTTTGCGATACACCACTGCAGGTTCAATGCATTCCTTGGACCTTCAGATTGACGATGAAACACAGAAATCGCATCGGAATTAAATACAAAAGGCACAATGCCGACTTAAGTGCAAGAAGAGTGAGACTTCTTATAGTCTGTGCTTTGATCCTTTCCTGTGGGACCAGTATTAGTTTCCGATACAACACTGCAGGTTCAATGTATTCCTTCGACATACACGTTAACGATGAAACACTGAAATTAGATCGGAATGAAATAAAATAGGCTCAACGCCGCCATAAGTGCAAGAAGAGTGAGACTTCTTATAATCTGTGCTTTGATTCTTTCCTGTGAGACCAGTATTAGTTTCCGATACACCACTGCAATTTCAATGTAATCCTTGGACCTTCACATTGACGATGAAACACAGAAATCGCGTCGAAATTAAATACAAAATCCACAATTCCTCCATAAGTACAAGAATAGAGACTCTTCTTACAGTCGGTGTTTTGATCACTCCCTGTGAGACCAGTATTAGTTTGTGTTACACCACTGCAGGTTCAATATATTCCTTGGACATACATATTGACGATGAAACACTGTAACTAGATCGGAATTAAATAAAAAACGCTCAATGCCGCCTTAAGTGCAAGAAGAGTGAGACTTCTTAGAGTCTGTGATTTGATCCTTTCCTGTGAGACCAGGATTAGTTTCCGATACTCCACTGCAGGTTCAATGTATTCCTTGGATCTTCACATTGACGATGAAACACAGAAATCACATCGGAATTAAATACAAAAGGCCCAATGCCGCCTTAGGTGCAAGAACAGTGAGACTTCCTAGAGTCTGTGCGTTGATCCTTTCCTGTGGGACCAATATTAATTTCCGATACTCCACTGCGGGTTCAATGTATTATTTGGACCTTTACATTGACGATGCAACACAGAAATCACATCGGAGATTAATACAACAGGCACAATGCCGCCTTAAGTGCAAGAAGAGTGAGACTTCTTAGAGTCTGTGAACTGATCCTTTCCTGTGAGACCAGTACTAGTTTTTGATACACAACTGCTGGGTCAATGTATTCCTTGGACATACACATTGACGATGAAACACAGAAATCGCATCGGAATTAAATACAAAACGCACAATGCCGACTTAAGTGCAAGAAGTGTGAGACTTCTTATAGTCTGTGCTTTGATCCTTTCCTGTGAGACTAGTATTAGTTTCCGATACACCACTGCAGGTTCAATGTAATCCTTGGACCTTCACATTGACGATGAAACACAGAAATCGCGTCGGAATTAAATACAAAAGGCACAATGCCTCCATAAGTACAAGAATAGAGACCCTTCTTACAGTCGGTGTTTTGAGCACTCCCTGTGAGACCAGTAAGAGTTTGCGATACACCACTGCAGGTTCAATGTATTAATTGGAGATACACATTGACGATGAAACACTGAAATTAGAACGGAATTAAATAAAAAAGGCTCAATGCCGCCTTAAGAGCAAGAAGAGTGAGACTTCTTAGAGTCTGTGCTTTGATCCTTTCCTGTGAGACCAGTATTAGTATCGAATACACCACTGCAGGTTCTATGTATTCCTTGGACCTTCACGTTGACGATGAAACACAGAAATCGCATCGGAAATAAATACAAAAGGCACAATGCCGCCTTATGTGCAAGAAGAGTGACACTTCTTATAGTCTGTGCTTTGATCCTTTCCTGTGAGACCAGTATTAGTTTCCGATACACCACTGCAGGTTCAATGTATTCCTTGGACCTTCACATTGACGATGAAACACAGAAATCACATCGGAGATAAATACAACAGGCACAATGCCGCCTTAAGTGCAAGAAGAGTGAGACTTCTTAGAGTCTGTGCATTGATTCTTTCCTGTGAGGCCAGTATTAGTTTCCGATACACCACTGCTGGTTCAATGTATTCCTTGGACATACACATTGACGATGAAACACAGAAATCGCGTCGGAATGAAATACTAAAGGAACAATGGCTCCATACGTACAAGAAAGAGACTCTTCTTACTGTCGGTGTTTTGAGCACTCCCTGTGAGACTAGTAACAGTTTGCGATTCACCACTGCAGGTTCTATGTATTCCTTGGACCTTCACGTTGACGATGAAACACAGAAATCGCATCGGAATTAAATACAAAAGGCACAATGCCGCCTTAAGTGCAAGAAGAGTGACACTTCTTCGAGTCTGTTCTTTGATCCTTTCCTGTGAGACCAGTATTAGTTTCCGACACACCACTGCCGATTCAATGTATTCCTTGGACCTTCACATTGACGATGAAACACAGAAATCACATCGGAGATAAATACAACAGGCACAATGCCGCTATAAGTGCAAGAAGAGTGAGACTTCTTATGGTCTGTGCATTGAACCTTTCCTGTGAGACCAGTATTAGTTTCCGATACACCACTGCAGGTTCAATGTATTCCTTGGACCTTCACATTGAAGATGAAACACAGAAATCACATCGGAGATAAATACAACAGGCACAATGCCGCCTTAAGTGCAAGAAGAGTGAGACTTCTTAGAGTCTGTGCATTGTTCCTTTCCTGTGAGACCAGTATTAGTTTCCGATACATCACTGCTGGTTCAATGTATTCCTTGGACATACACATTGACGATGAAACACAGAAATCGCATCGGAATTAAATACATAAGGCACAAAGCCGACTTAAGTGCGAGAAGTGTGAGACTTCTTATAGTCTGTGCTTTGATCCTTTCCTGTGAGACCAGTATTAGTTTCCGATACACCACTGCAGGTTCAATGTATTCCTTGGACCTTCACATTGACGATGAAACACAGAAATCGCATCGGAATTAAATACAATAGGCACAATGCCTCCATACGTACAAGAATAGAGACTATTCTTACAGTCGGTGTTTTGAGCACTCCCTGTGAGACCAGTGTTAGTTTGCGATACACCACTGCAGGTTCAATGTCTTCCTTGGACATACACATTGACAATGAAACACTGAAATTAGATCGGAATTAAATAAAAAAGCTCAGTGCTGCCTTAAGGGCAAGAAGAGTGAGACTTCTTAGAGTCTGTGTTGGATCCTTTCCTGTGAGACCAGTATTAGTTTCCGATACACCACCGCAGGTTCAATGTATTCCTTGGACATACACATTGACGATGAAACACTGAAATTAGATCGGAATTAAATAAAAAAGGCTCAATGCCGCCTTAAGTGCAAGAAGAGTGAGACTTCATAGAGTCTGTGCTTTGATCCTTTCCTGTGAGACCAGTATTAGTTTCCGATACACCACTGCAGGTTCTATGTATTCCTCGGACCTTCACATTGACGATGAAGCACAGAAATTGCATCGGAATTAATTACAAATGGCACAATGCCTCCCTAAGTACATGTATAGAGACTCTTCTTACAGTCGGTATTTTGAGCATTCCCTGTGAGACCAGTATTAGTTTGCGATACACCACAGCAGGTTCAATGTATTCCTTGGACATACACATTGACGATGAAACACTGAAATTAGATCGGAATTAAATAAAAAAGGCTCAATGCCGCCTTAAGTGCAAGAAGAGTGAGACCTCTTAGAGTCTGTGCTTCGATCCTTTCCTGCGAGAATAGTATTAGTTTCCGATACACCACTGCCGGTTCAATGTATTCCTTGGACCTTCACAATGACGATGAAAGACAGAAATCGCATCGGAATTAAATACAAAAGGCACAATGCCTCCATAAGTACAAGAATAGAGACTCTTCTTACAGTCGGTGATTTGAGCACCCCCTGTGAGACCAGTATTAGTTTGCGATACACCAGTGCAGGGTCAATGTATTCGTTGGACATACACATTGACGATGAAACACTGAAATTAGATCGGAATTAAATAAAAAAGGCTAAATGCCGCCTTAAGTGCAAGAAGAGTGAGACTTCTTAGATTCTGTGCTTTGATCCTTTCCTGTGAGACCAGTATTAGTTTCCGATACACCACTGCAGGTTCAATGTATTCCTTGGACCTTCACATTGACGATGAAACACAGAAATCGCATCGGAATTAAATACAAAATGCACAATGCCTCTTAAGTACAAGAATACAGACTCTTCTTACAGTCGGTGTTTTGAGCACTCCATGTGAGACCAGTATTAGTTTGCGATACACCACTGCAGGTTCAATGTATTCCTTGGACATACACATTGACGATGAAACACTGAAATTAGATCGAAATTAAATTAAAAAAGGCTCAATGCCGCCTTAAGTGCAAGAAGAGTGAGACTTCTTAGAGTCTGTGCTTTGATCCTTTCCTGTGAGACCAGTATTAGTTTCCGATACACCACTGCAGGTTCAATGTATTCCTTGGACCTTCACATTGACGATGAAACACAGAAATCGCATCGGAATTAAATACAAAAGGAACAATGCCTCCATAAGTACAAGAATAGATACTCTTCTTACAGTCGGTGTTTTGAGCACTCCCTGTGAGACCAGTATTAGTTTGCGATACACCACTGCAGGTTCAATGTATTCCTTGGACATACACATTGACGATGAAACACTGAATTAAGATCGGAATTAAATAAAAAAGGCTCAACGCCGCCTTAAGTGCAAGAAGAGTGAGACTTCTTAGAGTCTGTGCTTTGATCCTTTCCTGTGAGATTAGTATTAGTTTCCGATACACCACTGCAGGTTCAATGTATTCCTTGGACCTTCACATTGACGATGAAACACAGAAATCGCATCGGAATTAAATACAAAAAGCACAATGCCTCCATAAGTACAAGAATAGAGACTCTTCTTACAGTCGGTGTTTTGAGCACTCCCTGTGAGACCAGTAAGAGTTTGCGATACACCACTGCAGGTTCAATGTATTAATTGGAGATACACATTGACGATGAAACACTGAAATTAGATCGGAATTAAATAAAAAAGGCTCAATGCCGCCTTAAGTGCAAGAAGAGTGAGACTTCTTAGAGTCTGTGATTTGATCCTTTCCTGTGAGACCAGGATTAGTTTCCGATACTCCACTGCAGGTTCAATGTATTCCTTGGATCTTCACATTGACGATGAAACACAGAAATCACATCGGAATTAAATACAAAAGGCCCAATGCCGCCTTAGGTGCAAGAACAGTGAGACTTCCTAGAGTCTGTGCGTTGATCCTTTCCTGTGGGACCAATATTAATTTCCGATACTCCACTGCAGGTTCAATGTATTCCTTGGACCTTTACATTGACGATGCAACACAGAAATCACATCGGAGATTAATACAACAGGCACAATGCCGCCTTAAGTGCAAGAAGAGTGAGACTTCTTAGAGTCTGTGAACTGATCCTTTCCTGTGAGACCAGTACTAGTTTTTGATACACAACTGCTGGGTCAATGTATTCCTTGGACATACACATTGACGATGAAACACAGAAATCGCATCGGAATTAAATACAAAACGCACAATGCCGACTTAAGTGCAAGAAGTGTGAGACTTCTTATAGTCTGTGCTTTGATCCTTTCCTGTGAGACTAGTATTAGTTTCCGATACACCACTGCAGGTTCAATGTAATCCTTGGACCTTCACATTGACGATGAAACACAGAAATCGCGTCGGAATTAAATACAAAAGGCACAATGCCTCCATAAGTATAAGAATAGAGACCCTTCTTACAGTCGGTGTTTTGAGCACTCCCTGTGAGACCAGTAAGAGTTTGCGATACACCACTGCAGGTTCAATGTATTAATTGGAGATACACATTGACGATGAAACACTGAAATTAGATCGGAATTAAATAAAAAAGGCTCAATGCCGCCTTAAGTGCAAGAAGAGTGAGACTTCTTAGAGTCTGTGTTGGATCCTTTCCTGTGAGACCAGTATTAGTTTCCGATACACCACCGCAGGTTCAATGTATTCCTTGGACATACACATTGACGATGAAACACTGAAATTAGATCGGAATTAAATAAAAAAGGCTCAATGCCGCCTTAAGTGCAAGAAGAGTGAGACTTCATAGAGTCTGTGCTTTGATCCTTTCCTGTGAGACCAGTATTAGTTTCCGATACACCACTGCAGGTTCTATGTATTCCTCGGACCTTCACATTGACGATGAAGCACAGAAATTGCATCGGAATTAATTACAAATGGCACAATGCCTCCCTAAGTACATGTATAGAGACTCTTCTTACAGTCGGTATTTTGAGCATTCCCTGTGAGACCAGTATTAGTTTGCGATACACCACAGCAGGTTCAATGTATTCCTTGGACATACACATTGACGATGAAACACTGAAATTAGATCGGAATTAAATAAAAAAGGCTCAATGCCGCCTTAAGTGCAAGAAGAGTGAGACCTCTTAGAGTCTGTGCTTCGATCCTTTCCTGCGAGAATAGTATTAGTTTCCGATACACCACTGCCGGTTCAATGTATTCCTTGGACCTTCACAATGACGATGAAAGACAGAAATCGCATCGGAATTAAATACAAAAGGCACAATGCCTCCATAAGTACAAGAATAGAGACTCTTCTTACAGTCGGTGATTTGAGCACCCCCTGTGAGACCAGTATTAGTTTGCGATACACCAGTGCAGGGTCAATGTATTCGTTGGACATACACATTGACGATGAAACACTGAAATTAGATCGGAATTAAATAAAAAAGGCTAAATGCCGCCTTAAGTGCAAGAAGAGTGAGACTTCTTAGATTCTGTGCTTTGATCCTTTCCTGTGAGACCAGTATTAGTTTCCGATACACCACTGCAGGTTCAATGTATTCCTTGGACCTTCACATTGACGATGAAACACAGAAATCGCATCGGAATTAAATACAAAATGCACAATGCCTCTTAAGTACAAGAATACAGACTCTTCTTACAGTCGGTGTTTTGAGCACTCCATGTGAGACCAGTATTAGTTTGCGATACACCACTGCAGGTTCAATGTATTCCTTGGACATACACATTGACGATGAAACACTGAAATTAGATCGAAATTAAATTAAAAAAGGCTCAATGCCGCCTTAAGTGCAAGAAGAGTCAGACTTCTTAGAGTCTGTGCTTTGATCCTTTCCTGTGAGACCAGTATTAGTTTCCGATACACCACTGCAGGTTCAATGTATTCCTTGGACCTTCACATTGACGATGAAACACAGAAATCGCATCGGAATTAAATACAAAAGGTACAATGCCTCCATAAGTACAAGAATAGATACTCTTCTTACAGTCGGTGTTTTGAGCACTCCCTGTGAGACCAGTATTAGTTTGCGATACACCACTGCAGGTTCAATGTATTCCTTGGACATACACATTGACGATGAAACACTGAATTTAGATCGGAATTAAATAAAAAAGGCTCAACGCCGCCTTAAGTGCAAGAAGAGTGAGACTTCTTAGAGTCTGTGCTTTGATCCTTTCCTGTGAGATTAGTATTAGTTTCCGATACACCACTGCAGGTTCAATGTATTCCTTGGACCTTCACATTGACGATGAAACACAGAAATCGCATCGGAATTAAATACAAAAAGCACAATGCCTCCATAAGTACAAGAATAGAGACTCTTCTTACAGTCGGTGTTTTGAGCACTCCCTGTGAGACCAGTAAGAGTTTGCGATACACCACTGCAGGTTCAATGTATTAATTGGAGATACACATTGACGATGAAACACTGAAATTAGATCGGAATTAAATAAAAAATGATCAATGCCGCCTTAAGTGCAAGAAGAGTGAGACTTCTTAGAGTCTGTGATTTGATCCTTTCCTGTGAGACCAGGATTAGTTTCCGATACTCCACTGCAGGTTCAATGTATTCCTTGGATCTTCACATTGACGATGAAACACAGAAATCACATCGGAATTAAATACAAAAGGCCCAATGCCGCCTTAGGTGCAAGAACAGTGAGACTTCCTAGAGTCTGTGCGTTGATCCTTTCCTGTGGGACCAATATTAATTTCCGATACTCCACTGCAGGTTCAATGTATTCCTTGGACCTTTACATTGACGATGCAACACAGAAATCACATCGGAGATTAATACAACAGGCACAATGCCGCCTTAAGTGCAAGAAGAGTGAGACTTCTTAGAGTCTGTGAACTGATCCTTTCCTGTGAGACCAGTACTAGTTTTTGATACACAACTGCTGGGTCAATGTATTCCTTGGACATACACATTGACGATGAAACACAGAAATCGCATCGGAATTAAATACAAAACGCACAATGCCGACTTAAGTGCAAGAAGTGTGAGACTTCTTATAGTCTGTGCTTTGATCCTTTCCTGTGAGACTAGTATTAGTTTCCGATACACCACTGCAGGTTCAATGTAATCCTTGGACCTTCACATTGACGATGAAACACAGAAATCGCGTCGGAATTAAATACAAAAGGCACAATGCCTCCATAAGTACAAGAATAGAGACCCTTCTTACAGTCGGTGTTTTGAGCACTCCCTGTGAGACCAGTAAGAGTTTGCGATACACCACTGCAGGTTCAATGTATTAATTGGAGATACACATTGACGATGAAACACTGAAATTAGATCGGAATTAAATAAAAACGGCTCAATGCCGCCTTAAGTGCAAGAAGAGTGAGACTTCTTAGAGTCTGTGCTTTGATCCTTTCCTGTGAGACCAGTATTAGTATCCGATACACCACTGCAGGTTCTATGTATTCCTTGAACCTTCACGTTGACGATGAAACACAGAAATCGCATCGGAAATAAATACAAAAGGCACAATGCCGCCTTATGTGCAAGAAGAGTGACACTTCTTATAGTCTGTGCTTTGATCCTTTCCTGTGAGACCAGTATTAGTTTCCGATACACCACTGCAGGTTCAATGTATTCCTTGGACCTTCACATTGACGATGAAACACAGAAATCACATCGGAGATAAATACAACAGGCACAATGCCGCCTTAAGTGCAAGAAGAGTGAGACTTCTTAGAGTCTGTGCATTGATCCTTTCCTGTGAGACCAGTATTAGTTTCCGATACACCACTGCTGGTTCAATGTATTCCTTGGACATACACATTGACGATGAAACACAGAAATCGCGTCGGAATGAAAT
The DNA here is from genome assembly GCF_023864345.2 of Schistocerca serialis cubense. Lineage (NCBI taxonomy): Eukaryota > Metazoa > Arthropoda > Insecta > Orthoptera > Acrididae > Schistocerca > Schistocerca serialis. The sequence continues at coordinate 33,663,876 of NC_064643.1, read as the reverse complement.
ACTAAAGGAACAATGCCTCCGTACGTACAAGAAAGAGACTCTTCTTACTGTCGGTGTTTTGAGCACTCCCTGTGAGACTAGTAGCAGTTTGCGATACACCACTGCAGGTTCTATGTATTCCTTGGACCTTCACGTTGACGATGAAACACAGAAATCGCATCGGAATTAAATACAAAAGGCACAATGCCGCCTTAAGTGCAAGAAGAGTGACACTTCTTCGAGTCTGTTCTTTGATCCTTTCCTGTGAGACCAGTATTAGTTTCCGACACACCACTGCCGATTCAATGTATTCCTTGGACCTTCACATTGACGATGAAACACAGAAATCACATCGGAGATAAATACAACAGGCACAATGCCGCCATAAGTGCAAGAAGAGTGAGACTTCTTATGGTCTGTGCATTGATCCTTTCCTGTGAGACCAGTATTAGTTTCCGATACACCACTGCAGGTTCAATGTATTCCTTGGACCTTCACATTGAAGATGAAACACAGAAATCACATCGGAGATAAATACAACAGGCACAATGCCGCCTTAAGTGCAAGAAGAGTGAGACTTCTTAGAGTCTGTGCATTGTTCCCTTCCTGTGAGACCAGTATTAGTTTCCGATACATCACTGCTGGTTGAATGTATTCCTTGGACATACACATTGACGATGAAACACAGAAATCGCATCGGAATTAAATACATAAGGCACAAAGCCGACTTAAGTGCGAGAAGTGTGAGACTTCTTATGGTCTGTGCTTTGATCCTTTCCTGTGAGACCAGTATTAGTTTCCGATACACCACTGCAGGTTCAATGTATTCCTTGGACCTTCACATTGACGATGAAACACAGAAATCGCATCGGAATTAAATACAATAGGCACAATGCCTCCATACGTACAAGAATAGAGACTATTCTTACAGTCGGTGTTTTGAGCACTCCCTGTGAGACCAGTGTTAGTTTGCGATACACCACTGCAGGTTCAATGTCTTCCTTGGACATACACATTGTCAATGAAACACTGAAATTAGATCGGAATTAAATAAAAAAGCTCAATGCTGCCTTAAGGGCAAGAAGAGTGAGACTTCTTAGAGTCTGTGTTGGATCCTTTCCTGTGAGACCAGTATTAGTTTCCGATACACCACCGCAGGTTCAATGTATTCCTTGGACATACACATTGACGATGAAACACTGAAATTAGATCGGAATTAAATAAAAAAGGCTCAATGCCGCCTTAAGTGCAAGAAGAGTGAGACTTCATAGAGTCTGTGCTTTGATCCTTTCCTGTGAGACCAGTATTAGTTTCCGATACACCACTGCAGGTTCTATGTATTCCTCGGACCTTCACATTGACGATGAAGCACAGAAATTGCATCGGAATTAATTACAAATGGCACAATGCCTCCCTAAGTACATGTATAGAGACTCTTCTTACTGTCGGTATTTTGAGCATTCCCTGTGAGACCAGTATTAGTTTGCGATACACCACAGCAGGTTCAATGTATTAATTGGACATACACATTGACGATGAAACACTGAAATTAGATCGAAATTAAATAAAAAAGGCTCAATGCCGCCTTAAGTGCAAGAAGAGTGAGACTTCTTAGAGTCTGTGCTTTGATCCTTTCCTGTGAGACCAGTATTAGTTTCCGATACACCACTGCAGGTTCAATGTATTCCTTGGACCTTCACATTGACGATGAAACACAGAAATCGCATCGGAATTAAATACAAAAGGAACAATGCCTCCATAAGTACAAGAATAGATACTCTTCTTACAGTCGGTGTTTTGAGCACTCCCTGTGAGACCAGTATTAGTTTGCGATACACCACTGCAGGTTCAATGTATTCCTTGGACATACACATTGACGATGAAACACTGAATTTAGATCGGAATTAAATAAAAAGGGCTCAACGCCGCCTTAAGTGCAAGAAGAGTGAGACTTCTTAGAGTCTGTGCTTTGATCCTTTCCTGTGAGATTAGTATTAGTTTCCGATACACCACTGCAGGTTCAATGTATTCCTTGGACCTTCACATTGACGATGAAACACAGAAAAAAGCATTGGAATTAAATACAAAAAGCACAATGCCTCCATAAGTACAAGAATAGAGACTCTTCTTACAGTCGGTGTTTTGAGCACTCCCTGTGAGACCGGTACTAGTTTGCGATACACCACTGCAGGTTCAATGTATTCCTTGGACATACACATTGACGATGAAACACTGAAATTAGATCAGAATTAAATAAAAAAGGCTCAATGCCGCCTTAAGTACAAGAAGAGTGTGACTTCTTAGAGTCTGTGCTTTGATCCTTTCCTGTGAGACCAGTATTAGCCTGCGATACTCCACTGCAGGTTCAATGTATTCCTTGGACCTTCACATTGACGATGAAACACAGAAATCGCATCGGAATTAAATACAAAAGGCACAATGCCTCCATAAGTACAAGAATAGAGACTATTCTTACAGTCGGTGTCTTGAGCACTCCCTGTGAGACCAGTATTTGTTTGTGATACACCACTGCAGGTTCAATGTATTCCTTGGACATACACATTGACGATGAAACACTGAAATTAGATCAGAATTAAATAAAATAGGCTCACTGCCGCCTTAAGTGCAACAAGAGTGAGACTTCTTAGAGTCTGTGCTTTGATCCTTTCCTGTGAGACCAGTATTAGTTTCCGATACACCACTGCAGGTTCAATGTATTCCTTTGACCTTCACATTGACGATGAAACACAGAAATCGCATCAGAATTAAATACAAGAGGCACAATGCCGCCTTAAGTGCAAGAAGAGTGAGACTTCTTATAGTCTGTGCTTTGATCCTTTCCTGTGAGACCATTATTAGTTTCCGATACACCACTGCAATTTCAATGTAATAATTGGACCTTCACATTGACGATGAAACACAGAAATCGCGTCAGAATTAAATACAAAAGGCACATGGCCTCCATAAGTACAAGAATAGAGACTCTTCTTACAGTCGGTGTTTTGAGCACTCCCTGTGGGACCAGAATTAGTTTGCGATACACCACTGCAGGTTCAATGCATTCCTTGGACCTTCAGATTGACGATGAAACACAGAAATCGCATCGGAATTAAATACAAAAGGCACAATGCCGACTTAAGTGCAAGAAGAGTGAGACTTCTTATGGTCTGTGCTTTGATCCTTTCCTGTGGGACCAGTATTACTTTCCGATACACCACTGCAGGTTCAATGTATTCCTTCGACATACACACTAACGACTAAACACTGAAATTAGATCGGAATGAAATAAAAAAGGTTCAATGCCGCCATAAGTGCAAGAAGAGTGAGACTTCTTATAATCTGTGCTTTGATTCTTTCCTGTGTGACCAGTATTAGTTTCCGATACGCCACTGCAATTTCAATGTAATCCTTGGACCTTCACATTGACGATGAAACACAGAAATCGCATCGGAATTAAATACAATAGGCACAATTCCTCCATAAGAACAAGAATAGAGACTCTTCTTACAGTCGGTGTTTTGTGCACTCCCTGTGAGACCAGTATTAGTTTGTGACACACCACTGCAGGTTCAATATATTCCTTGGACATACATATTGACGATGAAATACTGAAATTAGATCGGAATTAAATAAAAAAGGCTCAATGCCGCCTTAAGTGCAAGAAGAGTGAGACTTCTCAGAGTCTGTGATCTGATCCTTTCCTGTGAGACCAGGATTAGTTTCCGATACACCACTGCAGGTTCAATGTATTCCTTGGACCTTCACATTGAAGATGAAACACAGAAATCACATCGGAGATAAATACAACAGGCACAATGCCGCCTTAAGTGCAAGAAGAGTGAGACTTCTTAGAGTCTGTGCATTGTTCCTTTCCTGTGAGACCAGTATTAGTTTCCGATACATCACTGCTGGTTCAATGTATTCCTTGGACATACACATTGACGATGAAACACAGAAATCGCATCGGAATTAAATACATAAGGCACAAAGCCGACTTAAGTGCGAGAAGTGTGAGACTTCTTATAGTCTGTGCTTTGATCCTTTCCTGTGAGACCAGTATTAGTTTCCGATACACCACTGCAGGTTCAATGTATTCCTTGGACCTTCACATTGACGATGAAACACAGAAATCGCATCGGAATTAAATACAATAGGCACAATGCCTCCATACGTACAAGAATAGAGACTATTCTTACAGTCGGTGTTTTGAGCACTCCCTGTGAGACCAGTGTTAGTTTGCGATACACCACTGCAGGTTCAATGTCTTCCTTGGACATACACATTGTCAATGAAACACTGAAATTAGATCGGAATTAAATAAAAAAGCTCAATGCTGCCTTAAGGGCAAGAAGAGTGAGACTTCTTAGAGTCTGTGTTGGATCCTTTCCTGTGAGACCAGTATTAGTTTCCGATACACCACCGCAGGTTCAATGTATTCCTTGGACATACACATTGACGATGAAACACTGAAATTAGATCGGAATTAAATAAAAAAGGCTCAATGCCGCCTTAAGTGCAAGAAGCGTGAGACTTCATAGAGTCTGTGCTTTGATCCTTTCCTGTGAGACCAGTATTAGTTTCCGATACACCACTGCAGGTTCTATGTATTCCTCGGACCTTCACATTGACGATGAAGCACAGAAATTGCATCGGAATTAATTACAAATGGCACAATGCCTCCCTAAGTACATGTATAGAGACTCTTCTTACTGTCGGTATTTTGAGCATTCCCTGTGAGACCAGTATTAGTTTGCGATACACCACAGCAGGTTCAATGTATTAATTGGACATACACATTGACGATGAAACACTGAAATTAGATCGGAATTAAATAAAAAAGGCTCAATGCCGCCTTAAGTGCAAGAAGAGTGAGACCTCTTAGAGTCTGTGCTTCGATCCTTTCCTGCGAGAATAGTATTAGTTTCCGATACACCACTGCCGGTTCAATGTATTCCTTGGACCTTCACAATGACGATGAAAGACAGAAATCGCATCGGAATTAAATACAAAAGGCACAATGCCTCCATAAGTACAAGAATAGAGACTCTTCTTACAGTCGGTGATTTGAGCACCCCCTGTGAGACCAGTATTAGTTTGCGATACACCAGTGCAGGGTCAATGTATTCGTTGGACATACACATTGACGATGAAACACTGAAATTAGATCGGAATTAAATAAAAAAGGCTAAATGCCGCCTTAAGTGCAAGAAGAGTGAGACTTCTTAGATTCTGTGCTTTGATCCTTTCCTGTGAGACCAGTATTAGTTTCCGATACACCACTGCAGGTTCAATGTTTTCCTTGGACCTTCACATTGACGATGAAACACAGAAATCGCATCGGAATTAAATACAAAATGCACAATGCCTCTTAAGTACAAGAATACAGACTCTTCTTACAGTCGGTGTTTTGAGCACTCCATGTGAGACCAGTATTAGTTTGCGATACACCACTGCAGGTTCAATGTATTCCTTGGACATACACATTGACGATGAAACACTGAAATTAGATCGAAATTAAATAAAAAAGGCTCAATGCCGCCTTAAGTGCAAGAAGAGTGAGACTTCTTAGAGTCTGTGCTTTGATCCTTTCCTGTGAGACCAGTATTAGTTTCCGATACACCACTGCAGGTTCAATGTATTCCTTGGACCTTCACATTGACGATGAAACACAGAAATCGCATCGGAATTAAATACAAAAGGAACAATGCCTCCATAAGTACAAGAATAGATACTCTTCTTACAGTCGGTGTTTTGAGCACTCCCTGTGAGACCAGTATTAGTTTGCGATACACCACTGCAGGTTCAATGTATTCCTTGGACATACACATTGACGATGAAACACTGAATTTAGATCGGAATTAAATAAAAGGGGCTCAACGCCGCCTTAAGTGCAAGAAGAGTGAGACTTCTTAGAGTCTGTGCTTTGATCCTTTCCTGTGAGATTAGTATTAGTTTCCGATACACCACTGCAGGTTCAATGTATTCCTTGGACCTTCACATTGACGATGAAACACAGAAAACCGCATTGGAATTAAATACAAAAAGCACAATGCCTCCATAAGTACAAGAATAGAGACTCTTCTTACAGTCGGTGTTTTGAGCACTCCCTGTGAGACCAGTACTAGTTTGCGATACACCACTGCAGGTTCAATGTATTCCTTGGACATACACATTGACGATGAAACACTGAAATTAGATCAGAATTAAATAAAAAAGGCTCAATGCCGCCTTAAGTACAAGAAGAGTGTGACTTCTTAGAGTCTGTGCTTTGATCCTTTCCTGTGAGACCAGTATTAGCCTGTGATACTCCACTGCAGGTTCAATGTATTCCTTGGACCTTCACATTGACGATGAAACACAGAAATCGCATCGGAATTAAATACAAAAGGCACAATGCCTCCATAAGTACAAGAATAGAGACTATTCTTACAGTCGGTGTCTTGAGCACTCCCTGTGAGACCAGTATTTGTTTGTGATACACCACTGCAGGTTCAATGTATTCCTTGGACATACACATTGACGATGAAACACTGAAATTAGATCAGAGTTAAATAAAATAGGCTCACTGCCGCCTTAAGTGCAACAAGAGTGAGACTTCTTAGAGTCTGTGCTTTGATCCTTTCCTGTGAGACCAGTATTAGTTTCCGATACACCACTGCAGGTTCAATGTATTCCTTTGACCTTCACATTGACGATGAAACACAGAAATCGCATCAGAATTAAATACAAGAGGCACAATGCCGCCTTAAGTGCAAGAAGAGTGAGACTTCTTATAGTCTGTGCTTTGATCCTTTCCTGTGAGACCATTATTAGTTTCCGATACACCACTGCAATTTCAATGTAATCCTTGGACCTTCACATTGACGATGAAACACAGAAATCGCGTCAGAATTAAATACAAAAGGCACATGGCCTCCATAAGTACAAGAATAGAGACTCTTCTTACAGTCGGTGTTTTGAGCACTCCCTGTGGGACCAGAATTAGTTTGCGATACACCACTGCAGGTTCAATGCATTCCTTGGACCTTCAGATTGACGATGAAACACAGAAATCGCATCGGAATTAAATACAAAAGGCACAATGCCGACTTAAGTGCAAGAAGAGTGAGACTTCTTATGGTCTGTGCTTTGATCCTTTCCTGTGGGACCAGTATTACTTTCCGATACACCACTGCAGGTTCAATGTATTCCTTCGACATACACACTAACGACTAAACACTGAAATTAGATCGGAATGAAATAAAAAAGGTTCAATGCCGCCATAAGTGCAAGAAGAGTGAGACTTCTTATAATCTGTGCTTTGATTCTTTCCTGTGTGACCAGTATTAGTTTCCGATACGCCACTGCAATTTCAATGTAATCCTTGGACCTTCACATTGACGATGAAACACAGAAATCGCATCGGAATTAAATACAATAGGCACAATTCCTCCATAAGAACAAGAATAGAGACTCTTCTTACAGTCGGTGTTTTGTGCACTCCCTGTGAGACCAGTATTAGTTTGTGACACACCACTGCAGGTTCAATATATTCCTTGGACATACATATTGACGATGAAACACTGAAATTAGATCGGAATTAAATAAAAAAGGCTCAATGCCGCCTTAAGTGCAAGAAGAGTGAGACTTCTCAGAGTCTGTGATCTGATCCTTTCCTGTGAGACCAGGATTAGTTTCCGATACACCACTGCAGGTTCAATGTATTCCTTGGACCTTCACATTGAAGATGAAACACAGAAATCACATCGGAGATAAATACAACAGGCACAATGCCGCCTTAAGTGCAAGAAGAGTGAGACTTCTTAGAGTCTGTGCATTGTTCCTTTCCTGTGAGACCAGTATTAGTTTCCGATACATCACTGCTGGTTCAATGTATTCCTTGGACATACACATTGACGATGAAACACAGAAATCGCAACGGAATTAAATACATAAGGCACAAAGCCGACTTAAGTGCGAGAAGTGTGAGACTTCTTATAGTCTGTGCTTTGATCCTTTCCTGTGAGACCAGTATTAGTTTCCGATACACCACTGCAGGTTCAATGTATTCCTTGGACCTTCACATTGACGATGAAACACAGAAATCGCATCGGAATTAAATACAATAGGCACAATGCCTCCATACGTACAAGAATAGAGACTATTCTTACAGTCGGTGTTTTGAGCACTCCCTGTGAGACCAGTGTTAGTTTGCGATACACCACTGCAGGTTCAATGTCTTCCTTGGACATACACATTGACAATGAAACACTGAAATTAGATCGGAATTAAATAAAAAAGCTCAATGCTGCCTTAAGGGCAAGAAGAGTGAGACTTCTTAGAGTCTGTGTTGGATCCTTTCCTGTGAGACCAGTATTAGTTTCCGATACACCACCGCAGGTTCAATGTATTCCTTGGACATACACATTGTCGATGAAACACTGAAATTAGATCGGAATTAAATAAAAAAGGCTCAATGCCGCCTTAAGTGCAAGAAGAGTGAGACTTCATAGAGTCTGTGCTTTGATCCTTTCCTGTGAGACCAGTATTAGTTTCCGATACACCACTGCAGGTTCTATGTATTCCTCGGACCTTCACATTGACGATGAAGCACAGAAATTGCATCGGAATTAATTACAAATGGCACAATGCCTCCCTAAGTACATGTATAGAGACTCTTCTTACAGTCGGTATTTTGAGCATTCCCTGTGAGACCAGTATTAGTTTGCGATACACCACAGCAGGTTCAATGTATTCCTTGGACATACACATTGACGATGAAACACTGAAATTAGATCGGAATTAAATAAAAAAGGCTCAATGCCGCCTTAAGTGCAAGAAGAGTGAGACCTCTTAGAGTCTGTGCTTCGATCCTTTCCTGCGAGAATAGTATTAGTTTCCGATACACCACTGCCGGTTCAATGTATTCCTTGGACCTTCACAATGACGATGAAAGACAGAAATCGCATCGGAACTAAATACAAAAGGCACAATGCCTCCATAAGTACAAGAATAGAGACTCTTCTTACAGTCGGTGATTTGAGCACCCCCTGTGAGACCAGTATTAGTTTGCGATACACCAGTGCAGGGTCAATGTATTCGTTGGACATACACATTGACGATGAAACACTGAAATTAGATCGGAATTAAATAAAAAAGGCTAAATGCCGCCTTAAGTGCAAGAAGAGTGAGACTTCTTAGATTCTGTGCTTTGATCCTTTCCTGTGAGACCAGTATTAGTTTCCGATACACCACTGCAGGTTCAATGTATTCCTTGGACCTTCACATTGACGATGAAACACAGAAATCGCATCGGAATTAAATACAAAATGCACAATGCCTCTTAAGTACAAGAATACAGACTTTTCTTACAGTCGGTGTTTTGAGCACTCCATGTGAGACCAGTATTAGTTTGCGATACACCACTGCAGGTTCAATGTATTCCTTGGACATACACATTGACGATGAAACACTGAAATTAGATCGAAATTAAATAAAAAAGGCTCAATGCCGCCTTAAGTGCAAGAAGAGTGAGACTTCTTAGAGTCTGTGCTTTGATCCTTTCCTGTGAGACCAGTATTAGTTTCCGATACACCACTGCAGGTTCAATGTATTCCTTGGACCTTCACATTGACGATGAAACACAGAAATCGCATCGGAATTAAATACAAAAGGAACAATGCCTCCATAAGTACAAGAATAGATACTCTTCTTACAGTCGGTGTTTTGAGCACTCCCTGTGAGACCAGTACTAGTTTGCGATACACCACTGCAGGTTCAATGTATTCCTTGGACATACACATTGACGATGAAACACTGAATTTAGATCGGAATTAAATAAAAAGGGCTCAACGCCGCCTTAAGTGCAAGAAGAGTGAGACTTCTTAGAGTCTGTGCTTTGATCCTTTCCTGTGAGATTAGTATTAGTTTCCGATACACCACTGCAGGTTCAATGTATTCCTTGGACCTTCACATTGACGATGAAACACAGAAATCGCATTGGAATTAAATACAAAAAGCACAATGCCTCCATAAGTACAAGAATAGAGACTCTTCTTACAGTCGGTGTTTTGAGCACTCCCTGTGAGACCAGTACTAGTTTGCGATACACCACTGCAGGTTCAATGTATTCCTTGGACATACACATTGACGATGAAACACTGAAATTAGATCAGAATTAAATAAAAAAGGCTCAATGCCGCCTTAAGTACAAGAAGAGTGTGACTTCTTAGAGTCTGTGCTTTGATCCTTTCCTGTGAGACCAGTATTAGCCTGCGATACTCCACTGCAGGTTCAATGTATTCCTTGGACCTTCACATTGACGATGAAACACAGAAATCGCATCGGAATTAAATACAAAAGGCACAATGCCTCCATAAGTACAAGAATAGAGACTATTCTTACAGTCGGTGTTTTGAGCACTCCCTGTGAGACCAGTATTTGTTTGTGATACACCACTGCAGGTTCAATGTATTCCTTGGACATACACATTGACGATGAAACACTGAAATTAGATCAGAATTAAATAAAATAGGCTCACTGCCGCCTTAAGTGCAACAAGAGTGAGACTTCTTAGAGTCTGTGCTTTGATCCTTTCCTGTGAGACCAGTATTAGTTTCCGATACACCACTGCAGGTTCAATGTATTCCTTGGACCTTCACATTGACGATGAAACACAGAAATCGCATCAGAATTAAATACAAGAGGCACAATGCCGCCTTAAGTGCAAGAAGAGTGAGACTTCTTATAGTCTGTGCTTTGATCCTTTCCTGTGAGACCATTATTAGTTTCCGATACACCACTGCAATTTCAATGTAATCCTTGGACCTTCACATTGACGATGAAACACAGAAATCGCGTCAGAATTAAATACAAAAGGCACATGGCCTCCATAAGTACAAGAATAGAGACTCTTCTTACAGTCGGTGTTTTGAGCACTCCCTGTGGGACCAGTATTAGTTTGCGATACACCACTGCAGGTTCAATGCATTCCTTGGACCTTCAGATTGACGATGAAACACAGAAATCGCATCGGAATTAAATACAAAAGGCACAATGCCGACTTAAGTGCAAGAAGAGTGAGACTTCTTATGGTCTGTGCTTTGATCCTTTCCTGTGGGACCAGTATTACTTTCCGATACACCACTGCAGGTTCAATGTATTCCTTCGACATACACACTAACGACTAAACACTGAAATTAGATCGGAATGAAATAAAAAAGGTTCAATGCCGCCATAAGTGCAAGAAGAGTGAGACTTCTTATAATCTGTGCTTTGATTCTTTCCTGTGTGACCAGTATTAGTTTCCGATACGCCACTGCAATTTCAATGTAATCCTTGGACCTTCACATTGACGATGAAACACAGAAATTGCGTCGGAATTAAATACAAAAGGCACAATTCCTCCATAAGTACAAGAATAGAGACTCTTCTTACAGTCGGTGTTTTGTGCACTCCCTGTGAGACCAGTATTAGTTTGTGACACACCACTGCAGGTTCAATATATTCCTTGGACATACATATTGACGATGAAACACTGAAATTAGATCGGAATTAAATAAAAAAGGCTCAATGCCGCCTTAAGTGCAAGAAGAGTGAGACTTCTCAGAGTCTGTGATCTGATCCTTTCCTGTGAGACCAGGATTAGTTTCCGATACACCACTGCAGGTTCAATGTATTCCTTGGATCTTCACATTGACGTTGAAACACAGAAATCACATCGGAATTAAATACAAAAGGCCCAATGCCGCCTTAGGTGCAAGAACAGTGAGACTTCTTAGAGTCTGTGCTTTGATCCTTTCCTGTGAGACCAGTATTAGTTTTTCGATACACCACTGCAGGTTCATTGTATTCCTTGGACCTTCACATTGAAGATGAAACACAGAAATCACATCGGAGATAAATACAACAGGCACAATGCCGCCTTAAGTGCAAGAAGAGTGAGACTTCTTAGAGTCTGTGCATTGATCCTTTCCTGTGAGACCAGTATTAGTTTCCGATACACCACTGCTGGTTCAATGTATTCCTTGGACATACACATTGACGATGAAACACAGAAATCGCATCGAATTAAATACAAAAGGCACAATGCCGACTTAAGTGCAAGAAGAGTGAGACTTCTTATAGTCTGTGCTTTGATCCTTTCCTGTGAGACCAGTATTAGTTTCCGATACACCACTGCAGGTTCAATGTAATCCTTGGACTTTCTCATTGACGATGAAACTTAGAAATCGCGTCGGAATTAAATACAAAAAGCACAATGCCTCCATAAGTACAAGAATAGAGACTCTTCTTACAGTCGGTGTTTTGAGCACTCCCTGTGAGACCAGTATTAGTTTGCGATACACCACGGCAGGTTCAATGTATTCCTTGGACATACACATTGACGATGAAACACTGAAATTAGATCGGAATTAAATAAAAAAGGCTCAATGCCGCCTTAAGAGCAAGAAGAGTGAGACTTCTTAGAGTCTGTGCTTTGATCCTTTCCTGTGGGACCAGTATTAGTTACCGATACACCACTGCAGGTTCAATGTATTCCTTGGACATTCACAGTGACGATGAAACACAGAAATCGCATCGGAATTAAATACAACAGGCACAATGCCTCCATAAGTACAAGAATAGAGACTCTTCTTACAGTCGGTGTTTTGAGCACTACCTGTGAGACCAGTATTAGTTTGCGATACACCACTGCAGGTTCAATGTATGCCTTGGACATACACATTGTCGATGACACACTGAAATTAGATCGGAATTAAGTAAGAAAGGCTCAGTGCCGCCTTTAGTGCAGGAAGAGTGAGACTTCTTATAGTCTGTGCTTTGATCCTTTCCTGTGAGACCGGTATTAGTTTCCGATACACCACTGCAGGTTCAATGTATTCCTTGGACCTTCACATTGACGATGAAACACAGAAATCGCATCGGAATTAAATACAATAGGCACAATGCCTCCATAGTACAAGAATAGAGACTATTCTTACAGTCGGTGTTTTGAGCACTCCCTGTGAGACCAGTGTTAGTTTGCGATACACCACTGCAGGTTCAATGTATTCTTTGGACATACACATTGGCGATGAAACACAGAAATTAGATCGGAATTAAATAAAAAAGCTCAATGCCGCCTTAAGGGCAAGAAGAGTGAGACTTCTTAGAGTCTGTGTTGGATCCTTTCCTGTGAGACCAGTATTAGTTTCCGATACACCACTGCAGGTTCAATGTATTCCTTGGACATTCCCATTGACGATGAAACACAGAAATCGCATCGGAATTAAATACAAAAGGCACAATGCCTCCCTAAGTACAAGAATAGAGACTCTTCTTACAGTCGGTGTTTTGAACACTCCCTGTAAGACCAGTATTAGTTTGCGATACACCACTGCAGGTTCAATGTACTCCTTGGACATACACACTGACGATGAAACGCTGATATTAGATCGGAATTAAATAAAAAAGGCTCAATGCCGCCTTAAGTGCAAGAAGAGTGAGACTTCATAGAGTCTGTGCTTTGATCCTTTCCTGTGAGACCAGTATTAGTTTCCGATACACCACTGCAGGTTCTATGTATTCCTCGGACCTTCACATTGACGATGAAACACAGAAATCGCATCGGAATTAAATACAAGTGGCACAATCCCTCCATAAGTACATGAATAGAGACTCTTCTTACAGTCGGTATTTTGCGCATTCCCTGTGAGACCAGTATTAGTTTGCGATACACCACAGCAGGTTCAATGTATTCCTTGGACATACACATTGACGATGAAACACTGAAATTAGATCGGAATTATATAAAAAAGGCTCAATGCCGCCTTAAGTGCAAGAAGAGTGAGACCTCTTAGAGGCTGTGCTTTGATCCTTTCCTGTGAGACCAGTATTAGTTTCCGATACACCACTGCCGGTTCAATGTATTCCTTGGACCTTCACAATGACGATGAAACACAGAAATCGCATCGGAATTAAATACAAAAGGCACAATGCCTCCATAAGTACAAGAATAGAGACTCTTCTTCCAGTCGGTGTTTTGAGCACTCCCTGTGAGACCAGTATTAGTTTGCGATACACCAGTGCAGGGTCAACGTATTCATTGGACATACACATTGACGATGAAACACTGAAATTAGATCGGAATTAAATAAAAAAGGCTCAATGCCGCCTTAAGTGCAAGAAGAGTGAGACTTCTTAGAGTCTGTGCTTTGATCCTTTCCTGCGAGACCAGTATTAGTTTCCGATACACCACTGCAGGTTCTATGTATTCCTTGGACTTTCACATTGACGATGAAACACAGAAATCGCATCGGAATTAAATACAAAAGGCACAATGCCTCCATAAGTACAAGAATAGAGACTCTTCTTACAGTCGGTGTTTTGAGCACAACCTGTGAGACCAGTATTAGTTGGCGATACACCACTGCAGGTTCAATGTATTCCTTGGAAATACACATTGACGATGAAACACTGAAATTAGATCGGAATTAAATAAAAAAGGCTCAATGCCTCCATAAGTACAAGAATAGAGACTCTTCTTACAGTCGGTGTTTTGAGCACTCCCTGTGAGACCAGTATTAGTTTTCGATACACCACTGCAGGTTCAATGTATTCCTTGGACATACACATTGACGATGAAACACTGAAATTAGATCGAAATTAAATAAAAAAGGCTCAATGCCGCCTTAAGTGCAAGAAGAGTGAGACTTCTGAGAGTCTGTGCTTTGATCCTTTCCTGTGAGACCAGTATTAGTCTCCGATACACCACTGCAGGTTCAATGTATTCCTTGGACCTTTACATTGACGATGAAACACAGAAATCGCATCGGAATTAAATACAAAAGGCACATGGCCTCCATAAGTACAAGAATAGAGACTCTTCTTACACTCGGTGTTTTTGAGCACTCCCTGTGAGACCAGTATTAGTTTGCGATACACCACTGCAGGTTCAATGTATTCCTTGGACATACACATTGACGATGAAACACTGAAATTAGATCGAAATTAAATAAAAAAGGCTCAATGCCGCCTTAAGTGCAAGAAGAGTGAGACTTCTTAGAGTCTGTGCTCTTATCCTTTCCTGTGAGACCAGTATTAGTTTCCGATACACCACTGCAGGTTCAATGTATTCCTTGGACCTTCACATTGGCGATGAACAACAGAAATCGCATCGGAATTAAATACAAAAGGAACAATGCCTCCATAAGTACAAGAATAGATACTCTTCTTACAGTCGGTGTTTTGAGCACTCCCTGTGAGACCAGTATTTGTTTGCGATACACCACTGCAGGTTCAATGTATTCCTTGGACATACACATTGACGATGAAACTCTGAAATTAGATCAGAATTAAATAAAATAGGCTCAATGCCGCCTTAAGTGTAACAATAGTGAGACTTCTTAGAGTCTGTGCTTTGATCCTTTCCTGTGAGACCAGTATTACTTTCAGATACACCACTGCAGGTTCAATATATTTCTTGGACTATCACATTGACGATGAAACACAGAAATCGCATCGGAATTAAATACAAAAGGCACAATGCCTCCATAAGTACAAGAATAGAGACTCTTCTTACAGTCGGTGATTTGAGCACTCCCTGTGAGACCAGCATTAGTTTGCGATACAACACTGCAGGTTCAATGTATTCCTTGGACATACACATTGACGATGAAACACTGAAATTGGATCGCAATTAAATAAAAAAGGCTCAATGCCGCCTTAAGTGCAAGAAGAGTGAGACCTCTTAGAGCCTGTGCTTTGATCCTTTCCTGTGAGACCAGTATTAGTTTCCGATGCACTACTGCAGGTTCTAAGTATTCCTCGGACCTTCACATTGACGATGAAACACAGAAATCGCATCGGAATTAAATACAAGTGGCACAATGCCTCCATAAGTACATGAATAGAGACTCTTCTTACAGTCGGTATTTTGAGCATTCCCTGTGAGACCAGTATTAGTTTGCGATACACCACAGCAGGTTCAATGTATTCCTTGGACATACACATTGACGATGAAACACTGAAATTAGATCGGAATTAAATAAAAAAGGCTCAATGCCGCCTTAAGTGCAAGAAGAGTGAGACCTCTTAGAGCCTGTGCTTTGATCCTTTCCTGTGAGACCAGTATTAGTTTCCGATACACCACTGCCGGTTCAATGTATTCCTTGGACCTTCACAATGACGATGAAACACAGAAATCGCATCGGAATTAAATACAAAAGGCACAATGCCTCCATAAGTACAAGAATAGAGACTCTTCTTACAGTCGGTGTTTTGAGCACTCCCTGTGAGACCAGTATTAGTTTGCGATACACCAGTGCAGGGTCAATGTATTCATTGGACATACACATTGACGATGAAACACTGAAATTAGACCGGAATTAAATAAAAAAGGCTAAATGCCGCCTTAAGTGCAAGAAGAGTGAGACTTCTTAGAGTCTGTGCTTTGATCCTTTCCTGTGAGACCAGTATTAGTTTCCGATACACCACTGCAGGTTCAATGTATTCCTTGGACCTTCACATTGACGATGAAACACAGAAATCGCATCGGAATTAAATACAAAATGCACAATGCCTCTTAAGTACAAGAATAGAGACTCTTCTTACAGTCGGTGGTTTGAGCTCTCCCTGTGAGACCAGTATTAGTTTGCGATACACCACTGCAGGTTCAATGTAATCCTTGGACATACACATTGACAATGAAACACTGAAATTAGATCGGAATTAAATAAAAAAGGCTCAATGCCGCCTTAAGTGCAAGAAGAGTGAGACTTCTTAGAGTCTGTGCTTTGATCCTTTCCTGTGAGACCAGTATTAGTTTCCGATACACCACTGCAGGTTCTATGTATTCCTTGGACCTTCACATTGACGATGAAACACAGAAATCGCATCGGAATTAAATACAAAAGGCACAATGCCTCCATAAGTACAAGAATAGAGACTCTTCTTACAGTCGGTGTTTTGAGCACTCCCTGTGAGTCCAGTATTAGTTGGCGATACACCACTGCAGGTTCAATGTATTCCTTGGAAATACACATTGACGATGAAACACTGAAATTAGATCGGAATTAAATAAAAAAGGCTCAATGCCTCCATAAGTAAAAGAATAGAGACTCTTCTTACAGTCGGTGTTTTGAGCACTCCCTGTGAGACCAGTATTAGTTATCGATACACCACTGCAGGTTCAATGTATTCCTTGGACATACACATTGAAGATGAAACACTGAAATTAGATCGGAATTAAATAAAAAGGCTCAATGCCGCCTTAAGTGCAAGAAGAGTGAGACTTCTGAGAGTCTGTGCTTTGATCCTTTCCTGTGAGACCAGTATTAGTCTCCGATACACCACTGCTGGTTCAATGTATTCCTTGGACCTTCACATTGACAATGAAACACAGAAATCGCATCGGAATTAAATACAAAAATCACATTGCCTCCATAAGTACAAGAATAGAGACTGCTCTTACAGTCGGTGTTTTGAGCACTCCCTGTGAGACCAGTATTAGTTTGCGATACACCACTGCAGGTTCAATGGATTCCTTGGACATACACATTGACGATGAAACACTGAAATTAGATCGAAATTAAATAAAAAAGGCTCAATGCCGCCTTAAGTGCAAGAAGAGTCAGACTTCTTAGAGTCTGCGCTCTTATCCTTTCCTGTGAGACCAGTATTAGTTTCCGATACACCACTGCAGGTTCAATGTTTTCCTTGGACCTTCACATTGACGATGAAACACAGAAATCGCATCGGAATTAAATACAAAAGGCACAATGCCGCCATAAGTACAAGAATAGAGACTCTTCTTACAGTCGGTGTTTTGAGCACTTCCTGTGAGGCCAGTATTAGTTTGCGATACACCACTGCAGGTTCAATGTATTCCTTGGACATTCACATCGACGATGAAACACTGAAATTAGATCGGAATTAAACAAAAAAGGCTCAATGCCGCCTTAAGTGCAAGAAGAGTGAGACTTCTTAGAGTCTGTGCTTTGATCCTTTCCTGTGAGACCAGTATTAGTTTCCGATACACCACTGCAGGTTCAATGTATTCCTTGGACATTCACATTGACGATGAAACACAGAAATCGCATCGGAATTAAATACAAAAGGCACAATGCCTCCCTAAGTACAAGAATAGAGACTCTTCTTACAGTCGGTGTTTTGAACACACCCTGTGAGACCAGTATTAGTTTCCGATACACCACTGCAGGTTCAATGTATTCCTTGGACATACACATTGACGATGAAACGCTGAAATTAGATCGGAATTAAATAAAAAAGGCTCAATGCCGCCTTAAGTGCAAGAAGTGTGAGACTTCATAGAGTCTGTGCTTTGATCCTTTCCTGTGAGACCAGTATTAGTTTCCGATACACCACTGCAGGTTCTATGTATTCCTCGGACCTTCACATTGACGATGAAACACAGAAATCGCATCGGAATTAAATACAAAAGGCACAATGCCTCCACAAGTACATGAATAGAGACTCTTCTTACAGTCGGTATTTTGAGCATTCCCTGTGAGACCAGTATTAGTTTGCGATACACCACTGCAGGTTCAATGTAATCCTTGGACATACACATTGACGATGAAACACTGAACTTAGATCGGAATTAAATAAAAAAGGCTCAATGCCGCCTTAAGTGCAAGAAGAGTGAGGCTTCTTAGAGTTTGTGCTTTGATCCTTTCCTGTGTGACCAGTATTAGTTTCCGATACACCGCTGCAGGTTCTATGTATTCCTTGGACCTTCACATTGACGATGAAACACAGAAATCGCATCGGAATTAAATACAAAAGGCACAATGCCTCCATAAGTACAAGAATAGAGACTCTTCTTACAGTCGGTGTTTTGAGCACAACCTGTGAGACCAGTATTAGTTGGCGATACACCACTGCAGGTTCAATGTATTCCTTGGAAATACACATTGACGATGAAACACTGAAATTAGATCGAAATTAAATAAAAAAGGCTCAATGCCTCCATAAGTACAAGAATAGAGACTCCTCTTACAGTCGGTGTTTTGAGCACTCCCTGTGAGACCAGTATTAGTTTTCGATCCACCACTGCAGGTTCAATGTATTCCTTGGACATACACATTGACGATGAAACACTGAAATTAGATCGGAATTAAATAAAAAAGGCTCAATGCCGCCTTAAGTGCAAGAAGAGTGAGACTTCTGAGAGACTGTGCTTTGATCCTTTCCTGTGAGACCAGTATTAGTCTCCGATACACCACTGCAGGTTCAATGTATTCCTTGGACCTTCACATTGACGATGAAACACAGAAATCGC
This sequence comes from Schistocerca serialis cubense, assembly GCF_023864345.2. NCBI lineage: Eukaryota > Metazoa > Arthropoda > Insecta > Orthoptera > Acrididae > Schistocerca > Schistocerca serialis. The sequence goes on along the minus strand of NC_064643.1, from coordinate 33,644,636 downwards.
ATCGGAATTAAATACAAAAGGCACATTGCCTCCATAAGTACAAGAATAGAGACTCTTCTTACAGTCGGTGTTTTGAGCACTCCCTGTGAGACCAGTATTAGTTTGCGATACACCACTGCAGGTTCAATGTATTCCTTGGACCTACACATTGACGATGAAACACTGAAATTAGATCGAAATTAAATAAAAAAGGCTCAATGCCGCCTTAAGTGCAAGAAGAGTGAGACTTCTTAGAGTCTGTGGTCTTATCCTTTCCTGTGAGACCAGTATTAGTTTCCGATACACCACTGCAGGTTCAATGTATTCCATGGACCTTCACATTGGCGATGAACAACAGAAATCGCATCGGAATTAAATACAAAAGGAACAATGCCTCCATAAGTACATGAATAGATACTCTTCTTACAGTCGGTGTTTTGAGCACTCCCTGTGAGACCAGTATTTGTTTGCGATACACCACTGCTGGTTCAATGTATTCCTTGGACATACACATTGACGATGAAACTCTGAAATAAGATCAGAATTAAATAAAATAGGCTCAATGCCGCCTTACGTGTAACAAGAGTGAGACTTCTTAGAGTCTGTGCTTTGATCCTTTCCTGTGAGACCAGTATTACTTTCCGATACACCACTGCAGGTTCAATATATTCCTTGGACCTTCACATTGACGATGAAACACAGAAATCGCATCGGAATTAAATACAAAAGGCACAATGCCTCCATAAGTACAAGAATAGAGACTCTTCTTACAGTCGGTGATTTGAGCACTCCCAGTGAGACCAGTATTAGTTTGCGATACACCACTGCAGGTTCAATGTATTCCTTGGACATACACATTGACGATGAAACACTGAAATTGGATCGGAATTAAGTAAAAAAGGCTCAATGCCGCCTTAAGTGCAAGAAGAGTGAGACTTCTTAGAGTCTGTGCTTTGATCCTTTCCTGTGAGACCAGTATTAGTTTCCGATACACCACTGCAGTTTCAATGTATTCCTTGGACCTTCACATTGACGATGAAACACAGAAATCGCATCGGAATTAAATACAAAAGGCACAATGCCGCCATAAGTACAAGAATAGAGACTCTTCTTACAGTCGGTGTTTTGAGCACTCCCTGTGAGACCAGTATTAGTTTGCGAAACACCACTGGAGGTTCAATGTATTCCTTGGACATACACATTGACGATGAAACACAGAAATTAGATCGGAATTAAATAAAAAAGGCTCAATGCCGCCTTAAGTGCAAGAAGAGTGAGACTTCTTAGAGTCTGTGCTTTGATCCTTTCCTGTGAGACTAGTATTAGTTTCCGATACACCACTGCAGGTTCAATGTATTCCTTTTACACACACATTGACGATGAAACACTGAAATTAGATCGGAATTAAATAAAAAAACTCAATGCCGCCTTAAGGGCAAGAAGAGTGAGACTTCTTAGAGTCTGTGTTGGATCCTTTCCTGTGAGACCAGTATTATTTTCCGATACACCACTGCAGGTTCAATGTATTCCTTGGACATTCACATTGACGATGAAACACAGAAATCGCATCGGAATTAAATACAAAAGGCACAATGCCTCCCTAAGTACAAGAATAGAGACTCTTCTTACAGTCGGTGTTTTGAACACTCCCTGTGAGACCAGTATTAGTTTGCGATACACCACTGCAGGTTCAATGTATTCCTTGGCCATACACATTGACGATGAAACGCTGAAATTAGATCGGAATTAAATAAAAAAGGCTCAATGCCGCCTTAAGTGCAAGAAGAGTGAGACTTCATAGATTCTGTGCTTTGATCCTTTCCTGTGAGACCAGTATTAGTTTCCGATACACCACTGCAGGTTCTATGTATTCCTCGGACCTTCACATTGATGATGAAACACAGAAATCGCATCGGAATTAAATACAAGTGGCACAATGCCTCCATAAGTACATGAATAGACACTCTTCTTACAGTCGGTGTTTTGAGCACTCCCTGTGAGACCAGTATTAGTTGGCGATACACCACTGCAGGTTCAATGTATTCCTTGGAAATACACATTGACGATGAAACACTGAAATTAGATCGGAATTAAATAAAAAAGGCTCAATGCCTCCATAAGTACAAGAATAGAGGCTCTTCTTACAGTCGGTGTTTTGAGCACTCCCTGTGAGGCCAGTATTAGTTTTCGATACACCACTGCAGGTTCAATGTATTCCTTGGACATACACATTGACGATGAAACACTGAAATTAGATCGGAATTAAATAAAAAAGGCTCAATGCCGCCCTAAGTGCAAGAAGAGTGAGACTTCTGAGAGTCTGTGCTTTGATCCTTTCCTGTGAGACCAGTATTAGTCTCCGATACACCACTGCAGGTTCAATGTATTCCTTGGACCTTCACATTGACGATGAAACACAGAAATCGCATCGGAATTAAATACAAAAGGCACATTGCCTCCATAAGTACAAGAATAGAGACTCTTATTACAGTCGGTGTTTTGAGCACTCCCTGTGAGACCAGTATTAGTTTGCGATACACCACTGCAGGTTCAATGTATTCCTTGGACATACACATTGACGATAAAACACTGAAATTAGATCGAAATTAAATAAAAAAGGCTCAATGCCGCCTTAAGTGCAAGAAGAGTGAGACTTCTTAGAGTCTGTGCTCTTATCCTTTCCTGTGAGACCAGTATTAGTTTCCGATACACCACTGCAGGTTCAATGTATTCCTTGGACCTTCACATTGGCGATGAACAACAGAAATCGCATCGGAATTAAATACAAAAGGAACAATGCCTCCATAAGAACAAGAATAGATACTCTTCTTACAGTTGGTGTTTTGAGCACTCCCTGTGAGACCAGTATTTGTTTGCGATACACCACTGCAGGTTCAATGTATTCCTTGGACATACACATTGACGATGAATCTCTGAAATTAGATCAGAATTAAATAAAATAGGCTCAATGCCGCCTTAAGTGTAACAAGAGTGAGACATCTTTGAGTCTGTGCTTTGATCCTTTCCTGTGAGACCAGTATTACTTTCCGATACACCACTGCAGGTTCAATATATTCCTTGGACCTTCACATTGACGATGAAACACAGAAATCGCATCGGAATTAAATACAAAAGGCACAATGCCTCCATAAGTACAAGAATAGAGACTCTTCTTACAGTCGGTGATTTGAGCACTCCCTGTAAGACCAGTATTAGTTTGCGATACACCACTGCAGGTTGAATGTATTCCTTGGACATACACATTGACGATGAAACACTGAAATTGGATCGGAATTAAATAAAAAAGGCTCAATGCCGCCTTAAGTGAAGAGAAGAGTGAGACTTCTTAGAGTCTGTGCTTTGATCCTTTCCTGTGAGACCAGTATTAGTTTCCGATACACCACTGCAGTTTCAATGTATTCCTTGGACCTTCACATTGACGATGAAACACAGAAATCGCATCGGAATTAAATACAAAAGGCACAATGCCGCCATAAGTACAAGAATAGAGACTCTTCTTACAGTCGGTGTTTTGAGCACTCCCTGTGAGACCAGTATTAGTTTGCGAAACACCACTGGAGGTTCAATGTATTCCTTGGACATACACATTGACGATGAAACACAGAAATTAGATCGGAATTAAATAAAAAAGGCTCACTGCCGCCTTAAGTGCAAGAAGAGTTAGACTTCTTAGAGTCTGTGCTTTGATCCATTCCTGTGAGACTAGTATTAGTTTCCGATACACCACTGCAGGTTCAATGTATTCCTTGTACCTTCACATTGACGATGAAACACAGAAATCGCATCGGAATTAAATACAAAAGGCACAATGCCTCCAAAAGTACAAGAATAGAGACTCTTCTTACAGTCGGTGTTTTGAGCTCTTCCTGTGAGACCAGTATTAATTTGCGATACACCACAGCAGGTTCAATGTATTCCTTGGACATACACATTGACGATGAAACACTGAAATTAGATCGGAATTAAATAAAAAAAGGCTCAATGCCGCCATAAGTGCAAGAAGAGTGAGACTTCATAGAGTCTGTGCTTTGTTCCTTTCCTGTGAGACCAGTATTAGTTTCCGTTACAGCACTGCAGGTTCTATGTATTCCTCGGACCTTCACATTGACGATGAAACACAGAAATCGCAACGGAATTAAATACAAGTGGCACAATGCCTCCATAAGTACATGAATAGAGACTCTTCTTATAGTCGGTATTTTGAGCATTCCCTGTGAGACCAGTATTAGTTTGCGATACACCACAGCAGGGTCAGTGTATTCCTTGGACATACACATTGACGATGAAACACTGAAATTAGATCGGAATTAAATAAAAAAGGCTCAATACCGACTTAAGTGCAAGAAGAGTGAGACCTCTTAGAGGCTGTGCTTTGATCCTTTCCTGTGAGACCAGTATTAGTTTCCGATACACCACTGCCGGTTCAATGTATTCCTTGGACCTTCACAATGACGATGAAACACAGAAATCGCATCGGAATTAAATACAAAAGGCACAATGCCTCCATAAGTACAAGAATAGAGACACTTATTACAGTCGGTGTTTTGAGCACTCCCTGTGAGACCAGTATTAGTTTGCGATACACCACTGCAGGTTCAATGTATTCCTTGGACATACACATTGACGATAAAACACTGAAATTAGATCGAAATTAAATAAAAAAGGCTCAATGCCGCCTTAAGTGCAAGAAGAGTGAGACTTCTTAGAGTCTGTGCTCTTATCCTTTCCTGTGAGACCAGTATTAGTTTCCGATACACCACTGCAGGTTCAAAGTATTCCTTGGACGTTCACATTAGCGATGAACAACAGAAATCGCATCGGAATTAAATACAAAAGGAACAATGCCTCCATAAGTACAAGAATAGATACTCTTCTTACAGTCGGTGTTTTGAGCACTCCCTGTGAGACCAGTATTTGTTTGCGATACACCACTGCAGGTTCAATGTATTCCCTGGACATACACATTGACGATGAAACTCTGAAATTAGATCAGAATTAAATAAAATAGGCTCAATGCCGCCTTAAGTGTAACAAGAGTGAGACTTCTTTGAGTCTGTGCTTTGATCCTTTCCTGTGAGACCAGTATTACTTTCCGATACACCACTGCAGGTTCAATATATTCCTTGGACCTTCACATTGACGATTAAACACAGAAATCGCATCGGAATTAAATACAAAAGGCACAATGCCTCCATAAGTACAAGAATAGAGACTCTTCTTACAGTCGGTGATTTGAGCACTCCCTGTGAGACCAGTATTAGTTTGCGATACACCACTGCAGGTTGAATGTATTCCTTGGACATACACATTGACGATGAAACACTGAAATTGGATCGGAATTAAATAAAAAAGGCTCAATGCCGCCTTAAGTGCAAGAAGAGTGAGACTTCTTAGAGTCTGTGCTTTGATCCTTTCCTGTGAGACCAGTATTAGTTTCCGATACACCACTGCAGTTTCAATGTATTCCTTGGACCTTCACATTGACGATGAAACACAGAAATCGCATCGGAATTAAATACAAAAGGCACAATGCCGCCATAAGTACAAGAATAGAGACTCTTCTTACAGTCGGTGGTTTGAGCACTCCCTGTGAGACCAGTATTAGTTTGCGAAACACCACTGGAGGTTCAATGTATTCCTTGGACATACACATTGACGATGAAACACAGAAATTAGATCGGAATTAAATAAAAAAGGCTCAATGCCGCCTTAAGTGCAAGAAGAGTTAGACTTCTTAGAGTCTGTGCTTTGATCCTTTCCTGTGAGACTAGTATTAGTTTCCGATACATCACTGCAGGTTCAATGTATTCCTTGTACCTTCACATTGACGATGAAACACAGAAATCGCATCGGAATTAAATACAAAAGGCACAATGCCTCCAAAAGTACAAGAATAGAGACTCTTCTTACAGTCGGTGTTTTGAGCACTCCCTGTGAGACCAGTATTAATTTGCGATACACCACAGCAGGTTCAATGTATTCCTTGGACATACACATTGACGATGAAACACTGAAATTAGATCGGAATTAAATAAAAAAGGCTCAATGCCGCCTTAAGTGCAAGAAGAGTGAGACTTCATAGAGTCTGTGCTTTGATCCTTTCCTGTGAGACCAGTATTAGTTTCCGTTACAGCATTGCAGGTTCTATGTATTCCTCGGACCTTCACATTGACGATGAAACACAGAAATCGCAACGGAATTAAATACAGGTGGCACAATGCCTCCATAAGTACATGAATAGAGACTCTTCTTATAGTCGGTATTTTGAGCATTCCCTGTGAGACCAGTATTAGTTTGCGATACACCACAGCAGGGTCAATGTATTCCTTGGACATACACATTGACGATGAAACACTGAAATTAGATCGGAATTAAATAAACAAGGCTCAATACCGCCTTAAGTGCAAGAAGAGTGAGACCTCTTAGAGGCTGTGCTTTGATCCTTTCCTGTGAGACCAGTATTAGTTTCCGATACACCACTGCCGGTTCAATGTATTCCTTGGACCTTCACAATGACGATGAAACACAGAAATCGCATCGGAATTAAATACAAAAGGCACAATGCCTCCATAAGTACAAGAATAGAGACTCTTATTACAGTCGGTGTTTTGAGCACTCCCTGTGAGACCAGTATTAGTTTGCGATACACCACTGCAGGTTCAATGTATTCCTTGGACATACACATTGACGATAAAACACTGAAATTAGATCGAAATTAAATAAAAAAGGCTCAATGCCGGCTTAAGTGCAAGAAGAGTGAGACTTCTTAGAGTCTGTGCTCTTATCCTTTCCTGTGAGACCAGTATTAGTTTCCGATACACCACTGCAGGTTCAATGTATTCCTTGGACCTTCACATTGGCGATGAACAACAGAAATCGCATCGGAATTAAATACAAAAGGAACAATGCCTCCATAAGTACAAGAATAGATACTCTTCTTACAGTCGGTGTTTTGAGCACTCCCTGTGAGACCAGTATTAGTTTGCGAAACACCACTGGAGGTTCAATGTATTCCTTGGACATACACATTGACGATGAAACACAGAAATTAGATCGGAATTAAATAAAAAAGGCTCAATGCCGCCTTAAGTGCAAGAAGAGTGAGACTTCTTAGAGTCTGTGCTTTGATCCTTTCCTGTGAGACTAGTATTAGTTTCCGATACACCACTGCAGGTTCAATGTATTCCTTTTACACACACATTGACGATGAAACACTGAAATTAGATCGGAATTAAATAAAAGAACTCAATGCCGCCTTAAGGGCAAGAAGAGTGAGACTTCTTAGAGCCTGTGTTGGATCCTTTCCTGTGAGACCAGTATTAGTTTCCGATACTCCACTGCAGGTTCAATGTATTCCTTGGACATTCACATTGACGATGAAACACAGAAATCGCATCGGAATTAAATACAAAAGGCACAATGCCTCCCTAAGTACAAGAATAGAGACTCTTCTTACAGTCGGTGTTTTGAACACTCCCTGTGAGACCAGTATTAGTTTGCGATACACCACTGCAGGTTCAATGTATTCCTTGGACATACACATTGACGATGAAACGCTGAAATTAGATCGGAATTAAATAAAAAAGGCTCAATGCCGCCTTAAGTGCAAGAAGAGTGAGACTTCATAGATTCTGTGTTTTGATCCTTTCCTGTGAGACCAGTATTAGTTTCCGATACACCACTGCAGGTTCTATGTATTCCTCGGACCTTCACATTGACGATGAAACACAGAAATCGCATCGGAATTAAATACAAAAGGCACAATGCCTCCATAAGTACAAGAATAGAGACTCTTCTTACAGTCGGTGATTTGAGCACTCCCTGTGAGACCAGTATTAGTTTGCGATACACCACTGCAGGTTGAATGTATTCCTTGGACATACACATTGACGATGAAACACTGAAATTGGATCGGAATTAAATAAAAAAGGCTCAATGCCGCCTTAAGTGCAAGAAGAGTGAGACTTCTTAGAGTCTGTGCTTTGATCCTTTCCTGTGAGACCAGTATTAGTTTCCGATACACCACTGCAGTTTCAATGTATTCCTTGGACCTTCACATTGACGATGAAACACAGAAATCGCATCGGAATTAAATACAAAAGGCACAATGCCGCCATAAGTACAAGAATAGAGACTCTTCTTACAGTCGGTGTTTTGAGCACTCCCTGTGAGACCAGTATTAGTTTGCGAAACACCACTGGAGGTTCAATGTATTCCTTGGACATACACATTGACGATGAAACACAGAAATTAGATCGGAATTAAGTAAAAAAGGCTCAATGCCGCCTTAAGTACAAGAAGAGTTAGACTTCTTAGAGTCTGTGCTTTGATCCTTTCCTGTGAGACTAGTATTAGTTTCCGATACACCACTGCAGGTTCAATGTATTCCTTTTACCTTCACATTGACGATGAAACACAGAAATCGCATCGGAATTAAATACAAAAGGCACAATGCCTCCAAAAGTACAAGAATAGAGACTCTTCTTACAGTCGGTGTTTTGAGCACTTCCTGTGAGACCAGTATTAATTTGCGATACACCACAGCAGGTTCAATGTATTCCTTGGACATACACATTGACGATGAAACACTGAAATTAGATCGGAATTAAATAAAAAAAGGCTCAATGCCGCCTTAAGTGCAAGAAGAGTGAGACTTCATAGAGTCTGTGCTTTGATCCTTTCCTGTGAGACCAGTATTAGTTTCCGTTACAGCACTGCAGGTTCTATGTATTCCTCGGACCTTCACATTGACGATGAAACACAGAAATCGCAACGGAATTAAATACAAGTGGCACAATGCCTCCATAAGTACATGAATAGAGACTCTTCTTATAGTCGGTATTTTGATCATTCCCTGTGAGACCAGTATTAGTTTGCGATACACCACAGCAGGGTCAATGTATTCCTTGGACATACACATTGACGATGAAACACTGAAATTAGATCGGAATTAAATAAAAAAACTCAATGCCGCCTTAAGGGCAAGAAGAGTGAGACTTCTTAGAGCCTGTGTTGGATCCTTTCCTGTGAGACCAGTATTAGTTTCCGATACTCCACTGCAGGTTCAATGTATTCCTTGGACATTCACATTGACGATGAAACACAGAAATCGCATCGGAATTAAATACAAAAGGCACAATGCCTCCCTAAGTACAAGAATAGAGACTCTTCTTACAGTCGGTGTTTTGAACACTCCCTGTGAGACCAGTATTTGTTTGCGATACACCACTGCAGGTTCAATGTATTCCTTGGACATACACATTGACGATGAAACTCTGAAATTAGATCAGAATTAAATAAAATAGGCTCAATGCCGCCTTACGTGTAACAAGAGTGAGACTTCTTTGAGTCTGTGCTTTGATCCTTTCCTGTGAGACCAGTATTACTTTCCGATACACCACTGCAGGTTCAATATATTCCTTGGACCTTCACATTGACGATGAAACACAGAAATCGCATCGGAATTAAATACAAAAGGCACAATGCCTCCATAAGTACAAGAATAGAGACTCTTCTTACAGTCGGTGATTTGAGCACTCCCTGTGAGACCAGTATTAGTTTGCGATACACCACTGCAGGTTGAATGTATTCCTTGGACATACACATTGACGATGAAACACTGAAATTGGATCGGAATTAAATAAAAAAGGCTCAATGCCGCCTTAAGTGCAAGAAAAGTGAGACTTCTTAGAGTCTGTGCTTTGATCCTTTCCTGTGAGACCAGTATTAGTTTCCGATACACCACTGCAGTTTCAATGTATTCCTTGGACCTTCACATTGACGATGAAACACAGAAATCGCATCGGAATTAAATACGAAAGGCACAATGCCGCCATAAGTACAAGAATAGAGACTCTTCTTACAGTCGGTGTTTTGAGCACTCCCTGTGAGACCAGTATTAGTTTGCGAAACACCACTGGAGGTTCAATGTATTCCTTGGACATACATATTGACGATGAAACACAGAAATTAGATCGGAATTAAATAAAAAAGGCTCAATGCCGCCTTAAGTGCAAGAAAAGTTAGACTTCTTAGAGTCTGTGCTTTGATCCTTTCCTGTGAGACTAGTATTAGTTTCCGATACACCACTGCAGGTTCAATGTATTCCTTGTACCTTCACATTGACGATGAAACACAGAAATCGCATCGGAATTAAATACAAAAGGCACAATGCCTCCAAAAGTACAAGAATAGAGACTCTTCTTACAGTCGGTGTTTTGAGCACTTCCTGTGAGACCAGTATTAATTTGCGATACACCACAGCAGGTTCAATGTATTCCTTGGACATACACATTGACGATGAAACACTGAAATTAGATCGGAATTAAATAAAAAAAGGCTCAATGCCGCCTTAAGTGCAAGAAGAGTGAGACTTCATAGAGTCTGTGCTTTGATCCTTTCCTGTGAGACCAGTATTAGTTTCCGTTACAGCACTGCAGGTTCTATGTATTCCTCGGACCTTCACATTGACGATGAAACACAGAAATCGCAACGGAATTAAATACAAGTGGCACAATGCCTCCATAAGTACATGAATAGAGACTCTTCTTATAGTCGGTATTTTGAGCATTCCCTGTGAGACCAGTATTAGTTTGCGATACACCACAGCAAGGTCAATGTATTCCTTGGACATACACATTGACGATGAAACACTGAAATTAGATCGGAATTAAATAAAAAAGGCTCAATACCGCCTTAAGTGCAAGAAGAGTGAGACCTCTTAGAGGCTGTGCTTTGATCCTTTCCTGTGAGACCAGTATTAGTTTCTGATACACCACTGCCGGTTCAATGTATTCCTTGGACCTTCACAATGACGATGAAACACAGAAATCGCATCGGAATTAAATACAAAAGGCACAATGCCTCCATAAGTACAAGAATAGAGACTCTTATTACAGTCGGTGTTTTGAGCACTCCCTGTGAGACCAGTATTGGTTTGCGATACACCACTGCAGGTTCAATGTATTCCTTGGACATACACATTGACGATAAAACACTGAAATTAGATCGAAATTAAATATAAAAGGCTCAATGCCGCCTTAAGTGCAAGAAGAGTGAGACTTCTTAGAGTCTGTGCTCTTATCCTTTCCTGTGAGACCAGTATTAGTTTCCGATACACCACTGCAGGTTCAAAGTATTCCTTGGACCTTCACATTGGCGATGAACAACAGAAATCGCATCGGAATTAAATACAAAAGGAACAATGCCTCCATAAGTACAAGAATAGATACTCTTCTTACAGTCGGTGTTTTGAGCATTCCCTGTGAGACCAGTATTTGTTTGCGATACACCACTGCAGGTTCAATGTATTCCTTGGACATACACATTGACGATGAAACTCTGAAATTAGATCAGAATTAAATAAAATAGGCTCAATGCCGCCTTAAGTGTAACAAGAGTGAGACTTCTTTGAGTCTGTGCTTTGATCCTTTCCTGTGAGACCAGTATTACTTTCCAATACACCACTGCAGGTTCAATATATTCCTTGGACCTTCACATTGACGATGAAACACAGAAATCGCATCGGAATTAAATACAAAAGGCACAATGCCTCCATAAGTACAAGAATAGAGACTCTTCTTACAGTCGGTGATTTGAGCACTCCCTGTGAGACCAGTATTAGTTTGCGATACACCACTGCAGGTTGAATGTATTCCTTGGACATACACATTGACGATGAAACACTGAAATTGGATCGGAATTAAATAAAAAAGGCTCAATGCCGCCTTAAGTGCAAGAAGAGTGAGACTTCTTAGAGTCTGTGCTTTGATCCTTTCCTGTGAGACCAGTATTAGTTTCCGATACACCACTGCAGTTTCAATGTATTCCTTGGACCTTCACATTGACGATGAAACACAGAAATCGCATCGGAATTAAATACAAAAGGCACAATGCCGCCATAAGTACAAGAATAGAGACTCTTCTTACAGTCGGTGTTTTGAGCACTCCCTGTGAGACCAGTATTAGTTTGCGAAACACCACTGGAGGTTCAATGTATTCCTTGGACATACACATTGACGATGAAACACAGAAATTAGATCGGAATTAAATAAAAAAGGCTCAATGCCGCCTTAAGTGCAAGAAGAGTTAGACTTCTTAGAGGCTGTGCTTTGATCCTTTCCTGTGAGACTAGTATTAGTTTCCGATACACCACTGCAGGTTCAATGTATTCCTTGTACCTTCACATTGACGATGAAACACAGAAATCGCATCGGAATTAAATACAAAAGGCACAATGCCTCCAAAAGTACAAGAATAGAGACTCTTCTTACAGTCGGTGTTTTGAGCACTCCCTGTGAGACCAGTATTAATTTGCGATACACCACAGCAGGTTCAATGTATTCCTTGGACATACACATTGACGATGAAACACTGAAATTAGATCGGAATTAAATAAAAAAGGCTCAATGCCGCCTTAAGTGCAAGAAGAGTGAGAATTCATAGAGTCTGTGCTTTGATCCTTTCCTGTGAGACCAGTATTAGTTTCCGTTACAGCACTGCAGGTTCTATGTATTCCTCGGACCTTCACATTGACGATGAAACACAGAAATCGCAACGGAATTAAATACAAGTGGCACAATGCCTCCATAAGTACATGAATAGAGACTCTTCTTATAGTCGGTATTTTGAGCATTCCCTGTGAGACCAGTATTAGTTTGCGATACACCACAGCAGGGTCAATGTATTCCTTGGACATACACATTGACGATGAAACACTGAAATTAGATCGGAATTAAATAAAAAAGGCTCAATACCGCCTTAAGTGCAAGAAGAGTGAGACCTCTTAGAGGCTGTGCTTGGATCATTTCCTGTGAGACCAGTATTAGTTTCCGATACACCACTGCCGGTTCAATGTATTCCTTGGACCTTCACAATGACGATGAAACACAGAAATCGCATCGGAATTAAATACAAAAGGCACAATGCCTCCATAAGTACAAGAATAGAGACTCTTATTACAGTCGGTGTTTTGAGCACTCCCTGTGAGACCAGTATTAGTTTGCGATACACCACTGCAGGTTCAATGTATTCCTTGGACATACACATTGACGATAAAACACTGAAATTAGATCGAAATTAAATAAAAAAGGCTCAATGCCGCCTTAAGTGCAAAAAGAGTGAGACTTCTTAGAGTCTGTGCTCTTATCCTTTCCTGTGAGACCAGTATTAGTTTCCGATACACCACTGCAGGTTCAATGTATTCCTTGGACCTTCACATTGGCGATGAACAACAGAAATGGCATCGGAATTAAATACAAAAGGAACAATGCCTCCATAAGTACAAGAATAGATACTCTTCTTACAGTCGGTGTTTTGAGCACTCCCTGTGAGACCAGTATTAGTTTGCGAAACACCACTGGAGGTTCAATGTATTCCTTGGACATACACATTGACGATGAAACACAGAAATTAGATCGGAATTAAATAAAAAAGGCTCAATGCCGCCTTAAGTGCAAGAAGAGTGAGACTTCTTAGAGTCTGTGCTTTGATCCTTTCCTGTGAGACTAGTATTAGTTTCCGATACACCACTGCAGGTTCAATGTATTCCTTTTACACACACATTGACGATGAAACACTGAAATTAGATCGGAATTAAATAAAAAAACTCAATGCCGCCTTAAGGGCAAGAAGAGTGAGACTTCTTAGAGTCTGTGTTGGATCCTTTCCTGTGAGACCAGTATTAGTTTCCGATACTCCACTGCAGGTTCAATGTATTCCTTGGACATTCACATTGACGATGAAACACAGAAATCGCATCGGAATTAAATACAAAAGGCACAATGCCTCCCTAAGTACAAGAATAGAGACTCTTCTTACAGTCGGTGTTTTGAACACTCCCTGTGAGACCAGTATTAGTTTGCGATACACCACTGCAGGTTCAATGTATTCCTTGGACATACACATTGACGATGAAACGCTGAAATTAGATCGGAATTAAATAAAAAAGGCTCAATGCCGCCTTAAGTGCAAGAAGAGTGAGACTTCATAGATTCTGTGCTTTGATCCTTTCCTGTGAGACCAGTATTAGTTTCCGATACACCACTGCAGGTTCTATGTATTCCTCGGACCGTCACATTGATGATGAAACACAGAAATCGCATCGGAATTAAATACAAGTGGCACAATGCCTCCATAAGTACATGAATAGACACTCTTCTTACAGTCGGTGTTTTGAGCACTCCCTGTGAGACCAGTGTTAGTTGGCGATACACCACTGCAGGTTCAATGTATTCCTTGGAAATACACATTGACGATGAAACACTGAAATTAGATCGGAATTAAATAAAAAAGGCTCAATGCCTCCATAAGTACAAGAATAGAGACTCTTCTTACAGTCGGTGTTTTGAACACTCCCTGTGAGGCCAGTATTAGTTTTCGATACACCACTGCAGGTTCAATGTATTCCTTGGACATACACATTGACGATGAAACACTGAAATTAGATCGGAATTAAATAAAAAAGGCTCAATGCCGCCTTAAGTGCAAGAAGAGTGAGACTTCTTAGAGTCTGTGCTCTTATCCTTTCCTGTGAGACCAGTATTAGTTTCCGATACACCACTGCAGGTTCAATGTATTCCTTGGACCTTCACATTGGCGATGAACAACAGAAATCGCATCGGAATTAAATACAAAAGGAACAATGCCTCCATAAGTACAAGAATAGATACTCTTCTTACAGTCGGTGTTTTGAGCACTCCCTGTGAGACCAGTATTTGTTTGCGATACACCACTGCAGGTTCAATGTATTCCTTGGACATACACATTGACGATGAAACCCTGAAATTAGATCAGAATTAAATAAAATAGGCTCAATGCCGCCTTAAGTGTAACAAGAGTGAGACTTCTTTGAGTCTGTGCTTTGATCCTTTCCTGTGAGACCAGTATTACTTTCCGATACACCACTGCAGGTTCAATATATTCCTTGGACCTTCACATTGACGATGAAACACAGAAATCGCATCGGAATTAAATACAAAAGGCACAATGCCTCCATAAGTACTAGAATAGAGACTCTTCTTACAGTCGGTGATTTGAGCACTCCCTGTGAGACCAGTATTAGTTTGCGATACACCACTGCAGGTTGAATGTATTCCTTGGACATACACATTGACGATGAAACACTGAAATTGGATCGGAATTAAATAAAAAAGGCTCAATGCCGCCTTAAGTGCAAGAAGAGTGAGACTTCTTAGAGTCTGTGCTTTGATCCTTTCCTGTGAGACCAGTATTAGTTTCCGATACACCACTGCAGTTTCAATGTATTCCTTGGACCTTCACATTGACGATGAAACACAGAAATCGCATCGGAATTAAATACAAAAGGCACAATGCCGCCATAAGTACAAGAATAGAGACTCTTCTTACAGTCGGTGTTTTGAGCACTCCCTGTGAGACCAGTATTAGTTTGCGATACACCACTGCAGGTTCAATGTATTCCTTGGACATACACATTGACGATAAAACACTGAAATTAGATCGAAATTAAATAAAAAAGGCTCAATGCCGCCTTAAGTGCAAAAAGAGTGAGACTTCTTAGAGTCTGTGCTCTTATCCTTTCCTGTGAGACCAGTATTAGTTTCCGATACACCACTGCAGGTTCAATGTATTCCTTGGACCTTCACATTGGCGATGAACAACAGAAATCGCATCGGAATTAAATACAAAAGGAACAATGCCTCCATAAGTACAAGAATAGATACTCTTCTTACAGTCGGTGTTTTGAGCACTCCCTGTGAGACCAGTATTAGTTTGCGAAACACCACTGGAGGTTCAATGTATTCCTTGGACATACACATTGACGATGAAACACAGAAATTAGATCGGAATTAAATAAAAAAGGCTCAATGCCGCCTTAAGTGCAAGAAGAGTGAGACTTCTTAGAGTCTGTGCTTTGATCCTTTCCTGTGAGACTAGTATTAGTTTCCGATACACCACTGCAGGTTCAATGTATTCCTTTTACACACACATTGACGATGAAACACTGAAATTAGATCGGAATTAAATAAAAAAACTCAATGCCGCCTTAAGGGCAAGAAGAGTGAGACTTCTTAGAGTCTGTGTTGGATCCTTTCCTGTGAGACCAGTATTAGTTTCCGATACTCCACTGCAGGTTCAATGTATTCCTTGGACATTCACATTGACGATGAAACACAGAAATCGCATCGGAATTAAATACAAAAGGCACAATGCCTCCCTAAGTACAAGAATAGAGACTCTTCTTACAGTCGGTGTTTTGAACACTCCCTGTGAGACCAGTATTAGTTTGCGATACACCACTGCAGGTTCAATGTATTCCTTGGACATACACATTGACGATGAAACGCTGAAATTAGATCGGAATTAAATAAAAAAGGCTCAATGCCGCCTTAAGTGCAAGAAGAGTGAGACTTCATAGATTCTGTGCTTTGATCCTTTCCTGTGAGACCAGTATTAGTTTCCGATACACCACTGCAGGTTCTATGTATTCCTCGGACCGTCACATTGATGATGAAACACAGAAATCGCATCGGAATTAAATACAAGTGGCACAATGCCTCCATAAGTACATGAATAGACACTCTTCTTACAGTCGGTGTTTTGAGCACTCCCTGTGAGACCAGTATTAGTTGGCGATACACCACTGCAGGTTCAATGTATTCCTTGGAAATACACATTGACGATGAAACACTGAAATTAGATCGGAATTAAATAAAAAAGGCTCAATGCCTCCATAAGTACTAGAATAGAGACTCTTCTTACAGTCGGTGTTTTGAGCACTCCCTGTGAGGCCAGTATTAGTTTTCGATACACCACTGCAGGTTCAATGTATTCCTTGGACATACACATTGACGATGAAACACTGAAATTAGATCGGAATTAAATAAAAAAGGCTCAATGCCGCCTTAAGTGCAAGAAGAGTGAGACTTCTTAGAGTCTGTGCTCTTATCCTTTCCTGTGAGACCAGTATTAGTTTCCGATACACCACTGCAGGTTCAATGTATTCCTTGGACCTTCACATTGGCGATGAACAACAGAAATCGCATCGGAATTAAATACAAAAGGAACAATGCCTCCATAAGTACAAGAATAGATACTCTTCTTACAGTCGGTGTTTTGAGCACTCCCTGTGAGACCAGTATTTGTTTGCGATACACCACTGCAGGTTCAATGTATTCCTTGGACATACACATTGACGATGAAACCCTGAAATTAGATCAGAATTAAATAAAATAGGCTCAATGCCGCCTTAAGTGTAACAAGAGTGAGACTTCTTTGAGTCTGTGCTTTGATCCTTTCCTGTGAGACCAGTATTACTTTCCGATACACCACTGCAGGTTCACTATATTCCTTGGACCTTCACATTGACGATGAAACACAGAAATCGCATCGGAATTAAATACAAAAGGCACAATGCCTCCATAAGTACTAGAATAGAGACTCTTCTTACAGTCGGTGATTTGAGCACTCCCTGTGAGACCAGTATTAGTTTGCGATACACCACTGCAGGTTGAATGTATTCCTTGGACATACACATTGACGATGAAACACTGAAATTGGATCGGAATTAAATAAAAAAGGCTCAATGCCGCCTTAAGTGCAAGAAGAGTGAGACTTCTTAGAGTCTGTGCTTTGATCCTTTCCTGTGAGACCAGTATTAGTTTCCGATACACCACTGCAGTTTCAATGTATTCCTTGGACCTTCACATTGACGATGAAACACAGAAATCGCATCGGAATTAAATACAAAAGGCACAATGCCGCCATAAGTACAAGAATAGAGACTCTTCTTACAGTCGGTGTTTTGAGCACTCCCTGTGAGACCAGTATTAGTTTGCGAAACACCACTGGAGGTTCAATGTATTCCTTGGACATACACATTGACGATGAAACACAGAAATTAGATCGGAATTAAATAAAAAAGGCTCAATGCCGCCTTAAGTGCAAGAAGAGTTAGACTTCTTAGAGTCTGTGCTTTGATCCATTCCTGTGAGACTAGTATTAGTTTCCGATACACCACTGCAGGTTCAATGTATTCCTTGTACCTTCACATTGACGATGAAACACAGAAATCGCATCGGAATTAAATACAAAAGGCACAATGCCTCCAAAAGTACAAGAATAGAGACTCTTCTTACAGTCGGTGTTTTGAGCACTCCCTGTGAGACCAGTATTAATTTGCGATACACCACAGCAGGTTCAATGTATTCCTTGGACATACACATTGACGATGAAACACTGAAGTTAGATCGGAATTAAATAAAAAAGGCTCAATGCCGCCTTAAGTGCAAGAAGAGTGAGACTTCATAGAGTCTGTGCTTTGATCCTTTCCTGTGAGACTAGTATTAGTTTCCGATACACCACTGCAGGTTCAATGTATTCCTTTTACACACACATTGACGATGAAACACTGAAATTAGATCGGAATTAAATAAAAAAACTCAATGCCGCCTTAAGGGCAAGAAGAGTGAGACTTCTTAGAGTCTGTGTTGGATCCTTTCCTGTGAGACCAGTATTAGTTTCCGATACTCCACTGCAGGTTCAATGTATTCCTTGGACATTCACATTGACGATGAAACACAGAAATCGCATCGGAATTAAATACAAAAGGCACAATGCCTCCCTAAGTACAAGAATAGAGACTCTTCTTACAGTCGGTGTTTTGAACACTCCCTGTGAGACCAGTATTAGTTTGCGATACACCACTGCAGGTTCAATGTATTCCTTGGACATACACATTGACGATGAAACGCTGAAATTAGATCGGAATTAAATAAAAAAGGCTCAATGCCGCCTTAAGTGCAAGAAGAGTGAGACTTCATAGATTCTGTGCTTTGATCCTTTCCTGTGAGACCAGTATTAGTTTCCGATACACCACTGCAGGTTCTATGTATTCCTCGGACCGTCACATTGATGATGAAACACAGATATCGCATCGGAATTAATTACAAGTGGCACAATGCCTCCATAAGTACATGAATAGACACTCTTCTTACAGTCGGTGTTTTGAGCACTCCCTGTGAGACCAGTATTAGTTGGCGATACACCACTGCAGGTTCAATGTATTCCTTGGAAATACACATTGACGATGAAACACTGAAATTAGATCGGAATTAAATAAAAAAGGCTCAATGCCTCCATAAGTACAAGAATAGAGACTCTTCTTACAGTCGGTGTTTTGAGCACTTCTGTGAGGCCAGTATTAGTTTTCGATACACCACTGCAGGTTCAATGTATTCCTTGGACATACACATTGACGATGAAACACTGAAATTAGATCGGAATTAAATAAAAAAGGCTCAATGCCGCCTTAAGTGCAAGAAGAGTGAGACTTCTTAGAGTCTGTGCTCTTATCCTTTCCTGTGAGACCAGTATTAGTTTCCGATACACCACTGCAGGTTCAATGTATTCCTTGGACCTTCACATTGGCGATGAACAACAGAAATCGCATCGGAATTAAATACAAAAGGAACAATGCCTCCATAAGTACAAGAATAGATACTCTTCTTACAGTCGGTGTTTTGAGCACTCCCTGTGAGACCAGTATTTGTTTGCGATACACCACTGCAGGTTCAATGTATTCCTTGGACATACACATTGACGATGAAACCCTGAAATTAGATCAGAATTAAATAAAATGGGCTCAATGCCGCCTTAAGTGTAACAAGAGTGAGACTTCTTTGAGTCTGTGCTTTGATCCTTTCCTGTGAGACCAGTATTACTTTCCGATACACCACTGCAGGTTCAATATATTCCTTGGACCTTCACATTGACGATGAAACACAGAAATCGCATCGGAATTAAATACAAAAGGCACAATGCCTCCATAAGTACTAGAATAGAGACTCTTCTTACAGTCGGTGATATGAGCACTCCCTGTGAGACCAGTATTAGTTTGCGATACACCACTGCAGGTTGAATGTATTCCTTGGACATACACATTGACGATGAAACACTGAAATTGGATCGGAATTAAATAAAAAAGGCGCAATGCCGCCTTAAGTGCAAGAAGAGTGAGACTTCTTAGAGTCTGTGCTTTGATCCTTTCCTGTGAGACCAGTATTAGTTTCCGATACACCACTGCAGTTTCAATGGATTCCTTGGACCTTCACATTGACGATGAAACACAGAAATCGCATCGGAATTAAATACAAAAGGCACAATGCCGCCATAAGTACAAGAATAGAGACTCTTCTTACAGTCGGTGTTTTGAGCACTCCCTGTGAGACCAGTATTAGTTTGCGAAACACCACTGGAGGTTCAATGTATTCCTTGGACATACACATTGACGATGAAACACAGAAATTAGATCGGAATTAAATAAAAAAGGCTCAATGCCGCCTTAAGTGCAAGAAGAGTTAGACTTCTTAGAGTCTGTGCTTTGATCCATTCCTGTGAGACTAGTATTAGTTTCCGATACACCACTGCAGGTTCAATGTATGCCTTGTACCTTCACATTGACGATGAAACACAGAAATCGCATCGGAATTAAATACAAAAGGCACAATGCCTCCAAAAGTACAAGAATAGAGACTCTTCTTACAGTCGGTGTTTTGAGCACTCCCTGTGAGACCAGTATTAATTTGCGATACACCACAGCAGGTTCAATGTATTCCTTGGACATACACATTGACGATGAAACACTGAAGTTAGATCGGAATTAAATAAAAAAGGCTCAATGCCGCCTTAAGTGCAAGAAGAGTGAGACTTCATAGAGTCTGTGCTTTGATCCTTTCCTGTGAGACCAGTATTAGTTTTCGTTACAGCACTGCAGGTTCTATGTATTCCTCGGACCTTCACATTGACGATGAAACACAGAAATCGCAACGGAATTAAATACAAGTGGCACAATGCCTCCATAAGTACATGAATAGAGACTCTTCTTATAGTCGGTATTTTGAGCATTCCCTGTGAGACCAGTATTAGTTTGCGATACGCCACTCAGGGTCAATGTATTCCTTGGACATACACATTGACGATGAAACACTGAAATTAGATCGGAATTAAATAAAAAAAGCTCAATGCCGCCTTAAGTGCAAGAAGAGTGAGACTTCTTAGAGTCTGTGCTCTTATCCTTTCCTGTGAGACCAGTATTAGTTTCCCATACACCACTGCAGGTTCAATGTATTCCTTGGACCTTCACATTGGCGATGAACAACAGAAATCGCATCGGAATTAAATACAAAAGGCACAATGCCTCCATAAGTACAAGAATAGAGACTCTTCTTACAGTCGGTGATTTGAGCACTCCCTGTGAGACCAGTATTAGTTTGCGATACACCACTGCAGGTTGAATGTATTCCTTGGACATACACATTGACGATGAAACACTGAAATTGGATCGGAATTAAATAAAAAAGGCTCAATGCCGCCTTAAGTGCAAGAAGAGTGAGACTTCTTAGAGTCTGTGCTTTGATCCTTTCCTGTGAGACCAGTATTAGTTTCCGATACACCACTGCAGTTTCAATGTATTCCTTGGACCTTCACATTGACGATGAAACACAGAAATCGCATCGGAATTAAATACAAAAGGCGCAATGCCGCCATAAGTACAAGAATAGAGACTCTTCTTACAGTCGGTGTTTTGAGCACTCCCTGTGAGACCAGTATTAGTTTGCGAAACACCACTGGAGGTTCAATGTATTCCTTGGACATACACATTGACGATGAAACACAGAAATTAGATCGGAATTAAATAAAAAAGGCTCAATGCCGCCTTAAGTGCAAGAAGAGTTAGACTTCTCAGAGTCTGTGCTTTGATCCTTTCCTGTGAGACCAGTATTAGTTTCCGTTACAGCACTGCAGGATCTATGTATTCCTCGGACCTTCACATTGACGATGAAACACAGAAATCGCAACGGAATTAAATACAAGTGGCACAATGCCTCCATAAGTACATGAATAGAGACTCTTCTTATAGTCGGTATTTTGAGCATTCCCTGTGAGACCAGTATTAGTTTGCGATACACCACAGCAGGGTCAATGTATTCCTTAGACATACACATTGACGATGAAACACTGAAATTAGATCGGAATTAAATAAAAAAGGCTCAATACCGCCTTAAGTGCAAGGAGAGTGAGACCTCTTAGAGACTGTGCTTTGATCCTTTCCTGTGAGACCAGAATTAGTTTCCGATACACCACTGCCGGTTCAATGTATTCCTTGGACCTTCACAATGATGAGGAAACACAGAAATCGCATCGGAATTAAATACAAAAGGCACAATGCCTCCATAAGTACAAGAATAGAGACTCTTCTTACAGTCGGTGTTTTGAGCACTCCCTGTGAGACCAGTATTAGTTTGCGATACACCAGTGCAGGGTCAATGTATTCATTGGACATACACATTGACGATGAAACACTGAAATTAGATCGGAATTAAATAAAAAAGGCTAAATGCCGCCTTAAGTGCAAGAAGAGTGAGACTTCTTAGAGTATTAGTTTCCGATACACCACTGCAGGTTCAATGTATTCCTTGGACCTTCACATTGACGATGAAACACAGAAATCGCATCGGAATTAAATACAAAATGCACAATGCCTCTTAAGTACAAGAATAGAGACTCTTATTACTGTCGGTGGGTTGAGCACTCCCTGTGAGACCAGTATTAGTTTGCGATACACCACTGCAGGTTCAATGTAATCCTTGGACATACACATTGACGATGAAACACTGAAATTAGATCGGAATTAAATAAAAAAGGCTCAATGCCGCCTTAAGTGCAAGAAGAGTGAGACTTCTTAGAGTCTGTGCTTTGATCCTTTCCTGTGAGACCAGTATTAGTTTCCGATACACCACTGCAGGTTCTATGTATTCCTTGGACCTTCACATTGACGATGAAACACAGAAATCGCATCGGAACTAAATACAAAAGGCACAATGCCTCCATAAGTACAAGAATAGAGACTCTTCTTACAGTCGGTGTTTTGAGCACTCCCTGTGAGACCAGTATTAGTTGGCGATACACCACTGCAGGTTCAATGTATTCCTTGGAAATACACATTGACGATGAAACACTGAAATTAGATCGGAATTAAATAAAAAAGGCTCAATGCCTCCATAAGTACAAGAATAGAGACTCTTCTTACAGTCGGTGTTTTGAGCACTCCCTGTGAGACCAGTATTAGTATTCGATACACCACGGCAGGTTCAATGTATTCCTTGGACATACACATTGACGATGAAACACTGAAAATAGATCGGAATTAAATAAAAAAGGCTCAATGCCGCCTTAAGTGCAAGAAGAGTGAGACTTCTGAGAGTCTGTGCTTTGATCCTTTCCTGTGAGACCAGTATTAGTCTCCGATACACCACTGCAGGTTCAATGTATTCCTTGGACCTTCACATTGACAATGAAACACAGAAATCGCATCGGAATTAAATACAAAAGGCACATTGCCTCCATAAGTACAAGAATAGAGACTCTTCTTACAGTCGGTGTTTTGAGCACTCCCTGTGAGACCAGTATTAGTTTGCGATACACCACTGCAGGTTCAATGTATTCCTTGGACATACACATTGAGGATGAAACACTGAAATTAGATCGAAATTAAATAAAAACAGCTCAATGCCGCCTTAAGTGCAAGAAGAGTGAGACTTCTTAGCGTCTGTGCTCTTATCCTTTCCTGTGAGACCAGTATTAGTTTCCGATACACCACTGCAGGTTCAATGTATTCCTTGGACCTTCACATTGGCGATGAAACACAGAAATCGCATCGGAATTAAATACAAAAGGAACAATGCCTCCATAAGTACAAGAATAGATACTCTTCTTACAGTCGGTGTTTTGAGCACTCCCTGTGAGACCAGTATTTGTTTGCGATACACCACTGCAGGTTCAATGTATTCCTTGGACATACACATTGACGATGAAACACTGAAATTAAATCGGAATTAAATTAAAAAGGCTCAATGCCGCCTTAAGTGCAAGAAGAGTGAGACTTCTTAGAGTCTGTGCTTTGATCCTTTCCTGTGAGACCAGTATTAGTTTCCGATACACCACTGCAGGTACAATGTATTCCTTGGACCTTCACATTGACGATGAAACACAGAAATCGCATCGGAATTAAATACAAAAGGCACAATGCCGCCATAAGTACAAGAATAGAGACACTTCTTACAGTCGGTGTTTTGAGCACTCCCTGTGAGACCAGTACTAGTTTGCGATACACCACTGCAGGTTCAATGTATTCCTTGGACATTCACATCGACGATGAAACACTGAAATTAGATCGGAATTAAATAAAAAAGGCTCAATGCCGCCTTAAGTGCAAGAAGAGTGAGACTTCTTATGGTCTGTGCTTTGATCCTTTCCTGTGAGACCAGTATTAGTTTCCGATACACCACTGCAGGTTCAATGTATTCTTTGGACCTTCACATTGACGATGAAACACAGCAATCGCATCGGAATTAAATACAAAAGGCACAATGCCTCCA
The DNA here is from genome assembly GCF_023864345.2 of Schistocerca serialis cubense. Classification (NCBI taxonomy): domain Eukaryota; kingdom Metazoa; phylum Arthropoda; class Insecta; order Orthoptera; family Acrididae; genus Schistocerca; species Schistocerca serialis. Next base: position 33,620,220 of record NC_064643.1, on the reverse strand, counting down.
TAAGTACAAGAATAGAGACTCTTCTTACAGTCGGTGTTTTGAGCACTCCCTGTGAGACCAGTACTAGTTTGCGATACACCACTGCAGGTTCAATGTATTCCTTGGACATAAACATTGACGATGAAACACTGAAATTAGATCGGAATTAAATAAAAAAGGCTCAATGCCATCTTAAGTGCACGAAGAGTGAGACTTCTTAGAGTCTGTGCTTTGATCCTTTCCTGTGAGACCAGTATTAGTTTCCGATACACCACTGCAGGTTCAATGTATTCCTTGGACCTTTTCATTGACGATGAAACACAGGAATCGCATCGGAATTAAATACAAAAGGCACAATGCCGACTTAAGTGCAAGAAGAGTGAGACTTTAAAGAGTCTGTGCATTGATCCTTTCTTGTGAGACCAGTATTAGTTTCCGATACACCACTGCAGGTTCTATGTATTCCTTGGACCTTCACATTGACGATGAAACACAGAAATCGCATCGGAATTAAATACAAAAGGCACAATGCACCTTAAGTGCAAAAGGAGTGAGACTTCTTATAGTCTGTGCTTTGATCCTTTCCTATGAGACCAGTATTAGTTTCCGATACACCACTGCAGGTTCAATGTATTCCTTTTACATACACATTGACGATGAAACACTGAAATTAGATCGGAATTAAATAAAAAAACTCAATGCCGCCTTAAGGGCAAGAAGAGTGAGACTTCTTAGAGTCTGTGTTGGATCCTTTCCTGTGAGACCAGTATTAGTTTCCGATACACCACTGCAGGTTCAATGTATTCCTTGGACATTCTCATTGACGATGAAACACAGAAATCGCATCGGAATTAAATACAAAAGGCACAATGCCTCCCTAAGTACAAGAATAGAGACTCTTCTTACAGTCGCTGTTTTGAACACTCCCTGTGAGACCAGTATTAGTTTGCGATACACCACTGCAGGTTCAGTGTATTCCTTGGACATACACATTGACGATGAAACACTGAAATTAGATCGGAATTAAATAAAAAAGGCTCAATGCCGCCTTAAGCGCAAGAAGAGTGAGACTTCATAGAGTCTGTGCTTTGATCCTTTCCTGTGAGACCAGTATTAGTTTCAGATACACCACTGCAGGTTCTATGTATTCCTCGGACCTTCACATTGACGATGAAACACAGAAATCGCATCGGAATTAAATACAAGTGGCACAATGCCTCCATAAGTACATGAATAGAGACTCTTCTTACAGTCGGTATTTTGAGCATTCCCTGTGAGACCAGTATTAGTTTGCGATACACCACAGCAGGTTCAATGTATTCCTTGGACATACACATTGACGATGAAACACTGAAATTAGATCGGAATTAAATAAAAAAGGCTCAATGCCGCCTTAAGTGCAAGAAGAGTGAGACCTCTTAGAGGCTGTGCTTTGATCCTTTCCTGTGAGACCAGTATTAGTTTCCGATACACCACTGCCGGTTCAATGTATTCCTTGGACCTTCACAATGACGAGGAAACACAGAAATCGCATCGGAATTAAATACAAAAGGCACAATGCCTCCATAAGTACAAGAATAGAGACTCTACTTCCAGTCGGTGTTTTGAGCACTCCCTGTGAGACCAGTATTAGTTTGCGATACACCAGTGCAGGGTCAATGTATTCATTGGACATACACGTTGACGATGAAACACTGAAATTAGATCGGAATTAAATAAAAAAGGCTCAATGCCGCCTTAAGTGCAAGAAGAGTGAGACTTCTTAGAGTCTGTGCTTTGATCCTTTCCTGTGAGACCAGTATTAGTTTCCGAAACACCACTGCAGGTTCAATGTATTCCTTGGACCTTCACATTGGCGATGAAACACAGAAATCGCATCGGAATTAAATACAAAAGGAACAATGCCTCCATAAGTACAAGAATAGATACTCTTCTTACAGTCGGTGTTTTGAGCACTCCCTGTGAGACCAGTATTTGTTTGCGATACACCACTGCAGGTTCAATGTATTCCTTGGACATACACATTGACGATGAAACACTGAAATTAGATCGGAATTAAATAAAAAAGGCTCAATGCCGCCTTAAGCGCAAGAAGAGTGAGACTTCATAGAGTCTGTGCTTTGATCCTTTCCTGTGAGACCAGTATTAGTTTCAGATACACCACTGCAGGTTCTATGTATTCCTCGGACCTTCACATTGACGATGAAACACAGAAATCGCATCGGAATTAAATACAAGTGGCACAATGCCTCCATAAGTACATGAATAGAGACTCTTCTTACAGTCGGTATTTTGAGCATTCCCTGTGAGACCAGTATTAGTTTGCGATACACCACAGCAGGTTCAATGTATTCCTTGGACATACACATTGACGATGAAACACTGAAATTAGATCTGAATTAAATAAAAAAGGCTCAATGCCGCCTTAAGTGCAAGAAGAGTGAGACCTCTTAGAGGCTGTGCTTTGATCCTTTCCTGTGAGACCAGTATTAGTTTCCGATACACCACTGCCGGTTCAATGTATTCCTTGGACCTTCACAATGACGAGGAAACACAGAAATCGCATCGGAATTAAATACAAAAGGCACAATGCCTCCATAAGTACAAGAATAGAGACTCTACTTCCAGTCGGTGTTTTGAGCACTCCCTGTGAGACCAGTATTAGTTTGCGATACACCAGTGCAGGGTCAATGTATTCATTGGACATACACGTTGACGATGAAACACTGAAATTAGATCGGAATTAAATAAAAAAGGCTCAATGCCGCCTTAAGTGCAAGAAGAGTGAGACTTCTTAGAGTCTGTGCTTTGATCCTTTCCTGTGAGACCAGTATTAGTTTCCGATACACCACTGCAGGTTCAATGTATTCCTTGGACCTTCACATTGGCGATGAAACACAGAAATCGCATCGGAATTAAATACAAAAGACACAATGCCTCCCTAAGTACAAGAATAGAGACTCTTCTTACAGTCGCTGTTTAGAACACTCCCTGTGAGACCAGTATTAGTTTGCGATACACCACTGCAGGTTCAGTGTATTCCTTGGACATACACATTGACGATGAAACACTGAAATTAGATCGGAATTAAATAAAAAAGGCTCAATGCCGCCTTAAGTGCAAGAAGAGTGAGACCTCTTAGAGGCTGTGCTTTGATCCTTTCCTGTGAGACCAGTATTAGTTTCCGATACACCACTGCCGGTTCAATGTATTCCTTGGACCTTCACAATGACGAGGAAACACAGAAATCGCATCGGAATTAAATACAAAAGGCACAATGCCTCCATAAGTACAAGAATAGAGACTCTACTTCCAGTCGGTGTTTTGAGCACTCCCTGTGAGACCAGTATTAGTTTGCGATACACCAGTGCAGGGTCAATGTATTCATTGGACATACACGTTGACGATGAAACACTGAAATTAGATCGGAATTAAATAAAAAAGGCTCAATGCCGCCTTAAGTGCAAGAAGAGTGAGACTTCTTAGAGTCTGTGCTTTGATCCTTTCCTGTGAGACCAGTATTAGTTTCCGATACACCACTGCAGGTTCAATGTATTCCTTGGACCTTCACATTGGCGATGAAACACAGAAATCGCATCGGAATTAAATACAAAAGGCACAATGCCTCCCTAAGTACAAGAATAGAGACTCTTCTTACAGTCGCTGTTTTGAACACTCCCTGTGAGACCAGTATTAGTTTGCGATACACCACTGCAGGTTCAGTGTATTCCTTGGACATACACATTGACGATGAAACACTGAAATTAGATCGGAATTAAATAAAAAAGGCTCAATGCCGCCTTAAGCGCAAGAAGAGTGAGACTTCATAGAGTCTGTGCTTTGATCCTTTCCTGTGAGACCAGTATTAGTTTCAGATACACCACTGCAGGTTCTATGTATTCCTCGGACCTTCACATTGACGATGAAACACAGAAATCGCATCGGAATTAAATACAAGTGGCACAATGCCTCCATAAGTACATGAATAGAGACTCTTCTTACAGTCGGTATTTTGAGCATTCCCTGTGAGACCAGTATTAGTTTGCGATACACCACAGCAGGTTCAATGTATTCCTTGGACATACACATTGACGAAGAAACACTGAAATTAGATCGGAATTAAATAAAAAAGGCTCAATGCCGCCTTAAGTGCAAGAAGAGTGAGACCTCTTAGAGGCTGTGCTTTGATCCTTTCCTGTGAGACCAGTATTAGTTTCCGATACACCACTGCCGGTTCAATGTATTCCTTGGACCTTCACAATGACGAGGAAACACAGAAATCGCATCGGAATTAAATACAAAAGGCACAATGCCTCCATAAGTACAAGAATAGAGACTCTACTTCCAGTCGGTGTTTTGAGCACTCCCTGTGAGACCAGTATTAGTTTGCGATACACCAGTGCAGGGTCAATGTATTCATTGGACATACACGTTGACGATGAAACACTGAAATTAGATCGGAATTAAATAAAAAAGGCTCAATGCCGCCTTAAGTGCAAGAAGAGTGAGACTTCTTAGAGTCTGTGCTTTGATCCTTTCCTGTGAGACCAGTATTAGTTTCCGATACACCACTGCAGGTTCAATGTATTCCTTGGACCTTCACATTGACGATGAAACACAGAAATCGCATCGGAATTAAATACAAAAGGCACAATGCCGCCATAAGTACAAGAATAGAGACACTTCTTACAGTCGGTGTTTTGAGCACTTCCTGTGAGGCCAGTATTAGTTTGCGATACACCACTGCAGGTTCAATGTATTCCTTGGACATTCACATCGACGATGAAACACTGAAATTAGATCGGAATTAAATAAAAAAGGCTCAATGCCGCCTTAAGTGCAAGAAGAGTGAGACTTCTTATGGTCTGTGCTTTGATCCTTTCCTGTGAGACCAGTATTAGTTTCCGATACACCACTGCAGGTTCAATGTATTCTTTGGACCTTCACATTGACGATGAAACACAGAAATCGCATCGGAATTAAATACAAAAGGCACAATGCCTCCATAAGTACAAGGATAGAGACTCTTCTTACAGTCGGTGTTTTGAGCACTCCCTGTGAGACCAGTACTAGTTTGCGATTTACCACTGCAGGTTCAATGTATTCCTTGGACATAAACATTGACGATGAAACACTGAAATTAGATCGGAATTAAATAAAAAAGGCTCAATGCCATCTTAAGTGCACGAAGAGTGAGACTTCTTAGAGTCTGTGCTTTGATCCTTTCCTGTGAGACCAGTATTAGTTTCCGATACACCACTGCAGGTTCAATGTATTCCTTGGACCTTTTCATTGACGATGAAACACAGAAATCGCATCGGAATTAAATACAAAAGGCACAATGCCGCCTTAAGTGCAAGAAGAGTGAGACTTCTTAGAGTCTGTGCATTGATCCTTTCTTGTGAGACCAGTATTAGTTTCCGATACACCACTGCAGGTTCTATGTATTCCTTGGACCTTCACATTGACGATGAAAAACAGAAATCGCATCGGAATTAAATACAAAAGGCACAATGCACCTTAAGTGCAAAAGGAGTGAGACTTCTTATAGTCTGTGCTTTGATCCTTTCCTATGAGACCAGTATTAGTTTCCGATACACCACTGCAGGTTCAATGTATTCCTTTTACATACACATTGACGATGAAACACTGAAATTAGATCGGAATTAAATAAAAAAGCTCAATGCCGCCTTAAGGGCAAGAAGAGTGAGACTTCTTAGAGTCTGTGTTGGATCCTTTCCTGTGAGACCAGTATTAGTTTCCGATACACCACTGCAGGTTCAATGTATTCCTTGGACATTCTCATTGACGATGAAACACAGAAATCGCATCGGAATTAAATACAAAAGGCACAATGCCTCCCTAAGTACAAGAATAGAGACTCTTCTTACAGTCGGTGTTTTGAACACTCCCTGTGAGACCAGTATTAGTTTGCGATACACCACTGCAGGTTCAATGTATTCCTTGGACATACACATTGACGATGAAACACTGAAATTAGATCGGAATTAAATAAAAAAGGCTCAATGCCGCCTTAAGCGCAAGAAGAGTGAGACTTCATAGAGTCTGTGCTTTGATCCTTTCCTGTGAGACCAGTATTAGTTTCAGATACACCACTGCAGGTTCTATGTATTCCTCGGACCATCACATTGACGATGAAACACAGAAATCGCATCGGAATTAAATACAAGTGGCACAATGCCTCCATAAGTACATGAATAGAGACTCTTCTTACAGTCGGTATTTTGAGCATTCCCTGTGAGACCAGTATTAGTTTGCGATACACCACAGCAGGTTCAATGTATTCCTTTGACATACACATTGACGATGAAACACTGAAATTAGATCGGAATTAAATAAAAAAGGCTCAATGCCGCCTTAAGTGCAAGAAGAGTGAGACCTCTTAGAGGCTGTGCTTTGATCCTTTCCTGTGAGACCAGTATTAGTTTCCGATACACCACTGCCGGTTCAATGTTTTCCTTGGACCTTCACAATGACGAGGAAACACAGAAATCGCATCGGAATTAAATACAAAAGGCACAATGCCTCCATAAGTACAAGAATAGAGACTCTACATCCAGTCGGTGTTTTGAGCACTCCCTGTGAGACCAGTATTAGTTTGCGATACACCAGTGCAGGGTCAATGTATTCATTGGACATACACGTTGACGATGAAACACTGAAATTAGATCGGAATTAAATAAAAAAGGCTCAATGCCGCCGTAAGTGCAAGAAGAGTGAGACTTCTTAGAGTCTGTGCTTTGATCCTTTCCTGTGAGACCAGTATTAGTTTCCGATACACCACTGCAGGTTCAATGTATTGCTTGGACCTTCACATTGACGATGAAACACAGAAATCGCATCGGAATTAAATACAAAATGCACAATGCCTCTTAAGTACAAGAATAGAGACCCTTCTTACAGTCGGTGGTTTGAGCACTCCCTGTGAGACCAGTATTAGTTTGCGATACACCACTGCAGGTTCAATGTAATCCTTGGACATACACATTGACGATGAAACACTGAAATTAGATCGGAATTAAATAAAAAAGGCTCAATGCCGCCTTAAGAGCAAGAAGAGTGAGACTTCTTAGAGTCTGTGCTTTGATCCTTTCCTGTGAGACCAGTATTAGTTTCCGATACACCACTGCAGGTTCTATGTATTCCTTGGACCTTCACATTGACGATGAGACACAGAAATCGCATCGGAATTAAATACAAAAGGCACAGTGCCTCCATAAGTACAAGAATTAGAGACTCTTCTTACAGTCGGTGTTTTGAGCACAACCTGTGAGACCAGTATTAGTTGGCGATACACCACTGCAGTTTCAATGTATTCCTTGGACCTTCACATTGACGATGAAACACAGAAATCGCATCGGAATTAAATACAAAAGGCACAATGCCGCCATAAGTACAAGAATAGAGACTCTTCTTACAGTCGGTGTTTTGAGCACTCCCTGTGAGACCAGTACTAGTTTGCGATACACCACTGCAGGTTCAATGTATTCCTTGGACATAAACATTGACGATGAAACACTGAAATTAGATCGGAATTAAATAAAAAAGGCTCAATGCCATCTTAAGTGCACGAAGAGTGAGACTTCTTAGAGTCTGTGCTTTGATCCTTTCCTGTGAGACCAGTATTAGTTTCCGATACACCACTGCAGGTTCAATGTATTCCTTGGACATAAACATTGACGATGAAACACTGAAATTAGATCGGAATTAAATAAAAAAGGCTCAATGCCATCTTAAGTGCACGAAGAGTGAGACTTCTTAGAGTCTGTGCTTTGATCCTTTCCTGTGAGACCAGTACTAGTTTGCGATACACCACTGCAGGTTCAATGTATTCCTTGGACATAAACATTGACGATGAAACACAGAAATCGCATCGGAATTAAATACAAAAGGCACAATGCACCTTAAGTGCAAAAGGAGTGAGACTTCTTATAGTCTGTGCTTTGATCCTTTCCTATGAGACCAGTATTAGTTTCCGATACACCACTGCAGGTTCAATGTATTCCTTTTACATACACATTGACGATGAAACACTGAAATTAGATCGGATTTAAATAAAAAAGCTCAATGCCGCCTTAAGGGCAAGAAGAGTGAGACTTCTTAGAGTCTGTGTTGGATCCTTTCCTGTGAGACCAGTATTAGTTTCCGATACACCACTGCAGGTTCAATGTATTCCTTGGACATTCACATTGACGATGAAACACAGAAATCGCATCGGAATTAAATACAAAAGGCACAATGCCTCCCTAAGTACAAGAATAGAGACTCTTCTTACAGTCGGTGTTTTGAACACTCCCTGTGAGACCAGTATTAGTTTGCGATACACCACTGCAGGTTCAATGTATTCGTTGGACATACACATTGACGATGAAGCACTGAAATTAGATCGGAATTAAATAAAAATGGCTCAATGCCGCCTTAAGCGCAAGAAGAGTGAGACTTCATAGAGTCTGTGCTTTGATCCTTTCCTGTGAGACCAGTATTAGTTTCAGATACACCACTGCAGGTTATATATATTCCTCGGACCTTCACATTGTCGATGAAACACAGAAATCGCATCGGAATTAAATACAAGTGGCACAATGCCTCCATAAGTACATGAATAGAGACTCTTCCTACAGTCGGTATTTTGAGCATTCAATGTGAGACCAGTATTAGTTTGCGATACACCACTGCAGGTTCAATGTAATCCTTGGACATACACATTGACGATGAAACACTGAAATTAGATCGGAATTAAATAAAAAAGGCTCAATGCCGCCTTAAGAGCAAGAAGAGTGAGACTTCTTAGAGTCTGTGCTTTGATCCTTTCCTGTGAGACCAGTATTAGTTTCCGATACACCACTGCAGGTTCTATGTATTCCTTGGACCTTCACATTGACGATGAGACACAGAAATCGCATCGGAATTAAATACAAAAGGCACAATGCCTCCATAAGTACAAGAATAGAGACTCTTCTTACAGTCGGTGTTTTGAGCACAACCTGTGAGACCAGTATTAGTTGGCGATACACCACTGCAGGTTCAATGTATTCCTTGGAAATACACATTGACGATGAAACACTAAAATTAGATCGGAATTAAATAAAAAAGGCTCAATGCCTCCATAAGTACAAGAATAGAGACTCTTCTTACAGTCGGTGTTTTGAGCACTCCCTGTGAGACCAGTATTAGTTTTCGATACACCACTGCAGGTTCAATGTATTCCTTGGACATACACATTGACGATGAAACACTGAAATTAGATCGGAATTAAATAAAAAAGGCTCAATGCCGCCTTAAGTGCAAGAAGAGTGAGACTTCTGAGAGTCTGTGCTTTGATCCTTTCCTGTGAGACCAGTATTAGTTTCCGATACACCACTGCAGTTTCAATGTATTCCTTGTACCTTCACATTGACGATGAAACACAGAAATCGCATCGGAATTAAATACAAAAGGCACAATGACGCCATAAGTACAAGAATAGAGACTCTTCTTACAGTCGGTGTTTTGAGCACTCCCTGTGAGACCAGTATTAGTTTGCGATACACCACTGGAGGTTCAATGTATTCCTTGGACATACACATTGACGATGAAACACAGAAATTAGATCGGAATTAAATAAAAAAGGCTCAATGCCGCCTTAAGTGCAAGAAGAGTGAGACTTCTTACAGTCTGTGCTTTGATCCTTTCCTGTGAGACTAGTATTAGTTTCCGATACACCACTGCAGGTTCAATGTATTCCTTGGACCTTCACATTGACGATGAAGCACAGAAACCGCATCGGAATTAAATACAATAGGCACAATGCCTCCATAAGTACAAGAATAGAGACTCTTCTTACAGTCGGTGTTTTGAGCACTCCCTGTGAGACCAGTATTAGTTTGCGATACACCACTGGAGGTTCAATGTATTCCTTGGACATACACATTGACGATGAAACACTGAAATTAGATCGGAATTAAATAAAAAAGGCTCAATGCCGCCTTAAGTGCAAGAAGAGTGAGACTTCATAGAGTCTGTGCTTTGATCCTTTCCTGTGAGACCAAAATTAGTTTCCGATACACCACTGCAGGTTCCATTTATTCCTCGGACCTTCACATTGACGATGAAACACAGAAATCGCATCGGAATTAAATACAAGTGGCACAATGCCTCCATAAGTACATGAATAGAGACTCTTCTTACAGTCGGTATTTTGAGCATTCCCTGTGAGACCAGTATTAGTTTGCGATACACCACAGCAGGTTCAATGTATTCCTTGGACATACACATTGACGATGAAACACTGAAATTAGATCGGAATTAAATAAAAAAGGCTCAATGCCGCCTTAAGTGCAAGAAGAGTGAGACCTCTTAGAGGCTGTGCTTTGATCCTTTCCTGTGAGACCAGTATTAGTTTCCGATGCACCACTGCCGGTTCAATGTATTCCTTGGACCTTCACAATGACGATGAAACACAGAAATCGCATCGGAATTAAATACAAAAGGCACAATGCCTCCATAAGTACAAGAATAGAGACTCTTCTTACAGTCGGTGTTTTGAGCACTCCCTGTGAGACCAGTATTAGTTTGCGATACACCAGTGCAGGGTCAATGTATTCATTGGACATACACATTGACGATGAAACACTGAAATTAGATCGAAATTAAATAACAAAGGCTAAATGCCGTCTTAAGTGCAAGAAGAGTGAGACTTCTTAGAGTCTGTGCTTTGATCCTTTCCTGTGAGACCAGTATTAGTTTCCGATACACCACTGCAGGTTCAATGTATTCCTTGGACCTTCACATTGACGATGAAACACAGAAATCGCATCGGAATTAAATACAAAATGCACAATGCCTCTTAAGTACAAGAATAGAGACTCTTCTTACAGTCGGTGGTTTGAGCACTCCCTGTGAGACCAGTATTAGTTTGCGATACACCACTGCAGGTTCAATGTAATCCTTGGACATACACATTGACGATGAAACACTGAAATTAGATCGGAATTAAATAAAAAAGGCTCAATGCCTCCATAAGTACAAGAATAGAGACACTTCTTACAGTCGGTGTTTTGAGCACTCCCTGTGAGACCAGTATTAGTTTTCGATACACCACTGCAGGTTCAATGTATTCCTTGGACATACACATTGACGATGAAACACTGAAATTAGATCGGAATTAAATAAAAATGGCTCAATGCCGCCTTAAGTGCAAGAAGAGTGAGACTTCTGAGAGTCTGTGCTTTGATCCTTTCCTGTGAGACCAGTATTAGTCTCCGATACACCACTGCAGGTTCAATGTATTCCTTGGACCTTCCCATTGACAATGAAACACAGAAATCGCATAGGAATTAAATACAAAAGGCACATTGCCTCCATAAGTACAAGAATAGAGACTCTTCTTACAGTCGGTGTTTTGAGCACTCCCTGTGAGACCAGTATTAGTTTGCGATAGACCACTGCAGGTTCAATGTATTCCTTGGACATACACATTGACGATGAAACACTGAAATTAGATCGAAATTAAATAAAAAAGGCTCAATGCCGCCTTAAGTGCAAGAAGAGTGAGACTTCTTAGAGTCTGTGCTTTGATCCTTTCCTGTGAGACCAGTATTAGTTTCCGATACACCACTGCAGGTTCAATGTATTCCTTGGACCTTCACATTGGCGATGAAACACAGAAATCGCATCGGAATTAAATACAAAAGGAACAATGCCTCCATAAGTACAAGAATAGATACTCTTCTTACAGTCGGTGTTTTGAGCACTCCCTGTGAGACCAGTATTTGTTTGTGATACACCACTGTAGGTTCAATGTATTCCTTGGACATACACATTGACGATGAAACACTGAAATTAGATCGGAATTAAATAAAAAAGGCTCAATGCCGCCTTAAGTGCAAGAAGAGTGAGACTTCTTAGAGTCTGTGCTTTAATCCTTTCCTGTGAGACCAGTATTAGTTTCCGATACACCACTGCAGGTTCAATGTATTCCTTGGACCTTCACATTGACGATGAAACACAGAAATCGCATCGGAATTAAATACAAAAGGCACAATGCCGCCATAAGTAGAAGAATAGAGACTCTTCTTACCGTCGGTGTTTTGAGCACTTCCTGTGAGGCCAGTATTAGTTTGCGATACACCACTGCAGGTTCAATGTATTCCTTGGACATTCACATCGACGATGAAACACTGAAATTAGATCGGAATTAAATAAAAAAGGCTCAATGCCGCCTTAAGTGCAAGAAGAGTGAGACTTCTTAGAGTCTGTGCTTTGATCCTTTCCTGTGAGACCAGTATTAGTTTCCGATACACCACTGCAGGTTCAATGTATTCTTTGGACCTTCACATTGACGATGAAACTCAGAAATCGCATCGGAATTAAATACAAAAGGCACAATGCCTCCATAAGTACAAGAATAGAGACTCTTCTTACAGTCGGTGTTTTGAGCACTCCCTGTGAGACCAGTACTAGTTTGCGATACACCACTGCAGGTTCAATGTATTCCTTGGACATAAACATTGACGATGAAACACTGAAATTAGATCGGAATTAAATAAAAAAGGCTCAATGCCATCTTAAGTGCACGAAGAGTGAGACTTCTTAGAGTCTGTGCTTTGATCCTTTCCTGTGAGACCAGTATTAGTTTCCGATACACCACTGCAGGTTCAATGTATTCCTTGGACCTTTTCATTGACGATGAAACACAGAAATCGCATCGGAATTAAATACAAAAGGCACAATGCCGCCTTAAGTGCAAGAAGAGTGAGACTTCTTAGAGTCTGTGCATTGATCCTTTCTTGTGAGACCAGTATTAGTTTCCGATACACCACTGCAGGTTCAATGTATTCCTTGGACCTTCACATTGACGATGAAACACAGAAATTCCATCGGAATTAAATACAAAAGGCACAATGCCGCATAAGTGCAAGAAGAGTGAGACTTCTTAGAGTCTGTGCATTGACCCTTTCCTGTGAGACCAGTATTAGTACCCGATACTCCACTGCAGGTTCTATGTATTCCTTGGACCTTCACATTGACGATGAAACACAGAAATCTCATCGGAATTAAATACAAAAGGCACAATGCCTCCATAAGTACAAGAATAGAGACTCTTCTTACAGTCGGTGTTTTGAGCACGCCCTGTGAGACCAGTATCAGTTTCCGATACACCACTGCAGGTTCTGAGTATTCCTTGGACCTTCACATTGACGATGGAACACAGAAATCGCATCGGAATTAAATACAAAAGGCACAATGCCTCCATAAGTACAAGAATAGAGACTCTTCTTACAGTCGGTGATTTGAGCACTCCCTGGGAGACCAGTATTAGTTTACGATACACCACTGCAGGTTCAATGTATTCCTTGGACATACACATTGACGATGAAACACTGAAATTATATCGGAATTAAATAAAAAAGGCTCAATGCCGCCTTAAGTGCAAGAAGAGTGAGACTTCTTAGAGTCTGTGCTTTGATCCTTTCCTGTGAGACCAGTATTAGTTTCCGATACACCACTGCAGGTTCAATGTATTCCTTGGACCTTCACATTGGCGATGAAACACAGAAATCGCATGGGAATTAAATACAAAAGGAACAATGCCTCCATAAGTACAAGAATAGATACTCTTCTTACAGTCGGTGTTTTGAGCACTCCCTGTGAGACCAGTATTAGTTTGCGATAGACCACTGCAGGTTCAATGTATTCCTTGGACATACACATTGACGATGATACACTGAAATTAGATCGAAATTAAATAAAAAAGGCTCAATGCCGCCTTAAGTGCAAGAAGAGTGAGACTTCTTAGAGTCTGTGCTTTGATCCTTTCCTGTGAGACCAGTATTAGTTTCCGATACACCACTGCAGGTTCAATGTATTCCTTGGACCTTCACATTGGCGATGAAACACAGAAATCGCATCGGAATTAAATACAAAAGGAACAATGCCTCCATAAGTACAAGAATAGATACTCTTCTTACAGTCGGTGTTTTGAGCACTCCCTGTGAGACCAGTATTTGTTTGTGATACACCACTGTAGGTTCAATGTATTCCTTGGACATACTCATTGACAATGAAACACTGAAATTAGATCGGAATTAAATAAAAAAGGCTCAATGCCGCCTTAAGTGCAAGAAGAGTGAGACTTCTTAGAGTCTGTGCTTTAATCCTTTCCTGTGAGACCAGTATTAGTTTCCGATACACCACTGCAGGTTCAATGTATTCCTTGGACCTACACATTGACGATGAAACACAGAAATCGCATCGGAATTAAATACAAAAGGCACAATGCCCCCATAAGTAGAAGAATAGAGACTCTTCTTACCGTCGGTGTTTTGAGCACTTCCTGTGAGGCCAGTATTAGTTTGCGATACACCACTGCAGGTTCAATGTATTCCTTGGACATTCACATCGACGATGAAACACTGAAATTAGATCGGAATTAAAAAAAAAAGGCTCAATGCCGCTTTAAGTGCAAGAAGAGTGAGACTTCTTAGAGTCTGTGCTTTGATCCTTTCCTGTGAGACCAGTATTAGTTTCCGATACACCACTGCAGGTTCAATGTATTCTTTGGACCTTCACATTGACGATGAAACTCAGAAATCGCATCGGAATTAAATACAAAAGGCACAATGCCTCCATAAGTACAAGAATAGAGACTCTTCTTACAGTCGGTGTTTTGAGCACTCCCTGTGAGACCAGTACTAGTTTGCGATACACCACTGCAGGTTCAATGTATTCCTTGGACATAAACATTGACGATGAAACACTGAAATTAGATCGGAATTAAATAAAAAAGGCTCAATGCCATCTTAAGTGCACGAAGAGTGAGACTTTTTAGAGTCTGTGCTTTGATCCTTTCCTGTGAGACCAGTATTAGTTTACGATACACCACTGCAGGTTCAATGTATTCCTTGGACCTTTTCATTGACGATGAAACACAGAAATCGCATCGGAATTAAATACAAAAGGCACAATGCCGCCTTAAGTGCAAGAAGAGTGAGACTTCTTAGAGTCTGTGCATTGATCCTTTCTTGTGAGACCAGTATTAGTTTCCGATACACCACTGCAGGTTCAATGTATTCCTTGGACCTTCACATTGACGATGAAAAACAGAAATTGCATCGGAATTAAATACAAAAGGCACAATGCCGCATAAGTGCAAGAAGAGTGAGACTTCTTAGAGTCTGTGCATTGACCCTTTCCTGTGAGACCAGTATTAGTACCCGATACTCCACTGCAGGTTCTATGTATTCCTTGGACCTTCACATTGACGATGAAACACAGAAATCTCATCGGAATTAAATACAAAAGGCACAATGCCTCCATAAGTACAAGAATAGAGACTCTTCTTACAGTCGGTGTTTTGAGCACGCCCTGTGAGACCAGTATCAGTTTCCGATACACCACTGCAGGTTCTGAGTATTCCTTGGACCTTCACATTGACGATGGAACACAGAAATCGCATCGGAATTAAATACAAAAGGCACAATGCCTCCATAAGTACAAGAATAGAGACTCTTCTTACAGTCGGTGATTTGAGCACTCCCTGGGAGACCAGTATTAGTTTACGATACACCACTGCAGGTTCAATGTATTCCTTGGACATACACATTGACGATGAAACACTGAAATTATATCGGAATTAAATAAAAAAGGCTCAATGCCGCCTTAAGTGCAAGAAGAGTGAGACTTCTTAGAGTCTGTGCTTTGATCCTTTCCTGTGAGACCAGTATTAGTTTCCGATACACCACTGCAGGTTCAATGTATTCCTTGGACCTTCACATTGGCGATGAAACACAGAAATCGCATCGGAATTAAATACAAAAGGAACAATGCCTCCATAAGTACAAGAATAGATACTCTTCTTACAGTCGGTGTTTTGAGCACTCCCTGTGAGACCAGTATTTGTTTGTGATACACCACTGTAGGTTCAATGTATTCCTTGGACATACACATTGACGATGAAACACTGAAATTAGATCGGAATTAAATAAAAAAGGCTCAATGCCGCCTTAAGTGCAAGAAGAGTGAGACTTCTTAGAGTCTGTGCTTTAATCCTTTCCTGTGAGACCAGTATTAGTTTCCGATACACCACTGCAGGTTCAATGTATTCCTTGGACCTTCACATTGACGATGAAACACAGAAATCGCATGGGAATTAAATACAAAAGGCACAATGCCGTCATAAGTAGAAGAATAGAGACTCTTCTTACCGTCGGTGTTTTGAGCACTTCCTGTGAGGCCAGTATTAGTTTGCGATACACCACTGCAGGTTCAATGTATTCCTTGGACATTCACATCGACGATGAAACACTGAAATTAGATCGGAATTAAATAAAAAAGGCTCAATGCCGCCTTAAGTGCAAGAAGAGTGAGACTTCTTAGAGTCTGTGCTTTGATCCTTTCCTGTGAGACCAGTATTAGTTTCCGATACACCACTGCAGGTTCAATGTATTGTTTGGACCTTCACATTGACGATGAAACTCAGAAATCGCATCGGAATTAAATACAAAAGGCACAATGCCTCCATAAGTACAAGAATAGAGACTCTTCTTACAGTCGGTGTTTTGAGCACTCCCTGTGAGACCAGTACTAGTTTGCGTTACACCACTGCAGGTTCAATGTATTCCTTGGACATACACATTGACGATGAAACACTGAAATTTGATCGGAATTAAATAAAAAAGGCTCAATGCCGCCTTAATTGCAAGAAGAGTGAGTCTTCTTAGAGTCTGTGCTTTGATCCTTTCCTGTGAGTTCAGTATTAGTTTCAGATACACCACTGCAGGTTCAATGTATTCCTTGGACCTTCACATTGACGATGAAACACAGAAATCGCATCGGAATTAAATACAAAAGGCACAATGCCTCCATAAGTACAAGAATAGAGACTCTTCTTACAGTCGGTGTTTTGAGCACTCCCTGTGAGACCATGACTAGTTTGCGATACACCACTGCAGGTTCAATGTATTCCTTCAACATACACATTGACGATGAAACACTGAAATTAGATCGGAATTAAATTAAAAAAGCTCAATGCCGCCTTAAGTGCAAGAAGAGTGAGACTTCTTAGAGTCTGTGCTTTGATCCTTTCCTGTGAGACCAGTCTTAGTTTCCGATAGACCACTGCAGGGTCAATGTATTCCTTGTACCTTCTCATTGACGATGAAACACAGAAATCGCATCGGAATTAAATACAAAAGGCACAATGCCGCCTTAAGTGCAAGAAGAGTGAGACTACTTTGAGTCTGTGCATTGATCCTTTCCTGTGAGACCAGTATTAGTTTCCGATACACCACTGCAGGTTCTATGTATTCCTTGGACCTTCACATTGACGATGAAACACAGAAATCGCATCGGAATTAAATACAAAAAGCACAATGCCTCCATAAGTACAAGAATAGAGACTCTTCTTACAGTCGGTGTTTTGAGCACTCCCTGTGAGACCAGTATTAGTTTGCGATACACCACTGCAGGTTCAATGTATTCCTTGGACATACACATTGACGATGAAACACTGAAATTTGATCGGAATTAAATAAAAAAGGCTCAATGCCGCCTTAATTGCAAGAAGAGTGAGTCTTCTTAGAGTCTGTGCTTTGATCCTTTCCTGTGAGTTCAGTATTAGTTTCAGATACACCACTGCAGGTTCAATGTATTCCTTGGACCTTCACTTTGAAGATGAAACACAGTAATCGCATCGGAATTAAATACAAAAGGCACAATGCCTCCATAAGTACAAGAATAGAGACTCTACTTGCAGTTGGTGTTTTGAGCACTCCCTGTGAGACCAGTACTAGTTTGCGATACACCACTGCAGGATCAATGTATTCCTTGGACATACACATTGACGATGAAACACTGAAATTGGATCGGAATTAAATAAAAAGGCTCAATGCCGCCTTAAGTGCAAGAAAAGTGAGACTTCTTAGAGTCTGTGCTTTGATCCTTTCCTGTGAGACCAGTATTAGTTTCCGATACACCACTGCAAGTTCAATGTTTTCCTTGGACCTGCTCATTAGCGTTGAAACACAGAAATCACATCGGAATTAAATACAAAAGGCACAATGCCGCCTTTAGTGCAAGAAGAGTGAGACTTCTTAGAGTCTGTGCTTTGATCCTTTCCTGTGAGACCAGTATTAGTTTCCGATACACCCCTGCAGGTTCAATGTTTTCCTTGGACCTCACATTGACGATGAAACACAGAAATCGCATCGGAATTAAATACAAAAGGCACAATGCCTCCATAAGTCCAAGAATAGAGACTCTTCTTGCAGTCGGTGATTTGAGCACTCCCTGTGAGACCAGTATAAGTTTACGATACACCACTGCAGGTTCAATGTATTCCTTGGACATACACAGTGACGATGAAACACTGAAATTAGATCTGAATTAAATAAAAAAGGCTCAATGCCGCCTTAAGTGCAAGAAGGGTGAGACTTCTTAGAGTCTGTGCTTTGATCCTTTTCTGTGAGACCAGTATTAGTTTCCGATACACCACTGCAGGTTCAATGTATTCCTTGGACCTTCACATTGACGATGAAACACAGAAATCGCATCGGAATTAAATACAAAAGGCACAATGCCTCCATAAGTACAAAAATTGAGACTCTTCTTACAGTCGGTGTTTTGAGCACTCCCTGTGAGACCAGTATTAGTTTGCAATACACCACTGCAGGTTCAATGTATTCCTTGGACCTTCTCATTGACGATGAAACACAGAAATCGCATCGGAATTAAATACAAAAGGCACAATGCCGCCTTAAGTGCAAGAAGAGTGAGACTTTTTAGAGTCGGTGCTTTGATCCTTTCCTGTGAGGCCAGTATTAGTTTCCGATACACCACTGCAGGTTCTATGTATTCCTTGGACCTTCACATTGACGATGAAACACAGAAATCGCATCGGAATTACATACAAAAGGCACAATACGTCCATAAGTACAAGAATAGAGACTCTTCTTACAGTCGGTGTTTTGAGCACTCCCTGTGAGACCAGTATTAGTTTGCGATACACCACTGCAGGTTCAATGTATTCCTTGGACATACACATTGACGATGAAACACTGAAATTAGATCGGAATTAAATAAAAAAGGCTCAATGCCGCCTTAAGTGCAAGAAGGGTGAGACTTCTTATAGTCTGTGCTTTGATCCTTTCCTGTGAGGCCAGTATTAGTTTCCGATACACCACTGCAATTTCAATGTATTCCTTGGCCCTTCATATTGACGATGAAACACAGAAATCGCATCGGAATTAAATACATAAGGCACAATGCCGACTTAAGTGCAAGAAGAGTGAGACTTCTTATAGTCTGTGCTTTGATCCTTTCCTGTGAGACCAGTATTAGTTTCCGATACACCACTGCAATTTCAATGTATTCCTTGTACCTTCACATTGACGATGAAACACAGAAATCGCATCGGAATTAAATACAAAAGGCTTAATGCCTCCATAAGTACAAGAATAGAGACTCATCTTACACTCGTTGTTTTCAGCACTCCCTGTGAGACCAGTATTAGTTTGCGATACACCACTGCAGGTTCAATGTATTCCATGGACTTCACATTGACGATAAAACACAGAAATCGAATCACAATTAAATACAAAAGGCACAATGACGCCTTAAGTGCAAGAAGAGTGAGACTTCTTATAGTCTGTGATTTGAACCTTTCCTGTGAGACCAGTATTAGTTTCCGATACACCACTGCAGGTTCAATGTATTCCTTGGACCTTCACATTGACGATGAAACACAGAAATCGCATCGGAATTAAATACAAAAGGCACAATGCCTCCATAAGTACAAGAATAGAGACTCTTCTTACAGTCGGTGTTTTGAGCACTCCCAGTGAGACCAGTATTAGTTTGCGATACACCACTGCAGGTTCAATGTATTCCTTGGACATACACATTGACGATGAAACACTGAAATTAGATCGGAATTAAACAAAAAAGGCTCAATGCCGCCTTAAGTGCAAGAAGAGTGAGACTTCTTAGAGTCAGTGCTTTGATCCTTGCCTGTGAGACCAGTATTACTTTCCGATACACCACTGCAGGTTCAATGTATTCCTTGGACCTTCACATTGACGATGAAACACAGAAATCGCATCGGAATTAAATACAAAAGGCACAATGGATCCATAAGTACAAGAATAGAGACTCTTCTTACAGTCGGTGTTTTGAGCACTCCCTGTGAGACCAGTATTAGTTTGCGATACACCACTGCAGGTTCAATGTATTCCTTTGACATACACATTGACGATGAAACACTGAAATTAGATCTGAATTAAATAAAAAAGGCTCAATGCCGCCTTAAGAGCAAGAAGAGTGAGACTTCTTAGAGTCTGTGCTTTGATCCTATCCTGTGAGACCAGTATTAGTTTCCGATACACCACTGCAGGTTCTATGTATTCCTTGGACCTTCATATCGACGATGAAACACAGAAATCGCATGGGAATTAAATACAAAAGGCACAATGCCTCCATAAGTACAAGAATAGAGACTCTTCTTACAGTCGGTGTTTTGAGCACTCCCTGTGAGACCAGTATTAGTTTGCGATACACCACTGCAGGTTCAATGTATTGCTTTGACATACACATTGACGATGAAACACTGAAATTAGATCGGAATTAAACAAAAAAGGGTCAATGCCGCCTTAAGTGCAAGAAGAGTGAGACTTCTTAGAGTCAGTGCTTTGATCCTTGCCTGTGAGACCAGTATTAGTTTCCGATACACCACTGCAGGTTCAATGTATTCCTTGGACCTTCACATTGACGATGAAACACAGAAATCGCATCGGAATTAGATACAAAAGGCACAATGCATCCATAAGTACAAGAATAGAGACTCTTCTTACAGTCGGTGTTTTGAGCACTCCCTGTGAGACCAGTATTAGTTTGCGATACACCACTGCAGGTTCAATGTATTCCTTTGACATACACATTGACGATGAAACACTGAAATTAGATCTGAATTAAATAAAAAAGACTCAATGCCGCCTTAAGAGCATGAAGAGTGAGACTTCTTAGAGTCTGTGCTTTGATCCTATCCTGTGAGACCAGTATTAGTTTCCGATACACCACTGCAGGTTCAATGTATTCCTTGGACCTTCACATTGACGATGAAACACAGAAATCGCATCGGAATTAAACACAAAAGGCACAATGCCTCCATAAGTACAGAATAGAGACTCTTCTTACAGTCAGTGTTTTGAGCACTCCCTGTGAGACCAGTATTAGTTTCCGATACACCACTGCAGGTTCAATGTATTCCTTGGACATACACATTGACGATGAAACACTGAAATTAGATCTGAATTAAATAAAAAAGGCTCAATGCCGCCTTAAGAGCAAGAAGAGTGAGACTTCTTAGAGTCTGTGCTTTGATCCTTTCCTGTGAGACAAGTATTAGTTTAAGATACACCACTGCATTTTCAATGTATTCCTTGTACATTCACATTGACGATGAAACACAGAAATCGCATCGGAATTAAATACAAAAGGCACAATGCCGCCTTAAGTGCAAGAATAGTGAGACTTCTTAGAGTCTGTGCTTTGATCCTTTCCTGTGAGACCAGTATTAGTTTCCGATACACCACTGCAGGTTCTATGTATTCCTTGGATCTTCATATCGACGATGAAACACAGAAATCGCATGGGAATTAAATACAAAAGGCACAATGCCTCCATTAGTACAAGAATAGAGACTCTTCTTACAGTCGGTGTTTTGAGCACTCCCTGTGAGACCAGTATTAGTTTGCGATACACCACTGCAGGTTCAATGTATTCCTTGGACATACACATTGACGATGAAACACTGAAATTAGATCTGAATTAAATAAAAAAGGCTCAATGCCGCCTTAAGAGCAAGAAGAGTGAGACTTCTTAGAGTCTGTGCTTTGATCCTATCCTGTGAGACCAGTATTAGTTTCCGATTCACCACTACAGGTTCAATGTATTCCTTGGCCCTTCATATTGACGATGAAACACAGAAATCGCATCGCAATTAAATACAAAAGGCACAATGCCGACTTAAGTGCAAGAAGAGTGAGACTTCTTATAGTCTGTGCTTTGATCCTTTCCTGTGAGACCAGTATTAGTTTCCGATCCACCACTGCAATATCAATGTATTCCTTGTACCTTCACATTGACGTTGAAACACAGAAATCGCATCGGAATTAAATACAAAAGGCTTAATGCCTCCATAAGTACAAGAATAGAGACTCATCTTACACTCGCTGTTTTCAGCACTCCCTGTGAGACCAGTATAAGTTTGCGATACACCACTGCAGGTTCAATGTATTCCTTGGACCTTCACATTGACGATGAAACACAGAAATCGCATCAGAATTAAATACAAAAGGCACAATGCCGCCTTCAGTGCAAGAAGAGTGAGACTTCTTATAGTCTGTGATTTGATCCATTCCTGTGAGACCAGTATTAGTTTCCGATACACCACTGCAGGATCTATGTATTCCTTGGACCTTCACATTGACGATGAAACACAGAAATCACATCGGAATTAAATACAAAAGGCACAATGCTTCCATAAGTACAAGAATAGAGACTCTTCTTACAGTCGGTGTTTTGAGCACTCCCTGTGAGACCAGTATTAGTTTGCGATACACCACTGCAGGTTCAATGTATTCCTTGGACATACACATTGACGATGAAACACTGAAATTAGATCGGAATTAAACAAAAAAGGCTCAATGCCGTCTTAAGTGCAAGAAAAGTGAGACTTCTTAGAGTCAGTGCTTTGATCCTTTCCTGTGAGACCAGTATTAGTTTCCGATACACCACTGCAGGTTCAATGTATTCCTTGGACCTTCACAATTACGATGAAACACAGAAATCGCATCGGAATTAAATAAAAAAGCCACAATGCCTCCATAAGTACAACAATAGAGACTCTTCAAACTGTCGGTGTTTTGAGCACTCCCTGTGAGACCAGTATTAGTTTGCGTTACACCACTGCAGGTTCAATGTATTCCTTGGACATACACATTGACGATGAAACACTGAAATTAGATCGGAATTAAATAAAAAAGGCTCAATGCCGCCTTAAGTGCATGAAGGGTGAGACTTCTTATAGTCTGTGCTTTGATCCTTTCCTGTGAGGCCAGTATTAGTTTCCGATACACCACTGCAATTTCAATGTATTACTTGGCCCTTCATATTGACGATGAAGCACAGAAATCGCATCGCACTTAAATACAAAAGGCACAATGCCGACTTAAGTGCAAGAAGAGTGAGACTTCTTATAGTCTGTGCTTTGATCCTTTCCTGTGAGACCATTATTAGTTTCCGATACACCGCTGCAATATAATGTATTCCTTGTACCTTCACATTGACGATGAAACACAGAAATCGCATCGGAATTAAATACAAAAGGCTTAATACCTCCATAAGTACAAGAATAGAGACTCATCTTACACTCGCTGTTTTCAGCACTCCCTGTGAGACCAGTATTAGTTTGCGATACACCACTGCAGGTTAAATGTATTCCTTGGACATACACATTGACGATGAAACACTGAAATTAGATCGGAATTAAATAAAAAAGGCTCAATGCCGCCTTAAGTGCAAGAACAGTTAGACTTCTTAGGGTCTGTGCTTTGATAATTTCCAGTGAGACCAGTATTAGTTTCCGATACACCACTGCAATTTCAATGTATTCCTTGTACATTCACATTGACGATGAAACACAGAAATCGCATCGGAATTAAATACAAAAGGCTTAATGGGTCCATAAGTACAAGAATAGAGACTCTTCTTACAGTCGCTGTTTTGAGCACTTCCTGTGAGACCAGTATTAGTTTGCGATACACCACTGCAGGTTCAATGTATTCCTTGGACATAAACATTGACGATGAAACACAGAAATTAGATCGGAATTAAATAAAAAAGGCTCAATGCCGCCTTAAGTGCAAGAAGAGTGAGACTTCTTAGAGTCTGTGCTTTGATTCTTTCCTTTGAGACCAGTATTAGTTTCCGATACACCACTGCAGGTTCAATGTATTCCTTGGACCTTCACATTGACGATGAAACACAGAAATCGCATCAGAATTAAATACAAAAGGCACAATGCCGCCTTAAGTGCAAGAAGAGTGAGACTTCTTACAGTCTGTGATTTGATCCTTTCCTGTGAGACCAGTATTAGTTTCCGATACACCACTGCAGGTTCTATGTATTCCTTGGACCTTCACACTGACGATGAAACACAGAAATCACATCGGAATTAAATACAAAAGCCACAATGCCTCCATAAGTACAAGAATAGAGACTCTTCTTACAATCGGTGTTTTGAGCACTCCCTGTGAGACCAGTATTAGTTTGCGATACACCACTGCAGGTTCAATGTATTCCTTGGACATACACATTGACGATGAAACACTGAAATTAGATCGGAATTAAACAAAAAAGGCTCAATGCCGCCTTAAGTGCAAGAAGAGTGAGACTTCTTAGAGTCTGTGCTTTGATCCTTTCCTGTGAGAGCAGTATTAGTTTCCGATACACCACTGCAGGTTCAATGTATTCCTTGGACCTTCACATTGACGATGAAACACAGAAATCGCATCGGAATCAAATACAAAATGCACAATGCCTCCATAAGTACATGAATAGAGACTCTTCTTACAGTCGGTGTGTTAAGCACTCCCTGTGAGACCAGTATTAGTTTGCGTTACACCACTGCAGGTTCAATGTATTCTTTGGACATACACATTGACGATGAAACACTGAAATTAGATCGGAATTAAATAAAAAAGGCTCAATGCCGCCTTAAGTGCATGAAGGGTGAGACTTCTTATAGTCTGTGCTTTGATCCTTTCCTGTGAGGCCAGTATTAGTTTCCGATACACCACTGCAATTTCAATGTATTCCTTGGCCCTTCATATTGACGATGAAACACAGAAATTGCATCGCAATTAAATACAAAAGGCACAATGCCGACTTAAGTGCAAGAAGAGTGAGACTTCTTATAGTCTGTGCTTTGATCCTTTCCTGTGAGACCAGTATTAGTTTCCGATACACCACTGCAATTACAATGTATTCCTTGGACCTTCACATTGACGATGAAACACAGAAATCGCATCGGAATTAAATACAAAAGGCTTAATGCCTCCATAAGTACAAGAATAGAGACTCATCTTACACTCGCTGTTTTCAGCACTCCCTGTGAGACCAGTATAAGTTTACGATACACCACTGCAATTTCAATGTATACCTTGGACCTTCACATTGACGATGAAGCACAGAAATCGCATCAGAATTAAATACAAAAGGCACAATGCCGCCTTAAGTGCAAGAAGAGTGAGACTTCATATAGTCTGTGATTTGATCCATTCCTGTGAGACCAGTATTAGTTTCCGATACACCACTGCAGGATCTATGTATTCCTTGGACCTTCACATTGACGATGAAACACAGAAATCACATCGGAATTAAATACAAAAGGCACAATGCCTCCATAAGTACAAGAATAGAGACTCTTCTTACAGTCGGTGTTTTGAGCACTCCCTGTGAGACCAGTATTAGTTTGCGATACACCACTGCAGGTTCAATGTATTCCTTGGACATACACATTGACGATGAAACACTGAAATTAGATCGGAATTAAACAAAAAAGGCTCAATGCCGTCTTAAGTGCAAGAAGAGTGAGACTTCTTAGAGTCAGTGCTTTGATCCTTTCCTGTGAGACCAGTATTAGTTTCCGATACACCACTGCTGGTTCAATGTATTCCTTGGACCTTCACATTGACGATGAAACACAGAAATCGCATCGGAATTAAATACAAAAGGCACAATGCCTCCATAAGTACAAGAATAGAGACTCTTCTTACAGTCGGTGTTTTGAGCTCTCCCTGTGAGACCAGTATTAGTTTGCGATACGCCACTGCAGGTTTAATGTATTCCTTGGACATACACATTGACGATAAAACACAGAAATTTGGTCGGAATTAAATAAAAAGGGCTCAATGCCGCCTTAAGTGCAAGAGGAGTGAGACTTCTTAGAGTCTGTGCTTTTATCCTTTCCTGTGAAACCAGTATTAGTTTCCGATACACCACTGCAGGTTCAATGTATTCCTTGGACCTTCACATTGACGATGAAACACAGAAATCGCATCAGAATTAAATACAAAAGTCACAATGCCGCCTTAAGTGCAAGAAGAGTGAGACTTCTTATAGTCTGTGCTTTGATCCTTTCCTGTGAGACCAGTATTAGTTTCCGATACACCACTGCAGGTTCAATGTATTCCTTGGACCTTCACATTGACGATGAAACACAGAAATCGCATCGGAATTAAATACAAAAGGCACAATGCCGCCATAAGTACAAGAATAGAGACTCTTCTTACAGTCGGTGTTTTGAGCACTCCCTGTGAGACCAGTACTAGTTTGCGATACACCACTGCAAGTTCAAAGAATTCCTTGGACATACACATTGACGATGAAACACTGAAATTAGATCGGAATTAAATAAAAAAGGCTCAATGCCGCCTTAAGTGCAAGAAGAGTGAGACCTCTTAGACTCTGTGCATTGATCCTTTCCTGTGAGACCAGTATTAGTTTCCAATACACCACTGCAGGTTCAATGTATTCCTTGGACCTTCACATTGACGATGAAACACAGAAATCGCATCGGAATTAAATACAAAAGGCACAATGCCTCCATAAGTACAAGAATAGAGACTCTTCTTACAGTCGGTGTTGTGAGTACTCCCTGTGAGACCAGTACTAGTTTGCGATACACCACTGCAGGTTCAATGTATTCCTTGGACATACACATTGACGATGAAACACTGAAATTAGATCGGAATTAAATAAAAAAGGCTCAATGCCGCCTTAAGTGCAAGAACAGTTAGACTTCTTAGGGTCTGTGCTTTGATAATTTCCAGTGAGACCAGTATTAGTTTCCGATACACCACTGCAATTTCAATGTATTCCTTGTACATTCACATTGACGATGAAACACAGAAATCGCATCGGAATTAAATACAAAAGGCTTAATGCCTCCATAAGTACAAGAATAGAGACTCTTCTTACAGTCGCTGTTTTGAGCACTTCCTGTGAGACCAGTATTAGTTTGCGATACACCACTGCAGGTTCAATGTATTCCTTGGACATAAACATTGACGATGAAACACAGAAATTAGATCGGAATTAAATAAAAAAGGCTCAATGCCGCCTTAAGTGCAAGAAGAGTGAGACTTCTTAGAGTCTGTGCTTTGATTCTTTCCTTTGAGACCAGTATTAGTTTCCGATACACCACTGCAGGTTCAATGTATTCCTTGGACCTTCACATTGACGATGAAACACAGAAATCGCATCAGAATTAAATACAAAAGGCACAATGCCGCCTTAAGTGCAAGAAGAGTGAGACTTCTTACAGTCTGTGATTTGATCCTTTCCTGTGAGACCAGTATTAGTTTCCGATACACCACTGCAGGTTCTATGTATTCCTTGGACCTTCACACTGACGATGAAACACAGAAATCACATCGGAATTAAATACAAAAGCCACAATGCCTCCATAAGTACAAGAATAGAGACTCTTCTTACAATCGGTGTTTTGAGCACTCCCTGTGAGACCAGTATTAGTTTGCGATACACCACTGCAGGTTCAATGTATTCCTTGGACATACACATTGACGATGAAACACTGAAATTAGATCGGAATTAAACAAAAATGGCTCAATGCCGCCTTAAGTGCAAGAAGAGTGAGACTTCTTAGAGTCTGTGCTTTGATCCTTTCCTGTGAGAGCAGCATTAGTTTCCGATACACCACTGCAGGTTCAATGTATTCCTTGGACCTTCACATTGACGATGAAACACAGAAATCGCATCGGAATCAAATACAAAATGCACAATGCCTCCATAAGTACAAGAATAGAGACTCTTCTTACAGTCGGTGTGTTAAGCACTCCCTGTGAGACCAGTATTAGTTTGCGTTACACCACTGCAGGTTCAATGTATTCTTTGGACATACACATTGACGATGAAACACTGAAATTAGATCGGAATTAAATAAAAAAGGCTCAATGCCGCCTTAAGTGCATGAAGGGTGAGACTTCTTATAGTCTGTGCTTTGATCCTTTCCTGTGAGGCCAGTATTAGTTTCCGATACACCACTGCAATTTCAATGTATTCCTTGGCCCTTCATATTGACGATGAAACACAGAAATTGCATCGCAATTAAATACAAAAGGCACAATGCCGACTTAAGTGCAAGAAGAGTGAGACTTCTTATAGTCTGTGCTTTGATCCTTTCCTGTGAGACCAGTATTAGTTTCCGATACACCACTGCAATTACAATGTATTCCTTGGACCTTCACATTGACGATGAAACACAGAAATCGCATCGGAATTAAATACAAAAGGCTTAATGCCTCCATAAGTACAAGAATAGAGACTCATCTTACACTCGCTGTTTACAGCACTCCCTGTGAGACCAGTATAAGTTTACGATACACCACTGCAATTTCAATGTATTCCTTGGACCTTCACATTGACGATGAAGCACAGAAATCGCATCAGAATTAAATACAAAAGGCACAATGCCGCCTTAAGTGCAAGAAGAGTGAGACTTCATATAGTCTGTGATTTGATCCATTCCTGTGAGACCAGTATTAGTTTCCGATACACCACTGCAGGATCTATGTATTCCTTGGACCTTCACATTGACGATGAAACACAGAAATCACATCGGAATTAAATACAAAAGGCACAATGCCTCCATAAGTACAAGAATAGAGACTCTTCTTACAGTCGGTGTTTTGAGCACTCCCTGTGAGACCAGTATTAGTTTGCGATACACCACTGCAGGTTCAATGTATTCCTTGGACATACACATTGACGATGAAACACTGAAATTAGATCGGAATTAAACAAAAAAGGCTCAATGCCGTCTTAAGTGCAAGAAGAGTGAGACTTCTTAGAGTCAGTGCTTTGATCCTTTCCTGTGAGACCAGTATTAGTTTCCGATACACCACTGCAGGTTCAATGTATTCCTTGGACCTTCACATTGACGATGAAACACAGAAATCGCATCGGAATTAAATACAAAAGGCACAATGCCTCCATAAGTACAAGAATAGAGACTCTTCTTACAGTCGGTGTTTTGAGCACTCCCTGTGAGACCAGTATTAGTTTGCGATACGCCACTGCAGGTTTAATGTATTCCTTGGACATACACATTGACGATAAAACACAGAAATTAGGTCGGAATTAAATAAAAAGGGCTCAATGCCGCCTTAAGTGCAAGAGGAGTGAGACTTCTTAGAGTCTGTGCTTTTATCCTTTCCTGTGAAACCAGTATTAGTTTCCGATACACCACTGCAGGTTCAATGTATTCCTTGGACCTTCACATTGACGATGAAACACAGAAATCGCATCAGAATTAAATACAAAAGTCACAATGCCGCCTTAAGTGCAAGAAGAGTGAGACTTCTTATAGTCTGTGCTTTGATCCTTTCCTGTGAGACCAGTATTAGTTTCCGATACACCACTGCAGGTTCAATGTATTCCTTGGACCTTCACATTGACGATGAAACACAGAAATCGCATCGGAATTAAATACAAAAGGCACAATGCCGCCATAAGTACAAGAATAGAGACTCTTCTTACAGTCGGTGTTTTGAGCACTCCCTGTGAGACCAGTACTAGTTTGCGATACACCACTGCAAGTTCAAAGTATTCCTTGGACATACACATTGACGATGAAACACTGAAATTAGATCGGAATTAAATAAAAAAGGCTCAATGCCGCCTTAAGTGCAAGAAGAGTGAGACCTCTTAGACTCTGTGCATTGATCCTTTCCTGTGAGACCAGTATTAGTTTCCAATACACCACTGCAGGTTCAATGTATTCCTTGGACCTTCACATTGACGATGAAACACAGAAATCGCATCGGAATTAAATACAAAAGGCACAATGCCTCCATAAGTACAAGAATAGAGACTCTTCTTACAGTCGGTGTTTTGAGTACTCCCTGTGAGACCAGTACTAGGTTGCGATACACCACTGCAGGTTCAATGTATTCCTTGGACATACACATTGACGATGAAACACTGAAATTAGATCGGAATTAAATAAAAAAGGCTCAATGCCACCTTAAGTGCAAGAAGAGCGAGACTTCATAGAGTCTGTGCTTTGATTCTTTCCTGTGAGACCAGTATTAGTTTCCGATACACCACTGCAGGTTCTATGTATTCCTTGGACCTTCACATTGACGATGAAACACAGAAATCGCATCGGAATTAAATACAAAAGGCACAATGCCTTCATAAGTCCAAGAATAGAGACTCTTCTTACAGTCGGTGTTTTGAGCACTCCCTGTGAGACCAGTCATAGTTTGCGATACACCACTGCAGGTTCGATGTATTCCTTGGAAATACACATTGACGATGAAACACTGAAATTAGATCGGAATTAAACAAAAAAGGCTCAATGCCGCCTTAAGTGCAAGAAGAGTGAGACTTCTTATAGTCTGTGCATTGATCCTTTCCTGTTAGACCAGTATTAGTTTCCGATACACCACTGCAGGTTCTATGTATTCCTTGGACCTTCAAATTTGACGATGAAACACAGAAATCGCATCGGAATTAAATACAAAAGGCACAATGCCTCCATAAGTACAAGAATAGAGACTCTTCTTACAGTCGGTGTTTTGAGCACTCCCTGTGAGACCAGTATTAGTTTGCGATACACCACTGCAGGTTCAATGTATTCCTTGGACATACACATTGACGATGAAACACTGAAATTAGATCGGAATTAAATAAAAAATGCTCAATGCCGCCTTAAGTGCAAGAAGGGTGAGACTTCTTATAGTCTGTGCTTTGATCCTTTCCTGTGAGACCAGTATTAGTTTCCGATACACCACTGCAATTTCAATGTATTCCTTGGACCTTCATATTGACGATGAAACACAGAAATCGCATCGGAATTAAATACAAAAAGCACAATGCCGACTTAAGGGCAAGAAGAGTGAGACTTCTTATAGTCTGTGCTTTGATCCTTTCCTGTGAGACCAGTATTAGTTTCCGATACACCACTGCAATTTCAATGTATTCCTTGTACCCTCACATTGACGATGAAACACAGAAATCGCATTGGAATTAAATACAAAAGGCACAATGCCTCCATAAGTACAAGAATAGAGACTCTTCTTACAGTCGGTGTTTTGAGCACTCCCTGTGAGACCAGTACTAGTTTGCGATACACCACTGCAGGTTCAATGTATTCCTTGGACATACACATTGACGATGAAACACGGAAATTAGATCGGAATTAAATAAAAAAGGCTCAATGCCGCCTTAAGTGCAAGAAGAGTCAGACATCTTAGAGTCTGTGCTTTGATCCTTTCCTGTGAGACCAGTATTAGTTTCCGATACACCACTGAAGGTTCAATGTATTCCTTGTACCTTCACATTGACGATGAAACACAGAAATCGCATCAGAATTAAAAGCAAAAGGCACAATGCCGCCTTAAGTGCAAGAAGAGTGAGACTTCTTATAGTCTGTGCTTTGATCCTTTCGTGTGAGACCAGTATTAGTTTCCGATACACCACTGCAGGTTCTTGTATTCCTTGGACCTTCACATTGACGATGAAACACAGAAATCGCATCGGATTTAAATACAAAAGGCACAATGCCTCCATAAGTACAAGAATAGAGACTCTTCTTACAGTCGGTGTTTTAAGCACTCCCTGTGAGACCAGTATTAGTTTGCGATACACCACTGCTGGTTCAATGTATTCCTTGGACCTTCACATTGACGATGAAACACAGAAATCGCATCAGTATTAAATACAAAAGGCACAATGCCGCCTTAAGTGCAAGAAGAGTGAGACTTCTTATAGTCTGTGCTTTGATCCTTTCCTGTGAGACCAGTATTAGATTCCTAAACACCACTGCAGGTTCAATGTATTTCTTGGACCTTCACATTGACGATGAAACACAGAAATCGCATCGGAATTAAATACAAAAGGCACAATGCCGCCATAAGTACAAGAATAGAGACTCTTCTTACAGTCGGTGTTTTGGGCACTCCCTGTGAGACCAGTACTAGTTTGCGATACACCACTGCAGGTTCAAAGTATTCCTTGGACATACACATTGACGATGAAACACTGAAATTAGATCGGAATTAAATAAAAAAGGCTCAATGCCGCCTAAAGTGCAAGAAGAGTGAGACCTCATAGACTCTGTGCTTTGATCCTTTCCTGTGAGACCAGTATTAGTTTCCGATACACCACTGCAGGTTCAATGTGTTCCTTGGACCTTCACATTGACGATGAAACACAGAAATCGCATCGGAATTATATACAAAAGGCACAATGCCTCCATAAGTACAAGAATAGAGACTCTTCTTACAGTCGGTGTTTTGAGCACTGCCTGTGAGACCACTACTAGTTTGCGATACACCACTGCAGGTTTAATGTATTCCTTGGACCTTCTCATTGACGATGAAACACAGAAATCGCATCAGAATTAAATGCAAAAGGCACAATGCGGCCTTAAGTGCAAGAAGAGTGAGACTTCTTATAGTCTGTGCTTTGATCCTTTCGTGTGAGACCAGTATTAGTTTGCGATACACCACTGCAGGTTCTTGCATTCCTTGGACCTTCACATTGACGATGAAACACAGAAATTAGATCGCAAGTAAATAAAAAAGGCTCAATGCGGCTTTAAGTGCAAGAAGAGTGAGACTTCTTAGAGTCGGTGCATTGATCCTTTCCTGTGAGGCCAGTATTAGTTTCCGATACACCACTGCAGGTTCTATGTATTCCTTGGACCTTCACATTGACGATGAAACACAGAAATCGCATCGGAATTAAATACAAAAGGCACAATGCCTCCATAAGTACAAGAATAGAGACTCTTCTTACAGTCGGTGTTTTGAGCACTCCCTGTGAGACCAGTATTAGTTTGCGATACACCACTGCAGGTTCAATGTATTCCTTGGACATACACATTGACGATGAAACACGGAAATTAGATCGGAATAAAATAAAAAAGGCTCAATGCTGCCTTAAGTGCAAGAAGAGTCAGACTTCTTAGAGTCTGTGCTTTGATGCTTTCCTGTGAGACCAGTATTAGTTTCCGATACACCACTGCAGGTTCAATGTATTCCTTGGACCTTCACATTGACGATGAAACACAGAAATCGCATCAGAATTAAATGCAAAAGGCACAATGCCGCCTTAAGTGCAAGATGAGTGAGACTTCTTATAGTCTGTGCTTTGATCCTTTCGTGTGAGACCAGTATTAGTTTCCGATACACCACTGCAGGTTCTTGAATTCCTTCGACCTTCACATTGACGATGAAACACTGAAATCGCATCGGAATTAAATACAAAAGGCACAATGCCTCCATAAGTACAAGAATAGAGACTCTTCGTACAGTCGGTGCTTTGAGCACTCCCTGTGAGACCAGTATTAGCTTGCGATACTCCACTGCAGGTTCAATGTATTCCTTGGACATACACATTGACGATGAAACACTGAAATTAGATCGGAATTAAATAAAAAAGGCTCAATGCCGCCTTAAGTGCAAGAGGGGTGAGACTTCTAATAGTCTGTGCTTTGATCCTTTCCTGTGAGACCAGTATTAGTTTCCGATACACCACTGTAATTTCAATGTATTCCTTGGACCTTCACATTGACGATGAAACACAGAAATCGCATCGGAATTAAATACAAAAGGCACAATGCCGACTTAAGTGCAAGAAGAGTGAGACTTCTTTATGTCTGTGCTTTGATCCTTTCCTGTGAGACCAGTATTAGTTTCCGATACACCACTGCTGGTTCAATGTATTCCTTGGACCTTCACATTGACGATGAAACACAGAAATCGCATCAGAATTAAATACAAGAGGCACAATGCCGCCTTAAGTGCAAGAAGAGTGAGACTTCTTATAGTCTGTGTTTTGATCCTTTCGTGTGAGACCAGTATTAGTTTGCGATACACCACTGCAGGTTCTATGTATTCCTTGGACCTTCACATTGACGATGAAACACAGAAATCGCATCGGAATTAAATACAAAAGGCACAATGCCTCCATAAGTACAAGAATAGAGACTCTTCTTACAGTCGGTGTTTTGAGCACTCCCTGTGAGACCAGTATTAGTTTGTGATACACCACTGCAGGTTCAATGTATTCCTTGGACATACACATTGACGATAAACACTTAAATTAGATCGGAATTAAATAAAAAAGGCTCAATGCCGCCATAAGTGCAAGAAGAATGAGACTTCTTATAGTCTGTACTTTGATCCTTTCCTGTGAGACCAGTATTAGTTTCCGATACACCACTGCAATTTCAATGTATTCCTTGGACCTTCACATTGACGATGAAACACAGAAATCGCATCGGAATTAAATACAAAAGGCACAATGCCGACTTAAGTGCAAGAAGAGTGAGACTTCTTATAGTCTGTGCTTTGATCCTTTCCTGTGAGACCAGTATTAGTATCCGATACACCACTGCAATTTCAATGTATTCCTTGGACCCTCACATTGACGATGAAACACAGAAATCGCATCGGAATTAAATACAAAAGGCACAATGCCTGCATAAGTACAAGAATAGAGACTCTTCTTACAGTCGGTGCGTTGAGCACTTCCTGTGGGACCAGTATTAGTTTGCGATACACCACTGCAGGTTCAATGTATTCCATGGACATACACATTGACGATGAAACACTGAAATTAGATCGGAATTAAATAAAAAAGGCTCAATGCCGCCTTAAGTGCAAGAAGGTTGAGACTTCTTATAGTCTGTGCTTTGATCCTTTCCTGTGAGACCAGTATTAGTTTTCGATACACCACTGCAATATCAATGTATTCCTTGAACCTTCACATTGACGATGAAACACAGAAATCGCATCGGAATTAAATACAAAAGGCAGAATGCCTGCATAAGTACAAGATTAGAGACTCTTCTTACAGTCGGTGCTTTGAGCACTTCCTGTGGGACCAGTATTAGTTTCCGATACACCACTGCAGGTTCTATGTATTCCTTGGACCTTCACATTGACGATGAAACACAGAAATCGCATCGGAATTAAATACAAAAGGCACAATGCCTTCATAAGTACAAGAATAGAGACTCTTCTTACAGTCGGTGTTTTGAGCACTCCCTGTGAGACCAGTATTAGTTTGCGATACACCACTGCAGGTTCAATGTATTCCTTGGACATACACATTGACGATGAAACACTGAAATTTGATCGGAATGAAATAAAAAAGGCTCAATGCCGCCTTAAGTGCAAGAAGGGTGAGACTTCTTATTGTCTGTGCTTTGATCCTTTCCTGTGAGACCAGTATTAGTTTCCGATACACCACTGCAATTTCAATGTATTCCTTGGACCTTCACATTGACGATGACACACAGAAATCGCATCGGAATTAAATACAAAAGGCACAATGCCGACTTAAGTACAAGAAGAGTGAGACTTCTTAGACTCTGTGCATTGATCCTTTCCTGTGAGACCAGTATTAGTTTCCAATACACCACTGCAGGTTCAATGTATTCCTTGGACCTTCACATTGACGATGAAACACAGAAATCGCATCGGAATTAAATACAAAAGGCACAATGCCTCCAAAAGTACAAGAATAGAGACTCTTCTTACAGTCGGTGTTTTGAGTACTCCCTGTGAGACCAGTACTAGGTTGCGATACACCACTGCAGGTTCAATGTATTCCTTGGACATACACAATGACGATGAAACACTGAAATTAGATCGGAATTAAATAAAAAAGGCTCAATGCCACCTTAAGTGCAAGAAGAGCGAGACTTCATAGAGTCTGTGCTTTGATTCTTTCCTGTGAGACCAGTATTAGTTTCCGATACACCACTGCAGGTTCTATGTATTCCTTGGACCTTCACATTGACGATGAAACACAGAAATCGCATCGGAATTAAATACAAAAGGCACAATGCCTTCATAAGTCCAAGAATAGAGACTCTTCTTACAGTCGGTGTTTTGAGCACTCCCTGTGAGACCAGTCATAGCTTGCGATACACCACTGCAGGTTCGATGTATTCCTTGGAAATACACATTGACGATGAAACACTGAAATTAGATCGGAATTAAACAAAAAAGGCTCAATGCCGCCTTAAGTGCAAGAAGAGTGAGACTTCTTATAGTCTGTGCATTGATCCTTTCCTGTTAGACCAGTATTAGTTTCCGATACACCACTGCAGGTTCTATGTATTCCTTGGACCTTCAAATTTGACGATGAAACACAGAAATCGCATCGGAATTAAATACAAAAGGCACAATGCCTCCATAAGTACAAGAATAGAGACTCTTCTTACAGTCGGTGTTTTGAGCACTCCCTGTGAGACCAGTATTAGTTTGCGATACACCACTGCAGGTTCAATGTATTCCTTGGACATACACATTGACGATGAAACACAGAAATCGCATCGGAATTAAATACAAAAAGCACAATGCCGACTTAAGGGCAAGAAGAGTGAGACTTCTTATAGTCTGTGCTTTGATCCTTTCCTGTGAGACCAGTATTAGTTTCCGATACACCACTGCAATTTCAATGTATTCCTTGTACCCTCACATTGACGATGAAACACAGAAATCGCATTGGAATTAAATACAAAAGGCACAATGCCTCCATAAGTACAAGAATAGAGACTCTTCTTACAGTCGGTGTTTTGAGCACTCCCTGTGAGACCAGTACTAGTTTGCGATACACCACTGCAGGTTCAATGTATTCCTTGGACATACACATTGACGATGAAACACGGAAATTAGATCGGAATTAAATAAAAAAGGCTCAATGCCGCCTTAAGTGCAAGAAGAGTCAGACATCTTAGAGTCTGTGCTTTGATCCTTTCCTGTGAGACCAGTATTAGTTTCCGATACACCACTGAAGGTTCAATGTATTCCTTGTACCTTCACATTGACGATGAAACACAGAAATCGCATCAGAATTAAAAGCAAAAGGCACAATGCCGCCTTAAGTGCAAGAAGAGTGAGACTTCTTATAGTCTGTGCTTTGATCCTTTCGTGTGAGACCAGTATTAGTTTCCGATACACCACTGCAGGTTCTTGTATTCCTTGGACCTTCACATTGACGATGAAACACAGAAATCGCATCGGAATTAAATACAAAAGGCACAATGCCTCCATAAGTACAAGAATAGAGACTCTTCTTACAGTCGGTGTTTTAAGCACTCCCTGTGAGACCAGTATTAGTTTGCGATACACCACTGCTGGTTCAATGTATTCCTTGGACCTTCACATTGACGATGAAACACAGAAATCGCATCAGTATTAAATACAAAAGGCACAATGCCGCCTTAAGTGCAAGAAGAGTGAGACTTCTTATAGTCTGTGCTTTGATCCTTTCCTGTGAGACCAGTATTAGATTCCTAAACACCACTGCAGGTTCAATGTATTTCTTGGACCTTCACATTGACGATGAAACACAGAAATCGCATCGGAATTAAATACAAAAGGCACAATGCCGCCATAAGTACAAGAATAGAGACTCTTCTTACAGTCGGTGTTTTGGGCACTCCCTGTGAGACCAGTACTAGTTTGCGATACACCACTGCAGGTTCAAAGTATTCCTTGGACATACACATTGACGATGAAACACTGAAATTAGATCGGAATTAAATAAAAAAGGCTCAATGCCGCCTAAAGTGCAAGAAGAGTGAGACCTCATAGACTCTGTGCTTTGATCCTTTCCTGTGAGACCAGTATTAGTTTCCGATACACCACTGCAGGTTCAATGTGTTCCTTGGACCTTCACATTGACGATGAAACACAGAAATCGCATCGGAATTATATACAAAAGGCACAATGCCTCCATAAGTACAAGAATAGAGACTCTTCTTACAGTCGGTGTTTTGAGCACTGCCTGTGAGACCACTACTAGTTTGCGATACACCACTGCAGGTTTAATGTATTCCTTGGACCTTCTCATTGACGATGAAACACAGAAATCGCATCAGAATTAAATGCAAAAGGCACAATGCCGCCTTAAGTGCAAGAAGAGTGAGACTTCTTATAGTCTGTGCTTTGATCCTTTCGTGTGAGACCAGTATTAGTTTGCGATACACCACTGCAGGTTCTTGCATTCCTTGGACCTTCACATTGACGATGAAACACAGAAATTAGATCGCAAGTAAATAAAAAAGGCTCAATGCGGCTTTAAGTGCAAGAAGAGTGAGACTTCTTAGAGTCGGTGCATTGATCCTTTCCTGTGAGGCCAGTATTAGTTTCCGATACACCACTGCAGGTTCTATGTATTCCTTGGATCTTCACATTGACGATGAAACACAGAAATCGCATCGGAATTAAATACAAAAGGCACAATGCCTCCATAAGTACAAGAATAGAGACTCTTCTTACAGTCGGTGTTTTGAGCACTCCCTGTGAGACCAGTATTAGTTTGCGATACACCACTGCAGGTTCAATGTATTCCTTGGACATACACATTGACGATGAAACACGGAAATTAGATCGGAATAAAATAAAAAAGGCTCGATGCTGCCTTAAGTGCAAGAAGAGTCAGACTTCTTAGAGTCTGTGCTTTGATGCTTTCCTGTGAGACCAGTATTAGTTTCCGATACACCACTGCAGGTTCAATGTATTCCTTGGACCTTCACATTGACGATGAAACACAGAAATCGCATCAGAATTAAATGCAAAAGGCACAATGCCGCCTTAAGTGCAAGATGAGTGAGACTTCTTATAGTCTGTGCTTTGATCCTTTCGTGTGAGACCAGTATTAGTTTCCGATACACCACTGCAGGTTCTTGAATTCCTTCGACCTTCACATTGACGATGAAACACTGAAATCGCATCGGAATTAAATACAAAAGGCACAATGCCTCCATAAGTACAAGAATAGAGACTCTTCGTACAGTCGGTGTTTTGAGCACTCCCTGTGAGACCAGTATTAGCTTGCGATACTCCACTGCAGGTTCAATGTATTCCTTGGACATACACATTGACGATGAAACACTGAAATTAGATCGGAATTAAATAAAAAAGGCTCAATGCCGCGTTAAGTGCAAGAGGGGTGAGACTTCTAATAGTCTGTGCTTTGATCCTTTCCTGTGAGACCAGTATTAGTTTCCGATACACCACTGTAATTTCAATGTATTCCTTGGACCTTCACATTGACGATGAAACACAGAAATCGCATCGGAATTAAATACAAAAGGCACAATGCCGACTTAAGTGCAAGAAGAGTGAGACTTCTTTATGTCTGTGCTTTGATCCTTTCCTGTGAGACCAGTATTAGTTTCCGATACACCACTGCAGGTTCAATGTATTCCTTGGACCTTCACATTGACGATGAAACACAGAAATCGCATCAGAATTAAATACAAGAGGCACAATGCCGCCTTAAGTGCAAGAAGAGTGAGACTTCTTATAGTCTGTGTTTTGATCCTTTCGTGTGAGACCAGTATTAGTTTGCGATACACCACTGCAGGTTCTATGTATTCCTTGGACCTTCACATTGACGATGAAACACAGAAATCGCATCGGAATTAAATACAAAAGGCACAATGCCTCCATAAGTACAAGAATAGAGACTCTTCTTACAGTCGGTGTTTTGAGCACTCCCTGTGAGACCAGTATTAGTTTGTGATACACCACTGCAGGTTCAATGTATTCCTTGGACATACACATTGACGATGAAACACTGAAATTAGATCGGAATTAAATAAAAAAGGCTCAATGCCGCCATAAGTGCAAGAAGAATGAGACTTCTTATAGTCTGTGCTTTGATCCTTTCCTGTGAGACCAGTATTAGTTTCCGATACACCACTGCAAATACGATGTACTCCTTGGACGTTCACATTGAAGATGAAACACAGAAATCGCATCGGAATTAAATACAAAAGGCACAATGCCTCCATAAGTACAAGAATAGAGACTCTTCTTACAGTCGGTGTTTTTTGCACTCCCTGTGAGACCAGTATTAGTTTGCGATACACCACTGCAGGTTCAATGTATTCCTTGGACATACACATTGACGATAAACACTTAAATTAGATCGGAATTAAATAAAAAAGGCTCAATGCCGCCATAAGTGCAAGAAGAATGAGACTTCTTATAGTCTGTGCTTTGATCCTTTCCTGTGAGACCAGTATTAGTTTCCGATACACCACTGCAATTTCAATGTATTCCTTGGACCTTCACATTGACGATGAAACACAGAAATCGCATCGGAATTAAATACAAAAGGCACAATGCCGACTTAAGTGCAAGAAGAGTGAGACTTCTTATAGTCTGTGCTTTGATCCTTTCCTGTGAGACCAGTATTAGTATCCGATACACCACTGCAATTTCAATGTATTCCTTGGACCCTCACATTGACGATGAAACACAGAAATCGCATCGGAATTAAATACAAAAGGCACAATGCCTGCATAAGTACAAGAATAGAGACTCTTCTTACAGTCGGTGCTTTGAGCACTTCCTGTGGGACCAGTATTAGTTTGCGATACACCACTGCAGGTTCAATGTATTCCATGGACATACACATTGACGATGAAACACTGAAATTAGATCGGAATTAAATAAAAAAGGCTCAATGCCGCCTTAAGTGCAAGAAGGTTGAGACTTCTTATAGTCTGTGCTTTGATCCTTTCCTGTGAGACCAGTATTAGTTTTCGATACACCACTGCAATATCAATGTATTCCTTGAACCTTCACATTGACGATGAAACACAGAAATCGCATCGGAATTAAATACAAAAGGCAGAATGCCTGCATAAGTACAAGATTAGAGACTCTTCTTACAGTCGGTGCTTTGAGCACTTCCTGTGGGACCAGTATTAGTTTCCGATACACCACTGCAGGTTCTATGTATTCCTTGGACCTTCACATTGACGATGAAACACAGAAATCGCATCGGAATTAAATACAAAAGGCACAATGCCTCCATAAGTACAAGAATAGAGACTCTTCTTACAGTCGGTGTTTTGAGCACTCCCTGTGAGACCAGTATTAGTTTGCGATACACCACTGCAGGTTCAATGTATTCCTTGGACATACACATTGCCGATGAAACACTGAAATTTGATCGGAATGAAATAAAAAAGGCTCAATGCCGCCTTAAGTGCAAGAAGGGTGAGACTTCTTATTGTCTGTGCTTTGATCCTTTCCTGTGAGACCAGTATTAGTTTCCGATACACCACTGCAATTTCAATGTATTCCTTGGACCTTCACATTGACGATGACACACAGAAATCGCATCGGAATTAAATACAAAAGGCACAATGCCGACTTAAGTACAAGAAGAGTGAGACTTCTTATAGTCTGTGCTTTGAT
This sequence comes from Schistocerca serialis cubense, assembly GCF_023864345.2. Taxonomy (NCBI): domain Eukaryota; kingdom Metazoa; phylum Arthropoda; class Insecta; order Orthoptera; family Acrididae; genus Schistocerca; species Schistocerca serialis. Next base: position 33,578,920 of record NC_064643.1, on the reverse strand, counting down.
CCTTTCCTGTGAGACCAGTATTAGTTTCCGATACAACACTGCAATTTCAATGTATTCCTTGGACCTTCACATTCACGATGAAACACAGAAATCGCATAGGAATTTAATACAAAAGGCACAATGCCTCCATAAGTACAAGAATAGAGACTCTTCATACAGTCGGTGTTTTGAGCACTCCCTGTGAGACCAGTATTAGTTTGCGATACACCACTGGAGGTTCAATGTATTCCTTGGACATACACATTGACGATGAAACACTGAAATTAGATCGGAATTAAATAAAAAAGGCTCAATGCCGCCTTAAGTGCAAGAAGGGTGAGACTTCTTATAGTCTGTGTTTGATCCTTTCCTGTGAGACCAGTATTAGTTTCCGATACACCACCGCAATTTCAATGTATTCCTTGGACCTTCACATTGACGATGAAACACAGAAATCGCATCGGAAATAAATACAAAAGGCACAATGCCGACTTAAGTGCAAGAAGAGTGAGACTTCTTATAGTCTGTGTATTGATCCTTTCCTGTGAGACCAGAATTAGTTTCCGATACACCACTGCAGGTTCTATGTATTCCTTGGACCTTCACATTGACGATGAAACACAGAAATCGCATCGGAATTAAATACAAAAGGCACAATGCCTCCATAAGTAAAAGAGTAGAGACTCTTCTTACAGTCGGTGTTTTGAGCACTCCCTGTGAGACCAGTATTAGTTTGCGATACACCACTGCTGGTTCAATGTATTCCTTGGACATACACATTGACGATGAAACACTGAAATTAGATCGGAATTAAATAAAAAAGGCTCAATGCCGCCTTAAGTGCAAGAAGGGTGAGACTTCTTATAGTCTGTGCTTTGCTCCTTTCCTGTGAGACCAGTATTAGTTTCCGATACACCACTGTAATTTCAAAGTATACCTTGGACCTTCACATTGACGATGAAACACTGAAATCGCATCGGAATTAAATACAAAAAGCACAATGCCGACTTGAGTGAAACAAGAGTGAGACTTCTTAGTGTCTGTGCTTTGATCCTTTCCTGTGAGACCAGTATTAGTTTCCGATACACCACTGCAGGTTCAATGTATTCCTTGGACCTTCACATTGACGATGAAACACAGAAATCGCATCAGAATTAAATACAAGAGGCACAATGCCGCCTTAAGTGCAAGAAGAGTGAGACTTCTTATAGTCTGTGTTTTGATCTATTCGTGTGAGACCAGTATTAGTTTGCGATACACCACTGCAGGTTCTATATATTCCTTGGACCTTCACATTGACGATGAAACACAGAAATCGCATCGGAATTAAATACAAAAGGCACAATGCCTCCATAAGTACAAGAATAGAGACTCTTCTTACAGTCGGTGTTTTGAGCACTCCCTGTGAGACCAGTATTAGTTTGTGATACACCACTGCAGGTTCAATGTATTCCTTGGACAAACACATTGACGATGAAACACTGAAATTAGATCGGAATTAAATAAAAAAGCCTCAATGCCGCCTTAAGTGCAAGAAGGGTGAGACTTCTTATAGTCTGTGCTTTGAACCTTTCCTGTGAGACCAGTATTAGTTTCCGATACACCACTGCAATTACGATGTATTCCTTGGACCTTCACATTGAAGATGAAACACAGAAATCGCATCGGAATTAAATACAAAAGGCACAATGCCTCCATAAGTACAAGAATAGAGACTCTTCATACAGTCGGTGTTTTGAGCACTCCCTGTGAGACCAGTATTAGTTTGCGATACACCACTGCAGGTTCAATGTATTCCTTGGACATACATATTGACGATAAACACTGAAATTAGATCGGAAAAAAATAAAAAAGGCTCAATGCCGCCAAAGTGCAAGAAGAATGAGACTTCTTATAGTCTGTGCTTTGATCCTTTCCTGTGAGACCAGTATTAGTTTCCGATACACCACTGCAATTTCAATGTATTCCTTGGACCTTCACATTGACGATGAAACACAGAAATCGCATCGGAATTAAATACAAAAGGCACAATGCCGACTTAAGTGCAAGAAGAGTGAGACTTCTTATAGTCTGTGCTTTGATCCTTTCCTGTGAGACCAGTATTAGTATCCGATACACCACTGCAATTTCAATGTATTCCTTGGACCTTCACATTGACGATGAAACACAGAAATCGCATCGGAATTAAATACAAAAGGCACAATGCCTGCATAAGTACAAGAATAGAGACTCTTCTTACAGTCGGTGCTTTGAGCACTTCCTGTGGGACCAGTATTAGGTTGCGATACACCACTGCAGGTTCAATTTCTTCCATGGACATACACATTGACGATGAAACACTGAAATTTGATCGGAATTAAATAAAAAAGGCTCAATGCCGCCTTAAGTGCAAGAAGGGTGAGACTTCTTATAGTCTGTGCTTTGATCCTTTCCTGTGAGACCAGTATTAGTTTCCGATACACCACTGCAATTTCAATGTATTCCTTGGACCTTCACATTCACGATGAAACACAGAAATCGCACAGGAATTAAATACAAAAGGCACAATGCCTCCATAAGTACAAGAATAGAGACTCTTCTTACAGTCGGTGTTTTGAGCACTCCCTGTAAGACCAGTATTAGTTTGCGATACACCACTGCAGGTTCAATGTATTCCTTGGACATACACATTGACGATGAAACACTGAAATTAGATCGGAATTAAATAAAAGAGGCTCAATGCCGCCTTAAGTGCAAGAAGGGTGAGACTTCTTATAGTCTGTGCTTTGTCCTTTCCTGTGAGACCAGTATTAGTTTCCGATACACCACTGCAATTTCAATGTATTCCTTGGACCTTCACATTGACGATGAAACACAGAAATCGCATCGGAATTAAATACAAAAGGCACAATGCCGACTTAAGTGCAAGAAGAGTGAGACTTCTTATAGTCTGTGTATTGATCCTTTCCTGTGAGACCAGAATTAGTTTCCGATACACCACTGCAGGTTCTATGTATTCCTTGGTCCTTCACATTGACGATGAAACACAGAAATCGCATCGGAATTAAATACAAAAGGCACAATGCCTCCATAAGTAAAAGAATAGAGACTCTTCTTACAGTCGGTGTTTTGAGCACTCCCTGTGAGACCAGTATTAGTTTGCGATACACCACTGCTGGTTCAATGTATTCCTTGGACATACACATTGACGATGAAACACTGAAATTAGATCGGAATTAAGTAAAAAAGGCTCAATGCCGCCTTAAGTGCAAGAGGGGTGAGACTTCTTATAGTCTGTGCTTTGATCCTTTCCTGTGAGACAAGTATTAGTTTCCGAAACACCACTGCAATTTCAATGTATTCCTTGGACCTTCACATTGACGATGAAACACTGAAATCGCATCGGAATTAAATATAAAAGGCACAATGCCGACTTAAGTGCAAGAAGAGTGAGACTTCTTATAGTCTGTGCCTTGATCCTTTCCTGTGAGACCAGTATTAGTTTCCGATACACCACTGCAATTCAATGTATTCCTTGGACCTTCACATTGACGATGAAACACAGAAATCGCATCAGAATAAAATACAAAAGGCACAATGCCTCCATAAGTACAAGAATAGAGACTCTTCTTAAAGTCGGTGTTTTGAGCACTCCCTGTGAGACCAGTATTAGTTGGCGATACACCACTGCAGGTTCAATGTATTCCTTGGAAATACACATTGACGATGAAACACTGAAATTAGATCGGAATTAAATAAAAAAGGCTCAATGCCGCCTTAAGTGCAAGAAGAGTGAGATTTCTTATAGTCTGTGCTTTGATCCTTTCCTGTGAGACCAGGATTAGTTTGCGATACACCACTGCAGGTTCAATGTATTCCTTGGACTTACACATTGACGATGAAACACAGATATTAGATCGGAATTAAATAAAAATGCTCAATGCGACTTTAAGTGCAAGAAGAGTGAGACTTCTTAGAGTCTGTGCTTTGATGCTTTCCTGTGAGACCAGTATTAGTTTCCGATACACCACTGCAGGTTCAATGTATTCCTTGGACCTTCACATTGACGATGAAACACAGTAATCGCATCAGAATTAAATACAAAAGGCACAATGCCGCCTTAAGTGCAAGAAGAGTGAGACTTCTCATAGTCTGTGCTTTGATCCTTTCGTGTGAGACCAGTATTAGTTTCCGATGCACCACTGCAGGTTCTATGTATTCCTTGGACCTTCACATTGACGATGAAACACAGAAATCGCATCGGAATTAAATACGAAAGGCACAATGCCTCCATAAGTACAAGAATAGAGACTCTTCTTACAGTCGGTGTTTTGAGCACTCCCTGTGAGACCAGTATTAGTTTGCGATACACCACTGCAGGTTCAATGTATTTCTTGAATATACACATTGACGATGAAACACTGAAATTAGATCGGAATTAAATAAAAAAGGCTCAATGCCGCCTTAAGTGCTAGAAGAGTGAGACTTCTTATAGTCTGTGCTTTGATCCTTTCCTGTGAGACCAGTATTAGTTTCCGATACACCACAGCAGGTTCTATGTATTCCTTGGACCTTCACATTGACGATGAAACACAGAAATCGCATCGGAATCAAATACAAAAGGCACAATGCCTCCATAAGTACAAGAATAGAGACTCTTCTTACAGTCGGTGTTTTGAGCACTCCCTGTGAGACCAGTATTAGTTTGCGATACACCACTGCAAGTTCAATGTATTCCTTGGACATACACATTGACGATGAAACACTGAAATTAGACCGGAATTAAATAAAAAAGGCTCAATGCCGCCTTAAGTGCAAGAAGGGTGAGACTTCTTATAGTCTGTGCTTTGATCCTTTCCTGTGAGACCAGTATTAGTTTCCGATACACCACTGCAATTTCAATGTATTCCTTGGACCTTCACATTGACGATGAAACACTGAAATTAGATCGGAATTAAATAAAAAAGCCTCAATGCCGCCTTAAGTGCAAGAAGGGTGAGACTTCTTATAGTCTGTGCTTTGATCCTTTCCTGTGAGAACAGTATTAGTTTCCGATACACCACTGCAATTACAATGTATTCCTTGGACCTTCACATTGACGATGAAACACAGAAATCGCATCGGAATTAAATACAAAAGGCACAATGCCTCAATAAGTACAAGAATAGAAACTCTTCTTACAGTCGGTGTTTTGAGCACTCCCTGTGAGACCAGTATTAGTTTGCGATACACCACTGCAGGTTCAATGTATTCCTTGGACATACACATTGACGATGAAACACCGAAATTAGATCGGAATTAAATAAAAAAGGCTCAATGCCGCCTTAAGTGCAAGAAGAGTGAGACTTCTTATAGTCTGTGCTTTGATCCATTCCTGTGAGACCAGTATTAGTTTCCGATACACCACTGCAATTCAATGTATTCCTTGGACCTTCACATTGACGATGAAACACAGAAATCGCATCGGAATTAAATACAAAAGGCACAATGCCTCCATAAGTACAAGAATAGAGACTCTTCTTACAGTCGGTGTTTTGAGCACTCCCTGTGAGACCAGTATTAGTTTGCGATACACCACTGCAGGTTCAATGTATTCCTTGGACATACACATTGACGATGAAACACTGAAATTAGATCCGAATTAAATAAAAAATGCTCAATGCCGCCTTAAGTGCAAGAAGGGTGAGACTTCTTATAGTCTGTGCTTTGATCCTTTCCTGTGAGACCAGTATTAGTTTCCGATACACCACTGCAATTTCAATGTATTCCTTGGACCTTCACATTGACGATGAAACACAGAAATCGCATCGGAATTAAATACAAAAGGCACAATGCCTCCATAAGTACAAGAATAGAGACTCTTCTTACAGTCGGTGTTTTGAGCACTCCCTGTGAGACCAGTATTAGTTTGCGATACACCACTGCAGGTTCAATGTATTCCTTGGACATACACATTGACGATGAAACACTGAAATTAGATCCGAATTAAATAAAAAATGCTCAATGCCGCCTTAAGTGCAAGAAGGGTGAGACTTCTTATAGTCTGTGCTTTGATCCTTTCCTGTGAGACCAGTATTAGTTTCCGATACACCACTGCAATTTCAATGTATTCCTTGGACCTTCACATTGACGATGAAACACAGAAATCGCATCGGATTTAAATACAAAAGGCACAATGCCGACTTAAGTGCAAGAAGAGTGAGACTTCTTATAGTCTGTGCCTTGATCCTTTCCTGTGAGACCAGTATTAGTTTCCGATACACCACTGCAATTCAATGTATTCCTTGGACCTTCACATTGACGATGAAACACAGAAATCGCATCGGAATTAAATACAAAAGGCACAATGCCTCCATAAGAACAAGAATAGAGACTCTACTTACAGTCGGTGTTTTGAGCACTCCCTGTGAGACCAGTATTAGTTTGCGATACACCACTGCAGGTTCAATGTATTCCTTGGACATACACATTGACGATGAAACACTGAAATTAGATCCGAATTAAATAAAAAATGCTCAATGCCGCCTTAAGTGCAAGAAGGGTGAGACTTCTTATAGTCTGTGCTTTGATCCTTTCCTGTGAGACCAGTATTAGTTTCCGATACACCACTGCAATTTCAATGTATTCCTTGGACCTTCACATTGACGATGAAACCCAGAAATCGCATCGGAATTAAATACAAAAGGCACAATGCCGACTTAAGTGCAAGAAGAGTGAGACTTCTTATAGTCTGTGCTTTGATCCTTTCCTGTGAGACCAGTATTAGTTTCCGATACACCACTGCAATTTCAATGTATTCCTTGGACCTTCACATTGACGATGAAACACAGAAATCGCATCGGAATTAAATACAAAAGGCACAATGCCTCCATAAGTACAAGAATAGAGACTCTTCTTACAGTCGGTGCTTTGAGCACTCCCTGTGAGACCAGTATTAGTTTGCAATACACCACTGCAGGTTCAATGTATTCCTTGGACATACACATTGACGATGAAACACTGAAATTTGATCGGAAGTAAATAAAAAAGGCTCAATGCCGCCTTAAGTGCAAGAAGGTTGAGACTTCTTATAGTCTGTGCTTTGATCCTTTCCTGTGAGACCAGTATTAGTTTCCGATACACCACTGCAATTTCAATGTATTCCTTGGACCTTCACATTGACGATGAAACACAGAAATCGCATCGGAATTAAATACAAACGGCACAATGCCTCCATAAGTACAAGAATAGAGACTCTTCTTACAGTCGGTGTTTTAAGCACTCCCTGTGAGACCAGTATTAGTTTTCGATACACAATTGCAGGTTCAATGTATTCCTTGGACATACACATTGACGATGAAACACTGAAATTAGATCGGAATTAAATAAAAAAGGCTCAATGCCGCCTTAAGTGCAAGAAGGGTGAGACTTCTTATAGTCTGTGCTTTGATCCTTTCCTGTGAGACCAGTATTAGTTTCCGATACACCACTGCAATTTCAATGTAATCCTTGGACCTTCACATTGACGATGAAACCCAGAAATCGCATCTTAATTAAATACAAAAGGCACAATGCCGACTTAAGTGCAAGAAGAGTGAGACTTCTTATAGTCTGTGCTTTGATCCTTTCCTGTGAGACTAGTATTAGTTTCCGATACACCACTGCAATTTCAATGTATTCCTTGGACCTTCACATTGACGATGAAACACAGAAATCGCATCGGAATTAAATACAAAAGGCACAATGCCTCCATAAGTACAAGAATAGAGACTCTTCTTACAGTCGGTGCTTTGAGCACTCCCTGTGAGACCAGTATTAGCTTGCAATACACCACTGCAGGTTCAATGTATTAATTGGACATACACATTGACGATGAAACACTGAAATTAGATCGGAATTAAATAAAAAAGGCTCAATGCCGCCTTAAGTGCAAGAAGGTTGAGACTTCTTATAGTCTGTGCTTTGATCCTTTCCTGTGAGACCAGTATTAGTTTCCGATACACCACTGCAATTTCAATGCATTCCTTGGACGTTCACATTGAAGATGAAACACAGAAATCGCATCGGAATTATATACAAAAGGCACAATGCCGACTTAAGTGCAAGAAGAGTGAGACTTCTTATAGTCTGTGCTTTGATCCTTTCCTGTGAGACCAGTATTAGTTTCCGATACACCACTGCAATTTCAATGTATACCTTGGACCTTCACGTTCACGATGAAAAACAGAAATCGCATCGGAATTAAATACAAAAGGCACAATGCCTCCATAAGTACAAGAATAGAGACTCTTCTTACAGTCGGTGTTTTGAGCACTCCCTGTGAGACCAGTATTAGTTTGCGATACACCACTGCAGGTTCAATGTATTCCTTGGAAATACACATTGACAATGAAACACTGAAATTAGATCGGAATTAAATAAAAAAGGCTCAATGCCGCCTTAAGTGCAAGAAGAGAGAGACTTCTTATAGTCTGTGCTTTGATCCTTTCGTGTGAGACCAGTATTAGTTTCCGATACACCACTGCAATTACAATGTATTCCTTGGACCTTCACATTGACGATGAAACACAGAAATCGCATCGGAATTAAATACAAAAGGCACAATGCCTCCATAAGTACAAGAATAGAGACTCTTCTTACAGTCGGTGTTTTGAGCACTCCCTGTGAGACCAGTATTAGTTTGCGATACGCCACTGCAGGTTCAATGTATTCCTTGAACATACACATTGACGATGAAACACTGAAATTAGATCAGAATTAAATAAAAAAGGCTCAATGCCGCCTTAAGTGCAAGAAGGGTGAGACTTCATATAGTCTGTGCTTTGATCCTTTCCTGTGAGACCAGTATTAGTTTCCGATACACCACTGCAATTTCAATGTATTCCTTGGACCTTCACATTGACGATGAAACACAGAAATCGCATCGGAATTAAATACAAAAGGCACAATGCCGACTTAAGTGCAAGAAGAGTGAGACTTCTTATAGTGTGTGCTTTGATCCTTTCCTGTGAGACCAGTATTAGTTTCCGATACACCACTGCAATTTCAATGTATTCCTTGGACCTTCACATTGACGATGAAACACAGAAATCGCATCGGAATTAAATACAAAAGGCACAATGCCTCCATAAGTACAGGAATAGAGACTCTTCTTACAGTCGGTGTTTTGAGCACTCCATGTGAGACCAGTATTAGTTTGCGATACACCACAGCAGCTTCAATGAATTCCTTGGACATACACATTGACGATGAAACACTGAAATTAGATCGGAATTAAATAAAAAACGCTCAATGCCGCCTTAAGTGCAAGAAGGGTGAGACTTCTTATAGTCTGTGCTTTGATCCTTTCCTGTGAGACCAGTATTAGTTTCCGATACACCACCGCAATTTCAATGTATTCCTTGGACCTTCACATTGACGATGAAACCCAGAAATCGCATCGGAATTAAATACAAAAGGCACAATGCCGACTTAAGTGCAAGAAGAGTGCGACTTCTTATAGTCTGTGCTTTGATCCTTTCCTGTGAGACCAGTATTAGTTTCCGATACACCACTGCAATTACAATGTATTCCTTGGACCTTCACATTGACGATGAAACACAGAAATCGCATCGGAATTAAATACAAAAATCACAATGCCTCCATAAGTACAAGAATAGAGACTCTTCTTACAGTCGGTGTTTTGAGCACTCCCTGTGAGACCAGTATTAGTTTGCGATACGCCACTGCAGGTTCAATGTATTCCTTGAACATACACATTGACGATGAAACACTGAAATTAGATCAGAATTAAATAAAAAAGGCTCAATGCCGCCTTAAGTGCAAGAAGGGTGAGACTTCATATAGTCTGTGCTTTGATCCTTTCCTGTGTGACCAGTATTAGTTTCCGATACACCACTGCAATTTCAATGTATTCCTTGGACATACACATTGACGATGAAACACTGAAATTTGATCGGAATTAAATAAAAAAGGCTCAATGCCGCCTTAAGTGCAAGAAGGTTGAGACTTCTTATAGTCTGTGCTTTGATCCTTTCCTGTGAGACCAGTATTAGTTTCCGATACACCACTGCAGGTTCTATGAATTCCTTGGACCTTCACATTGACGATGAAACACAGAAATCGCATCGGAATTAAATACAAAAGGCACAATGCCTCCATAAGTACAAGAATAGAGACTCTTCTTACAGTCGGTGTTTTGAGCACTCCCTGTGAGACCAGTATTAGTTTGCGATACACCACTGCAGGTTCAATGTATTCCTTGGACATACACATTGACGATGAAACACTGAAATTAGATCGGAATTAAATAAAAAAGCTCAATGCCGCCTTAAGTGCAAGAAGGGTGAGACTTCTTATAGTCTTTGCTTTGATCCTTTCCTGTGAGACCAGTATTAGTTTCCGATACACCACTGCAATTTCAATGTATTCCTTGGACCTTCACATTGACGAAGAAACACAGAAATCGAAACGGAATTAAATACAAAAGGCAAAATGCCTCCATAAGTACAAGAATAGAGACTCTTCTTACAGTCGGTGTTTTGAGCACTCCCTGTGAGACCAGTATTAGTTTGCGATACGGCACTGCAGGTTCAATGTATTCCTTGATTATACACATTGACGATGAAACACTGAAATTAGATCAGAATTAAATAAAAAAGGCTCAATGCCGCCTTAAGTGCAAGAAGGGTGAGACTTCATATAGTCTGTGCTTTGATCCTTTCCTGTAAGACCAGTATTAGTTTCCGATACACCACTGCAATTTCAATGTATTCCTTGGACCTACACATTGACGATGAAACACAGAAATCGCATCGGAATTAAATACAAAAGGCACAATGCCGACTTAAGTGCAAGAAGAGTGAGACTTCTTATAGTGTGTGCTTTGAACCTTTCCTGTGAGACCAGTATTAGTTTCCGATACACCACTGCAATTTCAATGTATTCCTTGGACCTTCACATTGACGATGAAACACAGAAATCGCATCGGAATTAAATACAAAAGGCACAATGCCTCCATAAGTACAAGAATAGAGACTCTTCTTACAGTCGGTGTTTTGAGCACTCCATGTGAGACCAGTATTAGTTTGCGATACACCACAGCAGTTACATTGTATTCTTTGGACATACACATTGACGATGAAACACAGAAATTAGATCGGAATTAAATAAACAAGGCTCAATGCCGCCTTAAGTGCAAGAGGAGTGAGACTTCTTAGTGTCTGTGCTTTGATCCTTTCCTGTGAGACCAGTATTAGTTTCCGATACACCACTGCAATTTTAATGTATTCCTTGGACCTTCACATTGACGATGAAACACAGAAATCGCATCGGAATTAAATACAAAAGGCACAATGCCGACTTAAGTGCAAGAAGTGTGAGACTTCTTATTATCTGTGTTTCGATCTTTTCCTGTGAGACCAGTATTAGTTTCCGATACACCACTGCAATTACAATGTATTCCTTGGACCTTCACATTGACGATGAAACACAGAAATCGCATCGGAATTAAATACAAAAGGCACAATGCCTCCATAAGTACAAGAATAGAGACTCTTCTTACAGTCGGTGTTTTGAGCACTCCCTGTGAGACCAGTATTAGTTTGCGATACACCACTGCAGCTTCAATGAATTCCTTGGACATACACATTGACGATGAAACACAGAAATTAGATCGGAATTAAATAAACAAGGCTCAATGCCGCCTAAAGTGCAAGAAGAGTGAGACTTCTTAGAGTCTGTGCTTTGATCCTTTCCTGTGAGACCAGTATTAGTTTCCGATACACCACTGCAATTTTAATGTATTCCTTGGACTTTCAAATTGACGATGAAACACAGAAATCGCATCAGAATTAAATACAAAAGCACAATGCCGCCTTAAGTGCAAGAAGAGTGAGACTTCTTATAGTCTGTGCTTAAATCCTTTCGTGTGAGACCAGTATTAGTTTCCGATACAACACTGCAGGTTCTATGTATTACTTGGACCTTCACATTGACGATGAAACACAGAAATCGCATCGGAATTAAATACAAAAGGCACAATGCCTCCATAAGTACAAGAATAGAGACTCTTCTTACAGTCGGTGTTTTGAGCACTCCCTGTGAGACCAGTATTAGTTTGCGATACACCACTGCAGGTTCAATGTATTCCTTGGACATACACATTGACGATGAAACACTGAAGTTAGATCGGAATTAAGTAAAAAAGTCTCAATGCCGCCTAAAGTGCAAGAAGGGTGAGACTTCTTATAGTCTGTGCTTTGATCCTTTCCTGTGAGACCAGTATTAGTTTCCAATACACCACTGCAATTTCAATGTATTCCTTGGACCTTCACATTGACGATGAAACACAGAAATCGCATCGGAATTAAATACAAAAGGGACAATGCCTCCATAAGTATAAGAATAGAGACTCTTCTTACAGTCGGTGTTTTGAGCACTCCCTGTGAGACCAGTATTAGTTTGCGATACAACACTGTAGGTTCAATGTATTCCTTGGACATACACATTGACGTTGAAACACTGAAATTAGATCGGAATTAAATAAAAAAGGCTCAATGCCGCCTTAAGTGCAAGAAGGGTGAGACTTCTTATAGTCTGTGCTTTGATTCTTACCTGTGAGACCAGTATTAATTTCCGATACACCAAAGCAATTTCAATGTAATCCTTGGACCTTCACATTGACGATGTAACCCAGATATCGCATCGGAATTAAATACAAAAGGCACAATGCCTCCGTAAGTACAAGAATAGAGACTCTTCTTACAGTCGGTGCTTTGAGCACTCCCTGTAAGACCAGTATTAGTTTGCGATACACCACTGCAGGTTCAATGTATTCCTTGGACATACGCATTGACGATGAAAAACTGAAATTAGATCGGAATTAAATAAAAAACTCTCAATGCCGCCTTAAGTGCAAGAAGGTTGAGACTTCTTATAGTCTATGCTTTGATCCTTTCCTGTGAGACCAGTATTAGTTTCCGATACACCACTGCAATTTCAATGTATTCCTTGGACCTTCACATTGACGATGAAACCCAGAAATCGCATCGGAATTAAATACAAAAGGCACAATGCCTCCATAAGTACAAGAATAGAGACTCTTCTTACAGTCGGTGTTTTGAGCACTCCCTGTGGGACCAGTATTAGTTTGCAATACACCACTGCAGGTTCAATGTATTCCTTGGACATACACATTGACGATGAAACACTGAAATTAGATCGGAATTAAATAAAAAAGCCTCAATGCCTCCTTAAGTGCAAGAGGGGTGAGACTTCTTATAGTCTGTGCTTTGATCCTTTCCTGTGAGACCAGTATTAGTTTCCGATACACCACTGCAATTTCAATGTATTCCTTGGACCTTCACATTGACGATGAAACACAGAAATCGCATCGGAATTAAATACAAAAGGCACAATGCCGACTTAAGTGCAAGAAGAGTGAGACTTCTTATAGTGTGTGCTTTGATCCTTTCCTGTGAGACCAGTATTAGTTTCCGATACACCACTGCAATTTCAATGTATTCCTTGGACCTTCACATTGACGATGAACACAGAAATCGCATCGGAATTAAATACAAAAGGCACAATGCCTCCATAAGTACAAGAATAGAGACTCTTCTTACAGTCGGTGTTTTGAGCACTCCATGTGAGACCAGTATTAGTTTGCGATACACCACAGCAGCTTCAGTGTATTCCTTTTACATACACATTGACGATGAAACACAGAAATTTGATCGGAATTAAATAAACAAGGCTCAATGCCGCCTTAAGTGCAAGAAGAGTGAGACTTCTTAGTGTCTGTGCTTTGATCCTTTCCTGTGAGACCAGTATTAGGTTCCGATACACCACTGCAATTTTAATGTATTCTTTGGACCTTCACATTGACGATGAAACACAGAAATCGCATCGGAATTAAATACAAAAGGCACAATGCCGACTTAAGTGCAAGAAGAGTGAGACTTCTTATAGTCTGTGCTTTGATCTTTTCCTGTGAGACCAGTATTAGTTTCCGATACACCACTGCAATTACAATGTATTCCTTGGACCTTCACATTGACGATGAAACACAGAAATCGCATCGGAATTAAATACAAAAGGCACAATGCCTCCATAAGTACAAGAATAGAGACTCTTCTTACAGTCGGTGTTTTGAGCACTCCCTGTGAGACCAGTATTAGTTTGCGATACACCACTGCAGCTTCAATGTATTCCTTGAACATACACATTGACGATGAAACACTGAAATTAGATCAGAATTAAATAAAAAAGGCTCAATGCCGCCTTAAGTGCAAGAAGGGTGAGACTTCATATAGTCTGTGTTCTGATCCTTTCCTGTGAGACCAGTATTAGTTTCCGATACACCACTGCAATTTCAATGTATTCCTTGGACATACACATTGACGATGAAACACTGAAATTTGATCGGAATTAAATAAAAAAGGCTCAATGCCGCCTTAAGTGCATGAAGGTTGAGACTTCTTATAGTCTGTGCTTTGATCCTTTCCTGTGAGACCAGTATTAGTTTCCGATACACCACTGCAATTTCAATGTATTCCTTGGACCTTCACATTGGCGATGAAACACAGAAATCGCATCGGAATTAAATACAAAAGGCACAATGCCTCCATAAGTACAAGAATAGAGACTCTTCTTACAGTCGGTGCTTTGAGCACTACCTGTGAGACCAGTATTAGTTTGCAATACACCACTGAAGGTTCAATGTATTCCTTGGACATACACATTGACGATGAAACACTGAAATTAGATCGGAATTAAATAAAAAAGTCTCAATGCCGCCTTAAGTGCAAGAAGGTTTAGACTTCTTATAGTCTGTGCTTTGATCCTTTCCTGTGAGACCAGTATTAGTTTCCGATACACCACTGCAATTTCAATGTATTCCTTGGACCTTCACATTGACGATGAAACACAGAAATCGCATCAGAATTAAATACAAAAGGCACAATGCCGCCTTAAGTGCAAGAAGAGAGAGACTTCTTATAGTCTGAGCTTTGACCCTTTCGTGTGAGACCAGTATTAGTTTCCGATACACCACTGCAGGTTCTATGAATTCCTTGGACCTCCACATTGACGATGAAACACAGAAATCGCATCGGAATTAAATACAAAAGGCACAATGCCTCCATAAGTACAAGAATTGAGACTCTTCTTACAGTCGGTGTTTTGAGCACTCCCTGTGAGACCAGTATTAGTTTGCGATACACCACTGCAGGTTCAATGTATTCCTTGGACATACACATTGACGATGAAACACTGAAATTAGATCGGAATTAAATAAAAAAGCTCAATGCCGCCTTAAGTGCAAGAAGGGTGAGACTTCTTATAGTCTTTGCTTTGATCCTTTCCTGTGAGACCAGTATTAGTTTCCGATACACCACTGCAATTTCAATGTATTCCTTGGACCTTCACATTGACGAAGAAACACAGAAATCGAATCGGAATTAAATACAAAAGGCAAAATGCCTCCATAAGTACAAGAATAGAGACTCTTCTTACAGTCGGTGTTTTGAGCACTTCCTGTGAGACCAGTATTAGTTTGCGATACGCCACTGCAGGTTCAATGTATTCCTTGAACATACACATTGACGATGAAACACTGAAATTAGATCAGAATTAAATAAAAAAGGCTCAATGCCGCCTTAAGTGCAAGAAGGGTGAGACTTCATATAGTCTGTGCTTTGATCCTTTCCTGTGAGACCAGTATTAGTTTCCGATACACCACTGCAATTTCAATGTATTCCTTGGACCTTCACATTGACGATGAAACACAGAAATCGCATCGGAATTAAATACAAAAGGCACAATGCCGACTTAAGTGCAAGAAGAGTGAGACGTCTTATAGTGTGTGCTTTGATCCTTTCCTGTGAGACCAGTATTAGTTTCCGATACACCACTGCAATTTCAATGTATTCCTTGGACCTTCACATTGACGATGAAACACAGAAATCGCATCGGAATTAAATACAAAAGGCACAATGCCTCCATAAGTACAAGAATAGAGACTCTTCTTACAGTCGGTGTTTTGAGCACTCCATGTGAGACCAGTATTAGTTTGCGATACACCACAGCAGCTTCAATGTATTCTTTGGACATACACATTGACGATGAAACACAGAAATTAGATCGGAATTAAATAAAAAAGGCTCAATGCCGCCTTAAGTGCAAGAAGAGTGAGACTTCTTAGTGTCTGTGCTTTGATCCTTTCCTGTGAGACCAGTATTAGTTTCCGATACACCACTGCAATTTTAATGTATTCCTTGGACCTTCACATTGACGATGAAACACAGAAATCGCATCGGAATTAAATACAAAAGGCACAATGCCGACTTAAGTGCAAGAAGAGTCAGACTTCTTATAGTCTTTGTTTTGATCTTTTCCTGTGAGACCAGTATTAGTTTCCGATACACCACTGCAATTACAATGTATTCCTTGGACCTTCACATTGACGATGAAACACAGAAATCGCAACGGAATTAAATACAAAAGGCACAATGCCTCCATAAGTACAAGAATAGAGATTCTTCTTACAGTCGGTGTTTTGAGCACTCCCTGTGAGACCAGTATTAGTTTGCGATACACCACTGCAGCTTCAATGAATTCCTTGGACATACACATTGACGATGAAACACAGAAATTAGGTCGGAATTAAATAAAGAAGGCTCAATGCCGCCTAAAGTGCAAGAAGAGTGAGACTTCTTAGAGTCTGTGCTTTGATCCTTTCCTGTGAGACCAGTATTAGTTTCCGATACACCACTGCCATTTTAATGTATTCCTTGGACTTTCAAATTGACGATGAAACACAGAAATCGCATCAGAATTAAATACAAAAGCAAAATGCCGCCTTAAGTGCAAGAAGAGTGAGACTTCTTATAGTCTGTGCTTTAATCCTTTCGTGTGAGACCAGTATTGGTTTCCGATACAACACTGCAGGTTCTATGTATTACTTGGACCTTCACATTGACGATGAAACACAGAAATCGCATCGGAATTAAATACAAAAGGCACAATGCCTCCATAAGTACAAGAATAGAGACTCTTCTTACAGTCGGTGTTTTGAGCACTCCCTGTGAGACCAGTATTAGTTTGCGATACACCACTGCAGGTTCAATGTATTCCTTGGGCATACACATTGACGATGAAACACTGAAATTAGATCGGAATTAAGTAAAAAAGTCTCAATGCCGCCTTAAGTGCAAGAAGGATGAGACTTCTTATAGTCTGTGCTTTGATCCTTTCCTGTGAGACCAGTATTAGTTTCCAATACACCACTGCAATTTCAATGTATTCCTTGGACCTTCACATTGACGATGAAACACAGAAATCGCATCGGAATTAAATACAAAAGGGACAATGCCTCCATAAGTATAAGAATAGAGACTCTTCTTACAGTCGGTGTTTTGAGCACTCCCTGTGAGACCAGTATTAGTTTGCGATACACCACTGTAGGTTCGATGTATTCCTTGGACATACACATTGACGTTGAAACACTGAAATTAGATCGGAATTAAATAAAAAAGGCTCAATGCCGCCTTAAGTGCAAGAAGGGTGAGACTTCTTATAGTCTGTGCTTTGATTCATACCTGTGAGACCAGTATTAGTTTCCGATACACCACTGCAATTTCAATGTATTCCTTGGACCTTCACATTGACGATGTAACCCAGATATCGCATCGGAATTAAATACAAAAGGCACAATGCCTCCATAAGTACAAGAATAGAGACTCTTCTTACAGTCGGTGCTTTGAGCACTCCCTGTAAGACCAGTATTAGTTTGCGATACACCACTGCAGGTTCAATGTATTCCTTGGACATACGCATTGACGATGAAACACTGAAATTAGATCGGAATTAAATAAAAAAGGCTCAATGCCGCCTTAAGTGCAAGAAGGTTGAGACTTCTTATAGTCTGTGCTTTGATCCTTTCCTGTGAGACCAGTATTAGTTTCCGATACACCACTGCAATTTCAATGTATTCCTTGGACCTTCACATTGACGACGAAACCCAGAATTCGCATCGGAATTAAATACAATAGGCACAATGCCTCCATAAGTACAAGAATAGAGACTCTTCTTACAGTCGGTGTTTTGAGCACTCCCTGTGGGACCAGTATTAGTTTGCGATACACCACTGCAGGTTCAATGTATTCCTTGGACATACACACTGACGATGAAACACTGAAATTAGATCGGAATTAAATAAAAAAGCCTCAATGCCGCCTTAAGTGCAAGAGGGGTGAGACTTCTTATAGTCTGTGCTTTGATCCTTTCCTGTGAGACCAGTATTAGTTTCCGATACACCACTGCAATTTCAATGTATTCCTTGGACCTTCACATTGACAATGAAACACAGAAATCGCATCGGAATTAAATACAAAAGGCACAATGCCGACTTAAGTGCCAGAAGAGTGAGACTTCTTACAGTGTGTGCTTTGATCCTTTCCTGTGAGACCAGTATTGGTTTCCGATACACCACTGCAATTTCAATGTATTCCTTGGACCTTCACATTGACGATGAAACACAGAAATCGCATCGGAATTAAATACAAAAGGCACAATGCCGACTTAAGTGCAAGAAGAGTGAGACTTCTTATAGTGTGTGCTTTGATCCTTTCCTGTGAGACCAGTATTAGTTTCCGATACACCACTGCAATTTCAATGTATTCCTTGGACCTTCACATTGACGATGAAACACAGAAATCGCATCGGAATTAAATACAAAAGGCACAATGCCTCCATAAGTACAAGAATAGAGACTCTTCTTACAGTCGGTGTTTTGAGCACTCCATGTGAGACCAGTATTAGTTTGCGATACACCACAGCAGCTTCAGTGTATTCCTTGGACATACACATTGACGATGAAACACAGAAATTTGATCGGAATTAAATAAACAAGGCTCAATGCCGCCTTAAGTGCAAGAAGAGTGAGACTTCTTAGTGTCTGTGCTTTGATCCTTTCCTGTGAGACCAGTATTAGTTTCCGATACACCACTGCAATTTCAATGTATTCCTTGGACCTTCACATTGACGATGAAACACAGAAATCGCATCGGAATTAAATACAAAAGGCACAATGCCGACTTAAGTGCAAGAAGAGTGAGACTTCTTATAGTGTGTGCTTTGATCCTTTCCTGTGAGACCAGTATTAGTTTCCGATACACCACTGCAATTTCAATGTATTCCTTGGACCTTCACATTGACGATGAAACACAGAAATCGCATCGGAATTAAATACAAAGGGCACAATGCCTCCATAAGTACAAGAATAGAGACTCTTCTTACAGTCGGTGTTTTGAGCACTCCATGTGAGACCAGTATTAGTTTGCGATACACCACAGCAGCTTCAATGTATTCCTTGGACATACACATTGACGATGAAACACAGAAATTTGATCGGAATTAAATAAACAAGGCTCAATGCCGCCTTAAGTGCAAGAAGAGTGAGACTTCTTAGTGTCTGTGCTTTGATCCTTTCCTGTGAGACCAGTATTAGTTTCCGATACACCACTGCAATTTTAATGTATTCCTTGGACTTTCAAATTGACGATGAAACACTGAAATCGCATCAGAATTAAATACAAAAGGCACAATGCCGCCATAAGTGTAAGAAGAGTGAGACTTCTTATTGTCTGTGCTTTAATCCTTTCGTGTGAGACCAGTGTTAGTTTCCGATACAACACTGCAGGTTCTATGTATTACTTGGACCTTCACATTGACGATGAAACACAGAAATCGCATCGGAATGAAATACAAAAGGCACAATGCCTCCACAAGTACAAGAATAGAGACTCTTCTTACAGTCGGTGTTTTGAGCACTCCCTGTGAGACCAGTATTAGTTTGCGATACACCACTGCAGGTTCAATGTATTCCTTGGACATACACATTGACGATGAAACACTGAAATTAGATCGGAATTAAGTAAAAAAGTCTCAATGCCGCCTTAAGTGCAAGAAGGGTGAGACTTCTTATAGTCTGTGCTTTGATCCTTTCCTGTGAGACCAGTATTAGTTTCCAATACACCACTGCAATTTCAATGTATTCCTTGGACCTTCACATTGACGATGAAACACAGAAATCGCATCGGAATTAAATACAAAAGGGACAATGCCTTCATAAGTATAAGAATAGAGACTCTTCTTACAGTCGGTGTTTTGAGCACTCCCTGTGAGACCAGTATTAGTTTGCGATACACCACTGTAGGTTCAATGTATTCCTTGGACATACACATTGACGATGAAACACTGAAATTAGATCGGAATTAAATAAAAAAGGCTCAATGCCGCCTTAAGTGCAAGAAGGGTGAGACTTCTTATAGTCTGTGCTTTGATCCTTACCTGTGAGACCAGTATTAGTTTCCGATACACCACTGCAATTTCAATGTATTCCTTGGACCTTCACATTGACGATGTAACCCAGATATCGCATCGGAATTAAATACAAAAGGCACAATGCCTCCATAAGTACAAGAATAGAGACTCTTCTTACAATCGGTGCTTTGAGCACTCCCTGTGAGACCAGTATTAGTTTGCGATACACCACTGCAGGTTCAATGTATTCCTTGGACATACACATTGACGATGAAACACTGAAATTAGATCGGAATTAAATAAAAAAGTCTCAATGCTGCCTTAAGTGCAAGAAGGTTGAGACTTCTTATAGTCTGTGCTTTGATCCTTTCCTGTGAGACCAGTATTAGTTTCCGATACACCACTGCAATTTCAATGTATTCCTTGGACCTTCACATTGACGATGAAACCCAGAAATCGCATCGGAATTAAATACAAAAGGCACAATGCCTCCATAAGTACAAGAATAGAGACTCTTCTTACAGTCGGTGTTTTGAGCACTCCCTGTGGGACCAGTATTAGTTTGCGATACACCACTTCAGGTTCAATGTATTCCTTGGACATACACATTGACTATGAAACACTGAAATTAGATCGGAATTAAATAAAAAAGCCTCAATGCCGCCTTAAGTGCAAGAGGGGTGAGACTTCTTATAGTCTGTGCTTTGATCCTTTCCTGTGAGACCAGTATTAGTTTCCGATACACCACTGCAATTACAATGTATTTCTTGGACCTTCACATTGACGATGAATCACAGAAATCGCATCGGAATTAAATACAAAAGGCACAAGGCCTCCATAAGTACAAGAATAGAGACTCTACTTACAGTCGGAGTTTTGAGCACTCCCTGTGAGACCAGTATTAGTTTGCGATACACCACTGCAGGTTCAATGTATTCCTTGGACATACACATTGACGATGAAACACTGAAATTAGATCGGAATTAAAAAAAAAAGGCTCAATGCTGCCTTAAGTGCAAGAAGGGTGAGACTTCTTATAGTCTGTGCTTTGATCCTTTCCTGTGAGACCAGTATTAGTTTCCGATACACCACTGCAATTTAAATGAATTCCTTGGACCTTCACATTGACGATGAAACCCAGAAATCGCATCGGAATTAAATACTAAAGGCAAATTGCCAACTTAAGGGCAAGAAGAGTGAGACTTCTTATAGTCTGTGCTTTGATCCTTTCCTGTGAGACCAGTATTAGTTTCCGATACACCACTGCAATTTCAATGTATTCCTTGGACCTTCACATTCACGATGAAACACAGAAATCGCATCGGAATTAAATACAAAAGGCACAAAGCCTCCACAAGTACAAGAATAGAGACTCTTCTTACAGTCGGTGTTTTGAGCACTCCCTGTGAGACCAGTATTAGTTGGCGATACACCACTGCAGGTTCAATGTATTCCTTGGAAATACACATTGACAATGAAACACTGAAATTAGATCTGAATTAAATAATAAAGGCTCAATGCCGCCTTAAGTGCAAGAAGGGTGAGACTTCTTATAGTCTGTGCTTTGATCCTTTCCTGTGAGACCAGTATTAGTTTCCGATACACCACTGCAATTTCAATGTATTCCTTGGACCTTCACATTGACGATGAAACACAGAAATCGCATCGGAATTAAATACAAAAGGCACAATGCCGACTTAAGTGCAAGAAGAGTGAGACTTCTTATAGTCTGTGCCTTGATCCTTTCCTGTGAGACCAGTATTAGTTTCCGATACACCACTGCAATTCAATGTATTCCTTGGACCTTCACATTGGCGATGAAACACTGAAATCGCATCGTAATTAAATACAAAAGGCACAATGCCTCCATAAGTACAAGAATAGAGATTCTTCTTACAGTCGGTGTTTTTAGCACTACCTGTGTGACCAGTATTAGTTTGCGATACACCACTGCTGGTTCAATGTATTCCTTGGAAATACACATTGACGATGAAACACTGAAATTAGATCGGAATTAAATAAAAAAGGCTCAATGCCGCCTTAAGTGCAAGAAGAGTGAGACTTCTTATAGTCTGTGCTTTGATCCTTTCCTGTGAGACCAGTATTAGTTTCCGATACACCACTGCAGATTCTATGTATTCCTTGGACCTTCACATTGACGATGAAACACAGAAATCGCATCGGAATTAAATACAAAAGGCACAATGCCTCCATAAGTACAAGAATAGAGGCTCTTCTTACAGTCGGTGTTTTGAGCACTCCCTGTGAGACCAGTATTAGTTTGCGATACACCACTGCAGGTTCAATGTATTCCTTGGACATACACTTTGACGATGAAACACTGAAATTAAATCGGAATTAAATAAAAAAGGCTCAATGCCGCGTTAAGTGCAAGAAGGGTGAGACTTCTTAGAGTCTGTGCTTTGATCCTTTCCTGTGAGACCAGTATTAGTTTCCGATACACCACTGCAATTTTAATGTATTCCATGGACCTTCACATTGACGATGAAACACAGAAATCGCATCGGAATTAAATACAAAAGGCACAATGCCGACTTAAGTGCAAGAAGAGTGAGACTTCTTATAGTCTGTGCTTTGATCCTTTCCTGTGAGACCAGTATTAGTTTCCGATACACCACTGCAATTTCAATGTATTCCTTGGACCTTCACATTGACGATGAAACACAGAAATCGCATCGGAATTAAATACAAAAGGCACAATGCCTACGTAAGTACAAGAATAGAGACTCTTCTTACAGTCGGTGTTTTAAGCACTCCCTGTGAGACCAGTATTAGTTTGCAAAACACCACTGCAGGTTCAATGCAATCCTTGGAAATACACATTGACGATGAAACACTGAAATTAGATCGGAATTAAATACAAAAGGCACAATGCCTCCATAAGTACAAGAATAGAGACTCTTCTTACAGTCGGTGTTTTGAGCACTCCCTGTGAAACCAGTATTAGTTTGCGATACACCACTGCAGGTTCAATGTATTCCTTGGACATACACATTGACGATGAAACACTGAAATTAGATCGGAATTAAATAAAAAAGCTCAATGCCGCCTTAAGCGCAAGAAGGGTGAGACTTCTTATAGTCTGTGCTTTGATCCATTCCTGTGAGACCAGTATTAGTTTCCGATACACCACTGCAATTTCAATGTATTCCTTGGACCTTCACATTGACGATGAAACACAGAAATCGCATCGGAATTAAATACAAAAGGCACAATGCCTCCATAAGTACAAGAATAGAGACTCTTCCTACAGTCGGTGTTTTGAGCACTCCCTGTGAGACCAGTATTAGTTTGCGATACACCACTGCAGGTTAAATGTATTCCTTGGACATACACATTGACGATGAAACACTGAAATTAGATCGGAATTAAATTAAAAAGGCTCAATGCCGCCTTAAGTGCAAGAAGGGTGAGACTTCTTATAGTTTGTGCTTTGATCCTTTCCTGTGAGACCAGTATTAGTTTCCGATACACCACTGCAATTTCAATGTATTCCTTGGACCTTCACATTGACGATGAAACCCAGAAATCGCATCGGAATTAAATACAAAAGGCGCAATGCCGACTTAAGTGCAAGAAGAGTGAGACTTGTTATAGTCTGTGCTTTGATCCTTTCCTGTGAGACCAGTATTAGTTTCCCATACACCACTGCAATTTCAATGTATTCCTTGGACCTTCACATTGACGATGAAACACAGAAATCGCATCGGAATTAAATACAAGAGGCACAATGCCTCCATAAGTACAAGAATAGAGACTCTTCTTACGGACGGTGTTTTGAGCACTCCCTGTGAGACCAGTATTAGTTTGCGATACACCACTGCAGCTTCAATATATTCCTTGGACATACACATTGACGATGAAACACTGAAATTAGATCGGAATTAAATAAAAAAGGCTCAATGTCGCCTTAAGTGCAAGAAGGGTGAGACTTCTTATAGTCTGTGCTTTGATCCTTTCCTGTGAGACCAGTATTAGTTTCCGATACACCACTGCAATTTCAATGTATTCCTTGGACCTTCACATTGACGATGAAACCCAGAAATCGCATCGGAATTAAATACGAAAGGCACAATGCCCACTTAAGTGCAAGAAGAGTGAGACTTCTTATAGTCTGTGCTCTGATCCTTTCCTGTGAGACCAGTATTAGTTTCCGATACACCACTGCAATTTCAATGTATTCCTTGGACCTTCACATTGACGATGAAACACAGAAATCGCATCGGAATTAAATAGAAAAGGCACAATGCCTCCATAAGTACAAGAATAGAGACTCTTCTTACTGTCGGTGCTTTGAGCACTCCCTTTGAGACCAGTATTAGTTTGCGATACACCACTGCAGGTTCAATGCATTCCTTGGACATACACATTGACGATCAAACACTGAAATTAGATCGGAATTAAATAAAAAAGACTCAATGCCGCCTTAAGTGCAAGAAGGTTGAGACTTCTCATAGTCTGTGCTTTGATCCTTTCCTGTGAGACCAGTATTAGTTTCCGATACACCACTGCAATTTCAATGTATTCCTTGGACCTTCACATTGACGATGAAACCCAGAAATCGCATCGGAATTAAATACGAAAGGCACAATGCCCACTTAAGTGCAAGAAGAGTGAGACTTCTTATAGTCTGTGCTCTGATCCTTTCCTGTGAGACCAGTATTAGTTTCCGATACACCACTGCAATTTCAATGTATTCCTTGGACCTTCACATTGACGATGAAACACAGAAATCGCATCGGAATTAAATAGAAAAGGCACAATGCCTCCATAAGTACAAGAATAGAGACTCTTCTTACAGTCGGTGCTTTGAGCACTCCCTGTGAGACCAGTATTAGTTTGCGATACACCACTGCAGGTTCAATGCATTCCTTGGACATACACATTGACGATGAAACACTGAAATTAGATCGGAATTAAATAAAAAAGGCTCAATGCCGCCTTAAGTGCAAGAAGGTTGAGACTTCTCATAGTCTGTGCTTTGATCCTTTTCTGTGAGACCAGTATTAGTTTCCGATACACCACTGCAGGTTCAATGTATTCCTTGGACCTTCACATTGACGATGAAACACAGAAATCGCATCGGAATTAAATACAAAAGGCACAATGCCTCCATAAGTACAAGAATAGAGACTCTTCTTACAGTCGGTGCTTTGAGCACTCCCTGTGAGACCAGTATTAGTTCGCGATACACCACTGCAGGTTCAATGTATTCCTTGGAAATACACATTGACGATGAAACACTGAAATTAGATCGGAATTAAATTAAAAAGGCTCAATGCCGCCTTAAGTGCAAGAAGAGTTGGGCTTCTTATAGTCTGTGCTTTGTTCCTTTCGTGTGAGACCAGTATTAGTTTCCGATACACCACTGCAGGTTCTATGTATTCCTTGGACCTTCACATTGACGATGAAACACAGATATCGCATCGGAATTAAATACAAAAGGCACAATGCCTCCATAAGTACAAGAATAGAGATTCTTCTTACAGTCGGTGTTTTGAGCACTCCCTGTGAGACCAGTATTAGTTTGCGATACTCCACTGCAGGTTCAATGTATTCCTTGGAAATACACATTGACGATGAAACACTGAAATTAGATCGGAATTAAATAAAAAAGGCTCAATGCCGCCTTAAGTGCAAGAAGAGTGAGACTTCTTATAGTCTGTGCTTTGATCCTTTCCTGTGAGACCAGTATTAGTTTCCGATACACCACTGCAATTACAATGTATTCCTTGGACCTTCACATTGACGATGAAACACAGAAATCGCATCGGAATTAACTCCAAAAGGCACAATGCCTCCATAAGTACAAGAATAGAGACTCTTCTTACAGTCGGTGTTTTGCGCACTCCCTGTGAGACCAGTATTAGTTTGCGATACACCACTGCAGGTTCAATGTATTCCTTGGAAATACACATTGACGATGAAACACTGAAATTAGATCGGAATTAAATAAAAAACACTCAATGCCGCCAAAAGTGCAAGAAGGGTGAGACTTCTTATAGTCTGTGCTTTGATCCTTTCCTGTGAGACCAGTATTAGTTTCCGATACACCACTGCAATTTCAATGTATTCCTTGGACCTTCACATTGACGATGAAACACAGAAATCGCATCGGAATTAAATACAAAAGGCACAATGCCTCCATAAGTACAAGAATAGAGACTCTTCTTACAGTCGGTGTTTTGAGCACTCCCTGTGAGACCAGTATTAGTTGGCGATACACCACTGCAAATTCAATGTATTCCTTGGAAATACACATTGACGATGAAACACTGAAATTAGATCGGAATTAAATAAAAAAGGCTCAATGCCGCCTTAAGTGCAAGAAGGGTGAGACTTCTTATAGTCTGTGCTTTGATCCTTTCCTGTGAGACCAGTATTAGTTTCCGATACACCACTGCAATTTCAATGTATTCCTTGGACCTTCACATTGACGATGAAACACAGATATCGCATCGGAATTAATTAGAAAAGGCACAATGCCTCCATAAGTACAAGAATAGAGACTCTTCTTACAGTCGGTGCTTTGAGCACTCCCTGTGAGACCAGTATTAGTTTGCGATACACCACAGCAATTTCAATATATTCCTTGGACCTTCACATTGACGATGAAACTCAGAAATCGCATCGTAATTAAATACAAAAGGCACAATGCCGACTTAAGTGCAAGAAGAGTGAGACTTCTTATAGTCTGTGCTCTGATCCTTTCCTGTGAGACCAGTATTAGTTTCCGATACACCACTGCAATTTCAATGTATTCCTTGGACCTTCACATTGACGATGAAACACAGAAATCGCATCGGAATTAATTAGAAAAGGCACAATGCCTCCATAAGTACAAGAATAGAGACTCTTCTTACAGTCGGTGCTTTGAGCACTCCCTGTGAGACCAGTATTAGTTTGCGATACACCACTGCAATTTCAATATATTCCTTGGACCTTCACATTGACGATGAAACTCAGAAATCGCATCGTAATTAAATACAAAAGGCACAATGCCGACTTATGTGCAAGAAGAGTGAGACTTCTTATAGTCTGTGCTCTGATCCTTTCCTGTGAGACCAGTATTAGTTTCCGATACACCACTGCAATTTCAATGTATTCCTTGGACCTTCACATTGACGATGAAACACAGAAATCGCATCGGAATTAAATACAAAAGGCACAATGCCTCCATAAGTACAAGAATAGAGACTCTTCTTACAGTCGGTGTTTTGAGCACTCCCTGTGAGACCAGTATTAGTTGGCGATACACCACTGCAAATTTAATGTATTCCTTGGAAATACACATTGACGATGAAACACTGAAATTAGATCGGAATTAAATAAAAAAGGCTCAATGCCGCCTTAAGTCAAGAAGGGTGAGACTTCTTATAGTCTGTGCTTTGATCCTTTCCTGTGAGACCAGTATTAGTTTCCGATACACCACTGCAATTTCAATGTATTCCTTGGACCTTCACATTGACGATGAAACACAGAAATCGCATCGGAATTAAATACAAAAGGCACAATGCCTCCATAAGTACAAGAATAGAGACTCTTCTTACAGTCGGTGTTTTGAGCACTCCCTGTGAGACCAGTATTAGTTTGCGATACACCACTGCAGGTTCAATGTATTCCTTGGAAATACACATTGACGATGAAACACTGAAATTAGATCGGAATTAAATTAAAAAGGCTCAATGCCGCCTTAAGTGCAAGAAGAGTTGGGCTTCTTATAGTCTGTGCTTTGTTCCTTTCGTGTGAGACCAGTATTAGTTTCCGATACACCACTGCAGGTTCTATGTATTCCTTGGACCTTCACATTGACGATGAAACACAGATATCTATCGGAATTAAATACAAAAGGCACAATGCCTCCATAAGTACAAGAATAGAGACTCTTCGTGCAGTCGGTGTTTTGAGCACTCCCTGTGAGACCAGTATTAGTTTGCGATACACCACTGCAGGTTCAATGTATTCCTTGGAAATACACATTGACGATGAAACACTGAAATTAGATCGGAATTAAATAAAAAAGTTTCAATGCCGCCTTAAGTGCAAGAAGAGTGAGACTTCTTATAGTCTGTGCTTTGATCCTTTCCTGTGAGACCAGTATTAGTTTCCGATACACCACTGCAGGTTCTATGTATTCCTTGGACCTTCACATTGACGATGAAACACAGATATCGCATCGGAATTAAATACAAAAGGCACAATGCCTCCATAAGTACAAGAATAGAGACTCTTCTTACAGTCGGTGTTTTGAGCACTCCCTGTGAGACCAGTATTAGTTTGCGATACACCACTGCAGGTTCAATGTATTCCTTCAACATACACATTGACGACGAAACACTGAAATTAGTTCGGAATTAAATAAAAAAGGCTCAATGCCGCCTTAAGTGCAAGAAGGGTGAGACTTCTTATAGTCTGTGCTTTGATCCATTCCTGTGAGACCAGTATTAGTGACCGATACACCACTGCAATTTCAATGTATTCCTTGGACCTTCACATTGACGATGAAACCCAGAAATCGCATCAGAATTAAATACAAAAGGCACAATGCCGACTTAAGTGCAAGAAGAGTGAGTCTTCTTATAGTATGTGCTCTGATCCTTTCCTGGGATACCAGTATTAGTTTCCGATACACCACTGCAATTCAATGTATTCCTTGGACCTTCACATTGACGATGAAACACAGAAATCGCATCGGAATTAACTCCAAAAGGCACAATGCCGCCATAAGTACAAGAATAGAGACTCTTCTTACAGTCGGTGTTTTGAGCACTCCCTGTGAGACCGGTATTAGTTTGCGATACACCACTGCAGGTTAAATGTATTCCTTGGAAATACACATTGACGATGAAACACTGAAATTAGATCGGATTAAATAAAAAACGCTCAATGCCGCCTTAAGTGCAAGAAGAGTGAGACTTCTTATAGTCTGTGCTTTGATCCTTTCGTGTGAGACCAGTATTAGTTTCCGATACACCACTGCAGGTTCTATGTATTCCTTGGACCTTCACATTGACGATGAAACACATAAATCGCATCGGAATTAAATAGAAAAGGCACAGTGCCTCCATAAGTACAAGAATAGAGACTCTTCTTACAGTCGGTGTTTTGAGCACTCCCTGTGAGACCAGTATTAGTTTGCGATACACCACTGCAGGTTCAATGTATTCCTTCAACATACACATTGACGACGAAACACTGAAATTAGTTCGGAATTAAATAAAAAAGGCTCAATGCCGCCTTAAGTGCAAGAAGGGTGAGACTTCTTATAGTCTGTGCTTTGATCCTTTCCTGTGAGACCAGTATTAGTGACCGATACACCACTGCAATTTCAATGTATTCCTTGGACCTTCACATTGACGATGAAACCCAGAAATCGCATCAGAATTAAATACAAAAGGCACAATGCCGACTTAAGTGCAAGAAGAGTGAGTCTTCTTATAGTATGTGCTCTGATCCTTTCCTGTGATACCAGTATTAGTTTCCGATACACCACTGCAATTACAATGTATTCCTTGGACCTTCACATTGACGATGAAACACAGAAATCGCATCGGAATTAAATACAAAAGGCACAATGCCTCCATAAGTACAAGAATAGAGACTCTTCTTACAGTCGATGTTTTGAGCACTCCCTGTGAGACCAGTATTAGTTTGTGATACACCACAGCAGGTTCAATGTATTCCTTGGAAATACACATTGACGATTAAACACTGAAATTAGATCGGAATTAAATAAAAAAGGCTCAATGCCGCCTTAAGTGCTAGAAGAGTAGGACTTCTTATAGTCTGTGCTTTGTTCCTTTCGTGTGATACCAGTATTAGTTTCCGATACACCACTGCAGGTTCTATGTATTCCTTGGACCTTCACATTGACGATGAAACACAGATATCGCATCGGAAATAATACAAAAGGCACAATGCCTCCATAAGTACAAGAATAGAGACTCTTCTTACAGTCGGTGTTTTGAGCACTCCCTGTGAGACCAGTATTAGTTTGCGATACACCACTGCAGGTTCAATGTATTCCTTGGAAATCCACATTGTCGATGAAACACTGAAATTAGATCGGAATAAAATAAAAAAGGCTCAATGCCGCCTTAAGTGCAAGAAGAGTGAGACTTCTTATAGTCTGTGCTTTGATCCTTTCCTGTGAGACCAGTATTAGTTTCCGATACACCACTGCAGGTTCTATGTATTCCTTGAACCTTCACATTGACGATGAAACACAGAAATCGCATCGGAATCAAATATAAAAGGCACATTGCCTCCATAAGTACAAGATTAGAGACTCTTCTTACAGTCGGTGATTTTAGCACTCCCTGTGAGACCAGTATTAGTTTGCGATACACCACTGCAAGTTCAATGTATTCCTTGGACATACACATTGACGATGAACACTAAAATTAGATCGGAATTAAATAAAAAAGGCTCAATGCCGCCTTAAGTGTAAGAAGGGTGAGACTTCTTATAGTCTGTGCTTTGATCCTTTCCTGTGAGACCAGTATTAGTTTCCGATACACCACTGCAATTTCAATGTATTCCTTGGACCTTCACATTGACGATGAAACACAGAAATCGCATCGGAATTAAATACAAAAGGCACAATGCCTCCATAAGTACAAGAATAGAGACTCTTCTTACAGTCGGTGTTTTGAGCACTCCCTGTGAGACCAGTATTAGTTTGCGATACACCACTGCAAGTTCAATGTATTCCTTGGACATACACATTGACGATGAAACACTGAAATTAGATCGGAATTAAATACAAAAGGCACAATGCCAACTTAAGTGCAAGAAGAGTGAGACTTCTTATAGTCTGTGCCTTGATCCTTTCCTGTGAGACCAGTATTAGTTTCCGATACACCACTGCAATTCAATGTATTCCTTGGACCTTCACATTGACGATGAAACACAGAAATCGCATCGGAATTAACTCCAAAAGGCACAATGCCGCCATAAGTACAAGAATAGAGACTCTTCTTACAGTCGGTGTTTTGAGCACTCCCTGTGAGACCGGTATTAGTTTGCGATACACCACTGCAGGTTAAAT
This sequence comes from Schistocerca serialis cubense, assembly GCF_023864345.2. NCBI lineage: Eukaryota > Metazoa > Arthropoda > Insecta > Orthoptera > Acrididae > Schistocerca > Schistocerca serialis. The sequence goes on along the minus strand of NC_064643.1, from coordinate 33,547,587 downwards.
GTATTCCTTGGAAATACACATTGACGATGAAACACTGAAATTAGATCGGATTAAATAAAAAACGCTCAATGCCGCCTTAAGTGCAAGAAGAGTGAGACTTCTTATAGTCTGTGCTTTGATCCTTTCGTGTGAGACCAGTATTAGTTTCCGATACACCACTGCAGGTTCTATGTATTCCTTGGACCTTCACATTGACGATGAAACACATAAATCGCATCGGAATTAAATAGAAAAGGCACAGTGCCTCCATAAGTACAAGAATAGAGACTCTTCTTACAGTCGGTGTTTTGAGCACTCCCTGTGAGACCAGTATTAGTTTGCGATACACCACTGCAGGTTCAATGTATTCCTTCAACATACACATTGACGACGAAACACTGAAATTAGTTCGGAATTAAATAAAAAAGGCTCAATGCCGCCTTAAGTGCAAGAAGGGTGAGACTTCTTATAGTCTGTGCTTTGATCCTTTCCTGTGAGACCAGTATTAGTGACCGATACACCACTGCAATTTCAATGTATTCCTTGGACCTTCACATTGACGATGAAACCCAGAAATCGCATCAGAATTAAATACAAAAGGCACAATGCCGACTTAAGTGCAAGAAGAGTGAGTCTTCTTAAAGTATGTGCTCTGATCCTTTCCTGTGATACCAGTATTAGTTTCCGATACACCACTGCAATTACAATGTATTCCTTGGACCTTCACATTGACGATGAAACACAGAAATCGCATCGGAATTAAATACAAAAGGCACAATGCCTCCATAAGTACAAGAATCGAGACTCTTCTTACAGTCGATGTTTTGAGCACTCCCTGTGAGACCAGTATTAGTTTGTGATACACCACAGCAGGTTCAATGTATTCCTTGGAAATACACATTCACGATGAAACACTGAAATTAGATCGGAATTAAATAAAAAAGGCTCAATGCCGCCTTAAGTGCTAGAAGAGTGGGACTTCTTATAGTCTGTGCTTTGTTCCTTTCGTGTGATACCAGTATTAGTTTCCGATACACCACTGCAGGTTCTATGTATTCCTTGGACCTTCACATTGACGATGAAACACAGATATCGCATCGGAAATAATACAAAAGGCACAATGCCTCCATAAGTACAAGAATAGAGACTCTTCTTACAGTCGGTGTTTTGAGCACTCCCTGTGAGACCAGTATTAGTTTGCGATACACCACTGCAGGTTCAATGTATTCCTTGGAAATCCACATTGACGATGAAACACTGAAATTAGATCGGAATAAAATAAAAAAGGCTCAATGCCGCCTTAAGTGCAAGAAGAGTGAGACTTCTTATAGTCTGTGCTTTGATCCTTTCCTGTGAGACCAGTATTAGTTTCCGATACACCACTGCAGGTTCTATGTATTCCTTGAACCTTCACATTGACGATGAAACACAGAAATCGCATCGGAATCAAATATAAAAGGCACATTGCCTCCATAAGTACAAGATTAGAGACTCTTCTTACAGTCGGTGATTTTAGCACTCCCTGTGAGACCAGAATTAGTTTGCGATACACCACTGCAAGTTCAATGTATTCCTTGGACATACACATTGACGATGAACACTAAAATTAGATCGGAATTAAATAAAAAAGGCTCAATGCCGCCTTAAGTGTAAGAAGGGTGAGACTTCTTATAGTCTGTGCTTTGATCCTTTCCTGTGAGACCAGTATTAGTGACCGATACACCACTGCAATTTCAATGTATTCCTTGGACCTTCACATTGACGATGAAACCCAGAAATCGCATCAGAATTAAATACAAAAGGCACAATGCCGACTTAAGTGCAAGAAGAGTGAGTCTTCTTATAGTATGTGCTCTGATCCTTTCCTGTGATACCAGTATTAGTTTCCGATACACCACTGCAATTACAATGTATTCCTTGGACCTTCACATTGACGATGAAACACAGAAATCGCATCGGAATTAAATACAAAAGGCACAATGCCTCCATAAGTACAAGAATAGAGACTCTTCTTACAGTCGATGTTTTGAGCACTCCCTGTGAGACCAGTATTAGTTTGTGATACACCACAGCAGGTTCAATGTATTCCTTGGAAATACACATTGACGATGAAACACTGAAATTAGATCGGAATTAAATAAAAAAGGCTCAATGCCGCCTTAAGTGCTAGAAGAGTGGGACTTCTTATAGTCTGTGCTTTGTTCCTTTCGTGTGATACCAGTATTAGTTTCCGATACACCACTGCAGGTTCTATGTATTCCTTGGACCTTCACATTGACGATGAAACACAGATATCGCATCGGAAATAATACAAAAGGCACAATGCCTCCATAAGTACAAGAATAGAGACTCTTCTTACAGTCGGTGTTTTGAGCACTCCCTGTGAGACCAGTATTAGTTTGCGATACACCACTGCAGGTTCAATGTATTCCTTGGAAATACACATTGACGATGAAACACTGAAATTAGATCGGAATTAAATAAAAAAGGCTCAATGCCGCCTTAAGTGCAAGAAGAGTGAGACTTCTTATAGTCTGTGCTTTGATCCTTTCCTGTGAGACCAGTATTAGTTTCCGATACACCACTGCAGGTTCTATGTATTCCTTGAACCTTCACATTGACGATGAAACACAGAAATCGCATCGGAATCAAATATAAAAGGCACATTGCCTCCATAAGTACAAGATTAGAGACTCTTCTTACAGTCGGTGATTTTAGCACTCCCTGTGAGACCAGTATTAGTTTGCGATACACCACTGCAAGTTCAATGTATTCCTTGGACATACACATTGACGATGAACACTAAAATTAGATCGGAATTAAATAAAAAAGGCTCAATGCCGCCTTAAGTGTAAGAAGGGTGAGACTTCTTATAGTCTGTGCTTTGATCCTTTCCTGTGAGACCAGTATTAGTTTCCGATACACCACTGCAATTTCAATGTATTCCTTGGACCTTCACATTGACGATGAAACACAGAAATCGCATCGGAATTAAATACAAAAGGCACAATGCCTCCATAAGTACAAGAATAGAGACTCTTCTTACAGTCGGTGTTTTGAGCACTCCCTGTGAGACCAGTATTAGTTTGCGATACACCACTGCAAGTTCAATGTATTCCTTGGACATACACATTGACGATGAAACACTGAAATTAGATCGGAATTAAATACAAAAGGCACAATGCCAACTTAAGTGCAAGAAGAGTGAGACTTCTTATAGTCTGTGCCTTGATCCTTTCCTGTGAGACCAGTATTAGTTTCCGATACACCACTGCAATTCAATGTATTCCTTGGACCTTCACATTGACGATGAAACACAGAAATCGCATCGGAATTAACTCCAAAAGGCACAATGCCGCCATAAGTACAAGAATAGAGACTCTTCTTACAGTCGGTGTTTTGAGCACTCCCTGTGAGACCGGTATTAGTTTGCGATACACCACTGCAGGTTAAATGTATTCCTTGGAAATACACATTGACGATGAAACACTGAAATTAGATCGGATTAAATAAAAAACGCTCAATGCCGCCTTAAGTGCAAGAAGAGTGAGACTTCTTATAGTCTGTGCTTTGATCCTTTCGTGTGAGACCAGTATTAGTTTCCGATACACCACTGCAGGTTCTATGGATTCCTTGGACCTTCACATTGACGATGAAACACATAAATCGCATCGGAATTAAATAGAAAAGGCACAGTGCCTCCATAAGTACAAGAATAGAGACTCTTCTTACAGTCGGTGTTTTGAGCACTCCCTGTGAGACCAGTATTAGTTTGCGATACACCACTGCAGGTTCAATGTATTCCTTCAACATACACATTGACGACGAAACACTGAAATTAGTTCGGAATTAAATAAAAAAGGCTCAATGCCGCCTTAAGTGCAAGAAGGGTGAGACTTCTTATAGTCTGTGCTTTGATCCTTTCCTGTGAGACCAGTATTAGTGACCGATACACCACTGCAATTTCAATGTATTCCTTGGACCTTCACATTGACGATGAAACCCAGAAATCGCATCAGAATTAAATACAAAAGGCACAATGCCGACTTAAGTGCAAGAAGAGTGAGTCTTCTTATAGTATGTGCTCTGATCCTTTCCTGTGATACCAGTATTAGTTTCCGATACACCACTGCAATTACAATGTATTCCTTGGACCTTCACATTGACGATGAAACACAGAAATCGCATCGGAATTAAATACAAAAGGCACAATGCCTCCATAAGTACAAGAATAGAGACTCTTCTTACAGTCGATGTTTTGAGCACTCCCTGTGAGACCAGTATTAGTTTGTGATACACCACAGCAGGTTCAATGTATTCCTTGGAAATACACATTGACGATGAAACACTGAAATTAGATCGGAATTAAATAAAAAAGGCTCAATGCCGCCTTAAGTGCTAGAAGAGTGGGACTTCTTATAGTCTGTGCTTTGTTCCTTTCGTGTGATACCAGTATTAGTTTCCGATACACCACTGCAGGTTCTATGTATTCCTTGGACCTTCACATTGACGATGAAACACAGATATCGCATCGGAAATAATACAAAAGGCACAATGCCTCCATAAGTACAAGAATAGAGACTCTTCTTACAGTCGGTGTTTTGAGCACTCCCTGTGAGACCAGTATTAGTTTGCGATACACCACTGCAGGTTCAATGTATTCCTTGGAAATCCACATTGACGATGAAACACTGAAATTAGATCGGAATAAAATAAAAAAGGCTCAATGCCGCCTTAAGTGCAAGAAGAGTGAGACTTCTTATAGTCTGTGCTTTGATCCTTTCCTGTGAGACCAGTATTAGTTTCCGATACACCACTGCAGGTTCTATGTATTCCTTGAACCTTCACATTGACGATGAAACACAGAAATCGCATCGGAATCAAATATAAAAGGCACATTGCCTCCATAAGTACAAGATTAGAGACTCTTCTTACAGTCGGTGATTTTAGCACTCCCTGTGAGACCAGTATTAGTTTGCGATACACCACTGCAAGTTCAATGTATTCCTTGGACATACACATTGACGATGAACACTAAAATTAGATCGGAATTAAATAAAAAAGGCTCAATGCCGCCTTAAGTGTAAGAAGGGTGAGACTTCTTATAGTCTGTGCTTTGATCCTTTCCTGTGAGACCAGTATTAGTTTCCGATACACCACTGCAATTTCAATGTATTCCTTGGACCTTCACATTGACGATGAAACACAGAAATCGCATCGGAATTAAATACAAAAGGCACAATGCCTCCATAAGTACAAGAATAGAGACTCTTCTTACAGTCGGTGTTTTGAGCACTCCCTGTGAGACCAGTATTAGTTTGCGATACACCACTGCAAGTACAATGTATTCCTTGGACATACACATTGGCGATGAAACACTGAAATTAGATCGGAATTAAATACAAAAGGCACAATGCCGACTTAAGTGCGAGAAGAGTGAGACTTCTTATAGTCTGTGCCTTGATCCTTTCCTGTGAGACCAGTATTAGTTTCCGATACACCACTGCAATTCAATGTATTCCTTGGACCTTCACATTGACGATGAAACACAGAAATCGCATCGGAATTAAATAGAAAAGGCACAATGCCTCCATAAGTACAAGAATAGAGACTCTTCTTACAGTCGGTGTTTTGAGCACTCCCTGTGAGATCAGTATTAGTTTGCGATACACCACTGCAGGTTCAATGTATTCCTTGGACATACACATTGACGACGAAACACTGAAATTAGATCGGAATTAAATAAACAAGGCTCAATGCCGCCTTAAGTGCAAGAAGGGTGAGACTTCTTATAGTCTGTGCTTTGATCCTTTCCTGTGAGACCAGTATTAGTGACCGATACACCACTGCAATTTCAATGTATTCCTTGGACCTTCACATTGACGATGAAACCCAGAAATCGCATCGGTATTAAATACAAAAGGCACAATGCCGACTTAAGTGCAAGAAGAGTGAGACTTCTTATAGTCTGTGCTCTGATCCTTTCCTGTGAGACCAGTATTAGTTTCCGATACACCACTGCAATTTCAATGTATTCCTTGGACCTTCACATTGACGATGAAACACAGAATTCGCATCGGAATTAAATACAAAAGGCACAATGCCTCCATAAGTACAAGAATAGAGACTCTTCTTACAGTCGGTGTTTTGAGCACTCCCTGTGAGACCAGTATTTGTTGGCGATACACCACTGCAGGTTCAATGTATTCCTTGGAAATACACATTGACGATGAAACACTGAAATTAGATCGGAATTAAATAAAAAAGGCTCAATGCCGCCTTAAGTGCAAGAAGAGAGAGACTTCTTATAGTCTGTGCTTTGATCCTTTCCTGTGAGACCAGTATTAGTTTCCGATACACCACTGCAGGTTCTATGTATTCCTTGAACCTTCACATTGACGATGAAACACAGAAATCGAATCGGAATCAAATACAAAAGGCACATTGCCTCCATAAGTACAAGAATAGAGACTCTTTTTACAGTCGGTGATTTTAGCACTCCCTGTGAGACCAGTATTAGTTTGCGATACACCACAGCAGGTTCAATGTATTCCTTGGAAATACACATTGACGATGAAACACTGAAATTAGATCGGAATTAAATAAAAAAGGCTCAATGCCGCCTTAAGTGCAAGAAGAGTGGGACTTCTTATAGTCTGTGCTTTGTTCCTTTCGTGTGAGACCAGTATTAGTTTCCGATACACCACTGCAGGTTCTATGTATTCCTTGGACCTTCACATTGACGATGAAACACAGATATCGCATCGGAATTAAATACAAAAGGCACAATGCCTCCATAAGTACAAGAATAGAGACTCTTCTCACAGTCGGTGTTTTGAGCACTCCCTGTGAGACCAGTATTAGTTTTCGATACACCACTGCAGGTTCAATGTATTCCTTGGAAATCCACATTGACGATGAAACACTGAAATTAGATCGGAATTAAATAAAAAAGGCTCAATGCCGCCCTAAGTGCAAGAAGAGTGAGACTTCTTATAGTCTGTGCTTTGATCCTTTCCTGTGAGACCAGTATTTGTTTCCGATACACCACTGCAGGTTCTATGTATTCCTTGGACCTTCACATTGACGATGAAACACAGATATCGCATCGGAATTAAATACAAAAGGCACAATGCCTCCATAAGTACAAGAATACAGACTCTTCTTACAGTCGGTGTTTTGAGCACTCCCTGTGAGACCAGTATTAGTTTGCGATACACCACTGCAGGTTCAATGTATTTCTTGGACATACACATTGACGATGAAACACTGAAATTAGATCGGAATTAAATAAAAAAGCCTCAATGCCGCCTTAAGTGCAAGAAGGGTGAGACTTCTTATAGTCTGTGCTTTGATCCTTTCCTGTGAGACCAGTATTAGTTTCCGATACACCACTGCAATTACAATGTATTCCTTGGACCTTCACATTGACGATGAAACACAGAAATCGCATCGGAATTAAATACAAAAGGCACAATGCCTCCATAAGTACAAGAATAGAGACTCTTCTTACAGTCGGTGTTTTGAGCACTCCCTGTGAGACCAGTATTAGTTTGCGATACACCACTGCAAGTTCAATGTATTCCTTGGACATACACATAAGCGATGAAACACTGAAATTAGATCGGAATATAATACAAAAGGCACAATGCCGACTTAAGTGCAAGAAGAGTGAGACTTCTTATAGTCTGTGCCTTGATCCTTTCCTGTGAGACCAGTATTAGTTTCCGATACACCACTGCAATTCAATGTATTCCTTGGACCTTCACATTGACGATGAAACACAGAAATAGCATCGGAATTAACTACAAAAGGCACAATGCCTCCATAAGTACAAGAATAGAGACTCTTCTTACAGTCGGTGTTTTGAGCACTCCCTGTGAGACCAGTATTAGTTTGCGATACACCACTGCAGGTTCAATGTATTCCTTGGAAATACACATTGACGATGAAACACTGAAATTAGATCGGAATTAAATAAAAAACGCTCAATGCCGCCTTAAGTGCAAGAAGAGTGAGACTTCTGATAGTCTGTGCTTTGATCCTTTCGTGTGAGACCAGTATTAGTTTCTGATACACCACTGCAGGTTCTATGTATTCCTTGGACCTTCACATTGACGATGAAACACAGATATCGCATCGGAATTAAATACAAAAGGCACAATGCCTCCATAAGTACAAGAATAGAGACTCTTCTTACAGTCGATGTTTTGAGCACTCCCTGTGAGACCAGTATTAGTTTGCGATACACCACTGCAGGTTCAATGTATTCCTTGGACATACACATTGACGATGAAACACTGAAATTAGATCGGAATTAAGTAAAAAAGCCTCAATGCCGCCTTAAGTGCAAGAAGGGTGAGACTTCTTATAGTCTGTGCTTTGATCCTTTCCTGTGAGACCAGTATTAGTTTCCGATACACCACTGCAATTACAATGTATTCCTTGGACCTTCACTTTGACGATGAAACACAGAAATCGCATCGGAATTAAATACAAAAAGCACAATGCCTCCATAAGTACAAGAATAGAGACTCTTCTTACAGTCGGTGTTTTGAGCACTCCCTGTGAGACCAGTATTAGTTTGCGATACACCACTGCAGGTTCAATGTATTCCTTGGAAATACACATTGACGATGAAACACTGAAATTAGATCGGAATTAAATAAAAAACGCACAATGCCGCCTTAAGTGCAAGAAGAGTGAGACTTCTGATAGTCTGTGCATTGATCCTTTCGTGTGAGATCAGTATTAGTTTCCGATACACCACTGCAGGTTCTATGTATTCCTTGGACCTTCACATTGACGATGAAACACTGATATCGCATCGGAATTAAATACAAAAGGCACAATGCCTCCATAAGTACAAGAATAGAGACTCTTCTTACAGTCGGTGTTTTGAGCACTCCCTGTGAGACCAGTATTAGTTTGCGATACACCACTGCAGGTTCAATGTATTCCTTGGACATACACATTGACGATGAAACACTGAAATTAGATCGGAATTAAATAAAAAAGCCTCAATGCCGCCTTAAGTGCAAGAAGGGTGAGACTTCTTATAGTCTGTGCTTTGATCCTTTCCTGCGAGACCAGTATTAGTTTCCGATACACCACTGCAATTACAATGTATTCCTTGGACCTTCACATTGACGATGAAACACAGAAATCGCATCGGAATTAAATACAAAAGGCACAATGCCTCCATAAGTACAAGAATAGAGACTCTTCTTACAGTCGGTGTTTTGAGCACTCCCTGTGAGACCAGTATTAGTTGGCGATACACCACTGCAGGTTCAATGTATTCCTTGGAAATACACACTGACAATGAAACACTGAAATTAGATCGGAATTAAATAAAAAAGAATCAATGCCGCCTTAAGTGCAAGAAGAGTGAGACTTCTTATAGTCTGTGCTTTGATCCTTTCCTTTGAGACCAGTATTAGTTTCCGATACACCACTGCAGGTTCTATGTATTCCTTGGACCTACACATTGACGATGAAACACAGAAATCGCATCGGAATTAAATACAAAAGGCACAATGCCTCCATAAGTACAAGAATAGAGACTCTTCTTACAGTCGGTGCTTTGAGCACTCCCTGTGAGACCAGTATTAGTTTGCGATACACCACTGCAAGTTCGATGTACTCCTTGGACATACACATTGACGATGAAACACTGAAATTAGATCGGAATTAAATAAAAAAGGCTCAATGCCGCCTTAAGTGCAAGAAGGGTGAGACTTCTTATAGTCTGTGCTTTGATCCTTTCCTGTGAGACCAGTATTAGTTTCCGATACACCACTGCAATTTCAATGTATTCCTTGGACCTTCACATTGACGATGAAACACAGAAATCGCATCGGAATTAAATACGAAAGGCACAATGCCGACTTAAGTGCAAGAAGAGTGAGACTTCTTATAGTCTGTGCCTTGATCCTTTCCTGTGAGACCAGTATTAGTTTCCGATACACCACTGCAGGATCAATGTATTCCTTGGACATACACATTGACGATGAAACACTGAAATTAGATCGGAATTAAATTAAAAAGGCTCAATGCCGCCTTAAGTGCAAGAAGGGTGAGACTTCTTATAGTCTGTGCTTTGATCCTTTCCTGTGAGACCAGTATTAGTTTCCGATACACCACTGCAATTTCAATGTATTCCTTGGACCTTCACATTGACGATGAAACCCAGAAATCGCATCGGAATTAAATACAAAAGGCACAATGCCGACTTAAGTGCAAGAAGAGTGAGACTTCTTATAGTCTGTGCTTTGATCCTTCCCTGTGAGACCAGTATTAGTTTCCCATACACCACTGCAGTTTCAATGTATTCCTTGGACCTTCACATTGACGATGAAACACAGAAATCGCATCGGAATTAAATACAAAAGGCACAATGCCTCCATAAGTGCAAGAATAGAGACTCTTCTTACAGTCGGTGTTTTGAGCACTCCCTGTGAGACCAGTATTAGTTTGCGATACACCACTGCAGCTTCAATGTATTCCTAGGACATACACATTGACGATGAAACACAGAAATTAGATCAGAATTAAATAAACAAGGCTCAATGCCGCCTTATGTGCAAGAAGAGTGACACTTCTTATAGTCTGTGCTTTGTTCCTTTCCTGTGAGACCAGTATTAGTTTTTGATACACCACTGCAGGTTCAATGTATTCCTTGGACCTTCACTTTGACGATGAAACACAGAAATCGCATCAGAATTAAATACAAGAGGCACAATGCCACCTTAAGTGCAAGAAGAGTGAGACTTCTTAGAGTTGTGCTTTGATCCTTTCGTGTGAGACCAGTATTAGTTTCCGATACACCACTGCAGGTTCTATGTATTCCTTGGACCTTCACATTGACGATGAAACATAGAAATCGCATCGGAATTAAATACAAAAGGCACAATGCCTCCATAAGTACAAGAATAGAGACTCTTCTTACAGTCGGTGTTTTGAGCACTTGCTGTGAGACCAGTATTAGTTTGCGATACACCACTGCAGATTCAATGTATTCCTTGGACATACACATTGACGATGAAACACTGAAATTAGATCGGAATTAAAAAAAAAAAAGGCTCAATGTCGCCTTAAGTGCAAGAAGGGTGAGACTTCATATAGTCTGTGCTATGATCCTTTCCTGTGAGACCAGTTTTACTTTCCGATACACCTCTGCAATTTCAATGTATTCCTTGGACCTTGACATTGACGATGAAACACAGAAATCGCCTCGGAATTAAATACAAAAGGCACAATGCCGACTTAAGTGCAAGAAGAGTGAGACTTCTTATAGTCTGTGCTTTGATCCTTTCCTGTGAGACCAGTAGTAGTTTCCGATACACCACTGCAGGTTCTATGTATTCCTTGGACATTCACATTGACGATGAAACACAGAAATCGCATCGGAATTAAATACAAAAGGCACAATGCCTCCATAAGTACAAGAATAGAGACTCTTCTTATAGTCGGTGTTTTGAGCACTCCCTGTGAGACCAGTATTAGTTTGCGATACAGAACTGCAGGTTCAATGTATTCCTTGGACATACACATTGACGATGAAACACTGAAATTAGATCGGAATTAATTAAAAAAGGCTCAATGCCGCCTTAAGAGCAAGAAGGGTGAGACTTCTTATAGTCTGTGCTTTGATCCTTTCCTGTGAGACCAGTATTAGTTTCCGATACACCACTGCAATTACAATGTATTCCTTGGACCTTCACATTGGCGATGAAACACCGAAATCGCATCGGAATTAAATACAAAAGGCACAATGATTCCATAAGTACAAGAATAGAGACTCTTCTTACAGTCGGTGTTTTGAGCACTCCCTGTGAGACCAGTATTAGTTTGCGATACACCACTGCAGGTTCAAGGTATTCCTTGGACATACACATTGACGATGAAACACTGAAATTAGATTGGAATTAAATAAAAAATGCTCAATGCCGCCTTAAGTGCAAGAAGGATGAGACTTCTAATAGTGTGTGCTTTGATCCTTTCGTGTGAGACCAGTATTAGTTTCAGATACACCACTGCAAATTCAATGTATTCCTTGGACCTTCACATTGACGATGAAACAAAGAAATCGCATCGGAATTAAATACAAAATGCACAATGCCGACTTATGTGCAAGAAGAGTGAGACTTCTTTTAGTCTGTGCTTTGATCCTATCCTGTGAGACCAGTATTAGTTTCCGATACACCACTGCAATTTCAATATGCTCCTTGGACCTTAACATTGCCGATGAAACACAGAAATCGCATCGGAATTAAATACAAAAGGCACAATGCCTCCATACGTACAAGAATAGAGACTCTTCTTACAGGTAGTGTTTTGAGCACTCCCTGTGAGACCTGTATTAGTTTGCGATACACCACTGCAGGTTCAATGTATTCCTTGGACATACACATTGACGATGAAACTCTGAAATTAGATCGGAATTAAATAAAAAAGGCTCAATGCCGCCTTAAGTGCAAGAAGAGTGAGACTTCTTAGAGTCTGTGCTTTGATCCTTTCCTGTGAGACCAGTATTAGTTTCCGATACACCACTGCAGGTTCAACGTATTCCTTGGACCTTCACATAGACGATGAAACACAGAAATCGCATCGGAATTAAATACAAAATGCACAATGCCTCCATAAGTACAAGAATTGAGACTCTTCTTACAGTCGGTGTTTTGAGCACTCCCTGTGAGACCAGTATTAGTTTGCGATACACCACTGCAGGTTCAATGTATTCCTTGGACATACACATTGACGATGAATCACTGAAATTAGATCGGAATTAAATAAAAAAGTCTCAATGCCGCCTTAAGTGCAAGAAGGGTGAGACTTCTTATAGTCTGTGCTTTGATCCTTTCCTGTGAGACCAGTATTAGTTTCCGATACACCACTGCAATTTCAATGTAGTCCTTGGACCTTCAAATTGACGATGAACACAGAAATCGCATCGGAATTAAATACAAAAGGCACAATGCAGACTTAAGTGCAAGAAGAGTGAGACTTCTTATAGTCTGTGCCCTGTTCCTTTCCTGTGAGACCAGTATTAGATTCCGATACACCACTGCAATTTCAATGTATTCCTGGGACCGTCACATTGACGATGAATCACAGAAATTGCATCGGAATTAAATACAAAAGGCACAATGCCTCCATAAGTACAAGAATAGAGACTCTTCTTACAGTCGGTGTTTTGAGCACTCCCTGTGAGACCAGTATTAGTTTGTGATACACCACTGCAGGTTCAATGTATTCCTTGGAAATACACATTGACGATGAAACACTGAAATTAGATCGGTATTAAATAAAAAAGGCTCAATGCCGCATTAAGTGCAAGAAGAGTGGGACTTCTTATAGTCTGTGCTTTGATCCTTTCCTGTGAGACCAGTATTAGTTTCCGATACACCACTGCAGGTTCTATGCATACCTTGGACCTTCACATTGACGATAAAACACAGAAATCGCATCGGAATTAAATCCAAAAGGCACAATGCCTCCATAAGTACAAGAATAGAGACTCTTCTTACAGTCGGTGTTTTGAGCACTCCCTGTGAGACCAGTATTAGTTTGCGATACACCACTGCAGGTTCAATGTATTCCTTGGACATACACATTGACGATGAAACACTGAAATTAGATCGGAATTAAATAAAAAAGGCTCAATGCCGCCTTAATTGCAAGAAGGGTGAGACTTCTTATAGTCTGTGTTTTGATCCTTTCCTGTGAGACCAGTATTAGTTTTTGATACACCACTGTAATTACAATGTATTCCTTGGACCTTCACATTGGCGATGAAACACAGAAATCGTATCGGAATTAAATACAAAGGCACAATGCCGACTTAAGTGCAAGAAGAGTGAGACTTCTTATAGTCTGTGCTTTGATCCTTTCCTGTGAGACCAGTATTAGTTTCCGATACACCACTGCAATTTCAATCTATTCCTTGGACCTTCACATTGGCGATGAAACACCGAAATCGCATCGGAATTAAATACAAAAGGCACAATGATTCCATAAGTACAAGAATAGAGACTCTTCTTACAGTCGGTGTTTTGAGCACTCCCTGTGAGACCAGTATTAGTTTGCGATACACCACTGCAGGTTCAAGGTATTCCTTGGACATACACATTGACGATGAAACACTGAAATTAGATTGGAATTAAATAAAAAATGCTCAATGCCGCCTTAAGTGCAAGAAGGATGAGACTTCTAATAGTGTGTGCTTTGATCCTTTCGTGTGAGACCAGTATTAGTTTCAGATACACCACTGCAAATTCAATGTATTCCTTGGACCTTCACATTGACGATGAAACACAGAAATCGCATCGGAATTAAATACAAAAGGCACAATGCCGACTTATGTGCAAGAAGAGTGAGACTTCTTTTAGTCTGTGCTTTGATCCTATCCTGTGAGACCAGTATTAGTTTCCGATACACCACTGCAATTTCAATGTGCTCCTTGGACCTTAACATTGCCGATGAAACACAGAAATCGCATCGGAATTAAATACAAAAGGCACAATGCCTCCATAAGTACAAGAATAGAGACTCTTCTTACAGACGGTGTATTGAGCACCCCTGTGAGACCAGTATTAGTTTGCGATACACCACTGCAGGTTCAATGTATTCCTTGGACATACACATTGACGATGAAACACAGAAATTAGATTGGAATTAAGTAAAAAAGGCTCAATGCCGCCTTAAGTGGAAGAAGAGTGAGACTTCTTAGAGTCTGTGCTTTGATCCTTTCCTGTGAGACCAGTATTAGTTTCCGATACACCACTGCAGGTTCAATGTATTCCTTGGACCTTCACATTGACGATGAAACACAGAAATCGCATCAGAATTAAATACAAAAGGCACAATGCCACCTTAAATGCAAGAAGAGTGAGACTTCTTATAGTCTGTGCTTTGATCCTTTCCTGTGAGACCAGTATTAGTTTCCGATACACCACTGCAGGTTCTATGTATTCCTTGGACATTTACATTGACGATGAAACACTGAAATTAGATCGAAATTAAATAAAAAAGGCTCAATGCCGCCTTAAGTGCAAGATGGGTGGGACTTCTTATAGTCTGTGCTTTGATCCTTTCCTGTGAGACCAGTATTAGTTTCCGATACACCACTGCTATTTCAGTGTATTCCTTGGACCTTCACATTGACGATGAAACACAGAAATCGCATAGGAATTAAATACAAAAGGCACAATGCCGACTTAAGTGCAAGAAGATTGAGACTTCTTATAGTCTGTGCTTTGATCCTTTCCTGTGAGACCAGTATTAGTTTCCGATACACCACTGCAATTTCAATCTATTCCTTGGACCTTCACATTGACGATGTAACACAGAAATCGCATCGGAATTAAATACAAAAGGCACAATGCCTCCATACGTACAAGAATAGAGACTCTTCTTACAGGTAGTGTTTTGAGCACTCCCTGTGAGACCTGTATTAGTTTGCGATACACCACTGCAGGTTCAATGTATTCCTTGGACATACACATTGACGATGAAACTCTGAAATTAGATCGGAATTAAATAAAAAAGGCTCAATGCCGCCTTAAGTGCAAGAAGAGTGAGACTTCTTAGAGTCTGTGCTTTGATCCTTTCCTGTGAGACCAGTATTAGTTTCCGATACACCACTGCAGGTTCAACGTATTCCTTGGACCTTCACATAGACGATGAAACACAGAAATCGCATCGGAATTAAATACAAAATGCACAATGCCTCCATAAGTACAAGAATTGAGACTCTTCTTACAGTCGGTGTTTTGAGCACTCCCTGTGAGACCAGTATTAGTTTGCGATACACCACTGCAGGTTCAATGTATTCCTTGGACATACACATTGACGATGAATCACTGAAATTAGATCGGAATTAAATAAAAAAGGCTCAATGCCGCCTTAAGTGCAAGAAGGGTGAGACTTCTTATAGTCTGTGCTTTGATCCTTTCCTGTGAGACCAGTATTAGTTTCCGATACACCACTGCAATTTCAATGTAGTCCTTGGACCTTCAAATTGACGATGAACACAGAAATCGCATCGGAATTAAATACAAAAGGCACAATGCAGACTTAAGGGCAAGAAGAGTGAGACTTCTTATAGTCTGTGCCCTGTTCCTTTCCTGTGAGATCAGTATTAGTTTCCGATACACCACTGCAATTTCAATGTATTCCTTGGACCGTCACATTGACGATGAATCACAGAAATTGCATCGGAATTAAATACAAAAGGCACAATGCCTCCATAAGTACAAGAATAGAGACTCTTCTTACAGTCGGTGTTTTGAGCACTCCCTGTGAGACCAGTATTAGTTTGTGATACACCACTGCAGGTTCAATGTATTCCTTGGAAATACACATTGACGATGAAACACTGAAATTAGATCGGTATTAAATAAAAAAGGCTCAATGCCGCATTAAGTGCAAGAAGAGTGAGACTTCTTATAGTCTGTGCTTTGATCCTTTCCTGTGAGACCAGTATTAGCTTCCGATACACCACTGCAGGTTCTATGCATTCCTTGGACCTTCACATTGACGATAAAACACAGAAATCGCATCGGAATTAAAACCAAAAGGCACAATGCCTCCACAAGTACAAGAATAGAGACTCTTCTTACTGTCGGTGTTTTGAGCACTCCCTGTGAGACCAGTATTAGTTTGCGATACACCACTGCAGGTTCAATGTATTCCTTGGACATACACATTGACGATGAAACACTGAAATTAGATCGGAATTAAATAAAAAAGGCTCAATGCCGCCTTAAGTGCAAGAAGGGTGAGACTTCTTATAGTCTGTGTTTTGATCCTTTCCTGTGAGACCAGTATTAGTTTTTGATACACCACTGTAATTACAATGTATTCCTTGGACCTTCACATTGGCGATGAAACACAGAAATCGTATCGGAATTAAATACAAAGGCACAATGCCGACTTAAGTGCAAGAAGAGTGAGACTTCTTATAGTCTGTGCTTTGATCCTTTCCTGTGAGACCAGTATTAGTTTCCGATACACCACTGCAATTTCAATGTATTCCTTGGACCATCACATTGACGATGAAACACAGAAATCGCATCGGAATTAAATACAAAAGGCACAATGCCTCCATAAGTACAAGAATAGAGACTCTTCTTACAGTCGGTGTTTTGAGCACTCCCTGTGAGACCAGTATTAGTTTGCGATACACCACTGCAGGTTCAATGTATTCCTTGGACATACACAATGACGATGAAACACTGAAATTAGATCGGAATTAAATAAAAAAGGCTCAATGCCGCCTTAAGTGCAAGAAGGGTGAGACTTCTTATAGTCTGTGTTTTGATCCTTTCCTGTGAGACCAGTATTAGTTTTTGATACACCACTGCAATTACAATGTATTCCTTCGACCTTCACATTGGCGATGAAACACAGAAATCGTATCGGAATTAAATACAAAGGCACAATGCCGACTTAAGTGCAAGAAGAGTGAGACTTCTTATAGTCTGTGCTTTGATCCTTTCCTGCGAGACCAGTATTAGTTTCCGATACACCACTGCAGGTTCTATGTATTCCTTGGACCTTCACATTGACGATGAAACACAGAAATCGCATCGGAACTAAATACAAAAGGCACAATGCCTCCATAAGTACAAGAATATAGACTCTTCTTACAGTCGGTGTTTTGAGCACTCCCTGTGTGACCAGTATTAGTTTGCGATACACCACTGCAGGTACGATGTATTACTTGGACATACACATTGACGATGAAACACAGAAATTAGATCGGAATTAAACAAAAAAGGCTCAATGCCGCCTTAAGTGGAAGAAGGGTGAGACTTCTTAGAGTCTGTGCTTTGATCCTTTCCTGTGAGACCAGTATTAGTTCCCAATACACCACTGCAATTTCAACGTATACCTTGGACCTTCACATTGACGATGAAACACAGATATCGCATCGGAATTAAATACAAAGGGCACAATGCCGACTTATGTGCAAGTACAGTGAGACTTCTTATAGTCTGTGCTTTGATCCTTTCCTGTGAGACCAGTATTAGTTTCCGATACACCACTGCAATTTCAATGTATTCCTTGGACCATCACATTGACGATGAAACACAGAAATCGCATTGGAATTAAATACAAAAGGCACAATGCCTCCATAAGTACAAGAATAGAGACTCTTCTTACAGTCGGTGTTTTGAGCACTCCCTGTGTGACCAGTATTAGTTTGCGATACACCACTGCAGGTTCGATGTATTACTTGGACATACACATTGACGATGAAACACAGAAATTAGATCGGAATTAAACAAAAAAGGCTCAATGCCGCCTTAAGAGGAAGAAGAGTAAGACTTCTTAGAGTCTGTGCTTTGATCCTTTCCTGTGAGACCGGTATTAGTTTCTGATACACCACTGGAGGTTCAATGTATTCCTTGGACCTTCACACTGACGATGAAACACAGAAATCCCATTTGAATTAAATACAAAAGGCACAATGCCACCTTAAGTGCAAGAAGAGTGAGACTTCTTATAGTCTGTCCTTTGATCCTTTCCTGTGAGACCAGTATTAGTTTCCGATACACCACTGCAGGTTCTATGTATTCCTTGGACCTTCACATTGACGATGAAACACAGAAATCCCATTTGAATTAAATACAAAAGGCACTATGCCTCCATAAGTACAAGAATAGAGACTCTTTTATAGTCGGTGTTTTGAGCACTCCCTGTGAGACCAGTATTAGTTTGCGATACACCACTGCAATTACAATGTATTCCTTGGACCTTCACATTGACGATGAAACACAGAAATCGCATCGGAATTAAATCCAAAAGGCACAATGCCTCCATAAGTAGAAGAACAGAGACTCTTCTTACAGTCGGTATTTTGAGCACTCCCTGTGAGACCAGTATTAGTTTGCGATACACCACTGCAGGTTCAATGTATTCCTTGGACATACACACAGACGATGAAACACAGAAATCGCCTCGGAATTAAATACAAAAGGCACAATGCCGACTTAAGTGCAAGAAGAGTGAGACTTCTTATAGTCTGTGCTTTGATCCTTTCCTGTGAGACCAGTAGTAGTTTCCGATACACCACTGCAGGTTCTATGTATTCCTTGGACATTCACATTGACGATGAAACACAGAAATCGCATCGGAATTAAATACAAAAGGCACAATGCCTCCATAAGTACAAGAATAGAGACTCTTCTTACAGTCGGTGTTTTGAGCACTCCCTGTGAGACCAGTATTAGTTTGCGATACAGAACTGCAGGTTCAATGTATTCCTTGGACATACACATTGACGATGAAACACTGAAATTAGATCGGAATTAAATAAAAAAGGCTCAATGCCGCCTTAAGAGCAAGAAGGGTGAGACTTCTTATAGTCTGTGCTTTGATCCTTTCCTGTGAGACCAGTATTAGTTTCCGATACACCACTGCAATTACAATGTATTCCTTGGACCTTCACATTGGCGATGAAACACCGAAAACGCATCGGAATTAAATACAAAAGGCACAATGCCTCCATAAGTACAAGAATAGAGACTCTTCTTACAGTCGGTGTTTTGAGCACTCCCTGTGAGACCAGTATTAGTTTGCGATACACCACTGCAGGTTCAATGTATTCCTTGGACATACACATTGACGATGAAACACAGAAATTAGATTGGAATTAAGTAAAAAAGGCTCAATGCCGTCTTAAGTGGAAGAAGAGTGAGACTTCTTAGAGTCTGTGCTTTGATCCTTTCCTGTGAGATCAGTATTAGTTTCCGATACACCACTGCAATTTCAATCTATTCCTTGGACCTTCACATTGACGATGTAACACAGAAATCGCATCGGAATTAAATACAAAAGGCACAATGCCTCCATACGTACAAGAATAGAGACTCTTCTTACAGGTAGTGTTTTGAGCACTCCCTGTGAGACCTGTATTAGTTTGCGATACACCACTGCAGGTTCAATGTATTCCTTGGACATACACATTGACGATGAAACACTGAAATTAGATCGGAATTAAATAAAAAAGGCTCAATGCCGCCTTAAGTGCAAGAAGGGTGAGACTTCTTATAGTCTGTGCTTTGATCCTTTCCTGTGAGACCAGTATTAGTTTCCGATACACCACTGCAATTTCAATGTATTCCTTGGACCTTCAAATTGACGATGATCACAGAAATCGCATCGGAATTAAATACAAAAGGCACAATGCAGACTTAAGTGCAAGAAGAGTGAGACTTCTTATAGTCTGTGCCCTGTTCCTTTCCTGTGAGACCAGTATTAGTTTCCGATACACCACTGCAATTTCAATGTATTCCTTGGACCGTCATATTGACGATGAATCACAGAAATTGCATCGGAATTAAATACAAAAGGCACAATGCCTCCATAAGTACAAGAATAGAGACTCTTCTTTCAGTCGGTGTTTTGAGCACTCCCTGTGAGACCAGTATTAGTTTCCGATACACCACTGCAGGTTCAATGTATTCCTTGGAAATACACATTGACGATGAAACACTGAAATTAGATCGGTATTAAATAAAAAAGGCTCAATGCCGCCTTAAGTGCAAGAAGAGTGAGACTTCTTATAGTCTGTGCTTTGATCCTTTCCTGTGAGACCAGTATTAGTTTCCGATACACCACTGCAGGTTCTATGCATTCCTTCGACCTTCACATTGACGATAAAACACAGAAATCGCATCGGAATTAAATCCAAAAGGCACAATGCCTCCATAAGTACAAGAATAGAGACTCTTCTTACAGTCGGTGTTTTGAGCACTCCCTGTGAGACCAGTATTAGTTTGCGATACACCACTGCAGGTTCAATGTATTCCTTGGACATACACATTGACGATGAAACACTGAAATTAGATCGGAATTAAATAAAAAAGGCTCAATGCCGCCTTAAGTGCAAGAAGGGTGAGACTTCTTATAGTCTGTGTTTTGATCCTTTCCTGTGAGACCAGTATTAGTTTTTGATACACCACTGTAATTACAATGTATTCCTTGGACCTTCACATTGGCGATGAAACACAGAAATCGTATCGGAATTAAATACAAAGGCACAATGCCGACTTAAGTGCAAGAAGAGTGAGACTTCTTATAGTCTGTGCTTTGATCCTTTCCTGTGAGACCAGTATTAGTTTCCGATACACCACTGCAATTTCAATGTATTCCTTGGACCATCACATTGACGATGAAACACAGAAATCGCATCGGAATTAAATACAAAAGGCACAATGCCTCCATAAGTACAAGAATAGAGACTCTTCATAGAGTCGGTGTTTAGAGCACTCCCTGTGTGACCAGTATTAGTTTGCGATACATCACTGCAGGTTCAATGTATTCCTTGGACATACACATTGACCATGAAACACTGAAATTAGATTGGAATTAAATAAAAAAAGCTCAATGCCGCTTTAAGTGCAAGAAGGGTGAGACTTCTTATAGTCTGTGCTTTGATCCTTTCCTGTGAGACCAGTATTAGTTTCCGATACACCACTGCAATTTCAACGTATACCTTGGACATTCACATTGACGATGAAACACAGAAATCGCATCGGAATTAAATACAAAGGGCACAATTCCGACTTATGTGCAAGAACAGTGAGACTTCTTATAGTCTGTGCTTTGATCCTTTCCTGTGAGACCAGTATTAGTTTCCGATACACCACTGCAATTTCAATGTATTCCTTGGACCATCACATTGACGATGAAACACAGAAATCGCATCGGAATTAGATACAAAAGGCACAATGCCTCCATAAGTACAAGAATATAGACTCTTCTTACAGTCGGTGTTTTGAGCACTCCCTGTGTGACCAGTATTAGTTTGCGATACACCACTGCAGGTACGATGTATTACTTGGACATACACATTGACGATGAAACACAGAAATTAGATCGGAATTAAACAAAAAAGGCTCAATGCCGCCTTAAGAGGAAGAAGAGTAAGACTTCTTAGAGTCTGTGCTTTGATCCTTTCCTGTGAGACCGGTATTAGTTTCCGATACACCACTGGAGGTTCAATGTATTCCTTGGACCTTCACACTGACGATGAAACACAGAAATCCCATTTGAATTAAATACAAAAGGCACAATGCCACCTTAAGTGCAAGAAGAGTGAGACTTCTTATAGTCTGTCCTTTGATCCTTTCCTGTGAGACCAGTATTAGTTTCCGATACACCACTGCAGGTTCTATGTATTCCTTGGACCTTCACATTGACGATGAAACACAGAAATCCCATTTGAATTAAATACAATAGGCACAATGCCTCCATAAGTACAAGAATAGAGACTCTTCTTACAGTCGGTGTTTTGAGCACTCCCTGTGTGACCAGTATTAGTTTGCGATACACCACTGCAGGTTCAATGTATTCCTTGGACATACACATTGACGATGAAACACTGAAATTAGATCGGAATTAAATAAAAAAGGCTCAATGCCGCCTTAAGTGCAAGAAGGGTGAGACTTCTTATAGTCTGTGTTTTGATCCTTTCCTGTGAGACCAGTATTAGTTTTTGATACACCACTGCAATTACAATGTATTCCTTGGACCTTCACATTGGCGATGAAACACAGAAATCGTATCGGAATTAAATACAAAGGCACAATGCCGACTTAAGTGCAAGAAGAGTGAGACTTCTTATAGTCTGTGCTTTGATCCTTTCCTGCGAGACCAGTATTAGTTTCCGATACACCACTGCAGGTTCTATGTATTGTTTGGACCTTCACATTGACGATGAAACACAGAAATCGCATCGGAATTAAATACAAAATTCACAATGCCTCCATAAGTACAAGAATAGAGACTCTTCATAGAGTCGGTGTTTAGAGCACTCCCTGTGTGACCAGTATTAGTTTGCGATACATCACTGCAGGTTCAATGTATTCCTTGGACATACACATTGACCATGAAACACTGAAATTAGATTGGAATTAAATAAAAAAAGCTCAATGCCGCTTTAAGTGCAAGAAGGGTGAGACTTCTTATAGTCTGTGCTTTGATCCTTTCCTGTGAGACCAGTATTAGTTTCCGATACACCACTGCAATTTCAACGTATACCTTGGACATTCACATTGACGATGAAACACAGAAATCGCATCGGAATTAAATACAAAGGGCACAATTCCGACTTATGTGCAAGAACAGTGAGACTTCTTATAGTCTGTGCTTTGATCCTTTCCTGTGAGACCAGTATTAGTTTCCGATACACCACTGCAATTTCAATGTATTCCTTGGACCATCACATTGACGATGAAACACAGAAATCGCATCGGAATTAAATACAAAAGGCACAATGCCTCCATAAGTACAAGAATATAGACTCTTCTTACAGTCGGTGTTTTGAGCACTCCCTGTGTGACCAGTATTAGTTTGCGATACACTACTGCAGGTACGATGTATTACTTGGACATACTCATTGACGATGAAACACAGAAATTAGATCGGAATTAAACAAAAAAGGCTCAATGCCGCCTTAAGTGGAAGAAGAGTGAGACTTCTTAGAGTCTGTGCTTTGGTCCTTTCCTGTGAGACCAGTATTAGTTCCCGATACACCACTGCAATTTCAACGTATACCTTGGACCTTCACATTGACGATGAAACACAGAAATCGCATCGGAATTAAATACAAAGGGCACAATGCCGACTTATGTGCAAGAACAGTGAGACTTCTTATAGTCTGTGCTTTGGTCCTTTCCTGTGAGACCAGTATTAGTTTCCGATATACCACTGCAATTTCAATGTATTCCTTGGACCATCACATTGACGATGAAACACAGAAATCGCATCGGAATTAAATTCAAAAGGCACAATGCCTCCATAAGTACAAGAATAGAGACTCTTCTTACAGTCGGTGTTTTGAGCACTCCCTGTGTGACCAGTATTAGTTTGCGATACACCACTGCAGGTTCGATGTATTACTTGGACATACACATTGACGATGAAACACAGAAATTAGATCGAAATTAAACAAAAAAGGCTCAATGCCGCCTTAAGAGGAAGAAGAGTAAGACTTCTTAGAGTCTGTGCTTTGATCCTTTCCTGTGAGACCGGTATTAGTTTCCGATACACCACTGGAGGTTCAATGTATTCCTTGGACCTTCACACTGACGATGAAACACAGAAATCCCATTTGAATTAAATACAAAAGGCACAATGCCACCTTAAGTGCAAGAAGAGTGAGACTTCTTATAGTCTGTCCTTTGATCCTTTCCTGTGAGAACAGTATTAGTTTCCGATACACCACTGCAGGTTCTATGTATTCCTTGGACCTTCACATTGACGATGAAACACAGAAATCCCATTTGAATTAAATACAAAAGGCACAATGCCTCCATAAGTACAAGAATAGAGACTCTTTTACAGTCGGTGTTTTGAGCACTCCCTGTGAGACCAGTATTAGTTTGCGATACACCACTGCAATTACAATGTATTCCTTGGACCTTTACATTGACGATGAAACACAGAAATCGCATCGGAATTAAATACAAAAGGCACAATGCCTCCATAAGTAGAAGAACAGAGACTCTTCTTACAGTCGGTATTTTGAGCACTCCCTGTGAGACCAGT
Source organism: Schistocerca serialis cubense (assembly GCF_023864345.2). Lineage (NCBI taxonomy): Eukaryota > Metazoa > Arthropoda > Insecta > Orthoptera > Acrididae > Schistocerca > Schistocerca serialis. The sequence goes on along the minus strand of NC_064643.1, from coordinate 33,523,044 downwards.
ATTAGTTTGCGATACACCACTGCAGGTTCAATGTATTCCTTGGACATACACACAGACGATGAAACACTGAAATTAAATCGGAATTAAATAAAAAAGGCTCAATGCCGCCTTAAGTGCAAGAAGAGTGAGACTTCTTAGATTCTGTGCTTTGATCCTTTCCTGTGAGACCAGTATTAGTTTCCGATACACCACTGCAGGTTCAATGTTTTCCTTGGACATTCACATTGACTATAAAACACAGAAATCGCATCGGAATTAAATACAAAAGGCACAATGCCTCCATAAGTACAAGAATAGAGACTCTTCTTACAGTCGGTGTTTTGAGTACTCCCTGTGAGACCAGTATTAGTTTGCGATACACCACTGCAGGCTCAATGTATTCCTTGGACATACACATTGACGATGAAACACTGAAATTAGATCGGAATTAAATAAAAAAGGCTCTATGCCGCCTTAAGTGCAAGAAGAGTGAGACTTCTTATAGTCTGTGCTTTGATCCTTTCCTGTGAGACCAGTATTAGTTTCCGATACACCACTGCAATTTCAGTGTATTCCTTGGATCATCACATTGACGATGAAACACAGAAATCGCATCGGAATTAAATACAAAAGGCACAATGCCTCCATACGTACATGAATAGAGACTCTTCTTACAGTCGGTGTTTTGAGCACTCCCTGTGAGACCAGTATTAGTCTGCGATACACCACTGCAGGTTCAATGTATTCCTTGGACATGCACATTGACGATGAAACTCTGAAATTAGATCGGAATTATATAAAAAAAGGCTCAATGCCACCTTAAGTGCAAGAAGAGAGAGACTTCTTAGAGTCTGTGTTTTGATCCTTTCCTGTGAGACCAGTATTAGTTTCCGATACACCACGGCAGGTTCAATGTATTCCTTGGACCTTCACATTGACGAAGAAACACAGAAATCGCATCGGAATTAAATACAAAAGGCACAATGCCTCCATAAGTACAAGAATAGAGACTCTTCTTACAGTCGGTGTTTTGAGCACTCCCTGTGAGACCAGTATTAGTTTGCGATACACCACTGCTGGTTCAATGTATTCCTTGGACATACACATTGACGATGAAACACTGAAATTAGATCGGAATTAAATAAAAAAGCCTCAATGCCGCCTTAAGTGCAAGAAGGGTGAGACTTCTTATAGTCTGTCTTTGATCCTTTCCTGTGAGACCAGTATTAGTTTCCGATACACCACTGCAATTACAATGTATTCCTTGGACCTTCACATTGACGATGAAACACTGAAATCGCATTGGAATTAAATACAAAAGGCACAATGCCTCCATAAGTACAAGAATAGAGACTCTTCTTACAGTCGGTGTTTTGAGCACTCCCTGTGAGACCAGTATTAGTTTGCGATACACCACTGCAGGTTCAATGTATTCCTTGGACATACACATTGACGATGAAACACTGAAATTAGATCGAAATTAAATAAAAATGGCTCAATGCCGCCTTAAGTGCAGGAAGGGTGAGACTTCTTATAGTCTGTGCTTTGATCCTTTCCTGTGAGACCAGTATTAGTTTCCGATACACCACTGCAATTACAATGTATTCCTTGGACCTTCACATTGACGATGAAACACAGAAATTGCATCGGAATTAAATACAAAAGGCACAAGCCGACTTAAGAGCAAGAAGAGTGAGACTTCTTATAGTCTGTGCTTTGATCCTTTCCTGTGAGACCAGTATTGGTTTCCGATACACCACTGCTATTTCAATGTGTTCCTTGGACCTTCACATTGCCGATGAAACACAGAAATCGCATCGGAATTAAATACAAAAGGCACAATGCCTCCATACGTACAAGAGTAGAGACTCTTCTTACAGTCGGTGTTTTGAGCACTCCCTGTGAGACCAGTATTAGTTTCCGATACACCACTGCAGGTTCAATGTATTCCTTGGACATACACATTGACGATGAAACTCTGAAATTAGACCGGAATTATATAAAAAAGGCTCAATGCCGCCTTAAGTGCAAGAAGAGAGAGACTTTTTAGAGTCTGTGCTTTGATCATTTCCTGTGAGACCAGTATTAGTTTCCGATACACCACTGCAGGTTCAATGTATTCCTTGGACCTTCACATTGACGATGAAACACAGAAATCGCATCGGAATTAAATACAAAAGGCACAATGCCTCCATACGTACAAGAATAGAGACTCTTCTTACAGCCGGTGTTTTGAGCACTCCCTGTGAGACCAGTATTAGTTTGCGATACACCACTGCTGGTTCAATGTATTCCTTGGACATACACATTGACAATGAAATACTGAAATTAGATCGGAATTAAATAAAAAAGCCTCAATGCCGTCTTAAGTGCAAGAAGGGTGAGACTTCTTATAGTCTGTGCTTTGATCATTTCCTGTGAGACCAGTATTAGTTTCCGATACACCACTGCAATTACAATGTATTCCTTGGACCTTCACATTGACGATGAAACACAGAAATCGCATCGGAATTAAATACAAAAGGCACAATGCCTCCATAAGTACAAGAATAGAACTCTTCTTACAGTCGGTGTTTTGAGCACTCCCTGTGAGACCAGTATTAGTTTGCGATACACCACTGCAGGTTCAATGTATTCCTTGGACAAACACATTGACGATGAAACTCTGATATTAGATCGGAATTATATAAAAAAGGCTCAATGCCGCCTTAAGTGCAAGAAGAGTGAGACTTCTTAGAGTCTGTGCTTTGATCCTTTCCTGTGAGACCAGTAATAGTTTCCGATACACCACTGCAGGATCAATGTTTTCCTTGGACCTTCACATTGACTATGAAACACAGAAATCGCATCGGAATTTAATACAAAAGGCACAATGCCTCCATAAGTACCAGAATAGAGACTCTTCTTACAGTCGGTGCTTTGAGTACTTCCTGTGAGACCAGTATTAGTTTGCGATTTACCACTGCAGGTTCAATGTATTCCTTGGACATACACATTGACGATGAAACACTGAAATAAGATCGGAATTAAATAAAAAAGGTTCAATGCCGCCTTAAGTGCAAGAAGAGAGAGACTTCTTAGAGTCTGTGCTTTGATCATTTCCTGTGAGACCAGTATTAATTTCCGATACACCACTGCAGGTTCAATGTATTCCTTGGACCTTCACATTGACGATGAAACACAGAAATCGCATCGGAATTAAATACAAAAGGCACAATGCCTCCATAAGTACAAGAATAGAGACTCTTCTTACAGCCGGTGTTTTGAACACTCCCTGTGAGACCAGTATTAGTTTGCGATACACCACTGCTGGTTCAATGTATTCCTTGGACATACACATTGACAATGAAATACTGAAATTAGATCGGAATTAAATAAAAAAGCCTCAATGCCGTCTTAAGTGCAAGAAGGGTGAGACTTCTTATAGTCTGTGCTCTGATCCTTTCCTGTGAGACCAGTATTAGTTTCCGATACACCACTGCAATTACAATGTATTCCTTGGACCTTCACATTGACGATGAAACACAGAAATCGCATCGGAATTAAATACAAAAGGCACAATGCCTCCATAAGTACAAGAATAGAGACTCTTCTTACAGTCGGTGTTTTGAGCACTCCCTGTGAGACCAGTACTAGTTTGCGATACACCACTGCAGGTTCAATGTATTCCTTGGACATACACATTGACGATGAAACTCTGAAATTAGATCGGAATTATATAAAAAAGGCTCAATGCCGCCTTAAGTGCAAGAAGAGTGAGACTTCTTAGAGTCTGTGCTTTGATCCTTTCCTGTGAGACCAGTAATAGTTTCCGATACACCACTGCAGGATCAATGTTTTCCTTGGACCTTCACATTGACTATGAAACACAGAAATCGCATCGGAATTTAATACAAAAGGCACAATGCCTCCATAAGTACCAGAATAGGGACTCTTCTTACAGTCGGTGCTTTGAGTACTTCCTGTGAGACCAGTATTAGTTTGCGATTTACCACTGCAGGTTCAATGTATTCCTTGGACATACACATTGACGATGAAACACTGAAATAAGATCGGAATTAAATAAAAAAGGTTCAATGCCGCCTTAAGTGCAAGAAGAGTGAGACTTCTTATAGTCTGTGCTTTGATCCTTTCGTGTGAGACCAGTATTAGTTTCCGATACACCACTGCAGGTTCAATGCATTCCTTGGACCTTCAAATTGACGATGAAACACAGAAATCGCATCGGAATTAAATACAAAAGGCACAAGCCGACTTAAGTGCAAGAAGAGTGAGACTTCTTATAGTCTGTGCTTTCATCCTTTCCTGTGAGACCAGTATTAGTTTCCGATACACCACTGCAATTTCAATGTGTTCCTTGGACCTTCACATTGCCGATGAAACACAGAAATCGCATCGGAATTAAATACAAAAGGCACAATGCCTCCATACGTACAAGAGTAGAGACTCTTCTTACAGTCGGTGTTTTGAGCACTCCCTGTGAGACCAGTATTAGTTTCCGATACACCACTGCAGGTTCAATGTATTCCTTGGACATACACATTGACGATGAAACTCTGAAATTAGATCGGAATTATATAAAAAAGGCTCAATGCCGCCTTAAGTGCAAGAAGAGAGAGACTTCTTAGAGTCTGTGCTTTGATCCTTTCCTGTGAGACCAGTATTAGTTTCCGATACACCACTGCAGGTTCAATGTATTCCTTGGACCTTCACATTGACGATGAAACACAGAATTCGCATCGGAATTAAATACAAAAGGCACAATGACTCCATAAGTACAAGAATAGAGACTCTTCTTACAGTCGGTGTTTTGAGCACTCCCTGTGAGACCAGTATTAGTTTGCGATACACCACTGCTGGTTCAATGTATTCCTTGGACATACACATTGACGATGAAACACTGAAATTAGATCAGAATTAAATAAAAAAGCCTCAATGCCGCATTAAGTGCAAGAAGGGTGAGACTTCTTATAGTCTGTGCTTTGATCCTTTCCTGTGAGACCAGTATTAGTTTCCGATACACCACTGCAGTTACAATGTATTCCTTGGACCTTCACATTGACGAAGAAACACAGAAATCACATCGGAATTAAATACAAAAGGCACAATGCCTCCATAAGTACAAGTATAGAGACTCTTCTTACAGTCGGTGTTTTGAGCACTCCCTTTGAGACCAGTATTAGTTTGCGATACACCACTGCAGGTTCAATGTATTCCTTGGACATACACATTGACGATGAAACACTGAAATTAGATCGGAATTAAATAAAAAAGGCTCAATGCCGCCTTAAGTGCAAGAAGGGTGAGACTTCTTATAGTCTGTGCTTTGATCCTTTCCTGTGAGACCAGTATTAGTTTCCGATACACCACTGCAATTGCAATGTATTCCTTGGACCTTCACATTGACGATGAAACACAGAAATCGCATCGGAATTAAATGCAAAAGGCACAAGCCGACTTAAGTGCAAGAAGAGTGAGACTTCTTATAGTCTGTGCTTTGATCCTTTCCTGTGAGACCAGTATTAGTTTCCGATACACCACCGCAATTTCCATGTGTTCCTTGGACCTTCACATTGCCGATGAAACACAGAAATCGCATCGGAATTAAATACAAAAGGCACAATGCCTCCATACGTACAAGAGTAGAGACCCTTCTTACAGTCGGTGTTTTGAGCACTCCCTGTGAGACCAGTATTAGTTTCCGATACACCACTGCAGGTTCAATGTATTCCTTGGACATACACATTGACGATGAAACTCTGAAATTAGATCGGAATTATATAAAAAAGGCTCAATGCCGCCTTAAGTGCAAGAAGAGAGAGACTTCTTAGAGTCTGTGCTTTGATCATTTCCTGTGAGACCAGTATTAATTTCCGATACACCACTGCAGGTTCAATGTATTCCTTGGACCTTCACATTGACGATGAAACACAGAAATCGCATCGGAATTAAATACAAAAGGCACAATGCCTCCATAAGTACAAGAATAGAGACTCTTCTTACAGCCGGTGTTTTGAACACTCCCTGTGAGACCAGTATTAGTTTGCGATACACCACTGCTGGTTCAATGTATTCCTTGGACATACACATTGACAATGAAATACTGAAATTAGATCGGAATTAAATAAAAAAGCCTCAATGCCGTCTTAAGTGCAAGAAGGGTGGGACTTCTTATAGTCTGTGCTCTGATCCTTTCCTGTGAGACCAGTATTAGTTTCCGATACACAACTGCAATTACAATGTATTCCTTGGACCTTCACATTGACGATGAAACACAGAAATCGCATCGGTATTAAATACAAAAGGCACAATGCCTCCATAAGTACAAGAATAGAGACTCTTCTTACAGTCGGTGTTTTGAGCACTCCCTGTGAGACCAGTACTAGTTTGCGATACACCACTGCAGGTTTAATGTATTCCTTGGACATACACATTGACGATGAAACACTGAAATTAGATCGGAAATAAATAAAAAAGGCTCAATGCCGCCTTAAGTGCAAGAAGAGTGACACTTCTTAGAGTCTGTGCTTTGATGCTTTCCTGTGAGACCAGTATTAGTTTCGTATACACCACTGCACGTGCAATGTATCCCTTGGACCTTCACATTGACGATGAAACACAGAAATCGCATCGGAATTAAATACAAAGGGCACAATGCCTCCATAAGTACAAGAATAGAGACTCTTCTTACAGTCGGAGTTTTGAGCACTCCCTGTGAGACCAGTATTAGTTTGCGATACACCACTGTAGGTTCAATGTATTCCTTGGACATACACATTGACGATGAAACACTGAAATTAGATCGGAATTAAATAAAAAAGGCTCAATGCCGCCTTAAGTGCAAGAAGAGTGAGACTTCTTAGAGTCTGTGCTTTGATCCTTTCCTGTGAGACCAGTATTAGTTTCCGATACACCACTGCAGGATCAATGTTTTCCTTGGACCTTCACATTGACTATGAAACACAGAAATCGCATCGGAATTTAATAGAAAATGCACAATGCCTCCATAAGTACCAGAATAGAGACTCTTCTTACAGTCGGTGCTTTGAGTACTTCCTGTGAGACCAGTATTAGTTTGCGATTTACCACTGCAGGTTCAATGTATTCCTTGGACATACACATTGACGATGAAACACTGAAATAAGATCGGAATTAAATAAAAAAGGTTCAATGCCGCCTTAAGTGCAAGAAGAGTGAGACTTCTTATAGTCTGTGCTTTGATCCTTTCGTGTGAGACCAGTATTAGTTTCCGATACACCACTGCAGGTTCAATGCATTCCTTGGACCTTCAAATTGACGATGAAACACAGAAATCGCATCGGAATTAAATACAAAAGGCACAAGCCGACTTAAGTGCAAGAAGAGTGAGACTTCTTATAGTCTGTGCTTTCATCCTTTCCTGTGAGACCAGTCTTAGTTTCCGATACACCACTGCAATTTCAATGTGTTCCTTGGACCTTCACATTGCCGATGAAACACAGAAATCGCATCGGAATTAAATACAAAAGGCACAATGCCTCCATACGTACAAGAGTAGAGACTCTTCTTACAGTCGGTGTTTTGAGCACTCCCTGTGAGACCAGTATTAGTTTCCGATACACCACTGCAGGTTCAATGTATTCCTTGGACATACACATTGACGATGAAACTCTGAAATTAGATCAGAATTATATAAAAATGGCTCAATGCCGCCTTAAGTGCAAGAAGAGAGAGACTTCTTAGAGTCTGTGCTTTGATCCTTTCCTGTGAGACCAGTATTAGTTTCCGATACACCACTGCAGGTTCAATGTATTCCTTGGACCTTCACATTGACGATGAAACACAGAATTCGCATCGGAATTAAATACAAAAGGCACAATGACTCCATAAGTACAAGAATAGAGACTCTTCTTACAGTCGGTGTTTTGAGCACTCCCTGTGAGACCAGTATTAGTTTGCGATACACCACTGCTGGTTCAATGTATTCCTTGGACATACACATTGACGATGAAACACTGAAATTAGATCAGAATTAAATAAAAAAGCCTCAATGCCGCATTAAGTGCAAGAAGGGTGAGACTTCTTATAGTCTGTGCTTTGATCCTTTCCTGTGAGACCAGTATTAGTTTCCGATACACCACTGCAATTACAATGTATTCCTTGGACCTTCACATTGACGATGAAACACAGAAAACACATCGGAATTAAATACAAAAGGCACAATGCCTCCATAAGTACAAGTATAGAGACTCTTCTTACAGTCGGTGTTTTGAGCACTCCCTTTGAGACCAGTATTAGTTTGCGATACACCACTGCAGGTTCAATGTATTCCTTGGACATACACATTGACGATGAAACACTGAAATTAGATCGGAATTAAATAAAAAAGGCTCAATGCCGCCTTAAGTGCAAGAAGGGTGAGACTTCTTATAGTCTGTGCTTTGATCCTTTCCTGTGAGACCAGTATTAGTTTCCGATACACCACTGCAATTACAATGTATTCCTTGGACCTTCACATTGACGATGAAACACAGAAATCGCATCGGAATTAAATGCAAAAGGCACAAGCCGACTTAAGTGCAAGAAGAGTGAGACTTCTTATAGTCTGTGCTTTGATCCTTTCCTGTGAGACCAGTATTAGTTTCCGATACACCACCGCAATTTCCTTGTGTTCCTTGGACCTTCACATTGCCGATGAAACACAGAAATCGCATCGGAATTAAATACAAAAGGCACAATGCCTCCATACGTACAAGAGTAGAGACTCTTCTTACAGTCGGTGTTTTGAGCACTCCCTGTGAGACCAGTATTAGTTTCCGATACACCACTGCAGGTTCAATGTATTCCTTGGACATACACATTGACGATGAAACTCTGAAATTAGATCGGAATTATATAAAAAAGGCTCAATGCCGCCTTAAGTGCAAGAAGAGAGAGACTTCTTAGAGTCTGTGCTTTGATCCTTTCCTGTGAGACCAGTATTAGTTTCCGATACACCACTGCAATTACAATGTATTCCTTGGACCTTCACATTGACGATGAAACACAGAAATCGCATCGGAATTAAATACAAAAGGCACAATGCCTCCATAAGTACAAGAATAGAGACTCTTCTTACAGTCGGTGTTTTGAGCACTCCCTGTGCGACCAGTACTAGTTTGCGATACACCACTGCAGGTTCAATGTATTCCTTGGACATACACATTGACGATAAAACACTGAAATTTGATCAGAAATAAAAAAAAAAGGCTCAATGCCGCCTTAAGTGCAAGATGAGTGACACTTCTTAGAGTCTGTGCTTTGATGCTTTCCTGTTAGACCAGTATTAGTTTCGTATACACCACTGCTGGTGCAATGTATCCCTTGGACCTTCACATTGACGATGAAACACAGAAATCGCATCGGAATTAAATACAAAAGGCACAATGCCTCCATAAGTACAAGAATAGAGACTCTTCTTACAGTCGGAGTTTTGAGCACTCCCTGTGAGACCAGTATTAGTTTGCGATACACAACTGCATGTTCAATGTATTCCTTGGACATACACATTGACGATGAAACACTGAAATTAGATCGGAATTAAATAAAAAAGGCTCAATGCCGCCGTATGTGCAAGAAGAGTGAGACTTCTTAGAGTCTGTGCTTTGATCCTTTCCTGTGAGACCAGTATTAGTTTCCGATACACCACTGCAGGTTCAATGCATTCCTTGGACCTTCACATTGATGATGAAACACAGAAATCGCATCGGAATTAAATACAAAAGGCACAATGCCTCCATAAGTACAAGAATAGAGACTCTTCTTACAGTCGGAGTTTTGAGCACTCCCTGTGAGACCAGTATTACTTTGCGATACACCACTGCACGTTCAATGTATTCCTTGGACATACACATTGACGATGAAACACTGAAATTAGATCGGAATTAAATAAAAAAGGCTCAATGCCGCCTAAAGTGCAAGAAGAGTGAGAGTTCTTAGAGCCTGTGCATTGATCCTTTCCTGTGAGACCAGTATTAGTTTCCGATACACCACTGCAATTCAATGTATTCCTTGGACCTTCACATTGACGATGAAACACAGAAATCGCATCGGAATTAAATACAAAAGGCACAATGCCTCCATAAGTACAAGAATAGAGACTCTTCTTACAGTCGGTGTTTTGAGCACTCCCTGTGAGACCAGTATTAGTTTGCGATACACCACTGCAGGTTCAATGTATTCCTTGGACATACACATTGACGATGAAACACTGAAATTAGATCCGAATTAAATAAAAAATGCTCAATGCCGCCTTAAGTGCAAGAAGGGTGAGACTTCTTATAGTCTGTGCTTTGATCCTTTCCTGTGAGACCAGTATTAGTTTCCGATACACCACTGCAATTTCAATGTATTCCTTGGACCTTCACATTGACGATGAAACACAGAAATCGCATCGGAATTAAATACAAAAGGCACAATGCCTCCATAAGTACAAGAATAGAGACTCTTCTTACAGTCGGTGTTTTGAGCACTCCCTGTGAGACCAGTATTAGTTTGCGATACACCACTGCAGGTTCAATGTATTCCTTGGACATACACATTGACGATGAAACACTGAAATTAGATCCGAATTAAATAAAAAATGCTCAATGCCGCCTTAAGTGCAAGAAGGGTGAGACTTCTTATAGTCTGTGCTTTGATCCTTTCCTGTGAGACCAGTATTAGTTTCCGATACACCACTGCAATTTCAATGTATTCCTTGGACCTTCACATTGACGATGAAACACAGAAATCGCATCGGATTTAAATACAAAAGGCACAATGCCGACTTAAGTGCAAGAAGAGTGAGACTTCTTATAGTCTGAGCCTTGATCCTTTCCTGTGAGACCAGTATTAGTTTCCGATACACCACTGCAATTTCAATGTATTCCTTGGACCTTCACATTGACGATGAAACACAGAAATCGCATCGGAATTAAATACAAACGGCACAATGCCTCCATAAGTACAAGAATAGAGACTCTTCTTACAGTCGGTGTTTTAAGCACTCCCTGTGAGACCAGTATTAGTTTTCGGTACACAATTGCAGGTTCAATGTATTCCTTGGACATACACATTGACGATGAAACACTGAAATTAGATCGGAATTAAATAAAAAAGGCTCAATGCCGCCTTAAGTGCAAGAAGGGTGAGACTTCTTATAGTCTGTGCTTTGATCCTTTCCTGTGAGACCAGTATTAGTTTCCGATACACCACTGCAATTTCAATGTATTCCTTGGACCTTCACATTGACGATGAAACCCAGAAATCGCATCTTAATTAAATACAAAAGGCACAATGCCGACTTAAGTGCAAGAAGAGTGAGACTTCTTATAGTCTGTGCTTTGATCCTTTCCTGTGAGACTAGTATTAGTTTCCGATACACCACTGCAATTTCAATGTATTCCTTGGACCTTCACATTGACGATGAAACACAGAAATCGCATCGGAATTAAATACAAAATCCACAATGCCTCCATAAGTACAAGAATAGAGACTCTTCTTACAGTCGGTGCTTTGAGCACTCCCTGTGAGACCAGTATTAGTTTGCAATACACCACTGCAGGTTCAATGTAATAATTGGACATACACATTGACGATGAAACACTGAAATTAGATCGGAATTAAATAAAAAAGGCTCAATGCCGCCTTAAGTGCAAGAAGGTTGAGACTTCTTATAGTCTGTGCTTTGATCCTTTCCTGTGAGACCAGTATTAGTTTCCGATACACCACTGCAATTTCAAAGTATTCCTTGGACGTTCACATTGACGATGAAACACAGAAATCGCATCGGAATTATATACAAAAGGCACAATGCCGACTTAAGTGCAAGAAGAGTGAGACTTCTTATAGTCTGTGCTTTGGTCCTTTCCTGTGAGACCAGTATTAGTTTCCGATACACCACTGCAATTTCAATGTATTCCTTGGACCTTCACGTTCACGATGAAAAACAGAAATCGCATCGGAATTAAATACAAAAGGCACAATGCCTCCATAAGTACAAGAATAGAGACTCTTCTTACAGTCGGTGTTTTGAGCACTCCCTGTGAGACCAGTATTAGTTTGCGATACACCACTGCAGGTTCAATGTATTCCTTGGAAATACACATTGACAATGAAACACTGAAATTAGATCGGAATTAAATAAAAAAGGCTCAATGCCGCCTTAAGTGCAAGAAGAGAGAGACTTCTTATAGTCTGTGCTTTGATCCTTTCGTGTGAGACCAGTATTAGTTTCCGATACACCACTGCAATTACAATGTATTCCTTGGACCTTCACATTGACGATGAAACACAGAAATCGCATCGGAATTAAATACAAAAGGCACAATGCCTCCATAAGTACAAGAATAGAGACTCTTCTTACAGTCGGTGTTTTGAGCACTCCCTGTGAGACCAGTATTAGTTTGCGATACGCCACTGCAGGTTCAATGTATTCCTTGAACATACACATTGACGATGAAACACTGAAATTAGATCAGAATTAAATAAAAAAGGCACAATGCCGCCTTAAGTGCAAGATGGGTGAGACTTCATATAGTCTGTGCTTTGATCCTTTCCTGTGAGACCAGTATTAGTTTCCGATACACCACTGCAATTACAATGTATTCCTTGGACCTTCACATTGACGATGAAACACAGAAATCGCATCGGAATTAAATACAAAAGGCACAATGCCGACTTAAGTGCAAGAAGAGTGAGACTTCTTATAGTGTGTGCTTTGATCCTTTCCTGTGAGACCAGTATTAGTTTCCGATACACCACTGCAATTTCAATGTATTCCTTGGACCTTCACATTGACGATGAAACACAGAAATCGCAACGGAATTAAATACAAAAGGCACAATGCCTCCATAAGTACAAGAATAGAGACTCTTCTTACAGTCGGTGTTTTGAGCACTCCATGTGAGACCAGTATTAGTTTGCGATACACCACAGCAGCTTCAATGTATTCCTTGGACATACACATTGACGATGAAACACTGAAATTAGATCGGAATTAAATAAAAAACGCTCAATGCCGCCTTAAGTGCAAGAAGGGTGAGACTTCTTATAGTCTGTGCTTTGATCCTTTCCTGTGAGACCAGTATTAGTTTCCGATACACCACCGCAATTTCAATGTATTCCTTGGACCTTCACATTGACGATGAAACCTAGAAATCGCATCGGAATTAAATACAAAAGGCACAATGCCGACTTAAGTGCAAGAAGAGTGCGACTTCTTATAGTCTGTGCTTTGATCCTTTCCTGTGAGACCAGTATTAGTTTCCGATACACCACTGCAATTACAATGTATTCCTTGGACCTTCACATTGACGATGAAACACAGAAATCGCATCGGAATTAAATACAAAAGGCACAATGCCTCCATAAGTACAAGAATAGAGACTCTTCTTACAGTCGGTGTTTTGAGCACTCTCTGTGAGACCAGTATTAGTTTGCGATACGCCACTGCAGGTTCAATGTATTCCTTGAACATACACATTGACGATGAAACACTGAAATTAGATCAGAATTAAATAAAAAAGGCTCAATGCCGCAATAAGTGCAAGAAGGGTGAGACTTCATATAGTCTGTGCTTTGATCCTTTCCTGTGAGAACAGTATTAGTTTCCGATACACCACTGCAATTTCAATGTATTCCTTGGACATACACATTGACGATGAAACACTGAAATTTGATCGGAATTAAATAAAAAAGGCTCAATGCCGCCTTAAGTGCAAGAAGGTTGAGACTTCTTATAGTCTGTGCTTTGATCCTTTCCTGTGAGACCAGTATTAGTTTCCGATACACCACTGCAATTTCAATGTATTCCTTGGACCTTCACATTGGCGATGAAACACAGAAATCGCATCGGAATTAAATGCAAAAGGCACAATGCCTCCATAAGTACAAGAATAGAGACTCTTCTTACAGTCGGTGCTTTGAGCACTCCCTGTGAGACCAGTATTAGTTTGCAATACACCACTGCAGGTTCAATGTATTCCTTGGACATACACATTGACGATGAAACACTGAAATTAGATCGGAATTAAATAAAAATGGCTCAATGCCGCCTTAAGTGCAAGAAGGTTTAGACTTCTTATAGTATGTGTTTTGATCCTTTCCTGTGAGACCAGTATTAGTTTCCGATACACCACTGCAATTTCAATGTATTCCTTGGACCTTCACATTGACGATGAAACACAGAAATCGCATCTGAATTAAATACAAAAGGCACAATGCCGCCTTAAGTTTAAGAAGAGAGAGACTTCTTATAGTCTGTGCTTTGACCCTTTCGTGTGAGACCAGTATTAGTTTCCGATACACCACTGCAGGTTCTATGAATTCCTTGGACCTTCACATTGACGATGAAACACAGAAATCGCATCGGAATTAAATACAAAAGGCACAATGCCTCCATAAGTACAAGAATAGAGACTCTTCTTACAGTCGGTGTTTTGAGCACTCCCTGTGAGACCAGTATTAGTTTGCGATACACCACTGCAGGTTCAATGTATTCCTTGGACATACACATTGACGATGAAACACTGAAATTAGATCGGAATTAAATAAAAAAGCTCAATGCCGCCTTAAGTGCAAGAAGGGTGAGACTTCTTATAGTCTTTGCTTTGATCCTTTCCTGTGAGACCAGTATTAGTTTCCGATACACCACTGCAATTTCAATGTATTCCTTGGACCTTCACATTGACGAAGAAACACAGAAATCGAATCGGAATTAAATACAAAAGGCAAAATGCCTCCATAAGTACAAGAATAGGGACTCTTCTTACAGTCGGTGTTTTGAGCACTCCCTGTGAGACCAGTATTAGTTTGCGATACGCCACTGCAGGTTCAATGTATTCCTTGAACATACACATTGACGATGAAACACTGAAATTAGATCAGAATTAAATAAAAAAGGCTCAATGCCGCCTTAAGTGCAAGAAGGGTGAGACTTCATATAGTCTGTGCTTTGATCCTTTCCTGTAAGACCAGTATTAGTTTCCGATACACCACTGCAATTTCAATGTATTCCTTGGACCTTCACATTGACGATGAAACACAGAAATCGCATCGGAATTAAATACAAAAGGCACAATGCCGACTTAAGTGCAAGAAGAGTGAGACTTCTTATAGTGTGTGCTTTGATCCTTTCCTGTGAGACCAGTATTAGTTTCCGATACACCACTGCAATTTCAATGTATTCCTTGGACCTTCACATTGACGATGAAACACAGAAATCGCATCGGAATTAAATACAAAAGGCACAATGCCTCCATAAGTACAAGAATAGAGACTCTTCTTACAGTCGGTGTTTTGAGCACTCCATGTGAGACCAGTATTAGTTTGCGATACACCACAGCAGCTTCAATGTATTCTTTGGACATACACATTGACGATGAAACACAGAAATTAGATCGGAATTAAATAAACAAGGCTCAATGCCGCCTTAAGTGCAAGAAGAGTGAGACTTCTTAGTGTCTGTGCTTTGATCCTTTCCTGTGAGACCAGTATTAGTTTCCGATACACCACTGCAATTTTAATGTATTCCTTGGACCTTCACATTGACGATGAAACACAGAAATCGCATCGGAATTAAATACAAAAGGCACAATGCCGACTTAAGTGCAAGAAGAGTGAGACTTCTTATAGTCTGTGTTTTGATCTTTTCCTGTGAGACCAGTATTAGTTTCCGATACACCACTGCAATTACAATGTATTCCTTGGACCTTCACATTGACGATGAAACACAGAAATCGCATCGGAATTAAATACAAAAGGCACAATGCCTCCATAAGTACAAGAATAGAGACTCTTCTTACAGTCGGTGTTTTGAGCACTCCCTGTGAGACCAGTATTAGTTTGCGATACACCACTGCAGCTTCAATGAATTCCTTGGACATACACATTGACGATGAAACACAGAAATTAGATCGGAATTAAATAAACAAGGCTCAATGCCGCCTAAAGTGCAAGAAGAGTGAGACTTCTTAGAGTCTGTGCTTTGATCCTTTCCTGTGAGACCAGTATTAGTTTCCGATACACCACTGCAATTTTAATGTATTCCTTGGACCTTCAAATTGACGATGAAACACAGAAATCGCATCAGAATTAAATACAAAAGCACAATGCCGCCTTAAGTGCAAGAAGAGTGAGACTTCTTATAGTCTGTGCTTTAATCCTTTCGTGTGAGACCAGTATTAGTTTCCGATACAACACTGCAGGTTTTATGTATTACTTGGACCTTCACAGTGACGATGAAACACAGAAATCGCATCGGAATTAAATACAAAAGGCACAATGCCTCCATAAGTACAAGAATAGAGACTCTTCTTACAGTCGGTGTTTTGAGCACTCCCTGTGAGACCAGTATTAGTTTGCGATACACCACTGCAGGTTCAATGTATTCCTTGGACATACACATTGACGATGAAACACTGAAATTAGATCGGAATTAAGTAAAAAAGTCTCAATGCCGCCTTAAGTGCAAGAAGGGTGAGACTTCTTATAGTCTGTGCTTTGATCCTCTCCTGTGAGACCAGTATTAGTTTCCAATACACCACTGCAATTTCAATGTATTCCTTGGATCTTCACATTGACGATGAAACACAGAAATCGCATCGGAATTAAATACAAAAGGGACAATGCCTCCATAAGTATAAGAATAGAGACTCTTCTTACAGTCGGTGTTTTGAGCACTCCCTGTGAGACCAGTATTAGTTTGCGATACACCACTGTAGGTTCAATGTATTCCTTGGACATACACATTGGCGTTGAAACACTGAAATTAGATCGGAATTAAATAAAAAAGGCTCAATGCCGCCTTAAGTGCAAGAAGGGTGAGACTTCTTATAGTCTGTGCTTTGATTCTTACCTGTGAGACCAGTATTAGTTTTCGATACACCAATGCAATTTCAATGTATTCCTTGGACCTTCACATTGACGATGTAACCCAGATATCGCATCGGAATTAAATACAAAAGGCACAATGCCTCCATAAGTACAAGAATAGAGACTCTTCTTACAGTCGGTGCTTTGAGCACTCCCTGTAAGACCAGTATTAGTTTGCGATACACCACTGCAGGTTCAATGTATTCCTTGGACATACGCATTGACGATGAAACACTGAAATTAGATCGGAATTAAATAAAAAAGGCTCAATGCCGAATTAGTGCAAGAAGGTTGAGACTTCTTATAGTCTGTGCTTTGATCCTTTCCTGTGAGACCAGTATTAGTTTCCGATACACCACTGCAATTTCAATGTATTCCTTGGACTTTCACATTGACGACGAAACCCAGAAATCGCATCGGAATTAAATACAAAAGGCACAATGCCTCCATAAGTACAAGAATAGAGACTCTTCTTACAGTCGGTGTTTTGAGAACTCCCTGTGGGACCAGTATTAGTTTGCGATACACCACTGCAGGTTCAATGTATTCCTTGGACATACACATTGACGATGAAACACTGAAATTAGATCGGAATTAAATAAAAAAGCCTCAATGCCGCCTTAAGTGCAAGAGGGGTGAGACTTCTTATAGTCTGTGCTTTGATCCTTTTCTGTGAGACCAGTATTAGTTTCCGATACACCACTGCAATTTCAATGTATTCCTTGGACCTTCACATTGACGATGAAACACAGAAATCGCATCTGAATTAAATACAAAAGGCACAATGCCGCCTTAAGTTTAAGAAGAGAGAGACTTCTTATAGTCTGTGCTTTGACCCTTTCGTGTGAGACCAGTATTAGTTTCCGATACACCACTGCAGGTTCTATGAATTCCTTGGACCTTCACATTGATGATGAAACACAGAAATCGCATCGGAATTAAATACAAAAGGCACAATGCCTCCATAAGTACAAGAATAGAGACTCTTCTTACAGTCGGTGTTTTGAGCACTCCCTGTGAGACCAGTATTAGTTTGCGATACACCACTGCAGGTTCAATGTATTCCTTGGACATAGACATTGACGATGAAACACTGAAATTAGATCGGAATTAAATAAAAAAGCTCAATGCCGCCTTAAGTGCAAGAAGGGTGAGACTTCTTATAGTCTTTGCTTTGATCCTTTCCTGTGAGACCAGTATTAGTTTCCGATACACCACTGCAATTTCAATGTATTCCTTGGACCTTCACATTGACGAAGAAACACAGAAATCGAATCGGAATTAAATACAAAAGGCCAAATGCCTCCATAAGTACAAGAATAGAGACTCTTCTTACAGTCGGTGTTTTGAGCACTCCCTGTGAGACCAGTATTAGTTTGCGATACGCCACTGCAGGTTCAATGTATTCCTTGAACATACACATTGACGATGAAACACTGAAATTAGATCAGAATTAAATAAAAAAGGCTCAATGCCGCCTTAAGTGCAAGAAGGGTGAGACTTCATATAGTCGTGCTTTGATCCTTTCCTGTAAGACCAGTATTAGTTTCCGATACACCACTGCAATTTCAATGTATTCCTTGGACCTTCACATTGACGATGAAACACAGAAATCGCATCGGAATTAAATACAAAAGGCACAATGCCGACTTAAGTGCAAGAAGAGTGAGACTTCTTATAGTGTGTGCTTTGATCCTTTCCTGTGAGACCAGTATTAGTTTCCGATACACCACTGCAATTTCAATGTATTCCTTGGACCTTCACATTGACGATGAAACACAGAAATCGCATCGGAATTAAATACAAAAGGCACAATGCCTCCATAAGTACAAGAATAGAGACTCTTCTTACAGTCGGTGTTTTGAGCACTCCATGTGAGACCAGTATTAGTTTGCGATACACCACAGCAGCTTCAATGTATTCTTTGGACATACACATTGACGATGAAACACAGAAATTAGATCGGAATTAAATAAACAAGGCTCAATGCCGCCTTAAGTGCAAGAAGAGTGAGACTTCTTAGTGTCTGTGCTTTGATCCTTTCCTGTGGGACCAGTATTAGTTTCCGATACACCACTGCAATTTTAATGTATTCCTTGGACCTTCACATTGACGATGAAACACAGAAATCGCATCGGAATTAAATACAAAAGGCACAATGCCGACTTAAGTGCAAGAAGAGTGAGACTTCTTATAGTCTGTGTTTTGATCTTTTCCTGTGAGACCAGTATTAGTTTCCGATACACCACTGCAATTACAATGTATTCCTTGGACCTTCACATTGACGATGAAACACAGAAATCGCATCGGAATTAAATACAAAAGGCACAATGCCTCCATAAGTACAAGAATAGAGACTCTTCTTACAGTCGGTGTTTTGAGCACTCCCTGTGAGACCAGTATTAGTTTGCGATACACCACTGCAGGTTCAATGTATTCCTTGGACATACACATTGACGTTGAAACACTGAAATTAGATCGGAATTAAATACAAAAGGCACAATGCCGCCTTAAGTGCAAGAAGGGTGAGACTTCTTATAGTCTGTGCTTTGATCCTGTCCTGTGAGACCAGTATTAGTTTCCAATACACCACTGCAATTTCAATGTATTCCTTGGACCTTCACATTGACGATGAAACACAGAAATCGCATCGGAATTAAATACAAAAGGGACAATGCCTCCATAAGTATAAGAATAGAGACTCTTCTTACAGTCGGTGTTTTGAGCACTCCCTGTGAGACCAGTATTAGTTTGCGATACACCACTGTAGGTTCAATGTATTCCTTGGACATACACATTGACGTTGAAACACTGAAATTAGATCGGAATTAAATAAAAAAGGCTCAATGCCGCCTTAAGTGCAAGAAGGGTGAGACTTCTTATAGTCTGTGCTTCGATTCTTACCTGTGAGACCAGTATTAGTTTCCGATACACCAATGCAATTTCAATGTATTCCTTGGACCTTCACATTGACGATGTAACCCAGATATCGCATCGGAATTAAATACAAAAGGCACAATGCCTCCATAAGTACAAGAATAGAGACTCTTCTTACAGTCGGTGCTTTGAGCACTCCCTGTAAGACCAGTATTAGTTTGCGATACACCACTGCAGGTTCAATGTATTCCTTGGACATACACATTGACGATGAAACACTGAAATTAGATCGGAATTAAATAAAAAAGCCTCAATGCCGCCTTAAGTGCAAGAGGGGTGAGACTTCTTATAGTCTGTGCTTTGATCCTTTTCTGTGAGACCAGTATTAGTTTCCAATACACCACTGCAATTTCAATGTATTCCTTGGACCTTCACATTGACGATGAAACACAGAAATCGCATCGGAATTAAATACAAAAGGCACAATGCCGACTTAAGTGCAAGAAGAGTGAGACTTCTTATAGTGTGTGCTTTGATCCTTTCCTGTGAGACCAGTATTAGTTTCCGATACACCACTGCAATTTCAATGTATTCCTTGGACCTTCACATTGACGATGAAACACAGAAATCGCATCGGAATTAAATACAAAAGGCACAATGCCTCCATAAGTACAAGAATAGAGACTCTTCTTACAGTCGGTGTTTTGAGCACTCCATGTGAGACCAGTATTAGTTTGCGATACACCACAGCAGCTTCAGTGTATTCCTTGGACATACACATTGACGATGAAACACAGAAATTTGATCGGAATTAAATAAACAAGGCTCAATGCCGCCTTAAGTGCAAGAAGAGTGAGACTTCTTAGTGTCTGTGCTTTGATCCCTTCCTGTGAGACCAGTATTAGGTTCCGATACACCACTGCAATTTTAATGTATTCCTTGGACCTTCACATTGACGATGAAACACAGAAATCGCATCGTAATTAAATACAAAAGGCACAATGCCGACTTAAGTGCAAGAAGAGTGAGACTTCTTATAGTCTGTGCTTTGATCTTTTCCTGTGAGACCAGTATTAGTTTCCGATACACCACTGCAATTACAATGTATTCCTTGGACCTTCACATTGACGATGAAACACAGAAATCGCATCGGAATTAAATACAAAAGGCACAATGCCTCCATAAGTACAAGAATAGAGACTCTTCTTACAGTCGGTGTTTTGAGCACTCCCTGTGAGACCAGTATTAGTTTGCGATACACCACTGCAGCTTCAATGTATTCCTTGAACATACACATTGACGATGAAACACTGAAATTAGATCAGAATTAAATAAAAAAGGCTCAATGCCGCCTTAAGTGCAAGAAGGGTGAGACTTCATATAGTCTGTGCTTTGATCCTTTCCTGTGAGACCAGTATTAGTTTCCGATACACCACTGCAATTTCAATGTATTCCTAGGACATACACATTGACGATGAAACACTGAAATTTGATCGGAATTAAATAAAAAAGGCTCAATGCCGCCTTAAGTGCATGAAGGTTGAGACTTCTTATAGTCTGTGCTTTGATCCTTTCCTGTGAGACCAGTATTAGTTTCCGATACACCACTGCAATTTCAATGTATTCCTTGGACCTTCACATTGGCGATGAAACACAGAAATCGCATCGGAATTAAATACAAAAGCCACAATGCCTCCATAAGTACAAGAATAGAGGCTCTTCTTACAGTCGGTGCTTTGAGCACTACCTGTGAGACCAGTATTAGTTTGCAATACACCACTGCAGGTTCAATGTATTCCTTGGACATACACATTGACGATGAAACACTGAAATTAGATCGGAATTAAATAAAAAAGGCTCAATGCCGCCTTAAGTGCAAGAAGGTTTAGACTTCTTATAGTCTGTGCTTTGATCCTTTCGTGTGAGACCAGTATTAGTTTCCGATACACCACTGCAATTTCAATGTATTCCTTGGACCTTCACATTGACGATGAAACACAGAAATCGCATCAGAATTAAATACAAAAGGCACAATGCCGCCTTAAGTGCAAGAAGAGAGAGACTTCTTATAGTCTGTGCTTTGACCCTTTCGTGTGAGACCAGTATTAGTTTCCGATACACCACTGCAAGTTCTATGAATTCCTTGGACCTTCACATTGACGATGTAACACAGAAATCGCATCGGAATTAAATACAAAAGGCACAATGCCTCCATAAGTCCAAGAATAGAGACTCTTCTTACAGTCGGTGATTTGAGCACTCCCTGTGGGACCAGTATTAGTTTGCGATACACCACTGCAGGTTCAATGTATTCCTTGGACATACACATTGACGATGAAACACTGAAATTAGATCGGAATTAAATAAAAAAGGCTCAATGCCGCCTTAAGTGCAAGAAGGGTGAGACTTCTTATAGTCTGTGCTTTGATTCATACCTGTGAGACCAGTATTAGTTTCCGATACACCACTGCAATTTCAATGTATTCCTTGGACCTTCACATTGACGATGTAACCCAGATATCGCATCGGAATTAAATACAAAAGGCACAATGCCTCCATAAGTACAAGAATAGAGACTCTTCTTACAGTCGGTGCTTTGAGCACTCCCTGTGAGACCAGTATTAGTTTGCGATACACCACTGTAGGTTCAATGTATTCCTTGGACATACACATTGACGTTGAAAAACTGAAATTAGATCGGAATTAAATAAAAAAGGCTCAATGCCGCCTTAAGTGCAAGAAGGGTGAGACTTCTTATAGTCTGTGCTTTGATTCATACCTGTGAGACCAGTATTAGTTTCCGATACACCACTGCAATTTCAATGTATTCCTTGGACCTTCACATTGACGATGTAACCCAGATATCGCATCGGAATTAAATACAAAAGGCACAATGCCTCCATAAGTACAAGAATAGAGACTCTTCTTACAGTCGGTGCTTTGAGCACTCCCTGTAAGACCAGTATTAGTTTGCGATACACCACTGCAAGTTCAATGTATTCCTTGGACATACGCATTGACGATGAAACACTGAAATTAGATCGGAATTAAATAAAAAAGGCTCAATGCCGCCTTAAGTGCAACAAGGTTGAGACTTCTTATAGTCTGTGCTTTGATCCTTTCCTGTGAGACCAGTATTAGTTTCCGATACACCACTGCAATTTCAATGTATTCCTTGGACCTTCACATTGACGATGAAACCCAGAAATCGCATCGGAATTAAATACAAAAGGCACAATGCCTCCATAAGTACAAGAATAGAGACTCTTCTTACAGTCGGTGATTTGAGCACTCCCTGTGGGACCAGTATTAGTTTGCGATACACCACTGCAGGTTCAATGTATTCCTTGGACATACACATTGACGATGAAACACAGAAATCGCATCGGAATTAAATACAAAAGGCACAATGCCGACTTAAGTGCAAGAAGAGTGAGACTTCTTATAGTGTGTGCTTTGATCCTTTCCTGTGAGACCAGTATTAGTTTCCGATACACCACTGCAATTTCAATGTATTCCTTGGACCTTCACATTGACGATGAAACCCAGAAATCGCATCGGAATTAAATACAAAAGGCACAATGCCTCCATAAGTACAAGAATAGAGACTCTTCTTACAGTCGGTGATTTGAGCACTCCCTGTGGGACCAGTATTAGTTTGCGATACACCACTGCAGGTTCAATGTATTCCTTGGACATACGCATTGACGATGAAACACTGAAATTAGATCGGAATTAAATAAAAAAGGCTCAATGCCGCCTTAAGTGCAACAAGGTTGAGACTTCTTATAGTCTGTGCTTTGATCCTTTCCTGTGAGACCAGTATTAGTTTCCGATACACCACTGCAATTTCAATGTATTCCTTGGACCTTCACATTGACGATGAAACACAGAAATCGCATCGGAATTAAATACAAAAGGCACAATGCCGACTTAAGTGCAAGAAGAGTGAGACTTCTTATAGTGTGTGCTTTGATCCTTTCCTGTGAGACCAGTATTAGTTTCCGATACACCACTGCAATTTCAATGTATTCCTTGGACCTTCACATTGACGATGTAACCCAGATATCGCATCGGAATTAAATACAAAAGGCACAATGCCTCCATAAGTACAAGAATAGAGACTCTTCTTACAGTCGGTGCTTTGAGCACTCCCTGTAAGACCAGTATTAGTTTGCGATACACCACTGCAAGTTCAATGTATTCCTTGGACATACGCATTGACGATGAAACACTGAAATTAGATCGGAATTAAATAAAAAAGGCTCAATGCCGCCTTAAGTGCAAGAGGGGTGAGACTTCTTATAGTCTGTGCTTTGATTCATACCTGTGAGACCAGTATTAGTTTCCGATACACCACTGCAATTTCAATGTATTCCTTGGACCTTCACATTGACGATGTAACCCAGATATCGCATCGGAATTAAATACAAAAGGCACAATGCCTCCATAAGTACAAGAATAGAGACTCTTCTTACAGTCGGTGCTTTGAGCACTCCCTGTAAGACCAGTATTAGTTTGCGATACACCACTGCAAGTTCAATGTATTCCTTGGACATACGCATTGACGATGAAACACTGAAATTAGATCGGAATTAAATAAAAAAGGCTCAATGCCGCCTTAAGTGCAACAAGGTTGAGACTTCTTATAGTCTGTGCTTTGATCCTTTCCTGTGAGACCAGTATTAGTTTCCGATACACCACTGCAATTTCAATGTATTCCTTGGACCTTCACATTGACGATGAAACCCAGAAATCGCATCGGAATTAAATACAAAAGGCACAATGCCTCCATAAGTACAAGAATAGAGACTCTTCTTACAGTCGGTGAATTGAGCACTCCCTGTGGGACCAGTATTAGTTTGCGATACACCACTGCAGGTTCAATGTATTCCTTGGACATACGCATTGACGATGAAACACTGAAATTAGATCGGAATTAAATAAAAAAGGCTCAATGCCGCCTTAAGTGCAACAAGGTTGAGACTTCTTATAGTCTGTGCTTTGATCCTTTCCTGTGAGACCAGTATTAGTTTCCGATACACCACTGCAATTTCAATGTATTCCTTGGACCTTCACATTGACGATGAAACACAGAAATCGCATCGGAATTAAATACAAAAGGCACAATGCCGACTTAAGTGCAAGAAGAGTGAGACTTCTTATAGTGTGTGCTTTGATCCTTTCCTGTGAGACCAGTATTAGTTTCCGATACACCACTGCAATTTCAATGTATTCCTTGGACCTTCACATTGACGATGAAACACAGAAATCGCATCGGAATTAAATACAAAAGGCACAATGCCTCCATAAGTACAAGAATAGAGACTCTTCTTACAGTCGGTGTTTTGAGCACTCCATGTGAGACCAGTATTAGTTTGCGATACACCACAGCAGCTTCAGTGTATTCCTTGGACATACACATTGACGATGAAACAAAGAAATTTGATCGGAATTAAATAAACAAGGCTCAATGCCGCCTTAAGTGCAAGAAGAGTGAGACTTCTTAGTGTCTGTGCTTTGATCCTTTCCTGTGAGACCAGTATTAGTTTCCGATACACCACTGCAATTTTAATGTATTCCTTGGACCTTCACATTGAGGATGAAACACAGAAATCGCATCGGAATTAAATACAAAAGGCACAATGCCGACTTAAGTGCAAGAAGAGTGAGACTTCTTATAGTCTGTGTTTAGATCTTTTCCTGTGAGACCAGTATTAGTTTCCGATACACCACTGCAATTACAATGTATTCCTTGGACCTTCACATTGACGATGAAACACAGAAATCGCATCGGAATTAAATACAAAAGGCACAATGCCTCCATAAGTACAAGAATAGAGACTCTTCTTACAGTCGGTGTTTTGAGCACTCCCTGTGAGACCAGTATTAGTTTGCGATACACCACTGCAGCTTCAATGAATTCCTTGGACATACACATTGACGATGAAACACAGAAATTAGGTCGGAATTAAATAAACAAGGCTCAATGCCGCCTAAAGTGCAAGAAGAGTGAGACTTCTTAGCGTCTGTGCTTTGATCCTTTCCTGTGAGACCAGTATTAGTTTCCGATACACCACTGCAATTTTAATGTATTCCTTGGACTTCAAATTGACGATGAAACACAGAAATCGCATCAGAATTAAATACAAAAGCACAATGCCGCCTTAAGTGCAAGAAGAGTGAGACTTCTTATAGTCTGTGCTTTAATCCTTTCGTGTGAGACCAGTATTAGTTTCCGATACAACACTGCAGGTTCTATGTATTACTTGGACCTTCACATTGACGATGAAACACAGAAATCGCATCGGAATTAAATACAAAAGGCACAATGCCTCCATAAGTACAAGAATAGAGACTCTTCTTACAGTCGGTGTTTTGAGCACTCCCTGTGAGACCAGTATTAGTTTGCGATACACCACTGCAGGTTCAATGTATTCCTTGGACATACACATTGACGATGAAACACTGAAATTAGATCGGAATTAAGTAAAAAAGTCTCAATGCCGCCTTAAGTGCAAGAAGGGTGAGACTTCTTATAGTCTGTGCTTTGATCCTTTCCTGTGAGACCAGTATTAGTTTCCAATACACCACTGCAATTTCAATGTATTCCATGGACCTTCACATTGACGATGAAACACAGAAATCGCATCGGAATTAAATACAAAAGGGACAATGCCTCCATAAGTATAAGAATAGAGACTCTTCTTACAGTCGGTGATTTGAGCACTCCCTGTGAGACCAGTATTAGTTTGCGATACACCACTGTAGGTTCAATGTATTCCTTGGACATACACATTGACGTTGAAACACTGAAATTAGATCGGAATTAAATAAAAAAGGCTCAATGCCGCCTTAAGTGCAAGAAGGGTGAGACTTCTTATAGCCTGTGCTTTGATTCATACCTGTGAGACCAGTATTAGTTTCCGATACACCACTGCAATTTCAATGTATTCCTTGGACCTTCACATTGACGATGTAACCCAGATATCGCATCGGAATTAAATACAAAAGGCACAATGCCTCCATAAGTACAAGAATAGAGACTCTTCTTACAGTCGGTGCTTTGAGCACTCCCTGTAAGACCAGTATTAGTTTGCGATACACCACTGCAGGTTCAATGTATTCCTTGGACATACACATTGACGATGAAACACTGAAATTAGATCGGAATTAAATAAAAAAGGCTCAATGCCGCCTTAAGTGCAAGAAGGTTGAGACTTCTTATAGTCTGTGCTTTGATCCATTCCTGTGAGACCAGTATTAGTTTCCGATACACCACTGCAATTTCAATGTATTCCTTGGACCTTCACATTGACGATGAAACCCAGAAATCGCATCGGAATTAAATACAAAAGGCACAATGCCTCCATAAGTACAAGAATAGAGACTCTTCTTACAGTCGGTGTTTTGAGCACTCCCTGTGGGACCAGTATTAGTTTGCGATACACCACTGCAGGTTCAATGTATTCCTTGGACATACACATTGACGATGAAACACTGAAATTAGATCGGAATTAAATAAAAAAGCCTCAATGCCGCCTTAAGTGCAAGAGGGGTGAGACTTCTTATAGTCTGTGCTTTGATCCTTTCCTGTGAGACCAGTATTAGTTTCCGATACACCACTGCAATTTCAATGTATTCCTTGGACCTTCACATTGACGATGAAACACAGAAATCGCATCGGAATTAAATACAAAAGGCACAATGCCGACTTAAGTGCAAGAAGAGTGAGACTTCTTATAGTGTGTGCTTTGATCCTTTCCTGTGAGACCAGTATTAGTTTCCGATACACCACTGCAATTTCAATGTATTCCTTGGACCTTCACATTGACGATGAAACACAGAAATCGCATCGGAATTAAATACAAAAGGCACAATGCCTCCATAAGTACAAGAATAGAGACTCTTCTTACAGTCGGTGTTTTGAGCACTCCATGTGAGACCAGTATTAGTTTGCGATACACCACAGCAGCTTCAGTGTATTCCTTGGACATACACATTGACGATGAAACACAGAAATTTGATCGGAATTAAATAAACAAGGCTCAATGCCGCCTTAAGTGCAAGAAGAGTGAGACTTCTTAGTGTCTGTGCTTTGATCCTTTCCTGTGAGACCAGTATTAGGTTCCGATACACCACTGCAATTTTAATGTATTCCTTGGACCTTCACATCGACGATGAAACACAGAAATCGCATCGGAATTAAATACAAAAGGCACAATGCCGACTTAAGTGCAAGAAGAGTGAGACTTCTTATAGTCTGTGCTTTGATCTTTTCCTGTGAGACCAGTATTAGTTTCCGATACACCACTGCAATTACAGTGTATTCCTTGGACCTTCACATTGACGATGAAACACAGAAATCGCATCGGAATTAAATACAAAAGGCACAATGCCTCCATAAGTACAAGAATAGAGACTCTTCTTACAGTCGGTGTTTTGAGCACTCCCTGTGAGACCAGTATTAGTTTGCGATACACCACTGCAGCTTCAATGAATTCCTTGGACATACACATTGACGATGAAACACAGAAATTAGATCGGAATTAAATAAACAAGGCTCAATGCCGCCTAAAGTGCAAGAAGAGTGAGACGTCTTAGAGTCTGTGCTTTGATCCTTTCCTGTGAGACCAGTATTAGTTTCCGATACACCACTGCATTTTAATGTATTCCTTGGACTTCCAAATTGACGATGAAACACAGAAATCGCATCAGAATTAAATACAAAAGGCACAATGCCGCCTTAAGTGCAAGAAGAGTGAGACTTCTTATAATCTGTGCTTTAATCCTTTCGTGTGAGACCAGTGTTAGTTTCCGATACAACACTGCAAGTTCTATGTATTACTTGGACCTTCACATTGACGATGAAACACAGAAATCGCATCGGAATTAAATACAAAAGGCACAATGCCTCCATATGTACAAGAATAGAGACTCTTCTTACAGTCGGTGTTTTTAGCACTCCCTGTGAGACCAGTATTAGTTTGCGATACACCACTGCAGGTTCAATGTATTCCTTGGACATACACATTGACGATGAAACACTGAAATTAGATCGGAATTAAATAAAAAAGGCTCAATGCCGCTTGAAGTGCAAGAAGGGTGAGACTTCTTATAGTCTGTGCTTTGATTCTTACCTGTGAGACCAGTATTAGTTTCCGATACACCACTGCAATTTCAATGTATTCCTTGGACCTTCACATTGACGATGTAACCCAGATATCGCATCGGAATTAAATACAAAAGGCACAATGCCTCCATAAGTACAAGAATAGAGACTCTTCTTACAGTCGGTGCTTTGAGCACTCCCTGTGAGACCAGTATTAGTTTGCGATACACCACTGCAGGTTCAATGTATTCCTTGGATATACACATTGACGATGAAACACTGAAATTAGATCGGAATTAAATAAAAAAGGCTCAATGCCGCCTTAAGTGCAAGAAGGTTGAGACTTCTTATAGTCTGTGCTTTGATCCTTTCCTGTGAGACCAGTATTAGTTTCCGATACACCACTGCAATTTCAATGTATTCCTTGGACCTTCACATTGACGATGAAACCCAGAAATCGCATCGGAATTAAATACAAAAGATACAATGCCTCCATAAATACAAGAATAGAGACTCTTCTTACAGTCGGTGTTTTGAGCACTCCCTGTGGGATCAGTATTAGTTTGCGATACACCACTGCAGGTTCAATGTATTCCTTGGACATACACATTGACGATGAAACACTGAAATTAGATCGGAATTAAATAAAAAAGCCTCAATGCCGCCTTAAGTGCAAGAGGGGTGAGACTTCTTATAGTCTGTGCTTTGATCCTTTCCTGTGAGACCAGTATTAGTTTCCGATACACCACTGCAATTTCAATGTATTCCTTGGACCTTCACATTGACGATGAAACACAGAAATCGCATCGGAATTAAATACAAAAGGCACAATGCCGACTTAAGTGCAAGAAGAGTGAGACTTCTTATAGTGTGTGCTTTGATCCTTTCCTGTGAGACCAGTATTAGTTTCCGATACACCACTGCATTTTCAATGTATTCCTTGGACCTTCACATTGACGATGAAACACAGAAATCGCATCGGAATTAAATACAAAAGGCACAATGCCTCCATAAGTACAAGAATAGAGACTCTTCTTACAGTCGGTGTTTTGAGCACTCCATGTGAGACCAGTATTAGTTTGCGATACACCACAGCAGCTTCAGTGTATTCCTTGGACATACACATTGACGATGAAACACAGAAATTTGATCGGAATTAAATAAACAAGGCTCAATGCCACCTTAAGTGCAAGAAGAGTGAGACTTCTTAGTGTCTGTGCTTTGATCCTTTCCTGTGAGACCAGTATTAGGTTCCGATACACCACTGCAATTTTAATGTATTCCTTGGACCTTCACATTGACGATGAAACACAGAAATCGCATCGGAATTAAATACAAAAGGCACAATGCCGACTTAAGTGCAAGAAGAGTGAGACTTCTTATAGTCTGTGCTTTGATCTTTTCCTGTGAGACCAGTATTAGTTTCCGATACACCACTGCAATTACAATGTATTCCTTGGACCTTCACATTGACGATGAAACACAGAAATCGCATCGGAATTAAATACAAAAGGCACAATGCCTCCATAAGTACAAGAATAGAGACTCTTCTTACAGTCGGTGTTTTGAGCACTCCCTGTGAGACCAGTATTAGTTTGCGATACACCACTGCAGCTTCAATGAATTCCTTGGACATACACATTGACGATGAAACACAGAAATTAGATCGGAATTAAATAAACAAGGCTCAATGCCGCCTAAAGTGCAAGAAGAGTGAGACGTCTTAGAGTCTGTGCTTTGATCCTTTCCTGTGAGACCAGTATTAGTTTCCGATACACCACTGCAATTTTAATGTATTCCTTGGACTTCCAAATTGACGATGAAACACAGAAATCGCATCAGAATTAAATACAAAAGGCACAATGCCGCCTTAAGTGCAAGAAGAGTGAGACTTCTTATAATCTGTGCTTTAATCCTTTCGTGTGAGACCAGTGTTAGTTTCCGATACAACACTGCAGGTTCTATGTATTACTTGGACCTTCACATTGACGATAAAACACAGAAATCGCATCGGAATTAAATACAAAAGGCACAGTGCCTCCATAAGTACAAGAATAGAGACTCTTCTTACAGTCGGTGTTTTTAGCACTCCCTGTGAGACCAGTATTAGTTTGCGATACACCACTGCAGGTTCAATGTATTCCTTGGACATACACATTGACGATGAAACACTGAAATTAAATCGGAATTAAATAAAAAAGGCTCAATGCCGCCTGAAGTGCAAGAAGGGTGAGACTTCTTATAGTCTGTGCTTTGATTCTTACCTGTGAGACCAGTATTAGTTTCCGATACACCACTGCAATTTCAATGTATTCCTTGGACCTTCACATTGACGATGTAACCCAGATATCGCATCGGAATTAAATACAAAAGGCACAATGCCTCCATAAGTACAAGAATAGAGACTCTTCTTACAGTCGGTGCTTTGAGCACTCCCTGTGAGACCAGTATTAGTTTGCGATACACCACTGCAGGTTCAATGTATTCCTTGGACATACACATTGACGATGAAACACTGAAATTAGATCGGAATTAAATAAAAAAGGCTCAATGCCGCCTTAAGTGCAAGAAGGTTGAGGCTTCTTATAGTCTGTGCTTTGATCCTTTCCTGTGAGACCAGTATTAGTTTCCGATACACCACTGCAATTTCAATGTATTCCTTGGACCTTCACATTGACGATGAAACCCAGAAATCGCATCGGAATTAAATACAAAAGATACAATGCCTCCATAAGTACAAGAATAGAGACTCTTCTTACAGTCGGTGTTTTGAGCACTCCCTGTGGGATCAGTATTAGTTTGCGATACACTACTGCAGGTTCAATGTATTCCTTGGACATACACATTGTCGATGAAACACTGAAATTAGATCGGAATTAAATAAAAAAGCCTCAATGCCGCCTTAAGTGCAAGAGGGGTGAGACTTCTTATAGTCTGTGCTTTGATCCTTTCCTGTGAGACCAGTATTAGTTTCCGATACACCACTGCAATTTCAATGTATTCCTTGGACCTTCACATTGACGATGAAACACAGAAATCGCATCGGAATTAAATACAAAAGGCACAATGCCGACTTAAGTGCAAGAAGAGTGAGACTTCTTATAGTGTGTGCTTTGATCCTTTCCTGTGAGACCAGTATTAGTTTCCGATACACCACTGCAATTTCAATGTATTCCTTGGACCTTCGCATTGACGATGAAACACAGAAATCGCATCGGAATTAAATACAAAAGGCACAATGCCTCCATAAGTACAAGAATAGAGACTCTTCTTACAGTCGGTGTTTTGAGCACTCCATGTGAGACCAGTATTAGTTTGCGATGCACCACAGCAGCTTCAATGTATTCCTTGGACATACACATTGACGATGAAACACAGAAATTTGATCGGAATTAAATAAACAAGGCTCAATGCCGCCTTAAGTGCAAGAAGAGTGAGACTTCTTAGTGTCTGTGCTTTGATCCTTTCCTGTGAGACCAGTATTAGTTTCCGATACACCACTGCAATTTTAATGTATTCCTTGGACCTTCACATTGACGATGAAACACAGAAATCGCATCGGAATTAAATACAAAAGGCACAATGCCGACTTAAGTGCAAGAAGAGTGAGACTTCTTATAGTCTGTGCTTTGATCTTTTCCTGTGAGACCAGTATTAGTTTCCGATACACCACTGCAATTACAATGTATTCCTTGGACCTTCACATTGACGATGAAACACAGAAATCGCATCGGAATTAAATACAAAAGGCACAATGCCTCCATAAGTACAAGAATAGAGACTCTTCTTACAGTCGGTGTTTTGAGCACTCCCTGTGAGACCAGTATTAGTTTGCGATACACCACTGCAGCTTCAATGAATTCCTTGGACATACACATTGACGATGAAACACAGAAATTAGATCGGAATTAAATAAACAAGGCTCAATGTCGCCTAAAGTGCAAGAAGAGTGAGACTTCTTAGAGTCTGTGCTTTGATCCTTTCCTGTGAGACCAGTATTAGTTTCCGATACACCACTGCAATTTTAATGTATTCCTTGGACTTTCAAATTGACGATGAAACACAGAAATCGCATCAGAATTAAATACAAAAGGCACAATGCCGCCTTAACTGCAAGAAGAGTGAGACTTCTTATAGTCTGTGCTTTAATCCTTTCGTGTGAGACCAGTGTTAGTTTCCGATACAACACTGCAGGTTCTATGTATTACTTGGACCTTCACATTGACGATGAAACACAGAAATCGCATCGGAATGAAATACAAAAGGCACAATGCCTCCACAAGTACAAGAATAGAGACTCTTCTTACAGTCGGTGTTTTGAGCACTCCCTGTGAGACCAGTATTAGTTTGCGATACACCACTGCAGGTTCAATGTATTCCTTGGACATACACATTGACGATGAAACACTGAAATTAGATCGTAATTAAGTAAAATAGTCTCAATGCCGCCTTAAGTGCAAGATGGGTGAGACTTCTTATAGTCTGTGCTTTGATCCTTTCCTGTGAGACCAGTATTAGTTTCCAATACACCACTGCAATTTCAATGTATTCCTTGGACCTTCACATTGACGATGGAACACAGAAATCGCATCGGAATTAAGTACAAAAGGGACAATGCCTTCATAAGTATAAGAATAGAGACTCTTCTTACAGTCGGTGTTTTGAGCACTCCCAGTGAGACCAGTATTAGTTTGCGATACACCACTGTAGGTTCAATGTATTCCTCGGACATACACATTGACGATGAAACACTGAAATTAGATCGGAATTAAATAAAAAAGGCTCAATGCCGCCCTAAGTGCAAGAAGGGTGAGACTTCTTATAGTCTGTGCTTTGATCCTTACCTGTGAGACCAGTATTAGTTTCCGATACACCACTGCAATTTCAATGTATTCCTTGGACCTTCACATTGACGATGTAACCCAGATATCGCATCAGAATTAAATACATAAGGCACAATGCCTCCATAAATACAAGAATAGAGACTCTTCTTACAGTCGGTGCTTTGAGCACTCCCTGTGAGACCAGTATTAGTTTGCGATACACCACTGCAGGTTCAATGTATTCCTTGGACATACACATTGACGATGAAACACTGAAATTAGATCGGAATTAAATAAAAAAGGCTCAATGCTGCCTTAAGTGCAAAAAGGTTGAGACTTCTTATAGTCTGTGCTTTGATCCTTTCCTGTGAGACCAGTATTAGTTGCCGATACACCACTGCAATTTCAATGTATTCCTTGGACCTTCACATTGACGATGAAACACAGATATCGCATCGGAATTAAATACAAAAGGCACAATGCCGACTTAAGTGCAAGAAGAGTGAGACTTCTTATAGTCTGTGCCTTGATCCTTTCCTGTGAGACCAGTATTAGTTTCCGATACACCACTGCAATTCAATGTATTCCTTGGACCTTCACATTGACGATGAAACACTGAAATCGCATCGTAATTAAATACAAAAGGCACAATGCCTCCATAAGTACAAGAATAGAGATTCTTCTTACAGTCGGTGTTTTTAGCACTACCTTTGTGACCAGTATTAGTTTGCGATACAATACTGCTGGTTCAATGTATTCCTTGGAAATACACATTGACGATGAAACACTGAAATTAGATCGGAATTAAATAAAAAAGGCTCAATGCCGCCTTAAGTGCAAGAAGAGTGAGACTTCTTATAGTCTGTGCTTTGATCCTTTCCTGTGAGACCAGTATTAGTTTCCGATACACCACTGCAGATTCTATGTATTCCTTGGACCTTCACATTGACGATGAAACACAGAAATCGCATCGGAATTAAATACAAAAGGCACAATGCCTCCATAAGTACAAGAATAGAGGCTCTTCTTACAGTCGGTGTTTTGAGCACTCCCTGTGAGACCAGTATTAGTTTGCGATACACCACTGCAGGTTCAATGTATTCCTTGGACATACGCATTGACGATGAAACACTGAAATTAGATCGGAATTAAATAAAAAAGGCTCAATGCCGCCTTAAGTGCAAGAAGGTTGAGACTTCTTATAGTCTGTGCTTTGATCCTTTCCTGTGAGACCAGTATTAGTTTCCGATACACCACTGCAATTTCAATGTATTCCTTGGACCTTCACATTGACGATGAAACCCAGAAATCGCATCGGAATTAAATACAAAAGGCACAATGCCTCCATAAGTACAAGAATAGAGACTCTTCTTACAGTCGGTGTTTTGAGCACTCCCTGTGAGACCAGTATTAGTTTGCGATACACCACTGCAGGTTCAATGTATTCCTTGGACATACACATTGACGATGAAACACTGAAATTAGATCGGAATTAAATAAAAAAGCTCAATGCCGCCTTAAGCGCAAGAAGGGTGAGACTTCTTATAGTCTGTGCTTTGATCCATTCCTGTGAGACCAGTATTAGTTTCCGATACACCACTGCAATTTCAATGTATTCCTTGGACCTTCACATTGACGATGAAACACAGAAATCGCATCGGAATTAAATAGAAAAGGCACAATGCCTCCATAAGTACAAGAATAGAGACTCTTCTTACAGTCGGTGCTTTGAGCACTCCCTGTGAGACCAGTATTAGTTTGCGATACACCACTGCAGGTTCAATGCATTCCTTGGACATACACATTGACGATGAAACACTGAAATTAGATCGGAATTAAATAAAAAAGGCTCAATGCCGCCTTAAGTGCAAGAAGGTTGAGACTTCTCATAGTCTGTGCTTTGATCCTTTCCTGTGAGACCAGTATTAGTTTCCGATACACCACTGCAATTTCAATGTATTCCTTGGACCTTCACATTGACGATGAAACCCAGAAATCGCATCGTAATTAAATACAAAAGGCACAATGCCGACTTAAGTGCAAGAGGAGTGAGACTTCTTATAGTCTGTGCTCTGATCCTTTCCTGTGAGACCAGTATTAGTTTCCGATACACCACAGCAATTTCAATGTATTCCTTGGACCTTCACATTGACGATGAAACACAGAAATCGCATCGGAATTAAATACAAAAGGCACAATGCCTCCATAAGTACAAGAATAGAGACTCTTCTTACAGTCGGTGTTTTGAGCACTCCCTGTGAGACCAGTATTAGTTGTTGATACACCACTGCAGGTTCAATGTATTCCTTGGAAATACACATTGACGATGAAACACTGAAATTAGATCGGAATTAAATAAAAAAGGCTCAATGCCGCCTTAAGTGCAAGAAGAGTAAGACTTCTTATAGTCTGTGCTTTGATCCTTTCCTGTGAGACCAGTATTAGTTTCCGATACACCACTGCAATTTCAATGTATTCCTTGGACCTTCACATTGACGATGAAACACAGAAATCGCATCGGAATTAAATACAAAAGGCACAATGCCTCCATAAGTACAAGAATAGAGACTCTTCTTACAGTCGGGGTTTTGAGCACTCCCTGTGAGACCAGTATTAGTTTGCGATACACCACTGCAGGTTCAATGTATTCCTTGGAAATACACATTGACGATGAAACACTGAAATTAGATCGGAATTAAATTAAAAAGGCTCAATGCCGCCTTAAGTGCAAGAAGAGTTGGGCTTCTTATAGTCTGTGCTTTGTTCCTTTTGTGTGAGACCAGTATTAGTTTCCGATACACCACTGCAGGTTCTATGTATTCCTTGGACCTTCACATTGACGATGAAACACAGATATAGCATCGGAATTAAATACAAAAGGCACAATGCCTCCATAAGTACAAGAATAGAGACTCTTCTTACAGTCGGTGTTTTGAGCACTCCCTGTGAGACCAGTATTAGTTTGCGATACTCCACTGCAGGTTCAATGTATTCCTTGGAAATACACATTGACGATGAAACACTGAAATTAGATCGGAATTAAATAAAAAAGGCTCAATGCCGCCTTAAGTGCAAGAAGAGTGAGACTTCTTATAGTCTGTGCTTTGATCCTTTCCTGTGAGACCAGTATTAGTTTCCGATACACCACTGCAGGTTCTATGTATTCCTTGGACCTTCACATTGACGATGAAACACAGATATCGCATCGGAATTAAATACAAAAGGCACAATGCCTCCATAAGTACAAGAATAGAGACTCTTCTTACAGTCGGTGTTTTGAGCACTCCCTGTGAGACCAGTATTAGTTTGCGATACACCACTGCAGGTTCAATGTATTCCTTGGACATACACATTGACGATGAAACACTGAAATTAGATCGGAATTAAATAAAAAAGGCTCAATGCCGCCTTAAGTGCAAGAAGGGTGAGACTTCTTATAGTCTGTGCTTTGATCCTTTCCTGTGAGACCAGTATTAGTTTCCGATACACCACTGCAATTACAATGTATTCCTTGGACCTTCACATTGACGATGAAACACAGAAATCGCATCGGAATTAAATACAAAAGGCACAATTCCTCCATAAGTACAAGAATAGAGACTCTTCTTACAGTCGGTGTTTTGAGCACTCCCTGTGAGACCAGTATTATTTTGCGATACACCACTGCAAGTTCAATGTATTCCTTGGACATACACATTGACGATGAAACACTGAAATTAGATCGGAATTAAATACAAAAGGCACAATGCCGACTTAAGTGCAAGAAGAGTGAGACTTCTTATAGTCTGTGTATTGATCCTTTCCTGTGAGCCCAGTATTAGTTTCCGATACACCACTGCAATTCAATGTATTCCTTGGACCTTCACATTGACGATGAAACACAGAAATCGCATCGGAATTAACTCCAAAAGGCACAATGCCTCCATAAGTACAAGAATAGAGACTCTTCTTACAGTCGGTGTTTTGCGCACTCCCTGTGAGACCAGTATTAGTTTGCGATACACCACTGCAGGTTCAATGTATTCCTTGGAAATACACATTGACGATGAAACACTGAAATTAGATCGGAATTAAATAAAAAACACTCAATGCCGCCTAAAGTGCAAGAAGGGTGAGACTTCTTATAGTCTGTGCTTTGATGCTTTCCTGTGAGACCAGTATTAGTTTCCGATACACCACTGCAATTTCAATGTATTCCTTGGACCTTCACATTGACGATGAAACCCAGAAATCGCATCGGAATTAAATACGAAAGGCACAATGCCGACTTAAGTGCAAGAAGAGTGAGACTTCTTATAGTCTGTGCTCTGATCCTTTCCTGTGAGACCAGTATTAGTTTCCTATACACCACTGCAATTTCAATGTATTCCTTGGACCTTCACATTGACGATGAAACACAGAAATCGCATCGGAATTAAATAGAAAAGGCACAATGCCTCCATAAGTACAAGAATAGAGACTCTTCTTACAGTCGGTGCTTTGAGCACTCCCTGTGAGACCAGTATTAGTTTGCGATACACCACTGCAGGTTCAATGCATTCCTTG
The DNA here is from genome assembly GCF_023864345.2 of Schistocerca serialis cubense. Taxonomy (NCBI): domain Eukaryota; kingdom Metazoa; phylum Arthropoda; class Insecta; order Orthoptera; family Acrididae; genus Schistocerca; species Schistocerca serialis. The sequence continues at coordinate 33,484,836 of NC_064643.1, read as the reverse complement.
GACATACACATTGACGATGAAACACTGAAATTAGATCGGAATTAAATAAAAAAGGCTCAATGCCGCCTTAAGTGCAAGAAGGTTGAGACTTCTCATAGTCTGTGCTTTGATCCTTTCCTGTGAGACCAGTATTAGTTTCCGATACACCACTGCAATTTCATTGTATTCCTTGGACCTTCACATTGACGATGAAACACAGAAATCGCATCGGAATTAAATACAAAAGGCACATTGCCTCCATAAGTACAAGAATAGAGACTCTTCTTACAGTCGGTGCTATGAGCACTCCCTGTGAGACCAGTATTAGTTTGCGATACACCACTGCAGGTTCAATGTATTCCTTGGACATACACATTGACGATGAAACACTGAAATTAGATCGGAATTAAATAAAAAAGGCTCAATGCCGCCTTAAGTTCAAGAAGGGTGAGACTTCTTATAGTCTGTGCTTTGATCCTTTCCTGTGAGACCAGTATTAGTTTCCGATACACCACTGCAATTTCAATGTACTCCTTGGACCTTCACATTGACGATGAAACACAGAAATCGCATCGGAATTAAATACAAAAGGCACAATGCCTCCATAAGTACAAGAATAGAGACTCTTCTTACAGTCGGTGTTTTGAGCACTCCCTGTGAGACCAGTATTAGTTTGTGATACACCACTGCAGGTTCAATGTATTCCTTGGAAATACACATTGACGATGAAACACTGAAATTAGATCGGAATTAAATTAAAAAGGCTCAATGCCGCCTTAAGTGCAAGAAGAGTTGGGCTTCTTATAGTCTGTGCTTTGTTCCTTTCGTGTGAGACCAGTATTAGTTTCCGATACACCACTGCAGGTTCTATGTATTCCTTGGACCTTCTCATTGACGATGAAACACAGATATCGCATTGGAATTAAATACAAAGGGCACAATGCCTCCATAAGTACAAGAATAGAGACTCTTCTTACAGTCGGTGTTTTGAGCACTCCCTGTGAGACCAGTATTAGTTTGCGATACACCACTGCAGGTTCAATGTATTCCTTGGAAATACACATTGTCGATGAAACACTGAAATTAGATCGGAATTAAATAAAAAAGGCTCAATGCCGCCTTAAGTGCAAGAAGAGTGAGACTTCTTATAGTCTGTGCTTTGATCCTTTCCTGTGAGACCAGTATTAGTTTCCGATACACCACTGCAGGTTCTATGTATTCCTTGGACCTTCACATTGACGAAGAAACACAGATATCGCATCGGAATTAAATACAAAAGGCACAATGCCTCCATAAGTACAAGAATAGAGACTCTTCTTACAGTCGGTGTTTTGAGCACTCCCTGTGAGACCAGTATTAGTTTGCGATACACCACTGCAAGTTCAATGTATTCCTTGGACATACACATTGACGATGAAACACTGAAATTAGATCGGAATTAAATAAAAAAGGCTCAATGCCGCCTTAAGTGCAAGAAGGGTGAGACTTCTTATAGTCTGTGCTTTGATCCTTTCCTGTGAGACCAGTATTAGTTTCCGATACACCACTGCAATTACAATGTATTCCTTGGACCTTCACATTGACGATGAAACACAGAAATCGCATCGGAATTAAATACAAAAGGCACAATGCCTCCATAAGTACAAGAATAGAGACTCTTCTTACAGTCGGTGTTTTGAGCACTCCCTGTGAGACCAGTATTAGTTTGCGATACACCACTGCAAGTTCAATGTATTCCTTGGACATACACATTGACGATGAAACACTGAAATTAGATCGGAATTAAATACAAAAGGCACAATGCCGACTTAAGTGCAAGAAGAGTGAGACTTCTTATAGTCTGTGCCTTGATCCTTTCCTGTGAGACCAGTATTAGTTTCCGATACACCACTGCAATTCAATGTATTCCTTGGACCTTCACATTGCCGATGAAACACAGAAATCGCATCGGAATTAACTCCAAAAGGCACAATGCCTCCATAAGTACAAGAATAGAGACTCTTCTTACAGTCGGTGTTTTGAGCACTCCCTGTGAGACCAGTATTAGTTTGCGATACACCACTGCAGGTTAAATGTATTCCTTGGAAATACACATTGACGATGAAACACTGAAATTAGATCGAATTAAATAAAAAACGCTCAATGCCGCCTTAAGTGCAAGAAGAGTGAGACTTCTTATAGTCTGTGCTTTGATCCTTTCGTGTGAGACCAGTATTAGTTTCCGATACACCACTGCAGGTTCTATGTATTCCTTGGACCTTCACATTGACGATGAAACACAGAAATCGCATCGGAATTAAATAGAAAAGGCACAGTGCCTCCATAAGTACAAGAATAGAGACTCTTCTTACAGTCGGTGTTTTGAGCACTCCCTGTGAGACCAGTATTAGTTTGCGATACACCACTGCAGGTTCAATGTATTCCTTCAACATACACATTGACGACGAAACACTGAAATTAGATCGGAATTAAATAAAAAAGGCTCAATGCCGCCTTAAGTGCAAGAAGGGTGAGACTTCTTATAGTCTGTGCTTTGATCCTTTCCTGTGAGACCAGTATTAGTGACCGATACACCACTGCAATTTCAATGTATTCCTTGGACCTTCACATTGACGATGAAACCCAGAAATCGCATCAGAATTAAATACAAAAGGCACAATGCCGACTTAAGTGCAAGAAGAGTGAGTCTTCTTATAGTATGTGCTCTGATCCTTTCCTGTGAGACCAGTATTAGTTTCCGATACACCACTGCAATTTCAATGTATTCCTTGGACCTTCACATTGACGATGAAACACAGAAATCGCATCGGAATTAAATACAAAAGGCACAATGCCTCCATAAGTACAAGAATAGAGACTCTTCCTACAGTCGGTGTTTTGAGCACTCCCTGTGAGACCAGTATTTGTTGGCGATACACCACTGCAGGTTCAATGTATTCCTTGGAAATACACATTGACGATGAAACACTGAAATTAGATCGGAATTAAATAAAAAAGGCTCAATGCCGCCTTAAGTGCAAGAAGAGTGAGACTTCTTATAGTCTGTGCTTTGATCCTTTCCTGTGAGACCAGTATTAGTTTCCGATACACCACTGCAGGTTCTATGTATTCCTTGAACCTTCACATTGACGATGAAACACAGAAATCGCATCGGAATCAAATACAAAAGTCACATTGCCTCCATAAGTACAAGAATAGAGACTCTTCTTACAGTCGGTGATTTGGGCACTCCCTGTGAGACCAGTATTAGTTTGCGATACACCACTGCAAGTTCAATGTATTCCTTGGACATACACATTGACGATGAACACTAAAAGTAGATCGGAATTAAATAAAAAAGGCTCAATGCCGCCTTAAGTGTAAGAAGGGTGAGACTTCTTATAGTCTGTGCTTTGATCCTTTCCTGTGAGACTAGTATTAGTTTGCGATACACCACTGCAATTTCAATGTATTCCTTGGACCTTCACATTGACGATGAAACACAGAAATCGCATCGGAATTAAATACTAAAGGCACAATGCCTCCATAAGTACAAGAATAGAGACTCTTCTTACAGTCGATGTTTTGAGTACTCCCTGTGAGACCAGTATTAGCTTGCGATACACCACAGCAGGTTCAATGTATTCCTTGGAAATACACATTGACGATGAAACACTGAAATTAGATCGGAATTAAATAAAAAAGGCTCAATGCCGCCTTAAGTGCTAGAAGAGTGGGACTTCTTATAGTCTGTGCTTTGTTCCTTTCGTGTGAGACCAGTATTAGTTTCCGATACACCACTGCAGGTTCTATGTATTCCTTGGACCTTCACATTGACGATGAAACACAGATATCGCATCGGAAATAATACAAAAGGCACAATGCCTCCATAAGTACAAGAATAGAGACTCTTCTTACAGTCGGTGTTTTGAGCACTCCCTGTGAGACCAGTATTAGTTTGCGATACACCACTGCAACTTCAATGTATTCCTTGGAAATCCACATTGACGATGAAACACTGAAATTAGATCGGAATTAAATAAAAAAGGCTCAATGCCGCCTTAAGTGCAAGAAGGGTGAGACTTCTTATAGTCTGTGCTTTGATCCTTTCCTGTGAGACCAGTATTAGTTTCCGATACACCACTGCAGGTTCTATGTATTCCTTGAACCTTCACATTGACGATGAAACACAGAAATCGCATCGGAATCAAATATAAAAGGCACATTGCCTCCATAAGTACAAGATTAGAGACTCTTCTTACAGTCGGTGATTTTAGCACTCCCTGTGAGACCAGTATTAGTTTGCGATACACCACTGCAAGTTCAATGTATTCCTTGGACATACACATTGACGATGAACACTAAAATTAGATCGGAATTAAATAAAAAAGGCTCAATGCCGCCTTAAGTGTAAGAAGGGTGAGACTTCTTATAGTCTGTGCTTTGATCCTTTCCTGTGAGACCAGTATTAGTTTCCGATACACCACTGCAATTTCAATGTATTCCTTGGACCTTCACATTGACGATGAAACACAGAAATCGCATCGGATTTAAATACAAAAGGCACAATGCCTCCATAAGTACAAGAATAGAGACTCTTCTTACAGTCGGTGTTTTGAGCACTCCCTGTGAGACCAGTATTAGTTTGCGATACACCACTGCAGGTTCAATGTATTTCTTGGACATACACATTGACGATGAAACACTGAAATTAGATCGGAATTAAATAAAAAAGCCTCAATGCAGCCTTAAGTGCAAGAAGGGTGAGACTTCTTATAGTCTGTGCTTTGATCCTTTCCTGTGAGACCAGTATTAGTTTCCGATACACCACTGCAATTACAATGTATTCCTTGGACCTTCACATTGACGATGAAACACAGAAATCGCATCGGAATTAAATACAAAAGGCACAATGCCTCCATAAGTACAAGAATAGAGACTCTTCTTACAGTCGGTGTTTTGAGCACTCCCTGTGAGACCAGTATTAGTTTGCGATACACCACTGCAAGTACAATGTATTCCTTGGACATACACATTGGCGATGAAACACTGAAATTAGATCGGAATTAAATACAAAAGGCACAATGCCGACTTAAGTGCAAGAAGAGTGAGACTTCTTATAGACTGTGCCTTGATCCTTTCCTGTGAGACCAGTATTAGTTTCCGATACACCACTGCAATTCAATGTATGCCTTGGGCCTTCACATCGACGATGAAACACAGAAATCGCATCGGAATTAAATAGAAAAGGCACAATGCCTCCATAAGTACAAGAATAGAGACTCTTCTTACAGTCGGTGTTTTGAGCACTCCCTGTGAGACCAGTATTAGTTTGCGATACACCACTGCAGGTTCAATGTATTCCTTGGACATACACATTGACGACGAAACACTGAAATTAGATCGGAATTAAATAAAAAAGGCTCAATGCCGCCTTAAGTGCAAGAAGGGTGAGACTTCTTATAGTCTGTGCTTTGATCCTTTCCTGTGAGACCAGTATTAGTGACCGATACACCACTGCAATTTCAATGTATTCCTTGGACCTTCACATTGACGATGAAACCCAGAAATCGCATCGGTATTAAATACAAAAGGCACAATGCCGACTTAAGTGCAAGAAGAGTGAGACTTCTTATAGTCTGTGCTCTGATCCTTTCCTGTGAGACCAGTATTAGTTTCCGATACACCACTGCAATTTCAATGTATCCCTTGGACCTTCACATTGACGATGAAACACAGAAATCGCATCGGAATTAAATACAAAAGGCACAATGCCTCCATAAGTACAAGAATAGAGACTCTTCTTACAGTCGGTGTTTTGAGCACTCCCTGTGAGACCAGTATTTGTTGGCGATACACCACTGCAGGTTCAATGTATTCCTTGGAAATACACATTGACGATGAAACACTGAAATTAGATCGGAATTAAATAAAAAAGGCTCAATGCCGCATTAAGTGCAAGAAGAGAGAGACTTCTTATAGTCTGTGCTTTGATCCTTTCCTGTGAGACCAGTATTAGTTTCCGATACACCACTGCAGGTTCTATGTATTCCTTGAACCTTCACATTGACGATGAAACACAGAAATCGCATCGGAATCAAATACAAAAGGCACATTGCCTCCATAAGTACAAGAATAGAGACTCTTCTTACAGTCGGTGTTTTGAGCACTCTCTGTGAGACCAGTATTAGTTTGCGATACACCACTGCAGGTTCAATGTATTCCTTGGAAATCCACATTGACGATGAAACACTGAAATTAGATCGGAATTAAATAAAAAAGGCTCAATGCCGCCCTAAGTGCAAGAAGAGTGAGACTTCTTATAGTCTGTGCTTTGATCCTTTCCTGTGAGACCAGTATTTGTTTCCGATACACCACTGCAGGTTCTATGTATTCCTTGGACCTTCACATTGACGATGAAACACAGATATCGCATCGGAATTAAATACAAAAGGCACAATGCCTCCATAAGTACTAGAATACAGACTCTTCTTACAGTCGGTGTTTTGAGCACTCCCTGTGAGACCAGTATTAGTTTGCGATACACCACTGCAGGTTCAATGTATTTCTTGGACATACACATTGACGATGAAACACTGAAATTAGATCGGAATTAAATAAAAAAGCCTCAATGCCGCCTTAAGTGCAAGAAGGGTGAGACTTCTTATAGTCTGTGCTTTGATCCTTTCCTGTGAGACCAGTATTAGTTTCCGATACACCACTGCAATTACAATGTATTCCTTGGACCTTCACATTGACGATGAAACACAGAAATCGCATCGGAATTAAATACAAAAGGCACAATGCCTCCATAAGTACAAGAATAGAGACTCTTCTTACAGTCGGTGTTTTGAGCACTCCCTGTGAGACCAGTATTAGTTTGCGATACACCACTGCAAGTTCAATGTATTCCTTGGACATACACATTAGCGATGAAACACTGAAATTAGATCGGAATTAAATACAAAAGGCACAATGCCGACTTAAGTGCAAGAAGAGTGAGACTTCTTATAGTCTGTGCCTTGATCCTTTCCTGTGAGACCAGTATTAGTTTCCGATACACCACTGCAATTCAATGTATTCCTTGGACCTTCACATTGACGATGAAACACAGAAATCGCATCGGAATTAACTACAAAAGGCACAATGCCTCCATAAGTACAAGAATAGAGACTCTTCTTACAGTCGGTGTTTTGAGCACTCCCTGTGAGACCAGTATTAGTTTGCGATACACCACTGCAGGTTCAATGTATTCCTTGGAAATACACATTGACGATGAAACACTGAAATTAGATCGGAATTAAATTAAAAACGCTCAATGCCGCCTTAAGTGCAAGAAGAGTGAGACTTCTGATAGTCTGTGCTTTGATCCTTTCGTGTGAGACCAGTATTAGTTTCTGATACTCCACTGCAGGTTCTATGTATTCCTTGGACCTTCACATTGACGATGAAACACAGATATCGCATCGGAATTAAATACAAAAGGCACAATGCCTCCATAAGTACAAGAATAGAGACTCTTCTTACAGTCGATGTTTTGAGCACTCCCTGTGAGACCAGTATTAGTTTGCGATACACCACTGCAGGTTCAATGTATTCCTTGGACATACACATTGACGATGAAACACTGAAATTAGACCGGAATTAAGTAAAAAAGCCTCAATGCCGCCTTAAGTGCAAGAAGGGTGAGACTTCTTATAGTCTGTGCTTTGAGCCTTTCCTGTGAGACCAGTATTAGTTTCCGATACACCACTGCAATTACAATGTATTCCTTGGACCTTCACTTTGACGATGAAACACAGAAATCGCATCGGAATTAAATACAAAAAGCACAATGCCTCCATAAGTACAAGAATAGAGACTCTTCTTACAGTCGGTGTTTTGAGCACTCCCTGTGAGACCAGTATTAGTTTGCGATACACCACTGCAGGTTCAATGTATTCCTTGGAAATACACATTGACGACGAAACACTGAAATTAGATCGGAATTAAATAAAAAAGCCTCAATGCCGCCTTAAGTGCAAGAAGGGTGAGACTTCTTATAGTCTGTGCTTTGATCCTTTCCTGTGAGACCAGTATTAGTTTCCGATACACCACTGCAATTACAATGTATTCCTTGGACCTTCACATTGACGATGAAACACAGAAATCGCATCGGAATTAAATACAAATGGCACAATGCCTCCATAAGTACAAGAATAGAGACTCTTCTTACAGTCGGTGTTTTGAGCACTCCCTGTGAGACCAGTATTAGTTGGCGATACACCACTGCATGTTCAATGTATTCCTTGGAAATACACACTGACAATGAAACACTGAAATTAGATCGGAATTAAATAAAAAAGAATCAATGCCGCCTTAAGTGCAAGAAGAGTGAGACTTCTTATAGTCTGTGCTTTGATCCTTTCCTTTGAGACCAGTATTAGTTTCCGATACACCACTGCAGGTTCTATGTATTCCTTGGACCTTCACATTGACGATGAAACACAGAAATCGCATCGGAATTAAATACAAAAGGCACAATGCCTCCATAAGTACAAGAATAGAGACTCTTCTTACAGTCGGTGCTTTGAGCACTCCCTGTGAGACCAGTATCAGTTTGCGATACACCACTGCAAGTTCGATGTATTCCTTGGACATACACATTGACGATGAAACACTGAAATTAGATCGGAATTAAATAAAAAAGGCTCAATGCCGCCTTAAGTGCAAGAAGGGTGAGACTTCTTATAGTCTGTGCTTTGATCCTTTCCTGTGAGACCAGTATTAGTTTCCGATACACCACTGCAATTTCAATGTATTCCTTGGACCTTCACATTGACGATGAAACACAGAAATCGCATCGGAATTAAATACAAAAGGCACAATGCCGACTTAAGTGCGAGAAGAGTGAGACTTCTTATAGTCTGTGCCTTGATGCTTTCCTGTGAGACCAGTATTAGTTTCCGATACACCACTGCAGGATCAATGTATTCCTTGGACATACACATTGACGATGAAACACTGAAATTAGATCGGAATTAAATTAAAAAGGCTCAATGCCGCCTTAAGTGCAAGAAGGGTGAGACTTCTTATAGTCTGTGCTTTGATCCTTTCCTGTGAGACCAGTATTAATTTCCGATACACCACTGCAATTTCAATGTATTCCTTGGACCTTCACATTGACGATGAAACCCAGAAATCGCATCGGAATTAAATACAAAAGTCACATTGCCTCCATAAGTACAAGAATAGAGACTCTTCTTACAGTCGGTGATTTGGGCACTCCCTGTGAGACCAGTATTAGTTTGCGATACACCACTGCAAGTTCAATGTATTCCTTGGACATACACATTGACGATGAACACTAAAAGTAGATCGGAATTAAATAAAAAAGGCTCAATGCCGCCTTAAGTGTAAGAAGGGTGAGACTTCTTATAGTCTGTGCTTTGATCCTTTCCTGTGAGACCAGTATTAGTTTCCGATACACCACTGCAATTTCAATGTATTCCTTGGACCTTCACATTGACGATGAAACACAGAAATCGCATCGGAATTAAATACAAAAGGCACAATGCCTCCATAAGTACAAGAATAGAGACACTTCTTACAGTCGATGTTTTGAGCACTCCCTGTGAGACCAGTATTAGCTTGCGATACACCACAGCAGGTTCAATGTATTCCTTGGAAATACACATTGACGATGAAACACTGAAATTAGATCGGAATTAAATAAAAAAGGCTCAATGCCGCCTTAAGTGCTAGAAGAGTGGGACTTCTTATAGTCTGTGCTTTGTTCCTTTCGTGTGAGACCAGTATTAGTTTCCGATACACCACTGCAGGTTCTATGTATTCCTTGGACCTTCACATTGACGATGAAACACAGATATCGCATCGGAAATAATACAAAAGGCACAATGCCTCCATAAGTACAAAAATAGAGACTCTTCTTACAGTCGGTGTTTTGAGCACTCCCTGTGAGACCAGTATTAGTTTGCGATACACCACTGCAGGTTCAATGTATTCCTTGGAAATCCACATTGACGATGAAACACTGAAATTAGATCGGAATTAAATAAAAAAGGCTCAATGCCGCCTTAAGTGCAAGAAGGGTGAGACTTCTTATAGTCTGTGCTTTGATCCTTTCCTGTGAGACCAGTATTAGTTTCCGATACACCACTGCAGGTTCTATGTATTCCTTGAACCTTCACATTGACGATGAAACACAGAAATCGCATCGGAATCAAATATAAAAGGCACATTGCCTCCATAAGTACAAGATTAGAGACTCTTCTTACAGTCGGTGATTTTAGCACTCCCTGTGAGACCAGTATTAGTTTGCGATACACCACTGCAAGTTCAATGTATTCCTTGGACATACACATTGACGATGAACACTAAAATTAGATCGGAATTAAATAAAAAAGGCTCAATGCCGCCTTAAGTGTAAGAAGGGTGAGACTTCTTATAGTCTGTGCTTTGATCCTTTCCTGTGAGACCAGTATTAGTTTCCGATACACCACTGCAATTTCAATGTATTCCTTGGACCTTCACATTGACGATGAAACACAGAAATCGCATCGGATTTAAATACAAAAGGCACAATGCCTCCATAAGTACAAGAATAGAGACTCTTCTTACAGTCGGTGTTTTGAGCACTCCCTGTGAGACCAGTATTAGTTTGCGATACACCACTGCAGGTTCAATGTATTTCTTGGACATACACATTGACGATGAAACACTGAAATTAGATCGGAATTAAATAAAAAAGCCTCAATGCAGCCTTAAGTGCAAGAAGGGTGAGACTTCTTATAGTCTGTGCTTTGATCCTTTCCTGTGAGACCAGTATTAGTTTCCGATACACCACTGCAATTACAATGTATTCCTTGGACCTTCACATTGACGATGAAACACAGAAATCGCATCGGAATTAAATACAAAAGGCACAATGCCTCCATAAGTACAAGAATAGAGACTCTTCTTACAGTCGGTGTTTTGAGCACTCCCTGTGAGACCAGTATTAGTTTGCGATACACCACTGCAAGTACAATGTATTCCTTGGACATACACATTGGCGATGAAACACTGAAATTAGATCGAAATTAAATACAAAAGGCACAATGCCGACTTAAGTGCAAGAAGAGTGAGACTTCTTATAGTCTGTGCCTTGATCCTTTCCTGCGAGACCAGTATTAGTTTCCGATACACCACTGCAATTCAATGTATGCCTTGGGCCTTCACATCGACGATGAAACACAGAAATCGCATCGGAATTAAATAGAAAAGGCACAATGCCTCCATAAGTACAAGAATAGAGACTCTTCTTACAGTCGGTGTTTTGAGCACTCCCTGTGAGACCAGTATTAGTTTGCGATACACCACTGCAGGTTCAATGTATTCCTTGGACATACACATTGACGACGAAACACTGAAATTAGATCGGAATTAAATAAAAAAGGCTCAATGCCGCCTTAAGTGCAAGAAGGGTGAGACTTCTTATAGTCTGTGCTTTGATCCTTTCCTGTGAGACCAGTATTAGTGACCGATACACCACTGCAATTTCAATGTATTCCTTGGACCTTCACATTGACGATGAAACCCAGAAATCGCATCGGTATTAAATACAAAAGGCACAATGCCGACTTAAGTGCAAGAAGAGTGAGACTTCTTATAGTCTGTGCTCTGATCCTTTCCTGTGAGACTAGTATTAGTTTCCGATACACCACTGCAATTTCAATGTATTCCTTGGACCTTCACATTGACGATGAAACACAGAAATCGCATCGGAATTAAATACAAAAGGCACAATGCCTCCATAAGTACAAGAATAGAGACTCTTCTTACAGTCGGTGTTTTGAGCACTCCCTGTGAGACCAGTATTTGTTGGCGATACACCACTGCAGGTTCAATGTATTCCTTGGAAATACACATTGACGATGAAACACTGAAATTAGATCGGAATTAAATAAAAAAGGCTCAATGCCGCATTAAGTGCAAGAAGAGAGAGACTTCTTATAGTCTGTGCTTTGATCCTTTCCTGTGAGACCAGTATTAGTTTCCGATACACCACTGCAGGTTCTATGTATTCCTTGAACCTTCACATTGACGATGAAACACAGAAATCGCATCGGAATCAAATACAAAAGGCACATTGCCTCCATAAGTACAAGAATAGAGACTCTTCTTACAGTCGGTGATTTTAGCACTCCCTGTGAGACCAGTATTAGTTTGCGATACACCACTGCAAGTTCAATGTATTCCTTGGACATACACATTGAGGATGAACACTAAAATTAGATCGGAATTAAATAAAAAAGGCTCAATGCCGCCTTAAGTGTAAGAAGGGTGAGACTTCTTATAGTCTGTGCTTTGATCCTTTCCTGTGAGACCAGTATTAGTTTCCGATACACCACTGCAATTTCAATGTATTCCTTGGACCTTCACATTGACGAGGAAACACAGAAATCGCATCGGAATTAAATACAAAAGGCACAATGCCTCCATAAATACAAGAATAGAGACTCTTCTTACAGTCGATGTTTTGAGCACTCCCTGTGAGACCAGTATTAGTTTGCGATACACCACAGCAGGTTCAATGTATTCCTTGGAAATACACATTGACGATGAAACACTGAAATTAGATCGGAATTAAATAAAAAAGGCTCAATGCCGCCTTAAGTGCAAGAAGAGTGGGACTTCTTATAGTCTGTGCTTTGTTCCTTTCGTGTGAGACCAGTATTAGTTTCCGATACACCACTGCAGGTTCTATGTATTCCTTGGACCTTCACATTGACGATGAAACACAGATATCGCATCGGAATTAAATACAAAAGGCACAATGCCTCCATAAGTACAAGAATAGAGACTCTTCTTACAGTCGGTGTTTTGAGCACTCTCTGTGAGACCAGTATTAGTTTGCGATACACCACTGCAGGTTCAATGTATTCCTTGGAAATCCACATTGACGATGAAACACTGAAATTAGATCGGAATTAAATAAAAAAGGCTCAATGCCGCCCTAAGTGCAAGAAGAGTGAGACTTCTTATAGTCTGTGCTTTGATCCTTTCCTGTGAGACCAGTATTTGTTTCCGATACACCACTGCAGGTTCTATGTATTCCTTGGACCTTCACATTGACGATGAAACACAGATATCGCATCGGAATTAAATACAAAAGGCACAATGCCTCCATAAGTACAAGAATACAGACTCTTCTTACAGTCGGTGTTTTGAGCACTCCCTGTGAGACCAGTATTAGTTTGCGATACACCACTGCAGGTTCAATGTATTTCTTGGACATACACATTGACGATGAAACACTGAAATTAGATCGGAATTAAATAAAAAAGCCTCAATGCCGCCTTAAGTGCAAGAAGGGTGAGACTTCTTATAGTCTGTGCTTTGATCCTTTCCTGTGAGACCAGTATTAGTTTTTGATACACCACTGCTGGTTCAATGTATTCCTTGGACCTTCACTTTGACGATGAAACACAAAAATCGCATCAGAATTAAATACAAGAGGCACAATGCCACCTTAAGTGCAAGAAGAGTGAGACTTCTTAGAGTTGTGCTTTGATCCTTTCGTGTGAGACCAGTATTAGTTTCCGATACACCACTGCAGGTTCTATGTATTCCTTGGACCTTCACATTGACGATGAAACATAGAAATCGCATCGGAATTAAATACAAAAGGCACAATGCCTCCATAAGTACAAGAATAGAGACTCTTCTTACAGTCGGTGTTTTGAGCACTTCCTGTGAGACCAGTATTAGTTTGCGATACACCACTGCAGATTCAATGTATTCCTTGGACATACACATTGACGATGAAACACTGAAATTAGATCGGAATTAAAAAAAAAAAGGCTCAATGTCGCCTTAAGTGCAAGAAGGGTGAGACTTCATATTGTCTGAGCTATGATCCTTTCCTGTGAGACCAGTATTACTTTCCGATACACCTCTGCAATTTCAATGTATTCCTTGGACCTTCACATTGACGATGAAACACAGAAATCGCCTCGGAATTAAATAGAAAAGGCACAATGCCGACTTAAGTGCAAGAAGAGTGAGACTTCTTATAGTCTGTGCTTTGATCCTTTCCTGTGAGACCAGTAGTAGTTTCCGATACACCACTGCAGGTTCTATGTATTCCTTGGACATTCACATTGACGATGAAACACAGAAATCGCATCGGAATTAAATACAAAAGGCACAATGCCTCCATAAGTACAAGAATAGAGACTCTTCTTACAGTCGGAGTTTTGAGCACTCCCAGTGAGACCAGTATTAGTTTGCGATACAGAACTGCAGGTTCAATGTATTCCTTGAACATACACATTGACGATGAAACACTGAAATTAGATCGGAATTAAATAAAAAAGGCTCAATGCCGCCTTAAGAGCAAGAAGGGTGAGACTTCTTATAGTCTGTGCTTTGATCCTTTCCTGTGAGACCAGTATTAGTTTCCGATACACCACTGCAATTACAATGTATTCCTTGGACCTTCACATTGGTGATGAAACACCGAAATCGCATCGGAATTAAATACAAAAGCACAATGCCTCCATAAGTACAAGAATAGAGACTCTTCTTACAGTCGGTGTTTTGAGCACTCCCTGTGAGACCAGTATTAGTTTGCGATACACCACTGCAGGTTCAAGGTATTCCTTGGACATACACATTGACGATGAAAGACTGAAATTAGATTGGAATTAAATAAAAAATGCTCAATGCCGCCTTAAGTGCAAGAAGGATGAGACTTCTAATAGTGTGTGCTTTGATCCTTTCGTGTGAGACCAGTATTAGTTTCAGATACACCACTGCAAATTCAATGTATTCCTTGGACCTTCACATTGACGATGAAACACAGAAATCGCATCGGAATTAAATACAAAAGGCACAATGCCGACTTATGTGCAAGAAGAGTGAGACTTCTTTTAGTCTGTGCTTCGATCCTATCCTGTGAGACCAGTATTAGTTTCCGATACACTACTGCAATTTCAATGTGCTCCTTGGACCTTCACATTGCCGATGAAACACAGAAATCGCATCGGAAATAAATACAAAAGGCACAATGCCTCCATAAGTACAAGAATAGAGACTCTTCTTACAGTCGGTGTTTTGAGCACTCCCTGTGAGACCAGTATTAGTTTGCGATACACCACTGCAGGTTCAATGTATTCCTTGGACATACGCATTAAATATGAAACACAGAAATTAGATTGGAATTAAGTAAAAAAGGCTCAATGCTGCCTTAAGTGGAAGAAGAGTGAGACTTCTTAGAGTCTGTGCTTTGATCCTTTCCTGTGAGACCAGTATTAGTTTCCGATACACCACTGCAGGTTCAATGTATTCCTTGGACCTTCACATTGACGATGAAACACAGAAATCGCATCAGAATTAAATACAAAAGGCACAATGCCACCTTAAATGCAAGAAGAGTGAGACTTCTTATAGTCTGTGCTTTGATCCTTTCCTGTGAGACCAGTATTAGTTTCCGATACACCACTGCAGGTTCTATGTATTCCTTGGACATTTACATTGACGATGAAACACTGAAATTAGATCGAAATTAAATAAAAAAGGCTCAATGCCGCCTTAAGTGCAAGATGGGTGGGACTTCTTATAGTCTGTGCTTTGATCCTTTCCTGTGAGACCAGTATTAGTTTCCGATACACCACTGCTATTTCAGTGTATTCCTTGGACCTTCACATTGACGATGAAACACAGAAATCGCATAGGAATTAAATACAAAAGGCACAATGCCGACTTAAGTGCAAGAAGATTGAGACTTCTTATAGTCTGTGCTTTGATCCTTTCCTGTGAGACCAGTATTAGTTTCTGATACACCACTGCAATTTCAATCTATTCCTTGGACCTTCACATTGACGATGTAACACAGAAATCGCATCGGAATTAAATACAAAAGGCACAATGCCTCCATACGTACAAGAATAGAGACTCTTCTTACAGGTAGTGTTTTGAGCACTCCCTGTGAGACCTGTATTAGTTTGCGATACACCACTGCAGGTTCAATGTATTCCTTGGACATACACATTGACGATGAAACTCTGAAATTAGATCGGAATTAAATAAAAAAGGCTCAATGCCGCCTTAAGTGCAAGAAGAGTGAGACTTCTTAGAGTCTGTGCTTTGATCCTTTCCTGTGAGACCAGTATTAGTTTCCGATACACCACTGCAGGTTCAACGTATTCCTTGGACCTTCACATAGACGATGAAACACAGAAATCGCATCGGAATTAAATACAAAATGCACAATGCCTCCATAAGTACAAGAATTGAGACTCTTCTTACAGTCGGTGTTTTGAGCACTCCCTGTGAGACCAGTATTAGTTTGCGATACACCACTGCAGGTTCAATGTATTCCTTGGACATACACATTGACGATGAAACACTGAAATTAGATCGGAATTATATAAAAAAGGCTCAATGCCGCCTTAAGTGCAAGAAGGGTGAGACTTCTTATAGTCTGTGCTTTGATCCTTTCCTGTGAGACCAGTATTAGTTTCCGATACACCACTGCAATTTCAATGTATTCCTTGGACCTTCAAATTGACGATGAACACAGAAATCGCATCGGAATTAAATACAAAAGGCACAATGCAGACTTAAGTGCAAGAAGAGTGAGACTTCTTATAGTCTGTGCCCTGTTCCTTTCCTGTGAGACCAGTATTAGATTCCGATACTCCACTGCAATTTCAATGTATTCCTTGGACCGTCACATTGACGATGAATCACAGAAATTGCATCGGAATTAAATACAAAAGGCACAATGCCTCCATAAGTACAAGAATAGAGACTCTTCTTACAGTCGGTGTTTTGAGCACTCCCTGTGAGACCAGTATTAGTTTGTGATACACCACTGCAGGTTCAATGTATTCCTTGGAAATACACATTGACGATGAAACACTGAAATTAGATCGGTATTAAATAAAAAAGGCTCAATGCCGCCTTAAGTGCAAGAAGAGTGAGACTTCTTATAGTCTGTGCTTTGATCCTTTCCTGTGAGACCAGTATTAGTTTCCGATACACCACTGCAATTTCAATGTATTCCTTGGACCTTCAAATTGACGATGAACACAGAAATCGCATCGGAATTAAATACAAAAGGCACAATGCAGACTTAAGTGCAAGAAGAGTGAGACTTCTTATAGTCTGTGCCCTGTTCCTTTCCTGTGAGACCAGTATTAGTTTCCGATACACCACTGCAATTTCAATGTATTCCTTGGACCGTCACATTGACGATGAATCACAGAAATTGCATCGGAATTAAATACAAAAGGCACAATGCCTCCATAAGTACAAGAATAGAGACTCTTCTTACAGTCGGTGTTTTGAGCACTCCCTGTGAGACCAGTATTAGTTTGTGATACACCACTGCAGGTTCAATGTATTCCTTGGACATACACATTGACGATGAAACACTGAAATTAGATCGGAATTAAATAAAAAAGGCTCAATGCCGCCTTAAGTGCAAGAAGGGTGAGACTTCTTATAGTCTGTGTTTTGATCCTTTCCTGTGAGACCAGTATTAGTTTTTGATACACCACTGTAATTACAATGTATTCCTTGGACCTTCACATTGGCGATGAAACACAGAAATCGTATCGGAATTAAATACAAAGGCACAATGCCAACTTAAGTGCAAGAAGAGTGAGACTTCTTATAGTCTGTGCTTTGATCCTTTCCTGTGAGACCAGTATTAGTTTCCGATACACCACTGCAATTTCAATGTATTCCTTGGACCATCACATTGACGATGAAACACAGAAATCGCATCGGAATTAAATACAAAAGGCACAATGCCTCCATAAGTACAAGAATAGAGACTCTTCTTACAGTCGGTGTTTTGAGCACTCCCTGTGAGACCAGTATTAGTTTGCGATACACCACTGCAGGTTCAATGTATTCCTTGGACATACACAATGACGATGAAACACTGAAATTAGATCGGAATTAAATAAAAAAGGCTCAATGCCGCCTTAAGTGCAAGAAGGGTGAGACTTCTTATAGTCTGTGTTTTGATCCTTTCCTGTGAGACCAGTATTAGTTTTTGATACACCACTGCAATTACAATGTATTCCTTGGACCTTCACATTGGCGATGAAACACAGAAATCGTATCGGAATTAAATACAAAGGCACAATGCCGACTTAAGTGCAAGAAGAGTGAGACTTCTTATAGTCTGTGCTTTGATCCTTTCCTGCGAGACCAGTATTAGTTTCCGATACACCACTGCAGGTTCTATGTATTCCTTGGACCTTCACATTGACGATGAAACACAGAAATCGCATCGGAACTAAATACAAAAGGCACAATGCCTCCATAAGTACAAGAATAGAGACTCTTCATACAGTCGGTGTTTAGAGCACTCCCTGTGTGACCAGTATTAGTTTGCGATACACCACTGCAGGTTCAATGTATTCCTTGGACACACACATTGACCATGAAACACTGAAATTAGATTGGAATTAAATAAAAAAGGCTCAATGCCGCTTTAAGTGCAAGAAGGGTGAGACTTCTTATAGTCTGTGCTTTGATCCTTTCCTGTGAGACCAGTATTAGTTTCCGATACACCACTGCAATTTCAACGTATACCTTGGACATTCACATTGACGATGAAACACAGAAATCGCATTGGAATTGAATACAAAGGGCACAATTCCGACTCATGTGCAAGAACAGTGAGACTTCTTATAGTCTGTGCTTTGATCCTTTCCTATGAGACCAGTATTAGTTTCCGATACACCACTGCAATTTCAATGTATTCCTTGGACCATCACATTGACGATGAAACACAGAAATCGCATCGGAATTAAATACAAAAGGCACAATGCCTCCATAAGTACAAGAATATAGACTCTTCTTACAGTCGGTGTTTTGAGCACTCCCTGTGTGACCAGTATTAGTTTGCGATACACCACTGCAGGTACGATGTATTACTTGGACATACACATTGACGATGAAACACAGAAATTAGATCGGAATTAAACAAAAAAGGCTCAATGCCGCCTTAAGTGGAAGAAGAGTGAGACTTCTTAGAGTCTGTGCTATTATCCTTTTCTGTGAGACCAGTATTAGTTCCCGATACACCACTGCAATTTCAACGTATACCTTGGACCTTCACATTGACGATGAAACACAGAAGTCGCATCGGAATTAAATACAAAGGGCACAATGCCGACTTATGTGCAAGAACAGTGAGACTTCTTATAGTCTGTGCTTTGATCCTTTCCTGTGAGACCAGTATTAGTTTCCGATACACCACTGCAATTTCAATGTATTCCTTGGACCATCACATTGACGATGAAACACAGAAATCGCATCGGAATTAAATACAAAAGGCACAATGCCTCCATAAGTACAAGAATAGAGACTCTTCTTACAGTCGGTGTTTTGAGCACTCCCTGTGTGACCAGTATTAGTTTGCGATACACCACTGCAGGTTCGATGTATTACTTGGACATACACATTGACGATGAAACACAGAAATTAGATCGGAATTAAACAAAAAAGGCTCAATGCCGCCTTAAGAGGAAGAAGAGTAAGACTTCTTAGAGTCTGTGCTTTGATCCTTTCCTGTGAGACCGGTATTAGTTTCTGATACACCACTGGAGGTTCAATGTATTCCTTGGACCTTCACACTGACGATGAAACACAGAAATCCCATTTGAATTAAATACAAAAGGCACAATGCCACCTTAAGTGCAAGAAGAGTGAGACTTCTTATAGTCTGTCCTTTGATCCTTTCCTGTGAGACCAGTATTAGTTTCCGATACACCACTGCAGGTTCTATGTATTCCTTGGACCTTCACATTGACGATGAAACACAGAAATCCCATTTGAATTAAATACAAAAGGCACAATGCCTCCATAAGTACAAGAATAGAGACTCTTTTAAAGTCGGTGTTTTGAGCACTCCCTGTGAGACCAGTATTAGTTTGCGATACACCACTGCAATTACAATGTATTCCTTGGACCTTCACATTGACGATGAAACACAGAAATCGCATCGGAATTAAATACAAAAGGCACAATGCCTCCATAAGTAGAAGAACAGAGACTCTTCTTACAATCGGTATTTTGAGCACTCCCTGTGAGACCAGTATTAGTTTGCGATACACCACTGCAGGTTCAATGTATTCCTTGGACATACACACAGACGATGAAACACTGAAATTAGATCGGAATTAAATAAAAAAGGCTCAATGCCGCCTTAAGTGCAAGAAGAGTGAGACTTCTTAGATTCTGTGCTTTGATCCTTTCCTGTGAGACCAGTATTAGTTTCCGATACACCACTGCAATTTTAATGTATTCCTTGGACCTTCACATTGACGATGAAACACAGAAATCGCCTCGGAATTAAATACAAAAGGCACAATGCCGACTTAAGTGCAAGAAGAGTGAGACTTCTTATAGTCTGTGCTTTGATCCTTTCCTGTGAGACCAGTAGTAGTTTCCGATACACCACTGCAGGTTCTATGTATTCCTTGGACATTCACATTGACGATGAAACACAGAAATCGCATCGGAATTAAATACAAAAGGCACAATGCCTCCATAAGTACAAGAATAGAGACTCTTCTTACAGTCGGTGTTTTGAGCACTCCCTGTGAGACCAGTATTAGTTTGCGATACAGAACTGCAGGTTCAATGTATTCCTTGGACATACACATTGACGATGAAACACCGAAATTAGATCGGAATTAAATAAAAATTCTCAATGCCGCCTTAAGAGACAGAAGGGTGAGACTTCTTATAGTCTGTGCTTTGATCCTTTCCTGTGAGACCAGTATTAGTTTCCGATACACCACTGCAATTACAATGTATTCCTTGGACCTTCACATTGGCGATGAAACACCGAAATCGCATCGGAATTAAATACAAAAGGAACAATGCCTCCATAAGTACAAGAATAGAGACTCTTCTTACAGTCGGTGTTTTGAGCACTCCCTGTGAGACCAGTATTAGTTTGCGATACACCACTGCAGGTTCAAGGTATTCCTTGGACACACACATTGACGATGAAACACTGAAATTAGATTGGAATTAAATAAAAAATGCTCAATGCCGCCTTAAGTGCAAGAAGGATGAGACTTCTAATAGTGTGTGCTTTGATCCTTTCGTGTGAGACCAGTATTAGTTTCAGATACACCACTGCAAATTCAATGTATTCCTTGGACCTTCACATTGACGATGAAGCACAGAAATCGCATCGGAATTAAATACAAAAGGCACAATGCCGACTTATGTGCAAGAAGAGTGAGACTTCTTTTAGTCTGTGCTTTGATCCTATCCTGTGAGACCAGTATTAGTTTCCGATACACCACTGCAATTTCAATGTGCTCCTTGGACCTTCACATTGCCGATGAAACACAGAAATCGCATCGGAATTAAATACAAAAGGCACAATGCCTCCATGAGTACAAGAATAGAGACTCTTCTTACAGTCGGTGTTTTGAGCACTCCCTGTGAGACCAGTATTAGTTTGCGATACACCACTGCAGGTTCAATGTATTCCTTGGACATACACATTGACGATGAAACACAGAAATTAGATTGGAATTAAATAAAAAAGGCTCAATGCCGCCTTAAGTGGAAGAAGAGTGAGACTTCTTAGAGTCTGTGCTTTGATCCTTTCCTGTGAGACCAGTATTAGTTTCCGATACACCACTGCAGGTTCAATGTATTCCTTGGACCTTCACATTGACGATGAAACACAGAAATCGCATCAGAATTAAATACAAAAGGCACAATGCCACCTTAAATGCAAGAAGAGTGAGACTTCTTATAGTCTGTGCTTGATCCTTTCCTGTGAGACCAGTATTAGTTTCCGATACACCACTGCAGGTTCTATGTATTCCTTGGACATTTACATTGACGATGAAACACTGAAATTAGATCGAAATTAAATAAAAAAGGCTCAATTCCGCCTTAAGTGCAAGATGGGTGGGACTTCTTATAGTCTGTGCTTTGATCCTTTCCTGTGAGACCAGTATTAGTTTCCGATACACCACTGCTATTTCAGTGTATTCCTTGGACCTCCACATTGACGATGAAACACAGAAATCGCATAGGAATTAAATACAAAAGGCACAATGCCGACTTAAGTGCAAGAAGATTGAGACTTCTTATAGTCTGTGCTTTGATCCTTTCCTGTGAGGCCAGTATTAGTTTCCGATACACCACTGCAATTTCAATCTATTCCTTGGACCTTCACATTGACGATGTAACACAGAAATCGCATCGGAATTAAATACAAAAGGCACAATGCCTCCATACGTACAAGAATAGAGACTCTTCTTACAGGTAGTGTTTTGAGCACTCCCTGTGAGACCTGTATTAGATTGCGATACACCACTGCAGGTTCAATGTATTCCTTGGACATACACATTGACGATGAAACTCTGAAATTAGATCGGAATTAAATAAAAAAGGCTCAATGCCGCCTTAAGTGCAAGAAGAGTGAGACTTCTTAGAGTCTGTGCTTTGATCCTTTCCTGTGAGACCAGTATTAGTTTCCGATACACCACTGCAGGTTCAACGTATTCCTTGGACCTTCACATAGACGATGAAACACAGAAATCGCATCGGAATTAAATACAAAATGCACAATGCCTCCATAAGTACAAGAATTGAGACTCTTCTTACAGTCGGTGTTTTGAGCACTCCCTGTGAGACCAGTATTAGTTTGCGATACACCACTGCAGGTTCAATGTATTCCTTGGACATACACATTGACGATGAAACACTGAAATTAGATCGGAATTAAATAAAAAAGGCTCAATGCCGCCTTAAGTGCAAGAAGGGTGAGACTTCTTATAGTCTGTGCTTTGATCCTTTCCTGTGAGACCAGTATTAGTTTCCGATACACCACTGCAATTTCAATGTATTCCTTGGACCTTCAAATTGACGATTAACACAGAAATCGCATCGGAATTAAATACAAAAGGCACAATGCAGACTTAAGTGCAAGAAGAGTGAGACTTCTTATAGTCTGTGCCCTGTTCCTGTCCTGTGAGACCAGTATTAGTTTCCGATACACCATTGAAATTTCAATGTATTCCTTGGACCGTCACATTGACGATGAATCACAGAAATTGCATCGGAATTAAATACAAAAGGCACAATGCCTCCATAAGAACAAGAATAGAGACTCTTCTTACAGTCGGTGTTTTGAGCACTCCCTGTGAGACCAGTATTAGTTTGTGATACACCACTGCAGGTTCAATGTATTCCTTGGAAATACACATTGACGATGAAACACTGAAATTAGATCGGTATTAAATAAAAAAGGCTCAATGCCGCCTTAAGTGCAAGAAGAGTGAGACTTCTTATAGTCTGTGCTTTGATCCTTTCCTGTGAGACCAGTATTAGTTTCCGATACACCACTGCAGGTTCTATGCATTCCTTGGACCTTCACATTGACGATAAAACACAGAAATCGCATCGGAATTAAATCCAAAAGGCACAATGCCTCCATAAGTACAAGAATAGAGACTCTTCTTACAGTCGGTGTTTTGAGCACTCCCTGTGAGACCAGTATTAGTTTGCGATACACCACTGCAGGTTCAATGTATTCCTTGGACATACACATTGACGATGAAACACTGAAATTAGATCGTAATTAAATAAAAAAGGCTCAATGCCGCCTTAAGTGCAAGAAGGGTGAGACTTCTTATAGTCTGTGTTTTGATCCTTTCCTGTGAGACCAGTATTAGTTTTTGATACACCACTGTAATTACAATGTATTCCTTGGACCTTCACATTGGCGATGAAACACAGAAATCGTATCGGAATTAAATACAAAGGCACAATGCCGACTTAAGTGCAAGAAGAGTGAGACTTCTTATAGTCTGTGCTTTGATCCTTTCCTGTGAGACCAGTATTAGTTTCCGATACACCACTGCAATTTCAATGTATTCCTTGGACCATCACATTGACGATGAAACACAGAAATCGCATCGGAATTAAATACAAAAGGCAGAATGCCTCCATAAGTACAAGAATAGAGACTCTTCTTACAGTCGGTGTTTTGAGCACACCCTGTGAGACCAGTATTAGTTTGCGATACACCACTGCAGGTTCAATGTATTCCTTGGACATACACATTGACGATGAAACACTGAAATTAGATCGGAATTAAATAAAAAAGGCTCAATGCCGCCTTAAGTGCAAGAACGGTGAGACCTCTTATAGTCTGTATTTTGATCCTTTCCTGTGAGACCAGTATTAGTTTTTGATACACCACTGCAATTACAATGTATTCCTTGGACCTTCACATTGGCGATGAAACACAGAAATCGTATCGGAATTAAATACAAGGGCACAATGCCGACTTAAGTGCAAGAAGAGTGAGACTTCTTATAGTCTGTGCTTTGATCCTTTCCTGCGAGACCAGTATTAGTTTCCGATACACCACTGCAGGTTCTATGTATTCCTTGGACCTTCACATTGACGATGAAACACAGAAATCGCATCGGAATTAAATACAAAAGGCACAATGACTCCATAAGTACAAGAATAGAGACTCTTCATACAGTCGGTGTTTAGAGCACTCCCTGTGTGACCAGTATTAGTTTGCGATACACCACTGCAGGTTCAATGTATTCCTTGGACATACACATTGACCATGAAACACTGAAATTAGATTGGAATTAAATAAAAAAGGCTCAATGCCGCTTTAAGTGCAAGAAGGGTGAGACTTCTTATAGTCTGTGCTTTGATCCTTTCCTGTGAGACCAGTATTAGTTTCCGGTACACCACTGCAATTTCAACGTATACCTTGGACATTCACATTGACGATGAAACACAGAAATCGCATCGGAATTAATTACAAAGGGCACAATTCCGACTTATGTGCAAGAACAGTGAGACTTCTTATAGTCTGTGCTTTGATCCTTTCCTGTGAGACCAGTATTAGTTTCCGATACACCACTGCAATTTCAATGTATTCCTTGGACCATCACATTGACGATGAAACACAGAAATCGCATCGGAATTAAATACAAAAGGCACAATGCCTCCATAAGTACAAGAATATAGACTCTTCTTACAGTCGGTGTTTTGAGCACTCCCTGTGTGACCAGTATTAGTTTGCGATACACCACTGCAGGTACGATGTATTACTTGGACATACACATTGACGATGAAACACAGAAATTAGATCGGAATTAAACAAAAATGGCTCAATGCCGCCTTAAGTGGAAGAAGAGTGAGACTTCTTAGAGTCTGTGCTTTGGTCCTTTCCTGTGAGACCAGTATTAGTTCCCGATACACCACTGCAATTTCAACGTATACCTTGGACCTTCACATTGACGATGAAACACAGAAATCGCATCGGAATTAAATACAAAGGGCACAATGCCGACTTATGTGCAAGAACAGTGAGACTTCTTATAGTCTGTGCTTTGATCCTTTCCTGTGAGACCAGTATTAGTTTCCGATACACCACTGCAATTTCAATGTATTCCTTGGACCATCACATTGACGATGAAACACAGAAATCGCATCGGAATTAAATACAAAAGGCACAATGCCTCCATAAGTACAAGAATAGAGACTCTTCTTACAGTCGGTGTTTTGAGCACTCCCTGTGTGACCAGTATTAGTTTGCGATACACCACTGCAGGTTCGATGTATTACTTGGACATACACATTGACGATGAAACACAGAAATTAGATCGGAATTAATCAAAAAAGGCTCAATGCCGCCTTAAGAGGAAGAAGAGTAAGACTTCTTAGAGTCTGTGCTTTGATCCTTTCCTGTGAGACCGGTATTAGTTTCCGATACACCACTGGAGGTTCAATGTATTCCTTGGACCTTCACACTGACGATGAAACACAGAAATCCCATTTGAATTAAATACAAAAGGCACAATGCCACCTTAAGTGCAAGAAGAGTGAGACTTCTTATAGTCTGTCCTTTGATACTTTCCTGTGAGACCAGTATTAGTTTCCGATACACCACTGCAGATTCTATGTATTCCTTGGACCTTCACATTGGCGATGAAACACAGAAATCCCATTTGAATTAAATACAAAAGGCACAATGCCTCCATAAGTACAAGAATAGAGACTCTTTTACAGTCGGTGTTTTGAGCACTCCCTGTGAGACCAGTATTAGTTTGCGATACACCACTGCAATTACAATGTATTCCTTGGACCTTCACATTAACGATGAAACACAGAAATCGCATCGGAATTAAATACAAAAGGCACAATGCCTCCATAAGTAGAAGAACAGAGACTCTTCTTACAGTCGGTATTTTGAGCACTCCCTGTGAGACCAGTATTAGTTTGCGATACACCACTGCAGGTTCAATGTATTCCTTGGACATACACACAGACGATGAAACACTGAAATTAGATTGGAATTAAATAAAAAAGGCTCAATGCCACCTTAAGTGCAAGAAGAGTGAGACTTCTTAGATTCTGTGCTTTGATCCTTTCCTGTGAGACCAGTATTAGTTTCCGATACACCACTGCAGGTTCAATGTGTTCCTTGGACCTTCACATTGCCGATGAAACACAGAAATCGCATCGGAATTAAATACAAAAGGCACAATGCCTCCATACGTACAAGAGTAGAGACTCTTCTTACAGTCGGTGTTTTGAGCACTCCCTGTGAGACCAGTATTAGTTTCCGATACACCACTGCAGGTTCAATGTATTCCTTGGACATACACATTGACGATGAAACTCTGAAATTAGATCGGAATTATATAAAAAAGGCTCAATGCCGCCTTAAGTGCAAGAAGAGAGAGACTTCTTAGAGTCTGTGCTTTGATCCTTTCCTGTGAGACCAGTATTAGTTTCCGATACACCACTGCAATTACAATGTATTCCTTGGACCTTCACATTGACGATGAAACACAGAAATCGCATCGGAATTAAATACAAAAGGCACAATGCTCCATAAGTACAAGAATAGAGACTCTTCTTACAGTCGGTGTTTTGAGCACTCCCTGTGAGACCAGTATTAGTTTCCGATACACCACTGCAGGTTCAATGTATTCCTTGGACATACACATTGACGATGAAACTCTGAAATTAGATCGTATTTATATAAAAAAGGCTCAATGCCGCCTTAAGTGCAAGAAGAGAGAGACTTCTTAGAGTCTGTGCTTTGATCATTTCCTGTGAGACCAGTATTAGTTTCCGATACACCACTGCAGGTTCAATGTATACCTTGGACCTTCACATTGACGATGAAACACAGAAATCGCATCGGAATTAAATACAAAAGGCACAATGCCTCCATAAGTACAAGAATAGAGACTCTTCTTACAGCCGGTGTTTTGAGCACTCCCTGTGAGACCAGTATTAGTTTGCGATACACCACTGCTGGTTCAATGTATTCCTTGGACATACACATTGACAATGAAATACTGAAATTAGATCGGAATTAAATAAAAAAGCCTCAATGCCGTCTTAAGTGCAAGAAGGGTGAGACTTCTTATAGTCTGTGCTTTGATCCTTTCCTGTGAGACCAGTATTAGTTTCCGATACACCACTGCAATTACAATGTATTCCTTGGACCTTCACATTGACGATGAGACACAGAAATCGCATCGGAATTAAATACAAAAGGCACAATGCCTCCATAAGTACAAGAATAGAGACTCTTCTTACAGTCGGTGTTTTGAGCACTCCCTGTGAGACCAGTATTAGTTTGCGATACACCAATGCAGGTTCAATGTATTCCTTGGACATACACATTGACGATGAAACTCTGAAATTAGATCGGAATTATATAAAAAAGGCTCAATGCCGCCTTAAGTGCAAGAAGAGTGACACTTCTTAGAGTCTGTGCTTTGATGCTTTCCTGTGAGACCAGTATTAGTTTCGTATACACCACTGCAGGTGCAATGTATCCCTTGGACCTTCACATTGACAATGAAACACAGAAATCGCATCGGAATTAAATACAAAGGGCACAATGCCTCCATAAGTACAAGAATAGAGACTCTTCTTACAGTCGGAGTTTTGAGCACTCCCTGTGAGACCAGTATTAGTTTGCGATACACCACTGCAGGTTCAATGTATTCCTTGGACATACACATTGACGATGAAACACTGAAATTAGATCGGAATTAAATAAAAAAGGCTCAATGCCGCCTTAAGTGCAAGAAGAGTGAGACTTCTTAGAGTCTGTGCTTTGATCCTTTCCTGTGAGACCAGTATTAGTTTCCGATACACCACTGCAGGATCAATGTTTTCCTTGGACCTTCACATTGACTATGAAACACAGAAATCGCATCGGAATTTAATACAAAAGGCACAATGCCTCCATAAGTACCAGAATAGAGACTCTTCTTACAGTCGGTGCTTTGAGTACTTCCTGTGAGACCAGTATTAGTTTGCGATTTACCACTGCAGGTTCAATGTATTCCTTGGACATACACATTGACGATGAAACACTGAAATTAGATCGGAATTAAATAAAAAAGGTTCAATGCCGCCTTAAGTGCAAGAAGAGTGAGACTTCTTATAGTCTGTGCTTTGATCCTTTCGTGTGAGACCAGTATTAGTTTCCGATACACCACTGCAGGTTCAATGCATTCCTTGGACCTTCAAATTGACGATGAAACAAAGAAATCGCATCGGAATTAAATACAAAAGGCACAAGCCGACTTAAGTGCAAGAAGAGTGAGACTTCTTATAGTCTGTGCTTTCATCCTTTCCTGTGAGACCAGTATTAGTTTCCGTTACACCACTGCAATTTCAATGTGTTCCTTGGACCTTCACATTGCCGATGAAACACAGAAATCGCATCGGAATTAAATACAAAAGGCACAATGCCTCCATACGTACAAGAGTAGAGACTCTTCTTACAGTCGGTGTTTTGAGCACTCCCTGTGAGACCAGTATTAGTTTCCGATACACCACTGCAGGTTCAATGTATTCCTTGGACATCCACATTGACGATGAAACTCTGAAATTAGATCGGAATTATATAAAAAAGGCTCAATGCCGCCTTAAGTGCAAGAAGAGAGAGACTTCTTAGAGTCTGTGCTTTGATCCTTTCCTGTGAGACCAGTATTAGTTTCCGATACACCACTGCAGGTTCAATGTATTCCTTGGACCTTCACATTGACGATGAAACACAGAATTCGCATCGGAATTAAATTCAAAAGGCACAATGACTCCATAAGTACAAGAATAGAGACTCTTCTTAAAGTCGGTGTTTTGAGCACTCCCTGTGAGACCAGTATTAGTTTGCGATACACCACTGCTGGTTCAATGTATTCCTTGGACATACACATTGACGATGAAACACTGAAATTAGATCAGAATTAAATAAAAAAGCCTCAATGCCGCATTAAGTGCAAGAAGGGTGAGACTTCTTATAGTCTGTGCTTTGATCCTTTCCTGTGAGACCAGTATTAGTTTCCGATACACCACTGAGTTACAATGTATTCCTTGGACCTTCACATTGACGATGAAACACAGAAATCACATCGGAATTAAATACAAAAGGCACAATGCCTCCATAAGTACAAGAATAGAGACTCTTCTTACAGTCGGTGTTTTGAGCACTCCCTTTGAGACCAGTATT
Source organism: Schistocerca serialis cubense (assembly GCF_023864345.2). Taxonomy (NCBI): domain Eukaryota; kingdom Metazoa; phylum Arthropoda; class Insecta; order Orthoptera; family Acrididae; genus Schistocerca; species Schistocerca serialis. The sequence continues at coordinate 33,455,318 of NC_064643.1, read as the reverse complement.
AGTTTGCGATACACCACTGCAGGTTCAATGTATTCCTTGGACATACACATTGACGATGAAACACTGAAATTAGATCGGAATTAAATAAAAAAGGCTCAATGCCGCCTTAAGTGCAAGAAGGGTGAGACTTCTTATAGTCTGTGCTTTGATCCTTTCCTGTGAGACCAGTATTAGTTTCCGATACACCACTGCAATTACAATGTATTCCTTGGACCTTCACATTGACGATGAAACACAGAAATCGCATCGGAATTAAATGCAAAAGGCACAAGCCGACTTAAGTGCAAGAAGAGTGAGACTTCTTATAGTCTGTGCTTTGATCCTTTCCTGTGAGACCAGTATTAGTTTCCGATACACCACTGCAATTTCAATGTGTTCCTTGGACCTTCACATTGCCGATGAAACACAGAAATTGCATCGGAATTAAATACAAAAGGCACAATGCCTCCATAAGTACAAGAATAGAGACTCTTCTTACAGTCGGTGTTTTGAGCACTCCCTGTGAGACCAGTACTAGTTTGCGATACACCATTGCAGGTTCAATGTATTCCTTGGACATACACATTGACGATGAAACACTGAAATTAGATCAGAAATAAATAAAAAAGGCTCAATGCCGCCTTAAGTGCAAGAAGAGTGACACTTCTTAGAGTCTGTGCTTTGATGCTTTCCTGTGAGACCAGTATTAGATTCGTATACACCACTGCAGGTGCAATGTATCCCTTGGACCTTCACATTGACGATGAAACACAGAAATCGCATCGGAATTAAATACAAAAGGCACAATGCCTCCATAAGTACAAGAATAGAGACTCTTCTTACAGTCGGAGCTTTGAGCACTCCCTGTGAGACCAGTATTAGTTTGCGATACACCACTGCAGGTTCAATGTATTCCTTGGACATACACATTGACGATGAAACACTGAAATTAGATCGGAATTAAATAAAAAAGGCTCAATGCCGCCTTATGTGCAAGAAGAGTGAGACTTCTTAGAGTCTGTGCTTTGATCCTTTCCTGTGAGACCAGTATTAGTTTCCGATACACCACTGCAGGATCAATGTTTTCCTTGGACCTTCACATTGACTATGAGACACAGAAATCGCATCGGAATTAAATACAAAAGGCACAATGCCTCCATAAGTACAAGAATAGAGACTCTTCTTACAGTCGGTGTTTTGATTACTCCCTGTGAGACCAGTATTAGTTTGCGATACACCACTGCAGGCTCAATGTATTCCTTGGACATACACATTGACGATGAAACACTGAAATTAGATCGGAATTAAATAAAAAAGGCTCAATGCCGCCTTAAGTGCAAGAAGAGTGAACTTCTTATAGTCTGTGCTTTGATCCTTTCCTGTGAGACCAGTATTAGTTTCCGATACACCACTGAAGGTTCTATGTTTTCCTTGGACCTTCACATTGACGATCAAACACAGAAATCGCATCGGAATTAAATACATAAGGCACAATGCCTCCATAAGTACAGGAATAGAGACTCTTCTTACAGTCGGTGTTTTGAGCACTCCCTGTGACACCAGTATTAGTTTGCGATACACCACTGCAGGTTCGATATATTCCTTGGACATACGCATTGACGATGAAACACTGAAATTAGATCGGAATTAAATAAAAAAGGCTCAATGCCGCCTTAAGTGCAAGAAGGGTGAGACTTCTTATAGTCTGTGCTTTGATCTTTTCCTGTGAGACCAGTATTAGTTTCCGATACACCACTGCAATTTCAGTGTATTCCTTGGATCATCACATTGACGATGAAACACAGAAATCGCATCGGAATTAAATACAAAAGGCACAATGCCTCCATACGTACATGAATAGAGACTCTTCTTACAGTCGGTGTTTTAAGCACTCCCTGTGAGACCAGTATTAGTCTGCGATACACCACTGCAGGTTCAATGTATTCCTTGGACATGCACATTGACGATGAAACTCTGAAATTAGATCGGAATTATATAAAAAAAGGCTCAATGCCGCCTTAAGTGCAAGAAGAGAGAGACTTCTTAGAGTCTGTGTTTTGATCCTTTCCTGTGAGACCAGTATTAGTTTCCGATACACCACGGCAGGTTCAATGTATTCCTTGGACCTTCACATTGACGATGAAACACAGAAATCGCATCGGAATTAAATACAAAAGGCACAATGCCTCCATAAGTACAAGAATAGAGACTCTTCTTACAGTCGGTGTTTTGAGCACTCCCTGTGAGACCAGTATTAGTTTGCGATACACCACTGCTGGTTCAATGTATTCCTTGGACATACACAATGACGATGAAACACTGAAATTAGATCGGAATTAAATAAAAAAGCCTCAATGCCGCCTTAAGTGCAAGAAGGGTGAGACTTCTTATTGTCTGTCTTTGATCCTTTCCTGTGAGACCAGTATTAGTTTCCGATACACCACTGCAATTACAATGTATTCCTTGGACCTTCACATTGACGATGAAACACTGAAATCGCATCGGAATTAAATACAAAAGGCACAATGCCTCCATAAGTACAAGAATAGAGACTCTTCTTACAGTCGGTGTTTTGAGCACTCCCTGTGAGACCAGTATTAGTTTGCGATACACCACTGCAGGTTCAATGTATTCCTTGGACATACACATTGACGATGAAACACTGAAATTAGATCGAAATTAAATAAAAAAGGCTCAATGCCGCCTTAAGTGCAAGAAGGGTGAGACTTCTTATAGTCTGTGCTTTCATCCTTTCCTGTGAGACCAGTATTAGTTTCCGATACACCACTGCAATTACAATGTATTCCTTGGACCTTCACATTGACGATGAAACACAGAAATTGCATCGGAATTAAATACAAAAGGCACAAGCCGACTTAAGTGCAAGAAGAGTGAGACTTCTTATAGTCTGTGCTTTGATCCTTTCCTGTGAGACCAGTATTAGTTTCCGATACACCACTGCAATTTCAATGTGTTCCTTGGACCTTCACATTGCCGATGAAACACAGAAACCGCATCGGAATTAAATAAAAAGGCACAATGCCTCCATACGTACAAGAGTAGAGACTCTTCTTACAGTCGGTGTTTTGAGCACTCCCTGTGAGACCAGTATTAGTTTCCGATACACCACTGCAGGTTCAATGTATTCCTTGGACATACACATTGACGATGAAACTCTGAAATTAGATCGGAATTATATAAAAAAGGCTCAATGCCGCCTTAAGTGCAAGAAGAGAGAGACTTTTTAGAGTCTGTGCTTTGATCATTTCCTGTGAGACCAGTATTAGTTTCCGATACACCACTGCAGGTTCAATGTATTCCTTGGACCTTCACATTGACGATGAAACACAGAAATCGCATCGGAATTAAATACAGAAGGCACAATGCCTCCATACGTACAAGAATAGAGACTCTTCTTACAGCCGGTGTTTTGAGCACTCCCTGTGAGACCAGTATTAGTTTGCGATACACCACTGCTGGTTCAATGTATTCCTTGGACATACACATTGACAATGAAATACTGAAATTAGATCGGAATTAAATAAAAAAGCCTCAATGCCGTCTTAAGTGCAAGAAGGGTGAGACTTCTTATAGTCTGTGCTTTGATCATTTCCTGAGAGACCAGTATTAGTTTCCGTTACACCACTGCAATTACAATGTATTCCTTGGACCTTCACATTGACGATGAAACACAGAAATCGCATCGGAATTAAATACAAAAGGCACAATGCCTCCATAAGTACAAGAATAGAGACTCTTCTTACAGTCGGTGTTTTGAGCACTCCCTGTGAGACCAGTATTAGTTTGCGATACACCACTGCAGGTTCAATGTATTCCTTGGACATACACATTGACGATGAAACTCTGAAATTATATCGGAATTATATAAAAAAGGCTCAATGCCGCCTTAAGTGCAAGAAGAGAGAGACTTCTTAGAGTCTGTGCTTTGATCCTTTCCTGTGAGACCAGTATTAGTTTCCGATACACCACTGCAATTACAATGTATTCCTTGGACCTTCACATTGACGATGAAACACAGAAATCGCATCGGAATTAAATACAAAAGGCACAATGCCTCCATAAATACAAGAATAGAGACTCTTCTTACAGTCGGTGTTTTGAGCACTCCCTGTGAGACCAGTATTAGTTTCCGATACACCACTGCAGGTTCAATGTATTCCTTGGACATACACATTGACGATGAAACTCTGAAATTAGATCGGAATTATATAAAAAAGGCTCAATGCCGCCTTAAGTGCAAGAAGAGAGAGACTTCTTAGAGTCTGTGCTTTGATCATTTCCTGTGAGACCAGTATTAGTTTCCGATACACCACTGCAGGTTCAATGTATTCCTTGGACCTTCACATTGACGATGAAACACAGAAATCGCATCGGAATTAAATACAAAAGGCACAATGCCTCCATAAGTACAAGAATAGAGACTCTTCTTACAGCCGGTGTTTTGAGCACTCCCTGTGAGACCAGTATTAGTTTGCGATACACCACTGCTGGTTCAATGTATTCCTTGGACATACACATTGACAATGAAATACTGAAATTAGATCGGAATTAAATAAAAAAGCCTCAATGCCGTCTTAAGTGCAAGAAGGGTGAGACTTCTTATAGTCTGTGCTTTGATCCTTTCCTGTGAGACCAGTATTAGTTTCCGATACACCACTGCAATTACAATGTATTCCTTGGACCTTCACATTGACGATGAAACACAGAAATCGCATCGGAATAAAATACAAAAGGCACAATGCCTCCATAAGTACAAGAACAGAGACTCTTCTTACAGTCGGTGTTTTGAGCACTCCCTGTGAGACCAGTATTAGTCTGCGATACACCACTGCAGGTTCAATGTATTCCTTGGACATGCACATTGACGATGAAACTCTGAAATTAGATCGGAATTAAATAAAAAAAGTCTCAATGCCGCCTTAAGTGCAAGAAGAGAGAGACTTCTTAGAGTCTGTGTTTTGATCCTTTCCTGTGAGACCAGTATTAGTTTCCGATACACCACGGCAGGTTCAATGTATTCCTTGGACCTTCACATTGACGATGAAACACAGAAATCGCATCGGAATTAAATACAAAAGGCACAATGCCTCCATAAGCACAAGAATAGAGACTCTTCTTACAGTCGGTGTTTTGAGCACTCCCTGTGAGACCAGTATTAGTTTGCGATACACCACTGCTGGTTCAATGTATTCCTTGGACATACACATTGGCGATGAAACACTGAAATTAGATCGGAATTAAATAAAAAAGCCTCAATGCCGCCTTAAGTGCAAGAAGGGTGAGACTTCTTATAGTCTGTCTTTGATCCTTTCCTGTGAGACCAGTATTAGTTTCCGATACACCACTGCAATTACAATGTATTCCTTGGACCTTCACATTGACGATGAAACACTGAAATCGCATCGGAATTAAATACAAAAGGCACAATGCCTCCATAAGTACAAGAATAGAGACTCTTCTTACAGTCGGTGTTTTGAGCACTCCCTGTGAGACCAGTATTAGGTTGCGATACACCACTGCAGGTTCAATGTATTCCTTGGACATACACATTGACGATGAAACACTGAAATTAGATCGAAATTAAATAAAAAAGGCTCAATGCCGCCTTAAGTGCAAGAAGGGTGAGACTTCTTATAGTCTGTGCTTTGATCCGTTCCTGTGAGACCAGTATTAGTTTCCGATACACCACTGCAATTACAATGTATTCCTTGGACCTTCACATTGCCGATGAAACACAGAAATTGCATCGGAATTAAATACAAAAGGCACAAGCCGACTTAAGTGCAAGAAGAGTGAGACTTCTTATAGTCTGTGCTTTGATCCTTTCCTGTGAGACCAGTATTAGTTTCCGATACACCACTGCAATTTCAATGTGTTCCTTGGACCTTCACATTGCCGATGAAACACAGAAATCGCATCGGAATTAAATACAAAAGGCACAATGCCTCCATACGTACAAGAGTAGAGACTCTTCTTACAGTCGGTGTTTTGAGCACTCCCTGTGAGACCAGTATTAGTTTCCGATACACCACTGCAGGTTCAATGTATTCCTTGGACATACACATTGACGATGAAACTCTGAAATTAGATCGGAATTATATAAAAAAGGCTCAATGCCGCCTTAAGTGCAAGAAGAGAGAGACTTTTTAGAGTCTGTGCTTTGATCGTTTCCTGTGAGACCAGTATTAGTTTCCGATACACCACTGCAGGTTCAATGTATTCCTTGGACCTTTACATTGACGATGAAACACAGAAATCGCATCGGAATTAAATACAAAAGGCACAATGCCTCCATACGTACAAGAATTGAGACTCTTCTTACAGCCGGTGTTTTGAGCACTCCCTGTGAGACCAGTATTAGTTTGCGATACACCACTGCTGGTTCAATGTATTCCTTGGACATACACATTGACAATGAAATACTGAAATTAGATCTGAATTAAATAAAAAAGCCTCAATGCCGTCTTAAGTGCAAGAAGGGTGAGACTTCTTATAGTCTGTGCTTTGATCATTTCCTGTGAGACCAGTATTAGTTTCCGATACACCACTGCAATTACAATGTATTCCTTGGACCTTCACATTGACGATGAAACACAGAAATCGCATCGGAATTAAATACAAAAGGCACAATGCCTCCATAAGTACAAGAATAGAGACTCTTCTTACAGTCGGTGTTTTGAGCACTCCCTGTGAGACCAGTATTAGTTTCCGATACACCACTGCAGGTTCAATGTATTCCTTGGACATACACATTGACGATGAAACTCTGAAATTAGATCGGAATTATATAAAAAAGGCTCAATGCCGCCTAAAGTGCAAGAAGAGAGAGACTTCTTAGAGTCTGTGTTTTGATCATTTCCTGTGAGACCAGTATTAGTTTCCGATACACCACTGCAGGTTCAATGTATTCCTTGGACCTTCACATTGACGATGAAACACAGAAATCGCATCGGAATTAAATACAAAAGGCACAATGCCTCCATAAGTACAAGAATAGAGACTCTTCTTACAGCCGGTGTTTTGAGCACTCCCTGTGAGACCAGTATTAGTTTCCGATACACCACTGCAATTACAATGTATTCCTTGGACCTTCACATTGACGATGAGACACAGAAATCGCATCGGAATTAAATACAAAAGGCACAATGCCTCCATAAGTACAAGAATAGAGACTCTTCTTACAGTCGGTGTTTTGAGCACTCCCTGTGAGACCAGTATTAGTTTGCGATACACCAATGCAGGTTCAATGTATTCCTTGGACATACACATTGACGATGAAACTCTGAAATTAGATCGGAATTATATAAAAAAGGCTCAATGCCGCCTTAAGTGCAAGAAGAGTGACACTTCTTAGAGTCTGTGCTTTGATGCTTTCCTGTGAGACCAGTATTAGTTTCGTATACACCACTGCAGGTGCAATGTATCCCTTGGACCTTCACATTGACAATGAAACACAGAAATCGCATCGGAATTAAATACAAAGGGCACAATGCCTCCATAAGTACAAGAATAGAGACTCTTCTTACAGTCGGAGTTTTGAGCACTCCCTGTGAGACCAGTATTAGTTTGCGATACACCACTGCAGGTTCAATGTATTCCTTGGACATACACATTGACGATGAAACACTGAAATTAGATCGGAAATAAATAAAAAAGGCTCAATGCCGCCTTAAGTGCAAGAAGAGTGAGACTTCTTAGAGTCTGTGCTTTGATCCTTTCCTGTGAGACCAGTATTAGTTTCCGATACACCACTGCAGGATCAATGTTTTCCTTGGACCTTCACATTGACTATGAAACACAGAAATCGCATCGGAATTTAATACAAAAGGCACAATGCCTCCATAAGTACCAGAATAGAGACTCTTCTTAAAGTCGGTGTTTTGAGCACTCCCTGTGAGACCAGTATTAGTTTGCGATACACCACTGCTGGTTCAATGTATTCCTTGGACATACACATTGACGATGAAACACTAAAATTAGATCAGAATTAAATAAAAAAGCCTCAATGCCGCATTAAGTGCAAGAAGGGTGAGACTTCTTATAGTCTGTGCTTTGATCCTTTCCTGTGAGACCAGTATTAGTTTCCGATAGACCACTGCAGTTACAATGTATTCATTGGACCTTCACATTGACGATGAAACACAGAAATCACATCGGAATTAAATACAAAAGGCACAATGCCTCCATAAGTACAAGAATAGAGACTCTTCTTACAGTCGGTGTTTTGAGCACTCCCTTTGAGACCAGTATTAGTTTGCGATACACCACTGCAGGTTCAATGTATTCCTTGGACATACACATTGACGATGAAACACTGAAATTAGATCGGAATTAAATAAAAAAGGCTCAATGCCGCCTTAAGTGCAAGAAGGGTGAGACTTCTTATAGTCTGTGCTTTGATCCTTTCCTGTGAGACCAGTATTAGTTTCCGATACACCACTGCAATTACAATGTATTCCTTGGACCTTCACATTGACGATGAAACACAGAAATCGCATCGGAATTAAATGCAAAAGGCACAAGCCGACTTAAGTGCAAGAAGAGTGAGACTTCTTATAGTCTGTGCTTTGATCCTTTCCTGTGAGACCAGTATTAGTTTCCGATACACCACTGCAATTTCAATGTGTTCCTTGGACCTTCACATTGCCGATGAAACACAGAAATCGCATCGGAATTAAATACAAAAGGCACAATGCCTCCATAAGTACAAGAATAGAGACTCTTCTTACAGTCGGTGTTTTGAGCACTCCCTGTGAGACCAGTACTAGTTTGCGATACACCATTGCAGGTTCAATGTATTCCTTGGACATACACATTGACGATGAAACACTGAAATTAGATCAGAAATAAATAAAAAAGGCTCAATGCCGCCTTAAGTGCAAGAAGAATGACACTTCTTAGAGTCTGTGCTTTGATGCTTTCCTGTGAGACCAGTATTAGAATCGTATACACCACTGCAGGTGCAATGTATCCCTTGGACCTTCACATTGACGATGAAACACAGAAATCGCATCGGAATTAAATACAAAAGGCACAATGCCTCCATAAGTACAAGAATAGAGACTCTTCTTACAGTCGGAGTTTTGAGCACTCCCTGTGAGACCAGTATTAGTTTGTGATACACCACTGCAGGTTCAATGTATTCCTTGGACATACACATTGACGATGAAACACTGAAATTAGATCGGAATTAAATAAAAAAGGCTCAATGCCGCCTTATGTGCAAGAAGAGTGAGACTTCTTAGAGTCTGTGCTTTGATCCTTTCCTGTGAGACCAGTATTAGTTTCCGATACACCACTGCAGGATCAATGTTTTCCTTGGACGTTCACATTGACTATGAGACACAGAAACCGCATCGGAATTTAATACAAAAGGCACAATGCCTCCATAAGTACAGGAATAGAGACTCTTCTTACAGTCGGTGTTTTGAGTACTTCCTGTGAGACCAGTATTAGTTTGCGATTTACCACTGCAGGTTCAATGTATTCCTTGGACATACACATTGACGATGAAACACTGAAATTAGATCGGAATTAAATAAAAAAGGCTCAATGCCGCCTTAAGTGCAAGAAGAGTGGGACTTCTTATAGTCTGTGCTTTGATCCTTTCCTGTGAGACCAGTATTATTTTCCGATACACCACTGCAGGTTCAATGCATTCCTTGGACCTTCACATTGATGATGAAACACAGAAATCGCATCGGAATTAAATACAAAAGGCACAATGCCTCCATAAGTACAAGAATAGAGACTCTTCTTACAGTCGGAGTTTTGAGCACTCCCTGTGAGACCAGTATTACTTTGCGATACACCACTGCAGGTTCAATGTATTCCTTGGACATACACATTGACGATGAAACACTGAAATTATATCGGAATTAAATAAAAAATGCTCAATGCCGCCTAAAGTGCAAGAAGAGTGAGAGTTCTTAGAGCCTGTGCATTGATCCTTTCCTGTGAGACCAGTATTAGTTCCCGATACACCACTGCAATTCAATGTATTCCTTGGACCTTCACATTGACGATGAAACACAGAAATCGCATCGGAATTAAATACAAAAGGCACAATGCCTCCATAAGTACAAGAATAGAGACTCTTCTTACAGTCGGTGTTTTGAGCACTCCCTGTGAGACCAGTATTAGTTTGCGATACACCACTGCAGGTTCAATGTATTCCTTGGAAATACACATTGACGATGAAACACTGAAATTAGATCGGAATGAAACAAAAAAGGCTCAATACCGCCGTAAGTGCAAGAAGAGTGAGACTCCTTATAGTCTGTGCATTGATCCTTTCCTGTGAGACCAGTATTAGTTTCCGATACACCACTGCAATTTCAATGTATTCCTTGGACGTTCACATTGACGATGAAACACAGAAATCGCATCGGAATTAATTACAAAAGGCACATTGCCGACTTAAGTGCAAGAAGAGTGAGACTTCTTATAGTCTGTGCTTTGATCCTTTCCTGTGAGACCAGTATTAGTTTCCGATACACCACTGCAATTTCAATGTATTCCTTGGACCTTCACATTGACGATGAAACACAGAAATCGCATCGGAATTAAAAACAAAACACAGAATGCCTCCATATGTACAAGAATAGAGACTCTTCTTACAGTCGGTGTTTTGAGCACTCCCTGTGAGACCAGTATTACTTTGCGATACACCACTGCAGGTTCAATGTATTCCTTGGACATACACATTGACGATGAACCACAGAAATTAGACTGGAATTAAATAAAAAAGGCTCAATGCCGCCTTAAGTGCAAGACGAGTGAGACTTCTAAGAGTCTGTGATTTGATCCTTTCCTGTGAGACCAGTATTAGTTTCCGATACACCACTGCAGGTTCAATGTATTCCTTGGACCTTCACATTGACGATGAAACACAGTAATCGCATCAGAATTAAATACAAAAGGCACAATGCTGCCTTAAGTGCAAGAAGAGTGAGACTTCTTAGAGTCTGTGTATTGATCCTTTCCTGTGAGACCAGTATTAGTTTCCGATACACCACTGCAGGTTCTATGTATTCCTTGGACCTTCACATTGACGATGAAACACAGAAATCGCATCGGAATTAAATACAAAAGGCACAATGCCGACTTAAGTGCAAGAAGAGTGAGACTTCTTATAGTCTGTGCTTTGATATTTTCCTGTGAGACCAGTATTAGTTTTCGATAACCACTGCAATTTTAATGATTTCCTTGGACCTTCACATTGACGATGAAACACAGAAATCGCATCGGAATTAAATACAAAATGCACAATGCCTCCATAAGTACAAGAATAGAGACTCTTCTTACCGTCGGTGGTTTGAGCATTCCCTGTGAGACCAGTATTAGATTGCGATGCACCACTGCAGGTTCAATGTATTCCATGGACATACACATTGACGATGAAACACAGAAATTGCATCAGAATGAAATACAAAAGGCACAATGCCGCCTTAAGTGCAAGAAAAGTGAGACTTCTTAGTGTCTGTGCATTGATCCTTTCCTGTGAGACCAGTATTAGTTTCCGATACACCACTGCAGGTTCTATGTATTCCTTGGACTTTCACAATGACGATGAAACACAGAAATCGCACCGGAATTAAATACAAAAGGCACAAAGCCGCCTTAAGTACAAGAATAGAGACTCTTCTTACAGTCGGTGCTTTGAGCATTCCCTGTGAAACCAGTATTAGTTTCCGCTACACCACTGCAGGTTCAATGTATTCCTTGGACCATCACATTGACGATGAAACACAGAAATGGCATCGGAATTAAATCCAAAACACACAATGCCGCCTTAAGTACAAGAATAGAGACTCTTCTTACAGTCGGTGCTTTCAGCATTCCCTGTGAGACCAGTATTAGTTTCCGATACACCACTGCAAGTTCAATGTATTCCTTGGACCTTCACATTGACGATGAAACTCAGAAATGGCATCGGAATTAAATCGAAAACGCACAATGCCGCCTTAAGTACAAGAATAAAGACTCTTCTTACAGTCGGTGCTTTGAGCATTCCCTGTGAGACCAGTGTTAGTTTCTGCTACACCTCTGCAGGTTCAGTTTATTCATTGGACCTTCACATTGACGATGAAACACAGAAATGGCATCGGAATTAAATACAAAAGGCACAATGCCGCCTTAAGTACAAGAATAGAGACTCTTTTTACAGTCGGTGCTTTGAGCACTCCCTGTGAGACCAGTATTAGTTTGCGATACACCTCAGCAGGTTCAGTTTATTCCTTGGACCTTCACATTGACGATGAAGCACAGAAATCGCATCGGAATTAAATACAAAGGGCACAATGCCGCCTTAAGTACAAGAATAGAGACTCTTCTTACAGTCGGTGCTATAAGCATTCCCTGTGAGACCAGTAATAGTATCCGATACACCACTGCAGGTTCAATCTTTTCCTTGGACATACACATTGACGATGAAACTCTGAAATTACAACCGAATTAAATATAAAAGGCACAATGCCGCCTTAAGTACAAGAATAGAGATTCTTCTTACAGTCGGTGCTTTGAGCATTCCCTGTGAGACCAGTATTAGTTTCCGATACACCACTGCTGGTTCAATGTATTCCTTGGACCTTCACATTGACGACGAAACACTGAAATGGCATCGGAATTAAATCCCAAACGCACAATGCCGCCTTAAGTACAAGAATAGAGACTCTTCTTACAGTCGGTGCTTTGAGCATACCATGTGAGACCAGTATTAGTATCCGATACACCTCTGCAGGTTCAGATTATTCCTTGGACCTTCACATTGACGATGAAACACAGAAATCGCATCGGAATTAAATACAAATGGCACAATGCCGCCTTAAGTACAAGTATAGAGACTCTTCTTACAGTCGGTGCTTTGACCATTCCCTGTGAGACCAGTATTAGTTTCCGCTACACCTCTGCAGGTTCAGTTTATTCCTTGGACCTTCACATTGACGATGAAACACAGAAATCGCATCGGAATTAAATACAAAAGGCACAATGCCGCCTTAAGTACAAGAATAGAGACTCTTCTTACAGTCGGTGCTTTGAGCATTTCCTGTGAGACCAGTATTAGTTTCCGCTACACCACTGCAAGTTCAATGTATTCCTTGGACCATCACATTGACGATGAAACACAGAAATGGCATCGGAATTAAATCCAAAACACACAATGCCGCCTTAAGTACAAGAATAGAGACTCTTCTTACAGTCGGTGCTTTCAGCATTCCCTGTGAGACCAGTATTAGTTTCCGATACACCACTGCAAGTTCAATGTATTCCTTGGACCTTCACATTGACGATGAAACACAGAAATGGTATCGGAATTAAATCCAAAACGCACAATGCCGCCTTAAGTACAAGAATAGAGGCTCTTCTTACAGTCGGTGCTTTGAGCATTCCTTGTGAGACCAGTATTAGATTCCGATACACCACTGCAGGTTCAGTGTATTCCTTGGACCTTCACATTGACGATGAAACACCGAAATGGCATCGGAATTAAATCCAAAACGCACAATGCCGCCTTAAGTACAAGAATAGAGGCTCTTCTTACAGTCGGTGCTTTGAGCATTCCCTGTGAGACCAGTATTAGTTTCCGCTACACCTCTGCAGGTTCAGTTTATTCCTTGGACCTTCACATTGACGATGAAACACAGAAATCGCATCGGGATTAAATACAAAAGGCACAATGCCGCCTTAAGTACAAGAATAGAGACTCTTCTTACAGTCGGTGCTTTGAGCATTCCCTGTGAGACCAGTATTAGTTTCTGCTACACCTCTGCAGGTTCAGTTTATTCATTGGACCTTCACATTGACGATGAAATACAGACATGGCATCGGAATTAAATACAAAAGGCACAATGCCGCCTTAAGTACAAGAATAGAGACTCTTTTTACAGTCGGTGCTTTGAGCACTCCCTGTGAGACCAGTATTAGTTTGCGATACACCTCAGCAGGTTCAGTTTATTCCTTGGACCTTCACATTGACGATGAAACACCGAAATGGCATCGGAATTAAATCCAAAACGCACAATGCCGCCTTAAGTACAAGAATAGAGGCTCTTCTTACAGTCGGTGCTTTGAGCATTCCCTGTGAGACCAGTATTAGTTTCCGCTACACCTCTGCAGGTTCAGTTTATTCCTTGGACCTTCACATTGACGATGAAACACAGAAATCGCATCGGAATTAAATACAAAAGGCACAATGCTCCTTAAGTACAAGAATTGAGACTCTTCTTACAGTCGGTGCTTTGGGCATTCCCTGTGAGACCAGTATTAGTTTGCGATACACCACTGCAGGTTCAATGTATTCCTTGGACATACACATTGACGATGAAACACTGAAATTAGAACGGAATTTAATAAAAAAGGCTCAATGCCGCCTTAAGTGCAAGAAGAGTGAGACCTCTTAGAGTCTGTGCTTTGATCCTTTCCTGTGAGACTAGTATTAGTTTCCGATACACCACTGCAGGTTCAATGTATTCCTTGGACCTTCACATTGACGATGAAACACAGAAATCGCATCGGAATTAAATACAAAGGGCACAATCCATCCATAAGTACAAGAACAGAGACTCTTCTTACAGTCGGTGTTTTGAGCACTCCCTGTGAGACCAGTATTAGTTTGCGATACACCACTGCAGGTTCAATGTATTCCTTGGACATACACATTGACGATGAAACACTGAAATTAGAACGGAATTTAATAAAAAAGGCACAATGCCGCCTTAAGTGCAAGAAGAGTGAGGCTTCTTAAAGTCTGTGCTTTGATCCTTTCCTGTGAGACCAGTATTAGTTTCCGATACACCAATGCAGGTTCCATGTATTCCTTGGAACTTCACATTGACGATGAAACACAGAAATCGCAACGGAATTAAATACAAAAGGCACAATGCGTCTATAAGTTCAAAAATAGAGACTCTTCTTACAGTCGGTGTTTTGAGCACTCCCTGTGTGACCAGTATTAGTTTGCGATACACCACTGCAATTTCAATGTATTCCTAGGACATACACATTGACGATGAAACACCGAAATTAGATCGGAATTAAATAAAAAAGGCTCAATGCCGCATTAAGTGCAAGAAGAGTGAGACTTCTTGGAGTCTGTGCTTTGATCCTTTCCTGTGAGACCAGTATTAGTTGCCGATACACCACTGCAGGTTCAATATATTCCTTGGACCTTCACATTGACGATGAAACACAGAAATCGCATCGGAATTAAATACAAAAGGCACAATGCCGCCTTAAGTACAAGAATAGAGACTTTTCTTAAAGTCAGTGCTTTGAGCAATCCCTGTGAGACCAGTAATAGTTTCCGCTACACCTCTGCAGGTTCAGTTTATTCCTTGGACCTTCACATTGACGATGAAACACAGAAATCGCATCGGAATTAAATACAAAAGGCACAATGCTCCTTAAGTACAAGAATTGAGACTCTTCTTACAGTCGGTGCTTTGGGTATTCCCTGTGAGACCAGTAATAGTAACCCGATACACCACTGCCGGTTCAATCTATTCCTTGGACATACACATTGACGATGAAACACTGAAATTACATCGGAATTAAATACAAAAGGCACAATGCCGCCTTAAGAACAAGAATAGAGACTCTACTTACCGTCGGTACTTTGAGCATTCCCTGTGAGACCAGTCTTAGTTTCCGATATACCACTGCAGGTTCAATGTATTCCTTGGACCATCACATTGACGATGAAACACAGAAATGGCATCGGAATTAAATCCAAAACGCACAATGCCGTCTTAAGTACAAGAATAGAGACTCTTCTTACAATCGGTGCTTTGAGCATTCCCTGTGAGACCAGTATTAGTTTCCGATACACCACTGCAGGTTCAATGTATTCCTTGGACCTTCACATTGACGATGAAACACAGAAACGGCATCGGAATTAAATCCAAAACGCACAAAGCCGCCTTAAGTACAAGAATAGAGACTCTTCTTACAGTCGGTGCTTTGAGCATTCCCTGTGAGACCAGTATTAGTTTCCGATACACCACTGCAGGTTCAATGTATTCCTTGGACCTTCAAAATTGACGATGAAACACAGAAATGGCATCGGAATTAAATCCAAAACGCACAATTCCGCCTTAAGTACAGGAATAGAGACTCTTCTTACTGTCGGTGCTTTGAGCATTCCCTGTGAGACCAGTATTAGTTTCCGCTACACCTCTGCAGATACTGCTATTCCAATGTATTCCTTGGACCTTCACATTGACAATGAAACACAGAAATCGCATCGGAATTAATTACAAAACGCACATTGATGACTTAAGTGCAAGATGAGTGAGACTTCTTATAGTCTGTGCATTGATCCTTTCCTGAGAGACCAGTATTAGTTTGCGATACACCACTGCAGGTCCTATGTATTCCTTGGCCCTTCACATTGACGATGAAACACAGAAATCGCATCGGAATTAAATACAAAAGGCACAATGCCTCCATAAGTACAAAAATAGAGACTCTTCTTACAGTCGGTGTTTTGAGCACTCCCTGTGAGACCAGTATTAGTTTGCGATACACCACTGCAGGTTCAATGTATTCCTTGGACATACTTAATGACGATGAAACACTGAAATTACATCGGAATTAAATAAAAAAGGCCCAATGCCGCCTTAAGTGCAAGAAGAGTGAGACTTCTTAAGGTCTGTGCTTTGATCCTTTCCTGTGAGACCAGTATTAGTTTCCGATACACCACTGCAGGTTCAATGTATTCCTTGGACGTTCACATTGACGATGAAACACAGAAATCGCATCGGAATTAAATACAAAAGGCACAATGCCGCCTTAAGTACAAGAATAGAGACTCTCCTAAAAGTCGGTGCTTTGAGCATTCCCTGTGAGACCAGTATTAGTTTCGGCTACACCTCTGCAGGTTCAATGTATTCCTTGGACCTTCACATTGACGATGAAATGCAGAAATCGCATCGGAATTAAATACAAAAGGCACAATGCCGGCTTAAGTACAAGAATAGAGACTCTTCTTACAGTCGGTGCTTTGAGCATTCCCTGTGAGACCAGTATTAGTTTCCGATACACCACTGCAGGTTCTATGTATTCCTTGGACCTTCACATTGACGATGAAACACAGAAATCGCATCTTAATCAAATACAAAAGGCACAATGCCGCCTTAAGTACAAGATTAGGGACTCTTCTCACAGTCGTTCCTTTGAGCACTCCCTGTGGGACCAGTATTAGTTTGCGATACTCCTCAGCAGGATCAGTTTATTCCTTGGACCTTCACATTGACGACGAAACACAGAAATCGCATCGGAATTAAATACAAAAGGCACAATGCCGCCTTAAGTACAAGAATAGAGACTCTTCTCACAGTCGGTGCTTTGAGCATTCCCTGTGAGACCAGTAGCAGTATCCGATACACCACTGCAGGTTCAATCTATTCCTTGGACATACACATTGACGATGAAACACTGAAATTACATCGGAATTTAATAGAAAAGGCACAATGCCGCCTTAAGTACAAGAATAGAGATTCTTCTTACAGTCGGTGCTTTGAGCATTCCCTGTGAGACCAGTATTAGTTTCCGATACACCACTGCTGGGTCAATGTATTCCTTGGACCTTCACATTGACGATGAAACACTGAAATGGCATCGGAATTAAATCCCAAACGCACAATGCCGCCTTAAGTACAAGAATAGAGACTCTTCTTACAGTCGGTGCTTTGAGCATTCCATGTGAGACCAGTATTAGTATCCGATACACCTTGTAATATTAGTAATTTTCGCCTCACAAACGTTAATATACGCTCAATAGTAAACGCCTGATGGCCTAAAGTTATCGAAAAATTGTAAAGTAAAAGAAATGAATCATCGTATAGCAGCGACAGAATCTATTATTCTTTATCTTTGCCCTTCTTGCGCGGTGCCAGTAAATCTCTATGTACATGTATCGATTAATGGTATAAAAAAAAGAATTCTGTTGTTTCAAGACAAATGAGGCTTTTCGCGCCTCACCTTTTACTGATTGTATTCCATGAGAGGCGGACGCGGACTTGCTGCGTTCCGCAACTGTATTTTATATTTTATGTGAAAATATTTAGTGAATATGCTAATTGTTATTTTTTCCAATCAGAAAACATGTAGTTTCTTGTAACTGATATCGAACAGACAGCGTCAAGAGGACATTTTGACTGTTATGTATAAAGTATTTAACCACAATGGTCATCTATTGTAATTTAATATGAAAAGGTACGTAGCATTAAAAAAAACGTGTGTTAAAGATAAGTGTGCTTATTTTCGTAAATTAACCTTGATGATTCCATCTCCTTATTTAACTGAATGATAATTATTTTTGTGTTACTTCATCAGAAATTACGATCACGCTGATGGGCCGAACGCAGCATGAGGCAGAAGGAACATTATCGTTTTCCTATTATTTCTGAACCAACTCTTTTTAATTGTGTAGTGTTGCATTTCTTTTAAAGTCTATAAATCTTCTGGTCCCTTAGTGTTGATCCGGGTATGACTACATCGCGACTATAAAAATGCACAGAAATGATAATGTTTCTTCCGAGCGATCTCAAATATATATATATCAATATGCTGCCCTTATTCAGGTATTTAATGGTCAACGTATGTTATTATAATAGTGTAATAAATCCCTGATTCTGTTGCCAAGTGGCCCACCAAAATATTCACTTTTTCGACAAAAAAAAAAAGTAACAATTCTTTTTATTTTTTGTCCCCCAAGAGCAACGCTACACTTGGCGCCCGAACAGGGACACGATAAAAAAATCATTTCATGTATTGTGTTTAAAAAATTTTCAGTTCTTGTTCTAATAATTGTTTCATTTTTCATGTGGATGCAATTCAACCGAGAAAGAGAAGTGGGAAAACCTTTTAATTAATTCAGAAGAACGATTGATGAAATTACCAAAAAACGCGAGTATTAATCCGTATCACCATCAAGACAGCCATAGTAAGTCAAATTTTTATACGCAGTAGCCAAGCTTTCGTAGTGACGTAGCATCTTTCGAGTTGATCAGAACGTAAACCTGTCTTTCCTTTCCTTGAAACAGCTTTATTTCAATTTGTCCATAGTCCATTCCTATGTAGTTAAATTCAGTGAAAGTGTACCATTGTTGTCAGTGCATAAAAAAAAATTACGATATGGCGGATAACTACGCTCAAAACTGGTAAAACGTGTGATATTTCATTTGTTTGTAATTAGTAGGAACCATCTTGTCTTCTTGGCGTAAATGAACGTCAGCTGTTACCCAGAGTTAAAAATTTTATCTTAGGTCCCAGTAAGCCATAGCACTACGTCACAGACAAACGACTGACGGCAGTGACAAACAATATCTGTAGCATTTTGACGTTTGACAAATAATTCATGAACATGGCTGACGGTAAACAGCGGACACAAACAAAACCAGACGACAGCGGTGATGCGAATGGACCTCACTATCCATTACGATCACGCGCGATAGGTACACGAGCGGAGGCAGAAGCAGCCTCGACCGAAGTTTTAGAAGCTGGTCCTAGTGTGCAAACTATTCCCGCTTTTGAAAAAAATGACTTGGCTGCAATGATCGAAGCAATAATGGAACGCAAGTTCGAAAGTCAAAGACAGAGAGAGGCGCAAAGACAGGAACGTGAAAAGCAGGAAAAATTAGATGAAAAGGCCCGCGAAGAAAAAGAGAAGGCCGAAAGACGGCATAATAAAAATCAGGTCCTTACAAATCTGTGCAACTCAGTAAAAGAAGACATAAATTCAGTAAAAACAGAAATAAATTCGGTAAAAACAGACATAAATTCAGTAAAAACAGATCTGCAAACGGAGATAAATGACCTAAATACACGGTTAAATTCGGTAAAGGCCGAACTAAAGGCAGACATAACAGCTGATTTAAATACCCTGTTGGGTAATGTCCAAAGCCAAATCAGCAGTCAGATCACGATCATGAGGCTAGAAATTGACACACAAGTAGAGTCAAAAATAGAGGATATTTCAAAACGGTTAGATGAAAAAATCGAAGCAGCCAAGGGGGAGATAAATTCAAAAGTGATAGAATATCAAAAACAAGCTGCGACCTTAAAAGAAGATTATACTGCAATCTCTGATGAGGTCAAAGGAGTTAAAACCGCAGTAGACACGATCGAGAATGTTGTTGATGATCTTTCGAAACAGATTGAGACTCTTAATGTAGAGGACCAAATAAAGAATACTGTTAAGGCACATGCTGAAGCATTGTCTGATCACTACCAAGAGTGGATTAAAAACAAAGACGGATTCATAGAAAACAAGGTCAAGAACGAACTCAGGGAAACTGTCAAAAACATGACCTTTGAAATATTGGCAGCCCCTGGAAAAACAGGAGACACGGTGATGTCAGAATTAGGCCAGATAAGACGAGCGTTAGCTCAAGATTTACCTGAATGGCGTCAACAGATAGTTGATGAAGTTCGTACACTAAAATGTCAAGTTGAAAATTCCCCACCTCCCGTGTCAGGAAACTGGAATAATTCACCACGAAGTAATGAACAACAGCAGGTACATTACCGTTCACTATTTGATAACGCTCAAACTCATAGTTCTATAGAAGCACAAGTTAACCAGACTACCAGCCCATCCACTTTTGTCAGTTTGATGCAGGAGGAAAGCGTGATGAAACATCGTATTTTTCCGACCTTTCACCCACAGAAAAGAGAAATTCATCCTATAGTGTTCCTCCGAAATTTTTCAGGAATTTTCCCGAGTAGCTGGAGTGACCGCCAGCGAATTCAATTTGTTAGTGGATTTATCGTAGGCGATGCTGCCTTATGGGGAACCGAAATGGTCGACTCTTGTAAAAGTTACAAAGAGTTTGAACAGATGTTTTTAGCTAAATTCTGGAGTTCTGGTTTGCAGCAGCGCCTGAGAAAAGAGGTTTACAACGCCGAAGTGTTTAACAGTAAGCGCGGTAGTTTGAGAAGATATTTTGAAAAGTATTTAGCGAAAATCAAGTTCTGGGATTCGCCGATCACCACCAAAGACGTTATTATGATTCTAAAAACTAAGCTACCGATTGCGATCAGAGAAAAGTTAGTAAACGTGTCTGAGGACGATACGGACACTTTCCTATCTGTGTTAGACTCGTTAGATCTGATTTACGAGGACGCTAGAGTTGATGTTGGCAACGCCCACTTCAGTGCAGGCGGCCAGCACAATACAGAATACGCAGGCAACAATGGTGGCCGAGCGAAAGCGCGTCACAGCGACAGCCAGTACCAACCCCACAACGGTTTCAAAAATAAGCACACTACGTACTCCAACAGCAAATACAAAAATAAGTACAATAACGGCCAGAGATACAATCCAATATATAATTCGTCACCACCTCAGTACGAAAATACACATTATAGCACACAGCCCCAGCAATATGGAAACACGCAACCGATCAACGGTAATTATCAAAACGATCAGTCTTACGATTCAAATCGTCAGTGGAAAAGAAATAAATGGCATAATCAAGGTAGAGACCAATGTACACCTTTCACTAACGGTTACAATCAACACAAGCCACAAAATATACACTTCACGCAACAAGCGAACGGACCTTCGGGAACTCTGAAGCCTAAACGCCCGCATAATACGCAAATTTATTATGCGCAAGCGAATACGCCAGGACAACAAGATCCGTTTCCAACCGAGTTCGTACCACAAAACCAACACCAGTTCCAGACGGAAGAAACATTAAGAAATATAAATCAGCAGGAAAGTAAGCGTCGAGCGGAAAATTAAAAGCAGCACCTTTGAGCCTCCTAGAGGATGCTGCAGGTTTGAATGGGGGCACCCTGTCCGTTAGTCCACATGAAATTAAAGCAATTAGGTATGACAAAGAGACAAACTTACGGGATGATCTAGTAGCAGACACTGAGACGAAAGACAATGATGACGTATGGGACGAACAAGTTCAAGCTTCCATAAGGGTATCAATTGCCAACATACCTGTAACAGCTATTGTAGATACAGGAGCTAATATAAATGTCTTATCTTTATGTTTATTTAAGCAAATATCCTCTGTATGCAAAGTTTTATCACTTCCAATTCAAGGTTGCACCATATCGGGAGCAATTGGTCCACTAACACAACGTGTAAATCTTCAGACTCAGCTTCAAATCCAGATAGAGTCTATTTCAGTAACGTGCATTTTTCTTATTGTTAAAAACCTATCAGTGCCATGTATCCTGAGTATGGAATTCTTGAGGCAGACGAAAGCTAAAATTGACATCGAGTGTGGAATCTGTACTCTAGTAGCGAGCCAGCAACAAGTAACTGTAAATTTGTTAAGAAGTAAGGTGAAGACAAACTTTGGGGTGCTTCAAACAGCAGTACGGCCATGGACTAAAAGACAACAGTACAGTCAGACAGAAGACATGACAGATCTTGAAAGTGTTAATGACGATGAGTATAAAGACCTAATTCCCGGTCAGAATGAATTATACGGTAAAGCTAGTGAGTCCATTGAATTATCCAAACAACAGAAGAATGAGCTTTACAATTTGTTAACAGATTACGTTCAAGTATTTTCTAA
Organism: Schistocerca serialis cubense; assembly: GCF_023864345.2. Lineage (NCBI taxonomy): Eukaryota > Metazoa > Arthropoda > Insecta > Orthoptera > Acrididae > Schistocerca > Schistocerca serialis. The sequence goes on along the minus strand of NC_064643.1, from coordinate 33,432,774 downwards.
GAAACCTGGACTAATAAAAGGCTTTGAATATCGAATGGATGTCCTGCCCCATTCAACCTACTGTAGAACAAGCTATTCCATTCCATATGCGAGACGCGAAGCTGTCAAGTGCGAGATCAAGAAAATGTTACGCTGGAATGTGATAGAAGTATCTCATTCACCTTATTCGAGTCCTTTATTGTCTGTGCTAAAATCAGATGGTAGCGTAAGGCTAGTCCTAGATGCAAGATTAATCAATAAAATTATAGTACCCATAAGAACGAGACCAGAGGCTCTTGAAGAGCATCTGCAGAAGTTTCATGGAGTTAAGTATTTGAGTACCCTTGATTTGAAAAGCAGTTACTGGCAAGTAAAACTTGCGCAGGAGTCTAGGAAGTACACTGCGTTTATATTTGCAGGTAGATCTTACCATTTCAAAGTTGTACCGTTTGGACTAAATGTGAGTTCCGGAATTTTTATTTCTGCCCTTGACTATGTACTAGGTCCTGAACTTTTAGATGAGGTAACAGTCTATGTGGATGACATTCTTGTAGCATCGAAAAATTGGGAAGATCATGTGGCCCTTCTGCAAAAGATATTTCAACGATTCAGAGAGTATGGTGTTACAGCAAATCTTAAGAAATCCAAGTTTGGAAAAAGTGAAATTAAATTTTTAGGACACATCATCACCCCTGAAGGAATTAAACCCGACCCGGAAAAATTGTCTGCTATAAAAAACTTTCCAACCCCTGTTACAAAAAGGCAACTGAGAGGATTTATCGGTCTTACGTCATTTTTCAGACGTTTTGTTCCCAATCAGGTATTGAACAATCCCGCTCTTCACAACCTTTTAAAAAAGAATTCACATTGGAATTGGACGCCGGAATGCCAAGACGGATTTAAGAAAATTAAGGACAGTCTGGTTAACAGTAACATTCTCCATCATCCTCAGATGGATAAGGAATTTTGTATTACTGCAGACGCTTCCTTTGTGGGTATCGGCGCTTGTCTTTTCCAGATTCAATTAGTAAATGGACACGAGCAAATCCAAGTGATTAGCTTTGCGAGTCGAGTGTTATCAGAGTGTGAGAAGTCTTATTCGGTTACGGAGTTGGAGGCACTTGCCGTAATATGGGCTTTTAGGCGATTTAACTATTATATCTATGGAAGAAAAATTAAAGTCTATTCAGACCATCAAGCCTTATCATTCCTCCTTACATGCAAGTTGCAACACCCTCGTCTTACTCGATGGTGCTTATTCCTGCAGGAATATGACTTTGACATTGTATACATAAAAGGTAAAGATAATGTTATAGCAGACGCACTTTCTCGCTCACCTGAGGGCTTACTAGAAACCAGCGAACTGGTGGAACAAATGTCTAATTATAAAGTCTTGTTAATGAAAGATCCAATTCACAGAAAGTATTTTCTTCAGTTATGTAGGCAGATTCAGATTCTTCAAAATACAGATCCAAAATGGAAAAAGGTTATACAAATTCTTCACGAAAATCCAGCCCACAAGTTGTCCAAGTTTTATAAAGTTCATAACCAAGTGCTATTTCATAAGACGTCTGAGTCATCTGAGAGGTGGTGTGTTTGCATCCCTCGAAATTTCATTGAACATCTTCTGTGGTACACTCACATTTCATGGGGTCACTACGGACCAGAAAAATGTAAAAGGAAAATCTCGACTTACTGTTATGTTCCGAATCTACACCAGAGAATTCATAAATTATTGAGAAACTGTGTCATCTGTCAAAAGGCAAAATCCTTAAACATTTCCACTTCAATTCCACTAAATCCAATAGTTGCTGAAAGGCCAAACCAGCTTCTTAGTATTGATTTAGCAGGTCCACTACCCACCGGTAGGGGAGGCGCTAAATACTTAGTAGCAATCCTGGACAATTTTTCTAAGCACATAAGACTGTACGCAGTAAAATCTTCTTGTGCAAATCCAATAATTCGTCGCATTGAAAATGATTATTTCCCACGATTCGGGGTTCCAGAATCAATTTTGTCTGATAATGCTTCAAATTTCACATCACGCCCGTGGCGTGCATTTCTTGCTCGCCATAGAATCAAACAAATTTTGATATCCCTGTTTCGACCGCAATCGAATCCGACAGAAAGAATCTTCAAAGAATTTAACAGATTTATAAGGACGTACATTCCGAATAAGCAATCTAAGTGGGTAGACTTCGTAACACCATTCGAACAGATTGTAAACCACCTTCCTCATCTGTCGACCGGATTCACGCCACATGAGTTAATGTCAAGATCAAAAGAGAGGAATGAATGGATAGACCCCCTTCCAAAGTTACAAGACAACGAATTGGACCTAGACGCAAAAATCAGGCAAGCTCTCATATCATTGACAACGTATGCTAACCTCCGAAAAAAAGGCATTTGATAAGAAGGTAAACAGAGTTATAGATTTCAAAGAAGGAGAAAAGGTATTAGTCAGGACTCACTTTAAACCATCCCTATTGCTAAAGAAGAATCGTAAGTGGCAACACATTTATGAAGGTCCCTTTGTGATAATGAGGAAACCACACATTGGTAGCTATTTGTTATCTGACCCTGCCACGAATAAAATCAAAGGATTGTTCCACCATCAAGATTTAAGAAAATTTTATAACGCCAGGAATTAAGTTAATTTAAGCGGTAAGAAAATTCTAAGGTATTGGAGATCAGGATTAACCAATGGGTAACAAGAACGGAACTGAACTGACTACGGACGTTAGCCGGTGCTAAAAGGAAACCTTATGTATCAAAACAACGTGTCTGGAAAATAAAATACAGAATAAGTTGTAGACAAGTATTTACATGAATAATCTTTATGTAAACAGGAGGACATGTCCTAGAGGCGATTTTCAATTTTAGTTATAAGTTAGTATGTAAGGAAAATGATGTACTCGAGAGGTATTAATTAGCCCCGAGGTACTAAAATGAGGAAAGAGGAAGGAGCGAATAATGCACTTCTCTCGCTAAATAGTAATTTGAGAATGAGCAGGAAGGAGCGAATAATGCACTTCTCTCACTAAATAGTAATATGAAAATGATGATTATATGTGCTTAGTATTAGTAAGTGAAATTTAATCGAGGACAAATTAATGACCTGTTTTAAAAGGAAATACTTAAACGTCCAGACAAAATAGGAAAGTTGTAAGAAAAGATTCGATTCCATGAGGTTATTCCCTATTTTCAAAGGTGACGTAAATAAGGCACCACCTGTTAGCGTAAAACAGTCGGTAGATTTAACTTGTAAATTCCAGCACAGTGCTGTGCCAGCGATAAAATAACATCTCTTTGAAGTGAACAGATACCTAGGATTAAGCATGAACAGATTGATGACGCAGTGCAATTGTTCTAAAAAGGCCTGACGTTAACCTTAAGTAAAAGCGTGATGGAATAAACAGGAAGTTTATTGTATAACGCAAAGTAAGATGAGTCCAGACTATAAACAAGCTGAGTCAAAGAAGATATGAGTAACATGGTTTATTATGCCAACTTCACGGTACTATTGAGCATTAGCGATACTGCAAATTCACAAGCTAGCAGCACATATAAAAAGGATCTCGCCCAAGCTTCACAGGTAGCGACAGCAGCAAAAAAAAAACAACACTCTAGTGAGAGGCTTATATATATATACAAATGATAATTAATACCCAAATGCGTAATGCATAAACTTGACTTAGTCTAAGAAATGAGCAAAGAGTAGTAAGCAAGCTGCAGCAAGATACATATTAGATATACATGCTTGAAGTGATAGATTTTATTTTAAGTGTGCACTGCAATATTTATTGTTTTCTCTGTGATTATGTGATTATTGAATCCCTTTCCTAAGTGCAAATCCTTTAAGATCCTTGATCCTATCCACTCCTCAGGATCAACTTGTAAAGATGCACGTGTGCTTAGGAAGTGAGGCACTACATATAAAAATGAGTAGGTTCGCGACGCGCATATTGCTTTTGTAATGCGCAATGTAAATTAAATTTTCGACCTGGTTGAGGAGTAATTTAAATTCTGTCGACGATCAGCGAGTAGACCCGCTTTTCCCACCTTTCTTTTTTCGACTGTTTGTATTTCTACACGAAACTCAGAGGCGGAATTGCTATTTTCAAATCTGTCCTCGAACTTTCTTTAAAGACAAGCACATACGAGAAAAACTTTTGACACTAAACAAGACGAGCACTAAAAAAAAAAAAGTATTGGTCCTACAAAATGAATAAGCAAGCGTGATAAAGATTACTATGAATGAAATTAATTTGTAAAGGAGATTGGAATGGATTTGGTCAAAGAAAAAGTACTTATAATAGCCTACCTGTGACCGTAGGCATAAATAAAAAAAAAAAAAGACTAATTAAGAAACAATTGTTTTGATTCAAAGTGGTCAATTAGATTATTTATCGATTTAAATGAACTCTTGTAAATATTAGTATGTAAATCAACTTGTAAACACCGTGTGATGTTATGACGCGAGAATTTCTGTTAATACACCGTTCACGCAGACGCTCACCACAGTGCAAGTGAAGTTTTAAAGTTCGACGATTTTCAGTGGCAGTATTCTACTGCACCATATGTGTGAAAATTTCGTTGATGTGTGCAGTGTGTAATAATCAGTGTCATTCCACACATGCAGTTGCAGCGGTAGCTACCACTTACCTGTGAATCCGTAACTGGATAGTGGACAGGAAGTGATGTGAGGCAGTTTCGGTGGCAGAAGCTCCCTCCAGCAATCTAAAAAGCACAAAGCCACGATCCGCCGAACAAAAGCGACGCACGGCACCTCAAGCGCGAAATCAACGCTCTGCAAGAAAGCTCCGGTCACGTGCGCGCGCACAGACTGAATTTCAAGATTGCTCGCAACAGTGGAGGCGGACAGCCACCACGTGACGAAATAATGTAAACGTTCAACCGCCAACACAGTTGCTGTGCGCTACATTCTGTAGCAAAAACATTCACACCCAGTACTGAAAACATTTTGTATGTATCATAAACCTTCCGAGAGACTCTAAAATAGAGAAGTTAACGTAATTATTATAATGACTGATTGTACACAGAGACAAGTCACAAGGTCACCTCTGAACACTGTTGAAATGTAAACTTTGACGAGAGGTCACGATACGAATGAAAATAAGCACACGAAAATACGTCAAAGGATCCGATCCTTCCTATATCCCATCCCACATGTATATAAAATTAGTTTTGTAAGCTATTCTAATATAAGACATTTTATCTGTTTCATATGTGAAATAATTCGGAGAGCCACACTCGAGCCCTGAAAGTGAAAGATATGGACTTTCTTTTCGAAGCCATCACCAGTGGCCGCTCTACAATCCAAGTCTATCATAAATAGTGTATGTGCGACGAAAATAAATGTATAATTAAATGCGACGACGGACAAGGCAATCAATCGACAAGACGATGACAATATAATGAATACTGTCAAAACAGAAAGTTGTGTACCAGTTGTGATAGTCAAATTACTTTTGCAACGATGAAAAATGAAGTGTGACTCTATTTCCTTATAAATTTTGTAAATATGTGTACTTATAGCCTTAATTTTAAGAATCACCAAGAAAGACTGAATCCATGCAAACACTGATAGAAAACAGAACAAATTCACAATTATCCACCGTCAGTAATTACAAATTGAAACGTTAATTCTTTTATTATGGAATGAATATAAAATGAAACTTTTAATAACCTGTATGTTACACTCGAAAATTACAAATATTCCAATGTGCATGAGGATGAAAGCAATACCTTCGGTATTCCTTCCCTCCTCATGGGAGGCAGTGTAATATTAGTAATTTTCGCCTCACAAACGTTAATATACGCTCAATAGTAAACGCCTGATGGCCTAAAGTTATCGAAAAATTGTAAAGTAAAAGAAATGAATCATCGTATAGCAGCGACAGAATCTATTATTCTTTATCTTTGCCCTTCTTGCGCGGTGCCAGTAAATCTCTATGTACATGTATCGATTAATGGTATAAAAAAAAGAATTCTGTTGTTTCAAGACAAATGAGGCTTTTCGCGCCTCACCTTTTACTGATTGTATTCCATGAGAGGCGGACGCGGACTTGCTGCGTTCCGCAACTGTATTTTATATCTTATGTGAAAATATTTAGTGAATATGCTAATTGTTATTTTTTCCAATCAGAAAACATGTAGTTTCTTGTAACTGATCGAACAGACAGCGTCAAGAGGACATTTTGACTGTTATGTATAAAGTATTTAACCACAATGGTCATCTATTGTAATTTAATATGAAAAGGTACGTAGCATTAAAAAAAACGTGTGTTAAAGATAAGTGTGCTTATTTTCGTAAATTAACCTTGATGATTCCATCTCCTTATTTAACTGAATGATAATTATTTTTGTGTTACTTCATCAGAAATTACGATCACGCTGATGGGCCGAACGCAGCATGAGGCAGAAGGAACATTATCGTTTTCCTATTATTTCTGAACCAACTCTTTTTAATTGTGTAGTGTTGCATTTCTTTTAAGGTCTATAAATCTTCTGGTCCCTTAGTGTTGATCCGGGTATGACTACATCGCGACTATAAAAATGCACAGAAATGATAATGTTTCTTCCGAGCGATCTCAAATATATATATATCAATATGCTGCCCTTATTCAGGTATTTAATGGTCAACGTATGTTATTATAATAGTGTAATAAATCCCTGATTCTGTTGCCAAGTGGCCCACCAAAATATTGACTTTTTCGACAAAAAAAAAAGTAACAATTCTTTTTATTTTTTGTCCCCCAAGAGCAACGCTACAACCTCTGCAGGTTCAGATTATTCCTTGGACCTTCACATTGACGATGAAACACAGAAATCGCATCGGAATTAAATACAAATGGCACAATGCCGAGTTAAGTACAAGTATAGAGACTCTTCTTACAGTCGGTGCTTTGAGCATTCCCTGTGAAACCAGTATTAGTTTCCGCTACACCACTGCAGGTTCAATCTTTTCCTTGGACATACACATTGACGATGAAACTCTGAAATTACATCCGAATTAAATATAAAAGGCACAATGCCGCCTTAAGTACAAGAATAGAGATTCTTCTTACAGTCGGTGCTTTGAGCATTCCCTGTGAGACCAGTATTAGTTTCCGATACACCACTGCAAGTTCAATGTATTCCTTGGACCTTCCCATTGACGATGAAACACTGAAATGGCATCGGAATTAAATCCCAAACGCACAATGCCCCCTTAAGTACAAGAATAGAGACTCTTCTTACAGTCGGTGCTTTGAGCATTCCCTGTGAGACCAGTATTAGTATCCGATACACCTCTGCAGGTTCAGATTATTTCTTGGACCTTCACATTGACGATGAAACACAGAAATCGCATCGGAATTAAATACAAATGGCACAATGCCGCCTTAAGTACAAGTATAGAGACACGTCTTACAGTCGGTGCTTTGAGCATTCCCTGTGAGACCAGTATTAGTTTCCGCTACACCTCTGCAGGTTCAGTTTATTCCTTGGACCTTCACATTGACGATGAAACACAGAAATGGCATCGGAATTAAATCCAAAACACATAATGCCGCCTTAAGTACAAGAATAGAGACTCTTCTTACAGTCGGTGCTTTCAGCAATCCCTGTGAGACCAGTATTAGTTTCCGATACACTACTGCAAGTTCAATGTATTCCTTGGACCTTCACATTGACGATGAAACGCAGAAATGGCATCGGAATTAAATCCAAAACGCACAATGCCGCCTTAAGTACAAGAATAGAGGCTCTTCTTACAGTCGGTGCTTTGAGCATTCCTTGTGAGACCAGTATTAGTTTCCGATACACCACTGCAGGTTCCATGTATTCCTTGGAACTTCACATTGACGATGAAACACAGAAATCGCAACGGAATTAAATACAAAAGGCACAATGCGTCTATAAGTACAAGAATAGAGACTCTTCTTACAGTCGGTGCTTTGAGCACTCCCTGTGTGACCAGTATTAGTTTGCGATACACCACTGCAATTTCAATGTATTCCTAGGACATACACATTGACGATGAAACACCGAAATTAGATCGGAATTAAATAAAAAAGGCTCAATGCCGCATTAAGTGCAAGAAGAGTGAGACTTCTTGGAGTCTGTGCTTTGATCCTTTCCTGTGAGACCAGTATTAGTTTCCGATACACCACTGCAGGTTCAATATATTCCTTGGACCTTCACATTGACGATGAAACACAGATATCGCATCGGAATTAAATACAAAAGGCACAATGCCGCCTTAAGTACAAGAATAGAGACTTTTCTTAAAGTCAGTGCTTTGAGCAATCCCTGTGAGACCAGTAATAGTTCCCGCTACACCTCTGCAGGTTCAGTTTATTCCTTGGACCTTCACATTGACGATGAAACACAGAAATCGCATCGGAATTTAATACAAAAGGCACAATGCTCCTTAAGTACAAGAATTGAGACTCTTCTTACAGTCGGTGCTTTGGGCATTCCCTGTGAGACCAGTAATAGTAACCCGATACACCACTGCCGGTTCAATCTATTCCTTGGACATACACATTGACGATGAAACACTGAAATTACATCGGAATTAAATACTAAAGGCACAATGCCGCCTTAAGAACAAGAATAGAGACTCTACTTACCGTCGGTACTTTGAGCATTCCCTGTGAGACCAGTATTAGTTTCCGATATACCACTGCAGGTTCAATGTATTCCTTGGACCATCACATTGACGATGAAACACAGAAATGGCATCGGAATTAAATCCAAAACGCACAATGCCGTCTTAAGTACAAGAATAGAGACTCTTCTTACAATCGGTGCTTTGAGCATTCCCTGTGAGACCAGTATTAGTTTCCGATACACCACTGCAGGTTCAATGTATTCCTTGGACCTTCACATTGACGATGAAACACAGAAACGGCATCGGAATTAAATCCAAAACGCACAAAGCCGCCTTAAGTACAAGAATAGAGACTCTTCTTACAGTCGGTGCTTTGAGCATTCCCTGTGAGACCAGTATTAGTTTCCGATACACCACTGCAGGTTCAATGTATTCCTTGAACCTTCAAAATTGACGATGAAACACAGAAATGGCATCGGAATTAAATCCAAAACGCACAATTCCGCCTTAAGTACAGGAATAGAGACTCTTCTTACTGTCGGTGCTTTGAGCATTCCCTGTGAGACCAGTATTAGTTTCCGCTACACCTCTGCAGATACTGCAATTCCAATGTATTCCTTGGACCTTCACATTGACAATGAAACACAGAAATCGCATCGGAATAATTACAAAACGCACATTGATGACTTAAGTGCAAGATGAGTGAGACTTCTTATAGTCTGTGCATTGATCCTTTCCTGAGAGACCAGTATTAGTTTGCGATACACCACTGCAGGTCCTATGTATTCCTTGGCCCTTCACATTGACGATGAAACACAGAAATCGCATCGGAATTAAATACAAAAGGCACAATGCCTCCATAAGTACAAAAATAGAGACTCTTCTTACAGTCGGTGTTTTGAGCACTCCCTGTGAGACCAGTATTAGTTTGCGATACACCACTGCAGGTTCAATGTATTCCTTGGACATACTTAATGACGATGAAACACTGAAATTACATCGGAATTAAATAAAAAAGGCCCAATGCCGCCTTAAGTGCAAGAAGAGTGAGACTTCTTAGAGTCTGTGCTTTGATCCTTTCCTGTGAGACCAGTATTAGTTTCCGATACACCACTGCAGGTTCAATGTATTCCTTGGACGTTCACATTGACGATGAAACACAGAAATCGCATCGGAATTAAATACAAAAGGCACAATGCCGCCTTAAGTACAAGAATAGAGACTCTTCTAAAAGTCGGTGCTTTGAGCATTCCCTGTGAGACCAGTATTAGTTTCGGCTACACCTCTGCAGGTTCAATGTATTCCTTGGACCTTCACATTGACGATGAAATGCAGAAATCGCATCGGAATTAAATACAAAAGGCACAATGCCGGCTTAAGTACAAGAATAGAGACTCTTCTTACAGTCGGTGCTTTGATCATTCCCTGTGAGACCAGTATTAGTTTCCGATACACCACTGCAGGTTCTATGTATTCCTTGGACCTTCACATTGACGATGAAACACAGAAATCGCATCTTAATCAAATACAAAAGGCACAATGCCGCCTTAAGTACAAGATTAGGGACTCTTCTCACAGTCGTTGCTTTGAGCACTCCCTGTGAGACCAGTATTAGTTTGCGATACACCTCAGCAGGATCAGTTTATTCCTTGGACCTTCACATTGACGACGAAACACAGAAATCGCATCGGAATTAAATACAAAAGGCACAATGCCGCCTTAAGTACAAGAATAGAGACTCTTCTCATAGTCGGTGCTTTGAGCATTCCCTGTGAGACCAGTAGCAGTATCCGATACACCACTGCCGGTTCAATCTATTCCTTGGACATACACATTGACGATGAAACACTGAAATTACATCGGAATTTAATAGAAAAGGCACAATGCCGCCTTAAGTACAAGAATAGAGACTCTTCTTACAGTCGGTGCTTTGAGCATTCCATGTGAGACCAGTATTAGTATCCGATACACCTCTGCAGGTTCAGATTATTCCTTGGACCTTCACATTGACGATGAAACACAGAAATCGCATCGGAATTAAATACAAATGGCACAATGCCGCCTTAAGTACAAGTATAGAGACTCTTCTTACAGTCGGTGCTTTGAGCATGCCCTGTGAAACCAGTATTAGTTTCCGCTACACCACTGCAGGTTCAATGTATTCCTCGGACCTTCACATTGACGATGAAACTCAGAAATGGCATCGGAATTAAATCCAAAACGCACAATGCCGCCTTAAGTACAAGAATAGAGACTCTTCTTACAGTCGGTGCTTTGAGCATTCCCTGTGAGACCAGTATTAGTTTCTGCTACACCTCTGCAGGTTCAGTTTATTCATTGGACCTTCACATTGACGATGAAACACAGAAATGGCATCGGAATTAAATACAAAAGGCACAATGCCGCCTTAAGTACAAGAATAGAGACTCTTTTTACAGTCGGTGCTTTGAGCACTCCCTGTGAGACCAGTATTAGTTTGCGATACACCTCAGCAGGTTCAGTTTATTCCTTGGACCTTCACATTGACGATGAAACACAGAAATCGCATCGGAATTAAATACAAAGGGCACAATGCCGCCTTAAGTACAAGAATAGAGACTCTTCTTACAGTCGGTGCTATAAGCATTCCCTGTGAGACCAGTAATAGTATCCGATACACCACTGCAGGTTCAATCTTTTCCTTGGACATACACATTGACGATGAAACTCTGAAATTACATCCGAATTAAATATAAAAGGCACAATGCCGCCTTAAGTACAAGAATAGAGATTCTTCTTACAGTCGGTGCTTTGAGCATTCCCTGTGAGACCAGTATTAGTTTCCGATACACCACTGCTGGTTCAATGTATTCCTTGGACCTTCACATTGACGATGAAACACTGAAATGGCATCGGAATTAAATCCCAAACGCACAATGCCGCCTTAAGTACAAGAATAGAGACTCTTCTTACAGTCGGTGCTTTGAGCATTCCCTGTGAGACCAGTATTAGTATCCGATACACCTCTGCAGGTTCAGATTATTTCTTGGACCTTCACATTGACGATGAAACACAGAAATCGCATCGGAATTAAATACAAATGGCACAATGCCGCCTTAAGTACAAGAATAGAGACTCTTCTCACAGTCGGTGCTTTGAGCATTCCCTGTGAGACCAGTATTAGTTTGCGATACACCTCAGCAGGATCAGTTTATTCCTTGGACCTTCACATTGACGTCGAAACACAGAAATCGCATCGGAATTAAATACAAAAGGCACAATGCCGCCTTAAGTACAAGAATAGAGACTCTTCTCACAGTCGGTGCTTTGAGCATTCCCTGTGAGACCAGTAGCAGTATCCGATACACCACTGCAGGTTCAATCTATTCCTTGGACATACACATTGACGATGAAACACTGAAATTACATCGGAATTTAATAGAAAAGGCACAATGCCGCCTTAAGTACAAGAATAGAGATTCTTCTTACAGTCGGTGCTTTGAGCATTCCCTGTGAGACCAGTATTAGTTTCCGCTACACCTCTGCAGGTTCAGTTTATTCCTTGGACCTTCACATTGACGATGAAACACAGAAATGGCATCGGAATTAAATCCAAAACACATAATGCCGCCTTAAGTACAAGAATAGAGGCTCTTCTTACAGTCGGTGCTTTGAGCATTCCTTGTGAGACCAGTATTAGTTTCCGATACACCACTGCAGGTTCCATGTATTCCTTGGAACTTCACATTGACGATGAAACACAGAAATCGCAACGGAATTAAATACAAAAGGCACAATGCGTCTATAAGTACAAGAATAGAGACTCTTCTTACAGTCGGTGTTTTGAGCACTCCCTGTGTGACCAGTATTAGTTTGCGATACACCACTGCAATTTCAATGTATTCCTAGGACATACACATTGACGATGAAACACCGAAATTAGATCGGAATTAAATAAAAAAGGCTCAATGCCGCATTAAGTGCAAGAAGAGTGAGACTTCTTGGAGTCTGTGCTTTGATCCTTTCCTGTGAGACCAGTATTAGTTTCCGATACACCACTGCAGGTTCAATATATTCCTTGGACCTTCACATTGACGATGAAACACAGAAATCGCATCGGAATTAAATACAAAAGGCACAATGCCGCCTTAAGTACAAGAATAGAGACTTTTCTTAAAGTCAGTGCTTTGAGCAATCCCTGTGAGACCAGTAATAGTTTCCGCTACACCTCTGCAGGTTCAGTTTATTCCTTGGACCTTCACATTGACGATGAAACACAGAAATCGCATCGGAATTAAATACAAAAGGCACAATGCTCCTTAAGTACAAGAATTGAGACTCTTCTTACAGTCGGTGCTTTGGGCATTCCCTGTGAGACCAGTAATAGTAACCCGATACACCACTGCCGGTTCAATCTATTCCTTGGACATATACATTGACGATGAAACACTGAAATTACATCGGAATTAAATACAAAAGGCACAATGCCGCCTTAAGAACAAGAATAGAGACTCTACTTACCGTCGGTACTTTGAGCATTCCCTGTGAGACCAGTATTAGTTTCCGATATACCACTGCAGGTTCAATGTATTCCTTGGATTATCACATTGACGATGAAACAGAGAAATGGCATCGGAATTAAATCCAAAACGCACAATGCCGTCTTAAGTACAAGAATAGAGACTCTTCTTACAATCGGTGCTTTGAGCATTCCCTGTGAGACCAGTATTAGTTTCCGATACACCACTGCAGGTTCAATGTATTCCTTGGACCTTCACATTGACGATGAAACACAGAAACGGCATCGGAATTAAATCCAAAACGCACAAAGCCGCCTTAAGTACAAGAATAGAGACTCTTCTTACAGTCGGTGCTTTGAGCATTCCCTGTGAGACCAGTATTAGTTTCCGATACACCACTGCAGGTTCAATGTATTCCTTGAACCTTCAAAATTGACGATGAAACACAGAAATGGCATCGGAATTAAATCCCAAACGCACAATTCCGCCTTAAGTACAGGAATAGAGACTCTTCTTACTGTCGGTGCTTTGAGCATTCCCTGTGAGACCAGTATTAGTTTCCGCTACACCTCTGCAGATACTGCAATTCCAATGTATTCCTTGGACCTTCACATTGACAATGAAACACAGAAATCGCATCGGAATTAATTACAAAACGCACATTGATGACTTAAGTGCAAGATGAGTGAGACTTCTTATAGTCTGTGCATTGATCCTTTCCTGAGAGACCAGTATTAGTTTGCGATACACCACTGCAGGTACTATGTATTCCTTGGCCCTTCACATTGACGATGAAACACAGAAATCGCATCGGAATTAAATACAAAAGGCACAATGCCTCCATAAGTACAAAAATAGAGACTCTTCTTACAGTCGGTGTTTTGAGCACTCCCTGTGAGACCAGTATTAGTTTGCGATACACCACTGCAGGTTCAATGTATTCCTTGGACATACTTAATGACGATGAAACACTGAAATTACATCGGAATTAAATAAAAAAGGCCCAATGCCGCCTTAAGTGCAAGAAGAGTGAGACTTCTTAGAGTCTGTGCTTTGATCCTTTCCTGTGAGACCAGTATTAGTTTCCGATACACCACTGCAGGTTCAATGTATTCCTTGGACGTTCACATTGACGATGAAACACAGAAATCGCATCGGAATTAAATACAAAAGGCACAATGCCGCCTTAAGTACAAGAATAGAGACTCTTCTAAAAGTCGGTGCTTTGAGCATTCCCTGTGAGACCAGTATTAGTTTCGGCTACACCTCTGCAGGTTCAATGTATTCCTTGGACCTTCGCATTGACGATGAAATGCAGAAATCGCATCGGAATTAAATACAAAAGGCACAATGCCGGCTTAAGTACAAGAATAGAGACTCTTCTTACAGTCGGTGCTTTGATCATTCCCTGTGAGACCAGTATTAGTTTCCGATACACCACTGCAGGTTCTATGTATTCCTTGGACCTTCACATTGACGATGAAACACAGAAATCGCATCTTAATCAAATACAAAAGGCACAATGCCGCCTTAAGTACAAGATTAGGGACTCTTCTCACAGTCGTTGCTTTGAGCACTCCCTGTGAGACCAGTATTAGTTTGCGATACACCTCAGCAGGATCAGTTTATTCCTTGGACCTTCACATTGACGACGAAACACAGAAATCGCATCGGAATTAAATACAAAAGGCACAATGCCGCCTAAAGTACAAGAATAGAGACTCTTCTCACAGTCGGTGCTTTGAGCATTCCCTGTGAGACCAGTAGCAGTATCCGATACACCACTGCAGGTTCAATCTATTCCTTGGACATACACATTGACGATGAAACACTGAAATTACATCGGAATTTAATAGAAAAGGCACAATGCCGCCTTAAGTACAAGAATAGAGACTCTTCTTACAGTCGGTGCTTTGAGCATTCCATGTGAGACCAGTATTAGTATCCGATACACCTCTGCAGGTTCAGATTATTCCTTGGACCTTCACATTGACGATGAAAC
Source organism: Schistocerca serialis cubense (assembly GCF_023864345.2). NCBI lineage: Eukaryota > Metazoa > Arthropoda > Insecta > Orthoptera > Acrididae > Schistocerca > Schistocerca serialis. The sequence continues at coordinate 33,417,674 of NC_064643.1, read as the reverse complement.
ACAGAAATCGCATCGGAATTAAATACAAATGGCACAATGCCGCCTTAAGTACAAGTATAGAGACTCTTCTTACAGTCGGTGCTTTGAGCATGCCCTGTGAAACCAGTATTAGTTTCCGCTACACCACTGCAGGTTCAATGTATTCCTTGGACCATCACATTGACGATGAAACACAGAAATGGCATCAGAATTAAATCCAAAACACACAATGCCGCCTTAAGTACAAGAATAGAGACTCTTCTTACAGTCGGTGCTTTCAGCATTCCCTGTGAGACCAGTATTAGTTTCCGATACACCACTGCAAGTTCAATGTATTCCTTGGACCTTCACATTGACGATGAAACTCAGAAATGGCATCGGAATTAAATCCAAAACGCACAATGCCGCCTTAAGTACAAGAATAGAGACTCTTCTTACAGTCGGTGCTTTGAGCATTCCCTGTGAGACCAGTATTAGTTTCTGCTACACCTCTGCAGGTTCAGTTTATTCATTGGACCTTCACATTGACGATGAAACACAGAAATGGCATCGGAATTAAATACAAAAGGCACAATGCCGCCTTAAGTACAAGAATAGAGACTCTTTTTACAGTCGGTGCTTTGAGCACTCCCTGTGGGACCAGTATTAGTTTGCGATACACCTCAGCAGGTTCAGTTTATTCCTTGGACCTTCACATTGACGATGAAACACAGAAATCGCATCGGAATTAAATACAAAGGGCACAATGCCGCCTTAAGTACAAGAATAGAGACTCTTCTTACAGTCGGTGCTATAAGCATTCCCTGTGAGACCAGTAATAGTATCCGATACACCACTGCAGGTTCAATCTTTTCCTTGGACATACACATTGACGATGAAACTCTGAAATTACATCCGAATTAAATATAAAAGGCACAATGCCGCCTTAAGTACGAGAATAGAGATTCTTCTTACAGTCGGTGCTTTGAGCATTCCCTGTGAGACCAGTATTAGTTTCCGATACACCACTGCTGGTTCAATGTATTCCTTGGACCTTCACATTGACGATGAAACACTGAAATGGCATCGGAATTAAATCCCAAACGCACAATGCCGCCTTAAGTACAAGAATAGAGACTCTTCTTACAGTCGGTGCTTTGAGCATTCCCTGTGAGACCAGTATTAGTATCCGATACACCTCTGCAGGTTCAGATTATTTCTTGGACCTTCACATTGACGATGAAACACAGAAATCGCATCGGAATTAAATACAAATGGCACAATGCCGCCTTAAGTACAAGAATAGAGACTCTTCTCACAGTCGGTGCTTTGAGCATTCCCTGTGAGACCAGTATTAGTTTGCGTTACACCTCAGCAGGATCAGTTTATTCCTTGGACCTTCACATTGACGACGAAACACAGAAATCGCATCGGAATTAAATACAAAAGGCACAATGCCGCCTTAAGTACAAGAATAGAGACTCTTCTCACAGTCGGTGCTTTGAGCATTCCCTGTGAGACCAGTAGCAGTATCCGATACACCACTGCAGGTTCAATCTATTCCTTGGACATACACATTGACGATGAAACACTGAAATTACATCGGAATTTAATAGAAAAGGCACAATGCCGCCTTAAGTACAAGAATAGAGATTCTTCTTACAGTCGGTGCTTTGAGCATTCCCTGTGAGACCAGTATTAGTTTCCGATACACCACCGCTGGGTCAATGTATTCCTTGGACCTTCACATTGACGATGAAACACTGAAATGGCATCGGAATTAAATCCCAAACGCACAATGCCGCCTTAAGTACAAGAATAGAGACTCTTCTTACAGTCGGTGCTTTGAGCATTCCATGTGAGACCAGTATTAGTATCCGATACACCTCTGCAGGTTCAGATTATTCCTTGGACCTTCACATTGACGATGAAACACAGAAATCGCATCGGAATTAAATACAAATGGCACAATGCCGCCTTAAGTACAAGTATAGAGACTCTTCTTACAGTCGGTGCTTTGAGCATTCCCTGTGATACCAGTATTAGTTTCCGCTACACCACTGCAGGTTCAATGTATTCCTTGGACCATCACATTGACGATGAAACACAGAAATGGCATCGGAATTAAATCCAAAACACACAATGCCGCCTTAAGTACAAGAATAGAGACTCTTCTTACAGTCGGTGCTTTCAGCATTCCCTGTGAGACCAGTATTAGTTTCCGATACACCACTGCAAGTTCAATGTATTCCTTGGACCTTCACATTGACGATGAAACTCAGAAATGGCATCGGAATTAAATCCAAAACGCACAATGCCGCCTTAAGTACAAGAATAGAGACTCTTCTTACAGTCGGTGCTTTGAGCATTCCCTGTGAGACCAGTATTAGTTTCTGCTACACCTCTGCAGGTTCATTTTATTCATTGGACCTTCACATTGACGTTGAAACACAGAAATGGCATCGGAATTAAATACAAAAGGCACAATGCCGCCTTAAGTACAAGAATAGAGACTCTTTTTACAGTCGGTGCTTTGAGCACTCCCTGTGAGACCAGTATTAGTTTGCGATACACCTCAGCAGGTTCAGTTTATTCCTTGGACCTTCACATTGACGATGAAACACAGAAATCGCATCGGAATTAAATACAAAGGGCACAATGCCGCCTTAAGTACAAGAATAGAGACTCTTCTTACAGTCGGTGCTATAAGCATTCCCTGTGAGACCAGTAATAGTATCCGATACACCACTGCAGGTTCAATCTTTTCCTTGGACATACACATTGACGATGAAACTCTGAAATTACATCCGAATTAAATATAAAAGGCACAATGCCGCCTTAAGTACAAGAATAGAGATTCTTCTTACAGTCGGTGCTTTGAGCATTCCCTGTGAGACCAGTATTAGTTTGCGATACACCTCAGCAGGTTCAGTTTATTCCTTGGCCCTTCACATTGACGATGAAACACAGAAATCGCATCGGAATTAAATACAAAAGGCACAATGCCTCCATAAGTACAAAAATAGAGACTCTTCTTACAGTCGGTGTTTTGAGCACTCCCTGTGAGACCAGTATTAGTTTGCGATACACCACTGCAGGTTCAATGTATTCCTTGGACATACTTAATGACGATGAAACACTGAAATTACATCGGAATTAAATAAAAAAGGCCCAATGCCGCCTTAAGTGCAAGAAGAGTGAGACTTCTTAGAGTCTGTGCTTTGATCCTTTCCTGTGAGACCAGTATTAGTTTCCGATACACCACTGCAAGTTCAATGTATTCCTTGGACCTTCACATTGACGATGAAACTCAGAAATGGCATCGGAATTAAATCCAAAACGCACAATGCCGCCTTAAGTACAAGAATAGAGACTCTTCTTACAGTCGGTGCTTTGAGCATTCCCTGTGAGACCAGTATTAGTTTCTGCTACGCCTCTGCAGGTTCAGTTTATTCATTGGACCTTCACATTGACGATGAAACACAGAAATGGCATCGGAATTAAATACAAAAGGCACAATGCCGCCTTAAGTACAAGAATAGAGACTCTTTTTACAGTCGGTGCTTTGAGCACTCCCTGTGGGACCAGTATTAGTTTGCGATACACCTCAGCAGGTTCAGTTTATTCCTTGGACCTTCACATTGACGATGAAACACAGAAATCGCATCGGAATTAAATACAAAGGGCACAATGCCGCCTTAAGTACAAGAATAGAGACTCTTCTTACAGTCGGTGCTATAAGCATTCCCTGTGAGACCAGTAATAGTATCCGATACACCACTGCAGGTTCAATCTTTTCCTTGGACATACACATTGACGATGAAACTCTGAAATTACATCCGAATTAAATATAAAAGGCACAATGCCGCCTTAAGTACAAGAATAGAGATTCTTCTTACAGTCGGTGCTTTGAGCATTCCCTGTGAGACCAGTATTAGTTTCCGATACACCACTGCTGGATCAATGTATTCCTTGGACCTTCACATTGACGATGAAACACTGAAATGGCATCGGAATTAAATCCCAAACGCACAATGCCGCCTTAAGTACAAGAATAGAGACTCTTCTTACAGTCGGTGCTTTGAGCATTCCCTGTGAGACCAGTATTAGTATCCGATACACCTCTGCAGGTTCAGATTATTTCTTGGACCTTCACATTGACGATGAAACACAGAAATCGCATCGGAATTAAATACAAATGGCACAATGCCGCCTTAAGTACAAGAATAGAGACTCTTCTCACAGTCGGTGCTTTGAGCATTCCCTGTGAGACCAGTATTAGTTTGCGTTACACCTCAGCAGGATCAGTTTATTCCTTGGACCTTCACATTGACGACGAAACACAGAAATCGCATCGGAATTAAATACAAAAGGCACAATGCCGCCTTAAGTACAAGAATAGAGACTCTTCTCACAGTCGGTGCTTTGAGCATTCCCTGTGAGACCAGTAGCAGTATCCGATACACCACTGCAGGTTCAATCTATTCCTTGGACATACACATTGACGATGAAACACTGAAATTACATCGGAATTTAATAGAAAAGGCACAATGCCGCCTTAAGTACAAGAATAGAGATTCTTCTTACAGTCGGTGCTTTGAGCATTCCCTGTGAGACCAGTATTAGTTTCCGATACACCACCGCTGGGTCAATGTATTCCTTGGACCTTCACATTGACGATGAAACACTGAAATGGCATCGGAATTAAATCCCAAACGCACAATGCCGCCTTAAGTACAAGAATAGAGACTCTTCTTACAGTCGGTGCTTTGAGCATTCCATGTGAGACCAGTATTAGTATCCGATACACCTCTGCAGGTTCAGATTATTCCTTGGACCTTCACATTGACGATGAAACACAGAAATCGCATCGGAATTAAATACAAATGGCACAATGCCGCCTTAAGTACAAGTATAGAGACTCTTCTTACAGTCGGTGCTTTGAGCATTCCCTGTGAAACCAGTATTAGTTTCCGCTACACCACTGCAGGTTCAATGTATTCCTTGGACCATCACATTGACGATGAAACACAGAAATGGCATCGGAATTAAATCCAAAACACACAATGCCGCCTTAAGTACAAGAATAGAGACTCTTCTTACAGTCGGTGCTTTCAGCATTCCCTGTGAGACCAGTATTAGTTTCCGATACACCACTGCAAGTTCAATGTATTCCTTGGACCTTCACATTGACGATGAAACTCAGAAATGGCATCGGAATTAAATCCAAAACGCACAATGCCGCCTTAAGTACAAGAATAGAGACTCTTCTTACAGTCGGTGCTTTGAGCATTCCCTGTGAGACCAGTATTAGTTTCTGCTACACCTCTGCAGGTTCATTTTATTCATTGGACCTTCACATTGACGATGAAACACAGAAATGGCATCGGAATTAAATACAAAAGGCACAATGCCGCCTTAAGTACAAGAATAGAGACTCTTTTTACAGTCGGTGCTTTGAGCACTCCCTGTGAGACCAGTATTAGTTTGCGATACACCTCAGCAGGTTCAGTTTATTCCTTGGACCTTCACATTGACGATGAAACACAGAAATCGCATCGGAATTAAATACAAAGGGCACAATGCCGCCTTAAGTACAAGAATAGAGACTCTTCTTACAGTCGGTGCTATAAGCATTCCCTGTGAGACCAGTAATAGTATCCGATACACCACTGCAGGTTCAATCTTTTCCTTGGACATACACATTGACGATGAAACTCTGAAATTACATCCGAATTAAATATAAAAGGCACAATGCCGCCTTAAGTACAAGAATAGAGATTCTTCTTACAGTCGGTGCTTTGAGCATTCCCTGTGAGACCAGTATTAGTTTCCGATACACCACTGTTGGTTCAATGTATTCCTTGGACCTACACATTGACGATGAAACACTGAAATGGCATCGGAATTAAATCCCAAACGCACAATGCCGCCTTAAGTACAAGAATAGAGACTCTTCTTACAGTCGGTGCTTTGAGCATTCCCTGTGAGACCAGTATTAGTATCCGATACACCTCTGCAGGTTCAGATTATTTCTTGGACCTTCACATTGACGATGAAACACAGAAATCGCATCGGAATTAAATACAAATGGCACAATGCCGCCTTAAGTACAAGAATAGAGACTCTTCTTACAGTCGGTGCTTTCAGCAATCCCTGTGAGACCAGTATTAGTTTCCGATACACTACTGCAAGTTCAATGTATTCTTTGGACCTTCAAATTGACGATGAAACGCAGAAATGGCATCGGAATTAAATCCAAAACGCACAATGCCGCCTTAAGTACAAGAATAGAGGCTCTTCTTACAGTCGGTGCTTTGAGCATTCCTTGTGAGACCAGTATTAGTTTCCGATACACCACTGCAGGTTCCATGTATTCCTTGGAACTTCACATTGACGATGAAACACAGAAATCGCAACGGAATTAAATACAAAAGGCACAATGCGTCTATAAGTACAAGAATAGAGACTCTTCTTACAGTCGGTGTTTTGAGCACTCCCTGTGTGACCAGTATTAGTTTGCGATACACCACTGCAATTTCAATGTATTCCTAGGACATACACATTGACGATGAAACACCGAAATTAGATCGGAATTAAATAAAAAAGGCTCAATGCCGCATTAAGTGCAAGAAGAGTGAGACTTCTTGGAGTCTGTGCTTTGATCCTTTCCTGTGAGACCAGTATTAGTTTCCGATACACCACTGCAGGTTCAATATATTCCTTGGACCTTCACATTGACGATGAAACACAGAAATCGCATCGGAATTAAATACAAAAGGCACAATGCCGCCTTAAGTACAAGAATAGAGACTTTTCTTAAAGTCAGTGCTTTGAGCAATCCCTGTGAGACCAGTAATAGTTTCCGCTACACCTCTGCAGGTTCAGTTTATTCCTTGGACCTTCACATTGACGATGAAACACAGAAATCGCATCGGAATTAAATACAAAAGGCACAATGCTCCTTAAGTACAAGAATTGAGACTCTTCTTACAGTCGGTGCTTTGGGCATTCTTTGTGAGACCAGTAATAGTAACCCGATACACCACTGCCGGTTCAATCTATTCCTTGGACATACACATTGACGATGAAACACTGAAATTACATCGGAATTAAATACAAAAGGCACAATGCCGCCTTAAGAACAAGAATAGAGACTCTACTTACCGTCGGTACTTTGAGCATTCCCTGTGAGACCAGTATTAGTTTCCGATATACCACTGCAGGTTCAATGTATTCCTTGGACCATCACATTGACGATGAAACACAGAAATGGCATCGGAATTAAATCCAAAACGCACAATGCCGTCTTAAGTACAAGAATAGAGACTCTTCTTACAATCGGTGCTTTGAGCATTCCCTGTGAGACCAGTATTAGTTTCCGATACACCACTGCAGGTTGAATGTATTCCTTGGACCTTCACATTGACGATGAAACACAGAAACGGCATCGGAATTAAATCCAAAACGCACAAAGCCGTCTTAAGTACAAGAATAGAGACTCTTCTTACAGTCGGTGCTTTGAGCATTCCCTGTGAGACCAGTATTAGTTTCCGATACACCACTGCAGGTTCAATGTATTCCTTGAACCTTCAAAATTGACGATGAAACACAGAAATGGCATCGGAATTAAATCCAAAACGCACAATTCCGCCTTAAGTACAGGAATAGAGACTCTTCTTACTGTCGGTGCTTTGAGCATTCCCTGTGAGACCAGTATTAGTTTCCGCTACACCTCTGCAGATACTGCAATTCCAATGTATTCCTTGGACCTTCACATTGACAATGAAACACAGAAATCGCATCGGAATTAATTACAAAACGCACATTGATGACTTAAGTGCAAGATGAGTGAGACTTCTTATAGTCTGTGCATTGATAATTTCCTGAGAGACCAGTATTAGTTTGCGATACACCACTGCAGGTCCTATGTATTCCTTGGCCCTTCACATTGACGATGAAACACAGAAATCGCATCGGAATTAAATACAAAAGGCACAATGCCTCCATAAGTACAAAAATAGAGACTCTTCTTACAGTCGGTGTTTTGAGCACTCCCTGTGAGACCAGTATTAGTTTGCGATACACCACTGCAGGTTCAATGTATTCCTTGGACATACTTAATGACGATGAAACACTGAAATTACATCGGAATTAAATAAAAAAGGCCCAATGCCGCCTTAAGTGCAAGAAGAGTGAGACCTCTTAGAGTCTGTGCTTTGATCCTTTCCTGTGAGACCAGTATTAGTTTCCGATACACCACTGCAGGTTCAATGTATTCCTTGGACGTTCACATTGACGATGAAACACAGAAATCGCATCGGAATTAAATACAATAGGCACAATGCCGCCTTAAGTACAAGAATAGAGACTCTTCTAAAAGTCGGTGCTTTGAGCATTCCCTGTGAGACCAGTATTAGTTTCGGCTACACCTCTGCAGGTTCAATGTATTCCTTGGAACTTCACATTGACGATGAAATGCAGAAATCGCATAGGAATTAAATACAAAAGGCACAATGCCGGCTTAAGTACAAGAATAGAGACTCTTCTTACAGTCGGTGCTTTGAGCATTCCCTGTGAGACCAGTATTAGTTTCCGATACACCACTGCAGGTTCTATGTATTCCTTGGACCTTCACATTGACGATGAAACACAGAAATCGCATCTTAATCAAATACAAAAGGCACAATGCCGCCTTAAGTACAAGATTAGGGACTCTTCTCACAGTCGTTTCTTTGAGCACTCCCTGTGAGACCAGTATTAGTTTGCGATACACCTCAGCAGGATCAGTTTATTCCTTGGACCTTCACATTGACGACGAAACACAGAAATCGCATCAGAATTAAATACAAAAGGCACAATGCCGCCTTAAGTACAAGAATAGAGACTCTTCTCACAGTCGGTGCTTTGAGCATTCCCTGTGAGACCAGTAGCAGTATCCGATACACCACTGCAGGTTCAATGTATTCCTTGGACATACACATTGACGATGAAACACTGAAATTACATCGGAATTTAATAGAAAAGGCACAATGCCGCCTTAAGTACAAGAATAGAGTTTCTTCTTACAGTCGGTGCTTTGAGCATTCCCTGTGAGACCAGTATTAGTTTCCGATACACCACTGCTGCGTCAATGTATTCCTTGGACCTTCACATTGACGATGAAACACTGAAATGGCATCGGAATTAAATCCCAAACGCACAATGCCGCCTTAAGTACAAGAATAGAGACTCTTCTTACAGTCGGTGCTTTGAGCATTCCATGTGAGACCAGTATTAGTATCCGATACACCTCTGCAGGTTCAGATTATTCCTTGGACCTTCACATTGACGATGAAACACAGAAATCGCATCGGAATTAAATACAAATGGCACAATGCCGCCTTAAGTACAAGTATAGAGACTCTTCTTACAGTCGGTGCTTTGAGCATTCCCTGTGAAACCAGTATTAGTTTCCGCTACACCACTGCAGGTTCAATGTATTCCTTGGACCATCACATTGACGATGAAACACAGAAATGGCATCGGAATTAAATCCAAAACACACAATGCCGATTTAAGTACAAGAATAGAGACTCTTCTTACAGTCGGTGCTTTCAGCATTCCCTGTGAGACCAGTATTAGTTTCCGATACACCACTGCAAGTTCAATGTATTCCTTGGACCTTCACATTGACGATGAAACTCAGAAATGGCATCGGAATTAAATCCAAAACGCACAATGCCGCCTTAAGTACAAGAATAGAGACTCTTCTTACAGTCGGTGCTTTGAGCATTCCCTGTGAGACCAGTATTAGTTTCTGCTACACCTCTGCAGGTTCAGTTTATTCATTGGACCTTCACATTGACGATGAAACACAGAAATGGCATCGGAATTAAATACAAAAGGCACAATGCCGCCTTAAGTACAAGAATAGAGACTCTTTTTACAGTCGGTGCTTTGAGCACTCCCTGTGAGACCAGTATTAGTTTGCGATACACCGCAGCAGGTTCAGTTTATTCCTTGGACCTTCACATTGACGATGAAACACAGAAATCGCATCGGAATTAAATACAAAGGGCACAATGCCGCCTTAAGTACAAGAATAGAGTCTCTTCTTACAGTCGGTGCTATAAGCATTCCCTGTGATACCAGTAATAGTATCCGATACACCACTGCAGGTTCAATCTTTTCCTTGGACATACACATTGACGATGAAACTCTGAAATTACATCCGAATTAAATATAAAAGGCACAATGCCGCCTTAAGTACAAGAATAGAGATTCTTCTTACAGTCGGTGCTTTGAGCATTCCCTGTGAGACCAGTATTAGTTTCCGATACACCACTGCTGGTTCAATGTATTCCTTGGACCTTCACATTGACGATGAAACACTGAAATGGCATCGGAATTAAATCCCAAACGCACAATGCCGCCTTAAGTACAAGAATAGAGACTCTTCTTACAGTCGGTGCTTTGAGCATTCCCTGTGAGACCAGTATTAGTATCCGATACACCTCTGCAGGTTCAGATTATTTCTTGGACCTTCACATTGACGATGAAAAACAGAAATCGCATCGGAATTAAATACAAATGGCACAATGCCGCCTTAAGTACAAGAATAGAGACTCTTCTCACAGTCGGTGCTTTGAGCATTCCCTGTGACACCAGTATTAGTTTGCGATACACCTCAGCAGGATCAGTTTATTCCTTGGACCTTCACATTGACGACGAAACACAGAAATCGCATCGGAATTAAATACAAAAGGCACAATGCCGCCTTAAGTACAAGAATAGAGACTCTTCTTACAGTCGGTGCTTTGAGCAATCCCTGTGAGACCAGTATTAGTTTCCGATACACCACTGCAAGTTCAATGTATTCCTTGGACCTTCACATTGACGATGAAACGCAGAAATGGCATCGGAATTAAATCCAAAACGCACAATGCCGCCTTAAGTACAAGAATAGAGGCTCTTCTTACAGTCGGTGCTTTGAGCATTCCTTGTGAGACCAGTATTAGTTTCCGATACACCACTGCAGGTTCAGTGTATTCCTTGGACCTTCACATTGACGATGAAACACCGAAATGGCATCGGAATTAAATCCAAAACGAACAATGCCGCCTTAATTACAAGAATAGAGACTCTTCTTACAATCGGTGCTTTGAGCATTCCCTGTGAGACCAGTATTAGTTTCCGCTACACCTCTGCAGGTTCAGTTTATTCCTTGGACCTTCACATTGACAATGAAACACAGAAATCGCATCGGGATTAAATACAAAAGGCACAATGCCGCCTTAAGTACAAGAATAGAGACTCTTCTTACAGTCGGTGCTTTGAGCATTCCCTGTGAGACCAGTATTAGTTTCTGCTACACCTCTGCAGGTTCAGTTTATTCATTGGACCTTCACATTGACGATGAAACACAGAAATGGCATCGGAATTAAATACAAAAGGCACAATGCCGCCTTAAGTACAAGAATAGAGACTCTTTTTACAGTCGGTGCTTTGAGCACTCCCTGTGAGACCAGTATTAGTTTGCGATACACCTCAGCAGGTTCAGTTTATTCCTTGGACCTTCACATTGACGATGAAACACAGAAATCACATCGGAATTAAATACAAAGGGCACAATGCCGCCTTCAGTACAAGAATAGAGACTCTTCTTACAGTCGGGGCTATAAGCATTCCCTGTCAGACCAGTAATAGTATCCGATACACCACTGCAGGTTCAATCTTTTCCTTGGACATACACATTGACGATGAAACTCTGTAATTACATCGGAATTAAATATAAAAGGCACAATGCCGCCTTAAGTACAAGAATAGAGACTCTTCTTACAGTCGGTGCTTTGAGCATTAAATACGAGACCAGTATTAGTTTCCGCTACACCTCTGCAGGTTCAGTTTATTCCTTGGACCTTCACATTGACGATGAAACACTGAAATTAGATCGGAATTAAATAAAAAAGGCTCAATGCCGCCTTAAGTGCAAGAAGAGTGAGACCTCTTAGAGTCTGTGCTTTGATCCTTTCCTGTGAGACCAGTATTAGTTTCCGATACACCACTGCAGGTTCAATGTATTCCTTGGACCTTCACATTGACGATGAAACACAGAAATCGCATCGGAATTAAATGCAAAAGGCACAATCCCTCCATAAGTACAAGAATAGAGACTCTTCTTACAGTCGGTGTTTTGAGCACTCCCTGTGAGACCAGTATTAGTTTGCGATACACCACTGCAGGTTCAATGTATTCCTTGGACATACACATTGACGATGAAACACTGAAATTAGAACGGAATTTAATAAAAAAGGCTCAATGCCGCCTTAAGTGCAAGAAGAGTGAGACTTCTTAAAGTCTGTGCTTTGATCCTTTCCTGTGAGACCAGTATTAGTTTCCGATACACCATTGCAGGTTCCATGTATTCCTTGGAACTTCACATTGACGATGAAACACAGAAATCGCAACGGAATTAAATACAAAAGGCACAATGCGTCTATAAGTACAAGAATAGAGACTCTTCTTACAGTCGGTGTTTTGAGCACTAACTGTGTGACCAGTATTAGTTTGCGATACACCACTGCAATTTCAATGTTTTCCTAGGACATACACATTGACGATGAAACACCGAAATTAGATCGGAATTAAATAAAAAAGGCTCAATGCCGCATTAAGTGCAAGAAGAGTGAGACTTCTTGGAGTCTGTGCTTTGATCCTTTCCTGTGAGACCAGTATTAGTTTCCGATACACCACTGCAGGTTCAATGTATTCCTTGGACCTTCACATTGACGAAGAAACACAGAAATCGCATCGGAATTAAATACAAAAGGCACAATGCCGCCTTAAGTACAAGAATAGAGACTTTTCTTACAGTCAGTGCTTTGAGCATTCCCTGTGAGACCAGTATTAGTTTCCGCTACACCTCTGCAGGTTCAGTTTATTCCTTGGACCTTCACATTGACGATGAAACACAGAAATCGCATCGGAAGTAAATACAAAAGGCACAATGCTCCTTAAGTACAAGAATTGAGACTCTTCTTACAGTCGGTGCTTTGGGCATTCCCTGTGAGACCAGTAATAGTAACCCGATACACCACTGCCGGTTCAATCTATTCCTTGGACATACACATTGACGATGAAACACTGAAATTACATCGGAATTAAATACAAAAGGCACAATGCCGCCTTAAGAACAAGAATAGAGACTCTACTTACCGTCGGTACTTTGAGCATTCCCTGTGAGACCAGTGTTAGTTTCTGATACACCACTGCAGGTTCAATGTATTCCTTGGACCATCACATTGACGATGAAACACAGAAATGGCATCGGAATTAAATCCAAAACGCACAATGCCGTCTTAAGTACAAGAATAGAGACTCTTCTTACAATCGGTGCTTTGAGCATTCCCTGTGAGACCAGTATTAGTTTCCGATACACCACTGCAGGTTCAATGTATTCCTTGGACCTTCACATTGACGATGAAACACAGAAATGGCATCGGAATTAAATCCAAAACGCACAAAGCCGCCTTAAGTACAAGAATAGAGACTCTTCTTACAGTAGGTGCTTTGAGCATTCCCTGTGAGACCTGTATTAGTTTCCGATACACCACTGCAGGTTCAATGTATTCCTTGGACCTTCAAAATTGACGATGAAACACAGAAATGGCATCGGAATTAAATCCAAAACGCACAATGCCGCCTTAAGTACATTAATAGAGACTCTTCTTACTGTCGGTGCTTTGAGTATTCCCTGTGAGACCAGTATTAGTTTCAGCTACACCTCTGCAGGTTCAGTTTATTCCTTGGACATTCACATTGACGATGAAACACAGAAATCGCATCGGAATTAAATCCAAAACGCACAAAGCCGTCTTAAGTACAAGAATAGAGACTCTTCTTACAGTCGGTGCTTTGAGCATTCCCTGTGAGACCAGTATTAGTTTCCGATACACCACTGCAGGTTCAATGTATTCCTTGAACCTTCAAAATTGACGATGAAACACAGAAATGGCATCGGAATTAAATCCAAAACGCACAATTCCGCCTTAAGTACAGGAATTGAGACTCTTCTTACTGTCGGTGCTTTGAGCATTCCCTGTGAGACCAGTATTAGTTTCCGCTACACCTCTGCAGATACTGCAATTCCAATGTATTCCTTGGACCTTCACATTGACAATGAAACACAGAAATCGCATCGGAATTAATTACAAAACGCACATTGATGACTTAAGTGCAAGATGAGTGAGACTTCTTATAGTCTGTGCATTGATCCTTTCCTGAGAGACCAGTATTAGTTTGCGATACACCACTGCAGGTCCTATGTATTCCTTGGCCCTTCACATTGACGATGAAACACAGAAATCGCATCGGAATTAAATACAAAAGGCACAATGCCTCCATAAGTACAAAAATAGAGACTCTTCTTACAGTCGGTGTTTTGAGCACTCCCTGTGAGACCAGTATTAGTTTCCGATACACCACTGCAGGTTCAATGCATTCCTTGGACGTTCACATTGACGATGAAACACAGAAATCGCATCGGAATTAAATACAATAGGCACAATGCCGCCTTAAGTACAAGAATAGAGACTCTTCTAAAAGTCGGTGCTTTGAGCATTCCCTGTGAGACCAGTATTAGTTTCGGCTACACCTCTGCAGGTTCAATGTATTCCTTGGAACTTCACATTGACGATGAAATGCAGAAATCGCATCGGAATTAAATACAAAAGGCACAATGCCGGCTTAAGTACAAGAATAGAGACTCTTCTTACAGTCGGTGCTTTGAGCATTCCCTGTGAGACCAGTATTAGTTTCCGATACACCACTGCAGGTTCTATGTATTCCTTGGACCTTCACATTGACGATGAAACACAGAAATCGCATCTTAATCAAATACAAAAGGCACAATGCCGCCTTAAGTACAAGATTAGGGACTCTTCTCACAGTCGTTGCTTTGAGCACTCCCTGTGAGACCAGTATTAGTTTGCGATACACCTCAGCAGGATCAGTTTATTCCTTGGACCTTCACATTGACGACGAAACACAGAAATCGCGTCGGAATTAAATACAAAAGGCACAATGCCGCCTTAAGTACAAGAATAGAGACTCTTCTCACAGTCGGTGCTTTGAGCATTCCCTGTGAGACCAGTAGCAGTATCCGATACACCACTGCAGGTTCAATGTATTCCTTGGACATACACATTGACGATGAAACACTGAAATTACATCGGAATTTAATAGAAATGGCACAATGCCGCCTTAAGTACAAGAATAGAGATTCTTCTTACAGTCGGTGCTTTGAGCATTCCCTGTGAGACCAGTATTAGTTTCCGATACACCACTGCTGGGTCAATGTATTCCTTGGACCTTCACATTGACGATGAAACACTGAAATGGCATCGGAATTAAATCCCAAACGCACAATGCCGCCTTAAGTACAAGAATAGAGACTCTTCTTACAGTCGGTGCTTTGAGCATTCCATGTGAGACCAGTATTAGTATCCGATACACCTCTGCAGGTTCAGATTATTCCTTGGACCTTCACATTGACGATGAAACACAGAAATCGCATCGGAATTAAATACAAATGGCACAATGCCGCCTTAAGTACAAGTATAGAGACTCTTCTTACAGTCGGTGCTTTGAGCATTCCCTGTGAAACCAGTATTAGTTTCCGCTACACCACTGCAGGTTCAATGTATTCCTTGGACCATCACATTGACGATGAAACACAGAAATGGCATCGGAATTAAATCCAAAACACACAATGCCGCCTTAAGTACAAGAATAGAGACTCTTCTTACAGTCGGTGCTTTCAGCATTCCCTGTGAGACCAGTATTAGTTTCCGATACACCACTGCAAGTTCAATGTATTCCTTGGACCTTCACATTGACGATGAAACTCAGAAATGGCATCGGAATTAAATCCAAAACGCACAATGCCGCCTTAAGTACAAGAATAGAGACTCTTCTTACAGTCGGTGCTTTGAGCATTCCCTGTGAGACCAGTATTAGTTTCTGCTACACCTCTGCAGGTTCAGTTTATTCATTGGACCTTCACATTGACGATGAAACACAGAAATGGCATCGGAATTAAATACAAATGGCACAATGCCGCCTTAAGTACAAGAATAGAGACTCTTTTTACAGTCGGTGCTTTGAGCACTCCCTGTGAGACCAGTATTAGTTTGCGATACACCTCAGCAGGTTCAGTTTATTCCTTGGACCTTCACATTGACGATGAAACACAGAAATCGCATCGGAATTAAATACAAAGGGCACAATGCCGCCTTAAGTACAAGAATAGAGACTCTTCTTACAGTCGGTGCTATAAGCATTCCCTGTGAGACCAGTAATAGTATCCGATACACCACTGCAGGTTCAATCTTTTCCTTGGACATACACATTGACGATGAAACTCTGAAATTACATCCGAATTAAATATAAAAGGCACAATGCCGCCTTAAGTACAAGAATAGAGATTCTTCTTACAGTCGGTGCTTTGAGCATTCCCTGTGAGACCAGTATTAGTTTCCGATACACCACTGCTGGTTCAATGTATTCCTTGGACCTTCACATTGACGATGAAACACTGAAATGGCATCGGAATTAAATCCCAAACGCACAATGCCGCCTTAAGTACAAGAATAGAGACTCTTCTTACAGTCGGTGCTTTGAGCATTCCCTGTGAGACCAGTATTAGTATCCGATACACCTCTGCAGGTTCAGATTATTTCTTGGACCTTCACATTGACGATGAAACACAGAAATCGCATCGGAATTAAATACAAATGGCACAATGCCGCCTTAAGTACAAGAATAGAGACTCTTCTCACAGTCGGTGCTTTGAGCATTCCCTGTGACACCAGTATTAGTTTGCTATACACCTCAGCAGGATCAGTTTATTCCTTGGACCTTCACATTGACGACGAAACACAGAAATCGCATCGGAATTAAATACAAAAGGCACAATGCCGCCTTAAGTACAAGAATAGAGACTCTTCTTACAGTCGGTGCTTTGAGCAATCCCTGTGAGACCAGTATTAGTTTCCGGTACACCACTGCAAGTTCAATGTATTCCTTGGACCTTCACATTGACGATGAAACGCAGAAATGGCATCGGAATTAAATCCAAAACGCACAATGCCGCCTTAAGTACAAGAATAGAGGCTCTTCTTACAGTCGGTGCTTTGAGCATTCCTTGTGAGACCAGTATTAGTTTCCGATACACCACTGCAGGTTCAGTGTATTCCTTGGACCTTCACATTGACGATGAAACACCGAAATGGCATCGGAATTAAATCCAAAACGAACAATGCCGCCTTAATTACAAGAATAGAGACTCTTCTTACAATCGGTGCTTTGAGCATTCCCTGTGAGACCAGTATTAGTTTCCGCTACACCTCGGCAGGTTCAGTTTCTTCCTTGGACCTTCACATTGACGATGAAACACAGAAATCGCACCGGGATTAAATACAAAAGGCACAATGCCGCCTTAAGTACAAGAATAGAGACTCTTCTTACAGTCGGTGCTTTGAGCATTCCCTGTGAGACCAGTATTAGTTTCTGCTACACCTCTGCAGGTTCAGTTTATTCATTGGACCTTCACATTGACGATGAAACACAGAAATGGCATCGGAATTAAATACAAAAGGCACAATGCCGCCTTAAGCACAAGAATAGAGACTCTTTTTACAGTCGGTGCTTTGAGCACTCCCTGTGAGACCAGTATTAGTTTGCGATACACCACAGCAGGTTCAGTTTATTCCTTGGACCTTCACATTGACGATGAAACACAGAAATCACATCGGAATTAAATACAAAATGCACAATGCCGCCTTCAGTACAAGAATAGAGACTCTTCTTACAGTCGGGGCTATAAGCATTCCCTGTCAGACCAGTAATAGTATCCGATACACCACTGCAGGTTCAATCTTTTCCTTGGACATACACATTGACGATGAAACTCTGTAATTACATCGGAATTAAATATAAAAGGCACAATGCCGCCTTAAGTACAAGAATAGAGACTCTTCTTACAGTCGGTGCTTTGAGCATTAAATACGAGACCAGTATTAGTTTCCGCTACACCTCTGCAGGTTCAGTTTATTCCTTGGACCTTCACATTGACGATGAAACACTGAAATTAGATCGGAATTAAATAAAAAAGGCTCAATGCCGCCTTAAGTGCAAGAAGAGTGGGACCTCTTAGAGTCTGTGGTTTGATCCTTTCCTGTGAGACCAGTATTAGTTTCCGATACACCACTGCAGGTTCAATGTATTCCTTGGACCTTCACATTGACGATGAAACACAGAAATCGCATCGGAATTAAATGCAAAAGGCACAATCCCTCCATAAGTACAAGAATAGAGACTCTTCTTACAGTCGGTGTTTTGACCACTCCCTGTGAGACCAGTATTAGTTTGCGATACACCACTGCAGGTTCAATGTATTCCTTGGACATACACATTGACGACGAAACACTGAAATTAGAACGGAATTTAATAAAAAAGGCTCAATGCCGCCTTAAGTGCAAGAAGAGTGAGACTTCTTAAAGTCTGTGCTTTGATCCTTTCCTGTGAGACCAGTATTAGTTTCCGATACACCAATGCAGGTTCCATGTATTCCTTGGAACTTCACATTGACGATGAAACACAGAAATCGCAACGGAATTAAATACAAAAGGCACAATGCGTCTATAAGTACAAGAATAGAGACTCTTCTTACAGTCGGTGTTTTGAGCACTCCCTGTGTGACCAGTATTAGTTTCCGCTACACCTCTGCAGGTTCAGTTTATTCCTTGGACCTTCACATTGACGATGAAACACAGAAATCGCATCGGAAGTAAATACAAAAGGCACAATGCTCCTTAAGTACAAGAATTGAGACTCTTCTTACAGTCGGTGCTTTGGGCATTCCCTGTGAGACCAGTAATAGTAACCCGATACACCACTGCCGGTTCAATCTATTCCTTGGACATACACATTGACGATGAAACACTGAAATTACATCGGAATTAAATACAAAAGGCACAATGCCGCCTTAAGAACAAGAATAGAGACTCTACTTACCGTCGGTACTTTGAGCATTCCCTGTGAGACCAGTGTTAGTTTCCGATACACCACTGCAGGTTCAATGTATTCCTTGGACCATCACATTGACGATGAAACACAGAAATGGCATCGGAATTAAATCCAAAACGCACAATGCCGTCTTAAGTACAAGAATAGAGACTCTTCTTACAATCGGTGCTTTGAGCATTCCCTGTGAGACCAGTATTAGTTTCCGATACACCACTGCAGGTTCAATGTATTCCTTGGACCTTCACATTGACGATGAAACACAGAAATGGCATCGGAATTAAATCCAAAACGCACAAAGCCGCCTTAAGTACAAGAATAGAGACTCTTCTTACAGTCGGTGCTTTGAGCATTCCCTGTGAGACCAGTATTAGTTTCCGATACACCACTGCAGGTTCAATGTATTCCTTGGACCTTCAAAATTGACGATGAAACACAGAAATGGCATCGGAATTAAATCCAAAACGCACAATGCCGCCTTAAGTACAGGAATAGAGACTCTTCTTACTGTCGGAGCTTTGAGTATTCCCTGTGAGACCAGTATTAGTTTCAGCTACACCTCTGCAGGTTCAGTTTATTCCTTGGACATTCACATTGACGATGAAACACAGAAATCGCATCGGAATTAAATACAAAAGGCACAATGCCGCCTTAAGTACAAGAATAGAGACTCTTCTTACAGTCGGTGCTTTCAGCATTCCCTGTGAGACCAGTATTAGTTTCCGCTACACCTCTGCAGGTTCAGTATATTCCTTCGACCTTCACATTGGCGATGAAACACAGAAATCGCATCGGAATTAAATACAAAAGGCACAATGCCGCCTTAAGTACAAGAATAGAGACTCTTCTTACAGTCGGTGCTTTGAGCATTCCTTGTGAGACCAGTAATAGCATCCGATACACCACTGCAGGTTCAATCTATTCCTTGGACATTCACATTGACGATGAAACACAGAAATTACATCGGAATTAAGTACAAAAGGATTAATGCCGCCTTAAGTACAAGAATAGAGCCTCTTCTTACCGTCGGTGCTTTGAGCATTCCCTGTGAGACCAGTATTAGTTTCCGCTACACCTCTGCAGGTTCAGTTTATTCCTTGGACCTTCACATTGACGACGAAACACTGAAATTAGATCGGAATTAAATAAAAAAGGCTCAATGCCGCCTTAAGTGCAAGAAGAGTGAGACCTCTTAGATTCTGTGCTTCGATCCTTTCCTGTGAGACCAGTATTAGTTTCCGATACACCACTGCAGGTTCTATGTATTCCTTGGACCTTCACATTGACGATGACACACAGAAATCGCATCGGAATTAAATACAAAAGGCACAATGCCTCCATAAGTACAAGAATAGAGACTCTTCTTACAGTCGGTGTTTGAGCACTCCCTGTGAGACCAGTATTAGTTTGCGATACACCACTGCAGTTTCAATGTATTCCTTGGACATACACATTGACGATGAAACACTGAAATTAGATCGGAATTAAATAAAACAGGCTCAATGCCGCCTTAAGTGCAAGAAGAGTGAGACTTCTTAGAGTCTGTGCTTTGATCCTTTCCTGTGAGACCAGTATTAGTTTCCGATACACCACTGCAGGTTCATTGTATTCCTTGGACCTTCACATTGACGATAAAACACAGAAATCGCATCGGAATTAAATACAAAAGGCACAATGCCTCCACAAGTTCAAGAATAGAGACTCTTCTTACAGTCGGTGTTTTGACCACTCCCTGTGAGACCAGTATTAGTTTGCGATACACCACTGCAGGTTCAATGTATTCCTTGGACATACACATTGACGATGAAACACTGAAATTAAATCGGAATAAAATAAAAAGGCTCAATGCCGCCTTAAGTGCAAGAAGAGTGAGACTTCTTAGAGTCTGTGCTTTGTTCCTCTCCTGTGAGACCA
The DNA here is from genome assembly GCF_023864345.2 of Schistocerca serialis cubense. Taxonomy (NCBI): domain Eukaryota; kingdom Metazoa; phylum Arthropoda; class Insecta; order Orthoptera; family Acrididae; genus Schistocerca; species Schistocerca serialis. The sequence continues at coordinate 33,396,737 of NC_064643.1, read as the reverse complement.
GTATTAGTTTCCGATACACCACTGCAGGTTCAATGTATTCCTTGGACCTTCACATTGACGATGAAACACAGAACTCGCATCGGAATTAAATACAAAAGGCACAATGCCGCCTTAAGTGCAAGAAGAGTGAAACTTCATAGAGTCTGTGCATTGATCCTTTCCTGTGAGACCAGTATTAGTTTCCGATACACCACTGCAGGTTCCATGTATTCCTTGGACCTTCACATTGACGATGAAACACAGAAATCGCATCGGAATTAAATACAAAATGCACAATGCCTCCATAAGTACAAGAATAGAGACTCTTCTTACAGTCGGTGTTTTGAGCACTCGCTGTGAGACCAGTATTAGTTTGCGATACACCACTGCAGGTTCAATGTATTCCTTGGAATTCACATTGACGATGAAACACTGACATTAGATCGGAATTAAATAAAAAAGGCCCAATGCCGCCTTAGGTGCAAGAAGAGTGAGACTTCTTTGTGCTTCGATCCTTTCCTTTGAGACCAGTATTAGTTTCCGATACACCACTGCAGGTTCAATGTATTCCTTGGACCTTCACATTGACGATGAAACACAGAAATGGCATCGGAATTGAATCCAAAACGCACAATGCCGCCTTAAGTACAAGAATAGAGACTCTCCTTACAGTCGGTGCTTTGAGCATTCACTGTGAGACCCGTATTAGTATCCGATACACCTCTGCAGGTTCAGTTTATTCCTTGGTCCTTCACATTGACGATGAAACACAGAAATCGCATCGGAATTAAATACAAAAGGCACAATGCCGCCTTAAGTACAAGAATAGAGACTCTTCTTACAGTCGGTGCTTTGAGCATTCCCTGTGAGACCAGTATTAGTTTCCGCTGCACCTCTGCAGGTTCAGTTTATTCCTTGGACCTTCACATTGACGATGAAACACAGAAATCGCATCGGAATTATATACAAATGTCACAATGCCGTCTTAAGTACAAGAATAGAGACTCTTCTTACAGTCGGTGTTCTGAGCATTCCCTGTGAGACCAGTAATAGTATCCGACACACCACTGCAGGTTCAATCTATTCCTTGGACATACGCATTGACGATGAAACACAGAAATTACATCGGAATTAAATACAAAAGGAACAATGCCGCCTTAAGTACAAGAATAGAGACTCTTCTTAGCGTCGGTGATTTGAGCATTCCCTGTGAGACCAGTATTAGTTTCCGAAACACCACTGCAGGTTCAATGTATTCCTTGGACCTTCAAATCGACGATGAAACACAGAAATGGCATCGGAATTACATCCAAAACACACAATGCCGCCATAAGTACAAGAATAGAGACTCTTCTTACAGTCGGTGCTTTGAGCATTCCCTGTGAGACCAGTATTAGTTTCAGCTACACCTCTGCAGGTTCAGTTTATTCCTTGGACATTCACATTGACGATGAAACACAGAAATCGCATCGGAATTAAATACAAAAGGCACAATGCCGCCTTAAGTACAAGAATAGAGACTCTTCTTACAGTCGGTGCTTTCAGCATTCCCTGTGAGACCAGTATTAGTTTCCGCTACACCTCTGCAGGTTCAGTATATTCCTTCGACCTTCACATTGGCGATGAAACACAGAAATCGCATCGGAATTAAATACAAAAGGCACAATGCCGCCTTAAGTACAAGAATAGAGACTCTTCTTACAGTCGGTGCTTTGAGCATTCCTTGTGAGACCAGTAATAGCATCCGATACACCACTGCAGGTTCAATCTATTCCTTGGACATTCACATTGACGATGAAACACAGAAATTACATCGGAATTAAGTACAAAAGGATTAATGCCGCCTTAAGTACAAGAATAGAGCCTCTTCTTACGGTCGGTGCTTTGAGCATTCCCTGTGAGACCAGTATTAGTTTCCGCTACACCTCTGCAGGTTCAGTTTATTCCTTGGACCTTCACATTGACGACGAAACACTGAAATTAGATCGGAATTAAATAAAAAAGGCTCAATGCCGCCTTAAGTGCAAGAAGAGTGAGACCTCTTAGATTCTGTGCTTCGATCCTTTCCTGTGAGACCAGTATTAGTTTCCGATACACCACTGCAGGTTCTATGTATTCCTTGGACCTTCACATTGACGATGACACACAGAAATCGCATCGGAATTAAATACAAAAGGCACAATGCCTCCATAAGTACAAGAATAGAGACTCTTCTTACAGTCGGTGTTTTGAGCACTCCCTGTGAGACCAGTATTAGTTTGCGATACACCACTGCAGTTTCAATGTATTCCTTGGACATACACATTGACGATGAAACACTGAAATTAGATCGGAATTAAATAAAACAGGCTCAATGCCGCCTTAAGTGCAAGAAGAGTGAGACTTCTTAGAGTCTGTGCTTTGATCCTTTCCTGTGAGACCAGTATTAGTTTCCGATACACCACTGCAGGTTCATTGTATTCCTTGGACCTTCACATTGACGATAAAACACAGAAATCGCATCGGAATTAAATACAAAAGGCACAATGCCTCCACAAGTTCAAGAATAGAGACTCTTCTTACAGTCGGTGTTTTGACCACTCCCTGTGAGACCAGTATTAGTTTGCGATACACCACTGCAGGTTCAATGTATTCCTTGGACATACACATTGACGATGAAACACTGAAATTAAATCGGAATAAAATAAAAAGGCTCAGTGCCGCCTTAAGTGCAAGAAGAGTGAGACTTCTTAGAGTCTGTGCTTTGTTCCTCTCCTGTGAGACCAGTATTAGTTTCCGATACACCACTGCAGGTTCAATGTATTCGTTGGACCTTCACATTGACGATGAAACACAGAACTCGCATCGGAATTAAATACAAAAGGCACAATGCCGCCTTAAGTGCAAGAAGAGTGAAACTTCATAGAGTCTGTGCATTGATCCTTTCCTGTGAGACCAGTATTAGTTTCCGATACACCACTGCAGGTTCTATGTATTCCTTGGACCTTCACATTGACGATGAAACACAGAAATCGCATCGGAATTAAATACAAAATGCACAATGCCTCCATAAGTACAAGAATAGAGACTCTTCTTACAGTCGGTGTTTTGAGCACTCGCTGTGAGACCAGTATTAGTTTGCGATACACCACTGCAGGTTCAATGTATTCCTTGGAATTCACATTGACGATGAAACACTGACATTAGATCGGAATTAAATAAAAAAGGCCCAATGCCGCCTTAGGTGCAAGAAGAGTGAGACTTCTTTGTGCTTCGATCCTTTCCTTTGAGACCAGTATTAGTTTCCGATACACCACTGCAGGTTCAATGTATTCCTTGGACCTTCACATTGACGATGAAACACAGAAATGGCATCGGAATTGAATCCAAAACGCACAATGCCGCCTTAAGTACAAGAATAGAGACTCTCCTTACAGTCGGTGCTTTGAGCATTCACTGTGAGACCCGTATTAGTATCCGATACACCTCTGCAGGTTCAGTTTATTCCTTGGTCCTTCACATTGACGATGAAACACAGAAATCGCATCGGAATTAAATACAAAAGGCACAATGCCGCCTTAAGTACAAGAATAGAGACTCTTCTTACAGTCGGTGCTTTGAGCATTCCCTGTGAGACCAGTATTAGTTTCCGCTGCACCTCTGCAGGTTCAGTTTATTCCTTGGACCTTCACATTGACGATGAAACACAGAAATCGCATCGGAATTATATACAAATGTCACAATGCCGTCTTAAGTACAAGAATAGAGACTCTTCTTACAGTCGGTGTTCTGAGCATTCCCTGTGAGACCAGTAATAGTATCCGACACACCACTGCAGGTTCAATCTATTCCTTGGACATACGCATTGACGATGAAACACAGAAATTACATCGGAATTAAATACAAAAGGAACAATGCCGCCTTAAGTACAAGAATAGAGACTCTTCTTAGCGTCGGTGATTTGAGCATTCCCTGTGAGACCAGTATTTGTTTCCGAAACACCACTGCAGGTTCAATGTATTCCTTGGACCTTCAAATCGACGATGAAACACAGAAATGGCATCGGAATTACATCCAAAACGCACAATGCCGCCATAAGTACAAGAATAGAGACTCTTCTTACAGTCGGTGCTTTGAGCATTCCCTGTGAGACCAGTATTAGTTTCCGATACACCACTGCAGGTTCAATGTATTCCTTGGACCTACACATTGACGATGAAACACAGAAATGGCATCGGAATTAAATCCAAAACGCACAATGCCGCCTTAAGTACAAGAATAGAGACTCTTCTTATAGTCGGTGCTTTGAGCATTCCCTGTGAGACCAGTATTAGTTTCCGCTACACCTCTGCAGGTTCAGTTTATTCCTTGGACCTTCACATTGACGATGAAACACAGAAATCGCATCGGGATTAAATACAAAAGGCACAATGCCGCCTTAAGTACATGAATAGAGACTCTTCTTACAGTCGGTGCTTTGAGCATTCCCTGTGAGACCAGTATTAGTTTCTGCTACACCTCTGCAGGTTCAGTTTATTCATTGGACCTTCACATTGACGATGAAACACAGAAATGGCATCGGAATTAAATCCAAAACGCACAATGCCGCCTTAAGTACAAGAATAGAGACTCTTCTTACAGTCGGTGCTTTGAGCATTAAATACGAGACCAGTATTAGTTTCCGCTACACCTCTGCAGGTTCAGTTTATTCCTTGGACCTTCACATTGACGATGAAACACTGAAATTAGTTCGGAATTAAATAAAAAAGGCTCAATGCCGCCTTAAGTGCAAGAAGAGTGAGACCTCTTAGAGTCTGTGCTTTGATCCTTTCCTGTGAGACCAGTATTAGTTTCCGATACACCACTGCAGGTTCAATGTATTCCTTGGACCTTCACATTGACGATGAAACACAGAAATCGCATCGGAATTAAATGCAAAAGGCACAATCCCTCCATAAGTACAAGAATAGAGACTCTTCTTACAGTCGGTGTTTTGAGCACTCCCTGTGAGACCAGTATTAGTTTGCGATACACCACTGCAGGTTCAATGTATTCCTTGGACATACACATTGACGATGAAACACTGAAATTAGAACGGAATTTAATAAAAAAGGCTCAATGCCGCCTTAAGTGCAAGAAGAGTGAGACCTCTTAGATTCTGTGCTTTGATCCTTTCCTGTGAGACCAGTATTAGTTTCCGATACACCACTGCAGGTTCTATGTATTCCTTGGACCTTCACATTGACGATGACACACAGAAAACGCATCGGAATTAAATACAAAAGGCACAATGCCTCCATAAGTACAAGAATAGAGACTCTTCTTACAGTCGGTGTTTTGAGCACTCCCTGTGAGACCAGTATTAGTTTGCGATACACCACTGCAGTTTCAATGTATTCCTTGGACATACACATTGACGATGAAACACTGAAATTAGATCGGAATTAAATAAAACAGGCTCAATGCCGCCTTAAGTGCAAGAAGAGTGAGACTTCTTAGAGTCTGTGCTTTGATCCTTTCCTGTGAGACCAGTATTAGTTTCCGATACACCATTGCAGGTTCATTGTATTCCTTGGACCTTCACATTGACGTTAAAACACAGAAATCGCATCGGAATTAAATACAAAAGGCACAATGCCTCCACAAGTTCAAGAATAGAGACTCTTCTTACAGTCGGTGTTTTGAGCACTCCCTGTGAGACCAGTATTAGTTTGCGATACACCACTGCAGGTTCAATGTATTCCTTGGACATACACATTGACGATGAAACACTGAAATTAAATCGGAATAAAATAAAAAGGCTCAATGCCGCCTTAAGTGCAAGAAGAGTGAGACTTCTTAGAGTCTGTGCTTTGTTCCTCTCCTGTGAGACCAGTATTAGTTTCCGATACACCACTGCAGGTTCAATGTATTCCTTGGACCTTCACATTGACGATGAAACACAGAACTCGCATCGGAATTAAATACAAAAGGCACAATGCCGCCTTAAGTGCAAGAAGAGTGAAACTTCATAGAGTCTGTGCATTGATCCTTTCCTGTGAGACCAGTATTAGTTTCCGATACACCACTGCAGGTTCTATGTATTCCTTGGACCTTCACATTGACGATGAAACACAGAAATCGCATCGGAATTAAATACAAAATGCACAATGCCTCCATAAGTACAAGAATAGAGACTCTTCTTACAGTCGGTGTTTTGAGCACTCGCTGTGAGACCAGTATTAGTTTGCGATACACCACTGCAGGTTCAATGTATTCCTTGGAATTCACATTGACGATGAAACACTGACATTAGATCGGAATTAAATAAAAAAGGCCCAATGCCGCCTTAAGTGCAAGAAGAGTGAGACTTCTTATAGTCTGTGCTTCGATCCTTTCCTTTGAGACCAGTATTAGTTTCCGATACACCACTGCAGGTTCAATGTATTCCTTGGACCTTCACATTGACGATGAAACACAGAAATGGCATCGGAATTGAATCCAAAACGCACAATGCCGCCTTAAGTACAAGAATAGAGACTCTCCTTACAGTCGGTGCTTTGAGCATTCACTGTGAGACCCGTATTAGTATCCGATACACCTCTGCAGGTTCAGTTTATTCCTTGGTCCTTCACATTGACGATGAAACACAGAAATCGCATCGGAATTAAATACAAAAGGCACAATGCCGCCTTAAGTACAAGAATAGAGACTCTTCTTACAGTCGGTGCTTTGAGCATTCCCTGTGAGACCAGTATTAGTTTCCGCTGCACCTCTGCAGGTTCAGTTTATTCCTTGGACCTTCACATTGACGATGAAACACAGAAATCGCATCGGAATTATATACAAATGGCACAATGCCGTCTTAAGTACAAGAATAGAGACTCTTCTTACAGTCGGTGTTCTGAGCATTCCCTGTGAGACCAGTAATAGTATCCGACACACCACTGCAGGTTCAATCTATTCCTTGGACATACGCATTGACGATGAAACACAGAAATTACATCGGAATTAAATACAAAAGGAACAATGCCGCCTTAAGTACAAGAATAGAGACTCTTCTTAGCGTCGGTGATTTGAGCATTCCCTGTGAGACCAGTATTAGTTTCCGAAACACCACTGCAGGTTCAATGTATTCCTTGGACCTTCAAATTGACGATGAAACACAGAAATGGCATCGGAATTACATCCAAAACGCACAATGCCGCCATAAGTACAAGAATAGAGACTCTTCTTACAGTCGGTGCTTTGAGCATTCCCTGTGAGACCAGTATTAGTTTCCGATACACCACTGCAGGTTCAATGTATTCCTTGGACATTCACATTGACGATGAAACACAGAAATGGCATCGGAATTAAATCCAAAACGCACAATGCCGCCTTAAGTACAAGAATAGAGACTCTTCTTATAGTCGGTGCTTTGATCATTCCCTGTGAGACCAGTATTAGTTTCCGCTACACCTCTGCAGGTTCAGTTTATTCCTTGGACCTTCACATTGACGATGAAACACAGAAATCGCATCGGGATTAAATACAAAAGGCACAATGCCGCCTTAAGTACAAGAATAGAGACTCTTCTTACAGTCGGTGCTTTGAGCATTCCCTGTGAGACCAGTATTAGTTTCTGCTACACCTCTGCAGGTTCAGTTTATTCATTGGACCTTCACATTGACTATGAAACACAGAAATGGCATCGGAATTAAATACAAAAGGCACAATGCCGCCTTAAGTACAAGAATAGAGACTCTTTTTACAGTCGGTGCTTTGAGCACTCCCTGTGAGACCAGTATTAGTTTGCGATACACCTCAGCAGGTTCAGTTTATTCCTTGGACCTTCACATTGACGATGAAACACAGAAATCACATCGGAATTAAATACAAAGGGCACAATGCCGCCTTCAGTACAAGAATAGAGACTCTTCTTACAGTCGGGGCTATAAGCAGTCCCTGTCAGACCAGTAATAGTATCCGATACACAACTGCAGGTTCAATCTATTCCTTGGACATACACATTGACGATGAAACTCTGTAATTACATCGGAATTAAATATAAAAGGCACAATGCCGCCTTAAGTACAAGAATAGAGACTCTTCTTACAGTCGGTGCTTTGAGCATTAAATACGAGACCAGTTTTAGTTTCCGCTACACCTCTGCAGGTTCAGTTTATTCCTTGGACCTTCACATTGACGATGAAACACTGAAATTAGTTCGGAATTAAATAAAAAAGGCTCAATGCCGCCTTAAGTGCAAGAAGAGTGAGACCTCTTAGAGTCTGTGCTTTGATCCTTTCCTGTGAGACCAGTATTAGTTTCCGATACACCACTGCAGGTTCAGATTATTCCTTGGACCTTCACATTGACGATGAAACACAGAAATCGCATCGGAATTAAATGCAAAAGGCACAATCCCTCCATAAGTACAAGAATAGAGACTCTTCTTACAGTCGGTGTTTTGAGCACTCCCTGTGAGACCAGTATTAGTTTGCGATACACCACTGCAGGTTCAATGTATTCCTTGGACATACACATTGACGATGAAACACTGAAATTAGAACGGAATTTAATAAAAAAGGCTCAATGCCGCCTTAAGTGCAAGAAGAGTGAGACTTCTTAAAGTCAGTGCTTTGATCCTTTCCTGTGAGACCAGTATTAGTTTCCGATACACCAATGCAGGTTCCATGCATTCCTTGGAACTTCACATTGACGATGAAACACAGAAATCGCAACGGAATTAAATACAAAAGGCACAATGCGTCTATAAGTACAAGAATAGAGACTCTTCTTACAGTCGGTGTTTTGAGCACTCCCTGTGTGACCAGTATTAGTTTGCGATACACCACTGCAATTTCAATGTTTTCCTAGGACATACACATTGACGATGAAACACCGAAATTAGATCGGAATTAAATAAAAAAGGCTCAATGCCGCATTAAGTGCAAGAAGAGTGAGACTTCTTGGAGTCTGTGCTTTGATCCTTTCCTGTGAGACCAGTATTAGTTTCCGATACACTACTGCAGGTTCAATGTATTCCTTGGATCTTCACATTGACGAAGAAACACAGAAATCGCATCGGAATTAAATACAAAAGGCACAATGCCGCCTTAAGTACAAGAATAGAGACTTTTCTTACAGTCAGTGCTTTGAGCATTCCCTGTGAGACCAGTATTAGTTTCCGCTACACCTCTGCAGGTTCAGTTTATTCCTTGGACCTTCACATTGACGATGAAACACAGAAATAGCATCGGAATTAAATACAAAAGGCACAATGCTCCTTAAGTACAAGAATTGAGACTCTTCTTACAGTCGGTGATTTGGGCATTCCCTGTGAGACCAGTAATAGTAGCCCGATACACCACTGCCGGTTCAATCTATTCCTTGGACATACACATTGACGATGAAACACTAAAAATTACATCGGAATTAAATACAAAAGGCACAATGCCGCCTTAAGAACAAGAATAGAGACTCTACTTACCGTCGGTACTTTGAGCATTCCCTGTGAGACCAGTGTTAGTTTCCGATACACCACTGCAGGTTCAATGTATTCCTTGGACCATCACATTGACGATGAAACACAGAAATGGCATCGGAATTAAATCCAAAACTCACAATGCCGTCTTAAGTACAAGAATAGAGACTCTTCTTACAATCGGTGCTTTGAGCATTCCCTGTGAGACCAGTATTAGTTTCCGATACACCACTGCAGGTTCAATGTATTCCTTGGACCTTCACATTGACGATGAAACACAGAAATGGCATCGGAATTAAATCCAAAACGCACAAAGCCGCCGTAAGTACAAGAATAGAGACTCTTCTTACAGTCGGTGCTTTGAGCATTCCCTGTGAGACCAGTATTAGTTTCCGATACACCACTGCAAGGTCAATGTATTCCTTGGACCTTCAAAATTGACGATGAAACACAGAAATGGCATCGGAATTAAATCCAAAACGCACAATGCCGCCTTAAGTACAGGAATAGAGACTCTTCTAACTGTCGGTGCTTTGAGCATTCCCTGTGAGACCAGTATTAGTTTCAGCTACACCTCTGCAGGTTCAGTTTATTCCTTGGACATTCACATTGACGATGAAACACAGAAATCGCATCGGAATTAAATACAAAAGGCACAATGCCGCCTTAAGTACAAGAATAGAGACTCTTCTTACAGTCGGTGCTTTGAGCATTCCCTGTGAGACCAGTAATAGTATCCGATACACCACTGCAGGTTCAATCTATTCCTTGGACGTACACATTGTCGATGAAACACAGAAATTACATCTGAATTAAATACAAAAGGCTTATTGCCGCCTTAAGTACAAGAATAGAGACTCTTCTTACAGTCGGTGCTTTGAGCATTCCCTGTGAGACCAGTAATAGTATCCGATACACCACTGCAGGTTCAATCTATTCCTTGGACATACACATTGACGATGAAACACTGAAATTACATCGGAATTAAATACAAAAGGCACAATGCCGCCTTAAGAACAAGAATAGAGACTCTTCTTACAGTCGGTGCTTTGAGCATTCCCTGTGAGACCAGTATTAGTTTTCGATACACCACTGCAGGTTCAATGTATTCCTTGGACCCCTCGCATTGACGATGAAACACAGAAATGGCATCGGAATTAAATCCAAAACGCACAATGCCGCCTTAAGTACAAGAATAGAGACTCTTCTTACAGTCGGTGCTTTGAGCATTCCCTGTGAGACCTGTATTAGTTTCCGCTACACCTCTGCAGGTTCAGTTTATTCCTTGGACCTTCACATTGACGATGAAAAAAAAAAATCGCATCGGAATTAAATACAGAAGGCACAGTGCCGCCTTCAGTACAAGAATAGAGACTCTTCGTACAGTCGGTGTTTTGAGCATTCCCTGTGAGACCAGTATTAGTTTCCGCTACACCTCTGCAGGTTCAGTTTATTCCTTGGACCTTCACATTGACGATGAAACACAGAAATCGCATCGGAATTAAATACAAAAGGCACAATGCCGCCTTAAATACAAGAATAGAGACTCTTCTTACAGTCGGAGCTCTGAGCATTCCCTGTGAGACCAGTAATAGCATCCGATACACCACTGCAGGTTCAATCTATTCCTTGGACATTCACATTGACGATGAAACACAGAAATTACATCGGAATTAAATACAAAAGGATTAATGCCGCCTTAAGTACAAGAATAGAGCCTCTTCTTACCGTCGGTGCTTTGAGCATTCCCTGTGAGACCAGTATTAGTTTCCGCTACACCTCTGCAGGTTCAGTTTATTCCTTGGACCTTCACATTGACGATGAAACACTGAAATTAGATCGGAATTAAATAAAAAAGGCTCAATGCCGCCTTAAGTGCAAGAAGAGTGAGACCTCTTAGATTCTGTGCTTTGATCCTTTCCTGTGAGACCAGTATTAGTTTCCGATACACCACTGCAGGTTCTATGTATTCCTTGGACCTTCACATTGACGATGACACACAGAAATCGCATCGGAATTAAATACAAAAGGCACAATGCCTCCATAAGTACAAGAATAGAGACTCTTCTTACAGTCGGTGTTTTGAGCACTCCCTGTGAGACCAGTATTAGTTTGCGATCCACCACTGCAGGTTCAATGTATTCCTTGGACATACACATTGACGATGAACCACTGAAATTAGAACGGAATTTAATAAAAAAGGCTCAATGCCGCCTTAAGTGCAAGAAGAGTGAGACTTCTTAAAGTCTGTGTTTTGATCCTTTCCTGTGAGACCAGTATTAGTTTCCGATACACCACTGCAGGTTCCATGTATTCCTTGGAACTTCACATTGACGATGAAACACATAAATCGCAACGGAATTAAATACAAAAGGCACAATGCGTCTATAAGTGCAAGAATAGAGACTCTTCTTACAGTCGGTGTTTTGAGCGCTCCCTGTGTGACCAGTATTAGTTTGCGATACACCACTGCAATTTCAATGTATTCCTAGGACATACACATTGACGATGAAACACCGAAATTAGATCGGAATTAAATAAAAAAGGCTCAATGCCGCATTAAGTGCAAGAAGAGTGAGACTTCTTGGAGTCTGTGCTTTGATCCTTTCCTGTGAGACCAGTATTAGTTTCCGATACACCACTGCAGGTTCAATGTATTCCTTGGACCTTCACATTGACGATGAAACACAGAAATCGCATCGGAATTAAATACAAAAGGCACAATGCCTCCATAAGTACAAGAATAGGGACGCTTCTTACAGTCGGTGTTTTGAGCACTCCCTGTGAGACCAGTATTAGTTTGCGATACACCACTGCAGTTTCAATGTATTCCTTGGACATACACATTGACGATGAAACACTGAAATTAGATCGGAATTAAATAAAACAGGCTCAATGCCGCCTTAAGTGCAAGAAGAGTGAGACTTCTTAGAGTCTGTGCTTTGATCCTTTCCTGTGAGACCAGTATTAGTTTCCGATACACCACTGCAGGTTCATTGTATTCCTTGGACCTTTACATTGACGATAAAACACAGAAATCGCATCGGAATTAAATACAAAAGGCACAATGCATCCACAAGTTCAAGAATAGAGACTCTTCTTACAGTCGGTGCTTTGAGCATTCCCTGTGAGACCAGTAATAGTATCCGACACACCACTGCAGGTTCAATCTATTCCTTGGACATACACATTGACGATGAAACACAGAAATTACATCGGAATTAAATACAAAAGGAACAATGCCGCCTTAAGTACAAGAATAGAGACTCTTCTTAGCGTCGGTGATTTGAGCATTCCCTGTGAGACCAGTATTAGTTTCCGAAACACCACTGCAGGTTCAATGTATTCCTTGGACCTTCAAATTGACGATGAAACACAGAAATGGCATCGGAATTACATCCAAAACGCACAATGCCGCCATAAGTACAAGAATAGAGACTCTTCTTACAGTCGGTGCTTTGAGCATTCCCTGTGAGACCAGTATTAGTTTCCGATACACCACTGCAGGTTCAATGTATTCCTTGGACCTTCACATTGACGATGAAACACAGAGATGGCATCGGAATTAAATCTAAAACGCACAATGCCGCCTTAAGTACAAGAAAAGAGACTCTTCTTATAGTCGGTGCTTTGAGCATTCCCTGTGAGACCAGTATTAGTTTCCGCTACATCTCTGCAGGTTCAGTTTATTCCTTGGACCTTCACATTGACGATGAAACACAGAAATCGCTTCGGAATTAAATACAAAAGGCACAATGCCGCCTTAAGTACAAGAATAGAGACTCTTCTTAAAGTCGGTGCCTTGAGCATCCCCTGTGAGACCAGTATTAGTTTCCGCTACACCTCTGCAGGTTCTGTTTATTCCTTGGTCCTTCACATTGACGATGAAACACGGAAATGGCATCGGAATTAAATACAAAAGGCACAATGCCGCCTTAAGTACAAGAATAGAGACTCTTCTTACAGTCGGTGCTTTGAGCACTCCTTGTGAGACCAGTATTAGTTTCCGCTACACCTCAGCAGGTTCAGTTTATTCCTTGGACCTTCACGTTGACGATGAAGCACAGAAATCGTATCGGAATTAAATACAAAAGGCACAATGCCGCCTTAAGTACAAGAATAGAGACTCTTCTTACAGTCGGTGCTTTGAGCATTCCCTGTGAGACCAGTATTAGTTTCCGATGCACCACTGCATGTTCAATGTATTCCTTGGACCTTCACATTGACGCTGAAACACAGAAATCGCATCGGAATTAAATACAAAAGGCACAATGCCGCCTTAAGTACAAGAATAGAGACTCTTCTTACAGTCGGTGCTTTGAGCATTCCCTGTGAGACCAGTAATAGTATCCGATACACCACTGCAGGTTCAATCTGTTCCTTGGACCTTCACATTGTCGATGAAACACAGAAATTACATCGGAATTAAATACAAAAGGCACAATGCCACCTTAAGTACAAGAATAGAGAGTCTTCTTACAGTCGGTGCTTTGAGCATTCCCTGTGAGACCAGTAATAGTATCCGATACACCACTGCAGTTTCAATCTATTCCTTGGACATACACATTGACGATGAAACACTGAAATTACATCGGAGTTAAAAACAAAAGGCACAATGCCGCCTTAAGTACAAGAATAGAGACTCTTCCTACAGTCGGTGCTTTGAGCATTCCCTGTGAGACCAGTATTAGTTTCCGATACACAACTGTAGGTTCAATGTATTCCTTGGACCCCTCACATTGGCGATGAAACACAGAAATGGCATCGGAATTAAATCCAAAACGCACAATGCCGCCTTAAGTACAAGAATAGAGACTCTTCTACCAGTCGGTGCTTTGAGCATTCCCTGTGAGACCAGTATTAGTTTCCGCAACACCTCTGCAGGTTCAGTTTATTCCTTGGACCTTCACATTGACGATGAAACACAGAAATCGCATCGGAATTAAATACAAAAGGCACAATGCCGCCTTAAGTACAAGAATAGAGACTCTTCTTACAGTCGGTGCTTTGAGCATTCCCTGTGAGACCAGTATTAGTTTCCGCTACACCTCTGCAGGTTCAGTTTATTCCCTGGATCTTCACATTGACGATGAAACACAGAAATCGCATCGGAATTAAATACAAAAGGCACAATGCCGCCATAAGTACAAGAATAGGGACTCTCCTTACAGTCGGTGCTTTGAGGATTCCCTGTGAGACCAGTAATAGCATCCGATACACCACTGCAGGTTCAATCTATTCCTTGGACATACACATTGACGATGAAACACAGAAATTACATTGGAATTAAATACAAAAGGAACAATGCCGCCTTAAGTACAAGGATAAAGACTCTTCCTACCGTCGGTGATTTGAGCATTCCCTGTGAGACCAGTATTAGTTTCCGATACACCACTGCAGGTTCAATGTATTCCTTGGACCTCCACATTGACGATGAAACACTGAAATTACATCGGAATTAAATACAAAAGCCACAATGCCGCCTTAAGTACAAGAATAGAGACTCTTCTTACTGTCGTTGCTTCGAGCACTCCCTGTGAGACCAGTTTTAGGTTCCGATACACCACCGGAGGTTCAATGAATTCCTTGGACATTCACATTGACGACGAAACACTGAAATTACATCGGAATTAAATACAAAAGGCACAAATCCGCCTTAAGTACAAGAATAGAGACTCTTCTTTCAGTCGGTGCTTTGAGCATTCCCTGTGAGACCAGTAATAGTATCCGATACACCACTGCAGGTTCAATCTATTCCTTGGACATACACATAGACGATGAAACACAGAAATTACATCGGAATTAAATACAAAAGGAACAATGCCGCCTTAAGTACAAGGATAAAGACTCTTCCTACCGTCGGTGCTTTGAGCATTCCCTGTGAGGCCAGTATTAGTTTCCGATACACCACTGCAGGTTCAATGTATTCCTTGGACCTGCACATTGACGATGAAACACAGAAATCGTATCGGAATTAAATTCAAAAGGCACAATGCCGCCATAAGTACGAGAATAGAGACTCTTCTTACAGTCGGTGCTTTGAGCTTACCCTGTGAGACCAGTATTAGTTTCCGCTACACCTCTGCAGGTTCAGTTTATTCCTTGGACCTTCACATTGACGATGAAACACAGAAATCGCATCGGAATTAAATCCAAAATGTTCAATGCCGCCTTAAGTACAAGAATAGAGACTCTTCTTACAGTCGGTGCTTTGAGCATTCTCTGTGAGACCAGTATTAGTTTCCGATACACCACTGCAGGTTCAATGTATTCCTTGGACCTCCACATTGACGATGAAACACTGAAATTACATCGGAATTAAATACAAAAGCCACAATGCCGCCTTAAGTACAAGAATAGAGACTCTTCTTACAGTCGGTGCTTTGAGCATTCCCTGTGAGACTAGTAATAGTATCCGATACACCACTGCAGGTTCAATCTATTCCTTGGACAATCACATTGACGATGAAACACAGAAATTACATCGGAATTAAATACAAAAAGAACAACGCCGCCTTAAGTACAAGAATAGAGACTCTTCTTACCGACGGTGCTTTGAGCATTCCCTGTGTGACCAGTATTAGCTTCCGATACACCACTGCAGGTTCAATGTATTCCTTGGACTTTCACATTGACGATGAAACACTGAAATTACATCGGAATTAAATACAAAAGGAACAATGCCGCCTTAAGTACAAGAATAGAGACACTTCTAACCGTCGGTGGTTTGAGCATTCCCTGTGAGACCAGTATTAGTTTCCGATACACCACTGCAGGTTCAATGTATTCCTTGGACCTTCACATTGACGATGAAACACTGTAATTACATCGGAATTAAATACAAAAGGCACAATGCCGCCATAAGTACAAGAATAGAGACTCTTCTTACAGTCGGTGCTTTGAGCATTCCCTGTGAGACCAGTATTAGTTTCCGCTACACCTCTGCAGGTTCAGTTTATTCGTTGGACCTTCACATTGACGATGAAACACAGAAATCGCATCGGAATTAAATCCAAAAAGTTCAATGCCGCCTTAAGTACAAGAATAGAGACTCTTCTTACAGTCGGTGCTTTGAGCATTCTCTGTGAGACCAGTATTAGTTTCCGATACACCACTGCAGGTTCAATGTATTCCTTGGACCTCCACATTGACGATGAAACACTGAAATTACATCGGAATTAAATACAAAAGCCACAATGCCGCCTTAAGTACAAGAATAGAGATTCTTCTTACAGTCGGTGCTTTGAGCATTCCCTGTGAGACTAGTAATAGTATCCGATACACCACTGCAGGTTCAATCTATTCCTTGGACAATCACATTGACGATGAAACACAGAAATTACATCGGAATTAAATACAAAAAGAACAACGCCGCCTTAAGTACAAGAATAGAGACTCTTCTTACCAACGGTGCTTTGAGCATTCCCTGTGAGACCAGTATTAGTTTCCGATACACCACTGCAGGTTCAATGTATTCCTTGGACTTTCACATTGACGATGAAACACTGAAATTACATCGGAATTAAATACAAAAGGAACAATGCCGCCTTAAGTACAAGAATAGAGACACTTCTAACCGTCGGTGGTTTGAGCATTCCCTGTGAGACCAGTATTAGTTTCCGATACACCACTGCAGGTTCAATGTATTCCTTGGACCTTCACATTGACGATGAAACACTGAAATTACATTGGAATTAAATACAAAAGGCACAATGCCGCCTTAAGTACAAGAATAGAGACTCTTCTTACAGTCGGTGCTTTGAGCATTCCCTGTGAGATCAGTATTAGTTTCCGCTACACCTCTACAAGTACAGTTTATTCCTTGGACCTTCACATTGACGATGAAACAGAGAAATCGCATCGGAATTAAATACAAAAGGCACAATGCCGCCTTAAGTACAAGAATAGAGACTCTTCTCACAGTGGGTGTTTTGAGCATTCCCTGTGAGACCTGTATTAGTTTCCGCTACACCTCTGCAGGTTCAGTTTATTCCTTGGACCTTCACATTGACGATGAAACACAGACATCGCATCGGAGTTAAATACAAAAGGCACAATGCCGCCTTAAGTACAAGAATAGAGACTCTTCTTACAGTCGGTGCTTTGAGCATTCCCTGTGAGACCAGTATTAGTTTCCGATACACCACTGCAGGTTCAATGTATTCCTTGGACCTTCACATTGACGATGAAACACTGAAACTACATCGGAATTAAATACAAAAGGCACAATGCCGCCTTAAGTACAATAATAGAGACTCTTCATACAGTCGGTGCTTTGAGCATTCCCTGTGAGACCAGTATTGGTTTCCGCTACACATCTGCAGGTTCAGATTATTCCTTGGACCTTCACATTGACGATGCAACACAGAAATCCAATCGGAATTAAATACAAAAGGCACGATGCCGCCTTAAGTACAAGAATAGAGACTCTTCTTACAATCGGTGCTTTGAGCATTCCCTGTGAGACCAGTATTAGTATCCGATACACCACTGCAGGTTCAATGTATTCCTTGGACCTTCACATTGACGATGAAACACAGAAATCGCATCGGAATTAAATACAAAAGGCACAATGCCGCCTTAAGTACAAGAATAGAGACTCTTCTTACAGTCGGTGCTTTGAGCATTCCCTGTGTGACCAGTATTAGTTTCCGCTACACCTCTGCAGGTTCAGTTTATTCCTTAGACCTTCACATTGACGATGAAACACAGAAATCGCATCGGAATTAAATACAAAAGGCACAATGCCACCTTAAGTACAAGAATAGAGACTCTTCTTACAGTCGGTGCTTTGAGCATTCCCTGTGAGACCAGTATTAGTTTCCGCTACACCTCTGCAGGTTCAGTTTATTCCTTGGACCTTCACATTGACGATGAAACACAGAAATCGCATCGAAAATAAATACAAAATGCACAATGCCGCCTTAAGTACAAGAATAGAGACTCTTCTTACAGTCGGTGCTTTGAGCATTCCCCGTGAGACCAGTATTAGTATCCGCTACACCTCTGCAGGTTCAGTTTATTTCTTGGACCTTCACATTGACGATGAAACACAGAAATCGCATCGGAATTAAATACAAAAGGCACAATGCCGCCTTAAGTACAAGAATAGAGACTCTTCTTACAGTCGGGGCTTTGAGCATTCCCTGTGAGACCAGTATTAGTTTCCGCTACACTTCTGCAGGTTCAGTTTATTCCTTGGACCTTCACATTGACGATGAAACACAAAAATCGCATCGGAATTAATTACAAAGGGAACAATGCCGCCTTAAGTACAAGAATAGAGACTCTTCTTACCGTCGGTGGTTTGAGCATTCCCTGTGAGACCAGTATTAGTTTCCGATACACCACTGCAGGTTCAATGTATTTCTTGGACCTCCACATTGACGATGAAACACTGAAATTACATCGGAATTAAATACAAAATGCACAATGCCGCCTGAAGTACAAGAATAGAGACTCTTCTTACAGTCGGTGCTTTGAGCATTCCCTGTGAGACCAGTATTAGTTTCCGCTACACCTCTCCAGGTTCAGTTTATTCCTTAGACCTTCACATTGACGATGAAACACAGAAATCGCATCGGAATTAAATACAAAAGGCACAATGCCACCTTAAGTACAAGAATAGAGACTCTTCTTACAGTCGGTGATTTGAGCATTCCCTGTGAGACCAGTATTAGTTTCCGCTACACCTCTGCAGGTTCAGTTTATTCCTTGGACCTTCACATTGACGATGAAACACAGAAATCGCATCGAAATTAAATACAAAAGGCACAATGCCGCCTTAAGTACAAGAATAGAGACTCTTCTTACTGTCGGTGCTTTGAGCATTCCCCGTGAGACCAGTATTAGTATCCGCTACACCTCTGCAGGTTCAGTTTATTTCTTGGACCTTCACATTGACGATGAAACACAGAAATCGCATCGGAATTAAATACAAAAGGCACAACGCCGCCTTAAGTACAAGAATAGAGACTCTTCTTACAGTCGGGGCTTTGAGCATTCCCTGTGAGACCAGTATTAGTTTCCGCTACACCTCTGCAGGTTCAGTTTATTCCTTGGACCTTCACATTGACGATGAAACACAGAAATCGCATCGGAATTAAATACAAAACGCACAATGACGCCTTAAGTACAAGAATAGAGACTCTTCTTACAGTCGGTGCTTTGAGCATTCCCTGTGAGACCAGTAGTAGTTTCCGCTACACCTCTGCAGGTTCAGTTTATTCCTTGGACCTTCACATTGACGATGAAACACAGAAATCGCATCAGAATTAAATACAAAAGGCACAATGCCGCCTTAAGTACATGAATAGAGACCCTTCTTACAGTCGGTGCTTTGAGCATTCCCTGTGAGACCAGTATTAGTTTCCGATACACCACTGCAGGTTCAATGAATTCCTTGGACCTTCACATTGACGATGAAACACTGAAATTACATCGGAATTAAATACAAAAGGCACAATCCCGCCTTAGGTACTAGAATAGAGACTCTTCTTACAGTCGGTGCTTTGAGCATTCCCTGTGAGACCAGTATTAGTTTGCGCTACACCTCTGCAGGTTCAGTTTATTCCTTGGACCTTCACATTGACGATGCAACACAGAAATCACAACGGAATTAATTACAAAAGGCACAATGCCGACTTAAGTACAAAAAAAGAGACTCTTCTTACAGTCGGTGCTTTGAGCATTCCCTGTGAGACCAGTATTAGTTTCCGATACACCACTGCAGGTTCAATGTATAACTTGGACCTTCACATTGACGATGAAACACTGAAATTACATCGGAATTAAATACAAAAGGCACAATGCCGCCTTAAGTACAAGAATAGAGACTCTTCTTACCGTCGGTGGTTTGAGCATTCCCTGTGAGACCAGTATTAGTTTCCGATACACCACTGCAGGTTCAATGTATTTCTTGGACCTCCACATTGACGATGAAACATTGAAATTACATCGGAATTAAATACAAAAGGCACAATGCCGCCTTAAGTACAAGAATAGAGACTCTTCTTACAGTCGGTGTTTTGAGCATTCCCTGTGAGACCAGTAATAGTATCCAATACACCACTGCAGGTTCAATCTATTCCTTGGACATACCCATTGACGATGAAACACAGAAATTACATCAGAATTAATTACAAAGGGAACAATGCCGCCTTAAGTACAAGAATAGAGACTCTTCTTACCGTCGGTGGTTTGAGCATTCCCTGTGAGACCAGTATTAGTTTCCGCTACACCTCTGCAGGTTCAGTTTATTCCTTGGACCTTCACATTGACGATGAAACACAGAAATCGCATCGGAATTAAATACAAAAGGCACAATGCCGCCTTAAGTACAAGAATAGAGACTCTTCTTACAGTCGGTGCTTTGAGCATTCCCTGTGAGACTAGTATTAGTTTCCGCTACACCTCTGCAGGTTCCGTTTATTCCTTGGACCTTCACATTGACGCTGAAACACAGAAATCGCATCGGAATTCAATACAAAAGGCACAATGCCGCCTTAAGTACAAGAATAGAGACTCTTCTTACAGTCGGTACTTTGAGCATTCCCTGTGAGACCAGTATTAGTTTCCGCTACACCTCTGCAGGTTCAGTTTATTTCTTGGACCTTCACATTGACGATGAAACACAGAAATCGCATCGGAATTAAATACAAAAGGCACAATGCCGCCTTAAGTACAAGAATAGAGACTCTTCTTACAGTCGGTGCTTTGAGCATTCCCTGTGAGACCAGTAGTAGTTTCCGCTACACCTCTGCAGGTTCAGTTTATTCCTTGGACCTTCACATTGACGATGAAACCCAGAAATCGCATCGGAATTAAATACAAAAGGCACAATGCCGCCTTAAGTACAAGAATAGAGACTCTTCTTACAGTCGGTGCTTTAAGCATTCCCTGTGAGACCAGTATTAGTTTCCGATACACCACTGCAGGTTCAATGAATTCCTTGGACCTTCACATTGACGATGAAACACTGAAATTACATCGGAATTAAATACAAAAGGCACAATGCCGCCTTAAGTACAAGAATAGGGACTCTTCTTACAGTCGGTGCTTTGAGCATTCCCTGTGAGACCAGTATTAGTTTCCGCTACACCTCTGCAGGTTCAGTTTATTCCTTGGACCTTCACATTGACGATGCAACACAGAAATCACATCGGAATTAAATACAAAAGGCACAATGCCGCCTTAAGTACAAGAAAAGAGACTCATCTTACAGTCGGTGCTTTGAGCATTCCCTGTGAGACCAGTATTAGTTTCCGCTACACCTCTGCAGGTTCAATGTATTCCTTGGACCTTCACATTGACGAAGAAACACTGACATTACATCGATATTAAAAACAAAATGCACAATGCCGCCTTAAGTACAAGAATAGAGACTCTTCTTACAGTCGGTGCTTTGAGCATTCCCTGTGAGACCAGTATTAGTTTCCGCTACACCTCTGCAGGTTCAATGTATTCCTTGTACCTTCACATTGACGATGAAACACTGAAATTACATCGGAATTAAATACAAAAGGCACAATGCCGCCTTAAGTACAAGAATAGAGACTCCTCTTACAGTCGGTGTTTTGAGCATTCCCTGTGAGACCAGTAATAGTATCCAATACACCACTGCAGGTTCAATCTATTCCTTGGACATACCCATTGACGATGAAACACAGAAATTACATCGGAATTAATTACAAAGGGAACAATGCCGCCTTAAGTACAAGAATAGAGACTCTTCTTACCGTCGGTGGTTTGAGCATTCCCTGTGAGACCAGTATTAGTTTCCGATACACCACTGCAGGTTCAATGTATTTCTTGGACCTTCACATCGACGATGAAACACTGAAATTACATCGGAATTAAATACAAAATGCACAATGCCGCCTTAAGTACAAGAATAGAGACTCTTCTTACAGTCGGTGCTTTGAGCATTCCCTGTGAGACCTGTATTAGTTTCCGCTACACCTCTGCAGGTTCAGTTTATTCCTTAGACCTTCACATTGACGATGAAACTCAGAAATCGCATCGGAATTAAATACAAAAGGCACAATGCCACCTTAAGTACAAGAATAGAGACTCTTCTTACAGTCGGTGCTTTGAGCATTCCCTGTGAGACCAGTATTAGTTTCCGCTACACCTCTGCAGGTTCAGTTTATTCCTTGGACCTTCACATTGACGATGAAACACAGAAATCGCATCGGAATTAAATACAAAAGGCACAATGCCGCCTTAAGTACAAGAATAGAGACTCTTCTTACAGTCGGTGCTTTGAGCATTCCCCGTGAGACCAGTATTAGTATCCGCTACACCTCTGCAGGTTCAGTTTATTTCTTGGACCTTCACATTGACGATGAAACACAGAAATCGCATCGGAATTAAATACAAAAGGCACAATGCCGCCTTAAGTACAAGAATAGAGACTCTTCTTACAGTCGGGGCTTTGAGCATGCCCTGTGAGACCAGTATTAGTTTCCGCTACACCTCTGCAGGTTCAGTTTATTCCTTGGACCTTCACATTGACGATGAAACACAGAAATCGCATCGGAATTAAATGCAAAAGGCACAATGCCGCCTTAAGTACAAGAATAGAGACTCTTCTTACAGTCGGTGCTTTGAGCATTCCCTGTGAGACCAGTATTAGTTTCCGATACACCACTGCAGGTTCAATGTATTCCTTGGACCTTCACATTGACGATGAAACACTGAAATTACATCGGAATTAAATACAAAAGGCACAATGCCGCCTTAAGTACAAGAATAGAGACTCTTCTTACAGTCGGTGTTTTGAGCATTCCCTGTGAGACCAGTAATAGTATCCAATACACCACTGCAGGTTCAATCTATTCCTTGGACATACCCATTGACGATGAAACACAGAAATTACATCGGAATTAATTACAAAGGGAACAATGCCGCCTTAAGTACAAGAATAGAGACTCGTCTTACCGTCGGTGGTTTGAGCATTCCCTGTGAGACCAGTATTAGTTTCCGATACACCACTGCAGGTTCAATGTATTTCTTGGACCTTCACATTGACGATGAAACACTGAAATTACATCGGAATTAAATACAAAATGCACAATGCCGCCTTAAGTACAAGAATAGAGACTCTTCTTACAGTCGGTGCTTTGAGCATTCCCTGTGAGACCAGTATTAGTTTCCGCTACACCTCTGCAGGTTCAGTTTATTCCTTAGACTTTCACATTGACGATGAAACACAGAAATCGCATCGGAATTTAATACAAAAGGCACAATGCCACCTTAAGTACAAGAATAGAGACTCTTCTTACAGTCGGTGCTTTGAGCATTCCCTGTGAGACCAGTAATAGTTTCCGCTACACCTATGCAGGTTCAGTTTATTCCTTGGACCTTCACATTGACGATGAAACACAGAAATCGCATCGGAATTAAATACAAAAGGCACAATGCCGCCTTAAGTACAAGAATAGAGACTCTTCTTACAGTCGGTGCTTTGAGCATTCCCCGTGAGACCAGTATTAGTATCCGCTACACCTCTGCAGGTTCAGTTTATTTCTTGGACCTTCACATTGACGATGAAACACAGAAATCGCATCGGAATTAAATACAAAAGGCACAATGCCGCCTTAAGTACAAGAATAGAGACTCTTCTTACAGTCGGGGCTTTGAGCATTCCCTGTGAGACCAGTATTAGTTTCCGCTACACCTCTGCAGGTTCAGTTTATTCCTTGGACCTTCACATTGACGGTGAAACACAGAAATCGCATCGGAATTAAATACAAAATGCACAATGCCGCCTTAAGTACAAGAATAGTGACTCTTCTTACAGTCGGTGCTTTGAGCATTCCCTGTGAGACCAGTAGTAGTTTCCGCTACACCTCTGCAGGTTCAGTTTTTTCCTTGGACCTTCACATTGACGATGAAACACAGAAATCGCATCAGAATTAAATACAAAAGGCACAATGCCGCCTTAAGTACATAAATAGAGACCCTTCTTACAGTCGGTGCTTTGAGCATTCCCTGTGAGACCAGTATTAGTTTCCGCTACACCTCTGCAGGTTCAGTTTATTCCTTGGACCTTCACATTCACGATGCAACACAGAAATCACATCGGAATTAATTACAAAAGGCACAATGCCGCCTTAAGTACAAAAAAAGAGACTCTTCTTACAGTCGGTGCTTTGAGCATTCCCCGTGAGACCAGTATTAGTTTCCGATACACCACTGCAGGTTCAATGTATAACTTGGACCTTCACATTGACGATGAAACACTGAAATTACATCGGAATTAAATACAAAAGGCACAATGCCGCCTTAAGTACAAGAATAGAGACTCTTCTTACAGTCAGTGCTTTGAGCATTCCCTGTGAGACCAGTAGTAGTTTCCGCTACACCTCTGCAGGTTCAGTTTATTCCTTGGACCTTCACATTGACGATGAAACACAGAAATCGCATCGGAATTAAATACAAAAGGCACAATGCCGCCTTAAGTACAAGAATAGAGACTCTTCTTACAGTCGGTGCTTTAAGCATTCCCTGTGAGACCAGTATTAGTTTCCGATACACCACTGCAGGTTCAATGAATTCCTTGGACCTTCACATTGACGATGAAACACAGAAATCGCATCGGAATTAAATACAAAAGGCACAATGCCGCCTTAAGTACAAGAATAGAGACTCTTCTTACAGTCGGTACTTTGAGCATTCCCTGTGAGACCAGTATTAGTTTCCGCTACACCTCTGCAGGTTCAGTTTATTTCTTGGACCTTCACATTGACGATGAAACACAGAAATCGCATCGGAATTAAATACAAAAGGCACAATGCCGCCTTAAGTACAAGAATAGAGACTCTTCTTACAGTCGGTGCTTTGAGCATTCCCTGTGAGACCAGTAGTAGTTTCCGCTACACCTCTGCATGTTCAGTTTATTCCTTGGACCTTCACATTGACGATGAAACACAGAAATCGCATCGGAATTAAATACAAAAGGCACAATGCCGCCTTAAGTACAAGAATAGAGACTCTTCTTACAGTCGGTGCTTTAAGCATTCCCTGTGAGACCAGTATTAGTTTCCGATACACCACTGCAGGTTCAATGAATTCCTTGGACCTTCACATTGACGATGAAACACTGAAATTACATCGGAATTAATACAAAAGGCACAATGCCGCCTTAAGTACAAGAATAGGGACTCTTCTTACAGTCGGTGCTTTGAGCATTCCCTGTGAGACCAGTATTAGTTTCCGCTACACCTCTGCAGGTTCAGTTTATCCCTTGGACCTTCACATTGACGATGCAACACAGAAATCACATCGGAATTAAATACAAAAATCAAAATGCCGCCTTAAGTACAGGAATAGAGACTCTTCTTACAGTCGGTGCTTTGAGCATTCCCTGTGAGACCAGTATTAGTTTCCGATACACCACTGCAGGTTCAATGTATTCCTTGGACCTTCACATTGACGAAGAAACACTGACATTACATCGGTATTAAAAACAAAATGCACAATGCCGCCTTAAGTACAAGAATAGAGACTCTTCTTACAGTCGGTGCTTTCAGCATTCCCTGTGAGACCAGTATTAGTTTCCGCTACACCTCTGCAGTTACAGTTAATTCCTTGGACCTTCACATTGACGATGAAACACAGAAATCGCATCGGATATAAATACAAAAGGCACAATGCCGCCTTAAGTACAAGAATAGAGACTCTTCTTACAGTCGGTGCTTTCAGCATTCCCTGTGAGACCAGTATTAGTTTCCGCTACACCTCTGCAGTTACAGTTTATTCCTTGGACCTTCACATTGACGATGAAACACAGAAATCGCATCGGATATAAATACAAAAGGCACAATGCCGCCATAAGTACAAGAATAGAGACTCTTCTTACAGTCAGTGCTTTGAGGATTCCCTGTGAGACCAGTATTAGTTTCTGATACACCACTGCAGGTTCAATGTATTTCTTGGACCTTCACATTGACGATGAAACACTGAAATTACATCGGAATTAAATACAAAATGCACAATGCCGCCTTAAGTACAAGAATAGAGACTCTTCTTACAGCGGGTCTTTGAGCATTCCCCGTGAGACCAGTATTAGTTTCCGCTCCACCTCTGCAGGTTCAGTTTATTCCTTGGACCTTCACATTGACGATGAAACACAGAAATCGCATCGAAATTAAATACAAAAGGCACAATGCCGCCTTAAGTTCAAGAATAGGGACTCTTCTTACAGTCGGTGCTTTGAGCATTCCCTGTGAGACTAGTATTTGTTTCCGCTACACCTCTGCAGGTTCCGTTTATTCCTTGGACCTTCACATTGACGATGAAACACAGAAATCGCATCGGAATTAAATACAAAAGGCACAATGCCGCCTTAAGTACAAGAATAGAGACTCTTCTTACAGTCGGTGCTATGAGCATTCCCTGTGAGACCAGTATTAGTTTCCGCTACACCTCTGCAGGTTCAGTTTATTTCTTGGACCTTCACATTGACGATGAAACACAGAAATCGCATCGGAATTAAATACAAAAGGCACAATGCCGCCTTAATACAAGAATAGAGACTCTTCTTACAGTCGGTGCTTTGAGCATTCCCTGTGAGACCAGTATTAGTTTCCGCTACACCTCTGCAGGTTCAGTTTATTCCTTGGACCTTCACACTGACGATCAAACACAGAAATCGCATCGGAATTAAATACAAAAGGCACAATGCCGCCTTAAGTACAAGAATAGAGACTCTTCTTACAGTCGGTGCTTTGAGCATTCCCTGTGAGACCAGTAGTAGTTTCCGCTACACCTCTGCAGGTTCAGTTTATTCCTTGGACCTTCACATTGACGATGAAACACAGAAATCACATCGGAATTAAATACAAAAGGCACAATGCCGCCTTATGTACAAGAATAGAGACTCTTCTTACAGTCGGTGCTTTAAGCATTCCCTGTGAGACCAGTATTAGTTTCCGATACACCACTGCAGGTTCAATGAATTCCTTGGACCTTCACATTGACGATGAAACACTGAAATTACATCGGAATTAAATACAAAAGGCACAATGCCGCCTTAAGTACAAGAATAGGGACTCTTCTTACAGTCGGTGCTTTGAGCATTCCCTGTGAGGCCAGTATTAGTTTCCGCTACACCTCTGCAGGTTCAGTTTATTCCTTGGACCTTCACATTGACGATGCAACACAGAAATCACATCGGAATTATATACAAAAGGCACAATGCCACCTTAATACAAGAACAGAGACTCTTCTTACAGTCGGTGCTTTGAGCATTCCCTGTGAGAAAAGTATTAGTTTCCGATACACCACTGCAGGTTCAATGTATTCCTTGGACCTTCACATTGACGAAGAAACACTGACATTACATCGGAATTAAAAACAAAATGCACAATGCCGCCTTAAGTACAAGAATAGAGACTCTTCTTACAGTCGGTGCTTTGAGCATTCCCTGTGAGACCAGTATTAGTTTCCGCTACACCTCTGCAGGTTCAGTTTATTCCTTGGACCTTCACATTGACGATGAAACACAGAAATCGCATCGCAATTAAATACAAAAGGCACAATGCCGCCTTAAGTACAAGAATAGAGACTCTTCTTACAGTCGGTGCTTTGAGCATTCCCTGTGAGACCAGTATTAGTTTCCGCTACACCTCTGCAGGTTCAGTTTATTCCTTGGACCTTCACATTGACGATGAAACACAGATATCGCATCGGAATTAAATACAAAAGGCGCAATGCCGCCTTAAGTACAAGAGTAGAGACTCTTCTTACAGTCGGTGCTTTGAGCATTCCCTGTGAGACCAGTTTTAGTTTCCGCTACACCTCTGCAGGTTCAGTTTATACCTTGGACCTTCACATTGACGATGAAACACAGAAATCGCATCGGAATTAAATACAAAAGGCACAATGCCGCCTTACGTACAAGAATAGAGACTCTTCTTACAGTCGGTGCTTTGAGCATTCCCTGTGAGACCAGTATTAGTTTCCGCTCCACCTCTGCAAGTTCAGTTTATTCCCTGGACCTTCACATTGACGATGAAACACAGAAATTACATCGGAATTAAATACAACAGGCACAATGCCGCCTTAAGTACAATAACAGAGACTCTTCTTACGGTAGGTGCTTTGAGCATTCCCTGTGAGACCAGTATTAGTTTCCGCTACACCACAGCAGGTTCAGTTTATCCCTTGGACCTTCACATTGACGATGAAACACAGAAATCGCATCGGAATTAAATGCAAAAGCCACAATGCCGCCTTAAGTACAAGAATAGAGACTCTTCTGACAGTCGGTGCTTTGAGCATTCCCTGTGAGGCCAGTATTAGTTTCCGCTACACCTCTGCAGGTTCCGTTTATTCCTTGGACCTTCACATTGACGATGAAACACAGAAATCGCATCGGAATTAAATACAAAAGGCACAATGGCGCCTTAAGTACAAGAATAGAGACTCTTCTTACAGTCGGTGCTTTGAGCATTCCCTGTGAACCAGTATTAGTTTCCGCTACACCTCTTCAGGTTCAGTTTATTCCTTGGACCTTCACATTGACGAAGAAACACAGAAATCGCATCGGAATTAAATACAAAAGGCACAATGCCGCCTTAAGTACATGAATAGAGACTCTTCTTACAGTCGGTGCTTTGAGCATTCCCTGTGAGACCAGTATTAGTTTCCGCTACACCTCTGCAGGTTCAGTTTATTCCTTGGACCTTCACATTGACGATGAAACACAGAAATCGCATCGGAATTAAATACAAAATGCACAATGCCGCCTTAAGTACAATAATAGAGATTCTTCTTACAGTCGGTGCGTTGAGCATTCCCTGTGAGACCAGTATTAGTTTCCGATACACCACTGCAGGTTCAATGTATTCCTTGGACCTCCACATTGACGATGAAACACTGAAATTACATCGGAATTAAATACAAAAGCCACAATGCCGCCTTAAGTACAAGAATAGAGACTCTTCCTACAGTCGGTGCTTTGAGCATTCCCTGTGAGACCAGTAATAGTATCCGATACACCACTGCAGGTTCAATCTATTCCTTGGACATACACATTGACGATGAAACACAGAAATTACATCGGAATTAAATACAAAAAGAACAATGCCGCCTTAAGTACAAGAATAGAGACTCTTCTTACCGACGGTGCTATGAGCATTCCCTGTGAGACCAGTATTAGTTTCCGATACACCACTGCAGGTTCAATGTATTCCTTGGACCATCACATTGACGATGAAACACTGAAATTACATCGGAATTAAATACAAAAGGCACTATGCCGCCTTACGTACAAGAATAGAGACTCTTCTTACAGTCGGTGCTTTGAGCATTCCCTGTGTGACCAGTAATAGTATCCGATACACCACTGCAGGTTCAATCTATTCCTTGGACATACACATTGACGATGAAACACAGAAATTACATCGGAATTAAATACAAAAGGAAAAATGCCGCCTTAAGTACAAGGATAGAGACTCTTCTTACCGTCGGTGGTTTGAGCATTCCCTGTGAGACCAGTATTAGTTTCCGATACAACACTGCAAGTTCAATGTATTCCTTGGACCTTCACATTGACGATGAAACACTGAAATTACATCGGAATTAAATACAAAAGGCACAATGCCGCCTTAAGTACAAGAATAGAGACTCTTCTTACAGTCGGTGCTTTGAGCATTCCCTGTGAGACCAGTATTAGTTTCCGCTACACCTCTGCTATTTCAGTGTATTCCTTGGACCTTCACAATGACGATGAAACACAGAAATCGCATCGGAATTATATACAAAAGGCACAATGCCGCCTTAAGTACAAGAATAGAGACTCTTCTCACAGTCGGCGATTTGAGCATTCCCTGTGAGACCAGTATTAGTTTCCGCTACACCTCTGCAGGTCCAGTTTATTCCTTGGACCTTACATTGACGATGAAACACAGAAATCGCATCGGAATTATATACAAAAGGCACAATGCCGCCTTAAGTACAAGAATAGAGACTCTTCTTACAGTCGGTGCTTTGAGCATTCCCTGTGAGACCTGTATTAGTTTCCGCTACACCTCTACAGGTTCAGTTTATTCCTTGGACCTTCACATTGACGATGAAACACAGAAATCGCATCGGAATTAAATACGAAAGGCACAATGCCGCCTTAAGTACAAGAATAGAGACTCTTCTTACAGTCGGTGCTTTGAGCATTCCCTGTGAGACCAGTATTAGTTTCCGATACACCACTGCAGGTTCAATGTATTCCTTGGACGTTCACATTGACGATGAAACACTGAAATCACATCGGAATTAAATACAAAAGGCACAATGCCGCCTTAAGTACAAGAATAGAGACTCTTCTTACAGTCGGTGCTTTGAACATTCCCTGTGAGACCAGTAATAGTATCCGATACACCACTGCAGGTTCAATCTATTCCTTGGACATACCCATTGACGATGAAACACAGAAATTACATCGGAATTAATTACAAAAGAAACAATGCCGCCATAAGTACAAGAATAGAGACTTTTCTTACAGTCGGTGCTTTGAGCATTCCCTGTGAGTCCAGTATTAGTTTCCGCTACACCTCTGCAGGTTCAGTTTATTCCTTGGACCTTCACATTGACGATGAAACACAGAAATCGCATCGGAATTAAATACAAAAGGCACAATGCCGCCTTAAGTACAAGAATAGAGACTCTTCTTACAGTCGGTGCTTTGAGCATTCCCTGTGAGACCAGTATTAGTTTCCGCTACACCTCTGCAGGTTCAGTTTATTCCTTGGACCTTCACATTGACGATGAAACACAGAAATCGCATCGGAATCAGATACAAAAGGCACAATGCCGCCTTAAGTACAAGAATAGAGTTTCTTCTTACAGTCGGTGCTTTCAGCATTCCCTGTGAGACCAGTATTAGTTTCCGCTAAACCTCTGCAGGTTCAGTTTATTTCTTGGACCTTCACATTGACGATGAAACACAGAAATCGCATCGGAATTAAATACAAAAGGCACAATGCCGCCTTAAGTACAAGAATAGAGACTCTTCGTACAGTCGGTGCTTTGAGCATTCCCTGTGAGACCAGTATTAGTTTCCGCTACACCTCTGCAGGTTCAGTTTATTCCTTGGACCTTCACATTGACGATCAAACACAGAAATCGCATCGGAATTAAATACAAAAGGCACAATGCCGCCTTAAGGACAAGAATAGAGACTCATCTTACAGTCGATGCTTTGAGCATTCCCTGTGAGACCAGTATTAGTTTCCGATACACCACTGCAGGTTCAATGAATTCCTTGGACCTTCACATTGACGATGAAACACTGAAAACGCATCGGAATTAAATACAAAAGGCACAATGCCGCCTTAAGTACAAGAATAGAGACTCTTCTTACAGTCGGTGCTTTAAGCATTCCCTGTGAGACCAGTATTAGTTTCCGATACACCACTGCAGGTTCAATGAATTCCTTGGACCTTCACATTGACGATG
Source organism: Schistocerca serialis cubense (assembly GCF_023864345.2). Taxonomy (NCBI): domain Eukaryota; kingdom Metazoa; phylum Arthropoda; class Insecta; order Orthoptera; family Acrididae; genus Schistocerca; species Schistocerca serialis. The sequence goes on along the minus strand of NC_064643.1, from coordinate 33,364,873 downwards.
AAACACTGAAATTACATCGGAATTAAATACAAAAGGCACAATGCCGCCTTAAGTACAAGAATAGGGACTCTTCTTACAGTCGGTGCTTTGAGCATTCCCTGTGAGACCAGTATTAGTTTCCGCTACACCTCTGCAGGCTCAGTTTATTCCTTGGTCCTTCACATTGACGATGCAACACAGAAATCACATCGGAATTAAATACAAAAGGCACAATGCCGCCTTAAGTACAAGAACAGAGACTCTTCTTACAGTCGGTGCTTTGAGCATTCCCTGTGAGACCAGTATTAGTTTCCGATACACCACTGCAGGTTCAATGTATTCCTTGGACCTTCACATTGACGAAGAAACACTGACATTACATCGGAATTAAAAACAAAATGCACAATGCCGCCTTAAGTACAAGAATAGAGACTCTTCTTACAGTCGGGGCTTTGAGCATTCCCTGCTAGACCAGTATAAGTTTCCGCTACACCTCTGCAGGTTCAGTTTATTCCTTGGACCTTCACATAGACGATGAAACACAGAAATCGCATCGCAATTAAATACAAAAGGCACAATGCCGCCTTAAGTACAAGAATAGAGACTCTTTTTACAGTCGGTGCTTTGAGCATTCCCTGTGAGACCAGTATTAGTTTCCGCTACACCTCTGCAATTTCAGTTTATTCCTTGGACCTTCACATTGACGATGAAACACAGAAATCGCATCGGAATTAAATACAAAAGGCACAATGCCGCCTTAAGTACAAGAATAGAGACTCTTCTTACAGTCGGTGCTTTCAGCATTCCCTGTGAGACCAGTATTAGTTTCCGCTAAACCTCTGCAGGTTCAGTTTATTTCTTGGACTTTCACATTGACGATGAAACACAGAAATCGCATCGGAATTAAATACAAAAGGCACAATGCCGCCTTAAGTACAAGAATAGAGACTCTTCTTACAGTCGGTGCTTTGAGCAATCCTTGTGAGACCAGTATTAGTTTCCGCTACACCTCTGCTGGTTCAGTTTATTCCTTGGATCTTCACATTGACGATCAAACACAGAAATCGCATCGGAATTAAATACAAAAGGCACAATGCCGCCTTAAGTACAAGAATAGAGACTCTTCCTACAGTCGGTGCTTTTAGCATTCCCTGTGAGACCAGTAGTAGTTTCCGCTACACCTATGCAGAATCAGTTTATTCCTTGGACCTTCACATTGACGATGAAACACAGAAATCGCATCGGAATTAAATACAAAAGGCACAATGCCGCCTTAAGTACAAGAATAGAGACTCTTCTTACAGTCGGTGCTTTAAGCATTCCCTGTGAGACCAGTATTAGTTTCCGATACACCACTGCAGGTTCAATGAATTCCTTGGACCTTCACATTGACGATGAAACACTGAAATTACATCGGAATTAAATACAAAAGGCACAATGCCGCCTTAAGTACAAGAATAGGGACTCTTCTTACAGTCGGTGCTTTGAGCATTCCCTGTCAGACCAGTATTAGTTTCCGCTACACCTCTGCAGGTTCAGTTTATTCCTTGGACCTTCACATTGACGATGCAACACAGAAATCACATCGGAATTTAATACAAAAGGCACAATGCCGCCTTAAGTACAAGAACAGAGACTCTTCTTACAGTCGGTGATTTGAGCATTCCCTGTGAGACCAGTATTAGCTTCCGATACACCACTGCAGGTTCAATGTATTCCTTGGACCTTCACATTGACGAAGAAACACTGACATTACATCGGAATTAAAAACAAAATGCACAATGCCGCCTTAAGTACAAGAATAGAGACTCTTCTTACAGTCGGTGCTTTGAGCATTCCCTGTGAGACCAGTATTAGTTTCCGCTACACCTCTGCAGGTTCAGTTTATTCCTTGGACCTTCACATTGACGATGAAACACAGAAATCGCATCGCAATTAAATACAAAAGGCACAATGCCGCCTTAAGGACAAGAATAGAGACTCTTCTTACAGTCGGTGCTTTGAGCATTCCCTGTGAGACCAGTATTAGTTTCCGCTACACCTCTGCAGGTTCAGTTTATTCCTTGGACCTTCACATTGACGATGAAACACAGATATCGCATCGGAATTAAATACAAAAGGCGCAATGCCGCCTTAAGTACAAGAGTAGAGACTCTTCCTACAGTCGGTGCTTTGAGCATTCCCTGTGAGACCAGTTTTAGTTTCCGCTACACCTCTGCAGGTTCAGTTTATTCCTTGGACCTTCACATTGACGATGAAACGCAGAAATCGCATCGGAATTAAATACAAAAGGCACAATGCCGCCTTACGTACAAGAATAGAGACTCTTCTTACAGTCGGTGCTTTGAGCATTCCCTGTGAGACCAGTATTAGTTTCCGCTCCACCTCTTCAAGTTCAGTTTATTCCCTGGAGCTTCACATTGACGATGAAACACAGAAATTACATCGGAATTAAATACAACAGGCACAATGCCGCCTTAAGTACAATAACAGAGACTCTTCTTACGGTAGGTGCTTTGAGCATTCCCTGTGAGACCAGTATTAGTTTCCGCTACACCACAGCAGGTTCAGTTTATCCCTTGGACCTTCACATTGACGATGAAACACAGAAATCGCATCGGAATCAAATACAAAAGCCACAATGCCGCCTTAAGTACAAGAATAGAGACTCTTCTTACAGTCGGTGCTTTGAGCATTCCCTGTGAGGCCAGTATTAGTTTCCGCTACACCTCTGCAGGTTCAGTTTATTCCTTGGACCTTCACATTGACGATGAAACACAGAAATCGCATCGGAATTAAATACAAAAGGCACAATGGCGCCTTAAGTACAAGAATAGAGACTCTTCTTACAGTCGGTGCTTTGAGCATTCCCTGTGAGACCAGTATTAGTTTCCGCTACACCTCTTCAGGTTCAGTTTATTCCTTGGACCTTCACATTGACGAAGAAACACAGAAATCGCATCGGAATTAAATACAAATGGCACAATGCCGCCTCAAGTACATGAATAGAGACTCTTCTTACAGTCGGTGCTTTGAGCATTCCCTGTGAGACCAGTATTAGTTTCCGCTACACCTCTGCAGGTTCAGTTTATTCCTTGGACCTTCACATTGACGATGAAACACAGAAATCGCATCGGAATTAAATACAAAATGCACAATGCCGCCTTAAGTACAAGAATAGAGACTCTTCTTACAGTCGGTGCGTTGAGCATTCCCTGTGAGACCAGTATTAGTTTCCGATACACCACTGCAGGTTCAATGTATTCCTTGGAACTCCACATTGACGATGAAACACTGAAATTACATCGGAATTAAATACAAAAGCCACAATGCCGCCTTAAGTACAAGAATAGAGACTCTTCTTACAGTCGGTGCGTTGAGCATTCCCTGTGAGACCAGTATTAGTTTCCGCTACACTTCTGCAGGTCCAGTTTATTCCTTGGACCTTCACATTGACGATGAAACACAGAAATCGCATCGGAATTATATACAAAAGGCACAATGCCGCCTTAAGTACAAGAATAGAGACTCTTCTTACAGTCGGTGCTTTGAGCATTCCCTGTGAGACCTGTATTAGTTTCCGCTACACCTCAACAGGTTCAGATTATTCCTTGGACCTTCACATTGACGATGAAACACAGAAATCGCATCGGAATTAAATACGAAAGGCACAATGCCGCCTTAAGTACAAGAATAGAGACTCTTCTTACAGTCGGTGCTTTGAGCATTCCCTGTGAGACCAGTATTAGTTTCCGATACACCACTGCAGGTTCAATGTATTCATTGGACGTTCACATTGACGATGAAACACTGAAATCACATCGGAATTAAATACAAAAGGCACAATGCCGCCTTAAGTACAAGAATAGAGACTCTTCTTACAGTCGGTGCTTTGAACATTCCCTGTGAGACCAGTAATAGTATCCGATACACCACTGCAGGTTCAATCTATTCCTTGGACATACCCATTGACGATGAAACACAGAAATTACATCGGAATTAATTACAAAGGAAACAATGCCGCCTTAAGTACAAGAATAGAGACTCTTCTTACCGTCGGTGGTTTGAGCATTCCCTGTGAGACCAGTATTAGTTTCCGATTCACCACTGCAGGTTCAATGTATTTCTTGGACCTTCACATTGACGATGAAACACTGAAATTACATCGGAATTAAATACAAAATGCACAATGCCGCCTTAAGTACAAGAATAGAGACTTTTCTTGCAGTCGGTGCTTTGAGCATTCCCTGTGAGACCAGTATTAGTTTCCGCTACACCTCTGCAGGTTCAGTTTATTCCTTGGACCTTCACATTGACGATGAAACACAGAAATCGCATCGGAATTAAATACAAAAGGCACAATGCCGCCTTAAGTACAAGAATAGAGACTCTTCTTACAGTCGGTGCTTTGAGCATTCCCTGTGAGACCAGTATTAGTTTCCGCTACACCTCTGCAGGTTCAGTTTATTCCTTGGACCTTCACATTGACGATGAAACACAGAAATCGCATCGGAATTAAATACAAAAGGCACAATGCCGCCTTAAGTACAAGAATAGAGACTCTTCTTACAGTCGGTGCTTTCAGCATTCCCTGTGAGACCAGTATTGGCTTCCGCTAAACCTCTGCAGGTTCAGTTTATTTCTTGGACCTTCACATTGACAATGAAACACAGAAATCGCATCGGAATTAAATACAAAATGCACAATGCCGCCTTAAGTACAAGAATAGAGACTCTTCTTACAGTCGGTGCTTTGAGCATTCCCTGTGAGACCAGTATTAGTTTCCGCTACACCTCTGCAGGTTCAGTTTATTCCTTGGACCTTCACATTGACGATGAAACACAGAAATCGCATCGCAATTAAATACAAAAGGCACAATGCCGCCTTAAGTACAAGAATAGAGACTCTTCTTACAGTCGGTGTTTTGAGCATTCCCCGTGAGACCAGTATTAGTATCCGCTACACCTCTGCAGGTTCGGTTTATGTCTTGGACCATCACATTGACGATGAAACACAGAAATCGCATCGGAATTAAATACAAATGGCACAATGCCGCCTTAAGTACAAGAATAGAGACTCTTCTTACAGTCGGGGCTTTGAGCATTCCCTGTGAGACCAGTATTAGTTTCCGCTACACCTCTGCAGGTTCAGTTTATTCCTTGGACCTTCACATTGACGATGAAACACAGAAATCGCATCGGAATTAAATACAAAACGCACAATGCCGCCTTAAGTACAAGAATAGAGACTCTTCTTACAGTCGGTGCTTTGAGCATTCCCTGTGAGACCAGTAGTAGTTTCCGCTACACCTCTGCATGTTCAGTTTATTCCTTGGACCTTCACATTGACGATGAAACACAGAAATCGCATCAGAATTAAATACAGAAGGCACAATGCCGCCTTAAGTACATGAATAGAGACCCTTCTTACAGTCGGTGCTTTGAGCATTCCCTGTGAGACCAGTATTAGTTTCCGATACACCACTGCAGGTTCAATGAATTCCTTGGACCTTCACATTGACGATGAAACACTGAAATTACATCGGAATTAAATACAAAAGGCACAATGCCGCCTTAAGTACAAGAATAGAGACTCTTCTTACAGTCAGTGCTTTGAGCATTCCCTGTGAGACCAGTATTAGTTTCTGATACACCACTGCAGGTTCAATGTATATCTTGGACCTTCACATTGACGATGAAACACTGAAATTACATCGGAATTAAATACAAAATGCGCAATGCCGCCTTAAGTACAAGAATACAGACTCTTCTTACAGCGGGTCTTTGAGCATTCCCTGTGAGACCAGTATTAGTTTCCGCTACACCTCTGCAGGTACAGTTTATTCCTTGGACCTTCACATTTATTTTTTATTTATTTATTTATTTATTGTTCCGTGGGACCACATTTAGGAGAAGTCTCCATGGTCATGGAACGAGTCAATACATGAAATTATAACACGATTGTAGAAACAGATAAAATGAAATATAAGAAACATATTCAGGCGACAAGTCGTTAGTTTAAATAAAGAAATCAAAAATGTACACTGGAATTTGATTAATTTTGTATCTCTTCCAGGAGCTCGTCGACAGAATAGAAGGAGTGAACCATGAGGAAACTCTTCAGTTTAGACTTAAAAGTGTTTGGGCTACTGCTAAGATTTTTGAGTTCTTGTGGTAGCTTATTGAAAATGGATGCAGCAGAATACTGCACTCCTTTCTGCACAAGAGTCAAGGAAGTGCATTCCACATGCAGATTTGATTTCTGCCGAGTATTAACTGAGTGAAAGCTGCTAACTCTTGGGAATAAGCTAATATTGCTAACAACAAACGACATTAAAGAAAATACATACTGTGAGGGCAACGTCAAAATTCCCAGACTATTGAATAGGGGTCGACAAGAGGTTTTCGAACTTACACCATACATAGCTCGAACAGCCCGTTTTTGAGCCAAAAATACCCTTTTTGAATCAGAAGAATTACCCCAAAAAATAATACCATATGACATAAGCGTATGAAAATATGCGAAGTATACTACTTTTCGTGTTGAAATGTCACTTATTTCAGATACTGTTCTAATGGTAAATAAAGCGGCATTTAGTTTCTGAACAAGATCCTGAACATGGGCTTTCCACAACAGCTTACTATCTATCTGTACGCCTAGGAACTTGAACTGTTCCGTCTCGCTTATAACATGCCCATCCTGTCTGATTAAAATGTCAGTTCTTGTTGAATTGTGGGTTAGAAACTGTAAAAACTGAGTCTTACTGTGATTTAGCATCAAATTATTTTCCACAAGCCACGAACTTATATCATGAACTACATTATTTGATAATGTTTCAATATTACACACAAGATCCTTCACTACCAAGGTGGTGTCATCAGCAAACAGAAATATTTTTGAATCACCTGTAATACTAGAAGGCATATCATTTACATAAATAAGGAACAGCAGTGGCCCCAGCACCGACCCTTGGGGAACGCCCCATTTAACAGTGCCCCATTGGGACTGAACATCATTACCACTCTCAATATTGCGGAGGATTACCTTCTGCTTTCTGTTCTTAAAGTAGGAGGCGAACCAATTGTAAGCTACTCCCCTTACTCCATAATGTTCCAACTTCTGCAGTAATATTTTGTGGTCAACACAGTCAAAAGCCTTCGTTAAATCAAAGAAAACACCTAACGTTCGCAACCTTTTATTTAATCCGTCCAAAACCTCACAGAGAAAAGAGACTATAGCATTTTCAGTTGTTAAACCGTTTCTAAAACCAAACTGTACATTTGACAGCAAATTATGTGAATTTAAATGCTGCAGTAACCTTGTATATACAACCCTCTCAATAACTTTAGCAAACACTGATGGCATAGAAATAGGTCTATAATTGTCAACATTATCCCTGTCTCCCTTTTTATAAAGTGGCTTCACTACCGAGTACTTTAATCGGTCAGGAAACCGACCACTCCTAAAGGAAAAGTTACAGATATGGCTAAGTACTGAGCTAACATACGTGGAACAATACTTCAGTATTCTGCTAGATACCCCGTCATATCCATGAGAGTTCTTGGTCTTTAGTGATTTAATTATTAACTCAATCTCCCTCTTGTTAGTATCATGGAGGAGCATTTCAGGTAACAGTCTCGGAACACTTTTTTCTAAGAGCGCTATATGATTCCCTGTTGGGACTAGGTTTCTATTTAGTTCACCTGCTATATTCAGAAAGTGATTATTAAGTACTGTACATATATGCGACTTATCAGTAACACGGACATCCCCACTACGCACTGATTCTATATTCTCGACCTGTCTCTGCAGACCAGCCACTTCCTTTACGACTGACCATATGATTTTAATTTTATCCTGAGACTTAGCTATTCTATCTGCATACCACATACTTTTTGCCTTCCTAATAACTTTTTTAAGCACCTTACAATACTGTTTGTAATGGGCTGCTGCATTTAGATTTTGACTGATTCTAACGTTTTGATATAATTGCCACTTTGTTCTACAAGATATTCTTATCCCTTTAGTCAGCCACCCAGGCTGCCTGTTTGTGCTAGTACCCTGTTTTGAACGTTCTAACGGAAAGCAACTTTCAAAGAGCACGAGAAAAGTCTTGAGGAAAGCATTATATTTATCGTCTACTGTATCAGCACTATAAACATCTTGCCACTCTTGTTCCTTGATAAGGTTTACAAAAGTCTGTACAGCAACTGGATCAGCTTTCCTAAAACGTTGGTAACTATATTTAACATGTGTTGCAGCACAAAAAACTTTTAGACTTAAAATTTGTGCATCATGATCTGAAAGGCCATTCACCTTTTTGCTAACAGAATGCCCTTCTAATAATGACGAATGAACAAAAATATTGTCTATGGTTGTTCTACTGTTCCCTTGCACTCTCGTTGGAAAGAATACGGTTTGCATAAGATTATATGAATTAAGGAGGTCTACCAGCATCCTTTTCCTTGCACAATCACTTATACAATTAATATTGAAGTCACCACATATAACTAACTTTTTGTATTTCCTATAAAGTGAACCAAGAACCTCCTCTAGCTTTAGCAAAAATGTTGTGAAATCGGAGTCTGGGGATCTATAAATAACAACAGTAAGAAGTTTAGCTCCACTAAATTTAACCACACCTGCACAACATTCAAACACCTTTTCGGTGCAGTACTTTGAAACATCAATTGACTCAAATGGGATACCGTTTTTCACATACATGGCCACTCCCCCACACCGCAAAGAGCTCCTAGAAAAGCTGCCAGCCAACCTGTATCCTGGTAAAGGAAGCCTCTGAATTATCTCCTTATTTAAGAAGTGTTCAGATATACCAATAATTTCAGAGTCAACATCTATAAGCAGTTCACTAACTTTATCTCTAATACCTTGTATATTTTGATGAAATATACTAATTCCCTCATTAATCGGATACCCAAGCTTTGTAGAGAGTGGTTTCTTTGTTAGAGAGACTTCCCTTAAGCAGGAATACCTATCAGCTGACTTCAATCTAAAAAAGGTACAGCTCTAACACCCACAACTACCGGAATTTTCCCATGAGTGATCCCACCACCCCCACCTATGCTGTCACCTATAAGTTTTGCCAACCTCCCCTTCCCATACCTGTTGAGGTGCAGGCCATGTCTAGTGAAACCCGTCCTACTGATAGACTCCACCGACACCACTGAAATGTGACTCATGCCTTCTGTCATCAGCGCACCCCCAAGTCTCATGTTATTACGCCTGACGGCTGTATTAAGATGAGGCCGATCGTGACGCTGAAACAGTCCCACGAAATGCACATTCGTGTTGCCAGTCTGAGTGGCTATCTTTTCCAGGTCACCATCTATGTCATACTCCCCATCCCTATCAATACTATTACCAGCCCCACCCACAATCACTACCTGATCCTCTTTAGTAAAATCCCTACATAACCCCCCTATGTTAAAAGTCACCTGAGCCAATCCTGCATTAGGCTTCACAATGCTGGTGACCTGGTACTCACTCCCCAAAACTTCCTGCAACTGCTGGCCTACACCTCTACCATGAGAACTACCTAACAGCAGAACCTTCTTCTTTCTCTTAGACTTTGCAACTGTCCTAGCCACCGTAACTGCTGAGGTCTGCTGCATACTTCCTACATCTACAGCTACTAGAGATTCCTCTCCACTAGACTCTGACAGTTGGTCATATCTATTACAAACACCAATAGTAAAACTATCTGAAAATCTCCTTCTCCTAGCATATCTCTTGCCAACAGCCAGCTCCCATTCCCCAACCCCCCTCTCCCTCCTCATCCTATCTAGCTCCTCCTGTGCGTTTTTCAACTGCACCTGAAGGGCACAGATCATACGCTCCTGCTCCTCTATCAACTTACTCTTGCTACATAACCTGCAGTTCCAGGAGAGGATCTCACCAGAATGCCCACTGGCTTCCCCACTGCATTCCCCCCAGTGAAAATACTTCGAACAAGTCTCACACCGCAATCCACTACTCACGAACCTACGGCAAAGCCCACACTTCTCAAACACGATGAAACACAGAAATCGCATCGGAATTAAATACAAAAGGCACAATGCCGCCTTAAGTACAAGAATAGAGACTCTTCTTACAGTCGGTGCTTTGAGCATTCCCTGTGAGACTAGTATTAGTTTCCGCTACACCTCTGCAGGTTCCGTTTATTCCTTGGACCTTCACATTGACGATGAAACACAGAAATCGCATCGGAATTAAATACAAAAGGCACAATGCCGCCTTAAGTACAAGAATAGAGACTCTTCTTACAGTCGGTACTTTGAGCATTCCCTGTGAGACCAGTATTAGTTTCCGCTACACCTCTGCAGGTTCAGTTTATTTCTTGGACCTTCACATTAACGATGAAACACAGAAATCGCATCGGCATTAAATACAAAAGGCCCAATGCCGCCTTAAGTACAAGAATAGAGACTCTTCTTACAGTCGGTGCTTTGAGCATTCCCTGTGAGACCAGTAGTAGTTTCCGCTACACCTCTGCAGGTTCAGTTTATTCCTTGGATCTTCACATTGACGATGAAACACAGAAATCGCATCGGAATTAAATACAAAAGGCACAATGCCGCCTTAAGTACAAGAATAGAGACTCTTCTTACAGTCGGTGCTTTAAGCATTCTCTGTGAGACCAGTATTAGTTTCCGATACACCACTGCAGGTTCAATGAATTCCTTGGACCTTCACATTGACGATGAAACACTGAAATTACATCGGAATTAAATACAAAAGGCACAATGCCGCCTTAAGTACAAGAATAGGGACTCTTCTTACAGTCGGTGCTTTGAGCATTCCCTGTGAGACCAGTATTAGTTTCCGCTACACCTCTGCAGGTTCAGTTTATTCCTTGGATCTTCACATTGACGATGCAACACAGAAATCACATCGGAATTAAATACAAAAGGCACAATGCCGCCGTAAGTACAAGAATAGAGACTCTTCTTACAGTCGGTGCTTTGAGCATTCCCTGTGAGACCAGTATTAGTTTCCGATACACCACTGCTGGTTCAATGTATTCCTTGGACCTTCACTTTGACGAAGAAACACTGACATTACATCGGTATTAAAAACAAAATGCACAATGCCGCCTTAAGTACAAGAATAGAGACTCTTCTTACAGTCGGTGCTTTGAGCATTCCCTGTGAGAAAAGTATTAGTTTCCGCTACACCTCTGCAGTTACAGTTTATTCCTTGGACCTTCACATTGACGATGAAACACAGTATTCGCATCGGAATTAAATACAAAAGGCACAATGCCGCCTTAAGTACAAGAATAGAGACTCTTCTTACAGTCGGTGCTTTGAGCATTCCCTGTGAGACCAGTATTAGTTTCCGCTACACCTCTGCAGGTTCAGTTTATTCCTTGGACCTTCACATTGACGATGAAACACAGAAATCTCATCGGAATTAAATACAAAAGGCACAATGCCGCCTTAAGTACAAGAGTAGAGACGCTTCTTACAGTCGGTGCTTTGAGCATTCCCTGTGAGACCAGTATTAGTTTCCGCTACACCTCTGCAGGTTCAGTTTATTCCTTGGACCTTCACATTGACGATGAAACACAGAAATCGCATCGGAATAAAATACAAAAGGCACAATGCCGCCTTAAGTACAAGAATAGAGACTCTTCTTACAGTCGGTGCTTTGAGCATTCCCCGTGAGACCAGTATTAGTTTCCGCTACACCTCTGCAGGTTCAGTTAGTTTCTTGGACCTTCACATTGACGATGAAACACAGATATCGCATCGGAATTAAATACAAAAGGCACAATGCCGCCTTAAGTACAAGAATAGAGACTCTTCTTACAGTCGGTGCTTTGAGCATTCAATGTGAGACCAGTATTAGTTTCCGCTACACCTCTGCAGGTTCAGTTTATTCCTTGGACCTTCACATTGACGATGATACACAGAAATCGCATCGGAATTAAATACAAAACGCACAATGGCGCCTTAAGTACAAGAATAGAGACTCTTCTTACAGTCGGTGCTTTGAGCATTCCCTGTGAGACCAGTAGTAGTTCCCGCTACACCTCTGCAGGTTCAGTTTATTCCTTGGACCTTCACATTGACGATGCAACACAGAAATCACATCGGAATTAAATACAAAAGGCACAATGCCGCCTTAAGTACAAAAAAAGAGACTCTTCTTACAGTCGGTGCTTTGAGCATTCCCTGTGAGACCAGTATTAGTTTCCGATACACCACTGCAGGTTCAATGTATAACTTGGACCTTCACATTGACGATGAAACACTGAAATTACATCGGAATTAAATACAAAAGGCACAATGCCGCCATAAGTACAAGAATAGAGACTCTTCTTACAGTCAGTGCTTTGAGCATTCCCTGTGAGACCAGTATTAGTTTCTGATACACCACTGCAGGTTCAATGTATTTCTTGGACCTTCACATTGACGATGAAACACTGAAATTACATCGGAATTAAATACAAAATGCACAATGCCGCCTTAAGTACAAGAATAGAGACTCTTCTTACAGCGGGTCTTTGAGCATTCCCTGTGTGACCAGTATTAGTTTCCGCTCCACCTCTGCAGGTTCAGTTTATTCCTTGGACCTTCACATTGACGATGAAACACAGAAATCGCATCGGAATTAAATACAAAAGGCACAATGCCGCCTTAAGTACTAGAATAGAGACTCTTCTTACAGTCGGTGCTTTGAGCATTCCCTGTGAGACTAGTATTTGTTTCCGCTACACCTCTGCAGGTTCCGTTTATTCCTTGGACCTTCACATTGACGATGAAACACAGAAATCGCATCGGAATTAAATACAAAAGGCACAATGCCGCCTTAAGTACAAGAATAGAGACTCTTCTTACAGTCGGTGCTTTGAGCATTCCCTGTGAGACCAGTAGTAGTTTCCGCTACACCTCTGCAGGTTCAGTTTATTCCTTGGACCTTCACATTGACGATGAAACACAGAAATCGCATCGGAATTAAATACAAAAGGCACAATGCCGCCTCACGTACAAGAATAGAGACTCTTCTTACAGTCGGTGCTTTAAGCATTCCCTGTGAGACCAGTATTATTTTCCGATACACCACTGCAGGTTCAATGAATTCCTTGGACCTTCACATTGACGATGAAACACTGAAATTACATCGGAATTAAATACAAAAGGCACAATGCCGCCTTAAGTACAAGAATAGGGACTCTTCTTACAGTCGGTGCTTTGAGCATTCCCTGTGAGACCAGTATTAGTTTCCGCTACACCTCTGCAGATTCAGTTTATTCCTTGGACCTTCACATTGACGATGCAACACAGAAATCACATCGGAATTAAACACAAAAGACACAACGCCGCCTTAAGTACAAGAACAGAGACTCTTCTTACAGTCGGTGCTTTGAGCATTCCCTGTGAGACCAGTATTAGTTTCCGATACACCACTGCAGGTTCAATGTATTCCTTGGACCTTCACATTGACGAAGAAACACTGACATTACATCGGAATTAAAAACACAATGCACAATGCCGCCTTAAGTACAAGAATAGAGACTCTTCTTACAGTCGGTGCTTTGAGCATTCCCTGTGAGACCAGTATTAGTTTCCGCTACACCTCTGCAGGTTCAGTTTATTCCTTGGACCTTCACATTGACGATGAAACACAGAAATCCCATCGGAATTAAATACAAAAGGCACAATGCCGCCTTAAGTACAGGAATAGAGACTCTTCTTACAGTCGGTGCTTTGAGCATTCCCTGTGAGACCAGTATTAGCTTCCGCTACACCTCTGCAGGTTCAGTTTATTCCTTGGACCTTCACATTGACGATGAAACACAGAAATCGCATCGGAATTAAATACAAAAGGCACAATGCCGCCTTAAGTACAAGAGTAGAGACTCTTCTTACAGTCGGTACTTTGAGCATTCCCTGTGAGACCAGTTTTAGTTTCCGCTACACCTCTGCAGGTTCAGTTTATTCCTTGGACCTTCCCATTGACGATGAAACACAGAAATCGCATCGGAATTAAATACAAAAGGCACAATGCCGCCTTACGTACAAGAATAGAGACTCTTCTTACAGTCGGTGCTTTGAGCATTCCCTGTGAGACCAGTATTAGTTTCCGCTCCACCTCTGCAAGTTCAGTTTATTCCCTGGACCTTCACATTGACGATGAAACACAGAAATTACATCGGAATTAAATACAACAGGCACAATGCCGCCTTAAGTACAATAACAGAGACTCTTCTTACAGTAGGTGTTTTGAGCATTCCCTGTGAGACCAGTATTAGTTTCCGCTACACCTCTGCACGTTCAGTTTATCCCTTGGACCTTCACGTTGACGATGAAACACAGAAATCGCATTGGAATTAAATACAAAAGCCACAATGCCGCCTTAAGTACATGAACAGAGACTCTTCTCACAGTCGGTGCTTTGAGCATTCCCTGTGAGACCAGTATTAGTTTCCGCTACACCTCTGCAGGTTCAGTTTATTCCTTGGACCTTCACATTGACGATGAAACACAGAAATCGCATCGGAATTAAATACAAAATGCACAATGCCGCCTTAAGTACAAGAACAGAGACTCTTCTTACAGTCGGTGCGTTGAGCATTCCCTCTGAGACCAGTAATAGTATCCGATACACCACTGCAGGTTCAATCTATTCCTTGGACATACACATTGACGATGAAACACAGAAATTACATCGGAATTAAATACAAAAAGAACAATGCCGCCTTAGGTACAAGAATAGAGACTCCTCTTACCGACGGTGCTATGAGCATTCCCTGTGAGACCAGTATTAGTTTCCGATACACCACTGCAGGTTCAATGTACTCCTTGGACCATCACATTGACGATGAAACACTGAAATTACATCGGAATTAAATACAAAAGGCACTATGCCGCCTTACGTACAAGAATAGAGACTCTTCTTACCGTCGGTGGTTTGAGCATTCCCTGTGAGACCAGTATTAGTTTCCGATACAACACTGCAGGTTCAATGTATTCCTTGGACCTTCACATTGATGATGAAACACTGAAATTACATCGGAATTAAATACAAAAGGCACAATGCCGCCTTAAGTACAAGAATAGAGACTCTTCTTACAGTCGGTGCTTTGAGCATTCCCTGTGAGACCATTATTAGTTTCCGCTACACCTCTGCTATTTCAGTGTATTCCTTGGACCTTCACATTGACGATGAAACACAGAAATCGCATCGGAATTATATAGAAAAGGCATAATGCCGCCTTAAGTACAAGAATAGAGACTCTTCTCACAGTCGGTGATTTGAGCATTCCCTGTGAGACCAGTATTAGTTTCCGCTATACCTCTGCAGGTCCAGATTATTCCTTGGACCTTCACATTGACGATGAAACACAGAAATCGCATCGGAATCATATACAAAAGGCACAATGCCGCCTTAAGTACAAGAATAGAGACCCTCCTTACAGTCGGTGCTTTGAGCATTCCCTGTGAGACCTGTATTAGTTTCCGCTACACCTCTACATGTTCAGTTTATTCCTTGGACCTTCACATTGACGATGAAACACAGAAATCGCATCGGAATTAAATACGAAAGGCACAATGCCGCCTTAAGTACAAGAATTGAGACTCTTCTTACAGTCGGTGCTTTGAGCATTCCCTGTGAGACCAGTATTAGTTTCCGATACACCACTGCAGGTTCAATCTATTCCTTGGACATACCCATTGACGATGAAACACAGAAATTACATCGGAATTAATTACAAAAGAAACAATGCCGCCTTAAGTACAAGAATAGAGACTCTTCTTACCGTCGGTGGTTTGAGCATTCCCTGTGAGACCAGTATTAGTTTCCGATTCACCACTGCAGGTTCAATGTATTTCTTGGACCTTCACATTGACGATGAAACACTGAAATTACATCGGAATTAAATACAAAATGCACAATGCCGCCTTAAGTACAAGAATAGAGACTTTTCTTACAGTCGGTGCTTTGAGCATTCCCTGTGAGACCAGTATTACTTTCCGCTACACCTCTGCAGGTTCAGTGTATTCCTTGGACCTTCACATTGACGATGAAACACAGAAATCGCATCGGAATTAAATACAAAAGGCACAATGCCGCCTTAAGTACAAGAATAGAGACTCTTCTTACAGTCGGTGCTTTGAGCATTCCCTGTGAGATCAGTATTAGTTTCCGCTACACCTCTGCAGGTTCAGATTATTCCTTGGACCTTCACATTGACGATGAAACACAGAAATCGCATCGGAATTAAATACAAAAGGCACAATGCCGCCTTAAGTACAAGAATAGAGACTCTTCTTACAGTCGGTGTTTTCAGCATTCCCTGTGAGACCAGTATTAGTTTCCGCTAAACCTCTGCAGGTTCAGTTTATTTCTTGGACCTTCACATTGACGGTGAAACACAGAAATCGCATCGGAATTAAATACAAAACGCACAATGCCGCCTTTAGTACAAGAATAGAGACTCTTCTTACCGACGGTGCTATGAGCATTCCCTGTGAGACCAGTATTAGTTTCCGATACACCACTGCAGGTTCAATGTATTCCTTGGACCATCACATTAACGATGAAACACTGAAAGTACATCGGAATTAAATACAAAAGGCACTATGCCGCCTTACGAACAAGAATAGAGACTCTTCTTACAGTCGGTGATTTGAGCATTCCCTGTGCGACCAGTAATAGTATCCGATACACCACTGCAGGTTCAATCCATTCCTTGGACATACACATTGACGATGAAACACAGAAATTACATCGGAATTAAATACAAAAGGTAAAATGCCGCCTTAAGTACAAGAATAGAGACTCTGCTTACCGTCGGTGGTTTGAGCATTCCCTGTGAGACCAGTATTAGTTTCCGATACAACACTGCAGGTTCAATGTATTCCTTGGACCTTCACATTGACGATGAAACACTGAAATTACATCGGAATTAAATACAAAAGGCACAATGCCGCCTTAAGTACAAGAATGGAGACTCTTCTTACAGTCGGTGCTTTGAGCATTCCCTGTGAGACCAGTATTAGTTTCCGCTACACCTCTGCTATTTCAGTGTATTCCTTGGACCTTCACATTGACGATGAAACACAGAAATCGCATCGGAATTATATACACAAGGCACAATGCCGCCTTAAGTACAAGAATAGAGACTCTTCTCACAGTCGGTGATTTGAGCATTCCCTGTGAGACCAGTATTAGTTTCCGCTACACCTCTGCAGGTCCAGATTATTCCTTGGACCTTCACATTGACGATGAAACACAGAAATCGCATCGGAATTAAATACGAAAGGCACAATGCCGCCTTAAGTACAAGAATAGAGACTCTTCTTACAGTCGGTGCTTTGAGCATTCCCTGTGAGACCAGTATTAGTTTCCGATACACCACTGCAGGTTCAATGCATTCCTTGGACCTTCACATTGACGATGAAACACTGAAATTGCATCGGAAGTAAATACAAAAGGCACAATGCCGCCTTAAGTACAAGAATAGAGACTCTTCTTACAGTCGGTGCTTTGAACATTCCCTGTGAGACCAGTAACAGTATCCGATACACCACTGCAGGTTCAATCTATTCCTTGGACATACCCATTGACGATGAAACACAGAAATTACATCGGAATTAATTACAAAAGAAACAATGCCGCCTTAAGTACAGGAATAGAGACTCTTCTTAACGTCGGTGGTTTGAGCATTTCCTGTGAGACCAGTATTAGTTTCCGATTCACCACTGCAGGTTCAATGTATTTCTTGGACCTTCACATTGACGATGAAACACTGAAATTACATCGGAATTAAATACAAAATACACAATGCCGCCTTAAGTACAAGAATAGAGACTTTTCTTACAGTCGGTGCTTTGAGCATTCCCTGTGAGACCAGTATTAGTTTCCGCTACACCTCTGCAGGTTCAGTTTATTCCTTGGACCTTCACATTGACGATGAAACACAGAAATCGCATCAGAATTAAACACAAAAGGCACTATGCCGCCTTAAGTACAAGAATAGAGACTCTTCTTACAGTCGGTGCTTTGAGCATTCCCTGTGAGGCCAGTATTAGTTTCCGCTACACCTCTGCAGGTTCAGTTTATTCCTTGGACCTTCACATTGACGATGAAACACAGAACTCGCATCGGAATGAAATACAAAAGGCACAATGCCGCCTTAAGTACAAGAATAGAGACTCTTCTTACAGTCGGTTCTTTCAGCATTCCCTGTGAGACCAGTATTAGTTTCCGCTAAACCTCTGCAGGTTCAGTTTGTTTCTTGGACCTTCACATTGACGATGAAACACAGAAATCGCATCGGAATTAAATACAAAATGCACAATGCCGCCTTAAGTACAAGAATAGAGACTCTTCTTACAGTCGATGCTTTGAGCATTCCCTGTGAGACCAGTATTAGTTTCCGCTACACCTCTGCAGGTTCCGTTTATTCCTTGGACCTTCACATTGACGATGAAATACAGAAATCGCATCGGAATTAAATACAAAACGCACAATACCCCCTTAAGTACAAGAATAGAGACTCTTCTTACAGTCGGTGCTTTGAGCATTCCCTGTGAGACCAGTAGTAGTTTCCGCTACACCTCTGCAGGTTCAGTTTATTTCTTGGACCTTCACATTGACGATGCAACACAGAAATCACATCGGAATTAAATACAAAAGGGACAATGCCGCCTTAAGTACAAGAATAGAGACTCTTCTTACAGTCGGTGCTTTGAGCATTCCCTGTGAGACCAGTATTAGTTTCCGATACACCACTACAGGTTCAATGTATTCCTTGGACCATCACATTGACGATGAAACACAGAAATCGCATCGGAATTAAATACAAAAGGCACAATGCCGCCTTAAGTACAAGAATAGAGACTCTTCTTACAGTCGGTGCTTTGAGCATTCCCTGTGAGACCAGTATTAGTTTCCGCTACACCTCTGCAGGTTCAGTTTATTCCTTGGACCTTCACATTGACGATGAAACACAGAAATCGCATCGGAGTTAAAAACAAAAGGCACAATGCCGCCTTAAGTACAAGAATAGAGACTCTTCTTGCAGTCGGTGTTTTGAGCAATCCCTGTGAGACCAGTATTAGTTTCCGCTACACCTCTGCAGGTTCAGTTTATTTCTTGGACCTTCACATTGACGATGAAACACAGAAATCGCATCGGAATTAAATACAAAAGGCACAATGCCGCCTTAAGTACAAGAATAGAGACTCTTCTTACAGTCGGTGATTTGAACATTCCCTGTGAGACCAGTATTAGTTTCCGCTACACTTCTGCAGGTTCAGTTTATTCCTTGGACCTTCACATTGTCGATGAAACACAGAAATCGCATCGGAAATAAATACAAAAGCCACAATGCCCCCTTAAGTACAAGAATAGAGACTCTACTTACAGTCGGTGCTTTGAGCATTCCCTGTGAGACCAATATTAGTTTCCGCTACACCTCTGCAGGTTCCGTTTATTCCTTGGACCTTCACATTGACGATGAAACACAGAAATCGCATCGGATTTAAATACAAAAGGCACTATGCCGCCTTAAGTACAAGAATTGAGACTCTTCTTACAGTCGGTGCTTTGTGCATTCCCTGTGAGACCAGTATTAGTTTTCGCTACACCTCTGCAGGTTCCGTTTATTCCTTGGACCTTCCCATTGACGATGAAACACAGAAATCGCATCGGAATTAAATACAAATGGCACAATGCCGCCTTAAGTACAAGAATAGAGACTCTTCTTACAGTCGGTGCTTTGAGTATTCCCTGTGAGACCAGTATTAGTTTCCGCTACGCCTCTGCAGGTACAGTTTATTCCTTGGACCTTCACATTGTCGATGAAACACAGAAATCGCTCGGAATTAAATACAAAACGCATAATTGCCGCCTTAAGTACAAGAATAGAGACTCTTCTTAGAGTCGGTGCTTTGAGCATTCCCTGTGAGACCAGTATTAGTTTCCGCTACACCACTGCAGGTTCAATGTATTCTTTGGACCTTCACATTGGCGATGAAACACTGAAATTACATCGGAATTAAATACAAAAGGCACAATGAAGCGTTATGTACAATAATAGAGACTCTTCTTACAGTCGGTACTTTGAGAATTCCCTGTGAGACCAGTATTAGTTTCCGCTACACCTCTGCAGGTTCAGTTTATTCCTTGCACCTTCACATTGACGATGAAACACAGAAATCGCATCGGAACTAAATACAAAAGGCACAATTCCGCCTTATGTACAAGAATAGAGACTCCTCTTACAGTCGGTGCTGTGAGCATTCCCTGTGAGACCAGTATTAGTTTCCGCTACACCTCTGCAGGTTCAGTTTATTCCTTGGACCTTCACATTGACGATGAAACACAGAAATCGCAACGGAATTAAATACAAAAGCCACAATGCCGCCTTAAGTACAAAAATAGAGACTCTTCTTACAGTCGGTGCTTTGAGCATTCCCTGTGAGACCAGTATTACTTTCCGATACACCACTGCAGGTTCAATGTATTCCTTGGACCTTCAAATTGACGATGAAACACTGAAATTACATCGGAATTAAATATAAAAGGCACAATGCCGCCTTAAGTACAAGAATAGAGACTCTTCTTACAGTCGGTGCTCTGAGCATTCCCTTTGAGACCAGTATTAGTTTCCGCTAAACCTCTGCAGGTTCAGCTTATTCGTTGGACCTTCACATTGACGATGAAACACTGAAATCGCATCGGAATTAAATACAAAAGGCACAATGCCGCCTTAAGTACAAGAATAGAGACTCTTCTTACAGTCGGTGCTTTGAGCATTCCCTGTGAGACCAGTATTAGTTTCCGCTACACCTCTGCAGGTTCAGTTTATTCCTTGGTCCTTCGCATTGACGATGAAACACAGAAATTACATCGGAATTAAATACAAAAGGCACAATGCCGCCTTAAGTTCAATAATAGAGACTCTTCTTACAGTCGGTGCTTTGAGCATTCCCTGTGAGACCAGTATTAGTTTCCGCTACACCTCTGCAGGTTCAGTTTATTCCTTGGACCTTCACATTGACGATGAAACACAGAAATCGCATCGGAATTAAATACAAAAGCCACAATGCCGCCTTAAGTACAATAATAGAGACTCTTCTTACAGTCGGTGCTTTGAGCATTCCCTGTGAGACCAGTATTAGTTTCCGCTACACCTCTGCAGGTTCACTTTATTCCTTGGGCCCTCACATTGACGATGAAACACAGAAATCGCATCGGAATTAAATACAAAAGGCACAATGCCGCCTTAAGTACAAGAATAGAGACTCTTCTTACAGTCGGTGCTTTGAGCATTCCCTGTGAGACCAGTATAAGTTTCCGCTACACCTCTGCAGGTTCAGTTTATTCCTTGGCCCTTCACCTTGACGATGAAACACAGAATTCGCATCGGAATTAAATACAAAAGGCACAATGCCGCCTTAACTACAAGAATAGAGACTCTTCTTACAGTCGGTGCTTTGAGCATTCCCTGTGAGACCAGTAATAGTTTCCGCTACACCTCTGCAGGTTCAGTTTATTCCTTGGACCTTCACATTGACGATGAAACACAGGAATCGCATCGGAATTAAATACAAAAGGCACAATGCCGCTTTAAGTACAAGAATAGAGACTCTTCTGACAGTCGGTGCTTTGAGCATTCCCTGTGAGACCAGTATTAGTTTCCGCTACACCTCTGCTGGCTCAGTTTATTCCTTGGACCTTCACATTGACGATGAAACACAGAAATCGCATCGGAATAAAACACTAAAGGCACAATGCCACCTTAAGTACAAGAATAGAGACTCTTCTTACAGTCGGTGCTTTGAGCATTCCCTGTGAGACCAGTATTAGTTTCCGCTACACCTCTGCAGGTTCAGTTTATTCCTTGGACCTTCACATTGACGATGAATCACTGAAATCGCATCGGAATTAAATACAAGAGGCATAATGCCGCCTTAAGTACAAGAATAGAGACTCTTCTTACAGTCGGTGCTTTGAGCATTCCCTGGGAGACCAGTATTAGTTTCCGCTACACCTCTGCAGGTTCAGTTTATTCCTTGGATCTTCACATTGACGATAAAACACAGAAATCGCATCGGAATTAAATACAAAAGGCACAATGCCCCCTTAAGTACAAGAATAGTGACTCTTCTTACAGTCGGTGATTTCAGCATTCCCTGTGAGACCAGTATTAGTTTCCGCTCCACCTCTGCAGGTTGAGTTTATTCCTTGGACCTTCACATTGACGATGAAACACAGAAATCGCATCGGAATTAAATACAAAAGGCACAATGCCGCCATAAGTACAAGAGTAGAGACTCTTCTTACAGTCGGTGCTTTGAGCATTCCGTGTGAGACCCGTATTAGTTTCCGCTACACCTCTGCAGGTTCAGTTTATTCCTTGGACCTTCACATTGACGATTAAACACAGACATCGCATCGGAATTAAATACAAAAGGCACAATGCCACCTTAAGTACAAGAATAGAGACTCTTCTTACAGTCGGTGCTTTGAGCATTCCCTGTGAGACCAGTATTAGTTTCCGCTACACCTCTGCAGGTTCAGTTTATTTCTTAGGTCTTCACATTGACGATGAAACACAGAAATCGCATCGGAATTAAATACAAATGGCACAATGCCGCCTTAAGTACAAGAATAGAGACTCTTCTTACAGTCGGTGCTTTGAGCATTCTCTGTGAGACCAGTATTAGTTTCCGCTACACCTCTGCATGTTCAGTTTATTCCTTTGACCTTCACATTGACGATGAAACACAGAAATCGCATCGGAATTAAATACAAAAGGCACAATGCCGCCTTAAGTACAAGAATAGAGACTCTTCTTACAGTCGGTGCTTTGAGCATTCCCTGTGAGACCAGTATTAGTTTCCGCTACACCTCTGCAGGTTCCGTTTATTTCTTGGACCTTCACATTGACGATGAAACACAGAAATCGCATCGGAATTAAATACAAAAGGCACAATGCCGCGTTAAGTACAAGAGTAGAGACTCTTCTTACAGTAGGTGCTTTGAGCTTTCCCTGTGAGACCAGTATTAGTTTCCGCTACACCTCTGCATGTTCAGTTTATTCCTTGGACCTTCACAATGACGATGAAACACAGGAATCGCATCGGAATTAAATACAAAATTCACAATGCCGCCTTAAGTACAAGTGTAGAGACTCTTCTTACAGTCGGTGCTTTGAGCATTCCCTGTGAGACCAGTATTAGTTTCCGCTGCACCTCTGCAGGTTCAGTTTATTCCTTGGACCTTCACATTGACGATGAAACACAGAAATCGCATCGGAATTAAATACAAAAGGCACAATGCCGCCTTAAGTACAAGAATAGGGACTCTTCTTACAGTCGGTGCTTTGAGCATTCCCTGTGAGACCAGTATTACTTTCCGCTACACCTCTGCAGGTTCAGTTTATTCCTTGGACCTTCACATTGACGATGAAACACAGAAATCGCTTCGGAATTAAATACAAAAGGCACAATGCCGCCTTAAGTACAAGAATAAAGACTCTTCTTACAGTGGGTGCTTTGAGCATTCCCTGTGAGACCAGTATTAGTTTCCGCTTCACCTCTGCAGGTTCAGTTTATTTCTTGGACCTTCACATTGACGATGAAACACAGAAATCGCATCGGAATTAAATACATAAGGCACAATGCCGCCTTAAGTACAAGAATAGAGTCTCTTCTTACAGTCGGTGCATTGAGCATTCCCTGTGAGACCAGTATTAGTTTCCGCTACACCTCTGCAGGTTCTGTTTATTCTTTGGACCTTCACATTGACGATGAAACACAGAAATCGCATCAGAATTAAATACAAATGGCACAATTCCGCCTTAAGTACAAGAATAGAGACTCTTCTTACAGTCGGTGCTTTGAGCATTCCCTGTGAGACCAGTATTAGTTTCCGCTACACCTCTGCAGGTTCAGTTTATTCCTTGGACCTTCACATTGACAATGAAACACAGAAATCGCATCGGAATTAAATACAAAAGGCACAATGCCGCCTTAAGTACAAGAATAGAGACTCTTCTTGCAGTGGGTGCTTTGAGCATTCCCTGTGAGACCAGTATTAGTTTCCGCTACACCTCTGCAGGTTCAGTTTATTCCTTGGACCTTCACATTGACGATGAAACACAGAAATCGCATCGGAAATAAATACAAAAGGCACAATGCCGCCTTAAGTACAAGAGTAGAGACTCTTCTTACAGTCGGTGCTTTGAGCATTTACTGTGAGACCAGTATTAGTTTCCGCTACACCTCTGCAGGTTCAGTTTATTCCCTGGACCTTCACATTGTCGATGAAACACAGAAATCGCATCGGAATTAAATACAAAAGGCACAATGCCGCCTTAAGTACAAGAATAGAGACTCTTCTTACAGTCGGTGCTTTGAGCATTCCCTGTGAGACCAGTATTAGTTTCCGCTACAGCTCTGCAGGTTCAGTTTATTCCTTGGACCTTCACATTGGCGATGAAACACAGAAATCGCATCGGAATTAAATACAAACGGCACAATGCCGCCTTAAGTACAAGAATAGAGACTCTTCTTACAGTCGGTGCTTTGAGCATTCCCTGAGAGGCCAGTATTCGTTTCCGCTACACCTCTGCAGGTTCAGTTTATTCCTTGGACCTTCACATTGACGATGAAACACAGAAATCGCATCGGAATTAAATACAAAATGCACAATGCCGCCTTAACTTCAAGAATAGAGACTCTTCTTACAGTCGGTGATTTCAGCATTCCCTGTGAGACCAGTTTAGTTTCCGCTACAACTCTGCAGGTTGAGTTTCTTCCTTGGACCTTCACATTGACGATGAAACACAGAAATCGCATCGGAATTAAATACAAAAGGCACAATGCCGCCTTAAGTACAAGAATAGAGACTCTTCTTACAGTCGGTGCTTTGAGCATTCCCTGTGAGACAAGTATTAGTTTCCGCTACACCTCTGCAGGTTCAGTTTATTCCTTAGACCTTCACATTGACGATGAAACACAGAAATCGCATCGGAATTAAATACAAAATGCACAATGCCGCCCTAAGTACAAGAATAGGGACTCTTCTTACTGTCGGTGCATTGAGAATTCCCTGTGAGTCCAGTATTAGTTTCCGCTACACCTCTGCAGGTTCAGTTTATTCTTCGGACCTTCACATTGACGATGAAACACAGAAATCGCATCGGAATTAAATTCAAATGGCACAATTCCGCCTTAAGTACAAGAATAGAGACTCTTCTTACCGACGGTGCTTTGAGCATTCCCTGTGAGACCAGTATTAGTTTCCGCTTCACCCCTGCAGGTTCAGTTTATTCCTTGGACCTTCACATTGACAATGAAACACAGAAATCGCATCGGAATTAAATACAAAAGGCACAATGCCGCCTTAAGTACAAGAGTAGAGACTCTTCTTACAGTCGGTGCTTTGAGCATTCCCTGTGAGACCAGTATTAGTTTCCGCTACAACTCTGTAGGTTCAGTTTATTCCCTGGACCTTCACATTGACGATGAAACACAGAAATCGCATCGGAATTAAATACAAAAGGCACAATGCCGCCTTAAGTACAAGAATAGAGACTCTTCTTACAGTCGGTGCTTTGAGCATTCCCTGTGAGACCAGTATTAGTTTCCACTACAGCTCTGCAGGTTCAGTTTATTCCTTGGACCTTCACATTGGCGATGAAACACAGAAATCGCATCGGAATTAAATACAAAAGGCACAATGCCGCCTTAAGTACAAGAAT
Organism: Schistocerca serialis cubense; assembly: GCF_023864345.2. Taxonomy (NCBI): domain Eukaryota; kingdom Metazoa; phylum Arthropoda; class Insecta; order Orthoptera; family Acrididae; genus Schistocerca; species Schistocerca serialis. Next base: position 33,339,147 of record NC_064643.1, on the reverse strand, counting down.
AGAGACTCTTCTTACAGTCGGTGCTTTGAGCATTCCCTGTGAAACCAGTATTAGTTTCCGCTACACCTCTGCAGGATCAGTTTATTCCTTGGACCTTCACATTGACGATGAAACACAGAAATCGCATCGGAATTACATACAAAATGCACAATGCCGCCTTAACTACAAGAATAGAGACTCTTCTTACAGTCGGTGATTTCAGCATTCCCTGTGAGACCAGTATTAGTTTCCGCTACAACTCTGCAGGTTAAGTTTAATTATTGGACCTTCACACTTCACATTGACGATGAAACACAGAAATCGCATCGGAATGAAATACAAAAGGCACAATGCCGCCTTAAGTACAAGAATAGAGACTCTTCTTACAGTCGGTGCTTTGAGCATTCCCTGTGAGACCAGTATTAGTTTCCGCTACACCTCTGCAGGTTCAGTTTATTCCTTGGACCTTCACATTGACGATGAAACACAGAAATCGCATCGGAATTAAATACCAAAGGCACAATGCCGCCTTAAGTACAAGAATAGAGACTCTTCTTACAGTCGGTGCTTTGAGCATTCCCTGTGAGACCAGTATTAGTTTCCGCTACACCTCTGCAGGTCCAGTTTATTCCCTGGACCTTCACATTGACGATGAAACACAGAAATCGCATCGGAATTAAATACAAAAGGCACAAAGCCGCCTTAAGTACAAGAATAGAGACTCTTCTTACAGTCGGTGCTTTGAGCATTCCCTGTGAGACCAGTATTAGTTTCCGCTACACCTCTGCAGGTTCAGTTTATTCCTTGGACCTTCACATTGACGATGAAACACAGAAATCGCATCGGAATTAAATACAAAAGGCACAATGCCGCCTTAAGTACAAGAATAGAGACTCTTCTTACAGTGGGTGCTTTGAGCATTCCCTGTGAGACCAGTATTAGTTTCCGCTACACCTCTGCAGGTTCAGTTTATTTCTTGGACCTTCACATTGACGATGAAACACAGAAATCGCATCGGAATTAAATACAAAAGGCACAATGCCGCCTTAAGTACAAGAATAGAGTCTCTTCTTACAGTCGGTGCATTGAGCATTCCCTGTGAGACCAGTATTAGTTTCCGCTACACCTCTGCAGGTTCAGTTTATTCTTTGGACCTTCACATTGACGATGAAACACAGAAATCGCATCAGAATTAAATACAAATGGCACAATTCCGCCTTAAGTACAAGAATAGAGACTCTTCTTACAGTCGGTGCTTCGAGCATTCCCTGTGAGACCAGTATTAGTTTCCGCTACACCTCTGCAGGTTCAGATTATTCCTTGGACCTTCACATTGACAATGAAACACAGAAATTGCATCGGAATTAAATACAAAAGGCACAATGCCGCCTTAAGTACAAGAATAGAGACTCTTCTTGCAGTCGGTGCTTTGAGCATTCCCTGTGAGACCAGTATTAGTTTCCGCTACACGTCTGCAGGTTCAGTTTATTCCTTGGACCTTCACATTGACGATGAAACACAGAAATCGCATCGGAAATAAATACAAAAGGCACAATGCCGCCTTAAGTACAAGAGTAGAGACTCTTCTTACAGTCGGTGCATTGAGCATTTACTGTGAGACCAGTATTAGTTTCCGCTACACCTCTGCAGGTTCAGTTTATTCCCTGGACCTTCACATTGACGATGAAACACAGAAATCGCATCGGAATTAAATACAAAAGGCACAATGCCGCCTTAAGTACAAGAATAGAGACTCTTCTTACAGTCGGTGCTTTGAGCATTCCCTGTGAGACCAGTATTAGTTTCCGCTACAGCTCTGCAGGTTCAGTTTATTCCTTGGACCTTCACATTGGCGATGAAACTCAGAAATCGCATCGGAATTAAATACAAAAGGCACAATGCCGCCTTAAGTACAAGAATAGAGACTCTTCTTACAGTCGGTGATTTGAGCATTCCCTGAGAGGCCAGTATTCATTTCCGCTACACCTCTGCAGGTTCAGTTTATTCCTTGGACCTTCACATTGACGATGAAACACAGAAATCGCATCGGAATTAAATACAAAATGCACAATGCCGCCTTAACTTCAAGAATAGAGACTCTTCTTACAGTCGGTGATTTCAGCATTCCCTGTGAGACCAGTTTAGTTTCCGCTACAACTCTGCAGGTTGAGTTTCTTCCTTGGACCTTCACATTGACGATGAAACACAGAAATCGCATCGGAATTAAATACAAAAGGCACAATGCCGCCTTAAGTACAAGAATAGAGACTCTTCTTACAGTCGGTGCTTTGAGCATTCCCTGTGAGACAAGTATTAGTTTCCGCTACACCTCTGCAGGTTCAGTTTATTCCTTGGACCTTCACATTGACGATGAAACACAGAAATCGCATCGGAATTAAATACCAAAGGCACAATGCCGCCTTAAGTACAAGAATAGAGACTCTTCTTACAGTGGGTGCTTTGAGCATTCCCTGTGAGACCAGTATTAGTTTCCGCTACACCTCTGCAGGTTCAGTTTATTTCTTGGACCTTCACATTGACGATGAAACACAGAAATCGCATCGGAATTAAATACAAAATGCACAATGCCGCCTTAAGTACAAGAATAGGGACTCTTCTTACAGTCGGTGTATTGAGCATTTCCTGTGAGTCCAGTATTAGTTTCCGCTTCACCTCTGCAGGTTCAGTTTATTCTTTGGACCTTCACATTGACGATGAAACACAGAAATCGCATCGGAATTAAATTAAAATGGCACAATTCCGCCTTAAGTACAAGAATAGAGACTCTTCTTACAGTCGGTGCTTTGAGCATTCCCTGTGAGACCAGTATTAGTTTCCGCTTCACCTCTGCAGGTTCAGTTTATTCCTTGGACCTTCACATTGACAATGAAACACAGAAATCGCATCGGAATTAAATACAAAAGGCACAATGCCGCCTTAAGTACAAGAGTAGAGACTCTTCTTACAGTCGGTGCTTTGAGCATTCCCTGTGAGACCAGTATTAGTTTCCGCTACAACTCTGTAGGTTCAGTTTATTCCCTGGACGTTCACATTGACGATGAAACACAGAAATCGCATCGGAATTAAATACAAAAGGCACAATGCCGCCTTAAGTACAAGAATAGAGACTCTTCTTACAGTCGGTGCTTTGAGCATTCCCTGTGAGACCAGTATTAGTTTCCGCTACACCTCTGCAGGTTCAGTTTATTCCTTGGACCTTCACATTGACGATGAAACACAGAATTCGCATCGGAATTAAATACCAAAGGCACAATGCCGCCTTAACTACAAGAATAGAGACTCTTCTTACAGTCGGTGCTTTGAGCATTCCCTGTGAGACCAGTATTAGTTTCCGCTACACCTCTGCAGGTTCAGTTAATTCCTTGGACCTTCACATTGACGATGAAACACAGAAATCGCATCGGAATTAAATACCAAAGGCACAATGCCGCCTTAAGTACAAGAATAGAGACTCTTCTTACAGTCGGTGCTTTGAGCATTCCCTGTGAGACCAGTATTAGTTTCCGCTACACCTCTGCAGGTTCAGGTTATTCCTTGGACCTTCACATTGACGATGAAACACAGAAATCGCATCGGAATTAAATACAAAAGGCACAATGCCGCCTTAAGTACAAGAATAGAGACTCTTCTTACTGTCGGTGCTTTGAGCATTCCCTTTGAGACCAGTATTAGTTTCCGCTACACCTCTGCAGGTTCAGTTTATTCCTTGGACCTTCACGTTAACGATGAAACACAGAAATTGCATCGGAATTAAATACAAAAAGCACAATGCCGCCTTAAGTACAAGAATAGAGACTCTTCTTACAGTCGGTGCTTTGAGCATTCGCTGTGAGACCAGTATTAGTTTCCGATACACCACTGCAGGTTCAATGTATTCCTTTGACCTTCACATTGACGATGAAACACAGAAATCGCATCGGAATGAAATACAAAAGGCACAATGCCGCTTTAAGTACAAGAATAGAGACTCTTCTTACAGTCGGTGCTTTGAGCATTCCCTGTGAGACCAGTAATAGTATCCGATACAAAACTGCAGGTTCAATCTATTCCTTGGACATACACATTGACGATGAAACACAGAAATCGCATCGGAATCAAATACAAAAGGCACAATGCCGCTTTAAGTACAAGAATAGAGACTCTTCTTACAGTCGGTGCTTTGAGCATTCCCTGTGAGACCAGTATTAGTTTCCGCTACACTTCTGCAGGTCCAGTTTATTCCCTGGATCTTCACATTGACGATGAAACACAGAAATCGCATCGGAATTAAATACAAAAGGCACAATGCCGCCTTAAGTACAAGAATAGAGACTCTTCTTACAGTCGGTGCTTTGAGCATTCCCTGTGAGACCAGTATTAGTTTCCGCTACACCTCTGCAGGTTCAGTTTATTCCTTGGACCTTCACATTGGCGATGCAACACAGAAATTACATCGGAATTAAATACAAAGGGCACAATGACGCCTCAACTACAAGAAGAATGAGTCTTCTTAGAGTCTGTGAATTGATCCTTTCCTGTGAGACCAGTATTAGTTTCCGATATACCACTGCAGGTTAAATGTATTCCATGGTCCTTCACATTGCCGATGAAACACAGATATCGCATCGGCATTAAATCCAAAACGCACAATGCCGCCTTAAGTACAAGAATAGAGACTCTCCTTACAGTCGGTGCTTCGAGCATTCCCTGTGAGACCAGTATTAGTTTCCGATACACCACTGCGGGTTCAATGTATTCCTTGGACCTTCACATTGACGATGAAACACAGAAATCGCATCGGAATGAAATACAAAGGGCACAATGCCGCCTTAAGTACAAGAGTATAGGCTCTTCTTACAGTCGGTGCTTTGAGCATTCCCTGTGAGACCAGTAATAGTATCCGTACACCACTGCAGGTTCAATCTATTCCTTGGACATACACATTGACGATGAACAACTGAAATTACATCGGAATTAAATACAAAACGAACAATGCCGCCTTAAGTACAAGAAAAGAGACTCTTCGTACCGTCGGTAATTTGAGCATTCCCTGTGGGACCAGTATTAGTTTCTGATACACCACTGCAGGTTCAATGTATTCCTTGGACATACACATTGCCGATGAAACACTGAAATTACATCGTAATTAAATACAAAGGGCACAATGCCGCCTTAAGTACATGAATAATCACTCGGTGCTTTGAGCATTCCCTGTGTGACCAGCATTAGTTTCCGATACACCACTGCAGGTTCAATGTCTTCCCTGGACATACACATTGACGATGAAACACAGAAATCGCATCGGAATTAAATACAAAGGGCACAATGAAACCTTAACTACAAGAAGAATGAGACTACTTAGAGTCTGTGATTTGATCCTTTCCTGTGAGACCAGTATTAGTTTCCGATACACCACTGCAGGTTCAATGTATTCCTTGGTCCTTCACATTGACGATGAAACACAGAAATGGCATCAGAATTAAATACAAAAGGCACAATGCCGCCTTAAGTACAAGAATAGAGACTCTTCTTACAGTCGGTGCTTTGAGCATTCCCTGTGAGACCAGTATTAGTTTACGATACACCACTGCAGGTTCAATGTATTCCTTGGACCTTCACATTGACGATGAAACACAGAAATCGCATCGGAATCAAATACAAAAGGCACAATGCCGCCTTAAGTACAAGAATAGAGACTCTTCTTACAGTCGGTGCTTGGAGCATTCCCTGTGAGACCAGTAATAGTATACGATACACCACTGCAGGTTCAATCTATTCCTTGGACATACACATTCACGATGAAACACTGTAATTACATCGGAATTAAATACAAAAGGAACAATGCCGCCTTAAGTACAAGAATAGTGACTCTTCTTACCGTCGGTGCTTTGAGCATTCCCTGTGAGACCGGTATTAGTTTCCGATACACCACTGCAAGTTCAATGTATTCTTTGGACATACACTTTGACGATGAAACACTGAAATTACATCGGAATTAAATACAAAGGGCACAACGACGCCTCAACTACAAGAAGAATGAGTCTTCTTAGAGTCTGTGATTTGATCCTTTCCTGTGGACCAGTATTAGTTTCCGATATACCACTGCAGGTTAAATGTATTCCATGGTCCTTCACATTGACGATGAAACACAGAAATCGCATCGGCATTAAATCCAAAACGCACAATGCCGCTTTAAGTACAAGAATAGAGACTCTCCTTACAGTCGGTGCTTTGAGCATTCCCTGTGAGACCAGTATTAGTTTCCGATACACCACTGCAGGTTCAATGTATTCCTTGGATCTTCACATTGACGATGAAACACAGAAATCGCATCGGAATCAAATACAAAAGGCACAATGCCGCCTTAAGTACAAGATTAGAGACTCTTCTTACAGTCGGTGCTTTGAGCATTCCCTGTGAGACCAGTAATAGTATCCGTACACCACTGCAGGTTCAATCTATTCCTTGGACATACACATTGACGATGAAAAACTGAAATTACATCGGAATTCAATACAAAAGGAACAATGCCGCCTTAAGTACAAGAATAGAGACTCTTCGTACCGTCGGTGATTTGAGCATTTCCTGTGAGGCCAGTATTAGTTTCCGATACACCACTGCAGGTTCAATGTATTCCTTTGACATACACATTGACGATGAAACACTGAAATTACACGGGAAATATATACAAAAGGCTCAATGCCGCCATAAGTGCAAGGAGAGTGAGACTTCTTAGAGTCTGTGTTTTGATCCTTTCCTGTGCGACCCTTATTAGTTTTCGATACGCCACTGCAGGTTCAATGTATTCCTTGGACCTTCAAATTGACGATGATACACAGAATTCGCAACGGAATTAAATACAAAAGGCACAATGCCGCCTTAAGTACAAGAATAGAGACTCTTCTTACTGTCGGTGCTTTGAGCATTCCCTGTGGGACCAGTATTAGTTTCCGATACACCACTGCAGGTTCAGTGTATTCCTTGGACTTTCACATTGACGATGAAACACAGAAATGGCATCGGAATTAAATACAAAAGCCACAATGCCGCCATAAGTGCAAGATGAATGAGATTTCTTAGAGTCTGTGATTTGATACTTTCCTGTGCGACCCGTATTAGTTTCCGATACGCCACTGCAGGTTCAATGTATTCCTTGGAACTTCACATTGACGATTAAAAACAGAAATCGCATCGGAATTAAATACAAAAGGCACAATGCCGCCTTAAGTACAAGAATAGAGACTCTTCTTACAGTCGGAGCTTTGAGCATTCCCTGTGAGACCAGTATTAGTTTCCGATACACCACTGGAGGGTCAATGTATTCCTTGGACATTCACATTGACGATGAAACACTGATATTACATCGGAATTAAATACAAAAGGCACAATGATGCCTTAAGTGCAAGAATAGAGACTCTTCTTACTGTCGGTGCTTTGAGCATTCCCTGTGAGACCGGTATTAGTTTCCGATACACCACTGCAGGTTCAATGTATTCCTTTGACATACACATTGACGATGAAACACTGAAACTACATCGGAATTAAATACAAAAGGCAAAATGCCGCCATAAGTGCAAGAAGAGTGAGACTTCATAGAGTCTGTGTTTTGATCCTTTCCTGTGCGGCTCGTATTAGTTTTCGATACGCCACTGCAGCTTCAATGTATTCCTTGGACCTTCAAATTGACGATGAAACACAGAAATCGCATCGGAATTAAATACAAAAGGCACAATACCGCCTTAAGTACAAGAATAGAGGCTTTTCTTACAGTCGGTGCTTTGAGCATTCCCTGTGAGACCAGTATTAGTTTCCGATACACCACTGCAGGTTCAATGTATTCCTTGGACATACACATTGACGATGAAACACTGAAATTACATCGGAATTAAACACAAAAGGAACAATGCCGCCTTAAGTACAAGAATAGAGACTCTTCTTAGAGTCATTGCTTTGAGCATTCCCTGTGAGACCAGTATTAGTTTCCGCTACACCTCTGCAGGTTCAGTTTATTCCTTGGACCTTCACATTGACGATGAAACACAGAAATGGCATCGGAATTAAATACAGAAGGCACAATGCCGCCTTAAGTACAAGAATAGAGACTCTTCTAACAGTCGGTGCTTTGAGCATTCCCTGTGAGACCAATATTAGTTTCCGATACACCACTGCAGGTTCAATGTATTCCTTGGACCTTCACATTGACGATGAAACACAGAAATCGCATCGGAATCAAATACAAAAGGCCCAATGCCGCCTTGAGTACAAGAATAGAGACTCTTCTTACAGTCGGTGCTTTGAGCATTCCCTGTGAGACCAGTAATAGTATACGATACACCACTGCAGGTTCAATCTATTCCTTGGACACACACATTGACGATGAAACACTGAAATTACATCGGAATTAAATACAAAAGGAACAATGCCGCCTTAAGTACAAGAATAGAGACTCTTCGTGCCGTCGGTGATTTGAGTATTCCCTGTGAGACCAGTATTAGTTTCCGATACTCCACTGCAGGTTCAATGTATTCTTTGGACATACACATTGCCGATGAAACACTGAAATTACATCGGAATTAAATACAAAGGGCACAATGACGCCTTAACTACAAGAAGAATGAGACTTCTTAGAGACTGTGCTTTGATCCTTTCCTGTGAGACCAGTATTAGTTTCCGATATACCACTGCAGGTTAGATGTATTCCATGGTCCTTCACATTGACGATGTAACACAGAAATCGCATCGGAATTACATACAAAAGGCACAATGCCGCCCTAAGTACAAGAATGGACACTCATCTTAGAATCGGTGCTTCGAGCATTCCCTGAGAGACCAGTATTAATTTCTGATACACCACTGCAGGTTCAATGTATTACTTGGACCTTCACATTGACGTTGAAACACAGAAATCGCATCGGAATTTAATACCAAATGCACAATGCCGCCTTATGTACAAGAATAGAGGCTCTTCTTACCGTCGGTGCTTTCAGCATTCCCTGTGAGACCAGTATTAGTTTCCGATACACCACTGCAGGTTCAATGTATTCCTTGGACATACACATTGACGATGAAACACTGAAATTACACCGGAAATATATACAAAAGGCACAATGCCGCCATAAGTGCAAGAAGAGTGAGACTTCTTAGAGTCTGCGTTTTGATCCTTTCCTGTGCGACCCGTATTAGTTTTCGATACGCCACTGCAGCTTCAATGTATTCCTTGGACATTCACATTGACGATGAATCACAGAAATTGCATCGGAATTAAATACAATAGGCACAATGCCCCCTTAAGTACCAGAATAGAGACTCTTCTTACGGTCGGTGCTTTGAGCATTCCCTGTGAGACCAGTATTAGTTTCCGATACACCACTGCAGGTTCAATGTATTCCTTGGACATTCACATTGACGATGAAACACTGAAATTACATCGGAATTAAATACAAAAGCCACAATGCCGCCTTAAGTACAAGAATAGAGACTCTTCTCACTGTCGGTGCTTTGAGCATTCCCTGTGAGACCAGTATTAGTTTCCGATACACCACTGCAGGTTCAATGGACCTTCACATTGACGATTAAACACAGAAATCGCATCGGAATTAAATACAAAAGGCACAATGCCGCCTTAAGTACAAGAATAGAGACTCTTCTTACTGTCCATAAAGGCACATTTGCATGCCGAGCGTGAGTTTCCTCGGAAACGCGAGATATTAATTAAATAAATAATCAGTGCCAAATAAATAAAGCTTATGGCACACAACTGCAGCGCTGTGTCGCTGATAAAACAAAAGCACAATTACGTTACTCGTATGTTTGATTAGGAAAAGAGAGCTCTGGTTGAAGTGGTGCGTGAAGCACGTATTTTAGTTTATTGTCTGGCACACCGCCATATTTCATGTTATAGAAAATTACTGCGAGTTGCAACCATACTAGGCACTCGATTCTGAAAAGAATTTATATTTATAAAAGTAAGTAGGATTATGAACTGTAGGCTTATTCAATGAATATATCTGATTTAACTAACTGTGTAATTTTTTTGTTTAGTAGACAATCACCTCTGTACGACGTTTTGGCATGGCTGGCAAATTATTGTAATATTGAGATTTAGTTTATGAGTCCGCACCTACCGCAGCAGTCTTTGGAAACGATTTAATTACGAAGTCCGATTATTTCAGTTTTATTTCACTGTCAACTACGAGTAACATTGCCTTTACGAAAAAGCCATTGTCAAGCGTCTGATACCGAATAATTAAAACCTGACGACTCATAGGAGAGACAAACAAACAGATAAAATAATTAATATTTTATTTTATTTTATTTTATTTATTTTATATTGGCGACTGCGTGTCGGACTTGTTATTTTGTCATTTGTTACATTGTTCTCTTTGTTTCATGTGAAAAATCAACTTTCTGGACCTGGACTTGACTATATGAGAAATAACAAAAATCAGAAGATATTTGCCAATTATAAAATTTTGCGGGAAGACGCAAAGAAGCTTCCAGCAAAATAAGGTAAGACGCAGCATCTTTGCATTAGCAGGCTTGACCAGACGTATAATTCAGTGTATTAGCTTTTCAGTAAAATTCTGTAGTGTTTCTTTTCCGCATAACAGTTTCAGTGATAAATTTCATTCTCAGTACTTTTCCCTAAACAATAACGTATGCAACAATACCAGTACACGAGTGTACAATATGGCCGACTTCTGTACGATATCATGTAACATGGCCAGCAGCCATTACCAATAATCTCAAATTCAGTTTATATTTTTAAATTAACAGACAGCCATTGTTGCTACGACCGATTCATGCTCAACTGTATTTTATTTTAAAATCAGTGTCAAATATTTTCTTGAAACATATATCACGTGTGGCATGGTAATAACTAGAAAACAATACGCAAAAGTGGAACAGCAAAGACGTACTATTCAGACGCAATCCGACTCGGACGAGAGACAAATGTTAGAAAATGACTTTACGACAGCAACCGGTAGTGACGATTCATCAAACATTGACGCAAGTGTTGACGAAAATTTTGACAATAGGCCTTCCACCACAAAAATTTCAAAGTCTCAATCAGAGCCCATGTTAATGCATGACGTCACGTCTAATGACGCGGCGGGGGCAGAGACCTTGCAAACGGTAAACATTGCCGACATGTTACAAATGCTAATGAAACAAAACGCCGAAAACATGGCAACCTTACAGACGCAAAATGAACAGTTAAAGACACAAAATGACGGAATCAAATCTCATCTCATAGCACTCAAGACAGGTAATGACACTTTATGTAAGCGTGTGGAACTTATAGACGCCACACTGCCCAAACAGATGACTGAACTCAGTGCTAAATTTTCCCAGCTTAATACGAGACAAGAAAAGACTACAACTGACGTAGCACTTTTACAGACACAAGTAAAAAACCTTAATGTCACGTGTGAAGTTCTTACTGAACAAATTCAAACATATCCTTCAGTACATGACAACCTTGAAAAACGAATTACTGACGTACAGAATAAATTTGACAATGTTGAACAACACCTGACTGACATCTTACAATCTGATGCCACAGCTCATTTTCAAAATATTAATAAAGAATTTCATGATTGGGTAGTCAACAAAGACAAACATTTTGATAGATGCTTACGTGAAAATTTACCAACAATGGTGCACGACTCCGTAGCGCAATACATTACTAATAACAAACAGCTGATCAGTGACGCAGTACAATCCGTCACTGCACCCATGGGACAATTCACCGATCGACCACAGTCTGAATGTAACGAAAATATCAGTCAAAATGCACAGTTCAGGAACCAATATACATTCGAGTATGACACACACATACCGCACACGACAAACGCACAAGAACAAAACACACCACAACTACAACACATACCACGATGTGCAAACACAAACACAAGCTATTATCATGGTAAAGCACAGCAACATTATCGTAATTACTCGCCAGCTGGACATAGCAGTAATTACAGAGGGACAAATCCATATCATAATGCAAAGGAAGACGAAAGCTTAATGAAACACAGGCAATTTCAGATTTTTATCCCAGAAAAACGAACCATTCATCCGGTGATTTTTCTCAAATCTTTTAGTAACGCATTTCCACGCACTTGGAGTGACCGGAAAAAGATTTCATATATTGTCGGTTACATCCAAGGCGATGCAGCTGTCTGGGCATACAGTCAAGCTGACGTATGTACCACGTACAGTGAGTTTGAGCGTGCATTTCTGAACAAATTCTGGTCGCAATCCGTTCAGGAGCGACTCAGAAGACAAATTTTAGAACCTGAAACTTTTAACAGTAAAAATGGTAACTTACGCAGATATTTTGAAAAATACTTGAACATGGGACACTTTTTAGACGAACCAGTCGCAACGCGAGATGTACTCCGTGCGTTGAAGGCCAAATTGCCTTTCAACATTAAAGAAAAACTCCTACATATCCCGGATGACGATTCAGATTATTTTTTAACAGCTTTAGATTCGGTTGACATGTTACTTGAAGATCAGCGCTTCGCGCGGCAAAACAGCAGCCACAATGTTTACACTAGTGGTATGCAAAACATGCAGGCTTGCCAACACAATTCTGGCGCGCCCACAGTTGGATACGCGGTACGACAAAAACAGCAAACTCACATGCCGTCTTAGTACGGAAATCAAAATCAACACGCGTATTCCAATACAAACAATAGTTACAACAGTAATAACATTTCATGCAGCAATCCATACAAAAGGCACCGCGGTAATAACTGCAACGGTAACAACGGATACAAAGGTAATAACAAAAACACAAACAGAAATAGAAATAATAATAACTACGAGCCAAGACAGCATCAAGGTTGGACTCGTAACGACCAGTACTTTCATTCAAACTCTGCTTTACCACAGCAGCCACCAGGACAAAATTGGAGCATACCTTACGACCGACAGGTAAGTTATAATGCGCAACAGCAACAACAACCGCAAAAGTTTGGAGATCATAACAGGCAATATCCGAATGTGAATATAACAGAAATGACACCTGATGCACAACCTCAATCTGTGTCAGTACCTAGTACAAATGCTAATCCAGCAAACTAGAAACAGTCACTACTTTGCCCCAGCTCGTGGCTGAAGAATCCTTGGGGGGCGGCTTCAATGTTAATCAGTTATTTGACACCACACTTGAACAACAGAATAATGATATGCCGAGTAATTCTAAACAAAAACTACCTGTTTTATTTATAAGATACAACCACAATAACAATATATCAGATGAACTTTTACAAGACAGTGCACAATGTCGTTTAAACACAAACGAAATTGTTTTAGCATCCACTACTGGTGTAGTAGGTGGGATTCCAACTACTATTATCCTAGATACAGGTGCAGCTGTGAGCGTTTTATCTTTTAATTTTTATAAAAAGATGTGTGAATTGGAACCTGTGCCTGAGTTTCCTGCCCAAAACTGTAAAATAACTACTGCACTAGGTAATAAGTCATGTAGGGTTACGAAGCAAGTTTTTGTAAACGTTAAAATAGGTAATGGAACCGTACAATGGCCATTCCTGGTTGTACAAAACCTTGTGACTAATTGCATATTAGGAATAGATATTATGAGCGAGAAGGTCTGCATTATAGACTTCTCCAAAGGTAAATGTATTTTAAATGATAAAAGCAGGGTAATTATTATTGATTTGGACAGGAGAACTCTAAAGCATGACAAACACTGTACTGGGTACAAGGTTCAGATAGTACTTCACAAAGACATTCAAGACATGCAAACACGCTCATCTGACGCAGAGCTAATGGACTTGAAAACATTGCTTGATCATAAGATAAGTGAAGCTACAGCTCTCAGTGTACATGAACGTATAAAACTACAGGAAGTGTTATCCAAATATTTACAAGTTTTTACCAAACGATTAGGTGTTATCAACACGTATGTGTACAAGATTGAAGTTAAGCCTCACAAGATCTTCTACCATAAGACATATAACGTACCGTTATCTCAACGACCTGCTGTGTGGCAAGAATTAAAACAAATGTTAGACTGGAAGGTCATTGAACCATCCACCTCACCTTACTGTAGTCCTCTACTTGTTGTCAAAAAATCAAATGGAAGCATTAGATTAGTGTTAGACGCACGAGCTATTATTGAAATAATTTTACCGGTTCACACAAAACCTGAAAATTTAGAAGAGCAATTACAGAAATTTCTAGATGCAAAATATTTTTCCACAATAGATCTCGCTAATTCGTTTTGGCAGGTGGGTATCACTCCTGATTCTCGGAAATATACTGCATTTATGTTCGGGGGGCGAACCTATCAGTTTTGTGTTCTACCCTTCGGACTGAATGTCAGCTCTGGGGTATTCATTACAGCCCTGGATACCGTGCTTGGCGACGAATTAGTTGAGACAGTCACACACTATGTAGATGATATACTGATAGCTACACAATCCTGGAATGAACATGTTGACACACTTCAAAGAATTTTAGAAAAATTTGCACAAGCTGGAGTCACAGCCAATCTTAGAAAATCAAAGTTTGGTTGCAGTGAGATAAAGTATTTAGGACATATCATTAATTCACAGAGCATACGTCCGGATCCCAGTAAATTAGATGCTATCAGAAACTTTCCTAGCCCTCGAACTAAAAAGCAGTTAAAATCATTCCTTGGGCTATGTTCATTTTTCAGACGTTTTTTGCCACAACCACTTTTGAACAGTAAACATCTGCTAAATCTACTCAGAAAGAATCAAGTTTGGATCTGGTCGGAACAGTGCCAGAATGACTTTAATACAATTAAACATGCTTTAGTGAATGCTAACATATTGAGCCATCCAGATTTCAATTTAGATTTTTGTATGACTTGTGACGCTTCACGTACTGGCTTGGGCTGTTGCTTATTTCAAGTTGTAAAGAATAAAGAGGAGGAACAGATAAGAATTATTGGGTTTGCGAGTCGCACTCTAACTGAATGTGAGGGTACATACTCCACTACTGAGTTAGAAACACTTTCCATAGTATGGGCATTCAAGAAATTCAATTACTATTTATTTGGAAAACATACAGTAATTTACACCGATCACCAGGCCCTGACATTTTTGTTAACTTGTAAACTTGTACATCCTAGACTATCACGATGGGCAGTTACACTTCAGAACTACTCTTTTGAAATTAAGTACATAAGAGGTAAGGACAACACCATTGCAGACACTTTGTCTAGACTTCCACAAGGTATGAATGATACCAACAGTGACTTAGAAAATATAAATGACTACAGGATTCTCTTAATGCAAGACAAGCAGTATCACCAATATTATATTGATATGTGCAGAAACATGGCTGAATTACAAAAATCTGATCCTCACTGGTATAAAATAATAACATTACTGGTAGAAAAACACAATCATCCTTTGACTAAGTATTACAAGTTACACAATGATGTGCTATTTTACCGCCGACATCCAAATGCTACTAACTGGTGTGTATGCATTCCCAAAGAGTCTGAACGTAATTTAATTTGGCACACACACTTAGTTTGGGGTCATTATGGGACAAAAAAGTGTTTAGCGAAGCTCAGTACATACTGTTATTTTAGCAATATGAGAAGAAAAATTTACAGGGAACTGAAAACATGTGTCATATGTCAAAAATCAAAACCCCAGAATTTATCCACAAAAACAGATTTACATTCTATTTTACCTAGTAAACCCCTGGAAATTCTGTGTACTGACATCAGTGGACCGCATCCAGCAAGCTCTGGAGGCGTCAAATATATCTTAGCTTTTTACGATATATTTTCTAAACATGTTGAACTTTATGCTTTAAAATCCGCCACTGCAAGTGCTATAATACGAAGATTCTCAAGTGATTACCTGACGCACGTGGGAAAACCTAAAGCAATTCTATCAGATAATGCAGCATACTACTCTGGGTACAAATGGAGAAATTTCTTGAAGGAAAATAACATTCAAAGTATATTTATTTCGAGGTTTAGTCCACAATGTAACGCGACTGAGAGACTTTTCCGAGAATTAAATCGATTCATGAGGACCTATATTTCATCAAAACATACTAACTGGGTGTCCTACCTAAGTCTTTTCGAAGACGTACACAATAACTTAAATATTTACGATACAAATTACACACCTAACGAGATCATGTTCAATTGCAAACAGAACGATCAGTGGATAGAACCATTACCTAAGTTGTCAGACAAGGAAATCACACCTGAACAGAAAATAAAAGAAGTATTGACTACATTGACACATAACGCACAAATACGAAACAAACATCACAGAAACATAATAAAAAGAAAACAAAAATTCGAGGTAGGAATGCTTGTACTACTTCGTACTCATCATAAATCTGTTGCACTCAAACGACGCAACGCTAAGTGGCGTCTGCTATATGAAGGACCTTATATGATTGTTAACATACCGGACCCTGGTGCGTATCTGTTACAACATCGTAGAACTAACAAAATTATTGGGCTATACGCACACCGAGATCTTAGAGCATTTCATGCTGAATAATGTCAAAGTCATACCCATCAAATTATTGCTAAGCAACTCGAAAAACTCTGTTGCTACAACACAGATAATAAGTAGTATAGAAATTTTCATTTCAGCGTTCCAGAGTCGCAGTTGAAGACAGAAGAACTTTTCTTTCAACGCCGCGGCTCCACCGAGAAGACTGAATATTAAAGTAAAATTTATGATTACGTAGCAGTGAATGACATATTAATTTTTCACGGAACATTTGTTATTGTAGGTACCACTGACTTGGTATGACACCTGACGAACTGACAGACGTCATCTGTGAAGCGATCTTTTACTTTGAGAAATAGATTAGTCACACATCTCTCAACACGAAAAGCATCTATCAGTAGTCAAGGCCACACAGACACTCTACACACACGCACAAAACGCGAGGAATCGAACATTTTCTCTCTCTTACTATTTTGAATATTTATTGAGTAGTGAAAACGCCTGGTCTCGCCTACTGATGTAATGAATGTTGTGTCTAACCTATCTTAATTTCAGATGACATCACAAAAAACATCTACAATATCCCAGCAAAACCGCTAAAGAGGATGTAAATATCTGCAATTCATGTAATCAAATGTGACACAATGTAATAACCTATAGCTATGTAATGATGATGAAAACATGTTTATGTGCAACTGTATTATGTTTATGCTAAGAAAATATGTGACGTGTGTATGTATAATTACTTATTTTTTTAACTGATGTATCATGTAAAGATTTGAACAAAACGAGTGAAAAAAGACATTGCATAGTGAACCTCTGTTCACGGACATTAACGAACATTACTAACTCTGCAACTACGCAGAAACCTATGTGAAGGAAACGGTTAATGCCACTCATTATGCATCGTACCTATGTAAACGCGATGAACGATTTCCTTGATTAATAACTACGAACATTTAGGTGAGCTATATTCAGCAAAAAAAAAACTGAATATGTGAAGTGGGTAATTGGTGCATCGTCTAGTGACATTACTACAGTATCTAACTTCAAGATGTTAACTGGACTAAATGGTCACAACGTGCCTGTCCAGAAAACAACACGACGGGTGGAAGAATTTTGGTTGGAACTTCAGGGAATGAAATGTTCTCGAAATGTGACGGACACTCTTACCTGGACTGTCAAATGATCGACGCCAGCTATGTGCCGTCCGAGGTTCTGCAACCAAGCTTCCACGGAATGTAAAAAAAAAAAAAAAAAAAAAAAAAAAAAAACGAACTGCACGTGGACCAATTACTCGACGGGTCACGTCTGATCTGTAATAAGCAATGCTTTTAGTCACAACGAACTGCATCACTACGACTATAATGGAAATGGGAAATGGACACGCTTATGTATTAATCACGTTGTTATACAACGAGGTTACTGTGATCAAAAAACTTTACCACGACGATACTAACCTGTAAAAAATTATTGTGCAGCAGATGAATATGAACTCTGATAACGACACGATGTGTATAGGTCAACGCACCTGAAACATACGGACATTTTTCTCTGAAGTATTTCAAAACAATACTATGTAACTAAGAACATTCAACAATCTAAGTTGTATTGTGTCATAATGAATATTGTAAATTTAAAACTAAGTTACCTGTCATAGAATGTAGTCTTCATATGTAATCTTGGTTGAATATTTTCTTTGTGCAACGACTGAGAAACGCGCGCACACGAACAATATGAACTGCAATACTGTGCCGCGTGATCTAACTGTACGACATAACGGCAGTCACACAGACGCTTCTGCGCATGCGCGCACTCTATCTGCCAACATAAGAACTTTTACGGCGCACCCGCGTCATTCAAAGTTTGTATATAGTGTGTATAATGAGTATAATGTAGGTCATGTAAATAGTTGTAGATAACTTAGATTTTCTTGTGCCTTTAGGTGAATTGCTCGCCTGCAGGTGTGTCCTTTCGCCTCGCAATTCAGGGGGCAATATAAAGGCACATTTGCATGCCGAGCGTGAGTTTCCTCGGAAACGCGAGATATTAATTAAATAAATAATCAGTGACAAATAAATAAAGCCTATGGCACACAACTGCAGCGCTGTGTCGCTGATAAAACAAAAGCACAATTACGTTACTCGTATGTTTGATTAAGAAAAGAGAGCTCTGGTTGAAGTGGTGCGAGAAGCACGTATTTTAGTTTATTGTCTGGCACACCGCCATATTTCATGTTATAGAAAATTACTGCGAGTTGCAACCATACTAGGCACTCGATTCTGAGAAGAATTTATGTTTATAAAAGTAAGTAGGATTATGAACTGTAGGCTTATTCAATGAATATATCTGTTTTAACTAACTGTGTAATTTTTTTGTTTAGTAGACAATCACCTCTGTACGACGTTTTGGCATGGCTGGCAAATTATTGTAATATTGAGATTTAGTTTATGAGTCCGCACCTACCGCAGCAGTCTTTGGAAACGATTTAATTACGAAGTCCGATTATTTCAGTTTTATTTCACGGTCAAATACGAGTAACATTGCCTTTACGAAAAAGCCATTGCCAAGCGTCTGATACCGAATAATTAAAACCTGACGACTCATAGGAGAGACAAACATACAGATAAAATAATTAACATCTTATTTTATTTTATTTTATTTTATTATATTTATTTTATAAGTCGGTGCTTTGAGCATTCCCTGTGAGACCAGTATTAGTTTCCGATACACCACTGCAGGTTCAATGTATTCCTAGGACCTTCACATTGACGATGACACACAGAAATTGCATCGTAATTATATACAAAAGCCACAATGCCGCCATAAGTACAAGAATAGAGACTCTTCTTGCAGTCGGTGCTTTGAGCATTCCCTGTGAGACCAGTATTAGTTTCCGATACACCACTGCAGGTTCAATGTATTCCTTGGACATACACATTGACGATGAAACACTGAAATTACATCGGAATTAAATACAAAGGGAACAATGCCATCTTAACTACAAGAATAGACACTCCTCTTACTGTCGGTGCTTTGAGCATTCCCTGTGAGACCAGTATTAGTTTCCGAGACACCACTGCAGGTTCAATGTATTCCTTGGACCTTCACAGTGACGATTAAACACAGAAATCACATCGGAATTGAATACAAAAAGAACAATGCGGCCTTATGTACAAGAATAGAGACTCTTCTTACAGTCGGTGCTTTGAGCATTCCCAGTGAGACCAGTATTAGATTCCGATACACCACTGCAGAATCAGTGCATTCCTTGGACCTTCACATTGACGATGAAACACAAAAATGGCAACGGAATTAAATACAAAAGGCACAATGCCGCTTTAAGTACAAGAATAGACACTCTTGTTACAGACGGTGTTTGAGCATTCCCTGTGCGACCCGTATTACTTTCCGATACCCCACTGCAGGTTCAATGTATTCCTTGGACCTTCACATTGACGATGAAACACAGACATCGCATCGGAATTAAATTCAAAAGGCACAATGCCGCCTTAAGTACAAGAATAGAGACTTTCTTAGAGTCGGTGCTTTGAGCATTCCCTGTGACACTAATATTATAATCCGATACACCACTGCAGGTTCAATGTATTCCTTGGACATACACATTGACGATGAAACACTGAAATTACATCGGAATTAAATACAAAAGGAACAATATCGCCTTAAGTACAAGAATAGAGACTCTTCTTACTGTCGGTGTTTTGAGCATTCCCTGCGAGACCAGTATTATTTTCCGATACAATACTGCAGGTTCAATGTTTTCCCTGGACATACACATTGACGATGAAACACTGAAATTACATCGGAATTAAATACAAAGGGCACAATGACGCCTTAAGTACAAGCAGAGTGAGACTTCTTAGAGTCTGTGCTTTGATCCTTTCCTGTGAGACCAGTACTGGTTTCCGATATACCACTGCAGGTTCAATGTATTCCTTGGACATACACATTGACGATGAAACACTGAAACTACATCGGAATTAAATACAAATGGCAAAATGCCGCCATAAGTGCAAGAAGAGTGAGACTTCTTAGAGTCTGTGTTTTGATCCTTTCCTGTGCGACCCGTATTAGTTTTCGACACGCCACTGCAGCTTCAATGTATTCCTTGGACCTTCACATTGACGATGAAACACAGAAATTGCATCGGAATTAAATAAAAAAGGCACAATCCCGGCTTAAGTACAAGAATACAGACTCTTCTTACAGTCGGTGCTTTGAGCATTCCCTGTGAGAGCAGTATTAGTTCTTGATAGACCACTGCAGGTTCAATGTATTCCTTGGACCATCACATTGACGATTAAACACAGAAATCGCATCGGAATTAAATACAAAAGGCACAATGAGGCCTTAAGTACAAGAATAGAGACTCTTCTTACTGTCGGTGCTTTGAGCATTCCCTGTGAGACCAGTATTAGTTTCCGATACACCACTGCAGGTTCAGTGTATTCCTTGGACCTTCACATTGACGATGAAACACAGAAATGGCATCGGAATTATATACAAAAGGCACAATGCCTCATTAAGTACAGGAATAGACACTCTTCTTACAGTCAGTGCATTGAGCATTCCCTGTGAGACCAGTATTAGTTTCCGATACACCACTGCAAGTTCAATGTATTCCTTGGACGTTCACATTGACGATGAAACACAGAAATCGCATCGGAATTAAACACAAAGGGCACAATGCCGCCTTAAGTACAAGAATACAGACTCTACTTATAGTCGGTGCTTTGAACATCCCCTGTGAGACCAGTATTAGTTTCCGATACACCACTGCAGGTTCAATGTATTCCTAGGACCTTCACATTGACCATTAAACACAGAAATCGCATCGGAATCAAATACAAAAGGCACAATGCCGCCTTAAGTACAAGAATAGAGATTCCTCTTACTGTCGGTGCTTTGAGCATTCCCTGTGAGACCAGTATTAGATTCCGATACACCACTGCAGGTTCAATGTATTCCTTTGACCTTCACATTGACGATTAAACACAGAAATCACATCGGAATTGAATACAAAAAGAACAATGCCGCCTTAAGTACAAGAATACAGACTCTACTTACAGTCGGTGCTTTGAGCACTCCCTGTGAGACCAGTATTTGTTTCCGATACACCACTGCAGGTTCAATGTATTCCTTGGAACTTCAAATTGATGATGAAACACAGAAATCGCATTGGAATTAAATACATAAGGCACAATACCGCTTTAAGTACAAGAATAGAGACTATTCTTACAGTCTGTGCTTTGAGCGTTCCCTGTGAGACCAGTATTAGTATCCGATACACCACTGCAGATTCAATGTTTTCCTTGGACATACACATTGACGATGAAACACTGCAATTACATCGGAATTAAATACAAAATGAACAATGCCACCTTAAGTACAAAAATAGAGACTCCTCTTACTGTCATTGCTTTGAGCATTCCCTGTGAGACCAGTATTACTTTCCGATACACCACTGCAGGTTCAATGTATTCCTTGGACTTTCACATTGACGATGAAACACAGAAATCGCATTGGAATTAAATACAAAAGGCTCAATGCCGCCTTAAGTACAAGAATAGAGACTCTTCTTACAGTCTGTGCTTTGAGCTTTCCCTGTGAGACCAGTATTAGTATCCGATTCATCACTGCAGATTCAATGTATTCCTTGGACATACACATTGACGATGAAACACTGAAATTACATCGGAATTAAATACAAAAGGCACAATGCCGCCATAAGTGCAAGAAGAGTGAGACCTTTTAAAGTCTGTGTTTTGATCCTTTCCTGTGCGACCCGCATTAGTTTCCGATACGCCACTGCAGGTTCAATGTATTCCTTGGACTTTCACATTGACGATGAAACACAGAAATCGCATCGGAATTAAATACAAAAGGCACAATGCCGCCGAAAGTACAAGAATAGAGACTTTCTTAGAGTCGGAGCTTTGAGCATTCACTGTGAGACCAATATTAGTATCCGATACACAACTGCAGGTTTTAATGTATTCCTTGGACATACACATTGACGATGAAACACTGAAATTACATCGGAATTAAATACAAAAGGAACCTATCGCCTTTAGTACAAGAATAGGGACTCTTCTTACTGTCTGTGTTCTCAGCATTGCGTGTGTGACCAGTATTATTTTCCGATACAATACTGCAGGTTCAATGTATTCCCTGGACATACACATTGACGATGAAACACTGAAATTACATCGGAATTAAATACAAAGGGCACAATGACGCCTTAAGTACAAGCAGAGTGAGACTTCTTAGAGTCTATGTTTGATCCTTTCCTGTGAGACCAGTATCGGTTTCCGATATACCACTGCAGGTTCAATGTATTCCTTGGACCTTCACATTGACGATTATACACAGAAATCGCATCGGAATTAAATACAACAGGCACAATGCCGCCTTATGTGCAAGAATAGAGACTCTTCTTACAGACGGTGTTTGAGCATTCCCTGTGAGACCAGTTTTAGTTTCCGATACGCCACTGCAGGTTCAGTGTATTCCTTGGACTTTCACATCGACGATGTATCACAGAAATGGCATCGGAATTAAATGCAAAGGGCACAATGCCGCTTAAGCACAAGAATAGACACTCTTCTTGCAGTCGGTGCTTTGAGCATTCCCTGTGAGACCAGTATTAGTTTCCGATACACCACTGCTGGTTCAATGTATTCCTTGGACCTTCACATTGACGATGAAGCACAGAAATCGCATCGGAATAAAAGTACAAAAGGCACAATGCCGCCTTAAGTACAAGAATAGAGACTCTTCTTACGGTCGGTGCTTTGAGCATTCCCTGTGAGACCAGTATTAGTTTCCGATACACCACTGGAGGTTCAATGTATTCCTTGGACATTCACACTGACGATGAAACACTGAAATTACATCGGCATTAGATACAAAAGGCACAATGCCGCCATAAGTGCAAGAAGAGTGAGACTTATTAGAATCTGTGTTTTGATCCTTTCCTGTGCGACCCGTATTACTTTTCGATACGCCACTGCAGGTTCAATGTATTCCTTGGACCTTCAATTTGACGATGATACACAGAATTCGCAACGGAATTAAATACAAAAGGCACAATGCCGCCATAAGTACAAGATTAGAGACTCTTCTTACAGTCGGTGCATTGAGCATTCCCTGTGAGACCAGTATTAGTTTCCGATACACCTCTGCAGTTTCAATGTATTCCTTGGACCTTCACATTGACGGTTAAACACAGAAATCGCATCGGAATTAAATACAAAAGGCACAATGCCGCCT
This sequence comes from Schistocerca serialis cubense, assembly GCF_023864345.2. Classification (NCBI taxonomy): domain Eukaryota; kingdom Metazoa; phylum Arthropoda; class Insecta; order Orthoptera; family Acrididae; genus Schistocerca; species Schistocerca serialis. The sequence continues at coordinate 33,315,382 of NC_064643.1, read as the reverse complement.
TAAGTAGAAGAATAGAGACTTTTCTTACTGTCGGTACTTTGAGCATTCCCTGTGGGACCAGTATTAGTTTCCGATACACCACTGTAGGTTCAGTGTATTCCTTGGACTTTCACATTGACGATGTATCACAGAAATGGCATCGGAATTAAATGCAAAGGGCACAATGCCGCTTAAGCACAAGAATAGACACTCTTCTTGCAGTCGGTGCTTTGAGCATTCCCTGTAAGACCAGTGTTACTTTCCAATACACCACAGGAGGTTCAATGTATTCCTTCGACCTTCACATTGACGACGAATCACAGAAATTCCATCGGAATTAAATACAAAAGCCACAATGCCGCCTTATGTACAAGAATAGAGACTCTTCTTACTGTCGGTGCTTTGAGCATTCCCTGTGAGACCAGTATTAGTTTCCGATACACCACTGCACGTTCAATGTATTCCTTGGACATAAACATAGACGATGAAACATTGAAACTACATCGGAATTAAATACAAAAGGCAAAATGCCGCATTATGTAGAGGAATAGACACTCTTCTTACAGTCAGTGCTTTGAGGATTCCCTGTGAGACCAGTATTAGTTTCCGATACACCACTGCAGGTTCAATGTATTCCTTGGACATTCACATTGGCGATTAAACACAGAAAGCACATCGGAACTAAATACAAAAGGCACAATGCCGCCTTAAGTACAAAAATAGAGACTCTTCTTACAGTCGGTGCTTTGAGCTTTCCCTGTGAGACCAGTATTAGTTTCCGATACACCACTGCAGGTTCAGTGTATTTCTTGGACCTTCACATTGACGATGAAACACTGAAATGGCATCGGAATTAAATACAAAAGGCTCAATGCCGCATTATGTACAGGAATAGACACTCTTCTTACAGTCAGTGCTTTGAGGATTCCCTGTGAGACCAGTATTAGTTTCCGATACACCACTGCAAGTTCAATGTATTCCTTGGACGTTCACATTGACGATGAAACACAGAAAGCGCATCGGAATTAAACACAAAAGGCACAAGCCGCCCTAAGTACAAGAATACAGACTATACTTACAGTCGGTGCTTTGAGCATTCCCTGTGAGACCAGTATTAGTTTCCGATACACCACTGCAGGTTCAATGTATTCCTTGGACCTTCACATTCACTATGAAACACTAAAATTAAATCGGAATTAAATACAAAAGGCACAATGCCGCCTTAAGTACAAGAATAGAGACTCTTCTTACAGTCGGTGCTTTGAGCATTCCCTGTGAGACCAGTATTAGTTTCCGATACACCACTGGAGGTTCAATGTATTCCTTGGACATTCACATTGATGATGAAACACTGAAATTACATTGGAATTAAATACAAAAGGCACAATGATGCCTTAAGTATAAGAATAGAGACTCTTCTAACAGTCGGTGCTTTGAGCATTCCCAGTAAGACCAGTATTAGTTTCCGATACACCACAGCAGGTTCAATGTATTCCTTGGACCTTCACATTGACGATGAAACACAGAAATTGCATCGGAATTAAATACAAAAGCCACAATGCCACCTTAAGTACAAGAATAGAGACTCTTCTTACTGTCGGTGCTTTGAGCATTCCCTGTGAGACCAGTATTAGTTTCCGATACACCACTGCAGGTTCAATGTATTCCTTGGACATAAACATTGACGATGAAACACTGAAACTACATCGGAATTAAATACAAAAGGCAAAATGCCGCCATAAGTGCAAGAAGAGTGAGACTTCTTAGAGTCTGTGTTTTGATCCTTTCCTGTGCGACTCGTATTAGTTTTCGATACGCCCCTGCAGCTTCAATGTATTCCTTGGACCTTCAAATTGGCGATGAAACACAGAAATCGCATTAGAATTAAATACAAAAGTCACAATACCGCCTTAAGTACAAGAATGGAGGCTCTTCCTACAGTCGGTGCTTTGAGCATTCCCTGTGAGACCAGTATTAGTTTCCGATACACCACTGCAGGTTCAATGTATACCTTGGACCTTCACATTGACGATTAAACACAGAAATCACATCGGAATTAGTTACAAAAGACACAATGCCGCCTTAAGTACAAGAATAGAGACTCTTCTTACAGTCGGTGCTTTGAGCATTCCCTGTAAGACCAGTATTAGTTTCCGATACACCACTGCAGGTTCAGTGTATTCCTTGTACCTTCACATTGACGATGAAACACAGAAATGGCATCGGAATTAAATACAAAAGGCACAATGAGGCATTAAGTACAGGAAAAGACATTCTTCTTGCAGTCAGTGCTTTGAGGATTCCCTGTGAGACCAGTATTTGTTTCCGATACACCACTGCAGGTTCAGTGTATTCCTTGGACCTTCACATTGACGATGAAACACAGAAATGGCATCGGAATTAAATACAAAAGGCACAATGAGGCATTAAGTACAGGAAAAGACATTCTTCTTGCAGTCAGTGCTTTGAGGATTCCCTGTGAGACCAGTATTAGTTTCCGATACACCACTGCAGGTTCAATGTATTCCTTGGACCTTCACATTGACGATGACACACAGAAATTGCATCGTAATTATATACAAAAGCCACAATGCCGCCTTAAGTACAAGAATATTGACTCTTCTTACAGTCGGTGTTTTGAGCATTCCCTGTGAGACCAGTATTAGTTTCCGATACACCACTGCAAGTTCAATGTATTCCTTGGACCTTCACATTGACGATTAAACACAGAAATCACATCGGAATTAATTACAAAATTCACAATGCCGCCTTAAGTACAAGAATAGAGACTCTTCTTACAGTCGGTGCTTTGAGCATTCCCTGTGAGACCAGTATTAGTTTCCGATACACCACTGCAGGTTCAGTGTATTCCTTGGACCTTCACATTGACGATGAAACACAGAAATGGCATCGGAATTAAATACAAAAGGCACAATGAGGCATTAAGTACAGGAAAAGACACTCTTCTTGCAGTCAGTGCTTTGAGGATTCCCTGTGAGACCAGTATTAGTTTCCGATACACCACTGCAGGTTCAATGTATTCCTTGGACCTCACATTGACGATTAAACACAGAAATCACATCGGAATTAAATACAAAAAGAACGATGATGCCTTAAGTACAAGAATAGAGACTCTTCTTACAGTCGGTGCTTTGAGCTTTCCCTGTGAGACCAGTATTAGTTTCCGATACACCACTGCAGCTTCAGTGCATTCCTTCGACCTTCACATTGAAGATGAAACACAGAAATGGCAACGGAATTAAATACAAAAGGCACAATGCCGCCTTAAGTACAAGAATACAGACTCTACTTACAGTCGGTGTTTTTAGCATTCCCCGTGAGACCAGTATTAGTTTTAGATACACCACTGCAGGTTCAATGTATTCCTTGGACCTTCAAATTGACGATGTAACACAGAAATCGCATTGGAATTAAATACATAAGGCACAATGCCGCTTCAAGTACAAGAATAGAGACTATTCTTACAGTCTGTGCTTTGAGCGTTCCCTGTGAGATCAGTATTAGTATCCGATACACCACTGCAGATTCAATGTATTCCTAGGACATACACGTTGACGATGAAACACTGCAATTAAATCGGAATTAAATACAAAAGGAACAATGCCGCTTTAAGTACAAGAATAGAGACTCCTCTTACTGTCGGTGCTTTGAGCATTCCCTGTGAGACCAGTATTAGTTTCCGAAACACCACTGCTTGTCCAATGTATTCCTTGGACTTTGACATTGACGATGACACACAGAAATCGCATTGGAATTAAATACAAAAGGCTCAATATCGCCTTAAGTACAAGAATAAAGACTCTTCTTACTGTCGGTGTATTGAGCATTCCCTGTGAGACCTGTATTGTTTTCCGATACAATACTGCAGGTTCAATGCATTCCGTGGACATACACATCGACGATGAATCACTGAAATTACATCGGAATTAAATACGAAGGGCACAATGACGCCTTAAGTACAAGCAGAGTGAGACTTCTTAGAGTCTGTGTTTTGATCCTTTCCTGTGAGACCAGTATTGGTTTCCGATATACCACTACAGGTTAAATGTACTCCTTGGACCTTCACATTGACAAAGAAACACATAAATCGCATCGGAATTAAATACCAATGGCATAATGCCGCCTTAAGTTCAAGAATAGAGACTCTTCTTACAGTCGGTGCTTTGAGCATTCAATGTGAGACTAGTATTAGTTTCCGATTCGCCACTGCAGGTTCAGTGTATTCCTTGGACTTTCACATCGACGATGAAACACAGACAAGGCATCGGAATTAAATACAAAGGGCACAATGCCACCTTAAGCACAAGAATAGACACTTTTCTTACAGTCGGTGCTTTGAGCATTCCCTGTGAGACCAGTATTAGTTTCCGATACACCACTATTGGTTCAATGTATTCCTAGGACCTTCACATTGACGATGATGCACAGAAATCGCATCGGAATCAAATACAAAAGGCACAATGCCGCCTTAAGTACAAGAAAAGAGACTCTTCTTACGGTCGGTGCTTTGAGCTTTCCCTGTGAGACAAGTATTAGTTTCCGAAACACCATTGGAGGTTCAACGTATTCCTTGGACATTCACATTGACGATGAAACACTGAAATTACATCGGAATTAAATACAAAAGGCACAATGATGCCTTAAGTACAAGAATAGAGACTCTTCTAACAGTCGGTGCTTTGAGCATTCCCTGTGAGACCAGTATTAGTTTCCGATACACCACTGCAGGTTCAGTGTATTCCTTGGACCTTCACATTGACGATGAAACACAGAAATTGCATCGGAATTAAATACAAAAGCCACAATGCCGCCTTAAGTACAAGAATAGAGACTTTTCCTACTGTCGGTGTTTTGGGCATTCCCTGTGAGACCAGTATTAGTTTCCGATACACCACTGCAGGTTCAATGTATTCCTAGGACATAAACACTGACGATGAAACACTGAAACTACATCGGAATTAAATACAAACGGCAAAATGCCGGCATAAGTGCAAGAAGGGTGAGACTTCTTAGAGTCTGTGTTTTGATCCTTTCCTGTGCGACCCGTATTAGTTTTCGATACGCCACTGCAGCTTCAATGTATTCCTTGGACCTTCAAATTGGCGATGAAACACAGAAATCGCATCGGAATTAAATACAAAAGTCACAATACCGCCTTAAGTACAAGAATAGAGGCTCTTCCTACAGTCGGTGCTTTGAGCATTCCCTGTGAGACCAGTATTAGTTTCCGATACACCACTGCAGATTCAATGTATTCCTTGGACCTTCACATTGACGATTAAACACAGAAATCACATCGGAATTAATTACAAAAGGCACAATGCCGCCTTAAGTACAAGAATAGAGACTCTTCTTACAGTCGGTGCTTTGAGCATTCCTTGTGAGACCAGTATTAGTTTCCGATACACCACTGCAGGTTCAGTGTATTCCTTGGACCTTCACATTGACGATGAAACACTGAAATGGCATCGGAATTAAATACAAAAGGCACCATGAGGCATTAAGTACAGGAAAAGACACTCTTCTTGCAGTCAGTGCTTTGAGGATTCCCTGTGAGACCAGTATTAGTTTCCGATACACCACTGCAAGTTCAATGTATTCCTTGGACGTTCACATTGACGATGAAACACAGAAATCGCATCGGAATTAAACACCAAAGGCACAATGTCGCCTTAAGTACAAGAATACAAACAATACTTACAGTCGGTGCTTTGAGCATTCCCTGTGAGACCAGTATTAGTTTCCGATACACCACTGCAGGTTCAATGTATTCCCTGGACCTTCACATTGACGATGACACACAGAAATTGCATCGTAATTATATACAAAAGCCTCAATGCCGCCTTAAGTACAAGAATATTGACTCTTCTTACAGTCGGTGCTTTGAGCATTCCCTGTGAGACCAGTATTAGTTTCCGATACACCACTGCAGGTTCAATGTATTGCTTGGACCTCACATTGACGATGAAACACAGAAATCACATCGGAATTAAAAACAAAAAGAACGATGATGCCTTAAGTACAAGAATAGAGACTCTTCTTACAGTCGGTGATTTGAGCTTTCCCTGTGAGACCAGTATTAGTTTCCGATACACCACTGCAGCTTCAGTGCATTCCTTGGACCTTCACAATGAAGATGAAACACAGAAATGGCAACGGAATTAAATACAAAAGGCACAATGCCGCCTTAAGTACAAGAATACAGACTCTACTTACAGTCGGTGTTTTTAGCATTCCCCGTGAGACCAGTATTAGTTTAAGATACACCACTGCAGGTTCAATGTATTCCTTGGACCTTCAAATTGACGATGTAACACAGAAATCGCATTGGAATTAAATACATAAGGCACAATGCCGCTTCAAGTACAAGAATAGAGACTATTCTTACAGTCTGTGCTTTGAGCGTTCCCTGTGAGATCAGTATTAGTATCCGATACACCACTGCAGATTTAATGTATTCCTAGGACATACACTTTGACGATGAAACACTACAATTAAATCGGAATTAAATACAAAAGGAACAATGCCACCTTAAGTACAAGAATAGAGACTCATCTTACTGTCGGTGCTTTGAGCATTCCCTGTGTGACCAGTATTAGTTTCCGATACACCACTGCATGTCCAATGTATTCCTTGGACTTTCACATTGACGATGACACACAGAAATCGCATTGGAATTAAATACAAAAGGCTCAATATCGCCTTAAGTACAAGAATAAAGACTCTTCTTACTGTCGGTGTTTTGAGCATTCCCTGTGAGACCAGTATTATTTTCCGATGCAGTACTGCAGGTTCAATGCATTCCGTGGACATACACATTGACGATGAAACACTGAAATTACATCGGAATTAAATACAAAGGGCACAATGACGCCTTAAGTACAAGCAGAGTGAGACTTCTTACAGTCTGTGTTTTGATCCTTTCCTGTGAGACCAGTATTGGTTTCCGATATACCACTACAGGTTAAATGTACTCCTTGGACCTTCACATTGACAAAGAAACACATAAATCGCATCGGAATTAAATACCAATGGCATAATGCCGCCTTAAGTTCAAGAATAGAGACTCTTCTTACAGTCGGTGCTTTGAGCATTCCCTGTGAGACCAGTATTAGTTTCCGATACACCACTGCAGGTTCATTGTATTCCTTGGACCTTCACATTGACGATTAAACACAGAAATCACATCGGAATTAATTACAAACGGCACAATGCCGCCTTAAGTACAAGAATAGAGACTCTTCTTGCAGTCGGTGCTTTGAGCATTCCCTGTGAGACCAGTATTAGTTTCCGATACACCTCTGCAGGTTCAGTGTATTCCTTGGACCTTCACATTGACGATGAAACACAGAAATGGCATAGGAATTAAATACAAAAAGCACAATGAGGCATTAAGTACAGGAAAAGACACTCTTCTTACAGTCAGTGCTTTGGGCATTCCCTGTGAGACCAGTATTAGTTTCCGATACACCACTGCAAGTTCAATGTATTCCATGGACGTTCACATTGACGATGAAACACAGAAATCGCATCGGAATTAAGCACAAAAGGCACAATGCCGCCTTAAGTACAAGAATACATACTCTACTTACAGTCGGTGCTTTGAGCATTCCCTATGAGACCAGTATTAGTTTCCGATACACCACTGCAGGTTCAATGTATTCCTTGGACCTTCACATTGACGATGACACACAGAAATTGCATCGTAATTATATACAAAAGCCACAATGCCGCCTTAAGTACAAGAATAGAGACTCTTCTTACAGTCGGTGTTTTGAGCATTCCCTGTGAGACCAGTATTAGTTTCCGATACACCACTGCAGGTTCAATGTATTCCTTGGACATACACATTGACGATGAAACACTGATATTACATCGGAATTAAATACAAGAGGCACAATGCCGCCATAAGTGCAAGAACAGTGAGACTTCTTAGAGTCTGTGTTTTTATCCTTTCCTGTGCGACCCGTATTAGTTTTCGATACTCCACTGCAAGTTAAATGTGATCCTTGGACTTTCAAATTGACGATGAAACACAGTAATCGCATCGGAATTAAATACAAAATGCACAATGCCGCCTTAAGTACAAGAACAGAGACTCTTCTTTCAGTCGGTGCTTTGAGTATTCCCTGTGAGATCAGTATTAGTATCCGATACACCACTGCAGATTCAATGTATTCCTAGGACATACACATAGACGATGAAACACTGCAATTAAATCGGAATTAAATACAAAAGGAACAATGCCACCTTAAGTACAAGAATAGAGTCTCCTCTTACTGTCGGTGCTTTGAGCATTCCCTGTGAGACCAGTATTAGTTTCCGATACACCACTGCATGTCCAATGTATTCCTTGGACCTTCACATTGACGATGAAACACAGAAATCACATCGGAATTAAATACAAAAGGCTCAATATCGCCTTAAGTACAAGAATAAAGACTCTTCTTACTGTCGGTGTTTTGAGCATTCCCTGTGAGACCAGTATTATTTTCCGATACAATACTGCAGGTTCAATGTATTCCGTGGACATACATATTGACGATGAAACAATGAAATTACATCGGAATTAAATACAAAGGGCACAATGACGCCTTAAGTACAAGCAGAGTGAGACTTCTTAGAGACTGTGTTTTGATCCTTTCCTGTGACACCAGTATTGGTTTCCGATATACCACTACAGGTTAAATGTATTCCTTGGACCTTCACATTGACAAAGAAACACATAAATCGCATCGGAATTAAATACCAATGGCACAATGCCGCCTTAAGTTCAAGAATAGAGACTCTTCTTACAGTCGGTGCTTTGAGCATTCCCTGTGAGACCAGTATTAGTTTCCGATACACCACTGCAGGTTCAATGTATTCTTTGGACCTTCACATTGACGATAATACACAGAAATCGCATCGGAATTAAATACAAAAAGCACAATGCCGCCTTAAGTACAAGAATAGAAACTCTTCTTACAGTCGGTGCTTTGAGCATTCCCTGTGAGACCAGTATTAGTTTCCGATACACCACTGCAGATTCAATGTATTCCTTGGACATACAAATTGACGATGAAACACTGAAATTACATCGGAATTAAATACAAAAGGAACAATGCCGCCTTAAGTACAAGAATAGAGACCCTTCTCACAGCCGGTGCGTCGAGTATTCCCTGTGAGACCAGTATTAGGTTCCGATACACCACTGCAGGTCCAAAGTATTCCTTGGAACTTCACATTGACGATGAAACACAGAAATCGCATTGGAATTAAATACATAAGGCACAATGCCGCTTTATGTACAAGAATAGAGACTATTCTTACAGTCTGTGCTTTGAGCGTTCCCTGTGAGACCAGTATTAGTATCCGATACACCACTGCAGATTCAATGTATTCCTTGGACAACACATTGTCGATGAAACACTGCAATTACATCGGAATTAAATACAAAAGGAATAATGCCACCTTAAGTACAAGAATAGGGGCTCCTCTTACTGTCGGTGCTTTGAGCATGCCCTGAGAGACCAGTATTAGTTTCCGTTACACCACTGCATGTTCAATGTATTCCTTGGACTTTCACATTGACGATGAAACACAGAAATCGCATTGGAATTAAATACAAAAGGCTCAATGCTGCCTTAAGTCCAAGAATAGAGACTCTTCTTATTGTCTGTGTTTTGAGCATTCCTGTGAGACCAGTATTAGTATCCGATTCACTACTGCAGATTCAATGTATTCCTTGGACATACACATTGACGATGAAACACTGAAATTACATCGGAATTAAATACAAAAGGCACATTGCCGCCATAAGTGCAAGAAGAGTGAGACTTCTTAAAGTCTGTGTTTTGATCCTTTCCTGTGCGACCCGTATTAGTTTCCGATACGCCACTGCAGGTTCAATGTATTCCTTGGACCTTCACATTGACGATGAAACACAGAAATCGCATCTGAATTAAATACAAATTCACAATGCCGCCTTAAGTACAAGAATAGAGAATCTTCTTACAGTCGGTAATTGAGCATTCCCTGTGAGACCAATATTAGTATCTGATACACCACTGCAGGTTCAATGTATTCCTTGTACATACACATTGACGATGAAACACTGAAATTACATCGGAATTAAATACAAAAGGAACAATATCGCCTTAAGTACAAGAATAGAGACTCTTCTTACTGTCGGTGTTTTGAGCATTCCCTGTAAGACCAGCATTAGTTTCCGATACACCACAGCAGGTTCAATGTATTCCTTGGACCTTCGCATTGACGATGAAACACAGAAATCGCATCGGAATTAAATACAAAAGCCACAATGCCGCTTTAAGTACAAGAATAGAGACTCTTCTTACTGTCGGTGTTTGAGCATTCCCTGTGAGACGAGAATTAGTTTCCGATACACCACAGCAGGTTCAATGTATTCCTTGGACCTTCAAATTGACGATGATACACAGAAATCGCATCGGAATTAAATACAAAAGGCACAATACCGCCTTAAGTACAAGAATAGAGGCTCTTCCTACAGTCGGTGCTTTGAGCATTCCCTGTGAGAGCAGTATTAGTTTCCGATACACCACTGCAGGTTCAATGTATTCCTTGGACCTTCACATTGATGATTAAACACAGAAATCACTTCGGAATTAAATACAAAAGGCACAATGCCGCCATAAGAACAAGAATAGAGACTCTTCTTACAGTCGGTGCTTTGAGCATTCCCTGTGAGACCAGTATTACTTTCCGATACACCACTACAGGTTCAATGTACTCCTTGGACCTTCACATTGACAAAGAAACACATAAATCGCATCGGAATTAAGTACCAATGGCACAATGCCGCCTTAAGGTCAAGAATAGAGACTCTTCTTACAGTCGGTGCTTCGAGCATTCCCTGTGAGACCAGTATTAGTTTCCGATACACCACTGCAGGTTCAATGTATTCTTTGGACCTTCACATTGACGATTATACACAGAAATCGCATCGGAATGTAATACAAAAGGCACAATGCCATCTTAAGTACAAGAATAGTGACTCTTCTTACAGTCAGTGCTTTGAGCATTCCCTGTGAGACCAGTATCAGTTTCCGATTCGCCACTGCAGGTTCAGTGTATTCCTTGGACTTTCACATCGACGATGAATCACAGACATGGCATCGGAATTAAATACAAAGGGCACAATGCCGCCTTAAGCACAAGAATAGACGCTCTTCTTACAGTCGGTGCTTTTGAATATTCCCTGTGAGACCAGTATTAGTTTACGAAACATCACTGGAGGTTCAATGTATTCCTTGGACATTCACATTGACGATGAAACACTGAAATTACATCGGAATTAAATAGAAGAGGCACAATGATGCCTTAAGTACAGGAACAGAGACTCTTCTAACAGTCGGTGCTTTGAGCATTCCCTGTAAGACCAGTATTAGTTTCCGATACACCACTGGAGGTTCAATGTATTCCTTGGACCTTCACATTGACGATGAAACACAAAAATTGCATCGGAATTAAATACATAGGCCACAATGCTGCCTTAAGTAAAAGAATAGAGACTCTTCTTACTGTCGGTGCTTTGAGCATTCCATGTGGGACCAGTATTAGTTTCCGATACGCCACTGCAGGTTCAATGTATTCCTTCGACATACACATTGACGATGAAACACTAAAATTACATCGGAATTAAATACAAAAGGCACAATGCCGCCGTAAGTGCAAGAACAGTGTGACTTCTTAGAGTCTGTGATTTGATCCTTTTCTGTGCGACCCGTATTATTTTTCGATACGCCACTGCAGGTTAAATGTATTCACTGGAACATCAAATTGACGATGAAGCACAGAAATCGCATCGGAATTAAATACAAAAGGCACAATGCTGCCTTAGGTACAAGAACAGAGACTCTTCTTTCAGTCGGTTCTTTGAGCGTTCCCTATGAGTCCAGTATTAGTTTCCGATACAACCCTGCTGGTTCAATGTATTCCTTGGACCTTCACATTGACGATTAAACACAGAAATCGCATCGGAATTAAATACAGAAAGAACAACGCCGCCTTAAGTACAAGAATAGAGACTCCTCTTACAGTCGGTGCTTTGAGCATTCCCTGTCAGACCAGTATTAGTTTCCGATACACCACTGCAGGTTCAGTGTATTCCTTGGACCTTCACATTGACGATGAAACACAGAAATTGCATCGGAATTAAATACATAAGGCACAATGCCGCATGAAGTACAGGAATAGACACTCTTCTTACAGTCAGTGCTTTGAGCATTCCCTGTGAGACCAGTATTAGTTTCCGATACACCACTGCAAGTTCAATGTATTCCTTGGACTTTCACATTGTCGATGAAACACAGAAATCGCATCGGAATTAAACACAAAAGGCACAATGCCGCCTTAAGTACAAGAATACAGACTCTACTTACAGTCGGTGCTTTGAGCATTCCCTGTGAGACCAGTATTAGTTTCCGTTACACCACTGCAGGTTCAATGTTTTCCTTGGACATTCACATTGACGAAGAAACACATAAATCGCATCGGAATTAAATACAAAAGGCACAATGCCGCCTTAAGAACAAGGATAGAGACTCTTCTTACAGTCGGTGCTTTGAGCATTCCCTGTGAGACCAGTATTAGTTTCCGATACACCACTACAGGTTCAATGTATTCCTTGGACCTTCACATTGACAAAGAAACGCATAAATCGCATCGGAATTAAGTACCAATGGCACAATGCCGCCTTAAGGTCAAGAATAGAGACTCTTCTTACAGTCGGTGCTTCGAGCATTCCCTGTGAGACCAGTATTAGTTTCCGATACACCACTGCAGGTTCAATGTATTCTTTGGACCTTCACATTGATGATTATACACAGAAATCGCATCGGAATTAAATACAAAAGGCACAATGCCATCTTAAGTACAAGAATAGGGACTCTTCTTACAGTCGGTGCTTTGAGCATTCCCTGTGAGACCAGTATTAGTTTCCGATTCGCCACTGCAGGTTCAGTGTATTCCTTGGACTTTCACATCGACGATGAATCACAGACATGGCATCGGAATTAAATACAAAGGGCACAATGCCGCCTTAAGCACAAGAATAGACACTCTTCTTACAGTCGGTGCTTTTGAATATTGCCTGTGAGACCAGTATTAGTTTCCGAAACACCACTGGAGGTTCAATGTATTCCTTGGACATTCACATTGACGATGAAACACTGAAATTACATCGGAATTAAATAGAAAAGGCACAATGATGCCTTAAGTACAAGAATAGAGACTCTTCTAACAGTCGGTGCTTTGAGCATTCCCTGGGAGACCAGTATTAGTTTCCGATACGCCACTGCAGGTTCAATGTATTCCTTCGACATACACATTGACGATGAAACACTAAAATTACATCGGAATTAAATACAAAAGGCACAATGCCGCCATAAGTGCAAGAACAGTGTGACTTCTTAGAGTCTGTGATTTGATCCTTTCCTGGGCGACCCGTATTATTTTTCGATACGCCACTGCAGGTTAAATGTATTCACTGGACCATCAAATTGACGATGAAACGCAGAAATCGCATCGGAATTAAATACAAAAGGCACAATGCTGCCTTAGGTACAAGAACAGAGACTCTTCTTTCAGTCGGTGCTTTGAGCATTCCCTTTGAGACCAGTATTAGTTTCCGATACACCACTGGAGGTTCAATGAATTCCTTGGACCTTCACATTGACGAAGAAACACATAAATCGCATCGGAATTAAATACCAAAGGCACAATGCCGCCTTAAGTTCAAGAATAGAGACTCTTCTTACAGTCGGTGCTTTGAGCATTCCCTGTGAGACCAGTGTTAGTTTCCGATACACCACTGCAGGTTCAATGTATTCTTTGGACCTTCACATTGACGATTATACACAGAAATCGCACCGGAATTAAATACAAAAGGCACAATGCCGCCTTAAGTATAAGCATAGAGACTCTTCTTACAGTCGGTGGTTTGAGCATTCCCTGTGAGACCAGTATTAGTTTCCGATTCGCCACTGCAGGTTCAGTGTATTCCTTGGACTTTCACATCGACGATGAATCACAGACATGGCATCGGAATTAAATACAAAGGGCACAATGCCGCCTTAAGCACAAGAATAGACACTCTTCTTACAGTCGGTGCTTTTGAATATTCCCTGTGAGACCAGTATTAGTTTACGAAACATCACTGGAGGTTCAATGTATTCCTTGGACATTCACATTGACGATGAAACACTGAAATTACATCGGAATTAAATACAAAAGGCACAATGCCGCCATAAGTGCAAGAACAGTGTGACTTCTTAGAGTCTGTGATTTGATCCTTTCCTGGGCGACCCGTATTATTTTTCGATACGCCACTGCAGGTTAAATGTATTCACTGGACCATCAAATTGACGATGAAACGCAGAAATCGCATCGGAATTAAATACAAAAGGCACAATGCTGCCTTAGGTACAAGAACAGAGACTCTTCTTTCAGTCGGTGCTTTGAGCATTCCCTTTGAGACCAGTATTAGTTTCCGATACACCACTGGAGGTTCAATGAATTCCTTGGACCTTCACATTGACGAAGAAACACATAAATCGCATCGGAATTAAATACCAAAGGCACAATGCCGCCTTAAGTTCAAGAATAGAGACTCTTCTTACAGTCGGTGCTTTGAGCATTCCCTGTGAGACCAGTGTTAGTTTCCGATACACCACTGCAGGTTCAATGTATTCTTTGGACCTTCACATTGACGATTATACACAGAAATCGCACCGGAATTAAATACAAAAGGCACAATGCCGCCTTAAGTATAAGCATAGAGACTCTTCTTACAGTCGGTGGTTTGAGCATTCCCTGTGAGACCAGTATTAGTTTCCGATTCGCCACTGCAGGTTCAGTGTATTCCTTGGACTTTCACATCGACGATGAATCACAGACATGGCATCGGAATTAAATACAAAGGGCACAATGCCGCCTTAAGCACAAGAATAGACACTCTTCTTACAGTCGGTGCTTTTGAATATTCCCTGTGAGACCAGTATTAGTTTACGAAACATCACTGGAGGTTCAATGTATTCCTTGGACATTCACATTGACGATGAAACACTGAAATTACATCGGAATTAAATAGAAGAGGCACAATGATGCCTTAAGTACAGGAACAGAGACTCTTCTAACAGTCGGTGCTTTGAGCATTCCCTGTAAGACCAGTATTAGTTTCCGATACACCACTGGAGGTTCAATGTATACCTTGGACCTTCACACTGACGATGAAACACAAAAATTGCATCGGAATTAAATACATAGGCCACAATGCTGCCTTAAGTAAAAGAATAGAGACTCTTCTTACTGTCGGTGCTTTGAGCATTCCATGTGGGACCAGTATTAGTTTCCGATACGCCACTGCAGGTTCAATGTATTCCTTCGACATACACATTGACGATGAAACACTAAAATTACATCGGAATTAAATACAAAAGGCACAATGCCGCCATAAGTGCAAGAACAGTGTGACTTCTTAGAGTCTGTGATTTGATCCTTTTCTGTGCGACCCGTACTATTTTTCGATACGCCACTGCTGGTTAAATGTATTCACTGGACCATCAAATTGACGATGAAGCACAGAAATCGCATCGGAATTAAATACAAAAGGCACAATGCTGCCTTAGGTACAAGAACAGAGACTCTTCTTTCAGTCGGTGCTTTGAGCATTCCCTATGAGACCAGTATTAGTTTCCGATAAAACCCTGCTGGTTCAATGTATTCCTTGGACCTTCACATTGACGATTAAACACAGAAATCGCATCGGAATTAAATACAAAAAGAACAACGCCGCCTAAAGTACAAGAATAGAGACTCTTCTTACAGTCGGTGCTTTGAGCATTCCCTGTCAGACCAGTATTAGTTTCCGATACACCACTGCAGGTTCAGTGTATTCCTTGGACCTTCACATTGACGATGAAACACAGAAATGGCATCGGAATTAAATACATAAGGCACAATGCCGCATTAAGTACAGGAATAGACACTCTTCTTACAGTCAGTGCTTTGAGCATTCCCTGTGAGACCAGTATTAGTTTCCGATACACCACTGCAAGTTCAATGTATTCCTTGGACTTTCACATTGTCGATGAAACACAGAAATCGCATCGGAATTAAACACAAAAGGCACAATGCCGCCTTAAGTACAAGAATACAGACTCTACTTACAGTCGGTGCTTTGAGCATTCCCTGTGAGACCAGTATTAGTTTCCGTTACACCACTGCAGGTTCAATGTTTTCCTTGGACATTCACATTGACGAAGAAACACATAAATCGCATCGGAATTAAATACAAAAGGCACAATGCCGCCTTAAGAACAAGAATAGAGACTCTTCTTACAGTCGGTGCTTTGAGCATTCCCTGTGAGACCGGTATTAGTTTCCGATACACCACTACAGGTTCAATGTATTCCTTGGACCTTCACATTGGCAAAGAAACGCATAAATCGCATCGGAATTAAGTACCAATGGCACAATGCCGCCTTAAGGTCAAGAATAGAGACTCTTCTTACAGTCGGTGCTTCGAGCATTCCCTGTGAGACCAGTATTAGTTTCCGATACACCACTGCAGGTTCAATGTATTCTTTGGACCTTCACATTGACGATTATACACAGAAATCGCATCGGAATTAAATACAAAAGGCACAATGCCATCTTAAGTACAAGAATAGGGACTCTTCTTACAGTCGGTGCTTTGAGCATTCCCTGTGAGACCAGTATTAGTTTCCGATTCGCCACTGCAGGTTCAGTGTATTCCTTGGACTTTCACATCGACGATGAATCACAGACATGGCATCGGAATTAAATACAAAGGGCACAATGCCGCCTTAAGCACAAGAATAGACACTCTTCTTACAGTCGGTGCTTTTGAATATTGCCTGTGAGACCAGTATTAGTTTCCGAAACACCACTGGAGGTTCAATGTATTCCTTGGACATTCACATTGACGATGAAACACTGAAATTACATCGGAATTAAATAGAAAAGGCACAATGATGCCTTAAGTACAAGAATAGAGACTCTTCTAACAGTCGGTGCTTTGAGCATTCCCTGGGAGACCAGTATTAGTTTCCGATACGCCACTGCATGTTCAATGTATTCCTTCGACATACACATTGACGATGAAACACTAAAATTACATCGGAATGAAATACAAAAGGCACAATGCCGCCATAAGTGCAAGAACAGTGTGACTTCTTAGAGTCTGTGATTTGATCCTTTCCTGGGCGACCCGTATTATTTTTCGATACGCCACTGCACGTTAAATGTATTCACTGGACCATCAAATTGACGATGAAACGCAGAAATCGCATCGGAATTAAATACAAAAGGCACAATGCTGCCTTAGGTACAAGAACAGAGACTCTTCTTTCAGTCGGTGCTTTGAGCATTCCCTTTGAGACCAGTATTAGTTTCCGATACACCACTGGAGGTTCAATGAATTCCTTGGACCTTCACATTGACGAAGAAACACATAAATCGCATCGGAATTAAATACCAAAGGCACAATGCCGCCTTAAGTTCAAGAATAGTGACTCTTCTCACAGTCGGTGCTTTGAGCATTCCCTGTGAGACCAGTGTTAGTTTCCGATACACCACTGCAGGTTCAATGTATTCTTTGGACCTTCACATTGACGATTATACACAGAAATCGCACCGGAATTAAATACAAAAGGCACAATGCCGCCTTAAGTATAAGCATAGAGACTCTTCTTACAGTCGGTGGTTTGAGCATTCCCTGTGAGACCAGTATTAGTTTCCGATAAACCACTGCAGGTTCAGTGTATTCCCTGGACTTTCACATCGACGATGAAACACAGAAATGGAATCGGAATTAAATACAAAGGGAACAATGCCGCCTTAAGTACAAGAATAGACACTCTTTTTACAGTCGGTGCTTTGAGCATTCCCTGTGAGACCAGTATTAGTTTCCGATACACCACTGCTGGTTCAATGTATTCCTTGGACCTTCACATTGACAATGAAGCACAGAAACCGCATCGGAATTAAATACAAAAGGCACAATGCCGCCTTTAGTACAAGAATACAGACTCTACTCACAGTCGGTGATTTGAGCATTCCCTGTGAGACCAGTATTAGTTTCCGATACACCACTGCAGGTTCAATGTATTCCTTGGAACTTCACATTGACGATGAAACACAGAAATCGCCTTGGAATTAAACACAAAAGGCACAATGCCGCCTTATGTACAAGAATAGAGACTCTTCTTACAGTCTGTGCTTTCAGCATTCCCTGTGAGACCAGTATTAGTATCCGATACACCACTGCAGATTCAATGTATTCCTTGGACATACACATTGACGATGAAACACTGAAATTACATCGGAATTAAATACAAAAGGAACAATGCCGCCTTAAGTACAAGAATAGAGACTCTTCTTACTGTCGGCGTTTTGAGCATTCCCTGTGAGACCAGTATTAATTTCCGATACACCACTGCAAGTTCAATGTATTCCTTGGAAATACACATTGACGATGAAACACAAAAATTACATCGTAATTAAATACAAAGGGCACAATGACGCCTTAAGTACAAGCAGAGTGAGATTTCTTAGAGTCTGCGATTTGATCCTTTCCTAGGAGAGCAGTATTAGTTTCCGATACACCACTGCAGTTTCAATGTATTCCTTGGACATACACATTGACGATGAAAAACTGAAATTACATCGGAATTAAATACAAAAGACCCAATGCCGCCATAAGTGCAAGAAGAGTGAGACTTCTTAGAGTCTATGTTTTGATCCTTTCCTGTGCGACCCGTATTAGTTTCCGATACGCCAATGCAGGTTCAATGTATTCCTTGGACCTTCACATTGACGATTACACACAGAAATCGCATCGGAATTAAATACAAAAAGGCACAATGTCGCCTTAAGTACAAGAATAGAGACTCTTCTTGCATTCGGTGCTTTGAGCATTCCCTGTGAGACCAGTATTAGTATCCGGTACACCACTTCAGGTTCAATGTATTCCTAGGAAATACACATCGTCGATGAAACACAGAAATGGCATCTGAAATAAATACAAAAGGCTCAATGCCGCCTTAAGTACAAGAATAGAGACTCTTCCACAGCCGGTGCGTCGAGTATTCCCTGTGAGACCAGTATTAGGTTCCGATACACCACTGCAGGTCCAAAGTATTCCTTGGACCTTCACATTGACGATGAAACACAGAAATCGCATTGGAATTAAATACATAAGGCACAATGCCGCTTTTAGTACAAGAATAGAGACTATTCTTACAGTCTGTGCTTTGAGCGCACCCTGTGAGACCAGTATTAGTATCCGATACACCACTGCAGATTCAATGTATTCCTTAGACATACACATTGACGATGAAACACTGCAATTACATCAAAATTAAATACAAAAGGAACCATGCCACCTTAAGTACAAGAATAGAGACTCCTCTTACTGTCGGTGCTTTGAGCATTCCCTGTGAGACCAGTATTAGTTTCCGATACACCTCTGCAGGTTCAATGTATTCCTTGGACCGTTCACATTGACGATTAAACACAGAAATCGCAACGGAATTAAATACAAAAGGCACAATGCCGCCTTAAGTAGAAGAATAGAGACTCTTCTTACTGTCGGTGCTTTGAGCATTCCCTATGGGACCAGTATTAGTTTCCGATACACCACTGTAGGTTCAGTGTATTCCTTGGACTTTCACATTGACGATGAAACACAGAAATGGCATCGGAATTAAATACAAAGGGCACAATGCCGCCATAAGTACAAGAATAAACACTCGGTGCTTTGAGCATTCCCTGTGTGACCAGTATTAGTTTCCGATACACCACTGCAGGTTCAATGTATTCGTTTGACATACACATTGACGACGAAACACTGAAATTACATCGGAATTAAATACAAAAGGCCCAATGCCGCCATTAGTGCAAGAAGAGTGAGACTTCTTAGAGACTGTGTTTTGATATTTTCCTGTGCGACCCGTACTAGTTTCCGATACGCCACTGCAGGATCAATGTATTCCTTGGACCTTCACATTGTCGATTAAACACAGAAATCGCATCGGAATTAAATACAAAAGGCACAATGCCGCCTTAAGTACAAGAATAGAGACTCTTCTTACGGTCGGTGCTTTGAGCATTCCCTGTGAGACCAGTATTAGTTTCCGATACGCCACTGGAGGTTCAATGTATTCCTTGGATCTTCACATTGACGATGAAACACAGAAATGGCATCGGAATTAAATACAAAGGGCACAATGCCGCCTTAAGTACAAGAATAAACACTCGGTGCTTTGAGCATTCCCTGTGTGACCAGTATTAGTTTCCGATACACCACTGCAGGTTCAATGTATTCCTTGGACATACACATTGACGACGAAACACTGAAATTACATCGGAATTAAATACAAAAGGCCCAATGCCGCCATAAGTGCAAGAAGAGTGCGACTTCTTAGAGTCTGTGTTTTGATTCTCCCTGTGCGACCCGTATTAGTTTCCGATACGACACTGCAGGTTCAATGCATTCCTTGGATCCTCACATTGACGATGAAACACAGAAATCGCATCGGAATTAGATACAAAAGGCTCAATGCCGCCCTAAGTACAAGAATATAGTCTCTTCACACAGTCGGTGTTTCGAGTATTTCCTGTGAGACCAGTATTAGTTTCCGATACACCACTGCAGGTTCAATGTATTCCTTGGACATACACATTCACTATGAAACACTAAAATTACATTGAAATTAAATACAAAAGGCACAATGCCGCCATAAGTGCATGAAGAGTGAGATTTCTTAGAGTCTGTGATTTGATCCTTTCCTGTGCGACCCGTATTAGTTTCCGATACACCACTGCAGGTTCAATGTCTTCCTTGGACCTTCACATTGACGATTAAACACAGAAATCACATCGGAAATAAATACAAAAGGCACAATGCCGCCTTAAGTACAAGAATAGAGACTCTTCTTACAGTCGGTGCTTTGAGCATTCCCTGTGAGACCAGTATTAGTTTCCGATACACCTCTGCAGGTTCAGTGTATTTCTTGGACCTTCACATTGACGATGAAACACAGAAATGGCATCGGAAGTAAATACAAAAGGCACAATGCCACATTAAGTACAGGAATTAACACTCTTCTTACAGTCAGTGCTTTGAGCATTCCCTGTGAGACCAGTATTAGTTTCCGATACACCACTGCAACTTCAATGTATTCCTTGGACGTTCACATTGACGAAGAAACACAGAAATCGCATCGGAATTAAACACAAAAGGCACAATGCCGCCTTAAGTACAAGAATACAGACTCTACTTACAGTCGGTGCTTTGAGCATTCCCTGTGAGACCAGTATTAGTTTCCGATACACCACTGCAGGTTCAATGTATTCCTTGGACCTTCACATTGACGATGACACACAGAAATTGCATCGTAATTATATACAAAAGCCACAATGCCGCCTTAAGTACAAGAATAGAGACTCTTCTTACAGTCGGTGCTTTGAGCATTCCCTGTGAGACCAGTATTAGTTTCCGATACACCACTGCAGGTTCAATGTATTCCTGGGACCTTCAAATTGACGATGAAACACAGAAATCGCATTGGAATTAAATACATAAGGCACAATGCCGCTTCAAGTACAAGAATAGAGACTATTCTTACAGTCTGTGCTTTGGGCGTTCCCTGTGAGACCAGTATTATTTTCCGATACAATACTGCAGGTTCAATGTATTCCGTGGACATACACATTGACGATGAAACACTGAAATTGCATCGGAATTAAATACAAAAGGCACAATGCTGCCTTAAGTACAAGATCAGAGACTCTTCTTTCAGTCGGTGCTTTGAGCATTCCCTGTGAGACCAGTATTAGTTTCCGATACACCTCTGCAGGTTCAATGTATTCCTTGGACCTTCACATTGACGATTAATCACAGAAATCGCATCGGAATTAAATACAAAAAGAATAATGCCGCCTTAAGTACAAAAATAGAGACTCTTCTTACAGTCGGTGCTTTGAGCATTCCCTGTGAGACCAGTATTTGTTTCCGATACACCACTGCAGGTTCAGTGTATTCCTCGGACCTTCACATTGACGATGAAACACAGAAATGGCATCGGAATTAAATACATAAGGCACAATGCCGCATTAAGTACAGGAATAGACACTCTTCTTACAGTCAGTGCTTTGAGCATTCCCTGTGAGACCAGTATTAGTTTCCGATACATCACTGCAAGTTCAATGTATTCCTTGGACTTTCACATTGACGATGAAACACAGAAATCGCATCGGAATTAAACACAAAAGGCGCAATGCCGCCTTAAGTACAAGAATACATACTCTACTTACAGTCGGTGCTTTGAGCATTCCCTGTGAGACCAGTATTAGTTTCCGAAACACCACTGCAGGTTCAATGTATTTCTTGGACCTTCACATCGACGATTAAACTCAGAAATCGCATCGGAATTAAATACAAAAGGCACAATGCCGCCTTAAGTACAAGAGTAGAGACGCTTCTTACAGTCGGTGCTTTGAGCAATCCCTGTGAGACCAGTATTAGTTTCCGATACACCACTGGAGGTTCAATGTATTCCTTGGACTTTCACATTGACGATGACACACAGAAATTGCATCGTAAATATATACAAAAGGCACAATGCCGCCTTAAGTACAAGAATAGAGACTCTTCTTACAGTCGGTGCTTTGAGCATTCCCTGTGAGACCAGTATTAGTTTCCGATACACCACTGCAGGTTCAATGTATTGCTTGGACATACAGATTGACGATGAAACACTGAAATTACATCGGAATTAAATACAAAGACACAATGCCGCCATAAGTGCAAGAACAGTGAGACTTCTTAGAGTCTGTGATTTGATCCTTTCCTGTGAGACCAGTAATGGTTTCCGATATACCACTGCAGGTTCAATGTATTCCTTGGACCTTCACATTGACGAAGAAACACATAAATCGCATCGGAATTAAATACCAATGGCACAATGCCGCCTTAAGTTCAAGAATAGAGACTCTTCTTACAGTCGGTGCTTTGAGCATTCCCTGTGAGACCAGTATTAGTTTCCGATACACCACTGCAGGTTCAATGTATTCTTTGGACCTATACATTGACGATTATACACATAAATCGCATCGGAATTAAATACAAAATGCACAATGCCGCCTTAAGTACAAGAATAGAGACTCTTCTTACAGTCGGTGCTTTGACAATTCCCTGTGAGACCAGTATTAATTTCCGATACACCACTGCAGGTTCAGTGTATTGCATGGACTTTCACATCGACGATGAAACACAGAAGTGGAATCGGAATTAAATACAAAGTGCACAATGCCGCCTTAAGTACAAGAATAGAGACTCTTCTTACAGTCGGTGCTTTGAGCATTCCCTGTGAGACCAGTATTAGTTTCCGATACACCTCTGCAGGTTCAGTGTATTTCTTGGACCTTCACATTGACGATGAAACACAGAAATGGCATCGGAAGTAAATACAAAAGGCACAATGCCACATTAAGTACAGGAATTAACACTCTTCTTACAGTCAGTGCTTTGAGCATTCCCTGTGAGACCAGTATTAGTTTCCCATACACCACTGCAACTTCAGTGTATTCCTTGGACGTTCACATTGACGAAGAAACACAGAAATCGCATCGGAATTAAACACAAAAGGCACAATGCCGCCTTAAGTACAAGAATACAGACTCTACTTACAGTCGGTGCTTTGAGCATTCCCTGTGAGACCAGTATTAGTTTCCGATACACCACTGCAGGTTCAATGTATTCCTTGGACCTTCACATTGACGATGACACACAGAAATTCATCGTAATTATATACAAAAGCCACAATGCCGCCTTAAGTACAAGAATAGAGACTCTTCTTACAGTCGGTGCTTTGAGCATTCCCTGTGAGACCAGTATTAGTTTCCGATACACCACTGCAGGTTCAATGTATTCCTGGGACCTTCAAATTGACGATGAAACACAGAAATCGCATTGGAATTAAATACATAAGGCACAATGCCGCTTCAAGTACAAGAATAGAGACTATTCTTACAGTCTGTGCTTTGGGCGTTCCCTGTGAGACCAGTATTATTTTCCGATACAATACTGCAGGTTCAATGTATTCCGTGGACATACACATTGACGATGAAACACTGAAATTGCATCGGAATTAAATACAAAGGGCACAATGACGCCTTAAGTACAAGCAGAGTGAGACTTCTTAGAGTCTGTGTTTTGATCCTTTCCTGTGAGACCAGTATTGGTTTCCGATATACCACTACAGGTTCAATGTATTCCTTGGACCTTCACATTGACAAAGAAACACATAAATCGCATCGGAATTAAATACCAATGGCACAATAACGCCTTAAGTTCAAGAATAGAGACACTTCTTACAGTCGGTGCTTCGAGCATTGCCTGTGAGACCAGTATTAGTTTCCGATACACCACTGCAGGTTCAATGTATTCTTTGGACCTTCACATTGACGATTATACACAGAAATCGCATCGGAATTAAATACAAAAGGCACAATGCCACCTTAAGTACAAGAATAGAGACTCTTCTTACAGTCGGTGCTTTGAGCATTCCCTGTGAGACCAGTATTAGTTTCCGATACACCACTGCTCGTTCAATGTATTCCTAGGACCTTCACATTGACGATGATGAACAGAAATCGCATCGGAATCAAATACAAAAGGCACAATCCCGCCTTAAGTGGAGGAAAAGAGACTCATCTTACGGTCGGTGCTTTGAGCTTTCCCTGTGAGACAAGTATTAGTTTCCGAAACACCACTGGAGATTCAATGTATTCCTTGGACATTCACATTGACGATGAAACACTGAAATTCCATCGGAATTAAATACAAAAGGCACAATGATGCCTTAAGTACAAGAATAGAGACTCTTCTAACAGTCGTTGCTTTGAGCATTCCCTGTAAGGCCAGTATTAGTTTCAGATACACCACAGCAGGTTCAATGTATTCCTTCCACCTTCACATTGACGATGAAACACAGAAATTGCATCGGAATTAAATACAAAAGCCACAATGCCGCCTTAACTGCAAGAACAGTGAGACTTCTTAGAGTCTGTGATTTGATCCTTTCCTGTGCGACCCGTATTATTTTTCGATACGCCACTGCAGGTTAAATGTATTCACTGGACCTTCAAATTGACGATGAAACACAGAAATCGCATCGGAATTAAATACAAAAGGCACAATGCTGCCTTAAGTACAAGATCAGAGACTCTTCTTTCAGTCGGTGCTTTGAGCATTCCCTGTGAGACCAGTATTAGTTTCCGATACACCTCTGCAGGTTCAATGTATTCCTTGGACCTTCACATTGACGATTAATCACAGAAATCGCATCGGAAATAAATACAAAAAGAATAATGCCGCCTTAAGTACAAGAATAGAGACTCTTCTTACAGTCGGTGCTTTGAGCATTCCCTGTGAGACCAGTATTTGTTTCCGATACACCACTGCAGGTTCAGTGTATTCCTTGGACCTTCACATTGACGATGAAACACAGAAATGGCATCGGAATTAAATACATATGGCACAATGCCGCATTAAGTACAGGAATAGACACTCTTCTTACAGTCAGTGCTTTGAGCATTCCCTGTGAGACCAGTATTAGTTTCCGATACATCACTGCAAGTTCAATGTATTCCTTGGACTTTCACATTGACGATGAAACACAGAAATCGCATCGGAATTAAACACAAAAGGCGCAATGCCGCCTTAAGTACAAGAATACATACTCTACTTACAGTCGGTGCTTTGAGCATTCCCTGTGAGACCAGTATTAGTTTCCGAAACACCACTGCAGGTTCAATGTATTTCTTGGACCTTCACATCGACGATTAAACTCAGAAATCGCATGGGAATTAAATACAAAAGGCACAATGCCGCCTTAACTACAAGAGTAGAGACGCTTCTTACAGTCGGTGCTTTGAGCAATCCCTGTGAGACCAGTATTAGTTTCCGATACACCACTGGAGGTTCAATGAATTCCTTGGCCTTTCACATTGACGATGACACACAGAAATTGCATCGTAAATATATACAAAAGGCACAATGCCGCCTTAAGTACAAGAATAGAGACTCTTCTTACAGTCGGTGCTTTGAGCATTCCCTGTGAGACCAGTATTAGTTTCCTATACACCACTGCAGGTTCAATGTATTGCTTGGACATACAGATTGACGATGAAACACTGAAATTACATCGGAATTAAATACAAAGACACAATGCCGCCATAAGTGCAAGAACAGTGAGACTTCTTAGAGTCTGTGATTTGATCCTTTCCTGTGAGACCAGTAATGGTTTCCGATATACCACTGCAGGTTCAATGTATTCCTTGGACCTTCACATTGACGAAGAAACACATAAATCGCATCGGAATTAAATACCAATGGCACAATGCCGCCTTAAGTTCAAGAATAGAGACTCTTCTTACAGTCGGTGCTTTGAGCATTCCCTGTGAGACCAGTATTAGTTTCCGATACACCACTGCAGGTTCAATGTATTCTTTGGACCTTCACATTGGCGATTATACACATAAATCGCATCGGAATTAAATACAAAATGCACAATGCCGCCTTAAGTACAAGAATAGAGACTCTTCTTACAGTCGGTGCTTTGACAATTCCCTGTGAGACCAGTATTAGTTTCCGATACACCACTGCAGGTTCAGTGTATTGCATGGACTTTCACATCGACGATGAAACACAGAAGTGGAATCGGAATTAAATACAAAGTGCACAATGCCGCCTTAAGTACAAGAATAGACACCCTTTTTACAGTCGGTCCTTTGAGCATTCCCTGTGAGACCAGTATAAGTTTCCGATACACCACTGCTGGTGCAATGTATTCCTTGGACCTTCACATTGACAATGAAGCACAGAAATCGCATCAGAATTAAATACAAAAGGCACAATGCCGCCTTAAGTACAAGAATACAGACTCTACTCACAGTCAGTGATTTGAGCATTCCCTGTGAGACCAGTATTAGTTTCCGATACACCACTGCAGGTTCAATGTATTCCTTGGAACTTCACATTGACGATGAAACAAAAATCGCATTGGAATTAAACACAAAAGGCACAATGCCGCCTTAAGTACAAGAATAGAGACTCTTCTTACAGTCTGTGCTTTCAGCATTCCCTGTGAGACCAGTATTAGTATCCAATTCACCACTGCAGATTCAATGTATTCCTTGGAAATGCACATTGACGATGAAACACTGAAATTACATCGGAATTAAATACAAAGGGCACAATGACGCCTTAAGTACAAGCAGAGTGAGATTTCTTAGAGTCTGTGCTTTGATCCTTTCCTGTGAGACCTGTTTTAGTTTCCGATATACCACTGCAGGTTCAATGTATTCCTTGGACCTTCACATTGATGATGAAACACAGAAATCGCATCGGAATTAAATACCAAAGGCACATTGCGTCCTTAAGTACAAGAATAGAGACTCTTCTTAACGTCGGTGCTTCGAGTATTCCCTGTGCGAGCAGTATTAGTTTCCGATGTATTCCTTGGACATACACATTGACTATGAAAAACTGAAATTACATCGGATTTAAATACAAAAGGCCCAATGCCGCCATAAGTGCAAGAAGACTGAGACTTCTTAGAGACTATGTTTTGATCCTTTCCTGTGCGACCCGTATTAGTTTCCGATACGCCAATGCAGGTTCAATGTATTCCTTGGACCTTCACATTGACGATTACACACAGAAATCGCATCGGAATTAAATACACAAGGCTCAATGCCGCCTTAAGTACAAGAATAGAGACTCTTCTCACAGCCGGTGCGTCGAGTATTCTATGTGAGACCAGTATTAGTTTCCGATACACCACTGCAGGTTCATTGCATTCCTTGGACCTTCACATTGACGATTATACACAGAAATAGCATCGGAATTAAATACAAATGGCACAATACCGCCTTAAGTACAAGAATAGAGATTCTTCTTACAGTCGGTGCTTTGATCATTCCCTGTGAGACCAGTATTAGTTTCCGATACATCACTGCAGATTCAATGTATACCTTGGACATACACATTGACGATGAAACACTGCAATTACATCGGAATTAAATACAAAAGGAACAATGCCACCTTAATTACAAGAATAGAGACTCCTCTTACTGTCGGTGCTTTGAGCATTCCCTGTGAGACCAGTATTAGTTTCCGATACACCACTGCATGTTCAATGTATTATTTGGACTTTCACATTGACGATGAAACACAGAAATCGCATTGGAATTAAATACAAAAGGCTCAATGACGCCTTAAGTACAAGAATAGAGACGCTTCTTACAGTCTGTGCTTTGAGCATTCCTGTGAGACCAGTATTAGTATCCGATTCACCACTGGAGATTCAATGTATTCCTTGGACATACACATTGACGATGAAACACTGAAATTACATCGGAATTAAATACAAAAGGAACAATATAGCCTTAAGTACAAGAATAGAGATTCTTCTTACTGTCGGTGTTTTGAGCATTCCCTGCAAGACCAGCATTAGTTTCCGATACACCACAGCAGGTTCAATGTATTCCTTGGACCTTCACATTGACAATGAAACACAGAAATTGCATTGGAATTGAATGCAAAAGCCACAATGCCGCTTTAAGTACAAGAATAGGGACTCTTCTTACTGTCGGTGCT
This sequence comes from Schistocerca serialis cubense, assembly GCF_023864345.2. NCBI lineage: Eukaryota > Metazoa > Arthropoda > Insecta > Orthoptera > Acrididae > Schistocerca > Schistocerca serialis. Next base: position 33,286,671 of record NC_064643.1, on the reverse strand, counting down.
ATGAGCATTCCCTGTGAGACCAGTATTAGTTTCCGATACACCACTGCAGGTTCAATGTATTCCTTCGACATACACATTGACGATGAAACACTAAAATTACATCGGAATTAAATACAAAAGGCACAATGCCGCCATAAGTGCAAGAACAGTGAGACTTCTTAGAGTCTGTGTTTTGATCCTTTCCTGTGCGACCTGTATCAGTTTTCGATACGCCACTGCAGGTTAAATGTATTCCTTGGACCTTCAAATTGACGATGAAACACAGAAATCGCATCGGAATTAAATACAAAAGGCACAATGCCGCCTTAAGTACAAGAACAGAGACTCTTCTTACAGTCGGTGCTTTGAGCATTCCCTGTGAGACCAGTATTAGATTCCGATACACCCCTGAAGGTTCAGTGTACTCCTTAGACCTTCACATTGACGATGATACAAAGAAATGGCATCGGAATTAAATACAAAAGGCACAATGCAGCATTAAGTACAGGAATAGTCACTCTTCTTACAGTCAGTGCTTTGAGCATTCCCTGTGAGACCAGTATTAGTTTCCCATACACCACAGCAAGTTCAATGTATTCCTTGGACTTTCACATTGACGATGAAACACAGAAATCGCATTCGAATTAAACACAAAAGGCACAATGCCGCCGTAAGTGCAATAATACAGACTCTACTTACAGTCGGTGCTTTGAGCATTCCCTGTGAGACCAGTATTAGTTTGCGATACACCACTGCAGGTTCAGTGCATTCCTTGGACCTTCACATTGACGATGAAACACAGATATGGCAACGGAATTAAATACAAAAGGCACAATGCCGCCATAACTACAAGAATAGACACTCTTCTTACAGACGGTGTTTGAGCATTCATTGTGAGACTAGTATTAGTTTCCGATACACCACTGCTGGTTCAATGTATTCCTTGGACCTTCACATTGACGATGAAACACAGAAATCACATCGGAATTAAATACAAAAGGCACAATGCCGCCTTAAGTACAAGAATAGAGACTCTTCTTACAGTCTGTGCTTTGAGCATTCCCTGTGAGACCAGTATTAGTATCCGATACACCACTGCAGATTCAATGTATACCTTGGACATACACATTGACGATGAAACACTGTAATTACATCGGAATTAAATACAAAAGCCACAATGCCGCCAGAAGTGCAAGAAGAGTGAGACTTCTTAAAGTCTGTGTTTTGATCCTTACCTGCGCGACCTGTATTAGTTTCCGATACGCCACTGCAGGTTCAATGTATTCCTTGGACCTTCACATTGACGATGAAACACAGGAATCGCATCGGAATTAAATACAAAAGGCACAATGCCGCTTTAAGTACAAGAATAGAGACTATTCTTACAGTCTGTGCTTGGAGCGTTCCCTGTAAGACCAGTATTAGTATCCGATACACCACTGCAGATTCAATGTATTCCTTGGACATACACATCGACGATGATACACAGAAATGGCATCGGAATTAAATACAAACTGCACAATGCCACCTTAAGTAGAAGAATAGACACTCTTCTTGCAGTCGGTGCTGTGGGTATTCCCTGTGAGACCAGTATTAGTTTCCGATACACCACTGCAGGTTCAATGTATTCCTTGGAACTTCACATTGACGATGAAACACAGAAATCGCATCGGAATTAAATACAAAAGGCACAATGTAGCATTAAGTACAAGAATACAGACTCTACTTACAGTCGGTCGTTTGAGCATTCCCATTGAGACCAGTATTAGTTTCCGATACACCACTGCAGGTTCAATGTATTCCTTGGACATACACATTGACGATGAAACACTGAAATTACATCGGAATTAAATACAAAAGGAACAATGTCGCCTGAAGTACAAGAATAGAGACTCTTCTTAGAGTCGGTGCTTTAAGCATTCCCTGTGAGACCAGTATTAGTTTCCGATACACCATTGCAGGTTGAATACATTCCTCGGACCTTCACACTGACGATGAAACACAGAAATCGCATCGGAATTAAATACAAAAGGCCCAATGCCGCCTTAAGTACAAGAATAGAGACTCTTCTTACAGTCGGTGCTTTGAGCATTCCCTGTGAGACCAGTATTAGTTTCCGATACACCACTGCAGGTTCAATGTATTCCTTGGACCTTCACATTGACGATTATACACAGAAATAGCATCGGAATTAAATACAAAAGGCACAATACCGCCTTAAGTACAAGAATAGAGATTCTTCTTACAGTCGGTGCTTTGAGCATTCCCTGTGAGACCAGTATTAGTTTCCGATACACCACTACAGGTTCAGTGTATTCCTTGGACATTCACATCGACGAAGAAACACAGAAATGGCATCGGAATTAAATACAAAGGGCACAATGCCGCCTTAAGTACAAGAATAGACACTCTTCTTACAGTCGGTGCTTTGAGCATTCCCTGTGAGACCAGTATTAGTTTCCGATACACCACTGCAGGTTCAGTGTATTCCTTGGACATTCACATCGACGATGAAACACAGAAATGGCATCGGAATTAAATACAAATTGCACAATGCCGCCTTAAGTACAAGAATAGACACTATTCTTACAGTCGGTGCTTTGAGCATTCCCTGTGAGACCAGTATTAGTTTCTGATACACCACTGCAGGTTCAATGTATTCCTCGGACCTTCACATAGACGAAGAAACACAGAAATCGCATCGGAATTAAATACAAAAGGCCCAATGCTGCCATAAGTACAAGAATAGAGACTCTTAATACAGTCGGTGATTTGAGCATTCCCTGTGAGACCAGTATTAGTTGCCGATACACCACAGCAGGTTCAATGTATTCCTTGGACCTTCACATTGACGATGAAACACAGAAATTGCATCGGAATTAAATACAAAAGGCACAATGCCGACTTAAGTACAAGAACAGAGACTCTTCTTAGAGTCGGTGTTTTGAGCATTCCCTGTGAGACTAATATTAGTATCTGATACAACTTTGCAGGTTCAATGTATTCCTTGGACATACACATTGACGATGAAACACTGAAATTACATCGGAATTAAATACAAAAGGAACAATATCGCCTTAAGTACAAGAATAGAGACTCTTCTTACTGTCGGTGCTTTGAGCATTCCCTGTGAGTCCAGTATTAGTTTCCGATACACCACTGCAGGTTCAATCTGTTCCTTAGCCCTTCACATTGACGATTATATACAGAAATCACATCGGAATTAAATACAAGATGCACAATGACTCCTTAAGTACAAGAATAGAGACTCTTCTTACAGTCAGTGCTTTGAGCATTCCCTGTGAGACCAGTATTAGTTTCCGATACACCACTGCAGGTCCAATGTATTCCTTGGACCTTCACATTGACGATGAACCACAGAAATCGCATCGGAGTAAATACAAAAGGTACAATGCCACCTCAAGTACAAGAATACAGACTCTACTTACAGTCGGTGCTTTGAGCATTCCCTGTGAGACCAGTATTAGTTTCCGATACACCACTGCAGGTTCAATGTATTCCTTGGACCATCGCATTGACGATGAAACACAGAAATCGTATTGGAATTAAGTACAAAAAGCACAATGCCGCCTTAAGTACAAGAATAGAGACTCTTCTTACAGCCTGTGCTTTGTCCATTCCCTGTTAGACCAGTATTAGTATCCGATACACCATTGCAGATTCAATGTATTCCTTGGACATACACATTGACGATGAAACACTGAAATTACATCGGAATTAAATACAAAAGGAACAATGCCGCCTTAAGTACAAGAATAGAGACTCTTCTTACTGTCGGTGTTTTGAGCATTCCCTGTGAGACCAGTATTAGTTTCAGATACGCCACTGCAGGTTCAATGTATTCCTTGTAAATACACATTGACGATGAAACACTGAAATTACATCGGAATTAAATACAAATGGCACAATGCTGCCTTAAGTACAAGAATAGAGACTCTTCTTACAGTCGGTGCTTCGAGCATTCCCTGAGAGACCAGTATTAGTTTCCGATACACCACTGCAGTTGCAGTGTATACCTTGGACTTTCACATCGACGATGAAACACAGAAAAGGCATCGGAAATAAATACAAAGGGCACAATGCCGCCTTAAGTACAAGAATAGACACTCTTCTTACAGTCGGTGCGTTGAACATTCCCTGTGAGCCCACTATTAGTTTCCGGTACACCACTGCAGGTTCAATGTATTCCTTGGACCTTCACATTGACGATGAAACACAGAAATCGCATTGGAATTAAATACTGAAGGCACAATGCAGCCTTAAGTACAAGAATACATACTCTACTTACAGTCGGTGCTTTGAGCATTCCCTGTGAGACCAGTATTAGTTTTCGATACACCACTGCAGGTTCATTGTATTTCATGGACCTTAACATTGACGATGAAACACAGAAATCGCATCGGAATTAAATACAAAAAGCCACAATTACGCCTTAAGTACAAAAATAGAGACTCTTCTTACAGTCGGTGCTTTGAGCATTCCCTGTGAGACCAGTATTAGTATCCGATACACCACTGCAGGTTCAATGTATTCCTTTGACATACACATTGTCTATGAAACACAGAAATCGCATCGGAATTAAATACAAAAGGCCCAATGCCGCCTTAAGTACAAGAATAGAGACTCTCCTTACAGTCGGTGCTTTGAGCATTCCCTGTGAGACCAGTATTAGTTTCCGATTCACCACTGCAGGTTCAATGTATACCTTGGACCTTCACATTGTCTATGAAACACAGAAATCGCATCGGAATTAAATACAAAAGGCCCAATGCCGCCTTAAGTACAAGAATAGAGACTCTCCTTACAGTCGGTGCTTTGAGCATTCCCTGTGAGACCAGTATTAGTTTCCGATTCACCACTGCAGGTTCAATGTATACCTTGGACCTTCACATTGACGATTATACACAGAAATCGCATCGGAATTAAATACAAAAGGCACAATGCCGCATTAAGTTTAAGAATAGCGACTCTTCTTACAGTCGGTGCTTTGAGCATTCCCTGTGAGACCAGTATTAGTTTCCGATACACCACTGCAGGTTCAGTGTATTCCTTGGACATCCACATCGACGATGAAACACAGAAATGGCATCGGAATTAAATACAAAGGGCACAATGCCGCCTTAAGTACAAGAATAGACACTCTTCTTACAGTCGGTGCTTTGAGCATTCCCTGTGAGACCAGTATTAGTTTCCGATACACCACTGCAGGTTCAATGTATTCCTTGGAATTCACATTGACGTTGAAAGACAGAAGTCGCATCGGAATTTAATACAAACGGCCCAATGCCGCCTTAAGTACAAGAATAGAGACTCTTCTTACAGTCGGTGCTTTGAGCATTCCCTGTGAGACCAGTATTAGTTTCCGATACACCACTGCAGGTTCAATGTATTCCTTGGACCTTCTCATTGACGATTATACACAGAAATCGCATCGGAATTAAATACAAAAGGCACAATGCCGCCTTAAGTACAATAATAGAGACTCTTCATACAGTCGGTGCTTTGAGTATTCCCTGTGACACCGGTATTAGTTTCCGATACACCACTGCAGGCTCAATGTATTCCTTGGACCTTCACATTGACGATGAAACATAGAAATCGCATCGGAATTTAATACAAAAAGCACGATGAAGCCTTAAGTACAAGAATATAGACTCTACTTACAGTCGGTGCCTTGAGCATTCCCTGTGAGACCAGTATTAGTTTCCGATACACCACTGCGGGTTCAATGTATTCCTTGGACCTTCACATTGAAGATGAAACACAGAAATCGCATTGGAATTAAATACAAAAGGCACAATGCCGCCTTAAGTGCAAGAATAGACACTCTTCTTACAGTCGGTGCTTTGAGCATTCCCTGTGAGACCAGTATTAGTTTCCGATACACCAATGCAGGTTCAATGTATTCCTTGGACCTTCACATTGACAATGAAACACAGAAATGGCATCGGAATTAAATACAAAATGCACAATGCCGCCTTAAGTACAAGAATACAGACTCTACTTACAGTCGGTGCTTTGAGCATTCCCTGTGAGACCAGTATTAGTTTCCGATACACCACTGCAGATTCAATGTAATCCTGGGACCTTCACATTGACGATGAAACACAGAAATCGCATCGGAATTAAATACAAAAGGCACAATGCCGCCTTAAGTACAAGAATAGAGACTCTTCTTACAGTCGGTGCTTTGAGCATTCCCTGTGAGTCCGGTATTAGTTTCCGATACACCACTGCAGGTTCAGGGTATTCCTTGGACTTTCACATCGACGATGAAACACAGAAATTGCATCGGAATTAAATACAAAGGGCACAATGCCGCCTTAAGTGCAAGAATAGACACTCTTCTTACAGTCGGTGCTTTGAGCATTCCCTGTGAGACCAGTATTAGTTTCCGATACACCACTGCAGGTTCAATGTATTCCTTGGACCTTCACATTGACGATGAAAGACAGAAATCGAATCGGAATTAAATACAAACGGCTCAATGCCGCCTTAAGTACAAGAATAGAGACTCTTCTTACAGTAGGTGTTTTGAGCAATCCCTGTGAGACCAGTATTACTTTCTGATACATCACTGCAGGTTCAATGTATTCCTTGGACCTTCACATTGACGATTATTCACAGAAATCGCATCGGAATTAAATACAAAAGCCACGATGCCGCCTTAAGTACAAGAATAGAGACTCTTCTTACAGTCGGTGATTTGAGCATTCCCTGTGAGACCAGTATTAGAATCCGATACACCACTGCCGGTTCAATGTATTTCTTGGACATACACATTGACAATGAAACACTGAAATTACATCGGAATTAAATACAAAAGGAACATTGTCTCCTTAAGTACAAGAATAGAGACTCTTCTTACTGTCGTGATTTGAGCACTCCCTCTGAGACCAGTACTAGTTTCCGATACACCACTGCAGGTCCAATGTATTCCTTGGACCTTCACATTGACGATGAAACACAGAAATTGCAACGGAATTAAATACAAAAGGCACAATGCCGCCTTAAGTACATGAATAGGGACTCTTCTTACAGTCGGTGCTTTGAGCATTCCCTGTGAGACCAGTATTAGTTTCCGATTCACCACTGCAGGTTCAATGTATACCTTGGACCTTCACATTGACGATATTACACAGTAATCGCATCGGAATTGAATACAAAAGGCACAATGCCGCCTTAAGTACAAGAATAGAGACTCTTCTTACAGTCGGTGCTTTGAGCATTCCCTGTGAGACCAGTATTAGTTTCCGATACACCACTGCAGGTTCAGTGTATTCCTTGGATTTTCACATCAGCGATGAAACACAGAAATGGCATCGGAATTAAATACAAAGGGCATAATGCCGCCTTAAGTACAAGAATATACACTCTTCTCACAGTCGGTGCTTTGTGCATTCCCTGTGAGACCGGTATTAGTTTCCGATACACCACTGCAGGTTCAATGTATTCCTTGGACCTTCACATTGACGATGAAAGACAGAAATCGCATCGGAATTAAATACAAACGGCTCAATGCCTCCTTAAGTACAAGAATAGAGACTCTCCTTACAGTCGGTGCTTAGAGCATTCCCTGTGAGACCAGTATTAGTTTCCGATACACCACTGCAGGTTCAATGTATTCCTCGGACCTTCACATTGACTATTATACACAGAAATCGCATCGGAATTAAATACAAAAGGCACAATGCCGGCTTAAGTACAAGAATAGAGACCCTTCATACAGTCGGTGTTTTGAGCATTCCCTGTGAGACCAGTATTAGTTTCCGATACACCACTGCAAGGTTCAATGTTTTCCTTCGACCTTCACATTGACGATGAAACACAGAAATCGCATCTGAATTAAATATAAAAAGCACGATGCCGCTTAAGTACAAGAATACAGACTCTACTTACAGTCGGTGCCTTGAGCATTCCCTGTGAGACCAGTATTAGTTTCCGATACACCGCTGCTTGTTCAATGTATTCCTTGGAAATAAGTATAGACGATGAAACACTGAAACTACATCGGAATTAAATACAAAGTGCACAATGACGCCTTAAGTACAAGCAGAGTGAGACTTCTTAGAGTCTGTGTTTTGATCCTTTCCTGTGCGTCCCGTATTAGTTTCCGATACGCCACTGCAGGTTCAATGTATTCCTTGGACCTTCACATTGACGATGAGACACAGAAATCGCATCGGAAATAAATACAAAAGGCAGAATGCCGCCTTAAGTACAAGAATAGAGAGTCTTCATACAGTCGGTGCTTTGAGCATTACTTGTGAGACCAGTATTAGTATCTGGTACACCACTTCAGGTTCAATGTATTCCTTGGACATACACATCGACGATGGAACACAAAAATGGCATCAGAATTAAATTCAAAGGGCACAATGCCGCCTTAAGTACAAGAATAGACACTCTTCTTACAGTTGGTGCTTTGAGCATTCCCTGTGAGACCAATATTAGTTTCCGATACACCACAGCAGGTTCAATGTATTCCTTGGACCTTCACATTGACGATGAAACACAGAAATCGCATCGGAATTAAATACAAAAATCACAATGCCGCCTTAAGTACAAGAATAAAGACTCTACTTACAGTCGGTGCTTTGAGCATTCCCTGTGAGAGCAGTATTAGTTTCCAATACACCACTGAGTGTTCAATGTATTCCTTGGACATACACATTGACAATGAAACACTGAAATTACACGGAATTAAATACAAAAGGAACAATGTCGCCTTAAGTACAAGAATAGAGACTCTTCTTGCTGTCGGTGTTTTGAGCATTCCCTCTGAGACCAGTATTAGTTTCCAATACACCACTGCAGGTTCAATGTATTCCTTGGACCATCGCATTGACGATGAAACACAGAAATCACATTGGAAATAAATACAAAAACACAATGCCGCCTTAAGTACAAGAATAGAGACTCTTCTTACAGTCTGTGCTTTGTCCATTCCCTGTGAGACCAGTATTAGTAACCGATACTCCACTGCAGATTCAATGTATTCCTTGGACATACACATTGACGATGAAACACTGAAATTACATCGGAATTAAATACAACGGGCACAATGACGCCTTAAGTACAAGCAGAGTGAGACTTCTTAGAGTCTGTGTTTTGATCCCTTCCTGTGTGACCCGTATTAGTTTCCGATACGCCACTGCAGGTTCAATGTATTCCTTGGACCTTCACATTGACGATTACACACAGAAATCGCATCGGAATTAAATACAAATGGCACAATGCTGCCTTAAGTACAAGAATAGAGGCTCTTCTTACAGTCGGTGCTTTGAGCATTTCCTGAGAGACCAGTATTAGTTTCCGATACACCACTGGAGGTGCAGTGTATTCCTTGGACTTTCACATCGACGATGAAACACAGAAATGGCATCGGAAATAAATACAAAGGGCACAATGCCGCCTTAAGTACAAGGATAGACACTCTTCTTACAGTCGGTGCTTTGAGCATTCCTTGTGAGACCACTATTAGTATCCGGTACACCACATCAGGTTCAATGTATTCCTTGGACATACACATCGACGATGAAACAAAGAAATGGCATCGGTATTAAATACAAAGGGCACAATGCCGCCTTAAGTACAAGAATAGACACTCTACTTACAGTCCGTGCTTCGAGCATTCCCTGTGAGACCAGTATTATTTTTCGATACACCACTGCAGGTTCATTGTATTCCTTGGACATACACATTAACGATGAAACACTGAAATTACATCGGAATTAAATACAAAAGGAACAATGTCGCCTTAAGTACAAGAATAGAGACTCTTCTTTCTGTCTGTGTTTTGAGCATTCCCTGTGAGACCAGTATTAGTTTCCGATTCACTACTGCAGGTTCAATGTATACCTTGGACCATCACATTGACGATTATACACAGAAATCGCATCGGAATTAAATACAAAAGGCACAATGCCGCCTTAAGTACAATAATAGAGACTCTTCATACAGTCGGTGCTTCGAACATTCCCTGTGAGACCAGTATTAGTTTCCGATACACCACTGCAGGTTCAATGTATTCCTTGGACCTTCACATTGACGATGAAACATAGAAATCGCATCGGAATTAAATTCAAAAAGCACGATGCCGCCTTAAGTACAAGAATACAGACTCTACTTACAGTCGGTGCTTTGAGCATTCCCTGTGAGACGAGTATTAGTTTCCGATACACCACTGCAGGTTCAATGTATTCCTTGGACCTTCACATTGAAGATGAAACACAGAAATCGCATTGGAATTAAATACAAAAGGCAAAATGCCGCCTTAAGTACAAGAATAGACACTCTTCTTACAGTCGGTGCTTTGAGCATTCCCTGTGAGACCAGTAATAGTTTCCGATACACCACTGCAGGTTCAATGTATTCCTTGGACCTTCATATTGACGATATTACACAGAAATCGCATCGGAATTAAATACAAAAGGCACAATGCCGCCTTAAGTACAAGAATACAGACTCTACTTACAGTCGGTGCTTTGAGCATTCCCTGTGAGACGAGTATTAGTTTCCGATACACCACTGCAGGTTCAATGTATTCCTTGGACCTTCACATTGAAGATGAAACACAGAAATCGCATTGGAATTAAATACAAAAGGCAAAATGCCGCCTTAAGTACAAGAATAGACACTCTTCTTACAGTCGGTGCTTTGAGCATTCCCTGTGAGACCAGTATTAGTTTGCGATACACCACTGCAGGTTCAATGTATTCCTTGGACCTTCACATTGACGATGAAACACAGAAATCGCATCGGAATTAAATATAAAAAGCACGATGCCGCTTAAGTACAAGAATACAGACTCTACTTACAGTCGGTGCTTTGAGCATTCCCTGTGAGACCAGTATTAGTTTCCGATACACCGCTGCTTGTTCAATGTATTCCTTGGAAATAAGCATTGACGATGAAACACTGAAATTACATCGGAATTAAATACAAAGGGCACAATGACGCCTTAAGTACAAGCAGAGTGAGACTTCTTAGAGTCTGTGTTTTGATCCTTTCCTGTGCGACCCGTATTAGTTTCCGATACGCCACTGCAGGTTCAATGTATTCCTTGGACCTTCACATTGACGATGAGACACAGAAATCGCATCGGAAATAAATACAAAAGGCAGAATGCCGCCTTAAGTACAAGAATAGAGAGTCTTCATACAGTCGGTGCTTTGAGCATTACTTGTGAGACCAGTATTAGTATCTGGTACACCACTTCAGGTTCAATGTATTCCTTGGACATACACATCGACGATGGAACACAAAAATGGCATCAGAATTAAATTCAAAGGGCACAATGCCGCCTTAAGTACAAGAATAGACACTCTTCTTACAGTTGGTGCTTTGAGCATTCCCTGTGAGACCAATATTAGTTTCCGATACACCACAGCAGGTTCAATGTATTCCTTGGACCTTCACATTGACGATGAAACACAGAAATCGCATCGGAATTAAATACAAAAATCACAATGCCGCCTTAAGTACAAGAATAAAGACTCTACTTACAGTCGGTGCTTTGAGCATTCCCTGTGAGAGCAGTATTAGTTTCCAATACACCACTGAGTGTTCAATGTATTCCTTGGACATACACATTGACAATGAAACACTGAAATTACACGGAATTAAATACAAAAGGAACAATGTCGCCTTAAGTACAAGAATAGAGACTCTTCTTGCTGTCGGTGTTTTGAGCATTCCCTCTGAGACCAGTATTAGTTTCCAATACACCACTGCAGGTTCAATGTATTCCTTGGACCATCGCATTGACGATGAAACACAGAAATCACATTGGAAATAAATACAAAAACACAATGCCGCCTTAAGTACAAGAATAGAGACTCTTCTTACAGTCTGTGCTTTGTCCATTCCCTGTGAGACCAGTATTAGTAACCGATACTCCACTGCAGATTCAATGTATTCCTTGGACATACACATTGACGATGAAACACTGAAATTACATCGGAATTAAATACAACGGGCACAATGACGCCTTAAGTACAAGCAGAGTGAGACTTCTTAGAGTCTGTGTTTTGATCCCTTCCTGTGTGACCCGTATTAGTTTCCGATACGCCACTGCAGGTTCAATGTATTCCTTGGACCTTCACATTGACGATTACACACAGAAATCGCATCGGAATTAAATACAAATGGCACAATGCTGCCTTAAGTACAAGAATAGAGGCTCTTCTTACAGTCGGTGCTTTGAGCATTTCCTGAGAGACCAGTATTAGTTTCCGATACACCACTGGAGGTGCAGTGTATTCCTTGGACTTTCACATCGACGATGAAACACAGAAATGGCATCGGAAATAAATACAAAGGGCACAATGCCGCCTTAAGTACAAGGATAGACACTCTTCTTACAGTCGGTGCTTTGAGCATTCCTTGTGAGACCACTATTAGTATCCGGTACACCACATCAGGTTCAATGTATTCCTTGGACATACACATCGACGATGAAACAAAGAAATGGCATCGGTATTAAATACAAAGGGCACAATGCCGCCTTAAGTACAAGAATAGACACTCTACTTACAGTCCGTGCTTCGAGCATTCCCTGTGAGACCAGTATTATTTTTCGATACACCACTGCAGGTTCATTGTATTCCTTGGACATACACATTAACGATGAAACACTGAAATTACATCGGAATTAAATACAAAAGGAACAATGTCGCCTTAAGTACAAGAATAGAGACTCTTCTTTCTGTCTGTGTTTTGAGCATTCCCTGTGAGACCAGTATTAGTTTCCGATTCACTACTGCAGGTTCAATGTATACCTTGGACCATCACATTGACGATTATACACAGAAATCGCATCGGAATTAAATACAAAAGGCACAATGCCGCCTTAAGTACAATAATAGAGACTCTTCATACAGTCGGTGCTTCGAACATTCCCTGTGAGACCAGTATTAGTTTCCGATACACCACTGCAGGTTCAATGTATTCCTTGGACCTTCACATTGACGATGAAACATAGAAATCGCATCGGAATTAAATTCAAAAAGCACGATGCCGCCTTAAGTACAAGAATACAGACTCTACTTACAGTCGGTGCTTTGAGCATTCCCTGTGAGACGAGTATTAGTTTCCGATACACCACTGCAGGTTCAATGTATTCCTTGGACCTTCACATTGAAGATGAAACACAGAAATCGCATTGGAATTAAATACAAAAGGCAAAATGCCGCCTTAAGTACAAGAATAGACACTCTTCTTACAGTCGGTGCTTTGAGCATTCCCTGTGAGACCAGTAATAGTTTCCGATACACCACTGCAGGTTCAATGTATTCCTTGGACCTTCATATTGACGATATTACACAGAAATCGCATCGGAATTAAATACAAAAGGCACAATGCCGCCTTAAGTACAAGAATACAGACTCTACTTACAGTCGGTGCTTTGAGCATTCCCTGTGAGACGAGTATTAGTTTCCGATACACCACTGCAGGTTCAATGTATTCCTTGGACCTTCACATTGAAGATGAAACACAGAAATCGCATTGGAATTAAATACAAAAGGCAAAATGCCGCCTTAAGTACAAGAATAGACACTCTTCTTACAGTCGGTGCTTTGAGCATTCCCTGTGAGACCAGTATTAGTTTGCGATACACCACTGCAGGTTCAATGTATTCCTTGGACCTTCACATTGACGATGAAACACAGAAATCGCATCGGAATTAAATATAAAAAGCACGATGCCGCTTAAGTACAAGAATACAGACTCTACTTACAGTCGGTGCTTTGAGCATTCCCTGTGAGACCAGTATTAGTTTCCGATACACCGCTGCTTGTTCAATGTATTCCTTGGAAATAAGCATTGACGATGAAACACTGAAATTACATCGGAATTAAATACAAAGGGCACAATGACGCCTTAAGTACAAGCAGAGTGAGACTTCTTAGAGTCTGTGTTTTGATCCTTTCCTGTGCGACCCGTATTAGTTTCCGATACGCCACTGCAGGTTCAATGTATTCCTTGGACCTTCACATTGACGATGAGACACAGAAATCGCATCGGAAATAAATACGAAAGGCAGAATGCCGCCTTAAGTACAAGAATAGAGACTCTTCTTACAGTCGGTGCTTTGAGCATTCCCTGTGAGACCAGTATTAGTTTGCGATACACCACTGCAGGTTCAATGTATTCCTTGGACCTTCACATTGACGATGAAACACAGAAATCGCATCGGAATTAAATATAAAAAGCACGATGCCGCTTAAGTACAAGAATACAGACTCTACTTACAGTCGGTGCTTTGAGCATTCCCTGTGAGACTAGTATTAGTTTCCGATACATCACTGCAGGTTCAATGTATTCCTTGGACCTCCACATTGACGATGAAACACAGAAATCGCATCGGAATTAAATACAAAAAGGCACAATTCCGCCTTAAGTACAAGAATAGAGACTCTTCTTACAGTCGGTGCTTTGAGCATTCCCTGTGAGACCAGTATTAGTATCCGGTACACCACTGCAGGTTCAATGTTTTCCTTGGACATACACATCGTCGATGAAACACAGATACGGCATCGGAATTAAATATAAAGGGCACAATGCCGCCTTAAGTACAAGAATAGAGACTCTTCTTACAGTCGGTGCTTTGAGCATTTCCGGTGAGACCAGTATCAGTATCCGATACACCACTGAGTGTTCAATGTATTCCTTGGACATACACATTGACGATGAAACACTGAGATTACATCGGAATTAAATACAAAAGGAACAATGTCGCCTTAAGTACAAGAATAGAGAATCTTGTTGCTGTCGGTGTTTTGAGGATTCCCTCTGAGACCAGTATTAGTTTCCGATACACCACTGCAGGTTCAATGTGTTCCTTATACCATCGCATTGTCGATGAAACACAGAAATCGCATTGGAATTAAATACAAAAAGCACAATGCCGCCTTAAGTACAAGAATAGAGACTCTTCTTACAGTCTGTGCTTTGTCCATTCCCTGTGAGACCAGTATTAGTAATCGATACACCACTGCAGATTTAATGTATTCCTTGGACATACACATTGACGATGAAACACTGAAATTACATCGGAATTAAATACAAAAGGCACAATGCCGCCTTAAGTACAATAATAGAGACTCATCATACAGTCGGTGCTTCGAACATTCCCTGTGAGACCAGTATTAGTTTCAGATACGCCACTGCAGGTTCAATGTATTCCTTGGAAATACACATTGACGATGAAACACTGAAATTACATCGGAATTAAATACAAAGGGCACAATGACACCTTAAGTACAATAATAGAGACTCTTCATACAGTCGGTGCTTCGAACATTCCCTGTGAGACCAGTATTAGTTTCCGATACACCACTGCAGGTTCAATGCATTCCTTGGACCTTCACATTGACGATGAAACATAGGAATCGCACCGGAATTAAATACAAAAAGCACGATGCCGCCTTAAGTACAAGAATACAGACTCTACTTACAATCGGTGCTTTGAGCATTCCCTTGTAGACCAGTATTAGTTTCCGATACACCACTGCTGGTTCAATGTATTCCTTGGACCTTCACGTTTAAGATGAAACACAGAAATCACATTGGAATTAAATACAAAAGGCACAATGCCGCCTTAAGTACAAGAATAGACACTCTTCTTACAGTCGGTGCTTTGAGCATTCCCTGTGAAACCAGTATTAGTTTCCGATACACCACTGCAGGTTCAATGTATTCCTTGGACCTTCACATTGACAATGAAACACAGAAATGGCATCGGAATTAAATACAAAAGGCACAATGCCGCCTTAAGTACAAGAATACAGACTCTACTTACAGGCGGTGCTTTGAGCATTCCCTGTGAGACCAGTATTAGTTTCCGATACACCACTGCAGATTCAATGTAATCCTGGGACCTTCACATTGACGATGAAACACAGAAATCGCATCGGAATTAAATACAAAAGGCACAATGCCGCCTTAAGTACAAGAATAGAGACTCTTCTTACAGTCGGTGCATTGAGCATTCCCTGTGAGACCGCTATTAGTTTCCGATACACCACTGCAGGTTCAGTGTATTCCTTGGACTTTCACATCGACGATGAAACACAGAAATTGCATCGGAATTAAATACAAAGGGCACAATGCCGCCTTAAGTACAAGAATAGACACTCTTCTTACAGTCGGTGCTTTGAGCATTCCCTGTGAGACCAGTATTAGTTTCCGATACACCACTGCAGGTTCAACGTATTCCTTGGACCTTCACGTTGACGATGAAAGACAGAAATCGCATCGGAATTAAATACAAACGGCTCAATGCCGCCTTAAGTACAAGAATAGAGACTCTTCTTACAGTCGGTGCTTTGAGCATTCCCTGTGAGATCAGTATTAGTTTCCGATACACCACTGCAGGTTCAATGTATTCCTTGGACCTTCACATTGACGATTACACACAGAAATCGCATCGGAATTAAATACAGAAGGCACGATGCCGCCTTAAGTACAAGAATAGAGACTCTTCTTACAGTCGGTGGTTTGAGCATTCCCTGTGAGACCAGTATTAGTATCTGATACACCACTGCAGGTTCAATGTATTTCTTGGACCTTCACATTGACAATGAAACACAGAAATGGAATCGGAATTAAATACAAAAGGAACAATGTCGCCTTAAGTACAAGAATAGAGACTCTTCTTACTGTCGGTGGTTTGAGCACTCTCTCTGAGACCAGTATTAGTTTCCGATACACCACTGCAGGTCCAATGTATTCCTTGGACCTTCACATTGACGATGAAACACAGAAATCGCAACGGAATTAAATACAAAAGGCACAATGCCGCCTTAAGTACATGAATTGGGACTCTTCTTACAGTCGGTGCTTTGAGCATTCCCTGTGAGACCAGTATTAGTTTCTGATTCACCACTGCAGGTTCAATGTATACTTTGGACCTTCACATTGACGATATTACACAGAAATCGCATCGGAATTAAATACAAAAGGCACAATGCCGCCTTAAGTACAAGAATAGAGACTCTTCTTACAGTCGGTGCTTTGAGCATTCCCTGTGAGACCAGTATTAGTTTCCGATACACCACTGCAGGTTCAGTGTATTCCTTGGACTTTCACATCGACGATGAAACACAGAAATGGCATCGGAATAAAATACAAAGGGCACAATGCCGCCTTAAGTACAAGAACAGACACTCTTCTTACAGCCGGTGCTTTGAGCATTCCCTGTGAGACCAGTATTAGTTTCCGATACACCACTGCCGGTTCAATGTATTCCTTGGACCTTCACATTGACGATTATACACAGAAATGCATCGGAATTAAAAACAAAAGGCACAATGCCGGCTTAAGTACAAGAATAGAGACTCTTCATACAGTCGGTGCTTTGAGCATTCCCTGTGAGACCAGTATTAGTTTCCGATACACCACTGCAAGGATCAATGTATTCCTTGGACCTTCACATTGACGATGAAACACAGAAATCGCATCGGAATTAAATACAAAAAGCACGATGCCGCTTAAGTACAAGAATACAGACTCTACTTACAGTCGGTGCTTTGAGCATTCCCTGTGAGACCAGTATTAGTTTCCGATACACCGCTGCTGGTTCAATGTATTCCTTGGAAATAAGCATTGACGATGAAACACTGAAATTACATATGGAATTAAATGCAAAGGGCACAATGACGCCTTAAGTACAAGCAGAGTGAGACTTCTTAGAATCTGTGTTTTGATCCTTTCCTGTGCGAACCGTATTAGTTTCCGATACGCCACTGCAGGTTCAATGTATTCCTTGGACCTTCACATTGACGATGAAACACAGAAATCGCATCGGAAATAAATACAAAAGGCAGAATGCCGCCTTAAGTACAAGAATAGAGATTCTTCTTACAGTCGGTGCTTTGAGCATTACTTGTGAGACCAGTATTAGTATCCGGTACACCACTTCAGGTTCAATGTATTCCTTGGACATACACATCGACGATGAAACACAGAAATGGCATCAGAATTAAATACAAAGGGCACAATGCCGGGTAAAGTACAAGAATAGACACTCTTCTTACAGTCGGTGCTTTGAGCATTCGCTGTGAGACCAGTATTAGTTTCCGATACACCAGTGCAGGTTCAATGTATTCCTTGGACCTTCACATTGACGATGAAACACAGAAATCGCATCGGAATTAAATACAAAAACGCACAATGCCGCCTTAAGTACAAGAATAGAGACTCTTCTTACAGTCGGTAATTTGAGCACTCCCTGTGAGACCAGTGTTAGTATCCGGTAAACCACTGCAGGTTCAATGTATTCCTTGGACATACACATCGACGATGAAACACAGATACGGCATCGGAATTAAATATAAATGGCAAAATGCCGCCTTAAGTACAAGAATAGAGACTCTTCTTGCTGTCGCTGTTTTGAGCATTCCCTCTGAGACCAGTATTAGTTTCCGATACACCACTGCAGTTTCAATGTATTCCTTGGACCTTAACATTGACGATTATACACAGAAATCGCATCGGAATTAAATACAAAAGGCAAAATGCCGCCTTAAGTACAAGAATAGAGACTCTTCTTACAGTCGGTGCTTTGAGCATTCCGTGTGAGGCCAGTATTAGTTTCCGATACACCACTGCAGGTTCAATGTATTCCTTGGACCTTCACATTGACGATGAAACACAGAAATTGCATCGGAATTAAATACAAAAGTCACAATGCAGCCTTAAGTACAAGAATACATCACTACTTACAGTCGGTGCCTTGAGCATTCCCTGTGAGACCAGTATTAGCTTCCGATACACCACTGCTGGTTCAAGCATTCCTTGGACATTCACATTGACGATGAAACATAGAAATCGCATTGGAATTTTAATACAAAAGGCACAATGCCGCCTTAAGTACAAGAATAGAGACTCTTCTTACAGTCTGTGTTTTGAGCATTCCCTGTGAGACCAGTATTAGTATCCGATACATCACTGCAGATTCAATGTATTCCTTGAACATACACATTGACGATGAAACACTGAAATTACATCGGAATTAAATACAAAAGGAACAATGAGGCCTTAAGTACAAGAATAGAGACTCTTCTTACTGTCGGTGCTTTGAGCATTCCCTGTGAGACCAGTATTAGTTTCCGATACACCACTGCAGGTTCAATGTATCCCTTGGAAGTACGCATTGACGATGAAACACTGAAATTACATCGGAATTAAATACAAAGGGCACAATGCCGCCTTAAGTAGAAGAATAGACACTCTTCTTACAGTCGGTGCTTTGAGCATTCCCTGTGAGACCAGTATTAGTTTCCGATACACCACTGCAGGTTCCATGTATTCCTTGGACCTTCACATTGACGATGACACACAGAAATCGAATCGGTATTAAATACAAAAAGGCACAATGCCGCCTTAAGTACAAGAATAGAGACTCTTCTTACAGTCGGTGCTTTGAGCATTCACTGTGAGACCAGTATTAGTATCCGGTACACCACTTCAGGTTCAATGTATTCCTTGGACATAAACATAGACGATGAAACACAGAAATGACATCGGAATTACATACAAAGGGCACAATGCCGCCTTAAGTACAGGAATAGACACTCTTCTAACAGTCGGTGCTTTGAGCATTCCCTGTGACACCAGTATTAGTTTCCGATACAACACTGCAGTTTCAATGTATTCCTTGGACCTTCACATTGACGATGAAACACAGAAATCGCATCGGAATTAAATACAAAGGGCAGAATGACGCCATAAGTACAAGAATAGAGACTCTTCTTACAGTCGGTGGTTTGAGCAGTCCCTGTGAGACCTGTATTAGTTTCCGATACACCACTGCAGGTTCAATGTATACCTTGGACCTTCACATTGACGATTATACACAGAAATCGCATCGGAATTAAATACAAAAGGCACAATGCCGCCTTAAGTACAAGAATAGAGACTCTTCTTACACTCGGTGCTTTGAGCATTCCCTGTGAGACCAGTATTAGTTTCCGATACACCACTGGAGGTTCAGTGTATTCCTTGGACTTTCACATCGACGATGAAACACAGAAATGGCATCGGAATTAAATACAAAGGGCACAATGCCGCCTTAAGTACAAGAATAGTCACTCTTCGTACAGTCGGTGCTTTGAGCATTCACTGTGAGACCCGTATTAGTTTCCGATACACCACTGCAGGTTCAATGTATTCCTTGGACATACGCATTGACGATGAAACACTGAAATTACATCGGAATTAAATACAAAGGGCACAATGCCGCCTTAAGTACAAGAATAGACACTCTTCTTACTGTCGGTGCTTTGAGCATTCCCTGTGAGACCAGTATTAGTTTCCGATACACCACTGCAGGTTCAGTGTATTCCTTGGACTTTCACATCGACGATGAAACACAGAAATGGCATCGGAATTAAATACAAAGTGCACAATGCCGCCTTAAGTACAAGAATAGACACTCTTCTTACAGTCGGTGCTTTGAGAATTCCCTGTGAGACCCGTATTAGTTTCCGATACGCCACTGCCGGTTCAATGTATTCCTTGGACATACACATTGACGATGAAGCACTGAAATTACATCGGAATTAAATACAAAAGGAACAATGCCGCCTTAAGTACAAGAATAGAGACTCTTCTTACTGTCGGTGCTTTGAGCATTCCCTGTGAAACCAGTAGTAGTTTCCGATACACCACTGCAGGATCAATGTATTCCTTGGAAATACGCATTGACGATGAAACACTGAAATTACATCGGAATTAAATACAAAGGGCACAATGACTCCTTAAGTACAAGCAGAGTGAGACTTCTTAGAGTCTGTGTTTTGATCCTTTCCTGTGCAACCCGTATTAGTTTCCGATACGCCACTGCAGGTTCAATGTATTCCTTGGACCTTTACATTGACGATTACAGACAGAAATCGCATCGGAATTAAATACAAAAGGCACAATTCCGCCTTAAGTACAAGAATAGAGACTCTTCTTACAGTCGGTGCTTTGAGCATTCCCTGTGAGAGCAGTATTAGTTTCCGATACACCACTGCAGGTTCAGTGTATTCCTTGGACTTTCACATCGACGATGAAACACAGAAATGGCATCGGAATTAAATACAAAGGGCACAATGCCGCCTTAAGTACAAGAATAGACACTCTTCTTACAGTCGGTGCTTTGAGCATTCCCTGTGAGACCAGTATTAGTTTCCGATACACCACTGCAGGTTCAATGTATTCCATGGACCTTCACATTGACGATGAAACACATAAATCGCATCGGAATTAACTACAAAAGGCACAATGCCGCCTTAAGTAAAAGAATACAGACTCTACTTACAGTCGGTGCTTTGAGCATTCCCTGTGAGACCAGTATTAGTATCCGGTACACCACTTCAGGTTCAATGTTTCCTTGGACATACACATCGACGATGAAACACAGAAATGGCATCGGAATTAAATACAAAGTGCACAATGCCGCCTTAAGTACAAGAGTAGAGACTCTTCTTACAGTCGGTGCTTTGAGCATTCCCTGTGAGACCAGTATTAGTTTCCGATACACCACTGCAGGTTCAATGTATTCCTTGGACCTTCACATTGACGATGAAACACAGAAATCGCACCGGAATTAAATACAAAAGGCACAATGCCGCCTTAAATTCAAGAATACAGACTCTACTTACAGTCGGTGCTTAGAGCATTCCCTGTGAGACCAGTATTAGTTTCTGATACACCACTGCAGGTTCAATGTATTCCGTGGACCTACACATTGACGATGAAACACAGAAATGGCATCGGAATTAAATACAAAATGGCACAATGCCGCCTTAAGTACAAGAATAGAGACTCTTCTTACAGTCGGTGCTTTGAGCACTTCCTGTGGGACCAGTATTAGTTTGCGATACACCACTGCAGGTTCAATGTATTCCTTGGACATACACATTGACGATGAAACACTGAAATTAGATCGGAATTAAATACAAAAGGCACAATGACGCCTTAAGTGCAAGAAGAGTGAGACTTCTTAGAGTCTGTGCTTTTATCCTATCCTGTGACACCAGTATTAGTTTCCGATACAACACTTCAGATTCAATGTATTCCTTGGACCTTCACATTGACGATGAAACACAGAAATCGCATCGGAATTAAATACAAAGGGCAGAATGCCGCCATAAGTACAAGAATAGAGACTCTTCTTACAGTCGGTGGTTTGAGCAGTCCCTGTGAGACCTGTATTAGTTTCCGATACACCACTGCTGGTTCAATGTACTCCTTGGACCTTCACATTGACGATGAAACACAGATATCGCATCGGAATTAAATACAAAAGGCACAATGCCGCCTTAGCTACAAGAATAGAGACTCTTCTTACAGTCGGTGTTTTGAGCATTCCCTGTGAGACCAGTATTAGTTTCCGATTCACCACTGCAGGTTCAATGTATACCTTTGACCTTCACATTGACGATTATACACAGAAATCGCATCGGAATTAAATACAAAAGGCTCAATGCCGCCTTAAGTACAAGAATAGAGACTCTTCTTACACTCGGTGCTTTGAGCATTCCCTGTAAGACCAGTATTAGTTTCCGATACACCACTGCAGGTTCAGTGTATTCCTTGGACTTTCACATCGACGATGAAACACAGAAATGGCATCGGAATTAAATACAAAGGGCACAATGCCGCCTTAAGTACAAGAATAGACACTCTTCTTACAGTCGGTGCTTTGAGCATTCCCTGTGAGACCAGTATTAGTTTCCGATACACCACTGCAGGTTCAATGTATTCCTTGGACCTTCACATTGACTATGAAACTCATAAATCGCATCGGAATTAAATACAAAAGGCACAATGCCGCCTTAAGTACAAGAATACAGACTCTACTTACTGTCGGTGCTTTGAGCGTTCCATGTGAGAATAGTATTAGTATCCGGTACACCACTTCAGGTTCAATGTTTCCTTGGACATACACATCGACGATGAAACACAGAAATGGCATCGGAATTAAATACAAAGTGCACAATGCCGCCTTAAGTACAAGAATAGACACTCTTCTTACAGTCGGTGCATTGAGCATTCCCTGTGAGACCAGTATTAGTATCCGATACACCACTGCAGATTCAATGTATTCCTTGGACATACACATAGACGGTGAAACACAGAAATAGCATCGGAATTACATATAAAGGGCACAATGCCGCCTTAAGTACAAGAATAGACACTCTTCTAACAGTCGGTGCTTTGAGCATTCCCTGTGAGAGCAGTATTAGTTTCCGATACACCACTGCAGGTTCAGTGTATCCCTTGGACTTTCACATCGACGATGAAACACAGAAATGGCATCGGAATTAAATACAAGGGGCACAAGGCCGCCTTAAGTACAAGAATAGACACTCTTCTTACAGTCGGTGCTTTGAGCATTCCCTGTGAGACCAGTATTAGTTTCCGATACACCACTGCAGGTTCAATGTATTCCTTGGACCTTCACATTGACTATGAAACTCATAAATCGCATCGGAATTAAATACAAAAGGCACAATGCCGCCTTAAGTACAAGAATACAGACTCTACTTACTGTCGGTGCTTTGAGCATTCCCTGTGAGAATAGTATTAGTATCCGGTACACCACTTCAGGTTCAATGTTTCCTTGGACATACACATCGACGATGAAACACAGAAATCGCATTGGAATTAAATACAAATGGCACAATGCTGCCTTAAGTACAAGAATAGAGACTCTTCTTACAGTATGTGCTTTGAGCATTCCCTGTGAGACCAGTATTAGTATCCGATACACCACTGCAGATTCAATGTATTCCTTGGACATACACATAGACGGTGAAACACAGAAATAGCATCGGAATTACATATAAAGGGCACAATGCCGCCTTAAGTACAAGAATAGACACTCTTCTAACAGTCGGTGCTTTGAGCATTCCCTGTGAGAGCAGTATTAGTTTCCGATACACCACTGCAGGTTCAGTGTATTCCTTGGACTTTCACATCGACGATGAAACACAGAAATGGCATCGGAATTAAATACAAAGGGCAGAATGCCGCCTTAAGTACAAGAATAGACACTCTTCTTACAGTCGGTGCTTTGAGCATTCCCTGTGAGACCAGTATTAGTTTCCGATACACCACTGCAGGTTCAATGTATTCCTTGGACCTTCACATTGACGATGAAACACATAAATCGCATCGGAATTAAATACAAAAGGCACAATGCCGCCTTAAGTAAAAGAATACAGACTCTACTTACTGTCGGTGCTTTGAGCATTCCCTGTGAGACCAGTATTAGTATCCGGTACACCACTTCAGGTTCAATGTTTCCTTGGACATACACATCGACGATGAAACACAGAAATGGCATCGGAATTAAATACAAAGTGCACAATGCCGCCTTAAGTACAAGAGTAGAGACTCTTCTTACAGTCGGTGCTTTGAGCATTCCCTGTGAGACCAGTATTAGTTTCCGATACACCACTGCAAGTTCAATGTATTCCTTGGACCTTCACATTGACGATGAAACACAGAAATCGCATCGGAATTAAATACAAAAGGCACAATGCCGCCTTAAATACAAGATAACAGACTATACTTACAGTCGGTGCTTAGAGCATTCCCTGTGAGACCATTATTAGTTTCTGATACACCACTGCAGGTTCAATGTATTCCGTGGACCTACACATTGACGATGAAACACAGAAATGGCATCGGAATTAAATACAATATGGCACAATGCCGCCATAAGTACAAGAATAGAGACTCTTCTTTTAGTCGGTGTTTTGAGCATTCCCTGTGAGACCAGTATTAGTATCCGATACACCACTGCAGGTTCAATGTATTCCTTGGACATACACATTGACGATGAAACACTGACATTACATCGGATTTAAATACAAAAAGGAACAATGTCCCTTTCAGTAGAAGAATAGAGACTCTTATTACTGTCGGTGCTTTGAGCATTCTCTGTGGGACCAGTATTTGTTTCCGATACACCACTGCAGGTTCAATGTATTCCTTGGAAATGCGCATTGACGATGAAACACTGAAATTACATCGGATTTAAAAACAAAAGGCACAATGCCGCCTTAAGTACAAGAATACAGACTCTTCTTACTGTCGGTGTTTTGAGCATTCCCTCTGAGACCAGTATTAGTTTCCGATACACCACTGCAGGTTCAATGTATTCCTTGGACCTTCACATTGACGATGAATCACAGAAATCGCATCGGAATTAAATACAAAAGGCACAATGAAGCCCTAAGTACAACAATAGAGACTCTTCTTACAGTCGGTGTCTCGAGCATTCCCTGAGAGACCAGTATTAATATCCGATACACCACTGCAGGTTCAATGTATTCCATAGACATTCACATTGACGATGAAACACAGATATCGCATCGGACCTAAATACCAAAGGCACAATGCCGACTTAAGTACAAGAATAGAGACTATTCTCACAGCCGGTGCTTCAAGTATTCCCTGTGAGACCAGTATTAGTTTCCGATACACCACTGCAGGTTCAATGTATTCCTTGAACATACAAATTGACGATGAAACACTGAAATTACATCGGAATTAAATACAAAAGGCACAATGACGCCTTAAGTGCAAGAAGAGTGAGACTTCTTAGAGTCTGTGCTTTTATCCTATCCTGTGACACCAGTATTAGTTTCCGATACAACACTTCAGATTCAATGTATTCCTTGGACCTTCACATTGACGATGAAACACAGAAATCGCATCGGAATTAAATACAAAGGGCAGAATGCCGCCATAAGTACAAGAATAGAGACTCTTCTTACAGTCGGTGGTTTGAGCAGTCCCTGTGAGACCTGTATTAGTTTCCGATACACCACTGCTGGTTCAATGTATACCTTTGACCTTCACATTGACGATTATACACAGAAATCGCATCGGATTTAAATTCCAAAGGTTCAATGCCGCCTTAAGCACAAGAATAGAGACTCTTCTTACACTCGGTGCTTTGAGCATTCCCTGTAAGACCAGTATTAGTTTCCGATACACCACTGCAGGTTCAGTGTATTCCTTGGACTTTCACATCGACGATGAAACACAGAAATGGCATCGGAATTAAATACAAGGGGCACAATGCCGCCTTAAGTACAAGAATAGACACTCTTCTCACAGTCGGTGCTTTGAGCATGCCCTGTGAGACCAGTATTAGTTTCCGATACACCACTGCAGGTTCAATGTATTCCTTGGACATTCACATTGACTATGAAACTCATAAATCGCATCGGAATTAAATACAAAAGGCACAATGCCGCCTTAAGTACAAGAATACAGACTCTACTTACTGTCGGTGCTTTGAGCATTCCCTGTGAGAATAGTATTAGTATCCGGTACACCACTTCAGGTTCAATGTTTCCTTGGACATACACATCGACGATGAAACACAGAAATGGCATCGGAATTAATTACAAAGTGCACAATGCCGCCTTAAGTACAAGAATAGACACTCTTCTTACAGTCGGTGCATTGAGCATTCCCTGTGAGATCAATATTAGTTTCCAATACACCACTGCAGGTTCAATGTATTCCTTGGATCTTCACATTGACGATGAAACACAGAAATCGCATCGGAATTAAATACAAAAGGCACAATGCCGCCTTAAGTGCAAGAATACAGACTCTACTTACGGTCGGTGCTTTGAGCATTCCCTGTGAGACCAGTATTAGTTTCCGATACACCACTGCAGGTTCAATGTATTCCTTGGACCTACACATTGACGATGAAACACAGAAATGGCATCGGAATTAAATACAAAATGGCACAATGCCGCCTAAAGTACAAGAATAGAGACTCTTCTTACAGTCGGTGCTTTGAGCATTCCCTGTGAGACCAGTATTAGTATCCGATACACCATTGCAGGTTCAATGTAATCCTTGGACATACACATTGACGATGCGACACTGAAATTACATCGGATTTAAATACAAAAGGAACAATGTCGCCTTAAGAACAAGAATAGGGACTCTTCTTACAGTCGGTGCTTTGAGCATTCTCTGTGGGACCAGTATTAGATTCCGATACACCACTGCAGGTTCAATGTATTCCTTCGAAATACGCATTGACGATGAAACACTGAAATTACATCGGAATTAAATACAAAGGGCACAATGACACCTTAAGTGCAAGAAGAGTGAGACTTCTTAGAGTCTGTGTTTTGATCCTTTCCAGTGTGACCCGTATTAGTTTCCGATACGCCACTGCAGGTTAATGTATTCCTTGGACCTTAACATTGACGATTTCACACAGATATCCCATCGGAATTAAATACAAAGGGCACAATGCCGCCTTAAGTACAAGAATAGACACTCTTCTTACAGTCGGTGCTTTGAGCATTCCCCGTGAGACCAGTATTAGTTTCCGATACACCACTTCAGGTTCAATATATTCCTTGGACCTTCACATTGACGATGAAACACAGAAATCGCATCGGAATTAAATACAAAAGGCACAATGCCGCCCTAAGTGCAAGAAGAGTGAGGCTTCTTAGAGTCTGTGCTTTGATCCTATCCTGTGACACCAGTATTAGTTTCCGATACGACACTGCAGTTTCAATGAATTCCTTGGACCTTCACATTGGCGATGAAACACAGAAATCGCATTGGAATTAAATACAAAAGGCACAATGCCGCCTTAAGTACAAGAATAGAGACTCTTCTTACAGTCGGTGCTTTGAGCATTCATTGTGAAACCGGTATTAGTTTCCGATACACCACTGCAGGTTGATTGTAATCCTTGGAGCTTCACATTGACGATGAAACACAGAAATCGCATCGGAATAAAAAACAAAAGGCACAATGCCGCCTGAAGTACAAGAATAGAGACTCTTCTTACAGTCGGTGCTTTGAGCATGCCCTGTGAGACCAGTATTAGTATCCGATACACCACTGCAGGTTCATAGTATTCCTTGGACATACACATTGACGATGAAACACTGAAATTACATCGGAATTAAATACAAAAGGAACAATGCCGCCTTAAGTACTAGAATAGAGACTCTTCTTTCTGTCGGTGCTTTGAGCATTCCCTGTGAGACCAGTATTAGTTTCCGATAAACCACTGCAGGTCCAATGTTTTCCTTGGACCATCACATTGACGATGAAACACAGAAATCGCATCGGAAATAAATACAAAATGCACAATGCCGCCCTAAGAACAATAACAGAGACTCTTCTTATAGTCGGTGCTTGGAGCATTCCCTGAGAGACCAGTATTAATTTCCGATACGCCAGTGCAGGTTCAATGTATTCCTTAGACATTCACATCGACGATGAAACACAGAAATCGCATCGGAATTAAATACCAAAGGCACAATGCCGCCTTAAGTACAAGAATAGAGACTCTTCTCACAGCCTTTGCGTCGAGTATTCCCTGTGAGACCAGTATTAGTTTCCGATACACCGCTGCAGTTTCAATGTATTCCTTGGACTTTCACATTGACGATGAAACACAGAAATCGCATCGGAATTAAATACAAGGGTCAGAATGCCGCCTTATGTACAAGAATAGAGACTCTTCTTACAGTCGGTGTTTTGAGCAGTCCCTGTGAGACCTGTATTAGTTTCCGATACACCACTGCTGGTTCAATGTACTCCTTGGACCTTCGCATTGACGATGAAACACAGAAATCGCATCGGAATTAAATACAAAGGGCAAGAATGACGCCATAAGTACAAGAATAGAGACTCTGCGTACAGTCGGTGGTTTGAACAGTCCCTGTGAGACCTGTATTTGTTTCCGATACACCACTGCTGGTTCAATGTACTCCTTGGACCTTCACATTGACGATGAAACACAGAAATCGCATCGGAATTAAATACAAAAGGCACAATGCCGCCTTAACTACTAGATTAGAGACTCTTCTTACAGTCGGTGCTTTGAGCATTCCCTGTGAGACCAGTATTAGTTTCCGATTCACCACTGCAGGTTCAATGTATACCTTGGACCTTCACATTGACGATTATACACAGAAATCGCATCGGAATTAAATACAAAAGGCACAATGCCGCCTTAAGTACAAGAATAGAGACTCTTCTTACACTCGGTGCTTTGAGCATTCCCTGTGAGACCAGTATTAGTTTCCGATACACCACTGCAGGTTCAGTGTATTCCTTGGACTTTCACATCGACGATGAAACACAGAAATGGCATCGGAATTAAATACAAGAAGGCACACTGCCGCCTTAAGTACAAGAATAGAGACTCTTCTTACAGTCGGTGTTTTGAGCATTCCCTGTGAGACCAGTATTAGTATCCGATACACCACTGCAGGTTCAATGTATTCCTTGGACATACACATTGACGATGAAACACTGAAATTAGATCGGAATTAAATACAAAAGGAACAATGCCGCCTTAAGTACAAGAATAGAGACTCTTCTTACTGTTGGTGCTTTGAGCATTCCCTGTGAAACCAGTAGTAGTTTCCGATAAACCACTGCAGGATCAATGTATTCCTTGGAAATACGCATTGACTATGAAACACTGAAATTACATCGGAATTAAATACAAAGGGCACAATGACTCCTTAAGTACAAGCAGAGTGAGACTTCTTAGAGTCTGTGTTTTGATCCTTTCCTGTGCAACCCCTATTAGTCTCCGATACGCCACTGCAGGTTCAATGTATTCCTTGGACCTTCACATTGACGATTACACACAGAAATCGCATCGGAATTAAATACAAAAGGCACAATTCCGCCTTAAGTACAAGAATAGAGACTCTTCTTACAGTCCTTGCTTTGAGCATTCCCTGTGAGAGCAGTATTAGTTTCCGCTACACCACTGCAGGTTCAGTGTATTCCTTGGCCTTTCACATCGACGATGAAACACAGAAATGGCATCGGAATTAAATACAAAGGGCACAATGCCGCCTTAAGTACAAGAATAGACACTCTTCTTACAGTCGGTGCTTTGAGCATTCCCTGTGAGACCAGTATTAGTTTCCGATACACCACTGCAGGTTCAATGTATTCCTTGGACCTTCACATTGACGATGAAACACATAAATCGCATCGGAATTAAATATAAAAGGCACAATGCCGCCTTAAGTAAAAGAATACAGACTCTACTTACTGTCGGTGCTTTGAGCATTCCCTGTGAGACCAGTATTAGTATCCGGTACACCACTTCAGGTTCAATGTTTCCTTGGACATACACATCGACGATGAAACACAGAAATGGCATCGGAATTAAATACAAAGTGCACAATGCCGCCTTAAGTACAAGAGTAGAGACTCTTCTTACAGTCGGTGCTTTGAGCATTCCCTGTGAGACAAGTATTAGTTTCCGATACACCACTGCAGGTTCAATGTATTCCTTGGACCTTCACATTGACGATGAAACACAGAAATCGCATCGGAATTAAATACAAATGGCACAATGCCGCCTTAAATACAAGAATACAGACTCTACTTACAGTCGGTGCTTAGAGCATTCCCTGTGAGACCAGTATTAGTTTCTGATACACCACTGCAGGTTCAATGTATTCCGCAGACCTACACATTGACGATGAAACACAGAAATGGCATCGGAATTAAATACAAAATGGCACAATGCCGCCTTAAGTACAAGAATAGAGACTCTTCTTTTAGTCGGTGCTTTGAGCATTCCCTGTGAGACCAGTATTAGTATCCGATACACCACTGCGGGTTCAATGTATTCCTTGGACATACACATTGACGATGAAACACTGAAATTACATCGGATTTAAATACAAAAGGAAGAATGTCGCCTTAAGTAGAAGAATAGAGACTCTTCTTACTGTCGGTGCTTTGAGCATTCTCTGTGGGACCAGTATTAGTTTCCGATACACCACTGCAGGTTCAATGTATTCCTTGGAAATACGCATTGACGATGAAACACTGAAATTACATCGGAATTAAATACAAAGGGCACAATGACGCCTTAAGTAGAAGCAGAGTGAGACTTCTTAGAGTCTGTAATTTGATCCTTTCCAGTGTGACCCGTATTAGTTTCCGATACGCCACTGCAGGTTCAATGTATTCCCTGGACCTTCACATTGACGATGAAACACGGAAATCGCATCAGAATTAAATACAAAAGGCACAATGCCGCCTTAAGTACAAGAATACAGACTCTTCTTACTGTCGGTGTTTTGAGCATTCCCTCTGAGACCAGTATTAGTTTCCGATACACCACTGCAGGTTCAATGTATTCCTTGGACCTTCACATTGACGATGAATCACAGAAATCGCATCGGAATTAAATACAAAAGGCACAATGAAGCCCTAAGTACCACAATAGAGACTCTTCTTACAGTCGGTGTCTCGAGCATTCCCTGAGAGACCAGTATTAATATCCGATACACCACTGCAGGTTCAATGTATTCCTTAGACATTCACATTGACGATGAAACACAGATATCGCATCGGAATTAAATACCAAAGGCACAATGCCGCCTTAAGTACAAGAATAGAGACTATTCTCACAGCCGGTGCTTCGAGTATTCCCTGTGAGACCAGTATTAGTTTCCGATACACCACAGCAGGTTCAATGTATTCCTTGAACATACACATTGACGTTGAAACACTGAAATTACATCGGAATTAAATACAAAAGGCAAAATGACGCCTTAAGTGCAAGAAGAGTGAGACTCCTTAGAGTCTGTTCTTTTATCCTATCCTGTGACACCAGTATTAGTTTCCGATACAACACTTCAGTTTCAATGTATTCCTTGGACCTTCACATTGACGATGAAACACAGAAATCGCATCGGAATTAAATACAAAGGGCAGAATGCCGCCATAAGTACAAGAATAGAGACTCTTCTTACAGTCGGTGGTTTGAGCAGTCCCTGTGAGACCTGTATTAGTTTCCGATACACCACTGCTGGTTCAATGTACTCCTTGGACCTTCACATTGACGATGAAACACAGATATCGCATCGGAATTAAATACAAAAGGCACAATGCCGCCCTAACTACAAGAATAGAGACTCTTCTTACAGTCGGTGTTTTGAGCATTCCCTGTGAGACCAGTATTAGTTTCCGATTCACCACTGCAGGTTCAATGTATACCTTTGACCTTCACATTGACGATTATACACAGAAATCGCATCGGAATTAAATACAAAAGGCACAATTCCGCCTTAAGTACAAGAATAGAGACTCTTCTTACAGTCGGTGCTTTGAGCATTCCCTGTGAGAGCAGTATTAGTTTCCGATACACCACTGCAGGTTCAGTGTATTCCTTGGACTTTCACATCGACGATGAAACACAGAAATGGCATCGGAATTAAATACAAAGGGCACAATGCCGCCTTAAGTACAAGAATAGACACTCTTCTTACAGTCGGTGCTTTGAGCTTCCCTGTGAGACCAGTATTAGTTTCCGATACACCACTGCAGGTTCAATGTATTCCTTGGACCTTCACATTGACGATGAAACACATAAATCGCATCGGAATTAAATTTAAAAGGCACAATGCCGCCTTAAGTAAAAGAATACACACTCTACTTACTGTCGGTGCTTTGAGCATTCCCTGTGAGACCAGTATTAGTATCCGGTACACCACTTCAGGTTCAATGTTTCCTTGGACATACACATCGACGATGAAACACAGAAATGGCATCGGAATTAAATACAAAGTGCACAATGCCGACTTAAGTACAAGAGTAGAGACTCTTCTTACAGTCGGTGCTTTGAGCATTCCCTGTGAGACAAGTTTTAGTTTCCGATACACCACTGCTGGTTCAATGTACTCCTTGGACCTTCACATTGACGATGAAACACAGATATCGCATCGGAATAAATACAAAAGGCACAATGCCGCCCTAACTACAAGAATAGAGACTCTTCTTACAGTCGGTGTTTTGAGCATTCCCTGTGAGACCAGTATTAGTTTCCGATTCACCACTGCAGGTTCAATGTATACCTTTGACCTTCACATTGACGATTATACACAGAAATCGCATCGGAATTAAATACAAAAGGCTCAATGCCGCCTTAAGTACAAGAATAGAGACTCTTCTTACACTCGGTGCTTTGAGAATTCCCTGTAAGACCAGTATTAGTTTCCGATACACCACTGCAGGTTCAGTGTATTCCTTGGACTTTCACATCGACGATGAGACACAGAAATGGCATCGGAATTAAATACAAAGGGCACAATGCCACCTTAAGTACAAGAATAGACAATCTTCTTACAGTCGGTGCTTTGAGCATTCCCTGTGAGACCTGTATTAGTTTCCGATACACCACTGCAGGTTCAATGTATTCCTTGGACCTTTACATAGACTATGAAACTCATAAATCGCATCGGAATTAAATACAAAAGGCTCAATGCCGCCTTAAGTACAAGAATACAGACTCTACTTACTGTCGGTGCTTTGAGCATTCCCTGTGAGAATAGTAGTAGTATCCGGAACACCACTTCAGGTTCAATGTTTCCTTGGACATACACATCGACGATGAAACACAGAAATGGCATCGGAATTAAATACCAAAGGCACAATTCCGCCTTATGTACAAGAATAGAGGCTCTTCGTACCGTCGGTGTTTTGAGCATTCCCTGTGCGACCCGTATTAGTTTTCGATACGCCACTGCAGGTTCAATGTATTCCTTGGACCTTCAAATTGACGATGATACACAGAATTCGCAACGGAATTAAATACAAAAGGCACTATGCCACCTTAAGTACACGAATAGAGGCTCTTCTTACAGTCGGGTCTTTCAGCTTTCCCTGTGAGACCAGTATTAGTTTCCGATACACCTCTGCAGGTTCAATGTATTCCTTGGACCTTCACATTGACGATTAAACACAGAAATCGCATCGGAATTAAATACAAAAGTCACAATGCCGCCTTAAGTAGAAGAATAGAGACTCTTCGTACTGTCGGTGGTTTGTGCATTCCCTGTGGGACCAGTATTAGTTTCCGATACACCACTGCAGGTTCAGTGGATTCCTTGGACTTTCACATTGACGATGAAACACAGAAATGGCATCAGAATTAAATACAAAGGGACAATTCCGCCTTAAGTACAAGAATAAAAACTCGGTGCTTTGAGCATTCCCTGTGTGACCAGTATTAGTTTCCGATACACCACTGCAGGTTCAATTTATTCCTTGGACATACACATTGACGATGAAACACTGATATTACATCGGAATTAAATACAGAAGGCACAATGCCGCCATAAGTGCAAGAAGAGTGTGACTTCTTAGAGACTGTGTTTTGATATTTTCCTGTGCGACCCGTACTAGTTTCCGATACTCCACTGCAGGATCAATGTATTCCTTGGACCTTCACATTCACGATGAAACACTGAAATTACATCGGAATTAAATACAAAAGGAACAATGCCGCCTTAAGTACAAGAATAGAGACTCTTCTTACCGTCGGTGCTTTGAGCATTCCCTGTGAGACCAGTATTAGTTTCCGATATACCACAGCAGGTTCAATGTATTCCTCGGACATACACATTGACGATGAAACACTGAAATCACATCGGAGATAAATACAAAAGGCACAATGCCGCCATAAGTGCAAGAAGAGTGAGACTTCTTAGAGTCTGTGTTTTGATCCTTTCCTTTGCGACCTGTATTAGTTTTCGATACGCCACTGCAGGTTCAATGTATTCCTTGGACCTTCAAATTGACGATGATACACAGAAATCGCATCGGAATTAAAAACAAAAGGCACAATGCCGCCTTAAGTACAAGAATAGTGACCCTTCTTACAGTCGGTGCTTTGAGCATTCCCTGTGAGACCAGTATTAGTTTCCGATACACCACTGCAGGTTCAATGTATTCCATGGACCTTCACATTGACGATTAAACACAGAAATCGCATCGGAATTAAATACAAAAGGCACAATGCCGCCTTAAGAACAAGGATAAAGACTCTTCTTACAGTCGGTGCTTTGAGCACTCCCTGTGGGACAAGTATTAGTTTCCGCTACACCTCTGCAGGTTCAGTATATTCCTTGGACCTTCACATTGACGATGAAACACAGAAATGGCATCGGAATTAAGTACAAAAGGCACAATGCCGCCTTAAGTACAAGAATACAGACCTACTTACAGTCGGTGCTTTGAGCATTCCCTGTGAGACCAGTATTAGTTTCCGATACACCACTGCAGGTTCAATGTATTCCTTGGACCTTCACATTGACGATGAAACACAGAAATCGCATCGGAATTAAATCAAAAACGCACAATGCCGCCTTGAGTACAAGAATACAGACCTACTTACGGTCGGTGCTTTGAGCATTCCCTGTGAGACCAGTATTAGTTTCCGATACACCACTGCTGGTTCAATGTATTCCTTGGACCTTCACATTGACGATGAAACACAGAAATCGCATCGGAATCAAATACAAAAGCCACAATGCCGCCTTAAGTACAAGAATAGAGACTCTTCTTACAGTCGGTGCTTTGAGCATTCCCTGTGAGACCAGTAATAGTATCCGATACACCACTGCAGGTTCATTCTATTCCTTGGACATACACATTGACGATGAAACACTGAAATTACATCGGAATTAAATACAAAACGAACAATGCCGCCTTAAGTACAAGAATAGAGACTCTTCTTACCGTCGGTGCTTTGAGCATTTCCTGTGAAACCAGTATTAGTTTCCGATACACCACTGCAGGTTCAATGTATTCCTTGGACGTACACATTGACGATGAAACACTGAAATTACATCGGAATTAAATACAAAGGGCACAATGACGCCTTAACTACAAGAGGAATGAGACTTCTTCGAGTCTGTGCTTTGATCCTTTCCTGTGAGACCAGTATTAGTTTCCGATATACCACTGAGGGTTACATGTATTCCATGGTCCTTCACATTGATGATGAAACACAGAATTGGCATCGGAATTCCATGCAAAAGGCACAATGCCGACCTAAGTACAAGATTGGAGACTCATTTTACAATCGGTGCTTCGAGCATTCCCTGAGAGACCAGTATTAATTTCCGACACACCACTACAGGTTCAATGTATTCCTTGGACCATCACATTGACGGTGAATCACAGAAATCGCATCAGAATTAAATACCAAAGGCACAATGCCGCCTTATGTACAAGAATAGAGGCTCTTCTTACCGTCGGTATTTTGAGCATTCCCTGTGAGACCAGTATTAGTTTCCGATACACCACTGCAGGTTCAATGTATTTCTTGGATATATACATTGACGATGAAACACTGAAATTACATCGGAATTATATACAAAAGGCACAATGCCGCCTTAAGTACAAGAATAGAGACTCTTCTTACAATCGGTGCTTTGAGCATTCCCTGTGAGACCAGTATTAGTTTCCGCTACACCTCTGCAGGTTCAGTTTATTCCTTGGACCGTCACATTGACGATGAAACACAGAAATGGCATCGGAATTAAATACCAAAGGCACAATGCCGCCTTAAGTACAAGAATAGACACTCTTCTTACAGTCGGTGCTTTGAGCATTCTCTGTGAGACCAGTATTAGTTTCCGATACACCACTGCTGGTTCAATGTATTCCTTGGACCTTCACATTGACGATGAAACACAGAAATCGCATCGGAATTAAATCCAAAACGCACAATGCCGCCCTAAGTACAAGAATACAGACCTACTTACAGTCGGTGCTTTGAGCATTCCCTGTGAGACCAGATTTAGTTTCCGATACACCACTGCAGGTTCAATGTATTCCTTGGTCCTTCACATTGACGATGAAACACAGAAATCGCATCGGAATGAAATACAAAAGGCACAATGCCGCCTTAAGTACAAGAATAGAGACTCTTCATATCGTCGGTGCTTTGAGCATTCCCTGTGAGACCAGTATTAGTTTCCGATACACCACTGAAGGTTCAATGTATTCCTTGGACGTACACATTGACGATGAAACACTGAAATTACATCGGAATTAAATACAAAGGGCACAATGACGCCTTAACTACAAGAAGAATGAGACTTCTTAGAGTCTGTGCTTTGATCCTTTCCTCTGAGACCATTATTAGTCTCCGATATAACACTGCAGGTTACATGAATTCCATGGTCCTTCACATTGACGATGAAACACCGAAATCGCATCGGAATTACATACAAAAGGCACAATGCCGCCCTAAGTACAAGAATGGAGACTCATCTTACAATCGGTGCTTCGAGCATTCCCTGAGAGACCAGTATTAATTTCCGATACACCACTGCAGGTTCAATGTATTCCTTGGACCTTCACATTGACGATGAAACACGGAAATCGCATCGGAATTAAATACCAAAGGCACAATGCCGCCTTATGTACAAGAATAGAGGCTCTTCGTACCGTCGGTGTTTTGAGCATTCCCTGTGAGACCAGTAATAGTTTCCGATACACCACTGCTGGTTCAATGTATTCCGTGGACATACACATTGACGATGAAACACTGAAATTACATCGGAATTATATACAAAAGGAACAATGCCGCGATAAGTGCAAGAAGAGTGAGACTTCTTAGAGTCTGTGTTTTGATCCTTTCCTGTGCGACCCGTATTAGTTTTCGATACGCCACTGCAGGTTCAATGTATTCCTTGGACCTTCAAATTGACGATGATACACAGAATTCGCAACGGAATTAAATACAAAAGGCACTATGCCACCTTAAGTACACAAATATAGACTCTTCTTACAGTCGGGTCTTTCAGCTTTCCCTGTGAGACCAGTATTAGTTTCCGATACACCTCTGCAGGTTCAATGTATTCCTTGGACCTTCACATTGACGATTAAACACAGAAATCGCATCGGAATTAAATACAAAAGGCACAATGCCGCCTTAAGTAGAAGAATAGAGACTCTTCGTACTGTCGGTGGTTTGTGCATTCCCTGTGGGACCAGTATTAGTTTCCGATACACCACTGCAGGTTCAGTGGATTCCTTGGACTTTCACATTGACGATGAAACACAGAAATGGCATCAGAATTAAATACAAAGGGACAATGCCGCCTTAAGTACAAGAATAAACACTCGGTGCTTTGAGCATTCCCTGTGTGACCAGTATTAGTTTCCGATACACCACTGCAGATTCAATTTATTCCTTGGACATACACATTAACGATGAAACACTGATATTACATCGGAATTAAATACAGAAGGCACAATGCCGCCATAAGTGCAAGAAGAGTGTGACTTCTTAGAGACTGTGTTTTGATATTTTCCTGTGCGACCCGTACTAGTTTCCGATACTCCACTGCAGGATCAATGTATTCCTTGGACCTTCACATTCACGATGAAACACTGAAATTACATCGGAATTAAATACAAAAGGAACAATGCCGCCTTAAGTACAAGAATAGAGACTCTTCTTACCGTCGGTGCTTTGAGCATTCCCTGTGAGACCAGTATTAGTTTCCGATATACCACAGCAGGTTCAATGTATTCCTCGGACATACACATTGACGATGAAACACTGAAATCACATCAGAGATAAATACAAAAGGCACAATGCCGCCATAAGTGCAAGAAGAGTGAGACTTCTTAGAGTCTGTGTTTTCATCCTTTCCTTTGCGACCTGTATTAGTTTTCGATACGCCACTGCAGGTTCAATGTATTCCTTGGACCGACAAATTGACGATGATACACAGAAATCGCATCGGAATTAAAAATAAAAGGCACAATGCCGCCTTAAGTACAAGAATAGAGACCCTTCTTACAGTCGGTGCTTTGAGCATTCCCTGTGAGACCAGTATTAGTTTCCGATACACCACTGCAGGTTCAATGTATTCCATGGACCTTCACATTGACGATTAAACACAGAAATCGCATCGGAATTAAATACAAAAGGCACAATGCCGCCTTAAGAACAAGGATAAAGACTCTTCTTACAGTCGGTGCTTTGAGCATTCCCTGTGAGACAAGTATTAGTTTCCGCTACACCTCTGCAGGTTCAGTTTATTCCTTGGACCTTCACATTGACGATGAAACACAGAAATGGCATCGGAATTAAAACAAAAGGCACAATGCCGCCTTAAGTACAAGAATACAGACCTACTTACAGTCGGTGCTTTGAGCATTCCCTGTGAGACCAGTATTAGTTTCCGATACACCACTGCAGGTTCAATGTATTCCTTGGACCTTCACATTGACGATGAAACACAGAAATCGCATCGGAATTAAATCCAAAACGCACAATGCCGCCTTGAGTACAAGAATACAGACCTACTTACAGTC
Organism: Schistocerca serialis cubense; assembly: GCF_023864345.2. Lineage (NCBI taxonomy): Eukaryota > Metazoa > Arthropoda > Insecta > Orthoptera > Acrididae > Schistocerca > Schistocerca serialis. The sequence continues at coordinate 33,247,503 of NC_064643.1, read as the reverse complement.
GGTGCATTGAGCATTCCCTGTGTGACCAGTATTAGTTTCCGATACACCACTGCTGGTTCAATGTATTCCTTGGACCTTCACATTGACGATGAAACACAGAAATCGCATCGGAAACAAATACAAAAGGCACAATGCCGCCTTAAGTACAAGAATAGAGACTCTTCTTACAGTCGGTGCTTTGAGCATTCCCTGTGAGACCAGTAATAGTATCCGATACACCACTGCAGGTTCATTCTATTCCTTGGACATACACATTGACGATGAAACACTGAAATTACATCGGAATTAAATACAAAGAGCACAATGACGCCTTAACTACAAGAAGAATGATACTTCTTAGAGTCTGTGCTTTGATCCTTTCCTGTGAGACCAGTATTAGTTTCCGATATACCACTGCAGGTTACATGTATTCCATGGTCCTTCACATTGACGATGAAACACAGAAATGGTATCGGAATTACATACAAAAGGCACAATGCCGCCCTAAGTACAAGATTGGAGACTCATCTTACAATCGGTGCTTCGAGCATTCCCTGAGAGACCAGTATTAGTTTCCGATACACCACTGCTGGTTCAATGTATTCCTTGGACCTTCACATTGACGATGAAACACAGAAATCGCATCAGAATTAAATACCAAAGGCACAATGCCGCCTTATGTACAAGAATAGAGGCTCTTCTTACCGTCGGTGTTTTGAGCATTCCCTGTGAGACCAGTATTAGTTTCCGATACACCACTGCAGGTTCAATGTATTCCTTGGACATACACATTGACGATGAAACACTGAAATTACATCGGAATTCTATACAAAAGGCACAATGCCGCCATATGTGCAAGAAGAGTGAGACTTCTTAGAGTCTGTGTTTTGATCCTTTCCTGTGCGACCCGTATTACGAGGGCAGTTGAATAAGTAATGCAACACATTTTTTTTCTGAAACAGGGGTTGTTTTATTCAGCATTGAAATACTCCAGGTTATTCCCCAATCTTTTAGCTACACAACACTATTTTTCAACGTAATCTCCATTCAATGCTACGGCCTTACACCACCTTGAAATGAGGGCCTGTATGCCTGCACGGCGCCATTCCACTGGTCGATGTCGGAGCCAACGTCGTACTGCATCAATAATTTCTTCATCATCCGCGTAATGCCTCCCACGGATTGCGTCCTTCATTGGGCCAAACATATGGAAATCCGACGGTGCGAGATCGGGGCTGTAGGGTGCATGAGGAAGAACAGTCCACTGAAGTTTTGTGAGCTCCTCTCGGGTGCGAAGACTTGTGTGAGGTCTTGCGTTGTCATGAAGAAGGAGAAGTTCGTTCAGATTTTTGTGCCCACGAACACGCTGAAGTCGTTTCTTCAGTTTCTGAAGAGTAGCACAATACACTTCAGAGTTGATCGTTTGACCATGGGGAAGGATATCGAACAGAATAACCCCTTCAGCGTCCCAGAAGACTGTAACCATGACTTTACCGGCTGAGGGTATGGCTTTAAACTTTTTCTTGGTAGGGGAGTGGGTGTGGCGCCACTCCATTGATTGCCGTTTTGTTTCAGGTTCGAAATGATGAACCCATGTTTCATCGCCTGTAACAATCTTTGACAAGAAATTGTCACCCTCAGCCACATCACGAGCAAGCAATTCCGCACAGATGGTTCTCCTTTGCTCTTTGTGGTGTTCGGTTAGACAACGAGGGACCCAGCGGGAACAAACCTTTGAATATCCCAACTGGTGAACAATTGTGACAGCACTACCAACAGAGATGTCAATTTGAGCACAGAGTTGTTTGATGGTGATCCGTCGATCATCTCGAACGAGTGTGTTCGCACGCTCCGCCATTGCAGGAGTCACAGCTGTGCACGGCCGGCCCGCACGCGGGAGATCAGACAGTCTTGCTTGACCTTGCGGCGATGATGACACACGCTTTGCCCAACGACTCACCGCGATTTTATCCACTGCCAGATCACCGTAGACATTCTGCAAGCGCCTATGAATATCTGAGATGCCCTGGTTTTCCGCCAAAAGAAACTCGATCACTGCCCGTTGTTAGCAACGCACATCCGTTACAGACGCCATTTCAACAGCTCCGTACAGCACTGCCACCTTTCGGAAATCAATGAAACTATACGAGACGAAGCGGGAATCTTTGAAAATATTCCACAAGAAATTTCCGGTTTTTTCAACCAAAATTGGCCGAGAAAAAAAAAGTGTTGCATTACTTATTGAACTGCCCTCGTAGTTTTCGATACGCCACTGCAGGTTCAATGTATTCCTTGGACCTTCAAATTGACGATGATACACAGAAATCGCATCGGAATTAAATACAAAAGGCACAATGCCGCCTTAAGTACAAGAATAGAGACTCTTCTTACAGTCGGTGCTTTGAGCATTCCCTGTCAGGCCAGTATTAGTTTCCGCTACACCTCTGCAGGTTCAGTTTATTCCTTGGACCTTCACATTGACGATGAAACACAGAGATGGCATCGGAATTAAATACAAAAGGCACAATGCCACCTTAAGTACAAGAATTGACACTCTTCTTACAGTCGGTGCTTTGAGCATTCCCTGTGAGACCAGTATTAGTTTCCGATACACCACTGCAGGTTCAATGTATTCCTTGGACCTTCACATTGACGATGAAACACAGAAATCGCATCGGAATTAAATCCAAAACGCACAATGCCGCCTTAGGTACAAGAATACAGACCTACTTACAGTCGGTGCTTTGAGCATTCCCTGTGAGACCAGTTTTAGTTTCCGATACACCACTGCAGGTTCAATGTATTCCTTGGACCTTCACATTGACGATGAAACACAGAAATCGCATCGGAATCAAATACAAAAGGCACAATACCACCTTAAGTACAAGAATAGAGACTCTTCTTACAGTCGGTGCTTTGAGCATTCCCTGTAAGACCAGTAATAGTATCCGATACACCACTGCAGGTTCAATCTATTCCTTGGACATACACATTGACGATGAAACACTGAAATTACATCGGAATTAAATACAAAAGGAACAATGCCGCCTTAAGTACAAGAATAGAGTCTCTTCTTACCGTCGGTGCTTTGAGCATTCCCTGTAAGACCAGTAATAGTATCCGATACACCACTGCAGGTTCAATCTATTCCTTGGACATACACATTGACGATGAAACACTGAAATTACATCGGAATTAAATACAAAAGGCACAATGCCGCGATAAGTGCAAGAAGAGTGAGGCTTCTTAGAGTCTGTGTTTTGACCCTTTCCTGTGCGACCCGTATTAGTTTTCGATACGCCACTGCAGGTTCAATGTATTCCTTGGACCTTCAAATTGACGATGATACACAGAATTCGCAACGGAATTATATACAAAAGGCACTATGCCGCCCTAAGTACACGAATAGAGACTCTTCCTACAGCCGGGTCTTTGAGCTTTCCCTGTAAGACCAGTATTAGTTTCCGATGCACCTCTGCAGGTTCAATGTATTCCTTGGAACTTCACATTGACGATTAAACACAGAAATCGCATCGGAATTAAATACAAAAGGCACAATGCCGCCATAAGTAGAAGAATAGAGACTATTCTTACTGTCGGTGGATTGTGCATTCCCTGTGGGACCAGTTTTAGTTTCCGATACACCACTGCAGGTTCAGTGTATTCCTTAGACTTTCACATTGACCATGAAACACAGAAATGGCATCAGAATTAAATACAAAGGGACAATGCCGCCTTAAGTACAAGAATAAACAGTCGGTGCTGTGAGCATTCCCTGTGTGACCAGTATTAGTTTCCGATACACCACTGCAGGTTCAATTTATTCCTTGGACATACACATTGACGATGAAACACTGATATTACATCGGAATTAAATACAAAAGGCACAATGCCGCCATAAGTGCAAGAAGAGTGAGACTTCTTAGAGTCTGTGTTTTGATCCTTTCCTTTGCGACCTGTATTAGTTTTCGATACGCCACTGCAGGTTCAATGTATTCCTTGGACCTTCAAATTGACGATGATACACAGAAATCGCATCGGAATTAAAAATAAAAGGCACAATGCCGCCTTAAGTACAAGAATAGAGACCCTTCTTACAGTCGGTGCTTTGAGCATTCCCTGTGAGACCAGTATTAGTTTCCGATACACCACTGCAGGTTCAATGTATTCCATGGACCTTCACATTGACGATTAAACACAGAAATCGCATCGGAATTAAATACAAAAGGCACAATGCCGCCTTAAGAACAAGGATAAAGACTCTTCTTACAGTCGGTGCTTTGAGCATTCCCTGTGAGACAAGTATTAGTTTCCGCTACACCTCTGCAGGTTCAGTTTATTCCTTGGACCTTCACATTGACGATGAAACACAGAAATGGCATCGGAATTAAATACAAAAGGCACAATGCCGCCTTAAGTACAAGAATACAGAATTACTTACAGTCGGTGCTTTGAGCATTCCCTGTGAGACCAGTATTAGTTTCCGATACACCACTGCAGGTTCAATGTATTCCTTGGACCTTCAGATTGACGATGAAACACAGAAATCGCATCGGAATTAAATCCAAAACGCACAATGCCGCCTTGAGTACAAGAATACAGACCTACTTACAGTCGGTGCTTTGAGCATTCCCTGTGAGACCAGTATTAGTTTCCGATACACCACTGCTGGTTCAATGTATTCCTTGGACCTTCACATTGACGATGAAACACAGAAATCGCATCGGAATCAAATACAAAAGGCACAATGCCGCCTTAAGTACAAGAATAGAGACTCTTCTTACAGTCGGTGCTTTGAGCATTCCCTGTGAGACCAGTAATAGTATCCGATACACCACTGCAGGTTCATTCTATTCCTTGGACATACACATTGACGATGAAACACTGAAATTACATCGGAATTAAATACAAAGAGCACAATGACGCCTTAACTACAAGAAGAATGATACTTCTTAGAGTCTGTGCTTTGATCCTTTCCTGTGAGACCAGTATTAGTTTCCGATATACCACTGCAGGTTACATGTATTCCATGGTCCTTCACATTGACGATGAAACACAGAAATGGTATCGGAATTACATACAAAAGGCACAATGCCGCCCTAAGTACAAGATTGGAGACTCATCTTACAATCGGTGCTTCGAGCATTCCCTGAGAGACCAGTATTAGTTTCCGATACACCACTGCTGGTTCAATGTATTCCTTGGACCTTCACATTGACGATGAAACACAGAAATCGCATCAGAATTAAATACCAAAGGCACAATGCCGCCTTATGTACAAGAATAGAGGCTCTTCTTACCGTCGGTGTTTTGAGCATTCCCTGTGAGACCAGTATTAGTTTCCGATACACCACTGCAGGTTCAATGTATTCCTTGGACATACACATTGACGATGAAACACTGAAATTACATCGGAATTCTATACAAAAGGCACAATGCCGCCATATGTGCAAGAAGAGTGAGACTTCTTAGAGTCTGTGTTTTGATCCTTTCCTGTGCGACCCGTATTACGAGGGCAGTTGAATAAGTAATGCAACACATTTTTTTTTCTGAAACAGGGGTTGTTTTATTCAGCATTGAAATACTCCAGGTTATTCCCCAATCTTTTAGCTACACAACACTATTTTTCAACGTAATCTCCATTCAATGCTACGGCCTTACACCACCTTCAAATGAGGGCCTGTATGCCTGCACGGCGCCATTCCACTGGTCGATGTCGGAGCCAACGTCGTACTGCATCAATAATTTCTTCATCATCCGCGTAATGCCTCCCACGGATTGCGTCCTTCATTGGGCCAAACATATGGAAATCCGACGGTGCGAGATCGGGGCTGTAGGGTGCATGAGGAAGAACAGTCCACTGAAGTTTTGTGAGCTCCTCTCGGGTGCGAAGACTTGTGTGAGGTCTTGCGTTGTCATGAAGAAGGAGAAGTTCGTTCAGATTTTTGTGCCCACGAACACGCTGAAGTCGTTTCTTCAGTTTCTGAAGAGTAGCACAATACACTTCAGAGTTGATCGTTTGACCATGGGGAAGGATATCGAACAGAATAACCCCTTCAGTGTCCCAGAAGACTGTAACCATGACTTTACCGGCTGAGGGTATGGCTTTAAACTTTTTCTTGGTAGGGGAGTGGGTGTGGCGCCACTCCATTGATTGCCGTTTTGTTTCAGGTTCGAAATGATGAACCCATGTTTCATCGCCTGTAACAATCTTTGACAAGAAATTGTCACCCTCAGCCACATCACGAGCAAGCAATTCCGCACAGATGGTTCTCCTTTGCTCTTTGTGGTGTTCGGTTAGACAACGAGGGACCCAGCGGGAACAAACCTTTGAATATCCCAACTGGTGAACAATTGTGACAGCACTACCAACAGAGATGTCAATTTGAGCACAGAGTTGTTTGATGGTGATCCGTCGATCATCTCGAACGAGTGTGTTCGCACGCTCCGCCATTGCAGGAGTCACAGCTGTGCACGGCCGGCCCGCACGCGGGAGATCAGACAGTCTTGCTTGACCTTGCGGCGACGATGACACACGCTTTGCCCAACGACTCACCGCGATTTTATCCACTGCCAGATCACCGTAGACATTCTGCAAGCGCCTATGAATATCTGAGATGCCCTGGTTTTCCGCCAAAAGAAACTCGATCACTGCCCGTTGTTAGCAACGCACATCCGTTACAGACGCCATTTCAACAGCTCCGTACAGCACTGCCACCTTTCGGAAATCAATGAAACTATACGAGACGAAGCGGGAATCTTTGAAAATATTCCACAAGAAATTTCCGGTTTTTTCAACCAAAATTGGCCGAGAAAAAAAAAGTGTTGCATTACTTATTGAACTGCCCTCGTAGTTTTCGATACGCCACTGCAGGTTCAATGTATTCCTTGGACCTTCAAATTGACGATGATACACAGAAATCGCATCGGAATTAAATACAAAAGGCACAATGCCGCCTTAAGTACAAGAATAGAGACTCTTCTTACAGTCGGTGCTTTGAGCATTCCCTGTCAGGCCAGTATTAGTTTCCGCTACACCTCTGCAGGTTCAGTTTATTCCTTGGACCTTCACATTGACGATGAAACACAGAGATGGCATCGGAATTAAATACAAAAGGCACAATGCCACCTTAAGTACAAGAATTGACACTCTTCTTACAGTCGGTGCTTTGAGCATTCCCTGTGAGACCAGTATTAGTTTCCGATACACCACTGCAGGTTCAATGTATTCCTTGGACCTTCACATTGACGATGAAACACAGAAATCGCATCGGAATTAAATCCAAAACGCACAATGCCGCCTTAGGTACAAGAATACAGACCTACTTACAGTCGGTGCTTTGAGCATTCCCTGTGAGACCAGTTTTAGTTTCCGATACACCACTGCAGGTTCAATGTATTCCTTGGACCTTCACATTGACGATGAAACACAGAAATCGCATCGGAATCAAATACAAAAGGCACAATACCACCTTAAGTACAAGAATAGAGACTCTTCTTACAGTCGGTGCTTTGAGCATTCCCTGTAAGACCAGTAATAGTATCCGATACACCACTGCAGGTTCAATCTATTCCTTGGACATACACATTGACGATGAAACACTGAAATTACATCGGAATTAAATACAAAAGGAACAATGCCGCCTTAAGTACAAGAATAGAGTCTCTTCTTACCGTCGGTGCTTTGAGCATTCCCTGTAAGACCAGTAATAGTATCCGATACACCACTGCAGCTTCAATCTATTCCTTGGACATACACATTGACGATGAAACACTGAAATTACATCGGATTTATATACAAAAGGCACAATGCCGCGATAAGTGCAAGAAGAGTGGGGCTTCTTAGAGTCTGTGTTTTGACCCTTTCCTGTGCGACCCGTATTAGTTTTCGATACGCCACTGCAGGTTCAATGTATTCCTTGGACCTTCAAATTGACGATGATACACAGAATTCGCAACGGAATTATATACAAAAGGCACTATGCCGCCCTAAGTACACGAATAGAGACTCTTCCTACAGCCGGGTCTTTGAGCTTTCCCTGTAAGACCAGTATTAGTTTCCGATACACCTCTGCAGGTTCAATGTATTCCTTGGAACTTCACATTGACGATTAAACACAGAAATCGCATCGGAATTAAATACAAAAGGCACAATGCCGCCATAAGTAGAAGAATAGAGACTATTCTTACTGTCGGTGGATTGTGCATTCCCTGTGGGACCAGTTTTAGTTTCCGATACACCACTGCAGGTTCAGTGTATTCCTTAGACTTTCACATTGACGATGAAACACAGAAATGGCATCAGAATTAAATACAAAGGGACAATGCCGCCTTAAGTACAAGAATAAACAGTCGGTGCTGTGAGCATTCCCTGTGTGACCAGTATTAGTTTCCGATACACCACTGCAGGTTCAATTTATTCCTTGGACATACACATTGACGATGAAACACTGATATTACATCGGAATTAAATACAAAAGGCACAATGACGCCATAAGTGCAAGAATAGTGTGACTTCTTAGAGACTGTGTTTTGATATTTTCCTGTGCGACCCGTACTAGTTTCCGATACGCCACTGCAGGTTCAATGTATTCCTTGGACCTTCAAATTGACGATGATACACAGAAATCGCATCGGAATTAAAAATAAAAGGCACAATGCCGCCTTAAGTACAAGAATAGAGACCCTTCTTACAGTCGGTGCTTTGAGCATTCCCTGTGAGACCAGTATTAGTTTCCGATACACCACTGCAGGTTCAATGTATTCCATGGACCTTCACATTGACGATTAAACACAGAAATCGCATCGGAATTAAATACAAAAGGCACAATGCCGCCTTAAGAACAAGGATAAAGACTCTTCTTACAGTCGGTGCTTTGAGCATTCCCTGTGAGACAAGTATTAGTTTCCGCTACACCTCTGCAGGTTCAGTTTATTCCTTGGACCTTCACATTGACGATGAAACACAGAAATGGCATCGGAATTAAATACAAAAGGCACAATGCCGCCTTAAGTACAAGAATACAGACCTACTTACAGTCGGTGCTTTGAGCATTCCCTGTGAGACCAGTATTAGTTTCCGATACACCACTGCAGGTTCAATGTATTCCTTGGACCTTCACATTGACGATGAAACACAGAAATCGCATCGGAATTAAATCCAAAACGCACAATGCCGCCTTGAGTACAAGAATACAGACCTACTTACAGTCGGTGCTTTGAGCATTCCCTGTGAGACCAGTATTAGTTTCCGATACACCACTGCTGGTTCAATGTATTCCTTGGACCTTCACATTGACGATGAAACACAGAAATCGCATCGGAATCAAATACAAAAGGCACAATGCCGCCTTAAGTACAAGAATAGAGACTCTTCTTACAGTCGGTGCTTTGAGCATTCCATGTGAGACCAGTAATAGTATCCGATACACCACTGCAGGTTCATTCTATTCCGTGGACATACACATTGACGATGAAACACTGAAATTACATCGGAATTAAATACAAAGAGCACAATGACGCCTTAACTACAAGAAGAATGATACTTCTTAGAGTCTGTGCTTTGATCCTTTCCTGTGAGACCAGTATTAGTTTCCGATATACCACTGCAGGTTACATGTATTCCATGGTCCTTCACATTGACGATGAAACACAGAAATGGTATCGGAATTACATACAAAAAGCACAATGCCGCCCTAAGTACAAGATTGGAGACTCATCTTACAATCGGTGCTTCGAGCATTCCCTGAGAGACCAGTATTAGTTTCCGATACACCACTGCTGGTTCAATGTATTCCATGGACCTTCACATTGACGATGAAACACAGAAATCGCATCAGAATTAAATACCAAAGACACAATGCCGCCTTATGTACAAGAATAGAGGCTCTTGTTACCGTCGGTGTTTTGAGCATTCCCTGTGAGACCAGTATTAGTTTCCGATACACCACTGCAGGTTCAATGTATTCCTTGGACATACACATTGACGATGAAACACTGAAATTACATCGGAATTCTATACAAAAGGCACAATGCCGCCATATGTGCAAGAAGAGTGAGACTTCTTAGAGTCTGTGTTTTGATCCTTTCCTGTGCGACCCGTATTACGAGGGCAGTTGAATAAGTAATGCAACACATTTTTTTTCTGAAACAGGGGTTGTTTTATTCAGCATTGAAATACTCCAGGTTATTCCCCAATCTTTTAGCTACACAACACTATTTTTCAACGTAATCTCCATTCAATGCTACGGCCTTACACCACCTTGAAATGAGGGCCTGTATGCCTGCACGGCGCCATTCCACTGGTCGATGTCGGAGCCAACGTCGTACTGCATCAATAATTTCTTCATCATCCGCGTAATGCCTCCCACGGTTTGCGTCCTTCATTGGGCCAAACATATGGAAATCCGACGGTGCGAGATCGGGGCTGTAGGGTGCATGAGGAAGAACAGTCCACTGAAGTTTTGTGAGCTCCTCTCGGGTGCGAAGACTTGTGTGAGGTCTTGCGTTGTCATGAAGAAGGAGAAGTTCGTTCAGATTTTTGTGCCCACGAACACGCTGAAGTCGTTTCTTCAGTTTCTGAAGAGTAGCACAATACACTTCAGAGTTGATCGTTTGACCATGGGGAAGGATATCGAACAGAATAACCCCTTCAGCGTCCCAGAAGACTGTAACCATGACTTTACCGGCTGAGGGTATGGCTTTAAACTTTTTCTTGGTAGGGGAGTGGGTGTGGCGCCACTCCATTGATTGCCGTTTTGTTTCAGGTTCGAAATGATGAACCCATGTTTCATCGCCTGTAACAATCTTTGACAAGAAATTGTCACCCTCAGCCACATCACGAGCAAGCAATTCCGCACAGATGGTTCTCCTTTGCTCTTTGTGGTGTTCGGTTAGACAACGAGGGACCCAGCGGGAACAAACTTTTGAATATCCCAACTGGTGAACAATTGTGACAGCACTACCAACAGAGATGTCAATTTGAGCACAGAGTTGTTTGATGGTGATCCGTCGATCATCTCGAACGAGTGTGTTCGCACGCTCCGCCATTGCAGGAGTCACAGCTGTGCACGGCCGGCCCGCACGCGGGAGATCAGACAGTCTTGCTTGACCTTGCGGCGATGATGACACACGCTTTGCCCAACGACTAACCGCGATTTTATCCACTGCCAGATCACCGTAGACATTCTGCAAGCGCCTATGAATATCTGAGATGCCCTGGTTTTCCGCCAAAAGAAACTCGATCACTGCCCGTTGTTAGCAACGCACATCCGTTACAGACGCCATTTCAACAGCTCCGTACAGCACTGCCACCTTTCGGAAATCAATGAAACTATACGAGACGAAGCGGGAATCTTTGAAAATATTCCACAAGAAATTTCCGGTTTTTTCAACCAAAATTGGCCGAGAAAAAAAAAGTGTTGCATTACTTATTGAACTGCCCTCGTAGTTTTCGATACGCCACTGCAGGTTCAATGTATTCCTTGGACCTTCAAATTGACGATGATACACAGAAATCGCATCGGAATTAAATACAAAAGGCACAATGCCGCCTTAAGTACAAGAATAGAGACTCTTCTTACAGTCGGTGCTTTGAGCATTCCCTGTCAGGCCAGTATTAGTTTCCGCTACACCTCTGCAGGTTCAGTTTATTCCTTGGACCTTCACATTGACGATGAAACACAGAAATGGCATCGGAATTAAATACAAAAGGCACAATGCCACCTTAAGTACAAGAATTGACACTCTTCTTACAGTCGGTGCTTTGAGCATTCCCTGTGAGACCAGTATTAGTTTCCGATACACCACTGCAGGTTCAATGTATTCCTTGGACCTTCACATTGACGATGAAACACAGAAATCGCATCGGAATTAAATCCAAAACGCACAATGCCGCCTTAGGTACAAGAATACAGACCTACTTACAGTCGGTGCTTTGAGCATTCCCTGTGAGACCAGTTTTAGTTTCCGATACACCACTGCAGGTTCAATGTATTCCTTGGACCTTCACATTGACGATGAAACACAGAAATCGCATCGGAATCAAATACAAAAGGCACAATACCACCTTAAGTACAAGAATAGAGACTCTTCTTACAGTCGGTGCTTTGAGCATTCCCTGTAAGACCAGTAATAGTATCCGATACACCACTGCAGGTTCAATCTATTCCTTGGACATACACATTGACGATGAAACACTGAAATTACATCGGAATTAAATACAAAAGGAACAATGCCGCCTTAAGTACAAGAATAGAGTCTCATCTTACCGTCGGTGCTTTGAGCATTCCCTGTAAGACCAGTAATAGTATCCGATACACCACTGCAGGTTCAATCTATTCCTTGGACATACACATTGACGATGAAACACTGAAATTACATCGGAATTATATACAAAAGGCACAATGCCGCGATAAGTGCAAGAAGAGTGAGGCTTCTTAGAGTCTGTGTTTTGACCCTTTCCTGTGCGACCCGTATTAGTTTTCGATACGCCACTGCAGGTTCAATGTATTCCTTGGACCTTCAAATTGACGATGATACACAGAATTCGCAACGGAATTATATACAAAAGGCACTATGCCGCCCTAAGTACACGAATAGAGACTCTTCCTACAGCCGGGTCTTTGAGCTTTCCCTGTAAGACCAGTATTAGTTTCCGATACACCTCTGCAGGTTCAATGTATTCCTTGGAACTTCACATTGACGATTAAACACAGAAATCGCATCGGAATTAAATTCAAAAGGCACAATGCCGCCATAAGTAGAAGAATAGAGACTCTTCTTACTGTCGGTGGATTGTGCATTCCCTGTGGGACCAGTTTTAGTTTCCGATACACCACTGCAGGTTCAGTGTATTCCTTAGACTTTCACATTGACGATGAAACACAGAAATGGCATCAGAATTAAATACAAAGGGACAATGCCGCCTTAAGTACAAGAATAAACAGTCGGTGCTGTGAGCATTCCCTGTGTGACCAGTATTAGTTTCCGATACACCACTGCAGGTTCAATTTATTCCTTGGACATACACATTGACGATGAAACACTGACATTACATCGGAATTAAATACAAAAGGCACAATGACGCCATAAGTGCAAGAATAGTGTGACTTCTTAGAGACTGTGTTTTGATATTTTCCTGTGCGACCCGTACTAGTTTCCGATACGCCACTGCAGGATCAATGTATTCCTTGGACCTTCACATTCACGATGAAACACTGAAATTACATCGGAATTAAATACAAAAGGAACAATGCCGCCTTAAGTACAAGAATAGAGACTCTTCTTACCGTCGGTACTTTGAACATTCCCTGTGAGACCAGTATTAGTTTCCGATACACCACAGCAGGTTCAATGTATTCCTCGGACATACACATTGACGATGAAACACTGAAATCACATCGGAATTAAAAAGAAAAGGCACAATGCCGCCATAAGTGCAAGAAGAGTGAGACTTCGTAGAGTCTGTGTTTTGATCCCTTCCTGTGCGACCTGTATTAGTTTTCGATACGCCACTGCAGGTTCAATGTATTCCTTGGACCTTCAAATTGACGATGATACACAGAAATGGCATCGGAATTAAATACATATGGCACAATGCCGCCTTAAGTACAAGAATAGAGACTCTTCTTACCGTCGGTGCTTTGAGCATTCACTGTGAGACCAGTATTAGTTTCCGATACGCCACTGGAGGTTCAATGTATTCCTTGGACATTCACATTGACGATGAAACACTGAAATTACATCGGAATTAAATACAAAAAGCACAATGCCGCCATAAGTGCAAGAAGAGTGAGACTTCTTAGAGTCTGTGTTTTGATCCTCTCCTGTGCGACCCGTATAAGTTTCCAATACGCCACTGCAGGTTCAATGCATTCCTTGGACCTTCACATTGACGATGAAACACAGAAATCGTATCGGAATTAAATACAAAAGGCACAATGCCGCCCTAAGTACAAGAATATTGTCTCTTGTCACAGTCGGTGTTTCGAGTATTCCATATGAGACCAGTATTAGTTTCCGATACACTACAGCGGTTCAATGTATTCCTTGGACCTTCACATTGACGATGAAACACAGAAATTGCATCGGAATTAAATACAAAAGCAACAACGCCGCCTTAATTACAAGAATAGAGACTCTTCTTACTGTCGGTGCTTTGAGCATTCCCTGTGAGACCAGTAGTAGTTTCCGATACACCACTGCAGGTTCAATGTATTCCTTGGACATACACATTGACGATGAAACACTGAAACAACATCGGAATTAAATTCAAAAGGCAAAATGCCGCCATAAGTGCAAGATGAGTGGGACTTCTTAGAGTCTGTGTTTTGATCCTTTCCTGTGCGACCCGTATTAGTTGTCTATACGACACTGCAGCGTCAATGTATTCCTTGGACCTTCAAATTGACGATGAAACACACAAATCGCATCGGAATTAAATACAAAAGGCACAATACCGCCTTAAGTACATGAATAGAGGCTCTTCCTACAGTCGGTGTTTTGAGCATTCCCTGTGAGACCAGTATTAGTTTCCGATACACCACTGCAGGTTCAATGTATTCCTTGGACCTTCACATTGACGATTAAACACACAAATCACATCGGAATTAAATACAAAAGGCACAATGCCGCCTTAAGTACAAGAATAGAGACTCTTCTTACAGTCGGTGCTTTGAGCATTCCCTGTGAGATCAGTATTAGTTTCCGATACACCACTGCAGGTTCAATGTATTCCTTGGACCTTCACATTGACGATTAACCACAGAAATCGCATCGGAATTAAATACAAAAGGCACAATGCCGCCTTAAGTACAAGAATAGAGACTCTTCTTACAGTCGGTGTTTGAGCATTCCCTGTGAGACCAGTATTAGTTTCCGATACACTATTGGAAGTTCAATGAATTCCTTGGACCTTCACATTGACGATGACACACAGAAATTGCATCGTAATTATATACAAAAGCCACAATGCCGCCTTAAGGACAAGAACAGAGACTCTTCTTACAGTCGGTGCTTTGATCATTCCCTTTGAGACCAGTATTAGTTTCCGATACACCACTGCAGGTTCAATGTATTCCTTGGACCTTCAAATTGACGATGAAACACAGCAATTGCATTGGAATTACATACATAAGGCACACTTCCGCTTCAAGTACAAGATTAGAGACTATTCTTACAGTCTGTGCATTGAGCGTTCCCTGTGTGGCCAGTATTAGTATCCGATACACCACTGCAGGTTCAATGTATTCCTTGGACCTTCAAATTGACGATGATGCACAGAATTCGCAACGGAATTAAATACAAAAGGCACAATGCCGCCTTAAGTACAAGAATAGTGGCTCTTCTTACAGTCGGTGCCTTGAGCTTTCCCTGTGAGACCAGTATTAGATTCCGATACACCTCGGCAGGTTCAATGTATTCCTTGGACCTTCACATTGACGATTAAACACAGAAATCGCATCAGAATTAAATACAAAAGGCACAATGCCGCCTTAAGTAGAAGAATAGAGTCTTTTCTTACTGTCGGTGCTTTGAGCATTCCCTGTGGGACCAGTATTAGTTTCCGATACACCACTGCAGGTTCAATGTACTCCTTGGACATACACATTGACGATGAATCACTGAAATTACATCGGAATTAAATACAAAAGGCACAATGCCGTCATAAGTGCAAGAAAAGTGAGACTTCTTAGAGACTGTGTTATGATATTTTCCTGTGCGACCCGTACTAGTTTCCGATACGCCACTGCAGGATCAATGTATTCCTTGGACCTTCACATTGACGATGAAACACAGAAATTGCATCGGAATTAAATACAAAAAGCACAATGCCGCCCTAAGTACAAGAATATAGTCTCTTTTCACAGTCGGTGTTTCGAGTATTTCCTGTGAGACCATTATTAGTTTCCGATACACCACTGCAGTTTCAATGTATTCCTTGGACATACACATTGACTATGAAACACTAAAATTACATCGGAATTAAATACAAAAAGCACTATGCCTCCATAAGTGCAAGAAGAGTGAGATTTCTTAGAGTTTGTGATTTGATCCTTTCCAGTGCGACCCGTATTAGTTTCCGATACGCCATTGCAGGTTCAATGTATTTCTTGGACCTTCAGATTGACGATTAAACACAGAAATCGCATCGGAATTAGATACAAAAGGCACAATACCGCCCTAAGTACAAGAATAGAGGCTCTTCCTACAGTCGGTGTTTGAGCATTCCCTGTGGGAGCAGTATTAGTTTCCGCTACACCACTGCAGCTTCAATGTATTCCTTGGACCTTCACATTGACGATTAAACACAGAAATCACATCGGAATTAAATAAAAAAGGCACAATGCCGCCTTAAGTACAAGAATAGAGACTCTTCTTAGAGTCGGTGTTTTGAGCACTCCCTGTGAGACCGCTATTAGTTTCCGATACACCACTGCAGGTTCAGTGTATTCCTTGGACCTTCACATTGACGATGAAACACAGAAATGGCATCAGAAATAAATACAAAAGGCACAATGCCGCATTAAGTACAGGAATAGACACTCTTCTTACAGTTGGTGCTTTGAGCATTCCCTGTGAGACCAGTATCAGTTTCCGATACACCACTGCACGTTCAATGTATTCCTTGGACGTTCACATTGACGATGAAAGACAGAAATCGCATCTGAATTAAACACAAAGGACACAATGTCGCCTTAAGTACAAGAATACAGACTCTACTTACAGTCGGTGCTTTGATCATGCCTTGTGAGACCAGTATTAGTTTCCGATACACCACTGCAGGTTCAATGTATTCCTTGGATATTCACATTGACGATTAAACACAGAAATCGCATCGGAATTAAATACAAAAGGCACAATGCCGCCATAAGTGCAAGAACAGTGAGACTTCTTAGAGTCTGTGTTTTGATCCTTTCCTGTGCGACCCGTATTAGTTTTCATACGCCGCTGCAGGTTAAATGTATTCCTTGGACATACACATTGTCGATAAAACACTGAAATCACATCGGAATTAAATACAAAAGGCACAATGCCGCCATAAGTGCATGAAGACTGAGACTTCTTAGAGTATGTGCTTTGATCCTTTCCTGTGCGACCTGTATTAGTTTTTGATTCGCCACTGCAGGTTCAATATAATCCTTGGACCTTCAAATTGACGATGATACACAGAAATCGCATCTTAATTAAATACAAAAAGCACTATGCCGCCATAAGTACAAGAATAGAGACTCTTCTTACAGTTGGTGCTTTGAGCATTCCCTGTAAGACCAGTATTAGTGTCCTATACACCACTGCAGGTTCAATGTATTCCTTGGACCTTCACATTGACGATGAAACACAGAAATCGCATCGGAATTAAATACCAAAGGCACAATGCCGCCTTATGTACAAGAATAGAGGCTCTTCTTACCGTCGGTGCTTTGAGCATTCCCTGTGAGACCAGCATTAGTTTCCGATACACCACTGCAGGTTCAATGTATTCCTTGGACCTTCAAATTGACGATGATACACAGAATTCGCAACGGAATTAAATACAAAAGGCACAATGCCGCCTTAAGTACAAGAATAGTGGCTCTTCTTACAGTCGGTGCTTTGAGCTTTCCCTGTGAGACCAGTATTAGATTCCGATACACCTCTGCAGGTTCAATGTATTCCTTGGACCTTCACATTGACGATTAAACACAGAAATCGCATCGGAACTAAATACAAAAGGCACATGCCGCCTTAAGTAGAAGAATAGAGTCTTTTCTTACTGTCGGTGCTTTGAGCATTCCCTGTGGGACCAGTATTGGTTTCCGATACACCACTGCAGGTTCAGTGTATTCCTTGGACTTTCACATTGACGATGAAACACAGATATGTCATCGGAATTAAATACAAAGGGCACAATGCCGCCTTAAGTACAAGAATAAACACTCGGTGCTTTGAGCATCCCTGTGTGACCAGTATTAGTTTCCGATACACCACTGCAGGTTCAATGTACTCCTTGGACATACACATTGACGATGAATCACTGAAATTACATCGGAATTAAATACAAAAGGCACAATGCCGTCATAAGTGCAAGAAGAGTGAGACATCTTAGAGACTGTGTTTTCATATTTTCCTGTGCGACCCGTACTAGTTTCCGATACGCCATTGCAGGTTCAATGTATTCCTTGGACCTTCAGATTGACGATTAAACACAGAAATCGCATCGGAATTAGATACAAAAGGCACAATACTGCCTTAAGTACAGGAATAGAGGCTCTTCCTACAGTCGGTGCTTTGAGCATTCCCTGTGGGAGCAGTATTAGTTTCCGATACACCACTGCAGGTTCAATGTATTCCTTGGACCTTCACATTGACGATTAAACACAGAAATCACATAGGAATTAAATAAAAAAGGCACAATGACGCCTTAAGTACAAGAATAGAGACTCTTCTTAGAGTCGGTGTTTTGAGCACTCCCTGTGAGACCGCTATTAGTTTGCGATACACCACTGCAGGTTCAGTGTATCCCTTGGACCTTCACATTGACGATGAAACACAGAAATGGCATCAGAATGAAATACAAAAGGCACAATGCCGCATTAAGTACAGGAATAGACACTCTTCTTACAGTTGGTGCTTTGAGCATTCCCTGTGAGACCAGTATCAGTTTCCGATACACCACTGCAAGTTCAATGTATTCCTTGGACGTTCACATTGACGATGAAAGACAGAAATAGCATCTGAATTAAACACAAAGGACACAATGCCGCCTTAAGTACAAGAATACAGTCTCTACTTACAGTTGGTGCTTTGAGCATTCCTTGTGAGACCAGTATTAGTTTCCGATACACCACTGCAGGTTCAATGTATTCCTTGGACCTTCACATTGACGATTAAACACAGAAATCGCATCGGAATTAAATACAAAAAGCACAATGCCGCCTTAAAACAAGAATAGAGACTCTTCTTACAGTCGGTGATTTGAGCATTCCCTGTGAGACCAGTATTAGTTTCCGCTACACCTCTGCAGGTTCAGTTTATTCCTTGGACCTTCACATTGACGATGACACACAGAAATGGCATTGGAATTAGATACAAAAGGCACAATGAAGCCTTAAGTACAAGAATAGACACTCTTCTTACAGTCGGTGCATTGAGCATTCCCTGTGAGACCAGTATTAGTTTCCGATACACCACTGCAGGTGCAATCTATTCCTTGGACATACACATTGACGATGAAACACTGAAATTACATCGGAATAAATACAAAGGGCACAATGACGCCTTAACTACAAGAAGAATGAGACTTCTTAGAGTCGGTGTTTTGATCCTTTCCTGTGAGACCAGTATTAGTTTCCGATATACCACTGCAGGTGAAATGTATTCCATGGTCCTTCACATTGACGATGAAACGCAGAAATCGCATCGGAATTACATACAAAAGGCACAATGCCGCCCTAAGCACAAGAATGGAGACTCATCTTATAATCGGTGATTCGAGCATTCCCTGAGAGACAAGTATTAATTTCCGATACCCACTGCAGGTTCAATGTATTCCTTGGACCTTCACATTGACGATGAAACATAGAAATCGCATCGGAATTAAATACCAAAGGCACAATGCCGCCTTAAGTACAAGAATAGAGACTCTTCTTACAGTCGGTGCTTTGAGCTTTCCCTGTGAGATCAGTAGTAGTTCCCGATACACCTCTGCAGGTTCAATGTCTTCCTTGGACCTTCACATTGACGATTAAACACAGAAATCGCATCGGAATTAAATACAAAAGGCACAATGACGCCTTAAGTAGAAGAATAGAGACTCATCTTACTGTCGGTGCTGTGAGCATTCCCTGTGGGACCAGTATTAGTTTCCGATACACCACTGCAGTTTCAGTGTATTCCTTGGACTTTCACAGTGATGATGAAACACATAAATGGCATCGGAATTAAATGCAAGGGCACAATGCCGCCTTATTTACAAGAATAAACATTCGGTGTTTTGAGCATTCCCTGTGTGACCAGTGTTAGTTTCCGATACACCACTGCAGGTTCAATGTATTCCTTGGACATACACACTGACAATGAAACACTAAAATTACATCGGAATTAAATACAAAAGGCACAATGCCGCCATAAGTGCAAGACGAGTGAGATTTCATAGAGTCTGTGATTTGATCTTTCCTGTGCGACCCGTATTAGTTTCCGATACGCCACTGCAGGTCAATGTATTCCTTGGACATTCACATTGACGATGAAACACTGAAATTACAACGGAATTAAATACAAAAGGCACAATGCCGCCATAAGTGCAAGAAGAGTGGGACTTCTTCGAGTCTGTGTTTTGATCCTCTCCTGTGCGACCCGGATAAGTTTCCGATACGCCACTGCAGGTTCAATGCATTCCTTGGTCCTTCACATTGACGATGAAACACAGAAATCGCATCGGAATTAAATACAAAAGGCACAATGCCACCCTAAGTACAAGAATATAGTCTCTTCTCACAGTCGGTGTTTCCAGTATTCCCTGTGAGACCAGTATTAGTTTCCGATACACCACTGCAGGTTCAATGTATTCCTTGCGATACACATTGACTATGAAACACTAAAATTACATCGGAATTACATACAAATGGCACAATGCCGCCATAAGTGCAAGAAGAGTGAGATTTCTTAGAGTCTGTGATTTGATCCTTTCCTGTGCGACCCGTATTAGTTTCCGATACGCCACTGCAGGTTCAATGTATACCTTGGACCTTCACATTGACGATTAAACACAGAAATTGCATCGGAATTAAATACAAAAGCCACAATGCCGCCTTAAGTACAAGAATAGAGACTCTTCATACTGTCGGTGCTTTGAGCATTCCCTGTGAGACCAGTATTGGTTTCCGATACACCACTGCTGGTTCAATGTATTCCTTGGACATACACATTGACGATGAAACACTGAAACTACATCGGAATTAAATACAAAAGGCAAAATGCCGCCATAAGTGCAAGAAGAGTGAGACTTCTTAGAGTCTGTGTTTGATCCTTTCCTGTTCGACCCGTATTAGTTTTCGATACGCCACTGCAGCTTCAATGTATTCCTTGGACCTTGATATTGACGATGAAACACAGAAATCGCATAGGAATTAAATACAAAAGGCACAATACCGCCTTAAGTACAAGAATAGAGGCTCTTCCTACAGTCGGTGCTTTGAGCATTTCCTGTGAGAGCAGTATCAGTTTCCGATACACCACTGCAGGTTCAATGTATTCCTGGACCTTCACATTGACGATTAAACAAAGAAATCACATCGGAATTAAATACAAAAGGCACAATGCCGCCTTAAGTACAAGAATAGAGTCTCTTCTTACAGTCGGTGCTTTGAGCATTCCCTGTGAGACCAGTATTAGTTTCCGATACGCCACTGGAGGTCAATGTATTCCTTGGACATACACATTGACAATGAAACACTAAAATTACATCGGAATTAAATACAAAAGGCACAATGCCGCCATAAGTGCAAGAAGAGTGAGATTTCTTAGAGTCTGTGATTTGATCCTTTCCTGTGCGACCCGTATTAGTTTCCGATACGACACTGCAGGTTCAATGTATTCTTTGGACATACACATTGACGATGAAACACTGAAATTACATCGGAATTAAATACAAAAGGCACAATGACGGCTTAACTACAAGAAGAATGAGACTTCTTAGAGTCTGTGCTTTGATCCTTTCCTGTGAGACCAGTATTAGTTTCCGATATACGACTGCAGGTTAAATGTTTTCCATGGTCCTTCATATTGACGATGAAACATAGAAATCGCATCGGAATTGCATACAAAAGGCACAATGCCGCCCTAAGTACAAGAATGGAGACTCATCTTACAATCGGTGTTTCGAGCATTCCCTGAGAGACCAGTTTTAATTTCCGATACACCACTACAGGGTCAATGTATTCCTTGGCCCTTCACATTGACGATGAAACACAGAAATCGCATCGGAATTAAATACCAAAGGCACAATGCCGTCTTATGTACAAGAATAGAGGCTCATCTTACCATCGGTGCTTTGAGCATTCCCTGTGAGACCAGTATTTCCGATACACCACTGCAGGTTCAATGTATTCCTTGGACCTACACATTGACGATTAAACACAGAAATCGCATCGGAATAAAATACAAAGGGCACAATGCCGCCTTAAGTATAAGAATAGAGACTCTTCTTACTGTCGGTGCTTTGAGCATTCACTGTGGGACCAGTATTAGTTTCCGATTCGCCACTGCAGGTTCAGTGTATTCCTTGGCTTTCACATTGACGATGAAACACAGAAATAGCATCGGAATTAAATACAAAGGGCACAATGCCGCCTTAAGTACAAGAATAAACACTCGGTGCTTTGAGCATTCCCCGTGTGACCAGTAATAGGTTCCGATACACCACTGCAGGTTCCATGTATTCCTTGTACATACACATTGACGATGAAACACTGAAATTACATCGGAATTAAATACAAAAGGCACAATGCCGCCATAAGTGCAAGAAGAGTGAGACTTCTTAGAGTCTGTGTTTTGAACCTCTCCTGTGCGACCCGTATTAGTTTCCGATACGCAACTGCATGTTAATGCATTCCTTGGACCTTCCCATTGACGATGAAACACAGAAATCGCATCGGAATTAAGTACAAAAGACACAATGCCGCCCTAAGTACAAGAATATAGCCTCTTCTCACAGTCGGTGTTTCGAGTATTCCTTGTGAGACCAGTATTAATTTGCGATACGCCACTGCAGGTTCAATGTATTCCTTGGACATACACATTGACTATGAAACACTAAAATTACATCGGAATTAAATACAAACGGCACAATGCCGCCTTAAGTACAAGAATAGAGACTCGGTGCTTTGAGCATTCCCTGTGTGACCAGTATTAGTTTCCGATACACCACTGCAGGTTCAATGTATTCCTTCGACATACACATTGACGATGAAACACTGATATTACATCGAAATTAAATACAAAAGTCACAATGCCGCCATAAGTGCAAGAAGGGTGAGACTTCTTAGAGTCTGTGTTTCGATCCTTTCCTGTGCGACCCGTATTAGTTTTCGATACGCCACTGCAGCTTCAATGTATTCCTTGGACCTTTAAATTGACGATGAAACACAGAAATCGCATCGGAATTAAATACAAAAGGCACAATGCCGCCTTAAGTACAAGAATAGAGACTCGGTGCTTTGAGCATTCCCTGTGTGACCAGTATTAGTTTCCGATACACCACTGCAGGATCAATGTATTCCTTAGACATACACATTGACGATGAAACACTGAAATTACATCGACATTAAATACAAAAGGCACATTGCCGCCATAAGTGCAAGAACAGTGAGACATCTTAGAGGCTGTGTTTTGATATTTTCCTGTGCGACCCGTACTAGTTTCCGATACGCCACTGCAGGATCAATGTATTTCTTGTACCTTCACATTGACGATTAAACACAGAAATCGCATCGGAATTAAATACAAAAGGCACAATGCCGCCTTAAGTACAAGAATAGAGACTCTTCTTACGGTCGGTGTTTCGAGTATTCCCTGTTAGACCAGTATTAGTTTCCGATACACCACTGCAGGTTCAATGTATTCCATAGACATACACCCTGACTATGAAACACTAAAATTACATCGGAATTAAATACAAACGGCACAATGCCGCCTTAAGTACAAGAATAGAGACTCGGTGCTTTGAGCATTCCCTGTGTGACCAGTATTAGTTTCCGATACACCACTGCAGGATCAATGTATTCCTTGGACATACACATTGACGATGAAACACTGAAATTACATCGGAATTAAATACAAAAGGCACATTGCCGCCATAAGTGCAAGAACAGTGAGACTTCTTAGAGGCTGTGTTTTGATATTTTCCTGTGCGACCCGTACTAGTTTCCGATACGCCACTGCAGGATCAATGTATTCCTTGTACCTTCACATTGACGATGAAACACAGAAATCGCATCGGAATTAAATACAAAAGGCTCAATGCCGCCTTAAGTACAAGAAGAGAGACTCTTCTTACAGTCGGTGCTTTGAGCATTCCCTGTGAGACCAGTATAAGTTTCCGATACACCACTGGAGGTTCAATGTATTCCTTGGACATTCACATTGACGATGAAACACTGAAGTTACATCGGAATTAAATACAAAAGGCACAATGATGCCTTAAGTACAAGAATAGAGACTCTTCTAACAGTCGGTGCTTTGAGCATTCCCAGTAAGAGCAGTATTAGTTTACGATACACCACAGCAGGTTCAATGTATTTCTTGGACCTTCACATTGACGATGAAACACAGAAATTGCATCGGAATTAAATACAAAAGCCACAATGCCGCCTTAAGTACAAGAATAGAGACTCTTCTTACTGTCAGTGCTTTGAGCATTCCCTGTGAGACCAGTATTAGTTTCCGATACACCACTGCAGGTTCACTGTATTCCTTGGACATACACATTGACAATGAAACACTGAAACTACATCGTAATTAAATACAAACGGCAGAATGCCGCCGTAAGTGCAAGAAGAGTGAGACTTCTTAGAGACTGTGTTTTGATCCATTCCCGTGCGACCCGTATTAGTTATCGATACGCCACTGCAGCTTCTATGTATTCCTTGGACCTTCACATTGACGATGAAACACAGAAATCGTATCGGAATTACATACAAAAGGCACAATGCCGCCCTAAGTACAAGAATGGAGACTCATCCTACAATCGGTGCTTCGAGCATTCCCTGAGAGACCAGTTTTAATTTCCGAGACACCACTGCAGGTTCAATGTATTCCTTGGACCTTCACATTGACGATGAAACACAGAAATCGCATCGGAATTAAATACCAAAGGCACAATGCCGCCTTATGTACAAGAATAGAGGCTCTTCTTACCGTCGGTGCTTTGAGCATTCCCTGTGAGACCAGTATTAGTTTCCGATACACCACTGCAGGTTCAATGTATTCCTTGGACATACACATTGACGAAAAACACTGATATTACATCGGAATTAAATACAAAAGGCACAATGCCGCCATAAGTGCAAGAAGAGTGAGACTTCTTAGGGTCTGTGTTTTGATCCTTTCCTGTGCGACCCGTATTAGTTTTCGATACGCCACTGCAGCTTCAATGTATTCCTTGGACCTTCAAATTGACGATGTAACACAGAAATCGCATCGGAATTAAATACAAAAGGCACAATACCGCCTTAAGTACAAGAATAGAGGTTCTTCCTACAGTCGGTTCTTTGAGCATTCCCTGTGAGAGCAGTATTGGTTTCCGATACACCACTAAAGGTTCAATGTATTTTTTGGACCTTCACATTGACGATTAAACACAGAAATCACATCGGAATTAAATACAAAAGGCACAATGCCGCCTTAAGTACAAGAATAGAGACTCTTCTTACAGTCGGTGCTTTGAGCATTCCCTGTGAGAGCAGTATTAGTTTCCGATACACCACTGCAGGTTCAATGTATTCCTTGGACCTTCACATTGACGATTAAACACAGAAATCACATCGGAATTAAATACAAAAGGCACAATGCAGCCTTAAGTACAAGAATAGAGACTCGGTGCTTTGAGCATTCCCTGTGTGACCAGTATTAGTTTCCGATACACCACTGCAGGTTCAATGTATTCCTTGGCCCTTCACATTGACGATTAAACACAGAAATCGCATCGGAATTAAATACAAAAGGCACAATGCCGCCTTAAGTACAAGAATAGAGACTCTTCTTACGGTCGGTGTTTCGAGTATTCCCTGTTAGACTAGTATTAGTTTCCGATACACCACTGCAGGTTCAATGTATTCCATAGATATACACCCTGACTATGAAACACTAAAATTACATCAGAATACAAAACAAAAGGCACAATGCCGCCATAAGTGCAAGAAGAGTGAGATTTCTTAGAGTCTGTGATTTGATCCTTTCCTGTGCGACCCGTATTAGTTTCCGATACGCCACTGCAGGTTCAATGTATTCCTGGGACCTTCACATTGACGATTAAACACAGAAATCGCATCGGAATTAAATACAAAAGGCACAATACCGCCTTAAGTACAAGAAGAGAGACTCTTCTTACAGTCGGTGCTTTGAGCATTCCCTGTGAGACCAGTATTAGGTTCCGATACACCACTGGAGGTTCAATGTATTCCTTGGACATTCACATTGACGATGAAACACTGAAGTTACATCGGAATTAAATACAAAAGGCTCAATGATGCCTTAAGTACAAGAATAGAGACTCCTCTAACAGTCGGTGCTTTGAGCATTCCCTGTGAGACCACTATTAGTTTCCGATACGCCAGTGGAGGTTCAATGTATTCCTTGGACATACACATTGACGATGAAACACTGAAACTACATCGGAATGAAATACAAAAGGCAAAATGCCGCCATAATTGCAAGAAGAGTGAGACTTCTTAGAGTCTGTGTTTTGATCCTTTCCTGTGCGACCCATATTAGTTTTCGATACGCCACTGCAGCTTCAATGTATTCCTTGGACCTTCAAAATGGCGATGAAACACAGAAATCGAATAGGAATTAAATACAAAAGGCACAATACCGCCTTAAGTACAAGAATAGAGGCTCTTCGTACAGTCGGTGCTTTGAACATTCCCTGTGAGAGCAGTATTAGTTTCCGATACACCACAGCAGGTTCAATGTATTTCTTGAACCTTCACATTGACGATGAAACACAGAAATTGCATCGGAATGAAATACTAAAGCCACAATGCCGCCTTAAGTACAAGAACAGAGACTCTTTTTACTGTCGGTGCTTTGAGCATTCCCTGTGAGACCAGTATTAGTTTCCCACACCACTGCAGGTTCACTGTATTCCTTGGACATACACATTGACGATGAAACACTGAAACTACATCGGAATTAAATACAAAAGGCAAAATGCCGCCATAATTGCAAGAAGAGTGAGACTTCTTAGAGTCTGTGTTTTGATCCTTTCCTGTGCGACCCATATTAGTTTTCGATACGAAACTGCAGATTCAATGTATTCCTTGGACCTTCAAAATGACGATGAAACACAGAAATCGAATAGGAATTAAATACAAAAGGCACAATACCGCCTTAAGTACAAGAATAGAGGCTCTTCGTACAGTCGGTGCTTTGAGCATTCCCTGTGAGAGCAGTATTAGTTTCCGATACACCACTGCAGGTTCAATGTATTCCTTGGACCTTCACATTGACGATTAAACACAGAAATCACATCGGAATTAAATACAAGAGGCACAATGCCGCCTTAAGTTCAAGAACAGAGTCTCTTCTTACAGTCGGTGCTTTGAGCATTCCCTGTGAGACCACTATTAGTTTCCGATACGCCAGTGGAGGTTCAATGTATTCCTTGGACATACACATTGACTATGAAACACTAAAATTACATCGGAATTAAATACAAAAGGCACAATGCCGCCATAAGTGCAAGAAGAGTGAGATTTCTTAGAGTCTGTGCTTTGATCCTTTCCTGTGAGGCCAGTATTTGTTTCCGATATACGACTGCAGGTTAAATGTTTTCCATGGTCCTTCACATTGACGATGAAACACAGAAATCGCATCGGAATTAAATACCAAAGGCACAATGCCGTCTTATGTACAAGCATAGAGGCTCTTCTTACCGTCGGTACTTGGAGCATGCCCTGTGAGGCCAGTATTAGTTTCCGATACACCACTGTAGGTTCAATGTATTCCTTGGACATACACATTGACGATGAAACACTGATATTACATCGGAATTGAATACAAAAGGCACAATGCCGCCATAAGTGCAAGAAGAGTGAGACTTCTTAGAGTCTGTGTTTTGATCCTTTCCTGTGCGACCCGTATTAGTTTTCGATACGCCAATGCAGCTTCAGTGTATTCCTTGGACCTTCAAATTGACGATGAAACACAGAAATCTCATCGGAATTAAATACAAAAGGCACAATACGCCTTAAGTACAAGAATAGAGGCTCTTCCTACAGTCGGTTCTTTGAGCATTCCCTGTGAGAGCAGTATTGGTTTCCGATACACCACTGCAGGTTCAATGTATTTTTTGGACCTTCACATTGACGATTAAACACAGAAATCACATCGGAATTAAATACAAAAGGCACAATGCCGCCTTAAGTACAAGAATAGAGACTCTTCTTACAGTCGGTGATTTGAGCATTCCCTGTGAGAGCAGTATTATTTTCCGATACACCACTGCAGGTTCAATGTATTCCTTGGACCTTCACGTTGACGATTAAACACAGAAATCACATCGGAATTAAATACAAAAAGCACAATGCCGCCTTAAGTACAAGAATAGAGAATCGGTGCTTTGAGCATTCCCTGTGTGACCATTATTACTTTCCGATACACCACTGCAGGTTCAATGTGTTCCTTGGACATACACATTGACGATGAAACTACATCGGAATTAAATACAAAAGGCAAAATGCCGCCATAAGTGCAAGAAGGGTGAGACTTCTTAGAGTCTGTGTTTTGATCCTTTCCTGTGCGACCCGTATTAGTTTTCGATACGCCACTGCAGCTTCAATGTATTCCTTGGACCTTCAAATTGACGATGAAACACCGAAATCGCATCGGAATTAAATACAAAAGGCACAGTACCGCCTTAAGTACTAGAATAGAGGCCCTTCCTACAGTCGGTGCTTTGAGCGTTCCCTGTGAGAGCAGTATTGGTTTCCGATACACCACTGCAGGTTCAATGTATTCCTTGGACCTTCACATTGACGATTAAACACAGAAATCACATCGGAATTAAATACAAAAGGCACAATGCCGCCTTAAGTACAAGAATAGAGACTCTTCATACAGTCGGTGCTTTGAGCATTCCCTGGGAGACCAGTATTAGTTTCCGATACACCACTGCAAGTTCAATGTATTCCTTGGACGTTCACATTGACGAAGAAAGACAGAAATCGCATCGGAATTAAACACAAAATGCACATTGCCGCCTTAAAAAAATAATACAGACTCTACTTACAGTCGGTGATTTGAGCATTCCCTGTGAGACCAGTATTAGTTTCCGATACACCACTGCAGGTTTAATGTATTCCTTGGACCTTCACATTGACGATTAAACACAGAAGTCGCATCGGAATTAAATACAAAAGGCACAATGCCGCCTTAAGTACAAGAATAGTGACTCTTCTCACAATCGGTGATTTGAGCCTTCCCTGTGAGACCAGTATTAGTTTCCGATTCACCACTGCAGGTCCAATGTATTCCTTGGACCTTCAAATTGATGATGAAACACAGAAATCGCATTGGAATTAAATACATAAGGCACAATGCCGCTTTAAGTACAAGAATAATGACTATTCTTACAGTCTGTGCTTTGAGCGTACCCTGTGAGACCAATATTAGTATCCGATACACCACTGCAGATTCCATGTATTCCTTGGACATACACATTGACGATGAAACACTGCAATTACATCGGAATTAAATACAAAAGGCACAATGCCGCCCTAAGTACAAGAATGGAGACTCATCTTACAATCGGTGCTTCGAGCATTCCCTGAGAGACCAGTATTATTTTCCGATACACCACTGCTGGTTCAATGTATTCCTTGGACCTTCACATTTACGGTGAAACACAGAAATCGCATCGGAATTAAATACCAACGGCACAATGCCGCCTTATGTACAAGAATAGAGGCTCTCCTTACCGTCGGTGCTTTGAGCATTCCCTGTGAGACCAGTATTAGTTTCCGATACACACTGCAAGTTCAATGTATTCCTTGGATGTTCACATTGACGATGAATGACAGAAATCGCATCGGAATTAAACACAAAAGGCACAATGCCGCCTTAAGTACAAGAATACAGACTCTACTTACAGTCGGTGCTTTGAGCATTCCCTGTGAGACCAGTATTAGTTTCCGATACACCACTGCAGGTTCAATGTATTCCTTGGACCTTCACATTGACGATTAAACACAGAAATCGCATCGGAATTAAATACAAAAGGAACAATGCGGCCTTAAGTACAAGAATAGAGGCTCTTCTTACAGTCGGTGCTTTGAGCATTCCCTGTGAGACCAGTATTAGTTTCCGATACACCACTGGAGGCTCAATGTATTCCTTGGACCTTCATATTGACGATGACACACAGAAATTGCATCGTAATTATATACATAAGCCACAATGCCGCCTTCAGTACAACAATGGAGACTCTTCTTACAGTCGGTGCTTTGAGCATTCCCTGTGAGACCAGTATTAGTTTCCGATACACCACTGCAGGTTCAATGTATTCCTTGGACATACACATTGACGATGAAACACTGAAATTACATCGGAATTAAATACAAAAGGCACAATGCCGCCATAAGTGCAGGAACAGTGAGATTTCTTAGAGTCTGTGCTTTGATCCTTTCGTGTGCGGCCCGTATTAGTTTTCGATACGCCACTGCAGGTTAAATGTATTCCTTGGACTTTCAAATTAACGATGAAACACAGAAATCGCATCGGAATTAAATACAAAAGGCACAATGCCGCCTTAAGTACAAGAATAGACACTCTCCTTACAGACGGTGTTTGAGCATTCCCTGTGAGACCAGTATCAGTTTCCGATACACCACTGCAGGTTCAACGTATTCCTTGGACATACACATTGACGATGAAACACTGAAATTACATCGGAATTAAATACAAAAGGCACAATGCCGCCATATGTGCAAGAAGAGTGAGACTTCATAGAGACTGTGTTTTGATATTTTCCTGTGCGACCCGTACTAGTTTCCGATACGCCACTGCAGGATCAATGTATTCCTTGTACCTCCACATTGACGATTAAACACAGAAATCGCATCGGAATTAAATACAAAAGGCACAATGCCGCCTTAAGTACAAGAATAGAGACACTTCTTACGGTCGTGGTTTCGAGTATTCCCTGTTAGACCAGTATTAGTTTCCGATACACCACTGCAGGTTCAATGTATTCCATAGACATACAGCCTGACTATGAAACACTAAAATTAAATCGGAATTACATACAAAAGGCACAATGCCGCCATAAGTGCAAGAAGAGTGAGATATCTTAGAGTCTGTGTTTTGATCCTTTCCTGTGCGTCCCGTATTAGTTTTCGATACGCCACTGCAGCTTCAATGTATTCCTTGGACCTTCAAATTGACGATGAAACACAGAAATCGCATCGGAATTAAATACAAAAAGAACAATGCCGCCTTAAGTACATAAATAGACACTCTCGTTACAGACGGTGTTTGAGCATTCCCTGTGAGACCAGTATCATTTTCCGATACACCACTGCAGGTTCAACGTATTCCTTGGACATACACATTGACGATGAAACACTGAAATTACATCGGAATTAAATACAAAAGGCACAATGCAGCCATAAGTGCAAGAAGAGTGAGACTTCATAGAGACTGTGTTTTGATATTTTCCTGTGCGACCCGTACTAGTTTCCGATACGCCACTGCAGGATCAATGTATTCCTTGTACCTCCACATTGACGATTAAACACAGAAATCACATCGCAATTGAATACAAAAGGCACAATGCCGCCTTAAGTACGTGAACAGAGACTCTTCTTTCAGTCGGTGCTTTGAGCATTCCATGTGACCACCAGTATTAGTTTCCGATACACCACTGCAGGTTCAATGTATTCCTCGGACCTTCATATTGACGATTAAACACAGAAATCACATCGGAATTAAATACAAAAAGAACAATGGCGCCTTACGTACAAGAATAGAGACTCTTCTTACAGTCGCTGCTTTGAGCATTCCCTGTGAGACCAGTATTACTTTCCGATACACCACTGCAGGTAGAGTGCATTCCTTGGACCTTCACGTTGACGATGAAACACAGAAATGGCAACGGAATTAAATACAAAAAGCACAATGCCGCCTTAAGTACAAGAATAGACACTCTCCTTACAGACGGTGTTTGAGCATTCCCTGTGATACTAGTATTAGTTTCCGATACACCACTGCTGGTTCAATGTATTCCTTGGACCTTCACATTGACGATTAAACACAGAAATCGCATCGGAATTAAATACAAAAGGAACAATGCCGCCTTAAGTACAAGAATAGAGCCTCTTCTTACAGTCGGTGCTTTGAGCATTCCCTGTGAGACCAGTATTAGTTTCCGATACACCACTGGAGGTTCAATGTATTCCTTGGACCTTCATATTGACGATGACACACAGAAATTGCATCGTAATTATATACATAAGCCACAATGCCGCCTTCAGTACAACAATAGAGACTCTTCTTACAGTCGGTGCTTTGAGCATTCCCTGTGAGACCAGTATTAGTTTCCGATACACCACTGCAGGTTCAATGTATTCCTTGGACATACACATTGACGATGAAACACTGAAACAACATCGGAATTAAATTCAAAAGGCAAAATGCCGCCATAAGTGCAAGAAGAGTGAGACTTCTTAGAGTCTGTGTTTTGATCCTTTCGTGTGCGGCCCGTATTCGTTTTCGATACGCCACTGCAGGTTAAATGTATTCCTTGGCCTTTCAAATTAACGATGAAACACAGAAATCGCATCGGAATTAAATACAAAAGGCACAATGCCGCCTTAAGTACAAGAATAGACACTCTCCTTACAGACGGTGTTTGAGCATTCCCTGTGAGACCAGTATCAGTTTCCGATACACCACTGCAGGTTCAACGTATTCTTTACACATACACATTGACGATGAAACACTGAAATTACATCGGAATTAAATACAAAGGGCACAATGCCGCCATAAGTGCAAGAAGAGTGAGACTTCATATAGACTGTGTTTTGATATTTTCCTGTGCGACCCGTACTAGTTTCCGATACGCCACTGCAGGATCAATGTATTCCTTGTACCTCCACATTGACGATTAAACACAGAAATCGCATCGGAATTAAATACAAAAGGCACAATGCAGCCTTAAGTACAAGAATAGAGACTCTTCTTACGGTCGTGGTTTCGAGTATTCCCTGTTAGACCAGTATTAGTTTCCGATACACCACTGCAGGTTCAATGTATTCCATAGACATACAGCCTGACTATGAAACACTAAAATTACATCGGAATTACATACAAAAGGCACAATGCCGCCATAAGTGCAAGAAGAATGATATTTCTTTGAGTCTGTGTTTTGATCCTTTCCTGTGCGTCCCGTATTAGTTTTCGATACGCCACTGCAGCTTCAATGTATTCCTTGGACCTGCAAATTGACGATGAAACACAGAAATCGCATCGGAATTAAATACAAAAAGAACAATGCCGCCTTAAGTACAAGAATAGACACTCTCCTTACAGACGGTGTTTGAGCATTCCCTGTGAGACCAGTATCAGTTTCCGATACACCACTGCAGGTTCAACGTATTCCTTGGACATACACATTGACGATGAAACACTGAAATTACATCGGAATTAAATACAAAAGGCACAATGCAGCCATAAGTGCAAGAAGAGTGAGACTTCATAGAGACTGTGTTTTGATATTTTCCTGTGCGACCCGTACTAGTTTCCGATACGCCACTGCAGGATCAATGTATTCCTTGTAACTCCACATTGACGATTAAACACAGAAATCACATCGCAATTGAATACAAAAGGCACAATGCCGCCTTAAGTACAAGAACAGAGACTCTTCTTTCAGTCGGTGCTTTGAGCATTCCATGTGAGACCAGTATTAGTTTCCCATACACCACTGCAGGTTCAATGTATTCCTCGGACCTTCATATTGACGATTAAACACAGAAATCACATCGGAATTAAATACAAAAAGAACAATGCCGCCTTACGTACAAGAATAGAGACTCTTCTTACAGTCGCTGCTTTGAGCATTCCCTGTGAGACCAGTATTACTTTCCGATACACCACTGCAGGTAGAGTGCATTCCTTGGACCTTCACGTTGACGATGAAACACAGAAATGGCAACGGAATTAAATACAAAAGGCACAATGCCGCCTTAAGTACAAGAATAGACACTCTCCTTACAGACGGTGTTTGAGCATTCCCTGTGAGACTAGTATTAGTTTCCGATACACCACTGCTGGTTCAATGTATGCCTTGGACCTTCACATTGACGATGAAACACTGAAATCGCATCGGAATTAAATACAAAAGGCACAATACCGCCTTAAGTACAAGAATACAGACTCTACTTACAATCGGTGCTTTGAGCATTCCCTGTGAGACCAGTATTAGTTTCCGATACACCACTGCAGGTTCAAAGTATTCCTTGGAATTTCACATTGACGATGAAACACAGAAATCGCATTGGAATTAAATACATAAGGCACAATGCCGCTTTAAGTACAAGAATAGAGACTATTCTTACAGTCTGTGCTTAGAGCGTTCCCTTTGAGACCAGTATTAGTATCCGATACACCACTGCAGATTCAATGTATTCCTTGGACATACACATTGACGATGAAACACTGAAATTACATCGGAATTAAATACAAAAGGAACAATATCGCCTCAAGTACAAGAATAGAGAGTCTTCTTACTGTCGGTGTTTTGAGCATTCCCTGTGAGACCAGTATTATTTTCCGATACAATACTGCAGGTTCTATGTATTCCTTGGACATACACATTGACGATGAAACACTGAAATTACATCGGAATTAAATACAAATGGCACAATGACGCCTTAAGTATAAGCAGAGTGACACTTCTTAGAGTCTGTGCTTTGATCCTTTCCTGTGAGACCAGTAATATTTTCCGATACACCGATGCAGGTTCAATGTATTCCTTGGACATACACATTGACGATGAAACACAGAAATCTCATCCGAATTAAATACAAAAGGCACAATGCCGCCATAAATGCAAGAAGAGTGAGATTTCTTAAAGTCTGTGTTTTGATCCTTACCTGTGCGACCCGTATTAGTTTTCGATACGCCACTGCAGGTTCAATGTATTCCTTGGACCTTCACATTGACGATGAAACACTGAAATTACATCGGAATTAAATACATAAGGAACAATGCCGCCTTAAGTACAAGAATAGAGACTCCTCTTACTGTCGGTGCTTTGAGCATTCCCTGTGAGACCAGTTTTAGTTTACGATACAACACTGCATGTTCAATGTATTCCTTGGACTTTCACATTGACGATGAAACACAGAAATCGCATTGGAATTAAATACAAAAGGCGCAATGCCGCCTTAAGTACGAGAATAGAGACTCTTCTTACAGTCTGTGCTTTGAGCATTCCCAGTGAGACCAGTATTAGTATCCGATTCACCACTGCAGATTCAATGTATTCCTTGGACATACGCAATGACGATGAAACACTGAAATTACATCGGAATTAAATACAAAAGGCACAATGCCGCCATAAGTGCAAGAAGAGTGAGGCTTCTTAAAGTCCGTGTTTTGATCCTTTCCTGTACGACCCGTATTAGTTTCCGATACGCCACTGCAATTTCAATGTATTCCTTGGACCTTCACATTGACGATGAAACACAGCAATCGCATTGGAATTAAATACAAAAGCCACAATGCCGCCTTAAGTACAAGAATAGAGACTCTTCTTAGAGTCGGTGCTTTGAGCATTTCCTGTGAGACAAATATTAGTATTCGATACACCACTGCAGGTTCAATGTATTCCTTGGACATACACATTGACGATGAAACACTGAAATTACATCGGAATTAAATACAAAAGGAACAATATCGCCTCAAGTACAAGAATAGAGAGTCTTCTTACTGTCGGTGTTTTGAGCATTCCCTGTGAGACCAGTATTATTTTCTGATACAATACTGCAGGTTCTATGTATTCTTTGGACATACACATTGACGATGAAACACTGAAATTACATCGGAATTAAATACAAATGGCACAATGACGCCTTAAGTATAAGCAGAGTGAGACTTCTTAGAGTCTATGCTTTGAACCTTTCCTGTGAGACCAGTAATATTTTCCGATACACCGATGCAGGTTCAATGTATTCCTTGGACATACACATTGACGATGAAACACAGAAATCTCATCCGAATTAAATACAAAAGGCACAATGCCGCCATAAGTGCAAGAAGAGTGAGACTTCTTAAAGTCTGTGTTTTGATCCTTACCTGTGCGACCCGTATTAGTTTCCGATACGCCACTGCAGGTTCAATGTATTCCTTGGACCTTCACATTGACGATGAAACACTGAAATTACATCGGAATTAAATACAAAAGGCACAATGCCGCCATAAGTGCAAGAAGAGTGAGACTTCCTAATGTCTGTGTTTTGATCCTTACCTGTGCGCCTCGTATTAGTTTCCGATACGCCACTGCAGGTTCAATGTATTCCTTGGACATACACATTGACGATGAAACACTGAAATTACATCGGAAGTAAATACAAAAGGCACAATGCCGCCATAAGTGCAAAAACAGTGAGACTTCTTAGAGTCTGTATTTTGATCCTTTCCTGTGCGACCCGTATTAGTTTTTGATACGCCAATGCACGTTAAATGTATTCCTTGGACCTTCAAATTGACGATGAAACACAGAAATCGCATTGGAATTAAATACAAAATGCACAATGCCGCTTTAAGTACAAGAATAGAGACTATTCTTACAGTCTGTGCTTTGAACGTTCCGTGTGAGACCAGTATTAGTATCCGATACACCACTGCAGATTCAATATATACCTTGGACATACACATTGACGATGAAACACTGCAATTACATCGGAATTAAATACAAAATGAACAATGCCACCATAAGTACAAGAATAGAGACTCCTCTTACTGTCGGTGATTTGAGCATTCCCTGTGAGACCAGTATTAGTTTCCGATACACCACTGCATGTTCAACGTATTCCTTGGACTATCACATTGACGATGAAACACAGAAATCGAATTGGAATTAAATACAAAACGCACAATGCCGCCTTAAGTACAAGAATAGAGACTCTTCTTACAGTCTGTGCTTTGAGCATTCCCTGTGAGACCAGTATTAGTATCCGATACACCACTGCAGGTTCAATGTATTCCTTGGACATACACATTGACGATGAAACACTGAAATTACATCGGAATTAAATACAAAAGGCACAATGCCGCCATAACTGCAAGAAGAGTGAGACTTCTTAAAGTCTGTGTTTTGATCCTTACCTGTGCGACCCGTATTAGTTTCCGATACGCCACTGCAGGTTCAATGTATTCCTTGGACCTTCACATTGACGATGAAACACAGAAATCGCATCGGAATTAAATACAAAAGGCACAATGCCGCCTTAAGTACAGGAATATAGACTCTTCTTAGAGTCGGTGCTTTGAGCAATCCCTGTGAGACCAATATTAGTATCCGATACACCACTGCAGGTTCAATGTATACCTTGGACATACACATTGGCGATGAAACACTGAAATTACATCGGAATTAAATACAAAGGGCACAATGACGCCTTGAGTACAAGCAGAGTGAAACTTCTTAGAGTCTGTGCTTTGATCCTTTCCTGTGAGACCAGTATTGGTTTTCGATATACCACTGCAGGTTCAATGTATTCCTTGGACCTCCACATTGACGAAGAAACACATAAATCGCATCGGAATTAAATAGCAAAGGCACAATGCCGACTTAAGTTCAAGAATAGAGACTCTTCTTACAGTCGGTGCTTTGAGCATTCCCTGTGAGACCAGTATTAGTTTTCGATACACCACTGCAGGTTCAATGTCTTCTTTGGACTTTCACATTGACGAATATAGACAGAAATCGCATCGGAATTAAATACAAAAGGCACAATGCCGCCTTAAGTACAAGAATAGAGACTCTTCTTACAGTCGGTGCTTTGAGCATTCCCTGTGAGACCTGTATTAGTTTCCGATACACCACTGCAGGTTCAGTGTATTCCTTGGACTTTCACATCGACGATGAAACACAGAAATGGCATCGGAATTAAGTACAAAGGGCACAATGCCGCCTTAAGTACAAGAATAGACACTCTTCTTACAGTCGGTGCTTAGAGCATTCCCTGTGAGACCAGTATTAATTTCCGATACACCACTGCTGGTTCAATGTATTCCTAGGACCTTCACATTGACAATGAAGCACAGAAATCGCATCGGAATTAAATACAAAAGGCACAATGCCACCTTAAGTACAAGAATACAGGCTCTACTTACAGTCGGTGATTTGAGCATTCCCTGTGAGGCCAGTATTAGTTTCCGATACACCACTGCAGGTCCAATGTATTCCTTGGAACTTCACATTGACGATGAAACACAGAAATCGCATTGGAATTAAACACAAAAGGCACAATGCCGCCATAAGTACAAGAATGGAGACTCTTCTTACAGTCTGTGCTTTCAGCATATCCTGTGAGACCAGTATTAGTATCCGATACAATACTGCAAATTCAATGTATTCCTTGGACATACACATTGACAATGAAAAACTGAAATTACATCGGAATTAAATACAAAACGCCCAATGCCGCCAAAAGCGCAAGAAGAGTGAGACTTCTGAGAGTCTGTGTTTTGATCGTTTCCTGTGCGACCCGTATTAGATTCCGATACGCCACTACAGGTTCGATGAATTCATTGGACCTTCACATTGACGATTACACACAGAATTCGCTTCGGAATTAAATACAAAAAGGCACAATGTCTCCTTAAGTACAAGAATAGAGACTCTTCTTGCATTCGGTGCTTTGAGCATTCCCTGTGAGACCAGTATTAGTATCCGGTACGCCACTTCAGGTTCAATGTATTCCTAGGACATACACATCGACTATGAAACACAGAAATGGCATCGGAATTAAATACAAAGGGCACAATGCCGCCTTAAGTACAATAATACACACTCTTCTTACAGTCGGTGCTTTGAGCATTCCCTGTGAGACCAGTATTAGTTTCCGATACACCACTGCAGGTTCAATGAATTCCTTGGACCTTCACTTTGACGATGAAACACAGAAATCGCATCGGAATTAAATACAAAAGGGACAATGCCGCCTTAAGTACAAGAATACAGACTCTACTTACAGTCGGTGCTTTGAGCATTCCCTGTGGGACCAGTATTAGTTTCCAATACACCACTGCAGGTTCAATGTATTCCTTGGACATACTCATTGACGATGAAACACTGAAATTACATCGGAATTAAATACAAAAGGAACAATGTCGCCTTAAGTACAAGAATAGAGACTCTTCTTACAGTCGGTGTTTTGAGCATTCCCTGTGAAACCAGTATTAGTTTCCGATACACCACTGCAGGACCAATGTATTCCTTGGACCTTCACATTGACCATGAAACACAGAAATCGCATCGGAATTAAATACAAAAGGCACAATGCCGCCTTATGTACAAGCATACAGACTCTACTTACAGTCGGTGCTTTGAGAATTCCCTGTGAGACAAGTATTAGTATCCGATACACCAATGCAGGTTCAATGTTTTCCTTGGTCATACACATTGACGATGAAACACTGAAATTACATCGGAATTAAATACAAATGGAACAATGTCGCTTTAACTACAAGAATAGAGAATCTTCTTACAGTCGGTGCTTTGAGCATTCCCTGTGAGACCAGTATTAGTTTCTGATACACCACTGCAGGTTCAATGTATTCCGTGGACATACACATTGACGATGAAACACTGAAATTACATCGGGATTAAATATAAAAGGCACAATGCCGCCATAAGTGCAAGAACAGTGAGACTTCTTAGAGTCTGTGTCTGATCCTTTCCTGTGCGACCCGTATTAGTTTTCGATACGGCACTGCAGGTTAAATGTATTCCTTGGACCTTCAAATTGACGATGAAACACTGCAATCGCATCGGAATTAAATACAAAAGGCACAATGCCGCCTTAAGTACAAGAACAGAGACTCTTCTTTCAGTCGGCGTTTTGAGCATTCCCTATGAGACCAGTATTAGTTTCCGTTACACCACTGCAGGTTCAATGTATTCCTTGGACCATCACATTGACGATGAAACACAGAAAACAAATCGGAATTAAATACAAAAAGAACAATGCCGCCTTAAGTACAAGAATAGAGACTCTTCTTACAGTCGGTGTTTGAGCATTCCCTGTGAGACCAGTATTAGTTTCCGATACACCGCTGCAGGTTCAGTGCATTCCTTGGACCTTCACATTGACGATGAAACACAGAAATCGCATTGGAATTAAACACAAAAGGCACAATGCCGCTATAAGTACAAGAATAGAGACTCTTCTTACAGTCTGTGCTTTCAGCATTCCCTGTGAGACCAGTATTAGTATCCGATACAATACTGCAAATTCAGTGTATTCCTTGGACATACACATTGACGATGAAAAACTGAAATTACATCGGAATTAAATACAAAAGGCCCAATGCCGCCAAAAGCGCAAGAAGAGTGAGACTTCTTAGGGTCTGTGTATTGATCCTTTCCTGTGTGACCCGTATTAGATTCCGATACGCCACTACAGGTTCGATGAATACATTGGACCTTCACATTGACGATTACACACAGAAATCGCATCGGAATTAAATACAAAAAGGGCACAATGTCGCCTTAAGTACAAGAATAGAGACTCTTCTTGCATTCGCTGCTTTGAGCATTCCCTGTGAGACCAGTATTAGTATCCGGTACACCACTTCAGGTTCAATGTATTCCTAGGACATACACATCGACTATGAAACACAGAAGTGGCATCGGAATTAAATACAAAGGGCACAATGCCGCCTTAAGTACAAGAATAGACACTCTTCTTACAGTCGGTGCTTTGAGCATTCCCTGTGGGACCAGTATTAGTTTCCGATACACCACTGCAGGTTCAATGTATTCCTTGGACCTTCACATTGACGATGAAACACAGAAATCGCATCGGAATTAAATACAAAAGGGACAATGCCGCCTTAAGTACAAGAATACAGACTCTACTTACAGTCGGTGCTTTGAGCATTCCCTGTGAGACCAGTATTTGTTTCCGATACACCACTGCAGGTTCAATGTATTCCTTGGACATACACATTGACGATGAAACACTGAAATTACATCGGAATTAAATACAAAAGGCACAATGCCGCCATAAGTGCAAGAATTGTGAGACTTCTTAAAGTCTGTGTTTTGATCCTTACCTGTGCGACCCGTATCTGTTTCCGATACGCCACTGCAGGTTCAATGTATTCCTTGGACCTTCACATTGACGATGAAACACAGAAATCGCATTGGAATTAAACACAAAAGGCACAATGCCGCCTTAAGTACAAGAATACAGACTCTACTTACAGTCGGTGATTTGAGCATTCCCTGTGAGACCAGTATTAGTTTCCGATACACCACTGCAGGTTCAATGTATTCCTTGGAACTTCACATTGACGATGAAACACAGAAATCACATCGGAATTAAATACAAAAATAACAATGCCACCTTAAGTACAAGAATAGGGAGTCTTCTTACAGTCGGTGTTTGAGCATTTCCTGTGAGACCAGTATTAGTTTCCGATCCACCACTGCAGATTCAATGTATTCCTTGGACATACACATTGACGATGAAACACTGCAATTACATCGGTATTAAATAAAAAATGAACAATGCCGCCTTAAGTACAAGAATAGAGACTCCTCTTACTGTCGGTGCTTTGAGCATTCCCTGTCAGACCAGTATTAGTTTCCGATACACCACTGCAGATTCAATGTATTCCTTGGAACTTCACATTGACGATGAAACACAGAAATCGCATTGGAATTAAACACAAAAGGCACAATGCCGCCTTAAGTTCAAGAATAGAGACTCTTCTTACAGTCTGTGTTTTCAGCATTCCCTGTGAGACCAGTATTGGTATCCGATACAATACTGCAAATTCAATGTATTCCTTGGACATACACATTGACGATGAAAAACTGAAATTACATCGGAATTAAATACAAAAGGCCCAATGCCGCCAAAAGCGCAAGAAGAGTGAGACTTCATAGAGTCTGTGTTTTGATCCTTTCCTGTGCGACCCGTATTAGATTCCGATACTCCACTACAGGTTCGATGAATTCATTGGCCTTCACATTGACGATTACACACAGAAATCGCATCGGAATTAAATACAAAAAGGCACAATGTCGCCTTAAGTACAAGAATAGAGACTCTTCTTGCGTTCGCTGCTTTGAGCATTCCCTGTGAGACCAGTATTAGTTTCCGATGCACCACTGCAGATTCAATGTATTCCTTGGACATACACATTGACGATGAAACACTGCAATTACATCGGAATTAAATAAAAAATGAACAATGCCGCCTTAAGTACAAGAATAGAGACTCCTCTTACTGTCGGCGCTTTGAGCATTCCCTGTGAGACCAGTATTGGTTTCCGATATACTACTGCAGGTTCAATGTATTCCTTGGAACTTCACATTGACTATGAAACACAGAAATCGCATTGGAATTAAACACAAAAGGCACAATGCCGCTATAAGTACAAGAATAGAGACTCTTCTTACAGTCTGTGCTTTCAGCATTCCCTGTGAGACCAGTATTAGTATCCGATACAATACTGCAAATTCAGTGTATTCCTTGGACATACACATTGACGATGAAAAACTGAAATTACATCGGAATTAAATACAAAAGGCCCAATGCCGCCAAAAGCGCAAGAAGAATGAGACTTCTTAGGGTCTGTGTTTTGATCCTTTCCTGTGCGACCCGTATTAGATTCCGATACGCCACTACAGGTTCGATGAATACATTGGACCTTCACATTGACGATTACACACAGATATCGCATCGGAATTAAATACAAAAAGGCACAATGTCGCCTTAAGTACAAGAATAGAGACTCTTCTTGCATTCGGTGCTTTGAGCATTCCCTGTGAGACTAGTATTAGTATCCGGTACACCACTTCAGGTTCAATGTATTCCTAGGACATACACATCGACTATGAAACACAGAAATGGCATCGGAATTAAATACAAAGGGCACAATGCCGCCTTAAGTACAAGAATAGACCCTCTTCTTACAGTCGGTGCTTTGAGCATTCCCCGTGAGACCAGTATTAGTATCCGGTACACCAATTCAGGTTCAATGTATTCCTAGGACATACACATCGAAGATGAAACACAGAAATGGCATCGGAATTAAATACAAAGGGCACAATGCCGCCTTAAGTACAAGAATAGACACTCTTCTTACAGTCGGTGCTTTGAGCATACCCTGTGAGACAAGTATTAGTTTCCGATACACCACTGCAGGTTCAATGTATTCCTTGGACATACACATTGACGATGAAACACTGAAATTACATCGGAATTAAATACAAAAGGCACAATGCCGCCATAAGTGCAAGAAGAGTGAGACTTCTTAAAGTCTGTGTTTTGATCCTTACCTGTGCGACCCGTATCTGTTTCCGATACGCCACTGCAGGTTCAATGTATGCCTTGGACCTTCACATTGACGATGAAACACAGAAATCGCATTGGAATTAAACACAAAAGCCACAATGCCGCCATAAGTTCAAGAATAGAGACTCTCCTTACAGTCTGTGTTTTCAGCATTCCCTGTGAGACCAGTAATGGTATCCGATACAATACTGCAAATTCAATGTATTCCTTGGACATACACATTGACGATGAAAAACTGAAATTACATCGGAATTAAATACAAAAGGGCCCAATGCCGCCAAAAGCGCAAGAAGAGTGAGACTTCTTAGAGTCTGTGTTTTGATCGTTTCCTGTGCGACCCGTATTAGATTCCGATACGCCACTACAGGTTCGATGAATTCATTGGCCTTCGCATTGACGATTACACACAGAAATCGCATCGGAATTAAATACAAAAGGGACAATGCCGCCCTAAGTACAAGAATATAGACTCTACTTACAGTCGGTGCATTGAGCATTCCCTGTGAGACCAGTATTAGTATCCGATCCACCACTGCAGATTCAATGTATTCCTTGGACATACACATTGACCACGAAACACTGAAATTACATCGGAATTAAATACAAAAGGAACAATATCGCCTTATGTACAAGAATAGAGACCCTTCTTACTGTCGGTGTTTTGAGCATTCCCTATGAGACCAGTATTATTTTCCGATACAATACTGCAGGTTCAATGTATTCCTTGGACATACACATTGACGATGAAAAACTGAAATTACATCGGAATTAAATACAAAGGGCACAATGACGCCTTAAGTACAACCAGAGTGAGACTTTTTAGAGTCTGTGCTTTGATCCTTTCTTGTGAGACCAGTATTTGTTTCCGATACGCCATTGCAGGTTCAATGTATTCCTTGGACCTTCACATTGACGAAGAAACACATAAATCGCATCGGAATTAAATACCAAAGGCACAATGCTGCCGTAAGTTCTAGAATAACAGACTCTTCTTACAGTCGGTGCTTTGAGCATTCCCTGTGAGACCAGTATTAGTTTCCGATACACCACTGCAGGTTCAATGAATTCTTTGGACGTTCACATTGACAATTATACACAGAAATCGCATCGGAATTAAATGCAAAATGCACAATGCCGCCTTAAGTACAAGAATACAGACTCTACTTAAGTCGGTGATTTGAGCATTCCCTGTGAGACCATTATTAGTTTCCGATACACCACTGCAGATTCAATGTATTCCTTGGAACTTCACATTGACGAAGAAACACAGATATCGCATTGGAATTAAGCACAAAAGGCACAATGCCGCCTTAAGTACAAGAAGAGAGACTCTTCTTACAGTCTGTGCTTTCAGCATTCCCTGTGAAACCAATATTAGTATCCGATACACCACTGCAGATTCGATGTATTGCTTGGACATGCACATTGACGATGAAAAAATGAAATTACATCGGAATTAAATACAAAAGGCCCAATACCGCCATAAGCGCAAGAAGAGTGAGACTTCTTAGAGTCTGGGTTTTGATCCTTTCCTGTGCGACCCGTATTAGTTTCCGATACGCCACTGCAGGCTCGATGTATTCCTT
This sequence comes from Schistocerca serialis cubense, assembly GCF_023864345.2. Classification (NCBI taxonomy): domain Eukaryota; kingdom Metazoa; phylum Arthropoda; class Insecta; order Orthoptera; family Acrididae; genus Schistocerca; species Schistocerca serialis. Next base: position 33,202,640 of record NC_064643.1, on the reverse strand, counting down.
GGACCTTCACATTGACGATTACACACAGAAATCGCATCGGAATTAAATACAAAAAGGCACAATGTCGCCTTAAGTACAAGAATAGAGACTCTTTTTGCATTCGGTGCTTTGAGCATTCCCTGTGAGACCAGTATTAGTATCCGGTTCACCACTTCAGGTTCAATGTATTCCTAGGACATACACATCGACGATGAAAGACAGAAATGGCTTCGGAATTAAATACAAAAGGGACAATGCCGCCTGAAGTACAAGAATACAGACTCTACTTACAGTCGGTGCTTTGAGCATTCCCTGTGAGACCAGTATTAGTTTTCGATACACCACTGCAGGTTCAATGTATTCCTTGGACATACACATTGACGATGAAACACTGAAATTACATCGGAATAAATACAAAAGGAACAATGTCGCCTTAAGTACAAGAATAGAGACTCTTCTTACTGTCGGTGCTTTGAGCATTCCCTGTGTGACCAGTATTAGTTTCCGATACACCACTGCAGGTCCAATGTATTCCTTGGACCTTCACATTGACCATGAAACACAGAAATCGCATCGGAATTAAATATAAAAGGCACAATGCCGCCCTAAGTACAACAATAGAGACTCTTCTTACAGACGGTGTTTTGAGCATTCCCTGAGAGACCACTATTAATTTTCGATACACCACTGCAGGTTCAATGTATTCTTTAGACATTCACATTGACGATGAAACACTGAAATCGCATCGGAATTAAATACCAAAGGCACAATGCCGCCTTAAGTACAAGAATAGAGACTCTTCTTACAGTCGGTGCTTTGAGCATTCCCTGTGAGACCAGTATTAGTATCCGTTACACCACTGCAGGTTCAGTGTATTCCTTGGACCTTCACATTGACGTTGAAACACAGAAATCACACCAGAATTAAATACAAAAGAACAAAGCCGCCTTAAGTACAAGAATACAGACTCTTCTTACAGTCGGTGCTTTGAGCATTCCCTGTGAGACCAGTATTAGTTTCCGATACACCACTGCAGGTTCAGTGTATTCCTTGGACTTTCACATCGTCGATGAAACACAGAAATGGCATCGGAATTAAATACAAAAGGAACAATGCCGCCTTAAGTACAAGAATAGACACTCTTCTTACAGTCGGTGCTTTGAGCATTCCCTGTGAGACCAGTATTAGTTTCCGATTCACCACTGCAGGTTCAATGTATTCCTTGGACCTTCACATTGACGATGAAACACAGAAATCGCATCGGAATTAAATATAAAAGGGACAATGCCGCCTGAAGTAGAAGAATACAGACTCTACTTACAGTCGGTGCTTTGAGCATTCCCTGTGAGACCAGTATTAGTTTCCGACACACAACTGCAGGTTCAATGTATTCCTTGGACATACACATTGACGATGAAACACTGAAATTACATCGGAATTAAATACAAAAGGAACAATGTCGCCTTAGGTACAAGAATAGAGACTCTTCTTACTGTCGGTGTTTCGAGCATTCCCTGTGAGACCAGTATTAGTTTCCGATACACCACTGCAGGACCAATGTATTCCTTGGACCTTCACATTGACGATGAAACACAGAAATCGCATCGCAATTAAATACAAAAGGCACAATGCCGCCCTAAGTACAACAATAGAGACTCTTCTTACAGACGGTGCTTTGAGCATTCCCTGAGGGACCAGTATTAATTTTCGATACACCACTGCAGGTTCAATGTATTCCTTAGACATTCACATTGACGATGAAACACTGAAATCACATCGGAATTAAATACCAAATGCACAATGCCGCCTTAAGTACAAGTACAGAGACCTTACTTACAGTCGGTGCTTTGAGCATTCCCTGTGAGACCAGTATTAGTATCCGATACACCATTGCAGGTTCAATGTATTCCTTGGACATACACATTGACGATGAAACACTGAAATTACATCGGAATTAAATACAAAAGGAACAATGTCGCCTTAAGTACAAGAATAGGGACTCTTCTTACTGTCCGTGATTTGAGGGTTCCCTGTGAGACCAGTATTAGTTTGCGATACACCACTGCAGGTTCAATGTATTCCTTGGAACTTCACATTGACGATGAAACATAGAAATCGCACTCGAATTAAACACAAACGGCACAATGCCGCCTTAAGTACAAGAATAGAGACTCTTCTTATAGTCTTTGCTTTCAGCATTCGCTGTGAGACCAGTATTAGTTTCCGACACACCACTGCAGGTTCAATGTATTCCTTGGACATACACATTGACGATGAAACACTGAAATTACATCGGAATTAAATACAAAAGGAACAATGTCGCCTTAAGTACAAGAATAGAGACTCTTCTTACTGTCGGTGTTGTGAGCATTCCCTGTGAGACCAGTATTAGTTTCCGATACACCACTGCAGGTCCAATGTATTCCTTGGACCTTCACATTGGCGATGAAACACAGAAATCGCATCGGAATTAAATACAAAAGGCACAATGCCGCCATAAGTACAACAATAGAGACTCTTCTTACAGACGGTGCTTTGAGCATTCCCTGTGAGACCACTATTAGTTTCCGATACACCACTGCCGGTCCAATGTATTCCTTGGACATTCACATTGACGATGAAGCACAGAAATCGCATCGGCATTAAATAGAAAAGGCACAATGCCGCCCTAAGTACAACAATAGAGACTCTTCTTACAGACTGTGTTTTGAGCATTCCCTGAGAAACCAGTATTATTTTCGATACGCCACTGCAGGTTCAATGTATTCCTTAGACATTCACATTGACGACGAAACACTGAAATCGCATGGAAATGAAATACCAAAGGCACAATGCCGCCTTAAGTACAAGAATAGAGATCTTTCTTACCGTCGGTGCTTTGAGCATTCCCTGTGATACCAGTATTGGTATCCGATACACCACTGCAGGTTCAATGTATTCCTTGGACATACACATTGACGATTAAACACTGAAATTACATCGGAATTAAATACAAAAGGAACAATGTCGCCTTAAGTACAAGAATAGAGACTCTTCTTACAGTCGGTGCTTTGAGCATTCCCTGTGAGACCAGTATTAGTTTCCGATACACCACTGCAGGTACAGTACATTCCTTGGACCTTCAAATTGACGATGAAACACTGAAATTACATCGGAATTAAATACAAAAGGCACAATGCCGCCCTAAGTACAACAATAGAGACTTTTCTTATAGGCGGTGTTTTGAGCATTCCCTGAGAGACCAGTATTAGTATCCGGTACACCACTTCAGGTTCAATGTATTCTTAGGACATACACATCGACGATGAAACACAGAAATGGCATCGGAATTAAATACAAAGGGCACAATGCCGCCCTAAGTACAAGAATAGACACTCCTCTTACAGTCGGTGCTTTGAGTATTCCGTGTGAGACCAGTATTAGTTTCCGATACACCATTGCAGGTTCAATGTATTCCTTGAACCTTCACATTGACGATGAAACACAGAAATCGCTTCAGAATTAAATACAAAAGGGACAATGCCGCCTGAAGTACAAGAATACAGACTCTACTTACAGTCGGTCCTTTGAGCATTCCCTGTGAGACCAGTATTATTATTCGACCCACCACTGCAGGTTGAATGTAATCCTTGGACATACACATTGACGATGAAACTCTGAAATGCCATCGGAATTAAATACAAAAGGAACAATTTCGCTTTAAGTACAAGAATAGAGACTCTTCTTACTGTCGGTGTTTTGAGCATTCCCTGTGAGACCAGTATTAGTTTCCGATACACCACTGCAGGTCCAATGTATTCCTTGGACCTTCACATTGACGATGAAACACAGAAATTGCATCGGAATTAAATACAAATGGCACAATGCCGCCATAAGTACACCAATAGAGACTCTTCTTACAGACGGTATTTTGAGCATTCCCTGTGAGACCAGTATTAGTTTCCGATACACCACTGCAGGTTCAATGTTTTCCTTGGAACTTCACATTGACGATGAAACACAGAAATCGCACTGGAAATAAACACAAAAGGCACAATGCCGCCTTAAGTACAAGAATAGAAACTCTTCCTATTGTCTTTGCTTTCAGCATTCCCTGTGAGACCAGTATTAGTTTCCGACACACCACTGCAGCTTCAATGTATTCCTTGGACATACACATTGACGATGAAACACTGAAATTACATCGGAATTAAAAACAAAAGGAACAATGTCGCTTTAAGTACAAGAATAGAGACTCTTCTTACTGTCGGTGTTGTGAGCATTCCCTGTGAGACCAGTATTAGTTTCCGATACACCACTGCAGGTCCAATGTATTCCTTGGACCTTCACATTGGCGATGAAACACAGAAATCGCATCGGAATTAAATACAAAAGGCACAATGCCGCCATAAGTACAACAATAGAGACTCTACTTACAGACGATGCTTTGAGCATTCCCTGTGAGACCAGTATTAGTTTCCGATACACCACTGCAGGTTCAATGTATTCCTTGGAACTTCACATTGACGATGAAACACAGAAATCGCATTGGAATTAAACACAAAAGGCACAATGCCGCCTTAAGTACAAGAATAGAGACTCTTCTTACAGCCTTTGCTTTCAGCATTTCCTATGAGACCAGTATTAGTTTCAGATACACCACTGCAGGTTCAATGTATTCCTTGGACCTTCACATTGACGATGAAACACAGAAATCGCTTCGGAATTAAATACAAAAGGGACAATGCCGCCTGAAGTACAAGAATACAGACTCTACTTACAGTCGGTGCTTTGAGCATTCCCTGTGAGACCAGTATTAGTTTCCGACACACCACTGCAGGTTCAATGTATTCCTTGGACATACACATTGACGATGAAACACTGAAATTACATCGGAATTAAATACAAAAGGAACAATGTCGCCTTTAGTACAAGAATAGAGACTCTTCTTACTGTCGGTGTTTTGAACATTCCCTGTGAGACCAGTATTAGTTTCCGTTACACCACTTCAGGTCCAATGTATTCCTTGGACCTTCACATTGACGATGAAACACAGAAATCGCATCGGAATTAAATACAAAAGGCACAATGCCGCCATAAGTACAACAATAGAGACTCTTCTTACAGACGGTATTTGAGCATTCCCTGTGAGACCAGTATTAGTTTCCGATACACCACAGCAGGTTTAATGTATGCCTTGGAACTTCACATTGACGATGAAACACAGAAATCGCATTGGAATTAAACACAAAAGGCACAATGCCGCCTTAAGTACAAGAATAGAGACTCTTCCTACAGTCTTTGCTTTCAGCATTCCCTGTGAGACCAGTATTAGTTTCCGATACACCACTGCAGGTTCAATGAATTCCTTGGACATACACATCGACGATGAAACACTGAAATTACATCGGAATTAAATACAAAAAGGAACAATGTCGCCTTAAGTACAAGAATAGAGACTCTTCTTACTGTCGGTGTTTTGAGCACTCCCTGTGAGACCAGTATTAGTTTCCGATACACCACTGCAGGTCCAATGTATTCCTTGGACCTTCACATTGACGATGAAACACAGAAATCGCATCGGACTTAAATACAAAAGGGACAATGCCGACTGAAGTACAAGAATACAGACTCTATTTACAGTCGGTGCTTTGAGCATTCCCTGTGAGACCAGTATTAGTTTCCGACACACAACTGTAGGTTCAATGTATTCCTTGGACATACACATTGACGATGAAACACTGAAATCGCATCGGAATTAAATACCAAAGGCACAATGCCGCCTTAAGTACAAGAATAGAGACCTCTCTTACAGTCGGTGCTTTGAGCATTCCCTGTGAGACCAGTATTAGTATCCGATACATCACTGCAGGTTCAATGTATTCCTTGGACATACACATTGACGACGAAACACTGAAATTACATCGGAATTAAATAAAAAAGGCACAATGCCGCCATAAGTGCAAGAACAGTGAGACTTCTTAGAGTCTGTGTTTTGATCCTTTCCTGTGCGACCCGTATTAGTTTTCGATACGCCACTGCAGGTTAAATGTATTCCTTGGACCTTCAAATTGACGATGAAACACAGAAATCGCATCGGAATTAAATAGAAAAGGCACAATGCCGCCTTAAGTACAAGAACAGAGACTTTTCTTTCAGTCGGTGCCTTGAGCATTCCCTGTGAGACCAGTATTAGTTTCCGATACACCACTGCAGGTTCAATGTATTTCTTGGACCTTCACATTGACGATTAAACACAGAAATCACATCGGAATTAAATACAAAAAGAACAATGCCGCCTTAAGTACAAGAATAGAGACTCTTCTTACAGTCGGTGCTTTGAGCATTTCCTGTGAGACCAGTATTAGTTTCCGATACACCACTGCAGGTTCAGTACATTCCTTGGACCTTCACATTGACGATGATACACAGAAATGGCAACGGAATTAAATACAAAAGGCACAATGCCGCCTTAAGTACAGGAATAGACACTCTTCTTACAGACGGTGTTTGAGCATTCCCTGTGAGACCAATATTAGTATCCGATACACCACTGCAGGTTCAATGTATTCCTTGGACATACACATTGACGATGAAACATTGAAATTACATCGGAATTAAATACAAAAGAAACAATATCGCCTTAAGTACAAGAATAGAGACCCTTCTTACTGTCGGTGTTTTGAACATTCCCTGTGAGACCAGTATTATTTTCCGATACAATACTGCAGTTTCACTGTATTCCTTGGCCATACACATAGACGAAGAAAAACTGAAATTACATCGGAAATAAATACAAAGGGCACAATGACGCCTTAAGTACAAGCAGAGTGATCCTTCTTAGAGTCTGTGCTTTGATCCTTTCCTGTGAGACTAGTATTGGTTGCCGATAAACCACTGCAGGTTCAATGTATTCCTTGGACCTTCACATTGACGAAGAAACACATAAATCGCATCGGAATTAAATACCAAATGCACAATGCCGCCTTTAGTTGAAGAATAGAGACTCTTCTTACAGTCGGTGCTTTGAGCATTCCCTGTGAGACCAGTATAAGTTTCCGATACACCACTGCAGGTTCAATGTATTCTTTCGACTTTCACATTGACGATTATACACAGAAATCGCATCGGAATTAAATACAAAAGGCACCATGCCGCCTTAAGTACAAGAAAAGAGACTCTTCTTACAGTCGGTGCTTTGAGCATTCCCTATGAGACCAGTATTAGTTTCCGATACACCACTGCAGGTTCAGTGTATTCCTTGGACTTTCACATCGACGATAAAACACAGAAATGGCATCGGAATTAAATACTAAGGGCAGAATGCCACCTTAAGTACAAGAATAGACACTCTTCTTACAGTCAGTGCTTTGAGCATTCCCTGTGAGACCAGTATTAGTTTCGAATACACCACTGCTGGTTCAATGTATTCCTTGGACCTTCACATTGACAATGAAGCACAGAAATCGCATCGGAATTAAATACAAAAGGCACAATGCCTCCTTAAGTACAAGAGTACCGAATCTTCTTACAGTCGGTGAATTGAGCATTCCCTGTGAGACCAGTATTAGTTTCCGATACACCACTGCGGGTTCAATGTATTCCTTAGAACTTCACATTGACGATGAAACACAGAAATCGCATTGGAATTAAACACAAAAGGCACAATGACGCCTTAAGTACAAGAATAGAGACTCTTCTTACAGGCTGTGCTTTCAGCATTCCCTGTGAGACCAGTATTAGTATCCGATACACCACTGCAGATTCAATGTATTCCATGGACATACACATGGACGATGAAAAACTGAAATTACATCGGAATTAAATACAAAAGGCCCAATGCCGCCATAGGCGCAAGAGGAGTGAGACTTCGTAGAGTCTGTGTTTTGATCCTTTCCTGTGCGACCCGTATTAGTTTCCGATACGCCACTGCAGGTTCGATGTATTCCTTAAACCTTCACATTGACGATTACACACAGAAATCGCAGCGGAATTAAATACAAAAAGGCTCAATGTCTCCTTAAGTACAAGAATAGAGACACTTCTTGCATTCGGTGCTTTGAGCATTCCCTGTGAGACCAGTATTAGTATCCGGTACACCACCTCAGGTTCAATGTATTCCTAGGACATACACATCGACGATGAAACACAGAAATGGCATCGGAATTAAATACAAAGGGCACAATGCCGCCTTAAGTACAAGAATAGACACTCTTCTTACAGTCGGTGCTTTGAGCATTCCCTGTGAGACCAGTATTAGTTTCCGATACACCACTGCAGGTTCAATGTATTCCATGGACCTTCACATTGACGATGAAACACAGAAATCGCATCGGAATTAAATACAAATGGCACAATGCCGCCTTAAGTACAAGAATACAGACTCTACTTACAGTCGGTGCTTTGAGCATTCCCTGTGAGCCCAGTATTAGTTTCCGATACAACACTGCTGGTTCAATGTATTCCTTGGACCCTCACATTGTCGATGAAACACAGAAATCGCATCGGAATTAAATACAAAGGGCAGAATGCCGCCTTAAGTACAAGAACAGAGACTCTTCTTACAGTCGGTGCTTTGAGCAGTCCCTGGGAGACCTGTGTTAGTTTCCGATACACCACTGCTGGTTCAATGTACTCCTTGGACCTTCACATTGACGTTGAAACACAGAAATCGCATCGGAATTAAATACAAAAGGCACAATGCCGCTTTAAGTACAAGAATAGAGACTCTTCTTACAGTCGGTGCTTTGAGCATTCCCTGTGAGACCAGTATTAGATTCCGATTCACCACTGCAGGTTCAATGTATTCCTTGGACATACACATTGACGATGAAACACTAAAATTACATCGGAATTAAATACAAAAGTAACAATGATTCCTCAACTACAAGAATAGAAACTCTTCTTACAGTCGGTGCTATGAGCATTCCCTGTGCGACCAGTATTAGTTTCCTACAGAACTTTGGGTTCAATGTATTCCTTGGACCTTCACATTGACGATGAAACACAGAAATTGCATCGGAATTAAATACAACAGGCACAATGCCGCCTTACGTACATGAATGGAGACTCTTCTTACAGTCGGTGCTTTGAGCATTCCTTGTGAGCCCAGTATTAGTTTCCGATACACCACTGCAGGTTCAATGTATTCCTCGGACCTTCACATTGACGATGAAACACAAAAATCGCATCGGAATTAAATACAAAAGGGCCCAATGCCGCCTTAAGTACAAGAATAGAGACTCTTCTTACAGTCGGTGCTTTGAGCATTCCCTGTGAGACCAGTATTAGTTTCCTATACAACACTGCATGGTCAATGTATTCCTTGGACCTTCACATTGACGATTATACACAGAAATAGCATCGGAATTAAATACAAAAGCACAATGACGCCTTAAGTACAAGAATAGGGTTTCTTCTTACAGCCGCTGCTTTGAACATTCTCTGTGAGACCAGTATTAGTTGCCGATACACCACTGCAGGTTCAGTGTATTCCGTGGACTTTCACATTGACGATGAAACACAGAAATGGCATTGGAATTAAATACAAAGGGCACAATGCCGCCTTAAGTACAAGAATAGACACTCTTCATACAGTCGGTGCTTTGAGCATTCCCTGTGATACCAGTATTAGTTTCCGATACACCACTGCAGGTTCAATGTATTCCTTGGACATTCACATTGACGATTATACACAGAAATCGCATCGGAATTAAATACAAAAGGCACAATGCCGCCTTAAGTACAAGAATAGAGACTCTTCTTACAGTCGGTGCTTTGAGCATTCCCTGTGAGACCAGTATTAGTTTCCGATACACCACTGCAGGTTCAGTGTATTCCTTGGACTTTCACATCGACGATAAAACACAGAAATGGCATCGGAATTAAATACAAAGGGCACAATGCCTACTTAAGTACAAGAATAGACACTCTTCTTACAGTCGGTGCTTTGAACATACCCTGTGAGACCAGTTTTAGTTTCCGATACACCACTGCTGGTTCAATGTAATCCTTGGACCTTTACAGTGACAATGAAGCACAGAAATCGCATCGGAATTAAATACAAAAGGCACAATACCGTCTTAAGTACAAGAATACAGACTCTACTTACAGTCGGTGATTTGAGCATTCCCTGTGAGACAAGAATTAGTTTCCGATACACCACTGCAGGTTCAATGTATTCCTTGATACTTCACATTGACGATGAAACACAGAAATCGCGTTTTAATTAAACACAAAAGGCACAATGCCGCCATAAGTATAAGAATAGAGACTCTTCTTACAGTCTGTGCTTTCAGCATTCCCTGTTAGACCAGTATTAGTATCCGATACACCACTGCAGATTTAATGTATTCCATGGACATACACATTGACGATGAAAAACTGAAATTACAACGGAATTAAATACAAAAGGCACAATGCCCCCATAAGCGCAAGAAGAGTGAGACTTCTTAGAGTCTGTATTTTGATCCTATCCTGTGCGACCCATATTAGTATCCGATACGCCAATGCAGGTTCGATGTATTCCTTGGACCTTCACATTGACGATTACATACAGAAATCGCATCTTAATTAAATACAACAAGCACAATGTCGCCTTAAGTATAAGAATAGAGATTCATCTTGCATTCGGTGCTTTGAGCATTCCCTGTGAGACCAGTATTAGTATCAGGTACACCACTTCATGTTCAATGTATTCCTAGGACATACACATCGACGATGAAACACAGAAATGGCATCGGAATTAAATACAAAGGGCACAATGCCGCCTTAAGTACAAGAATAGACACTCTTCTTACAGTCGGTGCTTTGAGCATTCCCTGAGAGACCAGTATTAGTTTCCGATACACCACTGCTGGTGGAATATATTCCTTGGACCTACACATTGACGATGAATCACAGAAATCGCATCGGAATTAAATACAAAGGTCACAATGCCGCCCTAAGTAGAACAATAGAGACTCTTCTTACAGACGGTGTTTTGAGCATTCCCTGAGAGACCAGTATTAATTTCCGATACACCACTGCAGGTTCAATGGATTCCTAAGACATTCACATTTACGATGAAACACTGAAATCGCATCGGAATTAAATACAAAAGTCACAATGCCGCCTTAAGTACAAGAATAGAGACTCTTCTTACAGTCGGTGCTTTGAGCATTCCCTGTGAGACCAGTATTAGTTTCCGATACACCACTGCAGGTCCAATGTATTCCTTGGAACTTCACATTGACGATGAAACACAGAAATCGCATCGGAATAAATACAAAAGGCACAATGCCGCCTTAAGTACAAGAATACAGACTCTACTTATAGTCGGTGCTTTAGGCATTCCCTGTGAGTCCAGTATTAGTTTCCGATACACCACTGCAGGTTCAATATATTCTTTGGACCATCGCATTGACGATGAAATACAGAAATCGCATTGGAATTAAATACAAAAGGCACAATGCTGCCTTAAGGACAAGAATAGAGACTCTTCTTACAGTCTGTGCTTTGTCCATTCCCTGTGATACCAGTTCTAGTATCCGATACACCACTGCTGATTCAATGTATTCCTTGGACATACACAGTGACGATGAAACACTGAAATTACATCGGAATAAAATACAATAGCCACAGTGCCTCCATAACTACATGAATAGAAACTCTTCTTACAGTCGGTGCTTTGAGCATTCCCTGTGAGACCAGTATTAGTTTCCGATACACCACTGCTGGTTCACTGTATTCCTTGGACTTTCATATTGACGATGAAACACACAAATCGCATCGGAATTAAATACAAAAGGCACAATGCCGCCTTAAGTACAAGAATACAGACTCTACTTACAGTCGGTGCGTTGAACATTCCCTGTGGGACCAGTATTAATTTCTGATACACCACTGCAGGTTCAATGTATTCCTCGGAACTTCACATTGACGATGAAACACAGAAATCGCATCGGAATTAAATACAATAGGCCCAATGCCGCCATAAGTACAAGAATAGAGACTCTTCTTACAGTCGGTGCTTTGAGCATTCCCTGTGAGACCAGTATTAGTTTCCGATACGCCACTGTAGGTTCGATGTATTCCTTGGACCTTCACATTGACGATTACATACAGAAATCGCATCTTATTTAAATACAACAAGCACAATGTCGCCTTAAGTATAAGAATAGAGATTCATCTTGCATTCGGTGCTTTGAGCATTCCCTGTGAGACCAGTACTAGTATCAGGTACACCACTTCATGTTCAATGTATTCCTAGGACATACACTTCGACGATGAAACACAGAAATGGCATCGGAATTAAATACAAAGGGCACAATGCCGCCTTAAGTACAAGAATAGACACTCTTCTTACAGTCGGTGCTTTGAGCATTCCCTGTGAGACCAGAATTAGTTTCCGATACACCACTGCAGGTCCGATGTATTCCTTACAAATTCACATTGACGATGAATCACAGAAATCGCATCGGAATTAAATACAAAAGGCACAATGCCGCCTTAAGTACAAGAATAGAGACTCTTCTTACAGTCGGTGCTTTGAGCATTCCCTGTGAGACCAGTATTAGTTTCCGATACACCACTGCAGGTTCAATGTCTTCCTTGGACATACACATTGACGATGAAACACTGAAATTACATCGGAATTAAATACAAAAGGCACAATGACGCCTTAAGTACAAGAATAGAGACTCTTCTTACAGGCTGTGCTTTCAGCATTCCCTGTGAGACCAGTATTAGTATCCGATACACCACTGCAGATTCAATGTATTCCATGGACATACACATGGACGATGAAAAACTGAAATTACATCGGAATTAAATACAAAAGGCCCAATGCCGCCATAAGCGCAAGAAGAGTGAGACTTCGTACAGTCTGTGTTTTGATCCTTTCCTGTGCGACCCGTATTAGTTTCCGATACGCCACTGCAGGTTCGATGTATTCCTTGGACCTTCACATTGACGATTACACACAGAAATCGCAGCGGAATTAAATACAAAAAGGCACAATGTCGCCTTAAGTACAAGAATAGAGACACTTCTTGCATTCGGTGCTTTGAGCATTCCCTGTGAGACCAGTATTAGTATCCGGTACACCACCTCAGGTTCAATGTATTCCTAGGACATACACATCGACGATGAAACACAGAAATGGCATCGGAATTAAATACAAAGGGCACAATGCCGCCTTAAGTACAAGAATAGACACTCTTCTTACAGTCGGTGCTTTGAGCATTCCCTGTGAGACCAGTATTAGTTTCCGATACACCACTGCAGGTTCAATGTATTCCTTGGACCTTCACATTGACGATGAAACACAGAAATCGCATCGGAATTAAATACAAATGGCACAATGCCGCCTTAAGTACAAGAATACAGACTCTACTTACAGTCGGTGCTTTGAGCATTCCCTGTGAGCCCAGTATTAGTTTCCGATACAACACTGCTGGTTCAATGAATTCCTTGGACCCTCACATTGTCGATGAAACACAGAAATCGCATCGGAATTAAATACAAAGGGCAGAATGCCGCCTTAAGTACAAGAACAGAGACTCTTCTTACAGTCGGTGCTTTGAGCAGTCCCTGGGAGACTTGTGTTAGTTTCCGATACACCACTGCTGGTTCAATGTACTCCTTGGACCTTCACATTGACGTTGAAACACAGAAATCGCATCGGAATTAAATACAAAAGGCACAATGCCGCTTTAAGTACAAGAATAGAGACTCTTCTTACAGTCGGTGCTTTGAGCATTCCCTGTGAGACCAGTATTAGATTCCGATTCACCACTGCAGGTTCAATGTATTCCTTGGACATACACATTGACGATGAAACACTAAAATTACATCGGAATTAAATACAAAAGAAACAATGCCCCCTCAACTACAAGAATAGAAACTCTTCTTACGGTCGGTGCTATGAGCATTCCCTGTGAGACCAGTATTAGTTTCCTACAGAACTTTGGGTTCAATGTATTCCTTGGACCTTCACATTGACGATGAAACACAGAAATTGCATCGGAATTAAATACAACAGGCACAATGCCGCCTTACGTACATGAATGGAGACTCTTCTTACAGTCGGTGCTTTGAGCATTCCTTGTGAGCCCAGTATTAGTTTCCGATACACCACTGCAGGTTCAATGTATTCCTCGGACCTTCACATTGACGATGAAACACAAAAATCGCATCGGAATTAAATACAAAAGGGCCCAATGCCGCCTTAAGTACAAGAATAGAGACTCTTCTTACAGTCGGTGCTTTGAGCATTCCCTGTGAGAACAGTATTAGTTTCCTATACAACACTGCATGGTCAATGTATTCCTTGGACCTTCACATTGACGATTATACACAGAAATAGCATCGGAATTAAATACAAAAGCACAATGACGCCTTAAGTACAAGAATAGGGTATCTTCTTACAGCCGGTGCTTTGAACATTCTCTGTGAGACCAGTATTAGTTGCCGATACACCACTGCAGGTTCAGTGGATTCCGTGGACTTTCACATTGACGATGAAACACAGAAATGGCATCGGAATTAAATACAAAGGGCACAATGCCGCCTTAAGTACAAGAATAGACACTCTTCATACAGTCGGTGCTTTGAGCATTCCCTGTGAGACCAGTATTAGTTTCCGATATACCACTGCAGGTTTAATGTATTCCTTGGACCTTCACATTGACGATTATAAACAGAAATCGCATCGGAATTGAATACAAAAGGCCCAGTGCCGCCTTAAGTACAAGAATAGAGACTCTTCTTACAGTCTTTGCTTTGAGCATTCCCTGTGATACCAGTATTAGTTTCCGATACACCACTGCAGGTTCAATGTATTCCTTGGACATTCACATTGACGATTATACACAGAAATCGCATCGGAATTAAATACAAAAGGCACAATGCCGCCTTAAGTACAAGAATAGAGACTCTTCTTACAGTCGGTGCTTTGAGCATTCCCTGTGAGACCAGTATTAGTTTCCGATACACCACTGCAGGTCCAATGTATTCCTTGGACCTTCACATTGACGATGAAACACAGAAATCGCATCGGAATTAAATACCAAAGGCACAATGCCGGCTTAAGTTCAAGAATAGAGACTCTTCTTACAGTCCGTGCTTTGAGCATTCCCTGTGAGACCAGTATTAGTTTCCGATACACCACTGCAGGTTCAATGTATTCTTTGGACTTTCACTTTGACGATTATACACAGAAATCGCATCGGAATTAAATACAAAAGGGACAATGCCACCTTAAGAACAAGAATAGAGACTCTTCTTACAGTCGGTGCTTTGAGCATTCCCTGTGAGACCAGTCTTAGTTTCCGATACACCACTGCAGGTTCAGTGTATTCCTTGGACTTTCACATCGACGATAAAACACAGAAATGGCATCGGAATTAAATACAAAGGGCACAATGCCGACTTAAGTACAAGAATAGACACTCTTCTTACAGTCGGTGCTTTGAACATTCCCTGTGAGACCAGTTTTAGTTTCCGATACACCACTGCTGGTTCAATGTAATCCTCGGACCTTTACAGTGACAATGAAGCACAGAAATCGCATCGGAATTAAATACAAAAGGCACAATGCCGTCTTAAGTACAATAATACAGACTCTACTTACAGTCGGTGATTTGAGCATTCCCTGTGAGACAAGTATTAGTTTCCGATACACCACTGCAGGTTCAATGTATTCCTTGAAACTTCACATTGACGATGAAACACAGAAATCGCGTTGGAATTAAACACAAAAGGCACAATGCCGCCATAAGTATAAGAATAGAGACTCTTCTTACAGTCTGTGCTTTCAGCATTCCCTGTTAGACCAGTATTAGTATCCGATACACCACTGCAGATGTAATGTATTCCATGGACATACACATTGACGATGAAAAACTGAAATTACAACGGAATTAAATACAAAAGGCACAATGCCCCCATAAGCGCAAGAAGAGTGAGACTTCTTAGAGTCTGTGTTTTGATCCTATCCTGTGCGAACCATATTAGTTTCCGATACGCCAATGCAGGTTAGATGTATTCCTTGGACCTTCACATTGACGATTACATACAGAAATCGCATCTTAATTAAATACAACAAGCACAATGTCGCCTTAAGTATAAGAATAGAGATTCATCTTGCATTCGGTGCTTTGAGCATTCCCTGTGAGACCAGTATTAGTATCAGGTACACCACTTCATGTTCAATGTATTCCTAGGACATACTCATCGACGATGAAACACAGAAATGGCATCGGAATTAAATACAAAGGGCACAATGCCGCCTTAAGTACAAGAATAGACACTCTTCTTCCAGTCGGTGCTTTGAGCATTCCCTGTGGGACCAGAATTAGTTTCCGATAACCCACTGCAGGTTCGATGTATTCCTTGGAACTTCACATTGACGATGAAACACAGAAATCGCATCGGAATTAAATACAAAAGTCACAATGTCGACTTAAGTACAAGAATAGAGACTCTTCTTACTGTGAGTGTATTGAGCATTCCTTGTGAGACCAGTATTAGTTTCCGATACACCACTGCTGGTGGAATATATTCCTTGGACCTACACATTGACGATGAATCACAGAAATCGCATCGGAATTAAATACAAAGGTCACAATGCCGCCCTAAGTAGAACCATAGGGACTCTTCTTACAGACGGTGTTTTGAGCATTCCCTGAGAGACCAGTATTAATCTCCGATACACCACTGCAGGTTCAATGGATTCCTTAGGCATTCACATTTACGATGAAACACTGAAATCGCATCGGAATTAATACAAAAGTCACAATGCCGCCTTAAGTACAAGAATAGAGACTCTTCTTACAGTCGGTGCTTTGAGCATTCCCTGTGAGACCAGTATTAGTTTCCGATACACCACTGCAGGTCCAATGTATTCCTTGGAACTTCACATTGACGATGAGACACAGAAATCGCATCGGAATAAATACAAAAGGCACAATGCCGCCTTAAGTACAAGAATACAGACTCTACTTACAGTCGGTGCTTTGAGCATTCCCTGTGAGACCAGTATTAGTTTCCGATACACCACTGCAGGTTCAATATATTCTTTGGACCATCGCATTGACGATGAAACACAGATATCGCATTGGAATTAAATACAAAAGGCACAATCCTGCCTTAAGTACAAGAATAGAGACTCTTCTTACAGTCTGTGCTTCGTTTATTCCCTGTGATACCAGTTCTAGTATCCGATACACCACTGCTGATTCAATGTATTCCTTGGACATACACAGTGACGATGAAACACTGAAATTACATCGGAATTAAATACAAAAGCCTCAATGCCTCCATAACTACAAGAGTAGAAACTCTTCTTACAGTCGGTGCTTTGAGCATTCCCTGTGAGACCAGTATTAGTTTCCGATACACCACTGCTGGTTCACTGTATTCCTTGGACCTTCACATTGACGATGAAAAACACAAATCGCATCGGAATTAAATACAAAAGGCACAATGCCGCCTTAA
This sequence comes from Schistocerca serialis cubense, assembly GCF_023864345.2. Lineage (NCBI taxonomy): Eukaryota > Metazoa > Arthropoda > Insecta > Orthoptera > Acrididae > Schistocerca > Schistocerca serialis. The sequence goes on along the minus strand of NC_064643.1, from coordinate 33,185,204 downwards.
GTACAAGAATACAGACTCTACTTACAGTCGGTGCGTTGAACATTCCCTGTGGGACCAGTATTAATTTCCGATACACCACTGCAGGTTCAATGTATTCCTCGGAACTTCACATTGACGATGAAACACAGAAATCGCATCGGAATTAAATACAATAGACCCAATGCCGCCATAAGTACAAGAATAGAGACTCTTCTTACAGTCGGTGCTTTGAGCATTCCCTGTGAGACCAGTATTAGTTTCCGATACACCACTGCAGGTTCAATGTATTCCTTGGACCTTCACATTGACGATTATACACAGAAATCGAATCGGAATTAAATACAAAAGCCACAATACCGCCTTAAGTACAAGAATAGATACTCTTCTTACCGTCGGTGCTTTGAGCATTCCCTGTGAGACCAGTATTAGTTTCCGATACACCACTGCAGGTTCAATGTATGCCTTTGACCTTCACATTGACGATGACAGACAGAAATCGCATCGGAATTAAATACAAAAATGCACAATTCCGCCTTAAGTACAAGAATAGAGACTCTTCTTACAGTCAGTGTTTTGAGCATTCCCTCTGAGACCACTATTAATTTCTGATACACCACTGCAGGTCCAATGTATTCCTTGGACCTTCACATTGACGATGAAACACAGAAATCGCATCGGAATTAAATACAAAAGGCACAATGCAGCTTTAAGTAAAAGAATACAGACTCTACTTACAGTCGGTGCTTAGAGCATTCCCTGTGAGACCAGTATTAGTTTCCGATACACCACTGCAGATTCAATGTATTCCTTGGACATACACATTGACTATGAAACACTGAAATTACATCGGAATTAAATACAAAAGGGACAATGCCGCCTTAAGTACAAGAATAGAGCCTCTTCTTACAGTCGGTGTTTTGAGCATTCCCTCTGAGACCTGTATTAGTTTCCAATACACCACTGCATGTCCAATGTATTCCTTGGACCTTCACATTGACGATGAAACACAGAAATCGCATCGGAATTAAATACAAAAGGCACAATGCCGCCTTAAGTACAAGAATAGAGACTATTCTTATAGTCGGTGCTTTGAGCATTCGCTGTGAGACCAGTATTAGTTTCCGAATCACCACTGCAGGTTCAATGTATACCTTGGACCTTCACATTGCCGATTATACACAGAAATCGCAACGGAATTAAATACAAAAGGCACAATGCCGCCCTAAGTACAAGAAAGAGACTCTTCTTACAGTCGGTGCTTTGAGCATTCCCTGTGAGACCAGTATTAGTTGCTGATGCACCACTGCAGGTTCAGTGTATTCCTTGGACTTTCACATTGACGATGAAACACAGTAATGGCATCGGAATTAAATACAAAGGGCACAATGCCGCCTTAAGTACAAGAATAGACACTCTCCATACAGTCGGTGCTTTGAGCATTCCCTGTGAGACCAGTATTAGTTTCCGATACACCACTGCAGGTTCAATGTGTTCCTTGGACCTTCACATTGACGATGAAAGACAGAAATCGCATCGGAATTAATTACAAAAGGCCCAGTGCCGCCTTAAGTACAAGAGTAGAGACTCTTCTTACAGTCGTTGCTTTGAGCATTCCCTGTGAGACCAGTATAAGTTTCCGATACACCACTGCTGGTTAAATGTATTCCTTGGACCTTCACATTGACGATTATATACAAAAATCGCATCGGAATTAAATACAAAAGGCACAATGCCGCCTTAAGTACAAGAATAGAGACTCTTCTTACATTCGGTGCTTTGAGCATTCCCTGTGAGACCAGTATTAGTATCCGATACACCACTGCAGGTCCAATGTATTCTTTGGAACATCACATTGACGATGAAACACAGATATCGCATTGGAATTAAATACAAAAGGCACAATGCTGCCTTATGTAAAAGAATAGAGACTCTTCTTACAGTCTGTGCTTTGTCCATTCCCTATGAGACCAGTTTTAGTATCCGATACACCACTGCTGATTCAATGTATTCCTTGGAAATACACATTGACGATGAAACACTGAAATTACATCGGAATTAAATACAAAAGGATCAATGCCGCCTTAAGTACAAGAATAAAGACTCTTCTTACTGTCGGTGCTTTGAGCATTCCCTGCGAGACCAGTATTAGTTTCCGATACACACTGCAGGTTCAAAGTATTCCTTGGACATACACATTGACGATGAAACACTGAAATTACATCGGAATTAAATACAAAAGCCAGAATGCCTCCATAACTACAAGAATTGAAACTCTTCTTACAGTCGGTGCTTTGAGCATTCCCTGTGAGACCAGTATTAGTTTCCGATACACCACTTTAGGTTCAATATATTCCTTGGTCCTTCACATTGACGATGAAACACAGAAATTGCATTGGAATTAAATACAACAGGCACAATGCCGGGTTACGTACAAAAATGGAGACTCTTCTTACAGTCGGTGCTTTGAGCATTCCTTGTGTGACCAGTATTAGTTTCCGATACACCACTGCAGCTTGAATGTATTCCTTGGAGCTTCACATTGACGATGAAACACACAAATCGCATCGGAATTAAATACAAAAGGCACAATGCCGCCTTAAGTACAAGAATACAGACTCTACTGACATTCGGTGCTTTTAACATTCCCTGTGAGACCAGTATTAATTTCCGATACACCACTGCAGGTTCAATGTATTAATCGGACCTTCACATTGACGATGAAACACAGAAATCGCATCGGAATTAAATACAATAGGCCCAATGCCGCCATAAGTACAAGAATAGAGACTCCTCTTACAGTCGGTGCTTTGAGCATTCCCTGTGAGACCAGTATTAGTTTCCGATACACCACTGCAGGTTCAATGTATTCCTTGGACCTTCACATTGTCGATTATACACAGAAATAGCATCGGAATTAAATACGAAAGGCACAATGCCGCCTAAAGTACAAGAATAGAGATTCTTCTTACAGTCGGTGCTTTTAGCATTCTCTGTGAGGCCAGTATTAGTTTCCGATACACCACTGCAGGTTCAGTGTATTCCTTGGACTTTCACATCGACGATGAAACACAGAAATGGCATCGGAATTAAATACAAAATACACAATGCCGCCTTAAGTACAAGAATAGACACTCTTCTTACAGTCGTTGCTTTGAGCAATCCCTGTGAGACCAGTATTAGTTTCCCATACACCACAGCAGGTTCAATGTATTCCTTGGATCTACACATTGACGATGTTGTTGTTGTTGTGGTCTTCAGTCCTGAGACTGGTTTGATGCAGCTCTCCATGCTACTCTATCCTGTGGAAGCTTTTTCATCTCCCAGTGCCTACTGCAACCTACATCCTTCTGAATCTGCTTAGTGTATTCGTCTCTTGGTCTCCCTCTACGATTTTTACCCTCCACGCTGCCCTCCAATACTAAATTGGTGATCCCTTGATGCCTCAGAACATGTCCTACCAACCGATCCCTTCTTCTGGTCAAGTTGTGCCACAAACTTCTCTTCTCCCCAATCCTATTCAATACTTCCTCATTAGTTATGTGATCTACCCATCTAATCTTCAGCATTCTTCTGTAGCACCACATTTCGAGAGCTTCTATTCTCTTCTTGTCCAAACTATTTATCGTCCATGTTTCACTTCCATACATGGCTACACTCCATACGAATACTTTCAGAAATGACTTCCTGACACTTAAATCAATACTGGATGTTAACAAATTTCTCTTCTTCAGAAACGCTTTCCTTGCCATTGCCAGCCTACATTTTATATCCTCTCTACTTCGACCATCATCAGTTATTTTGCTCCCCAAATAGCAAAACTCCTTTACTACTTTAAGTGCCTCATTTCCTAATCTAATTCCCTCAGCATCACCCGACTTAATTAGACTACATTCCATTATCCTTGATTTGCTTTTTTTGATGTTCATCTTATATCCTCCTTTCAAGACACTGTCCATTCCATTCAACTGCTCTTCCAAGTTCTTTGCTGTCTCTGACAGAATTACAATGTCATCGGCGAACCTCAAAGTTTTTATTTCTTCTCCATGAATTTTAATACCTACCCCGAATTTTTCTTTTGTTTCCTTTACTGCTTGCTCAATATACAGATTGAACAACATCGGGGAGAGGCTACAACCCTGTCTTACTCCCTTCCCAACCACTGCTTCCCTTTCATGTCCCTCGACTCTTATAACTGCCATCTGGTTTCTGTACAAATTGTAAATAGCCTTTCGCTCCCTGTATTTTACCCCTGCCACCTTTAGAATTTGAAAGAGAGTATTCCAGTCAACATTGTCAAAAGCTTTCTCTAAGTCTACAAATGCTAGAAACGTAGGTTTGCCTTTCCTTAATCTTTCTTCTAAGATAAGTCGTAAGGTCAGTATTGCCTCACGTGTTCCAGTGTTTCTACGGAATCCAAACTGATCTTCCCCGAGGTTGGCTTCTACTAGTTTTTCCATTCGTCTGTAAAGAATTCGTGTTAGTATTTTGCAGCTGTGACTTATTAAGCTGATAGTTCGGTAATTTTCACATCTGTCAACACCTGCTTTCTTCGGGATTGGAATTATTATATTCTTCTTGAAGTCTGAGGGTATTTCGCCTGTTTCATACATCTTGCTCACCAGATGGTAGAGTTTTGTCAGGACTGGCTCTCCCACGGCCGTCAGTAGTTCCAATGGAAAATTGTCTACTCCGGGGGCCTTGTTTCGACTCAGGTCTTTCAGTGCTCTGTCAAACTCTTCACGCAGTATCGTATCTCCCATTTCATCTTCATCTACATCCTCTTCCATTTCCATAATATTGTCCTCAAGTACATCGCCCTTGTATAGACCCTCTATATATTCCTTCCACCTTTCTGCTTTCCCTTCTTTGCTTAGAACTGGGTTTCCATCTGAGCTCTTGATATTCATACAAGTCGTTCTCTGATCTCCAAAGGTCTCTTTAATTTTCCTGTAGGCGGTATCTATCTTACCCCTAGTGAGATAGGCCTCTACATCCTTACATTTGTCCTCTAGCCATCCCTGCTTAGCCATTTTGCACTTCCTGGCGATCTCATTTTTGAGACGTTTGTATTCCTTTTCGCCTGTTTCACTTACTGCATTTTTATATTTTGTCCTTTCATCAATTAAATTCAATATTTCTTCTGTTACCCAAGGATTTCTACTAGCCCTGGTCTTTTTACCTACTTGATCCTCTGCTGCCTTCACTACTTCATCCCTCAGAGCTACCCATTCTTCTTCTACTGTATTTATTTCCCCCATTCCTGTCAATTGCTCCCTTATGCTCTCCCTGAATCTCTGTACAACCTCTGGTTCTTTCAGTTTATCCAGGTCCCATCTCCTTAAATTCCCACCTTTTTGCAGTTTCTTCAGTTTTAATCTACAGGTCATAACATTGACGATAAAAGACAGAAATCGCATCGGAATTAAATACAAACGGCCCAACTCCGCCTTAAGTACAAGAATAGACACTCTTCATACAGTCGGTGCTTTGAGCATTCCCTGTGAGACCAGTATTAGTTTCCGATACACCACTGCAGGTTCAATGTATTAATTGGAAATACACATTGACGATGAAAGACAGAAATCGCATCGGAATTAAATACAAAAGGCCCAATGCCACCTTAAGTACAAGAATAGAGACTCTTCTTACAGTCGGTGCTTTGAGCATTCCCGGTGAGACCAGTATTATTTTCCGATACACCACTGCAGGTTCAATGTATTCCTTGGACATACACATTGACGATGGAACACTGAAATTACATCGGAATTAAATACAAAAGGAACAATGCCGCCTTAAGTACAAGAATAGAGACTCTTCTTACTGTCGGTGCTTTGAGCATTCCCTGTGAGACCAGTATTAGTTTCCGATACACCACTGCAGGTTCAATCTATTCCTTGGAAATACACATTGACGATGAGTCACTGAAATAACATCGTAATTAAATACAAAGGGCGCAATGACGCCTTAAGTACAAGCAGAGTGAGACTTCTTAGAGTCTGTGATTTGATCCTTTCCTGTGTGACCCGTACTAGTTTCCGATACGCCACTGCAGGTTCAATGTATTCCTTGGACCTTCACATTGACGATTACACACAGAAATCGCATCGGAATTAAATACAAAAGCCACAATGCCGCCTTAAGTACAAGAATACAGACTCTACTTACAGTCTGTGCTTTGAGCATTCCCTGTGAGGCCAGTATTAGTATCCGATACACCACTGCAGATTCAATGAATTCCTTGTACATACACATTGACGATGAAACACTGAAATGACATCGGAATTAAATACAAAAGGAACAATGCCGCCTTAAGTACAAGAATAGAGACTCTTCATATTGTCGGTGCTTTGAGCATTCCCTGTGAGACCAGTATTAGTTTCCGATACACCACTGCTGGTTCAATGTATTCCTTGGAAATACGTATTGACGATTAAACACTGAAATTACATCGGAATTAAATACAAAGGGCACAATGACGCCTTAAGTACAAGCAGAGTGAGACTTCTTAGAGTCTGTGCTTTGATCCTTTTCTGTGCGACCCATATTAGTTTCCGATACGCCACTGCAGGTTCAATGTATTCCTTGGACCTTCACATTGACGATTACACACAGAAATCGCATCGGAATTAAATACAATAGGCACAATGCCGCCTTAAGTACAAGAATAGAGACTCTTCTTACAGTCGGTGCTTTGAGCATTCCCTGTGAGGCCAGTATTCGTTGCTGATACACCACTGCAGTGTCAGTGTATTAATTCGACTTTCACATCGACGATGAAACACAGAAATGGCATCGGAATTAAATACAAAGTGCACAATGCCGCCTTAAGTACAAGAATAGACACTCTTCTTACAGTCGGTGCTTTGAGCATTCCCTGTGAGACCAATATTAGTTTCCGATGCACCACTGCAGGTTCAATGTATTCCTTGGACTTTTACATTGACGATGAAACACAGAAATCGCATCGGAATTAAATACAAAAGGCACAATGCCGCCTTAAGTACAAGAATACAGACTCTACCTACAGTCGGTGTTTTGAGTATTCCCTGTGAGACCAGTATTAGTTTCCGATACACCACTGCAGGTCCAATGTGTTCCTTGGACCTTCACATTGACGATGAAACACAGAAATCGCATCGGAATTAAATACAAAAGCCACAATGACGCCTTAAGTACAAGAATAGAGACTCTTCTTACAGTCGGTGCTTTGAGCATTCCCTGTGAGACCAGTATTATTTTCCGATTCACCACTGCAGGTCCAATGTATGCCTTGTACCTTCACATTGACGATTATACACAGAAATCGCATCGGAATTAAATACAAAAGGCACAATGCCGCCTTAAGTACAAGAATAGAGACTCTTATTACAGTCGATGCTTTGGGCATTCCCTGTGAGACCAGTATTAGTTTCCGATACACCACTGCAGTTTCAATGTATGCCTTGGACCTTCACATTGACGATGACAGAAAGAAATCGCATCGGAATTAAATACAAAAAGGTACAATTCCGCCTTAAGTACAAGAATAGAGACTCTTCTTACAGTCAGTGTTTTGAGCATTCCCTCTGAGGCCAGTATTAGTTTCTGATACACCACTGCAGGTCCAATGTATTCCTTGGACCTTCACATTGACGATGAAACACAGAAATCGCATCGGAATTAAATACAAAAGGCACAATGCAGCTTTAAGTACAAGAATACAGACTCTACTTACATTCGGTGCTTAGAGCATTCCCTGTGAGACCAGTATTAGTTTCCGATACACCACTGCAGATTAAATGTATTCCTTGGACATACACATTGACTATGAAACACTGAAATTACATCGGAATTAAATACAAAAGGAACAATGCCGCCTTAAGTACAAGAATAGAGACTCTTCTTACTGTCGGTGCTTTGAGCATTCCCTGTGAGGCCAGTATTAGTTTCCGATACACCACTGCAGGTCCAATGTATGCCTTGTACCTTCACATTGACGATGAAACACAGAAATCGCATCGGAATTAAATACAAAAAGGCACAATTCCGCCTTAAGTACAAGAATAGAGACTCTTCTTACAGTCGGTGTTTTGAGCATTCCTTCTGAGACCTGTATTAGTTTCCGATACACCACTGCATGTCCAATGTATTCCTTGGACCTTCACACTGACGATGAAACACAGAAATCGCATCGGAATTAAATACAAAAGGCACAATGCCGCCTTAAGTACAAGAATAGAGACTCTTGTTATAGTCGGTGCTTTGAGCATTCCCTGTGAGAGCAGTATTAGTTTCCGATTCACCACTGCAGGTTCAATGTAAACCTTGGACCTTCACATTGCCGATTATACACAGAAATCGCATCGGAATTAAATACAAAAGGCACAATGCCGCCTTAAGTACAAGAAAGAGACTCTTCTTACAGTCGGTGCTTTGAGCATTCCCTGTGAGACCAGTATTAGTTGCTGATGCACCACTGCAGGTTCAATGTATTCCTTGGACCTTCACATTGTCGATTATACACAGAAATAGCACCGGAATTAAATACGAAAGGCACAATGCCGCCTTAAGTACAAGAATAGAGACTCTTCTTACAGCCGTTGCTTTGAGCATTCCCTGTGAGACCAGTATTAGTTTCCGATACACCACTGCAGGTTCAATGTATTCCTTGTAAATACACATTGACGATGAAAGTCAGAAATCGCATCGGAATTAAATACAAAAGGCCCAATGCCACCTTAAGTACAAGAATAGAGACTCTTCTTACAGTCGGTGCTTTGAGCATTCCCGGTGAAACCAGTATTATTTTCCGATACACCACTGCAGGTTCAATGTATTCCTTGGACCTTCACATTGACGATTATACACAGAAATCGAATCGGAATTAAATACAAAAGGCAAAATGCCGCCTTAAGTACAAGAATAGGAACTCTTCCTACAGTCTGTGCTTTGTCCATTCCCTGTGAGACCAGTATTAGCATCCGATACACCATTGCAGATTCAATGTATTCCTTGGACATACACATTGACGATGAAACACTGAAATCACATCGGAATTAAATACAAAAGGAACAATGCCGCCTTCAGTACAAGCAGAGTGAGACTTCTTAGAGTCTGTGTTTTGATCTTTTCCTGTGCGACCTATATTATTTTCCGATACGCCACTGCAGGTTCAATGTATTCCTTGGACCTTCACATTGACGATTAGACACAGATATCGCATCGGAATTAAATACAAAAGGCACAATGCCGCCTTAAGTACAAGAATAGAGACTCTTCTTACAGTCGGTGCTTTGAGCATTCCCTGTGAGACCAGTATTAGTTTCCGATACACCACTGCAGGGTCAGTGTATTCCTTGGACCTTCACATTGACGATGAAACACAGAAATGGCATCGGAATTACGTACAAAGTGCACAATGCCGTCTTAAGTACAAGTATAGACACTCTTCTTACAGTCGGTGCTTTGAGCATTCCCTGTGAGACCAGTATTAGTTTCCGATACACCACTGCAGGTTCAATGTATGCCTTGGGCCGTCACATTGACGCTGACAGACAGAAATCGCATCGGAATTAAATACAAAAGGCCCAATGCCGCCATAAGGACAAGAATAGAGACTCTTCTTGCAGTCAGTGCTTTGAGCATTCCCTGTGAGACCAGTATTAGTATCCGATACACCACTGCAGATTCAATGAATTCCTTGTACATACACATTGACGATGAAACACTGAAATGTCATCGGAATTAAATACAAAAGGAACAATGCCACCTTAAGTACAAGTATAGAGACTCTTCTTACTGTCGGTGCTTTAAGCATTCCCTGTGAGACCAGTATTAGTTTCCGATACACCACTGCTGGTTCAATGTATTCCTTGGAAATACGCATTGACGATTAAACACTGAAATTACATCGGAATTAAATACAAAGGGCACAATGACGCCTTAAGTACAAGCAGAGTGAGACTTCTTAGAGTCTGTGCTTTGATCCTTTTCTGTGCGACCCATATTAGTTTCCGATACGCCACTGCAGGTTCAATGTATTCCTTGGACCTTCACATTGACGATTACACACAGAAATCGCATCGGAATTAAATACAAAAGGCCCAATGCCGCCATAAGGACAAGAATAGAGACTCTTCTTACAGTCGGTGCTTTGAGCATTCCCTGTGAGACCAGTATTCGTTTCCGATACACCACTGCAGTGTCAGTGTATTCCTTGGACTTTCACATCGACGATAAAACACAGAAATGGCATCGGAATTAAATACAAAGTGCACAATGCCGCCTTAAGTACAAGAATAGACACTCTTCTTACAGTCGGTGCTTTGAGCATTCCCTGTGAGACCAATATTAGTTTCCGATGCACCACTGCAGGTTCAATGTATTCCTTGGACTTTCACATTGACGATGAAACACAGAAATCGCATCGGAATTAAATCCAAAAGGCACAATGCCGCCTTAAGTACAAGAATACAGACTCTACCTACAGTCGGTGTTTTGAGCATTCCCTGTGAGACCAGTATTAGTATCCGATACACCACTGCAGGTCCAATGTGTTCCTTGGACCTTCACATTGACGATGAAACACAGAAATCGCATCGGAATTAAATACAAAAGGCACAATGACGCCTTAAGTACAAGAATAGAGACTCTTCTTACAGTCGGTGCTTTGAGCATTCCCTGTGAGACCAGTATTATTTTCCGATTCACCACTGCAGGTTCAATGTATACCTTGGACCTTCACATTGACGATTATACACAGAAATCGCATCGGAATTAAATACAAAAGGCACAATGCCGCCTTAAGTACAAGAATAGAGACTCTTATTACAGTCGGTGCTTTGAGCATTCCCTGTGAGACCAGTATTAGTTTCCGATACACCACTGCAGGTTCAATGTATGCCTTGGACCTTCACATTGACGATGACAGACAGAAATCGCATCGGAATTAAATACAAAAAGGCACAATTCCGCCTTAAGTACAAGAATAGAGACTCTTCTTACAGTCAGTGTTTTGAGCATTCCCTCTGAGACCAGTATTAGTTTCTGATACACCACTGCAGGTCCAATGTATTCCTTGGACCTTCACATTGACGATGAAACACAGAAATCGCATCGGAATTAAATACAAAAGGCACAATGCAGCTTTAAGTACAAGAATACAGACTCTACTTACAGTCGGTGCTTAGAGCATTCCCTGTGAGACCAGTATTAGTTTCCGATACACCACTGCAGATTCAATGTATTCCTTGGACATACACATTGACTATGAAACACTGAAATTACATCGGAATTAAATACAAAAGGAACAATGCCGCCTTAAGTACAAGAATAGAGACTCTTCTTACTGTCGGTGCTTTGAGCATTCCCTGTGAGACCAGTATTAGTTTCCGATACACCACTGCAGGTCCAATGTATGCCTTGGACCTTCACATTGACGATGAAACACAGAAATCGCGTCGGAATTAAATACAAAAAGGCACAATTCCGCCTTAAGTACAAGAATAGAGACTCTTCTTACAGTCGGTGTTTTGAGCATTCCCTCTGAGACCTGTATTAGTTTCCGATACACCACTGCATGTCCAGTGTATTCCTTGGACCTTCACATTGACGATGAAACACAGAAATCGCATCGGAATTAAATACAAAAGGCACAATGCCGCCTTAAGTACAAGAATAGAGACTCTTCTTATATCGGTGCTTTGTGCATTCCCTGTGAGACCAGTGTTAGTTTCCGATTCACCACTGCTGGTTCAATGTATACCTTGGACCTTCACATTGCCGATTATACACAGAAATCGCATCGGAATTAAATACAAAAGGCACAATGCCGCCCTAAGTACAAGAAAGAGACTCTTCTTACAGTCGGTGCTTTGAGCATTCCCTGTGAGACCAGTATTAGTTGCTGATGCACCACTGCAGGTTCAGTGTATTCCTTGGACTTTCACATTGACGATGAAACACAGTAATGGCATCGGAATTAAATACAAAGGGCACAATGCCGCCTTAAGTACAAGAATAGACACTCTTCATACAGTCGGTGCTTTGAGCATTCCCTGTGAGACCAGTATTAGTTTTAGATACACCACTGCAGGCTCAATGTTTTCCTTGGACCTTCACATTGACGATGAAAGACAGAAATCGCATCGGAATTAATTACAAAAGGCCCAGTGCCGCCTTAAGTACAAGAGTAGAGACTCTTCTTACAGTCGTTGCTTTGAGCATTCCCTGTGAGACCAGTATAAGTTTCCGATGCACCACTGCTGGTTCAATGTATTCCTTGGACCTTCACATTGACGATTATATACAGAAATCGCATCGGAATTAAATACAAAAGGCACAATGCCGCCTTAAGTACAAGAATAGAGACTCTTCTTACAGTCGGTGCTTTGAGCATTCCCGGTGAGACCAGTATTAGTTTCCGATACACCACTGCAGGTTCAGTGTATTCCTTGGACTTTCACATCGACGATGAAACTCAGAAATGGTATCGGAATTAAATACAAAGAGCACAACGCCGCCTTAAGTACAAGAATAGACACTCTTCTTACAGTCGGTGCTTTGAGCATTCCCTGTGAGACCAATATTAGTTTCCGATACACCACTGCATGTTCAATGTATTCCTTGGACCTTCACATTGACGATGAAAGACAGAAATCGCATCGGAATTAAATACAAACGGCCCAACGCCGCCTTAAATACAAGAATAGACACTCTTCATACAGTCGGTGCTTTGAGCATTCCCTGTGACACCAGTATTAGTTTCCGATACACCACTGCAGGTTCAATGTATACCTTGGACCTTCACATTGACGATGAAACACAGAAATCGCATCGGAATTAAATACAAAAGGCACAATGCCGCCTTAAGTACAAGAATACAGACTCTACTTACAGTCTGTGCTTTGAGCATTCCCTGTGAGACCAGTATTAGTATCCGATACACCTCTGCAGATTCAATGAATTCCTTGTACATACACATTGACGATGAAACACTGAAATGACATCGGAATTAAATACAAAAGGAACAATGCCGCCTTAAGTACAAGAATAGAGACTCTTCTTACTGTCGGTGCTTTGAGCATTCCCTGTGAGACCAGTATTAGTTTCCGATACGCCACTGCAGGTTTAATGTATTCCTTGGACCTTCACATTGACGATTACACACAGAAATCGGATCGGAATTAAATACAATAGGCACAATGCCGCCTTAAGTACAAGAATAGAGACTCTTCTTACAGTCGGTGCTTTGAGCATTCCCTGTGAGACCAGTATTCGTTTCCGATACACCACTGCAGTGTCAGTGTATTCCTTGGACTTTCACATCGGCGATGAAACACAGAAATGGCATCGGAATTAAATACAAAGTGCACAATGCCGCCTTAAGTACAAGAATAGACTCTCTTCTTACAGTCGGTGCTTTGAGCATTCCCTGTGAGACCAATATTAGTTTCCGATGCACCACTGCAGGTTCAATGTATTCCTTGGACTTTCACATTGACGATGAAACACAGAAATCGCATCGGAATTAAATACAAAAGGCACAATGCCGCCTTAAGTACAAGAATACAGATTCTACCTACAGTCGGTGTTTTGAGCATTCCCTGTGAGACCAGTATTAGTTTCCGATACACCACTGCAGGTCCAATGTGTTCCTTGGACCTTCACATTGACGATGAAACACAGAAATCGCATCGGAATCGAATACAAAAGGCACAATGACGCCTTAAGTACAAGAATAGAGACTCTTCTTACAGTCGGTGCTTTGAGCTTTCCCTGTGAGACCAGTATTATTTTCCGATTCACCACTGCAGGTTCAATGTATACCTTGGACCTTCACATTGACGATTATACACAGAAATCGCATCGGAATTAAATACAAAAGGCACAATGCCGCCTTAAGTACAAGAATAGGGACTCTTATTACTGTAGGTGCTTTGAGCATTCCCTGTGAGACCAGTATTAGTTTCCAATTCACCACTGCAGGTTCAATGTAAACCTTGGACCTACACATTGACGATTATACACAGAAATCGCATCGGAATTAAATACAAAAGGCACAATGCCGCCCTAAGTACAAGAAAGAGACTCTTCTTACAGTCGGTGCTTTGAGTATTCCCTGTGAGACCAGTATTAGTTGCTGATGCACCACTGCAGGTTCAGTGTATTCCTTGGACTTTCACATTGACGATGAAACACAGTAATGGCATCGGAATTAAATACAAAGGGCACAATGCCGCCTTAAGTACAAGAATAGACACTCTTCATACAGTCGGTGCTTTGAGCATTCCCTGTGAGACCAGTATTAGTTTCCGATACACCACTGCAGGTTCAATGTGTTCCTTGGGCCTTCACATTGACGGTGAAAGACAGAAATCGCATCGGAATTAATTACAAAAGGCCCAGTGCCGCCTTAAGTACAAGAGTAGAGGCTCTTTTTACAGTCGTTGCTTTGAGCATTCCCTGTGAGACCAGTTTTAGTATCCGATACACCACTGCTGATTCAATGTATTCCTTGGAAATACACATTGACGATGAAACACTGAAATTACATCGGAATTAAATACAAAAGGATCAATGCCGCCTTAAGTACAAGAATAAAGACTCTTCTTACTGTCGGTGCTTTGAGCATTCTATGCGAGACCAGTATTAGTTTCTGATACACACTGCAGGTTCAAAGTATTCCTTGGACATACACATTGACGATGAAACACTGAAATTACATCGGAATTTAATACAAAAGCCAGAATGCCTCCATAACTACAAGAATAGAAACTCTTCTTACAGTCGGTGCTTTGAGCATTCCCTGTGAGACCAGTATTAGTTTCCGATACACCACTTTAGGTTCAATATATTCCTTGGACCTTCACATTGACGATGAAACACAGAAATTGCATTGGAATTAAATACAACAGGCACAATGCCGGGTTACGTTCAAAAATGGAGACTCTTCTTACAGTCGGTGCCTTGGGCATTCCTTGTGTGACCAGTATTTGTTTCCGATACACCACTGCAGCTTGAATGTTTTCCTTGGAGCTTCACATTGACGATGAAACACACAAATCGCATCGGAATTAAATACAAAAGGCACAATGCCGCCTTAAGTACAAGAATACAGACTCTACTGACATTCGGTGCTTTTAACATTCCCTGTGAGACCAGTATTAATTTCCGATACACCACTGCAGGTTCAATGTATTCCTCGGACCTTCACATTGACGATGAAACACAGAAATCGCATCGGAATTAGATACAATAGCCCCAATGCCGCCATAAGTACAAGAATAGAGACTCTTCTTACAGTCGGTGCTTTGAGCATTCCCTGTGAGACCAGTATTAGTTTGCGATACACCACTGCAGGTTCAATGTATTCCTTGGACCTTCACATTGTCGATTATTCACAGAAATAGCATCGGAATTAAATACGAAAGGCACAATGCCGCCTTAAATACAAGAATAGAGATTCTTCTTACAGTCGGTGCTTTGAGCATTCTCTGTGAGGCCAGTATTAGTTTCCGATACACCACTGCAGGTTCAATGTCTTCCTTGGATCTACACATTGACGATAAAAGACAGAAATCGCATCGGAATAAAATACAAAATGCCCAGTGCCGCCTTAAGTACAAGAATAGAGACTCTTCTTACAGTCGTTGCTTTGAGCATTCCCTGTGAGACCAGTATTAGTTTCCGATACACCACTGCAGGTTCAATGTATTCCTTGGAAATACACATTGACGATGAAAGTCAGAAATCGCATCGGAATTAAATACGAAAGGCACAATGCCGCCTTAAATACAAGAATAGAGATTCTTCTTACAGTCGGTGCTTTGAGCATTCTCTGTGAGGCCAGTATTAGTTTCCGATACACCACTGCAGGTTCAGTGTATTCCTTGGACTTTCACATCGACGATGAAACACAGAAATAGCATCGGAATTAAATACAAAATACACAATGCCGCCTTAAGTACAAGAATAGACACTCTTCTTACAGTCGTTGCTTTGAGCAATCCCTGTGAGACCAGTATTAGTTTCCGATACGCCACTGCAGGTTCAATGTATTCCTTGGACCTTCACATTGACGATTACACACAGAAATCGCATCGGAATTAAATACAAAAGCCACAATGCCGCCTTAAGTACAAGAATAGAGACTCTTCTCACCGTCGGTGCTTTGAGCATTCCCGGTGTGACCAGTATTCGTTTTCGATACACCACTGCAGGTTCAGTGTATTCCTTGGACTTTCACATCGACGATGAAACTCAGAAATGGCATCGGAATTAAATACAAAGAGCACAACGCCGCCTTAAGTACAAGAATAGACACTCTTCTTACAGTCGGTGCTTTGAGCATTCCCTGTGAGACCAATATTAGTTTCCGATACACCACTGCATGTTCAATGTATTCCTTGGACCTTCACATTGACGATGAAAGACAGAAATCGCATCGGAATTAAATACAAACGGCCCAACGCCGCCTTAAGTACAAGAATAGACACTCTTCATACAGTCGGTGCTTTGAGCATTCCCTGTGAGACCAGTATTAGTTTCCGATACACCACTGCAGGTTCAATGTATTCCTTGGACCTTCAACTTGACGATTATACACAGAAATCTCATCGGAATTAAATACAAAAGGCACAATGCCGCCTTAAGTACAAGAATAGAGACTCTTCATACAGTCGGTGCTTTGAGCATTCCCTGTGAGACTAGTATTAGTTTCCGAAACTCCACTGCAGGTTCAATGTATTCCTTGGACCCTCACATTGACGATGAAACACAGAAATCGCATCGGAATTAAATACAAAAGGCACAATGCCGCCTTAAGTATAAGAATACAGACTCTACTTACAGTCTGTGCTTTGAGCACTCCCTGTGAGACCAGTATTAGTATCCGATACACCACTGCAGGTTCAATGAATTCCTTGGACATACTAATTGACGATGAAACACAGAAATGACATCGGAATTAAATACAAAAGGAACAATGCGCCTTAAGTACAAGAATAGAGACTCTTCTTACTGTTGGTGCTTTGAGCATTCCCTGTGAGACCAATATTAGTTTCCGATACACCACTGCTGGTTCAATGTATTCCTAGGAAATACGCATTGGCGATGAAACACTAAAAATTACATCGGAATTAAATACAAAGGGCAGATTGACGCCTTAAGTACAAGCAGAGTGAGACTTCTTAGAGTCTGTGTTTTGATCGTTTCCTGTGCGACCCATATTATTTTCCGATACGCCACTGCAGGTTCAATGTATTCCTTGGACCTTCACATTGACGATTACACACAGAAATCGCATCGGAATTACATACAAACGGCACAATGCCGCCTTAAGTACAAGAATAGAGACTCTTCTTACAGTCGGTGCTTTGAGCATTCCCTGTGAGACCAGTATTAGTTTCCGATACACCACTGCAGGGTCAGTGTATTCCTTGGACCTTCACATTGACGATGAAACACAGAAATGGCATCGGAATTACGTACAAAGTGCACAATGCCGTCTTAAGTACAAGAATAGACACTCTTCTTACAGTCGGTGCTTTGAGCATTCCCTGTGAGACCAGCATTAGTTTCCGATGCATCACTGCAGGTTCAATGTATTCCTTGGACTTTCACATTGACGATGAAACACAGAAATCGCATCGGAATTAAATACAAGAGGCACAATGCCGCCTTAAGTACAAGAATACAGACGCTACCTACAGTCGGGGTTTTGAGCATTCCCTTTGAGACCAGTATTAGTTTCCGATACACCACTGCTGGTACAATGTATTCCTTGGACCTTCACATTGACGATGAAACACAGAAATCGCATCGAAATTAAATACAAAAAGGCACAATGCCGCCTTAAGTACAAGAGTAGAGACTCTCCTTACAGTCGGTGCTTTGAGCATTCCCTGTGAGACCAGTATTAGTATCCGGTACACCACTGCAGGTTAAAGGTATTCCTTGGACATACACATCGACGATGAAACACAGAAATGGCATCGGAAATAAATACAAAGGGCACAATGCCGCCTTAAGTACAAGAATAGAGACTCTTCTTACAGTCGGTGCTTCGAGCATTCCCTGTGAGACCAGTATTAGTATCCGATACAGCACTGAGTGTTCAATGTATTCCTTGGACATACACATTGACGATGAAACACTGAAATTACATCAGAATTAAATACAAAAGGAACAATGTCGCCTTAAGTACAAGAATAGAGACTCTTCTTACTGTCGGTGTTTTGAGAATTCCCTCTGAGACCAGTATTAGTTTCCGATACACCACTGCAGGTCCAACGTATTCCTTGGACCTTCACATTGACGATGAAACACAGAAATCGCATCGGAATTAAATACAAAAGGCACAATGACGCCTTAAGTACAAGAATAGAGACTCTTCTTACAGTCGGTGCTTTGAGCATTCCCTGTGAGACCAGTATTAGTTTCCGATACACCACTGCAGGTTCAATGTATGCCTTGGGCCGTCACATTGACGCTGACAGACAGAAATCGCATCGGAATTAAATACAAAAGGCCCAATGCCGCCTTAAGGACAAGAATAGAGACTCTTCTTGCAGTCAGTGCTTTGAGAATTCCCTTTGAGACCAGTATTAGTTTCCGATACACCACTGCAGGTTCAATGCATTCCTTGGACCTTCACATTGACGATTATACACAGAAATCGCATCGGAATTAAATACAAATGGCAAAATGCCGCCTTAAGTACAAGAATAGAGACTCTTCTTACAGTCGGTGCTTTGAGCATTCCCTGTGAGACCAGTATTAGTTTCCGATACACCACTGCAGGTTCAATGTTTCTTTCTACCTTCACATTGACGATGAAACACAGAAATTGCATCGGAATTAAATACAAAAGACATAATGCAGCTTTAAGTACAAGAATACAGACTCTACTTACAGTCGGTGCTTAGAGCATTCCCTATGAGTCCAGTATTAGTTTCCGATACACCACAGCAGATTCAATGTATTCCTTGGACATACACATTGACTATGAAACACTGAAATTACATCGGAATTAAATACAAAAGGAACAATGCCGCCTTAAGTACAAGAATAGAGCCTCTTCGTACTGTCGGTGCTTTGAGCATTCCCTGTGAGACCAGTATTAGTTTCCGATACACCACTGCAGGTCCAATGTATTCCTTGGACATTCACATTGACGATGAAAGACAGAAATCGCATCGGAATTAAATACAAAATGGCACAATGCCGCTTTAAGTATAAGAATAGGGACTCTTCTTACAGTCTGTGTTGTGAGCATTCCCTCTGAGACCAGTATTAGTTTCCGATACACCACTGCAGGTCCAATGTATTCCTTGGACCTTCACATTGACGATGAAACACAGAAATCGCATCGGAATTAAATACAAAATGCACAATGACGCCTTAAGTACAAGAAAGAGACTCTTCTTACAGTCGGTGCTTTGAGCATTCCCTGTGAGACCAGTATTAGTTTCCGATTCATCACTGCAGGTTCAATGTATACCTTGGACCTTCACATTGACGATTATACACAGAAATCGCATCGGAATTAAATACAAAAGGCACAATGCCGCCTTGAGTACAAGAATAGAGACTCTTCTTACAGTCGGTGCTTTGAGCATTCCCTGTGAGACCAGTATTAGTTTCCGATACACCACTGCAGGTTCAATGAATGCCTTGGGCCTTCACATTGACGCTGACAGACAGATATCGCAATGGAATTAAATTCAAAAGGCCCAATGCCGCCTTAAGGACAAGAATAGAGACTCTTCTTGCAGTCGGTGCTTTGAGCATTCCCTGTGAGACCAGTATTAGTTTCCGATACACCACTGCAGGTTCAATGTACTCCTTGGACCTTCACATTGACGATTATACACAGAAATCGCATCGGAATTAAATACAAATGGCAAAATGCCGCCTTAAGTACAAGAATAGAGACTCTTCTTACAGTCGGTGCTTTGAGCATTCCCTGTGAGACTAGTATTAGTTTCCGATACACCACTGCAGGTTCAATGTTTCTTTGGACCTTCACATTGACGATGAAACACAGAAATTGCATCGGAATTAAATACAAAAGGCATAATGCAGCTTTAAGTACAAGAATACAGACTCTACTTACAGTCGGTGCTTAGAGCATTCCCTGTGAGTCCAGTATTAGTTTCCGATACACCACAGCAGATTCAATGTATTCCTTGGACATACACATTGACTATGAAACACTTAAATTATATCGGAATTAAATACAAAAGGAACAATGCCGCCTTAAGTACAAGAATAGAGACTCTTCTTACTGTCGGTGCTTTGAGCATTCCCTGTAAGACCAGTATTAGTTTCCGATACACCACTGCCGGTCCAATGTATTCCTTGGACATTCACATTGACGATGAAACACAGAAATCGCATCGGAAATAAATACAAAAGGCACAATGCCGCTTTAAGTACAAGAATAGAGACTCTTCTTACAGTCGGAGTTGTGAGCATTCCCTCTGAGACCAGTATTAGTTTCCGATACACCACTGCAGGTCCAATGTATTCCTTGGACCTTCACATAGACGATGAAACACAGAAATCGCATCGGAATTAAATACAAAAAGCACAATGCCGCCTTAAGTACAAGAATAGAGACTCTTCTTATAGTCGGTGCTTTGAGCAATCCCTGTGAGACCAGTATTAGTTTCCGATTCACCACTGCAGGTTCAGTGTATACCTTGGACCTTCACATTGACGATTATACACAGAAATCGCATCGGAATTAAATACAAAAGGCACAATGCCGCCATAAGTACAAGAAAGAGACTCTTTTTACAGTCGGTGCTTTGAGCATTCCCTGTGAGACCAGTATTAGTTTCCGATTCATCACTGCGGGTTCAATGTATATCTTGGACCTTCACATTGACGATGATACACAGAAATCGCATCGGAATTAAATACAAAAGGCACAAAGCCGCCATAAGTACAAGAATAGAGACTCTTCTTACAGTCGGAGCTTTGAGCATTCCCTGTGAGACCAGTATTAGTTTCCGATACACCACTACAGTTTCAGTGTATTCCTTGGACTTTCACATCGACGATGAAACACAGAAACGGCATCGGAATTAGATACAAAAAGGCACATTGCCGCCTTAAGTACAAGAATACAGACTCTACTTACAGTCGGTACTTTGAGCATTCCCTGTGCGACCAGTATTAGTTTCCGATACACCTCTGTAGGTTCAAAGTATTCCTTGGACCTTCACATTGACGATGAAACACAGAAATCGCATTGGAATTAAATACAAAAAGCACAATGCCGCCTTAACTACAAGAATAGAGACTCTTCTTACAGTCTGTGCTTTGGGCATTCCCTGTGAGTCCAGTATTGGTATCCGATACACCACTGCAGATTAAATGTATTCCTTGAACATACACATTGACGATGAAACACTGAAATTACATCGGAACTAAATACAAAAGAAACAATGCCGCCTTAAGTACAAGAATAGAGACTCTTCTTACTGTCGGTGCTTTGAGCATTGCCTGTGAAACCAGTATTAGTTTCCGATACATCCCTGCAGGTTCAATGTATTCCTTTGAAATACGTATTGACGACGAAACACTGAAATTACATCGGAATTAAATACAAAGGGCACAATGCCGCCTTAAGTAAAAGAATAGACACTCTTCTTACAGTCGGTCCTTTGAGCATTCCCTGTGAGACCAGTATTAGTTTCCGATACACCACTGCAGGTTCAATGTATTCCTTGGACCTTCACATTGACGATGAAAAACAGAAATCGCATCGGAATAAATACAAAAGGCACAATGCCTACTTAAGTGCAAGAATACGGACTCTACTTACAGTCGGTGCTTTGAGCATTCCCTGTGAGACCAGTATTAGTTTCCGATACACCACTGCAGGTTCAATGTATTCCTTGGACCTTCACATTGACGATGAAACACAGAAATTGCGTCGGAATTAAATACAAAGAGGCACATTGCCGCCTTTAGTACAAGAATAGAGACTCTTCTTACAGTCGGTGCTTTGAGCATTCCCTGTGAGACCAGTATTAATATCCGGTACACCACTTCAGGTTCAATGTATTCCTTGGACATACACGTCGACGATGAAACACAGAAATGGCATCGGAATTAAATACAAAGGGCACAATGCCGCCTTAAGTACAACAATAGACACTCTTCTTACAGTCGGTGCTTTGAGCACTCCCTGTGAGACCAGTATTAGTTTCCGATACACCACTGCAGGTTCAATGTATTCCTTGGACATTCACATTGACAATGAAACACAGAAATCGCACCGGAATTAAATACAAAAGGCACAATGCCGCCTTAAGTACAAGAATAAAGACTCTACTTACAGTCGGTGCTTTGAGCATTCCCTGTGAGACCAGTATTAGTTTCCGATACACCACTGCTGGTTCAATGTATTCCTTGGACCTTCACATTGACGATGAAACACAGAAATCGCATCGGAATTAAATACAAAAAGGCACAATGCCGCCTTAAGTACAAGAATAGAGACTCTTCTTACAGTCGGTGCTTTGAGCATTCCCTGTGACACCAGTATTAGTATCCGATACACTACTGCAAGTTCAATGTATTCCTTGGACATACACATTGACGATGAAACATTGAAATAACATCGGAATTAAATACAAAAGGAACAATGTCGCCTTAAGTACAAGAATAGAGACTCTTCTTACTGTCGGTGTTTTGAGCATTCCCTCTGAGACCAGTATTAGTTTCCGATACACCACTGCAGGTCCAATGTATTCCTTAGACCTTAACATTGACGATGAAACACAGAAATCGCATCGGAATTAAATACAAAAGGCACAATGCCGCCCTAACTACGACAATAGAGACTCTTGTTACAGTCGGTGCTTGAGCATTCCCTGAGAGACCAGTATTAATATCCGATACACCACTGCAGGTTCAATGTATTCCTTAGACATTTACATTGACGATGAAACACAGAAATCGCATCGGAATTAAATACCAAAGGCCCAATGCCGCCTTAAGTACAGGAATAGAAACTATTCTCACAGCCGGTGCGTCGAGTATTCCCTGTGAGTCCAGTATTAGTTTCCGATACACCACTGCAGGTTCAATGTATACCTTGGACCTTCACATTGACGATGAAACACAGAAATTGCATCGGAATGAAATAAAAAAGGCACAATGCCGCCTTAACTACAAGAATTGAGACTCTTCTTACAGTCGGTGCATGCAGCATTCCCTGTGAGACCAGTATTAGTATCCGATACACCACTGAGGGTTCAATGTATTACTTGAACATACACATTGACGATGAAACACTGAAATTACATCGGAACTAAATACAAAAGAAACAATGCCGCCTTAAGTACAAGAATAGAGACTCTTCTTACTGTCGGTGCTTTGAGCATTCCCTGTGAAACCAGTATTAGTTTCCGATACATCCCTGCAGGTTCAATGTATTCCTTTGAAATACGTATTGACGACGAAACACTGAAATTACATCGGAATTAAATACAAAGGGCACAATGCCGCCTTAAGTAAAAGAATAGACACTCTTCTTACAGTCGGTCCTTTGAGCATTCCCTGTGAGACCAGTATTAGTTTCCGATACACCACTGCAGGTTCAATGTATTCCTTGGACCTTCACATTGACGATGAAAAACAGAAATCGCATCGGAATTAAATACAAAAGGCACAATGCCTACTTAAGTGCAAGAATACGGACTCCACTTACAGTCGGTGCTTTGAGCATTCCCTGTGAGACCAGTATTAGTTTCCGATACACCACTGCAGGTTCAATGTATTCCTTGGACCTTCACATTGACGATGAAACACAGAAATTGCGTCGGAATTAAATACAAAAAGGCACATTGCCGCCTTTAGTACAAGAATAGAGACTCTTCTTACAGTCGGTGCTTCGAGCATTCCCTGTGAGACCAGTATTAATATCCGGTACACCACTTCAGGTTCAATGTATTCCTTGGACATACACGTCGACGATGAAACACAGAAATGGCATCGGAATTAAATACAAAGGGCACAATGCCGCCTTAAGTACAACAATAGACACTCTTCTTACAGTCCGTACTTTGAGCACTCCCTGTGAGACCAGTATTAGTTTCCGATACACCACTGCAGGTTCAATGTATTACTTGGACATTCACATTGACAATGAAACACAGAAATCGCATCGGAATTAAATACAAAAGGCCCAATGCCGCCTTAAGTACAGGAATAGAAACTATTCTCACAGCCGGTGCGTCGAGTATTCCCTGTGAGACCAGTATTAGTTTCCGATACACCACTGCAGGTTCAATGTATACCTTGGACCTTCACATTGACGATGAAACACAGAAATTGCATCGGAATGAAATAAAAAAGGCACAATGCCGCCTTAACTACAAGAATTGAGACTCTTCTTACAGTCGGTGCTTGCAGCATTCCCTGTGAGACCAGTATTAGTATCCGATACACCACTGAGGGTTCAATGTATTCCTTGGATATATACATTGACGATGAAACACTGAAATTACATCGTAATTAAATACAAAAGGAACAATGTCACCTTAAGTACAAGAATAGAGACTCTTCGTACTGTCGGTGTATTGAGCATTACCTCTGAGACCTGTTTTAGTTTCCGATACACCACTGCAGGTCCAATGTATTCCTTGGACCTTTACATTGACGATGAAACACAGAAATCGCATCGGAATTAAATACAAAAAGCACAATGGCGGCTTAAGTACAAGAATAGAAACTCTTCTTACAGTCGGTGCTTTGAGCATTCCATGTGAGACCGGTATTAGTTTCCGATTTACCACTGCAGGTTCAATGTATACCGTGGACCTTCACTTTGACGATTATACACAGAAATCGCATCGGAATTAAATACAAAAGGCCCAATGCCGCCTTAAGTACAAGAATAGAGACTCTTCTTACAGTCGGTGCTTTGAGCATTCCCTGTGTGACCAGTATTAGTTTCCGATACACCACTGCAGGTTCAATGTATTCCTTGGACCCTCCCATTGACGATTATACAAAGAAATCGCATCGGAATTAAATACAAAAGGCAAAATTCCGCATTAAGTACAAGAATAGAGACTCTTCTTACAGTCGGTGATTTGAGCATTCCCTGTGAGACCAGTATTAGTTTCCGATCACCACTGCAGGTTCAGTGTATTCCTTGGACCTTCACATTGACGATGAAACACAGAAATTGCATCGGAATTAAATACAAAAGACACAATGCAGCCTTAAGTACAAGAGTACAGATTCTACTTACAGTCGGAGATTTGAGCATTCCCTGTGACACCAGTATTAGTTTCCGATACACCACTGCAGGTTCAATGTATTCCTTGGACCTTCACATTGACGATTATACACAGAAATCGCATCGGAATTAAATACAAAAAGGCACAATGCAGCCTTAAGTACAAGAATAGAGACTCTTCTTACAGTCTGTGCTTTGAGCATTCCTGTGATACCAGTATTAGTATCCGATACACCACTGCAGATTCAATGTATTCGTTGCACATACACATTGACGATGAAACACAGAAATTACAACGGAATTAAATACAAAAGGCTCAATGCCGCCTTAAGTACAAGAATTAAGACTCTACTTACAGTCGCTGCTTTGGGCATTCCCTATGAGACCAGTATTAGTTTCCGATACACCACTGCAGGTTCAATGTATTCCTTGGACCTTCACATTGACGATGAAACACAGAAATCGCATCGGAATTAAATACAAAAAGGCACAATGCCGCCTTAAGTACAAGAATAGAGACTCTTCTTATAGTCGGTACTTTGAGCATTCCCTGTGAGACCAGTATTAGTATCCAATACACCACTGCAGGTTCAATGTATTCCTTCAACATACACATTGACGATGAAACACTGAAATTACATCGGAATTAAATACTAAGGGCACAATGACGCCTTAAGTGCAAGAAGAGTGAGACTTCTTAGAGTCTGTGCTTTGATCCTATCCTGTGACACCACTATTAGTTTCCGATACAACACTGCAGTTTCAATGTATTCCTTGGACCTTATATTGACGATGAAACACAGAAATCGCATCGGAATTAAATACAAAAGGAACAATGTCGCCTTAAGTACAAGAATAGAGACTCTTCTTACTGTCGGTGTTTTGAGCATTCCCTCTGAGACCAGTATTAGTTTCCGATACACCACTGCAGGTCCAATGTATTCCTTGGACCTTCACATTGACGATGAAACACAGAAATCGCATCGGAATTAAATACAAAAGGCACAATGACGCCTTAAGTACAAGAATAGAGACTCTTCTTACAGTCGGTGCTTTGAGCATTCCCTGTGAGACCAGTATTAGTTTCCGATACACCACTGCAGGTTCAATGTATGCCTTGGGCCGTCACATTGACGCTGACAGACAGAAATCGCATCGGAATTAAATACAAAAGGCCCAATGCCGCCTTAAGGACAAGAATAGAGACTCTTCTTGCAGTCAGTGCTTTGAGCATTCCCTTTGAGACCAGTATTAGTTTCCGATACACCACTGCAGGTTCAATGTATTCCTTGGACCTTCACATTGACGATTATACACAGAAATCGCATCGGAATTAAATACAAATGGCAAAATGCCGCCTTAAGTACAAGAATAGAGACTCTTCTTACAGTCGGTGCTTTGAGCATTCCCTGTGAGACCAGTATTAGTTTCCGATACACCACTGCAGGTTCAATGTTTCTTTGGACCTTCACATTAACGATGAAACACAGAAATTGCATCGGAATTAAATACAAAAGGCACAATGCAGCTTTAAGTACAAGAATACAGACTCTACTTACAGTCAGTGCTTAGAGCATTCCCTGTGAGACCAGTATTAGTTTCCGATACACCACTGCAGATTCAATGTATTCCTTGGACATACACATTGACTATGAAACACTGAAATTACATCGGAATTAAATACAAAAGGAACAATGCCGCCTTAAGTACAAGAATAGAAACTCTTCGTACTGTCGGTGCTTTGAGCATTCCCTGTGAGACCAGTATTACTTTCCGATACACCACTGCAGGTCCAATGTATTCCTTGGACATTCACATTGACGATGAAAGACAGAAATCGCATCGGAATTAAATACAAAATGGCACAATGCCGCTTTAAGTATAAGAATAGGGACTCTTCTTACAGTCGGTGTTGTGAGCATTCCCTCTGAGACCAGTATTAGTTTCCGATACACCACTGCAGGTCCAATGTATTCCTTGGACCTTCACATTGACGATGAAACACAGAAATCGCATCGGAATTAAATACAAAAAGCACAATGCCGCCTTAAGTACGAGAATAGAGACTCTTCTTATAGTCGGTGCTTTGAGCATTCCCTGTGAGACCAATATTAGTTTCCGATTCACCACTGCAGGTTCAATTAATACCTTGGACCTTCACATTGACGATTATACACAGAAATCGCATCGGAATTAAATACAAAATGCACAATGCCGCCTTAAGTACAAGAAAGAGACTCTTCTTACAGTCCGTGCTTTGAGCATTCCCTGTGAGACCAGTATTAGTTTCCGATTCATCACTGCAGGTTCAATGTATACCTTGGACCTTCACATTGACGATTATACACAGAAATCGCATCGGAATTAAATACAAAAGGCACAATGCCGCCTTGAGTACAAGAATAGAGACTCTTCTTACAGTCGGTGCTTTGAGCATTCCCTGTGAGACCAGTATTAGTTTCCGATACGCCACTGCAGGTTCAATGAATGCCTTGGGCCTTCACATTGACGCTGACAGACAGAAATCGCAATGGAATTAAATACAAAAGGCCCAATGCCGCCTTAAGGACAAGAATAGAGACTCTTCTTGCAGTCGGTGCTTTGAGCATTCCCTGTGAGACCAGTATTAGTTTCCGATACACCACTGCAGGTTCAATGTACTCCTTGGACCTTCACATTGACGATTATACACAGAAATCGCATCGGAATTAAATACAAATGGCAAAATGCCGCCTTATGTACAAGAATAGAGACACTTCTTACAGTCGGTGCTTTGAGCATTCCCTGTGAGACCAGTATTAGTTTCCGATACACCACTGCAGGTTCAATGTTTCTTTGGACCTTCACATTGACGATGAAACACAGAAATTGCATCGGAATTAAATACAAAAGGCATAATGCAGCTTTAAGTACAAGAATACAGACTCTACTTACAGTCGGTGCTTAGAGCATTCCCTGTGAGTCCAGTATTAGTTTCCGATACACCACAGCAGATTCAATGTATTCTTTGGACATACACATTGACTATGAAACACTGAAATTACATCGGAATTAAATACAAAAGGAACAATGCCGCCTCAAGTTCAAGAATAGAGACTCTTCTTACTGTCGGAGCTTTGAGCATTCCCTGTGAGACCAGTATTAGTTTCCGATGCACCACTGCCGGTCCAATGTATTCCTTGGACATTCACATTGACGATGAAACACAGAAATCGCATCGGAAATAAATACAAAAGGCACAATGCCGCTTTATGTACAAGAATAGAGACTCTTCTTACAGTCGGTGTTGTGAGCATTCCCTCTGACACCAGTATTAGTTTCCGATACACCACTGCAGGTCCAATGTATTCCTTGGACCTTCACATTGACGATGAAACACAGAAATCGCATCGGAATTAAAAACAAAAAGCACAATGCCGCCTTAAGTACAAGAATAGAGACTCTTCTTATAGTCGGTACTTTGAGCAATCCCTGTGAGACCAGTATTAGTTTCCGATTCACCACTGCAGGTTCAGTGTATACCTTGGACCTTCACATTGACGATTATACACAGAAATCGCATCGGAATTAAATACAAAAGGCACAATGCCGCCATAAGTACAAGAAAGAGACTCTTCTTACAGTCGGTGCTTTGAGCATTCCCTGTGAGACCAGTATTAGTTTCCGATTCATCACTGCAGGTTCAATGTATACCTTGGACCTTCACATTGACGATTATACACAGAAATCGCATCGGAATTAAATACAAAAGGCACAAAGCCGCCTTAAGTTCAAGAATAGAGACTCTTCTTACAGTCGGAGCTTTGAGCATTCCCTGTGAGACCAGTATTAGTTTCCGATACACCACTACAGTTTCAGTGTATTCCTTGGACTTTCACATCGACGATGAAACACAGAAATGGCATCGGAATTAGATACAAAAAGGCACATTGCCGCCTTAAGTACAAGAATACAGACTCTACTTACAGTCGGTACTTTGAGCATTCCCTGTGAGACCAGTATTAGTTTCCGATACACCTCTGCAGGTTCAAAGTATTCCTTGGACCTTCACATTGACGATGAAATACAGAAATCGCATTGGAACTAAATACAAAAAGCACAATGCCGCCTTAACTACAAGAATAGAGACTCTTCTTACAGTCTGTGCTTTGGGCATTCCCTGTGTGTCCAGTATTGGTATCCGATACACCACTGCAGATTAAATGTATTCCTTGAACATACACATTGACGATGAAACACTGAAATTACATCGGAACTAAATACAAAAGAAACAATGCCGCCTTAAGTACAAGAATAGAGACTCTTCTTACTGTCGGTGCTTTGAGCATTCCCTGTGAAACCAGTATTAGTTTCCGATACATCCCTGCAGGTTCAATGTATTCCTTTGAAATACGTATGGTCGACGAAACACTGAAATTACATCGGAATTAAATACAAAGGGCACAATGCCGCCTTAAGTAAAAGAATAGACTCTCTTCTTACAGTCGGTCCTTTGAGCATTCCCTGTGAGACCAGTATTAGTTTCCGATACACCACTGCAGGTTCAATGTATTCCTTGGACCTTCACATTGACGATGAAAAACAGAAATCGCATCGGAATTAAATACAAAAGGCACAATGCCTACTTAAGTGCAAGAATACGGACTCTACTTACAGTCGGTGCTTTGAGCATTCCCTGTGAGACCAGTATTAGTTTCCGATACACCACTGCAGGTTCAATGTATTCCTTGGACCTTCACATTGACGATGAAACACAAAAATTGCGTCGGAATTAAATACAAAAAGGCACATTGCCGCCTTTAGTACAAGAATAGAGACTCTTCTTACAGTCGGTGCTTCGAGCATTCCCTGTGAGACCAGTATTAATATCCGGTACACCACTTCAGGTTCAATGTATTCCTTGGACATACACGTCGACGATGAAACACAGAAAT
The DNA here is from genome assembly GCF_023864345.2 of Schistocerca serialis cubense. Taxonomy (NCBI): domain Eukaryota; kingdom Metazoa; phylum Arthropoda; class Insecta; order Orthoptera; family Acrididae; genus Schistocerca; species Schistocerca serialis. The sequence continues at coordinate 33,155,048 of NC_064643.1, read as the reverse complement.
GGCATCGGAATTAAATACAAAGGGCACAATGCCGCCTTAAGTACAACAATAGACACTCTTCTTACAGTCGGTGCTTTGAGCACTCCCTGTGAGACCAGTATTAGTTTCCGATACACCACTGCAGGTTCAATGTATTCCTTGGACATTCACATTGACAATGAAACACAGAAATCGCATCGGAATTAAATACAAAAGGCACAATGCCGCCTTAAGTACAAGAATAAAGACTCTACTTACAGTCGGTGCTTTGAGCATTCCCTGTGAGACCAGTATTAGTTTCCGATACACCACTGCTGGTTCAATGTATTCCTTGGACCTTCACATTGACGATGAAACACAGAAATCGCATCGGAATTAAATACAAAAAGGCACAATGCCGCCTTAAGTACAAGAATAGAGACTCTTCTTACAGTCGGTGCTTTGAGCATTCCCTGTGAGACCAGTATTAGTATCCGATACACCACTGCAAGTTCAATGTATTCCTTGGACATACACATTGACGATGAAACATTGAAATAACATCGGAATTAAATACAAAAGAAACAATGTCGCCTTAAGTACAAGAATAGAGACTCTTCTTACTGTCGGTGTTTTGAGCATTCCCTCTGAGACCAGTATTAGTTTCCGATACACCACTGCAGGTCCAATGTATTCCTTAGACCTTAACATTGACGATGAAACACAGAAATCGCATCGGAATTAAATACAAAAGGCACAATGCCGCCCTAAGTACGACAATAGAGACTCTTGTTACAGTCGGTGCTTGAGCATTCCCTGAGAGACCAGTATTAATATCCGATACACCACTGCAGGTTCAATGTATTCCTTAGACATTTACATTGACGATGAAACACAGAAATTGCATCGGAATGAAATAAAAAAGGCACAATGCCGCCTTAACTACAAGAATTGAGACTCTTCTTACAGTCGGTGCTTGCAGCATTCCCTGTGAGACCAGTATTAGTATCCGATACACCACTGAGGGTTCAATGTATTCCTTGGATATATACATTGACGATGAAACGCTGAAATTACATCGTAATTAAATACAAAAGGAACAATGTCACCTTAAGTACAAGAATAGAGACTCTTCTTACTGTCGGTGTATTGAGCATTACCTCTGTCACCTGTTTCAGTTTCCGATAAGCCACTGCAGGTCCAATGTATTCCTTGGACCTTCACATTAACGATTATACACAGAAATCGCATCGGAATTAAATACAAAAAGGCACAATGCCGCCTTAAGTACAAGAATAGAGACTCTTCTTACAGTCTGTGCTTTGAGCATTCCTGTGATACCAGTATTAGTATCCGATACACCACTGCAGATTCAATGTATTCGTTGCACATACACATTGACGATGAAACACAGAAATTACATCGGAATTAAATACAAAAGGCTCAATGCCGCCTTAAGTACAAGAATTAAGACTCTACTTACAGTCGCTGCTTTGGGCATTCCCTATGAGACCAGTATTAGTTTCCGATACACCACTGCAGGTTCAATGTATTCCTTGGACCTTCACATTGACGATGAAACACAGAAATCGCATCGGAATTAAATACAAATAGGCACAATGCCGCCTTAAGTACAAGAATAGAGACTCTTCTTATAGTCGGTGCTTTGAGCATTCCCTGTGAGACCAGTATTAGTATCCGATACACCACTGCAGGTTCAATGTATTCCTTGAACATACACATTGACGATGAAACACAGAAATCGCATCGGAATTAAATACAAAAAGGCACAATGACGCCTTAAGTGCAAGAAGAGTGTGACTTCTTAGAGTCTGTGCTTTGATCCTATCCTGTGACACCACTATTAGTTTCCGATACAACACTGCAGTTTCAATGTATTCCTTGGACCTTATATTGACGATGAAACACAGAAATCGCATCGGAATTAAATACAAAGGGCAGAATGCCGCGATAAGTACAAGAATAGGGACTCTTCTTGCAGTCGGTGCTTTGAGCATTCCCTGTGAGACCAGTGTTAGTTTCCGATACACCACTGCAGGTTCAATGTATTCCTTGGACCTTCACACTGACGATTATACACAGAAATCGCATCGGAATTAAATACAAATGGTAAAATGCCGCCTTAAGTACAAGAATAGAGACTCTTCTTACAGTCGGTGCTTTGAGCATTCCCTGTGAGACCAGTATTAGTTTCCGATACACCACTGCAGGTTCAATGTTTCATTCGACCTTCACATTGACGATGAAACACAGAAATTGCATCGGAATTACAAAAGGCACAATGCAGCTTTAAGTACAAGAATACAGACTCTACTTACAGTCGGTGCTTAGTGCATTCCCTGTGAGACCAGTATTACTTTCCGATACACCTCTGCAGATTCAATGTATTCCTTGGACATACACATTGACGATGAAACACAGAAATCGCATCGGAATTAAATACAAAATGGCACAATGCCGCTTTAAGTACAAGAATAGAGACTCTTCTTACAGTCGGTGTTGTGAGCATTCCCTCTGAGACCAGTATTAGTTTCCGATACACCTCTGCAGGTCCAATGTATTCCTTGGACCTTCACATTGACGATGAAACACAGAAATCGCGTAGGAATTAAATACAAAAAGCACAATGCCGCCTTAAGTACAAGAATAGAGACTCTTCTTATAGTCGGTGCTTTGAGCATTCCCTGTGAGACCAGTATTAGTTTCCGATTCACCACTGTAGGTTCAATGTATACCTTGGACCTTCACATTGACGATTATACACAGAAATCGCATCGGAATTAAATACAAAAGGCACAAAGCCGCCTTAAGTACAAGAATAGAGACTCTTCTTACAGTCGGAGCTCTGAGCATTCCCTGTGAGACCAGTATTAGTTTCCGATACACCACTACAGGTGCAGTGTATTCCTTGGACTTTCACATCGACGATGAAACACAGAAATGGCATCGGAATTAAATACAAAAAGGCACATTGCCGCCTTATGTACAAGAATACAGACTCTACTTACAGTCGGTACTTTGAGCATTCCCTGTGAGACCAGTATTAGTTTCCGATACACCACTGCAGGTTCATAGTATTCCTTGGACCTTCACAATGACGATGAAACACAGAAATCGCATTGGAATTAAATACAAAGAGCACAATGCCGCCTTAAGTACAAGAATAGAGACTCTTCTTACAGTCTGTGCTTTGGGCATTCCCTGTGAGTCTAGTATTGGTATCCGATGCACCACTGCAGATTCAATGTATTCCTTGGACATACACATTGACGATGAATCACTGAAATTACATCGGAACTAAATACAAAAGGAACAATGCCGCCTTGAGTACAAGAATAGAGACTCTTCTTACTGTCGGTGCTTTGAGCATTTCCTGTGAAACCAGTATTAGTTTCCGTTACATCAATGCAGGTTCAATGTATTCCTTTGAAATACGTATTGACGATGAAACACTGAAATTACATCGGAATTCAATACAAAGGGCACAATGCCGCCTTAAGTAAAAGAATAGACACTCTTCTTACAGTCGGTGCTTTGAGCATTCCCTGTGAGACCAGTATTAGATTCCGATACACCACTGCAGGTTCAATGTATTCCTTGGACCTTCATATTGACGATAAAACACAGAAATCGCATAGGAATTAAATACAAAAAGCACAATGCCGCCTTAAGTACAAGAATAGAGACTCTTCTTATAGTCGGTGCTTTGAGCATTCCCTGTGAGACCAGTATTAGTTTCCGATTCACCACTGTAGGTTCAATGTATACCTTGGACCTTCACATTGACGATTATACACAGAAATCGCATCGGAATTAAATACAAAAGGCACAATGCCGCCTTAAGTACAAGAAAGAGACTCTTCTTACAGTCGGTGCTTTGAGCATTCCCTGTGAGACCAGTATTAGTTTCCGATTCATCACTGCAGGTTCAATGTATACCTTGGACCTTCACATTGACGATTATACACAGAAATCGCATCGGAATTAAATACAAAGGGCACAAAGCCGCCTTAAGTACAAGAATAGAGACTCTTCTTACAGTCGGAGCTCTGAGCATTCCCTGTGAGACCAGTATTAGTTTCCGATACACCACTACAGGTTCAGTGTATTCCTTGGACTTTCACATCGACGATGAAACACAGAAATGGCATCGGAATTAAATACAAAAAGGCACATTGCCGCCTTAAGTACAAGAATACAGACTCTACTTTCAGTCGGTACTTTGAGCATTCCCTGTGAGTCCAGTATTAGTTTCCGATACACCACTGCAGGTTCAAAGTATTCCTTGGACTTTCACAATGACGATGAAACACAGAAATCGCATTGGAATTAAATACAAAGAGCACAATGCCGCCTTAAGTACAAGAATAGAGACTCTTCTTACAGTCTGTGCTTTGGGGATTCCCTGTGAGTCCAGTATTGGTATCCGATGCACCACTGCAGATTCAATGTATTCCTTGGACATACACATTGACGATGAATCACTGAAATTACATCGGAACTAAATACAAAAGGAACAATGCCGCCTTAAGTACAAGAATAGAGACTCTTCTTACTGTCGGTGTTTTGAGCATTCCCTGTGAAACCAGTATTAGTTTCCGATACATCACTGCAGGTTCAATGTATTCCTTTGAAATACGTATTGACGATGAAACACTGAAATTACATCGGAATTCAATACAAAGGGCACAATGCCGCCTTAAGTAAAAGAATAGACACTCTTCTTACAGTCGGTGCTTTGAGCATTCCCTGTGAGACCAGTATTAGTATCCGATACACCACTGCAGGTTCAATGTATTCCTTGAACATACACATTGACGATGAAACACTGAAATTACATCGGAATTAAATACAAAGGCACAATGACGCCTTAAGTGCAAGAAGAGTGAGACTTCATAGAGTCTGTGCTTTGATCCTATCCTGTGACACCACTATTAGTTTCCGATACAACACTGCAGTTTCAATGTATTCCTTTTACCTTATATTGACGATGAAACAGAGAAATCGCATCGGAATTAAATACAAAGGGCAGAATGCCGCGATAAGTACAAGAATAGAGACTCTTCATGCAGTCGGTGCTTTGAGCATTCCCTTTGAGACCAGTATTAGTTTCCGATACACCACTGCAGGTTCAATGTATTCCTTGGACCTTCACATTGACGATTATACACAGAAATCGCATCGGAATTACATACAAATGGTAAAATGCCGCCTTAAGTACAAGAATAGAGACTCTTCTTACAGTCGGTGCTTTGAGCATTCCCTGTGAGACCAGTATTAGTTTCCGATACACCACTGCAGGTTCAATGTTTCTTTGGACCTTCACATTGACGATGAAACACAGAAATTGCATCGGAATTAAATACAAAAGGCACAATGCAGCTTTAAGTACAAGAATACAGACTCTACTTACAGTCGGTGCTTAGAGCATTCCCTGTGAAACCAGTATTAGTTTCCGATACACCACGGCAGATTCAATGTATTCCTTGGACATACACATTGACTATGAAACACTGAAATTACATCGGAATTAAATACAAAAGGAACAATGCCGCCTTAAGTACAAGAATACAGACTCTTCTTACTGTCGGTGCTTTGAGCATTCCCTGTGAGACCAGTATTAGTTTCCGATACACCACTGCAGGTCCAATGTATTCCTTGGACATTCACATTGACGATGAAACACAGATTTCGCATCGGAATTAAATACAAAATGGCACAATGCCGCTTTAAGTACAAGAATAGAGACTCTTCTTACAGTCGGTGTTGTGAGCATTCCCTCTGAGACCAGTATTAGTTTCCGATACACCACTGCAGGTCCAATGTATTCCTTGGACCTTCACATTGACGATGAAACACAGAAATCGCATCGGAATTAAATACAAAAAGCACAATGCCGCCTTAAGTACAAGAATAGAGACTCTTCTTATAGTCGGTGCTTTGAGCATTCCCTGTGAGACCAGTATTAGTTTCCGATTCACCACTGCAGGTTCGATGTATACATTGGACCTTCACATTGACGATTATACACAGAAATCGCATCGGAATTAAATACAAAAGGCACAATGCCGCCTTAAGTACAAGAAAGAGACTCTTCTTACAGTCGGTGCTTTGAGCATTCCCTGTGAGACCAGTATTAGTTTCCGATTCATCACTGCAGGTTCAATGTATACCTTGGACCTTCACATTGACGATTATACACAGAAATCGCACCGGAGTTAAAAACAAAAGGCACAAAGCCGCCTTAAGTACAAGAATAGAGACTCTTCTTACAGTCGGAGCTTTGAGCATTCCCTGTGAGACCAGTATTAGTTTCCGATACACCACTACAGGTTCAGTGTTTCTTTGGACCTTCACATTGACGATGAAACACAGAAATTGCATCGGAATTAAATACAAAAGGCACAATGCCGCCTTAAGTACAAGAAAGAGACTCTTGTTACAGTCGGTGCTTTGAGCATTCCCTGTGAGACCAGTATTAGTTTCCGATTCATCACTGCAGGTTCAATGTATACCTTGGACCTTCACATTGACGATTATACACAGAAATCGCATCGGAGTTAAAAACAAAAGGCACAAAGCCGCCTTAAGTACAAGAATAGAGACACTTCTTACAGTCGGTGCTTTGAGCATTCCCTGTGAGACCAGTATTAGTTTCCGATACACCACTGCAGGTTCAATGTTTCTTTGGACCTTCACATTGACGATGAAACACAGAAATTGCATCGGAATTAAATACAAAAGGCATAATGCAGCTTTAAGTACAAGAATACAGACTCTACTTACAGTCGGTGCTTAGAGCATTCCCTGTGAGTCCAGTATTAGTTTCCGATACACCACAGCAGATTCAATGTATTCTTTGGACATACACATTGACTATGAAACACTGAAATTACATCGGAATTAAATACAAAAGGAACAATGCCGCCTTAAGTACAAGAATAGAGACTCTTCTTACTGTCGGAGCTTTGAGCATTCCCTGTGAGACCAGTATTAGTTTCCGATACACCACTGCCGGTCCAATGTATTCCTTGGACATTCACATTGACGATGAAACACAGAAATCGCATCGGAAATAAATACAAAAGGCACAATGCCGCTTTAAGTACAAGAATAGAGACTCTTCTTACAGTCGGTGTTGTGAGCATTCCCTCTGAGACCAGTATTAGTTTCCGATACACCACTGCAGGTCCAATGTATTCCTTGGACCTTCACATTGACGATGAAACACAGAAATCGCATCGGAATTAAATACAAAAAGCACAATGCCGCCTTAAGTACAAGAATAGAGACTCTTCTTATAGTCGGTGCTTAGAGCAATCCCTGTGAGACCAGTATTAGTTTTCGATTCACCACTGCAGGTTCAGTGTATACCTTGGACCTTCACATTGACGATTATACACAGAAATCGCATCGGAATTAAATACAAAAGGCACAATGCCGCCATAAGTACAAGAAAGAGACTCTTCTTACAGTCGGTGCTTTGAGCATTCCCTGTGAGACCAGTATTAGTTTACGATTCATCACTGCAGGTTCAATGTATATCTTGGACCTTCACATTGACGATTATACACAGAAATCGCATCGGAATTAAATACAAAAGGCACAAAGCCGCCTTAAGTACAAGAATAGAGACTCTTCTTACAGTCGGAGCTTTGAGCATTCCCTGTGAGACCAGTATTAGTTTCCGATACACCTCTGCAGGTTCAAAGTATTCCTTGGACCTTCACATTGACGATGAAACACAGAAATCGCATTGGAACTAAATACAAAAAGCACAATGCCGCCTTAACTACAAGAATAGAGACTCTTCTTACAGTCTGTGCTTTGGGCATTCCCTGTGTGTCCAGTATTGGTATCCGATACACACTGCAGATTAAATGTATACCTTGAACATACACATTGACGATGAAACACTGAAATTACATCGGAACTAAATAGAAAAGAAACAATGCCGCCTTAAGTACAAGAATAGAGACTCTTCTTACTGTCGGTGCTTTGAGCATTCCCTGTGAAACCAGTATTAGTTTCCGATACATCCCTGCAGGTTCAATGTATTCCTTTGAAATACGTATTGACGACGAAACACTGAAATTACATCGGAATTAAATACAAAGGGCACAATGCCGCCTTAAGTAAAAGAATAGACACTCTTCTTACAGTCGGTCCTTTGAGCATTCCCTGTGAGACCAGTATTAGTTTCCGATACACCACTGCAGGTTCAGTGTATTCCTTGGACCTTCACATTGACGATGAAAAACAGAAATCGCATCGGAATTAAATACAAAAGGCACAATGCCTACTTAAGTGCAAGAATACGGACTCTACTTACAGTCGGTGCTTTGAGCATTCCCTGTGAGACCAGTATTAGTTTCCGATACACCACTGCAGGTTCAATGTATTCCTTGGACCTTCACATTGACGATGAAACACAGAAATTGCGTCGGAATTAAATACAAAAAGGCACATTGCCGCCTTTAGTAGAAGAATAGAGACTCTTCTTACAGTCGGTGCTTTGAGCATTCCCTGTGAGACCAATATTAATATCCGGTACACCACTTCAGGTTCAATGTATTCCATGGACATACACGTCGACGATGAAACACAGAAATGGCATCGGAATTAAATACAAAGGGCACAATGCCGCCTTAAGTACAACAATAGACACTCTTCTTACAGTCGGTGCTTTGAGCACTCCCTGTGAGACCAGTATTAGTTTCCGATACACCACTGCAGGTTCAATGTATTCCTTGGACATTCACATTGACAATGAAACACAGAAATCGCATCGGAATTAAATACAAAAGGCACAATGCCGCCTTAAGTACAAGAATAAAGACTCTACTTACAGTCGGTGCTTTGAGCATTCCCTGTGAGACCAGTATTAGTTTCCGATACACCACTGCTGGTTCAATGTATTCCTTGGACCTTCACATTGACGATGAAACACAGAAATCGCATCGGAATTAAATACAAAAAGGCACAATGCCGCCTTAAGTACAAGAATAGAGACTCTTCTTACAGTCGGTGCTTTGAGCATTCCCTGTGAGATCAGTATTAGTATCCGATACACCACTGCAAGTTCAATGTATTCCTTGGACATACACATTGACGATGAAACATTGTAATAACATCGGAATTAAATACAAAAGGAACAATGCCGCCTTAAGTACAAGAATAGAGACTCTTCTTACTGTCGGTGTTTTGAGCATTCCCTCTGAGACCAGTATTAGTTTCCGATACACCACTGCAGGTCCAATGTATTCCTTAGACCTTAACATTGATGATGAAACACAGAAATCGCATCGGAATTAAATACAAAAGGCACAATGCCGCCCTAAGTACGACAATAGAGACTCTCGTTACAGTCGGTGCTTGAGCATTCCCTGAGAGACCAGTATTAATATCCGATACACCACTGCCGGTTCAATGTATTCCTTAGACATTTACATTGACGATGAAACACAGAAATCGCATCGGAATTAAATACCAAAGGCCCAATGCCGCCTTAAGTACAGGAATAGAAACTATTCTCACAGCCGGTGCGTCGAGTATTCCCTGTGAGACCAGTATTAGTTTCCGATACACCACTGCAGGTTCAATGTATACCTTGGACCTTCACATTGACGATGAAACACAGAAATTGCATCGGAATGAAATAAAAAAGGCACAATGCCGCCTTAACTACAAGAATTGAGACTCTTCTTACAGTCGGTGCTTGCAGCATTCCCTGTGAGACCAGTATTAGTATCCGATACACCACTGAGGGTTCAATGTATTCCTTGGATATATACATTGACGATGAAACACTGAAATTACATCGTAATTAAATACAAAAGGAACAATGTCACCTTAAGTACAAGAATAGTGACTCTTCTTACTGTCGGTGTATTGAGCATTACCTCTGAGACCTGTTTTAGTTTCCGATACACCACTGCAGGTCCAATGTATTCCTTGGACCTTCACATTGACGATGAAACACAGAAATCGCATCGGAATTAAATACAAAAAGCACAATGGCGGCTTAAGTACAAGAATAGAAACTCTTCTTACAGTCGGTGCTTTGAGCATTCCATGTGAGACCAGTATTAGTTTCCGATTTACCACTGCAGGTTCAATGTATACCGTGGACCTTCACATTGACGATTATACACAGAAATCGCATCGGAATCAAATACAAAAGGCCCAATGCCGCCTGAAGTACAAGAATAGAGACTCTTCTTACAGTCGGTGCTTTGAGCATTCCCTGTGTGACCAGTATTAGTTTCCGATACACCACTGCAGGTTCAATGTATTCCTTGGACCCTCACATTGACGATTATACACAGAAATCGCATCGGAATTAAATACAAAAGGCAAAATTCCGCCTTAAGTACAAGAATAGAGACTCTTCTTACAGTCGGTGATTTGAGCATTCCCTGTGAGACCAGTATTAGTTTCCGATCACCACTGCAGGTTCAGTGTATTCCTTGGACCTTCACATTGACGATGAAACACAGAAATTGCCTCGGAATTAAATACAAAAGACACATTGCAGCCTTAAGTACAAGAGTACAGATTCTACTTACAGTCGGTTATTTGAGCATTCCCTGTGACACCAGTATTAGTTTCCGATACACCACTGCAGGTTCAATGTATTCCTTGGACCTTCACATTGACGATTATACACAGAAATCGCATCGGAATTAAATACAAAAAGGCACAATGCCGCCTTAAGTACAAGAATAGAGACTCTTCTTACAGTCTGTGCTTTGAGCATTCCTGTGATACCAGTATTAGTATCCGATACACCACTGCAGATTCAATGTATTCGTTGCACATACACATTGACGATGAAACACAGAAATTACATCGGAATTAAATACAAAAGGCTCAATGCCGCCTTAAGTACAAGAATTAAGACTCTACTTACAGTCGCTGCTTTGGGCATTCCCTATGAGACCAGTATTAGTTTCCGATACACCACTGCAGGTTCAATGTATTCCTTGGACCTTCACATTGACGATGAAACACAGAAATCGCATCGGAATTAAATACAAAAAGGCACAATGCCGCCTTAAGTACAAGAATAGAGACTCTTCTTATAGTCGGTGCTTTGAGCATTCCCTGTGAGACCAGTATTAGTATCCGATACACCACTGCAGGTTCAATGTATTCCTTGAACATACACATTGACGATGAAACACTGAAATTACATCGGAATTAAATACTAAGGGCACAATGACGCCTTAAGTGCAAGAAGAGTGAGACTTCTTAGAGTCTGTGCTTTGATCCTATCCTGTGACACCACTATTAGTTTCCGATACAACACTGCAGTTTCAATGTATTCCTTCGACCTTATATTGACGATGAGACACAGAAATCGCATCGGAATTAAATACAAAGGGCAGAATGCCGCGATAAGTACAAGAATAGGGACTCTTCTTGCAGTCGGTGCTTTGAGCATTCCCTGTGAGACCAGTATTAGTTTCCGATACACCACTGCAGGTTCAATGTATTCCTTGGACCTTCACACTGACGATTATACACAGAAATCGCATCGGAATTAAATACAAATGGTAAAATGCCGCCTTAAGTACAAGAATAGAGACTCTTCTTACAGTCGGTGCTTTGAGCATTCCCTGTGAGACCAGTATTAGTTTCCGATACACCACTGCAGGTTCAATGTTTCATTCGACCTTCACATTGACGATGAAACACAGAAATTGCATCGGAATTACAAAAGGCACAATGCAGCTTTAAGTACAAAAATACAGACTCTACATACAGTCGGTGCTTAGAGCATTCCCTGTGAGACCAGTATTAGTTTCCGATACACCACTGCAGATTCAATGTATTCCTTGGACATACACATTGACGATGAAACACAGAAATCGCATCGGAATTAAATACAAAATGGCACAATGCCGCTTTAAGTACAAGAATAGAGACTCTTCTTACAGTCGGTGTTGTGAGCATTCCCTCTGAGACCAGTATTAGTTTCCGATACACCTCTGCAGGTCCAATGTATTCCTTGGACCTTCACATTGACGATGAAACACAGAAATCGCGTAGGAATTAAATACAAAAAGCACAATGCCGCCTTAAGTACAAGAATAGAGACTCTTCTTATAGTCGGTGCTTTGAGCATTCCCTGTGAGACCAGTATTAGTTTCCGATTCACCACTGTAGGTTCAATGTATACCTTGGACCTTCACATTGACGATTATACACAGAAATCGCATCGGAATTAAATACAAAAGGCACAAAGCCGCCTTAAGTACAAGAATAGAGACTCTTCTTACAGTCGGGGCTCTGAGCATTCCCTGTGAGACCAGTATTAGTTTCCGATACACCACTACAGGTTCAGTGTATTCCTTGGACTTTCACATCGACGATGAAACACAGAAATGGCATCGGAATTAAATACAAAAAGGCACATTGCCGTCTTATGTACAAGAATACAGACTCTACTTACAGTCGGTACTTTGAGCATTCCCTGTGAGACCAGTATTAGTTTCCGATACACCACTGCAGGTTCAAAGTATTCCTTGGACCTTCACAATGACGATGAAACACAGAAATCGCATTGGAATTAAATACAAAGAGCACAATGCCGCCTTAAGTACAAGAATAGAGACTCTTCTTACAGTCTGTGCTTTGGGCATTCCCTGTGAGTCCAGTATTGGTATCCGATGCACCACTGCAGATTCAATGTATTCCTTGGACATACACATTGACGATGAATCACTGAAATTACATCGGAACTAAATACAAAAGGAACAATGCCGCCTTGAGTACAAGAATAGAGACTCTTCTTACTGTCGGTGCTTTGAGCATTTCCTGTGAAACCAGTATTAGTTTCCGTTACATCAATACAGGTTCAATGTATTCCTTTGAAATACGTATTGACGATGAAACACTGAAATTACATCGGAATTCAATACAAAGGGCACAATGCCGCCTTAAGTAAAAGAATAGACACTCTTCTTACAGTCGGTGCTTTGAGCATTCCCTGTGAGACCAGTATTAGTTTCCGATACACCACTGCAGGTTCAATGTATTCCTTTCATCTTCACATTGACGATAAAACACAGAAATCGCACAGGAATTAAATACAAAAAGCACAATGCCGCCTTAAGTACAAGAATAGAGACTCTTCTTATAGTCGGTGCTTTGAGCATACCCTGTGAGACCAGTATTAGTTTCCGATTCACCACTGTAGGTTCAATGTATACCTTAAACCTTCACATTGACGATTATACACAGAAATCGCATCGGAATTAAATACAAAAGGCACAATGCCGCCTTAAGTACAAGAAAGAGACTCTTCTTACAGTCGGTGCTTTGAGCATTCCCTGTGAGACCAGTATTAGTTTCCGATTCATCACTGCAGGTTCAATGTATACCTTGGACCTTCACATTGACGATTATACACAGAAATCGCATCGGAATTAAATACAAAGGGCACAAAGCCGCCTTAAGTACAAGAATAGAGACTCTTCTTACAGTCGGAGCTCTGAGCATTCCCTGTGAGACCAGTATTAGTTTCCGATACACCACTACAGGTTCAGTGTATTCCTTGGACTTTCACATCGACGATGAAACACAGAAATGGCATCGGAATTAAATACAAAAAGGCACATTGCCGCCTTAAGTACAGGAATACAGACTCTACTTTCAGTCGGTACTTTGAGCATTCCCTGTGAGTCCAGTATTAGTTTCCGATACACCACTGCAGGTTCAAAGTATTCCTTGGACCTTCACAATGACGATGAAACACAGAAATCGCATTGGAATTAAATACAAAGAGCACAATGCCGCCTTAAGTACAAGAATAGAGACTCTTCTTACAGTCTGTGCTTTGGGGATTCCCTGTGAGTCCAGTATTGGTATCCGATGCACCACTGCAGATTCAATGTATTCCTTGGACATACACATTGACGATGAATCACTGAAATTACATCGGAACTAAATACAAAAGGAACAATGCCGCCTTAAGTACAAGAATAGAGACCCTTCTTACTGTCGGTGTTTTGAGCATTCCCTGTGAAACCAGTATTAGTTTCCGATACATCACTGCAGGTTCAATGTATTCCTTTGAAATACGTATTGACGATGAAACACTGAAATTACATCGGAATTCAATACAAAGGGCACAATGCCGCCTTAAGTAAAAGAATAGACACTCTTCTTACAGTCGGTGCTTTGAGCATTCCCTGTGAGACCAGTATTAGTTTCCGATACACCACTGCAGGTTCAATGTTTCCTTGGACCTTCACATTGACGATGAAACACAGAAATTGCGTCGGAATTAAATGCAAAAAGGCACATTGCCGCCTTAAGTACAAGAATAGAGACTCTTCTTACAGTCGGTGCTTTGAGCATTCCCTGTGAGACCAGTATTAGTATCCGGTACACCACTTCAGGTTCAATGTATTCCTTGGACATACACGTCGACGATGAAACACAGAAATGGCATCGGAATTAAATACAAAAAGGCACAATGCCGCCTTAAGTACAAGAATAGAGACTCTTCTTATAGTCGGTGCCTTGAGCATTCCCTGTGAGACCAGTATTAGTATCCGATACACCACTGCAGGTTCAATGTATTCCTTGAACATACACATTGACGATGAAACACTGAAATTACATCGGAATTAAATACAAAGGCACAATGACGTCTTAAGTGCAAGAAGAGTGAGACTTCATAGAGTCTGTGCTTTGATCCTATTCTGTGACACCACTATTAGTTTCCGATACAACACTGCAGTTTCAATGTATTCCTTGGACCTTATATTGACGATGAAACAGAGAAATCGCATCGGAATTAAATACAAAGGGCCGAATGCCGCGATAAGTACAAGAATAGAGACTCTTCATGCAGTCGGTGCTTTGAGCATTCCCTTTGAGACCAGTATTAGTTTCCGATACACCACTGCAGGTTCAATGTATTCCTCGGACCTTCACATTGACGATTATACACAGAAATCGCATCGTAATTACATACAAACGGTAAAATGCCGCCTTAAGTACAAGAATAGAGACTCTTCTTACAGTCGGTGCTTTGAGCATTCCCTGTGAGACCAGTATTAGTTTCCGATACACCACTGCAGGTTCAATGTTTCTTTGGACCTTCACATTGACGATGAAACACAGAAATTGCATCGGAATTAAATACAAAAGGCACAATGCAGCTTTAAGTACAAGAATACAGACTCTACTTACAGTCGGTGCTTAGAGCATTCCCTGTGAGACCAGTATTAGTTTCCGATACACCACGGCAGATTCAATGTATTCCTTGGACATACACATTGACCATGAAACACTGAAATTACATCGGAATTAAATACAAAAGGAACAATGCCGCCTTAAGTACAAGAATACAGACTCTTCTTACTGTCGGTGTTTTGAGCATTCCCTGTGAGACCAGTATTAGTTTCCGATACACCACTGCAGGTCCAATGTATTCCTTGGACATTCACATTGACGATGAAACACAGATTTCGCATCGGAATTAAATACAAAATGGCACAATGCCGCTTTAAGTACAAGAATAGAGACTCTTCTTACAGTCGGTGTTGTGAGCATTCCCTCTGAGACCAGTATTAGTTTCCGATACACCACTGCAGGTCCAATGTATTCCTTGGACCTTCACATTGACGATGAAACACAGAAATCGCATCGGAATTAAATACAAAAAGTACAATGCCGCCTTAAGTACAAGAATAGAGACTCTTCTTATAGTCGGTGCTTTGAGTATTCCCTGTGAGACCAGTATTAGTTTCCGATTCACCACTGCAGGTTCAATGTATACATTGGACCTTCACATTGACGATTATACACAGAAATCGCATCGGAATTAAATACAAAAGGCACAATGCCGCCTTAAGTACAAAAAAGAGACTCTTCTTACAGTCGGTGCTTTGAGCATTCCCTGTGAGACCAGTATTAGTTTCCGATTCATCACTGCAGGTTCAGCGTATACCTTGGACCTTCACATTGACGATTATACACAGAAATCGCATCGGAGTTAAAAACAAAAGGCACAATGCCGCCTTAAGTACAAGAATAGAGACTCTTCTTACAGTCGGAGCTTTGAGCATTCCCTGTGAGACCAGTATTAGTTTCCAATACACCACTACAGGTTCAGTGTATTCCTTGGACTTTCACATCGACGATGAAACACAGAAATGGCATCGGAATTAAATACAAAAAGGCACATTGCCGCCTTAAGTACAAGAGTACAGACTCTACTTACAGTCGGTACTTTGAGCATTCCCTGTGAGACCAGTTTAGTTACCGATACACCACTGCAGGTTCAAAGTATACCTTGGACCTTCACAATGACGATGAAACACAGAAATCGCATTGGAATTAAATACAAAAAGCACAATGCCGCCGTAAGTACAAGAATAGAGACTCTTCTTACAGAGTGTGCTTTGGGCATTCCCTGTGAGTCCAGTATTCGTATCTGATACACCACTGCAGATTCAATGTATTCCTTGGACATACACATTGACGATGAATCACTGAAATTACATCGGAACTAAATACAAAAGGAACAATGCCGCCTTAAGTACAAGAATAGAGACTCTTCTTACTGTCGGTGCTTTGAGCATTCCCTGTGAAACCAGTATTAGTTTCCGATACATCACTGTAGGTTCAATGTATTCCGTTGAAATACGTATTGACGGTGAAACACTGAAATTACATCGGAATTAAATACAAAGGGCACAATGCCGCCTTAAGGAAAAGAAAAGATACTCTTCTTACAGTCGGTGCTTTGAGCATTCCCTGTGAGACCAGTATTAGTTTCCGATACACCACTGCAGGTCCAATGTATTCCTTAGACCTTCACATTGACGATGAAAAACAGATCCGCATCGGAATTAAATACAAAAGGCACAATGCCGCCTTAAGTGCAAGAATACGGACTCTTCTTACAGTCGGTGCATTGAGCATTCCCTGTGAGACCAGTATTAATTTCCGATACACCACTGCAGGTTCAATGTGTTCCTTGGACCTTCACATTGACGATGAAACACAGAAATTGCGTCGGAATTAAATACAAAAAGGCACATTGCCGCCTTAAGTACAAGAATAGAGACTCTTCTTACAGTCGGTGCTTTGAGCATTCCCTGTGGGACCAGTATTAGTATCCGGTACACCACTTCAGGTTCAATGTATTCCTTGGACATACACGTCGACGATGAAACACAGAAATGGCATCGGAATTAAATACATAGGGCACAATGCCGCCTTAAATACAACAATAGACATTCTTCTTACAGTCGGTGCTTTGAGCATTCCCTGTGAGACCAGTATTAGTTTCCGATACACCACTGCAGGTTCAATGTATTCCTTGGACCTTCACATTGACGATGAAAAACAGAAATCGCATCGGAATTAAATACAAAAGGCACAATGCCGCCTTAAGTACAAGAATAAAGACTCTACTTACAGTCGGTGCTTTGAGCATTCCCTGTGAGACCAGTATTAGTTTCCGATACACCACTGCTGGTTCAATGTATTCCTTGGACGTTCACATTGACGATGAAACACAGAAATCGCATCGGAATTAAATACAAAAAGGCACAATGCCGCCTCAAGTACAAGAATAGAGACTCTTCTTACAGTTGGTGCTTTGAGCATTCCCTGTGAGACCAGTATTAGTATCCGATACACCACTGCAGGTCCAATGTATTCCTTGGACCTTCACATTGACGATGAAACACAGAAATCGCATCGGAATTAAATACAAAAAGCACAATGCCGCCTTAAGTACAAGAATAGAGTCTCTTCTTATAGTCGGTGCTTTGAGCACTCCCTGTGAGACCAGTATTATTTCCGATACACCACTGCAGGTTCAATGTATTCCTTGGACCTTCACATTGACGATTATACACAGATATCGCATCGGACTTAAATACAAAAGGCACAATGCCGCCTTAAGTACAAGAAAGAGACTCTTCTTACAGTCGGTGCTTTGAGCATTCCCTGTGAGACCAGTATTAGTTTCCGATTCATCACTGCAGGTTCAATGTATACCTTGGACCTTCACATTGACGATTATACACAGAAATCGCATCGGAATTAAATACAAAAGGCAAAAAGCCGCCTAAAGTACCAGAAGAGAGACTCTTCTTACAGTCGGTGCTTTGAGCATTCCCTGTGAGACCAGTATTAGTTTCCGATTCATCACTGCAGGTTCAATGTATACCTTGGCCCTTCACATTGACGATTATACACAGAAATCGCATCGGAATTAAATACAAAAGGCAGAATGCCGCCTTAAGTACAAGAATAGAGACTCTTCTTACAGTCGGAGCTTTGAGCATTCCCTGTGAGACCAGTATTAGTTTCCGATACACCACTACAGTTTCAGTGTATTCCTTGGACTTTAACATCGACGATGAAACACAGAAATGGCATCGGAATTAGATACAAAAAGGCACATTGCCGCCTTAAGTACAAGAATACAGACTCTACTTACAGTCGGTACTTTGAGCATTCCCTGTGAGACCAGTATTAGTTTCCGATACACCTCTGCAGGTTCAAAGTATTCCTTGGACCTTCACATTGACGATGAAACACAGAAATCGCATTGGAACTAAATACAAAAAGCACAATGCCGCCTTAACTACAAGAATAGAGACTCTTCTTACAGTCTGTGCTTTGGGCATTCCCTGTGAGTCCAGTATTGGTATCCGATACACCACTGCAGATTAAATGTATTCCTTGAACATACACATTGACGATGAAACACTGAAATTACATCGGAACTAAATACAAAAGAAACAATGCCGCCTTAAGTACAAGAATAGAGACTCTTCTTACTGTCGGTGCTTTGAGCATTCCCTGTGATACCAGTATTAGTTTCCGATACATCCCTGCAGGTTCAATGTATTCCTTTGAAATACGTATTGCGACGAAACACTGAAATTACATCGGAATTAAATACAAAGGGCACAATGCCGCCTTAAGTAAAAGAATAGACACTCTTCTTACAGTCGGTCCTTTGAGCATTCCCTGTGAGACCAGTATTAGTTTCCGATACACCACTGCAGGTTCAATGTATTCCTTGGACCTTCACATTGACGATGAAAAACAGAAATCGCATCGGAATTAAATACAAAAGGCACAATGCCTACTTAAGTGCAAGAATACGGACTCTACTTACAGTCGGTGCTTTGAGCATTCCCTGTGAGACCAGTATTAGTTTCCGATACACCACTGCAGGTTCAATGTATTCCTTGGACCTTCACATTGACGATGAAACACAGAAATTGCGTCGGAATTAAATACAAAAAGGCACATTGCCGCCTTTAGTACAAGAATAGAGACTCTTCTTACAGTCGGTGCTTTGAGCATTCCCTGTGAGACCAGTATTAATATCCGGTACACCACTTCAGGTTCAATGTATTCCTTAGACATACACGTCGACGATGAAACACAGAAATGGCATCGGAATTAAATACAAAGGGCACAATGCCGCCTTAAGTACAACTATAGACACTCTTCTTACAGTCGGTGCTTTGAGCACTCCCTGTGAGACCAGTATTAGTTTCCGATACACCACTGCAGGTTCAATGTATTCCTTGGACATTCACATTGACAATGAAACACAGAAATCGCATCGGAATTAAATACAAAAGGCACAATGCCGCCTTAAGTACAAGAATAAAGACTCTACTTACAGTCGGTGCTTTGAGCATTCCCCGTGAGACCAGTATTAGTTTCCGATACACCACTGCTGGTTCAATGTATTCCTTGGACCTTCACATTGACGATGTAACACAGAAATCGCATCGGAATTAAATACAAAAAGGCACAATGCCGCCTTAAGTACAGGAATAGAAACTATTCTCACAGCCAGTGCGTCGAGTATTCCCTGTGAGACCAGTATTAGTTTCCGATACACCACTGCAGGTTCAATGTATACCTTGGACCTTCACAATGACGATGAAACACAGAAATTGCATCGGAATGAAATAAAAAAGGCACGATGCCGCCTTAACTACAAGAATTGAGACTCTTCTTACAGTCGGTGCTTGCAGCATTCCCTGTGAGACCAGTATTAGTATCCGATACACCACTGAGGGTTCAATGTATTCCTTGGATATATACATTGACGATGAAATACTGAAATTACATCGTAATTAAATACAAAAGGAACAATGTCACCTTAAGTACAAGAATAGAGACTCTTCTTACTGTCGGTGTATTGAGCATTACCTCTGAGACCTGTTTTAGTTTCCGATACACCACTGCAGGTCCAATGTATTCCTTAGACCTTCACATTGACGATGAAACACAGAAATCCCATCGGAATTAAATACAAAAAGCACAATGGCGGCTTAAGTACAAGAATAGAAACTCTTCTTACAGTCGGTGCTTTGAGCATTCCCTGTGACACCAGTATTAGTATCCGATACACCACTGCAGGTTCAATGTATTCCTTGAACATACACATTGACGATGAAACACTGAAATTACATCGGAATTAAATACTAAGGGCACAATGACGCCTTAAGTGCAAGAAGAGTGAGACTTCTTAGAGTCTGTGCTTTGATCCTATCCTGTGACACCACTATTAGTTTCCGATACAACACTGCAGTTTCAATGTATTCCTTGGACCTTATATTGACGACGAAACACAGAAATCGCATCGGAATTAAATACAAAGGGCAGAATGCCGCGATAAGTACAAGAATAGGGACTCTTCTTGCAGTCGGTGCTTTGAGCATTCCCTGTGAGACCAGTATTAGTTTCCGATACACCACTGCATTTTCAATGTATTCCTTGGACCTTCACACTGACGATTATACACAGAAATCGCATCGGAATTAAATACAAATGGTAAAATGCCGCCTTAAGTACAAGAATAGAGACTCTTCTTACAGTCGGTGCTTTGAGCATTCCCTGTGAGACCAGTATTAGTTTCCGATACACCACTGCAGGTTCAATGTTTCATTCGACCTTCACATTGACGATGAAACACAGAAATTGCATCGGAATTACAAAAGGCACAATGCAGCTTTAAGTACAAGAATACAGACTCAACTTACAGTCGGTGCTTAGAGCATTCCCTGTGAGACCAGTATTAGTTTCCGATACACCACTGCAGATTCAATGTATTCCTTGGACATACACATTGACGATGAAACACAGAAATCGCATCGGAATTAAATACAAAATGGCACAATGCCGCTTTAAGTACAAGAATAGAGACTCTTCTTACAGTCGGTGTTGTGAGCATTCCCTCTGAGACCAGTATTAGTTTCCGATACACCTCTGCAGGTCCAATGTATTCCTTGGACCATCACATTGACGATGAAACACAGAAATCGCATAGGAATTAAATACAAAAAGCACAATGCCGCCTTAAGTACAAGAATAGAGACTCTTCTTATAGTCGGTGCTTTGAGCATTCCCTGTGAGACCAGTATTAGTTTCCGATTCACCACTGTAGGTTCAATGTATACCTTGGACCTTCACATTGACGATTATACACGGAAATCGAATCGGAATTAAATACAAAAGGCACAAAGCCGCCTTAAGTACAAAAATAGAGACTCTTCTTACAGTCGGAGCTCTGAGCATTCCCTGTGAGACCAGTATTAGTTTCCGATACACCACTACAGGTTCAGTGTATTCCTTGGACTTTCACATCGACGATGAAACACAGAAATGGCATCGGAATTAAATACAAAAAGGCACATTGCCGCCTTATTTACAAGAATACAGACTCTACTTACAGTCGGTACTTTGAGCATTCCCTGTGAGACCAGTATTAGTTTCCGATACACCACTGCATGTTCAAAGTATTCCTTGGACCTTCACAATGACGATGAAACACAGAAATCGCATTGGAATTAAATACAAAGAGCACAATGCCGCCTTAAGTACAAGAATAGAGACTCTTCTTACAGTCTGTGCTTTGGGCATTCCCTGTGAGTCCAGTATTGGTATCCGATGCACCACTGCAGATTCAATGTATTCCTTAGACATACACATTGACGATGAATCACTGAAATTACATCGGAACTAAATACAAAAGGAACAATGCCGCCTTGAGTACAAGAATAGAGACTCTTCTTACTGTCGGTGCTTTGAGCATTCCCTGTGAAACCAGTATTAGTTTCCGTTACATCACTGCAGGTTCAATGTATTCCTTTGAAATACGTATTGACGATGAAACACTGAAATTACATCGGAATTCAATACAAAGGGCACAATGCCGCCCTAAGTAAAAGAATAGACACTCTTCTTACAGTCGGTGCTTTGAGCATTCCCTGTGAGACCAGTATTAGTTTCCGATACACCACTGCAGTTTCAATGTATTCCTTGGACCTTCACATTGACGATAAAACACAGAAATCGCATAGGAATTAAATACAAAAAGCACAATGCCGCCTTAAGTACAAGAATAGAGACTCTTCTTATAGTCGGTGCTTTGAGCATTCCCTGTGAGACCAGTATTAGTTTCCGATTCACCACTGTAGGTTCAATGTATACCTTGGACCTTCACATTGACGATTATACACAGAAATCGCATCGGAATTAAATACAAAAGGCACAATGCCGCCTTAAGTACAAGAAAGAGACTCTTCTTACAGTCGGTGCTTTGAGCATTCCCTGTGAGACCAGTATTAGTTTCCGATTCATCACTGCAGGTTCAATGTATACCTTGGACCTTCACATTGACGATTATACACAGAAATCGCATCGGAATTAAATACAAAGGGCACAAAGCCGCCTTAAGTACAAGAATAGAGACTCTTCTTACAGTCGCAGCTCTGAGCATTCCCTGTGAGACCAGTATTAGTTTCCGATACACCACTACAGGTTCAGTGTATTCCTTGGACTTTCACATCGACGATGAAACACAGAAATGGCATCGGAATTAAATACAAAAAGGCACATTGCCGCCTTAAGTACAAGAATACAGACTCTACTTTCAGTCGGTACTTTGAGCATTCCCCGTGAGTCCAGTATTAGTTTCCGATACACCACTGCAGGTTCAAAGTATTCCTTGGACCTTCACAATGACGATGAAACACAGAAATCGCATTGGAATTAAATACAAAGAGCACAATGCCGCCTTAAGTACAAGAATAGAGACCCTTCTTACAGTCTGTGCTTTGGGCATTCCCTGTGAGTCCAGTATTGGTATCCGATGCACCACTGCAGATTCAATGTATTCCTTGGACATACACATTGACGATGAATCACTGAAATTACATCGGAACTAAATACAAAAGGAACAATGCCGCCTTAAGTACAAGAATAGAGACTCTTCTTACTGTCGGTGCTTTGAGCATTCCCTGTGAAACCAGTATTAGTTTCCGATACATCACTGCAGCTTCAATGTATTCCTTTGAAATACGTATTGACGATGAAACACTGAAATTACATCGGAATTCAATACAAAGGGCACAATGCCGCCTTAAGTAAAAGAATAGACACTCTTCTTACAGTCGGTGCTTTGAGCATTCCCTGTGAGACCAGTATTAGTTTCCGATACACCACTGCAGTTTCAATGTATTCCTTGGACCTTCACATTGACGATGAAACACAGAAATTGCGTCGGAATTAAATACAAAAAGGCACATTGCCGCCCTAAGTACAAGAATAGAGACTCTTCTTACAGTCGGTGCTTTGAGCATTCCCTGTGAGACCAGTATTAGTATCCGGTACACCACTTCAGGTTCAATGTATTCCTTGGACATACACGTCGACGATGAAACACAGAAATGGCATCGGAATTAAATACAAAAAGGCACAATGCCGCCTTAAGTACAAGAATAGCGACTCTTCTTATAGTCGGTGCTTTGAGCATTCCCTGTGAGACCAGTATTAGTATCCGATACACCACTGCAGGTTCAATGTATTCCTTGAACATACACATTGACGATGAAACACTGAAATTACATCGGAATTAAATAGAAAGGGCACAATGACGCCTTAAATGCAAGAAGAGTGAGACTTCATAGAGTCTGTGCTTTGATCCTATCCTGTGACACCACTATTAGTTTCCGATACAACACTGCAGTTTCAATGTATTCCTTGGACCTTATATTGACGATGAAACAGAGAAATCGCATCGGAATTAAATACAAAGGGCAGAATGCCGCCGTAAGTACAAGAATAGAGACTCTTCTTACAGTCGGAGCTTTGAGCATTCCCTGTGAGACCAGTATTAGTTTCCGATACACCACTACAGGTTCAGTGTATTCCTTGGACTTTCACATCGACGATGAAACACAGAAATGGCATCGGAATTAAATACAAAAGGCACAATGCAGCTTTAAGTACAAGAATACAAACTCTACTTACAGTCGGTGCTTAGAGCATTCCCTGTGAGACCAGTATTAGTTTCCGATACACCACGGCAGATTCAATGTATTCCTTGGACATACACATTGACTATGAAACACTGAAATTACATCGGAATTAAATACAAAAGGAACAATGCCGCCTTAAGTACAAGAATAGAGACTTTTCTTACTGTCGGTGCATTGAGCATTCCCTGTGAGACCAGTATTAGTTTCCGATTCACCACTGCCGGTTCAATGTATACATTGGACCTTCACATTGACGATTATACACAGAAATCGCATCGGAATTAAATACAAAAGGCACAATGCCGCCTTAAGTACAAGAAAGAGACTCTTCTTACAGTCGGTGCTTTGAGCATTCCCTGTGAGACCAGTATTAGTTTCCGATTCATCACTGCAGGTTCAATGTATACCTTGGACCTTCACATTGACGATTATACACAGAAATCGCATCGGAGTTAAAAACAAAAGGCACAAAGCCGCCTTAAGTACAAGAATAGAGACTCTTCTTACAGTCGGAGCTTTGAGCATTCCCTGTGAGACCAGTATTAGTTTCCGATACACCACTACAGGTTCAGTGTATTCCTTGGACTTTCACATCGACGATGAAACACAGAAATGGCATCGGAATTAAATACAAAAAGGCACATTGCCGCCTTAAGTACAAGAGTACAGACTCTACTTACAGTCGGTACTTTGAGCATTCCCTGTGAGACCAGTTTAGTTTCCGATACACCACTGCAGGTTCAAAGTATACCTTGGACCTTCACAATGACGATGAAACACAGAAATCGCATTGGAATTAAATACAAAAAGCACAATGCCGCCGTAAGTACAAGAATAGAGACTCTTCTTACAGAGTGTGCTTTGGGCATTCCCTGTGAGTCCAGTATTCGTATCCGATACACCACTGCAGATTCAATGTATTCCTTGGACATACACATTGACGATGAATCACTGAAATTACATCGGGACTAAATACAAAAGGAACAATGCCGCCTTAAGTACAAGAATAGAGACTCTTCTTACTGTCGGTGCTTTGAGCATTCCCTGTGAAACCAGTATTATTTTCCGATACATCACTGCAGGTTCAATGTATTCCTTTGAAATACGTATTGACGGTGAAACACTGAAATTACATCGGAATTAAATACAAAGGGCACAATGCCGCCTTAAGTAAGAGAAAAGATACTCTCCTTACAGTCGGTGCTTTGAGCATTCCCTGTGAGACCAGTATTAGTTTCCGATACACCACTGCAGGTCCAATGTATTCCTTGGACCTTCACATTGACGATGAAAAACAGATCCGCATCGGAATTAAATACAAAAGGCACAATGCCGCCTTAAGTGCAAGAATACGGACTCTACTTACAGTCGGTGCTTTGAGCATTCCCTGTGAGACCAGTATTATTTTCCGATACACCACTGCAGGTTCAATGTATTCCTTGGACCTTCACATTGACGATGAAACACAGAAATTGCGTCGGAATTAAATACAAAAAGGCACATTGCCGCCTTAAGTACAAGAATAGAGACACTTCTTACAGTCGGTGCTTTGAGCATTCCCTGTGGGACCAGTATTAGTATCCGGTACACCACTTCAGGTTCAATGTATTCCTTGGACATACACGTCGACGATGAAACACAGAAATGGCATCGGAATTAAATACATAGGGCACAATGCCGCCTTAAATACAACAATAGACATTCTTCTTACAGTCGGTGCTTTGAGCATTCCCTGTGAGACCAGTATTAGTTTCCGATACACCACTGCAGGTTCAATGTATTCCTTGGACCTTCACATTGACGACGAAAAACAGAAATCGCATCGGAATTAAATACAAAAGGCACAATGCCGCCTTAAGTACAAGAATAAAGACTCTACTTACAGTCGGTGCTTTGAGCATTCCCTGTGAGACCAGTATTAGTTTCCGATACACCACTGCTGGTTCAATGTATTCCTTGGACGTTCACATTGACGATGAAACACAGAAATCGCAACGGAATTAAATACAAAAAGGCACAATGCCGCCTCAAGTACAAGAATAGAGACTCTTCTTACAGTCGGTGCTTTGAGCATTCCCTGTGAGACCAGTATTAGTTTCCGATTCACCACTGCAGGTTCAATGTATACATTGGACCTTCACATTGACGATTATACACAGAAATCGCATCGGAATTAAATACAAAAGGCACAATGCCGCCTTAAGTACAAGAAAGAGACTCTTCTTACAGTCGGTGCTTTGAGCATTCCCTGTGAGACCAGTATTAGTTTCCGATTCATCACTGCAGGTTCAATGTATACCTTGGACCTTCACATTGACGATTATACACAGAAATCGCATCGGAGTTAAAAACAAAAGGCACAAAGCCGCCTTAAGTACAAGAATAGAGACTCTTCTTACAGTCGGAGCTTTGAGCATTCCCTGTGAGACCAGTATTAGTTTCCGATACACCACTACAGGTTCAGTGTATTCCTTGGACTTTCACATCGACGATGAAACACAGAAATGGCATCGGAATTAAATACAAAAAGGCACATTGCCGCCTTAAGTACAAGAGTACAGACTCTACTTACAGTCGGTACTTTGAGCATTCCCTGTGAGACCAGTTTAGTTTCCGATACACCACTGCAGGTTCAAAGTATAGCTTGGACCTTCACAATGACGATGAAACACAGAAATCGCATTGGAATTAAATACAAAAAGCACAATGCCGCCGTAAGTACAAGAATAGAGACTCTTCTTACAGAGTGTGCATTGGGCATTCCCTGTGAGTCCAGTATTCGTATCCGATACACCACTGCAGATTCAATGTATTCCTTGGACATACACATTGACGATGAATCACTGAAATTACATCGGAACTAAATACAAAAGGAACAATGCCGCCTTAAGTACAAGAATAGAGACTCTTCTTACTGTCGGTGCTTTGAGCATTCCCTGTGAAACCAGTATTAGTTTCCGATACATCACTGCAGGTTCAATGTATTCCTTTGAAATACGTATTGACGGTGAAACACTGAAATTACATCGGAATTAAATACAAAGGGCACAATGCCGCCTTAAGTAAAAGAAAAGATACTCTTCTTACAGTCGGTGCTTTGAGCATTCCCTGTGAGACCAGTATTAGTTTTCGATACACCACTGCAGGTCCAATGTATTCCTTGGACCTTCACATTGACGATGAAAAACAGATCCGCATCGGAATTAAATACAAAAGGCACAATGCCGCCTTAAGTGCAAGAATACGGACTCTACTTACAGTCGGTGCTTTGAGCATTCCCTGTGAGACCAGTATTATTTTCCGATACACCACTGCAGGTTCAATGTATTCGTTGGACCTTGACATTGACGATGAAACACAGAAATTGCGTCGGAATTAAATACAAAAAGGCACATTGCCGCTTTAAGTACAAGAATAGAGACTCTTCTTACAGTCGGTGCTTTGAGCATTCCCTGTGGGACCAGTATTAGTATCCGGTACACCACTTCAGGTTCAATGTATTCCTTGGACATACACGTCGACGATGAAACACAGAAATGGCATCGGAATTAAATACATAGGGCACAATGCCGCCTTAAATACAACAATAGACATTCTTCTTACAGTCGGTGCTTTGAGCAATCCCTGTGAGACCAGTATTAGTTTCCGATACACCACTGCAGGTTCAATGTATTCCTTGGACCTTCACATTGACGATGAAAAACAGAAATCGCATCGGAATTAAATACAAAAGGCACAATGCCGCCTTAAGTACAAGAATAAAGACTCTACTTACAGTCGGTGCTTTGAGCATTCCCTGTGAGACCAGTATTAGTTTCCGATACACCACTGCTGGTTCAATGTATTCCTTGGATGTTCACATTGACGATGAAACACAGAAATCGCATCGGAATTAAATACAAAATGGCACAATGCCGCCTCAAGTACAAGAATAGAGACTCTTCTTACAGTCGGTGCTTTGAGCATTCCCTGTGAGACCAGTATTAGTATCCGATACACCACTGCAGGTCCAATGTATTCCTTGGACCTTCACATTGACGATGAAACACAGAAATCGCATCGGAATTAAATACAAAAAGCACAATGCCGCCTTAAGTACAAGAATAGAGTCTCTTCTTATAGTCGGTGCTTTGAGCATTCCCTGTGAGACCAGTATTACTTTCCGATTCACCACTGCAGGTTCAATGTATACCTTGGACCTTCACATTGACGATTATACACAGATATCGCGTCGGAATTAAATACAAAAGGCACAATGCCGCCTTAAGTACAAGAAAGAGACTCTTCTTACAGTCGGTGCTTTGAGCATTCCCTGTGAGACCAGTATTAGTTTCCGATTCATCACTGCAGGTTCAATGTATACCTTGGACCTTCACATTGACGATTATACACAGAAATCGCATCGGAATTAAATACAAAAGGCACAAAGCCGCCTTAAGTACCAGAAGAGGGACTCTTCTTACAGTCGGAGTTTTGAGCATTCCCTGTGAGACCACTATTAGTTTCCGATACACCACTGCAGGTTCAATGTATTCCTTGGACATACACATTGACGATGAAACACTGAAATTACATCGGAACTAAATACAAAAGGAACAATGCCGCCTTAAGTACAAAAATTGAGACTCTTCTTACTGTCGGTGCTTTGAGCATTCCCAGTGAAACCAGTATTAGTTTCCGATACATAACTGCAGGTTCAATGTATTCCTTTGAAATACGTATTGTCGATGAAACACTGAAATTACATCGGAATTAAATACAAAGGGCACAATGCCGCCTTAAGTAAAGGAATAGACACTCTTCTTACAGTCGGTGCTTTGAGCATTCCCTGTGAGACCAGTATTAGTTTCCGATACACCACTGCAGGTTCAATGTATTCCTTGGACCTTCACATTGACGATGAAAAACAGAAATCGCATCGGAATTAAATACAAAAGGCACAATGCCGCCTTAAGTGCAAGAATACGGACTCTACTTACAGTCTGTGCTTTGAGCATTCCCTGTGAGACCAGTATTAGTTTCCGATACACCACTGCAGGTTCAATGTATTCCCTGGACTTTCACATTGACGGTGAATCACAGAAATTGCGTCGGAATTAAATACAAAAAGGCACATTGCCGCCTTAAGTACAAGAATAGAGACTCTTCTTACAGTCGGTGCTTTGAGCATTCCCTGTGAGACCAGAATTAGTATCCGGTACACCACTTCAGGTTCAATGTATTCCTTGGAAATACACGTCAACGATGAAACACAGAAATGGCATCGGAATTAAATACAAAGGGCACAATGCCGCCTTAAGTACAACAATAGACACTCTTCTTACAGTCGGTGCTTTGAGCATTCCCTGTGAGACCAGTATTAGTTTCCGATACACCACTGCAGGTTCAATGTATTCCTTGGACCTTCACATTGACGATGAAACACAGAAATCGCATCGGAATTAAATACAAAAGGCACAATGCCGCCCTAAGTACAACAATAGAGACTCTTCTTACAGTCGGTGCTTGAGCATTCCCTGAGACACCAGTATTAATATCCGATACACCACTGCAGGTTCAATGTATTCCTTAGACATTTACATTGACGATGAAACACAGAAATCGCATCGGAATTAAATACCAAAGGCCCAATGCCGCCTTAAGTACAGGAATAGAAACTATTCTCACAGCCGGTGCGTCGAGTATTCCCTGTGAGACCAGTATTAGTTTCCGATTCATCACTGCAGGTTCAATGTATACCTTGGACCTTCACATTGACGATTATACACAGAAATCGCATCGGAGTTAAAAACAAAAGGCACAAAGCCGCCTTAAGTACAAGAATAGAGACTCTTCTTACAGTCGGAGCTTTGAGCATTCCCTGTGAGACCAGTATTAGTTTCCGATACACCACTACAGGTTCAGTGTATTCCTTGGACTTTCACATCGACGATGAAACACAGAAATGGCATCGGAATTAAATACAAAAAGGCACATTGCCGCCTTAAGTACAAGAGAACAGACTCTACTTACAGTCGGTACTTTGAGCATTCCCTGTGAGACCAGTTTAGTTTCCGATACACCACTGCAGGTTCAAAGTATACCTTGGACCTTCACAATGACGATGAAACACAGAAATCGCATTGGAATTAAATACAAAAAGCACAATGCCGCCGTAAGTACAAGAATAGAGACTCTTCTTACAGAGTGTGCATTGGGCATTCCCTGTGAGTCCAGTATTCGTATCCGATACACCACTGCAGATTCAATGTATTCCTTGGACATACACATTGACGATGAATCACTGAAATTACATCGGAACTAAATACAAAAGGAACAATGCCGCCTTAAGTACAAGAATAGAGACTCTTCTTACTGTCGGTGCTTTGAGCATTCCCTGTGAAACCAGTATTAGTTTCCGATACATCACTGCAGGTTCAATGTATTCCTTTGAAATACGTATTGACGGTGAAACACTGAAATTACATCGGAATTAAATACAAAGGGCACAATGCCGCCTTAAGTAAAAGAAAAGATACTCTTCTTACAGTCGGTGCTTTGAGCATTCCCTGTGAGACCAGTATTAGTTTTCGATACACCACTGCAGGTCCAATGTATTCCTTGGACCTTCACATTGACGATGAAAAACAGATCCGCATCGGAATTAAATACAAAAGGCACAATGCCGCCTTAAGTGCAAGAATACGGACTCTACTTACAGTCGGTGCTTTGAGCATTCCCTGTGAGACCAGTATTATTTTCCGATACACCACTGCAGGTTCAATGTATTCGTTGGACCTTGACATTGACGATGAAACACAGAAATTGCGTCGGAATTAAATACAAAAAGGCACATTGCCGCCTTAAGTACAAGAATAGAGACTCTTCATACAGTCGGTGCTTTGAGCATTCCCTGTGGGACCAGTATTAGTATCCGGTACACCACTTCAGGTTCAATGTATTCCTTGGACATACACGTCGACGATGAAACACAGAAATGGCATCGGAATTAAATACATAGGGCACAATGCCGCCTTAAATACAACAATAGACATTCTTCTTACAGTCGGTGCTTTGAGCAATCCCTGTGAGACCAGTATTAGTTTCCGATACACCACTGCAGGTTCAATGTATTCCTTGGACCTTCACATTGACGATGAAAAACAGAAATCGCATCGGAATTAAATACAAAAGGCACAATGCCGCCTTAAGTACAAGAATAAAGACTCTACTTACAGTCGGTGCTTTGAGCATTCCCTGTGAGACCTGTATTAGTTTCCGATACACCACTGCTGGTTCAATGTATTCCTTGGACGTTCACATTGACGATGAAACACAGAAATCGCATCGGAATTAAATACAAAATGGCACAATGCCGCCTCAAGTACAAGAATAGAGACTCTTCTTACAGTCGGTGCTTTGAGCATTCCCTGTGAGACCAGTATTAGTATCCGATACACCACTGCAGGTCCAATGTATTCCTTGGACCTTCACATTGACGATGAAACACAGAAATCGCATCGGAATTAAATACAAAAGGCACAATGCCGCCTTAAGTACAAGAATAGAGTCTCTTCTTATAGTCGGTGCTTTGAGCATTCCCTGTGAGACCAGTATTAGTTTCCGATTCACCACTGCAGGTTCAATGTATACCTTGGACCTTCACATTGACGATTATACACAGATATCGCGTCGGAATTAAATACAAAAGGCACAATGCCGCCTTAAGTACAAGAAAGAGACTCTTCTTACAGTCGGTGCTTTGAGCATTCCCTGTGAGACCAGTATTAGTTTCCGATTCATCACTGCAGGTTCAATGTATACCTTGGACCTTCACATTGACGATTATACACAGAAATCGCATCGGAATTAAATACAAAAGGCACAAAGCCGCCTTAAGTACCAGAAGAGGGACTCTTCTTACAGTCGGAGTTTTGAGCATTCCCTGTGAGACCACTATTAGTTTCCGATACACCACTGCAGGTTCAATGTATTCCTTGGACATACACATTGACGATGAAACACTGAAATTACATCGGAACTAAATACAAAAGGAACAATGCCGCCTTAAGTACAAAAATTGAGACTCTTCTTACTGTCGGTGCTTTGAGCATTCCCAGTGAAACCAGTATTAGTTTCCGATACATCACTGCAGGTTCAATGTATTCCTTTGAAATACGTATTGTCGATGAAACACTGAAATTACATCGGAATTAAATACAAAGGGCACAATGCCGCCTTAAGTAAAAGAATAGACACTCTTCTTACAGTCGGTGCTTTGAGCATTCCCTGTGAGACCAGTATTAGTTTCCGATACACCACTGCAGGTTCAATGTATTCCTTGGACCTTCACATTGACGATGAAAAACAGAAATCGCATCGGAATTACATACAAAAGGCACAATGCCGCCTTAAGTGCAAGAATACGGACTATACTTACAGTCGGTGCTTCGAGCATTCCCTGTGAGACCAGTATTAGTTTCCGATACACCACTGCAGGTTCAATGTATTCCCTGGACTTTCACATTGACGGTGAATCACAGAAATTGCGTCGGAATTAAATACAAAAAGGCACATTGCCGCCTTAAGTACAAGAATAGAGACTCTTCTTACAGTCGGTGCTTTGAGCATTCCCTGTGAGACCAGAATTAGTATCCGGTACACCACTTCAGGTTCAATGTATTCCTTGGAAATACACGTCGACGATGAAACACAGAAATGGCATCGGAATTAAATACAAAGGGCACAAAGCCGCCTTAAGTACAACAATAGACACTCTTCTTACAGTCGGTGCTTTGAGCATTCCCTGTGAGACCAGTATTAGTTTCCGATACACCACTGCAGGTTCAATGTATTCCTTGGAACTTCACATTGACGATGAAACACAGAAATCGCATCGGAATTAAATACAAAAGGCACAATGCCGCCCTAAGTACAACAATAGAGACTCTTCTTACAGTCGGTGCTTGAGCATTCCCTGAGACACCAGTATTAAAATCCGATACACCACTGCAGGTTCAATGTATTCCTTAGACATTTACATTGACGATGAAACACAGAAATCGCATCGGAATTAAATACCAAAGGCCCAATGCCGCCTTAAGTACAAGAATAGAGACTCTTCTTACAGTCGGTGCTTTGAGCATTCCCTGTGTGACCAGTATTAGTTTCCGATACACTACTGCAGGTTCAATGTATTCCTTGGACCCTCACATTGACGATTATACACAGAAATCGCATCGGAATTAAATACAAAAGGCAAAATTCCGCCTTAAGTACAGGAATAGAAACTATTCTCACAGCCGGTGCGTCGAGTATTCCCTGTGAGACCAGTATTAGTTTCCGATACACCACTGCAGGTTCAATGTATTCCTTGAACATACACATTGACGATGAAACACTGAAATTTCATCGGAATTAAATACAAAGAGCACAATGACGCCTTAAGTGCAAGAAGAGTGAGACTTCTGAGAGTCTGTGCTTTGATCCTATCCTGTGACACCAGTATTAGTTTCCGATACAACACTGCAGTTTCAATGTATTCCTTGGACCTTCACATTGACGATGAAACACAGAAATCGCATCGGAATTAAATACAAAGGGCAGAATGCCGCGATAAGTACAAGAATAGAGACTCTTCTTACAGTCGGTGCTTTGAGCAGTCCCTGTGAGCCCAGTATTAGTTTCCGATTCACCACTGCAGGTTCAATGTATACCTTGGACCTTCACATTGACGATGAAACACAGAAATTGCATCGGAATGAAATACAAAAGGCACAATGCCGCCTTAACTACAAGAATTGAGACTCTTCTTACAGTCGGTGTTGTGAGCATTCCCTCTGAGACCAGTACTAGTTTCCGATACACCACTGCAGGTCCAATGTATTCCTTGGACCTTCACATTGACGATGAAACACAGAAATCGCATCGGAATTAAATACAAAAAGCACAATGCCGCCTTAAGTACAAGACTAGAGACTCTTCTTACAGTCGGTGCTTAGAGCATTCCCTGTGTGACCAGTATTAGTTTCCGATACACCACTGCAGGTTCAATGTATTCCTTGGACCCTCACATTGCCGATTATACACAGAAATCGCATCGGAATTAAATACAAAAGGCAAAATTCCGCCTTAAGTACAGGAATAGAAACTATTCTCACAGCCGGTGCGTCGAGTATTCCCTGTGAGACCAGTATTAGTTTCCGATACACCACTGAGGGTTCAATGTATTCCTTGGATATACACATTGACGATGAAACACTGAAATTACATCGTAATTAAATACAAAAGGAACAATGTCGCCTTAAGTACAAGAATAGAGACTCTTCATACTGTCGGTGTTTTGAGCATTACCTCTGAGACCTGTTTTAGTTTACGATACACCACTGCAGGTCCAATGTATTCCTTGGACCTTAACATTGACGATGAAACACAGAAATCGCATCGGAATTAAATACAAAAGGCACAATGCCGCCCTAAGTACAACAATAGAGACTCTTCTTACAGTCGGTGCTTGAGCATTCCCTGAGAGACCAGTATTAATATCCGATACACCACTGCAGGTTCAACGTATTCCTTAGACATTTACATTGACGATGAAACACAGAAATCGCATCGGAATTAAATACCAAAGGCCCAATGCCGCCTTAAGTACAGGAATAGAAACTATTCTCACAGCCGGTGCGTCGAGTATTCCCTGTGAGACCAGTATTAGTTTCCGATACACCACTGCAGGTTCAATGTATTCCTTGAACATACACATTGACGATGAAACACTGAAATTGCATCGGAATTAAATACAAAGAGCACAATGACGCCTTAAGTGCAAGAAGAGTGAGACTTCTTAGAGTCTGTGCTTTGATCCTATCCTGTGACACCAGTATTAGTTTCCGATACATCACTGCAGTTTCAATGTATTCCTTGGACCTTCACATTGACGATGAAACACAGAAATCGCATCGGAATTAAATACAAAGTGCAGAATGCCGCGATAAGTACAAGAATAGAGACTCTTCTTACAGTCGGTGCTTTGAGCAGTCCCTGTGAGACCAGTATTAGTTTCCGATTCACCACTGCAGGTTCAATGTATACCTTGGACCTTCACATTGACGATGAAACACAGAAATTGCATCGGAATGAAATACAAAAGGCACAATGCCGCCTTAACTACAAGAATTGAGACTCTTCTTACAGTCGGTGTTGTGAGCATTCCCTCTGAGACCAGTATTAGTTTCCGATACACCACTGCGGGTCCAATGTATTCCTTGGACCTTCACATTGACGATGAAACACAGAAATCGCATCGGAATTAAATACAAAAAGCACAATGCCGCCTTAAGTACAAGAATAGAGACTCTTCTTATAGTCGGTGCTTTGAGCATTCCCTGTGAGACCAGTATTAGTTTCCGATTCACCACTGCAGGTTCAATGTGTCCTTGGACCTTCACATTGACGATTATACACAGATATCGCATCGGAATTAAATACAAAAGGCAGAATGCCGCCTTAAGTACAAGAAAGAGACTCTTCTTACAGTCGGTGCTTTGAGCATTCCCTGTGAGACCAGTATTAGTTTCCGATTCATCACAGCAGGTTCAATGTATACCTTGGACCTTCACATTGACGATTATACACAGAAATCGCATCGGAATTAAATACAAAAGGCACAAAGCCGCCTTAAGTACAAGAATAGAGACTCTTCTTACAGTCTGTGGTTTGGGCATTCCCTGTGAGACCAGTATTGGTATCCGATACACCACTGCAGATTCAATGTATTCCTTGGACATACACATTGACGATGAAACACTGAAATTACATCGGAACTAAATACAAAAGGAACAATGCCGCCTTAAGTACAAGAATAGAGACTCTTCTTACTGTCGGTGTTTTGAGCATTACCTGTGAAACCAGTATTAGTTTCCGATACAACACTGCAGGTTCAATGTATTCCTTTGAAATACGTATTGACGATGAAACACTGAAATGGCATCGGAATTAAATACAAAGGGCACAATGCCGCCTTAAGTACAACAATAGACACTCTTCTTACAGTCGGTGCTTTGAGCATTCCCTGTGAGTCCAGTATTAGTTTCCGATACACCACTGCAGGTCCAATGTATTCCTTGGACCTTCACATTGACGATGAAACACAGATATCGCATCGGAATTAAATACAAAAGGCACAATCCCGCTTAAGTGCAAGAATACGGACTCTGCTTACAGTCGGTGCTTTGAGCATTACCTGGAGCCCAGTATTAGTATCCGGTACACCACTTCAGGTTCAATGTATTCCTTGGAAATACACGTCGACGATGAAACACAGAAATGGCATCGGAATTAGATACAAAGGGCACAATGCCGCCTTAAGTACAACAATAGACACTCTTCTTACAGTCGGTGCTTAGAGCATTCCCTGTGAGACTAGTATTAGTTTCCGATACACAACTGCAGGTTCAATGTATTCCTTGGACCTTAACATTGACGATGAAACACAGAAATCGCATCGGAATTAAATACAAAAGGCACAATGCCGCCCTAAGTACAACAATAGAGACTCTTCTTACAGTCGGTGCTTGAGCATTCCCTGAGAGACCAGTATTAATATCCGATACACCACTGCAGGTTCAATGTATTCCTTAGACATTTACATTGACGATGAAACACAGAAATCGCATCGGAATTAAATACCAAAGGCCCAATGCCGCCTTAAGTACAGGAATAGAAACTATTCTCACAGCCGGTGCTTCGAGTATTCCCTGTGAGACCAGTATTAGTTTCCGATACACCACTGCAGGTTCAATGTATTCCTTGAACATACACATTGACGATGAAACACTGAAATTACATCGGAATTAAATACAAAGAGCACAATGACGCCTTAAGTGCAAGAAGAGTGAGACTTCTTAGAGTCTGTGATTTGATCCTATCCTGTGACACCTGTATTAGTTTCCGATACAACACTGCAGTTTCAATGTATTCCTTGGACCTTCACATTGACGATGAAACACAGAAATCGCATCGGAATTAAATACTAAGGGCAGAATGCCGCGTTAAGTACAAGAATAGAGACTCTTCTTACAGTCGGTGCTTTGAGCAGTCCCTGTGAGAGCAGTATTAGTTTCCGATTCACCACTGCAGGTTCAATGTATACCTTGGACCTTCACATTGACGATGAAATACAGAAATTGCATCGGAATGAAATACAAAAGGCACAATGCCGCCTTAACTACAAGAATTGAGACTCTTCTTACAGTCGGTGTTGTGAGCATTCCCTCTGAGACCAGTATTAGTTTCCGATACACCACTGCAGGTTCAATGTATTCCTTGGACCTTCACATTGACGATGAAACACAGAAATCGCATCGGAATTGAATACAAAAAGCACAATGGCGCCTTAAGTACAAGAATGGAGACTCTTCTTACAGTCGGTGCTTTGAGCATTCCATGTGAGACCAGTATTAGTTTCCGATTTACCACTGCAGGTTCAATGTATACCGTGGACCTTCACATTGACGATTATACACAGAAATCGCATCGGAATTAAATACAAAAGGCCCAATGCCGCCTTAAGTACAAGAATAGAGACACTTCTTACAGTCGGTGCTTTGAGCATTCCCTGTGTGACCAGTATTAGTTTCCGATACACCACTGCAGGTTCAATGTATTCCTTGGACCCTCACATTGACGATTATACACAGAAATCGCATCGGAATTAAATACAAAAGGCAAAATTCCGCCTTAAGTACAAGAATAGAGACTCTTCTTACAGTCGGTGATTTGAGCATTCCCTGTGATACCAGTATTAGTATCCGATACACCACTGCAGATTCAATGTATTCGTTGCACATACACATTGACGATGAAACACAGAAATTACATCGGAATTAAATACAAAAGGCTCAATGCCGCCTTAAGTACAAGAATAAAGACTCTACTTACAGTCGCTGCTTTGAACATTCCCTATGAGACCAGTATTAGTTACCGATACACCACTGCAGGTTCAATGTATTCCTTGGACCTTCACATTGACGATGAAACACAGAAATCGCATCGGAATTAAATACAAAAAGTCACAATGCCGCCTTAAGTACAAGAATGGAGACTCTTCTTATAGTCGGTGCTTTGAGCATTCCCTGTGAGACCAGTATTAGTATCCGATACACCACTGCAGATTCAATGTATTGCTTGAACATACACATTGACGATGAAACACTGAAATTACATCGGAATTAAATACAGAGGGCACAATGACGCCTTAAGTGCAAGAAGAGTGAGACTTCTTAGAGTCTGTGCTTTGATCGTATCCTGTGACACCACTATTACTTTCCGATACAAATCTGCAGTTTCAATGTATTCCTTGGACCTTCACATTGACGATGAAACATAGAAATCGCATCGGAATTAAATACAAAGGGCAGAATGCCGCGATAAGTACAAGAATAGAGACTCTTCTTACAGTCGGTAATTTGAGCAGTCCCAGTGAGACCTGTATTAGTTTCCGATACACCACTGCTGGTTCAATGTACTCCTTGGACCTTCACAATGACGATGAAACACAGAAATTGCATCGGAATTAAATACAAAAGGCACAATGCCGCCTTAACTACAAGAATTGAGACTCTTCTTACAGTCGGTGCTTTAAGCATTCCCTGTGAGACCAGTATTAGTATCCGATTCACCACTGAGGGTTCAATGTATTCCTTGGATATACACATTGACGATAAACACTGTAAGTACATCGGAATTAAATACAAAAGGTACAATGTCACCTTAAGTACAAGTATAGAGACTCTTCTTACTGTCGGTGTTTTGAGCATTACCTCTGAGACCTGTATTAATTTCCGATACACCACTGCAGGTCCAATGTATTCCTTGGACCTTCACATTGACGATGAAACACAGAAATCGCATCGGAATTAAATACAAAAGGCACAATGCCGCCTTAACTACCAGAATTGAGACTCTTCTTACTGTCAGTGTTTGCAGCAATCCCTGTGAGACCAGTATTAGTAGCCGATACACCACTGCAGATTCAATGTATTCCTTGGACATACACATTGACGATGAAACACTGAAATTACATCGGAATTAAATACAAAAGGAACAATGCCGCCTTAAGTACAAGAATAGAGACTCTTCTTACAGTCGGTGCTTTGAGCATTCCCTGTGAGACCAGTATTAGTTTCCGATTTAGCACTGCAGGTTCAATGTATACCTTGGACCTTCACATTGACGATTATACACAGAAATCGCATCGGAATTAAATACAAAAGGCCCAATGCCGCCTTAAGTACAAGAATAGAGACTCTTCTTACAGTCAGTGCTTTGAGCATTCCCTGTGAGACCAGTATTAGTATCCGATACACCACTGCAGATTCAATGTATACCTTGGACCTTCACATTGACGATTATACACAGAAATCGCTTCGGAATTAAATACAAAAGGCACAATGCCGCCTTAAGTACAGGAAAGAGACTCTTCTTACAGTCGGTGCTTTGAGCATTCCCTGTGAGTCCAGTATTAGTTTCTGATTCACCACTGCAGGTTCAATGTATACCTTGGACCTTCACATTGACGAATATACACAGAAATCGCATCGGAATTGAATACAAAAGGCACAAAGCCGCCTTAAGAACAAGAATAGAGACTCTTCTTACAGTCGGAGCTTTGAGCATTCCCTGTGAGATCATTATTAGTTTCCGATACACCACTACAGGTTCAGTGTATTCCTTGGACTATCACATCGACGATGAAACACAGAAATGGCATCGGAATTAAATACAAAGGGCAAAATGCTGCCTTAAGTACAAGAATAGACACTCTTCTTACAGTCGGTGCTTTCAGCATTTCCTGTTTGACCAGTATTAGTTTCCGATACACCACTGCAGGTTCAATGTATTCCTTGGACCCTCACATTGCCGATTATACACAGAAATCGCATCGGAATTAAATACAAAAGGCAAAATTCCGCCTTAAGTACAGGAATAGAAACTATTCTCACAGCCGGTGCGTCGAGTATTCCCTGTGAGACCAGTATTAGTTTCCGATACACCACTGAGGGTTCAATGTATTCCTTGGATATACACATTGACGATGAAACACTGAAATTACATCGTAATTAAATACAAAAGGAACAATGTCGCCTTAAGTACAAGAATAGAGACTCTTCATACTGTCGGTGTTTTGAGCATTACCTCTGAGACCTGTTTTAGTTTACGATACACCACTGCAGGTCCAATGTATTCCTTGGACCTTAACATTGACGATGAAACACAGAAATCGCATCGGAATTAAATACAAAAGGCACAATGCCGCCCTAAGTACAACAATAGAGACTCTTCTTACAGTCGGTGCTTGAGCATTCCCTGAGAGACCAGTACTAATATCCGATACACCACTGCAGGTTCAATGTATTCCTTAGACATTTACATTGACGATGAAACACAGAAATCGCATCGGAATTAAATAAGAAAGGCCCAATGCCGCCTTAAGTACAGGAATAGAAACTATTCTCACAGCCGGTGCGTCGAGTATTCCCTGTGAGACCAGTATTAGTTTCCGATACACCACTGCCGGTTCAATGTATTCCTTGAACATACACATTGACGATGAAACACTGAAATTACATCGGAATTAAATACAAAGAGCACAATGACGCCTTAAGTGCAAGAAGAGTGAGCTTCTTAGAGTCTGTGCTTTGATCCTATCCTGTGACACCAGTATTAGTTTCCGATACAACACTGCAGTTTCAATGTATTCCTTGGACCTTCACATTGACGATGAAACACAGAAATCGCATCGGAATTAAATACAAAGGGCAGAATGCCGCGATAAGTACAAGAATAGAGACTCTTCTTACAGTCGGTGCTTTGAGCAGTCTCTGTGAGACCAGTATTAGTTTCCGATTCACCACTGCAGGTTCAATGTATACCTTGGACCTTTACATTGACGATGAAACACAGAAATTGCATCGGAATGAAATACAAAAGGCACAATGCCGCCTTAACTACAAGAATTGAGACTCTTCTTACAGTCGGTGTTGTGAGCATTCCCTCTGAGACCAGTATTAGTTTCCGATACACCACTGCAGGTCCAATGTATTCCTTGGACCTTCACATTGACGATGAAACACAGAAATCGCATCGGAATTAAATACAAAAAGCACAATGCCGCCTTAAGTACAAGAATGGAGACTCTTCTTATAGTCGGTGCTTTGAGCATTCCCTGTGAGACCAGTATTAGTTTCCGATTCACCACTGCAGGTTCAATGTGTCCTTGGACCTTCACATTGACGATTATACACAGATTTCGCATCGGAATTAAATACAAAAGGCAGAATGCCGCCTTAAGTACAAGAAAGAGACTCTTCTTACAGTCGGTGCTTTGAGCATTCCCTGTGAGACCAGTATTAGTATCCGATTCATCACAGATGGTTCAATGTATACCTTGGACCTTCACATTGACGATTATACACATAAATCGCATCGGAATTAAATACAAAAGGCACAAAGCCGCCTTAAGTACAAGAATAGAGACTCTTCTTACAGTCTGTGGTTTGGGCATTCCCTGTGAGACCAGTATTAGTTTCCGATACACCACTGCAGGTTCAATGTATTCCTTGGACCTTGACATTGACGATGAAAAACAGATATCGCATCGGAATTAAATACAAAAGGCACAATGCGGCCTTAAGTGCAAGAATACGGACTCTACTTACAGTCGGTGCTTTGAGCATTACCTGTGAGACCAGTATTAGTTTCCGATACATCACTGCAGGTTCAAAGTATTTCTATGACCTTCACATTGACGATGAAACACAGAAATCGCATTGGAATTAAATACAAAAAGCACAATGCCGCCTTAAGTACAAGAATAGAGACTCTTCTTACAGTCTGTGCTTTGGTCATTCCCTGTGAGTCCAGTATTATTTTCCGATACAACACTGCTGGTTCAATGTATTCCTTTGAAATACGTATTGACGATGAAACACTGAAATTACATCGGAATTAAATACAAAGGCCACAATGCCGCCATGTAAAAGAATAGACACCCTTCTTACAGTCGGTGCTTTGAGCTTTCCCTGTGAGACCAGTATTAGTTTCCGATACACCACTGCAGGTTCAATGTATTCCTTGGACCTTGACATTGACGATGAAAAACAGATAACGCATCGGAATTAAATACAAAAGGCACAATCCCGCTTAAGTGCAAGAATACGGACTCTACTTACAGTCGGTGCTTTGAGCATTACCTGTGAGACCAGTATTAGTATCCGGTACACCACTTCAGGTTCAATGTATTCCTTGGAAATACACGTCGACGATGAAACACAGAAATGGCATCGGAATTAAATACAAAGGGCACAATGCCGCCTTAAGTACAACAATAGACACTCTTCTTACAGTCGGTGCTTTGAGCATTCCCTGTGAGACTAGTATTAGTTTCCGATACACAACTGCAGGTTCAATGTATTCCTTAGACATTTACATTGACGATGAAACACAGAAATCGCATCGGAATTAAATACCAAAGGCCCAATGCCGCCTTAAGTACAGGAATAGAAACTATTCTCACAGCCGGTGCTTCGAGTATTCCCTGTGAGACCAGTATTAGTTTCCGATACACCACTGCAGGTTCAATGTATTCCTTGAACATACACATTGACGATGAAACACTGAAATTACATCGGAATTAAATACAAAGAGCACAATGACGCCTTAAGTGCAAGAAGAGTGAGACTTCTTAGAGTCTGTGCTTTGATCCTATCCTGTGACACCTGTATTAGTTTCCGATACAACACTGCAGTTTCAATGTATTCCTTGGACCTTCACATTGACGATGAAACACAGAAATCGCATCGGAATTAAATACTAAGGCAGAATGCCGCGATAAGTACAAGAATAGAGACTCTTCTTACAGTCGGTGCTTTGAGCAGTCCCTGTGAGAGCAGTATTAGTTTCCGATTCACCACTGCAGGTTCAATGTATACCTTGGACCTTCACATTAACGATGAAATACAGAAATTGCATCGGAATGAAATACAAAAGGCACAATGCCGCCTTAACTGCAAGAATTGAGACTCTTCTTACAGTCGGTGTTGTGAGCATTCCCTCTGAGACCAGTATTAGTTTCCGATACACCACTGCAGGTCCAATGTATTCCTTGGACCTTCACATTGACGATGAAACACAGAAATCGCATCGGAATTGAATACAAAAAGCGCAATGGCGCCTTAAGTACAAGAATAGAGACTCTTCTTACAGTCGGTGCTTTGAGCATTCCATGTGAGACCAGTATTAGTTTCCGATTTACCACTGCAGGTTCAATGTATACCGTGGACCTTCACATTGACGATTATACACAGAAATCGCATCGGAATTAAATACAAAAGGCAAAATGCCGCCTTAAGTACAAGAATAGAGACACTTCTTACAGTCGGTGCTTTGAGCATTCCCTGTGTGACCAGTATTAGTTTCCGATACACCACTGCAGGTTCAATGTATTCCTTGGACCCTCACATTGACGATTATACACAGAAATCGCATCGGAATTAAATACAAAAGGCAAAATTCCGCCT
Organism: Schistocerca serialis cubense; assembly: GCF_023864345.2. NCBI lineage: Eukaryota > Metazoa > Arthropoda > Insecta > Orthoptera > Acrididae > Schistocerca > Schistocerca serialis. Next base: position 33,111,184 of record NC_064643.1, on the reverse strand, counting down.
TAACTACAAGAATAGAGACTCTTCTTACAGTCGGTGCTTTGAGCATTCCCTGTGAGACCAGTATTAGTATCCGGTACACCACATCAGGTTCAATGTATTCCTTGGACATACAAGTCGACGATGAAACACAGAAATGGCATCGGAATTAAATACAAAGGGCACAATGCCGCCCTAAGTACAAGAATAGAGACTCTTCTTACAGTCGGTGCTTTGAGCATTCCCTGAGAGACCAGTATTAATATCCCATACACCACTGCAGGTTCAATGTATTCCTTAGACATTTACATTGACGATGGAACACAGAAATCGCATCGGAATTAAATACCAAAGGCCCAATGCCGCCGCAAGTACAAGAATAGAAACTATTCTCACAGCCGGTGCGTCGAGTATTCCCTGTGAGACCAGTATTAGTTTCCGATACACCACTGCAGGTTCAATGTATTCCTTGAACATAAACACTGACGATGAAACACTGAAATTACATCGGAATTAAATACAAAGAGCACAATGACGCCTTAAGTGAAAGAAGGGTGAGACTTCTTAGGGTCTGTGCTTTGATCCTATTCTGTGACACCAGTATTAGTTTCCGATTCAACACTGCAGTTTCAATGTATTCCTTGGACCCTCACATTGACGATTATACACAGCAATCGCATCGAAATTAAATACAAAAAGCGCAATGGCGCGTTAAGTACAAGAATAGAGACTTTTCTTACAGTCGGTGCTTTGAGCATTCCCTCTGAGACCAGTATTAGTTTCCGATACACCACTGCAGGTTCAATGTATTCCTCGGACCCTCACATTGACGATTATACACAGCAATCGCATCGGAAATAAATACAAAAGGCAAAATGCCGCCTTAACTACAAGAATAGAGACTCTTCTTGCAGTCTGTGCTTTGAGCATTCCCTGTGATACCAGTATTAGTATCCGATACACCACTGCAGATTTAATGTATTCCTTGGACCTTCACATTGACGATGAAACACAGAAATCGCATTGGAATTAAATACAAAAAGGCACAATGCCGCCTTAAGTACAAGAATAGAGCCTCTTCATATAGTCGGTGCTTTGAGCTTTCCCTGTGAGACCTGTATTAGTATCCGATACACCACTGCAGGTTCAATGTATTCCTTGAACATACACATGGACGATGAAACACAGAAATTGCATCGGAATTAAATACAAAAGGCACAATGCCGCATTAACTACAATTGAGACTCTTCTTACAGTCGGTGCTTTAAGCATTCCCTGTGAGACGAGTATTAGTATCCGATACACCACTGAGGGTTCAATTTATTAGTTGGATATACACATTGACGATGAAACACTGTAATTACATCGGAATTAAATATAAAAGGAACAATGTCGCCTTAAGTACAAGAATAGAGACTCTTCTTTCTGTCGGTGTTTAGAGCATTACCTCTGAGACCTGTATTAGTTTCCGATACACCACTGCAGGTCCAATGTACTCCTTGGACCTTCACATTGACGATGAAACACAGAAATCGCATCGGAATTAAATATAAAAGGCACAATGCCGCCTTAAGTACAAGAATAGAGACTGCTCTTACAGTCGGTGCTTTGAGCATTCCCTGTGAGACCGGTATTAGTTTCCGATTTAGCACTGCCGGTTCGATGTATACCTTGGACCTTCACATTGACGATTATACACAGAAATAGCATCGGAATTAAATACAAAAGACACAATGCAGCCTTAAGTACAAGAATAGAGACTCTACTAACAGTCGGTACTTTGAGCATTTCCTGTGAGACCAGTATTAGTTTCCGATACACCACTGCAGGTTCAATGTAATCCTTGGACCTACACATTGACGATGTAACACAGAAATAGCATCGGAATTAAATACAAAAGACACAATGCAGCCTTAAGTACAAGAATAGAGACTCTACTTACAGTCGGTACTTTGAGCATTCCCTGTGAGACCAGTATTAATTTCCGATACACCACTGCAGGTTGAAAGTATTCCTTGGACCTTCACATTGACGATGAAAAACAGAAATCGCATTGGAATGAAATACAAAAAGTACAATGCCGGCTTAAGTACAAGAATATAGACTCTTCTTACAGTCTATGCTTTGGGCATTCCCTGTGAGTCCAGTATTGGTATCCGATACACTACTGCTCATTCAATGTATTCCTTGGACATAAACATTGACGATGAAACACTGAAATTACATCGGAACTAAATACAAAAGGAGCAATGCCGCCTTAAGTACAAGAATAGAGACTCTTCTTACTGTCGGTGCTTTGAGCATTCCCTGTGAAACCAGTATTAGTTTCCGATACATCACTGCAGGTTCAATGTATTCCTTGGAAATACGCATTGACGATGAAACACTGAAATTACATCGGAATTAAATACAAAGGGCACAATGCCGCCTTAAGTACAAAAATAGACACTCTTCTTACAGTCGGTGCTTTAAGCATTCCCTGTGAGACCAGTATTAGTTTCCGATACACCACTGCAGGTTCAATGTATTCCTTAGACATTTACATTGACGATGAAACACAGAAATCGCATCGGAATTAATTACCAAAGGCCCAATGCCGCCTTAAGTACAAGAATAGAAACTATTCTCACAGCCGGTGCGTCGAGTATTCCCTGTGAGACATGTATTAGTTTCCGATACACCACTGCAGGTTCAATGTATTCCTTGAACATAAACATTGACGATGATACACTGAAATTACATCGGAATTAAATACAAAGAGCACAATGACGCCTTAAGTGCAAGAAGAGTGAGACTTCTTAGAGTCTGTGCTTTGATCCTATTCTGTGACACCAGTATTAGTTTCCGATACAACACTGCAGTTTCAATGTATTCCTTGGACCTTCACATTGACGATGAAACACAGAAATCGCATCGGAATGAAATACAAAGGGCAGAATGCCGCGATAAGTACAAGAATAGAGACTCTTCTTACAGTCGGTGCTTTGAGCAGTCCCTGTGAAACCTGTATTAGTTTCCGATACACCACTGCTGGTTCAATGTACTCCTTGGACCTTCACATTGACGATGAAACACAGAAATTGCATCGGAATGAAATACATAAGGCACAATGCCGCCTTAACTACAATAATTGAGACTCTTCTTACAGTCGGTGCTTGCAGCATTCCCTGAGAGACCAGTATTAGTATCCGATACACCACTGAAGGTTCAATGTATTCCTTGGATATACACATTGACGATGAAACACTGAAATTACATCGTAATTAAATACAAAAGAACAATGTCGTCTTATGTACAAGAATAGAGACTCTTCTTACTGTCGGTGTTTTGAGCATTCCCTGTGAGACCTGTTTCAGTTTCCGATACACCACTGCAGGTCCAATGTATTCCTTGGACGTTCACATTGACGATGAATCACAGAAATCGCATCGGAATTAAATATAAAAAGCACAGTGGCGCCTTAAGTACAAGAATAGAGACTCTTCTTACAGTCGGTGCTTTGAGCATTCCCTGTGAGACCAGTATTAGTTTCCGATACACCACTGCAGGTTCAATGTATTCCTTGAACATAAACATTCACGATGAAACACTGAAATTACATCGGAATTAAATACAAAGAGCACAATGACGCCTTAAGTGAAAGAAGGGTGAGACTTCTTAGGGTCTGTGCTTTGATCCTATTCTGTGACACCAGTATTAGTTTCCGATTCAACACTGCAGTTTCAATGTATTCCTTCTACCTTCACATTGACGATGAAACACAGAAATCGCATCGGAATTAAATACAAAGGGCAGAATGCCGCGATAAGTACAAGAATAGAGACTCTTCTTACAGTCGGTGCTTTGAGCAGTCCCTGTGAGACCTGTATTAGTTTCCGATACACCACTGCTGGTTGAATGTATTCCTTGGATATACACATTGACGACGAAACACTGAAATTACATCGCAATTAAATACAAAAGGAACAATGTCGCCTTATGTACAAGAATAGAGACTCTTCTTACTGTTGGTGTTTTGAGCATTCCCTGTGAGACCTGTTTTAGTTTCCGATACACCACTGCAGATCCAATGTATTCCTTGGACCTTCACATTGACGATGAAACACAGAAATCGCATCGAAATTAAATACAAAAAGCCCAATGGCGCGTTAAGTACAAGAATAGAGACTTTTCTTACAGTCGGTGCTTTGAGCATTCCCTCTGAGACCAGTATTAGTTTCCGATACACCACTGCAGGTTCAATGTATTCCTCGGACCCTCACATTGACGATTATACACAGCAATCGCATCGGAATTAAATACAAAAGGAAAAATGCCGCCTTAACTACAAGAATAGAGACTCTTCTTGCAGTCTGTGCTTTGAGCATTCCCTGTGATACCAGTATTAGTATCCGATACACCACTGCAGATTTAATGTATTCGTTGGACATACACATTGACGATGAAACACAGAAATAATATCGGAATTAAATACAAAAGGCACAATGCCGCCTTAAGTACAAGAATAAAGACTCTACTTACGGTCGCTGCTTTGAGCATTCCCTATGAGACCAGTATTAGTTTCCGATACACCACTGCAGGTTCAATGTATTCCTTGGACCTTCACATTGACGATGAAACACAGAAATCGCATTGGAATTAAATACAAAAAGGCACAATGCCGCCTTAAGTACAAGAATAGAGCCTCTTCATATAGTCGGTGTTTGAGCTTTCCCTGTGAGACCAGTATTAGTATCCGATACACCACTGCAGGTTCAATGTATTCCTTGAACATACACATTGACGATGAAACACAGAAATTGCATCGGAATTAAATACAAAATTCACAATGCCGCAATAACTACAAGAATTGAGACTCTTCTTACAGTCGGTGCTTTAAGCATTCCCTGTGAGACGAGTATTAGTATCCGATACACCACTGAGGGTTCAATGTATTAGTTGGATATACACATTGACGATGAAACACTGTAATTACATCGGAATTAAATACAAAAGGAACAATGTCGCCTTAAGTACAAGAATAGAGACTCTTCTTTCTGTCGGTGTTTAGAGCATTACCTCTGAGACCTGTATTAGTTTCCGATACACCACTGCAGGTCCAATGTATTCCTTGGACCTTCACATTGACGATGAAACACAGAAATCGCATCGGAATTAAATATAAAAGGCACAATGCCGCCTTAAGTACAAGAATAGAGACTGCTCTTACAGTCGGTGCTTTGAGCATTCCCTGTGAGACCAGTATTAGTTTCCGATTTAGCACTGCCGGTTCAATGTATACCTTGGACCTTCACATTGACGATTATACACAGAAATAGCATCGGAATTAAATACAAAAGACACAATGCAGCCTTAAGTACAAGAATAGAGACTCTACTTACAGTCGGTACTTTGAGCATTCCCTGTGAGACCAGTATTAGTTTCCGATACACCACTGCAGGTTGAAAGTATTCCTTGGACCTTCACATTGACGATGAAAAACAGAAATCGCATTGGAATGAAATACAAAAAGTACAATGCCGCCTTAAGTACAAGAATAGAGACTCTTCTTACAGTCTGTGCTTTGGGCATTCCCTGTGAGTCCAGTATTGGTATCCGATACACTACTGCTGATTCAATGTATTCCTTGGACATACACATTGACGGTGAAACACTGAAATTACATCGGAATTAAATCCAAAGGGCACAATGCCGCCTTAAGTAAAAGAATAGACACTCTTCTTACAGTCGGTGCTTTGAGCATTCCCTGTGAGACCAGTATTAATTTTCTGATACACCACTGCAGGTTCAATGTATTCCTTGGACCTTCACATTGACGATGAAAAACTGAAATCGCATCGGAATTAAATACAAAAGGCACAATGCCGCCTTAAGTGCAAGAATACGGACTCTACTTACAGTCGGTGCTTTGAGCATTCCCTGTGAGACCAGTATTAGTTTCCGATACACCACTGCAGGTTCAATGTATTCCTTGGACATTCACATTGACGATGAAACACAGAAATTGCGTCGGAATTAAATACAAAAAGGCACAATGCCGCCTTAAGTACAAGACTAGAGACTCTTCTTACAGTCGGTGCTTTGAGCATTCCCTGTGAGACCAGTATTAGTATCCGGTACACCACTTCAGGTTCAATGTATTCCTTGGACATACACGTCGACGATGAAACACAGAAATGGCATCGGAATTAAATACAAAGGGCACAATGCCGCCTTAAGTACAACAATAGACACTCTTCTTGCAGTCGGTGCTTTAAGCATTCCCTGTGAGACCAGTATTAGTTTCCGATACACCACTGCAGGTTCAATGTATTCCTTAGACATTTACATTGACGATGAAACACAGAACTCGCATCGGAATTAAATACCAAAGGCCCAATGCCGCCTTAAGTACAAGAATGGAAACTATTCTCACAGCCGGTGCGTCGAGTATTCCCTGTGAGACATGTATTAGTTTCCGATACACCACTGCAGGTTCAATGTATTCCTTGAACATAAACATTGACGATGATACACTGAAATTACATCGGAATTAAATACAAAGAGCACAATGACGCCTTAAGTGCAAGAAGAGTGAGACTTCTTAGAGTCTGTGCTTTGATCCTATTCTGTGACACCAGTATTAGTTTCCGATACAACACTGCAGTTTCAATGTATTCCTTGGACCTTCACATTGACGATGAAACACAGAAATCGCATCGGAATGAAATACAAAGGGCAGAATGCCGCGATAAGTACAAGAATAGAGACTCTTCTTACAGTCGGTGCTTTGAGCAGGCCCTGTGAAACCTGTATTAGTTTCCGATACACCACTGCTGGTTCAATGTACTCCTTGGACCTTCACATTGACGATGAAACACAGAAATTGCATCGGAATGAAATACAAAAGGCACAATGCCGCCTTATCTACAATAATTGAGACTCTTCTTACAGTCGGTGCTTGCAGCATTCCCTGTGAGACCAGTATTAGTATCCGATACACCACTGAGGGTTCAATGTATTCCTTGGATATACACATTGACGATGAAACACTGAAATTACATCGTAATTAAATACAAAAGAACAATGTCGTCTTATGTACAAGAATAGAGACTCTTCTTACTGTCGGTGTTTTGAGCATTCCCTGTGAGACCTGTTTCAGTTTCCGATACACCACTGCAGGTCCAATGTATTCCTTGGACGTTCACATTGACGATGAATCACAGAAATCGCATCGGAATTAAATATAAAAAGCACAGTGGCGCCTTAAGTACAAGAATAGAGACTCTTCTTACAGTCGGTGCGTCGAGCATTCCATGTGAGACCAGTATTAGTTTCCGATTTACCACTGCAGGTTGAATGTATTCCGTGGACTTTCACATTGACGATTATACACAGAAATCGCATCGGAATTAAATACAAAAGGCCCAATGCCGCCTTAAGTATAAGAATAGAGACTCTTCTTACAGTCGGTGCTTTGAGCATTCCCTGTGAGACCAGTATTAGTTTCCGATACACCACTGCAGGTTCAATGTATTCCTTGGACCCTCACATTGACGATTATACACAGAAATCGCGTCGGAATTAAATACAAAAGGCAAAATTCCGACTTAAGTACAAGAGTAGAGACTCTTCTTACAGTCGGTGATTTGAGCATTCCCTGTGAGACCAGTATTAGTTTCCGATCACCACTGCAGGTTCAGTGTATTCCTTGGACCTTCACATTGACGATGAAACACAGAAATTACATCGGAATTAAATACAAAAGACACAATGCAGCCTTAAGTACAAGAGTACAGATTCTACTTACAGTCGGTGCTTTGAGCATTCCCTGTGAGACCAGTATTAGTTTCCGATACACCACTGCAGGTTCAATGTATTCCTTGGACCTTCACATTGACGATGAAACACAGAAATCGCATTGGAATTAAATACAAAAGGCACAATGCCGCCTTAAGTACAAGAATAGAGACTCTTCTTACAGTCTGTGCTTTGAGCATTCCCTGTGATACCAGTATTAGTATCCGATACACCACTGCAGATTCAATGTATTCGTTGCACATACACATTGACGATGAAACACAGAAATTACATCGGAATTAAATACAAAAGGCACAATGCCGCCTTAAGTACAAGAATAAAGACTCTACTTACTGTCGCTGCTTTGAGCATTCCCTATGAGACCAGTATTAGTTTCCGATACACCACTGCAGGTCCAATGTATTCCATGGACCTTCACATTGACGATGAAACACAGAAATCGCATCGGAATTAAATACAAAAAGGCACAATGCCGCCTTAAGTACAAGGATAAAGACTCTTCTTATAGTCTGTGCTTTGAGCATTCCCTGTGAGACCAGTATTAGTATCCGATACACCACTGCAGGTTCAATGTATTCCTTGAACATACACATTGACGATGAAACACTGAAATTACATCGGAATTATATACAAAGGGCACAATGACGCCTTAAGTGCAAGAAGAGTTAGACTTCTTAGAGTCTGTGCTTTGATCCTATCCTGTTACACCACTATTAGTTTCCGATACAACACTGCAGTTTCAATGTATTCCTTGTACCTTCACATTGACGATGAAACACAGAAATCGCATCGGAATTAAATACAAAGGGCAGAATGCCGCGATAAGTACAAGAATAGAGACTCTTCTTACAGTCGGTGCTTTGAGCAGACCCTTTGAGACTTGTATTAGTTTCCGATACACCACTGCTGGTTCAATGTACTCCTTGGACCTTCACATTGACGATGAAACACAGAAATTGCATCGGAATTAAATACAAAAGGCACAATGCCGCCTTAACTACAAGAATTGAGACTCTTATTACAGTCGGTGCTTTAAGCATTCCCTGTGAGACCAGTATTAGTATCCGATACACCACTTGCGGTGTAACGACGTATTAGGTTTTCGTTTGATATATGACCATGTGCAGACTTCGTCACCTGCGTCAGTTACAACCCACTTCAAAAATGATTCATATTCTTTTTAAATTGTCATAGAATGGTTCTTGAACGAAACTGTAAAACATCCGTTGAGTCGTATGCAAAGAATTACATCACTTGGGCCAAGTGGTTTTCGTAACTTTTTCCCAATTTAAATTTCGTTTGTTTTTCCTCAGAAAATTATATCGACACACGTTATCTTGATCTAATCGATATCAGAATCACACATTAAATAAACTTTTTAGATTCAAAGTGTTGGCCAACGCTGTCTGAATCAATAATCTTGTCAAATATATTATTAATCCGTTCACATAACTCTTCATAAATAAATCTTCAAGACACGTGTTTCAACTTTAGTAGCATACACTATTTTATTAGCTTCCTACACATACAGATGTGAACTTGAGCGTTGACAGACAGTGACTAACATTTCAATAAGACTAAGCTCATTATGACGTCATTGTTGTACAAAAAGAGTATAAAAAATTCATTTTTAATTTTTAGAAACACGACGCAACAACTCGGTTCCAGGATCTTCTGTGCTCCTTGGCTGTCGACCCGCGACGTATAGCGGCCAGCAATTTCCTCTCTGGTCGCGGCAACGAAGATGCTATCCCCGTTCGTTGCGCCGATCTCTCCGTACATGAAACACATAAAAAAAATACAAAACTTTTAGATAATTCACATTTATTACAAATAATAAGAAAACACATAAACAAAAACTAAATTAAACTTATAGTCACCTGCAAACTGGGCTGACTTGGTGGATGGGTGACGTTTAATTTCGTCCCACTACATACCCCACCCACAAGCTCAGTTTGTCAGGTTTTAACCGAAATTAAAACTGTTCAATATACAATATTTAACTGTTAATACATTTTCCTCACATTTTACGTAACCTAGAGTCCTTGCTATTAGAGAGATTTAATCCTTTTAATACGATATCGTTGTGACTATTTGTCATTTACTCTTAATTGTGCTCTTATGGTAATTCGTAACCGAATATAGGGAGATTGCTCCTCTTCAGTTAATAGTTGCTAATAAATACTAATTTAGTACGTTCTTTAACGTTGTACATTAGGACAGAGCGTTCAAATTGTGATAGATTAGTTTCAGTTTCATTTATTTACTGGAGTTATTCTTTTCAAGAATGTATATTACTAATAAGTTTCTCACAATAACTAATAGTACTATTTACTTTACGTCATTCTCTTCCCTAATGCCTTATTTATGCCTGAGGTCAAGAAGAAATCAAGCAAAACTCTCTTTAGAATCTCGGCACGGCTTTCTTTACCTTCGGACACCTTGTTGGGTAATGGCCATTTATTTATGAGAAACAAGCGAGAGAGCCCCGTTTGGTGTGTTCTATATTAACACTATTGCAAACCTCTATTAAAGGCACTCTGCTATGTTCTCGTGAGCCATATAGCTCTGGACGCCCATGGTCCCTAAAACTATTAACCATCCCCTTTGGTTCCTACTATCCGAGTAAATTTAAAATATGCAAAATTCCTTTTGACCTAAGAGCAAAGTTTCTTCCATATAAATCCCCCTTTGGGTTATCTTTCTCTTTTTGAAGTACCAGTAGATTATTGTAGAACACATGTTTAAGCTTTCTGTCATTTATTTAAAATAACACGTAACTATCACGAAAAACTTCACATGAATAAACTATGAACGCTCTTCCGTGTATAACAAATACTAAATATTAACTTATTTAGGAATGAAGGGTTTCATTTGATCAACACTATATAATCCTTTAACTACACCTGATGAAGGTTCCATAAGAAGTAATGCTTTGGGATGTACAATCTTATGTACAACATATGGACCTTCAAAGATAAAGAAGAATTTTCTACATTCCTTATCGATCTTAGAACTTTTAGGATGAGATCGTACCAGCACAAGATCTCCTACCTGAAATGAGGGTTCTACAGCCTGTTGATTATAACTTTTAATTCTCCGTTCGGCATCTTTTACAATCTGTTCGCAAACTTTTTCGTCTGGAATATCTTGTTGTATCTCATTTACTGGTGGCCAAGGTAAAGCAGCTAGTAAAGGCTCACCTATAATTCGTTTGCCTAAAATTTCTATAGGTGATAATCCCGTCGTTAGGTGAGGCAATTCATTTAATATCTTTTCGAATTCAGGCATTAGTTTGGCCCACCGAGTATGTTTATGTGCACAATAAGTTCTACATAATCGTCCTAATTCTTTCATGACTCTTTCTACTAAATTACTTTGAGGGTGATATTTCGAAATTAAGATATGTTTGATTCCATATTGTATTATCATATCTTGAAATCTTTGACTAATAAAGGCACTACCGTTGTCAGACATAAGTCGTTTAGGAATTCCCCAGTTAACAAAGTAATTTCGGGTGAGGCAGCGTATAACGCTTGCTGTATTCGCTCGTTTCAAAGTATATAGCTTCACATGTTTGGACCAACATTCCATTACAACAAACACATATGTTAATCCTCCTGATCTCCGAGGCAGAGGGCCGAAAAAATCTAATGATAGTAGATCCCACAAACCTCGAGGAATTACAGCATATAATTTATAACACTTGGATTTGTTATTAACTTTAACCTTTTGACAGGTTTCACAAGCCCTAATAATACTTCTCACAATACGTGACATATTTTTGAAATAATAATTCTTCATTAGATGTTTAATACATTTATGAATTCCAAAATGCCCGTAACCTTCATGAATATAAGTAATTAACTCGTCCACAACAGTTTTCGGAATGCAGATTTTCCATCTCTGGTGTTCCCTCTGTGCTTTCCAATACAACAAGTCGTTAAAATATAACCACACACCCCGGGTGTTAACTGTTTCGTCCCCATTATTAAGGTTTTATATAATTCGTAGAGTAACATTTTTCTTTCCTTTATGTAATACGGTAACCTACAACTTAGGACTCGTATTAGATGACTTTCAATTAATTTAGCACGGTTTAAATTCCATTCAAAATAATTCCTATAACCTCTCCACCGTTTAGAATATGGAGGAGGGTCTAACAACTCTAAAGTTAAGTGTTGTTGTTTTCGTCTTGACCAATAATTTTGTTTAAACTGCTTAACAATATCATCCCAATCCCTGAATTCATTTCTATGCAGTACTGCCCACTCCGCAGCTTCTGCTTCTAAATGTCCTATTACAAATTGAATGCGTTTTTCACTACTCCATTTAGAAGATAATGATGTTTCAAAAGCTTTTATAAAGATTAAAGAATGAAGTTCGCCTCCTGGTTTGAGTACAGGATATCGACTTGCTACATTTGAATTTGTTGTTATGTCATCCAGACATTCTGCGAGAGAAATAGTCGGATTTTGTTTAGCTGGCAGAGACGGAGTTGCATCGGATTGGCTTGCCGTGATTGCTTTATTCATATTGTTGTCGTCCGAGCTAGCAAATTCGATGCGACTGTTGTCTCTGATTATGTTATTACCTCTGCTACCTGAAATGTTCTCGTTATTATCTAATTCCGATAACCGTTTAGTAATTTCCTGTATCCGCATTTCTGTATTGGATACTCGACTAGCTAATATCGATTCTTCACTGTGTTCACGATGTGAACGCTCTGTACCTTCGTCAATATTATTATCTTTGGCAGTCTCAAGGTTACTGCATATTTCAGTAATTAAAGATTTCATGTTTTCGATTTCAGTATGGTCCTTTTCTACTTGATGAGTTAATGTCTCTAATTCTACATTATCTATTGAAGAAATCTCTACAGGTTTGGTAGAGACCTCTTTAATAGATTCCAATAATTCTCTACGAACAGTTTCCGTTTGCATAGAAGGTTCATCTCGTAACATGTTATTATTTTTCTGTATTTCATTTACAACTAAGATATTGACACTATCTAGTCTCTCGGATAAGTCAGTAATATCGTGTCGCATGCGAGCTTTTTCCTCGCGCGATTCCTGGATATGTTCTTCTAACCTTTTACAATTATCAGCAATCTTATTACTAAGTCCTACTAATTTTTCCTGCATTTCAACTTTAGAAGACTCTATTTTATCACTTAATTCTCGACTAGTTTCATTAAGATATTCCTGCAACCTGTCTGTTGATTTTGTTAGCTCCCCTTTAAGTCTAGCAGTAGATTCCTCGTTAGACTGTTTTAATTCCTGTTTTAGTTCCTGTTTCAATCTAGCAGTAGATTCCTCATTAGACTGTTTTAATCTAGCCATAGATTCTTCGTTAGACTGTTTTAATTCCTCTTTTAATCTAGCAGTAGATTCTTCGTTAGACTGTTTTAATTCAGCTAGGAAATCCCCGTTAGATTGTTTTAATTTAGCTATCGCCCTAAAAAGGGATCTCATGCTCCTATCGGACATAGATTGCTCTTCGTCTGACATTTCACTTCCCGACATTATTGTAAGATATTAACTACTTACACACGCAGACTTGTAATCAACAATCCTGTAAAAGCACACTTCCTATGTACAACACTCCACTTCCAACTTGAAACAAACTCACCGGACACTTAATATTGTAATTTGTAGTTCTCGATGATTAGTGTGCTGCTATGGGCTGCAGATGTAACAGCCGTCGATGCAGCCGCTGAGATGCTGCGACCCCGCTTCCGCAACCGGCCGGACGCTGAGTCGAACACCGGAAACGTCGCTGGCTACAACCACGCCCGGCACCGCCGTAGACAGGCGAAGCCCTCAGCAACACCTCTAATACCAGCCGGAGGAACGCCCCGCAGCTGACGTACTGGGCCTATTAGTTTAGGGAGAAAAAAGGTTGTCGGGGTTTGCAGCGTTCAGCTGCTGCCCAACAGATGCGCCTTCTCGTGGAACAACTGCGTGACCGTACTGCTTGGCTGCGGCTCCGTCAGATGCCCACACCCACGAAGTCGCCGCTGGCTGGTGAAGGCTCCACGAAAACTCGCGTTGACTTCCGAAGGACTCTTGATGTTTTGTTTCGTACCTGTGTGCCTTAGTTGCACACAAGTCCTGTTTCTAAGGTCGCCACGGTGCGGTGTAACGACGTATTTAGGTTTTCGTTTGATATATGTATGACCATGTGCAGACTTCGTCACCCACGTCAGTTACACTCACTTCAAAAAATTATTTACATTCTTTTTAAATTTTCATTGAATGGTTCTTGAACGAAACTGTAAAACATCCGTTGAGTCGTATGCAAAGAATTACATCACTTGGGCCAAGTGGTTTTCGTAACTTTTTCCCAATTTAAATTTCGTTTGTTTTTCCTCAGAAAATTATATCGACACACGTTATCTTGATCTAATCGATATCAGAATCACACATTAAATAAACTTTTTAGATTCAAAGTGTTGGCCAACGCTGTCTGAATCAATAATCTTGTCAAATATATTATTAATCCGTTCACATAACTCTTCATAAATAAATCTTCAAGACACGTGTTTCAACTTTAGTAGCATACACTATTTTATTAGCTTCCTACACATACAGATGTGAACTTGAGCGTTGACAGACAGTGACTAACATTTCAATAAGACTAAGCTCATTATGACGTCATTGTTGTACAAAATGAGTATAAAAAATTCATTTTTAATTTTTAGAAAGACGACGCAACAACTCGGTTCCAGGATCTTCTGTTGCTCCTTGGCTGTCGACCCGCGACGTATAGCGGCCAGCAATTTCCTCTCTGGTCGCGGCAACGAAGATGCTGTCCCCGTTCGTTGCGCCGATCTCTCCGTACATGAAACACATAAAAAAAAAAACTTTTAGATAGTTCACATTTATTACAAATAATAAGAAAACACATAAACAAAAACTAAATTAAACTTATGGTCACCTGCAAACTGGGCTGACTTGGTGGATGGGTGACGTTTAATTTCGTCCCACTACACACTGAGGGTTCAATGTATTAGTTGGATATACACATTGACGATGAAACACTGTAATTACATCGGAATTAAATACAAGAGGAACAATGTCGCCTTAAGTACAAGAATAGAGACTCTTGTTTCTGTCGGTGTTTTGAGCATTACCTCTGAGACCTCTTTTAGTTTCCGATACACCACTGCAGCTCCAATGTATTCCTTGGACCTTCACATTGACGATGAAACACAGAAATCGCATCGGAATTAAATACTAAAGGCACAATGGCGCCTTAAAAACAAGAATAGAGACTCTTCTTACAGTCGGTGCTTTGAGCATTCCCTGTGAGACCAGTATTAGTTTCCGATTTACCACTGAGGTTCAATGTATACCGTGGACCTTCACATTGACGATTATACACAGAAATCGCATCGGAATTAAATACAAAAGGCAAAATGCCGCCTTAAGTACAAGAATAGAGACTCTTCTTACAGTCGGTGATTTGAGCATTCCCTGTGAGACCAGTATTAGTTTCCGATCACCACTGCAGGTTCAGTGTATTCCTTGGACTTTCACATTGACGATGAAACACAGAAATTGCATCGGAATTAAATACAAAAGACACAATGCAGCCTTAACTACAAGAATACAGATTCTACTTACAGTCGGTGCTTTGAGCATTCCCTGTGAGGCCAGTATTAGTTTCCGATACACCACTGCAGGTTCAATGTATTCCTTGGACCTTCACATTGACGATGAAACACAGAAATCGCATTGGAATTAAATACAAAGGCACAATGCCGCCTTACGTACAAGAATAGAGACTCTTCTTACAGTTTGTGCTTTGAGCATTCCCTGTGATACCAGTATTAGTATCCGATACACCACTGAGGGTTCAATGTATTAGTTGGATATACACATTGACGATGAAACACTGTAATTACATCGGAACTAAATACAAAAGGAACAATGCCGCCTTAAGTACAAGAATAGAGACTCTTCTTACAGTCGGTGCTTTGAGCATTCCCTGTGAGACCAGTATTAGTATCCGATACACCACTGCAAGTTCAATGTATTCCTTGGACATACTCATTGACGATGAAACACTGAAATAACATCGGAATTAAATACAAAAGGAACAATGTCGCCTTAAGTACAAGAATAGAGACTCTTCTTACTGTCGGTGTTTTGAGCATTCCCTCTGAGACCAGTATTAGTTTCCGATACACCACTGCAGGTCCAATGTATTCCTTGGACCTACACATTGACGATGAAACACATAAATCGCATCGGAATTAAATACAAAAGGCACAATGCCGCCCTAAGTACAACAATAGAGACTCTTCTTACAGTCGGTGCTTTGAGCGTTACCTGAAAGACCAGTATTAATATCCGATACACCACTGCAGGTTCAATGTATTCCTTAGACATTTACATTGACGATGAAACACAGAGATGGCCCGGAATTAATTACCAAAGGCCCAATTCCGCCTTAAGTACAAGAATAGAAACTATTCTCACAGCCGGTGCGTCGAGTATTCCCTGTGAGACCAGTATTAGTTTCCGATACACCACTGCAGGTTCAATGTATTCCTTGAACATAAACATTGACGATGAAACACTGAAATTACATCGGAATTAAATACAAAGAGCACAAGAAGAGTGAGACTTCTTAGAGTCTGTGCTTTGATCCTATTCTGTGACACCAGTATTAGTTTCCGATACAACATTGCAGTTTCAATGTATTCCTTGGACCTTCACATTGACGATGAAACACAGAAATCGCATCGGAATTAAATACAAAGGGCAGATTGCCGCGATAAGTACAAGAATAGAGACTCTTCTTACAGTCGGTGCTTTGAGCAGTCCCTGTGAGATCTGTATTAGTTTCCGATACACCACTGCTGGTTCAATGTACTCCTTGGACCTTCACATTGACGATGAAACACAAAAATTGCATCGGAATGAAATACAAAAGGCACAACGCCGCCTTAACTACAAGAATTGAGACTCTTCTTACAGTCGGTGCTTGCAGCATTCCCTGTGAGACCAGCATTAGATTCCGATACACCACTGAGGGTTCAATGTATTCCTTGGATATACACATTGACGATGAAACACTGAAATTACATCGTAATTAAATACAAAAGAACAATGTCGCCTTATGTACAAGAATAGAGACTCTTCTTACTGTCGGTGTTTTGAGCATTCCCTGTGAGACCTGTTTCAGTTTCCGATACACCACTGCAGGTCCAATGTATTCCTTGGACCTTCACATTGACGATGAATCACAGAAATCGCATCGGAATTAAATACAAAAGCACAATGGCGCCTTAAGTACAAGAATAGAGACTCTTCTTACAGTCGGTGCTTTGAGCATTCCCTGTGAGACCAGTATTAGTATTCCTTGAACATACACATTGACGATGAAACACTGAAATTACATCGGAATTATATACAAAGGGCACAATGACGCCTTAAGTGCAAGAAGAGTGAGACTTCTTAGAGTCTGTGCTTTGATCCTATCCTGTGACACCAGTATTAGTTTCCGATACAACACTGCAGTTTCAATGTATTCCTTGGACCTTCACATTGACGATGAATCACAGAAATCGCATCGGAATTAAATACAAAAGGCACCATGGCGCCTTAAGTACAAGAACAGAGACTCTTCTTACAGTCGGTGCTTTGAGCAATCCCTGTGAGTCCAGTATTAGTTTCCGATTTTCCACTGAGGTTCAATGTATACCGTGGACCTCCACATTGACGATTATACACAGAAATCGCATCGGAATTAAATACAAAAGGCCCAATGCCGCCTTAAGTACAAGATTAGAGAATCTTCTTACAGTCGGTGCTTTGAGCATTCCCTGTGAGACCAGTATTAGTTTCCGATCACCACTGCAGGTTCAGTGTATTCCTTGGACTTTCACATTGACGATGAAACACAGAAATTGCATCGGAATAAAATACAAAAGACACAATGCAGCCTTAAGTACAAGAATACAGATTCTACTTACAGTCGGTGCTTTGAGCGTTCCCTGTGAGGCCAGTATTAGTTTCCGATACACCACTGCAGGTTCAATGTATTCCTTGGACCTTCACATTGACGATGAAACACAGAAATCGCATTGGAATTAAATACAAAGTCACAATGCCGCCTTAAGTACAAGAATAGAGACTCTTCTTACAGTTTGTGCTTTGAGCATTCCCTGTGATACCAGTATTAGTATCCGATACACCACTGCAGATTCAATGTATTCGTTGGACATACACATTGACGATGAAACACAGAAATTACATCGGAATTAAATACAAAAGGCACAATGCCGCCTTATGTACAAGAATAAAGACTCTACTTACAGTCGCTGCTTTGAGCATTCCCTATGAGACCAGTATTAGTTTCCGATACACCACTGCAGGTTCAATGTGTTCCTTGGACCTTCACATTGACGATGAAACACAGAAATCGCATCGGAATTAAATACAAAAAGGCACAATGCCGCCTTAAGTACAAGAATAGAGACTCTTCTTACTGTCGGTGATTTGAGCATTCCCTGTGAGACCAGTATTAGTTTCCGATACACCACTGCAGGTTCAATGTGTTCCTTGGACCTTCACATTGACGATGAAACACAGAAATCGCATCGGAATTAAATACAAAAAGGCACAATGCCGCCTTAAGTACAAGAATAGAGACTCTTCTTACCGTCGGTGTTTTGAGCATTCCCTCTGAGACCAGTATTAGTTTCCGATACACCACTGCATGTCCAATGTATTCCTTGGACCTTCACATTGACGATGAAACACAGAAATCGCATCGGAATTAAATACAAAAGGCACAATGGCGCCTTAAGTACAAGAATAGAGACTCTTCTCACAGTCGGTGCTTTGAGCATTCCCTGTGAGACCAGTATTAGTTTCCGATTTACCACTGAGGTTCAATGTATACCGTGGACCTTCACATTGACGATTATACACAGAAATCGCATCGGAATTAAATACAAAAAGACACAATGCCGTCTTAAGTACAAGAATAGAGACACTTCTTACAGTCGGTGCTTTAAGCATTCCCTGTGAGACCAGTATTCGTGTTCGATACACCACTGCAGGTTCAATGTATTCCTTGAACATACACATTGACGATGAAACACTGAAATTACATCGGAATTAAATACAAAGGGCACAATGACGCCTTAAGTGCAAGAAGAGAGAGACTTCTTAGAGTCTGTGCTTTGATCCTATCCTGTGACACCACTATTAGATTCCGATACAACACTGCAGTTTCAATGTATTCTTTGGACCTTCACATTGACGATGAAACACAGAAATCGCATCGGAATTAAATACAAAGGGCAGAATGCCGCGATAAGTACAAGAGTAGAGACTCTTCTTACAGTCGGTGCTTTGAGCAGTCCCTGTGAGACCTGTATTAGTTTCCGATACACCACTGCTGGGTCAATGTACTCCTTGGACCTTCACATTGACGATGAAACACAGAAATTGCATCGGAATTAAACACAAAAGGCACAATGCCGCCTTAACTACAAGAATTGAGACTCTTCTTACAGTCGGTGCTTTAAGCATTCCCTGTGAGACCAGCATTAGTATCCGATACACCACTGAGGGTTCAATGTATTAGTCGGATATACACATTGACGATGAAACACTGTAATTACATCAGAATTAAATACCAAAGGAACAAAGTCGCCTTAAGTACAAGAATAGAGACTCTTCTTTCTGTCGGTGTTTTGAGCATTACCTCTGAGACCTGTATTAGTTTCCGATACTCCACTGCAGGTCCAATGTATTCCTTGCACCTTCACATTGACGATGAAACACAGAAATCGCATCGGAATTAAATACAAAAGTCACAATGCCGCCTTAAGTACAAGAATAGAGACTCTTCTTACAGTCGGTGCTTTGAGCATTCCCTGTGAGACCAGTATTAGTTTCCGATTTAGCACTGCAGTTTCAATGTATACCTTGGACCTTCACATTGACGATTATACACAGAAATCGAATCGGAATTAAATACAAAAGGCCCAACGCAGCCTTAAGTACAAGAATAGAGACTCTTCTTACAGTCGGTGCTTTGAGCATTCCCTGTGAGACCAGTATTAGTTTCCGATACACCACTGCAGGTTCAATGTATTCCTTGGACCTTCACATTGACGATGAAACACAGAAATTGCATCGGAATTAAATACAAAAGACTCAATGCAGCCTTAAGTACAAGAATAGAGACTCTTCTTACAGTCTGTGCATTGAGCATTCCCTGTGAGACCAGTATTAGTATCCGATACACCACTGCAGATTCAATGTATTCCTTGGACATACACATTGACGATGAAACACTGAAATTACATCGGAATTAAATACAAAAGGAACAATGCCGCCTTAAGTACAAGAACAGAGACTCTTCTTACTGTCGGTGCTTTGAGCATTCCCTGTGAGACCAGTATTCGTGTCCCATACACCACTGCAGCTTCAATGTATTCCTTGAAATACACATTGACGATGAAACACTGAAATTACATCGGAATTAAATACAAAGGGCAGAATGCCGCGATAAGTACAAGAATAGAGACTCTTCTTACAGTCGGTGCTTTGAGTAGTCCCTGTGAGACCTGTATTAGTTTCCGATACACCACTGCTGGTTCAATGTACTCCTTGGACCTTCACATTGACGATGAAACACAGAAATTGCATCGGAATTAAATACAAAAGGCACAATGCCGCCTTAACTACAAGAATAGAGACTCTTCTTACAGTCGGTGCTTTAAGCATTCCCTGTGAGACCAGTATTAGTATCCGATACACCACTGAGGGTTCAATGTATTAGTTGGATATACACATTGACGATGAAACACTGTAATTACATCGGAATTAAATACAAAAGGAACTATGTCACCTTAAGTACAAGAATAGAGACTCTTCTTTCAGTCGGTGTTTAGAGCATTACCTCTGAGACATGTATTAGTTTCCGATACACCACTGCAGGTCCGATGTATTCCTTGCACCTTCACATTGACGATGAAACACAGAAATCGCATCGGAATTAAATACAAAAGGCCCAATGCCGCCTTAAGTGCAAGAATAGAGACTCTTCTTACAGTCGGTGCTTTGCGCATTCCCTGTGAGACCAGTATTAGTATCCGATACACCACTGCAGATTCAATGTATTCCTTGGACATACACATTGACGATGAAACACTGAAATTACATCGGAATTAAATACAAAAGGCACAATGCTGCCTTAAGTACAAGAATAGAGACTCTTCTTACTGTCGGTGATTTGAGCATTCCCTGTGAGACCAGTATTAGTTTCCGATACACCACTGCAGGTTCAATGTATT
The DNA here is from genome assembly GCF_023864345.2 of Schistocerca serialis cubense. NCBI lineage: Eukaryota > Metazoa > Arthropoda > Insecta > Orthoptera > Acrididae > Schistocerca > Schistocerca serialis. The sequence continues at coordinate 33,090,084 of NC_064643.1, read as the reverse complement.
CCTTGGAAATACGCATTGACGATGAAACACTGAAATTACATCGGAATTAAATACAAAGGGCACAATGCCGCCTTAAGTACAAGAATAGACACTCTTCTTACAGTCGGTGCTATGAGCACTCCCTGTGAGACCAGTATTGGTTTCCGATACACCACTGCAGGTTCAATGTATTCCTTGGACCTTGACATTGACGATGAAAAACAGATATCGCATCGGAATTAAATACAAAAGGCACAATGCCGCCTTAAGTACAAGAATACGGACTCTACTTACAGTCGGTGCTTTGAGCATTCCCTGTGAGACCAGTATTAGTTTCCGATACACCACTGCAATTTCAATGTGTTGCTTGGACCTTCACATTGACGATGAAACACAGAAATCGCATCGGAATTAAATACAAAAAGGCACAATGTCGCCTTAAGTACAAGAATAGAGACACTTCTTACAGTCGGTGCTTTGAGCATTCCCTGTGAGACCAGTATTAGTATCCGGTACACCACATCAGATTTAATGTATTCCTTGGACGTACAGATTGACGATGAAACACAGAAATGGCATCGGAATTTAATACAAAGGGCACAATGCTGCCTAAAGTACAAGAATAGACATTCTTCTTACAGTCGGTGCTTTGAGCATTCCCTGTGAGACCAGTATTAGTTTCCGATACACCACTGCAGGTTCATTGTATTCCTTGGACCTTGACATTGACGATGAAAAACAGATATCGCATCGGAATTAAATACAAAAGGCACAATGCCGCCTTAAGTACAAGTATACTGACTCTACTTACAGTCGGTGCTTTGAGCATTCCCTGTGAGACCAGTATTAGTTTCCGATACACCACTGCAATTTCAATGTGTTCCTTGGACCTTCACATTGACGATGAAATAACAGAAATCGAATCGGAATTAAATACAAAAGGCACAATGCCGCCATAAGTACAAGAATAGAGACTCTTCTTACAGTCGGTGCTTCGAGCATTCCCTGTGATACCAGTATTAGTTTCCGATACACCACTGCAGGTTCAATGTATTCCTTGGACCTTCACATTGACGATGAAACACAGAAATTGCATCGGAATTAAATACAAAAGACACAATGCAGCCTTAAGTACAAGAATAGAGACTCATCTTACAGTCTGTGCTTTGAGCATTCCCTGTGAGACCAGTATTAGTATCCGATACACCACTGCAGATTCAATGTATTCCTTGGACATACACATTGACGATGAAACACTGAAATTACATCGGAATTAAATACAAAAGGAGCAATGCCGCCTTAAGTACAAGAATAGACACTCTTCTTACAGTCGGTGCTATGAGCATTCCCTGTGAGACCAGTATTGGTTTCCGATACACCACTGCAGGTTCAATGTATTCCTTGGACCTTCACATTGACGATGAAAAACAGATATCGCATCGGAATTAAATACAAAAGGCACAATGCCGCCTTAAGTACAAGAATACGGACTCTACCTACAGTCGGTGCTTTGAGCATTCCCTGTGAGACCAGTATTAGTTTCCGATACACCACTGCAGGATCAATGTATTCCTTGGACCTTCACATTGACGATGAAACACAGAAATCGCATCGGAATTAAATACAAAAAGGCACAATGCCGCCATAAGTACAAGAATAGATTCTCTTCTTACAGTCGGTGCTTTGAGCATTCCCTGTCAGACCAGTATTCGTGTCCGATACACCACTGCAGGTCAATGTTTTCCTTGAACATACACATTGACGATGAAACACTGAAATTACATCGGAATTAAACACAAAGGGCACAATGACGCCTTAAGTGCAAGAAGAGTGAGACTTCTTAGAGTCTGTGCTTTGATCCTATCCTGTGACACCACTATTAGTTTCCGATACAACACTGCAGTTTCAGTGTATTCTTTGGACCTTCACATTGACGATGAAACACAGAAATCGCATCGGAATTAAATACAAAGGGCAGAATGCCGCGATATGTGCAAGAATAGAGACTCTTCTTACAGTCGGTGCTTTGAGCAGTCCCTGTGAGACCTGTATTACTTTCCGATACACCACTGCTGGTTCAATGTACTCCTTGGACCTTCACATTGACGATGAAACACAGAAATTGCATCGGAATTAAATACAAAAGGCACAATGCCGCCTTAACTACAAGAATTGAGACTCTTCTTACAGTCGGTGCTTTAAGCATTCCCTGTGAGACCAGTATTAGTATCCGATACACCACTGAGGGTTCAATGTATTAGTTGGATATACACATTGACGATGAAACACTGTAATTACATCGGAATTAAATACAAAAGGAACAATGTCGCCTTAAGTACAAGAATAGAGACTCTTCTTTCTGTCGGTGTTTTGAGCATTACCTCTGAGACCTGTATTAGTTTCCGATACACCACTGCAGGTCCAATGTATTCCTTGCACCTTCACATTGACGATGAAACACAGAAATCGCATCGGAATTAAATACAAAAGGCACAATGCCGCCTTAAGTACAAGAGTAGAGACTCTCCGTACAGTCGGTGCTTTGAGCATTCCCTGTGAGACCAGTATTAGTTTCCGATTTAGCACTGCAGTTTCAATGCATACCTTGGACCTTCACATTGACGATTATACACAGAAATCGCATCGGAATTAAATACAAAAGGCCCAATGCCGCCTTAAGTACAAGAATAGTGACTCTTCTTACAGTCTGTGCTTTGAGCATTCCCTGTGAGACCAGTATTAGTATCCGATACACCACTGCAGATTCAATGTATTCCTTGGACATACACATTGACGATGAAACACTGAAATTACATCGGAATTAAATAGAAAAGGAACAATGCCGCCTTAAGTACAAGAATAGAGACTCTTCATACTGTCGGTGCTTTGAGCATTCCCTGTGAGACCAGTATTGGTTTCCGATTCACCACTGGAGATTCAATGTATTAATTAGACATTCACATTGACGATGAAACACAGATATCGCATCTGAATTAAATACCAAAGGCACAATGCCGCCTTAAGTACAAGAATAGAGACTCTTCTTACTGTCGGTGCTTTGAGCATTCCCTGTGAGACCAGTATTAGTTTCCGATACACCACTGCAGGTTCAATGTATTCCTTGGAAATACGCATTGACGATGAAACACTGAAATTACATCGGAATTAAATACAAAGGGCACAATGCCGCCTTAAGTACAAGAATAGACATTCTTCTTACAGTCGGTGCTATGAGCATTCCCTGTGAGACCAGTATTGGTTTCCGATACACCACATCGGGTTTAATGTATTCCTTGGACATACACATAGACGATGAAACACAGAAATGGCATCGGAATTTAATACAAAGGGCACAATGCCGCCTTAAGTACAATAATAGACACTCTTCTTACAGTCGGTGCTTTGAGCATTCCCTGTGAGACCAGTATTAGTTTCCGATACACCACTGCAGTTTCAATGTATTCCTTGGACCTTCACATTGACGATGAAACACAGAAATCGCATCGGAATTAAATACAAAAGGCACAATGCCGCCTTAAGTACAAGAATAGAGACTCTTCTTACAGTCGGTGTTTTGAGCGTTCCCTGTGAGACCAGTATTCGTATCCGATACACCACTGCAGGTTCAATGTATTCCTTGGACCTTCACATTGACGATGAAACACTGAAATTACATCGGAATTAAATACAAAATGAACAATGTCGCCTTAAGTACATGAATAGAGACTCTTCCCACAGTCGGGGATTTGAGCATTCTCTCTGAGACCAGTAGTAGTTTCCGATACACCACTGCATGTCCAATGTATTCCTTGGACCTTCACATTGACGATGAAACACAGAAATAGCATCGGAATTAAATACAAAAGGCACAATAAAGCCCTAAGTACATCAATAGAGACTCTTCTTACTGTCGATGCTTTGAGCATTCCCTGAGAGACCAGTATTAATATCCGATACACATCTGCAGGTTCAATGTATTAATTAGACATTCACATTGACGATGAAACACAGAAATTACATCGGAATTAAATACAAAATGAACAATGTCGCCTTAAGTACAAGAATAGAGACTCTTCTTACTGTCGGTGTTTTGAGCATTCCCTCTGAGACCAGTATTAGTTTCCGATACACCACTGCATGTCCAATGTATTCCTTGGAATTACGCATTGACGATGAAACACTGAAATTACATCGGAATTAAATACAAAGGGAACAATTCCGCCTTAAGTACAAGAATAGACACTCTTCTTACAGTCGGTGCTATGAGCATTTACTGTGAGACCAGTATTGGTTTCCGATACACCACTGCAGGTTCAATGTGTTCCTTGGACCTTCACATTGACGATGAAACACAGAAATCGCATCGGAATTAAATACAAAAAGGCACAATGCCGCCTTAAGTACAAGAATACGGACTCTACTTACAGTCGGTGCTTTGAGCATTCCCTGTGAGACCAGTATTAGTTTCCGATACACCACTGCAAGTTCAAAGTGTTCATTGGACCTTCACATTGACGATGAAACACAGAAATCGCATCGGAATTAAATACAAAAGGCACAATGCCGCCTTAAGTACAAGAATAGAGACACTTCTTACAGTCGGTGCTTTGAGCATTCCCTGTGAGACCAGTATTACTATCCGGTACACCACATCAGGTTTAATGTATTCCTTGGACGTACACATAGACAATGAAACACAGAAATGCCATCGGAATTTAATACAAAGGGCTCAATGCCGCCTTAAGTATAAGAATAGACACTCTTCTTACAGTCGGTGCTTTGAGCATTCCCTGTGAGACCAGTATTAGTTTCCGATACACCACTGCAGGATCAATGTATTCCTTGGACCTTCACATTGACGATGAAACACTGAAATTACATCGGAATTAAATACAAAATGAACAATGTCGCCTTAAGTACAAGAATAGAGACTCTTCTTACTGTCGGTGTTTTGAGCATTCCCTCTGAGACCAGTATTAGTTTCCGATACACCACTGCATGTCCAATGTATTCCTTGGACCTTCACATTGACGATGAAACACAGACATCGCATCGGAATTAAATACAAAAGGCACAATGGCGCCTTAAGTACAAGAATAGAGACTCTTCTTACTGTCGGTGTTTTGAGCATTCCCTCTGAGACCAGTATTAGTTTCCGATACACCACTGCATGTCCAATGTATTCCTTGGACCTTCACATTGACGATGAAACACAGACATCGCATCGGAATTAAATACAAAAGGCACAATGGCGCCTTAAGTACAAGAATAGAGACTCTTCTTACAGTCGGTGCTTTGAGCATTCCCTGTGAGACCAGTATTAGTTTCCGATTTACCACTGAGGTTCAATGAATACCGTGGACCTTCACATTGACGATTATACACAGAAATCGCATCGGAATTAAATACAAAAGGCCCAATGCCGCCTTAAGTACAAGAATAGAGACTCTTCTTACAGTCGGTGCTTTGAGCATTCCCTGTGAGACCAGTATTAGTTTCCGATACACCACTGCAGGTTCAATGTATTCCTTGGAAATGCGCATTGACGACGAAACACTGAAATTACATCGGAATTAAATACAAAGGGCACAATTCCGCCTTAAGTACAAGAATAGACACTCTTCTTACAGTCGGTGCTATGAGCATTCCCTGTGAGACCAGTATTGGTTTCCGATACACCACTGCAGGTTCAATGTATTCCTTGGACCTTCACATTGACGATGAAAAACAGAAATCGCATCGGAATTAAATACAAAAGGCACAATGCCGCCTTAAGTACAAGAATACGGACTCTACTTACAGTCGGTGCTTTGAGCATTCCCTGTGATACCAGTATTAGTTTCCGATACACAACTGCAGGTTCAATGTGTTCCTTGGACCTTCACATTGACGATGAAACACAGAAATCGCATCGGAATTAAATACAAAAAGGCACAATGCCGCCTTAAGTACAAGAATAGAGACACTTCTTACAGTCGGTGCTTTGAGCATTCCCTGTGAGACCAGTATTAGTATGCGGTACACCACATCAGGTTTAATGTATTCCTTGGACATACACATAGACGATGAAACACAGAAATGGCATCGGAATTTAATACAAAGGGCACAATGCCGCCTTAAGTACAAGAATAGACACTCTTCTTACAGTCGGTGCTTTGAGCATTCCCTGTGAGACCAGTATTAGTTTCCGATACACCACTGCAGGATCAATGTATTCCTTGGACCTTCACATTGGCGATGAAACACGGAAATCGCATCGGAAATAAATACAAATGGCACTATGCCGCCTTTAGTACAAGAATACAGACTCTACTTACAGTCGGTGCTTTGAGCATTCCCTGTGAGACCAGTATTAGTTTCCGATACACCACTGCAGGTTCAATGTATTCCTTGGAGATACACATTGACGATGAAACCCTGAAATTACTTCGGAATTAAATACAAAATGAACAATGTCGCCTTAAGTACAGGAATAGAGACTCTTCTTACTGCCGGTCTTTTGAGCATTCCCTCTGAGACCAGTATTAGTTTCCGATACACCACTGCCGGTCCAATGTATTCTTTGGACCTTCACATTGACGATGGAACACAGAAATAGCATCGGAATTAAATACAAAAGGCACAGTGAATCCCTAAGTACAACAATAGAGACTCTTCTTACAGTCGGTGCTTTGAGCATTCCCTGAGAGACCAGTATTAATATCCAATACACCACTACAGATTCAATGTATTAATTAGACATTCACATTGACGATGAAACACAGAAATCGCCTCGTAATTAAATACCAAAGGCACAATGCCGCCTTAAGTACAAGAATAGAGACTATTCTCACAGCCGGTGCGCCGAGTATTCCCTGTGAGACCAGTATTAGTTTCCGATACACCACTGCAGATTCAATGTATTCCTTGAACATACACATTGACGATGAAACACTGAATTTACATCGGAATTAAATACAAAGGGCACAATAACGCCTTAAGTGCACGAAGAGTGAGACTTCTTACAGTCTGTGCTTTGATCCTATCCTGTGACAGCAGTATTAGTTTACGATACAACACTGCAGTTTCAATGTATTCCTTGCGCCTTCACATTGACGATGAAACACAGAAATCGCATCGGAATTAAATACAAAGGGCAGAATGCCGCCATAAGTACAAGAATAGAGACTCTTCTTACAGTTGGTGCTTTGAGCATTCCCTGTGAGACCAGTATTAGTTTCCGATACACCACTGCAGGTTCAATGTATTCCTTGGAAATACGCATTGACGATGAAACACTGAAATTACATCGGAATTAAATACAAAGGGCACAATGCCGCCTTAAGTACAAGAATAAACATTCTTCTTACAGTCGGTGCTATGAGCATTCCCTGTGAGACCAGTATTGGTTTCCGATACACCACATCAGGTTTAATGTATTCCTTGGACATACACATAGACGATGAAACACAGAAATGGCATCGGAATTTAATACAAAGGGCACAATGCCGCCTTAAGTACAATAATAGACACTCTTCTTACAGTCGGTGCTTTGAGCATTCCCTGTAAGACCAGTAGTAGTTTCCGATACACCACTGCAGGTTCAATGTATTCCTTGGACCTTCACATTGACGATGAAACACAAAATCCGCATCGGAATTAAATACAAAAGGCACAATGCCGCCTTAAGTACAAGAATAGAGACTCTTCTTACAGTCGGTGTTTTGAGCATTCCCTGTGAGACCAGTATTCGTATCCGATACACCACTGCAGGTTCAATGTATTCCTTGGACCTTCACATTGACGATGAAACACTGAAATTACATCGGAATTAAATACAAAATGAACAATGTAGCCTTAAGTACAAGAGTAGAGACTCTTCTCACTGTCGGTGTTTTGAGCATTCTCTCTGAGACCAGTAGTAGTTTCCGATACACCACTGCATGTCCAATGTATTCCTTGGACCTTCACATTGACGATGAAACACAGAAATAGCATCGGAATTAAATACAAAAGGCACAATGAAGCCCTAAGTACAACAATAGAGACTCTTCTTACAGTCGATGCTTTGAGCATTCCCTGAGAGACCAGTATTAATATCCGATACACCACTGCAGATTCAATTTATTAATTAGACATTCACATTGACGATGAAACAAAGAAATTACATCGGAATTAAATACAAAAGGAACAATGCCGCCTTAAGTACAAGAATAGAGACTCTTCTTACTGTCGGTGCTTTGAGCATTCCCTGTGAGACCAGTATTAGTATCCGGTACACCACATCAGGTTTAATGTATTCCTTGGACGTACACATAGACGATGAAACACAGAAATGGCATCGGAATTTAATACAAAGGGCACAATGCCGCCTTAAGTATAAGAATAGACACTCTTCATACAGTCTGTGCTTTGAGCATTCCCTGTGAGACCAGTATTAGTTTCCGATATACCACTGCAGGATCAATGTATTCCTTGGACCTTCAAATTGACGATGAAACACTGAAATTACATCGGAATTAAATACAAAATGAACAATGTCGCCTTAAGTACACGAATAGAGACTCTTCTTACTGTCGGTGTTTTGAGCATTCCCTCTGAGACCAGTATTAGTTTCCGATACACCACTGCATGTCCAATGTATTCCTTTGACCTTCACATTGACGATGAAACACAGACATCGCATCGGAAATAATTACAAAAGGCACAATGGCGCCTTAAGTACAAGATTAGAGACTCTTCTTACAGTCGGTGCTTTGAGCATTCCCTGTGAGACCAGTATTAGGTTCCGATTTACCACTGAGGTTCAATGTATACCGTTGACCTTCACATTGACGATTATACACAGAAATCGCATCGGAATTAAATACAAAAGGCCCAATGCCGCCTTAAGTACAAGAATAGAGACTCTTCTTACAGTCGGTGCTTTGAGCATTCCCTGTGAGACCAGTATTAGTTTCCGACACACCACTGCAGGTTCAATGTATTCCTTGGAAATACGCATTGACGATGAAACACTGAAATTACATCGGAATTAAATACAAAGGGCACAATTCCGCCTTAAGTACAAGAATAGACACTCTTCTTACAGTCGGTGATATGAGCATTCCCTGTGAGACCAGTATTGGTTTCCGATACACCACTGCAGGTTCAATGTATTCCTTGGACCATCACATTGACGATGAAAAACAGAAATCGCATCGGAATTAAATACAAAAGGCACAATGCCGCCTTAAGTACAAGAATACGGACTCTACTTACAGTCGGTGCTTTGAGCATTCCCTGTGAGACCTGTATTAGTTTCCGATACACCACAGCAGGTCTAATGTATTCCTTGGACCTTCACATTGACGATGAAACACAGAAATCGCCTCGTAATTAAATACCAAAGGCACAATGCCGCCTTAAGTACAAGAATAGAGACTATTCTCACAGCCGGTGCGCCGAGTATTCCCTGTGAGACCAGTATTAGTTTCCGATACACCACTGCAGATTCAATGTATTCCTTGAACATACACATTGACGATGAAACACTGAAATTACATCGGAATTAAATACAAAGGGCACAATAACGCCTTAAGTGCACGAAGGGTGAGACTTCTTACAGTCTGTGCTTTGATCCTATCCTGTGACACCAGTATTAGTTTACGATACAACACTGCAGTTTCAATGTATTCCTTGCGCCTTCACATTGACGATGAAACACAGAAATCGCATCGGAATTAAATACAAAGGGCTGAATGCCGCCATAAGTACAAGAATAGAGACTCTTCTTACAGTCGGTGCTTTGAGCATTCCCTGTGAGACCAGTATTAGTTTCCGATACACCACTGCAGGTTCAATGTATTCCTTGGAAATACGCATTGACGATGAAACACCGAAATTACATCGGAATTAAATACAAAGGGCACAATGCCGCCTTAAGTACAAGAATAAACATTCTTCTTACAGTCGGTGCTATGAGCATTCCCTGTGAGACCAGTATTGGTTTCCGATACACCACATCAGGTTTAATGTATTCCTTGGACATACACATAGACGATGAAACACAGAAATGGCATCGGAATTTAATACAAAGGGCACAATGCCGCCTTAAGTACAATAATAGACACTCTTCTTACAGTCGGTGCTTTGAGCATTCCCTGTGAGACCAGTAGTAGTTTCCGATACACCACTGCAGGTTCAATGTATTCCTTGGACCTTCACATTGACGATGAAACACAGAAATCGCATCGGAATTAAATACAAAAGGCACAATGCCGCCTTAAGTACAAGAATAGAGACTCTTCTTACAGTCGGTGTTTTGAGCATTCCCTGTGAGACCAGTATTCGTATCCGATACACCACTGCAGGTTCAATGTATTCCTTGGACCTTCACATTGACGATGAAACACTGAAATTACATCGGAATTAAATACAAAATGAACAATGTCGCCTTAAGTACAAGAGTAGAGACTCTTCTCACTGTCGGTGTTTTGAGCATTCTCTCTGAGACCAGTAGTAGTTTCCGATACACCACTGCATGTCCAATGTATTCCTTGGACCTTCACATTGACGATGAAACACAGAAATAGCATCAGAATTAAATACAAAAGGCACAATGAAGCCCTAAGTACAACAATAGAGACTCTTCTTACAGTCGATGCTTTGAGCATTCCCTGAGAGACCAGTATTAATATCCGATACACCACTGCAGATTCAATTTATTAATTAGACATTCACATTGACGATGAAACACAGAAATTACATCGGAATTAAATACAAAAGGAACAATGCCGCCTTAAGTACAAGAATAGAGACTCTTCTTACTGTCGGTGCTTTGAGCATTCCCTGTGAGACCAGTATTAGTATCCTGTACACCACATCAGGTTTAATGTATTCCTTGGACGTACACATAGACGATGAAACACAGAAATGGCATCGGAATTTAATACAAAGGGCACAATGCTGCCTTAAGTATAAGAATAGACACTCTTCATACAGTCTGTGCTTTGAGCATTCCCTGTGAGACCAGTATTAGTTTCCGATACACCACTGCAGGATCAATGTATTCCTTGGACCTTCAAATTGACGATGAAACACTGAAATTACATCGGAATTAAATGCAAAATGAACAATGTCGCCTTAAGTACAAGAATAGAGACTCTTCTTACTGTCGGTGTTTTGAGCATTCCCTCTGAGACCAGTATTAGTTTCCGATACACCACTGCATGTCCATTGTATACCTTGGACCTTCACATTGACGATGAAACACAGACATCGCATCGGAATTAAATGCAAAAGGCACAATGGCGCCTTAAGTACAAGATTAGAGACTCTTCTTACAGTCGGTGCTTTGAGCATTCCCTGTGAGACCAGTATTAGTTTCCGACACACCACTGCAGGTTCAATGTATTCCTTGGAAATACGCATTGACGATGAAACACTGAAATTACATCGGAATTAAATACAAAGGGCACAATTCCGCCTTAAGTACAAGAATAGACACTCTTCTTACAGTCGGTGCTATGAGCATTCCCTGTGAGACCAGTATTGGTTTCCGATACACCACTGAAGGTTCAATGTATTCCTTGGACCTTCACATTGACGATGAAAAACAGAAATCGCATCGGAATTAAATACAAAAGGCACAATGCCGCCTTAAGTACAAGAATACGGACTCTACTTACAGTCGGTGCTTTGAGCATTCCCTGTGAGACCAGTATTAGTTTCCGATACACCACTGCAGATTCAATGTGTTCCTTGGACCTTCACATTGACGATGAAACACAGAAATCGCATCGGAATTAAATACAAAAAGCCACAATGCTGCCTTAAGTACAAGAATAGAGACACTTCTTACAGTCGGTGCTTTGAGCATTCCCTGTGAGACCAGTATTAGTATCCGGTACACCACATCAGGTTTAATGTATTCCTTGGACATACACATAGACGATGAAACACAGAAATGGCATCGGAATTTAATACAAAGGGCACAATGCCGCCTTAAGTACAAGAATAGACACTCTTCTTACAGTCGGTGCTTTGAGCATTCCCTGTGAGACCAGTATTAGTTTCCGATACACCACTGCAGGATCAATGTATTCCTTGGACCTTCACATTGACGATGAAACACGGAAATCGCATCGGAATTAAATACAAAAAGGCACAAGGCCGCCCTAAGTACAAGAATAGAGACTCTTCTTACAGTCGGTGCTTTGAGCATTCCCTGTGAGACCAGTATTCGTATCCGATACACCAATGCAGGTTCAATGTATTCCTTGGACATACACATTGACGATGAAACACTGAAATTACATCGCAATTAAATACAAAATGAACAATGTCGCCTTAAGTACAAGAATAGAGACTCTTCTTACTGTCGGTGTTTTGAGCATTCCCTCTGAGACCAGTATTAGTTTCCGATACACCACTGCCGGTTCAATGTATTCCTTGGACCTTCACATTGACGATGAAACACAGAAATAGCATCGGAGTTAAATACAAAAGGCACAATGAACCCCTAAGTACAACAATAGAGACTCTTCTTACAGTCGGTGCTTTGAGCATTCCCTGAGAGACCAGTATTAATATCCGATACACCACTGCTGGTTCAATGTACTCCTTGGACCTTCACATTGACGATGAAACACAGAAATTGCATCGGAATTAAATACAAAAGGCACAATGCCGCCTTAACTACAAGAATTGAGACTCTTCTTACAGTCGGTGCTTTAAGCATTCCCTGTGAGACCAGTATTAGTATACGATACACCACTGAGGGTTCAATGTATTCCTTGGATATACACATTGACGATGAAACACTGTAATTACATCGGATTAAATACAAAAGGAACAATGTCGATTTAAGTACAAGAATAGAGACTCTTCTTACTGTCGGTGTTTTGAGCATTACCACTGAGACCTGTATTAGTTTCCGATACACCACAGCAGGTCTAATGTATTCCTTGGACCTTCACATTGACTATGAAACACAGAAATCGCATCGGAATTAAATACAAAAGGCCCAATGCCGCCTTAAGTACAAGAGTAGAGACTCTTCTTACAGTCGGTGCTTTGAGCATTCCCTGTGAGACCAGTATTAGTTTCCGATACACCACTGCAGGTTCAATGTATTCCTTGGACTTTCACATTGACGATGAAACACTGAAATTACATCGGAATTAAATACAAAAGGAACAATGCCGCCTCAAGTACAAGAATAGAGACTCTTCTTACTGTCGGTGCATTGAGCATTCCCTGTGAGACCAGTATTAGTTTCCGATTCACCACTGCAGACTCAATGTATTCCTTGGACATACACATTGACGATGAAACACTGAAAGTACATCGGAATTAAATACAAAAGGAACAATGCCGCCTTAAGTACAAGAATAGAGACTCTTCTTACTGTCGGTGCTTTGAGCATTCCCTGTGAGCCCAGTATTAGTTTCCGATACACCACTGCAGGCTCAATGTATTCCTTGGAAATACGCATTGACGATGAAACACTGAAATTACATCGGAATTAAATACAAAGGGCACAATGCCGCCTTAAGTACAAGAATAGACACTCTTCTTACAGTCGGTGCTATGAGCATTCCCTGTGGGACCAGTATTAGTATCCGGTACACCACATCAGGTTTAATGTATTCCTTGGACATACACATAGACGATGAAACACAGAAATGGCCTCGGAATTTTTTTACAAAGGGCACAATGCCGCCTTAAGTACAATAATAGACACTCTTCTTACAGTCGGTGCTTTGAGCATTCCCTGTGAGACCAGTATTAGTTTCCGATACACCACTGCAGGTTCAATGTATTCCTTGGACCTTCACATTGACGATGAAACACAAAAATCGCATCGGAATTAAATACAAAAAGGCACAATGCCGCTTTAAGTACAAGAATAGAGACTCTTCTTACAGTCGGTGCTTTGAGCATTCCCTGTGAGACCAGTATTCGTAACCGATACACCACTGCAGGTTCAATGTATTCCTTCGACATACACATTGACGATGAAACACTGAAATTACATCGGAATTAAATACAAAATGAACAATGTCGCCTTAAGTACAAGAATAGAGACTCTTCTTACTGTCGGTGTTTTCAGCATTCCCTCTGAGACCAGTATTAGTTTCCGATACACCACTGCCGGTCCAATGTATTCCTTGGACCTTCACATTGACGATGAAACACAGAAATTACATCGGAATTAAATACAAAGGGCACAATAACGCCTTAAGAGCAAGAAGAGTGAGACTTCTTAGAGTCTGTGCTTTGATCCTATCCTGTGACACCAGTATTAGTTTCCGATACAACACTGCAGTTTCAATGTATTCCTTGGGCCTTCACATTGACGATAAAACACATCAATCGCATCGGAGTTAAATACAAAGGGCAGAATGCCGCCATAAGTACAAGAATAGAGACTCTTCTAATAGTCGGTGGTTTGAGCAGCCCCTGTGAGACCTGTATTAGTTTCCGATACACCACTGCTGGTTCAATGTACTCCTTGGACCTTCACATTGACGATGAAACACAGAAGTCGCATCGGAATTAAATACAAAAGGCACAATGCCGCCTTAACTACAAGAATAGAGACTCTTCTTACAGTCGGTGCTTTGAGCTTTCCCTGTGAGACCAGTATTAGTTTCCGATTCACCACTGCAGGTTCAATGTATACCTTGGACCTTCACATTGACGATTATACATAGAAATCGCATCGGAATTAAATACAAAAGGCCCAATGCCGCCTTAAGTACAAGAATAGAGACTCTTCTTACAGTCGTTGCTTTGAGCATTCCCTGTGAGACCAGTATTTGTTTCCGATACACCACTGCAGGTTCAATGTATTCCTTGGACCTTCACATTGACGATTATACACAGAAATAGCATCGGAATTAAATACAAAATTCACAATGCCGCCTTAAGTACAAGAATAGAGACTCTTCTTACAGTCGGTGCTTTGAGCATTACCTGTGAGACCAGTATTAGTTTCCGATACACCACTGCAGGTTCAATGTATTCCTTGGACCTTCACATTGACGATGAAACACTTAAACTACATCGGAATTAAATACAAAAGGAACAATGCCGCCTTAAGTACAAGAATAGAGACTCTTCTTACTGTCGGTGCTTTGAGCATTCCCTGTGAGACCAGTATTAGTTTCCGATTCACCACTGCAGATTCATTGTATTCCTTGGACATACACATTGACGATGAAACACTGAAATTACATCGGAATTAAATACAAAAGGAACAATGCCGCCTTAAGTACAAGAATAGAGACTCTTCTTACTGTCGGTGATTTGAGCATTCCCTGTGAGACCAGTATTAGTTTCCGATACACCACTGTAGGTTCAATGTATTCCTTGGAAATACGCATTGACGATGAAACACTGAAATTACATCGGAATTAAATACAAAGGGCACAATGCCGCCTTAAGTACAAGAATACACACTCTTCTTACAGTCGGTGCTACGAGCATTCCCTGTGAGACCAGTATTGGTTTCCGATACACCACTGCAGGTTCAATGTATTCATTGGACCTTCACATTGACGATTGAAAACAGAAATCGCATCGGAATTAAATACAAAAGGCACAATGCCGCCATAAGTACAAGAATACGGACTCTACTTACAGTCGGTGCTTTCAGCATTCCCTGTGAGACCAGTATTAGTTTCCGATACACCACTGCAGGTTCAATGTGTTCCTTGGAGCTTCACATTGACGATGAAACACAGAAATCGCATCGGAATTAAATACAAAAAGGCACAATGCCGCCTTAAGTACAAGAATAGAGACACTTCTTACAGTCGGTGCTTTGAGCATTCCCTGTGAGACCAGTATTAGTTTCCGATACACCACTACAGGATCAATGTATTCCTTGGACCTTCACATTGACGATGAAACACAGAAATCGAATCGGAATTAAATACAAAAGGCACTATGCCGCCTTAAGTACAAGAATACAGACTCTACTTACAGTCGGTGCTTTGAGCATTCCCTGTGAGACCAGTATTAGTTTCCGATACACCACTGCAGGTTCAAAGTATTCCTTGGACCTTCACATTGACGATGAAACACAGAAATCGCATCGGAATTAAATACAAAAAGGCACAATGCCGCCCTAAGTACAAGAATAGGGACTCTGCTTACAGTCGGTGCTTTGAGCATTCCCTGTGAGACCAGTATTCGTATCCGATACACCACTGCAGGTTCAATGTATTCCTTGGACATACACATTGACGATGAAACACTGAAATTACATCGGAATTAAATACAAAATGAACAATGTCGCCTTAAGTACAAGAATAGAGACTCTTCTTACTGTCGGTGTTTTGAGCATTCCCTCTGAGACCAGTATTAGTTTCCGATACACCACTGCCGGTCCAATGTATTCCTTGGACCTTCACATTGACGATGAAACACAGAAATAGCATTGGAATTAAATACAAAAGTAACAATGAACCCCTAAGTACAACAATAGAGACTCTTCTTCTAGTCGGTGCTTTGAGCATTCCCTGAGAGACCAGTATTAATATCCGATACACCACTGCAGGATCAATGTATACCTTGGACCTTCACATTGACGATGAAACACAGAAATCGCATCGGGATTAAATACAAAAGGCACTATGCCGCCTTAAGTACAAGAATAGAGACACTTCTTACAGTCGGTGCTTTGAGCATTCCCTGTGAGACCAGTATTAGTTTCCGATACACCACTGCAGGTTCAGTGTATTCCTTGAACATACACATTGACGATGAAACACTCAAATTACATCGGAATTAAATACAAAGGGCACAATGACGCCTTAAGTGCAAGAAGAGTGAGACTTCTTAGAGTCTGTGCTTTGATCCTATTTTGTGACACCACTATTAGTTTCCGATACAACACTGCAGTTTCAATGTATTCCTTGGACCTTTACATTGACGATGAAACACAGAAATCGCATCGGAATTATATACAAAGGGCAGAATGCCGCGATAAGTACAAGAATAGAGACTCTTCTTACAGTCGGTGCTTTGAGCAGTCCCTGTGAGACCTGTATTAGTTTCCGATACACCACTGCTGGTTCAATGTACTCCTTCGTCCTTCACATTGACGATGAAACACAGAAATTGCATCGGAATTAAATACAAAAGGCACAATGCCGCCTTAACTACAAGAAATGAGACTCTTCTTACAGTCGGTGCTTTAAGCATTCCCTGTGGGACCAGTATTAGTATCCGATACACCACAGAGGGTTCAATGTATTCCTTGGATATACACAATGACGATGAAACACTGTAATCACATCGGAATTAAATACAAAAGGAACAATGTCGCCTTAAGTACAAGAATAGAGACTCTTCTTTCTGTCGGTGTTTTGAGCATTACCTCTGAGACCTGTATTAGTTTCCGATACACCACTGCAGGTCCAATGTATTCCTTGGACCTTCATATTGACGATGAAACACAGAAATCGTATCGGAATTAAATACAAAAAGGCACAATGCCGCCTTAAGCACAAGAATAGAGACACTTCTTACAGTCGGTGCTTTGAGCATTCCCTGTGAGACCAGTATTAGTATCCGGTACACCACATCAGGTTTAATGTATTCCTTGGACATACACATAGACGATGAAACACAGAAATGGCATCGGAATTTAATACAAAGGGCACAATGCCACCTTAAGTACAAGAATAGACACTCTTCTTACAGTCGGTGCTTTGAGCATTCCCTGTGAGACCAGTATTAGTTTCCGATACACCACTGCAGGTTCAATGTATTCCTTGGACCTTCACATTGACGATGAAACACAGAAATCGCATCGGAATTAAATACAAAAGGCACAATGAAGCCCTAAGTTCAACAATAGACACTCTTCTTACAGTCGGTGCTTTGAGCATTCCCTGAGAGACCAGTATTAATATCCGATACACCACTGCAGATTCAATGTATTAATTAGACATTCAAATTGACGATGAAGCACAGAAATCGCATCGGAATTAAATACCAAAGGCACAATGCCGCCTTAAGTACAAGAATAGAGACTATTCTCACAGCCGGTGCGTCGAGTATTCCCTGTGAGACCAGTATTAGTTTCCGATACACCACTGCAGGTTCAATGTATTCCTTGAACATACACATTGTAGATGAAACACTGAAACTACATCGGAATTAAATACAAAAGGCACAGTAACGCCTTAAGTGCAAGAAGAGTGAGACTTCTTAGAGTCAGTACTTTGATCCTATCCTGTGACACCAGTATTAGTTGCCGATACAACACTGCAGTTTCAATGTATTCCTTGGGCCTTCACATTCACGATGAAACACAGAAATCGCATCGGAATTAAATACAAAGGGCGGAATGCCGCCATAAGTACAAGAATAGAGACTCTTCTTACAGTCGGTGGTTTGGGCAGTCCCTGTGAGACCTGTATTAGTTTCCGATACACCACTGCTGGTTCAATGTACTCCTTGGACCTTCCTATTGACGATGAAACACAGAAGTCGCATCGGAATTATATACAAAAGGCACAATGCCGCCTTAACTACAAGAATAGAGACTCTTCTTACAGTCGGTGATTTGAGCATTCCCTGTGAGACCAGTATTAGTTTCCGATTAACCACTGCAGGTTCAATGTATACCTTGGACCTTCACATTGACGATTATACACAGAAATCGCATCGGAATTAAATACAAAAGGCCCAATGCCGCCTTAAGTACAAGAATAGAGACTCTTCTTACAGTTGGTGCTTTGAGCATTCCCTGTGAGACCAGTATTTGTTTCCGATACACCACTGCAGGTTCAATGTATTCCTTGGACCTTCACATTGACGATTATACACAGAAATAGCATCAGAATTAAATACAAAATTCACAATGCCACCTTAAGTACAAGAATAGAGACTCTTCTTACAGTCGGTGCTTTGAGCGTTCCCTGTGAGACCAGTATTAGTTTCCGATACACCACTGCAGGTTCAATGTATTCCTTGGACCTTCACATTGACGATGAAACACTGAAATTACATCGGAATTAAATACAAAAGGAACAATGCCGCCTTAAGTACAAGAATAGAGACACTTCTTACTGTCGGTGCTTTGAGCATTCCCTGTGAGACCAGTATTAGTTTCCGATACACCACTGTAAGTTCAATGTATTCCTTGGAAATACGCATTGACGATGAAACACTGAAATTACATCGGAATTAAATACAAAGGGCACAATGCCGCCTTAAGTACAAGAATAGACACTCTTCTTACAGTCGGTGCTATGAGCATTCCCTGTGAGACCAGTATTGGTTTCCGATACACCACTGCAGGTTCAACGTATTCCTTGGAAATACGCATTGACGATGAAACACTGAAATTACATCGGAATTAAATACAAAGGGCACAATGCCGCCTTAAGTACAAGAATAGACACTCTTCTTACAGTCGGTGCTTTGATCAGTCCCTGTGAGACCTGTATTAGTTTCCGATACACCACTGCTGGTTCAATGTACTCCTTGGACCTTCCCATTGACGATGAAACACAGAAATTGCATCGGAATTAAATACAAAAGGCACAATGCCGCCTTAACTACAAGAAATGAGAATCTTCTTACAGTCGGTGCTTTAAGCATTCCCTGTGGGACCAGTATTAGTATCCGATACACCACAGAGGGTTCAATGTATTCCTTGGATATACACATTGACGATGAAACACTGTAATCACATCGGAATTAAATACAAAAGGATCAATGTCGCCTTAAGTACAAGAATAGAGACTCTTCTTTCTGTCGGTGTTTTGAGCATTACCTCTGAGACCTGTATTAGTTTCCGATACACCACTGCAGGTCCAATGTATTCCTTGGACCTTCACATTGACGATGAAACACAGAAATCGCATCGGAATTAAATACAAAAGGCACAATGCCGCCTTAAGTACAAGAATAGAGACTCTTCTTTCAATCGGTGCTTTGAGCATTCCCTGTGATACCAGTATCAGTTTCCGATTTAGCACTGCAGGTTCAATGTATACCTTGGACCTTCACATTGACCATTATACACAGAAATCGCATCGGAATTAAATACAAAAGGCCCAATGCTGCCTTAAGTACAAGAATAGAGACTCTTCTTACAGTCGGTGCTTTGAGCATTCCCTGTGAGACCAGTATTAGTTTCCGATACACTACTGCATGTTCAGTGTATTCCTTGGACCTTCACATTGACGATTATACACAGAAATCGCATCGGAATTAAATGCAAAAGGCAAAATGCCGCCTTAAGTACAAGAATAGAGACTCTTCTTACAGTCGGTGCTTTGAGCATTCCCTGTGATACAGTATTAGTTTCCGATACACCAATGCAATTTCAATGTGTTCCTTGGACCTTCACATTGACGATGAAACACAAAAATCGTATCGGAATTAAATACAAAAAGGCACAATGCCGCCTTAAGCACAAGAATAGAGACACTTCTTACAGTCGGTGCTTTGAGCATTCCCTGTGAGACCAGTATTAGTATCCGGTACACCACATCAGGTTTAATGTATTCCTTGGACATACACATAGACGATGAAACACAGAAATGGCATCGGAATTTAATACAAAGGGCACAATGCCACCTTAAGTACAAGAATAGACACTCTTCTTACAGTCGGTGCTTTGAGCATTCCCTGTGAGACCAGTATTAGTTTCCGATACACCACTGCAGGTTCAATGTATTCCTTGGACCTTCACATTGACGATGAAACACAGAAATCGCATCGGAATTAAATACAAAAGGCACAATGAAGCCCTAAGTACAACAATAGACACTCTTCTTACAGTCGGTGCTTTGAGCATTCCCTGAGAGACCAGTATTAATATCCGATACACCACTGCAGATTCAATGTATTAATTAGACATTCACATTGACGATGAAACACAGAAATCGAATCGGAATTAAATACCAAAGGCACAATGCCGCCTTAAGTACAAGAATAGAGACTATTCTCACAGCCGGTGCGTCGAGTATTCCCTGTGAGACCAGTATTAGTTTCCGATTAACCACTGCAGGTTCAATGTATACCTTGAACCTTCACATTGACGATTATACACAGAAATCGCATCGGAATTAAATACAAAAGGCCCAATGCCGCCTTAAGTACAAGAATAGAGACTCTTCTTACAGTTGGTGCTTTGAGCATTCCCTGTGAGACCAGTATTTGTTTCCGATACACCACTGCAGGTTCAATGTATTCCTTGGACCTTCACATTGACGATTATACACAGAAATAGCATCGGAATTATATACAAAATTCACAATGCCACCTTAAGTACAAGAATAGAGACTCTTCTTACAGTCGGTACTTTGAGCGTTCCCTGTCAGACCAGTATTAGTTTCCGATACACCACTGCAGGTTCAATGTATTCCTTGGACCTTCACATTGACGATGAAACACTGAAATTACATCGGAAATAAATACAAAAGGAACAATGCCGCCTTAAGTACAAGAATAGAGACTCTTCTTACTGTCGGTGCTTTGAGCATTCCCTGTGAGACCAGTATTAGTTTCCGATACACCACTGTAGGTTCAATGTATTCCTTGGAAATACGCATTGACGATGAAACACTGAAATTACATCGGAATTAAATACAAAGGGCACAATGCCGCCTTAAGTACAAGAATAGACACTCTTCTTACAGTCGGTGCTATTAGCATTCCCTGTGAGACCAGTATTGGTTTCCGATACACCACTGCAGGTTTAATGTATTCCTTGGAAATACGCATTGACGATGAAACACTGAAATTACATCGGAATTAAATACAAAGGGCACAATGCCGCCTTAAGTACAAGAATAGACACTCTTCTTACAGTCGGTGCTATGAGCATTCCCTGTGAGACCAGTATTGGTTTCCGATACACCACTGCAGGTTCAATGTATTCCTTGGACCTTCACATTGACGATGAAAAACAGAAATCGCATCGGAATTACATACAAAAGGCACAATGCCGCCTTAAGTATAAGAATACGGACTCTACTTACAGTCGGTGCTTTGGGCATTCCCTGTGAGACCAGTATTAGTTTCCGATACACCACTGCAGGTTCAATGTATTCCTTGGACCTTCACATTGACGATGAAACACAGAAATCGCATCGGAATTATATACAAAAAGGCACAATGCCGCCTTAAGTACAAGAATAGAGACTCTTCTTACAGTCGGTGCTTTGAGCATTCCCTGTGAGACCAGTATTCGTATCCGATACAC
This sequence comes from Schistocerca serialis cubense, assembly GCF_023864345.2. Classification (NCBI taxonomy): domain Eukaryota; kingdom Metazoa; phylum Arthropoda; class Insecta; order Orthoptera; family Acrididae; genus Schistocerca; species Schistocerca serialis. The sequence goes on along the minus strand of NC_064643.1, from coordinate 33,067,907 downwards.
CACTGCAGGTTCAATGTATTCCTTGGACATACACATTGACGATGAAACACTGAAATTACATCGGAATTAAATACAAAATGAACAATGTAGCCTTAAGTACAAGAATAGAGACTCTTCTTACTGTCGGTGTTTTGAGCATTCTCTCTGAGACCAGTATTAGTTTCCGATACACCACTGCATGTCCAATGTATTCCTTGGACCTTCACATTGACGATGAAACACAGAAATAGCATCGGATATAATACAAAAGGCACAATGAAGCCCTAAGTACAACAATAGAGACTCTTCTTACAGTCGGTGCTTTGAGCATTCCCTGAGAGACCAGTATTAATATCCGATACACCACTGCAGGTTCAATGTATTAATTAGACATTCTCATTGACGATGAAACACAGAAATTACATCGGAATTAAATACAAAAGGAACAATGCCGCCTTAAGTACAAGAATAGAGACTCTTCTTACTGTCGGTGCTTTGAGCATTCCCTGTGAGACCAGTATTAGTTTCCGATACACCACTGCAGATTCAATGTATTCCTTGGAAATACGCATTGACAATGAAATACTGAAATTACATCGGAATTAAATACAAAGGGCACAATTCCGCCTTAAGTACAAGAATAGACACTCTTCTTACAGTCGGTGCTATGAGCATTCCCTGTGAGACCAGTATTGGTTTCCGATACACCACTGCATGTTCAATGTGTTCCTTGGACCTTCACATTGACGATTACACACATAAATCGCATCGGAATGAAAAACAAAAGGCAAAATTCCGCCTTAAGTACAAGAATAGAGACTCATCTTACAGTCGGTGCTTTGAGCATTCCCTGTGAGACCAGTATTAGTATCCGATACACCACTGCAGATACAATGTATTTTTTAGACATACACATTGACCATGAAACACTGAAATTACATCGGAATTAAATACAAAAGGAACAATGCCGCCTTAAGTACAAGTATAGAGACTCTTCTCACTGTCGGTGCTTTGAGCATTCCCTGTGAGACCAGTAATAGTTTCCGATACACCACTGCAGGTATAATGTATTCCTTGGATATACGCATTGACGATGAAACACTGAAATTACATCGGAATTAAATACAAAGGGCACAATGACTCCTTAAGTTCAAGCAGAGTGAGACTTCTTTGAGTCTGTGTTTTGATCCTTTCCTGTGCGACCCGTATTAGTTTCCGATACGCCACTGCAGGTTCAATGTATTCCTTGGACCTTCACATTGGCGATTACACACAGAAATCGCATCGGAATTAAATACAAAAGGCAAAATTCCGCCTTAAGTACAAGAATAGAGACTCATCTTACAGTCGGTGCTTTGGGCATTCCCTGTGAGACCAGTATTAGTTTCCGATACACCACTGCAGGTTCAGTGTATTTTTTGGATTTTCACATCGACGATGAAACACAGAAATGGCATCGGAATTAAGTACAAAGGGCACAATGCCGCCTTCAGTACAAGAATAGACACTCTTCTTACAGTCGGTGCTTTGAGCATTCCCTGTGAGACCAGTATTAGATTCCGATACACCACTGCAGGTTCAATGTATTCCTTGGACCTTCACATTGACGATGAAACACATAAATCGCATCGGAATTAAATACAGAAGGCACAATGCCGCCTTAAGTACAAGAATACAGTCTCTACTTACAGTCTGTGCTTTGAGCATTCCCTGTGAGACCAGTATTAGTATCCGGTACACCACTTCAGGTTCAATGTATTCCTTGGACATACACATCGACGATGAAACGCAGAAATGGCATCGGAATTAAATACAAAGTGCACAGTGCCGCCTTAAGTACAAGAATAAACACTCTTCTTACAGTCGGTGCTTTGAGCATTCCCTGTGAGACCAGTATTAGTTTCCGATACACCACTGCAGGTTCAATGTATTCCTTGCACCTTCACATTGACGATGAAACACAGAAATCGCATCGGAATTAAATACAAAAGGCACAATGCCGCCTTAAGTACAAGAATACAGACTCTACTTACAGTCGGTGCTTTGAGCATTCCCTGTGAGACCAGTATTAGCTTCAGATACACCACTGCAGGTTCAATGCATTCCTTGGACCTTCACATTGACGATGAAGCACAGCTATCGCATCGGAATTAAATACAAAATGGCACAATGCCGCCTTAAGTACAAGAATAGAGACTCTTTTTACAGTCGGTTCTTTGAGCATTCCCTGTGAGACCAGTATTAGTATCCGATACACCACTGCAAGTTCAATGTATTCCGTTGACATACACATTGACGATGAAACACTGAAATTACATCGGATGTAAATACAAAAGGAACAATGTCGCCTTAAGTACAAGAAATGAGACTCTTCTTACTGTCGGTGTTTTGAGCATTCCCTCTGAGACCAGTATTAGTTTCCGATACACCACTGCAGGTCCAATGTAATCCTTGGACCTTCACATTGACGATGAAACACAGAAATCGCATCGTTATTAAATACAAAAGGCACAATGCCGCCTTAAGTACAAAAATAGAGACTCTTCTTACTGTCGGTGCTTTGAGCATTCCCTCTGAGACCAGTATTAGTTTCCGATACACCACTGAATGTCCAATGTATTCCTTGGACCTTCACATTGACGATGAAACACAGAAATAGCATCGGAATTAAATACAAAAGGCACAATGAAGCCCTAAGTACAACAATAGAGACTCTTCTTACAGTCGGTCCTTTGAGCATTCCCTGAGAGACCAGTATTAATATCCGATACACCACTGCAGGTTCAATGTATTAATTAGACATTCACATTGACCATGAAACACAGAAATTACATCGGAATTAAATACTAAAGGAACAATGACGCCTTAAGTACAAGAATAGAGACTCTTCTTACTGTCGGTGCTTTGAGCATTCCCTGTGAGACCAGTATTAGTTTCCGATACACCACTGGAGGTTCAATGTATTCCTTGGAAATACGCATTGACGATGAAACACTGAAATTACATCGGAACTAAATACAAAGGGCACAATTCCGCCTTAAGTACAAGTATAGACACTCTTCTTACAGTCGGTGCTATGAGCATTCCCTGTGAGACCAGTATTGGTTTCCGATACACCACTGCAGGTTCAATGTGTTCCTTGGACCTTCACATTGACGATGAAACACAGAAATCGCATCGGAATTAAATACAAAAAGGCACAATGCCCCCTTAAGTACAAGAATAGAGACTCTTCTTACTGTCGGTGTTTTGAGCATTCCCTCTGAGACCAGTATTAGTTTCCGATACACCACTGCAGGTCCAATGTATTCCTTGGACCTTCACATTGACGATGAAACACAGAAATAGCTTCGGAATTAAATACAAAAGGCACAATGAGCCCCTAAGTACAACAATAGAAACTCTTCTTACAGTCGGTGCTTTGAGCATTCCCTGAGAGACCAGTATTAATATCCGAAACACCACTGCAGGTTCAATGTATACCATGGACCTTCACATTAACGATTATACACAGAAATGGCATCGGAATTAAATACAAAATGCACAATGTCGCCTTAAGTACAAGAATAGAGACACTTCTTACAGTCGGTGCTTTGAGCATTCCCTGTGAAACCAGTAGTAGTTTCCGATACACCACTGCAGGTTCAGTGTATTCCCTGAACATACACTTTGACGATGAAACACTGAAATTACATCGGAATTAATTACAAAGGGCACAATAACGCATTAAGTGCAAGAAGAGTGAGACTTCTTAGAGTCTGTGCTTTGATCCTATCCTGTGACACCAGTATCAGTTTCCGATACAACACTGCAGTTTCAATGTATTCCTTGGACCTTCACATTCACGATGAAACACAGAAATCGCATCGGAATTAAATACAAAAGGCACAATGCCGCCTTAAGTAGAAGAATAGAAATTCTTCTTACAGTCGGTGCTTTGTGCATTCCCTGTGAGACCAGTATTAGTTTCCGATACACCAATGCAGGTTCAATGTATTCCTTGGACCTTCACTTTGACGATGAATCACAGAAATCGCTTCGGAATTAAATACAAAACGCACAATGCCGCCTTAAGTACAAGAATACAGACTCTACTTACAGTCGGTGCTTTGAGCATTCCCTGTGAGACCAGTATTAGTTTCCGATACACCACTGCAGGTTCAATGTATTCCTTGGACCTTGACATTGACGATGAAACACAGAAATCGCATCGGAATTAAATATAAAAGGCACAATGCCGCCTTAAGTACAAGTATACAGACTCTACTTACAGTCGGTGCTTTGAGCATTCCCGGTGAGACCAGTATTAGTTTCCGATACACCACTGCAGGTTCAATGTATTCCTTGGACCTTCACATTGACGATGAAACACATAAATCGCATCGGAATTAAAAACAAAAAGGCACAATGCCGCCTTAAGTACAAGAATAGAGAATCTTCTTACAGTCGGTATTTTGAGCATTCCCTGTGGGACCAGTATTAGTATCCGATACACCACTGCAGGTTCAATGTATTCCTTGGACATACACATCGACGATGAAACACAGAAATGGCATCGGAATTAAATACAAAAGGAACAATGTCGCCTTAAGTACAAGAATAGAGACTCTTCTTACTGTCGGTGTTTTGAGCATTCCCTCAGAGACCAGTATTAGTTTCCGATACACCACAGCAGGTCCAATGTGTTCCTTGGACCTTCTCAATGAAGATTACACACAGAAATCGCAACGGAATTAAATACAAAATGGCACAATGCCGCCTTAAGTACAAGAATAGAGACTCTTTTTACAGTCGGTTCTTTGAGCATTCCCTGTGAGACCAGTATTAGTATCCGATACACCACTGCAAGTTCAATGTATTCCGTTGACATACACATTGACGATGAAACACTGAAATTACATCGGATGTAAATACAAAAGGAACAATGTCGCCTTAAGTACAAGAAATGAGACTCTTCTTACTGTCGGTGTTTTGAGCACTCCCTCTGAGACCAGTATTAGTTTCCGATACACCACTGCAGGTCCAATGTAATCCTTGGACCTTCACATTGACGATGAAACACAGAAATCGCATCGTTATTAAATACAAAAGGCACAATGCCGCCTTAAGTACAAAAATAGAGACTCTTCTTACTGTCGGTGCTTTGAGCATTCCCTCTGAGACCAGTATTAGTTTCCGATACACCACTGAATGTCCAATGTATTCCTTGGACCTTCACATTGACGATGAAACACAGAAATAGCATCGGAATTAAATACAAAAGGCACAATGAAGCCCTAAGTACAACAATAGAGACTCATCTTACAGTCGGTCCTTTGAGCATTCCCTGAGAGACCAGTATTAATATCCGATACACCACTGCAGGTTCAATGTATTAATTAGACATTCACATTGACCATGAAACACAGAAATTACATCGGAATTAAATACTAAAGGAACAATGACGCCTTAAGTACAAGAATAGAGACTCTTCTTACAGTCGGTGCTTTGAGCATTCCCTGTGAGACCAGTATTAGTTTCCGATACACCACTGCAGGTTCAATGTATTCCTTGGAAATACGCATTGACGATGAAACACTGAAATTACATCGGAACTAAATACAAAGGGCACAATTCCGCCTTAAGTACAAGAATAGACACTCTTCTTACAGTCGGTGCTATGAGCATTCCCTGTGAGACCAGTATTGGTTTCCGATACACCACTGCAGGTTCAATGTGTTCCTTGGACCTTCACATTGACGATGAAACACAGAAATCGCATCGGAATTAAATACAAAAAGGCACAATGCCCCCTTAAGTACAAGAATAGAGACTCTTCTTACTGTCGGTGTTTTGAGCATTCCCTCTGAGACCAGTATTAGTTTCCGATACACCACTGCAGGTCCAATGTATTCCTTGGACCTTCACATTGACGATGAAACACAGAAATAGCTTCGGAATTAAATACCAAAGGCACAATGAGCCCCTAAGTACAACAATAGAAACTCTTCTTACAGTCGGTGCTTTGAGCATTCCCTGAGAGACCAGTATTAATATCCGAAACACCACTGCAGGTTCAATGTATACCTTGGACCTTCACATTGACGATTATACACAGAAATGGCATCGGAATTAAATACAAAATGCACAATGCCGCCTTAAGTACAAGAATAGAGACACTTCTTACAGTCGGTGCTTTGAGCATTCCCTGTGAAACCAGTAGTAGTTTCCGATACACCACTGCAGGTTCAGTGTATTCCCTGAACATACACATTGACGATGAAACACTGAAATTACATCGGAATTAATTACAAAGGGCACAATAACGCATTAAGTGCAAGAAGAGTGAGACTTCTTAGAGTCTGTGCTTTGATCCTATCCTGTGACACCAGTATCAGTTTCCGATACAACACTGCAGTTTCAATGTATTCCTTGGACCTTCACATTCACGATGATACACAGAAATCGCATCCGAATTAAATACAAAAGGCACAATGCCGCCTTAAGTAGAAGAATAGAAATTCTTCTTACAGTCGGTGCTTTGTGCATTCCCTGTGAGACCAGTATTAGTTTCCGATACACCAATGCAGGTTCAATGTATTCCTTGGACCTTCACTTTGACGATGAATCACAGAAATCGCTTCGGAATTAAATACAAAACGTACAATGCCGCCTTAAGTACAAGAATACAGACTCTACTTACAGTCGGTGCTTTGAGCATTCCCTGTGAGACCAGTATTAGTTTCCGGTACACCACTGCAGGTTCAATGTATTCCTTGGACATTGTCATTGACGATGAAACACAGAAATCGCATCGGAATTAAATATAAAAGGCACAATGCCGCCTTAAGTACAAGTATACAGACTCTACTTACAGTCGGTGCTTTGAGCATTCCCGGTGAGACCAGTATTAGTTTCCGATACACCACTGCAGGTTCAATGTATTGCTTGGACCTTCACATTGACGATGAAACACATAAATCGCATCGGAATTAAAAACAAAAAGGCACAATGCCGCCTTAAGTACAAGAATAGAGACTCTTCTTACAGTCGGTGTTTTGAGCATTCCCTGTGGGACCAGTATTAGTATCCGATACACCACTGCAGGTTCAATGTATTCCTTGGACATACACATCGACGATGAAACACAGAAATGGCATCGGAATTAAATACAAAAGGAACAATGTCGCCTTAAGTACAAGAATAGAGACTCTTCTTACTGTCGGTGTTTTGAGCATTCCCTCAGAGACCAGTATTAGTTTCCGATACACCACTGCAGGTCCAATGTGTTCCTTGGACCTTCACAATGAAGATTACACACAGAAATCGCAACGGAATTAAATACAAATGGCACAATGCCGCCCTAAGTACAACAATACAGACTCTTCTTACAGTCGGTGCTTTGAGCATTCCCTGTGAGACCAGTATTAATTTCCGATACACCACTGCAGGTTCAATGTATTCCTTAGACATTCACATTGACGATGAAGAACAGAAATCGCTTCGGAATTATAGACCAAAGGCACAACGCCGCCTTAAGTACCAGAATAGAGACTCTTCTCACAGCCGGTGCGTCGAGTATTCCCTGTGAGACCAGTATTAGTTTCCGATACACCACTGCAGGGTCAGTGTATTCCTTGGACTTTCACATCGTCGATGAAACACAGAAATGGCATCGGAATTAAATACAATGTGCACAATGCCGCCTTAAGTACAAGAATACACACTCTTCTTACAGTCGGTGCTTTGAGCATTCCCTGTGAGGCCAGTATTAGTTTCCGATACACCACTGCAGGTTCAATGTATTCCTTGGACCTTCACATTGACGATGAAACACATAAATCGCATCGGAATTAAATACAAAAGGCACAATGCCGCCTTAAGTACATGAATACAGACTCTATATACAGTCAGTGCTTTGAGCATTCCCTGTGAGACCAGTATTAGTATCCGGTACACCACTTAAGGTTCAATGAATTCCTTGGACATACACATCGACGATGAAACACAGAAATGGCATCGGAATTAAATACAAAGTGCACAATGCCGTCTTAACTACAAGAATAGACACTCTTCTTACAGTCGGTGCTTTGAGCATTCCCTGTGAGACCAGTATTAGTTTCCGATACACCACTGCAGGTTCAATGTATTCCTTGGACCTTCACATTGACGATGAAACACAGAAATCGCATCGGAATTAAATACAAAGGCACAATGACTCCTTAAGTTCAAGCAGAGTGAGACTTCTTAGAGTCTGTGTTTTGATCCTTTCCTGTGCGACCCGTATTAGTTTCCGATACGCCACTGCAGGTTCAATGTATTCCTTGGACCTTCACATTGACGAATACACACAGAAAACGCATCGGAATTAAATACAAAAGGCAAAATTCCGCCTTAAGTACAAGAATAGAGACTCATCTTACAGTCGGTGCTTAGAGCATTCCCTGTGAGACCAGTATTAGTTTCCGATACACCACTGCAGGTTCAGTGTATTCCTTGGACTTTCACATCGACGATGAAACACAGAAATGGCATCGGAATTAAATAGAAAGGGCACAATGCCGCCTTAAGTACAAGAATAGACACTCTTCTTACAGTCGGTGCTTTGAGCATTCCCTGTGAGACCAGTATTAGATTCCGATACACCACTGCAGGTTCAACTTATTCCTTGGACCTTCACATTGACGATGAAACACATAAATCGCATCGGAATTAAATACAGAAGAGACAATGCCGCCGTAAGTACAAGAATACAAACTCTACTTACATTCAGTGCTTTGAGCATTCCCTGTGAGACCAGTATTAGTATCCGGTACACCACTGCAGGTTCAATGCATTCCTTGGACCTTCACATTGACGATGAAACACAGAAATCGCATCGGAATTAAATACAAAATGGCACAATGCCGCCTTAAGTACAAGAATAGAGACTCTTCTTACAATCGGTTCTTTGAGCATTCCCTGTGAGACCAGTATTAGTATCCGATACACCACTGCAGGTTCAATGTATTCCTTGGACATACACATTGACGATGAAACACTGAAATTACGTCGGATTTAAATACAAAAGGAACAATGTCGCCTTAAGTACAAGAAATGAGACTCTTCTTACTGTCGGTGTTTTGAGCATTCCCTGTGAGACCAGTATTAGTTTCCGATACACCACTGCAGGTGCAATGTATTCCTTGGACCTTCACATTGACGATGAAGCACAGAAATCGCATCGGAATTAAATACAAAAGGCACAGTGGCGCCTTAAGTACAAGAATACAGACTCTACTGACAGTCGGTGCTTTGAGCATTCCCTGTGAGACCAGTATTAGCTTCCGATACACCACTGCAGGTTCAATGCATTCCTTGGACCTTCACATTGACGATGAAACACAGAAATCGCATCGGAATTAAATACAAAATGGCACAATGCCGCCTTAAGTACAAGAATAGAGACTCTTCTTACATTCGGTTCTTTGAGCATTCCCTGTGAGACCAGTATTAGTATCCGATACACCACTGCAGGGTCAATGTATTCCTTGGACATACACATTGACGATGAAACACTGAAATTACGTCGGATTTAAATACAAAAGGAACAATGTCGCCTTAAGTACAAGAAATGAGACTCTTCTTACTGTCGGTGTTTTGAGCATTCCCACTGAGACCAGTATTAGTTTCCGATATACCACTGCAGGTCCTATGTAATCCTTGGACCTTCACATTGACGATGAAACACAGAAATCGCATCGTTATAAATACAAAAGGCACTATGCCGCCTCAAGTACAAGAAAAGAGACTCTTCTTACAGTCGGTGCTTTGAGCATTCCCTTTGAGACCAGTATTAGTATCCGGTACACCACATCAGGTTCAATGTATTCCTTGGACATACACATCGACAATGAAACACAGGAATGGCATCGGAATTAAATACAAAGTGCACAATGCCGCCTTAAGTACAAGAATAGACACTCTCCTTACAGTCTGTGCTTTGATCATTCCCAGTGAGACCAGTATTAGTTTCCGATACACCACTGAAGGTTCAATGTATTCCTTGGACCTTCACATTGACGATGAAACACAGAAATCGTATCGGAACTAATACAAAAGGCACAATGCCGCCTTAAGTACAAGAATACTGACTCTACTTACAGTCGGTGCTTTGTGCATTCCCTGTGTGACCAGTACTAGTTTCCGATACACCACTGCAAATTCAATGTATTCCTTGGACCTTCACATTGACGATGAAACACAGAAATCGCATCGGAATTAAATACAAAATGGCACAATGCCGCCTTAAGTACAAGAATAGAGACTCTTCTTACAGTCGGTGCTTTGAGCATTCTCTGTGAGACCAGTATTAGTATCCGATACACCACTGCAGGTTCAATGTATTCCTTGGACATACACATTGACGATGAAACACTGAAATTACATCGGATTCAAATACAAAAGGAACAATGTCGCCTTAAGTACAAGAATAGTAACTCTTCTAACTGTCGGTGTTTTGAGCATTCATTCTGAGACCAGTATTAGTTTCCGATACACCACTGCAGGTCCAATGTAATCCTTGGACTTTCACATTGACGATGAAACACAGAAATGGCATCGGAATTAAATACAAAAGGGACAATGCCGCCTTAAGTACAAGAATAGAGACTCTTCTTACAGACTGTGTTTTGAGCATTACCTGTGAGACCAGTATTAGTATCCGATACACCACTGCAGATTCAATGTATTCCTTGGACATACACATTGACGATGAAACACTGAAATTACACCGGAATTAAATACAAAAGAAACAATGCTGCCTTAAGTACAAGAATAGAGACTCTTCTTACTGTCGGTGCTTTGAGCATTCTCTGTGGGACCAGTATTAGTTTCTGATACACCACTGCAGGTTCAATGTATTCCTTGGAAACACGCATTGACGATGAAACACTGAAATTACATCGGAATTAAATACAAAGGGCACAATGGCGCCTTAAGTACAAGCAGAGTGAGACTTCTTAGATTCTGTGTTTTGAACCTTTCCAGTGCGACCTGTATTAGTTTCCGATACGCCACTGCAGGTTCAATGTATTCCTTGGACCTTCACATTGACGATTACACACAGAAATCGCATCGGAATTAAATACAAAAGGCACAATGCCGCCTTAAGTAGAAGAATAGAAATTCTTCTTACAGTCGGTGCTTTGTGCATTCCCTGTGAGACCAGTATTAGTTTCCGATACACCAATGCAGGTTCAATGTATTCCTTGGACCTTCACTTTGACGATGAATCACAGAAATCGATTCGGAATTAATTACAAAACGCACAATGCCGCCTTAAGTACAAGAATACGGACTCTACTTACAGTCGGTGCTTTGAGCATTCCCTGTGAGACCAGTATTAATTTCCGATACACCACTGCAGGTTCAATGTATTCCTTAGACATTCACATTGACGATGAAGAACAGAAATCGCATCGGAATTATAGACCAAAGGCACAATGCCGCCTTAAGTACAAGAATAGAGACTCTTCTCACAGCCGGTGCGTCGAGTATTCCCTGTGAGACCAGTATTAGTTTCCGATACACCACTGCAGGTTCAATGTATTCCTTGGACCTTCACATTGACGATGAAACACATAAATCGCATCGGAATTAAATACAAAAGGCACAATGCCGCCTTAAGTACATGAATACAGACTCTATTTACAGTCAGTGCTTTGAGCATTCCCTGTGAGACCAGTATTAGTTTCCGATACACCACTGCAGGTTCAATGTATTCCTTGGACCTTCACATTGACGATGAAACACAGAAATCGCATCGGAATTAAATACAAAGGCACAATGACTCCTTAAGTTCAAGCAGAGTGAGACTTCTTAGAGTCTGTGTTTTGATCCTTTCCTGTGCGACCCGTATTAGTTTCCGATACGCCACTGCAGGTTCAATGTATTCCTTGGACCTTCACATTTACGAATACACACACAAAACGCATCGGAATTAAATACAAAAGGCAAAATTCCGCCTTAAGTACAAGAATAGAGACTCATCTTACAGTCGGTGCTTTGAGCATTCCCTGTGAGACCAGTATTAGTATCCGATACACCACTGCAGGTTCAATGTATTCCTTGGACCTTCACATTGACGATGAAACACAGAAATCGCATCGGAATTAAATACGAAATGGCACAATGCCGCCTTAAGTACAAGAATAGAGACTCTTCTTACAGTCGGTGCTTTGAGCATTCCCTGTGAGACCAGTATTAGTTTCCGATACACCACTGCAGGTTCAATGTATTCGTTGGACCTTCACATTGACGATGAAACACAGAAATCGCATCGGAATTAAATACAAAGGCACAATGACTCCTTAAGTTCAAGCAGAGTGAGACTTCTTACAGTCGGTGCTTTGAGCATTCCCTGTGAGACCAGTATTAGATTCCGATACACCACTGCAGGTTCAATGTATTCCTTGGACCTTCACATTGACGATGAAACACATAAATCGCATCGGAATTAAATACAGAAGGGACAATGCCGCCGTAAGTACAAGAATACAGACTCTACTTACAGTCAGTGCTTTGAGCATTCCCTGTGAGACCAGTTTTAGTATCCGGTACACCACTGCAGGTTCAATGCATTCCTTGGACCTTCACATTGACGATGAAACACAGAAATCGCATCGGAATTAAATACAAAATGGCACAATGCCGCCTTAAGTACAAGAATAGAGACTCTTCTTACATTCGGTATCTTTGAGCATTCCCTGTGAGACCAGTATTAGTATCCGATACACCACTGCAGGTTCAATGTATTCCTTGGACATACACATTGACGATGAAACACTGAAATTACGTCGGATTTAAATACAAAAGGAACAATGTCGCCTTAAGTACAAGAAATGAGACTCTTCTTACTGTCGGTGTTTTGAGCATTCCCACTGAGACCAGTATTAGTTTCCGATACACCACTGAAGGTTCAATGTATTCCTTGGACCTTCACATTGACGATGAAACACAGAAATCGTATCGGAACTAATACAAAAGGCACAATGCCGCCTTAAGTACAAGAATACTGACTCTACTTACAGTCGGTGCTTTGAGCATTCCCTGTGTGACCAGTATTAGTTTCCGATACACCACTGCAGGTTCAATGTATTCCTTGGACCTTCACATTGACGATGAAACACAGAAATCGCATCGGAATTAAATACAAAATGGCACAATGCCGCCTTAAGTACAAGAATAGAGACTCTTCTTACAGTCGGTGCTTTGAGCATTCCCTGTGAGACCAGTATTAGTATCCGATACACCACTGCAGGTTCAATGTATTCCTTGGACATACACATTGACGATGAAACACTGAAATTATTTCGGATTCAAATACAAAATGAACAATGTCGCCTTAAGTACAAGAATAGTGACTCTTCTAACTGTCGGTGTTTTGAGCATTCATTCTGAGACCAGTTTTAGTTTCCGATACACCACTGCAGGTCCAATGTAATCCTTGGACCTTCACATTGACGATGAAACACAGAAATGGCATCGGAATTAAGTACAAAAGGGACAATGCCGCCTTAAGTACAAGAATAGACACTCTTCTTACAGTCGGTGCTTTGAGCATTCCCTGTGAGACCAGTATTAGTATCCGGTACACCACTTCAGGTTCAATGTATTCCTTGGACATACACATCGACAATGAAACACAGGAATGGCATCGGAATTAAATACAAAGTGCACAGTGCCGCCTTAAGTACAAGAATAGACACTCTCCTTACAGTCTGTGCTTTGAGCATTCCCTGTGAGACCAGTATTAGTTTCCGATACACCACTGAAGGTTCAGTGTGTTCCTTGGACTTTCACATCGACGATGAAACACAGAAATGTCATCGGAATTAAATACAAAGGGCACAATGCCGCCTTAAGTACAAGAATAGACACTCTTCTTACAGTCGGTGCTTTGAGCATTCCCTGTGAGACCAGTATTAGATTCCGATACACCACTGCAGGTTCAATGTATTCCTTGGACCTTCACATTGACGATGAAACACATAAATCGCATCGGAATTAAATACAGAAGGGACAATGCCGCCGTAAGTACAAGAATACTGACTCTACTTACAGTCGGTGCTTTGTGCATTCCCTGTGTGACCAGTATTAGTTTCCGATACACCACTGCAAATTCAATGTATTCCTTGGACCTTTACATTGACGATGATACACAGAAATCGCATCGGAATTAAATACAAAATGGCACAATGCCGCCTTAAGTACAAGAATAGAGACTCTTCTTACAGTCGGTGCTTTGAGCATTCCCTGTGAGACCAGTATTAGTATCCGATACACCACTGCAGGTTCAATGTATTCCTTGGACATACACATTGACGATGAAACACTGAAATTACATCGGATTCAAATACAAAAGGAACAATGTCGCCTTAAGTACAAGAATAGTGACTCTTCTAACTGTCGGTGTTTTGAGCATTCATTCTGAGACCAGTATTAGTTTCCGATACACCACTGCAGGTCCAATGCAATCCTTGGACTTTCACATTGACGATGAAACACAAAAATGGCATCGGAATTAAATACAAAAGGGACAATGCCGCCTTAAGTACAAGAATAGAGACTCTTCTTACAGACTGTGCTTTGAGCATTACCTGTGAGACCAGTATTAGTATCCGATACACCACTGCAGATTCAATGTATTCCTTGGACATACACATTGACGATGAAACACTGATATTACACCGGAATTAAATACAAAAGAAACAATGCCGCCTTAAGTACAAGAATAGAGACTCTTCTTACTGTCGGTGCTTTGAGCATTCTCTGTGGGACCAGTATTAGTTTCTGATACACCACTGCAGGTTCAATGTATTCCTTGGAAACACGCATTGACGATGAAACACTGAAATTACATCGGAATTAAATACAAAGGGCACAATGGCGCCTTAAGCACAAGCAGAGTGAGACTTCTTAGAGTCTGTGTTTTGATCCTTTCCATTGCGACCCGTATTAGTTTCCGATACGCCACTGCAGGTTCAATGTATTCCTTGGACCTTCACATTGACGATTACACACAGAAATCACATCGGAATTAAATGCAAAAGGCACAATGCCGCCTTAAGTAGAAGAATAGAAATTCTTCTTACAGTCGGTGCTTTGTGCATTCCCTGTGAGACCAGTATTAGTTTCCGATACACCAATGCAGGTTCAATGTATTCCTTGGACCTTCACTTTGACGATGAAACACAGAAATCGCTTCGGAATTAAATATAAAAGGCACAATGCTGCCTTAGGTACAAGTATACAGACTCTACTTACAGTCGGTGCTTTGAGCATTCCCGGTGAGACCAGTATTAGTTTCTGATACACCACTGCAGGTTCAATGTATTCCTTGGACCTTCACATTGACGACGAAACACATAAATCGCATCGGAATTAAAAACAAAAAGGCACAATGCCGCCTTAAGTACAAGAATAGAGACTCTTCTTACAGTCGGTGTTTTGAGCATTCCCTGTGGGACCAGTATTAGTATCCGATACACCACTGCAGGTTCAATGTATTCCTTGGACATACACATCGACGATGAAACACAGAAATGGCATCGGAATTAAATACAAAAGGAACAATGTCGCCTTAAGTACAAGAATAGAGACTCTTCTTGCTGTCGGTGTTTTGAGCATTCCCTCAGAGACCAGTATTAGTTTCCGATACACCACTGCAAGTCCAATGTGTTCCTTGGACCTTCACAATGAAGATTACACACAGAAATCGCAACGGAATTAAATACAAATGGCACAATGCCGCCCTAAGTACTACAATACAGACTCTTCTTACAGTCGGTGCTTTGAGCATTCCCTGTGAGACCAGTATTAATTTCCGATACACCACTGCAGGTTCAATGTATTCCTTAGACATTCACATTGACGATGAAGAACAGAAATCGCATCGGAATTATAGACCAAAGGCACAATGCCGCCTTAAGTACAAGAATAGACACTCTTCTTACAGTCGGTGCTTTGAGCATTCCCTGTGAGGCCAGTATTAGTTTCCGATACACCACTGCAGATTCAATGTATTCCTTGGACCTTCACATTGACGATGATACACATAAATCGCATCGGAATTAAATACAAAAGGCACCATGCCGCCTTAAGTACACGAATACTGACTCTATTTACAGTCAGTGCTTTGAGCATTCCCTGTGAGACCAGTATTAGTATCCGGTACACCACTTAAGGTTCAATGAATTCCTTGGACATACACATCGACGATGAAACACAGAAATGGCATCGGAATTAAATACAAAGTGCACAATGCCGCCTTAACTACAAGAATAGACACGCTTCTTACAGTCGGTGCTTTGAGCATTCCCTGTGAGACCAGTATTAGTTTCCGATACACCACTGCAGGTTCAATGTATTCCTTGGACCTTCACATTGACGATGAAACACAGAAATCGCATCGGAATTAATTACAAAAGGTACAATGCCGCCTTAAGTACAAGAATACAGACTCTACTGACAGTCGGTGCTGTGAGCATTCCCTGTGAGACCAGTATTAGTTTCCGATACACCACTGCAGGTTCAATGTATTCCTTGGATATACGCATTGACGATGAAACACTGAAATTACATCGGAATGAAATACAAAGGCACAATGACTCCTCAAGTTCAAGCAGAGTGAGACTTCTTAGAGTCTGTGTTTTGATCCTTTCCTGTGCGACCCGTATTAGTTTCCGATACGCCACTGCAGGTTCAATGTATTCCTTGGACCTTCACATTGACGATTACACACAGAAAACGCATCGGAATTAAATACAAAAGGCAAAATTCCGCCTTAAGTACAAGAATAGAGACTCTTCTTACAGTCTGTGCTTTGAGCACTCCCTGTGAGACCAGTATTAGTTTCCGATACACCACTGCAGATTCAATGTATTCCTTGAACACACACATTGACGATGAAACACTGAAATTACATCGGAATTAAATACAAAAGGAACAATGCCGCCTTAAGTACAAGAATAGAGACTCTTCTTACTGTCGGTGCTTTGAGCATTCTCTGTGGGACCTGTATTAGTTTCCGATACACCACTGCAGGTTCAATGTATTCCTTGGACCTTCACATTGACGATGAAACACAGAAATCGCATTGGAATTAAATACAAAAGGCACAATGCCGCCTGAAGTACAAGAATAGAGACTCTTCTTATAGTCTGTGCTTACAGCATTCCCTGTGAGATCAGTATTAGTTTCCGATACACCACTGCAGTTTCAATGTATACCTTGGACCTTCACATTGACTATTATACACAGAAATCGCATCGGAATTAAATACAAAAGGCACAATGCCGCCTTAAATACAAGAATAAAGACTCTTCTTACAGTCGGTGCTTTGAGCATTCCCTGTGAGACCAGTATTAGTTTCCGATACACCACTGCAGGTTCAGTGTATTCCTTGGACTTTCACATCGACGATGAAACACAGAAATGGCATCGGAATTAAATACAAAGGGCACAATGCCGCTTTAAGTACAGGACTAGACAATCTTCTTACAGTCGGTGCTTTGAGCATTCCCTGTGAGACCAGTATTAGTTTCCGATACACCACTGCATGTTCAATGTATTCCTTGGACCTTGACTTTGACGTTGAAACACAGATATCACATCGTAATTAAATACAAAAGGAACAATGCCGCCTTAAGTACAAGAATACAGACTCTACTTACAGTCGGTGCTTTGAGCATTCCCTGTGAGACCAATATTAGTTTCCGAAACACCACCGCAGGTTCAATGTATTCCTTAGACATACACATGGACGATGAAACACTGAAGTTACATCGGAATTAAATATAAAAGCCACAATGCCACCTTAAGTGCAAGAGGAGTGTGGCTTCTTACAGGCTGTGCTTTGATCCTTTCCCGTGAGACCAGTATTAGTTTCAGATACACCACTGCAGGTTCAATGTATACCTTGCACCTACACATTGACGAAGAAACACAGAAATCGCAATGGTATTAAATACAAAAGGCACAATGCCGCCTTATGTACAAGAATAGAGACTGTTCTTACTGTCGGTGTTTTGAGCTTTGCCTGTGAGACCAGTATTAGTTTCCGAAACACCACTGCAGGTTCTGGGTATTCCGTGGACCTCCACATTGACGATGAAACGCAGAATACGCATCGGAATTAAATACAAAAGGCACAATGCCGCCTTAAGTACAAGAATAGACACTCTTCTCCCAGTCGGTGCTTCGAGTATTCCCTGTGAGACTAGTATTAGTTTCCGATACACCACTGCAGGTTCATTGAATTCCTTGGACATATACATTGCCTATGAAATACTAAAATTACATCGGAATTATATACAAAGGGCACAATGACGCCTTAAGTACAAGAAGCGTGAGACTTCTTAGAATCTGTGCTTTGATCCTTTCCTGTGAGACCAGTATTAGTTTCCGATACACCACAGCAGGGTCAATGTATTCCTTGGACCTTCACATTGACGATGAAACACGGAAATCGCATCGGTATTAAATACAAAAGGCACAATGCCGCCTTAAGTACAAGAATAGAGACTATTCTTACAGTCGGTGCTTTGAGCATTCCCTGTGAGACCAGTATTAGTTTCCGATACACCACTGTAGCTTCAATGTATTCCTTGGACCATCACATTGACGATGAATCACAGATATCGCATCGGAATTAAATACAAAAGGCTCAATGCCGCCATAAGTACAAGAATAGAGACTCTTCTTACAGTCGGTGCTTTGAGAATTCCCTGTGAGACCAGTATTAGTTTCCGATACACCACTGCATATTCAATGTATTCCTTGGAGCTTCACATTGACGATGAAACACAGAAATCGCGTCGGAATTAAATGCAAAATGCACAATGCAGCCTTAAGTGAGGGAGTAGAGACTTTTCTTACTGTCGTTGCCTTCAGCATTCCCTGTGAGACCAGTATTAGTTTCCGATACACCACTGCAGGTTCAATGTATTCCTTGGACCTTCACATTGACGATGAAACACAGAAATCGAATCGGAATTAAATACAAAAAGGGACAATGCCGCCTTAAGTACAAGAATAGAGACTCTTCTTACAGTCGGTGCTTTGAGCATTCCCTGTGGGACCAGTATTAGTATCCGATACACCACTGCAGGTTCAATGTATTCCTTGGACGTACACATCGACGATGAAACACAGAAATGGCATCGGAAATAAATACAAAAGGAACAATGTCGCCTTAAGTACAAGAATAGAGACTCTTCTTACTGTCGGTGTTTTGAGCATTCCCTCTGAGACCAGTATTAGTTTCCGATAATCCATTGCAGGTTCAATGTATTCCTCGGACCCTCACATTGACGATGAAACACAGAAATCGCATCGGAATTAAATACAAAATGCAAACTGCCGCCTTACGTACAAGAATTGAGACTCATCTTACAGTCGGTGCTTTGAGCATTCCCTGTGAGACCAGTATAAGTTTCCGATACACCACTGCAGGTTCAATGTATCCCTTGGGCCTTCACATTGACGATGAAACACAGAAATGGCATCGGAATTAAAGACAAAAGGCACAATGCCGCCTTAAGTACAAGAATACAGACTCTACTTACAGTTGGTGCTTTGAGCATTCCCTGTGAAACCAGTATTATTTCCCATACACCACTGCAGGTTCAATGTATTCCTTGGACATATACATTGACGATGAGACACTGAAAGTACATCGGAATTAAATACAAAGGGCACAAAGACGCCTTAAGTACAAGAAGAGTGAGACTTCTTAGGGTCTGTGCTTTGATCCTTTCCTGTGAGACCAGTATTAGTTTCTGATACACCACTGCATATTCAATGTATTCCTTGGAACTTCATATTGACGATGAAACACTCAAATCCCATCGGAATTAAATAAAAAAGGCACAATGCCGTCTTAAGTACAAGAATAGAGACTCTTCTTATAGTCGGTGTTTTGAGCATCCCCTGTGAGACCAGTATTAGTTTCCGATTCACCACTGCAAGCTCGATGTATTCCTTGGACCTTCACATTGACGATGAAACACAGAAATCCCATCGGAAATAAATACAAAAGGCACAATGCCGCCTTAAGTACATGAATATTGACTCCTCTTGCAGTCAGTGCTTTGAGCATTCCCTGTGACACCAGTATTAGTTTTCGATACACCACTGCAGGTTCAGTGTATTCCTTGGACCTTCACATTGACGATGAATCACAGAAATGGCATCGGAATTAAATACAGAAGGCACAATGCCGACTTAAGTATAAGAATAGACACTCTTCTTACAGTCGATGATTCGAGCATTCCCTGTGGGACCAGTATTAGTTTCCGATACACCACTAAAGGTTGAATGTATTCCTTGGACCTTCAAAGTGACGATGAAACACAGAAATCGCACCGGAATTAAATACAAAGGGCACAATGCCGCCTTAAGTACAAGAATACAGACACTACTTACAGTCGGTGCTTTGAGCATTGCCTGTGAGACCAGTATAAGTTTCCGATACAGCACTGCAGGTTCAATGTATTCCTTGGACCTTCACATTGACGATGAAATGCAGAAATCGCATCGGAATTAAATACAAAAGCACAATGCCGCCTTAAGTACAAGTATAGAGTCTCTTCTTACTGTCGGTGCTTTGAGCATTCCCTGTGAGACCAGTATTAGTATCCGATACACCACTGCAGGTTCAATGTATTCCTTGGACATACCTAATGACGATGAAACACTGAAATTACATTGGACTTAAATACAAAAGGAACAATGAAGCCTTAAGTACAAGAATAGAGGCTTCTTACTGTTGGTGATTTGAGCATTCCCTGTGAGAAAAGTATTAGTTTCCGATACACCACTGCAGGTTCAATGTATTCCTTAGACATGCACATGGACGATGAAACACTGAAGTTACATCGGAATTAAATATAAAAGCCAAAATGCCACCTTAAGTGCAAGAAGAAGGTGGCTTCTTACAGGCTGTGCTTTGATCCTTTCCTGTGAGACCAGTATTAGTTTCAGATACACCACTGCAGGTTCAATGTATACCTTGCACCTTCACATTGACGAAGAAACACAGAAATCGCATTGGAATTAAATACAAAAGGCACAATGCCGCCTTAAGTACGAGAATAGAGACTGTTCTTACTGTCGATGTTTTGAGCATTGC
The DNA here is from genome assembly GCF_023864345.2 of Schistocerca serialis cubense. Taxonomy (NCBI): domain Eukaryota; kingdom Metazoa; phylum Arthropoda; class Insecta; order Orthoptera; family Acrididae; genus Schistocerca; species Schistocerca serialis. Next base: position 33,046,777 of record NC_064643.1, on the reverse strand, counting down.
CTGTGAGACCAGTATTAGTTTCCGACACACCACTGCAGGTTCAGGGTATTCCGTGGACCTTCACATTGACGATGAAACGCAGAATTCGCATCGGAATTAAATACAATAGGCACAATGCCGCCTTAAGTACGAGAATAGAGACTCTTCTCACAGTCGGTGCATTCATCATGCCCTGTGAGACCAGTATTAGTTTCGGATACACCACTGGATGTTCAATGTATTCCTTGGACATTCACATTGACGATGGAACACTGAAATTACATCGGAATTAAATACAAAAGGCACAATGCCGGCTTAAGAACAAGAATAGAGACACTTCTTACAGTCGGTGCTTTGAGCATTCCCTGTGAGACCAATATTAGTTTCCGAAACACCACCGCAGGTTCAATGTATTTCTTAGACATACACATTGACATGAAACCCTGAAATTACATCGCAAATCAATACAAAGGGCACAATGACGCCTTAAGTACAAGAATTGAGACTCTTCTTACAGTCGGTGGTTTGAGCATCGCCTGAGAGACCAGTATTAGTAATCCGATATACCACTCCAGGTTCAATGTATTCCTTGGACCTTCACATTGACGATGAAACACAGAAATCGCATCGGAATTAAATACAAAAGACAGAATGCCTCCTTAAGTACAAGAATAGACACACTTCTCCCTGTCGGTGCTTCGAGTATTCCCTGTGACACTAGTATTAGTTTCCGATACACCACTGGAGGTTCAATGAATTCCTTGGACATATACATTGCCTATGAAATACTGAAATTACATCGGAATTATATACAAAGGGCACAATGACGCCTTAAGTACAAGAAGAGTGAGACTTCTTAGAGTCTGTGCTTTGATCCTTTCCTGTGAGACCAGTATTAGTTTCCGATACACCACTGCAGGTTCAATATATTCCTTGGACCTTCAAATTGATAATGAAACACATAAATCGCATCGGAATTAAATACAAAAGGCACAATGCCGCCTTAAGTACAAGAATAGACACTCTTCTTACATTCGGTGCTTTTAGCATTCCCTGTGAGACCAGTATTAGTTTCCGATACACCACTGCAGGTTCAATGTATTCCTTGGACCCTCACATTGACGATGAAACACAGAAATCGCATCGGAATAAAATACAAAAGGCCCAATGCCGCCATAAGTACAAGAATACTGACTCTTATTACAGTCGGTGTTTTGTGCATTTTTTGGGAGACCAGTATTAGTTTCCGATACACCACTGCAGGTTCAATGTATTCCTTGGACCTTCACACTGCCGATGAAACACAGAAATCGCATCGGAATTAAATACAAAAGGCACAATGCCGCCTTAAGTACAAGAATAGAGACTCATCTTACAGTCGGTGCTTTGAGCATTCCCTGTGAGACCAGTATTAGTTTACGATACACCACTGTAGGTTCAATGTATTCCTTGGACCTTCACATTGACGATGAAACACAGAAATCGCATCGGAATTAAATACAAAAGGCTCAATGCCGCCTTAAGTACAAGAATAGAGACCCTTCTTACAGTCGGTGCTTTGAGCATTCCCTGTGAGACCAGTATTAGTTTCCGATACACCACTGCAGTTTCAATGTATTCCTTGGAGCTTCACATTGACGATGAAACACAGAAATCGCGTCGGAATTAAATAGAAAATGCACAATGCAGCCTTAAGTGAGGGAGTAGAGACTCTTCTTACTGTCGTTGCCTTGAGCATTCCCTTTGAGACCAGTATTAGTTTCCCATACACCACTGCAGATTCAATGTATTCCTTGGACATTCACATTGACGATGAAACACAGAAATCGCATCGGAATTAAATACAAAAGGCACAATGCCGCCTTAAGTACAAGAATAGATACTCTTCTTACTGTCGGTGCTTTGAGCATTCCCTCTGAGAGCAGTATTAGTTTCCGATACACCACTGCAGGTTCAAGGTTTTCCTTGGACCTTCACATTGACTATGAGACACAGAAATCGCATCGGAATTAAATACAATAGGCACAAGGCCGCCTTAAGTACAAGAATAGAGACACTTCTTACAGTCGGTGCTTTCAGCAATCCCTGTGAGACCAGTATTAGTTTCCGATACACCACTGCAGGTTCAAAGTATTGCTTGGAGCTTCACATAGACTATGAAACACAGAAATCGCATCGAAATTAAATGCAAAAGGCACAATGCCGCCTTAAGTACAAGAATAGAGACTCTTCTTACAGTCGCTGCTTTGAACATTTCCTGTGAGACCAGTATTAGATTCCGATACACCACTGTAGGCTCAATGTATTCCTTTAACATACACATTCACGATGAAATACTGAAATTACATCGGAATTAAATACAAAAGGCACAATGCCGCCTTAAGTGCTAGAAGAGTGAGACTTCTTAGAGTCTGTGCCTTGATCCTTTCCTGTGAGAACAGTATTAGTTCCGATACACCACTGCAGTTTCAATGTATTCCTTGGACATTCACATTGACGATGAAACACAGAAATTGCATCGGAACTAAATACCAAAGGCACAATGCCGCCTTAATTACAAGAATACTGACTCTTCATACAGTCGATGCTTTGTGCATTCCCTGTGAGACCAGTGTTAGTTTCCGATACACCACTCCAGTTTCAATGTATTCCTTGGACCTTCACATTGACGATGAAACACAGAAATCGCACCGGAATTAAATACTAAAGGCACAATGCCGCCTTAAGTACAAGAATGGAGACTCTTCTTACAGTCGGTGTTTTGAGCATTCCCTCTGAGACCAGTATCAGCTTCCGATACACCACTGCAGGTTCAATGTATTCTTTGGACCTTCACATTGACGATGAAACACAGAAATCGCATCGGATTAAAATACAAAAGGTACAATGCCGCCTTAAGTACAAGAATAGAGACTCTTCTTACTGTCGGTGCTTTGAGCATTCCCTGTGAGACCAGTATTAGATTCCGATACACCACTGCAGGTTCAATGTATTCCTTGGACATACACATTGACGATGAGACACTGAAATTACATCGGAATTAAATACAAAAGGCACTATGCCGCCTTAATTGCAGGAAGAGTGAGACTTCTTATAGTCTGTCCTTTGATCCTTTCCTGGGAGCCCAGTATTAGTTTCCGATACACCACTGCACGTTCAATGTATTTCTAGGACCGTCACATTGACGATGAAACACAGAAATCGCACTGGAATTAAATATAAAAGGCACAATGCCGCCTTAAGTACAAGAATACAGACTCTTCTTACAGTCAGTTTTTGAGCATTCTCTGTGAGACCTGTATTAGTTTCCGATACACCACTTCAGGTTCAATGTATTCCTTGGACATACTCATTGACGATGAAATACTGAAATTACATCGGAATTGATTACAAAGAGCACGATGACGCCTTAAGTACAAGAAGAGTGAGACTTCTTAGGGTCTGTGTTTCGATCCTTTCCTGTGAGACCAGTATTAGTTTCCGATACACCACTGAAGGTTCAATGTATTCCTTGGACCTTCATATTGGCGATGCTACACAGAAATCGCATCGGAATTAAATACAAAAGGCACAATGCTGCTATTAAGTACAAGAATAGAGACTCTTCATATAGTCGGTGTTTTGAGTATCCACTGTGAGACCAGTATTAGTTTCCGATTCACCACTGCAGGCTCGATGTATTCCTTGGACCTTCACATTGACGATGAAACACGGAAATCCAATCGGAATTAAATACAAAAGGCACAATGCCGCCTTAAGTACATGAATAGAGACTCTTCTTGCAGTCAGTGCTTAGAGCATTCCCTGTGAGACCAGTATTAGTTTTCGATACACCACTGCAGGTTCAGTGTATTCCTTGGATCTTCACATTGACGATGAATCACAGAAATGGCATCGGAATTAAATACAGAAGGCACAATGCCGATTTAAGTACAAGAATAGACACTCTTCTTACAGTCGATGATTCGAGCATTCCCTGTGGGACCAGTATTAGTTTCCGATACACCACTGCAGGTTGAATGTATTCCTTGGACCTTCAAAGTGACGATGAAACACAGAAATCGCACCGGAATTAAATACAAAAGGCACAATGCCGCCTTAAGTACAAGAATACAGACACTACTTACAGTCGGTGCTTTGAGCATTGCCTGTGAGACCAGTATTAGTTTCCGATACACCACTGCAGGTTCAATGTATTCCTTGGACATACCTAATGACGATGAAACACTGAAATTACATCGGACTTAACTACAGAAGGAACAATGAAGCCTTAAGTACAAGAATAGAGGCTTCTTACCGTCGGTGATTTGAGCATTCCCTGTGAGAAAAGTATTAGTTTCCGATACACCACTGCAGGTTCAATGTATTCCTTAGACATACACATGGACGATGAAAGACTGAAGTTACATCGGAATTATATATAAAAGCCAAAATGCCACCTTAAGTGCAAGAAGAGTGCGGCTTCTTACAGGCTGTGCTTTGATCCTTTCCTGTGAGACCAGTATTAGTTTCAGATACACCACTGCAGGTTCAATGTATACCTTGCACCTTCACATTGACGAAGAAACACAGAATTCGCATCGGAATTAAATACAAAAGGCACAATGCCGCCTTAAGTACGAGAATAGAGACTCTTCTCACAGTCGGTGCATTCAGCATTCCCTGTGAGACCAGTATTAGTTTCCGATACACCACTGGATGTTCAGTGTATTCCTTGGACATTCACATTGACGATGGAACACTGAAATTACGACGGAATTAAATACAAAAGGCACAATGCCGGCTTAAGTACAAGAATAGAGACTCTTCTTACAGTCGGTGCTTTGAGCATTCCCTGTGAGACCAATATTAGTTTCCGAAACACCACCGCAGGTTCAATGTATTTGTTAGACATACACATTGACATGAAACCCTGAAATTACATCGCAAATCAATACAAAGGGCACAATGACGCCTTAAGTACAAGAATAGAGACTCTTCTTACAGTCGGTGCTTTGAGCATCGCCTGAGAGACCAGTATTAGTAATCCGATATACCACTCCAGGCTCAATGTATTCCTTGGACATTCACATTGACCATGAAACACAGAAATCGCATCGGAATTAGATACAAAAGGCAGAATGCCGCCTTAAGTACAAGAATAGGCACTCTTCTCATAGTCGGTGCTTCGAGTATTCCCTGTGACACTAGTATTGGTTTCCGATACACCACCGCAGGTTCAATGAATTCCTTGGACATATACATTGCCTATGAAATACTGAAATTACATCGGAATTATATACAAAGGGCACAATGACGCCTTAAGTACAAGAAGAGTGAGACTTACTAGAGTCTGTGCTTTGATCCTTTCCTGTGAGACCAGTATTAGTTTCCGATACACCACTGCAGGTTCAATGTATTCCTTGGACCTTCAAATTGATGATGAAACACATAAATCGCATCGGAATTAAATACAAAAGGCACAATGCCGGCTTAAGTACAAGAATAGACACTCTTCTTACATTCGGTGCTTTTAGCATTCCCTGTGAGACCAGTATTAGTTTCCGATACACCACTGCAGGTTCAATGTATTCCTTGGACCCTCACATTGACGATGATACACAGAAATCGCATCGGAATTAAATACAAAAGGCCCAATGCCGACATAAGTACAAGAGTACTGACTCATATTACAGTCGGTGTTTTGTGCATTCCCTGGGTGACCAGTATTAGTTTCCGATACACCACTGCAGGTTCAATGTATTCCTTGGACCTTCACATTGACGATGAAACACAGAAATCGCATCGGAATTAAATACAAAAGGCACAATGCCGCCTTAAGTACAAGCATAGAGACTCTTCTTACAGTCGGTGCTTTGAGCATTCCCTGTGAGACCAGTATTAGTTTACGATACACCACTGTAAGTTCAATGTATTCCTTGGACCTTCACATTGACGATGAATCACAGAAATCGCATCGGAATTAAATACAAAAGGCTCAATGCCGCCTTAAGTACAAGAATAGAGACTCTTCTTACAGTCGGTGCTTTGAGCATTCCATGTGAGACCAGTATTAGTTTCCGATACACCACTGCATATTCAATGTATTCCTTGGAGCTCCACATTGACGATGAAACACAGAAATCGCGTCGGAATTAAATAGAAAATGCACAATGCAGCCTTAAGTGAGGGAGTAGAGACTCTTCTTACTGTCGTTGCCTTGAGCATTCCCTGTGAGACCAGTATTAGTTTCCCATACACCACTGCAGATTCAATGTATTCCTTGGACATTCACATTGACGATGAAACACTGCAATTAGATTGGAATTAAATACAAATGGCACAATGCCGCCTTAATTGCAAGAAGAGTGAGACTTCTTAGAGTCTGTGCTTTGATCCTTTCCTATGAGACCAGTATTAGTTTCCGATACACCACTGCAGGTTCAATGTATTCCTTGGACCTTCACATTGACTATGAAACTAAGAAATCGCATCGGAATAAAATACAAAAGCACAATGCCGCCTTAAGTACAAGAACAAAGACTCTTCTTACTGTCTGTGCTCTGAGCATTCCCTGTGAGACCAGTATTAGCTTCCGATACACCACTGCAGGTTCAATGTATTCCTTGGACCTTCACATTGACGATGAAACACAGAAATCGCATCGGAATTAAATACAAAAGCACAATGCCGCCTTACGTACAAGAATAGAGACTCTCCTTACAGTCGGTGCTATGAGCATTTCCTGTGAGACCAGTATCAGTTTCCGAAACACCACTGCAGGTTCAATGTATTCCTTTTACCTTCACATTGACGATGAAACACAGAAATCGCATCGGAATTAAATACAAACGGGACAATGCCGCCTTAAGTGCAAGAAGAGTGAGACTTCATAGAGTCTGTGCTTTGATCCTTTCCTGTGAGACCAGTATTAGTTTCCTATACACCACTGCAGGTTCAATGTACTCCTTGGACATACACATTGACGATGAAACACTGAAATTACATCGGAATTAAATACAAAAGGCACTATGCCGCCTTAAGTACAAGAATAGAGACTCTTCTTACAATCGGTGCTTTTAGCATTCCCTGTGAGACCAGTATTAGTTTGCGATACACCACTGCCGGTTAATGTATTCCTTGGACATACCCATTGACGATGAAACACAGAAATCGCATCGGAATTAAATACAAAAGGCACAATGCCGCCTTAAGTACAAGAATAGAGACTCTTCTTACTGTCGGTGCTTTGAGCATTCCCTCTGAGAGCAGTATTAGTTTCCGATACACCACTGCAGGTTCAAGGTTTTCCTTGGACCTTCACATTGACTATGAGACACAGAAATCGCATCGGAATTAAATACAATAGGCACAAGGCAGCCTTAAGTACAAGAATAGAGTCTCTTCTTACAGTCGGTGCTTTCAGCAATCCTTGTGAGACCAGTATTAGTTTCCGATACACCACTGCAGGTTCAAAGTATTGCTTGGAGCTCCACATTGACTAGAAACACAGAAATCGCATCGAAATTAAATGCAAAAGGCACAATGCCGCCTTAAGTACAAGAATAGAGACTCTTCTTACAGTCGCTGCTTTGAACATTTCCTGTGAGACCAGTATTAGATTCCGATACACCACTGTAGGCTCAATGTATTCCTTTAACATACACATTCACGATGAAATACTGAAATTACATCGGAATTAAATACAAAAGGCACAATGCCGTCTTAAGTGCAAGAGGAGTGAGACCTCTTAGAGTCTGTGCTTTGATCCTTTCCTGTGAGACCAGTATTAGATTCTGATACACCACTGCAGGTTCAATGTATTCCTTGGACCTTCACATTGACTATGAAACTAAGAAATCGCATCGGAATAAAATACAAAAGCACAATGCCGCCTTAAGTACAAGAACAAAGACTCTTCTTACAGTCTGTGCTCTGAGCATTCCCTGTGAGACCAGTATTAGCTTCCGATACACCACTGCAGGTTCAATGTATTCCTTGGACCTTCACATTGACGATGAAACACTGAAATCGCATCGGAATTAAATACAAAAGGCACAATGCCGCCTTAAGTACAAGAATAGAGACTCTTCTTACTGTCGGTGCTTTGAGCATTCCCTGTTAAACCAGTATTAGTTTGCGATACACCACTGCAGGTTCAATGTATTCCTTGGACCTTCAAATTGACGATGAAACACAGAAATCGCATCGGAATTAAATACAAAAGCACAATGCCGCCTTACGTACAAGAATAGAGACTCTCCTTACAGTCGGTGCTATGAGCATTTCCTGTGAGACCAGTATTAGTTTCCGAAACACCACTGCAGGTTCAATGTATTCCTTTGACCTTCACATTGACGATGAAACACAGAAATCGCATCGGAATTAAATACAAACGGGACAATGCCGCCTTAAGTGCAAGAAGAGTGAGACTTCTTAGAGTCTGTGCTTTGATCCTTTCCTGTGAGACCAGTATTAGTTTCCGATACACAGCTGCAGGTTCAATGTATCCCTTGGACATTCACATTGACGATCAAACACTGAAATTACATTGGAATTAAATACAAAAGGCACAATGCCGCCTTAATTGCAAGAAGAGTGACACTTCTTTGAGTCTGTGCTTTGATCCGTTCCTGTGAGACCAGTATTAGTTTCCGATACACCACTGCACGTTCAATGTATTCCTTGGACCATCACATTGAATATGAAAGACAGAAATCGTATCGGAATTAAACTCAAAAGGCACTAAGCCGCCTTAAGTACAAAAATACAGACTCTTCTTACAGTCGGTGCTTTGAGCATTCCCTGTGAGACATGTATTAGTTTCCGATACACCACTGCAGGTTCAATGTATTCCTTGGACCTTCACATTGACGATGAAACACAGAAATCGCATCGGAATTAAATACGAAAGGCACAATGCCGCCTTAAGTATGAGAATAGAGACTCTTCTTACAGTCGGTGCTATGAGTATTCCCTGTGAGACCAGTATTAGTTTCCGATACACCACTGCAGGTGCAATGTATTCCTTGGACCTTCACATTGACGATGAAACACTGCAATCGCATCGGAATTAAATACAAAAGGGAAAATACCGCCTTAAGTGCAAGAAGAGTAAGACTTCTTAGAGTCTGTGCTTTGATCCTTTCCTGTGAGACCAGTATTAGTTTCTGATACACCACTGCAGGTTCAATATATTCCTTGGACCTTCACATAGACGATGAATCACAGAAATCGCATCGGAATTAAATACAAAAGGCACAATGGCGCCTTAAGTACAAGAATAGAGACTCTTCTTACAGTCGGTGCTTGGAGCATTCCCTGTGAGACCAGTATTAGTTTCCGATACACCACTGCAGGTACAATGTATTCCATGGACCTTCACATTTGCGAAGAAACACAGAAATCGCAACGGAATTAAATACAAAATTCACAATGCCGCCTTAACTGAGGGAGTGGAGGCTCTTCTCACAGTCGTAGCCTTAAGCATTCCCTGTGAGACCAGTATTAGTTTCCGATACACAACTGCAGGTTCAATTTATTCCCTGGACATTCACATTGACGATCAAACACTGAAATTACATTGGAATTAAATACAAAAGGCACAATGCCGCTTTATTGCAAGAAGAGTGAGACTTCTTAGAGTCAGTGCTTTGATACCTTCCTGTGAGACCAGTATTAGTTTCCGATACACCACTGCAGGTTCAGTGTATTCCTTGGACCTTCACAATGACGATGAAAAACAGAAATCGCATCGGAATTAAATACAAAAGGCACAATGCCGCCTTAAGTGCAAGAACACAGACTCTTCTTACAGTCTGTGTTTTGAGCATTCCCTGTGAGACCAGTATTAGTTTCCGATACACCACTGCAGGTTCAATGTATTCCATGGACCTTCACATTTGCGAAGAAACACAGAAATCGCAACGGAATTAAATACAAAATTCACAATGCCGCCTTAAGTACAAGAATAGAGACTCTTCTTATAGTCGGTGCGATGAGCTTTCCCTGTGAGACCAGTATTAGTTTCCGATACACCACTGCATATTCAATGTATTCCTTGGAGCTTCACATTGACGATGAAACACAGAAATCGCATCGGAATTAAATACAAAAGGCACAAAACCGCCTTAAGTGAGATAGTGGAGACTCTTCTTACAGTCGTAGCCTTAAGCATTCCCTGTGAGACCAGTATTAGTTTCCGATACACAACTGCAGGTTCAATTTATTCCTTGGACATTCACATTGAGGATCAAACACTGAAATTACATTGGAATTAAATACAAAGGGCACAATGCCGCTTTATTGCAAGAAGAGTAAGACTTCTTAGAGTCAGTGCTTTGATACCTTCCTGTGAGACCAGTATTAGTTTCCGATACACCACTGCAGGTTCAATGTATTCCTTGGACCTTCACATTTGCGAAGAAACACAGAAATCGCATCGGAATTAAATACAAAATTCACAATGCCGCCTTAAGTACAAGAATAGAGACTCTTCTTATAGTCGGTGCGATGAGCTTTCCCTGTGAGACCTGTATTAGTTTCCGATACACCACTGCAGGTTCAATGTATTTCTTGGACATACACATTGACGATGAAATTCTGAAAATACATCGGAATGAAATACAAAAGGCACAATGCCGCCTTAAGTACAAGAATAGGGACTCTTCTTACAGTCGGTGCCTTGAGCATTCCCTGTTAGACCAGTATTACTTTCTGATACACCACTGCAGGTGAAATGTATTTCTTGGACATACACATTGACGATGAAATTCTGAAATTACATCGGAATTAAATACAAAAGGCACAATGCCGCCTTAAGTGCTAGAAGAGTGAGACTTATTAGAGTCTGTGCCTTGATCCTTTCCTGTGAGACCAGTATTAGTTTACGATACACCACTGCAGGTTCAATGTATTCCTCGGACCTTCACATTGATAATGAAACACATAAATTGCATCGGAATGAAATACAAAAGGCACAATGCCGCCTTAATTACAGGAGTAGAGACTCTTCTTACAGTCGGTGCTTTGAGCATTCCCTGTGAGACCAGTAATAGTTTCCGATACACCACTGCAGGTTCAATGTATTCCTTGGACCTTCACAATCACCATGAAACACAGAATCGCATCGGGATTAAATACAAAAGGCACAATGCCGCCTTAAGTACAAAAATAGAGACACTTCTTTCAGTCGGTGCTTTGAGCATTGAATCTGAGAGCAGTATTAGTTTCCGATACACCACTGCAGATTCAAGGTATTCCTTGGACCTTCACATTGACTATGAAACACAGAAGTCGCATCGAAATTAAATACAAAATGCAGAAGGCTGCCTTAAGTACAAGAATAGAGACTCTTCTTAGAGTCGGTGCTTTGAGCATTCCCTGTGAGACCAGTATTACTTTCCGATACACCACAGCAGGTTCAAAGTTTTCCTTGGACCTTCACATTGACTATGAAACACAGAAATCGCATCGGAATTAAATACAAAAGGCATAATGCTGCCCTAAGAACAAGAATAGAGACACTTCTTACAGTCGGAGATTTGAGCTTTCCCTCTGAGAGCCGTATTAGTTTCCGATACACCACTGCAGGTTCAAAGTATTCCTTGGACCTTCACATTGACTGTGAAACACAGAAATCGCATCGGAATTAAATACAAAAGGCACAATGCCGCCTTAAGTACAAGAATAGAGACTCTTCTTACAGTCGGTGCTTTGAGCATTCCCTGTGAGACCAGTATTAGTTTCCGATACACCACTGCAGGTTCAATGTATTCCTTGGACCTTCACATTGACGATGAAACACAGAAATCACATCGGAATTAAATAGAAAAGGCACAATGCCGCGTTATGTACAAGAATAGAGACCCTTCTTACAGTCACTGATTTGAGCATTCCCTGTGAGACCAGTATTAGTTTCCGATACACCACTGCAGGTACAATGTATTCCCTGGACATACACAATGACGATGAAACACTGAAATTACATCGGAATTAAATACAAAAGACACAATGCCGCCTTAATGCAAGAAGAGTGAGACTTCTTAGAGTCCATTCTTTGATCCTTTCCTGTGAGACCAGTATTAGTTTCCGATACACCACTGCATGTTCAATGTATTCCTTGGACCTTCAAATTGACGATGAAACAAATAAATCGCATCGGAATTAAATACAAAAGGCACAATGCCGCCTTAATTACAAGAATAGAGACTCTTCTTACAGTCGGTGCTTTGAGCATTACCTGTGAGACCAGTATTAGTTTCCGATACACCACCGCAGGTGCAATGTATTCCTTAGACCTTCACATTGACGATGAAACACAGAAATCGCATCGGAATTAAATACAAAAGGCACAATGCCGCCTTAAGTACAAGAATAGAGACACTTCTTACAGTCGGTGATTTGAGCATTCCCTCTGAGAGCAGTATTAGTTTCCGATACACCACTGCAGGTTCGAGGTATTCCTTGGACCTTCACATTGACTATGAAACACAGAAATCGCATCGGAATTAAATACAAAAGTCACAAGGCCGTCTTAAGTACAAGAATAGAGACTCTTCTTACAGTCAGTGCTTTGAGCATCCCCTGTGAGACCAGTATTAGTTTCCGATACACCACTGCAGGTTCAAAGTATTCCTTGGACCTTCACATTGACTAGGAAACACAGAAATCGCATCGGAATTAAATACAAAAGGCACAATGCCGCCTTAAGTACAAGAATAGTGACTCTTCTTACAGTCGGTGCTTTGAGCATTCCCTATGAGACCAGTATTAGTTTCCGATACTCCACTGCAGGTTCAATGTATTCCTTGGACCTTCACATTGACGAAGAAACACAGAAATCGCATTGGAATTAAATACAAAAGGCACAATGCCATCATAATTACAAGAATAGAGACTCTTCTTACAGTCGGTGCTTTGAGCATTCCCTGTGAGACCAGTATTAGTTTCCGATACACCACTGCAGGTTCAATGTATTCCTTGGACCTTCACATTGACGATGAAACACAGATATCGCATCGGAATTAAATACAAAAGGCACAATGCCGCCTTAATTCCAAGAAGAGTGAGACTTCTTAGAGTCTGTGCCTTGATCCTTTCCTGTGAGGCCAGTATTAGTTTCCCATACACCACTGCAGGTTCAATGTATTCCTTGGACCGTCACATTGACAATGAAACACAGAAATCGCATCGGAATTAAATACGAAAGGCACAATGCCGCCTTAATTACAAGAATAGAGACTCTTCTTACAGTCGGTGCTTGGAGCATTCCCTGTGAGACCAGTAATAATTTCCGATACACCACTGCAGGTTCAATGTATTCTTTGGACGTTCACATTCACGATGAAACATAGAAATCGCATCGGAATTAAATACAAAAGGCACAATGCCGCCTTAAGTACAGGAATAGATACATTTCTTACAGTCGGTGCCTTGAGCATTGCCTCTGAGGGCAGTATTAGTTTCCGATACACCACTGCAGGTTCAAGGGATTCCTTGGACCTTCACATTGACTATGAAACACAGAAATCGCATCGGAATTAAATACAAAAGGCACAAGGAAGCCTTACGTACAAGAATAGAGACTTTTCTTACAGTCGGTGCTTTGAGCATTCCCTGTGAGACCAGTATTAGTTTCCGATACACCACTGCAGGTTCAAAGTATTCCTTGGACCTTCACATTGACTATGAAACACAGAAATCACACCGGAATTAAATACAAAAGGCACAATGCCGCCTTAAGTACAAGAATAGAGACACCTCTTACAGTCGGTGCTTTGAGCATTCCCTCTGAGAGCAGTATTAGTTTCCGATACACCACTGCAGGTTCAATGTATTAATTGGACCTTCACATTGACGATGAAACAGAGAAATCGCATCGGAATTAAATACAAAAGGCACAATGCCGCCTTACGTACAAGAATAGAGATTCTTCTTACAGTCGGTGATTTGAGCATTCCCTGTGAGACCTGTATTAGCTTCCGATACACCACTGCAGGATCAATGTATTCCCTGGACATACACAATGACGATGAAACTCTGATATTACATCGGAATTAAATAAAAAAGACACAATGCCGCCTTAATGCAAGAAGAGTGAGACTTCTTAGAGTCCATTCTTTGATCCTTTCCTGTGAGACCAGTATTAGTTTCTGATACACCACTGCATGTTCACCGTATTCCTTGGACCTTCAAATTGACGATGAAACAAAGAAATCGCATCGGAATTAAATGCAAAAGGCACAATGCCGCCTTAATTACAAGAATGGAGACTCTTCTTACAGTCGGTGCTTTGAGCATTCCCTGTGAGACCGGTATTAGTATCCGATACACCACTGCAGGTTCAAAGTATTCCTTGGACCTACACATTGACAATGAAACACAGAAATCGCATCGGAATTAAATACAAAAGGCACAATGCCGCCTTAAGTACAAGTATAGAGACTCTTCTTACAGTCGGTGCTTTGAGCATTCCCTGTGTGACCAGTATTAGTTTCCGATACAACACTGGAGGTTCAATGTATTCCTTGGACCTTCACATTGACGAAGAAACACAGTAATCGCATCGGAATTAAATACAAAATGCACAATGCCGCCAAAATTACAAGAATAGAGACTCTTCTTACAGTCGGTGTTTTGAGCATTCCCTGTGAGACCAGTATTAGATTCAGATACACCACTGCAGGTTCAATGTATTCCTTGGACCTTCACATTGACGATGAAACACAGATATCGCATCGGAATTAAATACAAAAGGCACAATGCCGCCTCAAGTACAAGATTACAGACTCTTCTTACAGTCGGTGATTTGTGCTTTCCCTGTGACACCTGTATTAGTTTTCGATACACCACTGCAGGTTCAATGTATTCCCTGGACATACACAATGACGATGAAACACTGAAATTACATCGGGATTAAATACAAAAGACACAATGCCGCCTTAACGCATGAAGAGTGAGACTTCTTAGAGTCCATTCTTTGAGCCTTTCCTGTGAGACCAGTATTAGTTTCCGATACACCACTGCAGGTTCATTGAATTCCTTGGACCATTACATTGACATTGAAACACAGAAATCGCATCGGAATTAAATACAAAAGGCACAATGCCGCCTTAATTACAAGAATAGATACTGTTCTTACAGTCGGTGCTTTGAGCAATCCTTCTGAGAGCAGTATGTGTTTCCGATACACCACTGCAGGTTCAAGGTATTCCTTGGACCTTCACATTGACTATGAAACATAGAAATCGCATCCGAATGAAATTCATAAGGCACAGGTGTGCCTTAAGTACAAGAATAGAGACTCTTCTTACAGTCAGTGCTTTGAGCATTCCCTGTGAGACCAGTATTAGTTTCCGATACACCACTGCAGGTTCAAAGTATTCCTTGGACCATCACATTGACTATGAAACACAGAAATCGCATCGGAGTTAAATTCAAAAGTCACAATGCCGCCTTAAGTACAAGAATAGAGTCTCTTCTTACAGTCGGTGCTTTGAGCATTCCCTGTGAGACCAGTATTAGTTTCCGATACACCACTGCAGGTTCATTTTATTCCTTGGACCATTACATTGACGATGAAACACAGAAATCGCATCGGAATTAAATATAAAAGGCACAATGCCGCCTTAATTGCAAGAATAGAGACTCTTCTTACAGTCGGTGCTTTGAACATACCCTGTGATACCAGTATTAGTTTCCGATACACCACTGTAGGTTCAATGTATTCCTTGGACATACACATTGACGATGAAACACTGAAATTACATCGGAATTAAATACAAAAGGCACAATGCCGCCTTAAGTGCAAGAAGAGTGAGACTTCTTACAGTCAGTGTTTTGAGCATTCCCTGTGAGACCTGTTTTAGTTTCCGATACACCACTGCAGGTTCAAAGTATTCCGTGCACCTTCACATTGACTATGAAACACAGAAATCGCATCGGAATTAAATACAAGAAGCACAATGCCGCGTAAAGTACAAGATCAGAGACTCTTCTACAGTCTGTGCCTTGAACACTCCCTGTGAGACCAGTATTAGTTTCCGATACACCACTGCAGGTTCAATGTATTCCTTGGACATACACATTGACGATGAAACACTCAAATTACATCGGAATTACATAGAGTAGGCACAATGCCGCCTTAGGTGCCAGAAGTGTGAGACTTCTTAGTGTCTGTGCTTTGATCGATTTCTGTGAGACCAGTATTAGTTTCCGATACACCACTGCCGGTTCAATGTATTTCTTGGACCTTCACATTGACAATGACACACAGAAATCGCATCGGAATTAAATACAAGAAGCACAATGCCGCGTAAAGTACATGATCAGAGACTCTTCTACAGTCTGTGCCTTGAACATTCCTCGTGTGACCAGTATTAGTTTCCGATGCACCACTGCAGGCTCAATGTATTCCTTGGACCTAAACATTGATGATGAAACACTGAAATTCCATCGGAATTAAATACAAAAGAAACAATGCCGCCTTTAGTGCAAGATGAGTGAGACTTCTTAGAATCTGTGCTTTGATCCTATAATGTGAGACCAGTATTAGTTTCCGATACACGACTGCAGGTTCAAAGTATTCCTTGAACCTTCACATTGACTATGAAACACAGACATCGAATCGGAATTAAATACAAAGGGCACAATGCCGGCTTAAGTACAAGAATAGAGACTCTTCTTACAGTTAGTGCTTTGAGCATTCCCTGTGAGGCCAGTATTAATTTCCGATACACCACTGCAGGTTCAATGCATTACTTGTCGTACACATTAACGTAGACACACTGAAATTACATCGTAATTAAATAAAAAAGGCACAATGCCGCCTTAAGTACAAGAATAGAAACTCTTCTTACAGACGGTGCTTTGAGCATTCCCAGTGAGACCAGTATTAGTTTCCGATACACCACTGTAGGTTCAATGTATTCCTTGGACATACACATTGACGATGAAATACTGAAATTGCATCGGAATTAAATACAAAAGGCACAATGCCGCCTTATGTGCTAGAAGAGTGAGACTTCTTAGAGTCTGTGCCTTGATCCTATCCTGTGAGACTAGTATTAGTTCCCGATACACAACTGCAGGTTCAATGTATTCCTTGGACCCTCACATTGACGATGAAACACAGAAATCGCATCGGAACTAAATACAAAAGGAACAATGCCGCCTTAATTACAAGAATAGAGTCTCTTCTTACAGTCGGTGCTTTGAGCACTCCCTGTGAGGCCAGTAATAGTTTCCGATACACCACTGCAGGTTCAATGTATTCCTTGGACCTTCACATTGACGATGAAACACAGAAATCGCATCGGAATTAAATACAAAAGGCACAATGCCGCCTTAAGTACAAGAATAGAGACGCTTATTACAGTCGGTGCTTTGAGCATTCCCTCTGAGAGCAGTATTAGTATCTGATACACCACTGCAGGTTCAAGGTATTCCTTGGACCTTGACATTGACTATTAAACACAGAAATCGCATCGGAAATAAATACGAATGGCACAATGCCGCCCTAAGTACAAGAATAGAGACTCTTCTTACAGACGGTGCTTTGAGCTTTCCCTGTGAGACCAGTATTAGTTTCCGATACACCACTGCAGGTTCAAATTATTCCTTGGACCTTCACATTGACTATGAAACACAGAAAACGCATCGGAATTAAATACAAAAAGCACAAAGCCGACTTAACTACAAGAATAGAGACTCTTCTTACAGTCGGAGTTTTGAGGATTTTGTGTGAGACCAGTATTAGTTTCCGATACACCACTGCAGGTTCAATGTATTCCCTGGACATACGCAATGACGATGAAACACTGAAATTACATCGGAATTAAGTACAAAAGACACAATGCCGCCTTAATGCAAGAAGAGTGAGACTTCTTAGAGTCCATTCTTTGAACCTTTCCTGTGAGACCAGTATTGGTTTCCGATACACCACTGCATGTTCAATATATTCCTTGGACTTTCACATTGACGGAGAAACACAGAAATCGCATCGGAATTAAATACAAAAGGCACGATGCCGTTTAATTACAAGAATGGATACTCTTCTTACAGTCGGTGCTTTGAGCATTCCCTGTGAGACCAGTAATAGTTTCCGATACACCACTGCAGATTCAATGTATTCCTTGGACCTTCACAGTGACGATGAAACACAGAAATCACATCAGAATTAAATAGAAAAGACAAAATGCCGCCTTAAGTACAAGAATAGCGACACTTCTTACAGTCGGTGCTTTGAGCATTGCCTCTGAAAGCAGAATTAGTCTCCGATACACCACTGCAGGCTCAAGGTATTCCTTGGACCTTCACATTGACTATGAAACACAGAAATCGCATCGGATTTAAATAAAAAAGGCACAATGCCGCCTTAAGTACAAGAATTGAGACTGTTCTTACAGTCGGTGCTTTGAGCACTCCCTGTGAGACCAAAATTAGTTTCCGATACACCACTGCAGGTTCAATGTATTCCTTGGAACATCAAGTTGACCATGAAACACAGAAATCGCATCGGAATTAAATACAAAAGGCACAATGCCGGCTTAAGTACAAGAATACAGACTCTTCTTACAGTCTGTGCTTTGAGCATTCCTTGTGAGACCAGTATTAGTTTCCGATACACAACTGAAGGTTCAGTGTATTCCTTGGACCTTCACATTGACGATGAAACACAGAAATCGCAACGGAATTAAATACAAAAGGCACAATGCTGCCTTAAGTACAAGAATAGGAATTCTTCTTACAGTTGGTGCTTTGAGCATTCCCTTACAGACCAGTATTAGTTTCCGATACACCACTGCAGGTTCAATGTATTCCTTGGAACATCAAGTTGACGATGAAACACAGAAATCGCATCGGAATTAAATACAAAAGTCACAATGCCGGCATATGTACAAGAATACAGAATCTTCTTACAGTCGGTGCTTTGAGCATTCCCTGTGAGACCAGTATTAGTTTCCGATACACCAATGCAGGTTCAATGTATTCCCCATACATACACAATGACGATGAAACACTGAAATTACATCGGAATCAAATACAAAAGACAGAATGCCGCGTTAATGCAAGATGAGTAAGACTTCTTAGAGTCCATTCTTTGATCCTTTCCTGTGAGACCAGTATTAGTTTCCGATACACCACTGCAGGTTCAATGTATTCCTTGGACCTTCACATTGATGATGAAACACAGAAATCGCATCGGAATTAAATACAAAAGGCACAATGCCGCCTTGATTACAAGATTAGAGACTCCTCTTACAGTCGGTGCTTTGATCATTCCCTGTGAGACCAGTATTAGTTTCCGATACACCACTGCAGGTTCAATGTGTTCCTTGGACCTTCACATTGACGATGAATCACAGAAATCGCATCGGAACTAAATACAAAAGGCACAATGCCGCCTTAATTAGAAGAATAGAGACTCTTCTTACAGTCGGTGCTTTGAGCATTCCCTGTGAGGCCAGTAATAGTTTCCGATACACCACTGCAGGTTCAAAGTATTCCTTGGACCTTCACATTGACGATGTAACAGAGAAATCGCATCGGAATTAAATACAAAAGGCACAATGCCGCCTTAAGTACAAGAATAGAGACTCTTCTTACAGTCGGTGCTTTGAGCATTCCCTCTGAGAGCAATATTAGTTTCCGATTCACCACTGCAGGTTCAAGGTATTTCTTCGACCTTCACATTGACAATGAAACACAGAAATCGCATCGGAATTAAATACAAATGGCACAATGCCGCCTTAAGTACAAGAATAGAGACTCTTCTTACAGCCGGTGCTTTGAGCTTTCCCTATGAGACCAGTATTAGTTTCCGATACACCGCTGCAGGTTCAGTGTATTCCTTGGACCTTCACATTGACGATGAATCACAGAAATCGCATCAGAATTAAATACAAAAGGCACAATGCCGGCTTTAGTACAAGAATAGAGACTCTTCTAACAGTCGGTGCTTTGAGCACTCCCTGTGAGACCAGTATTAGTTTCCGATACACCACTGCAGGTTCAATGTATTCCTTGGACATACACATTGACGATGAATTACTGAAATTATATCGGAATTAAATACAAAAGGCACAATGCCGCCTTAAGTGCTAGAGGAGTGAGACTTCTTAGTGTCTGTTCCTTGATCCTTTCCTGTAAGACCAGTATTAGTTTCCGATACACCACTGCAGGTTCAATCTATTCCTTGGACCTTCACATTGACGATGAAACACAGAAATCGCATCGGAACTAAATACAAAAGGCACAATGCAGCCTTAATTACAAGAATAGAAACTCTTCTTACAGTCGGTGCTTGAGCATTCCCTGTGAGACCAGTAATAGTTTCCGATACACCACTGCAGGTTCAATGTATTCCTTGGTCCTTCACATTGACGATGAAACACAGAAATCGCATCGGAATTAAATACAAAAGGCACAATGCCGCTTTAAGTACAAGAATAGAGGCACTTCTCTCAGTCGGTGCTTTGAGCATTGCCTCTGAGACCAGTATTAGTTTCCGATACACCACTGCAGGTTCAAAGTATTCCTTGGACCTTCACATTGACTATGAAACACAGAAATCGCATCGGAATTAAATACAAAAGGCACAATGCCGCCGTAAGTACAAGAATAGAGACACTTCTTACAGTCGGAGCTTTGAGCATTCCCTCTCAGAGCAGTATTAGTTTCTGATACACCACTGCAGGTTCAAAGTAATCCTTGGACCTTCACATTGACTATGAAACACAGAAATCGCATCGGAATTAAATACAAAAGGCACAACGCCGCCGTAAGTACAAGAATAGAGACACTTCTTACAGTCGGAGCTATGAGCATTCCCTGTGAGACCGTTATTAGTTTCTGATACACCACTGCACGTTCAAATTATTCCTTGGACCTTCACATTGACTATGAAACACAGAAAACGCATCGGAATTAAATACAAAAGGATCAAAGCCGACTTAAGTACAAGAATAGAGACTCTTCTTACAGTCGGAGTTTTGAGGATTTCGTGTGAGACCAGTATTAGTTTCCTATACACCACTGCAGGTTCAATGTATTCCCTGGACATACGCAATGACGATGAAACACTGAAATTACATCGGAATTAAATACAAAAGACACAATGCCGCCTTAATGCAAGAAGAGTGAGACTTCTTAGAGTCCATTCTTGGAACCTTTCCTGTGAGACCAGTATTAGTTTCCGATACACCACTGCATGTTCAATATATTCCTTGGACCTTCACATTGACGAAGAAACACAGAAATCGCATCGGAATTAAATACAAAGGGCACAATGCCGTTTAATTACAAGAATAGAGACTCTTCTTACAGTCGGTGCTTTGAGCATTCCCTGTGAGACCAGTAATAGTTTCCGATACACCACTGCAGATTCAATGTATTCCTTGGACCTTCACAGTGACGATGAAACACAGAAATCGCATCGGAATTAAATAGAAAAGGCAAAATGCCGCCTTAAGTACAAGAATAGAGACACTTCTTACAGTCGGTGCTTTGAGCATTGCCTCTGAAAGCAGAATTAGTCTCCGATACACCACTGCAGGCTCAAGGTATTCCTTGGACCTTCACATTGACTATGAAACACAGAAATCACATCGGATTTAAATAAAAAAGGCACAATGCCGCCTTAAGTACAAGAATTGAGACTGTTCTTACAGTCGGTGCTTTGAGCACTCCCTGTGAGACCAAAATTAGTTTCCGATACACCACTGCAGGTTCAATGTATTCCTTGGAACATCAAGTTGACGATGAAACACAGAAATCGCATCGGAATTAAATACAAAATGCACAATGCCGGCTTAAGTACAAGAATACAGACTCTTCTTACAGTCGGTGCTTTGAGCATTCCTTGTGAGACCAGTATTAGTTTCCGATACACAACTGAAGGTTCAGTGTATTCCTTGGACCTTCACATTGACGATGAAACACTGAAATCGCATCGGAATTAAATACAAAAGGCACAATGCTGCCTTAAGTACAAGAATAGGAATTCTTCTTACAGTTGGTGCTTTGAGCATTCCCTTTCAGACCAGTATTAGATTCCGATACACCACTGCAGGTTCAATGTATTCCTTGGAACATCAAGTTGACGATGAAACACAGAAATCGCATCGGAATTAAATACAAAAGTCACAATGCCGGCTTAAGTACAAGAATACAGAATCTTCTTACAGTCGGTGCTTTGAGCATTCCCCGTGAGACCAGTATTAGTTTCCGATACACCAATGCAGGTTCAATGTATTCCTTGGACCTTCACATTGACTATGAAACACAGAAATCGCATCGGAATTAAATACAAAAGGCACAATGCCGCCGTAAGTACAAGAATAGAGACACTTCTTACAGTCGGAGCTTTGAGCATTCCCTCTCAGAGCAGTATTAGTTTCTGATACACCACTGCAGGTTCAAAGTATTCCTTGGACCTTCACATTGACTATGAAACACAGAAATCGCATCGGAATTAAATACAAAAGGCACAATGCCGCCGTAAGTACAAGAATAGAGACACTTCTTACAGTCGGAGCTATGAGCATTCCCTGTGAGACCAGTATTAGTTTCTGATACACCACTGCAGGTTCAAATTATTCCTTGGACCTTCACATTGACTATGAAACACAGAAAACACATCGGAATTAAATACAAAAGGATCAAAGCCGACTTAAGTACAAGAATAGAGACTCTTCTTACAGTCGGAGTTTTGAGGATTTCGTGTGAGACCAGTATTAGTTTCCGATACACCACTGCAGGTTCAATGTATTCCCTGGACATACGCAATGACGATGAAACACTGAAATTACATCGGAATTAAATACAAAAGGCACAATGCCGCTTTAAGTACAAGAATAGAGGCACTTCTCTCAGTCGGTGCTTTGAGCATTGCCTCTGAGACCAGTATTAGTTTCCGATACACCACTGCAGGTTCAAAGTATTCCTTGGACCTTCACATTGACTATGAAACACAGAAATCGCATCGGAATTAAATACAAAAGGCACAATGCCGCCGTAAGTACAAGAATAGAGACACTTCTTACAGTCGGAGCTTTGAGCATTCCCTCTCAGAGCAGTATTAGTTTCTGATACACCACTGCAGGTTCAAAGTATTCCTTGGACCTTCACATTGACTATGAAACACAGATATCGCATCGGAATTAAATACAAAAGGCACAATGCCGCCGTAAGTACAAGAATAGAGACACTTCTTACAGTCGGAGCTATGAGCATTCCCTGTGAGACCAGTATTAGTTTCTGATACACCACTGCAGGTTCAAATTATTCCTTGGACCTTCACATTGACTATGAAACACAGAAAACGCATCGGAATTAAATACAAAAGGATCAAAGCCGACTTAAGTACAAGAATAGAGACTCTTCTTACAGTCGGAGTTTTGAGGATTTCGTGTGAGACCAGTATTAGTTTCCGATACACCACTGCAGGTTCAATGTATTCCCTGGACATACGCAATGACGATGAAACACTGAAATTACATCGGAATTAAATACAAAAGACACAATGCCGCCTTAATGCAAGAAGAGTGAGACTTCTTAGAGTCCATTCTTGGAACCTTTCCTGTGAGACCAGTATTAGTTTCCGATACACCACTGCATGTTCAATATATTCCTTGGACCTTCACATTGACGAAGAAACACAGAAATCGCATCGGAATTAAATACAAAGGGCACAATGCCGTTTAATTACAAGAATAGAGACTCTTCTTACAGTCGGTACTTTGAGCATTCCCTGTGAGACCAGTAATAGTTTCCGATACACCACTGCAGATTCAATGTATTCCTTGGACCTTCACAGTGACGATGAAACACAGAAATCGCATCGGAATTAAATAGAAAAGGCAAAATGCCGCCTTAAGTACAAGAATAGAGACACTTCTTACAGTCGGTGCTTTGAGCATTGCCTCTGAAAGCAGAATTAGTCTCCGATACACCACTGCAGGCTCAAGGTATTCCTTGGACCTTCACATTGACTATGAAATACAGAAATCACATCGGATTTAAATAAAAAAGGCACAATGCCGCCTTAAGTACAAGAATTGAGACTGTTCTTACAGTCGGTGCTTTGAGCACTCCCTGTGAGACCAAAATTAGTTTCCGATACACCACTGCAGGTTCAATGTATTCCTTGGAACATCAAGTTGACGATGAAACACAGAAATCGCATCGGAATTAAATACAAAATGCACAATGCCGGCTTAAGTACAAGAATACAGACTCTTCTTACAGTCGGTGCTTTGAGCATTCCTTGTGAGACCAGTATTAGTTTCCGATACACCACTGCAGGTTCAATGTATTCCTTGGACCTTCACATTGATGATGAAACACAGAAATCGCATCGGAATTAAATACAAAAGGCACAATGCCGCCTTAATTACAAGATTAGAGACTCCTCTTACAGTCGGTGCTTTGAGCATTCCCTGTGAGACCAGTATTAGTTTCCGATACACCACTGCAGGTTCAATGTGTTCCTTGGACCTTCACATTGACGATGAATCACAGAAATCGCATCGGAACTAAATACAAAAGGCACAATGCCGCCTTAATTAGAAGAATAGAGACTCTTCTTACAGTCGGTGCTTTGAGCATTCCCTGTGAGGCCAGTAATAGTTTCCGATACACCACTGCAGGTTCAAAGTATTCCTTGGACCTTCACATTGACGATGTAACAGAGAAATCGCATCGGAATTAAATACAAAAGGCACAATGCCGCCTTAAGTACAAGAATAGAGACTCTTCTTACAGTCGGTGCTTTGAGCATTCCCTCTGAGAGCAATATTAGTTTCCGATCCACCACTGCAGGTTCAAGGTATTTCTTCGACCTTCACATTGACAATGAAACACAGAAATCGCATCGGAATTAAATACAAATGGCACAATGCCGCCTTAAGTACAAGAATAGAGACTCTTCTTACAGCCGGTGCTTTGAGCTTTCCCTATGAGACCAGTATTAGTTTCCGATACACCGCTGCAGGTTCAGTGTATTCCTTGGACCTTCACATTGACGATGAATCACAGAAATCGCATCAGAATTAAATACAAAAGGCACAATGCCGCCTTAAGTACAAGAATAGAGACTCTTCTAACAGTCGGTGCTTTGAGCACTCCCTGTGAGACCAGTATTAGTTTCCGATACACCACTGCAGGTTCAATGTATTCCTTGGACATACACATTGACGATGAATTACTGAAATTATATCGGAATTAAATACAAAAGGCACAATGCCGCCTTAAGTGCTAGAGGAGTGAGACGTCTTAGTGTCTGTTCCTTGATCCTTTCCTGTAAGACCAGTATTAGTTTCCGATACACCACTGCAGGTTCAATCTATTCCTTGGACCTTCACATTGACGATGAAACACAGAAATCGCATCGGAACTAAATACAAAAGGCACAATGCAGCCTTAATTACAAGAATAGAAACTCTTCTTACAGTCGGTGCTTGAGCATTCCCTGTGAGACCAGTAATAGTTTCCGATACACCACTGCAGGTTCAATGTATTCCTTGGTCCTTCACATTGACGATGAAACACAGAAATCGCATCGGAATTAAATACAAAAGGCACAATGCCGCTTTAAGTACAAGAATAGAGGCACTTCTCTCAGTCGGTGCTTTGAGCATTGCCTCTGAGACCAGTATTAGTTTCCGATACACCACTGCAGGTTCAAAGTATTCCTTGGACCTTCACATTGACTATGAAACACAGAAATCGCATCGGAATTAAATACAAAAGGCACAATGCCGCCGTAAGTACAAGAATAGAGACACTTCTTACAGTCGGAGCTTTGAGCATTCCCTCTCAGAGCAGTATTAGTTTCTGATACACCACTGCAGGTTCAAAGTATTCCTTGGACCTTCACATTGACTATGAAACACAGAAATCGCATCGGAATTAAATACAAAAGGCACAATGCCGCCGTAAGTACAAGAATAGAGACACTTCTTACAGTCGGAGCTATGAGCATTCCCTGTGAGACCGTTATTAGTTTCTGATACACCTCTGCAGGTTCAAATTATTCGTTGGACCTTCACATTGACTATGAAACACAGAAAACGCATCGGAATTAAATACAAAAGGATCAAAGCCGACTTAAGTACAAGAATAGAGACTCTTCTTACAGTCGGAGTTTTGAGGATTTCGTGTGAGACCAGTATTAGTTTCCGATACACCACTGCAGGTTCAATGTATTCCCTGGACATACGCAATGACGATGAAACACTGAAATTACATCGGAATTAAATACAAAAGGCACAATGCCGCCTTAATGCAAGAAGAGTGAGACTTCTTAGAGTCCATTCTTGGAACCTTTCCTGTGAGACCAGTATTAGTTTCCGATACACCACTGCATGTTCAATACATTCCTTGGACCTTCACATTGACGAAGAAACACAGAAATCGCATCGGAAATAAATACAAAGGGCACAATGCCATTTAATTACAAGAATAGAGACTCTTCTTACAGTCGGTGCTTTGAGCATTCCCTGTGAGACCAGTAATAGTTTCCGATACACCACTGCAGATTCAATGTATTCCTTGGACCTTCACAGTGACGATGAAACACAGAAATCGCATCGGAATTAAATAGAAAAGGCAAAATGCCGCCTTAAGTACAAGAATAGAGACACTTCTTACAGTCGGTGCTTTGAGCATTGCCTCTGAAAGCAGAATTAGTCTCCGATACACCACTGCAGGCTCAAGGTATTCCTTGGACCTTCACATTGACTATGAAACACAGAAATCACATCGGATTTATATAAAAAAGGCACAATGCCGCCTTAAGTACAAGAATTGAGACTGTTCTTACAGTCGGTGCTTTGAGCACTCCCTGTGAGACCAAAATTAGTTTCCGATACACCACTGCAGGTTGAATGTATTCCTTGGAACATCAAGTTGACGATGAAACACAGAAATCGCATCGGAATTAAATACAAAATGCACAATGCCGGCTTAAGTACAAGAATACAGACTCTTCTTACAGTCGGTGCTTTGAGCATTCCTTGTGAGACCAGTATTAGTTTCCGATACACAACTGAAGGTTCAGTGTATTCTTCGGACCTTCACATTGACGATGAAACACAGAAATCGCATCGGAATTAAATACAAAAGGCACAATGCTGCCTTAAGTACAAGAATAGGAATTCTTCTTACAGTTGGTGCTTTGAGCATTCCCTTTCAGACCAGTATTAGATTCCGATACACCACTGCAGGTTCAATGTATTCCTTGGAACATCAAGTTGACGATGAAACACAGAAATCGCATCGGAATTAAATACAAAAGTCACAATGCCGGCTTAAGTACAAGAATACAGAATCTTCTTACAGTCGGTGCTTTGAGCATTCCCCGTGAGACCAGTATTAGTTTCCGATACACCAATGCAGGTTCAATGTATTCCTTGGACCTTCACATTGACTATGAAACACAGAAATCGCATCGGAATTAAATACAAAAGGCACAATGCCGCTGTAAGTACAAGAATAGAGACACTTCTTACAGTCGGAGCTTTGAGCATTCCCTCTCAGAGCAGTATTAGTTTCTGATACACCACTGCAGGTTCAAAGTATTCCTTGGACCTTCACATTGACTATGAAACACAGAAATCGCATCGGAATTAAATACAAAAGGCACAATGCCGCCGTAAGTACAAGAATAGAGACACTTCTTACAGTCGGAGCTATGAGCATTCCCTGTGAGACCAGTATTAGTTTCTGATACACCACTGCAGGTTCAAATTATTCCTTGGACCTTCACATTGACTATGAAACACAGAAAACGCATCGGAATTAAATACAAAAGGATCAAAGCCGACTTAAGTACAAGAATAGAGACTCTTCTTACAGTCGGAGTTTTGAGGATTTCGTGTGAGACCAGTATTAGTTTCCGATACACCACTGCAGGTTCAATGTATTCCCTGGACATACGCAATGACGATGAAACACTGAAATTACATCGGAATTAAATACAAAAGGCACAATGCCGCTTTAAGTACAAGAATAGAGGCACTTCTCTCAGTCGGTGCTTTGAGCATTGCCTCTGAGACCAGTATTAGTTTCCGATACACCACTGCAGGTTCAAAGTATTCCTTGGACCTTCACATTGACTATGAAACACAGAAATCGCATCGGAATTAAATACAAAAGGCACAATGCCGCCGTAAGTACAAGAATAGAGACACTTCTTACAGTCGGAGCTTTGAGCATTCCCTCTCAGAGCAGTATTAGTTTCTGATACACCACTGCAGGTTCAAAGTATTCCTTGGACCTTCACATTGACTATGAAACACAGAAATCGCATCGGAATTAAATACAAAAGGCACAATGCCGCCGTAAGTACAAGAATAGAGACACTTCTTACAGTCGGAGCTATGAGCATTCCCTGTGAGACCAGTATTAGTTTCTGATACACCACTGCAGGTTCAAATTATTCCTTGGACCTTCACATTGACTATGAAACACAGAAAACGCATCGGAATTAAATACAAAAGGATCAAAGCCGACTTAAGTACAAGAATAGAGACTCTTCTTACAGTCGGAGTTTTGAGGATTTCGTGTGAGACCAGTATTAGGTTCCGATACACAACTGCAGGTTCAATGTATTCCCTGGACATACGCAATGACGATGAAACACTGAAATTACATCGGAATTAAATACAAAAGACACAATGCCGCCTTAATGCAAGAAGAGTGAGACTTCTTAGAGTCCATTCTTGGAACCTTTCCTGTGAGACCAGTATTAGTTTCCGATACACCACTGCATGTTCAATATATTCCTTGGACCTTCACATTGACGAAGAAACACAGAAATCGCATCGGAATTAAATACAAAGGGCACAATGCCGTTTAATTACAAGAATAGAGACTCTTCTTACAGTCGGTGCTTTGAGCATTCCCTGTGAGACCAGTAATAGTTTCCGATACACCACTGCAGATTCAATGTATTCCTTGGACCTTCATAGTGACGATGAAACACAGAAATCGCATCGGAATTAAATAGAAAAGGCAAAATGCCGCCTTACGTACAAGAATAGAGACACTTCTTACAGTCGGTGCTTTGAGCATTGCCTCTGAAAGCAGAATTAGTCTCCGATACACCACTGCAGGCTCAAGGTATTCCTTGGACCTTCACATTGACTATGAAACACAGAAATCACATCGGATTTAAATAAAAAAGGCACAATGCCGCCTTAAGTACAAGAATTGAGACTGTTCTTACAGTCGGTGCTTTGAGCACTCCCTGTGAGACCAAAATTAGTTTCCGATACACCACTGCAGGTTCAATGTATTCCTTGGAACATCAAGTTGACGATGAAACACAGAAATCGCATCGGAATTAAATACAAAATGCACAATGCCGGCTTAAGTACAAGAATACAGACTCTTCTTACAGTCGGTGCTTTGAGCATTCCTTGTGAGACCAGTATTAGTTTCCGATGCACAACTGAAGGTTCAGTGTATTCCTTGGACCTTCACATTGACGATGAAACACAGAAATCGCATCGGAATTAAATACAAAAGGCACAATGCTGCCTTAAGTACAAGAATAGGAATTCTTCTTACAGTTGGTGCTTTGAGCATTCCCTTTCAGACCAGTATTAGATTCCGATACACCACTGCAGGTTCAATGTATTCCTTGGAACATCAAGTTGAAGATGAAACACAGAAATCGCATCGGAATTAAATACAAAAGTCACAATGCCGGCTTAAGTACAAGAATACAGAATCTTCTTACAGTCGGTGCTTTGAGCATTCCCCGTGAGACCAGTATTAGTTTCCGATACACCAATGCAGGTTCAATGTATTCCCCATACATACACAATGACGATGAAACACTGAAATTACATCGGAATTAAATACAAAAGACAGAATGCCGCCTTAATGCAAGATGAGTAAGACTTCTTAGAGTCCATTCTTTCGTCCTTTCCTGTGAGACCAGTATTAGTTTCCGATACACCACTGCAGGTTCAATGCATTCCTTGGACCTTCACATTGATGATGAAACACAGAAATCGCATCGGAATTAAATACAAAAGGCACAATGCCGCCTTAATTACAAGAATAGAGACTCCTCTTACAGTCGGTGCTTTGAGCATTCCCTGTGAGACCAGTATTAGTTTCCGATACACCACTGCAGGTTCAATGTGTTCCTTGGACCTTCACATTGACGATGAATCACAGAAATCGCATCGGAACTAAATACAAAAGGCACAATGCCGCCTTAATTAGAAGAATAGAGACTCTTCTTACAGTCGGTGCTTTGAGCATTCCCTGTGAGGCCAGTAATAGTTTCCGATACACCACTGCAGGTTCAAAGTATTCCTTGGACCTTCACATTGACGATGTAACAGAGAAATCGCATCGGAATTAAATACAAAAGGCACAATGCCGCCTTAAGTACAAGAATAGAGACTCTTCTTACAGCCGGTGCTTTGAGCATTCCCTCTGAGACCAGTATTAGTTTCCGATTCACCACTGCAGGTTCAAGGTATTTCTTCGACCTTCACATTGACAATGAAACACAGAAATCGCATCGGAATTAAATACAAAAGGCACAATGCCGCCTTAAGTACAAGAATAGAGACTCTTCTTACAGCCGGTGCTTTGAGCTTTCCCTATGAGACCAGTATTAGTTTCCGATACACCGCTGCAGGTTCAGTGTATTCCTTGGACCTTCACATTGACGATGAATCACAGAAATCGCATCAGAATTAAATACAAAAGGCACAATGCCGCCTTAAGTACAAGAATAGAGACTCTTCTAACAGTCGGTGCTTTGA
The DNA here is from genome assembly GCF_023864345.2 of Schistocerca serialis cubense. NCBI lineage: Eukaryota > Metazoa > Arthropoda > Insecta > Orthoptera > Acrididae > Schistocerca > Schistocerca serialis. Next base: position 33,016,028 of record NC_064643.1, on the reverse strand, counting down.
GCACTCCCTGTGAGACCAGTATTAGTTTCCGATACACCACTGCGGGTTCAATGTATTCCTTGGACATACACATTGACGATGAATTACTGAAATTATATCGGAATTAAATACAAAAGGCACAATGCCGCCTTAAGTGCTAGAGGAGTGAGACTTCTTAGTATCTGCTCCTTGATCCTTTCCTGTGAGACCAGTATTAGTTTCCGATACACCACTGCAGGTTCAATCTATTCCTTGGACCTTCACATTGACGATGAAACACAGAAATCGCATCGGAACTAAATACAAAAGGCACAATGCAGCCTTAATTACAAAAATAGAAACTCTTCTTACAGTCGGTGCTTGAGCATTCCCTGTGAGACCAGTAATAGTTTCCGATACACCACTGCAGGTTCAATGTATTCCTTGGTCCTTCACATTGACGATGAAACACAGAAATCGCATCGGAATTAAATACAAAAGGCACAATGCCGCTTTAAGTACAAGAATAGAGGCACTTCTCTCAGTCGGTGCTTTGAGCATTGCCTCGGAGACCAGTATTAGTTTCCGATACACCACTGCAGGTTCAAAGTATTCCTTGGACCTTCACATTGACTATGAAACACAGAAATCGCATCGGAATTAAATACAAAAGGCACAATGCCGCCGTAAGTACTAGAATAGAGACACTTCTTACAGTCGGAGCTTTGAGCATTCCCTCTGAGAGCAGTATTAGTTTCTGATACACCACTGCAGGTTCAAAGTATTCCTTGGACCTTCACATTGACTATGAACCACAGAAATCGCATCGGAATGAAATACAAAAGGCACAATGCCGCCTTAAGTAAAAGAATAGAGACTCTTCATACAGTCGGTGCTTTGAACATTCCCTGTGAGACCAGTATTAGTTTCCGATACACCACTGCAGGTTCAATGTATTCCCTGGACATACAAAATGACGATGAATCACTGAAATTACATCGGAATTAAATACAAAAGACACAATGCCGCCCATAATGCAAGAAGAGTGAGACTTCTTAGAGTCCATTCTTTGAACCATTCCTGTGAGACCAGTATTAGTTTCCGATGCACCACTGCATGTTCAATATATTCCTTGGACCTTCACATTGACGATGAAACACAGAAATCGCATCGGAAGTAATTACAAAAGTCACAATGCCGCCTTAATTACAAGAATAGAGACTCTTCTTACAGTCGGTGCTTTGAGCATTCCCTGTGAGACCAGTAATAGTTTCCGATACACCACTGCAGATTCAATGTATTTCTTGGACCTTCACAGTGACGATGAAACACAGAAATCGCATCGGAATTAAATAGAAAACGTTAAATGCCGCCTTAAGTACAAGAATAGAGACTCTTCTTACAGTCGGTGCTTTGAGCATTCCCTGTGAGACCAGTATTAGTTTCCGATACACCACTGTAGGTTCAATGTATTCCTTGGACATACACATTGACGATGAAATACTGAAATTGCATCGGAATTAAATACAAAATGCACAATGCCGCCTTATGTGCTAGAAGAGTGAGACTTCTTAGAGTCTGTGCCTTGATCCTTTCCTGTGAGACCAGTATTAGTTTCCGATACACCACTGCAGGTTCAATGTATTCCTTGGACCTTCACATTGACGATGAAACACAGAAATCGCATCGGAACTAAATACAAAAGGCACAATGCCGCCTTAATTACAAGAATAGAGTCTCTTCTTACAGTCGGTGTTTTGAGCATTCCCTGTGAGGCCAGTAATAGTTTCCGATACACCACTGCAGGTTCAATGTATTCCTTGGACCTTCACATTGACGATGAAACACAGAAATCGCATCGGAACTAAATACAAAAGGCACAATGCCGCCTTAAGTACAAGAATAGAGACGCTTCTTACAGTCGGTGCTTTGAGCATTCCCTCTGAGAGCAGTATTAGTTTCTGATACACCACTGCAGGTTCAAGGTATTCCTTGTTCCTTGACATTGACTATTAAACACAGAAATCGCATCGGAATTAAATACGAAAGGCACAATGCCGCCTTAAGTACAAGAATAGAGACTCTTCTTACAGCCGGTGCTTTGGGCTTTCCCTGTGAGACCAGTATTACTTTCCGATACACCACTGCAAGTTCAAATTATTCCTTGGACCTTCACATTGACTATGAAACGCAGAAAACGTATCGGAATTAAATGCAAAAGGCACAAAGCCGACTTAAGTACAAGAATAGAGACTCTTCTTACCGTCGGAGTTTTGAGCATTTCGTGTGAGACCAGTATTAGTTTCCGATACACCACTGCAGGTTCAATGTATTCCCTGGACATAAACAATGACGATGAAACACTGAAATTGCATCGGAATTAAATACAAAAGACACAATGCCGCCTTAATGCAAGAAGAGTGAGACTTCTTAGAGTCCATTCTTTGAACCTTTCCTGTGAGACCAGTATTAGTTTCCGACACACCACTGCATGTTCAATATATTCCTTGGACCTTCACATTGACGAAGGAACACAGAAATCGCATCGGAATTAAATACAAAAGGCACAATGCCGCCTTAATTACACGAATAGAGACTCTTCTTACAGTCGGTGCTTTGAGCATTCCCTGTGAGACCAGTAATAGTTTCCGATACACCACTGCAGATTCAATGTATTCCTTGGACCTTCACAGTGACGATGAAACACAGAAATCGCATCGGAATTAAATACAAAAGGCACAATGCCGCCGTAAGTACAAGAATAGAGACACTTCTTACAGTCGGAGCTATGAGCATTCCCTGTGAGACCAGTATTAGTTTCTGATACACCACTGCAGGTTCAAATTATTCCTTGGACCTTCACATTGACTATGAAACACAGAAAACGCATCGGAATTAAATACAAAAGGATCAAAGCCGACTTAAGTACAAGAATAGAGACTCTTCTTACAGTCGGAGTTTTGAGGATTTCGTGTGAGACCAGTATTAGTTTCCGATACACCACTGCAGGTTCAATGTATTCCCTGGACATACGCAATGACGATGAAACACTGAAATTACATCGGAATTAAATACAAAAGGCACAATGCCGCTTTAAGTACAAGAATAGAGGCACTTCTCTCAGTCGGTGCTTTGAGCATTGCCTCTGAGACCAGTATTAGTTTCCGATACACCACTGCAGGTTCAAAGTATTCCTTGGACCTTCACATTGACTATGAAACACAGAAATCGCATCGGAATTAAATACAAAAGGCACAATGCCGCCGTAAGTACAAGAATAGAGACACTTCTTACAGTCGGAGCTTTGAGCATTCCCTCTCAGAGCAGTATTAGTTTCTGATACACCACTGCAGGTTCAAAGTATTCCTTGGACCTTCACATTGACTATGAAACACAGAAATCGGATTGGAATTAAATACAAAAGGCACAATGCCGCCGTAAGTACAAGAATAGAGACACTTCTTACAGTCGGAGCTATGAGCATTCCCTGTGAGACCAGTATTAGTTTCTGATACACCACTGCAGGTTCAAATTATTCCTTGGACCTTCACATTGACTATGAAACACAGAAAACGCATCGGAATTAAATACAAAAGGATCAAAGCCGACTTAAGTACAAGAATAGAGACTCTTCTTACAGTCGGAGTTTTGAGGATTTCGTGTGAGACCAGTATTAGGTTCCGATACACCACTGCAGATTCAATGTATTCCCTGGACATACGCAATGACGATGAAACACTGAAATTACATCGGAATTAAATACAAAAGACACAATGCCGCCTTAATGCAAGAAGAGTGAGACTTCTTAGAGTCCATTCTTGGAACCTTTCCTGTGAGACCAGTATTAGTTTCCGATACACCACTGCATGTTCAATATATTCCTTGGACCTTCACATTGACGAAGAAACACAGAAATCGCATCGGAATTAAATACAAAGGGCACAATGCCGTTTAATTACAAGAATAGAGACTCTTCTTACAGTCGGTGCTTTGAGCATTCCCTGTGAGACCAGTAATAGTTTCCGATACACCACTGCAGATTCAATGTATTCCTTGGACCTTCACAGTGACGATGAAACACAGAAATCGCATCGGAATTAAATAGAAAAGGCAAAATGCCGCCTTACGTACAAGAATAGAGACACTTCTTACAGTCGGTGCTTTGAGCATTGCCTCTGAAAGCAGAATTAGTCTCCGATACACCACTGCAGGCTCAAGGTATTCCTTGGACCTTCACATTGACTATGAAACACAGAAATCACATCGGATTTAAATAAAAAAGGCACAATGCCGCCTTAAGTACAAGAATTGAGACTGTTCTTACAGTCGGTGCTTTGAGCACTCCCTGTGAGACCAAAATTAGTTTCCGATACACCACTGCAGGTTCAATGTATTCCTTGGAACATCAAGTTGACGATGAAACACAGAAATCGCATCGGAATTAAATACAAAATGCACAATGCCGGCTTAAGTACAAGAATACAGACTCTTCTTACAGTCGGTGCTTTGAGCATTCCTTGTGAGACCAGTATTAGTTTCCGATACACAACTGAAGGTTCAGTGTATTCCTTGGACCTTCACATTGACGATGAAACACAGAAATCGCATCGGAATTAAATACAAAAGGCACAATGCTGCCTTAAGTACAAGAATAGGAATTCTTCTTACAGTTGGTGCTTTGAGCATTCCCTTTCAGACCAGTATTAGATTCCGATACACCACTGCAGGTTCAATGTATTCCTTGGAACATCAAGTTGAAGATGAAACACAGAAATCGCATCGGAATTAAATACAAAAGTCACAATGCCGGCTTAAGTACAAGAATACAGAATCTTCTTACAGTCGGTGCTTTGAGCATTCCCCGTGAGACCAGTATTAGTTTCCGATACACCAATGCAGGTTCAATGTATTCCCCATACATACACAATGACGATGAAACACTGAAATTACATCGGAATTAAATACAAAAGACAGAATGCCGCCTTAATGCAAGATGAGTAAGACTTCTTAGAGTCCATTCTTTCATCCTTTCCTGTGAGACCAGTATTAGTTTCCGATACACCACTGCAGGTTCAATGTATTCCTTGGACCTTCACATTGATGATGAAACACAGAAATCGCATCGGAATTAAATACAAAAGGCACAATGCCGCCTTAATTACAAGAATAGAGACTCCTCTTACAGTCGGTGCTTTGAGCATTCCCTGTGAGACCAGTATTAGTTTCCGATACACCACTGCAGGTTCAATGTGTTCCTTGGACCTTCACATTGACGATGAATCACAGAAATCGCATCGGAACTAAATACAAAAGGCACAATGCCGCCTTAATTAGAAGAATAGAGACTCTTCTTACAGTCGGTGCTTTGAGCATTCCCTGTGAGGCCAGTAATAGTTTCCGATACACCACTGCAGGTTCAAAGTATTCCTTGGACCTTCACATTGACGATGTAATAGAGAAATCGCATCGGAATTAAATACAAAAGGCACAATGCCGCCTTAAGTACAAGAATAGAGACTCTTCTTACAGCCGGTGCTTTGAGCATTCCCTCTGAGACCAGTATTAGTTTCCGATTCACCACTGCAGGTTCAAGGTATTTCTTCGACCTTCACATTGACAATGAAACACAGAAATCGCATCGGAATTAAATACAAAAGGCACAATGCCGCCTTAAGTACAAGAATAGAGACTCTTCTTACAGCCGGTGCTTTGAGCTTTCCCTATGAGACCAGTATTAGTTTCCGATACACCGCTGCAGGTTCAGTGTATTCCTTGGACCTTCACATTGGCGATGAATCACAGAAATCGCATCAGAATTAAATACAAAAGGCACAATGCCGCCTTAAGTACAAGAATAGAGACTCTTCTAACAGTCGGTGCTTTGAGCACTCCCTGTGAGACCAGTATTAGTTTCCGATACACCACTGCGGGTTCAATGTATTCCTTGGACATACACATTGACGATGAATTACTGAAATTATATCGGAATTAAATACAAAAGGCACAATGCCGCCTGAAGTGCTAGAGGAGTGAGACTTCTTAGTATCTGCCCCTTGATCCTTTCCTGTGAGACCAGTATTAGTTTCCGATACACCACTGCAGGTTCAATCTATTCCTTGGACCTTCACATTGACGATGAAACACAGAAATCGCATCGGAACTAAATACAAAAGGCACAATGCAGCCTTAATTACAAAAATAGAAACTCTTCTTACAGTCGGTGCTTGAGCATTCCCTGTGAGACCAGTAATAGTTTCCGATACACCACTGCAGGTTCAATGTATTCCTTGGTCCTTCACATTGACGATGAAACACAGAAATCGCATCGGAATTAAATACAAAAGGGACAATGCCGCTTTAAGTACAAGAATAGAGGCACTTCTCTCAGTCGGTGCTTTGAGCATTGCCTCTGAGACCAGTATTAGTTTCCGATACACCACTGCAGGTTCAAAGTATTCCTTGGACCTTCACATTGACTATGAAACACAGAAATCGCATCGGAATTAAATACAAAAGGCACAATGCCGCCGTAAGTACTAGAATAGAGACACTTCTTACAGTCGGAGCTTTGAGCATTCCCTCTGAGAGCAGTATTAGTTTCTGATACACCACTGCAGGTTCAAAGTATTCCTTGGACCTTCACATTGACTATGAACCACAGAAATCGCATCGGAATGAAATACAAAAGGCACAATGCCGCCTTAAGTAAAAGAATAGAGACTCTTCATACAGTCGGTGCTTTGAACATTCCCTGTGAGACCAGTATTAGTTTCCGATACACCACTGCAGGTTCAATGTATTCCCTGGACATACAAAATGACGATGAATCACTGAAATTACATCGGAATTAAATACAAAAGACACAATGCCGCCCATAATGCAAGAAGAGTGAGACTTCTTAGAGTCCATTCTTTGAACCATTACTGTGAGACCAGTATTAGTTTCCGATGCACCACTGCATGTTCAATATATTCCTTGGACCTTCACATTGACGATGAAACACAGAAATCGCATCGAAAGTAATTACAAAAGTCACAATGCCGCCTTAATTACAAGAATAGAGACTCTTCTTACAGTCGGTGCTTTGAGCATTCCCTGTGAGACCAGTAATAGTTTCCGATACACCACTGCAGATTCAATGTATTTCTTGGACCTTCACAGTGACGATGAAACACAGAAATCGCATCGGAATTAAATAGAAAACGTTAAATGCCGCCTTAAGTACAAGAATAGAGACTCTTCTTACAGTCGGTGCTTTGAGCATTCCCTGTGAGACCAGTATTAGTTTCCGATACACCACTGTAGGTTCAATGTATTCCTTGGACATACACATTGACGATGAAATACTGAAAATGCATCGGAATTAAATACAAAATGCACAATGCCGCCTTATGTGCTAGAAGAGTGAGACTTCTTAGAGTCTGTGCCTTGATCCTTTCCTGTGAGACCAGTATTAGTTTCCGATACACCACTGCAGGTTCAATGTATTCCTTGGACCTTCACATTGACGATGAAACACAGAAATCGCATCGGAACTAAATACAAAAGGCACAATGCCGCCTTAATTACAAAGATAGAGTCTCTTCTTACAGTCGGTGTTTTGAGCATTCCCTGTGAGGCCAGTAATAGTTTCCGATACACCACTGCAGGTTCAATGTATTCCTTGGACCTTCACATTGACGATGAAACACAGAAATCGCATCGGAACTAAATACAAAAGGCACAATGCCGCCTTAAGTACAAGAATAGAGACGCTTCTTACAGTCGGTGCTTTGAGCATTCCCTCTGAGAGCAGTATTAGTTTCTGATACACCACTGCAGGTTCAAGGTATTCCTTGTACCTTGACATTGACTATTAAACACAGAAATCGCATCGGAATTAAATACGAAAGGCACAATGCCGCCTTAAGTACAAGAATAGAGACTCTTCTTACAGCCGGTGCTTTGAGCTTTCCCTGTGAGACCAGTATTACTTTCCGATACACCACTGCAAGTTCAAATTATTCCTTGGACCTTCACATTGACTATGAAACGCAGAAAACGTATCGGAATTAAATGCAAAAGGCACAAAGCCGACTTAAGTACAAGAATAGAGACTCTTCTTACCGTCGGTGTTATGAGCATTTCGTGTGAGACCAGTATTAGTTTCCGATACACCACTGCAGGTTCAATGTATTCCCTGGACATAAACAATGACGATGAAACACTGAAATTGCATCGGAATTAAATACAAAAGACACAATGCCGCCTTAATGCAAGAAGAGTGAGACTTCTTAGAGTCCATTCTTTGAACCTTTCCTGTGAGACCAGTATTAGTTTCCGACACACCACTGCATGTTCAATATATTCCTTGGACCTTCACATTGACGAAGGAACACAGAAATCGCATCGGAATTAAATACAAAAGGCACAATGCCGCCTTAATTACACGAATAGAGACTCTTCTTACAGTCGGTGCTTTGAGCATTCCCTGTGAGACCAGTAATAGTTTCCGATACACCACTGCAGATTCAATGTATTCCTTGGACCTTCACAGTGACGATGAAACACAGAAATCGCATCGGAATTAAATGGAAAAGGCAAAATGCCGCCTTAAGTACAAGAATAGAGACACTTCTTACAGTCGGGGCTTTGAGCATTGCCTCTGAAAGCAGTATTAGTCTCCGATACACCACTGCAGGCTCAAGGTATTCCTTGGACCTTCACATTGACTATAAAACACAGAAATCGCATCGGATTTAAATACAAAAGGCACAATGCCGCCTTAAGTACAAGAATAGAGACTGTTCTTACAGTCGGTGCTTTGAGCACTCCCTGTGAGACCAAAATTAGTTTCCGATACACCACTGCAGGTTCAATGTATTCCTTGGAACATCAAGTTGACGATGAATTACAGAAATCGCATCGGAGTTAAATACAAAAGGCACAATGCCGGCTTAAGTACAAGAATACAGACTCTTCTCACAGTCGGTGCTTTGGGCATTCCCTGTGAGACCAGTATTAGTTTCCGATACACCACTGCAGGTTCAATGTATTCCCTGGACATACACAATGACGATGAAACACTGAAATTACATCGGAATTAAATACAAAAGACAGAATGCCGCCTTAATGCAAGATGAGTAAGACTTCTTAGAGTCCATTCTTTGATCCTTTCCTGTGACACCAGTATTAGTTTCCGATACACCACTGCAGGTTCAACGTATTCCTTGGACCTTCACATTGATGATGAAACACAGAAATCGCATCGGAATTAAATACAAAAGGCACAATGCCTCCTTAATTACAAGAATAGAGACTCTTCTTACAGTCGGTGCTTTGAGCATTCCCTGTGAGGCCAGTAATAGTTTCCGATACACCACTGCAGGTTCAAAGTATTCCTTGGACCTTCACATTGACGATGAAACAGAGAAATCGCATCGGTATTAAATACAAAAGGCACAATGCCGCCTGAAGTACAAGAATAGAGACTCTTCTTACAGTCGGTGCTTTGAGCATTCCCTCTGAGAGCAGTATTAGTTTCCGATACACCACTGCAGGTTCAATGTATTCCTTGGACCTTCACATTGACTATGCAACACAGAAATCGCATCGGAATTAAATACAAAAGGCACAATGCCGCCTTAAGTACAAGAATAGAGACTCTTCTAACAGTCGGTGCACAGAGCACTCCCTGTGAGACCAGTATTAGTTTCCGATACACCACTGCAGGTTCAATGTATTCCTTGGACATACACATTGACGATGAAATACTGAAATTATATCGGAATTAAATACAAAAGGCACAATGCCGCCTTAAGTGCTAGAGGAGTGAGACTTCTTAGTGTCTGTTCCTTGATCCTTTCCTGTGAGACCAGTATTAGTCTCCGATACACCACTGCAGGTTCAAATTCTTCCTTGTACCTTCACATTGACTATGAAACACAGAAAACGCATCGGAATTAAATACAAAAGGCACAAAGCCGACTTAAGTACAAGAATAGAGACTCTTCTTACAGTCGGTGTTTTGAGCATTTCGTGTGAGACCAGCATTAGTTTCCGATACACCACTGCAGGGTCAATGTATTCCCTGGACATACACAATGACGATTAAACACTGAAATTACATCGGAATTAAATACAAAAGACACAATGCCGCCTTAATGCAAGAAGAGTGAGACTTCTTAGAGTCCATTCTTTGAACCTTTCCTGTGAGACCAGTATTAGTTTCCGATACACCACTGCATGTTCAATTTATTCCTTGGACCTTCACATTGACGAAGAAACACAGAAATCGCATCGGAATTAAATACAAAAGGCACAATGCCGCCTTAATTACAAGAATAGAGACCGTTCTTACAGTCGGTGCTTTGAGCACTCCCTGTGAGACCAAAATTAGTTTCCGATACACCACTGCAGGTTCAATGTATTCCTTGGAACATCAAGTTGACGATGAAACACAGAAATCGCATCGGAATTAAATACAAAAGGCACAATGCCGGCTTAAGTACAAGAATACAGACTCTTCTTACAGTCGGTGCTTTGAGCATTCCCTGTGAGACCAGTATTAGTTTCCGATTCACAACTGAAGGTTCAGTGTATTCCTTGGACCTTCACATTGACGATGAAACACAGAAATCGCATCCGAATTAAATACAAAAAGGACAATGCTGAATTAAGTACAAGAATAGGGATTCTTCTTACAGTTGGTGCTTTGAGCATTCCCTTTGAGACCAGTATTAGTTTCCGATACACCACTGCAGGTTCAATGTATTCCTTGGAACATCAGGTTGACGATGAAACACAGAAATCGCATCGGAATTAAATACAAAAGTCACAATGCCGGCTTAAGTACAAGAATAAAGACTCTTCTTACAGTCGGTGCTTTGAGCATTCCCTGTGAGACCAGTATTAGTTTCCGATACACCACTGCAGGTTCAATGTATTCCCTGGACATACACAATGACGATGAAACACTGAAATTACATCGGAATTAAATACAAAAGACAGAATGCCGCCTTAATGCAAGATGAGTAAGACTTCTTAGAGTCCATTCTTTGATCCTTTCCTGTGAGACCAGTATTAGTTTCGATACACCACTGCAGGTTCAATGTATTCCTTGGACCTTCACATTGATCATGAAACACAGAAATCGCATCGGAATTTAATACAAAAGGCACAATGCCGCTTTAATTACAAGAATAGAGACTCCTCTTACAGTCGGATCTTTGAGCATTCCCTGTGAGACCAGTATTAGTTTCCGAAACACCACTGCAGGTTCAATGTGTTCCTTGGACCTTCACATTGCCGATGAATCACAGAAATCGCATCGGAACTAAATACAAAAGGCACAATGCCGCCTTAATTAGAAGAATAGAGACTCTTCTTACAGTCGGTGCTTTGAGCATTCCCTGTGAGGCCAGTTATAGTTTCCGATACACCACTGCAGGTTCAAAGTATTCCTTGGACCTTCACATTGACGATGAAACAGAGAAATCGCATCGGAATTAAATACAAAATGCACAATGCCGCCTGAAGTACAAGAATAGAGACTCTTCTTACAGTCGGTGCTTTGAGCATTCCCTCTGAGAGCAGTATTAGATTCCGATACACCACTGCACGTTCATGGTATTCCTTGGACCTTCACATTGACTATGAAACACAGAAATCGCAGCGGAATTAAATACAAAAGGCACAATGCCGCCTTAAGTACAAGAATAGAGACTCTTCTTACAGCCGGTGTTTTGAGCTTTCCCTGTGAGACCAGTATTAGTTTCCGATACACCACTGCAGGTTCAGTGTATTCCTTGGACCTTCACGTTGACGATGAATCACAGAAATCTCATCGGAATTAAATACAAAAGGCACAATGCCGCCTTAAGTACAAGAATAGAGACTCTTCTAACAGTCGGTGCTTTGAGCACTCCCTGTGAGACCAGTATTAGTTTCCGATACACCACTGCAGGTTCAATGTATTCCTTGGACATACACATTGACGATGAAATACTGATATTATATCGGAATTAAATACAAAAGGCACAATGCCGCCTTAAGTGCTAGAGGAGTGAGACTTCTTAGTGTCTGTTCCTTGATCCTTACCTGTGAGACCAGTATTAGTTTCCGATACACCACTGCATGTTCAATATATTACTTGGACCTTCACATTGACGAAGAAACACAGAAATCGCATCGGAAATTAGTACAAAAGGCACAATGCCGCCTTAATTACAAGAATAGAGACTCTTCTTACAGTCGAAGCTTGAGCATTCCCTGTGAGACCAGTAACAGTTTCCGATACTCAACTGCAGGTTCAATGTATTCCTTGGTCCTTCACATTGACGATGAAACACAGAAATCGCATAGGAATTAAATACAAAAGGAACAATGCCGCTTTAAGTACAAGAATAGAGACACTTCTTACAGTCGGTGCTTTGAGCATTGCCTCTGAAAACAGTATTAGTCTCCGATACACCACTGCAGGCTCCAGGTATTCCTTGGACCTTCACATTGACTATGAAACACAGAAATCGCATCGGAACTAAAGACAAAAGGCACAAAGCCGACTTAAGTACAAGAATAGAAACTCTTCTTACAGTCGGTGTTTGAGCATTTCGTGTGGGACCAGTATTAGTTTCCGATACACCACTGCAGGTTCAATGTATTCCCTGGACATACACAATGACGATGAAACACTGAAATTACATCGGAATTAAATACAAAAGACACAATGCCGCCTTAATGCAAGAAGAGTGAGACTTCTTAGAGTCCATTCTTTGAACCTTTCCTGTGAGAGCAGTATTAGTTTCCGATACACCACTGCATGTTCAATATATTACTTGGACCTTCACATTGACGAAGAAACACAGAAATCGCATCGGAAATTAGTACAAAAGGCACAATGCCGCCTTAATTACAAGAATAGAGACTCTTCTTACAGTCGGTTCTTTGAGCATTCCCTGTGAGACCAGTAATAGTTTCCGATACACCACTGCAGATTCAATGTATTCTTTGGACCTTCACAGTGACGATGAAACACAGAAATCGCATCGGAATTAAATAGAAAAGGCAAAATGCCGCCTTAAGTACAAGAATAGAGACACTTCTTACAGTCGGTGCTTTGAGCATTGCCTCTGAAAACAGTATTAGTCTCCGATACACCACTGCAGGCTCCAGGTATTCCTTGGACCTTCACATTGACTATGAAACACAGAAATCGCAGCGGATTTAAATACAAAAGGCACAATACCGCCTTAAGTACAAGAATAGAGACTGTTCTTACAGTCGGTGCTTTGAGCACTCCCTGTGAGACCAAAATTAGTTTCCGATACACCACTGCAGGTTCAATGTATTCCTTGGAACATCAAGTTGACGATGAAACACAGAAATCGGATCGGAATTAAATACAAAAGGCACAATGCCGGCTTAAGTACAAGAATACAGACTCTTCTTACAGTCGGTGCTTTGAGCATTCCCTGTGAGACCAGTATTAGTTTCCGATACACAACTGAAGGTTCAGTGTATTCCTTGGACCTTCACATTGACGATGAAACACAGAAATCGCATCGGAATTAAATACAAAAGGCACAATGCTGCCTTAAGTACAAGAATAGGGATTTATCTTACAGTTGGTGCTTTGAGCATTCCCTTTGAGACCAGTATTAGTTTCCGATACACCACTGCAGGTTCAATGTATTCCTTGGAACATCAAGTTGACGATGAAACACAGAAATCGCATCGGAATTAAATACAAAAGGCACAATGCCGGCTTAAGTACAAGAATACAGACTCTTCTTACAGTCGGTGCTTTGAGCATTCCCTGTGAGACCAGTATTAGTTTCCGATACACCACTGCAGGTTCAATGTATTCCCTGGACATACACAATGACGATGAAACACTGAAATTACATCGGAATTAAATACAAAAGACAGAATGCCGCCTTAATGCAAGATGAGTAAGACTTCTTAGAGTCCATTCTTTGATCCTTTCCTGTGAGACCAGTATTAGTTTCCGATACACCACTGCAGGTTCAATGTATTCCTTGGAACATCAAGTTGACGATGAAACACAGAAATCGCATCGGAATTAAATACAAAAGGCACAATGCCGGCTTAAGTACAAGAATACAGACTCTTCTTACAGTCGGTGCTTTGAGCATTCCCTGTTAGACCAGTATTAGTTTCCGATACACCACTGCAGGTTCAAAGTATTCCTTGGACCTTCACATTGACGATTAAACAGAGAAATCGCATCGGAATTAAATACAAAAGGCACAATGCCGCAGGAAGTACAAGAATGGAGACTCTTCTTACAGTCGGTGCTTTGAGCATTCCCTCTGAGAGCAGTATTAGTTTCCGATACACCACTGCAGGTTCAAGGTATTCCTTGGACCTTCACATTGACTATGAAACACAGAAATCGCATCGGAATTAAATACAAAAGGCACAATGACGCCTTAAGTACAAGAATAGAGACTCTTCTTACAACCGGTATTTTGAGCTTTCCCTGTGAGACCAGTATTACTTTCCGATACACCACTGCAGGTTCAGTGTATTCCTTGGACCTTCACATTGACGATGAATCACAAATAGCGCATCGGAATTAAATACAAAAGGCACAATGCCGCCTTAAGTACAAGAATAGAGACTCTTCTAACAGTCAGTGTATAAAGGCACATTTGCATGCCGAGCGTGAGTTTCCTCGGAAACGCGAGATATTAATTAAATAAATAATCAGTGACAAATAAATAAAGCCTATGGCACACAACTGCAGCGCTGTGTCGCTGATAAAACAAAAGTACATTTTCGTTAGTCGTATGTTTGATTAAAAAAAAATGGAGAGCTCTCGTTGAAGTGGTGCGAGAAGCACGTATTTTAGTTTATTGTCTGGCACACCGCCATATTTCATGATATAGAAAATTACTGCGAGTTGCAACCATACTAGGCACTCGATTCTGTAAAGAATTTATATTTATAAGAGTAAGTAGGATTATGAACTGTAGGCTTATTCATTGAATATATCTGATTTAACTAACTGTGTAATTTTTTGTTTAGTAGACAATCACCTCTGTACGACGTTTTGGCATGGCTGGCAAATTATTGTAATATTGAGATTTAGATTATGAGTCCGCACCTACCGCAGCAGTCTTTGGAAACGATTTAATTACGAAGTCCGATTATTTCAGTTTTATTTCACGGTCAACTACGAGTAACATTGCCTTTACGAAAAAGCCATTGTCAAGCGTCTGATACCGAATAATCAAAACCTGACGACTCATAGGAGAGCCAATCAGACAGATAAAAATAATTAATATTTTATTTTATTTTATTTTATTTTATTTATTTTATATTGGCGACTGCGTGTCGGACTTGTTATTTTGTCATTTGTTACATTGTTCTCTTTGTTTCATGTGAAAAATCAACCTTCTGGTCCTGGACTTGACTATATGAGAAATAAAAAAAAAAAATCAGAAGATATTTGCCAATTATAAAATTTTGCGGGAAGACGCAAAGTAGCTTCCAGCAAAATAAGGTAAGACGCAGCATCTTTGCATTAGCAGGCTTGACCAGACGTATAATTCAGTGTATTAGCTTTTCAGTAAAATTCTGTAGTGTTTCTTTTCCGCATAACAGTTTCAGTGATAAATTCCATTCTCAGTATTTTTCCTTAAACAATAACGTATGCAACAATACCAATACACGAGTGTACAATATGGCCGACTTCTGTACGATATCATGTAACATGGCCAGCAGCCATTACCAATAATCTCAAATTCAGTTTATATTTTTAAATTAACAGACAGCCATTGTTGCTACGACCGATTCATGCTCAACTGCATTTTATTTTAAAACCAGTGTCAAACATTAATTTCTTGAAATATATAGCACGTGTGGCATGGTAATAACTAGAAAACAATACGCAAAAATGGAACAGCAAAGACGTACTATTCAGACGCAATCCGACTCGGACGAGAGACAAATGTTAGAAAATGACTTTACGACAGCAACCGGTAGTGACGATACATCAAATATTGACGCAAGTGTCAACGGAAATTTTGACAATAGGCCGTCCACCACAAAAATTTCAAAGTCTCAGTCAGAGCCCATGTTAATACATGACGTCACGTCTAATGACGCGGCGGGGGCAGAGACCTTGCAAACAGTAAACATTGCCAACATGTTACAAATGCTAATGAAACAAAACGCAGAAAATATGGCAACCTTAAGGATGCAGAACGCGGAAAACATGGCAACCTTAAAGACACAAAATGAACAGTTAAAGACACAAAATGACGAAATAAATCTGATCTCATAGCAATCAAGGCATGTAATGACACTTTGTGTAAACGTGTGGAACTTATAGACGCCACACTGACCGAACAGATGACTGAACTCAGTACGAAATTTTCCAAGCTTAATACGAGACAAGAAAAGACTACAAATGACGTAGCACTTTTACAGACACAATTAAAAAACCTTAATGTCACGTGTGAAGCTCTTACTGAACAAATTCAAACATATCCTTCAGTACACGACAACCTTGAAAAACGAATTACTGACGTACAGATTAAATTTGACAATGTTGAACAACACCTGACTGACATCTTACAATCTGATGCCGCAGCTCATTTTCAAAATATTAATAAAGAATTTCATGATTGGGTAGAGAACAAAGACAAACATTTTGATAGATGCATACGTGAAAATTTACCAACAATTGTGCACGACTCCGTAGCGGAATACATCACTAATAACAAACAGCTGATTAGTGACGCAGTACAATCCGTCACTGCACCCATGAGACAATTCACCGATCAACCACAGTCTGAATGTAACGAAAATATCAGTCAAAATGTACAGTTCAGAAACCAATATACATTCGAGTATGACGCACACATACCGCACACCACAAACACACAAGAACAAAACACACCACGACTACAACACATACCACGACGTGCAACCACAAACACAAGCTATTATCATGGTAAACCACAGCAACATTATCGTAATTACTCGCCAGCTGAGCATTGCAGTAATTACAGTGGAACAAATCCATATCATAATGCAAAGGAAGAAGAAAGCTTAATAAAACACAGGCAATTTCAGGCTTTTATCCCAGAGAAACGAACCATTCATCCGGTGATTTTTCTTAAATCTTTTAGTAACGCATTTCCACGCACTTGGAGTGACCGGAAAAAGATTTCATATATTGTCGGTTACATCCAAGGCGATGCAGCTGTCTGGACATACAGTCAAGCTGACGTATGTACCACGTACAGTGAGTTTGAGCGTGCCTTTCTGAACAAATTCTGGTCGCAATCCGTCCAGGAGCGACTCAGGAGACAAATTTTAGAACCTGAAACTTTTAACAGTAAAAATGGTAACTTACGCAGATATTTTGAAAAATACTTGAACATGGGACATTTTTTAGACGAACCAGTCGCAACACGTGATATACTCCGAGCGTTGAAGGCCAAATTGCCTTTCAACATTAAGGAAAAACTTCTACATATCCCGGATGACGATTCAGATTATTTTTAAACAGCTTTAGATTCGGTTGACATGTTACTTGAAGATCAGCGCTTCGCGCGGCAAAACAGCAGCCACAATGTTTACACTAGTGGTATGCAAAACATGCAGGCTTGCCAACACAATTCTGGCGCGCCCACAGTTGGATACGCGGTACAACAAAAACAGCAAACTCACATGCCGTCTCAGTACGGAAATCAAAATCAACACGCGTATTCCAATACGAACAATAGTTACAACAGTAATAACATTTCATGCGGCAATCCATACAAAAGGCACCGCGGTAATAACTGCAACGGTAACAACGGATACAAAGGTAATAACAAAAACACAAACAGAAATAGAAATAATAATAACTACGAGCCAAGACAGCATCAAGGTTGGACTCGTAACGATCAGTACTTTCATTCAAACTCTGCTTTACCACAGCAGCCACCAGGTCAAAATTGGAGCATACCTTACGACCGACAGGTAAGTTATAATGCGCAACAGCAACAACAACCGCAAAAGTTTGGAGATCATAATAGGCAATATCCGAATGTGAATATAATAGAAATGACACCTGATGCACAACCTCAATCTGTGTCAGTACCTAGTACAAATGATAATCCAACAAACTAGAAACAGTCACTACTTTGCCCCAGGTCGTGGCTGAAGAATCCTTGGGGGGCGACTTCAATGTTAATCAGTTATTTGACACCACACTTGAACAACAGAATAATGATATGCCGAGTAATTCTAAACAAAAACTACCTGTTTTTTTTATAAGATACAACCACAATAACAATATATCAGATGAACTTTTACAAGACAGTACACAATGTCGTTTAAACACAAATGAAATTGTTTTAGCATCTACTACTGGTGTAGTAGGTGGGATTCCAACTACTATTATCCTAGATACAGGTGCAGCTGTGAGCGTTTTGTCTTTTAATTTCTATAAAAAGATGTGTGAATTGGAACCTGTGCCTGAGTTTCCTGCCCAAAACTGTCAAATAACTACTGCACTAGGTAATAAGTCATGTAGGGTTACGAAGCAAGTTTTTGTAAACGTTAAAATAGGTAATGGAACCGTACAATGGCCATTCCTGGTTGTACAAAACCTTGTGACAAATTGCATATTAGGAATAGATATTATGAGCGAGAAGGACTGCATTATAGACTTCTCCAAAGGTAAATGTATTTTAAATGATAAAGGCAGTGTAATTATTATTGATTTGGACAGGAGAACTCTAAAGCATGACAAACACTGTACAGGGTACAAGGTACAGTTAGTACTTGACAAAGACATTCAAGACATGCAAACACACTCATCTGACAGAGAGCTAATGGACTTGAAAACATTGCTTGATCATAAGATAAGTGAAGCTACAGCTCTCAGTGTACATGAACGTATAAAACTACAGGAAGTGTTATCCAAATATTTACAAGTTTTTACCAAACGATTAGGTGTTATCAACACGTATGTGTACAAGATTGAAGTTAAGCCTCACAAGATCTTCTACCATAAGACATATAACGTACCGTTATCTCAACGACCTGCTGTGTGGCAAGAACTAAAACAAATTACAACATAGATTATAAGTAGTATAGAAATTTTCATTTCAGCGGTTCCAGTGACGCAGTTGAAGACAGAAGAACTTTTCTTTCAACGCCGCGGTTCCACCGAGAAGACTGAATATTAAAGTAAAATTTATGATTACGTAGCAGTGAATGATATATAAATTTTTCACGGAACATTTGTGACTGTAGGTACCACTGACTTGCTATGACACCTGACGAACCGACAGACGTCATCTGTGAAGCGATCTTTTACTTTGAGAAATAGATTAGACGCACATCTCTCAACACGAAAAGCATCTATCAGTAGTCAAGGCCACACAGACACTCTACACACACGCACAAAACGCGAGGAATCGAACATTTTCTCTCTCTTACTATTTTGAATATTTATTGAGTAGCGAAAACGCCTGGTCTTGCCTACTGATGTAATGAATGTTGTGTCTAACCTATCTTAATTTCAGATGACATCACAAAAAACATCGATAATATCCCAGCAAAACCACTAAAGAGGATGTAAATATCTGCAATTCATGTAATCAAATATGACACAATGTAATAACCTATAGCTATGTAATGATGATGTAAACATGTTTATGTGCAACTGTATTATGTTTATGCTAAGAAAATATGTGACGTGTGTATGTATTATTACTTATGTTTTTTTTAAACTGATGTATAATGTAACTGTTACTGTGTGAAAATTTGAACGATAACGAGTGCCAAAATGTGAAAAACTTTAAAAAAAAAAAAAAAAAAAAAAAATTGCGTAGTGAACCACTATTCACGGACATTAACGTACATTACTAAGTCTGCAACTACGCAGAAACCTATGTGAAAGAAACTGTTAATGACATTCATGATGCATCGTACCTTTGTTAACGCGATGAACGATTTCTTCGATGAGTAACCACGAACATTTAGGTGAGCTATATTTAAAAAAAAAAAAAACTGAATATGTGAAGTGCATAATTCGTGCATCGTCTAGCGACATTACTACAGTACCCAACTTCAAGATGTTAACTGGATTAAATGGACACAAAGTGCCTGTCCAGAAAACAACACGACAGGTGGAAGAATTTTGGTTGGAACTTCAGGGAATGAAATGTTCTCGAAATGTGACGGACACGCTTGCCTGGACTGTCCAAGGATCGACGCCAGCTATGTGCCGTCCGAGGTTCTGCAACCAAGCTTCCACGGAATATCGAAAACGAACTGCATATGGACTAATTACTCGACGGGTCACGTCTGATCTGTAATAAACAATGCTTTTTGTCACAACGAACTGCATCACAACGACTATAATGGAAATAGGAAATGGACATGCTTATGTATCAATCACGTTGTTATACAACGATGTTACTGTGATCAAAAAAACTTTACCACGACGATACTAACCTGTAAAAAAATTATTGTGCAGCAGATGAATATGAACTGTGATAACGACACCATGTGTATAGGTCAACGCACCTGAAAAATACGGACATTTTTCTTTGAAGCATTTCATTGCAATGCTATGTAACTAAGAACATTCAACAATCTAAAGTTGTATTGTATTATAACAAATATTGTAATTTTAAAACTAAGTTACCTGTCATAGAATGTAGTCTTCATATGTAATCTTGGTGGAATATTTTCTTTGTGCAACGACTAAGAAATGCGCGCGCACACGAACAATATGAACTGCAATACTGTGCCGCGTGATCTAAATTTACGAAATAACGGCAGTGCCGTAGTTACACAGACGCTTCTGCGCATGCGCGCACTCTGTTTTGCCAACATAAGAACTTTTTCGGCGCACGCGCGTCATTCAAATTTTGTGTATAATATACAGTATAATGTAAGTCATGTAAATAGTTGTAGATAACTTAGATTTTCTTGTGCCTTTAGGTGAATTGCTCGTTTGCAGGTGTGTCCTTTCGCCTCGCAATTCAGGGGGCAATATAAAGGCACATTTGCATGCCGAGCGTGAGTTTCCTCGGAAACGCGAGATATTAATTAAATAAATAATCAGTGACAAATAAATAAAGCCTATGGCACACAACTGCAGCGCTGTGTCGCTGATAAAACAAAAGTACATTTTCGTTAGTCGTATGTTTGATTAAAAAAAAAAGGAGAGCTCTCGTTGAAGTGGTGCGAGAAGCACGTATTTTAGTTTATTGTCTGGCACACCGCCATATTTCATGATATAGTAAATTACTGCGAGTTGCAACCATACTAGGCACTCGATTCTGTAAAGAATTTATATTTATAAAAGTAAGTAGGATTATGAACTGTAGGCTTATTCATTGAATATATCTGATTTAACTAACTGTGTAATTTTTTGTTTAGTAGACAATCACCTCTGTACGACGTTTTGGCATGGCTGGCAAATTATTGTAATATTGAGATTTAGATTATGAGTCCGCACCTACCGCAGCAGTCTTTGGAAACGATTTAATTACGAAGTCCGATTATTTCAGTTTTATTTCACGGTCAACTACGAGTAACATTGCCTTTACGAAAAAGCCATTGTCAAGCGTCTGATACCGAATAATCAAAACCTGACGACTCATAGGAGAGCCAATCAGACAGATAAAAATAATTAATATTTTATTTTATTTTATTTTATTTTATTTATTTTATAAGTGCTTTGAGCACTCCCTGTGAGACCAGTATTAGTTTCCGATACACCACTGCAGGTTCAATGTATTCCTTGGACATACACATTGACGATGAAATACTGAAATTATATCAAAATTAAATACAAAAGGCACAATGCCGCCTTAAGTGCTAGAGGAGTGAGACTTCTTAGTGTCTGTTATTTGATCCTTTCCTGTGAGACCACTATTAGTTTCCGATACACCACTGCAGGTTCAATCTATTCCTTGGACCTTCACATTGACGACGAAACACAGAAATCGCATCGGAACTAAATACAAAAGGCACAATGCAGCCTTAATTACAAGAATAGAGACTCTTCTTACAGTCGGTGCTTGAGCATTCCCTGTGAGACCAGTAATAGTTTCCGATACACCACTGCAGGTTCAATGTATTCCTTGGTCCTTCACATTGACGATGAAACACAGAAATCGAATCGGAATTAAATACAAAAGGCATATTGCCGCCTTAAGTACAAGAATAGAGACACTTCTCTCAGTCGGTGCTTTAAGCATTGCCTCTGAGACCTGTATTAGTTTCCGATACACCACCGCAGGTTCAAAGTATTCCTTGGACCTTCACATTGACTATGAAACACAGAAATCGCATCGGAATTAAATACAAAAGGCACAATGCCGCCTTAAGTACAAGAATAGAGACACTTCTTACAGTCGGAGCTTTGAGCATTCCCTCTGAGAGCAGTATTAGTTTCCGATACACCACTGCAGGTTCAAAGTAGTCCTTGGACCTTCATATTGACAATGAAACACAGAAATCGCATCGGAATTAAATACAAAAGGCACAATGCCGCCTTAAGTAAAGGAATAGAGACTCTTCTTACAGTCGGTGCTTTGAACATTCCCTGTGAGACCAGTATTAGTTTCCGATACACCACTGCAGGTTCAATGTATTCCCTGGACATACACAATGACGATGATTCACTAAAATTACATCGGAATTAAATACAAAAGGCAGAATGTAGCCTTAAGTACAAGAATAGGGATACTTCTTACAGTCGGTGCTTTGAGCATTCCCTGTGAGACCAGTAATAGTTTCCGATACACCACTGCAGATTTAATGTATTTCTTGGTCCTTCACAGTAACGATGAAACACAGAAATCGCATCGGAATTAAATAGAAAAGGCAAAATGCCGTCTTAAGTACAAGAATAGGGACACTTCTTACAGTCGGTGCTTTGAGCATTCCCTGTGAGACCAGTAATAGTTTCCGATACACCACTGCAGATTCAATGTATTTCTTGGACCTTCACAGTGACGATGAAACACAGAAATCGCATCGGAATTAAATAGAAAAAGCAAAATGCCGCCTTAAGTACAAGAATAGGGACACTTCATACAGTCGGTGCTTTGAGCATTGCCTCTGAGAGCAGTATTAGTTTCCGATACACCACTGCAGGTTCAAGGTATTCCTTGGACTTTCACATTGACTATGAGACACAGAAATCGCATCGGATTTAAATACAAAAGGCACAATTCCGGCTTAAGTACAAGAATAGAGACTCTTCTTACAGTCGGTGCTTTGAACACTCCCTGTGAGACCAGTATTAGTTTCCGATACACCACTGCGGTTTCAATGTATTTCTTGGACCTTCACATTGACGATGAATCACAGAAATCGCAGCGGAATTAAATACAAAAGGCAGAATGCAGCCTTAAGTACAAGAATAGAGATTCTTCTCACAGTCGGTGCTTTGAGCATTCCCTGTGAGACTAGTATTAGTTTCGCGTTACACCACTGCAGTCTCAATGTATTCCTTGGACATACACATTGACGATGAAAGACTGAAATTACATCGGAATTAAATACAAAAGGCACAATGCCGCCTTAAGTGCAAGAAGAGTGAGACTTCTTAGAGTCTGTGCCTTGATGCTTTCCTGTGCGACCAGTATTAGTTTCCGATACACCACTGCAGGTTCAATGTATTTCTTGGACCCTCACATTGACGATGAAACACAGATATCGCATCGCAATGAAATACAAAAGGCCCAATGCCTACTTAAGTACGTGAATAGAGACTCTTCTTACAGTCGGTGCTTAGAACGTTCCCTGTGAGACCAGTATTAGTTTCCGATACACCACTGCAGGTTCAATGAATTTCTTGGATCTTCACATTGACGATGAAACACAGAAATCGCATTGGAATTAAATACAAAATTCACAATGCCGCCTTAAGTCCAGGAGTAGAGACCCTTCTTACAGTCGGTGCTTTGAATATTCCCTGTGAGACCAGTATTAATTTCCGATAAACCACTGCAGCTTCAATGTATTCCTTGTCATACACATTGACGATGAAACACTGAAATTACATCGGAATTAAATACAAAAGGCTCAATGCCGCCTTAAGTGCAAGAATAGAGACTCTTCTTACAGTCGGTGTTTTGAGCATTCCCTGTGAGACCAGAATTAGTTTCCGATACACAACTGCAGGTTCAGTGTATTCCTTGCACCTTCATATTCACAATGAAACACAGAAATCGCATCGGAATTAAATACAAAAACACAATGCCGCCTTAAGTACAAGAATAGAGATTCTTGTTACAGTCGGTGCTTAGAGCATTTCCCCTGAGACCAGTATTTGTTTCCGATACACCACTGCAGGTTCAATGTATTCCTTGGACCATCACATTGACGATGAAGCACAGAAATCGCATCGGAATAAAATACAAAATGCACAATGCCGACTTAAGTACATGAATAGAGACTCTTCTTACTGTCGGTGCTTTGAGCGTTCCCTGTGAGACCTGTATTAGTTTCCGATACACCACTGCAGGTTCAATGTATTGCATGGAGCTTCAAATTGACGATGAAACACAGAAATCGCATCGGAATTAAATACAAAAGGCACAATGCCTTCTTTAGTACAAGAATACAGACTCTTCTTACAGTCAGTGCTTTGAGCATTCCCTGTGAGACCAGTATTAGTTTCCGATACACCACTGCAGGTTTAATGTATTCCTTGGACGTACACAATGACGATGAAACACTGAAATTACATCGGAATTAAATACAAAAGACAGAATGCCTCCTTAATGCAAGCAGAGTAAGACTTCTTAGAGTCCATTCTTTGATCCTCTCCTGTGAGACCAGTATTAATTTCCGATACACCACTGCAGGTTCAATGTATTCCTTGGAACATCAAGTTGACGATGAAACACAGAATTCGCATCGGAATTAAATACAAAGGGCACAAGGCCGCCTTAAGTACAAGAATAGAGACTCTTCTTACAGTCGGTGCTTTAAGCATTCCCTGTGAGACCAGTATTAGTTTCCGATACACCACTGCAGGTTCAAAGCATTCCTTGGATCTTCGCATTGACTATGAAACACAGAAATCGACGCGGAATTAAATGCAAAAGGCAGAGGGCCGCCTTAAGTACAAGAATAGAGACTCTTCTTACATTCGTTGCCTTGAGCATTCCCTGTGAGACCAGTATTAGATCCCGAAACACCACTGCAGGTTCAAAGTATTCCTTGGACCTTCACTGTGACTATGAAACAGAGAAATCGCATCGGAATTAAATACAAAAGGCACAATGCCGCCTTAAGTACAAGAATAGAGTCTCTTCTTACAGTCGGTGCTTTGAGCATTCCCTGTGAGACCAGTATTAGTTTCCGATACACCGCTGCAGGTTCAATGTATTCCTTGGACATACACAATGACGATGAAACACTGAAATTACATCGGTATTAAATACAAAAGACAGAATGCCGCCTTAATGCAAGAAGAGTAAGACTTCTTAGAGTCCATTCTTTGATCCTTTCCTGTGAGACCAGTATTAGTTTCCGATACACCGCTGCAGGTTTAATGTCCCCTTTGACTTTCACATTGACGATGAAACACAGAAATCGCATCGGAATTAAATACAAAGGGCACAATGCCGCCTTAAGTACAAGAATAGAGACACTTCCTACAGTCGGTGCTTTGAGCATTCGCTCTGAGAGCAGTATTAGTTTCCGATACACCACTGCAGGTTCAAAGTATTCCTTGGACTTTCACATTGACTATGAAACACAGAAATCGCATCGGAATTATATACAAAAGGCACAATGCCGCCTTAAGTACAAGAATAGAGACACTTCTTACGGTCGGTGCTTTGAGCATTCCCTCTGAGAGCAGTATTAGTTTCCGATACACCGTTGCAGGTTCAATGTATTCCTTGGACATACACAATGACGATGAAACACTGAAATTACATCGGAATTAAATACAAAAGACACAATGATGCCTTAATGCAAGAAGAGTGAGAATTCTTAGAGTCCATTCTTTGATCCTTTCCAGTGAGACAAGTATTAGTTTCCGATACACCACTGCAGATTCAATGTATTCCTTGGACTTTCACATTGACGATGAAGCACAGAAATCGCATCGGAATTAAATACAAAAGGCACAAGGCCGCCTTAAGTAAAAGAATAGAGACTCTTCTTACAGTTGGTACTTTGAGCATTCCCTGTGAGTCCAGTATTAGTGTTCGATTCAACACTGCAGGTTCAAAGTATTCCTTGGACCTTCACATTGACTATGAAACACAGAAATCGCATCGGAATTAAATACAAAAGGCACAATGCCGGCTTAAGTACAAGAATAGAGACTCTTCTTACAGTTAGTGCTTTGAGCATTCCCTGTGAGACCAGTATTACTTTCCGATACACCACTGCAGGTTCAATGTATTCCTTTGACTTTCACATTGACGATGAAGCACAGAAATCGCATCGGAATTAAATACAAGAAGCACAATGCCGCGTAAAGTACAAAATCGGAGACTCTTCTACAGTCTGTGCCTTGAACACTCCCTGTGAGACCAGTATTAGTTTCCGATACACCACTGCAGGTTCCATGAATTCCTTGGATATACACATTGACGATGAAACACTGAAATTACATCGAAATTAAATACAAAAGGCACAATGCGGCCTTAAGTGCAAGAAGAGTGAGACTTCTTAGAGTCTGTGCTTTGATCCTCTCCTGTGAGGCCAGTATTAGTTTCCGATACACCACTGCAGGTTCAATGTATTCCTTGGACCTTCACATTGACAATGAAACACAGAAATCGCATCGGAATTAAATACAAAAAGCACAATGCCGCCTTAAGTACATCAATAGAGAATCTTCTTACAGTCGGTGTTTTGAGCATTCCCTGTGAGACCAGTATTAGTTTCCGATACACCACTGTAGGTTCAATGTATTCCTTGGAACTTCGCATTGACTATGAAACACAGAAATCGCATCGGAATTAAATACAAAAGGCCAAAATGACGCCTCAATTACAAGAATAGAGACTCTTCTTACAGTCGCTGCTTTGAGCATTCCCTGTGAGACCAGTATTAGTTTCCGATACACCACTGCAGGTTCAAGGTATTCCTTGGACCTTCGCATTGACTATGAAACACAGAAATCGCATCGGAATTAAATACAAAAGGCACAAGGCCGCCTTAAGTACAAGAACAGACACTGTTCTTACAGTCGGTGCTTTGAGCTTTCCCTGTGAGGCCAGTATTAGTTTCCGATACACCACTGCAGGTTCAAAGTATTTCTTGGACATTCACATTGACGATGAAACACAGAAATCGCATCGGAATTAAATACAAAAGGCACAATGCCGCCTTAAGTACAAGAATAGAGACTCTTCTTACAGTTAGTGCTTTGAGCAATGCTTGTGAGGCCAGTATTAGTTTCCGATACACCACTGCAGGTTCCAAGTATTCCTTGGACCTTCACATTGACTATGAAACACAGAAATCGCATCGGAATTACATACAAAAGGCACAATGCCGGCTTAAGTACAAAAATAGAGACTCCTCTTACAGTTCGTGCTTTGAGCATTCCCTGTGAGACCAGTATTAGTTTCCGATACACCGCTGCAGGTTCAATGTCTCCTTTGACTTTCACATTGACGATGAAACACAGAAATCGCATCGGAATTAAATACAAAGGGCACAATGCCGCCTTAAGTACAAGAAAAGAGAAACTTCTTACAGTCGGTGCTTTGAGCATTCCCTCTGAGAGCAGTATTAGTTTCCGATACACCACTGCAGTTTCTAAGTATTCCTTGGACCTTCACATTGACTATGAAACACAGAAATCGCATCGGAATTAAATACAAAAGGCACAATGCCACCTTAAGTACAAGAATAGGGACTCTTCTTACAGTGGGTGCTTTGAGCATTCCCTGTGAGACTAGTATTAGTCTCCGATACACCGCTGCAGGTTCAATGTATTCCTTGTACATACACAATGATGATGAAACACTGAAATTACATCGGAATTAAATACAAGAGACACAATGATGCCTTAATGCAAGAAGAGTGAGACTTCTTAGAGTCCATTCTTTGATCCTTTCCAGTGAGACCAGTATTAGTTTCCGATACACCACTGCAGATTCAATGTATTCCTTGGATCTCCACATTGACGATGAAACCCAGAAATCGCATCGGAATTAAATATAAAAGGCACAATGCCGCCTTAATTACAAGAATGGAGACTCTTCTTACAGTCGGTGCTTTGAGCATTCCCTGTGAGACCAGTATTAGTTTCCGATACAACACTGCAGGTGCAAAGTACTCCTTGGACCTTCACATTGACTATGAAACACAGAAATCGCATCGGAATTAAATACCAAAGGCACAATGCCGGTTTAAGTACAAGAATAGAGACTCTTCATACAGTTAGTGCTTTGAGCATTCCCTGTGAGACCAGCATTACTTTCCGATACACCACTGCAGGTTTAAAGTATTCCTTAGACTTTCACATTGAGGATGAAGCACAGAAATCGCATCAGAATGAAATACAAGAAGCACAATGCCGCGTAAAGTACAAGATCAGAGACTCTTCTACAGTCTGTGCCTTGAATACTCCCTGCGAGACCAGTATTAGTTTCCGATACACAACTGCAGGTTCAATGTATTCCTTGGACATACACATTGACGATGAAACACTGAAATTACATCGAAATTAAATACAAAAGGCACAATGCCGCCTTAAGTGCAAGAAGAGTGAGACTTCTTAGAGTCTGTGCTTTGATCCTCTCCTGTGAGATCAGTATTAGTTTCCGATACACCACTGCAGGTTCAATGTATTCCTTGGACCTTCACGTTGACTATGAAACACAGAAATCGCATCGGAATTAAATACAAAAAGCACAAAGCTGCCTTAAGTACAAGAATAGAGATTCTTCTTACAGTCGCTGCTTTGAGCATTCCCTGTGAGACCAGTATTAGTTTCCGATACACCACTGCAGGTTCAAGGTATTCCATGGACTTTCACATTGACTATGAATCACGGAAATCGTATCGGAATTAAATACAAAAGGCAAAAGGCCGCCTTAAGTACAAGAACAGAGACTCTTCTTACAGTCGGTGCATTGTGCTTTCCCTGTGAGACCAGTATTAGTTTCCGATACATCACTGCAGGTTCAATGTATTCCTTGGACATTCACATAGACGATGAAACACAGAAATCGCATCGGAATTAAATACAAAAGGCACAATGCCGCCTTAAGTACAGGAATAGAGACTCTTCTTATAGTCGGTGCTTTGAGCATTCCCTGTGAGACCAGTATTAGTTACCGATACATCACTGCAGGTTCAATGTATTCCTTGGACATTCACATTGACGATGAAACACAGAAATCGCATCGGAATTAAATACAAAAGGCACAATGCCGCCTTAAGTACAAGAATAGAGACTCTTCTTACAGTTAGTGCTTTGAGCATTCCTTGTGAGGCCAGTATTAGTTTGCGATACACCACTGCAGGTTCAATGTATACCTTGGACCTTCACATTGACGATGAAACACAGAAATCGCATCGGAATTAAATACAAGATGCACAATGCCGCTTAAAGTACAAGATCAAAGACTCATCTACAGTCTGTGCCTTGAACACTCCCTGTGAGACCATTATTAGTTTCCGATACACCACTGCAGGTTCAAGTTATTCCTTGGACCTTCACATTGACGATGAAACACTGAAATTACATCGAAATTAAATACAAAAGGCTCAATGCCGCCTTAAGTGCAAGAAGAGTGAGACTTCTTAGAGTCTGTGCTTTGATCCTTTCCTGTGAGAACAGTATTAGTTTCCGATACACCACTGTGGGTTCAATGTATTCCTTGGACATACACATTGACGATGAAACACAGAAATCGCATCGGAATTGAATACAAAACGCACAATGCCGCCGCAAGTAAGAGAATAGAGACTCTTCTTACAGTCGGTGCATTGAGCAGTCCCTGTTAGACCAGTACTAGTTTCCGATAAACCACTGAAGGTTCAATGTATTAATTGGACATACACATCGACGATGAAACACTGAAATTACATCGAAATTAAATAAAAAAGGCACAATGCCGCCTTAAGTGCAAGAAGAGTGAGACTTCTTAGAGTCTGTGCTTTGATCCTTTCCTGTGAGACCAGTATTAGTTTCCGATTCCCCACTGTGGGTTCAATGTATTCCTTGGACATACACATTGACGATGAAACACAGAAATCGCATCGGAATTAAGTACAAAAGGCAAAAGGCCGCCTTAAGTACAAGAATAGAGACTCTTCTTACAGTTGGTGCTTTGAGCATTCCCTGTGAGACCAGTATTAGTTTCCGATACACCACTGGAGGTTCAAAGTATTTCTTGGACCTTCACATTGACGATGAAACATGGAAATCGCATCGGAATTAATTACAAAAGGCACAATGCCGCCTTAAGTACAAGAACAGAGACACTTCTTACAGTCGGTGCTTTGAGCATTGCCTCTGAGAGCAGTATTAGTTTCAGTACACCACTGCAGGTTCAAGGTATTCCTTGGACCTTCACATTGACTATGAGACACAAAAATCGCATCGGAATTAAATACAAAAGGCCCAAGGCCGCCTTAGGTACAAGAATTGAGACTCTTCTTACAGTCGGTGCATTGAGCATTCCCTGTGAGACCAGTATTAGTTTCCAATACACCACTGCAGGTTCAAAGTATTCCTTGGACCTTCACATTGACTATGATACACAGAAATAGCATCGGAATTAAATACAAAAGGCACAATGCCGACTTAAGTCCAAGAATAGAGGCTCTTCTTACAGTTGTAGACATACCCATTGACGATGAAACACAGAAATCGCATCGGAATTAAATACAAAATGCACAATGCCGCCCTACGTACAAGAATAGAGACTCTTCTTACAGTCGGTGATTTGAGCATTCCCTGTGAGACCAGTATTAGTTTCCGATACACCACTGCAGGTTCAATGTATACCTTAGACATCACATTGACGATGAAACACTGAAATTACATCGGAATTAAATACAAAAGGCACAATGCCGCCATAAGTGCAAGAATAGAGACTCTTCTTACAGTCTGTGCTTTGAGCATTCCCTGTGAGACCAGTATTACTTTGCGATACACCACTGCAGGTACAATGTATTCCTTCGACATACACATTGACGATGAAACACAGAAATCGCATCGGAATTAAATACAAAAGGCACAATGCCGCCTTACGTACAAGAATAGAGACTCTTCTTACAGTCTGTGCTTTGAGCATTCCCTGTGAGACCAGTATTAGTTTGCGATACACCACTGCAGGTTCAATGAATTCCTTGGACATACACATTGACGATGAAACACAGAAATCGCATCGGAATTAAATACAATAGGCACAATGCCGCCATAAGTGCCGGAATAGAGCCTCTCCTTACAGTTGGTGCTTGGAGTATTCCACTGCAGATTCAATTGATTCCTTGGACATACACATTGACGACGAAACACAGAAATCGCATCGGAATTAAATACAAAAGGCACAATGCTGCCTTACGTACAAGAATAGAGACCCTTCTTACAGTCGGTGCCTTCGAGCATCCCCTGTGAGACCAGTATTAGTTTCCGATACACCACTGCAGGTTCAGTGTATTCCTTGGACATACACATTGTCGATGAAACACTGAAATTGCATCGGAATTAAATACAAAAGGCACAATGCCGCCTTACGTACAAGAATAAAAACTCTTCTTACAGTTGGTGCTTTGAGCATTCCCTGTGGGACCAGTATTAGTTTCTGATACACCACTGCAGGTTCAATGTATTCCTTAGACATACACATTGACAATGAAACACTGAAATTACATCGGAATTAAATACAAAAGTCACAATGCCGCCATAAGTGCAAGAACATAGACTCTTCTTACAGTCGGTGCTTTGAGCACTCTCTGCGAGACCAGTACTAGTTCCCGATACACCACTGCAGGTTCAATGTATTCCTTGGACCTTCACATTGACGATGGAACACAGAAATGGCATCGCAATTAAATACAAATGGCAAAATGCCACCTTAAGTGCAAGAATAGAGACTCTTCTTACAGTCGGTGCGTTGAGCATTCCACTGCAGGTTCAATGTATTCCTTTGACATACACATTGACGATGAAACACAGAAATCGCATCGGAATTAAATACAAAAGGCACAATGCCGCCTTAAGTACAAGAATAGAGACTCTTCTTACAGTCGGTGCTTTGAGCATTCCCTGTGAGACCAGTATTAGTTTGCGATACACCACTGCAGGTTCAATGTATTCCTTGGACATACCCATTGACGATGAAACATAGAAATCGCGTCGGAATGAAATACAAAAGGCACAATGCCGCCCTATGTACAAGAATAGAGACTCTTCTTACAGTCGGTGCTTTGAGCATTCCCTGTGAGACCAGTATTAGTTTCCGATACACCACCGCAGGTTCAATGTATTCCTTGGACATACACATTGACGATGAAACAGAGAAATCGCATCGGAATGAAATACAAAAGGCACAATGCCGCCTTAAGTACAAGAATAGAGACTCTTCTTACAGTCGGTGCTTTGAGCATTCCCTGTGAGACCAGTATTAGTTTGCGATACACCACTGCAGGTTCAATGTATTCCTTGGACATACCCATTGACGATGAAACATAGAAATCGCATCGGAATGAAATACAAAAGGCACAATGCCGCCCTATGTACAAGAATAGAGACTCTTCTTACAGTCGGTGCTTTGAGCATTCCCTGTGAGACCAGTATTAGTTTCCGATACACCACCGCAGGTTCAATGTATTCCTTGGACATACACATTGACGATGAAACAGAGAAATCGCATCGGAATTAAATACAAAAGGCACAATGCCGCCTTACGTACAAGAATAGATCCTCTTCTTACAGTCTGTGCTTTGAGCATTCCCTGTGAGACCAGTATTAGTTTGCGATACACCACTGCAGGTTCAATGAATTCCTTGGACATACACATTGACGATGAAACACAGAAATCGCATCGGAATTAAATACAATAGGCACAATGCCGCCATAAGTGCCGGAATAGAGCCTCTCCTTACAGTTGGTGCTTGGAGTATTCCACTGCAGATTCAATTGATTCCTTGGACATACACATTGACGACGAAACACAGAAATCGCATCGGAATTAAATACAAAAGGCACAATGCTGCCTTACGTACAAGAATAGAGACCCTTCTTACAGTCGGTGCCTTCGAGCATCCCCTGTGAGACCAGTATTAGTTTCCGATACACCACTGCAGGTTCAGTGTATTCCTTGGACATACACATTGTCGATGAAACACTGAAATTGCATCGGAATTAAATACAAAAGGCACAATGCCGCCTTACGTACAAGAATAGAGACTCTTCTTACAGTCGGTGCTTTGAGCATTCCCTGTGGGACCAGTATTAGTTTCTGATACACCACTGCAGGTTCAATGTATTCCTTAGACATACACTTTGACAATGAAACACTGAAATTACATCGGAATTAAATACAAAAGTCACAATGCCGCCATAAGTGCAAGAACATAGACTCTTCTTACAGTCGGTGCGTTGAGCACTCGCTGCGAGACCAGTACTAGTTCCCGATACACCACTGCAGGTTCAATGTATTCCTTGGACCTTCACATTGACGATGGAACACAGAAATGGCATCGGAATTAAATACAAATGGCAAAATGCCACCTTAAGTGCAAGAATAGAGACTCTTCTTACAGTCGGTGCGTTGAGCATTCCACTGCAGGTTCAATGTATTCCTTTGACATACACATTGACGATGAAACACAGAAATCGCATCGGAATTAAATACAAAAGGCACAATGCCCCCTTACGTACAAGAATAGAGACTCTTCTTACAGTCGGTGCTTTGAGCATTCCCTGTGAGACCAGTATTAGTTTGCGATACACCACTGCAGGTTCAATGTATTCCTTGGACATACCCATTGACGATGAAACATAGAAATCGCGTCGGAATGAAATACAAAAGGCACAATGCCGCCCTATGTACAAGAATAGAGACTCTTCTTACAGTCGGTGCGTTGAGCATTCCACTGCAGGTTCAATGTATTCCTTTGACATACACATTGACGATGAAACACAGAAATCGCATCGGAATTAAATACAAAAGGCACAATGCCCCCTTACGTACAAGAATAGAGACTCTTCTTACAGTCGGTGCTTTGAGCATTCCCTGTGAGACCAGTATTAGTTTGCGATACACCACTGCAGGTTCAATGTATTCCTTGGACATACCCATTGACGATGAAACATAGAAATCGCGTCGGAATGAAATACAAAAGGCACAATGCCGCCCTATGTACAAGAATAGAGACTCTTCTTACAGTCGGTGCTTTGAGCATTCCCTGTGAGACCAGTATTAGTTTCCGATACACCACCGCAGGTTCAATGTATTCCTTGGACATACACATTGACGATGAAACAGAGAAATCGCATCGGAATGAAATACAAAAGGCACAATGCCGCCTTAAGTACAAGAATAGAGACTCTTCTTACAGTCTTACAGTCGGTGTTTTGAGCATTCCCTGTGTGACCATGAAATTAGTACAAGTATGGAGACTCTTCTTACAGTCGGTGCTTTGGGCATTCCCTGTGAGACCAGTATTAGTTTCCGACACACCACTCCAGGTTCAATGTATTCCTTGGACATACACATTGACGATGAAACACTGAAATTACATCGGAATTAAATACAAAAGGGACAATGCCGCCTTAAGTGTAAGATGTGTGTGACTTCTTAGAGTCCGTGCTTTGATCCTTTCCTGTGAGACCAGTATTAGTTTCCAGAACATCACTGCAGGTTCAATGTGTTCCTCGGACCTCCACATTGACGGTGATACACAGAAATCGCATTGGAATTAAATACAAAAGGCACAATGCCGCCTTAAGTACAAGAATAGAGACTCATCTTACAGTCGGTGTTTTGAGCATTCCCTGTGAGACCAGTATTAGTTAGTGATACACCACTGCAGGTTCAATGTATTCCTTGGACATACACATTGACGATGAATCACAGATATCGCATCGCAACTAAATACAAAAGGCACAATGCCGCCTTACGTACAAGAATAGAGACTCTTCTTACAGTCTGTGCTGTGAGCATTCCCTGTGAGACCAGTATTAGTTTGCGATACACCACTGCAGGTTCAATGTATTCCTTGGACATGCACATTGACGATGAAACACTGAAATTTCATGGGAATTAAATACAAAAGGGACAATGCCGCCTTAAGTGTAAGAAGTGTGATACTTCTTGGAGTCCGTGCTTTGATCCTTTCCTGTGAGACCACTATTAGTTGCCGATACATCACTACAGGTTCAATGTGTTCCTCGGACCTTCACATTGTCGATGATACACAGAAATAGCATTGGAATTAAATACAAAACGCACAATGCCGCCTTAAGTACAAGAATAGAGGCTCTTCTTACAGTCGGTGCTTTGACAATTCCCTGTGAGACCAGTATTAGTTCCTGATACACCACTGCATGTTCAATGTATTCCTCGGTCATACACGTTGACGATGAAACACTGAAATTACATCAGAATTAAATACAAAAGGCACAATGCCGCCTTAAGTGCAAGAGTAGAGTCTCTTCTTACTGTCGGTGCTTTGAGCATTCCCTGCGGACCAGTATTAGTTTCCGATACACCACTGCAAGTTCAATGTATTCCTTGGACATACACATTGACGATGAAACACTGAAATTACATCGTAATTAAAAACAAAAGGTACAATGCCGCCTTAAGTGCAAGAAGTGTGACTTCTAAGAGTCTGTGCTTTTATCATTTGCTGTGCGACCAGTATTGGTATCCGATACATCACTGCAGGTTCAATGTGTTCCTCGGAGCTTCACATTGTCGATGATACACAGAAATAGCATTGGAATTAAAAACAAAAGGCACAATGCCGCCTGACGTGCAAGAATAGAGACTCTTCTTACAGTCGGTGCTTTGAGCATTCCACTGCAGGTTCAATGTATTCCTTGGACATACACATTGACGATGAAACACAGAAATCGCATCGGAACGAAATACAAAAGGCACAATGTCGCCTTAAGTACAAGAATAGAGACTCTTCTTACAGTCTTACAGTCGGTGTTTTGAGCATTCCCTGTAAGACCATGAAATTAGTACAAGTATGGAGACTCTTCTTACAG
Organism: Schistocerca serialis cubense; assembly: GCF_023864345.2. Classification (NCBI taxonomy): domain Eukaryota; kingdom Metazoa; phylum Arthropoda; class Insecta; order Orthoptera; family Acrididae; genus Schistocerca; species Schistocerca serialis. The sequence goes on along the minus strand of NC_064643.1, from coordinate 32,979,880 downwards.
TCGGTGTTTTGAGCATTCCCTGTGAGACCAGTAGTAGTTCGCGATACACCACTGCAGGTTCAATGTATTCCTTGGACATACACATTGACGATGAAACACAGAAATTGCATCGCAATTAAATACAAAAGGCACAATGCCGCTTTACGTACAAGAATAGAGACTCTTCTTACAGTCGCTGCTTTGAGCTTTCCCTGTGGGACCAGTATTAGTTTCCGATACACCACTGCAGGTTCAATGTATTCCTCGGACATACCCACTGACGATGAGACACAGAAATCGCATCGGAACTAAATACAAAAGGCACAATGCCGCCTTACGTACAAGAATAGAGACTCTTCATACAGTCTGTGCTTTGAGCATTCCCTGTGAGACCAGTATTAGTTTGTGATACACCACTGCAGGTTCAATGTATTCCTTGGACATACACATTGACGATGAAACACTGAAATTACATCGGAATTAAATACAAAAGGGACAATGCCGCCTTAAGTGTAAGATGTGTGAGACTTCTTAGAGTACGTGCTTTGATCCTTCCCTGTGAGACCAGTATTAGTTTCCGATACATCACTGCATGTTCAATGTGTTCCTCGGACCTTGGCATTGACGATGATACACAGAAATAATATTGGAATTAAATACAAAAGGCACAATGCCGCCTTAAGTGCAAGAAGAGTGAGACTTCTTAGAATCTGTGCTTTTATCCTTTGCTGTGCGACCAGTATTAGTATCCGATACGCCACTGCAGGTTCAATGTATTCCTTGGACCTTCACATTGACGATGAAACACAGAAATCGCATCGGAATTAAATACAAAAGGCACAATGCCGCCTTACGTACAAGAATAGAGACTCTTCTATCAGTCGGTGCTTTGAGCATTCCCTGTGAGACCAGTATTAGTTTGCGATACACCACTGCAGGTTCAATGAATTCCTTGGACATACACATTGACGATGAAACACAGAAATCGCATCGGAATTAAATACAATAGGCACAATGCCGCCATAAGTGCCGGAATAGAGCCTCTCCTTACAGTTGGTGCTTGGAGTATTCCACTGCAGATTCAATTGATTCCTTGGACATACACATTGACGACGAAACACAGAAATCGCATCGGAATTAAATACAAAAGGCACAATGCTGCCTTACGTACAAGAATAGAGACCCTTCTTACAGTCGGTGCCTTCGAGCATCCCCTGTGAGACCAGTATTAGTTTCCGATACACCACTGCAGGTTCAGTGTATTCCTTGGACATACACATTGTCGATGAAACACTGAAATTGCATCGGAATTAAATACAAAAGGCACAATGCCGCCTTACGTACAAGAATAGAGACTCTTCTTACAGTCGGTGCTTTGAGCATTCCCTGTGGGACCAGTATTAGTTTCTGATACACCACTGCAGGTTCAATGTATTCCTTAGACATACACATTGACAATGAAACACTGAAATTACATCGGAATTAAATACAAAAGTCACAATGCCGCCATAAGTGCAAGAACATAGACTCTTCTTACAGTCGGTGCTTTGAGCACTCGCTGCGAGACCAGTACTAGTTCCCGATACACCACTGCAGGTTCAATGTATTCCTTGGACCTTCACATTGACGATGGAACACAGAAATGGCATCGGAATTAAATACAAATGGCAAAATGCCACCTTAAGTGCAAGAATAGAGACTCTTCTTACAGTCGGTGCGTTGAGCATTCCACTGCACGTTCAATGTATTCCTTTGACATACACATTGACGATGAAACACAGAAATCGCATCGGAATTAAATACAAAAGGCACAATGCCCCCTTACGTACAAGAATAGAGACTCTTCTTACAGTCGGTGCTTTGAGCATTCCCTGTGAGACCAGTATTAGTTTGCGATACACCACTGCAGGTTCAATGTATTCCTTGGACATACCCATTGACGATGAAACATAGAAATCGCGTCGGAATGAAATACAAAAGGCACAATGCCGCCTTAAGTACAAGAATAGAGACTCTTCTTACAGTCTTACAGTCGGTGTTTTGAGCATTCCCTGTGTGACCATGAAATTAGTACAAGTATGGAGACTCTTCTTACAGTCGGTGCTTTGGGCATTCCCTGTGAGACCGGTATTAGTTTCCGACACACCACTCCAGGTTCAATGTATTCCTTGGACATACACATTGACGATGAAACACTGAAATTACATCGGAATTAAATAAAAAAGGGACAATGCCGCCTTAAGTGTAAGATGTGTGTGACTTCTTAGAGTCCGTGCTTTGATCCTTTCCTGTGAGACCAGTATTAGTTTCCAGAACATCACTGCAGGTTCAATGTGTTCCTCGGACCTCCACATTGACGGTGATACACAGAAATCGCATTGGAATTAAATACAAAAGGCACAATGCCGCCTTAAGTACAAGAATAGAGACTCATCTTACAGTCGGTGTTTTGAGCATTCCCTGTGAGACCAGTATTAGTTAGTGATACACCACTGCAGGTTCAATGTATTCCTTGGACATACACATTGACGATGAAACACAGAAATCGCATCGGAATTAAATACAAAAGGCACAATGCCGCCTTACGTACAAGTATAGAGACTCTTCTTACAGTCGGTGCTTTGAGCTTTCCCTGTGAGACCAGTATTAGTTTCCGATACACCACTGCAGGTTCAATGTATTCCTTGGACATACCCATTGACGATGAAACACAGAAATCGCATCGCAACTAAATACAAAAGGCACAATGCCGCCTTACGTACAAGAATAGAGACTCTTCTTACAGTCTGTGCTATGAGCATTCCCTGTGAGACCAGTATTAGTTTGCGATACACCACTGCAGGTTCAATGTATTCCTTGGACATGCACATTGACGATGAAACACTGAAATTACATGGGAATTAAATACAAAAGGGACAATGGCGCCTTAAGTGTAAGAAGTGTGAGACTTCTTAGAGTCCGTGCTTTGATCCTTTCCTGTGAGACCACTATTAGTTTCCGATACATCACTACAGGTTCAATGTGTTCCTCGGACCTTCACATTGTCGATGATACACAGAAATAGCATGGGAATTAAAAACAAAAGGTACAATGCCGCCTTAAGTGCAAGAGTAGAGGCTCTTCTTACTGTCGGTGCTTTGAGCATTCCCTGCGGACCAGTATTAGTTTCCGATACACCACTGCAAGTTCAATGTATTCCTTGGACATACACATTGACGATGAAACACTGAAATTACATCGTAATTAAAAACAAAAGGTACAATGCCGCCTTAAGTGCAAGAAGTGTGACTTCTTAGAGTCTGTGCTTTTATCATTTGCTGTGCGACCAGTATTAGTATCCGATACATCACTGCAGGTTCAATGTGTTCCTCGGACCTTCACATTGTCGATGCTACACAGAAATAGCATTGGAATTAAATACAAAAGGCACAATGCCGCCTGACGTGCAAGAATTGAGACTCTTCTTACAGTCGGTGCTTTGAGCATTCCACTGCAGGTTCAATGTATTCCTTGGACATACACATTGACGATGAAACACAGAAATCGCATCGGAATGAAATACAAAAGGCACAATGTCGCCTTAAGTACAAGAATAGAGACTCTTCTTACAGTCTTACAGTCGGTGTTTTGAGCATTCCCTGTAAGACCATGAAATTAGTACAAGTATGGAGACTCTTCTTACAGTCGGTGTTTTGAGCATTCCCTGTGAGACCAGTAGTAGTTCGCGATACACCACTGCAGGTTCAATGTATTCCTTGGACATACACATTGACGATGAAACACAGAAATTGCAACGCAATTAAATACAAAAGGCACAATGCCGCCTTACGTACAAGAATAGAGACTCTTCTTACAGTCGCTGCTTTGAGCTTTCCCTGTGAGACCAGTATTAGTTTCCGATACACCACTGCAGGTTCAATGTATTCCTCGGACATACCCACTGACGATGAGACACAGAAATCGCATCTAACTAAATACGAAAGGCACAATGCCGCCTTACGTACAAGAATAGAGACTCTTCATACAGTCTGTGCTTTGAGCATTCCCTGTGAGACCAGTATTAGTTTGTGATACACCACTGCAGGTTCAATGTATTCCTTGGACATACACATTGACGATGAAACACTGAAATTACATCGGAATTAAATACAAAAGGCACAATGCCGCCTTAAGTATAAGAATAGAGACTCTTCTTACAGTCGGTTCTTTGAGCATTCCCTTTGAGACCAGTATTAGCTTCCGATACACCATAGTAGTTTCAGTGTATTCCTTGGACCTTCACATTGACAATGAAAAACAGAAATCGCATCGGAATGAAATACAAAAGGCATAATGCCGCCTTAAGTACAAGAATAGAGACTCTTCTTCCAGTCGGTGTTTGAGCATTCCCTGTGAGACCAGTATTAGATTGCGTAACACCACAGCAGGTTCGATGTATTCCTTGGACCTTCACATTGAAGATGAAACACAGAAACGCATCTGAATTAAATACAAAAGGCACAATTCCGCCTTCAGTGCAAGAATAATGTTTCTTCTTACAGTCGGTGCTTTGAGCATTCCCTGTGAGACCAGTATTAGTTTCCGTTGCACCACTGCAGGTTCAATGTATTCCTTAGACATACACATTGACGATGAAACGCTGAAATTACATCGGAATGAAATACAGAAGGCACAATGCCGCCTTAAGTACAAGAAAAGTGAGTCTTCTTAGAGTCTTTGCTTTGATCCTTTCCTGTGAGACCAGTATTAGTTTCCGATTCACCACTGCAGGTTCAATGTATTCCTTCGACCTTCACATTGACTATCAAACACAGAATCGCATCGGAATTAAATACAAAAGGCACAATGCCGCCTTAAGTACAAGACTAGAGACTCTTCTTACAGTCGGTGATTTGAGCATTCCCTGTGAGACCAGTATTAGTTTCCGATAGACAACTGCAGGCTCAATATATTCCTTGGACCTTCACATTGAAGATGAAATACAGAAATCGCATCGGAATTAAATACAAAAGGCACAATGCCGCCTTAAGTACAAGAATTGAGACTCTCCTTACAGTCGGTGCTTTGAGCATTCCTTGTGAGACTAGTATTAGTTTCCGATTCACCACTGCAGGTTCAATGTATTCCTTCGACCTTCAAATTGACGTTGAAAAGCTGAAATTACATCGGAATGAAATACAAAAGGCACAATGCCGCCTTAAGTACAAGAAAAGTGAGACTTCTTTGAGTCTGTGCTTTGATCCTTTCCCGTGAGACCAGTATTAGTTTCCGATTCACCACTCCAGGTTCAATGTATTCCTTCGACCTTCACATTGACTATTAAACACAGAATCGCATCGGAATTAAATACAAAAGGCACAATGCCGCCTTAAGTACAGGATTAGAGACTCTTCTTACAGTCGGTGATTTGAGCATTCCCAGTGTGACCAGTATTAGTTTCCGATAGACAACTGGAGGTTTGATATATTCCTTGGACCTTCACATTGAAGATGAAATACAGAAATCGCATCGGAAGTAAATACAAAAGGCACAATGCCGCCTTAAGTACAAGAATTGAGACTCTCCTTACAGTCGGTGCTTTGAGCATTCCCTGTGAGATCAGTATTAGTTTCCGATACACCACTGCAGGTTCAATGTATTCCTTCGACCTTCACATTGACTATCAAACAGAGAATCGCATCGAAATTAAATACAAAAGGCTCAATGCAGCCTTAAGTGTAAGAAGAGTGAGACTTCTTAGAGTCTGTGTTTTCATCCTTTCCTGTGAGACCAGTATTAGTTTCCAATACACCACTGCAGGTTCAATGTATTCCTTGGACCTTCACATTGACGATGAAACACAGAAATCACATCGGAATTAAATACAAAAGGCACAATGCTGCCTTAAGTACAAGAATAGAGACTCTTCTTACAGTCGGTGCTTTGAGCATTCCCTGTGAGACCAGTGTTAGTTTCCGATATACCACTGCAGGTTCAATGTATTCCTTGGACCTTCAAATTGACTATCAAACACAGAAATAGCATCGGAATTAAATACAAAAGGCCCAATGCCGCCATAAGTTCATGAATAGAGACTCTTCTTACAGTCGGTGTTTTGAGCATTCCCTGTGAGGCCAGTATTAGTTTCCGATACACCACTGCAGGTACAATGTATTCCTTGGACCTTCAAATTGACGATGAAAAGCTGAAATTACATCGGAATGAAATATAAAAGGTACAATGCCGCCTTAAGTACAAGAAAAGTGAGACTTCTTTGAGTCTGTGCTTTGATCCTTTCCTGTGAGACCAGTATTAGTTTCCGATTCACCACTGCAGGTTCAATGTATTCCTTCGACCTTCACATTGACTATAAACACAGAAATCGCATCGGAATTAAATACAAAAGGCACAATGCCGCCTTAAGTACAAGATTAGAGACTCTTCTTACAGTCGGTGCTTTGAGCATTCCATGTGAGACCAGTACTTGTTTCCGATACACCACTGCAGGTTCAATGTATTATTTAGACATACACATTGACGATGAAACACTGAAATTACATCGGAATTAAATACAAAAGGCACAAGCCGCCATAAATGCATGAATAGAGACTCTTCTTGCAGTCGGTGCTTTGAGCATTCCCTGTGAGGCCAGTATTAGTTTCCGATACACCACTGCAGGTTCAATGTATTCCTTCGACATACACATTGAAGACGAAACACCGAAATTACATCGGAATTAAATACAAAAGGCACAATGCCGCCATAAGTGCAAGAAGAGTGAGACTTCTTAGAGTCTGTGCTTTGATCCTTTCCTGTGAGACTAGTATTAGTTTCCGATACACCAGTGCAGGTTCAATGTATTCCTTGGACCTTCACATTGACGATGAAACACAGAAATCACATCGGAATTAAATACAAAAGGCACAATGCCGCCCTAAGTACAAGAACAGAGACTCTTCTTACAGTCGGTGCTTTGAGCATTCCCTGTGAGACCAGTATTAGTTTCCGATATACCACTGCAGGTTCAATGTATTCCTTGGACTTACGCATTGACGATGAAACACAGTAAACGCATCGGAATTAAATACAAAAGGCACGATGCCGCCTTACGTACAAGAATAGAGCCTCTTCTTACAGTCGGTGCTTTGAGCATTCCATGTGAGACCAGTACTTGTTTCCGATACACCACTGCAGGTTCAATGTATTATTTAGACATACACATTGACGATGAAACACTGAAATTACATCGGAATTAAATACAAAAGGCACAATGCCGCCATAAATGCATGAATAGAGACTCTTCTTGCAGTCGGTGCTTTGAGCATTCCCTGTGAGGCCAGTATTAGTTTCCGATACACCACTGCAGGTACAATGTACTCCTTGGACCTTCAAATTGACGATTAAACACAGAAATCGCATCGGAATTAAATACAAAATGCACAATGCCGCCTTAAGTACAAGAATAGAGACTCTTCATACAGTCGTTGCTTTGAGCATTCCCTTTGAGACCAGTATTGGTTTCCGATACACCACTGCAGGTTCAATGTATTCCTTGGACATACATATTGACTATGAAACACAGAAATCGCATCGGAATGAAACACAGAAGGCACAATGCCGCCATAAGTGAGAGAATAGAGACCCTTCTTACTGTCGGTGCTTTGAGCATTCCCTTTGAAACCAGTATTAGTTTCCGATACACCACAGCCGGTACAATGTATTCCTTGGAATTTCCCATTGACGATGAAACACAGAAATCGCATCGGAATTAAATACAAAAGGCACTATGCCGCCTTAAGTACAAGGATAGAGACCCTTCTTACAGTCGGTGCTTCGAGCATTCCCTGTGAGACCAGTATTAGTTTCCGAAACACCACTGCAGGTTCAGTGTATTCCTTGGACATACACATTGTCGATGAAACACAGAAATCGCTTCGGAATTAAATACAAATGGCACAATGCCGCCTTAAGTACAAGAATAGAGACTCTTCTTACAGTCGGTGCTTTGAGCATTCCTTGTGAGACCAGTATTAGTTTCCGATACAAAACTGCAGGTTCAATGTATTCCTTGGACCTTAGCATTGTCGATGAAACACAGAAATCGCATCGGAATTAAATACAAAAGGCACAATGCCGCCTTAAGTATAAGAATAGAGACTCTTCTCACAGTCGGTTCTTTGAGCATTCCCTTTGAGACCAGTATTAGCTTCCGATACACCATAGTAGTTTCAGTGTATTCCTTGGACCTTCACATTGACGATGAAACACAGAAATCGCATCGGAATGAAATACAAAAGGCACAATGCCGCCTTAAGTGCAAGAATAGAGACTCTTCTTACAGTCGGTGCTTTGAGCAATCCACTGCAGGTTCAATGTATTCCTTTGACATACACATTGACGATGAAACACAGAAATCGCATCGGAATTGAATACAAAAGGCACATTGCCCCCTTACGTACAAGAATAGAGACTCTTCTTACAGTCGGTGCTTTGAGCATTCCCTGTGAGACCAGTATTAGTTTGCGATACACCACTGCAGGTTCATTGTATTCCTTGGACATACCCATTGACGATGAAACACAGAAATCGCATCGGAATGAAATACAAAAGGCACAATGCCGCCTTATGTACAAGAATAGAGACTCTTCTTACAGTCGGTGCTTTTAGCATTCGCTGTGAGACCAGTATTAGTTTCCGATACACCACTGCAGGTTCAATGTATTCCTTAGACATACACATTGACGATAAAACACTGAAATTATATCGGAATTAAATACAAAAGGCACAATGCCGCCATAAGTGCAAGAATAGCGTCTCTTGTTACAGTCGGTGCTTTGAGCATTCCACTGCAGGTTCAATGTATTCCTTGGACATACACATTGACGATGAAACACAGAAATCGCATCGTAATGAAATACAAAAGGCACAATGCCGCCTTAAGTACAAGAATAGAGACTCTTCTTACAGTCTTACAGTAAGTGTTTTGAGCATTCCCTGTGAGACCATGAAATTAGTACAAGTATGGAGACTCTCCTTACAGTCGGTGCTTTGAGCATTCCCTGTGACACCAGTATTACTTTCCGACACACCACTCCAGGTTCAATGTATTCCTTGGACATACACATTGACGATGAGACACTGAAATTACATCGGAATTAAATACAAAAGGGACAATGCCGCCTTAAGTGTAAGGTGTGTGAGACTTCTTAGAGTCCGTGCTTTGATCCTTTCCTGTGAGACCAGTATTAGTTTCCGACACATCACTGCAGGTTCAATGTGTTCCTCGGACCTTCACATTGACGATGATACACAGAAATCGCATTGGAATTAAATACAAAAGGCACAATGCCGCCTTAAGTACAAGAATAGAGACTCTTCTTACAGTCGGTGTTTTGAGCATTCCCTGTGACACAAGTATTAGTTCGTGATACACCACTGCAGGTTCAATGTATTCCTTGGACATACACATTTAAGATGAAACACAGAAATCGCATCGGAATTAAATACAAAAGGCACAATGCCGCCTTAAGTACAAGAATAGAGACTCTTCCTACAGTCGGTGCTTTGAGCTTTCCCTGTGAGTCCAGTATTAGTTTCCGATACACCACTGCAGGTTCAATGTATTCCTTGGACATACCCATTGATGATGAAACACAGAAATCGCATCGCAACTAAATACAAAAGGCACAATGCCGCCTTACGTACAAGAATAGAGACTCTTCTTACAGTCTGTGCTCAGAGCATTCCCTGTGATACCAGTATTAGTTTGCGATACACCACTGCAGGTTCAATGTATTCCTTGGACATACACATTGACGATGAAACACTGAAATTACATCGTAATTAAATACAAAAGGTACAATGCCGCCTTAAGGGCAAGAAGAGTGAGACTTCTTAGAGTCTGTGATTTTATCCTTTGCTGTGCGACCAGCATTAGTATCCGATACGCCACTGCAGGTTCAATGTATTCCTTGGACCTTCACATTTACGATGAAACACAGAAATCGCATCGGAATTAAATACAAATGGCACAATGCCGCCTTAAGTACATGAATAGAGACTCTTCTTACAGTCGGTGCTTTGAGCATTCCCTGTGAGACCAGTATTAGTTTCCGATACACCACTGCAGGTTCAATGTATTCCTTGGACCTTAACATTACGATCAAACACAGAAATCGCATCGGAATTAAATACAAATGGCACAATGACGCCTTAAGTACAAGAACAGAGACTCTTCTTACAGTCGGTGCTTTGAGCATTCCATGTGAGACCAGTACTAGTTTCCGATGCACCACTGCAGGTTCAATGTATTATTTAGACATACACATTGACGATGAAACACTGAAATTACATCGGAATTAAATACAAAAGGCACAATGCCGCCAAAAATGCATGAATAGAGACTCTTCTTGCAGTCGGTGCTTTGAGCATTCCCTGTGAGGCCAGTATTAGTTTCCGATACACCACTGCAGGTACAATGTATTCCTTGGACCTTCAAATTGACGATGAAACACAGAAATCGCATCGGAATTAAATACAAAATGCACAATGCCGCCTTAAGTATAAGAATAGAGACTCTTCTTACAGTCGTTGCTTTGTGCATTATCTTTAAGACCAGTATTGGTTTCCGATACACCACTGCAGGTTTAATGTATTCCTTGGACATACATATTGACAATAAAACACAGAAATCGCATCGGAATTAAACACAAAAGGCACAATGCCGCCATAAGTGAGAGAATAGAGACCCTTCTTACTGTCGGTGCTTTGAGCATTCCCTTTGAAACCAGTATTAGTTTCCGATACACCACAGCCGGTACAATGTATTAATTGGAACTTCCCATTCACGATGAAACACAGAAATCGCATCGGAATTAAATACAAAAGGCACTATGCCGCCTTAAGTACAAGGATAGAGACCCTTCTTACAGTCGGTGCTTCGAGCATTCCCTGTGAGACCAGTATTAGTTTCCGATACACCACTGCAGGTTCAGTGTATTCCTTGGACATACACATTGTCGATGAAGCACAGAAATCGCATCGGAATTAAATACAAAAGGCACAATGCCGCCTTACGTACAAGAATAGAGACTCTTCTTACAGTCGGTGCTTTGAGCATTCCCTGTGAGACCAGTATTAGTTCCCGATACACCACTGCAGGTTCAATGTATTCCTTAGACATACACATTGACGATGAAACATTGAAATTATATCGGAATTAAATACAAAAGGCACAATGCCGCCATAAGTGCATGAATAGCGACTCTTGTTACAGTCGGTGCTTTGAGCATTCCACTGCAGGTTCAATGTATTCCTTGGACATACACATTGACGATGAAACACAGAAATCGCATCGGAATGAAATACAAAAGGCACAATGCCGCCTTAAGTACAAGAATAGAGACACTTCTTACAGTCTTACAGTCGGTGTTTTGAGCATTCCCTGTGAGACCAGTATTAGTTTCCGATACACCACTGCAGGTTCAATGTATTCCTTGGACCTTAACACTGACGATGAAACACAGAAACCGCATCGTAATTAAATACAAAAGGCACAATGCCGCCTTAAGTATAAGAATAGAGACTCTTCTTACAGTCAGTTCTTTGAGCATTCCCTTTGAGACCAGTATTAGCTTCCGATACACCATAGCAGTTTCAGTGTATTCCTTGGACCTTCACATTGACGATGAAACACAGAAGTCGCATCGGAATGACATACAAAAGGCACAATGCCGCCTTAAGTACAAGAATAGAGACTCTTCTTCCAGTCGGTGTTTGGGCATTCCCTGTGAGACCAGTATTAGTTTCCGTAACACCACAGCAGGTTCGATGTATTCCTTGGACCTTCACATTGAAGATGAAACACAGAAACGCATCTGAATTAAATACAAAAGGCACAATTCCGCCTTCAGTGAAGAATAATGTCTCCTCTTACAGTCGGTGCTTTGAGCATTCCCTGTGAGACCAGTATTAGTTTCCGTTGCACCACTGCAGGTTCAATGTATTCCTTAGACATACACATTGACGATGAAACGCTGAAATTACATCGGAATGAAATACAGAAGGCACAATGCCACCTTAAGTACAAGAAAAGTGAGTCTTCTTAGAGGCTTTGCTTTGATCCTTTCCTATGAGACCAGTATTAGTTTCCGATTCACCACTGCAGGTTCAATGTATTCCTTCGACCTTCACATTGACTGTCAAACACAGAAATCGCATCGGAATTAAATACAAAAGGCACAATGCCGCCTTAAGTACAAGATTAGAGACTCTTCTTACACTCGGTGATTTCAGCATTCCCTGTGAGACCAGTATTTGTTTCTGATAGACAACTCCAGGTTCAATATATTCCTTGGACCTTCACATTGAAGATGAAATACAGAAATCGCATCGGAATTAAATACAAAAGGCACAATGCGGCCTCAAGTACAAGATTAGAGACTCTTCTTACAGTCGGTGATTTGGGCATTCCCTGTGAGACCAGTATAAGTTTCCGATAGACCACTGCAGGTTCAATATATTCCTTGGACCTTCACATTGACGCGAAACACAGATATCGCATCGGAATTAAATACAAAAGGCACGATGCCGCCTTACGTACAAGAATAGAGACTCTCCTTACAGTCGGTGCGTTGAGCATTCCCTGTGAGACCAGTATTAGTTTCCGACACACCACTCCAGGTTCAGTGTATTCCTTGGACATGCACATTGACGATGAAACACTGAATTTACATCGGAATTAAATACAAAAGGGACAATGCCGCCTTAAGTGTAAGATGTGTGAGACTTCTTAGAGTCCGTGCTTTGATCCTTTCCTGTGAGACCAGTATTAGTTTCCGATACATTACTGCAGGTTCAATGTGTTCCTCGGACCTTCACATTGACGATGATACACAGAAATCGCATTGGAATTAAATACAAAAGGCAATATGCCGCCTTAAGTACAAGAATAGGGACTCTTCTTACGGTCGGTGTTTTGAGCATTCCCTGTGAGACCAGTATTAGTTCGAGATACACCACTGCAGGTTCAATGTATTCCTTGGACGTACACATTGACGATGAAACACAGAAATCGCTTCGGAATTAAATACAAAAGGCACAATGCCGCCTTACGTACAAGAATAGAGACTCTTCTTACAGTCGGTGCTTTGAGCTTTCCCTGTGAGACCAGTATTAGTTTCCGATACACCACTGCAGGTTCAATGTATTCCTTGGACATACACATTGACGATGAAACACTGAAATTACATCGTAATTAAATACAAAAGGTACAATGCCGCCTTAAGTGCAAGAAGAGTGAGACTTCTTAGAGTCTGTGCTTTTATCCTTTGCTGTGAGACCAGTATTAGTATCCGATACGGCACTGCAGGTTCAATGTATTCCTTGGACCTTCACATTTACGATGAAACACAGAAATCGCATCGGAATTAAATACAAATGGCACAATGCCGCCTTAAGTACATGAATAGAGACTCTTCTTACAGTCGGTGCTTTGAGCATTCCCTGAGAGACCAGTATTAGTTTCAGATACACCACTGCAGGTTCAATGTATTCCTTGGACCTTAACACTGACGATGAAACACAGAAACCGCATCGTAATTAAATACAAAAGGCACAATGCCGCCTTAAGAATAAGAATAGAGACTCTTCTTACAGTCACTTCTTTGAGCATTCCCTTTGAGACCAGTATTAGCTTCCGATACACCATAGCAGTTTCAGTGTATTCCTTGGACCTTCACATTGACGATGAAACACAGAAATCGCATCGGAATGAAATACAAAAGGCACAATGCCGCCTTAAGTACAAGAATAGAGACTCTTCTTACAGTCGGTGTTTGAGCATTCCCTGTGAGACCAGTATTAGTTTCTGATAGACAACTGCAGGTTCAATATATTCCTTGGACCTTCACATTGAAGATGAAATACAGAAATCGCATCGGAATCAAATACAAAAGGCACAATGCGGCCTCAAGTACAAGATTAGAGACTCTTCTTACAGTCGATGATTTGGGCATTCCCTGTGAGACCAGTATAAGTTTCCGATAGACCACTGCAGGTTCAATATATTCCTTGGACCTTCACATTGACGCGAAACACAGAAATCGCATCGGAATGAAATACATAAGGCACGATGCCGCCTTACGTACAAGAATAGAGACTCTTCTTACAGTCGGTGCTTTGAGCATTCCCTGTGAGACCAGTATTAGTTTCCGATACACCACTGCAAGTTCAATGTATTATTTAGACATACACATTGACGATGAAACACTGAAATTACATCGGAATTAAATACAAAAGTAACAATGCCGATATAACTGCAAGGTGAATGAGATTTCTTAGTGTCCATGCTTTGATCCATCCTGTGAGACCAGTATTAGTTTCTGATACACCACTGCAGGTTGAATGTATTCCTTGGACCTTCGCATTGACGATGAAACACAGAAATCATACCGGAATGAAATACAAAAGGCACAATGCCGCCTTAAGTACAAGAATAGAGACTCTTCTTACAGTCGGTGCCTTGAGCATTCCCTATGAGACCAGTATTAGTTTCCGATACAAAACTGCAGGTTGAATGTATTCCTTGGACCTTCACATTGACGATGAAACACAGAAATCGCATCGGAATTAAATACAAAATGCGCAATGCCGCCATAAGTACAAGAATAGAGACTCTTCTTACAGTCGGTGCTTTGAGCATTCCCTGTGGGACCAGTATTAGTTTCCGATACACCACTGCAGGTTCAATGTATTCCTTGGACCTTCATATTGACGATGAAACACAGAAATCGCATCTGAATTAAATTGAAAAGGCGCAATGGCGCCTTAAGCACAAGAATAGAGACTCTTCTTACAGTCGGTGCTTTGAGCATTCCCTGTGAGGCCAGTATTAGCTTCTGATACACCACTGTAGGTTCAATGTATTCCTTGGACCTTCACATTGACGATGAAACACAGAAATCGCATCCGAATTAAATACAATTGGCACAATGCAGTCTTAAGTACAAGTATAGAGACTCTTATTACAGTCGGTGCTATGAGCATTCCCTGTGAGACCTGTATTACTTCCCGATACACCACTGTAGGTTCAATGTATTCCTTGGACCTTCACATTGACGATGAAACACAGAAATCGCATCCGAATTAAATGCAATTGGCACAATGCAGTCTTAAGTACAAGTATAGAGACTCTTACTACAGTCGGTGCTATGAGCATTCCCTGTGAGACCTGTATTAGTTTCCGATACACCACTGCAGGTTCAATGTATTGCTTGGACCTTCACATTGACTATGAAACACAGAAATCGCGTCGGAGTTAAATACAAAAGGCACAATGCCGCCTTAAGTACAAGAATAGAGACTCTTCTTACTGTCGGTGCTTTGAGCATTCCCTGTGAGACCAGAATTGGTTTCCGATACACCTCAGCAGGTTCAATGTATTCCTTGGACCTTCACATTGACGATGAAACACAGATATCGCATCGGAATTAAATACAAAAGGCACAATGTCGCCTTAAGTACAAGAATAGAGACTCTTCTTACAGTCGGTGCTTTGAGCATTCCCTGTGAGACCAGTATTAGTTTCCGATACACCACTGCAGGTCCAATGTATTCCTTGGACCTTGACATTGACAATGAAACACAGAAATCGCATCGGAATTATATACAAAAGGCACATTACCGCCTTAAGTACAAGAATAGAGACTCTTCTTACAGTCGGTGCTTTGAGCATTCCCTGTGAGACCAGAATTAGTTTCCGATACACCACTCCAGGTTCAATGTATTCCATGGACCTTCACATTGACGATGAAACACAGAAATCGCATCGGAATTACATACAAAATGCAAAATGTCGCCTTAAGTACAAGAATAGAAACTCTTCTTACACTCGGTGCTTTGAGCATTCCCTGTCAGACCAGTATTAGTTTCCGATACACTACTGCAGGTTCAATGTATTCCTTGCACCTTCACGTTGACGATGAAACACAGAAATCGCATCGGAATGAAATACAAATGGCAAACTGCCGCGTAAGTACAAGAATAGAGACTCTTCTTACAGTCGTTGCTTTCAGCATTCCCTGTGAGACCAGTATTAGTTTCCGATACACCTCAGCAGGTTCAATGTATTCCTAGGACCTTCACTTTACGATGAAACACAAAATCGCATCGGAATTAAATATAAAATGCGCAATGCCGCCTTAAGTACAAGAATAGGGACTCTTCTTACAGTCGGTGCTTTGAGCATTTCCTGTGGGACCAGCATTAGTTTCCGATACACCACTGCAGGTTCAATGTATGCCTTGGACCTTCACATTGACGATGAAACCCAGAAATCGCATCGGAATTAAATACAAAAGGCGCAATGCCGCCTTAAGTACAAGAATAGAGACTCTTCTTACAGTCGGTGCTTTGAGCATTCCCTGTGAGGCCAGTATTAGCTTCTGATACACCACTGTAGGTTCAATGTATTCCTTGGACCTTCACATTGACGATGAAACACAGAAATCGCATCCGAATTAAATACAATTGTCACAATGCAGTCTTAAGTGCAAGTATAGAGACTCTTCTTACAGTCGGTGCTATGAGCATTCCCTGTGAGACCTGTATTAGTTTCCGATACACCACTGTAGGTTCAATGTATTCCTTGGACCTTCACATTGACAATGAAACACAGAAATCACATCCGAATTAAATACAATTGGCACAATGCAGTCTTAAGTACAAGAATAGAGACTCCTCTTACAGTCGGTGCTATGAGCATTCCCTGTGAGACCTGTATTAGTTTCCGATACACCACTGCAGGTTCAATGTATTCCTTGGACCTTCACATTGACGATGAAACACAGAAATCGCATCGGAATGAAATACAAAAGGCAAACTGCCGCGTAAGTACAAGAATAGAGACTCTTCTTACAATCGGTGCTTTCAGCATTTCCTGTGTGACCAGTATTAGTTTCCGATACACCTCAGCAGGTTCAATGTATTCCTAGGACCTTCACATTGACGATGAAACACAGAAATCGCATCGGAATTAAATACAAAAAGCGCAATGCCGCATTAAGTACAAGAATAGAGACTCTTCTTACAGATGGTGCTTTGAGCATTCCCTCTGAGACCAGAATTAGTTTCCGATACACAACCCCAGGTTCAATGTATTCCTTGGACCTTCACATTGACGATGAAACACAGAAATCGCATCGGAATGAAATACAAAAGGCAAACTGCCGCGTAAGTACTAGAATAGAGACTCTTCTTACAGTCGGTGCTTTCAGCATTCCCTGTGAGGCCAGTATTAGTTTCCGATACACCTCAGCAGGTTCAATGTATTCCTAGGACCTTCATATTGACGATGAAACACAGAAATCGTATCGGAATTAAATACAAAAGGCACAATGTCGCCTTAAGTACAAGAATAGAGACTCTTCTTACTGTCGGTGCTTTGAGCATTCCCTGTGAGACCAGAATTAGTTTCCGATACACCACTCCAGGTTCAATGTATTCCTTGGACCTTCACATTGACGATGAAACACAGAAATCGCATCGGAATGAAATACAAAAGGGAAACTGCCGCGTAAGTACTAGAATAGAGACTCTTCTTACATTCGGTGCTTTCAGCATTCCCTGTGAGGCCAGTATTAGTTTCCAATACACCTCAGCAGGGTCAATCTATTCCTAGGACCTTCATATTGACGATGAAACACAGAAATCTCATCGGAATTAAATACAAAAGGCACAATGTCGCCTTAAGTACAAGAATAGAGACTCTTCTTACAGTCGGTGCTTTGAGCATTCCCTGTGAGACCAGAATTTGTTTCCGATACACCACTCCAGGTTCAATGTATTCCTTGGACCTTCACATTGACGATGAAACACAGAAATCGCATCGGAATGAAATACAAAAGGCAAACTGCCGCGTAAGTACGAGAATAGTGTCTATTCTCGCAGTCGGTGCTTTCAGCATTCCCTGTGAGACCAGTATTAGTTTCCGATACACCTCAGCAGGTTCATTGTATTCCTGGGACCTTCACATTGACAATGAAACACAGAAATCGCATCGGAATTAAATACAAAAGGCACAATGTCGCCTTAAGTACAAGAATAGAGACTCTTCTTACAGTCGGTGCTTTGAGCATTCCCTGTGAGACCAGTATTAGTTTCCGATACACCACTGCAGGTTCAATGTATTTCACGGACCTTCACATTGACGATGAAACACAGAAATCGCATCGGAATGAAATACAAAATGCAAACTTCCGCGTAAGTACTAAAAGAGAGACTCTTCTTACAGTCGGTGCTTTCAGCATTCCCTGTGAAACCAGTATTAGTTTCCGATACACCTTCGCAGGTTCAATGTATTCCTAGGACCTTCACATTGACGATGAAACAAAGAAATCGCATCGGAATTAAATACAATAAGCGCAATGCCGCCTTAAGTACAAGAATAGAGACTCTTCTTACAGTCGGTGCTTTGAGCATTCCCTGTGAGACCAGAATTAGTTTCCGATACACCACTACATGTTCAAAGTAATCCTTGGACATCACATTGACGATGAAACACAGAAATCGCATCGGAATGAAATACAAAAGGCGAACTGCCGCGTAAGTACAAGAATAGAGACTCTTCTTACAATCGATGCATTCAGCATTCCCTGTGAGACTAGTATTAGTTTCCGACACACCTCAGCAGGTTCAATGTAATCCTAGGACCTTCACATTTTCGATAAAACACAGAAATCGCATCGGAATTAAATACAAAAGGGACAATGTCGCCTTAAGTACAAGAATAGAGACTCTTCTTACAGTCGGTGCGTTGAGCATTCCCTGTGAGACCAGTATTAGTTTCCGATACACCACTCCAGGTTCAATGTATTCCTTGGACCTTCACATTGACGATGAAACACAGAAATCGCATCGGAATTAAGTACAAAAGGCACAGTGACGCCTTAAGTACAAGACTAGAGACTCTTCTTACAGTCGGTGCTTTGAGCATTCCCTGTGAGGCCAGTATTAGCTTCTGATACACCACTGTAGGTTCAATGTATTCCTTGGACCTTCACATTGACGATGAAACACAGAAATCGCATCCGAATTAAATACAATTGGCACAATGCAGTCTTACGTACAAGTATCAAGACTCTTCTTACAGTCGGTGCTATGAGCATTCCCTGTGAGACCAGTATTAGTTTCCGATACACCACTTCAGGTTCAATGTATTCCTTGGACCTTCACATTGACGATGAAACACAGAAATCGCATCGGAATTAAATACAAAAGGCGCAATGCTGCCTTAAGTACAAGAATAGAGACGCTTCTTACAGTCGTTGCTTTGAGCATTCCCTGTGAGACCAGTATTAGATTCCGATACACCACTGCAGGTTCAATGTATTCCTTGAACCTTCACATTGACGATGAAACACAGAAATCGCATCGGAATGAAATACAAAAGGCACAATGCCGTCTTAAGTACAAGAATAGAGACTCTTCTTACAGTCGGTGCTTTCAGCATTCCCTGTGAGACCAGTATTAGTTTCCGATACACCTCAGCTGGTTCAATGTATTCCTTGGACCTTCACATTGACGATGAAACACAGATATCGCATCGGAATTAAATACAAAAGGCACAATGCCGCTTTAAGTACAAGAATAGAGACTCTTCTTACAGTCGGTGCTTTGTGCATTCCCTGTCAGACCAGTATTAGTTTCCGATACACCACTGCAGGTTCAATGTATTCCTTGGACCTTCACGTTGACGATGAAACAGAGAAATCGCATCGGAATGAAATACAAAAGGCAAACTGCCGCGTAAGTACAGGATTAGAGACTCTTCTTACAGTCGGTGCTTTCAGCATTCCCTGTGAGACCAGTATTAGTTTCCGATACACCACTGCAGGTTCAATGTATTCCTTGGATCTTCGCATTGACGATGAAACACAGAAATCGAATCGGAACTAAATACAAAAGGCACAATGCCGCAATAAGTACAAGAATAGAGACTCTTCTTACAGTCGGTGCTTTTAGCATTTCCTGTGAGACCAGTATTAGTTTCCGATACACCACTCCAGGTTCATTGTATTCCTTGGACATACTCATTGACGATGAAACACTGAAATTACATCTGAATTAAATACAAAAGTAACAATTCCGATATAACTGCAAGGTGAATGAGACTTCTTAGTGTCTGTGCTTTGATCCTTTCCTGTGAGACCAGTATTAGTTTCTGATACACCACTGCAGGTTCAATGTATTCCTTGGACCTTCGCATTGACGATGAAACACAGAAATCATATCGGAATGAAATACAAAAGGCACAATGCCGCCATAAGTGCAAGAATAGAGACTCCTCTCACAGTCGGTGCTTTGAGCATTCCCTGTAAGACCAGTATTAGTTTCCGATACACCACTCCAGGTTCAATGTATTCCTTGGACATACTCCTTGACGATGAAACACTGAAATTACATCGGAATTAAACACAAAAGGAACAATGCCGCCTTAACTGCAAGATGAGTGAGACTTGTTAGAGTCTGTGCTTTGATCCATTCCCGTGAGACTAGTATTAGTTTCTGATACACCACTGCAGGTTGAATGTATTCCTTGGATCTTTACATTGACGATGAAACACAGAAATCGCATCGGAGCTAAATATAGAATGCACAATGCCGCTTTAAGTACAAGAATAGAGACTCTTCTTACAGTCGGTGCTTTGAGCATTCCCTGTGGGACCAGTATTAGTTTCCGATACACCACTGCAGGTTCAATGTATTCCTTGGACCTTCATATTGACGATGAAACACAGAAATCGCATCTGAATTAAATTGAAAAGGCGCAATGGCGCCTTAAGCACACGAATAGAGACTCTTCTTACAGTCGGTGCTTTGAG
The DNA here is from genome assembly GCF_023864345.2 of Schistocerca serialis cubense. Lineage (NCBI taxonomy): Eukaryota > Metazoa > Arthropoda > Insecta > Orthoptera > Acrididae > Schistocerca > Schistocerca serialis. The sequence goes on along the minus strand of NC_064643.1, from coordinate 32,959,043 downwards.
CATTCCCTGTGAGACCAGTATTACTTTCTGATACACCACTGCAGGTTCAAAGTATTCCTTGGACCTTCACATTGACGTTGAAACACAGAAATCGCATCGGAATTAAATACAAAAGGCGCAATGCCGCCTTAAGTACTAGAATAGAGACTCTTCTCAGAGTCGGTGCTTTGAGCATTCCCTGTGAGGCCAGTGTTACCTTCTGATACACCACTGTAGGTTCAATGTATTCCTTGGACCTTCACATTGACGATGAAACACAGAAATCGCATCCGAATTAAATACAATTGGCACAATGCAGTCTTAAGTACAAGTATAGAGACTCTTATTACAGTCGGTGCTATGAGCATTCCCTGTGGGACCTGTATTACTTTCCGATACACCACTGTAGGTTCAATGTATTCCTTGGACCTTCACATTGACGATGAAACACAGAAATCGCATCCGAATTAAATACAATTGGCACAATGCAGTCTTAAGTACAAGTAAAGAGATTCTTACTACAGTCGGTGCTATGAGCATTCCCTGTGAGACCTGTATTAGTTTCCGATACACCACTGCAGGTTCAATGTATTGCTTGGACCTTCACATTGACTATGAAACACAGAAATCGCGTCGGAGTTAAATACAAAAGGCACAATGCCGCCTTAAGTACAAGAATAGAGACTCTTCTTACTGTCGGTGCTTTGAGCATTCCCTGTGAGACCAGAATTGGTTTCCGATACAACACTGCAGGTTCAATGTATTCCTTGGACCTTCACATTGACGTTGAAACACAGAAACCGCATCGGAATTAAATACAAAAGGCACAATGCCGTCTTAAGTACAAGAATAGAGTCTCTTCTTACAGTCGGTGCTTTGAGCATTCCCTGTGAAACCAGTATTAGATTCCGATACACCACTGCAGGTTCAATGTATTCCTTGGACCTTCACATGGACGATGAAACACAGAAATCGCATTGGAATTAAATACAAAAGGCACAATGCCGTCTAAAGTACAAGAATAGAGACACTTCTTACAGTCGGTGCTTTCAGCATTCCCTGTGAGACCAGTATTAGTTTCCGATACACCTCAGCAGGTTCAATGTATTCCTTGGACCTTCACATTGACGATGAAACACAGATATCGCATCGGAATTAAATACAAAAGGCACAATTTCGTCTTAAGTACAAGAATAGAGACTCTTCTTACAGTCGGTGCTTTGAGCATTCCCTGTGAGACCAGTATTAGTTTCCGATACACCACTGCAGGTCCAATGTATTCCTTGGACCTTGACATTGACAATGAAACACAGAAATCGCATCGGAATTATATACAAAAGGCACAATGCCGCCTTAAGTACAAGAATAGAGACTCTTCTTACAGTCGGTGCTTTGAGCATTCCCTGTGAGACCAGTATTAGTTTCCGATACACCACTGCAGGTTCAATGTATTCCTTGGACCTTCACATTAACGATGAAACGCAGAAATCGCATTGGAATTAATTACAAAAGGCGCAATGCCGCCTTAAGTACAAGAATAGAGACTCTTCTTACAGTCGGTGCTTTGAACATTCCCTGTGAGACCAGTATTAGTTTCTGATACACCACTGCCGGCTCAATGTATTCCTTGGACCTTTACATTGACGATGAAACACAGAAATCGCATCGGAGTTAAATATAGAAGGCACAATGCCGCCTTAAGTACAAGAATAGAGACTCTTCTTACTGTCGGTGCCTTGAGCATTCCCTATGAGACCAGTATTAGTTTCCGATACACCACTGCATGTTGAATGTATTCCTTGGACCTTCACATTGACGATGAAACACAGAAATCGCATCGGAATTAAATACAAGAGGCACAATGCCGCCTTACGTACATGAATAGAGACTCTTCTTACAGTCGGTGCTTTGAGCATTCACTGTGAGACCAGTATTAGTTTCCGATACACCACTCCAGGTTCATTGTATTCCTTGGACATACTCATTAACGATGAGACACTGAAATTACATCTGAATTAAATACAAAAGTAACAATGCCGATATAACTGCAAGGTGAATGAGACTTCTTAGTGTCTGTGCTTTGATCCTTTCCTGTGAGACCAGTATTAGTTTCCGATACACCACTGCAGGTTCAATGTATTCCTTAGACATACACATTGACGATGAAACACTGATATTACTTCGGAATTAAATACAAATGGCACAATACCGCCATAAGTGCAAGAATAGAGACTCCTCTCACAGTCGGTGCTTTGAGCATTCCCTGTAAGACCAGTATTAGTTTCCGATACACCACTCCAGGTTCAATGTATTCCTTGGACATACTCCTTGACGATGAAACACTGAAATTACATCGGAATTAAATACAAAAGGAACAATGCCGCCTTAACTGCAAGATGAGTGAGACTTGTTAGAGTCTGTGCTTTGATCCCTTCCCGTGAGACTAGTATTAGTTTCTGATACACCACTGCAGGTTGAATGTATTCCTTGGATCTTTACATTGACGATGAAACACAGAAATCGCATCGGAGCTAAATATAGAATGCACAATGCCGCTTTAAGTACAAGAATAGAGACTCTTCTTACAGTCGGTGCTTTGAGCATTCCCTGTGAGACCAGTATTACTTTCTGATACACCACTGCAGGTTCAAAGTATTCCTTGGACCTTCACATTGACGTTGAAACACAGAAATCGCATCGGAATTAAATACAAAAGGCGCAATGCCGCCTTAAGTACAAGAATAGAGACTCTTCTTAGAGTCGGTGCTTTGAGCATTCCCTGTGAGGCCAGTATTAGCTTCTGATACACCACTGTAGGTTCAATGTATTCCTTGGACCTTCACATTGACGATGAAACACAGAAATCGCATCCGAATTAAATACAATTGGCACAATGCAGTCTTAAGTACAAGTATAGAGACTCTTATTACAGTCGGTGCTATGAGCATTCCCTGTGGGACCTGTATTACTTTCCGATACACCACTGTAGGTTCAATGTATTCCTTGGACCTTCACATTGACGATGAAACACAGAAATCGCATCCGAATTAAATACAATTGGCACAATGCAGTCTTAAGTACAAGTACAGAGACTCTTACTACAGTCGGTGCTATGAGCATTCCCTGTGAGACCTGTATTAGTTTCCGATACACCACTGCAGGTTCAATGTATCGCTTGGACCTTCACATTGACTATGAAACACAGAAATCGCGTCGGAGTTAAATACAAAAGGCACAATGCCGCCTTAAGTACAAGAATAGAGACTCTTCTTACTGTCGGTGCTTTGAGCATTCCCTGTGAGACCAGAATTGGTTTCCGATACACCACTGCAGGTTCAATGTATTCCTTGGACCTTCACATTGACGTTGAAACACAGAAACCGCATCGGAATTAAATACAAAAGGCACAATGCCGTCTTAAGTACAAGAATAGAGTCTCTTCTTACAGTCGGTGCTTTGAGCATTCCCTGTGAAACCAGTATTAGATTCCGATACACCACTGCAGGTTCAATGTATTCCTTGGACCTTCACATGGACGATGAAACACAGAAATCGCATTGGAATTAAATACAAAAGGCACAATGCCGTCTAAAGTACAAGAATAGAGACTCTTCTTACAGTCGGTGCTTTCAGCATTCCCTGTGAGACCAGTATTAGTTTCCGATACACCTCAGCAGGTTCAATGTATTCCTTGGCCCTTCACATTGACGATGAAACACAGATATCGCATCGGAATTAAATACAAAAGGCACAATGTCGCCTTAAGTACAAGAATAGAGACTCTTCTTACAGTCGGTGCTTTGAGCATTCCCTGTGAGACCAGTATTAGTTTTCGATACACCACTGCAGGTCCAATGTATTCCTTGGACCTTGACATTGACAATGAAACACAGAAATCGCATCGGAAGTATATACAAAAGGCACAATGCCGCCTTAAGTACAAGAATAGAGACTCTTCTTACAGTCGGTGCTTTGAGCATTCCCTGTGAGACCAGAATTAGTTTCCGATACACCACTCCAGGTTCAATGTATTCCATGGACCTTCACATTGACGATGAAACACAGAAATCGCATCGGAATTAAATACAAAAGGCAAAATGTCGCCTTAAGTACAAGAATAGAGACTCTTCTTACACTCGGTGCTTTGAGCATTCCCTGTCAGACCAGTATTAGTTTCCGATACACTACTGCAGGTTCAATGTATTCCTTGCACCTTCACGTTGACGATGAAACACAGAAATCGCATCGGAATGAAATACAAATGGCAAACTGCCGCGTAAGTACAAGAATAGAGACTCTTCTTACAGTCGTTGCTTTCAGCATTCCCTGTGAGACCAGTATTAGTTTCCGATACACCTCAGCAGGTTCAATGTATTCCTAGGACCTTCACTTTGACGATGAAACACAAAATCGCATCGGAATTAAATATAAAATGCGCAATGCCGCCTTAAGTACAAGAATAGAGACTCTTCTTACAGTCGGTGCTTTGAGCATTCCCTGTGGGACCAGTATTAGTTTCCGATACACCACTGCAGGTTCAATGTATGCCTTGGACCTTCAAATTGACGATGAAACCCAGAAATCGCATCGGAATTAAATACAAAAGGCGCAATGCCGCCTTAAGTACAAGAATTGAGACTCTTCTTACAGTCGGTGCTTTGAGCATTCCCTGTGAGGCCAGTATTAGCTTCTGATACACCACTGTAGGTTCAATGTATTCCTTGGACCTTCACATTGACGATGAAACACATAAATCGCATCCGAATTAAATACAATTGTCACAATGCAGTCTTAAGTGCAAGTATAGAGACTCTTCTTACAGTCGGTGCTATCAGCATTCCCTGTGAGACCTGTATTAGTTTCCGATACACCACTGTAGGTTCAATGTATTCCTTGGACCTTCACATTGACGATGAAACACAGAAATCACATCCGAATTAAATACAATTGGCACAATGCAGTCTTAAGTACAAGAATAGAGACTCCTCTTACAGTCGATGCTATGAGCATTCCCTGTGAGACCTGTATTAGTTTCCGATACACCACTGCAGGTTCAATGTATTCCTTGGACCTTCACATTGACGATGAAACACAGAAATCGCATCGGAATGAAATACAAAAGGCAAACTGCCGCGTAAGTAGAAGAATAGTGACTCTTCTTACAATCGGTGCTTTCAGCATTTCCTGTGTGACCAGTATTAGTTTCCGATACACCTCAGCAGGTTCAATGTATTCCTAGGACCTTCACATTGACGATGAAACACAGAAATCGCATCGGAATTAAATACAAAAATCGCAATGCCGCATTAAGTACAAGAATAGAGACTCTTCTTACAGATGGAGCTTTGAGCATTCCCTGTGAGACCAGAATTAGTTTCCGATACACAACTCCAGGTTCAATGTATTCCTTGGACCTTCACATTGACGATGAAACACAGAAATCGCATCGGAATGAAATACAAAAGGCAAACTGCCGCGTAAGTACTAGAATAGAGACTCTTCTTACAGTCGGTGCTTTCAGCATTCCCTGTGAGGCCAGTATTAGTTTCCGATATACCTCAGCAGGTTCAATGTATTAATAGGACCTTCATATTGACGATGAAACACAGAAATCGTATCGGAATTAAATACAAAAGGCCCAATGTCGCCTTAAGTACAAGAATAGAGACTCTTCTTACTGTCGGTGCTTTGAGCATTCCCTGTGAGACCAGAATTAGTTTCCGATACACCACTCCAGGTTCAATGTATTCCTTGGACCTTCACATTGACGATGAAACACAGAAATCGCATCGGAATGAAATACAAAAGGCAAACTGCCGCGTAAGTACTAGAATAGAGACTCTTCTTACAGTCGGTGCTTTCAGCATTCCCTGTGAGGCCAGTATTAGTTTCCGATACACCTCGGCAGGGTCAATGTATTCCTAGGACCTTCATATTGACGATGAAACACAGAAATCTCTTCGGAATTAAATACAAAAGGCACAATGTCGCCTTAAGTACAAGAATAGAGACTCTTCTTACAGTCGGTGCTTTGAGCATTCCCTGTGAGACCAGAATTTGTTTCCGATACACCACTCCAGGTTCAATGTATTCCTTGGACCTTCACATTGACGATGAAACACAGAAATCGCATCGGAAAGAAATACAAAAGGCAAGCTGCCGCGTAAGTACAAGAATAGAGTCTATTCTCGCAGTCGGTGCTTTCAGCATTCCCTGTGAGACCAGTATTAGTTTCCGATACACCTCAGCAGGTTCATTGTATTCCTGGGACCTTCACATTGACAATGAAACACAGATATCGCATCGGAATTAAATACAAAAGGCACAACGTCGCCTTAAGTACAAGAATAGAGACTCTTCTTACAGTCGGTGCTTTGAGCATTCCCTGTGAGACCAGTATTAGTTTCCGATACACCACTGCAGGTTCAATGTATTTCACGGACCATCACATTGACGATGAAACACAGAAATCGCATCGGAATGAAATACAAAGGGCAAACTTCCGCGTAAGTACTAAAAGAGAGACTCTTCTTACAGTCGGTGCTTTCAGCATTCCCTGTGAAACCAGTATTAGTTTCCGATACACCTCCGCAGGTTCAATGTATTCCTAGGACCTTCACATTGACGATGAAACACAGAAATCGCATCGGAATTAAATACAATAAGCGCAATGCCGCCTTAAGTACAAGAATAGAGACTCTTCTTACAGTCGGTGCTTTGAGCATTCCCTGTGAGACCAGAATTAGTTTCCGATACACCACTACATGTTCAATGTATTCCTTGGACATTCACATTGACGATGAAACACAGAAATCGCATCGGAATGAAATACAAAAGGCGAACTGCCGCGTAAGTACAAGAATAGAGACTCTTCTTACAGTCGGTGCATTCAGCATTCCCTGTGAGACTAGTATTAGTTTCCGACACACCTCAGCAGGTTCAATGTAATCCTAGGACCTTCACATTGACGATAAAACACAGAAATCGCATCGGAATTAAATACAAAAGGCACAATGTCGCCTTAAGTACAAGAATAGAGACTCTTCTTAGAGTCGGTGCGTTGAGCATTCCCTGTGAGACCAGTATTAGTTTCCGATACACCACTCCAGGTTCAATGTATTCCTTGGACCTTCACATTGACGATGAAACACAGAAATCGCATCGGAATGAAATACAAAAGTCAAACTGCCGCGTAAGTACAAGAATAGAGACTCTTCTCGCAGTCGGTGCTTTCAGCATTCCCTGTGAGACCAGTATTAGTTTCCGATACACCTCATCTACATCTACATCTACATCTATACTCCGCGAGCCACCTTACGGTGTGTGGCGGAGGGTACTTATTGTACCACTATCTGATCCCCCCCTTCCCTGTTCCATTCACGAATTGTGCGTGGAAAGAACGACTGCTTGTAAGTCTCCGTATTTGCTCTAATTTCTCGGATCTTTTCGTTGTGATCATTACGCGAGATATATGTGGGCGGTAGTAATATGTTGCCCATCTCTTCCCGGAATGTGCTCTCTCGTAATTTCGATAATAAACCTCTCCGTATTGCGTAACGCCTTTCTTGAAGTGTCCGCCACTGGAGCTTGTTCAGCATCTCCGTAACGCTCTCGCGCTGACTAAATGTCCCCATGACGAATCGCGCTGCTTTTCGCTGGATCATGTCTATCTCTTCTATTAATCCAACCTGGTAAGGGTCCCATACTGATGAGCAATACTCAAGAATCGGACGAACAAGCGTTTTGTAAGCTACTTCTTTCGTCGATGAGTCACATTTTCTTAGAATTCTTCCTATGAATCTCAACCTGGCGCCTGCTTTTCCCACTATTTGTTTTATGTGATCATTCCACTTCAGATCGCTCCGGATAGTAACTCCTAGGTATTTTACGGTCGTTACCGCTTCCAATGATTTACCACCTATGGCATAATCGTACTGGAATGGATTTCTGCCCCTATGTATGCGCATTATATTACATTTATCTACGTTTAGGGAAAGCTGCCAGCTGTCGCACCATGCATTAATCCTCTGCAGGTCCTCCTGAAGTACGTACGAGTCTTCTGATGTTGCTACTTTCTTGTAGACAACCGTGTCATCTGCAAATAGCCTCACGGAGCTACCGATGTTGTCAACTAAGTCATTTATGTATATTGTAAACAATAAAGGTCCTATCACGCTTCCCTGCGGTACTCCCGAAATTACCTCTACATCTGCAGATTTTGAACCGTTAAGAATGACATGTTGTGTTCTTTCTTCTAGGAAATCCTGAATCCAATCACAAACCTGGTCCGATATTCCGTAAGTACAAGAATAGAGACTCTTCTTACAGTCGGTGCATTCAGCATTCCCTGTGAGACTAGTATTAGTTTCCGACACACCTCAGCGGGTTCAATGTATTCCTGGGACCTTCACATTGACGAAGAAACACAGAAATCCCATCGGAATTAAATACAAAAGGCACAATGTCGCCTTAAGTACAAGAATAGGGACTCTTCTTACACTCGGTGCTTTGAGCATTCCCTGTGGGACCAGTATTAGTTTCCGATACACAACTGCAGGGTCAATGTATTCCTTGGACCTTCAAATTGACGATGAAACACAGAAATCGCATCGGAATGAAATACAAAAGGCAAACTGCCGCGTAAGTACAAGAATAGAGACTCTTCTTACAGTCGGTGTTTTCAGCATTCCCTGTGAACCAGTATTAGCTTCCGATACACCTCAGCAGGTTCAATGTATTCCTAGGACCTTCACATTGACGATGAAACACAGAAATCGCATCGGAATAAAATACAAAAGGCACAATGTCGCCTTAAGTACAAGAATAGAGACTCTTCTTACAGTCGGAGCTTTGAGCATTCCCTGTGAGACCAGAATTAGTTTCCGATACACCACTCCAGGTTCAATGTATTCCTTGGACCTTCACATTGACGATGAAACACAGAAATCGCATCGGAATGAAATACAAAATGCAAACTGCCGCGTAAGTACAAGAATAGAGACTCTTCTCGCAGTCGGTGATTTCAGCATTCCCTGTGAGACCAGTATTAGTTTCCGATACACCTCAGCAGGTTTCAATGTATTCCTGGGACCTTCACATTGACGAAGAAACACAGAACTCGCATCGGAATTAAATACAAAAGGCACAATGTCACCTTAAGTACAAGAATAGAGACTCTTCTTACACTCGGTGCTTTGAGCATTCCCTGTGATACCAGTATTAGTTTCCGATACACCACTCCAGGTTCATTGTATTCCTTGGACATACTCATTGACGATGAAACACTGAAATTACATCTGAATTAAATACAAAAGTAACAATTCCGATATAACTGCAAGGTGAATGAGACTTCTTAGTGTCTGTGCTTTGATCCTTTCCTGTGAGACCAGTATTAGTTTCTGATACACCACTGCCGGCTCAATGTATTCCTTGGACCTTTACATTGACGATGAAACACAGAAATCGCATCGGAGTTAAATATAGAAGGCACAATGCCGCCTTAAGTACAAGAATAGAGACTCTTCTTACTGTCGGTGCCTTGAGCATTCCCTATGAGACCAGTATTAGTTTCCGATACACCACTGCAGGTTGAATGTATTCCTTGGACCTTCACATTGACGATGAAACACAGAAATCGCATCGGAATTAAATACAAAAGGCACAATGCCGCCTTACGTACAAGAATAGAGACTCTTCTTACAGTCGGTGCTTTGAGCATTCACTGTGAGACCAGTATTAGTTTCCGATACACCACTCCAGGTTCATTGTATTCCTTGGACATACTCATTGACGATGAGACACTGAAATTACATCTGAATTAAATACAAAAGTAACAATGCCGATATAACTGCAAGGTGAATGAGACTTCTTAGTGTCTGTGCTTTGATCCTTTCCTGTGAGACCAGTATTAGTTTCCGATACACCACTGCAGGTTCAATGTATTCCTTAGACATACACATTGACGATGAAACACTGATATTACTTCGGAATTAAATACAAATGGCACAATACCGCCTTAAGTACAAGAATAGAGACTCTTCTTACAGTCGGTGCTTTGAGCACTCCCTGTGAGACCAGTATTAGTTTCCGATACACCACTCCAGGTTCATAGTATTCCTTGGACATACTCATTGACGGTGAAACACTGAAATTACATCTGAATTAAATACAAAAGTAACAATGCCGATATAACTGCAAGGTGAATGAGATTTCTTAGTGTCTATGCTTAGATCCATCCTGTGAGACCAGTATTGGTTTCTGATACACCACTGCAGGATGAATGTATTCCTTGGACCTTCGCATTGACGATGAAACACAGAAATCATACCGGAATGAAATACAAAAGGCACAATGCCGCCTTAAGTACAAGAATAGAGACTCTTCTTACAGTCGGTGTTTGAGTATTCCCTGTGAGACCAGTATTAGTTTCCGATACACCACTGCAGGTTCAATGTATTCCTTGGACCTTCACATTGACGATGACGCGCAGAAATCGCATTGGAATTAATTACAAAAGGCGCAATGCCGCCTTAAGTACAAGAATAGAGACTCTTCTTACAGTCGGTGCTTTGAACATTCCCTGTGAGACCAGTATTAGTTTCAGATACACCACTGCAGGTTCAATGTATTCCTTGGACCTTTACATTGACGATGAAACACAGAAATCGCATCGGAGCTAAATATAGAATGCACAATGCCGCTTTAAGTACAAGAATAGAGACTCTTCTTACTGTCGGTGCCTTGAGCATTCCCTATGAGACCAGTATTAGTGTCCGATACACCACTCCAGGTTGAATGTATTCCTTTAACCTTCACATTGACGATGAAACACAGAAATCGCATCGGAATTAAATTGAAAAGGCGCAATGGCGCCTTAAGCACAAGAATAGAGACTCTTCTTACAGTCGGTGCTTTGAGCATTCCCTGTGAGACCAGTATTACTTTCTGATACACCACTGCAGGTTCAAAGTATTCCTTGGACCTTCACATTGACGTTGAAACACAGAAATCGCATCGGAATTAAATACAAAAGGCGCAATGCCGCCTTAAGTACAAGAATAGAGACTCTTCTTAGAGTCGGTGCTTTGAGCATTCCCTGTGAGGCCAGTATTAGCTTCTGATACACCACTGTAGGTTCAATGTATTCCTTGGGCCTTCACATTGACGATGAAACACAGAAATCGCATCAAAATTAAATACAATTGGCACAATGCAGTCTTAAGTACAAGTATAGAGACTCTTATTACAGTCGGTGCTATGAGCATTCCCTGTGAGACCTGTATTACTTTCCGATACACCACTGTAGGTTCAATGTATTCCTTGGACCTTCACATTGACGATGAAACACAGAAATCGCATCCGAATTAAATACAATTGGCACAATGCAGTCTTAAGTACAAGTATAGAGACTCTTACTACAGTCGGTGCTATGAGCATTCCCTGTGAGACCTGTATTAGTTTCCGATACACCACTGCAGGTTCAATGTATTGCTTGGACCTTCACATTGACTATGAAACACAGAAATCGCGTCGGAGTTAAATACAAAAGACACAATGCCGCCTTAAGTACAAGAATAGAGACTCTTCTTACTGTCGGTGCTTTGAGCATTCCCTGTGAGACCAGAATTGGTTTCCGATACACCACTGCATGTTCAATGTATTCCTTGGACCTTCACATTGACGTTGAAACACAGAAACCGCATCGGAATTAAATACAAAAGGCACAATGCCGTCTAAAGTACAAGTATAGAGACTCTTCTTACAGTCGGTGCTTTCACCATTCCCTGTGCGACCAGTATTAGTTTCCGATACACCTCAGCAGGTTCAATGTATTCCTTGGACCTTCACATTGACGATGAAACACAGAAATCGCATTGGAATTAAATACAAAAGGCACAATGCCGTCTAAAGTACAAGTATAGAGACTCTTCTTACAGTCGGTGCTTTCAGCATTCCCTGTGAGACCAGTATTAGTTTCCGATACACCTCAGCAGGTTCAATGTATTCCTTGGACCTTCACATTGACGATGAAACACAGATATCGCATCGGAATTAAATACAAAAGGCACAATGTCGCCTTAAGTACAAGAATAGAGACTCTTCTTACAGTCGGTGCTTTGAGCATTCCCTGTGAGACCAGTATTAGTTTCTGATACACCACTGCAGGTCCAATGTATTCCTTGGACCTTGACATTGACAATGAATCACAGAAATCGCATCGGATTATATACAAAAGGCACAATGCCGCCTTAAGTACAAGAATAGAGACTCTTCTTACAGTCGGTGCTTTGAGCATTCGCTGTGAGACCTGAATTAGTTTCCGATACACCACTCCAAGTTCAATGTATTCCATGGACCTTCACATTGACGATGAAACACAGAAATCGCATCGGAATTAAATACAAAAGGCAAAATGTCGCCTTAAGTACAAGAATAGAGACTCTTCTTACACTCGGTGCTTTGAGCATTCCCTGTCAGACCAGTAGTAGTTTCCGATACACTACTGCAGGTTCAATGTATTCCTTGCACCTTCACGTTGACGATGAAACACAGAAATCGCATCGGAATGAAATACAAATGGCAAACTGCCGCGTAAGTACAAGAATAAAGACTCTTCTTACAGTCGTTGCTTTCAGCATTCCCTGTGAGACCAGTATTAGTTTCCGATACACCTCAGCAGGTTCAATGTATTCCTAGGACCTTCACTTTGACGATGAAACACAAAATCGCATCGGAATTAAATATAAAATGCGCAATGCCGCCTTAAGTACAAGAATAGAGACTCTTCTTACAGTCGGTGCTTTGAGCATTCCCTGTGGGACCAGTATTAGTTTCCGATACACCACTGCAGGTTCAATGTATGCCTTGGACCTTAAAATTGACGATGAAACCCAGAAATCGCATCGGAATTAAATACAAAAGGCGCAATGCCGCCTTAAGTACAAGAATAAAGACTCTTCTTACAGTCGGTGCTTTGAGCATTCCCTGTGAGGCCAGTATTAGCTTCTGATACACCACTGTAGGTTCAATGTATTCCTTGGACCTTCACATTGACGATGAAACACATAAATCGCATCCGAATTAAATACAATTGTCACAATGCAGTCTTAAGTGAAAGTATAGAGACTCTTCTTACAGTCCGTGCTATGAGCATTCCCTGTGAGACCTGTATTAGTTTCCGATACACCACTGTAGGTTCAATGATTCCTTGGACCTTCACATTGACGATGAAACACAGAAATCACATCCGAATTAAATACAATTGGCACAATGCAGTCTTAAGTACAAGAATAGAGACTCCTCTTACAGTCGGTGCTATGAGCATTCCCTGTGAGACCTGTAATAGTTACCGATACACCACTGCAGGTTCAATGTATTCCTTGGACCTTCACATTGACGATGAAACACAGAAATCGCATCGGAATGAAATACAAAAGGCAAACTGCCGCGTAAGTACAAGAATAGTGACTCTTCTTACAATCGGTGCTTTCAGCATTTCCTGTGTGACCAGTATTAGTTTCCGATACACCTCAGCAGGTTCAATGTATTACTAGGACCTTCACATTGACGATGAAACACAGAAATCGCATCGGAATTAAATACAAAAAGCGAAATGCCGCATTAAGTACAAGAATAGAGACTCTTCTTACAGATGGTGCTTTGAGCATTCCCTGTGAGACCAGAATTAGTTTCCGATACACAACTCCAGGTTCAATGTATTCCTTGGACCTTCACATTGACGATGAAACACAGAAATCGCATCGGAATGAAATACAAAAGGCAAACTGCCGCGTAAGTACTAGAATAGAGACTCTTCTTACAGTCGGTGCTTTCAGCATTCCCTGTGAGGCCAGTATTAGTTTCCGATACACCTCAGCAGGTTCAATGTATTCCTAGGACCTTCATATTGACGATGAAACACAGAAATCGTATCGGAATTAAATACAAAAGGCACAATGTCGCCTTAAGTACAAGAATAGAGACTCTTCTTACTGTCGGTGCTTTGAGCATTCCCTGTGAGACCAGAATTAGTTTCCGATACACCACTCCAGGTTCAATGTATTCCTTGGACCTTCACATTGACGATGAAACACAGAAATCGCATCGGAATGAAATACAAAAGGCAAACTGCCGCGTAAGTACTAGAATAGAGACTCTTCTTACAGTCGGTGCTTTCAGCATTCCCTGTGAGGCCAGTATTAGTTTCCGATACACCTCAGCAGGGTCAATGTATTCCTAGGACCTTCATATTGACGATGAAACACAGAAATCTCTTCGGAATTAAATACAAAAGGCACAATGTCGCCTTAAGTACAAGAATAGAGACTCTTCTTACAGTCGGTGCTTTGAGCATTCCCTGTGAGACAAGAATTTGTTTCCGATACACCACTCCAGGTTCAATGTATTCCTTGGACCTTCACATTGACGATGAAACACAGAAATCGCATCGGAAAGAAATACAAAAGGCAAGCTGCCGCGTAAGTACAAGAATAGAGTCTATTCTCGCAGTCGGTGCTTTCAGCATTCCCTGTGAGACCAGTATTAGTTTCCGATACACCTCAGCAGGTTCATTGTATTCCTGGGACCTTCACATTGACAATGAAACACAGAAATCGCATCGGAATTAAATACAAAAGGCACAACGTCGCCTTAAGTACAAGAATAGAGACTCTTCTTACAGTCGGTGCTTTGAGCATTCCCTGTGAGACCAGTATTAGTTTCCGATACACCACTGCAGGTTCAATGTATTTCACGGACCTTCACATTGACGATGAAACACAGAAATCGCATCGGAATGAAATACAAAAGGCAAACTTCCGCGTAAGTACTAAAAGAGAGACTTTTCTTACAGTCGGTGCTTTCGGCATTCCCTGTGAAACCAGTATTAGTTTCCGATACACCTCCGCAGGTTCAATGTATTCCTAGGACCTTCACATTGACGATGAAACACAGAAATCGCATCGGAATTAAATACAATAAGCGCAATGCCGCCTTAAGTACAAGAATAGAGACTCTTCTTACAGTCGGTGGTTTGAGCATTCCCTGTGAGACCAGAATTAGTTTCCGATACACCACTACATGTTCAATGTATTCCTTGGACATTCACATTGACGATGAAACACAGAAATCGCATCGGAATGAAATACAAAAGGCAAACTGCCGCGTAAGTACAAGAATAGAGACTCCTCTTACAGTCGGTGCTTTCAGCATTCCCTGTGAGACCAGTATTAGTTTCCGATACACCTCAGCAGGTTCAATGTATTCCTAGGCCCTTCACATTGACGATGAAACACAGAAATCGCATCGGAATTAAATACAAAAAGCGCAATGCCGCCTTAAGTACAAAAATAGAGACTCTTCTTACAGTCGGTGCGTTGAGCATTCCCTGTGAGACCAGAATTACTTTCCGATACACCTCTACCGGTTCAATGTATTCCTAGGACCCTCACATTGACGATGAAACATAGAAATCGCATCGGAATTAAATACAAAGGGCACAGTGACGCCTTAAGTACAAGAATAGAGACTCTTCTTACAGTCGGTGCTTTGAGCATTCCCTGTGAGACCAGTATTAGTTTCCGATACACCACTCCAGGTTCAATGTAATCCTTGGACATTCACATTGACGATGAAACAACGAAATCGCATCGGAATGAAATACAAAAGGCGAACTGCCGCGTAAGTACAAGAATAGAGACTCTTCTTACAGTCGGTGCATTCAGTATTCCCTGTGAGACTAGTATTAGTTTCCGACATACCTCAGCAGGTTCAATGTAATCCTAGGACCTTCACATTGACGATAAAACACAGAAATCGCATCGGAATTAAATACAAAAGGGACAATGTCGCCTTAAGTACAAGAATAGAGACTCTTCTTACAGTCGGTGCGTTGAGCATTCCCTGTGAGACCAGTATTAGTTTCCGATACACCACTCCAGGTTCAATGTATTCCTTGGACCTTCACATTGACGATGAAACACAGAAATCGCATCGGAATTAAGTACAAAAGGCACAGTGACGCCTTAAGTACAAGAATAGAGACTCTTCTTACAGTCGGTGCTTTGAGCATTCCCTGTGAGACCAGTATTAGTTTCCGATACACCACTCCAGGTTCAATGTAATCCTTGGACATTCACATTGACGATGAAACACAGAAATCGCATCGGAATGAAATACAAAAGGCGAACTGCCGCGTAAGTACAAGAATAGAGACTCTTCTTACAGTCGGTGCATTCAGCATTCCCTGTGAGACTAGTATTAGTTTCCGACACACCTCAGCAGGTTCAATGTAATCCTAGGACCTTCACATTGACGATAAAACACAGAAATCGCATCGGAATTAAATACAAAAGGCACAATGTCGCCTTAAGTACAAGAATAGAGACTCTTCTTACAGTCGGTGCGTTGAGCATTCCCTGTGAGACCAGTATTAGTTTCCGATACACCACTCCAGGTTCAATGTATTCCTTGGACCTTCACATTGACGATGAAACACAGAAATCGCATCGGAATGAAATACAAAAGGCAAACTGCCGCGTAAGTACAAGAATAGAGACTCTTCTCGCAGTCGGTGCTTTCAGCATTCCCTGTGAGACCAGTATTTGTTTCCGATACACCTCAGCGGGTTCAATGTATTTCTGGGACCTTCACATTGACGAAGAAACACAGAAATCCCATCGGAATTAAATACAAAAGGCACAATGTCGCCTTAAGTACAAGAATAGGGACTCTTCTTACACTCGGTGCTTTGAGCATTCCCTGTGGGACCAGTATTAGTTTCCGATACACAACTGCAGGGTCAATGTATTCCTTGGACCTTCAAATTGACGATGAAACACAGAAATCGCATCGGAATGAAATACAAAAGGCAAACTGCCGCGTAAGTACAAGAATAGAGACTCTTCTTACAGTCGGTGTTTTCAGCATTCCCTGTGAACCAGTAGTAGCTTCCGATACACCTCAGCAGGTTCAATGTATTCCTAGGACCTTCACATTGACGATGAAACACAGAAATCGCATCGGAATAAAATACAAAAGGCACAATGTCGCCTTAAGTACAAGAATAGAGACTCTTCTTACAGTCGGTGCTTTGAGCATTCCCTGTGAGACCAGAATTAGTTTCCGATACACCACTCCAGGTTCAATGTATTCCTTGGACCTTCACATTGACGATGAAACACAGAAATCGCATCGGAATGAAATACAAAATGCAAACTGCCGCGTAAGTACAAGAATAGAGACTCTTCTCGCAGTCGGTGATATCAGCATTCCCTGTGAGACCAGTATTAGTTTCCGATACACCTCAGCAGGTTTCAATGTACTCCTGGGACCTTCACATTGACGAAGAAACACAGAAATCGCATCGGAATTAAATACAAAAGGCACAATGTCGCCTTAAGTACAAGAATAGAGACTCTTCTTACACTCGGTGCTTTGAGCATTCCCTGTGATACCAGTATTAGTTTCCGATACACAACTGCAGGTTCAATGTATTCCTTCGTCCTTCACATTGACGATGAAACACAGAAATCGCATCGGAATGAAATACAAAAGTCAAACTGCCGCGTAAGTACAAGAACAGAGACTCTTCTTACAGTTGGTGCTTTCAGCATTCCCTGTGAGATCAGTATTAGTTTCCGATACACCACTGCAGGTTCAATGTAATCCTAGGACCTTCACATTGACGATGAAACACAGAAATCGCATCGGAATTAAATACAAAAGGCACAATGTCGCCTTAAGTACAAGAATAGAGACTCTTCTTACAGTCGGTGCTTTGAGCTTTCCCTGTGAGATCAGTATTAGTTTCCGATACCCCACTCCAGGTTCAATGTATTCCTTAAACATTCAAATTGACGATGAAACAGAGAAATCGCATCGGAGTGAAATACAAAATGCAAACTGCCGCGTAAGTACAAGAATAGAGACTCTTCTTACAGTCGGTGCTTTTAGCATTCCCTGTGAGACCAGTATTAGTTTCCGATACACCTCAGCAGGTTCAATGTATTCCTAGGACCTTCACATGGACGATGAAACACAGAAATCGCATCTGAATTAAATACAAAAGGCACAATCTCGCCTTAAGTACAAGAATAGAGACTCTTCTTACAGTCGGTGCTTTGAGCATTCCCTGTGAGACCAGAACTTGTTTCCGATACACCACTCCAGGTTCAATGTATTCCTTGGACCTTCACATTGACGATGAAACACAGATATCGCATCGGAATGAAATACAAAAGGCAAACTGCCGCTTAAGTACAAGAATAGAGTCTCTTCTCGCAGTCGGTGCTTTCAGCATTCCCTGTGAGACCAGTATTAGTTTCCGATACACCTCAGCAGGTTCAATGTATTCCTGGGACCTTCACATTGACGATGAAAAACAGAAATCGCATCGGAATTAAATACAAAAGGCACAATGTCGCCTTAAGTACAAGAATAGAGTCTCTTCTTACAGTCGGTGCTTTGAGCATTCCCTGTGAGACCAGTATTAGTTTCAGATACACCACTGCAGGTTCAATGTATTTCTTGGACCTTCAAATTGAAGATGAAACACAGAAATCGCATCGGAATGAAATACAAAAGCCAAACTTCCGCGTAAGTACAAAAATAGAGACTCTTCTTACAGTCGGTGCTTTCAGCATTCCCTTTGTGACCAGTATTAGTTTCCGATACATCAGCAGGTTCAATGTATTCCTAGGACCTTCACATTGACGATGAAACACAGAAATCGCATCGGAATTAAATACAATATGCGCAGTGCCACCTTAAGTACAAGAATAGAGACTCTTCTTAGAGTCGGTGCTTTGAGCATTCCCTGTGAGACCAGAATTAGTTTCCGATACACCACTAGAGGTTCAATGTATTCCTTGGACATTCACATTGACGATGAAACACAGAAATCGCAACGGAATGAAATACGAAAGGCAAACTGCCGCGTAAGTACAAGAATAGAGACTCTTCTTACAGTCGGTGCTTTCAGCATTCCCTGTGAGACCAGTATTAGTTTCCGATACACCTCAGCAGGTTCAATGTATTCCTAGGACTTTCACATTGACGATGAAACACAGAAATCGCATCGGAATTAAATACAAAAGGCACAATGCCGTCTTAAGTACAAGAATAGAGACTCTTCTTACAGTCGGTGCTTTCAGCATACCCTTTGAGACCAGTATTAGTTTCCGATACACCTCAGCAGTTTCAATGTATTCCTAGGACCTTCACATTGACGATGAAACACAGAAATCGCATCGGAATTAAGTACAAAAGGCACAGTGACGCCTTAAGTACAAGAATAGAGACTCTTCTTACAGTCGGTGCTTTGAGCATTCCCTGTGAGACCAGTATTAGTTTCCGATACACCACTACAGGTACAATGTAATCCTTGGACATTCACATTGACGATGAAACACAGAAATCGCATCGGAATGAAATACAAAAGGCGAACTGCCGCGTAAGTACAAGAATAGAGACTCTTCTTACAGTCGGTGCATTCAGCATTCCCTGTGAGACTAGTATTAGTTTCCGACACACCTCAGCAGGTTCAATGTAATCCTAGGACCTTCACATTGACGATAAAACACAGAAATCGCATCGGAATTAAATACAAAAGGCACAATGTCGCCTTAAGTACAAGAATAGAGACTCTTCTTACAGTCGGTGCGTTGAGCATTCCCTGTGAGACCAGTATTAGTTTCCGATACACCACTCCAGGTTCAATGTATTCCTTGGACCTTCACATTGACGATGAAACACAGAAATCGCATCGGAATGAAATACAAAAGGCAAACTGCCGCGTAAGTACAAGAATAGGGACTCTTCTCGCAGTCGGTGCTTTCAGCATTCCCTGTGAGACCAGTATTAGTTTCCGATACACCTCAGCAGGTTCAATGTATTCCTGGGACCTTCAAATTGACGATGAAACACAGAAATCGCATCGGAATGAAATACAAAAGGCAAACTGCCGCGTAAGTACAAGAATAGAGACTCTTCTTACAGTCGGTGTTTTCAGCATTCCCTGTGAGACCAGTATTAGCTTCCGATACACCTCAGCAGGTTCAATGTATTCCTAGGACCTTCACATTGACGATGAAACACAGAAATCGCATCGGAATAAAATACAAAAGGCACAATGTCGCCTTAAGTACAAGAATAGAGACTCTTCTTACAGTCGGTGCTTTGAGCATTCCCTGTGTGAACAGAATTAGTTTCCGATACACCACTTCAGATTCAATGTATTCCTTGGACCTTCACATTGACGATGAAACACAGAAATCGCATCGGAATGAAATACAAAATTCAAACTGCCGCGTAAGTACAAGAATAGAGACTCTTCTCGCAGTCGGTGATTTCAGCATTCCCTGTGAGACTAGTATTAGTTTCCGATACACCTCAGCAGGTTTCAATGTATTCCTGGGACCTTCACATTGACGAAGAAACACAGAAATTGCATCGGAATTAAATACAAAAGGCACAATGTCGCCTTAAGTACAAGAATAGAGACTCTTCTTACACTCGGTGCTTTGAGCATTCCCTGTGATACCAGTATTAGTTTCCGATACACAACTGCAGGTTCAATGTATTCCTTCGTCCTTCACATTGACGATGAAACACAGAAATCGCATCGGAATGAAATACAAAAGTCAAACTGCCGCGTAAGTACAAGAATAGAGACTCTTCTTACAGTTGGTGCTTTCGGCATTCCCTGTGAGATCAGTATTAGTTTCCGATACACCACTGCAGGTTCAATGTAATCCTAGGACTTTCACATTGACGATGAAACACAGAAATCGCATCGGAATTAAATACAAAAGGCACAATGTCGCCTTAAGTACAAGAATAGAGACTCTTCTTACAGTCGGTGCTTTGAGCTTTCCCTCTGAGACCAGAATTAGTTTCCGATACCCCACTCCAGGTTCAATGTATTCCTTAAACATTCAAAATGACGATGAAACACAGAAATCGCATCGGAGTGAAATACAAAATGCAAACTCCCGCGTAAGTACAAGAATAGAGACTCTTCTTACAGTCGGTGCTTTTAGCATTCCCTGTGAGACCAGTATTAGTTTCCGATACACCTCAGCAGGTTCAATGTATTCCTAGGACCTTCACATGGACGATGAAACACAGAAATCGCATCTGAATTAAATACAAAAGGCACAATGTCGCCTTAAGTACAAGAATAGAGACTCTTCTTACAGTCGGTGCTTTGAGCATTCCCTGTGAGACCAGAACTTGTTTCCGATACACCTCAGCAGGTTCAATGTATTCCTGGGACCTTCACATTGACGATGAAAAACAGAAATCGCATCGGAATTAAATACAAAAGGCACAATGTCGCCTTAAGTACAAGAATAGAGACTCTTCTTACAGTCGGTGCTTTGAGCATTCCCTGTGAGACCAGTATTAGTTTCAGATACACCACTGCAGGTTCAATGTATTTCTTGGACCTTCAAATTAAAGATGAAACACAGAAATCGCATCGGAATGAAATACAAAAGGCAAACTTCCGCGTAAGTTCAAAAATAGAGACTCTTCTTACAGTCGGTGCTTTCAGCATTCCCTTTGTGACCAGTATTAGTTTCCGATACATCAGCAGGTTCAATGTATTCCTAAGACCTTCACATTGACGATGAAACACAGAAATCGCATCGGAATTAAATACAATATGCGCAGTGCCACCTTAAGTACAAGAATAGAGACTCTTCTTACAGTCGGTGCTTTGAGCATTCCCTGTGAGACCAGAATTAGTTTCCGATACACCACTAGAGGTTCAATGTATTCCTTGGACATTCACATTGACGATGAAACACAGAAATCGCAACGGAATGAAATACAAAAGGCAAACTGCCGCGTAAGTACAAGAATAGAGACTCTTCTTACAGTCGGTGCTTTGAGCATTCCCTGTGAGACCAGTATTAGTTTCAGATACACCACTGCAGGTTCAATGTATTTCTTGGACCTTCAAATTGAAGATGAAACACAGAAATCGCATCGGAATGAAATACAAAAGGCAAACTTCCGCGTAAGTACAAAAATAGAGACTCTTCTTACAGTCGGTGCTTTCAGCATTCCCTTTGTGACCAGTATTAGTTTCCGATACATCAGCAGGTTCAATGTATTCCTAAGACCTTCACATTGACGATGAAACACAGAAATCGCATCGGAATTAAATACAATATGCGCAGTGCCACCTTAAGTACAAGAATAGAGACTCTTCTTACAGTCGGTGCTTTGAGCATTCCCTGTGAGACCAGAATTAGTTTCCGATACACCACTAGAGGTTCAATGTATTCCTTGGACATTCACATTGACGATGAAACACAGAAATCGCAACGGAATGAAATACAAAAGGCAAACTGCCGCGTAAGTACAAGAATAGAGACTCTTCTTACAGTCGGTGCTTTGAGCATTCCCTGTGAGACCAGTATTAGTTTCCGATACGCCACTCCAGGTTCAATGTATTCCTTGGACATTCACATTGACGATGAAACACAGAAATCGCATCGGAATGAAATACAGAAGGCAACCTGCCGCGTAAGTGCAAGAATAAAGACTCTTCTTACAGTCGGTGCTTTCAGCATTCCCTGTGAGACCAGTATTATATTCCGATACACCTCGGCAGGTTCAATGTATTCCTAGGACTTTCACATTGACGATAAAACACAGAAATCGCATCGGAATTTAATACAAAAGGCACAATGTCGCCTTAAGTACAAGAATAGAGACTCTTCTTACAGTCGGTGCTTTGAGCATTCCCTGTGAGACCTGAATTAGTTTCCGATACACCATTCTAGGTTCAATGTATTCCTTGGACCTTCACATTGACGATGAAACACAGAAATCGCATCGGAATGAAATAAAAAAAGCAAACTGCCGCGTACGTACAAGAATAGAGACTCTTCTTACAGTCGGTGTTTTCAGCATTCCCTGTGAGACCAGTATTAGTTTCCGATACACCTCAGCAGGTTCAATGTATTCCTGGGACCTTCACATTGACGAAGAAGCACAGAAATCGCATTGGAATTAAATACAAAAGGCACAATATCGCCTTAAGTACAAGAATAGAGACTCTTCTTACAGTCGGTGCTTTCAGCATTCCCTGCGAGACCAGTATTAGTCTCCGATACACAACTGCAGGTTCAATGTATTCCTTGGACCTTCTCATTGCCGATGAAACACAGAAATCGCATCGGAATGAAATACAAAAGGCAAACTGCCGCGTAAGTACAAGAATAGAGACTCTTCTTACAGTCGGTGCTTTCAGCATTCCCTGTGAGACCAGTATTAGTTTCCGATACACCTCAGCAGGTTCAATGTATTCCTAGGACCTTCACATTGACGCTGAAACACAGAAATCGCATCGGAATTAAATACAAAAGGCACAATGTCGCCTTAAGTACAAGAATAGAGACTCTTCTTACAGACGGTGCTTTGAGCATACCCTATGAGACCAGAATTAGGTTCCGATACACCACTCCAGGTTCAATGTATTCCTTGGACCTTCACATTGACGATGAAACACAGAAATTGCATCGGAATGAAATACAAAAGGCAAACTGCCGCGTAAGTACAAGAATAGAGACTCCTCTCGCAGCCGGTGTTTTCAGCATTCCCTGTGAGACCAGTATTAGTTTCCGATACACCTCAGCAGGTTCAATATATTCCTGGAACCTTCACATTGACGAAGAAACACGGAAATAGCATCGGAATTAAATACAAAAAGCACAATGTCGCCTTAAGTACAAGAATAGAGACTCTTCTTACACTCGGTGCTTTGAGCATTCCCTGTGAGACCAGTATTAGTTTCCGATATTCAGCTGCAGGTTCAATGTATTCCTTGGACCTTTACATTGACGATGAAACACAGAAATCGCATCGGAATGAAATACAAAAGGCAAACTGCCGCGTAAGTACAAAAATAGAGACTCTTCTTACAGTCGGTGCTTTGAGCATTCACTGTGAGACCAGTATTAGTTTCCGATACACCACTCCAGGTTCAATGTATTTCTTGGTCATTCACATTGACGATGAAACACAGAAATCGCATCGGAATGAAATACAAAAGGCAAACTGCCGAGCAAGTACAGGAATAGAGACTCTTCTTACAGTCGGTGCTTTCAGCATTCCCTGTGAGACCAGTATTAGTTTCCGATACACCTCAGCAGGTTCAATGTACTCCTGGGACCTACACATTGGCGAAGAAACACAGAAATCGCATCGGAATTAAATACAAAAGGCACATGTTGCCTTAAGTACAAGAATAGAGACTCTTCTTACACTCGGTGCTCTGAGCATTCCCTGTGAGACCGGTATTAGTTTCCGATACACAACTGCTGGCTCAATGTAATCCTAGGACCTTCACATTGACGATGAAACACAGAAATCGCATCGGAATTAAATACAAAAGGCACAATGCCGTCTTAAGTAAAAGAATAGAGACTCTTCTTACAGCCGGTGCTTAGAACGTTCCCTGTGAGACCAGTATTAGTTTCCGATACACCACTGCAGGTTCAATGAATTTCTTGGATCTTCACATTGACGATGAAACACAGAAATCGCATCGGAATTAAATACAAAAGGCACAATGCCGCCTTAAGTCCAGCAGTAGAGACCCTTCTTACAGTCGGTGCTTTGAATATTCCCTGTGAGACCAGTATTAATTTCCGATAAACCACTGCCGCTTCAATGTATTCCTTGTCATACACATTGACGATGAAACACTGAAATTACATCGGAATTAAATACAAAAGGCTCAATGCCGCCTTAAGTGCAAGAATAGAGACTCTTCTTACAGTCGGTGTTTTGAGCATTCCCTGTGAGACCAGAATTAGTATCCGATACACAACTGCAGGTTCAGTGTATTCCTTGCACCTTCATATTCACATTGAAACACAGAAATCGCATCGGAATTAAATACAAAAACACAATGCCGCCTTAAGTACAAGAATAGAGATTCTTGTTACAGTCGGTGCTTAGAGCATTCCCCCTGAGACCAGTATTTGTTTCCGATACACCACTGCAGGTTCAATGTATTCCTTGGACCTTCACATTGACGATGAAACACAGAAATCGCATCGGAATAAAATACAAAATGCACAATGCCGACTTAAGTACATGAATAGAGACTCTTCTTACTGTCGGTGCTATGAGCGTTCCCTGTGAGACCTGTATTAGTTTCCGATACACCACTGCAGGTTCAATGTATTGCATGGAGCTTCAAATTGACGATGAAACACAGAAATCGCATCGGAATTAAATACAAAAGGCACAATGCCTTCTTTAGTACAAGAATACAGACTCTTCTTACAGTCAGTGCTTTGAGCATTCCATGTGAGACCAGTATTAGTTTCCGATACACCACTGCAGGTTTAATGTATTCCTTGGACGTACACAATGACGATGAAACACTGAAATTACATCGGAATTAAATACAAAAGACAGAATGCCTCCTTAATGCAAGCAGAGTAAGACTTCTTAGAGTCCATTCATTGATCCTCTCCTGTGAGACCAGTATTAATTTCCGATACACCACTGCAGGTTCAATGTATTCCTTGGAACATCAAGTTGACGATGAAACACAGAAATCGCATCGGAATTAAATACAAAGGGCACAAGGCCGCCTTAAGTACAAGAATAGAGACTCTTCTTACAGTCGGTGCTTTAAGCATTCCCTGTGAGACCAGTATTAGTTTCCGATACACCACTGCAGGTTCAAAGCATTCCTTGGATCTTCGCATTGACTATGAAACACAGAAATCGACGCGGAATTAAATGCAAAAGGCACAATGCCGCCTTAAGTACAAGAATGGAGACCCCTCTTACAGTCGGTTCTTTAAGCATTGCCTCTGAGAGCAGTATTAGTTGCCGATACTCCACTGCAGGTTCAAGGTATTCCTTGGACCTTCACATTGACTATGAAACACAGAAATCGCATCGGAATTAAATACAAAAGGCACAAGGCCGCCTTAAGTACAAGAATAGAGACTCTTCTTACATTCGTTGCTTTGAGCATTCCCTGTGAGACCAGTATTAGATCCCGAAACACCACTGCAGGATCAAAGTATTCCTTGGACCTTCACTGTGACTATGAAACACAGAAATCGCATCGGAATTAAATACAAAGGGCACAATGCCGCCTTAAGTACAAGAATAGAGTCTCTTCTTACAGTCGGTGCTTTGAGCATTCCCTGTGAGACCAGTATTAGTTTCCGATACACCGCTGCAGGTTCAATGTATTCCTTGGACATACACAATGTCGATGAAACACTGACATTACATCGGTATTAAATACAAAAGACAGAATGCCGCCTTAATGCAAGAAGAGTAAGGCTTCTTAGAGTCCATTCTTTGATCCATTCCTGTGAGACCAGTATTAGTTTCCGATACACCACTGCAGGTTCAATGTATTCCTTGGACCTTCACATTGAAGATGAAACACAGAAATCGCATCGGAATCAAATACAAAATGCACAATGCCGGCTTAAGTACAAGAATAGAGACTTTTCTTACAGTTCGTGCTTTGAGCATTCCCTGAGAGACCAGTATTAGTTTCCGATACACCGCTGCAGGTTTAATGTCCCCTTTGACTTTCACATTGACGATGAAACGCAGAAATCGCATCGGAATTAAATACAAAGGGCACAATGCCGCCTTAAGTACAAGAATAGAGACACTTCTTACAGTCGGTGCTTTGAGCATTCCCTCTGAGAGCAGTATTAGTTTCCGATACACCACTGCAGGTTCAAAGTATTCCTTGGACCTTCACATTGACTATGAAACACAGAAATCGCATCGGAATTAAATACAAAAGACACAATGATGCCTTAATGCAAGAAGAGTGAGAATTCTTAGAGTCCATTCTTTGATCCTTTCCAGTGAGACAAGTATTAGTTTCCGATACACCACTGCAGATTCAATGTATTCCTTGGACTTTCACATTGACGATGAAGCACAGAAATCGCATCGGAATTAAATACCAAAGGCACAATGCCGGTTTAAGTACAAGAATAGAGACACTTCTTACAGTCGGTGCTTTGAGCATTCCCTCTGAGAGCAGTATTAGTTTCCGATATACCACTGCAGGTTCAAAGTATTCCTTGCAACTTCACATTGACTATGAAACAGAGAAATCGCATCGGAATTAAATACAAAGGGCACAAGGCCGCCTTAAGTACAAGAACAGACACTGTTCTTACAGTCGGTGCTTTGAGCTTTCCCTGTGAGGCCAGTATTAGTTTCCGATACACCACTGCAGGTTCAAAGTATTTCTTGGACATTCACATCGACTATGAAACACAGAAATCGCATAGGAATTAAATGCAAAAGGCACAATGCCGCCATAAGTACAAGAATAGAGACTCTTCTTACAGTCGGTGTTTTGAGCATTCCCTGTGAGACCAGTATTAGTTTCCGATACACCACTGCATTTTCAGTGTATTCCTTGGACCTTCACATTGACGATGAAACATGGAAATCGAATCGGAATTAAATACAAAAGGCACAATGCCGCCTTAAGTACAAGAATAGAGACACTTCTTACAGTCGGTGCTTTGAGCATTGCCTCTGAGAGCAGTATTAGTTTCCGATAGACCACTGCAGGTTCAAGGTATTCCTTTGACCTTCACATTGACTATGAAACACAAAAATCGCATCGGAATTAAATACAAAAGGCCCAAGGCCGCCTTAAGTACAAGAATAGAGACTCTTCTTACAGTCGGTGCTTTGAGCATTCCCTGTGAGACCAGTATTAGTTTCCAATACACCACTGCATGTTCAAAGTATTCCTTGGACCTTCACATTGACTATGAAACACAGAAATAGCATCGGAATTAAATACAAAAGGCACAATGCCGACTTAAGTCCAAGAATAGAGGCTCTTCTTACAGTTGGTGCTATGAGCATTCCCTGTGGGACCAGTATTAGTTTCCGATACATCACTGCAGGTTCAATGTATTCCCTGGACATTCACATTGACGATGAAACACAGAAATCGCATCGGAATTAAATACAAAAGGCACAATGCCGCCTTAAGTACAGGAATAGAGACTCCTCTTATAGTCGGTGCTTTGAGCATTCCCTGTGAGACCAGTATTAGTTTCCGATACACCGCTGCAGGTTCAATGTATTCCTTGTACATACACAATGACGATGAAACACTGAAATTACATCGGAATTAAATACAAAAGAAACAATGATGCCTTAATGCAAGAAGAATGAGACTTCTTAGAGTCCATTCTTTGATCCTTTCCAGTGAGACCAGTATTAGTTTCCGATACACCACTGCAGATTCAATGTATTCCTTGGACCTTCACATTGACTATGAAACACAGAAATCGCATCGGAATTAAATACCAAAGGCACAATGCCGGTTTAAGTACAAGAATAGAGACTCTTCATACAGTTAGTGCTTTGAGCATTCCCTGTGAGACCAGCATTACTTTCCGATACACCACTGCTGGTTTAAAGTATTCCTTAGACTTTCACATTGAGGATGAAGCACAGAAATCGCACCAGAATTAAATACAAGAAGCACAATGCCGCGTAAAGTACAAGATCAGAGACTCTTCTAAAGTCTGTGCCTTGAACACTCCCTGCGAGACCAGTATTAGTTTCCGATACACAACTGCAGGTTCAATGTATTCCTTGGACATACACATTGACGATGAAACACTGAAATTACATCGAAATTAAATACAAAAGGCACAATGCCGCCTTAAGTGCAAGAAGAGTGAGACTTCTTAGAGTCTGTGCTTTGATCCTCTCCTGTGAGATCAGTATTAGTTTCCGATACACCACTGCAGGTTCAATGTATTCCCTGGACCTTCACATTGACTATGAAAGACAGAAATCGCATCGGAATTAAATACAAAAAGCACAAAGCTGCCTTAAGTACAAGAATAGAGATTCTTCTTACAGTCGCTGGTTTGAGCATTCCCTGTGAGACCAGTATTAGTTTCCGATACACCACTGCAGGTTCAAGGTATTCCATGGACTTTCACATTGACTATGAAACACGGAAATCGCATCGGAATTAAATACAAAAGGCAAAAGGCCGCCTTAAGTACAAGAACAGAGACTCTTCTTACAGTCGGTGCATTGAGCTTTCCCTGTGAGACCAGTATTAGTTTCCGATACATCACTGCAGGTTCAATGTATTCCTTGGACATTCACATTGACGATGAAACACAGAAATCGCATCGGAATTAAATACAAAAGGCACAATGCCGCCTTAAGTACAGGAATAGAGACTCTTCTTATAGTCGGTGCTTTCAGCATTCCCTGTGAGACCAGTATTAGTTACCGATACATCACTGCAGGTTCAATGTATTCCTTGGACATTCACATTGACGATGAAACACAGAAATCGCATCGGAATTAAATACAAAAGGCACAATGCCGCCTTAAGTACAAGAATAGAGACTCTTCTTACAGTTAGTGCTTTGAGCATTCCTTGTGAGGCCAGTATTAGTTTGCGATACACCACTGCAGGTTCAATGTATTCCCTGGACCTTCACATTGACTATGAAACACAGAAATCGCATCGGAATTGAATACAAAAGGCACAATGCCGCCGCAAGTAAGAGAATAGAGACTCTTCTTACAGTCGGTGCATTGAGCAGTCCCTGTTAGACCAGTATTAGTTTCCGATAAACCACTGAAGGTTCAATGTATTAATTGGACATACACATTGACGATGAAACACTGAAATTACATCGAAATTAAATACAAAAGGCACAATGCCGCCTTAAGTGCAAGAAGAGTGAGACTTCTTAGAGTCTGCGCTTTGATCCTTTCCTGTGAGACCAGTATTAGTTTCCGATTCCCCACTGTGGGTTCAATGTATTCCTTGGACATACACATTGACGATGAAACACAGAAATCGCATCGGAATTAAGTACAAAAGGCAAAAGGCCGCCTTAAGTACAAGAATAGAGACTCTTCTTACAGTTGGTGCTTTGAGCATTCCCTGTGAGACCAGTATTTGTTTCCGATACACAACTGCAGGTTCCAAGTATTTCTTGGACCTTCACATTGATGATGAAACATGGAAATCGCATCGGAATTAATTACAAAAGGCACAATGCCGCCTTAAGTACAAGAATAGAGACACTTCTTACAGTCGGTGCTTTGAGCATTGCCTCTGAGAGCAGTATTAGTTTCAGTACACCACTGCAGGTTCAAGGTATTCCTTGGACCTTGACATTGACTATGAGACACAAAAATCGCATCGGAATTAAATACAAAAGGCCCAAGGCCGCCTTAGGTACAAGAATAGAGACTCTTCTTACAGTCGGTGCATTGAGCATTCCCTGTGAGACCAGTATTAGTTTCCAATACACCACTGCAGGTTCAAAGTATTCCTTGGACCTTCACATTGACGATGAAACACAGAAATCGCATCGGAATTAAGTACAAAAGGCAAAAGGCCGCCTTAAGTACAAGAATAGAGACTCTTCTTACAGTTGGTGCTTTGAGCATTCCCTGTGAGACCAGTGTTAGTTTCCGATACACCACTGCAGGTTCAAAGTATTTCTTGGACCTTCACATTGACGATGAAACATGGAAATCGCATCGGAATTAAATACAAAAGGCACAATGCCGCCTTAAGTACAGGAATAGAAACACTTCTTACAGTCGGTGCTTTGAGCATTCCCTCTGAGAGCAGTATTAGTTTCCGATACACCGCTGCAGGTTCAATGTCTCCTTTGACTTTCACATTGACTATGAAACACAGAAATCGCATCGGAATTAAATACAAAAGGCACAAGGCCGCCTTAAGTAAAAGAATAGAGACTCTTCTTACAGTTGGTACTTTGAGCATTCCCTGTGAGTCCAGAATTAGTTTTCGATACAACACTGCAGGTTCAAAGTATTCCTTGGACCTTCACATTGACTATGAAACACAGAAATCGCATCGGAATTAAATACAAAAGGCACAATGCCGGCTTAAGTACAAGAATAGAGACTCTTCATACAGTTAGTGCTTTGAGCATTCCCTGTGAGACCAGCATTACTTTCCGATACACCACTGCAGGTTCAATGTATTCCTTAGACTCTCACATTGACGATGAAGCACAGAAATCGCATCAGAATTAAATACAAGAAGCACAATGCCGCGTAAAGTACAAGATCAGAGACTCTTCTACAGTCTGTGCCTTGAACACTCCCTGTGAGACCAGTATTAGTTTCCGATACACCACTGCAGGTTCAATGTATTCCTTGGACATACACATTGACGATGAAACACTGAAATTACATCGAAATTAAATACAAAAGGCACAATGCCGCCTTAAGTGCAAGAAGAGTGAGACTTCTTTGAGTCCATTCTTTGATCCTTTCCTGTGAGACCAGTATTAGTTTCCGATACACCACAGCAGTTTCAATGTATTCCTTGGACCTTCACATTGAAGATGAAACACAGAAATCGCATCGGAATTAAATACAAATGGCTCAATGCCACCATCAGTACAAGAATAGAGACTCTTCTTTCAGTCGCTGCTTTGAGCATTCCCTGTGAGACCAGTATTAGTTTCCGATACACCACTGCACGTTCAAGGTAAACCTTGGACTTTCACATTGACTATGAAACACAGAAATCGCATCGGAATTAAATACAAAAGGCACAAGGCCGCCTTAAGTACAAGAACAGAGACTCTTCTTACAGTCGGTGCTTTGAGCTTTCCCTGTGAGACCAGTATTAGTTTCCGAAACATCACTGCAGGTTCAATGTATTCCTTGGACATTCACATTGACTATGAAACACAGAAATCGCATCGGAATTACATACAAAAGGCACAATGCCGGCTTAAGTACAAAAATAGAGACTCCTCTTACAGTTCGTGCTTTGAGCATTCCCTGTGAGACCAGTATTAGTTTCCGATACACCGCTGCAGGTTCAATGTCTCCTTTGACTTTCACATTGACGATGAAACACAGAAATCGCATCGGAATTAAATACAAAGGGCACAATGCCGCCTTAAGTACAAGAAAAGAGAAACTTCTTACAGTCGGTGCTTTGAGCATTCCCTCTGAGAGCAGTATTAGTTTCCGATACACCACTGCAGTTTCTAAGTATTCCTTGAACCTTCACATTGACTATGAAACACAGAAATCGCATCGGAATTAAATACAAAAGGCACAATGCCGCCTTAAGTACAAGAATAGAGACTCTTCTTACAGTGGGTGCTTTGAGCATTCCCTGTGAGACCAGTATTAGTTTCCGATACACCGCTGCAGGTTCAATGTATTCCTTGTACATACACAATGACGATGAAACACTGAAATTACATCGGAATTAAATACAAAAGACACAATGATGCCTTAATGCAAGAAGAGTGAGACTTCTTAGAGTCCATTCTTTGATCCTTTCCAGTGAGACCAGTATTAGTTTCCGATACACCACTGCAGATTCAATGTATTCCTTGGACCTCCACATTGACGATGAAACCCAGAAATCGCATCGGAATTAAATATAAAAGGCACAATGCCGCCTTAATTACAAGAATAGAGACTCTTCTTACAGTCGGTGCTTTGAGCATTGCCTCTGAGAGCAGTATTAGTTTCCGATACACCACTGCAGGTTCAAGGTATTCCTTGGACCTTCACATTGACTATGAAACACAAAAATCGCATCGCAATTAAATACAAAAGCCCAAGGCCGCCTTAAGTACAAGAATAGAGACTCTTCTTACAGTCGGTGCTTTGAGCATTCCCTGTGAGACCAGTATTAGTTTCCAATACACCACTGCATGTTCAAAGTATTCGTTGGACCTTCACATTGACTATGAAACACAGAAATAGCATCGGAATTAAATACAAAAGGAACAATGCCGACTTAAGTCCAAGAATAGAGGCTCTTCTTACAGTTGGTGCTATGAGCATTCCCTGTGGGACCAGTATTAGTTTCCGATACATCACTGCAGGTTCAATGTATTCCCTGGACATTCACATTGACGATGAAACACAGAAATCGCATCGGAATTAAATACAAAAGGCACAATGCCGCCTTAAGTACAGGAATAGAGACTCCTCTTATAGTCGGTGCTTTGAGCAATCCCTGTGAGACCAGTATTAGTTTCCGATACACCACTGCAGGTTCAATGTATTCCTTGGACATACACAATGACGATGAAACACTGAAATTACATCGCAATTAAATACAAAGGGCACAATGCCGCCTTAAGTACAAGAATAGAAACACTTCTTACAGTCGGTGCTTTGAGCATTCCCTCTGAGAGCAGTATTAGTTTCCGATATACCACTGCAGGTTCAAAGTATTCCTTGGACCTTCACATTGACTATGAAACACAGAAATCGCATCGGAATTACATACAAAAGGCACAATGCCGGCTTAAGTACAAACATAGAGACTCCTCTTACAGTTCGTGCTTTGAGCATTCCCTGTGAGACCAGTATTAGTTTCCGATACACCGCTGCAGGTTCAATGTCTCCTTTGACTTTCACATTGACAATGAAACACAGAAATCGCATCGGAATTAAATACAAAAGGCACAATGCCGCCTTAAGTACAAGAAAAGAGAAACTTCTTACAGTCGGTGCTTTGAGCATTCCCTCTGAGAGCAGTATTAGTTTCCGATACACCACTGCAGTTTCTAAGTATTCCTTGGACCTTCACATTGACTGTGAAACACAGAAATCGCATCGGAATTAAATACAAAAGGCACAATGCCGCCTTAAGTACAAGAATAGAGACTCTTCTTCCAGTGGGTGCTTTGAGCATTCCCTGTGAGACCAGTATTAGTTTCCGATACACCGCTGCAGGTTCAATGTATTCCTTGTACATACACAATGACGATGAAACACTGAAATTACATCGGAATTAAATACAAAAGACACAATGATGCCTTAATGCAAGAAGAGTGAGACTTCTTAGAGTCCATTCTTTGATCCTTTCCAGTGAGACCAGTATTAGTTTCCGATACACCACTGCAGATTCAATGTATTCCTTGGACCTCCACATTGACGATGAAACCCAGAAATCGCATCGGAATTAAATATAAAAGGCACAATGCCGCCTTAATTACAAGAATAGAGACTCTTCTTACAGTCGGTGCTTTGAGCATTCCCTGTGAGACCAGTATTAGTTTCCGATACAACACTGCAGGTTCAAAGTATTCCTTGGACCTTCACATTGACTATGAAACACAGAAATCGCATCGGAATTAAATACCAAAGGCACAATGCCGGTTTAAGTACAAGAATAGAGACTCTTCATACAGTTAGTGCTTTGAGCATTCCCTGTGAGACCAGCATTACTTTCCGATACACCACTGCAGGTTTAAAGTATTCCTTAGACTTTCACATTGAGGATGAAGCACAGAAATCGCATCAGAGTTAAATACAAGAAGCACAATGCCGCGTAAAGTACAAGATCAGAGACTCTTCTACAGTCTGTGCCTTGAACACTCCCTGCGAGACCAGTATTAATTTCCGATACACAACTGCAGGTTCAATGTATTCCTTGGACATACACATTGACGATGAAACACTGAAATAACATCGAAATTAAATACAAAAGGCACAATGCCGCCTTAAGTGCAAGAAGAGTGAGACTTCTTAGAGTCTCTGCTTTGATCCTCTCCTGTGAGATCAGTATTAGTTTCCGATACACCACTGCAGGTTCAATGTATTCCTTGGACCTTCACATTGACTATGAAACACAGAAATCGCATCGGAATTAAATACAAAAAGCACAAAGCTGCCTTAAGTACAAGAATAGAGATTCTTCTTACAGTCGCTGCTTTGAGCATTCCCTGTGAGACCAGTATTAGTTTCCGATACACCACTGCAGGTTCAAGGTATTCCATGGACTTTCACATTGACTATGAAATACGGAAATCGCATCGGAATTAAATACAAAAGGCAAAAGGCCGCCTTAAGTACAGGAACAGAGACTCTTCTTACAGTCGGTGCATTGAGCTTTCCCTGTGAGACCAGTATTAGTTTCCGATACATCACTGCAGGTTCAATGTATTCCTTGGACATTCACATTGACGATGAAACACAGAAATCGCATCGGAATTAAATACAAAAGGCACAATGCCGCCTTAAGTACAGGAATAGAAACACTTCTTACAGTCGGTGCTTTGAGCATTCCCTCTGAGAGCAGTATTAGCTTCCGATACACCGCTGCAGGTTCAATGTCTCCTTTGACTTTCACATTGACTATGAAACACAGAAATCGCATCGGAATTAAATACAAAAGGCACAAGGCCGCCTTAAGTAAAAGAATAGAGACTCTTCTTACAGTTGGTACTTTGAGCATTCCCTGTGAGTCCAGTATTAGTTTTCGATACAACACTGCAGGTTCAAAGTATTCCTTGGACCTTCACATTGACTATGAAACACAGAAATCGCATCGGAATTAAATACAAAAGGCACAATGCCGGCTTAAGTACAAGAATAGAGACTCTTCATACAGTTAGTGCTTTGAGCATTCCCTGTGAGACCAGCATTACTTTCCGATACACCACTGCAGGTTCAATGTATTCCTTAGACTTTCACATTGACGATGAAGCACAGAAATCGCATCAGAATTAAATACAAGAAGCACAATGCCGCGTAAAGTACAAGATCAGAGACTCTTCTACAGTCTGTGCCTTGAACACTCCCTGTGAGACCAGTATTAGTTTCCGATACACCACTGCAGGTTCAATGTATTCCTTGGACATACACATTGACGATGAAACACTGAAATTACATCGAAATTAAATACAAAAGGCACAATGCCGCCTTAAGTGCAAGAAGAGTGAGACTTCTTAGAGTCTGTGCTTTGATCCTTTCCTGTGAGACCAGTATTAGTTTCCGATTCCCCACTGTGGGTTCAATGTATTCCTTGGACATGCACATTGACGATGAAACACAAAAATCGCATCGGAATTAAGTACAAAAGGCATAAGACCGCCTTAAGTACTGGAATAGAGACTCTTCTTACAGTTGGTGCTTTGAGCATTCCCTGTGAGACCAGTATTAGTTTCCGATACACCACTGCAGGTTCAAGGTATTCCTTGGACCTTCACATTGACTATGACACACAGAAATCACATCGGAATTAAATACAAAAGGCACAAGGCCGCCTTAAGTACAAGAATAGAGCCTCTTCTTACAGTTGGTAGTTTGAGCATTCCCTGTGAGTCCAGTATTAGTTTTCGATACAACACTGCAGGTTCAAAGTATTCCTTGGACCTTCACATTGACTATGAAACACAGAAATCGCATCGGAATTAAATACAAAAGGCACAATGCCTTCTTAATTACAAGAATAGAGACTCTTCTTACAGTTAGTGCTTTGAGCATTCCATGTGAGACCAGTATTACTTTCCGATACACCACTACAGGTTCAATGTATTCCTTGTACTTTCACATTGACGATGAAGCACAGAAATCGCCTCGGAATTAAATACAAGAAGCACAATGCCGCGTAAAGTACAAGATCAGACACTCTTCTACGGTCTGTGCCTTGAACACTCCCTGTGAGACCAGTATTAGTTTCCGATACACCACTGCAGGTTCAATGTATTCCTTGGACATACACAATGACGATGAAACACTGAAATTACATCGGAATTAAATACAAAAGACACAATGCCGCCTTAATGCAAGAAGAGTGAGACTTCTTAGAGTCCATTCTTTGATCCTTTCCTGTGAGACCAGTATTAGTTTCCGATACACCACTGCAGGTTCAAAGTATTCCTTGGACCTTCACATTGACTATGAAACACAGAAATCGCATCGGAATTAAATACAAAAGCACAATGCCGCCTTAAGTACAGGAATAGAGACTCTTCTTATAGTCGGTGCTTTGAGCTTTCCTTGTGAGACCAGTATTAGTTTCCGATACACCACTGCAGGTTCAAAGTATTCCCTGCACCTTCACATTGACTGTGAAACACAGAAATCGCATCGGAATTAAATACAAAAGACACAAAGCCGTTATTAGGACAAGAAGAGAGACACTTCTTACAAGCGGTGCTTTGAGAATTCCCTCCGAGAGCAGTATTAGCTTCCGATACACCACTGCAGGTTCAAAGTCTTCCTTGGACCTTCACAATGACTATGAAACACAGAAATCACATCGGAATTAAATACAAAAGGCACAATGCCGTCTTAAGTACAAGAATAGAGACACTTCTTACAGTTGGTAGTTTGAGCATTCCCTGTGAGTCTAGTATTAGTTTTCGATACAACACTGCAGGTTCAAAGTATTCCTTGGACCTTCACATTGACTATGAAACACAGAAATCGCCTCGGAATTAAATACAAGAAGCACAATGCCGCGTAAAGTACAAGATCAGACACTCTTCTACGGTCTGTGCCTTGAACACTCCCTGTGAGACCAGTATTAGTTTCCGATACACCACTGCAGGTTCAATGTATTCCTTGGACATACACAATGACGATGAAACACTGAAATTACATCGGAATTAAATACAAAAGACACAATGCCGCCTTAATGCAAGAAGAGTGAGACTTCTTAGAGTCCATTCTTTGATCCTTTCCTGTGAGACCAGTATTAGTTTCCGATACACCACTGCAGGTTCAAAATATTCCTTGGACCTTCACATTGACTATGAAACACAGAAATGGCATCGGAATTAAATACAAAAGCACAATGCCGCCTTAAGTACAGGAATAGAGACTCTTCTTATAGTCGGTGCTTTGAGCTTTCCTTGTGAGACCAGTATTAGTTTCCGATACACCACTGCAGGTTCAAAGTATTCCCTGCACCTTCACATTGACTATGAAACACAGAAATCGCATTGGAATTAAATACAAAAGACACAATGCCGCCATAAGAACAAGAAGAGAGACACTTCTTACAAGCGGTGCTTTGAGCATCCCCTCCGAGAGCAGTATTAGTTTCCGATACACCACTGCAGGTTCAAAGTCTTCCTTGGACCTTCACAATGACTATGAAACACAGAAATCACATCGGAATTAAATACAAAAGGCACAATGCCGTCTTAAGTACAAGAATAGAGACAGTTCTTACAGTCGGTGCTTTTAGCATTCCCTCTGAGAGCAGTATTAGTTTCCGATGCACCACTGCAGGTTCAATGTATTCCTTGGACATACACATTGACGATGAAACACTGAAATTACATCGAAATTAAATACAAAAGGCACAATGCCGCCTTAAGTGCAAGAAGAGTGAGACTTCTTAGAGTCTGTGCTTTGATCCTTTCCCGTGAGAACAGTATAAGTTTCCGATTCCCCACTGTCTGTTCAATGTATTCCTTGGACATACACATTGACGATGAAACACAGAAATCGCATCGGAATTAAATACAAAATTCACAATGCCGCCGTAAGTACAAGAATAGAGACTCTTCTTACAGTCGGTGCTTTGAGCATTCCCTGTTAGACCAGTATTAGTTTCCGATAAACCACAGCAGCTTCAATGTATTAATTGGACATACACATTGACGATGAAACACTGAAATTACATCGAAATTAAATACAAAAGGCACAATGCCTCCTTAAGTGCAAGAAGAGTGAGAATTCTTAGAGTCTGTGCTTTGATCCTTTCCTGTGAGACCAGTATTAGTTTCCGATTCCCCACTGTGGGTCCAATGTATTCCTTGGACATACACATTGACGATGAAACACAGAAATCGCATCGGAATTAAATACGAAAGGCACAAGGCCGCCTCAAGTACAAGAATAGAGACTCTTCTTACAGTTGGTGCTTTGAGCATTCCCTGTGAGACCAGTATTAGTTTCCGATGCACCACTGCAGGTTCAAAGTATTCCCTGCACATTCACATTGACTATGAAACACAGAAATCGCATCGGAATTAAATACAAAAGACACAATGCCGCCATAAGTACAAGAATAGAGACACTTCTTACAAGCGGTGCTCTGAGCATTCCCTCCGAGAGCAGTATTAGTTTCCGATACACCACTGCAGGTTCAAAGTATTCCTTGGACCTTCACAATGACTATGAAACACAGAAATCACATCGGAATTAAATACAAAAGGCACAATGCCGTCTTTAGTACAAGAATAGAGACACTTCTTACAGTCGGTGCTTTGAGCATTCCCTCTGAGAGCAGTATTAGTTTCCGATGCACCAATGCAGGTTCAATGTATTCCTTGGACATACACATTGACGATGAAACACTGAAATTACATCGAAATTACGAGTAAATACAAAAGGCACAATGCCGCCTTAAGTGCAAGAAGAGTGAGACTTCTTAGAGTCTGTCCTTTGATCCTTTCCTGTGAGACCAGTATTAGTTTCCGATTTCCCACTGCAGGTTCAATGTATTCCTTGGACATACACATTGACGATGAAACACTGAAAATACATCGGAATTAAATACAAAAGGCACAATGCCGCCTTAAGTGCAAGAAGAGTGAGCCCTCTTAGAGCCTGTGCTTTGATCCTTTCCTGTGAGACCAGTATTAGTTTCCGATTCACGTCTGCAGGTTCAATGTATTCCTTGGACATACACATTGACGATGAAACACAGAAATTGCTTTGGAATTAAATACAAATGGCACAATGCTGCCGTAAGTACAAAAATAGTGCACTTCTTCCAGTCTTTGCTTTGAGCTTTCCCAGTGAGACCAGTATTAGTTTCCGATACACCACTGCAGGTTCAATGAATTCCTTGGACCTTCACATTGACGATGAAACACAGAAATCACATCGGAATTAAATACATGAAGCACAATGCCGCGTAAAGTAGAAGATCAGAGACTCTTCAACAGTCTGTGCCTTGAACACTCTCTGTGAGACCAGTTTTAGTTTCCGATACACCACTGCAGGCTTAATGTATTCCTTGGACCTACACATTGACGATGAAACACAGAAATTTCATCGGAATTAAATACAAAAGCACAAAACCGCCTTAAGTACAAGAATAGTGACTCTTCTTACAGTCTGTGATTTGAGCACTCCCTGTGAGACCAGTTTTAGATACCGATGCACCAATGCAGGATTAATGTATTACTTGGACCCACACATTGACGATGAAACACAGAGATTGCATTGGATTTAAATGCAAAAGGCAAAATGAAGCCGTGAGTACACAAATAGTGACTCTTTTTACATTCTGTGCAATGAGCATTCCGTGTGAGACCAGTATTAGTTTCCGATATCCACTGCAGGTTCAATGTATTCCTTGGACCTTCACATTGACGATGAAACACAGAAATCACATCGGAATTAAATACATGAAGCACAATGCCGCTTAAAGTACAAGATCAAAGACTCATCTACAGTCTGTGCCTTGAACACTCCCTGTGAGACCAGTATTAGTTTCCGATACACCACTGCAGGTTCAAGTTATTCCTTGGACCTTCACATTGACGATGAAACACTGAAATTACATCGAAATTAAATACAAAAGGCACAATGCCGCCTTAAGTGCAAGAAGAGTGAGACTTCTTAGAGTCTGTGCTTTGATCCTTTCCTGTGAGACCAGTATTAGTTTCCGATTCCCCACTGTGGGTTCAATGTATTCCTTGGACATACACATTGACGATGAAACACAGAAATTGCATCGGAATTGAATACAAAAGTCACAATGCGGCCGCAAGTAAGAGAATAGAGACTCTTCTTACAGTCGGTGCATTGAGCAGTCCCTGTTAGACCAGTATTAGTTTCCGATAAACCACTGAAGGTTCAATGTATTAATTGGACATACACATTGACGATGAAACACTGAAATTACATCGAAATTAAATACAAAAGGCACAATGCCGCCTTAAGTGCAAGAAGAGTGAGACTTCTTAGAGTCTGTGCTTTGATCCTTTCCTGTGAGACCAGTATTAGTTTCCGATTCCCCACTGTGGGTTCAATGTATTCCTTGGACATACACATTGACGATGAAACACAGAAATCGCATCGGAATTAAGTACAAAAGGCAAAAGGCCGCCTTAAGTACAAGAATAGAGACTCTTCTTACAGTTGGTGCTTTGAGCATTCCCTGTGAGACCAGTATTAGTTTCCGATACACAACTGCAGGTTCAAAGTATTTCTTGGACCTTCACATTGATGATGAAACATGGAAATCGCATCGGAATTAATTACAAAAGGCACAATGCCGCCTTAAGTACAAGAATAGAGACACTTCTTACAGTCGGTGCTTTGAGCATTGCCTCTGAGAGCAGTATTAGTTTCAGTACACCACTGCAGGTTCAAGGTATTCCTTGGACCTTGACATTGACTATGAGACACAAAAATCGCATCGGAATTAAATACAAAAAGCCCAAGGCCGCCTTAGGTACAAGAATAGAGACTCTTCTTACAGTCGGTGCATTGAGCATTCCCTGTGAGACCAGTATTGGTTTCCAATACACCACTGCAGGTTCAAAGTATTCCTTGGACCTTCACATTGACTATGATACACAGAAATAGCATCGGAATTAAATACAAAAGGCACAATGCCGACTTAAGTCCAAGAATAGAGGCTCTTCTTACAGTTGGTGCTATGAGCATTCCCTGTGAGACCAGTATTAGTTTCCGATACCTCACTGCAGGTTCAATGTATTCCTTGGACATTCACATTGACGATGAAACACAGAAATCGCATCGGAATTAAATACAAAAGGCACAATGCCGCCTTAAGTACAGGAATAGAAACACTTCTTACAGTCGGTGCTTTGAGCATTCCCCCCGAGAGCAGTATTAGTTTCCGATACACCGCTGCAGAGTCAATGTCTCCTTTGACTTTCACATTGACTATGAAACACAGAAATCGCATCGGAATTAAATACGAAAGGCACAAGGCCGCCTTAAGTAAAAGAATAGAGACTCTTCTTACAGTTGGTACATTGAGCATTCCCTGTGAGTCCAGTATTAGTTTTCGATACAACACTGCAGGTTCAAAGTATTCCTTGGACCTTCACATTGACTATGAAACACAGAAATCGCATCGGAATTAAATACAAAAGGCACAATGCCGG
Source organism: Schistocerca serialis cubense (assembly GCF_023864345.2). Classification (NCBI taxonomy): domain Eukaryota; kingdom Metazoa; phylum Arthropoda; class Insecta; order Orthoptera; family Acrididae; genus Schistocerca; species Schistocerca serialis. Next base: position 32,917,128 of record NC_064643.1, on the reverse strand, counting down.
ATTAAGTACAAGAATAGAGACTCTTCATACAGTTAGTGCTTTGAGCATTCCCTGTGAGACCAGCATTACTTTCCGATACACCACTGCAGGTTCAATGTATTCCTTAGACTTTCACACTGACGATGAAGCACAGAAATCGCATCAGAATTAAATACAAGAAGCACAATGCCGCGTAAAGTACAAGATCAGAGACTCTTCTACAGTCTGTGCCTTGAACACTCCCTGTGAGACCAGTATTAGTTTCCAATACACCACTGCAGGTTCAATGTATTCCTTGGACATACACATTGACGATGAAACACTGAAATTACATCGAAATTAAATACAAAAGGCACAATGCCGCCTTAAGTGCAAGAAGAGTGAGACTTCTTAGAGTCTGTGCTTTGATCCTTTCCTGTGAGACCAGTATTAGTTTCCGATTCCCCACTGTGGGTTCAATGTATTCCTTGGACATACACATTGACGATGAAACACAAAAATCGCATCGGAATTAAGTACAAAAGGCATAAGACCGCCTTAAGTACTGGAGTAGAGACTCTTCTTACAGTTGGTGCATTGAGCATTCCCTGTGCGACCAGTATTAGTTTCCGATACACCACTGCAGGTTCAAGGTATTCCTTGGACCTTCACATTGACTATGACACACAGAAATCACATCGGAATTAAATACAAAAGGCACAAGGCCGCCTTAAGTACAAGAATAGAGACTCTTCTTATAGTCGGTGCTTTGAGCTTTCCTTGTGAGACCAGTATTAGTTTCCGATACACCACTGCAGGTTCAAAGTATTCCCTGCACCTTCACATTGACTGTGAAACACAGAAATCGCATCGGAATTAAATACAAAAGACACAAAGCCGCCATAAGGACAAGAAGAGAGACACTTCTTACAAGCGGTGCTTTGAGCATTCCCTCCGAGAGCAGTATTAGCTTCCGATACACCACTGCAGGTTCAAAGTCTTCCTTGGATCTTCACAATGACTATGAAACACAGAAATCACATCGGAATTAAATACAAAAGGCACAATGCCGTCTTAAGTACAGGAATAGAGACACTTCTTACAGTTGGTAGTTTGAGCATTCCCTGTGAGTCTAGTATTAGTTTTCGATACAACACTGAAGGTTCAAAGTATTCCTTGGACCTTCACATTGACTATGAAACACAGAAATCGCATCGGAATTAAATACAAAAGGCACAATGCCGCCTTAAGTACAAGAATAGAGACTCTTCTTACAGTTGGTGCATTGAGCATTCCCTGTGAGACCAGTATTAGTTTCCGATACACCACTGGAGGTTCAAAGTATTCCCTGCACATTCACATTGACTATGAAACACAGAAATCGCATCGGAATTAAATACAAAAGACACAATGCCGCCATAAGTACAAGAAAAGAGACACTTCTTACAAGCGTTGCTCTGAGCATTCCCTCCGAGAGCAGTATTAGTTTCCGATACACCACTGCAGGTTCAAAGTATTCCTTGGACCTTCACAATGACTATGAAACACAGAAATCACATCGGAATTAAATACAAAAGGCACAATGCCGTCTTAAGTACAAGAATAGAGACACTTCTTACAGTTGGTAGTTTGAGCATTCCCTGTGAGTCCAGTATTAGTTTTCGATACAACACTGCAGGTTCAAAGTATTCCTTGGACCTTCACATTGACTATGAAACACAGAAATCGCATCGGAATTAAATACAAAAGGCACAATGCCTTCTTAATTACAAGAATAGAGACTCTTCTTACAGTTAGTGCTTTGAGCATTCCATGTGAGACCAGTATTACTTTCCGATACACCACTACAGGTTCAATGTATTCCTTGGACTTTCACATTGACGATGAAGCACAGAAATCGCCTCGGAATTAAATACAAGAAGCACAATGCCGCGTAAAGTACAACATCAGACACTCTTCTACGGTCTGTGCCTTGAACACTCCCTGTGAGACCAGTATTAGTTTCCGATACACCACTGCAGGTTCAATGTATTCCTTGGACATACACAGTGACGATGAAACACTGAAATTACATCGGAATTAAATACAAAAGACACAATGCCGCCTTAATGCAAGAAGAGTGAGACTTCTTAGAGTCCGTTCTTTGATCCTTTCCTGTGAGACCAGTATTAGTTTCCGATACACCACTGCAGGTTCAAAATATTCCTTGGACCTTCACATTGACTATGAAACACAGAAATCGCATCGGAATTAAATACAAAAGCACAATGCCGCCTTAAGTACAGGAATTGAGACTCTTCTTATAGTCGGTGCTTTGAGCTTTCCTTGTGAGACCAGTATTAGTTTCCGATACACCACTGCAGGTTCAAAGTATTCCCTGCACCTTCACATTGACTATGAAACACAGAAATCGCATTGGAATTAAATACAAAAGACACAATGCCGCCATAAGAACAAGAAGAGAGACACTTCTTACAAGCGGTGCTTTGAGCATTCCCTCCGAGAGCAGTATTAGTTTCCGATACACCACTGCAGGTTCAAAGTCTTCCTTGGACCTTCACAATGACTATAAAACACAGAAATCACATCGGAATTAAATACAAAAGGCACAATGCTGTCTTAAGTACAAGAATAGAGACACTTCTTACAGTCGGTGCTTTGAGCATTCCCTCTGAGAGCAGTATTAGTTTCCGATGCACCACTGCAGGTTCAATGTATTCCTTGGACATACACATTGACGATGAAACACTGAAATTACATCGAAATTAAATACAAAAGGCACAATGCCGCCTTAAGTGCAAGAAGAGTGAGACTTCTTAGAGTCTGTGCTTTGATCCTTTCCCGTGAGAACAGTATTAGTTTCCGATTCCCCACTGTCTGTTCAATGTATTCCTTGGACATACACATTGACGATGAAACACAGAAATCGCATCGGAATTAAATACAAAATTCACAATGCCGCCGTAAGTACAAGAACAGAGACTCTTCTTACAGTCGGTGCTTTGAGCATTCCCTGTTAGACCAGTATTAGTTTCCGATAAACCACAGCAGGTTCAATGTATTAATTGGACATACACATTGACGATGAAACACTGAAATTACATCGAAATTAAATACAAAAGGCACAATGCCGCCTTAAGTGCAAGAAGGGTGAGAATTCTTAGAGTCTGTGCTTTGATCCTTTCCTGTGAGACCAGTATTAGTTTCCGATTTCCCACTGTGGGTCCAATGTATTCCTTGGACATACACATTGACGATGAAACACAGAAATCGCATCGGAATTAAATACGAAAGGCACAAGGCCGCCTCAAGTACAAGAATAGAGACTCTTCTTACAGTTGGTGCTTTGAGCATTCCCTGTGAGACCAGTATTAGTTTCCGATACACCACTGCAGGTTCAAAGTACTCCCTGCACATTCACATTGACTATGAAACACAGAAATCGCATCGGAATTAAATACAAAAGACACAATGCCGCCATAAGTACAAGAATAGAGACACTTCTTACAAGCGGTGCTCTGAGCATTCCCTCCGAGAGCAGTATTAGTTTCCGATACACCACTGCAGGTTCAAAGTATTCCTTGGACCTTCACAATGACTATGAAACACAGAAATCACATCGGAATTAAATACAAAAGGCACAATGCCGTCTTTAGTACAAGACTAGAGACACTTCTTACAGTCGGTGCTTTGAGCATTCCCTCTGAGAGCATTATTAGTTTCCGATGCACCAATGCAGGTTCAATGTATTCCTTGGACATACACATTGACGATGAAACACTGAAATTACATCGAAATTACGAGTAAATACAAAAGGCACAATGCCGCCTTAAGTGCAAGAAGAGTGAGACTTCTTAGAGTCTGTGCTTTGATCCTTTCCTGTGAGACCAGTATTAGTTTCCGATTTCCCACTGCAGGTTCAATGTATTCCTTGGACATACACATTGACGATGAAACACTGAAAATACATCGGAATTAAATACAAAAGGCACAATGCCGCCTTAAGTGCAAGAAGAGTGAGCCTTCTTAGAGTCTGTGCTTTGATCCTTTCCTGTGAGACCAGTATTAGTTTCCGATTCACGACTGCAGGTTCAATGTATTCCTTGGACATACACATTGACGATGAAACACAGAAATTGCTTTGGAATTAAATACAAATGGCACAATGCTGCCGTAAGTACAAAAATAGTGCACTTCTTACAGTCGGTGCTTTGAGCTTTCCCAGTGAGACCAGTATTAGTTTCCGATACACCACTGCAGGTTCAATGAATTCCTTGGACCTTCACATTGACGATGAAACACAGAAATCACATCGGAATTAAATACATGAAGCACAATGCCGCGTAAAGTTGAAGATCAGAGACTCTTCAACAGTCTGTGCCTTGAACACTCTCTGTGAGACCAGTTTTAGTTTCCGATACACCACTGCTGGCTTAATGTATTCCTTGGACCTACACATTGACGATGAAACACAGAAATTTCATCGGAATTAAATACAAAAGCACAAAACCGCCTTAAGTACAAGAATAGTGACTCTTCTTACAGTCTGTGATTTGAGCACTCCCTGTGAGACCAGTTTTAGATACCGATGCACCAATGCAGGATTAATGTAATACTTGGACCCACACATTGACGATGAAACACAGAGATTGCATTGGATTTAAATGCAAAAGGCAAAATGCCGCCGTGAGTACACAAATAGTGACTCTTCTTACAGTCTGTGCAATGAGCATTCCGTGTGAGACCAGTATTAGTTTCCGATATCCACTGCAGGTTCAATGTATTAATTGGACCTTCACATTGACGATGAAACACAGAAATTGCATCGGAATTAAATTCAAAAGCCACAATGCAGCCTTATGTACAAGAAGAGAGACTCTTCTATGAGTCTATACTTTGACCGTTCTCTGTGAGACCAGTACTAGAATCCGATGCACCACTGAATTTTTAATGCATAACTCGGACCTTCACATTGACGATGAAACACAGAAATTGCATCGCAATTAAAGACAAAAGGCACACTGCCGCCTTAAGTACAAGAATAGAGACTCTTCTTACAGTCGGTGCTTTGAGCATTCCCTGTGAGACCAGTATTTGTTTCCGATACACCACTGCAGGTTCAATGTATTCCTTACACATTCACATTGACGATGAAACACTGAAATTACATCGGAATTAAATACAAAAGGCAAAATGCCGCCTTACGTGCAGGAGGAGTGAGACTTCTTAGAGTCTGTGCTTTGATCCTTTCCTGTGATACCAGTATTAGTTTCCGATACACCACTGCAGGTTCAATGTATTACTTGGACACACACATTGACGATGAAACACTGAAATTACATTGGAATTAAATACAAAAGGCACAATGCCCCCTTAAGTACAAGAATAGAGGCTCTTCTTACAGTCGGTGTTTTGAGCATTCCCTGTGAGACCTTTATTAGTTTCCGATATACCACTGCAGGTTCAATGTATTCCTTCGACATACACATTGACGATGAAACACCGAAATTACATCGGAATTATATACAAAAGGCACAATGCCGCCTTAAGTGCAAGAAGAATGAGACTTCTTAGAGTCTGTGCTTTGATACTTTCCTGTGAGACCAGTATTAGTTTCCGATACACCACTGCAGGTTCAATGTATTCCGTAGACATACACATTGACGATGAAACACTGAAATTACATCGGAATAAAATACAAAAGGCACTATGCCGCCACAAGTGCAAGAATAGAGACTCTTCTTACAGTCGGTGCTTTGAGCATTCCACTGCAGGTTCAATGTATTCCTTGGACATACACATTGACGATGAAACACAGAAATCGCATCGGAGTTAAATACAAAAGGCACAATGCCGCCATACGTACAAGAACAGAGACTCTTCTTACAGACGGTGCTTTGAGCATTCCCTGTGAGACCAGTATTAGTTTCCGATACACCACTGCAGGTTCAATGATTTCCTTAGACATACACATTGACGATGAAACACAGAGATCGCATCGGAATTAAATACAAAAGGCACAATAGCGCCATACGTACAAAAATAGAGACTCTTCTTACAGTCCGTGCTTTGGGCATTCCCTGTGAGACCAGTATTAGTTTCCGATACACCACTGCAGGTTCAATGTATTCCTTAGACATACACATTGACGATGAAACACTGAAATTACATCGGAATTAAATTCCAAAGGCACAATGCCGCCATAAGTGCAAGAATAGAGCCTCTTCTTACACTCTGTACTTTGAGCATTCCACTGCAGGTTCAATGTATTCCTTGGACATACACATTGACGATGAAACACAGAAATCGCATCGGAATTAAATACAAAAGGCACAATTCCGCCTTAAGTATAAGAATAGAGACTTCACTTACAGTCGGTGCTTTGAGCATTCCCTGTCAGACCCGTATTAGTTTGCGATACACCACTGCAGGTTCAATGTATTCCTTGGACATACCCATTGACGATGAAACACAGAAATCGCATCATAATTAAATACAAAAATGCACAATGCCGCCTTACGTACAAGAATAGAGACTCTTCTTACAGTCGGTGCTTTGAGCATCCCCTGTGAGACCAGTATTAGTTTGCGATACACCACTGCATGTTCATTGTATTCCTTGGACATACCCATTGACGACGAAACACAGAAATCGCATCGGAATTAAATACAAAAGGCACAATGCCGCCTTAAGTACAAGAATAGAGACTCTGCTTACCGTCGGTGCTTTAAGCATTCCCTGTGAGACCAGAATTAGGTTCCGATACACCACTGCAGGTTCAATGTATTCCTTAGACATACACATTGACGATGAAACACTGAAATTACATCGGAATTAAATACAAAAGTCACAATGCCGCTATAAGTGCAAGAATAGAGACTCTTCTTACAGTCGGTGCTTTGAGCATTCCACTGCAGGTTCAATGTATTCCTTGGAGATACACATTGACGATGAAACACAGATATCGCAACAGAATTAAATACAAGAGGCACAATGCCGCCTTACGTACAAGAATAGAGACTCTTAATTCAGTCGGTGTTTTGAGCATTCCCTGTGAGACCAGTGTTAGTTTCCGACACACCACTGCAGGTTTAATGTATTCCTTAGACATACACATTGACGATGAAACACCGAAATTACATCGGAATTAAATACAAAAGTCACAATGCCGCTATAAGTGCAAGAATAGAGACTCTTCTTACAGTCGGTGCTTTGAGCATTCCACTGCAGGTTCAATGTATTCCTTGGAGATACACATTGACGATGAAACACAGATATCGCAACAGAATTAAATACAAGAGGCACAATGCCGCCTTACGTACAAGAATAGAGACTCTTAATTCAGTCGGTGTTTTGAGCATTCCCTGTGAGACCAGTGTTAGTTTCCGACACACCACTGCAGGTTTAATGTATTCCTTAGACATACCCATTGACGATGAAACACAGAAATCGCATCGGAATTAAATACAAAAGGCACAATGCTGACTTACGTACAAGAATAGAGACTCTTCTTAAAGTCGGTGCTTTGAGCATTCCCTTTGAGACCAGTATTAGTTCCCGATACAAAACTGCCGGTTCAATGTAGTCTTTAGACATACACATTGACGATGAAACACAGAAATTACATCGGAATTAAATACAAAAGGCACAATGCCGCCTTACGTACAAGAATAGAGACTCTTCTAAAAGTCGGTGCTTTGAGCATTCCCTGTGAGACCAGTATTAGTTTGCGATACACCACTGCAGGATCAATGTATTCCTTGGACATACCCATTGACGATGAAACACAGAAATCGCATCGGAATTAAATACAAAAGGCACAATGCCGCCTTACGTACAAGATTAGAAACTCTTCTTACAGTCGGTGCTTTGAGCATTCCCCGTGAGACCAGTATTAGTATGCGATACACCACTGCAGGTTCAATGTATTCCTTGGACATATCCATTGACGATGAAACACAGAAATCGCATCGGAATTAAATACAAAAGGCACAATGCCGCCTTACGTACAAGAATAGAGACTCTTCTTACAGTCGGTGCTTTCAGCATTCCCTTTGAGACCAGTATTAGTTCCCGATACAAAACTGTTCGTTCAATGTAGTCTTTAGACATACACATTGACGATGAAACACAAAAATTACATCGGAATTAAATACAAAAGGCACAATGCCGCCTTACGTACAAGAATAGAGACTCTTCTTAAAGTCGGTGCTTTGAGCATTCCCTGTGAGACCAGTATTAGTTTGCGATACACCACTGCAGGTTCAATGTATTCCTTGGACATACCCATTGACGATGAAAGACAGAAATCGCATCGGAATTAAATACAAAAGGCACAATGCCGCCTTACGTACAAGATTAGAAACTCTTCTTACAGTCGGTGCTTTGAGCATTCCCTGTGAGACCAGTATTAGTTTGCGATACACCACTGCAGGTTCAATGTATTCCTTGGACATACCCATTGACGATGAAAGACAGAAATCGCATCGGAATTAAATACAAAAGGCACAATGCCGCCTTACGTACAAGAATAAAGACTCTTCTTACAGTCGGTGCTTTCAGCATTCCCTGTGAGACCAGTATTAGCTTCCGATACACCACTGCAGGTTCAATGTATTCCTTAGACATACACATTGACGATGAAACACTGAAATTACATCGGAATTAAATACAAAAGGCACAATGCCGCCATAAATGCAAGAATATAGACTCTTCTTACAGTCGGTGCTTTGAGAATTCCACTGCAGGTTCAATGTATTCCTTGGACATATACTTTGACGTTGAAACACAGAAATCGCATCGGAATTAAATACAAAGACACAACGCCGCCTTACGTACAAGAATAGAGACTCTTCTTACAGTCGGTGCTTTGAGCATTCCCTGTGAGACCTGTATTAGTTTGCGATACACCACTGCAGGTTCAATGTATTCCTTGGACATACCCATTGTCGATGAAACACAGAAATCGCATCGGAATTAAATACAAAAGGCACAATGCCTCCTTACGTACAAGAATAGAGACTCATCTTACAGTCGGTAATTTCAGCATTCCCTGTGATACCAGTATTAGTTTCCGATACACCACTGCAGGTTCAATGAATTCCTTAGACATACACATTGACGATGAAACACTGAAATTACATCGGAATTAAATACAACAGGCACAATGCCGCCATAAGTGCAAGAATAGCGACCCTTCTTACAGTCGGTGCTTTGAGAATTCCACTGCAGGTTCAATTTATTCCTTGGACATACACATTGACGATGAAACACAGAAATCGCATCGGAATTAAATACAAAAGGCACAATGCCGCCTTACGTACAAGAATAGAGACTCTTCTTACAGTCGGTGCTTTGAGCATTCCCTGTGAGACCAGTATTAGTTTCTGATACACCACTGCAGGTTCAATGTATTCCTTAGACATACACATTGACGATGAAACACAGAAATCACATTGGAATTAAATACAAAAGGCACAATGCCGCCTTACGTACAAGAATAGAGACTCTTCTTACAGTCTGTGCTTTGAGCATTCCCTGTGAGACCAGTATTAGTTTGCGATACACCACTGCTGTTTCAATGTATTCCTTGGACATACACATTGACGATGAAACGCAGAAATCGCATCGGAAATATATACAAAAGGCACAAAGCCGCCTTACGTACAAGAATAGAGACTCTTCTTACAGTCTGTGCTTTGAGCATTCCCTGTGAGACCAGTATTAGTTTGCGATACACCACTGCAGGTTCAATGAATTCCTTGGACATAACCATTGACGATGAAACACAGAAATCGCATCGGAATTAAATACAATAGCCACAATGCCGCCTTACGTACAAGAATAGAGACTCTTCTTACAGCCTGTGCTTTGAGAATTCCCTGTGAGACCAGTATTAGTTTGCGATACACCACTGCAGGTTCAATGTATTCCTTGGACATACCCATTGACGATGAAACACAGAAATCGCATCGGAATTAAATACAAAAGGCACAATGCCGCCATACGTACAAGAATAGAGACTCTTCTTACAGTCTGTGCTTTGAGCATTCCCTGTGAGACCAGTATTAGTTTGCGATACACCACTGCAGGCTCAATGTATTCCTTGGAAATACACATTGACGATGAAACACAGAAATCGCATCGGAATTAAATACGAAAGGCACAAAGCCGCCTTACGACCAAGAATTGAGACTCTTCTTACAGTCTGTGCTTTGAGCATTCCCTGTGAGACCAGTATTAGTTTGCGATACACCACTGCAGCTTCAATGTATTCCTTGGACATACACATTGACGATGAAACACAGAAATCGCATCGGAATTAAATACAAAAGGCACAATGCCACCTTACGTACAAGAATAGAGACTCTTCTTACAGTCTGTGCTTTGAGCATTCCCTGTGAGACAACTATTAGTTTGCGGTACACCACTGCAGGTTCAATGTATTCCTTGGACATACCCATTGACGATGAAATACAGTAATCGCATCGGAATTAACAACAAAAGGCACAATGCCGCCTTACGTACAAGAATAGAGACTCTTCTTACAGTCGGTGTTTTGAGCATTCCCTGTGAGACCAGTATTAGTTTGCGATACACCACTGCATGTTCATTGTATTCCTTGGACATACCCATTGACGATGAAACACAGAAATCGCATCGGAATTAAATACAAAAGGCACAATGCCGCCTTAAGTACAAGAATAGAGACTCTGCTTAGAGTCGGTGCTTTCAGCATTCCCTGTGAGACCAGAATTAGTTTCCGATACACCACTGCAGGTTCAATGTATTCCTTAGACATACACATTGACGATGAAACACTGAAATTACATCGGAATTAAATACAAAAGTCACAATGCCGCCATAAGTGCAGGAATAGAGACTCTTCTTACAGTCGGTGCTTTGAGCATTCCACTGCAGGTTCAATGTATTCCTTGGACATACACATTGACGATGAAACACAGAAATCGCATCAGAATTAAATACAAAAGGCACAATGCCGCCTTACGTACAAGAATAGAGACTCTTAATACAGTCGGTGCTTTGAGCATTCCCTGTGAGACCAGTATTAGTTTCCGATACACCACTGCAGGTTTAATGTATTCCTTAGACATACACATTGACGATGAAACACAGAAATTACATCGAAATTAAATACAAAAGGCACAATGCTGCCTTACGTACAAGAGTAGAGATTCTTCTTACAGTCGGTGCTATGAGCATCCCCTGTGAGACCAGTATTAGTTTGCGATACACCACTGCAATTTCAATGTATTCCTTGGACATACCCATTGACGATGAAACACAGAAATCGCATCGGAATTAAATACAAAAGGCACAATGCCGCCTTACGTACAAGAATAGAGACTCTTCTTACAGTCGGTGCTTTGAGCATTCCCTGTGAGACCAGTATTAGTTTCCGATACCCCACTGCAGGTTCAATGTATTCCTTGGACATACCCATTGACGATGAAACACAGAAATCGCATCGGAATTAAATACAAAAGGCACAATGCCGCCTTACGTACAAGAATAGAGCCTCCTCTTACAGTCGGTGCTTTGAGCATTCCCTGTGAGACCAGTATTAGTTTGCGATACACCACTGTAGGTTCAATGTATTCCTTGGACATACCCATTGACAATGAAACATAGAAATCGCATCGGAATTAAATACAAAAGGCACAATGCCGCCTCACGTACAAGAATAGAGACTCTTCTTACAGTCGATGCTTTCAGCATTCACTGTGAGATCAGTATTAGTTTCCGATACACCACTGCAGGTTCAATGTATTCCTTAGACATACACATTGACGATGAAACACTGAAATTACATCGGAATTAAATACAAAAGGCACAATGCCGCCAGAAGTGCAAGAATAGAGATTCTTCTTACAGTCGATGCTTTGAGCATTCCACTGCAGTTTCAATGTATTCCTTGGACATCCACATTGACGATGACACACAGAAATCGCATCGGAATTAAATACAAAAGGCACAATGCCGCCTTTCGTACAAGAATAAAGACCCTTCTTACAATCGGTGCTTTGAGCATTCCCTGTGAGACCAGTATTAGTATGCGATACACCACTGCAGGTTCAATGTATTCCTTGGACATATCCATTGACGATGAAACACAGAAAACGCATCGGAATTAAATACAAAAGGCACAATGCCGCCTTACGTACAAGAATAGAGACTCTTCTTACAGTCGGTGTTTTCTGCATTCCCTTTGAGACCAGTATTAGTTCCCGATACAAAACTGCCGTTTCAATGTAGTCTTTAGACATACACATTGACAATGAAACACAGAGATTACATCGGAATTAAATAAAAAAGCACAATGCCGCCTTACGTACAAGAATAGAGACTCTTCTTAAAGTCGGTGCTTTGAGCATTCCCTGTGAGACCAGTATTAGTTTCCGATACACCACTGCAGGTTCAATGTATTCCTTGGGCATACCCATTGACGATGAAACATAGAAATCGCATCGGAATTAAATACAAAAGGCACAATGCCGCCTTACATACAAGATTAGAAACTCTTCTTACAGTCGGTGCTTTGAGCATTCCCTGTGAGACCAGTATTAGTTTGCGATACACCACTGCAGGCTCAATGTATTCCTTGGAAATACACATTGACGATGAAACACAGAAATCGCATCGGAATTAAATACGAAAGGCACAAAGCCGCCTTACGAACAAGAATTGAGACTCTTCTTACAGTCTGTGCTTTGAGCATTCCCTGTGAGACCAGTATTAGTTTGCGATACACCACTGCAGCTTCAATGTATTCCTTGGACATACACATTGACGATGAAACACAGAAATCGCATCGGAATTAAATACAAAAGGCACAATGCCACCTTACGTACAAGAATAGAGACTCTTCTTACAGTCTGTGCTTTGAGCATTCCCTGTGAGACAACTATTAGTTTGCGGTACACCACTGCAGGTTCAATGTATTCCTTGGACATACCCATTGACGATGAAACACAGTAATCGCATCGGAATTAACAACAAAAGGCACAATGCCGCCTTACGTACAAGAATAGAGACTCTTCTTACAGTCGGTGTTTTGAGCATTCCCTGTGAGACCAGTATTAGTTTGCGATACACCACTGCATGTTCATTGTATTCCTTGGACATACCCATTGACGATGAAACACAGAAATCGCATCGGAATTAAATACAAAAGGCACAATGCCGCCTTAAGTACAAGAATAGAGACTCTGCTTAGAGTCGGTGCTTTCAGCATTCCCTGTGAGACCAGAATTAGTTTCCGATACACCACTGCAGGTTCAATGTATTCCTTAGACATACACATTGACGATGAAACACTGAAATTACATCGGAATTAAATACAAAAGTCACAATGCCGCCATAAGTGCAGGAATAGAGACTCTTGTTACAGTCGGTGCTTTGAGCATTCCACTGCAGGTTCAATGTATTCCTTGGACATACACATTGACGATGAAACACAGAAATCGCATCAGAATTAAATACAAAAGGCACAATGCCGCCTTACGTACAAGAATAGAGACTCTTAACACAGTCGGTGCTTTGAGCATTCCCTGTGAGACCAGTATTAGTTTCCGATACACCACTGCAGGTTTAATGTATTCCTTAGACATACACATTGACGATGAAACACAGAAATTACATCGAAATTAAATACAAAAGGCACAATGCTGCCTTACGTACAAGAGTAGAGATTCTTCTTACAGTCGGTGCTATGAGCATCCCCTGTGAGACCAGTATTAGTTTGCGATACACCACTGCAATTTCAATGTATTCCTTGGACATACCCATTGACGATGAAACACAGAAATCGCATCGGAATTAAATACAAAAGGCACAATGCCGCCTTACGTACAAGAATAGAGACTCTTCTTACAGTCGGTGCTTTGAGCATTCCCTGTGAGACCAGTATTAGTTTCCGATACCCCACTGCAGGTTCAATGTATTCCTTGGACATACCCATTGACGATGAAACACAGAAATCGCATCGGAATTAAATACAAAAGGCACAATGCCGCCTTACGTACAAGAATAGAGCCTCCTCTTACAGTCGGTGCTTTGAGCATTCCCTGTGAGACCAGTATTAGTTTGCGATACACCACTGTAGGTTCAATGTATTCCTTGGACATACCCATTGACAATGAAACATAGAAATCGCATCGGAATTAAATACAAAAGGCACAATGCCGCCTCACGTACAAGAATAGAGACTCTTCTTACAGTCGATGCTTTCAGCATTCACTGTGAGATCAGTATTAGTTTCCGATACACCACTGCAGGTTCAATGTATTCCTTAGACATACACATTGACGATGAAACACTGAAATTACATCGGAATTAAATACAAAAGGCACAATGCCGCCAGAAGTGCAAGAATAGAGATTCTTCTTACAGTCGATGCTTTGAGCATTCCACTGCAGTTTCAATGTATTCCTTGGACATCCACATTGACGATGACACACAGAAATCGCATCGGAATTAAATACAAAAGGCACAATGCCGCCTTTCGTACAAGAATAAAGACCCTTCTTACAATCGGTGCTTTGAGCATTCCCTGTGAGACCAGTATTAGTATGCGATACACCACTGCAGGTTCAATGTATTCCTTGGACATATCCATTGACGATGAAACACAGAAAACGCATCGGAATTAAATACAAAAGGCACAATGCCGCCTTACGTACAAGAATAGAGACTCTTCTTACAGTCGGTGTTTTCTGCATTCCCTTTGAGACCAGTATTAGTTCCCGATACAAAACTGCCGTTTCAATGTAGTCTTTAGACATACACATTGACAATGAAACACAGAGATTACATCGGAATTAAATAAAAAAGCACAATGCCGCCTTACGTACAAGAATAGAGACTCTTCTTAAAGTCGGTGCTTTGAGCATTCCCTGTGAGACCAGTATTAGTTTCCGATACACCACTGCAGGTTCAATGTATTCCTTGGGCATACCCATTGACGATGAAACATAGAAATCGCATCGGAATTAAATACAAAAGGCACAATGCCGCCTTACATACAAGATTAGAAACTCTTCTTACAGTCGGTGCTTTGAGCATTCCCTGTGAGACCAGTATTAGTTTGCGATACACCACTGCAGGCTCAATGTATTCCTTGGAAATACACATTGACGATGAAACACAGAAATCGCATCGGAATTAAATACGAAAGGCACAAAGCCGCCTTACGAACAAGAATTGAGACTCTTCTTACAGTCTGTGCTTTGAGCATTCCCTGTGAGACCAGTATTAGTTTGCGATACACCACTGCAGCTTCAATGTATTCCTTGGACATACACATTGACGATGAAACACAGAAATCGCATCGGAATTAAATACAAAAGGCACAATGCCACCTTACGTACAAGAATAGATACTCTTCTTACAGTCTGTGCTTTGAGCATTCCCTGTGAGACAACTATTAGTTTGCGGTACACCACTGCAGGTTCAATGTATTCCTTGGACATACCCATTGACGATGAAACACAGTAATCGCATCGGAATTAACAACAAAAGGCACAATGCCGCCTTACGTACAAGAATAGAGACTCTTCTTACAGTCGGTGTTTTGAGCATTCCCTGTGAGACCAGTATTAGTTTGCGATACACCACTGCATGTTCATTGTATTCCTTGGACATACCCATTGACGATGAAACACAGAAATCGCATCGGAATTAAATACAAAAGGCACAATGCCGCCTTAAGTACAAGAATAGAGACTCTGCTTAGAGTCGGTGCTTTCAGCATTCCCTGTGAGACCAGAATTAGTTTCCGATACACCACTGCAGGTTCAATGTATTCCTTAGACATACACATTGACGATGAAACACTGAAATTACATCGGAATTAAATACAAAAGTCACAATGCCGCCATAAGTGCAGGAATAGAGACTCTTCTTACAGTCGGTGCTTTGAGCATTCCACTGCAGGTTCAATGTATTCCTTGGACATACACATTGACGATGAAACACAGAAATCGCATCAGAATTAAATACAAAAGGCACAATGCCGCCTTACGTACAAGAATAGAGACTCTTAATACAGTCGGTGCTTTGAGCATTCCCTGTGAGACCAGTATTAGTTTCCGATACACCACTGCAGGTTTAATGTATTCCTTAGACATACACATTGACGATGAAACACAGAAATTACATCGGAATTAAATACAAAATGCACAATGCTGCCTTACGTACAAGAGTAGAGATTCTTCTTACAGTCGGTGCTATGAGCATCCCCTGTGAGACCAGTATTAGTTTGCGATACACCACTGCAATTTCAATGTATTCCTTGGACATACCCATTGACGATGAAACACAGAAATCGCATCGGAATTAAATACAAAAGGCACAATGCCGCCTTACGTACAAGAATAGAGACTCTTCTTACAGTCGGTGCTTTGAGCATTCCCTGTGAGACCAGTATTAGTTTCCGATACCCCACTGCAGGTTCAATGTATTCCTTGGACATACCCATTGACGATGAAACACAGAAATCGCATCGGAATTAAATACAAAAGGCACAATGCCGCCTTACGTACAAGAATAGAGCCTCCTCTTACAGTCGGTGCTTTGAGCATTCCCTGTGAGACCAGTATTAGTTTGCGATACACCACTGTAGGTTCAATGTATTCCTTGGACATACCCATTGACAATGAAACATAGAAATCGCATCGGAATTAAATACAAAAGGCACAATGCCGCCTCACGTACAAGAATAGAGACTCTTCTTACAGTCGATGCTTTCAGCATTCACTGTGAGATCAGTATTAGTTTCCGATACACCACTGCAGGTTCAATGTATTCCTTAGACATACACATTGACGATGAAACACTGAAATTACATCGGAATTAAATACAAAAGGCACAATGCCGCCAGAAGTGCAAGAATAGAGATTCTTCTTACAGTCGATGCTTTGAGCATTCCACTGCAGTTTCAATGTATTCCTTGGACATCCACATTGACGATGACACACAGAAATCGCATCGGAATTAAATACAAAAGGCACAATGCCGCCTTACGTACAAGAATAAAGACCCTTCTTACAATCGGTGCTTTGAGCATTCCCTGTGAGACCAGTATTAGTATGCGATACACCACTGCAGGTTCAATGTATTCCTTGGACATATCCATTGACGATGAAACACAGAAAACGCATCGGAATTAAATACAAAAGGCACAATGCCGCCTTACGTACAAGAATAGAGACTCTTCTTACAGTCGGTGCTTTCTGCATTCCCTTTGAGACCAGTATTAGTTCCCGATACAAAACTGCCGGTTCAATGTAGTCCTCAGACATACACATTGACGATGAAACACAGAAATTACATCGGAATTAAATAAAAAGGCACAATGCCGCCTTACGTACAAGAATAGAGACTCTTCTTAAAGTCGGTGCTTTGAGCATTCCCTGTGAGACCAGTATTAGTTTCCGATACACCACTGCAGGTTCAATGTATTCCTTGGGCATACCCATTGACGATGAAACATAGAAATCGCATCGGAATTAAATACAAAAGGCACAATGCCGCCTTACATACAAGATTAGAAACTCTTCTTACAGTCGGTGCTTTGAGCATTCCCTGTGAGACCAGTATTAGTTTGCGATACACCACTGCAGGTTCAATGTATTCCTTGGACATACCCATTGACGATGAAACACAGAAATCGCATCGGAATTAAATACAAAAGGCACAATGCCGCCTTACGTACAAGAATAAAGACTCTTCTTACAGTCGGTGCTTTCAGCATTCCCTGTGAGGCCAGTATTAGCTTCCGATACACCACTGCAGGTTCAATGTATTCCTTAGACATACACATTGACGATGAAACACTGAAATTACATCGGAATTAAATACAAAAGGCACAATGCCGCAATAAATGCAAGAATAGAGACTCTTCTTACAGTCGGTGCTTTGAGCATTCCACTGCAAGTTCAGTGTATTCCTTGGACATATACATTGACGATGAAACACAGAAATCGCATCGGAATTAAATACAAAAGGCACAATGCCGCCTTACGTACAAGAATAGAGACTCATCTTACAGTCGGTGCTTTGAGCATTCCCTATGAGACCTGTATTAGTTTGCGATACACCACTGCAGGTTCAATGTATTCCTTGGACATACCCATTGTCGATGAAACGCAGAAATCGCATCGGAATTAAATACAAAAGGCACAATGTCTCCTTACGTACAAGAATAGAGACTCATTTTACAGTCGGTGCTTTCAGCATTCCCTGTGAGACCAGTATTAGTTTCCGATACACCACTGCAGGTTCAATGTATTCCTTAGACATACACATTGACGATGAAACATTGAAATTACATCGGAATTAAATACAACAGGCACAATGCCGCTATAAGTGCAAGAATAGAGACTCTTCTTACAGTCGGTGCTTTGAACATTCCACTGCAGGTTCAATTTATTCCTTGGACATACACATTGACGATGAAACACAGAAATCGCATCGGAATTAAATACAAAATGCACAATGCCGCCTTACGTACAAGAATAGAGACTCTTCTTACAGTCTATGGTTTGAGCATTCCCTGTGAGACCAGTATTAGTTTGCTATACACCACTGCAGGTTCAATATATTCCTTGGACATACTCATTGACGATGAATCACAGGAATCGCATCGAGATTAAATACATAAGGCACAATGCCGCCTTACGTACAAGAATAGAGACTCTTCCTACAGTCTGTGCTTTGAGCATTCCCTGTGAGACCAGTATGACATTGCGATACACCACTGCAGGTTCAATGTATTCCTTGGACATACCCATTGACGATGAAACACAGAAATCGCATCGGAATTAAATACAAAAGGCACAATGCCGACTTAAGTACAAGAATAGAGACTCTTCTTACAGTCGGTGCTTTGAGCATTCCCTGTGAGACCAGTATTAGTTTCTGATACATCACTGCAGGTTCAATGTATTAATTAGACATACACATTGACGATGAAACACAGAAATCGCATCGGAATTAAATACAAAAGGCACAATGCCGCCTTACGTACAAGAATAGAGACTCTTCTTACAGTCTGTGCTTTGAGCATTCCCTGTGAGACCAGTATTAGTTTGCGATACACCACAGCAGGTTCAATGTATTCCTTGGACACACCCATTGACGATGAAACACAGAAATCGCATCGGAATTAAATACAAAAGGCACAATGCCGCCTTACGTACAAGAATAGAGACTCTTCTTACAGTCTGTGCTTTGAGCATTCCCTGTGAGACCAGTATTAGTTTGCGATACTCCACTGCAGGTTCAATGTATTCCTTAGAAATACACATTGACGATGAAACACAGAAATCGCATCGGAATTAAATACAAACGGCACAATGCCGCCTTACGTACAAGAATAGAGACTCTTCTTACAGTCTGTGCTTTGAGCATTCCCTGTGAGACCAGTATTAGTTTGCGATACACCACTGCAGGTTCAATGTATTCCTTGGACATACACATTGACGATGAAACACAGAAATCGCATCGGAATGAAATACAAAAGGCACAATGACGCCTTACGTACAAGAATAGAGACTCTTCGTACACTCTGTGCTTTGAGCATTCCCTGTGAGACCAGTATTAGTTTGCGATACACCACTGCAGGTTCAATGTATTCCTTAGACATACACATTGATGATGAAACACAGAAATCGCGTCGGAATTAAATACAAAAGGCACAATGCCGCCTTACGTACAAGAATAGAGACTCTTCTTACAGTCTGTGCCTTGAGCATTCCCAGTGAGACCAGTATTAGTTTGCGATACACCACTGCAGGTTCAATGTATTCCTTAGCCATACACATTGACGATGTAACACAGAAATCGCATCGGAATTAAATACAAAAGGCACAATACCGCCTTACGTACAAGAATAGAGACTCTGCTTACAGTCTATGCCTTAAGCATTCCCTGTGAGACCAGTATTACTTTGCGATACACCACTGCACGTTCAATGTATTCCTTGGACATACACATTGACGATGAAACACAGAAATCGCATCGGAATTGAATACAAAAAGCACAATGCCGCCTTACGTACAAGAATAGAGACTTTTCTTACAGTCTGTGCTTTGAGCATTCCCTATGAGTCCAGTATTAGTTTGCGATACACTACTGCAGGTTCAATGTATTCCTTCGACATACCCATTGACGATGAAACACAGAAATCGCATCGGAATTAAATACAAAAGGCACAATGCCGCCTTACGTACAAGAATAGAGACTCTTCTTACAGTCTGTGCTTTGAGCAATCCCTGTGAGACCAGTATTAGTTTGCGATACACCACTGCAGGTTCAATGTATTCCTTAGACATACACATTGCCGATGAAACACAGAAATCGCATCGGAATTAAATAAAAAAGGCGCAATGCCGCCTTACGTACAAGAGTAGAGACTCTTCTTACAATCGGTGCTTTGAGCATTCCCTGTGAGACCAGTATTAGTTTGCGATACACCACTGCAGGTTCAATGTATTCCTTGGACATACCCATTGACGATGAAACACAGAAATCGCATCGGTATTAAATACAAAAGGCACAATGCAGCCTTACGTACACGAATAGAGACTCTTCTTACAGTCTGTGCTTTGAGCATTCCCTGTGAGACCAGTATTAGTTTGCGATAAACCACTGCAGGTTCAATGTATTCCTTGGACATACCCATTGGCGATGAAACACAGAAATCGCATCGGAATTAAATACAAAAGGCACAATGCCGCCCTTTCGTACAAGAATAGAGACTCTTCTTACAGTCTGTGCTTTAAGCATTCCCTGTGAGACCAGTATTAGTTTGCGATACACCACTGCAGGTTCAATGTATTCCCTGGACATACCATTGACGATGAAACACAGAAATCGCATCGGAATTAAATACAAAAGGCACATTGCCGCCTTACGTACAAGAACGGAGACTCTTCTTGCAGTCTGTGCTTTGAGCAATCCCTGTGAGACCAGTATTAGTTTGCGATACACCACTGCAGGTTCAATGTATTCCTTAGACATACACATTGACGATGAAACACAGAAATCGCATCGGAATTAAATACAAAAGGCACAATGCCGCCTTACGTACAAGAATAGAGACTCTTCTTACAGTCGCTGCTTTGAGCATTCCCTGTGAGACCAGTATTAGTTTGCGATACACCACTGCAGGTTCAATGTATTCCTAGGACATACCCATTGACGATGAAAAACAGAAATCGCATCGGAATTAAATACAAAAGGCACAATGCCGCCTTACGTACACGAATAGAGACTCTTCTTACAGTCTGTGCATTGAGCATTCCCTGTGAGACCAGTATTAGTTTGCGATACACCACTGCAGGTTCAATATATTCCTTGGACATACCCATAGGCGATGAAACACAGAAATCGCATCGGAATTAAATACAAAAGGCACAATGCCGCCTTACGTACAAGAATAGAGACTCTTCTTACAGTCGGTGCTTTGAGCATTCCCTGTGAGACCAGTATTAGTTTGCGATACACCACTGCAGGTTCAATGTATTCCTTGGACATACCCATTGGCGATGAAACACAGAAATCGCATCGGAATTAAATACAAAAGGCACAATGCCGCCTTTCGTACAAGAATAGAGACTCTTCTTACAGTCTGTGCTTTAAGCATTCCCTGTGAGACCAGTATTAGTTTGCGATACACCACTGCAGGTTCAATGTATTCCTTGGACATACCATTGACGATGAAACACAGAAATCGCATCGGAATTAAATACAAAAGGCACAATGCCGCCTTACGTACAAGAATAGAGACTCTTCTTACAGTCTGTGCTTTGAGCAATCCCTGTGAGACCAGTATTAGTTTGCGATACACCACTGCAGGTTCAATGTATTCCTTAGACATACACATTGACGATGAAACACAGAAATCGCATCGGAATTAAATACAAAAGGCACAATGCCGCCTTACGTACAAGAATAGAGACTCTTCTTACAGTCGGTGCTTTGAGCATTCCCTGTGAGACCAGTATTAGTTTGCGATACACCACTGCAGGTTCAATGTATTCCTTGGACATACCCATTGACGATGAAACACAGAAATCGAATCGGAATTAAATACAAAAGGCACAATGCCGCCTTACGTACACGAATAGAGACTCTTCTTACAGTCTGTGCTTTGAGCATTCCCTGTGAGACCAGTATTAGTTTGCGATACACCACTGCAGGTTCAATGTATTCCTTGGACATACCCATTGGCGATGAAACACAGAAATCGCATCGGAATTAAATACAAAAGGCACAATGCCGCCTTACGTACAAGAATAGAGACTCTTCTTACAGTCGGTGCTTTGAGCATTCCCTGTGAGACCAGTATTAGTTTGCGATACACCACTGCAGGTTAAATGTATTTCTTAGACTTACCCATTGACGATGAAACACAGAAATCGCATCGGAATTAAATACAAAAGGCACAATGCCGCCTTACGTACAAGAATAGAGACTGTTCTTACTGATTGTGCTTTGAGCATTCCCTGTGAGACCAGTATTAGTTTGCGATACACCACTGCAGGTTCAATGTATTCCATGGACATACCCATTGGCGATGAAACACAGAAATCGCATCGGAATTAAATAGAAAAGGCACAATGCCGCCTTACGTACAAGAATAGAGACTCTTCTTACAGTCTGTGCCTTGAGCATTCCCTGTGAGACCAGTATTAGTTTGCGATACGCCACTGCAGGTTCAATGTATTCCTTAGACATACACATTGACGATGATACACAGAAATCGCATCGGAATTAAATACAAAAGGCACAATGCCGCCTTACGTACAACAATAGGGACTCTTCTTACAGTCTGTGCTTTGAGCATTCCCTGTGAGACCAGTATTAGTTTGCGATACACCACTGCAGGTTCAATGTATTCCTTAGCCATACACATTGACGAAGAAACACAGAAATCGCATCGGAATTAAATACAAAAGGCACAATGCCGCCTTACGTACAAGAATAGAGACTCTTCTTACAGTCTATGCTTCAAGCATTCCCTGTGAGACCAGTATTAGTTTGCGATACACCACTGCAGGTTCAATGTATTCCTTGGACATACCATTGACGATGAAACACAGAAATCGCATCGGAATTAAATACAAAAAGCACAATGCCGCCCTACGTACAAGAATAGAGACTTTTCTTACAGTCTGTGCTTTGAGCATTCCCTATGAGTCCAGTATTAGTTTGCGATACACCACTGCAGGTTCAATGTATTCCTTCGACATACCCATTGACGATGAAACACAGAAATCGCATCGGAATTAAATACAAAAGGCACAATGACGCCTTTCGTACAAGAATAGAGACTCTTCTTACAGTCTGTGCTTTAAGCATTCCATGTGAGACCAGTATTAGTTTGCGATACACCACTGCAGGTTCAATGTATTCCTTGGACATACCATTGACGATGAAACACAGAAATCGCATCGGAATTAAATACAAAAGGCACAATGCCGCCTTACGTACAAGAATAGAGACTCTTCTTACAGTCTGTGCTTTGAGCAATCCCTGTGAGACCAGTATTAGTTTGCGATACACCACTGCAGGTTCAATGTATTCCTTAGACATACACATTGACGATGAAACACAGAAATCGCATCGGAATTAAATACAAAATGCACATTCCCGCCTTACGTACAAGAATAGAGACTCTTCTTACAGTCGGTGCTTTGAGCATTCCCTGTGAGACCAGTATTAGTTTGCGATACACCACTGCAGGTTCAATGTATTCCTTGGACATACCCATTGACGATGAAACACACAAATCGCATCGGAATTAAATACAAAAGGCACAATGCCGCCTTACGTACACGAATAGAGACTCTTCTTACAGTCTGTGCTTTGAGCATTCCCTGTGAGACCAGTATTAGTTTGCGATACACCACTGCAGGTTCAATGTATTACTTGGACATACCCATTGGCGATGAAACACAGAAATCGCATCGGAATTAAATACAAAAGGCACAATGCCGCCTTTCGTACAAGAATAGAGACTCTTCTTACAGTCTGTGCTTTAAGCATTCCCTGTGAGACCAGTATTAGTTTGCGATACACCACTGCAGGTTCAATGTATTCCTTTGACATACCATTGACGATGAAACACAGAAATCGCATCGGAATTAAATACAAAAGGCACAATGCCGCCTTACGTACACGAATAGAGACTCTTCTTACAGTCTGTGCTTTGAGCATTCCCTGTGAGACCAGTATTAGTTTGCGATACACCACTGCTGGTTCAATATATTCCTTGGACATACCCATTGGCGATGAAACACAGAAATCGCATCGGAATTAAATACAAAAGGCACATTGCCGCCTTACGTACAAGAATAGAGACTCTTCTTACAGTCTTTGCTTTGAGCATTCCCTGTGAGACCAGTGTTAGTTTGCGATACACCACTGCAGGTTCAATGTATTCCTTGGACATACCCATTGACGATGAAACACAGAAATCGAATCGGAATTAAATACAAAAGGCACAATGCCGCCTTACGTACACGAATAGAGACTCTTCTTACAGTCTGTGCTTTGAGCATTACCTGTGAGACCAGTATTAGTTTGCGATACACCACTGCAGGTTCAATGTATTCCTTGGACATACTCATTGGCGATGAAACACAGAAATCGCATCGGAATTAAATACAAAAGGCACAATGCCGCCTTTCGTACAAGAATAGAGACTCTTCTTACAGTCTGTGCTTTAAGCATTTCCTGTGAGACCAGTATTAGTTTGCGATACACCACTGCAGGTTCAATGTATTCCTTTGACATACCATTGACGATGAAACACAGAAATCGCATCGGAATTAAATACAAAAGGCACAATGCCGCCTTACGTACACGAATAGAGACTCTTCTTACAGTCTGTGCTTTGAGCATTCCCTGTGAGACCAGTATTAGTTTGCGATACACCACTGCAGGTTCAATGTATTCCTTGGACATACCCATTGGCGATGAAACACAGAAATCGCATCGGAATTAAATACAAAAGGCACAATGCCGCCTTACGTACAAGAATAGAAACTCATCTTACAGTCTGTGCTTTGAGCAATCCCTGTGAGACCTGTATTAGTTTGCGATTAACCACTGCAGGTTCATTGTATTCCTTAGACATACACATTGACGATGAAACACAGAAATCGCATCGGAATTAAATACAAAAGGCACAATGCCGCCTTACGTACAAGAATAGAGCCTCATTTACAATCTGTGCTTTGAGCATTCCCTGTGAGACCAGTATTAGTTTGCGATACACCACTGCAGGTTCAATGTATTCCTTGGACATACACATTGACGATGAAACACAGAAATCGCATTGGAATTAAATACAAAAGGCACAATGACGCCTTACGTACAAGAATAGAGACACTTCTTACAGTCTGTGCTTTGCGCATTCCCTGTGAGACCAGTATTAGTTTGCGATACACCACTGCAGGTTCAATTTATTCCTTAGACATACACATTGATGATGAAACACAGAAATCGCATCGGAATTAAATACAAAAGGCACAATGCCGCCTTACGTACAAGAATAGAGACTCTTCTTACAGTCTGTGCTTTGAGCATTCCCTGTGAGACCAGTATTAGTTTGCGATACACCCCTGCAGGTTCAATGTATTCTTTAGACATACACATTGACGATGAAACACTGAAATTACATCGGAATTAAATACAAGAGGCACAATGCCGCCATAAGTGCAAGAATAGAGACTCTTCTGACAGTCGGTGCTTTGAGCATTCCACTGCAGGGTCAATGTATTCCTTGGACATACACATTGACGATGAAACACAGAAATCGCATCGGAATTAAGTACAAAAGGCACAATGCCGCCTTACGTACAAGAATAGAAACTCTTCTTACAGTCTGTGCTTTGAGCATTCCCTGTGAGACCAGTATTAGTTTGCGATACACCACTGCAGGTTCAATGTATTCCTTAGACATACCCATTGACGATGAAACACAGAAATCGCATCGGAATTAAATACAAAATGCACAATGCCGCCCTACGTACAAGAATAGAGACTCTTCTTACAGTCGGTGATTTGAGCATTCCCTGTGAGACCAGTATTAGTTTCCGATACACCACTGCAGGTTCAATGTATACCTTAGACATACACATTGACGATGAAACACTGAAATTACATCGGCATTAAATACAAAAGGCACAATGCCGCCATAAGTGCAAGAATAGAGACTCTTTTTACACTCTGTGCTTTCAGCATTCCCTGTGAGACCAGTATTAGTTTGCGATACACCACTGCAGGTTCAATGTATTCCTTGGACATACACATTGACGATGAAACACAGAAATCGCATCAGAATTAAATACAAATGGCACAATGCCGCCTTACGTACAAGAATAGAGACTCTTCTTACAGTCTGTGCTTTGAGCATTCCCTGTGAGACCAGTATTAGTTTGCGATACACCACTGCAGGTTCAATGTATTCCTTGGACATACACATTGACGATGAGACACAGAAATCGCATCGGAATTAAATACAAAAAGCACAATTCCGCCTTACGTACAAGAATGGAGACTCTTCTCACAGTCTGTGCTTTGAGCATTCCCTATGAGACCAGTATTAGTTTGCGATACACCACTGCAGGTTCAATGTATTCCTTGGACATACCTATTGACGATGAAACACAGAAATCGCATCGGAATTAAACACAAAAGGCACAATGCCGCCTTACATACAAGAATAGAGACTCTTCTTACAGTCTGTGCTTTAAGCATTCCCTTTGAGACCAGTATTAGTTTGCGATACACCACTGCAGGTTCAATGTATTCCTTGGACATACCATTGACGATGAAACACAGAAATCGCATCGGACTTAAATACAAAAGGCACAATGCCGCCTTACATACAAGAATAGAGACTCTTCTTACAGTCTGTGCTTTGGGCAATCCCTGTGAGACCAGTATTAGTTTGCGATACACCACTGCGGGTTCAATGTATTCCTTAGACATACACATTGACGATGAATCACAGAAATCGCATCAGAATTAAATACAAAAGGCACAATGCCGCCTTACGTACAAGAATAGAGACTCTTCTTACAGTCTGTGCTTTGAGCATTCCCTGTGAGACCAGTATTAGTTTGCGATACACCACTGCAGGTTCAATGTATTCCTTGGACATACACATTGACGATGAAACACAGAAATCGCAT
Organism: Schistocerca serialis cubense; assembly: GCF_023864345.2. Lineage (NCBI taxonomy): Eukaryota > Metazoa > Arthropoda > Insecta > Orthoptera > Acrididae > Schistocerca > Schistocerca serialis. The sequence goes on along the minus strand of NC_064643.1, from coordinate 32,889,943 downwards.
GGGAATTAAATACAAAAGGCACAATGACGCCTTACGTACAAGAGTAGAGACTCTTCTTACAGTCTGTGCTTTGAGCATTCCCTGTGACACCAGTATTAGTTTGCGATACACCACTGCAGGTTCAATGTATTCCTTAGACATACACATTGACGATGAAACACAGAAATCGCATCGGAATTAAATACAAAATTCAAAACGCCGCCTTACGTACATGAATAGAGACTCTTCTTACAGTCTGTGCATTAGGCATTCCCTGTGAGACCAGTATTAGTTTGCGATACACCACTGCAGGTTCAATGTATTCCTTGGACATACACATTGACGATGAAACACAGAAATCGAATCGGAATTAAATACAAAAAGCACAATGCCGCCTTATGTACAAGAATAAAGACTCTTCTTACAGTCTGTGCTTTGAGCATTCCCTGTGAGACCAGTATTAGTTTGCGATACACCACTGCAGGTTCAATGTATTCCTTGGACATACCCATTGACGATGAAACACAGAAATCGCATCGGAATTAAATACAAAATGCACAATGCCGCCCTACGTACAAGAATAGAGACTCTTCTTACAGTCTGTGCTTTGAGCATTCCCTGTGAGACCAGTATTACTTTGCGATACGCCACTGCAGGTACAATGTATTCCTTCGACATACACATTGACGATGAAACACAGAAATCGCATCGGAATTAAATACAAAAGGCACAATGCCGCCTTACGTTCAAGAATAGAGACTCTTCTTACAGTCTGTGCTTTGAGCATTCCCTGTGAGACCAGTATTAGTTTGCGATACACCACTGCAGGTTCAATGAATTCCTTGGACATACACATTGACGATGAAACACAGAAATCGCATCGGAATTAAATACAAAAGGCACAATGCCGCCATAAGTGCCGGAATAGAGCCTCTCCTTACAGTTGGTGCTTGGAGTATTCCACTGCAGATTCAATTTATTCCTTGGACATACACATTGACGACGAAACACAGAAATCGCATCGGAATTAAATACAAAAGGCACAATGCTGCCTTACGTACAAGAATAGAGACTCTTCTTACAGTCGGTGCTTTGAGCATTCCCTGTGAGACCAGTATTAGTTTGCGATACACCACTGCCGGTTCAATGTATTCCTTGGACATACCCATTGACGATGAAACACAGAAATCGCATCGGAATTAAATACAAAAGGCACAATGCCGCCTTACGTACAAGAATAGAGACTCTTCTTACAGTCTGTGCTTTGAGCATTCCCTGTGAGACCAGTATTAGTTTGCGATACACCACTGCAGGTTCAATGTATTCTTTAGACATACACATTGACGATGAAACACTGAAATTACATCGGAATTAAATACAAGAGGCACAATGCCGCCATAAGTGCAAGAATAGAGACTCTTCTGACAGTCGGTGCTTTGAGCATTCCACTGCAGGGTCAATGTATTCCTTGGACATACACATTGACGATGAAACACAGAAATCGCATCGGAATTAAATACAAAAGGCACAATGCCGCCTTACGTACAAGAATAGAAACTCTTCTTACAGTCGGTGCTTTGAGCATTCCCTGTGAGACCAGTATTAGTTTGCGATACACCACTGCAGGTTCAATGTATTTCTTAGACATACCCATTGACGATGAAACACAGAAATCGCATCGGAATTAAATACAAAATGCACAATGCCGCCCTACGTACAAGAATAGAGACTCTTCTTACAGTCGGTGATTTGAGCATTCCCTGTGAGACCAGTATTAGTTTCCGATACACCACTGCAGGTTCAATGTATACCTTAGACATACACATTGACGATGAAACACTGAAATTACATCGGCATTAAACACAAAAGGCACAATGCCGCCATAAGTGCAAGAATAGAGACTCTTCTTACAGTCTGTGCTTTGAGCATTCCCTGTGAGACCAGTATTAGTTTGCGATACACCACTGAGGGGTTCAATGTATTCCTTGGACATACACATTGACGATGAAACACAGAAATCGCATCAGAATTAAATACAAATGGCACAATGCCGCCTTACGTACAAGAATAGAGACTCTTCTTACAGTCTGTGCTTTGAGCATTCCCTGTGAGACCAGTATTAGTTTGCGATACACCACTGCAGGTTCAATGTATTCCTTGGACATACACATTGACGATGAGACACAGAAATCGCATCGGAATTAAATACAAAATGCACAATTCCGCCTTACGTACAAGAATGGAGACTCTTCTCACAGTCTGTGCTTTGAGCATTCCCTATGAGACCAGTATTAGTTTGCGATACACCACTGCAGGTTCAATGTATTCCTTGGTCATACCTATTGACGATGAAACACAGAAATCGCATCGGAATTAAATACAAAAGGCACAATGCAGCCTTACATACAAGAATAGAGACTCTTCTTACAGTCTGTGCTTTAAGCATTCCCTTTGAGACCAGTATTAGTTTGCGATACACCACTGCAGGTTCAATGTATTCCTTGGACATACCATTGACGATGAAACACAGAAATCGCATCGGACTTAAATACAAAAGGCACAATGCCGCCTTACGTACAAGAATAGAGACTCTTCTTACAGTCTGTGCTTTGAGCAATCCCTGTGAGACCAGTATTAGTTTGCGATACACCACTGCGGGTTCAATGTATTCCTTAGACATACACATTGACGATGAATCACAGAATACGCATCGGAATTAAATACAAAAGGCACAATGCCGCTTTACGTACAAGAATAGAGACTCTTCTTACAGTCTGTGCTTTGAGCATTCCCTGTGAGACCAGTATTAGTTTGCGATACAAAAAATGGTTCAAATGGCTCTGAGCACTATGGGACTCAACTGCTGAGGTTATTAGTCCCCTAGAACTTAGAACTAGTCATACCTAACTAACCTAATGACATCACAAACATCCATGCCTGAGGCAGGATTCGAACCTGCGACCGTAGCGGTCTTGCCGTTCCAGACTGCAGCGCCTTTAACCGCACGGCCACTTCGGCCGGCTTGCGATACACCACTGCATATTCAATGTATTCCTTACACATACACATTGACGATGAAACACAGAAATCGCATCGGAATTAAATACAAAAGGCACAATGACGCCTTACGTACAAGAGTAGAGACTCTTCTTACAGTCTGTGCTTTGAGCATTCCCTGTGAGGCCAGTATTAGTTTGCGATACACCACTGCAGGTTCAACGTATTCCTTAGACATACACATTGATGATGAAACACAGAAATCGCATCGGAATTAAATACAAAAGGCACAATGCCGCCTTACGTACATGAATAGAGACTCTTCTTACAGTCCGTGCTTTGAGCATTCCCTGTGAGACCAGTATTAGTTTGCGATACACCACTGCAGGTTCAATGTATTCCTTGGACATACACATTGACGATGAAACACAGAAATCGCATTGGAATTAAATACAAAAGGCACAATGACGCCTTACGTACAAGAATAGAGACACTTCTTACAGTCTGTGCTTTGCGCATTCCCTGTGAGACCAGTATTAGTTTGCGATACACCACTGCAGGTTCAATTTATTCCTTAGACATACACATTGATGATGAAACACAGAAATCGCATCGGAATTAAATACAAAAGGCACAATGCCGCCTTACGTACAAGAATAGAGACTCTTCTTACAGTCTGTGCTTTGAGCATTCCCTGTGAGACCAGTATTAGTTTGCGATACACCCCTGCAGGTTCAATGTATTCTTTAGACATACACATTGACGATGAACCACTGAAATTACATCGGAATTAAATACAAGAGGCACAATGCCGCCATAAGTGCAAGAATAGAGACTCTTCTGACAGTCGGTGCTTTGAGCATTCCACTGCAGGGTCAATGTATTCCTTGGACATACACATTGACGATGAAACACAGAAATCGCATCGGAATGAAATACAAAAGGCACAATGCCGCCTTACGTACAAGAATAGAAACTCTTCTTACAGTCGGTGCTTTGAGCATTCCCTGTGAGACCAGTATTAGTTTGCGATACACCACTGCAGGTTCAATGTATTCCTTAGACTTACCCATTGACGATGAAACACAGAAATCGCATCGGAATTAAATACAAAATGCACAATGCCGCCCTACGTGCAAGAATAGAGACTCTTCTTACAGTCGGTGATTTGAGCATTCCCTGTGAGACCAGTATTACTTTGCGATACACCACTGCAGGTTCAATGTATACCTTAGACATACACATTGACGATGAAACACTGAAATTACATCGGCATTAAATACAAAAGGCACAATGCCGCCATAAGTGCAAGAATAGAGACTCTTCTTACACTCTGTGCTTTCAGCATTCCCTGTGAGACCAGTATTACTTTGCGATACACCACTGCAGGTTCAATGTATACCTTAGACATACACATTGACGATGAAACACAGAAATCGCATCAGAATTAAATACAAATGGCACAATGCCGCCTTACGTACAAGAATAGAGACTCTTCTTACAGTCTGTGCTTTGAGCATTCCCTGTGAGACCAGTATTAGTTTGCGATACACCACTGCAGGTTCAATGTATTCCTTGGACATACACATTGACGATGAGACACAGAAATCGCATCGGAGTTAAATACAAAAAGCACAATTGCGCCTTACGTACAAGAATGGAGACTCTTCTCACAGTCTGTGCTTTGAGCATTCCCTATGAGACCAGTATTAGTTTGCGATACACCACTGGAGGTTCAATGTATTCCTTGGACATACCTATTGACGATGAAACACAGAAATCGCATCGGAATTAAATACAAAAGGCACAATGCCGCCTTACATACAAGAATAGAGACTCTTCTTACAGTCTGTGCTTTAAGCATTCCCTTTGAGACCAGTATTAGTTTGCGATACACCACTGCGGGTTCAATGTATTCCTTAGACATACACATTGACGATGAATCACAGAAATCGCATCAGAATTAAATACAAAAGGCACAATGCCGCCTTACGTACAAGAATAGAGACTCTTCTTACAGTCTGTGCTTTGAGCAATCCCTGTGAGACCAGTATTAGTTTGCGATACACCACTGCAGGTTCAATGTATTCCTTGGACATACACATTGACGATGAAACACAGAAATCGCATCGGAATTAAATACAAAAGGCACAATGACGCCTTACGTACAAGAGTAGAGACTCTTCTTACAGTCTGTGCTTTGAGCATTCCCTGTGAGACCAGTATTAGTTTGCGATACACCACTGCGGGTTCAATGTATTCCTTAGACATACACATTGATGATGAAACACAGAAATCGCATCGGAATTAAATACAAAAGGCACAATGCCGCCTTACGTACAAGAATAGAGACTCTTCTTACAGTCCGTGCTTTGAGCATTCCCTGTGAGACCAGTATTAGTTTGCGATACACCACTGCAGGTTCAATGTATTCCTTAGACATACGCATTGACGATGAAACACAGTAATCGCATCGGAATTAAACACAAAAGGCACAATGCCGCCTTACGTACAAGAATAGAGACTCTTCTTACAGTCTGTGCTTTGAGCACTCCCTGTGAGACCAGTATTAGTTTGCGATACACCACTGCAGGTTCAATGTATTCCTTAGACATACACATTGACGATGAAACACAGAAATCGCATCGGAATTAAATACAAAATTCAAAACGCCGCCTTACGTACATGAATAGAGATTCTTCATACAGTCTGTGCATTAGGCATTCCCTGTGAGACCAGTATTAGTTTGCGATACACCACTGCAGGTTCAATGTATTCCTTGGACATACACATTGACGATGAAACACAGAAATCGAATCGGAATTAAATACAAAAAGCACAATGCCGCCTTATGTACAAGAATAAAGACTCTTCTTACAGTCTGTGCTTTGAGCATTCCCTGTGAGACCAGTATTAGTTTGCGATACACCACTGCAGGTTCAATGTATTCCTTGGACATACCCATTGACGATGAAACACAGAAATCGCATCGGAATTAAATACAAAATGCACAATGCCGCCCTACGTACAAGAATAGAGACTCTTCTTACAGTCTGTGCTTTGAGCATTCCCTGTGAGACCAGTATTACTTTGCGATACGCCACTGCAGGTACAATGTATTCCTTCGACATACACATTGACGATGAAACACAGAAATCGCATCGGAATTAAATACAAAAGGCACAATGCCGCCTTACGTACAAGAATAGAGACTCTTCTTACAGTCTGTGCTTTGAGCATTCCCTGTGAGACCAGTATTAGTTTGCGATACACCACTGCAGGTTCAATGAATTCCTTGGACATACACATTGACGATGAAACACAGAAATCGCATCGGAATTAAATACAAAAGGCACAATGCCGCCATAAGTGCCGGAATAGAGCCTCTCCTTACAGTTGGTGCTTGGAGTATTCCACTGCAGATTCAATTTATTCCTTGGACATACACATTGACGACGAAACACAGAAATCGCATCGGAATTAAATACAAAAGGCACAATGCTGCCTTACGTACAAGAATAGAGACTCTTCTTACAGTCGGTGCTTTGAGCATTCCCTGTGAGACCAGTATTAGTTTGCGATACACCACTGCAGGTTCAATGTATTCCTTGGACATACCCATTGACGATGAAACACAGAAATCGCATCGGAATTAAATACAAAAGGCACAATGCCGCCTTACGTACAAGAATAGAGACTCTTCTTGCAGTCTGTGCTTTGAGCATTCCCTGTGAGACCAGTATTAGTTTGCGATACACCACTGCAGGTTCAATGTATTCTTTAGACATACACATTGACGATGAAACACTGAAATTACATCGGAATTAAATACAAGAGGCACAATGCCGCCATAAGTGCAAGAATAGAGACTCTTCTGACAGTCGGTGCTTTGGGCATTCCACTGCAGGGTCAATGTATTCCTTGGACATACACATTGACGATGAAACAGAGAAATCGCATCGGAATTAAATACAAAATGCACAATGCCGCCCTACGTACAAGAATAGAGACTCTTCTTACAGTCGGTGATTTGAGCATTCCCTGTGAGACCAGTATTAGTTTCCGATACACCACTGCAGGTTCAATGTATACCATAGACATACACATTGACGATGAAACACTGAAATTACATCGGCATTAAATAAAAAAGGCACAATGCCGCCATAAGTGCAAGAATAGAGACTCTTCTTACAGTCTGTGCTTTGAGCATTCCCTGTGAGACCAGTATTAGTTTGCGATACACCACTGCAGGTTCAATGTATTCCTTGGACATACACATTGACGATGAAACACAGAAATCGCATCAGAATTTAATACAAATGGCACAATGCCGCCTTACGTACAAGAATAGAGACTCTTCTTACAGTCTGTGCTTTGAGCATTCCCTGTGAGACCAGTATTAGTTTGCGATACATTACTGCAGGTTCAATGTATTCCTTGGACTTACACATTGACGATGAGACACAGAAATCGCATCGGAATTAAATACAAATAGCACAATTCCGCCTTACGTACAAGAATGGAGACTCTTCTCACAGTCTGTGCTTTGAGCATTCCCTATGAGACCAGTATTAGTTTGCGATACACCACTGCAGGTTCAATGTATTCCTTGGACATACCTATTGACGATGAAACACAGAAATCGCATCGGAATTAAATACAAAAGGCACAATGCAGCCTTACATACAAGAATAGAGACTCTTCTTACAGTCTGTGCTTTAAGCATTCCCTTTGAGACCAGTATTAGTTTGCGATACACCACTGCAGGTTCAATGTATTCCTTGGACATACCATTGACGATGAAACACAGAAATCGCATCGGACTTAAATACAAAAGGCACAATGCCGCCTTACGTACAAGAATAGAGACTCTTCTTACAGTCTGTGCTTTGAGCAATCCCTGTGAGACCAGTATTAGTTTGCGATACACCACTGCGGGTTCAATGTATTCCTTAGACATACACATTGACGATGAATCACAGAAAACGCATCGGAATTAAATACAAAAGGCACAATGCCGCTTTACGTACAAGAATAGAGACCCTCTTACAGTCTGTGCTTTGAGCATTCCCTGTGAGACCAGTATTAGTTTGCGATACAAAAAATGGTTCAAATGGCTCTGAGCACTATGGGACTCAACTGCTGAGGTTATTAGTCCCCTAGAACTTAGAACTAGTTAAACCTAACTAACCTAAGGACATCACAAACATCCATGCCCGAGGCAGGATTCGAACCTGCGACCGTAGCGGTCTTGCGGTTCCAGACTGCAGCGCCTTTAACCGCACGGCCACTTCGGCCGGCTTGCGATACACCACTGCATATTCAATGTATTCCTTGGACATACACATTGACGATGAAACACAGAAATCGCATCGGAATTAAATACAAAAGGCACAATGACGCCTTACGTACAAGAGTAGAGACTCTTCTTACAGTCTGTGCTTTGAGCATTCCCTGTGAGGCCAGTATTAGTTTGCGATACACCACTGCAGGTTCAACGTATTCCTTAGACATACACATTGATGATGAAACACAGAAATCGCATCGGAATTAAATACAAAAGGCACAATGCCGCCTTACGTACATGAATAGAGACTCTTCTTACAGTCCGTGCTTTGAGCATTCCCTGTGAGACCAGTATTAGTTTGCGATACACCACTGCAGGTTCAATGTATTCCTTAGACATACGCATTGACGATGAAACACAGTAATCGCATCGGAATTAAACACAAAAGGCACAATGCCGCCTTACGTACAAGAATAGAGACTCTTCTTACAGTCTGTGCTTTGAGCGTTCCCTGTGAGACCAGTATTAGTTTGCGATACACCACTGCAGGTTCAATGTATTCCTTAGACATACACATTGACGATGAAACACAGAAATCGCATCGGAATTAAATACAAAATTCAAAACGCCGCCTTACGTACATGAATAGAGACTCTTCTTACAGTCTGTGCATTAAGCATTCCCTGTGAGACCAGTATTAGTTTGCGATACACCACTGCAGGTTCAATGTATTCCTTGGACATACACATTGACGATGAAACACAGAAATCGAATCGGAATTAAATACAAAAAGCACAATGCCGCCTTATGTACAAGAATAGAGACTCTTCTTACAGTCTGTGCTTTGAGCATTCCCTGTGAGACCAGTATTAGTTTGCGATACACCACTGCAGGTTCAATGTATTCCTTGGACATACCCATTGACGATGAAACACAGATATCGCATCGGAATTAAATACAAAAGGCACAATGCCGCCTTACGTACAAGAATAGAGACTCTTCTTACAGTCTGTGCTTTGAGCATTCCCTGTGAGACCAGCATTAGTTTGCGATACACCACTGCAGGTCCAATGTATTCCTTGGACATACACATTGACGATGAAACACAGATATCGCATCGGAATTAAATACAAAAGGCACAATGCCGCCTTACGTACAAGAATAGAGACTCTTCTTACAGTCGGTGCTTTGGGCAATCCCTGTGAGACCAGTATTAAATTGCGATACACCACTGCAGGTTCAATGTATTCCTTGGACATACCCATTGACGATGAAACACAGAAATCCCATCGGAATTAAATACAAAATGCACAATGCCGCCCTACGTACAAGAATAGAGACTCTTCTTACAGTCTGTGCTTTGAGCATTCCCTGTGAGACCAGTATTACTTTGCGATACACCACTGCAGGTACAATGTATTCCTTCGACATACACATTGACGATGAAACACAGAAATCGCATCGGAATTAAATACAAAAGGCACAATGCCGCCTTACGTACAAGAATAGAGACTCTTCTTACAGTCTGTGCTTTGAGCATTCCCTGTGAGACCAGTATTAGTTTGCGATACACCACTGCAGGTTCAATGAATTCCTTGGACATACACATTGACGATGAAACACAGAAATCGCATCGGAATTAAATACAATAGGCACAATGCCGCCATAAGTGCCGGAATAGAGCCTCTCCATACAGTTGGTGCTTGGAGTATTCCACTGCAGATTCAATTTATTCCTTGGACATACACATTGACGACGAAACACAGAAATCGCATCGGAATTAAATACAAAAGGCACAATGCTGCCTTACGTACAAGAATAGAGACTCTTCTTACAGTCGGTGCTTTGAGCATTCCCTGTGAGACCAGTATTAGTTTGCGATACACCACTGCAGGTTCAATGTATTCCTTGGACATACCCATTGACGATGAAACACAGAAATCGCATCGGAATTAAATACAAAAGGCACAATGCCGCCTTACGTACAAGAATAGAGACTCTTCTTACAGTCGGCGCTTTGAGCATTCCCTGTGAGACCAGTATTAGTTTCCGATACACCACTGCAGGTTCAATGTATTCCTTAGACATACACATTGACGATGAAACACTGAAATTATATCGGAATTAAATGCAAAAGGCACAATGCCGCCATAAGTGCAAGAATAGCGACTCTTCTTACAGTCGGTGCTTTGAGCAGTCCACTGCAGGGTCAATGTATTCCTTGGACATACACATTGACAATGAAACATAGAAATCGCATCGGAATTGAACACAAAAGGCACAATGCCGCCATAAGTGAGAGAATAGAGACCCTTCTTACTGTCGGTGCTTTGAGCATTCCCATTGAAACCAGTATTAGTTTCCGATACACCACAGCAGGTACAATGTATTCCTTGGAACTTCCCATTGACGATGAAACACAGAAATCGCATCGGAATTAAATACAAAAGGCACTATGCCGCATTAAGTACAAGGATAGAGACCCTTCTTACAGTCGGTGCCTTCGAGCATCCCCTGTGAGACCAGTATTAGTTTCCGATACACCACTGCAGGTTCAGTGTATTCCTTGGACATACACATTGTCGATGAAACACTGAAATAGCATCGGAATTAAATACAAAAGGCACAATACCGCCTTACGTACAAGAATAGAGACTCTTCCTACAGTCGGTGCTTTGAGCATTCCCTGTGAGACCAGTATTAGTTTCTGATACACCACTGCAGGTTCAATGTATTCGTTAGACATACACATTGACAATGAAACACTGAAATTATATCGGAATTAAATACAAAAGTCACAATGCCGCCATAAGTGCAAGAACATAGACTCTTCTTACAGTCGGTGCTTTGAGCACTCGCTGCGAGACCAGTACTAGTTTCCGATACACCACTGCAGGTACAATGTATTCCTTGGACCTTCACATTGACGATGGAACACAGAAATGGCATCGGAATTAAATACAAATGGCAAAATGCCACCTTAAGTGCAAGAATAGAGACTCTTCTTACAGTCGGTGCGTTGAGCATTCCACTGCAGGTTCAATGTATTCCTTTGACATACACATTGACGATGAAACACAGAAATCGCATCGGAATTAAATACAAAAGGCACAATGCCCCCTTACGTACAAGAATAGAGACTCTTCTTACAGTGGGTGCTTTGAGCATTCCCTGTGAGACCAGTATTAGTTTGCGATACACCACTGCAGGTTCAATGTATTCCTTGGACATACCCATTGACGATGAAACATAGAAATCGCGTCGGAATGAAATACAAAAGGCACAATGCCGCCTTATGTACAAGAATAGAGACTCTTCTTACAGTCGGTGCTTTGAGCATTCCCTGTGAGACCAGTATTAGTTTCCGATACACCACCGCTGGTTCAATGTATTCCTTGAACATACACATTGACGATGAAACAGAGAAATCGCATCGGAATGAAATACAAAAGGCACAATGCCGCCTTAAGTACAAGAATAGAGACTCTTCTTACAGTCTTACAGTCGGTGTTTTGAGCATTCCCTGTGTGACCATGAAATTAGTACAAGTATGGAGACTCTTCTTACAGTCAGTGCTTTGGGCATTGCCTGTGAGACCAGTATTAGTTTCCGACACACCACTCCAGGTTCAATGTATTCCTTGGACATACACATTGACGATGAGACACTGAAATTACATCGGAATTAAATACAAAAGGGACAATGCCGCCTTAAGTGTAAGATGTGTGTGACTTCTTAGAGTCCGTGCTTTGTTCCTTTCCTGTGAGACCAGTATTAGTTTCCGATACATCACTGCAGGTTCAATGTGTTCCTCGGACCTCCACATTGACGATGATACACAGAAATCGCATTGGAATTAAATACAAAAGGCACAATGCCGCCTTAAGTACAAGAATAGAGACTCTTCTTACAGTCGGTGTTTTGAGCATTCCCTGTGAGACCAGTATTAGTTAGTGATACACCACTGCAGGTTCAATGTATTCCTTGGACATACACATTGACGATGAAACACAGAAATCGCATCGGAATTAAATACAAAAGGCACAATGCCGCCTTACGTACAAGTATAGAGACTCTTCTTACAGTCGGTGCTTTGAGCTTTCCCTGTGAGACCAGTATTAGTTTCCGATACACCACTGCAGGTTCAATGTATTCCTTGGACATACCCATTGACGATGAAACACAGAAATCGCATCGCAACTAAATTCAAAAGGCACAATGCCGCCTTACGTACAAGAATAGAGACTCTTCTTACAGTCTGTGCTATGAGCATTCCCTGTGAGACCAGTATTAGTTTGCGATACACCACTGCAGGTTCAATGCATTCCTTGGACATGCACATTGACGATGAAACAGTGACATTACATGGGAATTAAATACAAAAGGCACAAAGCCGCCTTAAGTGTAAGAAGTGTGAGACTTCTTAGAGTCCGTGCTTTGATCCTTTCCTGTGAGACCACTATTAGTTTCCGATACATCACTGCAGGTTCAATGTATACCTTGGACCTTCAAATTGACGATGAAAAGCTGAAATTACATCGGAATGAAATAAAAAGGCACAATGCCACCATAAGTACAAGAAAAGTGAGACTTCCTTGAGTCTGTGCTTTGATCCTTTCCTGTGAGACCAGTATTAGTTTCCGATTCACCACTGCAGGTACAATGTATTCCTTCGACCTTCACATTGACTATCAAACACAGAATCGCATCGGAATTAAACACAAAAGGCGCAATGCCGCCTTAAGTACAAGATTAGAGACTCTTCTTACAGTCGGTGATTTGAGCATTCCCTGTGAGACCAGTATTATTTTCCGATAGAAAACTGCAGGTTCAATATATTCCTTGGACCTTCACATTGAAGATGAAATACAGAAATCGCATCGGAATTAAATACAAAAGGCACAATGCCGCCTTAAGTACAAGAATTGAGACTCTCCTTACAGTCGGTGCTTTGAGCATTCCCTGTGAGACCAGTATTAGTTTCCGATTCACCACTGCAGGTTCAATGTATTCCTGCGACCTTCACATTGACTATCAAACACAGAATCGCATCGGAATTAAATACAAAAGGCACAATCCCGCCTTAAGTGCAAGAAGAATCAGACTTCTTAGAGTCTGTGCTTTCATCCTTTCCTGTGAGACCAGTATTAGTTTCCGATACACCACTGCAGGTTCAATGTATTCCTTGGACCTTCACATTGACGATGAACACAGAAATCACATCGGAATTAAATACAAAAGGCACAGTGCCGCCTTAAGTACAAGAATAGAGACTCTTCTTACAGTCGGTGCTTTGAGCATTCCCTGTGAGACCAGTGTTAGTTTATCAAACACAGAAATAGCGTCGGAATTAAATACAAAAGGCACAATGCCGCCATAAGTGCATGAATAGATACTCTTCTTACAGTCGGTGTTTTGAGCATTCCCTGTGAGGCCAGTATTAGTTTCCGATACACCACTGCAGGTACAATGTATTCCTTGGACCTTCAAATTGACGATGAAAAGCTGAAATTACATCGGAATGAAATGCAAAAGGCACAATGCCGCCTTAAGTACAAGAAAAGTGAGACTTCTTTGAGTCTGTGCTTAGATCCTTTCCTGTGAGACCAGTATTAGGTTCCGATTCACCACTGCAGGTTCAATGTATTCCTTCGACCTTCACATTGACTATAAACACAGAAATCGCATCGGAATTAAATACAAAAGGCACAATGCCGCCTTAAGTACAAGATTAGAGACTCTTCTTACAGTCGGTGCTTTGAGCATTCCATGTGAGACCAGTACTTGTTTCCGATACACCACTGCAGGTTCAATGTATTATTTAGACATACACATTGACGATGAAACACTGAAATTACATCGGAATTAAATACAAAAGGCACAATGCCGCCATAACTGCATGAATAGAGACTCTTCTTGCAGTCGGTGCTTTGAGCATTCCCTGTGAGGCCAGTATTAGTTTCCGATACACCACTGCAGGTTCAATGTATTCCTTCGACATACACATTGAAGACGAAACACCGAAATTACATCGGAATTAAATACAAAAGACACAATGCCGCCATAAGTGCAAGAAGAGTGAGACTTCTTAGAGTCTGTGCTTTGATCCTTTCCTGTGAGACTAGTATTAGTTTCCGATACACCACTGCAGGTTCAATGTATTCCTTGGACCTTCACATTGACGATGAAACACAGAAATCACATCGGAATTAAATACAAAAGGCACAATGCCGCCCTAAGTACAAGAACAGAGACTCTTCTTACAGTCGGTGCTTTGAGCATTCCCTGTGAGACCAGTATTAGTTTCCGATATACCACTGCAGGTTCAATGTATTCCTTGGACTTACGCATTGACGATGAAACACAGTAAACGCATCGGAATTAAATACAAAAGGCACGATGCCGCCTTACGTACAAGAATAGAGCCTCTTCTTACAGTCGGTGCTTTGAGCATTCCATGTGAGACCAGTACTTGTTTCCGATACACCACTGCAGGTTCAATGTATTATTTAGACATACACATTGACGATGAAACACTGAAATTACATCGGAATTAAATACAAAAGGCACAATGCCGCCATAAATGCATGAATAGAGACTCTTTTTCCAGTCGGTGCTTTGAGCATTAACTGTGAGGCCAGTATTAGTTTCCGATACACCACTGCAGGTACAATGTATTCCTTGGACCTTCAAATTGACGATGAAACACAGAAATCGCATCGGAATTAAATACAAAATGCACAATGCCGCCTTAAGTACAAGAATAGAGACTCTTCTTA
Organism: Schistocerca serialis cubense; assembly: GCF_023864345.2. NCBI lineage: Eukaryota > Metazoa > Arthropoda > Insecta > Orthoptera > Acrididae > Schistocerca > Schistocerca serialis. The sequence goes on along the minus strand of NC_064643.1, from coordinate 32,874,901 downwards.
CAGTCGTTGCTTTGAGCATTCCCTTTGAGACCAGGATTGGTTTCCGATACACCACTGCAGGTTCAATGTATTCCTTGGACATACATATTGACAATGAAACACAGAAATCGCATCGGAATGAAACACAGAAGGCACAATGCCGCCATAAGTGAGAGAATAGAGACCCTTCTTACTGTCGGTGCTTTAAGCATTCCCTTTGAAACCAGTATTAGTTTCCGATACACCACAGCCGGTACAATGTATTCCTTGGAATTTCCCATTGACGATGAAACACAGAAATCGCATCCGAATTAAATACAAAAGGCACTATGCCGCCTTAAGTACAAGGATAGAGTTCCTTCTTACAGTCGGTGCTTCGAGCATTCCCTGTGAGACCAGTATTAGTTTCCGAAACACCACTGCAGGTTCAGTGTATTCCTTGGACATACACGTTGTCGATGAAACACAGAAATCGCATCGGAATTAAATACAAATGGCACAATGCCGCCTTAAGTACAAGAATAGAGACTCTTCTTACAGTCGGTGCTTTGAGCATTCCCTGTGAGACCAGTATTAGTTTCCGATACACCACTGCAGGTTCAATGTATTCCTTGGACCTTAGCATTGTCGATGAAACACAGCAATCGCATCGGAATTAAATACAAAAGGCACAATGCCGCCTTAAGTATAAGAATAGAGACTCTTCTTACAGTCGGTTCTTTGAGCATTCCCTTTGAGACCAGTATTAGCTTCCGATACACCATAGTAGTTTCAGTGTATTCCTTGGACCTTCACATTGACGATGAAACACAGAAATCGCATCGGAATGAAATACAAAAGGCACAATGCCGCCTTAAGTGCAAGAATAGAGACTCTTCTTACAGTCGGTGCTTTGAGCAATCCACTGCAGGTTCAATGTATTCCTTTGACATACACATTGACGATGAAACACAGAAATCGCATCGGAATTGAATACAAAAGGCACATTGCCCCCTTATGTACAAGAATAGAGACTCTTCTTACAGTCGGTGCTTTGAGCATTCCCTGTGAGACCAGTATTAGTTTGCGATACACCACTGCAGGTTCATTGTATTCCTTGGACATACCCATTGACGATGAAACACAGAAATCGCATCGGAATGAAATACAAAAGGCACAATGCCGCCTTATGTACAAGAATAGAGACTCTTCTTACAGTCGGTGCTTTGAGCATTCGCTGTGAGACCAGTATTAGTTTCCGATACACCACTGCAGGTTCAATGTATTCCTTAGACATACACATTGACGATGAAACACTGAAATTATATCGGAATTAAATACAAAAGGCACAATGCCGCCATAAGTGCAAGAATAGCGACTCTTGTTACAGTCGGTGCTTTGAGCATTCCACTGCAGGTTCAATGTATTCCTTGGACATACACATTGACGATGAAACACAGAAATCGCATCGTAATGAAATACAAAAGGCTCAATGCCACCTTAAGTACAAGAATAGAGACTCTTCTTACAGTCGGTGTTTTGAGCATTCCCTGTGACACCATTATTAGTTCGTGATACACCACTGCAGGTTCAATGTATTCCTTGGACATACACATTGACGATGAAACACAGAAATCGCATCGGAATTAAATACAAAAGGCACAATGCCGCCTTACGTACAAGAATAGAGACTCTTCCTACAGTCGGTGCTTTGAGCTTTCCCTGTGAGTCCAGTATTAGTTTCCGATACACCACTGCTGGTTCAATGTATTCCTTGGACATACCCATTGATGATGAAACACAGAAATCGCATCGCAACTAAATACAAAAGGCACAATGCCGCCTTACGTACAAGAATAGAGACTCTTCTTACAGTCTGTGCTTTGAGCATTCCCTGTGAGACCAGTATTAGTTTGTGATACACCACTGCAGGTTCAATGTATTCCTTGGACATACACATTGACGATGAAACACTGAAATTACATCGGAAGTAAATACAAAAGGGACAATGCCGCCTTAAGTGTAAGATGTGTGAGACTTCTTAGAGTCCGTGCTTTGATCCTTTCCTGTGAGACCACTATTAGTTTCCGATACATCACTGCAGGTTCAATGTGTTCCTCGGACCTTCACATTGACGATGATACACAGAAATAGCATTGGAATTAAATACAGAAGGCACAATGCCGCCTTAAGTACAAGAATATAGACTCTTCTTACAGTCGGTGTTTTGGCAATTCCCTGTGAGACCAGTATTAGTTCCTGATACACCACTGCAGGTTCAATGTATTCCTTGGACATACACGTTGACGATGAATCATTGAAAATACATCAGAATTAAATACAAAAGGCACAATGCCGCCTTAAGTGCAAAAGTAGAGGCTCTTCTTACTGTCGGTGCTTTGAGCATTCCCTGCGAGACCAGTATTAGTTTCTGATACACCACTGCAAGTTCAATGTATTCCTTGGACATACACATTGACGATGAAACACTGAAATTACATCGTAATTAAATACAAAAGGTACAATGCCGCCTTAAGGGCAAGAAGAGTGAGACTTCTTAGAGTCTGTGCTTTTATCCTTTGCTGTGCGACCAGTATTAGTATCCGATACGCCACTGCAGGTTCAATGTATTCCTTGGACCTTCACATTTACGATGAAACACAGAAATCGCATCGGAATTAAATACAAATGGCACAATGCCGCCTTAAGTACATGAATAGAGACTCTTCTTACAGTCAGTGCTTTGAGCATTCCCTGTGAGACCAGTATTAGTTTCCGATACACCACTGCAGGTTCAAGGTATTCCTTGGACCTTAACATTACGATCAAACACAGAAATCGCATCGGAATTAAATACAAAAGGCACAATGACGCCTTAAGTACAAGAACAGAGACTCTTCTTACAGTCGGTGCTTTGAGCATTCCATGTGAGACCAGTACTAGTTTCCGATGCACCACTGCAGGTTCAATGTATTATTTAGACATACACATTGACGATGAAACACTGAAATTACATCGGAATTAAATACAAAAGGCACAATGCCGCCAAAAATGCATGAATAGAGACTCTTCTTGCAGTCGGTGCTTTGAGCATTCCCTGTGAGGCCAGTATTAGTTTCCGATACACCACTGCAGGTACAATGTATTCCTTGGACCTTCAAATTGACGATGAAACACAGAAATCGCATCGGAATTAAATACAAAATGCACAATGCCGCCTTAAGTACAAGAATAGAGACTCTTCTTACAGTCGTTGCTTTGTGCATTCCCTTTGAGACCGGTATTGGTTTCCGATGCACCACTGCAGGTTTAATGTATTCCTTGGACATACATATTGACAATAAAACACAGAAATCACATCGGAATTAAACACAAAAGGCACAATGCCGCCATAAGTGAGAGAATAGAGACCTTTCTTACTGTCGGTGCTTTGAGCATTCGCTTTGAAACCAGTATTAGTTTCCGATACACCACAGCCGGTACAATGTATTCCTTGGAACTTCCCATTCGCGTTGAAACACAGAAATCGCATCGGAATTAAATACAAAAGGCACTATGCCGCCTTAAGTACAAGGATAGTGACCCTTCTTACAGTCGGTGCTTCGAGCATTCCCTGTGAGACCAGTATTAGTTTCCGATACACCACTGCAGGTTCAGTGTATTCCTTGGACATACACATTGTCGATGAAGCACAGAAATCGCTTCGGAATTAAATACAAAAGGCACAATGCCGCCTTACGTACAAGAATAGAGACTCTTCTTACAGTCGGTGCTTTGAGCATTCCCTGTGAGACCAGTATTAGTTTCTGATACACCACTGCAGGTTCAATGTATTCCTTAGACATACACATTGACAATGTAACACTGAAATTACATCGGAATTAAATACAAAAGTCACAATGCCGCCATAAGTGCAAGAACATAGACTCTTCTTGCAGTCGGTGCTTTGAGCATTCGCTGCGAGACCAGTACTAGTTTCCGGTATACCACTGCAGGTACAATGTATTCCTTGGACATTCACATTGACGATGGAACAAAGAAATGGCATCGGAATTAAATACAAATGGCACAATGCCGCCTTAAGTGCAAGAATAGAGACTCTTCTTACAGTCGGTGCTTTGAGCATTCCACTGCAGGTTCAATGTATTCCTTTGACATACATATTGACGATGAAACACAGAAATCGCATCGGAATTAAATACAAAAGGCACAATGCCCCCTTACGTACAAGAATAGAGACTATTCTTACAGTCGGTGCTTTGAGCATTCCCTGTGAGACCAGTATTAGTTTGCGATACACCACTGCGGGTTCAATGTATTCCTTGGACATACCCATTGACGATGAAACACAGAAATCGCATCGGAATGAAATACAAAAGGCACAATGCCGCTTAATGTACAAGAATAGAGACGCTTCTTACAGTCGGTGCTTTGAGCATTCCCTGTGAGACCAGTATTAGTTCCCGATACACCACTGCAGCTTCAATGTATTCCTTAGACACACACATTGACGATGAAACATTGAAATTATATCGGAATTAAATACAAAAGGCACAATGCCGCCATAAGTGCATGAATAGCGACTCTTGTTACAGTCGGTGCTTTGAGCATTCCACTGCGGGTTCAATGTATTCCTTGGACATACACATTGACGATGAAACACAGAAATCGCATCGGAATGAAATACAAAAGGCACAATGCCGCCTTAAGTACAAGAATACAGACTCTTCTTACAGTCTTACAGTCGGTGTTTTGAGCATTCCCTGTAAGACCATGAACTTAGTACAAGTATGGAGACTCTTCTTACAGTCGGTGCGTTGAGCAATCCCTGTGAGACCAGTATTAGTTTCCGACACACCACTCCAGGTTCAGTGTATTCCTTGGACATACACATTGACGATGAAACACTGAAATTACATCGGAATTAAATACAAAAGGGACAATGCCGCCTTAAGTGTAAGATGTGTGAGACTTCTTAGAGTCCGTGCTTTGATCCTTTCCTGTGAGACCAGTATTAGTTTCCGATACATCACTGCAGGTTCAATGTGTTCCTCGGACCTTCACATTGACGATGATACACAGAAATCGCATTGGAATTAAATACAAAAGGCAATATGCCGCCTTAAGTACAAGAATACAGACTCTTCTTACAGTCGGTGTTTTGAGCATTGCCTGTAAGACCAGTATTAGTTCGAGATACACCACTGCAGGTTCAATGTATTCCTTGGACATACACATTGACGATGAAACACAGAAATCGCATCGGAATTAAATACAAAAGGCACAATGCCGCCTTACGTACAAGAATAGAGACTCTTCTTACAGTCGGTGCTTTGAGCTTTCCCTGTGAGACCAGTATTAGTTTCCGATACACCACTGCAGGTTCAATGTATTCCTTGGACATACCCATTGACGGTGAAACACAGAAATCGCATCGGAACTAAATACTAAAGGCACAATGCCGCCTTACGTACAAGAATAGAGACTCTTCTTACAGTCTGTGCTTTGAGCATTCCCTGTGAGACCAGTAATAGTTTGCGATACACCACTGCAGGTTCAATGTATTCCTTGGACATACACATTGACGATGAAACACTGAAATTACATCGGAAGTAAATACAAAAGGGACAATGCCGCCTTAAGTGTAAGATGTGTGAGACTTCTTAGAGTCCGTGCTTTGATCGTTTCCTGTGAGACCAGTATTAGTTTCCGATACATCACTGCAGGTTCAATGTGTTCCTCGGACCTTCACATTGACGATGATAAACAGAAATAGCATTGGATTTAAATACAAGAGGCACAATGCCGCCTTAAGTACAAGAATATAGACTCTTCTTACAGTCGGTGTTTTGGCAATTCCCTGTGAGACCAGTATTAGTTCCTGATACACCACTGCAGGTTCAATGTATTCCTTGGACGTACACGTTGACGATGAAACATTGAAATTACATCAGAATTAAATACAAAAGGCACAAAGCCGCCTTAAGTGCAAGAGTAGAGGCACTTCTTACTGTCGGTGCTTTGAGCATTCCCAGTGAGACCAGTATTAGTTTCCGATACACCACTGCAGGTTCAATGTATTCCTTGGACCTTCACATCGACGATGGAACACAGAAATGGCATCGGAGTTAAATACAAATGGCACAATGCCGCCTTAAGTGCAAGAATAGAGACTCTTCTTACAGTCGGTGCTTTGAGCATTCCACTGCTGTTTCAATGTATTCCTTTGACATACACATTGACGATGAAACACCGAAATGGCATCGGAATTAAATACAAAATTCACAATGCCCCCTTACGTACAAGAATAGAGACTCTTCTTACAGTCAGTGCTTTGAGCATTCCCTGTGAGACCAGTATTAGTTTGCGATACACCACTACAGGTTCAATGTATTCCTTGGACATACCCATTGACGATGAAACACAGAAATCGCATCGGAATTAAATACAAAAGGCACAATGCCGCCTTATGTACAAGAATAGAGATTCCTCTTACAGTCGGTGCTTTGAGCATTCCCTGTGAGACCAGTATTAGTTTCCGATACACCACTGCAGGTTCAATGTATTCCTTAGACATACACATTGACGATGAAACACAGAAATCGCGTCGGAATGAAATACAAAAGGCACAATGCCGCCTTAAGTACAAGAATACAGACTCTTCTTACAGTCTTACAGTCGGTGTTTTGAGGATTCCCTGTAAGACCATGAACTTAGTACAAGTATGGAGACTCTTCTTACAGTCGGTGCGTTGAGCATTCCCTGTGAGACCAGTATTAGTTTCCGACACACCACTCCAGGTTCAGTGTATTCCTTGGACATACACATTGACGATGAAACACTGAAATTACATCGGAATTAAATACAAAAGGGACAATGCCGCCTTAAGTGTAAGATGTGTGAGACTTCTTAGAGTCCGTGCTTTGATCCTTTCCTGTGAGACCAGTATTAGTTTCCGATACATCACTGCAGGTTCAATGTGTTCCTCGGACCTTCACATTGACGATGAAACACAGAAATCGCATCGGAATTAAATACAAAAGGCACAATGCCGCCTTACGTACAAGAATAGAGACTCTACTTACAGTCGGTGCTTTGAGCTTTCCCTGTGAGACCAGTATTAGTTTCCGATACACCACTGCAGGTTCAATGTATTCCTTGGACATACCCATTGACGGTGAAACACAGAAATCACATCGGAACTAAATACAAAAGGCACAATGCCGCCTTACGTACAAGAATAAAAACTCTTCTTACAGTCTGTGCTTTGAGCATTCCCTGTGAGACCAGTATTAGTTTGCGATACACCACTGCAGGTTCAATGTATTCCTTGGACATACACATTGACGATGAAACACTGAAATTACATCGTAATTAAATACAAAAGGTACAATGCCGCCTTAAGTGCAAGAAGAGTGAGACTTCTTAGAGTCTGTGCTTTTATCCTTTGCTGTGAGACCAGTATTAGTATCCGATACGCTACTGCAGGTTCAATGTATTCCTTGGACCTTCACATTTACGATGAAACACAGAAATCGCATCGGAATTAAATACAAATGGCACAATGCCGCCTTACGTACATGAATAGAGACTCTTCTTACAGTCGGTGCTTTGAGCATTCCCTGAGAGACCAGTATTAGTTTCCGATACACCACTGCAGGTTCAATGTATTCCTTGGACCTTAACACTGACGATGAAACACAGAAACCGCATCGTAATTAAATACAAAAGGCACAATGCCGCCTTAAGTATAAGAATGGAGACTCTTCTTACAGTCAGTTCTTTGAGCATTCCCTTTGAGACCAGTATTAGCTTCCGATACACCATAGCAGTTTCAGTGTATTCCTTGGACCTTCACATTGACGATGAAACACAGAAATCGCATCGGAATGAAATACAAAAGGCACAATGCCGCCTTAAGTACAAGAATAGAGACTCTTCTTACAGTCGGTGTTTGAGCATTCCCTGTGAGACCAGTATTAGTTTCCGTAACACCACAGCAGGTTCGATGTATTCCTTGGACCTTCACATTGAAGATGAAACACAGAAACGCATCTGAATTAAATACCAAAGGCACAATTCCGCCTTCAGTGCAAGAATAATGTCTCATCTTACAGTCGGTGCTTTGAGCATTCCCTGTGAGACCAGTGTTAGTTTCTGATAGACAACTCCAGGTTCAATATATTCCTTGGACCTTCACATTGAAGATGAAATACAGAAATCGCATCGGAATTAAATACAAAAGGCACAATGCGGCCTCAAGTACAAGATTAGAGACTCTTCTTACAGTCGGTGATTTGGGCATTCCCTGTGAGACCAGTATAAGTTCCCGATAGACCACTGCTGGTTCAATATATTCCTTGGACCTTCACATTGACGCGAAACACAGAAATCGCATCGGAATTAAATACAAAAGGCACGATGCCGCCTTACGTACAAGAATAGAGACTCTTCTTACAGTCGGTGCGTTGAGCATTCCCTGTGAGACCAGTATTAGTTTCCGACACACCACTCCAGGTTCAGTGTATTCCTTGGACATACACATTGACGATGAAACACTGAAATTACATCGGAATTAAATACAAAAGGGACAATGCCGCCTTAAGTGTAAGATGTGTGAGACTTCTTAGAGTCCGTGCTTTGATCCTTTCCTGTGAGACCAGTATTAGTTTCCGATACATTACTGCAGGTTCAATGTGTTCCTCGGACCTTCAAATTGACGATGATACACAGAAATCGCATTGGAATTAAATACAAAAGGCAATATGCCACCTTAAGTACAAGAATAGAGACTCTTCTTACAGTCGGTGTTTTGAGCATTCCCTATGAGACCAGTATTAGTTCGAGATACACCACTGCAGGTTCAATGTATTCCTTGGACATACACATTGACGATGAAACACAGAAATCGCATCGGAATTAAATACAAAAGGCACAATGCCGCCTTACGTACAAGAATAGAGACTCTTCTTACAGTCGGTGCTTTGAGCTTTCCCTGTGAGACCAGTATAAGTTTCCGATACACCACTGCAGGTTCAATGTATTCCTTGGACATACCCATTGACGGTGAAACAAAGAAATCGCATCGGAACTAAATACAAAAGGCACAATGCCGCCTTACGTACAAGTATAGAGACTCTTCTTACAGTCTGTGCTTTGAGCATTAACTGTGAGACCAGTATTAGTTTGCGATACACCACTGCAGGTTCAATGTATTCCTTGGACATACACATTGACGATGAAACACTGAAATTAAATCGTAATTAAATACATAAGGTACAATGCCGCCTTAAGTGCAAGAAGAGTGAGACTTCTTAGAGTCTGTGCTTTTATCCTTTGCTGTGAGACCAGTATTAGTATCCGATACGGCACTGCAGGTTCAATGTATTCCTTGGACCTTCACATTTACGATGAAACACAGAAATCGCATCGGAATTAAATACAAATGGCACAATGCCGCCTTAAGTACATGAATAGAGACTCTTCTTACAGTCGGTGCTTTGAGCATTCCCTGAGAGACCAGTATTAGTTTCCGATACACCACTGCAGGTTCAATGTATTCCTTGGACCTTAACACTGACGATGAAACACAGAAACCGCATCGTAATTAAATACAAAAGGCACGATGCCGCCTTAAGAATAAGAATAGAGGCTCTTCTTACAGTCACTTCTTTGAGCATTCCCTTTGAGACCAGTATTAGCTTCCGATACACCATAGCAGTTTCAGTGTATTCCTTGGACCTTCACATTGACGATGAAACACAGAAATCGCATCGGAATGAAATACAAAAGGCACAATGCCGCCTTAAGTACAAGAATAGAGACTCTTCTTACAGTCGGTGTTTGAGCATTCCCTGTGAGACCAGTATTAGTTTCCGATACACCACTGCAGGTTCAATGTATTATTTAGACATACACATTGACGATGAAACACTGAAATTACATCGGAATTAAATACAAAAGGCACAATGCCGCCAAAAGTGCATGAAAAGAGACTCTTCTTACAGTCGGTGCATTGAGCATTCCCTGTGTGGCCAGTATTAGTTTCCGATACACCACTGCAGGCACAATGTATTCCTTGGACCTTCAAATTGACGATGAAACACAGAAATCGCATCGGAATTAAATACAAAATGCACAATGCCGCCTTAAGTACAAGAATACAGACTCTTCTTACAGTCGGTGCTTTGGGGATTCCCTTTGAGACCAGTATTGGTTTCCGTTACACCACTGCAGGTTCAATGTATTCCTTGGACATACACATTGACAATGAAACACAGAAATCGCATCGGAATTAAACACAAAAGGCACAATGCCGCCATAAGTGAGAGAATAGAGACCCTTCTTACTGTCGGTGCTTTGAGCATTCCCTTTGAGACCAGTATTAGTTTCCGATACACCACAGCAGGTACAGTGTATTCCATGGAACTTCCCATTGACGATGAAACACAGAAATCGCATCGGAATTAAATCCAAAAGGCACAATGCCGCCTTAAGTACAAGTATAGAGACTCTTCTTACAGTCGGTGCTTCCAGCATTCCCTGTGAGACCAGTATTAGTTTCCGATACACCACTGCAGGTTCAGTGTATTCCATGGACATACACAATGACGATGAAACACAGAAATCGCATCGGAATTAAATACAAAAGGCACAATGCCGCCTTAACGGCAAGATGAGTGAGACTTCTTAGAGCCTGTGCTTTGATCATTTCCTGTGAGACCAGTATTAGATTCCGATACACCACAGCAGGTTCAATGTATTCCTTGGACCTTCACATTGACGATGAAACACAGAAATCACATCGGAATAAAATACAAAAGGCACAATGCCGCCTTAAGTACAAGGATAGAGACTCTTCTTACAGTCGGTGCTTCGAGCATTCCCTGTGAGACCAGTATTAGTTTCCGATACACCAGTGCAGGTTCAGCGTATTCCTTGGACATACACATTGACGATGAAACACAGAAATCGCATCGGAATTAAATACAAAAGGCACAATGCCGCCTTACGTACAAGAATAGAGACTCTTCTTACAGTCGGTGCTTTGAGCATTCCCTGTGAGACCAGTATTAGTTTCTGATACACCACTGCAGGTTCAATGTATTCCTTAGACATACACATTGACAATGAAACACTGATATTACATCGGAATTCAATACAAAAGTCACAATGCCACCTTAAGTGCAAGAACATAGACTCTTCTTACTGTTGGTGCTTTGAGCATTCCCTGCGAGACCAGTACTAGTTTCCGATACACCACTGCAGGTACAATGTATTCCTTGGACCTTCACAATGACGATGGAACACAGAAATGGCATCGGAATTAAATACAAATGTCACAATGCCGCCTTAAGTACAAGAATAGAGAGTCGTCTTACAGTCGGTACTTTGAGCATTCCCTGTGAGGCCAGTATTAGTTTCCCATACACCACTGCAGGGTCTATGTATTCCTTGGACCTTCACATTGACGATGAAACACTGAAATTACATCGGAATTAAATACAAAAGGCACAATGCCGCCTTAAGTGCAAGAAGAATGAGACTTCTTATAGTCTGTGCCTTTATCCTTTCCTGTGAGACCAGTATTAGTTTCCGAAACACCACTGCAGGTGCAATGTATTCCTTGGACCTTCGCATTGACGATGAAACACAGAATTCGCATCGGAATTAAATACTAAAGGACTAATGCCGCCTTCAGTACAAGAATAGAGACTCTTCTTACAGTCGGTGCTTTGAGCATTTCCTGTGAGACCAGTATTAGTTTCCGATACACCACTGCAGGTTCAATGTATTGCTTGGACATACACATTGACGATGTAACACAGAAATCGTATCGGAATTAAATACAAAAGGCACAAAGCCGCCTTACGTACAAGAATAGAGACCCTTCTTACAGTCGGTGCTTTAAGCATTCCCTGTGAGACCAGCATTAGTTTCCGATACACCAATCCAGGTTCAATGTATTCCTTGGACATACTCATTGACGATGAAACACTGAAATTACATCGGAATTAAATACAAAAGGAACAATGCCGCCTTAACGGCAAGATGAGTGAGACTTCTTAGAGTCTGTGCTTTGATCCTTTCCTGTGAGACCAGTATTAGTTTCCGATACACCACTGCAGGTTCAATGTATTCCTTGGACCTTCGCATTGACGTTGAAACACAGAAATCGAATCGGAACTAAATACAAAAGGCACAATGCCGCCTTTCGTACAAGAATAGAGACTCTTCTTACAGACGGTGGTTTGAGCATTCCCTGTGAGACCAGTATTAGTTTCCGATACACCACTGCAGCTTTAATGTATTCCTTGGACCTTCGCATTGACGATGAAACACAGAAATCGCATCGTAACTAAATACAAAATGCAAATTGCCGCCTTAAGTAAAAGAATAGAGACTCTTTTTACAGTCGGTGCTTTGAGCATTCCCTATGAGACCTGTATTAGTTTCCGATATACCATTGCAGGTTCAATATATTCCTTGGACATACGCATTGACAATGAAACACAGAAATCGCATCGGAATTAAATACAAAACGCACAATGCCGCCTTTCGTACAAGAATAGAGACTCTTCTTACAGACGGTGGTTTGAGCATTCCCTGTGAGACCAGTATTAGTTTCCGATACACCACTGCAAGTTCAATGTATTCCTTAGACATACACATTGACGATGAAACACTGAAATTAGATCGGAATTAAATACAAAAGGAACGATGCCGCCGTAAGTGCATGAATAGAGACTCTTCTTCCAGTCGGTGCTTTAAGCATTCCCTGTGAGGCCAGTATTAGTTTCCGATACACCACTGCAGGTTCAATGTATTCCTTGGACCTTCAAATTGACGATGAAACACAGAAATCGCATCGGAATTAAATACAAAATGCACAATGCCGACTTAAGTACAAGAATAGAGACTCTTCTTACAGTCGTTGCTTTGAGCATTCTCTTTGAGACCAGTATTGTATTCCGATACACCACTGCAGTTTCAATGTATTCCTTGGACATACACATTGACAATGAAACACAGAAATCGCATCGGAATTAAACAAAAATGGCACAATGCCGCCAAAAGTGCCAGAATAGAGACCCTTTATACAGTCGGCGCTTTGAGCATTCCCTGTGAGACCAGTAATAGTTTCCGATACACCACAGCAGGTACAATGTATTCCTTGGACATACGCATTGACGAAGAAACACAAAAGTCGCCTCGGAATTAATACAAAAGGCACAATGCTGCCTTACGTACAAGAATAGAGACTCTTCTTACAGTCGGTGCTTTGAGCATTCGCTGTGAGACCAGCATTAGTTTCCGATACACCTCTCCAGGTTCAATGTATTCCTAGGAAAAATTCATTGACGATGAAACACTGAAATTACATCGGTATTAAATACAAATGGAACAATGCCGCCTTAACTGCAAGATGAGTGAGAGTTCTTAGAGTCTGTGCTTTGACCCTTTCCTGTGTGCCCAGTATTAGTTTCCGATACACCACTGCCGGTTCAATGTATTCCTTAGACATACACATTGACGATGAAACCCTGAAATTACATTGGAATTAAATACAAAATGCACAATGCCACCATAAGTGCAAGAATTGAGACTCCTCTTACAGTCGGTGCTTTGAGCATTCCCTGTGAGACCAGTATTAGTTTCGGATACACCACTGCAGGTACAATGTGTTCCTTGTACCTTCACATTGACGATGAAACACAAAAATCGTTTCGGAATTAAATGCAAAAGGCACAATGTCGCCTTAAGTACAAGAATAGAGACTCTTCTTACAGTCGGTGCTTTGAGCATTCCCTGTGAGACCAGTATTAGTTTCCGATACACCACTGATGGTACAGTGTATTCCTTGGACCTTCACATTGACGATGGAACACAGAAATGGCATCGGAATTAAATACAAATGGCACAATGCCGCCTTAAGTACGAGAATAGATAGTCTTCTTACAGTCGGTACTTTGAGCATTTCCTGTGAGACCAGTATTGGTTTCCCATACACCACTGCAGGGCCTATGTATTCCTTGGACCTTCACATTGACGATGAAACACAGAAATCGCATCGGAATTAAATACAAAAGGCACAATGCCGCCTTAAGTACAAGAATAGAGACTCTTCTTACAGTCGGTGCTTTGAGCATTCCCTGTGAGACCAGTATCAGCTTCCGATACACCACAGCAGATTCCATGTATTCCTAGGACATACACATTGACGATGAAACACTGAAATTACATTGCAATTAAATACAAAAGGCACAATGCCGCCTTAAGTGCAAGAAGAATGAGACTTCTTAGAGTCTGTGCTTTGATCCTTTCCTGTGAGATCAGTATTAGTTTCCGATACACCACTGCAGGTGCAATGTATTCCTTGGAATTGACGATGAAACACAGAAATCGTATTGGAATTAAATACAAAAGGCACAATGCCACGTTAAGTACAAGAATAGAGACTCTTCTTACAGTCGGTGCTTTGAGCTTTCCCTGTGAGACCAGTATTAGTTTCCGATACACCACTGCAGGTTCAATGTATTCTTTGGACCGTCACATTGACGATGAAACACAGAATTCGTATCGGAATTAAATACTAAAGGCATAGTGCCGCCGTCAGTACAAGAATAGAGACTCTTCTTACAGTCGGTGATTTGAGCATTTCCTGTGAGACCCGTATTAGTTTCCGATACACCACTGCAGGTTCAATGTATTGCTTGGACATACACATTGAAGATGAAACACAGAAATCGCATCGGAATTAAATACAAAAGGCACAATGCCGCCTTACGTACAGGAATAGAGACTCTTCTTACAGTCGGTGCTTTGAGCATTCCCTGTGAGACCAGTATTAGTTTCCGATACACCACTCCAGTTTCAATGTATTCCTTGGACATACTCATTGACGATGAAACACTGAAATTACATCGGAATTAAATACAAAAGGAACAATGCCGCCTTAACGGCAAGATGAGTGAGACTTCTTAGAGTCTGTGCTTTGATCCTTACCTGTGAGACCAGTATTAGTTTCCGATACACCACTGCAGGTTCAATGTATTCCTTGGACCTTCGCATTGACGATGAAACACAGAGATCGAATCGGAACTAAATACAAAAGGCACAATGCCGCAATAAGTACAAGAATAGAGACTCTTCTTACAGTCGGTGCTTTGAGCATTCCCTGTGAGGCCAGTATTAGTTTCCGATACACCACTGCCGGTTCAATGTATTCCTTAGACATACACATTGACGATGAAACACTGAAATTACATCGGAATTAAATACAAATGGCACAACGCCGCCATAAGTGCAAGAGTAGAGACTCCTCTTACAGTCGGTGCTTTGAGCATTCCCTGTGAGACCAGTATTAGTTTCGGATACACCACTGCAGGTACAATGTATTCCTCGTACCTTCACATTTACGATGAAACACAGAAATCGCATCGGAATTAAATACAAAAGTCACAATGCCGCCTTAAGTACAAGAATAGAGACTCTTCTTACAGTCGGTGCTTTGAGCTTTCCCTGTGAGACCAGTATTAGTTTCTGATACACCACTGCAGGTTCAATGTATTCCTTGGACACACGCATTGACGATGAAACACAGAAATCGCATCGGAATTAAATACAAAAGGCACAATGCCGCCTTATGTACGAGAATGGAGACTCTTCTTACAGTCGGTGCTTTGAGCATTCCCTGTGAGACCAGTATTAGTTTCCGATACACCACTCCAGGTTCAATGTATTCCTTGGACATACTCAATGACGATGAAACACTGAAATTACATCGGAATTTAATACAAAAGGCACAATGCCGCCTTAACGGCAAGATGAGTAAGACTTCTTAGAGTCTGTCCTTTGATCCTTTCCTGTGAGACCAGTATTAGTTTCCGATACACCACTGCAGGCTCAATGTATTCCTTGGATCTTCGCATTGACGATGAAACACAGAAATCGAATCGGAACTAAATACAAAAGCACAATGCCGCAATAAGTACAAGAATAGAGACTCTTCTTACAGTCGGTGCTTTTAGCATTTCCTGTGAGACCAGTATTAGTTTCCGATACACCACTGCAGGTTCAATGTATTCCTTAGACATACACATTGACGATGAAACACTGATATTACATCGGAATTAAATACAAATGGCACAATGCCGCCATAAGTGCAAGAATGGAGACTCCTCTTACAGTCGGTGCTTTGAGCATTCCCTGTAAGACCAGTGTTAGTCTCCGATACACTTCTCCAGGTTCAATGTATTCCTTGGACATACTCCTTGACGATGAAACACTGAAATTACATCGGAATTAAATACAAAAGGAACAATGCCGCCTTAACTGCAAGATGAGTGAGACTTGTTAGAGTCTGTGCTTTGATCCTTTCCTGTGAGACTAGTATTAGTTTCCGATACACCACTGCAGGTTCAATGTATTCCTTGGACCTTCGCATTGACGATGAAACGCAGATATCGCATCAGAAATCAATACAAAATGCACAATGCCGCAATAAGTGCAAGAATAGAGACTCTTCTTACAGTCGGTGCTTTGAGCTTTCCCTGTGAGAACAGTATCAGTTTCCGATACACCACTGCAGGTTCAATGTATTCCTTAGACATACACATTGCCGAAGAAACACTGAAATTACATCGGAATTAAATACAAAAGTCACAAGGCCGCCATAAGTGCAAGAATAGAGACTCTTCTTATAGTCGGTGCTTTGAGCACTCCCTGTGAGACCAGTATTAGTTTCCGATACACCACTCCAGGTTCATTGTATTCCTTGGACATACTCATTGACGATGAAACACTGAAATTACATCTGAATTAAATACAAAAGTAACAATGCCGATATAACTGCAAGGTGAATGAGACTTCTTAGTGTCTGTGCTTTGATCCTTTCCTGTGAGACTAGTATTAGTTTCCGATACACCACTGCAGGTTCAATGTATTCCTTGGACCTTCGCATTGACGATGAAACACAGAAATCGCATCAGAACTCAATACAAAATGCACAATGCAACAATAAGTACAAGAATAGAGACTCTTCTTACAGTCGGTCCTTTGAGCATTCCCTGTGAGACCAGAATTAGTTTCCGATACACCACTGCAGGTTCAATGAATTCCTTAGACATACACATTGACGATGAAACACTGAAATTACATCGGAATTAAATACAAAAGGCACAATGCCGCCATAAGTGAAAGAATAGAGGCTCTTCTTACAGTCGGTGCTTTGAGCTTTCCCTGTGAGAACAGTATTAGTTTCCGATACACCACTGCAAGTTCAATGTATTCCTTAGACATACACATTGCCGAAGAAACACTGAAATTACATCGGAATTAAATACAAAAGTCACAATGCCGCCATAAGTGCAAGAATAGAGACTCTTCTTACAGTCGGTGCTTTGAGCACTCCCTGTGAGACCAGTATTAGTTTCCGATACACCACCGCAGGTTCAATGCATTCCTTAAACATACACATTGACGATGAAACACAGAAATCGCATCGGAATTAAATACAAAAGGCACAATGCCGCCTTTCGTACAAGAATAGAGACTCTTCTTACAGTCGGTGCTTTGAGCATTCACTGTGAGACCAGTATTAGTTTCCGATACACCACTCCAGGTTCATTGTATTCCTCGGACATACTCATTGACGATGAAACACTGAAATTACATCTGAATTAAATACAAAAGTAACAATGCCGATATAACTGCAAGGTGAATGAGACTTCTTAGTGTCTATGCTTTGATCCTTTCCTGTGAGACCAGTATTAGTTTCTGATACACCACTGCAGGTTCATTGTATTCCATGGACCTTCACATTGACGATGAAGCACAGAAATCGCATCGAAATTAAGTACAAAAGGCACAATGCCGTCATCAGTACAAGAATGGAGACTCTCCTTACAGTCGGTGCTTTGAGCATTCCCTGTGAGACCAGTATTAGTTTCTGATACAAAACTGTAGGTTCAATGTATTCCTTGGACCTTCACATTAACGATGAAACACAGAAATCGAATCGGAATTAATTTCAAAAGGCACAATGCCGCCATAAGTGCAAGAATATCGACTCTTCTTACAGTCGGTGCTTTTAGCATTCCCTGTGAGGCCAGTATTAGCTTCTGATACACCACTGTAGGTTCAATGTATTCCTTGGACCTTCACATTGACGATGAAACACAGAAATCGCATCCGAATTAAATACAATTGGCACAATGCAGTCTTAAGTACAAGTATAGAGACTCTTCTTACAGTCGGTGCTATGAGCATTCCCTGTGAGACCTGTATTACTTTCCGATACACCACTGTAGGTTCAATGTATTCCTTGGGGCTTCAGATTGACGATGAAACACAGAAATCACATCCGAATTAAATACAATTGGCACAATGCAGTCTTAAGTACAAGAATAGAGACTCTTCTTACAGTCGGTGCTATGAGCATTCCCTGTGAGACCTGTATTAGTTTCCAATACACCACTGCATGTTCAATGTATTCCTTGGACCTTCACATTGACGATGAAACACAGATATCGCATCGGAATTAAATACAAAAGGCGCAATGCTGACTTAAGTACAAGTATAGAGACTCTTCTTACAGTCGGTGATTTGAGCATTCCCTGTGAGACCAGTAATAGCTTCTGATACACCACTGCAGGTTCAATGTATTGCTTGGACCTTCACATTGACTATGAAACACAGAAATCGCATCGGAATTTAATACAAAAGGCGCAATGCCGCCTTAAGTACAAGAATAGAGACTCTCCTTACAGTCGGTGCTTTGAGCATTCCCTGTGAGACCAGTATTAGTTTCTGATACAAAACTGTAGGTTTAATGTATTCCTTGGACCTTCACATTAACGATGAAACACAGAAATCGAATCGGAATTAATTACAAAAGGCACAATGCCGTCATAAACACAAGAATAGAGACTCTTCTTACAGTCGGTGCTTTGAGCATTACCTGTGAGACCAGTATTAGTTTCCGATACACCACTGCGTGTTCAATTTATTCCTTGGACATTCACATTGACGATGAAACACAGAAATCGCATCTGAATTAAATACAGAAGGCGTAATGCCGCCTTAAGTACAAGAATAGAGACTCTTCTTACAGTCGGTGATTTGAGCATTACCTGTGAGACCAGTAATAGTTTCTGATACACCACTGCAGGTTCAATATATAGCTTGGACCTTCACATTGACTATGAAACACAGAAATCGCCTCGGAGTTAGATGCAAAAGGCACAATGCCGCCTTAAGTACAAGAATAGAGACTCTCCTCACAGTCGGTGCTTTGAGCATTCCCTGTGAGACCAGTATTAGTTTCTGATACAAAACTGTAGGTTCAATGTATTCCTTGGACCTTCACATTAACGATGAAACATAGAAATCGAATCGGAATTAATTACAAAAGGCACAATGCTGTCATAAGTACAAGAATAGAGACTCTTCTTACAGTCGGTGCTTTGAGCATTACCTGTGAGACCAGTATTAGTTTCTGATACACCACTGCAGATTCAATGTATTCCTTGGACCATCACATTGACGATGAAACACAGAAATCGCATCGGAATTTCATACAAAAGGTGCAATTCCGTCTTAAGTACAAGAATAGAGACTCTTCTTACAGTCGGTGCTTTGAGCATTCCCAGTGAGAATAGTATTATTTTCCGATACACCACTGCGTGTTCAATTTATTCCTTGGACATTCACATTGACGATGAAACACAGAAATCGCTTCTGAATTAAATACAAAAGGCGTAATGCCGCCTTAAGTACAAGAATAGAGACTCTTCTTAGAGTCGGTGCTTTGAACATTCCCTGTGAGACCAGTATTAGATTCCGATACACCACTGCAGGTTCAATGCATTCCTTGGACCTTCACATTGACGATGAAACACAGAAATCGCATCGGAATGAAATACAAAAGGCAAACTGCTGCGTAAGTACAAGAATAGAGGCTCTTCTTACAGTCGGTGCTTTCAGCATTCCCTGTGAGACCAGTATTAGATTCCGATACACCTCAGCAGGTTCAATGTATTCCAGGGACCTTCACTTTCGCGATGAAACACAGAAATCGCACCGGAATTAAATTGAAAAGGCGAATGCCGCCTTAAGCACAAGAATAGAGACTCTTCTTACAGTCGGTGCTTTGAGCATTCCCTGTGAGACCAGTATTACTTTCTGATACACCTCTGCAGGTTCAATGTATTCCTTGGACCTTCACATTAACGATGAAACACAGATATCGAATCGGATTTAAGTACAAAAGGCACAATGCCGTCATCAGTACAAGAATAGAGACTCTTCTTACAGTCGGTGCTTTGAGCATTCCCTGTGAGACCAGTATTAGTTTCCGATACATCACTGCAGGTTCAATGTATTCCTTGGACCTTCACATTGACGATGAAACACAGAAATCGCATCGGAATTAAAAACAAATTGCACAATGCCGCCTTAAGTACAAGAATAGAGACCCTTCTTACAGTCGGTGCCGTGAGCATTCCCTGTGAGACCAGTATTAATTTCCGATACACCGCTGCAGGTTCAATGTATGCCTTGGACCTTCACAATGACGATGAAACACAGAAATCGCATCGGAATTAAATACAAAAAGTGCAATGCCGCCTTAAGTACAAGAATAGAGACTCTTCTTACAGTCGGTGCTTTGAGCATTCCCTGTGAGGCCAGTATTAGCTTCTGATACACCACTGTAGGTTCAATGTATTCCTTGGACTTTCACATTGACGATGAAACACAGAAATCGCATCCGAATTAAATACAATTCGCACAATGCAGTCTTAAGTACAAGTATAGAGGATCTTCTTACAGTCGGTGCTATGAGCATTCCCTGTGAGACATGTATTAGTTTCCGATACTCCACTGCAGGTTCAATGAATTCCTTAGACATACGCATTGACGTTGAAACACTGAAATTACATCTGAATTAAATACAAAAGGCGCAATGCCGCCTTAAGTACAAGAATAAAGACTCTTCTTACAGTCGGTGCTTTGAGCATTTCCTGTGAGGCCAGTATTAGCTTCTGATACACCACTGTAGGTTCAATGTATTCCTTGGACCTTCACATTGACGATGAAACACAGAAATCGCATCCGAATTAAATACAATTGGCACAATGCAGTCTTAAGTACAAGTATCAAGACTCTTCTTACAGTCGGTGCTATGAGCATTCCCTGTGAGACCAGTATTAGTTTCCGATACACCACTTCAGGTTCAATGTATTCCTTGGACCTTCACATTGACGATGAAACACAGAAATCGCATCGGAATTAAATACAAAAGGCGCAATGCTGCCTTAAGTACAAGAATAGAGACGCTTCTTACAGTCGTTGCTTTGAGCATTCCCTGTGAGACCAGTATTAGATTCCGATACACCACTGCAGGTTCAATGTATTCCTTGAACCTTCACATTGACGATGAAACACAGAAATCGCATCGGAATGAAATACAAAAGGCACAATGCCGTCTTAAGTACAAGAATAGAGACTCTTCTTACAGTCGGTGCTTTCAGCATTCCCTGTGAGACCAGTATTAGTTTCCGATACACCTGAGCAGGTTCAATGTATTCCTTGGACCTTCACATTGACGATGAAACACAGATATCGCATCGGAATTAAATACAAAAGGCACAATGCCGCTTTAAGTACAAGAATAGAGACTCTTCTTACAGTCGGTGGTTTGTGCATTCCCTGTCAGACCAGTATTAGTTTCCGATACACCACTGCAGGTACAATGTATTCCTTGGACCTTCACGTTGACGATGAAACAGAGAAATCGCATCGGAATGAAATACAAAAATCAAACTGCCGCGTAAGTACAGGATTAGAGACTCTTCTTACAGTCGGTGCTTTCAGCATTCCCTGTGAGACCAGTATTAGTTTCCGATACACCACTGCAGGTTCAATGTATTCCTTGGATCTTCGCATTGACGATGAAACACAGAAATCGAATCGGAACTAAATACAAAAGGCACAATGCCGCAATAAGTACAAGAATAGAGACTCTTCTTACAGTCGGTGCTTTTAGCATTTCCTGTGAGACCAGTATTAGTTTCCGATACACCACTCCAGGTTCATTGTATTCCTTGGACATACTCATTGACGATGAAACACTGAAATTACATCTGAATTAAATACAAAAGTAACAATTCCGATATAACTGCAAGGTGAATGAGACTTCTTAGTGTCTGTGCTTTGATCCTTTCCTGTGAGACCAGTATTAGTTTCTGATACACCACTGCAGGTTCAATGTATTCCTTGGACCTTCGCATTGACGATGAAACACAGAAATCATATCGGAATGAAATACAAAAGGCACAATGCCGACCGAGCGAGGTGGCGCAGTGGTTAGCACACTGGACTCGCATTCGGGAGGACGACGGTTCAATCCCGCTACCGGCCATCCTGATTTAGGTTTTCCGTGATTTCCCTAAATCGCTCCAGGCAAATGCCGGGATGGTTCCTTTGAAAGGGCACGGCCGACTTCCTTCCCCGTCCTTCCCTAATCCGATGAGACCGATGACCTCGCTGTTTGGTCTCTTCAACCAAACAACCCAACCCCCAACCCACAATGCCGCCTTAAGTACACGAATAGAGACTCTTCTTACAGTCGGTGTTTGAGCATTCCCTTTGAGACCAGTATTAGTTTCCGATACACCACTGCAGGTTCAATGTATTCCTTGGACCTTCCCATTAACGATGAAACGCAGAAATCGCATTGGAACTAATTACAAAAGGCGCAATGCCGCCTTAAGTACAAGAATAGAGACTCTTCTTACAGTCGGTGCTTTGAACATTCCCTGTGAGACCAGTATTAGTTTCTGATACACCACTGCCGGCTCAATGTATTCCTTGGACCTTTACATTGACGATGAAACACAGAAATCGCATCGGAGTTAAATATAGAAGGCACAATGCCGCCTTAAGTACAAGAATAGAGACTCTTCTTACCGTCGGTGCCTTGAGCATTCCCTATGAGACCAGTATTAGTTTCCGATACACCACTGCAGGTTGAATGTATTCCTTGGACCTTCACATTGACGATGAAACACAGAAATCGCATCGGAATTAAATACAAAAGGCACAATGCCGCCTTACGTACAAGAATAGAGACTCTTCTTACAGTCGGTGCTTTGAGCATTCACTGTGAGACCAGTATTAGTTTCCGATACACCACTCCAGGTTCATTGTATTCCTTGGACATACTCATTGACGATGAGACACTGAAATTACATCTGAATTAAATACAAAAGTAACAATGCCGATATAACTGCAAGGTGAATGAGACTTCTTAGTGTCTGTGCTTTGATCCTTTCCTGTGAGACCAGTATTAGTTTCCGATACACCACTGCAGGTTCATTGTATTCCTTGGACATACTCATTGACGATGAGACACTGAAATTACATCGGAATTAAATACAAAAGGAACAATGCCGCCTCAACTGCAAGATGAGTGAGACTTGTTAGAGCCTGTGCTTTGATCCTTTCCCGTGAGACTAGTATTAGTTTCTGATACACCACTGCAGGTTGAATGTATTCCTTGGATCTTTACATTGACGATGAAACACAGAAATCGCATCAGAGTTAAATATAGAATGCACAATGCCGCCTTAAGTACAAGAATAGAGACTCTTCTTACAGTCGGTGCTTTGAGCACTCCCTGTGAGACCAGTATTAGTTTCCGATACACCACTCCAGGTTCATAGTATTCCTTGGACATACTCATTGACGATGAAACACTGATATTACATCTGAATTAAATACAAAAGTAACAATGCCGATATAACTGCAAGGTGAATGAGATTTCTTAGTGTCCAAGCTTTGATCCATCCTGTGAGACCAGTATTAGTTTCTGATACACCACTGCAGGTTGAATGTATTCCTTGGACCTTCGTATTGACGATGAAACACAGAAATCATACCGGAATGAAATACAAAAGGCACAATGCCGCCTTAAGTACAAGAATAGAGACTCTTCTTACAGTCGGTGTTTGAGTATTCCCTGTGAGACCAGTATTAGTTTCCGATACACCACTGCAGGTTCAATGTATTCCTTGGACCTTCACATTGACGATGACGCGCAGAAATCGCATTGGAATTAATTACAAAAGGCGCAATGCCGCCTTAAGTACAAGAATAGAGACTCTTCTTACAGGCGGTGCCTTGAGCATTCCCTATGAGACCAGTATTAGTTTCCGATACACCACTGCAGGTTGAATGTATTCCTTGGACCTTCACATTGACGATGAAACACAGAAATCGCATCGGAATTAAATACAAAATGCACAATGCCGCCTTAAGTACAAGAATAGAGACTCTTCTTACAGTCGGTGCTTTGAGCATTCCCTGTGGGACCAGTATTAGTTTCCGATACACCACTGCAGGTTCAATGTAATCCTTGGACCTTCATATTGACGATGAAACACAGAAATCGCATCTGAATTAAATTGAAAAGGCGCAATGGCGCCTTAAGCACAAGAATTGAGACTCTTCTTACAGTCGGTGCTTTGAGCATTCCCTGTGAGACCAGTATTACTTTCTGATACACCACTGCAGGTTCAAAGTATTCCTTGGACCTTCACATTGACGTTGAAACACAGAAATCGCATCGGAATTAAATACAAAAGGCGCAATGCCGCCTTAAGTACAAGAATAGAGACTCTTCTTAGAGTCGGTGCTTTGAGCATTCCCTGTGAGGCCAGTATTAGCTTCTGATACACCACTGTAGGTTCAATGTATTCCTTGGACCTTCACATTGACGATGAAACACAGAAATCGCATCCGAATTAAATACAATTGGCACAATGCAGTCTTAAGTACAAGTATAGAGACTCTTATTACTGTCGGTGCTATGAGCATTCCCTGTGAGACCTGTATTACTTTCCGATACACCACTGTAGGTTCAATGTATTCCTTGGACCTTCACATTGACGATGAAACTCAGAAATCGCATCCGAATTAAATACAATTGGCACAATGCAGTCATAAGTACAAGTATAGAGACTCTTACTACAGTCGGTGATATGAGCATTCCCTGTGAGACCTGTATTAGTTTCCGATACACCACTGCAGGTTCAATGTATTGCTTGGACCTTCACATTGACTATGAAACACAGAAATCGCGTCGGAGTTAAATACAAAAGGCACAATGCCGCCTTAAGTACAAGAATAGAGACTCTTCTTACTGTCGGTGCTTTGAGCATTCCCTGTGAGACCAGAATTGGTTTCCGATACACCACTGCAGGTTCAATGTATTCCTTGGACCTTCACATTGACGTTGAAACACAGAAACCGCATCGGAATTAAATACAAAAGGCACAATGCCGTCTTAAGTACAAGAATAGAGACTCTTCTTACAGTCGGTGCTTTCAGCATTCCCTGTGAGACCAGTATTAGTTTCCGATACACCTCAGCAGGTTCAATGTATTCCTTGGACCTTCACATTGACGATGAAACACAGATATCGCATCGGAATTAAATACAAAAGGCACAATGTCGCCTTAAGTACAAGAATAGAGACTCTTCTTACAGTCGGTGCTTTGAGCATTCCCTGTGAGACCAGTATTAGTTTCCGATACACCACTGCAGGTTCAATGTATTCCTTGGACCTTGACATTGACAATGAAACACAGAAATCGCATCGGAATTATATACAAAAGGCACAATGCCGCCTTAAGTACAAGAATAGAGACTCTTTTTTCAGTCGGTGCTTTGAGCATTCCCTGTGAGACCAGAATTAGTTTCCGATACACCACTCCAGGTTCAATGTATTCCATGGACCTTCACATTGACGATGAAACACAGAAATCGCATCGGAATTAAATACAAAAGGCAAAATGTCGCCTTAAGTACAAGAATAGAGACTCTTCTTACACTCGGTGCTTTGAGCGTTCCCTGTCAGACCAGTATTAGTTTCCGATACACTACTGCAGGTTCAATGTATTCCTTGCACCTTCACGTTGACGATGAAACACAGAAATCGCATCGGAATGAAATACAAATGGCAAACTGCCGCGTAAGTACAAGAATAGAGACTCTTCTTACAGTCGGTGCTTTCAGCATTCCCTGTGAGACCAGTATTAGTTTCCGATACACCTCAGCAGGTTCAATGTATTCCTAGGACCTTCACTTTGACGATGAAACACAAAATCGCATCGGAATTAAATATAAAATGCGCAATGCCGCCTTAAGTACAAGAATAGAGACTCTTCTTACAGTCGGTGCTTTGAGCATTCCCTGTGGGACCAGTATTAGTTTCCGATACACCACTGCAGGTTCAATGTATGCCTTGGACCTTCACATTGACGATGAAACCCAGAAATCGCATCGGAATTAAATACAAAAGGCGCAATGCCGCCTTAAGTACAAGAATAGAGACTCTTCTTACAGTCGGTGCTTTGAGCATTCCCTGTGAGGCCAGTATTAGCTTCTGATACACCACTGTAGGTTCAATGTATTCCTTGGACCTTCACATTGACGATGAAACACAGAAATCGCATCCGAATTAAATACAATTGTCACAATGCAGTCTTAAGTGCAAGTATAGAGACTCTTCTTACAGTCGGTGCTATGAGCATTCCCTGTGAGACCTGTATTAGTTTCCGATACACCACTGTAGGTTCAATGTATTCCTTGGACCTTCACATTGACGATGAAACACAGAAATCACATCCGAATTAAATACAATTGGCACAATGCAGTCTTAAGTACAAGAATAGAGACTCCTCTTACAGTCGGTGCTATGAGCATTCCCTGTGAGACCTGTATTAGTTTCCGATACACCACTGCAGGT
Organism: Schistocerca serialis cubense; assembly: GCF_023864345.2. Classification (NCBI taxonomy): domain Eukaryota; kingdom Metazoa; phylum Arthropoda; class Insecta; order Orthoptera; family Acrididae; genus Schistocerca; species Schistocerca serialis. The sequence goes on along the minus strand of NC_064643.1, from coordinate 32,848,131 downwards.
TCAATATATTCCTTGGACCTTCACATTGACGATGAAACACAGAAATCGCATCGGAATGAAATACAAAAGGCAAACTGCCGCGTAAGTACAAGAATAGAGACTCTTCTTACAATCGGTGCTTTCAGCATTTCCTGTGTGACCAGTATTAGTTTCCGATACACCTCAGCAGGTTCAATGTATTCCTAGGACCTTCATATTGACGATGAAACACAGAAATCGTATCGGAATTAAATACAAAAGGCACAATGTCGCCTTAAGTACAAGAATAGAGACTCTTCTTACTGTCGGTGCTTTGAGCAATCCCTGTGAGACCGGAATTAGTTTCCGATACACCACTCCAGGTTCAATGAATTCCTTGGACCTTCACATTGACGATGAAACACAGAAATCGCATCGGAATGAAATACAAAAGGCAAACTGCCGCGTAGGTACTAGAATAGAGACTCTTCTTACAGTCGGTGCTTTCAGCATTCCCTGTGAGGCCAGTATTAGTTTCCGATACACCTCAGCAGGGTCAATGTATTCCTAGGACCTTCATATTGACGATGAAACACAGAAATCTCATCGGAATTAAATACAAAAGGCACAATGTCGCCTTAAGTACAAGAATAGAGACTCTTCTTACAGTCGGTGCTTTGAGCATTCCCTGTGAGACCAGAATTTGTTTCCGATACACCACTCCAGGTTCAATGTATTCCTTGGACCTTCACATTGACGATGAAACACAGAAATCGCATCGGAATGAAATACAAAAGGCAAACTGATGCGTAAGTACGAGAATAGAGTCTATTCTCGCAGTCGGTGCTTTCAGCATTCCCTGTGAGACCAGTATTAGTTTCCGATACACCTCAGCAGGTTCATTGTATTCCTGGGACCTTCAAATTGACAATGAAACACAGAAATCGCATCGGAATTAAATACAAAAGCACAATGTCGCCTTACGTACAAGAATAGAGACTCTTCTTACAGTCGGTGCTTTGAGCATTCCCTGTGAGACCAGTATTAGTTTCCGATACACCACTGCAGGTTCAATGTATTTCACGGACCTTCACATTGACGATGAAACACAGAAATCGCATCGGAATGAAATACAAAAGGCAAACTTCCGCGTAAGTACTAAAAGAGAGACTCTTCTTACAGTCGGTGCTTTCAGCATTCCCTGTGAAACCAGTATTAGTTTCCGATACACCTCCGCAGGTTCAATGTATTCCTAGGACCTTCACATTGACGATGAAACACAGAAATCGCATCGGAATGAAATACAAAAGGCAAACTGCCGCGTAAGTACGAGAATAGAGTCTATTCTCGCAGTCGGTGCTTTCAGCATTCCCTGTGAGGCCAGTATTAGTTTCCGATACACCTCAGCAGGTTCAATGTCTTCCTAGGACCTTCACATTGACGATGAAACACAGAAATCGCATCGGAATTAAATACAATAAGCGCAATGCCGCCTTAAGTACGAGAATTGAGACTCTTCTTGCAGTCGGTGCTTTGAGCATTCCCTGTGAGACCAGTATTAGTTTCCGATACACCACTCCAGGTTCAATGTAATCCTTGGACATTCACATTGACGATGAAACACAGAAATCGCATCGGAATGAAATACAAAAGGCGAACTGCCGCGTAAGTACAAGAATAGAGACTCTTCTTACAGTCGGTGCATTCAGCATTCCCTGTGAGACTAGTATTAGTTTCCGACACACCTCAGCAGGTTCAATGGAATCCTAGGACCTTCACATTGACGATAAAACACAGTAATCGCATCGGAATTAAATACAAAAGGGACAATGTCGCCTTAAGTACAAGAATAGAGACTCTTCTTACAGTCGGTGCGTTGAGCATTCCCTGTGAGACCAGTATTAGTTTCCGATACACCACTCCAGGTTCAATGTATTCCTTGGACCTTCACATTGACGATGAAACACAGAAATCGCATCGGAATTAAGTACAAAAGGCACAGTGACGCCTTAAGTACAAGAATAGAGACTCTTCTTACAGTCGGTGCTTTGAGCATTCCCTGTGAGGCTAGTATTAGCTTCTGATACACCACTGTAATTTCAATGTATTCCTTGGACCTTCACATTGACGATGAAACACAGAAATCGCATCCGAATTAAATACAATTGGCACAATGCAGTCTTAAGTACAAGTATCAAGACTCTTCTTACAGTCGATGCTATGAGCATTCCCTGTGAGACCAGTATTAGTTTCCGATACACCACTTCAGGTTCAATGTATTCCTTGGACCTTCACATTGACGATGAAACACAGAAATCGCATCGGAATTAAATACAAAAGGCGCAATGCTGCCTTTATTTCAAGAATAGAGACGCTTCTTACAGTCGTTGGTTTGAGCATTCCCTGTGAGACCAGTATTAGATTCCGATACACCACTGCAGGTTCAATGTATTCCTTGAACCTTCACATTGACGATGAAACACAGAAATCGCATCGGAATGAAATACAAAAGGCACAATGCCGTCTTAAGTACAAGAATAGAGACTCTTCTTACAATCGGTGCTTTCAGCATTCCCTGTGAGACCAGTATTAGTTTCCGATACACCTCAGCAGGTTCAATGTATTCCTTGGACCTTCACATTGACGATGAAACACAGATATCGCATCGGAATTAAATACAAAAGGCACAATGCCGCTTTAAGTACAAGAATAGAGACTCTTCTTACAGTCGGTGCTTTGTGCATTCCCTGTCAGACCAGTATTAGTTTCCGATACACCACTGCAGGTTCAATGTATTCCTTGGACCTTCACGTTGACGATGAAACAGAGAAATCGCATCGGAATGAAATACAAAAGGCAAACTGCCGCGTAAGTACAGGATTAGAGACTCTTCTTACAGTCGGTGCTTTCAGCATTCCCTGTGAGACCAGTATTAGTTTCCGATACACCACTGCAGGTTCAATGTATTCCTTGGATCTTCGCATTGACGATGAAACACAGAAATCGAATCGGAACTAAATACAAAAGGCACAATGCCGCAATAAGTACAAGAATAGAGACTCTTCTTACAGTCGGTGCTTTTAGCATTTCCTGTGAGACCAGTATTAGTTTCCGATACACCACTCCAGGTTCATTGTATTCCTTGGACATACTCATTGACGATGAAACACTGAAATTACATCTGAATTAAATACAAAAGTAACAATGCCGATATAACTGCAAGGTGAATGAGACTTCTTAGTGACTGTGCTTTGATCCTTTCCTGTGAGACCAGTATTAGTTTCTGATACACCACTGCAGGTTCAATGTATTCCTTGGACCTTCGCATTGACGATGAAACACAGAAATCATATCGGAATGAAATACAAAAGCCACAATGCCGCCTTAAGTACAAGAATAGAGACTCTTCTTACAGTCGGTGTTTGAGCATTCCCTTTGAGACCAGTATTAGTTTCCGATACACCACTGCAGGTTCAATGTATTCCTTGGACCTTCACATTAACGATGAAACGCAGAAATCGCATTGGAATTAATTACAAAAGGCGCAATGCCGCCTTAAGTACAAGAATAGAGACTCTTCTTACAGTCGGTGCTTTGAACATTCCCTGTGAGACCAGTATTAGTTTCTGATACACCACTGCCGGCTCAATGTATTCCTTGGACCTTAACATTGACGATGAAACACAGAAATCGCATCGGAGTTAAATATAGAAGGCACAATGCCGCCTTAAGTACAAGAATAGAGACTCTTCTTACTGTCGGTGCCTTGAGCATTCCCTATGAGACCAGTATTAGTTTCCGATACACCACTGCAGGTTGAATGTATTCCTTGGACCTTCACATTGACGATGAAACACAGAAATCGCATCGGAATTAAATACAAAATGCGCAATGCCGCCTTAAGTACAAGAATAGAGACTCTTCTTACAGTCGGTGCTTTGAGCATTCACTGTGAGACCAGTATTAGTTTCCGATACACCACTCCAGGTTCATTGTATTCCTTGGACATACTCATTGACGATGAGACACTGAAATTACATCTGAATTAAATACAAAAGTAACAATGCCGATATAACTGCAAGGTGAATGAGACTTCTTAGTGTCTGTGCTTTGATCCTTTCCTGTGAGACCAGTATTAGTTTCCGATACACCACTGCAGGTTCAATGTATTCCTTGGACCTTCACATTGACGATGAAACACAGAAATCGCATCGGAATTAAATACAAAGGGCACAATGCCGCCTTACGTACAAGAATAGAGACTCTTCTTACAGTCGGTGCTTTGAGCATTCACTGTGAGACCAGTATTAGTTTCCGATACACCACTCCAGGTTCATTGTATTCCTTGGACATACTCATTGACGATGAGACACTGAAATTACATCTGAATTAAATACAAAAGTCACAATGCCGATATAACTGCAAGGTGAATGAGGCTTCTTAGTGTCTGTGCTTTGATCCTTTCCTGTGAGACCAGGATTAGTTTCCGATACACCACTGCAGGTTCAATGTATTCCTTAGACATACACATTGACGATGAAACACTGATATTACTTCGGAATTAAATACAAATGGCACAATACCGCCATAAGTGCAAGAATAGAGACTCCTCTCACAGTCGGTGCTTTGAGCGTTCCCTGTAAGACCAGTATTAGTTTCCGATACACCACTCGAGGTTCAATGTATTCCTTGGACATACTCCTTGGCGATGAAACACTGAAATTACATCGGAATTAAATACAAAAAGAACAATGCCGCCTTAACTGCAAGATGAGTGAGACTTGTTAGAGTCTGTGCTTTGATCCTTTCCCGTGAGACTAGTATTAGTTTCTGATACACCACTGCAGGTTGAATGTATTCCTTGGATCTTTACATTGACGATGAAACACAGAAATCGCATCAGAGTTAAATATAGAATGCACAATGCCGCCTTAAGTACAAGAATAGAGACTCTTCTTACAGTCGGTGCTTTGAGCACTCCCTGTGAGACCAGTATTAGTTTCCGATACACCACTCCAGGTTCATAGTATTCCTTGGACATACTCATTGACGATGAAACACTGAAATTACATCTCAATTAAATACAAAAGTAACAATGCCGATATAACTGCAAGGTGAATGAGATTTCTTAGTGTCTATGCTTTGATCCATCCTGTGAGACCAGTATTAGTTTCTGATACACCACTGCAGGTTGAATGTATTCCTTGGACCTTCGCATTGACGATGAAACACAGAAATCATACCGGAATGAAATACAAAAGGCACAATGCCGCCATAAGTACAAGAATAGAGACTCTTCTTACAGTCGGTGTTTTGAACATTCCCTGTGAGACCAGTATTAGTTTCTGATACACCACTGCAGGTTCAATGTATTCCTTGGACCTTTACATTGACGATGAAACACAGAAATCGCATCGGAGCTAAATATAGAATGCACAATGCCGCTTTAAGTACAAGAATAGAGACTCTTCTTACTGTCGGTGCCTTGAGCATTCCCTATGAGACCAGTATTAGTTTCCGATACACCACTGCAGGTTGAATGTATTCCTTGGACCTTCACATTGACGATGAAACACAGAAATCGCATCGGAATTAAATACAAAATGCGCAATGCCGCCTTAAGTACAAGAATAGAGACTCTTCTTACAGTCGGTGCTTTGAGCATTCGCTGTGGGACCAGTATTAGTTTCCGATACACCACTGCAGGTTCAATGTATTCCTTGGACCTTCATATTGACGATGAAACACAGAAATCGCATCTGAATTAAATTGAAAGGGCGCAATGGCGCCTTAAGCACAAGAATAGAGACTCTTCTTACAGTCGGTGCTTTGAGCATTCCCTGTAAGACCAGTATTACTTTCTGATACACCACTGCAGGTTCAAAGTATTCCTTGGACCTTCACATTGACGTTGAAACACAGAAATCGCATCGGAATTAAATACAAAAGGCGCAATGCCGCCTTAAGTACAAGAATAGTGACTCTTCTTAGAGTCGGTGCTTTGAGCATTCCCTGTGAGGCCAGTATTAGCTTCTGATACACCACTGTAGGTTCAATGTATTCCTTGGACCTTCACATTGACGATGAAACACAGAAATCGCATCCGAATTAAATACAATTGGCACAATGCAGTCTTAAGTACAAGTATAGAGACTCTTATTACAGTCGGTGCTATGAGCATTCCCTGTGAGACCTGTATTAGTTTCCGATACACCACTGCAGGTTCAATGTATTGCTTGGACCTTCACATTGACTATGAAACACAGAAATCGCGTCGGAGTTAAATACAAAAGGCACAATGCCGCCTTAAGTACAAGAATAGAGACTCTTCTTACTGTCGGTGCTTTGAGCATTCCCTGTGAGACCAGAATTGGTTTCCGATACACCACTGCAGGTTCAATGTATTCCTTGGACCTTCACATTGACGTTGAAACACAGAAACCGCATCGGAATTAAATACAAAAGGAACAAAGCCGTCTTAAGTACAAGAATACAGTCTCTTCTTACATTCGGTGCTATGAGCATTCCCAGTGAAACCAGTATTAGATTCCGATACACCACTGCTGGTTCAATGTATTCCTTGGACCTTCACATGGACGATGAAACACAGAAATCGCATTGGAATTAAATACAAAAGGCACAATGCCGTCTTAAGTACAAGAATAGAGACTCTTCTTACAGTCGGTGCTTTCAGCATTCCCTGTGAGATCAGTATTAGTTTCCGATACACCTCAGCAGGTTCAATGTATTCCTTGGACCTTCACATTGACGATGAAACACAGATATCGCATCGGAATTAAATACAAAAGGCACAATGTCGCCTTAAGTACAAGAATAGAGACTCTTCTTACAGTCGGTGCTTTGAGCATTCCCTGTGAGACCAGTATTAGTTTCCGATACACCACTGCAGGTCCAATGTATTCCTTGGACCTTGAAATTGACAATGAAACACAGAAATCGCATCGGAATTATATACAAAAGGCAAAATGTCGCCTTAAGTACAAGAATAGAGACTCTTCTTACACTCGGTGCTTTGAGCATTCCCTGTCAGACCAGTATTAGTTTCCGATACACTACTGCAGGTTCAATGTATTCCTTGCACCTTCACGTTGACGATGAAACACAGAAATCGCATCGGAATGAAATACAAATGGCAAACTGCCGCGTAAGTACACGAATAGAGACTCTTCTTACAGTCGTTGCTTTCAGCATTCCCTGTGAGACCAGTATTAGTTTCCGATACACCTCAGCAGGTTCAATGTATTCCTAGGACCTTCACTTTGACGATGAAACACAAAATCGCATCGGAATTAAATATAAAATGCGCAATGCCGCCTTAAGTACAAGAATAGAGACTCTTCTTACAGTCGGTGCTTTGAGCATTCCCTGTGGGACCAGTATTAGTTTCCGATACACCACTGCAGGTTCAATGTATGCCTTGGACCTTCACATTGGCGATGAAACCCAGAAATCGCATCGGAATTAAATACAAAAGGCGCAATGCCGCCTTAAGTACAAGAATAGAGACTCTTCTTACAGTCGGTGCTTTGAGCATTCCCTGTGAGGCCAGTATTAGCTTCTGATACACCACTGTAGGTTCAATGTATTCCTTGGACCTTCACATTGACGATGAAACACATAAATCGCATCCGAATTAAATACAATTGTCACAATGCAGTCTTAAGTGCAAGTATAGAGACTCTTCTTACAGTCGTTGCTATGAGCATTCCCTGTGAGACCTGTATTAGTTTCCGATACACCACTGTAGGTTCAATGTATTCCTTGGACCTTCACATTGACGATGAAACACAGAAATCACATCCGAATTAAATACAATTAGCACAATGCAGTCTTAAGTACAAGAATAGAGACTCCTCTTACAGTCGGTGCTATGAGCATTCCCTGTGAGACCTGTATTAGTTTCCGATACACCACTGCAGGTTCAATGTATTCCTTGGACCTTCACATTGACGATGAAACACAGAAATCGCATCGGAATGAAATACAAAAGGCAAACTGCCGCGTAAGTACAAGAATAGTGACTCTTCTTACAATCGGTGCTTTCAGCATTTCCTGTGTGACCAGTATTAGTTTCCGATACACCTCAGCAGGTTCAATGTATTCCTAGGACCTTCACATTGACGATGAAACACAGAAATCGCATCGGAATTAAATACAAAAAGCGCAATGCCGCATTAAGTACAAGAATAGAGACTCTTCTTACAGATGGTGCTTTGAGCATTCCCTGTGAGACCAGAATTAGTTTCCGATACACAACTCCAGGTTCAATGTATTCCTTGGACCTTCACATTGACGATCAAACACAGAAATCGTATCGGAATGAAATACAAAAGGCAAACTGCCGCGTAAGTACCAGAATAGAGACTCTTCTTACAGTCGGTGCTTTCAGCATTCCCTGTGAGGCCAGTATTAGTTTCCGATACACCTCAGCAGGTTCAATGTATTCCTAGGACCTTCATATTGACGATGAAACACAGAAATCGTATCGGAATTAAATACAAGAGGCACAATGTCGCCTTAAGTACAAGAATAGAGACTCTTCTTACAGTCGGTGCTTTGAGCATTCCCTGTGAGATCAGAATTTGTTTCCGATACACCACTCCAGGTTCAATGTATTCCTTGGACCTTCACATTGACGATGAAACACAGAAATCGCATCGGAATGAAATACAAAAGGCAAACTGCCGCGTAAGTACAAGAATAGAGTCTATTCTCGCAGTCGGTGCTTTCAGCATTCCCTGTGAGACCAGTATTAGTTTCCGATACACCTCAGCAGGTTCATTGTATTCCTGGGACCTTCACATTGACAATGAAACACAGAAATCGCATCGGAATTAAATACAAAAGGCACAATGTCGCCTTAAGTACAAGAATAGAGACTCTTCTTACAGTTGGTGCTTTGAGCATTCCCTGTGAGACCAGTATTTGTTTCCGATACACCACTGCAGGTTCAATGTATTTCACGGACCTTCACATTGACGATGAAACACAGAAATCGCATCGGAATGAAATACAAAAGGCAAACTTCCGCGTAAGTACTAAAAGAGAGACTCTTCTTACAGTCTGTGCTTTCAGCATTCCCTGTGAAACCAGTATTAGTTTCCGATACACCTCCGCAGGTTCAATGTATTCCTAGGACCTTAACATTGACGATGAAACACAGAAATCGCATCGGAATTAAATACAATAAGCGCAATGCCGCCTTAAGTACAAGAATAGAGACTCTTCTTACAGTCGGTGCTTTGAGCATTCCCTGTGAGACCAGAATTAGTTTCCGATACACCACTACATGTTCAATGTATTCCTTGGACATTCACATTGACGATGAAACACAGAAATCGCATCGGAATGAAATACAAACGGCAAACTGCCGCGTAAGTACAAGAATAGAGTCTCCTCTTACAGTCGGTGCTTTCAGCATTCCCTGTGAGACCAGTATTAGTTTCCGATACACCTCAGCAGGTTCAATGTATTCCTAGGACCTTCACATTGACGATGAAACACAGAAATCGCATCGGAATTAAATACAAAAAGCGCAATGCCGCCTTAAGTACAAAAATAGAGACTCTTCTTAGAGTCGGTGCGTTGAGCATTCCCTGTGAGACCAGAATTACTTTCCGATACACCTCTACCGGTTAAATGTATTCCTAGGACCCTCACATTGACGATGAAACATAGAAATCGCATCGGAATTAAATACAAAAGGCACAGTGACGCCTTAAGTACAAGAATAGAGACTCTTCTTACAGTCGGTGCTTTGAGCATTCCCTGTGAGACCAGTATTAGTTTCCGATACACCACTCCAGGTTCAATGTAATCCTTGGACATTCACATTGACGATGATACACAGAAATCGCATCGGAATGAAATACAAAAGGCGAACTGCCGCGTAAGTACAAGAATAGAGACTCTTCTTACAGTCGGTGTTTTCAGCATTCCCTGTGAGACCAGTATTAGTTTCCGATACACCTCAGCAGGTTCAATGTATTCCTAGGACCTTCACATTGACGATGAAACACAGAAATCGCATCGGAATAAAATACAAAAGGCACAATGTCGCCTTAAGTACAAGAATAGAGACTCTTCTTACAGTCGGTGCTTTGAGCATTCCCTGTGAGACCAGAATTAGTTTCCGATACACCACTCCAGGTTCAATGTATTCCTTGGACCTTCACCTTGACGATGAAACACAGAAATCGCATCGGAATGAAATACAAAATGCAAACTGCCGCGTAAGTACAAGAATAGAGACTCTTCTCGCAGTCGGTGATTTCAGCATTCCCTGTGAGACCAGTATTAGTTTCCGATACACCTCAGCAGGTTTCAATGTATTCCTGGGACCTTCACATTGACGAAGAAACAAAGAAATCGCATCGGAATTAAATACAAAAGGCACAATGTCGCCTTAAGTACAAGAATAGAGACTCTTCTTACACTCGGTGCTTTGAGCATTCCCTGTGATACCAGTATTAGTTTCCGATACACAACTGCAGGTTCAATGTATTCCTTCGACCTTCACATTGACGATGAAACACAGAAATCGCATCGGAATGAAATACAAAAGTCAAACTGCCGCGTAAGTACAAGATAAGAGACTCTTCTTACAGTTGGTGCTTTCAGCATTCACTGTGAGATCAGTATTAGTTTCCGATACACCACTGCAGGTTCAATGTAATCCTAGGACCTTCACATTGACGATGAAACACAGAAATCGCATCGGAATTAAATACAAAAGGCACAATGTCGCCTTAAGTACAAGAATAGAGACTCTTCTTACAGTCGGTGCTTTGAGCTTTCCCTGTGAGACCAGTATTAGTTTCCGATACCCCACTCCAGGTTCAATGTATTCCTTAAACATTCAAATTGACGATGAAACACAGAAATCGCATCGGAGTGAAATACAAAATGCAAACTGCCGCGTAAGTACAAGAATAGAGACTCTTCTTACAGTCGGTGCTTTTAGCATTCCCTGTGAGACCAGTATTAGTTTCCGATACACCTCAGCAGGTTCAATGTATTCCTAGGACCTTCACATGGACGATGAAACACAGAAATCGCATCTGAATTAAATACAAAAGGCACAATGTCGCCTTAAGTACAAGAATAGAGACTCTTCTTACAGTCGGTGCTTTGAGCATTCCCTGTGAGACCAGAACTTGTTTCCGATACACCACTCCAGGTTCAATGTATTCCTTGGACCTTCACATTGACGATGAAACACAGATATCGCATCGGAATGAAATACAAAAGGCAAACTGCCGCGTAAGTACAAGAATAGAGTCTCTTCTCGCAGTCGGTGCTTTCAGCATTCCCTTTGTGACCAGTATTAGTTTCCGATACATCAGCAGGTTCAATGTATTCCTAGGACCTTCACATTGACGATGAAACACAGAAATCGCATCGGAATTAAATACAATATGCGCAGTGCCACCTTAAGTACAAGAATAGAGACTCTTCTTACAGTCGGTGCTTTGAGCATTCCCTGTGAGACCAGAATTAGTTTCCGATACACCACTAGAGGTTCAATGTATTCCTTGGACATTCACATTGACGATGAAACACAGAAATCGCAACGGAATGAAATACAAAAGGCAAACTGCCGCGTATGTACAAGAATAGAGACACTTCTTACAGTCGGTGTTTTCAGCATTCCCTGTGAGACCAGTATTAGTTTCCGATACACCTCAACAGGTTCAATGTATTCCTAGGACCTTCACATTGACGATGAAACACAGAAATCGCATCGGAATAAAATACAAAAGGCACAATGTCGCCTTAAGTACAAGAATAGAGACTCTTCTTACAGTCGGTGCTTTCAGCATACCCTTTGAGACCAGTATTAGTTTCCGATACACCTCAGCAGTTTCAATGTATTCCTAGGACCTTCACATTGACGATGAAACACAGAAATCGCATCGGAATTAAATACAAAAGGCACAATGCCGTCTTAAGTAAAAGAATAGAGACTCTTCTTACAGTCGGTGCTCTGAGCATTCCCTGTGAGACCAGAATTAGTTTCCGATACACCACTCCAGGTTCAATGTATTCCTTGGACATTCACATTGACGATGAAACACAGAATTCGCATCGGAATAAAATACAAAAGGCATACTGCCGCGTAAGTACATGAATAGAGACTCTTCTTACAGTCGGTGCTTTCAGCATTCCCTGTGAGACCAGTATTAGTTTCCGATACACCTCAGCAGGTTCAATGTATTCCTAGGACCTTCACATTGACGTTGAAACAGAGAAATCGCATCGGAATTAAATGCAAAAGGCACAATGTCGAACTAAGTACAAGAATAGGGACTCTTCTTACAGTCGGTGCTTTGAGCATTCCCTGTGAGACCAGTATTAGTTTCCGATACACCACTGCAGTTTCAATGTAATCCTAGGACCTTCACATTGACGATGAAACACAGAAATCGCATCGGAATTAAATACAAAAGGCACAATGTCGCCTTAAGTACAAGAATAGAGACTCTTCTTACAGTCGGTGCTTTGAGCACTCCCTGTGAGACCAATATTAGTTTCCGATACGCCGCTCCAGGTTCAATGTATTCCTTGGACATTCACATTGACGATGAAACACAGAAATCGCATCGGAATGAAATACAGAAGGCAAACTGCCGCGTAAGTACAAGAATAGAGACTCTTCTTACAGTCGGTGCTTTCAGCATTCCCTGTGAGACCAGTATTAGTTTCCGATACACCTCGGCAGGTTCAATGTATTCCTAGGACTTTCACATTGACGATAAAACACAGAAATCGCATCGGAATTTAATACAAAAGGCACAATGTCGCCTTAAGTACAAGAATAGAGACTCTTCTTACAGTCGGTGTTTTCAGCATTCCCTGTGAGACCAGTATTAGTTTCCGATACACCTCAGCAGGTTCAATGTATTCCTGGGACCTTCACATTGACGAAGAAGCACAGAAATCGCATTGGAATTAAATACAAAAGGCACAATGTCGCCTTAAGTACAAGAATAGAGACTCTTCTTACAGTCGGTGCTTTCAGCATTCCCTGTGAGACCAGTATTAGTCTCCGATACACAACAGCAGGTTCAATGTATTCCTTGGACCTTCACATTGCCGATGAAACACAGAAATCGCATCGGAATGAAATACAAAAGGCAAACTGCCGCGTAAGTACAAGAATAGAGACTCTTCTTACAGTCGGTGCTTTCAGCATTCCCTGTGAGACCAGTATTAGTTTCCGATACACCTCAGCAGGTTCAATATATTCCTGGGACCTTCACATTGACGAAGAAACACAGAAATAGCATCGGAATTAAATACAAAAAGCACAATGTCGCCTTAAGTACAAGAATAGAGACTCTTCTTACACACGGTGCTTTGAGCATTCCCTGTGAGACCAGTATTAGATTCCGATACACCACTGCAGGTTCATTGTAATTCTAGGACCTTCACATTGACGATGAAACACAGAAATCGCATCGTAATTAAATACAAACGGCACAATGTCGCCTTAAGTACAAGAATAGAGACTCTTCTTACAGTCGGTGCTTTGAGCATTCCCTGTGAGACAAGTATTAGTTTCCGATACACCACTCCAGTTTCAGTGTATTCCTTGGACATTCACATTGATGATGAAACACAGAAATCGCATCGGAATGAAATACAGAAGGCAAACTGCCGCGTAAGTACAAGAATAGAGACTCTTCTTACAGTCGGTGCTTTCAGCATTCCCTGTGAGACCAGTATTAGTTTCCGATACACCTCAGCAGGTTCAATGTATTCCTGGGACCTACACATTGACGAAGAAACACAGAAATCGCATCGGAATTAAATACAAAAGGCACATGTTGCCTTAAGTACAACAATAGAGACTCTTCTTACACTCGGTGCTCTGAGCATTCCCTGTGAGACCGGTATTAGTTTCCGATACATAACTGCTGGTTCAATGTAATCCTAGGACCTTCACATTGACGATGAAACACAGAAATCGGATCGGAATTAAATACAAAAGGCACAATGCCGTCTTAAGTACACGAATAGAGACTCTTCTTACAGTCGGTGCTTTCAGAATTCCCTGTGAGACCAGTATTAGTTTCCGATACACCTCAGCAGGTTCAATGTATTCCTAGGACCTTCACATTGACGTTGAAACACAGAAATCGCATCGGAATTAAATACAAAAGGCGCAATGTCGCCCTAAGTACAAGAATAGAGACTCTTCTTACAGTCGGTGCTTTGAGCATTCCCTGTGAGACCAGTAATAGTTTCCGATACACCACTGCAGTTTCAATGTAATCCTAGGACCTTCACATTGACGATGTAACACAGAAATCGCATCGGAATTAAATACAAAAGGCACAATGTCGCCTTAAGTACAAGAATAGAGACTCTTCTTACAGTCGGTGCTTTGAGCATTCCCTGTGAGACAAGTATTAGTTTCTGATACACCACTCCAGTTTCAGTGTATTCCTTGGACATTCACATTGATGATGAAACACAGAAATCGCATCGGAATGAAATACAGAAGGCAAACTGCCGCGTAAGTACAAGAATAGAGACTCTTCTTACAGTCGGTGCTTTCAGCATTCCCTGTGAGACCAGTATTAGTTTCCGATACACCTCAGCAGGTTCAATGTATTCCTAGGACCTTCACATTGACGATAAAACACAGAAATCGCATCGGAATTAAAAACAAAAGGCACAATGTCGCCTTAAGTACAAGAATAGAGACTCTTCTTACAGTCGGTGCTTTGAGCATTCCCTGTGAGACCAGAATTACTTTCCGATACACCATTCCAGGTTCAATGTATTCCTTGGACATTCACATTGACGATGAAACACAGAAATCGCATCGGAATGAAATAAAAAAAGCAAACTGCCGCGTAAGTACAAGAATAGAGACTCTTCTTACAGTCGGTGTTTTCAGCATTCCCTGTGAGACCAGTATTAGTTTCCGATACACCTCAGCAGGTTCAATGTATTCCTAGGACCTTCACATTGACGATAAAACACAGAAATCGCATCGGAATTAAATACAAAAGGCACAATTTCACCTTAAGTACAAGAATAGAGACTCTCCTTTCAGTCGGTGCTTTGGGCATTCCCTGTGAGACCAGAATTAGTTTCCGATACACCACTGCAGGTTGAATGTATTCCTTGGACCTTCACATTGACGATGAATCACAGAAATCGGATCGGAATGAAATACAAAAGGCAAACTGCTGCGTAAGTACAAGAATAGAGACTCTTCTTACAGTCGGTGCTTTCAGCATTCCCTGTGAGATCAGTATTAGTATCCGATACACCTCAGCAGGTTCAATGTAATCCTAGGACCTTCACATTGACGCTGAAACACAGAAATCGCATAGGAATTAAATACAAAAGGCACAATGTCGCCTTAAGTACAAGAATAGAGACTCTTCTTACAGTCGGTGCTTTGAGCATTCCCTGTGAGACCAGAATTAGGTTCCGATACACCACTCCAGGTTCAATGTATTCCTTGGACCTTCACATTGACGATGAAACACAGAAATTGCATCGGAATGAAATACAAAAGGCAAACTGCCACGTAAGTACAAGAATAGAGACTCTTCTCGCAGTCGGTGTTTTCAGCATTCCCTGTGAGACCAGTATTAGTTTCCGATACACCTCAGAAGGTTCAATGTATTCCTGGGACCTTCACATTGACGAAGAAACACAGAAATCGCATCGGATTAAATACAAAAAGCACAATGTCGCCTTAAGTACAAGAATAGAGGCTCTTCTTACACTCGGTGCTTTGAGCATTCCCTGAGAGACCAGTATTAGTTTCCGATACACCACTCCAGGTTCAATGTATTCCTTGGTCATTCACATTGACGATGAAACACAGAAATCGCATCGGAATGAAATACAAAAGGCAAACTGCCGAGCAAGTAGAGGAATAGAGACTCTTATTACAGTCGGTGCTTTCAGCATTCCCTGTGAGACCAGTATTAGTTTCCGATACACCTCAGCAGGTTCAATGTATTCCTGGGACCTACACATTGACGAAGAAACACAGAAATCGCATCGGAATTAAATACAAAAGGCACATGTCGCCTTAAGTACAAGAATAGAGACTCTTCTTACACTCGGTGCTCTGAGCATTCCCTGTGTGACCGGTATTAGTTTCCGATACACAACTGCTGGTTCAATGTAATCCAAGGACCTTCACATTGACGATGAAACACAGAAATCGCATCGGAATGAAATACAAAAGGCAAACTGCCGCGTAAGTACAAGAATAGAGACTCTTCTTACAGTCGGTGTTTTCAGCATTCCCTGTGAGACCAGTATTAGTTTCCGATACACCTCAGCAGGTTCAATGTATTCCTAGGACCTTCACATTGACGATGAAACACAGAAATCGCATCGGAATTAAAGAGAAAAGGCAAAATGCCGTCTTAAGTACAAGAATAGAGACTCTTCTTACAGTCGGTGCTTTCAGCATTCCCTTTGAGACCAGTATTAGTTTCCGATACACCTCAGCAGGTTCAGTGTATTCCTAGGACCTTCACATAGACGTTGAAACACAGAAATCGCATCGGAATTAAATACAAAAGGCACAATGTCGCCTTAAGTACAAGAATAGAGACTCTTCTTACAGTCGGTGCTTTGAGCATTCCCTGTGAGCCCGGTATTAGTTTCCGGTACACCACTGCAGGTTCAATGTAATCCTAGGACCTTCACATTGACGATGAAACACAGAAATCGCATCGGAACTAAATACAAAAGGCACAATGTCGCCTTAAGTACAAGAATAGAGACTCTTCTTACAGTCGGTGCTTTGAACATTCCCTGTGAGACCAGTATTAGTTTCCGATACACCACTCCAGGTTCAATGTATTCCTTGGACATTCACATTGACGATGAAACACAGAAATCGCATCGGAATGAAATACAAAAGGCGAACAGCCGCGTAACTACAAGAATAGAGACTCTTCTTACTGTCGGAGCTTTCAGCATTCCCTGTGAGACCAGTATTAGTTTCCGATACACCTCAGCAGGTTCAATGTATTCCTTGGACCTTCACACTGACGATGAATCACAGAAATCGCATATGAATTAAATACAAAAGGCACAATGTCGCCTTAAGTACAAGAATAGAGACCCTTCTTACAGTCGGTGCTTTGAGCATTCCCTGTGAGACAAGAATTAGTTTCCGATTCAAAACTGCAGGTTCAATGTATTCCTTGGACCTTCACATTGACGATGAAACACAGAAATCGCATCGGATTGAAATACAAAAGGCAAACTGCCGCGTAAGTACAAGAGTAGAGACTCTTCTCGCAGTCGGTGCTTTCAGCATTCCCTGTGAGACCAGTATTAGTTTCAGACACACCTCAGCAGGTTCGATGTATTCCTGGACCTTCACATTGACGAAGAAACACAGAAATCGCATCGGAATTAAATACAAAAATCACAATGTCGCCTTAAGTACAAGAATAGAGACTCTTCTTACACTCGTTGCTTTGAGCATTCCCTGTGAGACCAGTATTAGTTTCCGATACACAACTGCAGGTTCAGTGTATTCCTTGGACCTTCACATTGACGATGAAACACATAAATCGCATCGGAATGAAATACAAAAGGCAAACTGCCGCGTAAGTACAAGAATAGAGACTCTTCTTACAGTCGGTGCTTTCAGCATTCCCTGTGAGACCAGTATTAGTTTCCGATACACCTCAGGAGGTTCAATGTATTCCTAGGACCTTCACATTGACGATGAAACACAGAAATCGCATCGGAGTTAAATATAAAATGCGCAATGCCGCCTTAAGTACAAGAATAGAGACTCTTCTTACAGTCGGTGCTTTGAGCATTCCCTGTGAGACCTGAATTAGTTTCCGATACACCACTCCAGGTTCAATGTATTTCTTGGACCTTCACATTGACGATGAAATACAGAAATCGCATCGGAATTAAATACAAAAAGCGCAATTCCGCCTTAAGTCCAAGAATAGAGACTCTTGTTACAGTCGATGCTTTGAGCATTCCCTGTGAGACCAGTATTAGTTTCCGATACACCACTGCAGGTACAATGTATTCCTTGGACCTTCACATTGACGATGAAACACAGAAATCGCATCGGAATTAAATACAAAAGGCAGAAAGCCGCTTTAAGTACAAGAATAGAGATTCTTCTTAGAGTCGGTGGTTTGAGCATTGCCTGTGAGACCAGAATTAGTTTCCGATACACCACTCCAGGTTCAATGTATTTCTTGGACCTTCACATTGACGATTGTATACAGAAATCGCATCGGAACGAAATACAAAAGGCAAACTGCCGCGTAAGTACCAGAATAGAGACTCTTCTTACAGTCGGTGCTTTCAGCATTCCCTGTGAGACCAGTATTAGTTTCCGATACACCTCAGCAGATTCAATGTATTCCTAGGACCTTCACATTGACGAAGAAACACAGAAATCGCATCGGAATTAAATACAAAAGGCACAATGTCGCCTTAAGTACAAGAATAGAGACTCTTCTTACACTCGGTGCTTTGAGCATTCCCTGTGAGAACAGTATTAGTTTCCGATGCACAACTGCAGATTCAATGTATTCCTTGGACCTTCACATTAAAGATGAAACACAGAAATCGCATCGGAATGAAATACAAAAGACAAACTGCCGCGTAAGTAGAAGAATAGAGACTCTTCTAGCAGTCGGTGCTTTCAGCATTCCCTGTGAGACCAGTATTAGTTTCCGATACACCTCAGCAGGTTAAATGTATTCCTAGGACCTTCACATTGACGATGAAACACAGAAATCGCATCGGAATTAAATACAAAAGGCACAATGTCGCCTTAAGTACAAGAATAGAGACTCTTCTTATACTCGGTGCTTGGAGCATTCCCTGTCAGACCAGTATTAGTTTCCGATACACCACTGCAGGTTTAATGTATTCCTTGGAACTTCACATTGACGATGAAACACAGATATCGCATCAGAATGAATTACAAAAGGCAAACTGCCGCGTAAGTACAAGAATAGAGACTCTTCTTACAGTCGGTGCTTTCAGCATTCCCTGTGAGACCAGTATTAGTTTCCGATACACCTCAGCAGGTTCAATGTATACCTAGGACCTTCCCATTGACGATGAAACACAAAAATGGCATCGGAATTAAATACAAAAGGCGCAATGCCGCCTTAAGTACAAGAATAGAGACTCTTCTTACAGTCGGTGCTTTGAGCATTCCCTGTGAGACCAGAATTAGTTTCCGATACACCACTCCAGGTTCAATGTATTCCTTGGACATTCACATTGACGATGAAACACAGAAATCTCATCGGAATGAAATACAAAAGGCAAACTGCCGCGTAAGTACAAGAATAGAGACTCTTCTTACAGTCGGTGCTTTCAGCATTCCCTGTGAGACCAGTATTAGTTTCCGATACACCTCAGCAGGATCAATGTAATCCTAGGTTATTAACATTGACGATGAAACACCGAAATCGCATCGGAATTAAATACAAAAGGCACAATGACGCCTTAAGTACAAGAGTAGAGACTCTTCTTACTGTCGGTGCTTTGAGCATTCCCTGTGAGACCAGTATTAGTTTCCGATACACCACTCCAGGTTCAATGTAATCCTTGGACATTCACATTGACGATGAAACACAGAAATCTCATCGGAATGAAATACAAAATGCGAACATCCGCGTAAGTACAAGAATAGAGACTCTTTCTACAGTCGGTGCTTTCAGCATACCCTGTGAGACTAGTTTTAGTTTCCGATACACCTCAGCAGGTTCAATATAATCCTAGGACCTTCACATTGACGATAAAACACAGAAATCGCATCGGAATTAAATACAAAAGGCACAATGTCGCCTTAAGTTCAAGAATAGAGACTCTTCTTACTGTCGGTGCTTTGAGCATTCCCTGTGAGACCAGAATTAGTTTATGATACACCACTCCAGGTTCAATGTATTCCTTGGACCTTCACATTGACGATGAAACACAGAAATCGCATCGGAATGAAATACAAAAGGCAAACTGCCACGTAAGTACAAGAATAGAGACTCTTCTTACAGTCGGTGCTTTCAGCTTCCCTGTGAGACCAGTATTAGTTTCCGATACACCTCAGCAGGTTCAATGTATTCCTAGGACCTTCACATTGACGATGAAACACAGAAATCGCATCGGAATTAAATACAAAAATCGCAATGCCGCCTTAAGTACAAGAATAGAGACTCTTCTTACAGTCGGTGCTTTGAGCATTCCCTGTGAGACCAGAATTAGTTTCCGTTACACCACTACAGGTTCAATGTTTTCCTACGACCTTCACATTGACGATGAAACACAGAAATCGCATCGGAATTAAATACAAAAGGCACAGTGTCGCCTTAAGTACAAGAATAGAGACTCTTCTTACAGTCGGTGCTTTGAGCATTCCTTGTGAGACCAGTATTAGTTTCCGATACACCACTGCAGGTTCAATGTATGCCTTGGACCTTCACATTGACGATGAAACACAGAAATCGCATCGGAATGAAATACAAAAGGCAAACTGCCGCGTAAGTATTAGAATAGAGACTCTTCTTACAGTCGGTGCTTTCAGCATTCCCTGTGAGACCAGTATTAGTTTCCGATACACCTCAGCAGGTTCAATGATTTCCTAGGACCTTCGCATTGACGATGAAACACAGAAATCGCATCGGAATTAAATACAAAAGGCACAATGACGCCTTAAGTACAAGAATAGAGACTCTTCTTACAGTCGGTGCTTTGAGCGTTCCCTGTGAGACCAGTATTAGTTTCCGATACAGCACTCCAGGTTCAATGTAATCCTTGGACATTCACATTGACGATGAAACACAGAAATCGCATCGGAATTAAATACAAAAGGCGAACTGCCGCGTAAGTACAAGAATAGAGACTCTTCTCACAGTCGGTGCTTTCAGCATTCCCTGTGAGACTAGTATTAGTTTCCGATACACCTCAGCAGGTTCAATGTAATCCTAGGACCATCACATTGACGATAAAACACAGAAATCGCATCGGAATTAAATACAAAAGGCACAATGTCGCCTTAAGTACAAGAATAGAGACTCTTCTTACAGTCGGTGCTTTGAGCATTCCCTGTGAGACCAGAATTAGTTTCCGATACGCCACTCCATGTTCAATGTATTCCTTGGACCTTCACATTGACGATGAAACACAGAAATCGCATCGGAATGAAATACAAAAGGCAAACTGCCGCGTAAGTACAAGAATAGAGACTCTTCTTACAGTCGGTGTTTTCAGCATTCCCTGTGAGACCAGTATTAGTTTCCAATACACCTCAGCAGATTCAATGTATTCCTAGGACCTTCACATTGACGATGAAACACAGAAATCGCATCGGAATTAAATACAAAAATCGCAATGACGCCTTAAGTACAAGAATAGAGACTCTTCTTATACTCGGTGCTTGGAGCATTCCCTGTCAGACCAGTATTAGTTTCCGATACACCACTGCAGGTTTAATGTATTCCTTGGAACTTCACATTGACGATGAAACACAGAAATCGCATCAGAATGAATTACAAAAGGCAAACTGCCGCGTAAGTACAAGAATAGAGACTCTTCTTACAGTCGGTGCTATCAGCATTCCCTGTGAGACCAGTATTAGTTTCCGATACACCTCAGCAGGTTCAATGTATACCTAGGACCTTCCCATTGACGATGAAACACAAAAATCGCATCGGAATTAAATACAAAAGGCGCAATGCCGCCTTAAGTACAAGAATAGAGACTCTTCTTAGAGTCGGTGATTTGAGCATTCCCTGTGAGACCAGAATTAGTTTCCGATACACCACTCCAAGTTCAATGTATTCCTTGGACATTCACATTGACGATGAAACACAGAAATCTCATCGGAATGTAATACAAAAGGCAAACTGCCGCGTAAGTACAAGAGTAGAGACTCTTCTTACAGTCGGTGCTTTCAGCATTCCCTGTGAGACCAGTATTAGTTTCCGATACACCTCAGCAGGATCAATGTAATCCTAGGTCCTTCACATTGACGATGAAACACCGAAATCGAATCGGAATTAAATACAAAAGGCACAATGACGCCTTAAGTACAAGAGTAGAGACTCTTCTTACAGTCGGTGCTTTGAGCATTCCCTGTGAGACCAGTATTAGTTTCCGATACACCACTCCAGGTTCAATGTAATCCTTGGACATTCACATTGACGATGAAACACAGAAATCTCATCGGAATGAAATACAAAATGCGAACATCCGCGTAAGTACAAGAATAGAGACTCTTTCTACAGTCGGTGATTTCAGCATACCCTGTGAGACTAGTATTAGTTACCGATACACCTCAGCAGGTTCAATGTAATCCTAGGACCTTCACATTGACGATAAAACACAGAAATCGCATCGGAATTAAATACAAAAAGCACAATGTCGCCTTAAGTTCAAGAATAGAGACTCTTCTTACTGTCGGTGCTTTGAGCATTCCCTGTGAGACCAGAATTAGTTTATGATACACCAGTCCAGGTTCAATGTATTCCTTGGACCTTCACATTGACGATGAAACACAGAAATCGCATCGGAAAGAAATACAAAAGGCAAACTGCCGCGTAAGAACAAGAATAGAGACTCTTCTTACAGTCGGTGCATTCAGCTCCCCTGTGAGACCAGTATTAGTTTCCGATACACCTCAGCAGGTTCAATGTATTCCTAGGACCTTCACATTGACGATGAAACACAGAAATCGCATCGGAATTAAATACAAAAGGCACGATGTCGCCTTAAGTACAATAATAGAAACTCTTCTTACAGTTGGTGCTTTGAGCGTTCCCTGTGAGACCAGTATTAGTTTCCGATACACCACTGCATGTTCAATTTATTCCTTGGACCTTCACATTGTCGACGAAACACAGAAATCGCATCAGAATGAAATACAAAAGGCAAACTGCCGCGTAAGTACAGGAATAGAGACTCTTCTTACAGTCGGTGCTTTCAGCATTCCCTGTGAGACCAGTATTAGTTTCCGATACACCTCAGCAGGTTCAATGTATTCCTAGGACCTTCACATTGACGATGAAACACAGAAATCGCATCGGAATTAAATACAAAAATCGCAATGCCGCCTTAAGTACAAGAATAGCGACTCTTCTTACAGTCGGTGCTTTGAGCATTCCCTGTGAGACCAGAATTAGTTTCCGATACACCACTACAGGTTCAATGTTTTCCTACGACATTCACATTGACGATGAAACACAGAAATCGCATCGGAATTAATTACAAAAGGCACAATGTCGCCTTAAGTACAAGAATAGAGACTCTTCTTACAGTCGGTGCTTAGAGCATTCCCTGTGAGACTAGTATTAGTTTCCGATACACCACTGCAGCTTCAATGTATTCCTTGGACCTTCACATTGACGATGAAACACAGAAATCGCATCGGAATGAAATACAAAAGGCAAACTGCCGCGTAAGTATTAGAATAGAGACTCTTCTTACAGTCGGTGCTTTCAGCATTCCCTGTGAGACCAGTATTAGTTTCCGATACACCTCAGCAGGTTCAATGATTTCCTAGGACCTTCACATTGACGATGAAACACAGAAATCGCATCGGAATTAAATACAAAAGGCACAATGACGCCTTAAGTACAAGAATAGAGACTCTTCTTACAGTCGGTGCTTTGAGCGTTCCCTGTGAGACCAGTATTAGTTTCCGATACAGCAGTCCAGGTTCAATGTAATCCTTGGACATTCACATTGACGATGAAACACAGAAATCGCATCGGAATTAAATACAAAAGGGGAACTGCCGCGTAAGACAAGAATAGAGACTCTTCTCACAGTCGGTGCTTTCAGCATTCCCTGTGAGACTAGTATTAGTTTCCGATACACCTCAGCAGGTTCAATGTAATCCTAGGACCTTCACATTGACGATAAAACACAGAAATCGCATCGGAATTAAATACAAAAGGCACAATGTCGCCTTAAGTACAAGAATAGAGACTCTTCTTACAGTCGGTGCTTTGAGCATTCCCTGTGAGACCAGAATTAGTTTCCGATACACCACTCCATGTTCAATGTATTCCTTGGACCTTCACATTGACGATGAAACACAGAAATCGCATCGGAATGTAATACAAAAGGCAAACTGCCGCGTAAGTACAAGAATAGAGACTCTTCTTACAGTCGGTGCTTTCAGCATTCCCTGTGAGACCAGTATTAGTTTCCAATACACCTCAGCAGATTCAATGTATTCCTAGGACCTTCACATTGACGATGAAACACAGAAATCGCATCGGAATTAAATACAAAAATCGCAATGCCGCCTTAAGTACAAGAATAGAGACTCTTCTTACAGTCGGTCCTTTGAGCATTCCCTGTGAGACCAGAATTAGTTTCCGATACACCACTACAGGTTCAATGTTTTCCTACGACCTCCACATTGACGATGAAACACAGAAATCGCATTGGAATTAAATACAAAAGGCACAATGTCGCCTTAAGTACAAGAATAGAGAGTCTTCTTACAGTCGATGTTTTGAGCATTCACTGTGAGACCAGTATTAGTTTCCGATACACCACTGCAGGTTCAATGTATTCCTTGGACCTTCACATTGAATATGAAACACAGAAATCGCATCGGAATGAAATACAAAAGGCAAACTGCCGCGTAAGTATTAGAAAAGAGACTCTTCTTACAGTCGGTGCTTTCAGCATTCCCTGTAAGACCAGTATTAGTTTCCGATACACCTCAGCAGGTTCAATGATTTCCTAGGACCTTCACATTGACGATGAAACACAGAAATCGCATCGGAATTAAACACAAAAGGCACAATGACGCCTTAAGTACAAGAATAGAGACTCTTCTTACAGTCGGTGCTTTGAGCGTTCCCTGTGAGACCAGTATTAGTTTCCGATACAGCACTCCAGGTTCAATGTAATCCTTGGACATTCACATTGCCGATGAAACACAGAAATCGCATCGGAAATAAATACAAACGGCGAACTGCTGCGTAAGTACAAGAATAGAGACTCTTCTCACAGTCGGTGCTTTCAGCATTCCCTGTGAGACTAGTAATAGTTTCCGATACACCTCAGCAGGTTCAATGTAATCCTAGGACCCTCACATGGACGATAAAACACAGAAATCGCATCGGAATCAAATACAAAAGGCACATTGTCGCCTTAAGTACAAGAATAGAGACTCTTCTTACTGTCGGTGCTTTGAGCATTCCGTGTGAGACCAGAATTAGTTTCCGATACACCACTCCATGTTCAATGTATTCCTTGGACCTTCACATTGACGATGAAACACAGAAATCGCATCGGAATGAAATACAAAAGGCAAAATGCCGCGTAAGTACAAGAATAGAGACTCTTCTTACAGTCGGTGCTTTCAGCATTCCCTGTGAGACCAGTATTAGTTTCCGATACACCTTAGCAGGTTCAATGTATTCCTAGGACCTTCACATTGACGATGAAACACGGAAATCGCATCGGAATTAAATACAAAAGGCACAATGTCGCCTTAAGTACAAGAATTGAGACTCTTCTTACAGTCGGTGCTTTGAGCATTCCCTGTGGGACCAGTATTAGTTTCCGATACACCACTCCAGGTTCAATGAATTCCTTGGACCTTCACATTGACGATGAAACTCAGAAATCGCATCAGAATGAAATACAAATGGCAAACTGCCGCGTAAGTACAAGAATAGTGACTCTTCTCGCAGTCGGTGCAGTCAGCATTCCCTGTGAGACCAGTATTAGTTTCCGATACACCTCAGCAGGTTCAATGTATTCCTGGGACCTTCACATTGACGTAGAAACACAGAAATCACATCGGAATTTAATACAAAAGGCACAATGTCGCCTAAAGTACAAGAATAGAGACTCTTCTTACACTCAGTGCTTTGAGCATTCCCTGTGATACCAATATTTGTTTCCGATACACAACTGCAGGTTCAATGTATTCCTTGGACCTTCACATTGACGATGAATCACTGAAATCGCATCGGAATGTAATACAAAAGGCAAACTGCCGCGTAAGTACGAGAATAGAGACTCTTCTTACAGTCGGTGCTTTCAGCTTTCCCTGTGAGACCAGTATTAGCTTCCGATACACCACTGCAGGTTCAATGTATTCCTTGCACTTTCACATTGACGATGAAACACAGATATCGCATCGGAATTAAATACAAAAGGCGCAATGCCGCCTTAAGTACAAGAATAGAGACTCTTCTTACAGTCGGTGCTTTGAGCATTCCCTTTGAGACCAGTATTAGTTTCTGATACACCACTGCAGATTCAATGTATTTCTTAGACCTTCACATTGACGATGAAACATAGAAATCGCATCGGAATTAAATACAAAAGGCACAATGCTGTCATAAGTACAAGAATAGAGACTCTTCTTACAGTCGGTGCTTTGAGCATTCCCTGTGAGACCAGTATTAGTTTCCGATACACCACTGCAGGTTCAATGTATTCCTTGGACCCTCACATTGACGATGAAACACAGAAATCGCATCGGAATTAAATACAAAAAGTGCAATGCCGCCTTAAGTACAAGAATAGAGACTTTTCTTACTGTCGGTGCTTTGAGCATTCCCTGTGAGACCAGTATTAGTTTCCGATACACCTCAGCAGGTTCAATGTATTCCTAGGACCTTCACATTGACGATGAAACACAGAAATCGCATCGGAATTAAATACAAAAGGCACAATGTCGCCTTAAGTACAAGAATAGACACTCTTCTTACAGTCGGTGCTTTGAGCATTCCCTGTGAGACCAGTATTAGCTTCCGATACACCACTGCAGGGTCAATGTATTCCTTGCACCTTCACATTGACGATGAAACACAGAAATCGCATCGGAATTAAATACAAAAGGCGCAATGCCGCCTTAAGTACAAGAATAGAGACTCTTCTTACAGTCGGTGCTTTGAGCATTCCCTTTGAAACCAGTATTAGTTTCTGATACACCACTGCAGATTCAATGTATTCCTTGGACCTTCACATTGACGATGAAACATAGAATGCGCATCGGAATTAAATAGAAAAGGCACAATGCTGTCATAAGTACAAGAATAGAGACTCTTCTTACAGTCGGTGCTTTGAGCATTCCCTGTGAGACCAGTATTAGTTTCCGATACACCACTGCAGGTTCAATGTATTCCTTGGACCTTCACATTGACGATGAAACACAGAAATCGCATCGGAATTAAATACAAAAAGTGCAATGCCGCCTTAAGTACAAGAATAGAGACTTTTCCTACTGTCGGTGCTTTGAGCATTCCCTGTGAGACCAGTATTAGTTTCCGATATACCACTGCAGGTTCAATGTATGCCTTGCACCTTCACATTGACGATGAAACACAGAAATCGCATCGGAATTAAATACAAAAGGCACTATGTCGCCTTAAGTACAAGAATAGAGACTCTTCTTACACTCGGTGCTTTGACCATTCCCGGTGAGACAAGTATTAGTTTCCGATACACCACTGCAGTTTCAATGTATTCCTTGGACCTTCACATTGACGATGAAACACAGAAATCGCATCGGAATGAAATACAACAGGCAAACTGCCGCGTAAGTACGAGAATAGAGACTCTTCTTACAGTCGGTGCTTTCAGCATTCCCTGTGAGACCACTATTAGTTTCCGATACACGACTGCAGGTTCAATGTAATCCTAGGACCTTCACATTGACGATGAAACACAGAAATCGCATGGGAATTAAATACAAAAGGCACAATGTCGCCTTAAGTACAAGAATAGAGACTCTTCCTACAGTATTGCTTTCAGCATTCCCTGTGAGACCAGTATGTTTCCGATACACCTCAGCAGGTTCAATGTATTCCTTGGACCTTCACATTGACGATGAAACACAGAAATCGCATCGGAATGAAATACAAAAGGCAAACTGCCGCGTAAGTACAAGAATAGAGACTCTTTTTGTAGTCGGTGCTTTCAGTATTCCCTGTGAGACCAGTATTAGTTTCCGATACACCTCAGCAGGTTCAATGTATTCCTGGGACCTTCACATTGACGATGAAACACAGAAATCTAATCGGAATTAAATACAAAAGGCACAATGTCGCCTTAAGTACAAGAATAGAGGCTCTTCTTACACTCGGTGCTTTGACCATTCCCGGTGAGACCAGTATTAGTTTCCGATACACCACTGCAGTTTCAATGTATTCCTTGGACCTTCACATTGACGATGAAACACAGAAATCGCATCGGAATGAAATACAACAGGCAAACTGCCGCGTAAGTACGAGAATAGAGACTCTTCTTACAGTCGGTGCTTTCAGCATTCCCTGTGAGACCAGTATTAGTTTCCGATACACGGCTGCAGGTTTTATGTAATCCTAGGACCTTCACATTGACGATGAAACACAGAAATCGCATGGGAATTAAATACAAAAGGCACAATGTCGCCTAAAGTACAAGAATAGAGACTCTTCTTACAGTCGGTGCTTTGAGCATTCCCTGTGAGACCAGTATTAGTTTCCGATACACCACTCCAGGTTCAATGTATTCCTTGGACATTCACACTGACGATGAAACACAGATATCGCATCGGAATGAATTACAAAAAGCAAACTGCTGCATAAGTACAAGAATAGAGACTCTTCTTACAGTCGGTGCTTTCAGCATTCCCTGTGAGACCAGTATTAGTTTCCGATACACCTCAGCAGGTTCAATGTATTCCTAGGTCGTTCACATTGACGATGAAACACAGAAATCGTATCTGAATTAAATACAAACAGCACAAGGTCGCCTTAAGTACAAGAATAGACACTCTTCTTACAGTCGGTGCTTTGAGCATTCCCTGTGAGACCAGTATTAGCTTCCGATACACCACTGCAGGTTCAATGTATTCCTTGCACCTTCACATTGACGATGAAACACAGAAATCGCATCGGAATTAAATACAAAAGGCGCAATGCCGCCTTAAGTACAAGAATAGAGACTCTTCTTACAGTCGGTGCTTTGAGCATTCCCTTTGAGACCAATATTAGTTTCTGATACACCACTGCAGATTCAATGTATTCCTTGGACCTTCACATTGACGATGAAACATAGAATGCGCATCGGAATTAAATAGAAAAGGCACAATGCTGTCATAAGTACAAGAATAGAGACTCTTCTTACAGTCGGTGCTTTGAGCATTCCCTGTGAGACCAGTATTAGTTTCCGATACACCACTGCAGGTTCAATGTATTCCTTGGACCTTCACATTGACGATGAAACACAGAAATCGCATCGGAATTAAATACAAAAAGTGCAATGCCGCCTTAAGTACAAGAATAGAGACTTTTCCTACTGTCGGTGCTTTGAGCATTCCCTGTGAGACCAGTATTAGTTTCCGATATACCACTGCAGGTTCAATGTATGCCTTGCACCTTCACATTGACGATGAAACACAGAAATCGCATCGGAATTAAATACAAAAGGCACTATGTCGCCTTAAGTACAAGAATAGAGACTCTTCTTACACTCGGTGCTTTGACCATTCCCGGTGAGACAAGTATTAGTTTCCGATACACCACTGCAGTTTCAATGTATTCCTTGGACCTTCACATTGACGATGAAACACAGAAATCGCATCGGAATGAAATACAACAGGCAAACTGCCGCGTAAGTACGAGAATAGAGACTCTTCTTACAGTCGGTGCTTTCAGCATTCCCTGTGAGACCACTATTAGTTTCCGATACACGACTGCAGGTTCAATGTAATCCTAGGACCTTCACATTGACGATGAAACACAGAAATCGCATGGGAATTAAATACAAAAGGCACAATGTCGCCTTAAGTACAAGAATAGAGACTCTTCCTACAGTATTGCTTTCAGCATTCCCTGTGAGACCAGTATGTTTCCGATACACCTCAGCAGGTTCAATGTATTCCTTGGACCTTCACATTGACGATGAAACACAGAAATCGCATCGGAATGAAATACAAAAGGCAAACTGCCGCGTAAGTACAAGAATAGAGACTCTTTTGGTAGTCGGTGCTTTCAGCATTCCCTGTGAGACCAGTATTAGTTTCCGATACGCCTCAGCAGGTTCAATGTATTCCTGGGACCTTCACATTGACGATGAAACACAGAAATCTAATCGGAATTAAATACAAAAGGCACAATGTCGCCTTAAGTACAAGAATAGAGACTCTTCTTACACTCGGTGCTTTGACCATTCCCGGTGAGACCAGTATTAGTTTCCGATACACCACTGCAGTTTCAATGTATTCCTTGGACCTTCACATTGACGATGAAACACAGAAATCGCATCGGAATGAAATACAACAGGCAAACTGCCGCGTAAGTACGAGAATAGAGACTCTTCTTACAGTCGGTGCTTTCAGCATTCCCTGTGAGACCAGTATTAGTTTCCGATACACGGCTGCAGGTTTTATGTAATCCTAGCACCTTCACATTGACGATGAAACACAGAAATCGCATGGGAATTAAATACAAAAGGCACAATGTCGCCTAAAGTACAAGAATAGAGACTCTTCTTACAGTCGGTGCTTTGAGCATTCCCTGTGAGACCAGTATTAGTTTCCGATACACCACTCCAGGTTCAATGTATTCCTTGGACATTCACACTGACGATGAAACACAGATATCGCATCGGAATGAATTACAAAAAGCAAACTGCTGCATAAGTACAAGAATAGAGACTCTTCTTACAGTCGGTGCTTTCAGCATTCCCTGTGAGACCAGTATTAGTTTCCGATACACCTCAGCAGGTTCAATGTATTCCTAGGTCGTTCACATTGACGATGAAACACAGAAATCGTATCTGAATTAAATACAAACAGCACAAGGTCGCCTTAAGTACAAGAATAGACACTCTTCTTACAGTCGGTGCTTTGAGCATTCCCTGTGCGACCAGTATTAGCTTCCGATACACCACTGCAGGTTCAATGTATTCCTTGCACCTTCACATTGACGATGAAACACAGAAATCGCATCGGAATTAAATACAAAAGGCGCAATGCCGCCTTAAGTACAAGAATAGAGACTCTTCTTACAGTCGGTGCTTTGAGCATTCCCTTTGAGACCAATATTAGTTTCTGATACACCACTGCAGATTCAATGTATTCCTTGGACCTTCACAATGACGATGAAACATAGAAATCGCATCGGAATTAAATACAAAAGGCACAATGCTGTCATAAGTACAAGAATAGAGACTCTTCTTACAGTCGGTGCTTTGAGCATTCCCTGTGAGACCAGTATTAGTCTCCGATACACCACTGCAGGTTCAATGTATTCCTTGGACCTTCACATTGACGATGAAACACAGAAATCGCATCGGAATTAAATACAAAAAGTGCAATGCCGCCTTAAGTACAAGAATAGAGACTTTTCTTACTGTCGGTGCTTTGAGCATTCCCTGTGAGACCAGTATTAGTTTCCGATATACCACTGCAGGTTCAATGTATTCCTTGCACCTTCACATTGACGATGAAACACAGAAATCGCATCGGAATTAAATACAAAAAGCGCAATGCCGCTTTAAGTACAAGAATAGAGACTCTTCTTACAGTCGGTGCTTTGAGCATTCCCTGTGAGACCAGTATTAGTTTCCGATATACCACTGCAGGTTCAATGTATTCCTTGCACCTTCACATTGACGATGAAACACAGAAATCGCATCGGAATTAAATACAAAAGGCACTATGTCGCCTTAAGTACAAGAATAGAGACTCTTCTTACACTCGGTGCTTTGACCATTCCCGGTGAGACCAGTATTAGTTTCCGATACACCACTGCAGTTTCAATGTATTCCTTGGACCTCCACATTGACGATGAAACACAGAAATCGCATCGGAATAAAATACAACAGGCAAACTGCCGCGTAAGTACGAGAATAGAGACTCTTCTTACAGTCGGTGCTTTCAGCATTCCCTGTGAGACCAGTATTAGTTTCCGATACACGACTGCAGGTTCAATGTAATCCTAGTACCTTCACATTGACGATGAAACACAGAAAAGCATGGGAATTAAATACAAAAGGCACAATGTCGCCTTAAGTACAAGAATAGAGACTCTTCCTACAGTATTGCTTTCAGCATTCCCTTTGAGACCAGTATCAGTTTCCGATACACCTCAGCAGGTTCAATGTATTCCTTGGACCTTCACATTGACGATCAAACACAGAAATCGCATCGGAATGAAATACAAAAGGCAAACTGCCCCGTAAGTACAAGAATAGAGACTCTCCTTACTGTCGGTGCTTTGAGCATTCCCTGTGAGACCAGAATTAGTTTCCGATACACCACTACAGGTTCAATGTATTCCTTGGCCCTTCACATTGACAATGAAACACAGAAATCGCATCGGAATGAAATACAAAAGGCAAACTGCCACGTAAGTACAAGAATAGAGACTCTTCTTTCAGTCGGTGCTTTCAGCATTCCCTGTGAGACCAGTATTAGTTTCCGATGCACCTCAGCAGGTTTAATGTATTCCTAGGACCTTCACATTGACGATGAAACACAGAAATCGCATCGGAATTAAATACAAAATGCACAATGTCGCCTTAAGTACAAGAATAGAGACTCTTCTTACAGTCGGTGCTTTGAGCATTCCCTGTGAGACCAGTATTAGTTTCCGATACACCACTGCAGGTTCAATGTATTCCTTGGACCTTCACATTGACGATGAAACACGGAAATCGCATCGGAATGAAATACAAAAGGCAAACTGCCGCGTAAGTACAAGAATAGAGACTCTTCTTACAGTCGGTGCTTTCAGCATTCGCTGTGAGACCAGTATTAGTTTCCGATACACCTCAGCAGGTTCAATGTATTCCTAGGACCTTCACATTGACGATGAAACACAGAAATCGCATCGGAATTAAATACAAAAGGCGCAATGCCGCCTTAAGTACAAGAATAGAGACTCTTCTTACAGTCGGTGCTTTGAGCACTCCCTGTGAGACCAGAATTAGTTTCCGATACACCTCTCCAGGTTCAATGTATTCCTTGGACATTCACATTGACGATGAAACACAGATATCGCATCGGAATGAAATACAAAAGGCAAACTGCCGCGTAAGTACAAGAATAGAGACTCTTCTTACAGTCGGTGCTTTCAGCATTCCCTGTGAGACCAGTATTAACTGGCGATACACCTCTGCAGGTTCAATGTATTCCTAGGACCTTCACATTGACGATGAAACACAGATATCGCATCGGAATTAAATACAAATGGCACAATGTCGCCTTAAGTACAAGAATAGAGACTCTTCTTACAGTCGGTGCTTTGAGCATTCCCTGTGAGACCAGTATTAGTTTCCGATACACCACTGCAGGTTCAATGTATTCCTTGGACCTTCACATTGACGATGAAACACAGAAATCGCATCGGAATGAAATACAAAAGGCAAACTGCCGCGTAAGTACAAGAATAGAGACTCTTCTTACAGTCGGTGCTTTCAGCATTCCCTGTGAGACCAGTATTAGTTTCCGATACACCTCAGCAGGTTCAATGTATTCCTAGGACCTTCATATTGACGATGAAACACAGAAATCGCATCGGAATTAAATACAAAAGGCGCAATGCCGCCTTAAGTACAAGAATAGAGACTCTCTTACAGTCGGTGCTTTGAGCATTCCCTGTGAGACCAAAATTAGTTTCCGATACACCACTCCATTTTCAATGTATTCCTTAGACATTCACATTGACGATGAAACACAGAAATCGCATCGGAATTAGATACAAAAGGCAAACTGCAGCGTAAGTACGAGAATAGAGACTCTTCTTATAGTCGGTGGTTTCAGCAGTCCCTGTGAGACCAGTATTAGTTTCCGATACACCACTGCAGGTTCAATGTATTCCTTGGACCTTCACATTGACGATGAAACACAGAAATCGCATCGGAATTAAATACTAAAGGTGCAATGCCGCCTTAAGTACAAGAATAGAGACTCTTCTTACAGTCGGTGCTTTCAGCATTCCCTGTGAGACCATTATTAGTTTCCGATACACGACTGCAGGTTCAATGTAATCCTAGGACCTTCACATTGACGATGAAACACAGAAATCGCATGGGAATTAAATACAAAAGGCACAATGTCGCTTTAAGTACAAGAATAGAGACTCTTCCTACAGTATTGCTTTCAGCATTCCCTGTGAGACCAGTATTAGTTTCCGATACACCTCAGCAGGTTCAATGTATTCCTTGGACCTTCACATTGACGATGAAACACAGAAATCGCATCGGAATGAAATACAAAAGGCAAACTGCCCCGTAAGTACAAGAATAGAGACTCTTCTTACTGTCGGTGCTTTGAGCATTCCCTGTGAGACCAGAATTAGTTTCCGATACACCACTACAGGTTCAATGTATTCCTTGGCCCTTCACATTGACGATGAAACACGGAAATCGCATCGGAATGAAACACAAAAGGCAAACTGCCGCGTAAGTACAAGAATAGAGACTCTTCTTACAATCGGTGCTTTCAGCATTCCCTGTGAGACCAGTATTAGTTTCCGATACACCTCAGCAGGTTCAATGTATTCCTAGGACCTTCACATTGACGATGAAACACAGAAATCGCAACGGAATTAAAAACAAAAGGCGCAATGCCGCCTTAAGTACAAGAATAGAGACTCTTCTTACAGTCGGTGCTTTGAGCACTCCCTGTGAGACCAGAATTAGTTTCCGATACACCTCTCCAGGTTCAATGTATTCCTTGGACATTCACATTGACGATGAAACACAGATATCGCATCGGAATGAAATACAAAAGGCAAACTGCCGCGTAAGTACAAGAATAGAGACTCTTCTTACAGTCGGTGCTTTCAGCATTCCCTGTGAGACCAGTATTAACTGGCGATACACCTCTGAAGGTTCAATGTATTCGTAGGACCTTCACATTGACGATGAAACACAGATATCGCATCGGAATTAAATACAAAAGGCACAATGTCGCCTTAAGTACAAGAATAGAGACTCTTCTTACAGTCGGTGCTTTGAGCATTCCCTGTGAGACCAGTATTAGTTTCCGATACACCACTGCAGGTTCAATGTATTCCTTGGACCTTCACATTGACGATGAAACACAGAAATCGCATCGGAATGAAATACAAAAGGCAAACTGCCGCGTAAGTACAAGAATAGAGACTCTTCTTACAGTCGGTGCTTTCAGCATTCCCTGTGAGACCAGTATTAGTTTCCGGTACACCTCAGCAGGTTCAATGTATTCCTAGGACCTTCATATTGACGATGAAACACAGAAATCGCATCGGAATTAAATACAAAAGGCGCAATGCCGCCTTAAGTACGAGAATTGAGACTCTTCTTACAGTCGGTGCTTTGAGCATTCCCTGTGAGACCAAAATTAGTTTCCGATACACCACTCCATTTTCTATGTATTCCTTAGACATTCACATTGACGATGAGACACAGAAATCGCATCGGAATTAAATACAAAAGGCAAACTGCAGCGTAAGTACGAGAATAGAGACTCTTCTTATAGTCGGTGCTTTCAGCAGTCCCTGTGAGACCAGTATTAGTTTCCGATACACCACTGCAGGTTCAATGTATTCCTTGGACCTTCACATTGACGATGAAACACAGAAATCGCATCGGAATTAAATACTAAAGGTGCGATGCCGCCTTAAGTACAAGAATAGAGACTCTTCTTAGAGTCGGTGCTTTGAGCATTCCCTGTGAGACCAGTATTAGTTTCCGATACACTTCTGCAGGCACAATGTATTACTTGGACCTTCACATTGACTATTAAGCACAGAAATCGCATCGGAATTAAATTCAAAAGGCACAATGCCGCCTTAAGTACAAGAATAGAGACCCTTCTTGCAGTCGGTGCTATTAGCATTGCCTGTGAGACCAGTATTAGTTTCCGATACACCACTGCAGGTTAAATGTATCCCTTGGACCTTCACATTGAGGATGAAACACAGAAATCGCATCGGAATTAAGTACAAACGGCACAATGCCGCCTTATGTACAAGAATAGAGACTCTTTTTACGGTCGGTGCTTTGAGCATTCCCTGTGAGACCAGTATTAGTTTCCGATACACCACTGCAGGTACAATATTTTCCTTGGACCTTCACATTGACGATGAAACACAAAAATTGCATCGGAATGAAAGACAAAAGGCAAACGGCCGCGTAAGTACAGGAATAGAGACTCGTATTACAGTCAGTGTTTTGAGTATTCTCTGTGAGACCAGTATTAGTTTCCGATACACCACTGCAGGTTCAATGTATTCCTTGGACCTTCACATTGACGATTAAACACAGAAATCGCATCGGAATTAAATTCAAAAGGCACAATGGCGCCTTAAGTACAAGAATAGAGACCCTTCTTGCAGTCGGTGCTATGAGCATTGCCTGTGAGACCAGTATTAGTTTCCGATACACCACTGCGGGTTAAATGTATCCCTTGGACCTTCACATTGAGGATGAATCACAGAAATCGCATCGGAATTAAGTACAAACGGCACAATGCCGCCTTAAGTACAAGAATAGAGACTCTTCTTAGAGTCGGTGCTTTGAGCATTCCCTGTGAGACCAGTATTAGTTTCCGATACACCTCTGCAGGCACAATGTATTCCTTGGACCTTCACATTGACGATTAAACACAGAAATCGCATCGGAATTAAATTCAAAAGGCACAATGCCGCCTTAAGTACAAGAATAGAGACCCTTCTTGCAGTCGGTGCTATGAGCATTGCCTGTAAGACCAGTATTAGTTTCCGATACACCACTGCAGGTTAAATGTATCCCTTGGACCTTCACATTGAGGATGAAACACAGAAATCGCATCGGAATTTAGTACAAACGGCACAATGCCGCATTATGTACAAGAATAGAGACTCTTCTTACGGTCGGTGCTTTGAGCATTCCCTGTGAGACCAGTATTAGTTTCCGATGCACCACTGCAGGTACAATATATTCCTTGGACCTTCACATTGACGATGAAACAAAGAAATCGCATCGGAATTAAATACAAAAGGCAAACTGCCGCGTAAGTACAGGAATAGAGACTCGTATTACAGTCAGTGTTTTGAGTATTCTCTGTGAGACCAGTATTAGTTTCCGATACACCACTGCAGGTTCAATGTATTCCTTGGACCTTCACATTGACGATGAAACACAGAAATAGCATCGGAATTAAATACATAAGGCACAATGTCGCCCTAAGTACAAGAATAGAGACTCTTCTTACTGTTGGTGCTTTGGGCATTCCCTGTGAGACCAGTATTAGTTTCCGATACACCACTGCAGGTTCAATGTATTCCTTTGACCTTCTTATTGACATTGAAACGCAGAAATCGCATCGGAATTAAATACAAAAGGCACAATGCCGCCTTAAAGACAAGAATAGAGACCATTCTTACAGTCGGTATTTTGAGTATTCCCTGTAAGACCAGTATTAGTTTCCGATACATCACTGCAGGTTCAATGTATTCCTTGGACATACACATTGACGATGAAACACTGAAATTACATCGGATTTAAATACAAAGGACTCATTGCCGCCTTAAGTACAAGAGGAGTGAGACTTCTTAGAGTCTGTGTTTTTATCCTTTCCTGTGAGGCCAGTATTAGTTTCCGATACACCACTGCAAGTTCAATGAATTCCTTGGTCCTTCACATTGACGATGAAATACAGAAATCGAATCGGAATTAAATACAAAAGGCACAATGCCGCTCTAGGTACAAGAATAGAGACTCTTTTTACAGTCGGTGCTTTGAGCATTCCCTCTGAGACCAGTATTAGTTTCCGATGCACCACTGCAGGTTAAATGTATTCCTTGGATCTCCACATTGACGATGAAACACAGAAATCGCATCGGAATGAAATACAAAAGGCACAATGTCGCCTTAAGAACAAGAATAGAGACTCTTCTTACAGTCGGTGCTTTGACCATTCCCTGTGAGACCGGTATTAGTTTCCGATAAACCACTGCAGGTTCAATGTATTCCTTGGACATACACATTGACGATGGGACACTGAAATTACATCGGAAGTAAATACAAAAGGCACAATGCCGCCTGGAGTGCAAGAATAGAGACTCTTCTTACAGTCGGTGCTTTGAGCATTCCCTGTGAGACCAGAATAAGTTTTCGATACACCACTCCATGGTTCAATGTATTCCTTGGATATTCACATTGACGATGAAACACAGAAATCGCATCGGGATTAAATACAAAAGGCACAATGCCGCCTTAAATACAAGAATAGAGACACTTCTTACAGTCGGTATTTTGAGTATTCCCTGTTAGACCAGTATTAGTTTCCGATACACCACTGCAGGTTCAATGTATTCCTAGGACATACACATTGACGATGAAACATTGAAATTACATTGGATTTAAATACAAAAGACTCAATGCCGCCTTAAGTACAAGAGGAGTGAGACTACTTAGAGTCTGTGTTTTTATCCTTTCCTGTGAGACCAGTATTAGTTTCCGATACATCACTGCAAGTTCAATGTATTCCTTGGTCCTTCACACTGACGATGAAATACATAAATCGAATCGGAATTAAATACAAAAGGCACAATGCCGCCTTAGGTACAAGAATAAAGACTCTTCTTACAATCGGTGCTTTGAGCATTCCCTGTGAGACCAGTAATAGTTTCCGATACACCACTGCACGTTAAATGTATTCCTTGCAACTTCACATTGACGATGAAAAACAGAAATCGCATCGGAATTAAATACAAAAGGCGCAATGCCGCCTTAAGTACAAGAATAGAGACTCTTCTTACAGTCGGTGCTTTGAGCATTCCCTTTGAGACCAGTATTAGTTTCTGATACACCACTGCAGATTCAATGTTTTCCTTGGACCTTCACATTGACGATGAAAC
Source organism: Schistocerca serialis cubense (assembly GCF_023864345.2). Taxonomy (NCBI): domain Eukaryota; kingdom Metazoa; phylum Arthropoda; class Insecta; order Orthoptera; family Acrididae; genus Schistocerca; species Schistocerca serialis. Next base: position 32,809,318 of record NC_064643.1, on the reverse strand, counting down.
ATAGAAATCGCATCGGAATTAATTACAAAAGGCACAATGCCGTCTTAAGTACAAGAATAGAGACTCTTCCTACAGTATCGCTTTCAGCATTCCCTGTGAGACCAGTATTAGTTTCCGATACACCACTGCAGGTTCAATCTATTCCTTGGAAATACACATTGACGATGAATCACTGAAATAACATCGGAATTAAATACAAAAAGTTTAATGCCGCCTTAAGTACAAGAATAGAGACTTCTCTTACTGTCGGTGCTTTGAGCATTCCCTGTGAAACCAGTATTAGTTTCCGATATACCACTGCAGGTTCAATGTATTCCTTGCACCTACACATTGACGATGAAACACAGAAATCGCATCGGAATTAAATACAAAAAGCGCAATGCCGCTTTAAGTACAAGAATAGAGACCCTTCCTACGGTCGGTGCTTTGAGCTTTCCCTTTGAGACCAGTATTAGTTTCAGATACACCACTGCAGGTTCAATGTATTCTTAGGACCTTCACATTGACGATGAAACACAGAAATCGCATCGGAATTAAATACAAAAGGCACAATGCCGTCTTAAGTACAAGAATAGAGACTCTTCCTACAGTATTGCTTTCAGCATTCCCTGTGAGACCAGTATTAGTTTCCGATACACCTCAGCAGGTTCAATGTATTCCTTGGACCTTCACATTGACGATGAAACACAGAAATCGCATCGGAATGAAATACAAAAGGCACAATGCCCCGTAAGTACTAGAATAGAGACTCTTCTTACTGTCGGTGCTTTCAGCATTCCCTGTGAGACCAGTATTAGTTTCCGATGCACCTCAGCAGGTTTAATGTATTCCTAGGACCTTCACATTGACGATGAAACACAGAAATCGCATCGGAATTAAATACAAAATGCACAATGTCGCCTTAAGTACAAGAATAGAGACTCTTCTTACAGTCGGTGCTTTGAGCATTCCCTGTGAGACCAGTATTAGATTCCGATACACCACTGCAGGTTCAATGTATTCCTTGGATCTTCACATTGACGATGAAACACGGAAATCGCATCGGAATGAAATACAAAAGGCAAACTGCCGCGTAAGTACAAGAATAGAGACTCTTCTTACAGTCGGTGCTTTGAGCATTCCCTGTGAGACCAGTATTAGTTTCCGATACACCTCAGCAGGTTCAATGTATTCCTAGGACCTTCACATTGACGATGAAACACAGAAATCGCATCGGAATTAAATACAAAAGACGCAATGCCGCCTTAAGTACAAGAATAGAGACTCTTCTTACAGTCGGTGCTTTGAGCACTCCCTGTGAGACCAGAATTACTCTCCGATACACCTCAACAGGTTCAATGTATTCCTTGGACATTCACATTGACGATGAAACACAGATATCGCATCGGAATGAAATACAAAAGGCAAACTGCCGCGTAAGTACAAGAATAGAGACTCTTCTTACAGTCGGTGCTTTCAGCATTCCCTGTGATACCAGTATTAAGTTCCGATACACCTCTGCAGGTTCAATGTATTCCTAGGACCTTCACATTGACGATGAAACACAGATATCGCATCGGAATGAAATACAAATGGCACAATGTCGCCTTAAGTACAAGATTAGAGACTCTTCTTACAGTCGGTGCTTTGAGCATTCCCTGTGAGACCAGTATTAGTTTCCGATACAAAACTGCAGGTTCAATGTATTCCTTGGACCTTCACTTTGACGATGAAACACAGAAATCGCATCGGAATGAAATACAAAAGGCAACTGCCGCGTAAGTACAAGAATAGAGACTCTTCTTACAGTCGGTGCTTTCAGCATTCCCTGTGAGACCAGTATTAGTTTCCGATTCACCTCAGCAGGTTCAATGTATTCCTAGGACCTTCACATTGACGATGAAACACAGAAATCGCATCGGAATTAAATACAAAAGGCGCAATGCCGCCTTAAGTACAAGAATAGAGACTCTTCTTACAGTCGGTGCTTTGAGCATTCCCTGTGAGACCAAAATTAGTTTCCGATACACCACTCCATGTTCAATGTATTCCTTAGACATTCACATTGACGATGAAACACAGAAATCGCATCGGAATTAAATACAAAAGGCAAACTGCAGCGTAAGTACGAGAATAGAGACTCTTCTTATAGTCGGTGCTTTCAGCAGTCCCTGTGAGACCAGTATTAGTTTCCGGTACACCACTGCAGGTTCAATGTATTCCTTGGACCTTCACATTGACGATGAAACACAGAAATCGCATCGGAATTAAATACTAATGGTGCAATTCCGCCTTAAGTACAAGAATAGAGACTCTTCTTACAGTCGGTGCTTTGAGCATTCCCTGTGAGACCAGTATTAGTTTTCGATAGACCACTGCAGGTTCAATGTATTCCTTGCACCTTCACATTGTCGATGAAACACAGAAATCGCATCGGGATTAAATACAAAAGGCACAATGCCGCCTTAAGTACAGGAATAGAGACTCTTCTTACGTTCGGTGCTTTGAGCATTCCCTGTGAGACCAGTATTAGTTTCCGATACACCACTGCAGGATCAATGTATCCCTTGGACCTTCACATTGACGATGAAACACAGAAATCGCATCGGGATTAAATACAAAAGGCACAATGCCGCCTTAAGTACAGGAATAGAGACTCTTCTTACGTTCGGTGCTTTGAGCATTCCCTGTGAGACCAGTATTAGTTTCCGGTACCCCACTGCAGATTCAATGTATTCCTCGGAGCTTCACATTGACGATGATACACAGAAATCGCATCGAAATTAAATACAAAAGGCACAATGCCGCCTTAAATACAAGAATAGAGACACTTCTTACAGTCGGTATTTTGAGTATTCCCTGTTAGACCAGTATTAGTTTCCGATACACCACTGCAGGTTCAATGTATTCCTTGGACATACACATTGACGATGAAACACTGAAATTACATCGGATTTAAATACAAAAGACTCAATGCCGCCTTAAGTACAAGAGGAGTGAGACTTCTTAGAGTCTGTGTTTTTATCTTTTCCTGTGAGACCAGTATTAGTTTCCGATACACCACTGCAAGTTCTATGTATTCCTTGGTCCTTCACATTGAAGATGAAATACAGAAATCGAATCGGAATTAAATACAAAAGGCACAATGCCCCCTTAGGTACAAGAATATAGACTCTTTTTACAGTCGGTGCTTTGAGCATTCCCTCTGAGACCAGTATTAGTTTCCGATACACCACTGGAGGTTAAATGTATTCCTTGGATGTTCACATTGACGATGAAACACAGAAATCGAATCGGAATTAAATACAAAATGCACAATGCCGCCTTAAGTACAAGAATAGAAACTCTTCTTACAGTCGGTGCTTTGACCATTCCCTGTGAGACCAGTATTAGTTTCCGGTACACCACTGCATGTTCAATGTATTCCTTGGACATACACATTGACGATGGAACACTGAAATTACATCGGAATTAAATACAAAAGGCACAATGCCGCCTTGTGTGCAAGAATAGAGACTCTTCTTACAGTCGGTGCTTTGAGCATTCCCTGTGAGACCAGAATTAGTTTCCGATACACCTCTCCAGGTTCAATGTATTCCTTGGAAATTCACATTGACGATGAAAAACAGAAATCGCATCGGAATGAAATACAAAAGGCAAACTGCCGCGTAAGTACAGGAATAGAGACTCGTCTTACAGTCAGTGTTATGAGTATTCTCTGTGAGACCAGTATTAGTTTCCGATACACCACTGCAGGTTCAATGTATTCCTTGGACCTTCACATTGACGATGAAACACAGAAATCGCATCGGAATTAAATACAAAAGGCACAATGCCGCCCTAAGTACTAGAATAGAGACTCTTCTTACAGTCGGTGCTTTGAGCATTCCCTGTGAGACCAATATTAGTTTCCGATACACCACTGCAGGTTCAATGTATTCCTTGGACCTTCACATTGACGATGAAACACAGAAATCGCATCGGGATTAAATACAAAAGGCACAATGCCGCCTTAAGTACAAGAATAGAGACTCTTCTTACGTTCGGTGCTTTGAGCATTCCCTGTGAGACCAGTATTAGTTTCCGGTACACCACTGCAGATTCAATGTATTCCTCGGAGCTTCACATTGACGATGATACACAGAAATCGCATCGGAATTAAATACAAAAGGCACAATGCCGCCTTAAATACAAGAATAGAGACACTTCTTACAGTCGGTATTTTGAGTATTCCCTGTTAGACTAGTATTAGTTTCCGATACACCACTGCAGGTTCAATGTATTCCTTGGACATACACATTGACGATGAAACACTGAAATTACATCGGATTTAAATACAAAAGACTCAATGCCGCCTTAAGTACAAGAGGAGTTAGACTTCTTAGAGTCTGTGTTTTTATCCTTTCCTGTGAGACCAGTATTAGTTTCCGATTCACCACTGCAAGTTCAATGTATTCCTTTGTCCTTAACATTGACGATGAAATACAGAAATCGAATCGGAATTAAATACAAAAGGCAAATGCCGCCTTAGGTAGAAGAATAAAGACTCTTCTTACAATCGGTGCTTTGAGCATTCACTGTGAGACCAGTAATAGTTTCCGATACACCACTGCACGTTGAATGTATTCCTTGGATCTTCAAATTGACGATGAAAAAGAGAAATCGCTTCGGAATTAAATACAAAAGGCACAATGCCGTTTCAAGTACAAGAATAGTGACTCTTCGTACAGTCGGTGGTTTGAGCATTCCCTGTGAGACCAGTATTAGTTTCCGATACATCACAGCAGGATCAATGAATTGACTGGACATACACATTTACGATGAAACACTGAAATTACATCGGAATTAAATACAAAAGGCACAATGCCGCCTTAAGTACAAGAATAGAGACTCTTCTTACAGTCGGTGCTTTGAGCATTCCCTGTGAATCCAGTATTAATTTCCAATACACCACTGCAGGTTCAATGTATTCCTTGGACAAACAAATTGCCGATGAAAAACAGAAATTATATCGGAATCAAATACAAACGGCACAATGCCGCCTTAAGTGCAAGAATATAGACCCTTCATACAGTCGGTGCTTTGAGCATTCCCTGTGAGACCAGTATTAGTTTCTGATAGACCACTGCATGTTCAATGTATTCCTAGAACCTTCACATTGACGATGAAACACAGAAATCGCATCGGAGTTAAATACAAAAGGCACAAAGCCGCCTTAAGTACAATATTGGAAACTTTTCTTACAGTCGGTGCTTTGAGCATTCCCTGTGAGACCAGTGTTAGTTTCCGATACACCACTGCAGGTTCAATGTATTCCTTGGACATACACGTTGACGATGAAACACTGGAATTACATCGGAATTAAATACAAAAGACTCAATGCCGCCTTAAGTACAAGAAGAGTGAGACTTCTTAGAGTCTGTGTTTTTATCCTTTCCTGTGAGACCAGTATTAGTTTCCGATACACCACTGCAGGTTCAATGTCTTCCTTGGTCCTTCACATTGACGATGAAACACAGAAATCGCATCGGAGTTAAATACAAAAGGCACAATGCCGCCTTAAGTACAAGAATAGAGACTCTTCTTACAGTCGGTGCATTGAGCATTCCCTGTGAGACCAGTATTAGGTTCCGATACACCACTGCAGGTTCCATGTATTCTTTGGACATACACATTGACGATGGAACACTGAAATTACATCGGAATTAAATACAAAAGGCACAATGCCACCTTGAGTGCAAGAATAGAGACTCTTCTTAGAGCCGGTGCTTTGAGCATTCCCTGTGAGACCAGAATTTGTTTCCGATACACCACTCCAGATTCAATGTATTCCTTGGAAATTCACATTGACGATGAAAAACAGAAATCGCATCGGAATGAAATACAAAAGGCAAACTGCTGCGTAAGTACAGGAATAGAGACTCGTCTTACAGTCAGTGTTTTGAGTATTCTCTGTGAGACCAGTATTAGTTCCGATACACCACTGCAGGTTCAATGTATTCCTTGGACCTTCACATTGACAATGAAACACAGAAATCGCATCGGAATTAAATACAGAAGGCACAATGCCGCCCTAAGTACAAGAATAGAGACTCTTCTTACAGTCGGTGCTTTGAGCATTCCCTCTGAGACCAGTATTAGTTTCCGATACACCACTGGAGGTTAAATGTATTCCTTGGATCTTCACATTGACGATGAAACACAGAAATCGCATCGGAATTAAATACAAAAGGCACAATGCCGCCTTAAGTACAAGAATAGAGACTCTTCTTACAGTCGGTGCTTTGACCATTCCCTGTGAGACCAGTGTTAGTTTCCGATACACCACTGCAGGTTCAATGTATTCCTTGGACATACACATTGACGATGGAACACTGAAATTACATCGGAATTAAATACAAAAGGCACAATGCCGCCTTGAGTGCAAGAATAGAGACTCTTCTTACAGTCGGTGCTTTGAGCATTCCCTGTGAGACCAGAATTAGTTTCCGATACACCACTCCAGGTTCAATGTATTCCTTGGAAATTCACATTGACGATGAAAAACAGAAATCGCATCGGAATGAAATACAAAAGGCAAACTGCCGCGTAAGTACAGGAATTGAGACTCGTCTTACAGTCAGTGTTTTGAGTATTCTCTGTGAGACCAGTATTAGTTTCCGATACACCACTGCAGGTTCAATGTATTCCTTGGACCTTCACATTGACGATGAAACACAGATATCGCATCGGGATTAAATACAAAAGGCACAATGCCGCCATAAGTACAAGAATAGAGACACTTCTTACAGTCGGTGCTTTGAGCATTCCCTGTGAGAACAGTATTAGTTTCTGATAGACCACTGCAGGTTCAATGTATTCCTATGACCTTCACATGGACGAAGAAACACAGAAATCGCATCGGAATTAAATACAAAATGCTCAATGCCGCCTTCAGTACAAGAATAGAGACTCTTCTTACAGTTGGTGCTTTCAGCATTCCGTGTGAGACCAGAATTAGTTTCCGATACACCACTGCAGGTGCAATGTATTCCTTGGACCTTCACATTGACGATGAGACATAGAAATCGCATCGGAATTAAATACATATTGCTCAATGCTGCCTTCAGTACAAGAATAGAGACTCTTCGTACAATCGGTGCTTTGAGCGTTCCCTGTGAGACCAGTATTAGTATCCGATAGACCACTGCAGGTTCAATGTATTCCTAGGACCGTCACATTGACGAAGAAACACAGAAATCGCATCGGAATTAAATACAAAATGCATAATGCCGCCTTAAGTACAAGAATTCAGACTCTTCTTACAGACGGTGCCTTGCGCATTCCCTGTGAGACCAGAATTAGTTTCCGATAGACCACTGCAGGTTTAGTGTATTCCTTGGACATACACATTGACGATGAAACACTGAAATTACATCGGAATTAAATACAAAACGAACAATTCCGCCATAAGTGCAAGAAGAGTGAGACTTCTTAGAGTCTGTGCTTTAATCCTTTCCTGTGAGACCACTATTAGTTTCCGATACACCACTGCAGGTGCAATGTATTCCTTGGACCTTCACATTGACGATGAAACACAGAAATCGCATCGGAATTAAATACAAAATGCTCAATGCCGCTTTCAGTACAAGAATAGAGACTCTTCTTACAGTCGGTGCTTTCAGCATTCCTTGTGAGACCAGAATTACTTTCCGATACACCAGTGAGGGTTCAGTGTATTCCTCGTACATTCACATTGACGATGAAACACAGAAATCGCATAAAAATTAAATACAAAATGCACAATGCCACCATAAGTGCAAGAATAGGGACTGTTCTTACAGTCGGTGCTTTGAGCATTCCCTGTGAGACTAGAATTAGTTTCCGATACACCACTCCAGGTTCAATGTAATCCTTGGAAATTCACATTGACGATGAAAAACAGAAATCGCATCGGAATGAAATACAAAAGGCAAACTGCCGCGTAAGTACAGGAATAGAGCCTCGTATTACAGTCAGTGTTTTGAGTATTCTCTGTGAGACCAGTAATAGTTTGCGATACATCACTGCAGGTTCAGTGTATTCCTTGGACATACACATTGCCGATGAACGAAAGAAATTATATCGGAATTAAATACAAGAGGCAAAATGCCGCCTTAAGTGCAAGAATAGAGACTCTTCTTACAGTCGGTACTTTGAGCATTCCCTGTGAAACCTGTATTAGTTTCCGATAGACCACTGCAGGTTCAATGTATTCCTATGACCTTCACATTGACGAAGAAACACAGAAATCGCTTCGAAATTAAATACATAATGCTCAATGCCGCCTTGAGTACAAGAATAGAGACTCTTCTTACTATCGGTGCTTTGAGCATTCCCTGTGAGACCAGTATTAGTTTCCGATACACCACTGCAGGTTCAATGTATTCTTTCGACCTTCACATTGACGATGAAACACAGAAATCGCATCTGAATTAAATGCAAAAGCAAATTGCCGCGTAACTACAAGGATAGAGACTCGTCTTGCAGTCGGTGTTTTGAGCATTCCCTTTGAGAACAGTATTAGTTTCCGATACACCACTGAAGGGTCAATGTATTCCTTAGACCTTCAGATTGACGATGAAACACAGAAATCGCATCGGAATTAAATACAAAAGGCACGATGCCGCCTTAAGTACAAGAATAGAGACTCTTCTTACAGTCGGTGTTTGTGCATTCCCTGTGAGACCTGTATTAGTTTCCGATACACCACTGCAGGCACAATGTAATCCTTGGACCTTCAAATTGACGATGAAACAGAAAAATCGCTTCGGAATTAAATTCAAAAGGCACAATGCCACCTTAAGTACAAGAATATAGACCCCTCTTACAGTCGGTATTTGGAGTATTCCCTGTGAGACCAGTATTAGTTTCCGATACACCACTGCAGGTCCAATGTATTCCTTGGACATACACATTGACGATGAAACACTGAAATTACATCTGAATTAAATACAAAAGACTCAATGCCGCCTTAAGTACAAGAAGAGTGAGACTACTTAGAGTCTGTGTTTTTACCCTTTCCTGTGAGACCAGTATTAGTTTCCGATACACCACTGCAAGTTCAATGTATTCCTTGGTTCTTCACATTGACGATGAAATACACAAATCGAATCGGAATTAAATACAAAAGCACAATGCCGCCTGAGGTACAAGAATATAGACTCTTCTTACAGTCGGTGCTTTGAGCATTCCCTGTGAGACCAGTATTAGTTTCCGATACACCACTGCAGGTTCAATGTATTCCTTGGATCTTCACATTGACGATGAAACACAGAAATTGCATCGGAATTAAATACAAAAGGCACAATGTCGCCTCAAGTACAAGAATAGTGACTCTTCGTACAGTCGGTGCCTTGAGCATTCCCTGTGAGACCAGTATTAGTTTCCGATACACCACTGCAGGTTCAATGTATTGACTGGACATACACATTGACGATGAAACACTGAATTTACATCGGAATTAAATACAAAAGGCACAATGCCGCCTTACGTACAAGAATAGAGACTCTTCTTACAGTCGGTGCTTTGAGCATTCCCTGTGAGACCAGTTTTAGTTTCCAATACACCACTGCAGGTTCAATGTATTCCTTGGACATACTCATTGCCGATGATAAACAGAAATTATATAGGAATTAATTACAAGAGGCACAATGCCGCCTTAAGTGCAAGAATACAGACTCTTCTTACAGTCGGTGCCTTGCGCATTCCCATTGAGACCCGTATTAGTTTCCGATACACCACTGCAGGTTTAATGTATTCCTTGGACCTTCACATTGACGACGAAACACAGAAATCGCATCGGAATTAAATACAAAAGGCACAAAGCCGCCTCAAGTACAAGATTAGAAACTTTTCTTACAGTCGGTGTTTTGAGCATTCCCTGTGTGACCAGTATTAGTTTCCGATACAGCACTACAGGTTCAATGTATTCCTTGGACCTTCACATTGACGATGAAACACAGAAATCACATCGGAATTAAATACAAAAGGCACAATGCCGCCTTAAGTACAAGAATAAAGACTCTTCTTACGGTCGGTGCTTTGAGCATTCCCTGTGAGACCAGTATTAGTTTCCGGTACACCACTGCAGGTTCAATGTATTCCTGGGAGCTTCACATTGACGATGAAACACAGAAATCGCATCGGAATTAAATACAAAACGCGCAATGCCGCCTTAAATCCAAGAAAAGAGACTCTTCTTACAGTCGGTATTTTGAGTATTCCCTGTGAGACCAGTATTAGTTTACGATACACCACTGCAGGTTCAATGTATTCCTTGGACATAAACATTGACGATGAAACACTGAAATTACATCGGAATTAAATACAAAAGACTCAATGCCGCCTTAAGTACAAGAAGAGTGAGACTTCTTAGAGTCTGTGTTTTTACCCTTTCCTGTGAGACCAGTATTAGTTTCCGATACACCACTGCAAGTTCAACGTATTCCTTGGTCCTTCACATTGACGATGAAATACAGAAATCGAATCGGAATTAAATACAAAAGGCACAATGACGCCTTAGGTACAAGAATATAGACTCTTCTTACAGTCGGTGCTTTGAGCATTCCCTGTGAGACCAGTATTAGTTTCCGATACACCACTGCAGGTTCAATGTATTCCTTGGACATACACATTGCCGATGAAAAACAGAAATCGCATCGGAATGAAATACATAAGGCAAACTGCCGCGTAAGTACAGGAATAGAGACTCGTCTTACAGTCAGTGTTTTGAGTATTCTCTGTGAGACCAGTATTAGTTTCCGATACACCACTGCAGAGTCAATGTATTCCTTGTACATTCACATTGACGATGAAACACAGAAATCGTATCGGAATTAAATACAAAAGGCACAATACCGTCCAAAGTACAAGATTAGAGACTCTTCTTACAGTCGGTGCTTTGAGTATTCCCTGTGAGACCAGTATTAGTTTCCGATACACCACTGCAGGTCCAATGTATTCCTTGGACCTTCAAATTGACCATGAGACACAGAAATGGCATCGGAATTAAATACAAAAACCTCAATGCCGCCTTAAGTACAAGAATAGAGACTCTTCTTACAGTCGGTGCTTTGAGCATTCCCTGTGAGACCAGTAATAGTATCCGATACACCACTGCAGGTTCAATCTATTCCTTGGACATACACATTGACGATGAAACACTGAAATTACATCGGAATTAAATACAAAAGGAACAATGCCGCCTTAAGTACAAGAATAAAGACTCTTCTTACCGTCGGTGATTTGAGCATTCCCTGTGAGACCAGTATTAGTTTCCGATACACCACTGCAGGTTTAATGTATTTCTTGGACCTTCACATTGACGATGAAACACAGAAATCGCATCGGAATTAAATCCAAAACGCGCAATGCCGCTTTAAGTACAAGAATACAGACTCTACTTACAGTCGGTGCTTTGAGCATTCCCTATGAGACCAGTATTAATTTCCGATACACCACTGCATGTTCAATGTTCTCCTTGGACCTTCACATTGACGATGACACACAGAAATCGCATCGGAATCTAATCCAAAATGCACAATGCCGCCTTAAGTACAAGAATAGAGACTCTTCTTACAGTCGGTGCTTTGAGCATTCCCTGTGAGACCAGTATTAGTATCCGATACACCACTGCAGGTTCAATCTATTCCTTGGACATACACATTGACGATGAAACACTGAAATTACAATGGAATTAAATACAAAAGGAACAATGCCGCCTTAAGTACAAGAATAGAGACTCTTCTTACCGTCGGTGCTTTTAGCATTCCCTGTGAGACCAGTATTAGTTTCCAATACGTTAGTGCAGGTTCAGTGTATTCCTTGGACCTTCGCATTGACGATGAAACACAGAAATCGCATCGGAATTAAATACAAAAGGCACAATGCCGCCATAAGTACAAGAATAGAGACCCTTCTTACAGTCGGTGCTTTGAGCATTCCCTGTGAGACCAGTATTAGTTTCCGATACACCACTGCCATTTCAGTGTATTCCTTGGACCTTCACATTGAGGATGAAGCACATAAATCGCATCGGAATGAAATACAAAAGGAACAATGCCGCCTTAAGTACAAGAATAGAGACACTTCTTACAGTCGGTGCTTCGAGCATTCCCTGTGAGACCAGTATTAATTTCCGATACATCTTTGCAGGTTCATTGTATTCCTTGGATTTCACATTGACGATGGAACACAGAAATCGCATCGGAATTAAATACAAAAGGCACAATGCCGCCTTATGCACAAGAATAGAGACTCTTCTTAAGTCGGTGCTTTGAGCATTCCCTGTGAGACCAGTATTAGCTTCCGATACACCACTGCAGTTTCAATGTATTCCTTGGACATACACATTGACGATGAAACACTGAAATTAAATCGGAATTAAATACAAAAGGCAAAATGCGGCCTTAAGTGCAAGTAGTGTGAGACTTCTAAGAGTCTGTGATTTGATCCTTTCCTGTGGGACCTGTATTAGTTTCCGATACACCACTGTAGGTTCAATGTGTTCCTTGCACCTTCACATTGACGAAGAAACACAGAAATCGCATCGGAATTAAATACAAAAGGCACAATGCCGCCTTAAGTACAAGAATAGAGACTGTTCTTACAGTCGGTGCTTTGAGCATTGCCTGTGAGACCTGTATTAGTTTCCTATACACCACTGCAGGTACAATGTATTCCTTGGACCTTCACATTGACGATGAAATGCAGAAATCGCATCGGAATAAAATACAAAAGGCACAATGCCGCCTTAAGTACAAGAATAGAGACTGTTCTTACAGTCGGTGCTTTGAGCTTTCCCTGTGAGACCAGTATTAGTTTCCGATACACCACTGGAGGTTCAATGGAATCCTTGGACATTCACATTGACGATGAAACACTGAAATTACATCGGAATTAAATACAAAAGGCACAATTCCGCCTTCAGTACAAGAATAGATTCTCTTCTTACAGTCGGTGATTTGAGCATTCCCTGTGAGACCAGTATTAGTTTCCGATACACCACTGCAGGTTCGATGTATTCCTTGGACCTTCAAATTGACTATGAAAGACAGAAATGGCATCGGAATTAAATACAAAAGCCACAATGCCGCCTGAAGTACAAGAATAGAGACTTTTCTTACAGTCGGTGCTTTGAGCATTCCCTGTGAGACCAGTATTAGTTTCCGATACACTACTGCTGGTTCAATGTATTCCTCGGACATACACATTGACGATGAAACACTGAAATCACATCGGAATTAAATACAAAAGGCACAATGCCGCCATAAGTGCAAGAATGGAGACTCTTCTTACAGTCGGTGCTTTGAGCATTCCCTGTGAGACCAGTTTTAGTTTCCGATACACCACTGCAGGTACAATGTATTCCATGTACCTTCACATTGACGATGAAACACAGAAATCGCATCGGAATTAAATACAAAAGGCACAATGCCGCTTCAGTACAAGAATAGAGACTCTTATTACAGTCGGTGCTTTGAGCATTTCCTGTGAGACCAGTATTAGTTTCCGATACACCACTGCAGGTTCAATGTATTGCTTGGACATACACATTGACGATGACACACAGAAACCGCATCCGAATTAAATACAAAAGGCACATTGCCGCCTTACGTACAAGAATAGAGACTTTTCTTACAGTCGGTGGTTTGAGCATTCCCTGTGATACCAGTATTAGTTTCCGATACACCACTGCAGGTTCAATGTATTCCTTAGACATACACATTGACGATGAAACACTGAAATTACATCGAAATTAAATACAAAAGGCACAATGCCGCCATAAGTGCAAGAATGGAGACTCTTCTTACAGTCGGTGCTTTGAGCATTCCCTGCGAGACCAGTATTAGATTCCGATACACCACTGCAGGTACAGTGTATTCCTTGGACCTTCACATTGACGATGATACACAGAAATGGCATCGGAATTAAATACAAATGGCACAATGCCGCCTTAAGTACAAGAATAGAGAGTCTTCTTACAGTCGGAGCATTGAGCATTCCCTGTGGGAGCAGTATTAGCTTCCGATACACCACTGCAGGTCCAATGTATTCCTTGGACCTTCACATTGACGATGAAAAACTGAAATCGCATTGGAATTAAATACAAAAGGCACAATGCCGCCTTAAGTACAAGAATAGAGACTCTTTTTACAGTCGGTGATTTGAGCATTCCCTGTGAGACCAGTATTAGTTTCCGATATACCACTGCAGGTTCAATGTATTCCTTAGAGATACACATTGACGATGAAACACAGAAATTGCATCGGAATTTAATACAAATGGCACAATGACGCCATAACTACAAGAATAGAGACTCTTCTTACAGTCGGTGCTTTGAGCATTCCCTGTGAGACCAGTATTAGTTTCCGATACACCACTGCAGGTTCAATGTATTGCTTGGACATACACATTGACGATGAAACACAGAAATCGCATCGGAATTAAATACAAAAGGCACAATGCCGCCTTACGTACAAGAATAGAGACTCTTCTTACAGTCTTTGCTTTGAGCATTCCCTGTGAGGCCGGTATTAGTTTCCGATACACCACTCCAGGTTCAATGTATTCCTTGGACATACTCATTGACGATGAAGCACTGAAATTACATCGGAATTAAATACAAAAGGAACAATGCCGCATTAACTGCAAGATGAGTGAGACGTCTTAGAGGTTGTGCTATGATCCTTTCCTGTGAGACCAGAAATAGTTTCCGATACACCACTGCAGGTTCAATGTATTCCTTAGACATACACATTGACGATGCAACACAGAAATCAAATCGGAATTAAATACAATAGGCACAATGCCGACTTAAGTACAAGAATAGAGGCTGTTCTTACAGTCGGTGCTTTGAGAATTCCCTGTGAGACCAGTATTAGTTTCCGATACACCACTGCAGGTTCAGCGTATTCCTTGGACCTTCACATTGACGATGAAACACCAAAAACGCATCGGAATTAAATACAAATGGCACAATGCTGCCTTATGTACAAGAATAGAGACTCTTCTTACAGTCGGTGCTTTGAGCAATCCCTGTGAGACCAGTATTAGTTTCCGATACACCACTGCAGGTCCAATGTATTGAATGGACATACACATTGACGATGAAACACAGAAATCGCATCGGAACTAAATACAAAGCCCAATGCGGCAATAAGTACAAGAATAGAGACTCTTCTTACAGTTCGTGCTTTGAGCATTCCCTTTGGGACCAGTATTAGTTTCCGATACACCACTGCAGGTTCAATGTATTCCTTGGACATACTCATTGACGATGACACACTGAAATTACATTGCTATTAAGTACAAAAGGGACAATGCCGCCTTAACTGCAAGATGAGTGAGACTTCTTAGAGTCTGTGCTTTGATCCTCTCCTGTGAGACCAGTATTAGTTTCCGATACACCACTGCAGGTCCAACGTATTCCTTGGACATTCGCATTGGCGAAGAAACACAAAAATCGCATCGTAACTAAATACAAAAGGCACAATGCCGCAATAAGTACAAGAATAGAGATTCTTCTTACAGTCGGTGTTTTGAGCATTCCCTGTGAGACCAGTATTAGTTTCCGATACACCACTGCAGGTTCAATGTATTCCTTAGACATACACATTGACGATGAAACACTGAAATTACATCGAAATTAAATACAAAAGGCACAATGCCGCCATAAGTGCAAGAATGGAGACACTTCTTACAGTCGGTGCTTTGAGGATTCCCTGCGAGACCAGTATTAGATTCCGATACACCACAGCAGGTATAGTGTATTCCTTGGACCTTCACATTGACGATGAAACACAGAAATGGCATCGGAATTAAATACAAATGGCACAATGCCGCCTTAAGTACAAAAATAGAGAGTCATCTTACAGTCGGAGCTTTGAGCATTCCCTGTGAGACCAGTATTAGCTTCCGATACACCACTGCAGGTTCAATGTATTCCTTGGACCTTCACATTGACGATGAAAAACAGAAATCGCATTGGAATTAAATACAAAATGCACAATGCAGCCTTAAGTACAAGAATAGAGACTCTTTTTACAGTCGGTGATTTGAGCATTCCCTATGAGACCAGTATTTGTTTCCGATACACCACTGCAGGTTCAATGTATTCCTTAGACATACACATTGACGATGAAACACAGAAATTGCATCGGAATTTAATACAAATGGCACAATGACGCCATAACTACAAGAATAGAGACTCTTCTTACAGTCGGTGCTTTGAGCATTCCCTGTGAGACTAGTATTAGTTTCCGATACACCACTGTAGGTTCAATGTATTGCTTGGACATACACATTGACGATGAAAAACAGAAATCGCATCGGAATTAAATACAAAAGGCACAATGCCGCCTTACGTACAAGAATAGAGACTCTTCTTACAGTCGGTGCTTTGAGCATTAACTGTGAGACCGGTATTAGTTTCCGATACACCACTCCAGGTTCAATGTATTCCTTGGACATACACATTGACGATGAAACACTGAAATTACATCGGAATTAAATACAAAGGGAACAATGCCGCATTAACTGCAAGATGAGTGAGACTTCTTAGAGTCTGTGCTTTGATCCTTTCCTGTGAGACCAGAATTAGTTTCCGATACACCACTGCAGGTACAATGTATTCCTTAGACACACAAATTGACGATGCAACACAGAAATCAATTCGGATGTAAATACAAAAGGCACAATGCCGACTTAAGTACAAGAATAGAGACTCTTCTCACAGTCGGTGTTTGAGCATTCGCTGTGAGACCACTAGTAGTTTCCGATACACCACTGCAGGTTCAATGTATTCCTTAAACATACACTTTGACGATGAACCACAGAAATCACATCGGAATTAAATACAAAAGGCACAATGCCGCCTTACGTACAAGAAGAGAGACTCTTCTTACAGTCGGTGCTTTGAGCATTACCTGTGAGACCAGTATTAGTTTCCGATACACCACTCCAGGTTCAATGTATTCCTTGGACATACTCATTGACGATGAAACACAGAAATTACATCGGAAATAAATACAAAAGGAACAATGCCGCCTTAACTGCAAGATGAGTGAGACTTCTTAGAGTCTGCGCTTTGATCCTATCCTGAGAGACCAGTATTAGTTTCCGATACACCACCGAAGGTTCAATATATTCCTTGGACCTTCGCATTGACGATGAAACACAGAAATCGCAACGGAACTAAATACAAAAGCACAAAGCCGCAATAAGTACAAGAATAGAGACTCTTCTTACAGTTGGTGCTTTGAGCATTCCCTTTGGGACCAGTATTAGTTTCCGATACACCACTCCAGGTTCAATGTATTCCATGGACATACTCATTGACGATGACACACTGAATTTTCATCGCTATTAAATACAAAAGGAACAATGCCGCCTTAACTGCAAGATGAGTGAGACTTCTTAGAGTCTGTGCTTTGATCCTCTCCTGTGAGACCAGTATTAGTTTCCGATACACCACTGCGGGTTCAATGTATTCCTTGGACATTCTCATTGATGAAGAAACACAGAAATCGCATCGGAATTAAATACAAAAGACACAATGCCGCAATAAGTACAAGAATAGAGACTCTTCTTACAGTCGGTGCTTTGAGCGTTCCCTGTGAGACCAGTATTAGTTTCCGATACACCACTGCAGGTCCCATGTATTCCTTAAACATACACATTGACGATGAACCACAGAAATCACATCGGAATTAAATACAAAAGGCACAATGCCGCCTTACGTACAAGAAGAGAGACTCTTCTTACAGTCGGTGCTTTGAGCATTACCTGTGAGACCAGTATTAGTTTCCGATACACCACTCCAGGTTCAATGTATTCCTTGGACATACTCATTGACGATGACACACTGAAATTTCATCGCTATTAAATACAAAAGGAACAATGCCGCCTTAACTGCAAGATGAGTGAGACTTCTTAGAGTCTGTGCTTTGATCCTCTCCTGTGAGACCAGTATTAGTTTCCGATACACCACTGCGGGTTCAATGTATTCCTTGGACTTTCTCATTGATGAAGAAACACAGAAATCGCATCGGAATTAAATACAAAAGACACAATGCCGCAATAAGTACAAGAATAGAGACTCTTCTTACAGTCGGTGCTTTGAGCATTCCCTGTGAGACCAGTATTAGTTTCCGATACACCACTGCAGGTTCAATGTATTCCTTAGACATACACATTGACGAAGAAACACTGAAATTACACTGGAATTAAATACAAAAGGCAAAATGCCATCATAAGTGCAAGAATAGAGACTCCTTTTACAGTCGGTGCTTTGAGCATTCCCTGTGAGACCAGTATTAGTTTCCGATACACCACTGCAGGTACAATGTATTCCATGTACCTTCACATTGACGATGAAACACAGAAATCGCATCGGAATTAAATACAAAAGGCACAATGCCGCTTCAGTACAAGAATAGAGACTCTTATTACAGTCGGTGCTTTGAGCATTTCCTGTGAGACCAGTATTAGTTTCCGATACACCACTGCAGGTTCAATGTATTGCTTGGACATACACATTGACGATGAAACACAGAAATCGCATACGAATTAAATACAAAAGGCACAATGCCGCCTTACGTACAAGAATAGATACTTTTCTTACAGTCGGTGCTTTGAGCATTCCCTGTGAGACCAGTAATAATTTCCGATACACCACTGCAGGATCAATGTATTCCATTGATATACACATTGACGATGAAACACTGAAATTACATCGAAATTAAATACAAAAGGCACAATGCCGCCATAAGTGCAAGAATGGAGACTCTTCTTACAGTCGGTGCTTTGAGCATTCCCTGCGAGACCAGTATTAGATTCCGATACTCCACTGCAGGTACAGTGTATTCCTTGGACCTTCACATTGACGATGAAGCACAGAAATGGCATCAGAATTAAATACAAATGGCACAATGCCGCCTTAAGTACAAGAATAGAGAGTCTTCTTACAGTCGGAGCTTTGAGCATTCCCTGTGAGACCAGTATTAGCTTCCGATACACCACTGCAGGTTCAATTTATTCCTTGGACCTTCACATTGACGATGAAAAACTAAAATGGCATTGGAATTAAATACAAAAGGCACAATGCCGCCTTAAGTACAAGAATAGAGACTCTTCTTAAAGTCGGTGATTTGAGCATTTCCTGTGAGATTAGTATTAGTTTCCGATACACCACTGCAGGTTCAATGTATTACTTGGACATACACATTGACGATGATACACAGAAATCGCATCGGAAATAAATACAAAAGGCACAATGCCGCCTTACGTACAAGAATAGAGACTCTTCTTACAGTCGGTGCTTTGAGCATTAACTGTGAGACCGGTATTAGTTTCCGATACACCACTCCAGGTTCAATGTATTCCTTGGACATACTCATTGACGATGAAACACTGAAATTACATCGGAATTAAATGCAAAAGGAACAATGCCGCATTAACTGCAAGATGAGTGAGACTTCTTAGAGTCTGTGCTTTGATCCTTTCCTGTGAGACCAGAATTAGTTTCCGATACACCACTGCAGGTTCAATGTATTCCTTAGACATACACATTGACGATGCAACACAGAAATCAAATCGGAATTAAATACAAAAGGCACAATGCCGACTTAAGTACAAGAATAGAGACTGTTCTTACAGTCGGTGTTTTGAGCATTCCCTGTGAGACCAGTATTAGTTTCCGATACACCACTGCAGTTTCAGTGTATTCCTTGGACCTTCACATTGACGATGAAACACCAAAAACGCATCGGAATTAAATACAAATTTCACAATGCCGCCTTATGTATAGGAATAGAGACTCTTCTTACAGTCGGTGCTTTGAGCATACCCTGTGAGACCAGTATTAGTTTCCGATACACCACTGCAGGTCCAATGTATTCCTTGGACATACACATTGACGATGAAACACTCAAATTACATCAGCATTAAATACAAAAGGCACAATGCCGCCTTGAGTGCAAGAAGTGAGAGACTTCTTAGACTCTGTGGTTTGATCCTTTCCTGTGAGACCAGTATTAGATTCCGATACACCACTGCAGGTTCAATGTATTCCTTGGACCTTCACATTGACGATTAAACACAGAAATCGCATCGGAATTAAATACAAAAACCACAATGCCGCCTTAAGTACAAATATATGGACTCTTCTTACAGTCGGTGTTTGAGCATTCCCTGTGAGACCAGTATTAGTTTCCAATACGTTAGTGCAGGTACAGTGTATTCCTTGGTCCTTCGCATTGACGATGAAACACAGAAATCGCATCGGAATTAAATACAAAAGGCACAATGCCGCCATAAGTACAAGAATAGAGACCCTTCTTACAGTCGGTGATTTGAGCATTCCCTGTGAGACCAGTATTAGTTTCCGATACTGCACTGCAATTTCAGTGTATTCCTTGGACCTTCACATTGAGGATGAAGTACATAAATCGCATCGGAATGAAATACAAAAGGAACAATGCCGCCTTAAGTACAAGAATAGAGACTCCCCTTACAGTCGGTGCTTCGAGCATTCCCTGTGAGACCAGTATTAATTTCCGATACATCATTGCAGGTTCATTGTATTCCTTGGATTTCACATTGACGATGGAACACAGAAATCGCATCGGAATTAAATACAAAAGGCACAATGCCGCCTTATGTACAAGAATAGAGACTCTTCTTAAGTCGGTGCTTTGAGCATTTCCTGTGAGACCAGTATTAGCTTCCGATACACCACTGCAGGTTCAATGTATTCCTTGGACATACACATTGACGATGAAACACTGAAATTACATCGGAATTAAATACAAAAGGCACTATGCGACCTTTAGTGCAAGTAGTGTGAGACTTCTAAGAGTCTGTGCTTTGATCCTTTCCTGTGGGACCTGTATTAGTTTCCGATACACCACTGTAGGTTCAATGTGTTCCTTGCACCTTCACATTGACGAAGAAACACAGAAGTCGCATCGGAATTAAATACAAAAGGCACAATGCCGCCTTAAGTACAAGAATAGAGACTGTTCTTACAGTCGGTGCTTTGAGCATTGCCTGTGAGACCTGTATTAGTTTCCTATACACCACGGCAGGTACAATGTATTCCTTGGACCTTCACATTGACGATGAAATGCAGAAATCGCATCGGAATAAAATACAAAAGGCACAATGCCGCCTTAAGTACAAGAATAGAGACTGTTCTTACAGTCGGTGCTTTGAGCTTTCCCTGTGAGACCAGTATTAGTTTCCGATACACCACTGGAGGTTCAATGGAATCCTTGGACATTCACATTGACGATGAAACACTGAAATTACATCGGAATTAAATACAAAAGGCACAATTCCGCCTTCAGTACAAGAATAGACTCTCTTCTTACAGTCGGTGATTTGAGCATTCCCTGTGAGACCAGTATTAGTTTCCGATACACCACTGCAGGTTCAATGTATTCCTCGGAGATACACATTGAGGATGACACACTGAAATCACATCGGAATTAAATACAAAAGGCACAGTGCCGCCATAAGTGCAAGAAGCGTGAGACTTCTTAGAGTCTGTGTTTTGATCCTTTCCTGTGCGACCTGTATTAGTTTTCGATACGCCACTGCAGGTTCAATGTATTACTTGGACCTTCAAATTGACGATGATACACAGAAATCGCATCGGAATTAAATACAAAAGGCACAATGCCGCCTTAAGTACAAGAAAAGAGACTCTTCTTACAGTTGGTGCTTTGAGCATTCCCTGTGAGACCAGTATCAGTATCCGATACACCACTGCAGGTTCAATGTATTCCTTGGACCTTCACATTGACGATGAATCGCAGAAATCGTATCGGAATTAAATACAAAAGGCACAATGCCGCCTTAAGTACAAGACAAGAGACTCTTCTTACAGTCGGTGCTTTGAGCATTCCCTGTGAGACCAGTATTAGCTTCCGATACACCACTGCAGGTTCAGTGTATTCCTTGGACCTTCACATTGACGATGAAACACAGAAATCGGATCGGAATTAAATACAAAACGCAAAATGCCGCCTTAAGTACAAGAATAGAGACTCTTCTTACAGTCAGTGCTTTGAGCATTCAGTGTGAGACCAGTATTAGCTTCCGATACACCACTGCAGGTTCAATGTATTCCTTGGAACTTCACATTGACGATGATACACAGAAATCGCATCGGAATCAAATACAAAAGGCACAATGCCGCCTTAAGTACAAGAATAGAGACTCTTCTTACAGTCGGTGCTTCGAGCATTCCCTGTGAGACCAGTATTAATTTCCGATACATCATTGCAGGTTCATTGTATTCCTTGGATTTCACATTGACGATGGAACACAGAAATCGCATCGGAATTAAATACAAAAGGCACAATGCCGCCTTATGTACAAGAATAGAGACTCTTCTTAAGTCGGTGCTCTGAGCATTCCCTGTGAGACCAGTATTAGCTTCCGATACACCACTGCAGGTTCAATGTATTCCTTGGACATACACATTGACGATGGAACACAGAAATTATATCGGAATTAAATACAAAAGGCACAATGCCGCCTTAAGTGCAAGTAGTGTGAGACTTCTAAGAGGCTGTGCTTTGATCCTTTCCTGTGGGACCTGTATTAGTTTCCGATACACCACTGTAGGTTCAATGTGTTCCATGCACCTTCACATTGACGAAGAAACACAGCAATGGCATCGGAATTAAATACAAAATGCACAATGCCGCCTTAAGTACAAGAATAGAGACACTTCTTACAGTCGGTGCTTTGAGCATTGCCTGTGAGACCTGTATTAGTTTCCTATACACCACTGCTGGTACAATGTATTCCTTGGACCTTCACATTGACGATGACATGCAGAAATCGCATCGGAATAAAATACAAAAGGCACAATGCCGCCTTACGTACAAGAATAGAGACTGTTCTTACAGTCGGTGCTTTGAGCTTTCCCTGTGAGACCAGTATTAGTTTCCGATACACTACTGGAGGTACAATGGAATCCTTGGACATTCACATTGACGATGAAACACTGAAATTTCATCGGAATTAAATACAAAAGGCACAATTCCGCCTTCAGTACAAGAATAGATTCTCTTCCTACAGTCGGTGCTTTGAGCATTCCCTGTGAGACCAGTATTAGTTTCCGATACACCACTGCAGGTTCAATGTATTCCTTGGACCTTCAAATTGACCATGAGACACAGAAATGGCATCGGAATTAAATACAAAAGCCTCAATGCCGCCTTAAGTACAAGAATAGAGACTCTTCTTACAGTCGGTGCTTTGAGCATTCCCTGTGAGACCAGTAATAGTATCCGATACACCACTGCAGGTTCAATCTATTCCTTGGACATACACATTGACGACGAAACACTGAAATTACATCGGAATTAAATACAAAAGGAACAATGCCGCCTTAAGTACAAGAATAGAAACTCTTCTTACCGTCGGTGCTTTGAGCATTCCCTGTGAGACCAGTATTAGTTTCCGATACACCACTGCAGGTTTAATGTATTCCTTGGACCTTCACATTGACGATGACACACAGAAATCGCATCGGAATCAAATCCAAAATGCACAATGCCGCCTTAAGTACAAGAATAGAGACTCTTCTTACAGTCGGTGCTTTGAGCATTCCCTGTGAGACCAGTAATAGTAT
Source organism: Schistocerca serialis cubense (assembly GCF_023864345.2). Lineage (NCBI taxonomy): Eukaryota > Metazoa > Arthropoda > Insecta > Orthoptera > Acrididae > Schistocerca > Schistocerca serialis. The sequence continues at coordinate 32,785,671 of NC_064643.1, read as the reverse complement.
CCGATACACCACTGCAGGTTCAATCTATTCCTTGGACATACACATTGACGATGAAACACTGAAATTACAATGGAAGTAAATACAAAAGGAACAATGCCGCCTTAAGTACAAGAATAGAGACTCTTCTTACCGTCGGTGCTTTTAGCATTCCCTGTGAGACCAGTATTAGTTTCCAATACGTTAGTGCAGGTTCAGTGTATTCCTTGGACCTTCGCATTGACGATGAAACACAGAAATCGCATCGGAATTAAATACAAAAGGCACAATGCCGCCATAAGTACAAGAATAGAGACCCTTCTTACAGTCGGTGCTTTGAGCATTCCCTGTGAGACCAGTATTAGTTTCCGATACACCACTGCAATTTCAGTGTATTCCTTGGACCTTCACATTGAGGATGAAGCACATAAATCGCATCGGAATGAAATACAAAAGGAACAATGCCGCCTTAAGTACAAGAATAGAGACTCTTCTTACAGTCGGTGCTTCGAGCATTCCCTGTGAGACCAGTATTAATTTCCGATACGTCATTGCAGGTTCATTGTATTCCTTGGATTTCACATTGACGATGGAACACAGAAATCGCATCGGAATTAAATACAAAAGGCACAATGCCGCCTTATGTACAAGAATAGAGACTCTTCTTAAGTCGGTGCTTTGAGAATTCCCTGTGAGACCAGTATTAGCTTCCGATACACCACTGCAGGTTCAATGTATTCCTCGGACATACACATTGACGATGAAACACTGAAATTAAATCGGAATTAAATACAAAAGGCACAATGCGGCCTTAAGTGCAAGTAGTCTGAGACTTCTAAGAGTCTGTGCTTTGATCCTTTCCTGTGGGACCTGTATTAGTTTCCGATACACCACTGTAGGTTCAATGTGTTCCTTGCACCTTCACATTGACGATGAATCGCAGAAATCGCATCGGAATTAAATACAAAAGGCACAATGCCGCCTTAAGTACAAGAATAGAGACTTTTCTTACAGTCGGTGCTTTGAGCATTCCCTGTGAGACCAGTATTAGTTTCCGATACACTACTGCAGGTTCAATGTATTCCTCGGACATACACATTGACGATGAAACACTGAAATCACATCGGAATTAAATACAAAAGCACAATGCCGCCATAAGTGCAAGAAGCGTGAGACTTCTTAGAGACTGTGTTTGATCCTTTCCTGTGCGACCTGTATTAGTTTTCGATACGCCACTGCAGGTTCAATGTATTACTTGGACCTTCAAATTGACGATGATACACAGAAATCGCATCGGAATTAAATACAAAAGGCACAATGCCGCCTTAAGTACAAGAAAAGAGACTCTTCTTACAATTGGTGCTTTGAGCATTCCCTGTGAGACCAGTATCAGTATCCGATACACCACTGCAGGTTCAATGTATTCCTTGGACCTTCACATTGACGATGAATCGCAGAAATCGCATCGGAATTAAATACAAAAGGCACAATGCCGCCTTAAGTACAAGAATAGAGACTCTTCTTACAGTCGGTGCTTTGAGCATACCCTGTGAGACCAGTATTAGTTTCCGATACGCCACTGCAGGTTCAATGTAATCCTTGGACCTTCACATTGACGATGAAACACAGAAATCGGATCGGAATTAAATACAAAACGCAAAATGCGCCTGAAGTACAAGAATAGAGACTCTTCTTACAGTCGGTGCTTTGAACATTCCCTGTGAGACCAGTATTAGCTTCCGATACACCACTGCAGGTTCAATGTATTCCTTGGACCTTCACATTGACGATGATACACAGAAATCGCATCGGAATCAAATACAAAAGGCACAATGCCGCCTTAAGTACAAGAATAGAGACTCTTCTTACAGTCGTTGCTTCGAGCATTCCCTGTGAGACCAGTATTAATTTCCGATACATCATTGCAGGTTCATTGTATTCCTTGGATTTCACATTGACGATGGAACACAGAAATAGCATCGGAATTAAATACAAAAGGCACAATGTCGCCTTATGTACAAGAATAGAGACTCTTCTTAAGTCGCTGCTTTGAGCATTCCCTGTGAGACCAGTATTAGCTTCCGATACACCACTGCAGGTTCAATGTATTCCTTGGACATACACATTGACGGTGAAACCCTGAAATTACATCGGAATTAAATACAAAAGGCACAATGCCGCCTTAAGTGCAAGTAGTGTGAGACTTCTAAGAGTCTGTGCTTTGATCCTTTCCTGTGGGACCTGTATTAGTTTCCGATACACCACTGTAGGTTCAATGTGTTCCTTGCACCTTCACATTGACGAAGAAACACTGAAATCGCATCGCAATTTAATACAAAAGGCACAATGCCGCCTTAAGTACAAGAATAGAGACTCTTCTTACAGTCGGTGCTTTGAGCATTGCCTGTGAGACCTGTATTAGTTTCCTATACACCACTGCAGGTACAGTGTATTCCTTGGACCTTCACATTGACGATGAAATGCAGAAATCGCATCGGAATAAAATACAAAAGGCACAATGCCGCCTTAAGTACAAGAATAGAGACTGTTCTTACAGTCGGTGCTTTGAGCTTTCCCTGTGAGACCAGTATTAGTATCCGATACACCACTGCAGGTTCAATCTATTCCTTGGACATACACATTGACGATGAAACACTGAAATTACATCGGAATTAAATACAAAAGGAACTATGCCGCCTTAAGTACAAGAATAGAGACTCTTCTTACCGTCGGTGCTTTGAGCATTCCCTGTGAGACCATTATTAGTTTCCGATACACCACTGCAGGTTCAATGTATTTCTTGGACCTTCACATTGACGATGAAACACAGAAATCGCATCGGAATTAAATCCAAAACGCGCAATGCCGCCTTACGTACAAGAATACAGACTCTACTTACAGTCGGTGCTTTGAGCATTCCCTGTGAGACCAGTAATAATTTCCGATACACCACTGCAGGTTCAATGTTCTCCTTGGGCCTTCACATTGACGATGAAACACAGAAATCGCATCGGAATCAAATCCAAAATGCACAATGCCGCCTTAACTACAAGAATAGAGACTTTTCTTACAGTCGGTGCTTTGAGCATTCCCTGTGAGACCAGTAATAGTATCCGATACACCACTGCAGGTTCATTCTATTCCTTGGACATACACATTGACGATGAAACACTGAAATTACAATGGAATTAAATACAAAAGGAACAATGCCGCCTTAAGTACAAGAATAGAGACTCTTCTTACCGTCGGTGCTTTGAGCATTCCCTGTGAGACCACTATTAGTTTTCGATACACCACTGGGGGTTCAATGAATTCCTTGGACATTCACATTGACGAAGAAACACTGAAATTACATCGGAATTATATACAAAAGGCACAATGCCCCCATAAGTACAAGAATAGAGACTCTTCTTACAGTCGGTGCTTTGAGCATGCCCTGTGAGACCGGTTTTGGTTTCGGCTACACCTCTGCAGGTTCAGTTGATTCCTTGGACCTTCACATTGACGATGAAACACAGAAATGGCATCGGAATTAAATACAAAAGGCACAATGCCGCCTTAAGTACAAGAATAGAGACTCTTCTTACAGTCGGTGCTTTGAGCATTCCCTGTGAGACCAGTATTAGTTTCCGATACACCACTGCAGGTTCAATGTATTCCTCGGATATACACATTGACGACGAAACACTGAAATCACATCGGAATTAAATACAAAAGGCACAAAGCCGCCATAAGTGCAAGAAGACTGAGACTTCTTAGAGTCTGTGTTTTGACCCTTTCCTGTGCGACCTGTATTAGTTTTCGATACGGCACTGCAGGTTCAATGTATTACTTGGACCTTCAAATTGACGATGATACACAGAAATCGCATCGGAATTAAATACAAAAGGCACAATGCCGCCTTAAGTACAAGAAAAGAGACGCTTCTTACAGTCGGTGCTTTGAGCATTCCCTGTGAGACCAGTATTAGTTTCCGATACACCACTGCAAGTTCAATGTATTCCTTGGACCTTCACATTGACGATGAAACACAGAAATCGCATCGGAATTAAATACAAAACGCAAAATGCCGCCTTAAGTACAAGAATAGAGACTCTTCTTACAGTCGGTGCTTTGAGCATTCCCTGTGAGACCTGTATTAGCTTCCGATACACCACTGCAGGTTCAATGTATTCCTTGGACCTTCACATTAACGATGATACACAGAAATCGCATCGGAATCAAATACAAATGGCACAATGCCGCCTTAAGTACAAGAATAGAGACTCTTCTTATAGTTTGTGCTTTGAGCATTCCCTGTGAGACCAGTATTAGTTTCCGATACACCACTGCAGTTTCAATGTATTCCTTGGACCTTCACATTGACGATGAAACACAGAAATCGCATCGGAATTAAATACAAAACGCACAATGCCGCCTTAAGTAAAAGAATAGAGACTCTTCTTACAGTCGGTGCTTTGAGCATTCCCTGTGAGACCAGTATTAGTTTCCGATACACCACTGCAGGTTCAATGTATTCCTTGGACCTTCAAATTGACGATGATACACAGAAATCGCATCGGAATCAAATACAAAAGGCACAATGCCGCCTTATGTACAAGAATAGAGACTCTTCTTACAGTCTGTGATTTGATCCTTTTCTGTGAGACCAGTATTAGTTTTCGATACACCACTGCAGGTTCAATGTATTCCTTGGAACTTCACATTGACGATGAAACACAGAAATCGCATCGGAATTAAATACAAAGGGCACAATGCCGCCATAAGTACAAGAATAGAGACTCTTCTTACAGTCGGTGCTTTCAGCATTCCCTGTGAGACCAGTATTAGTTTCCGCTACACCTCTGCAGGTTCAGATTATTCCTTGTACCTTCACATTGACGATGAAACACAGAAATGGCATCGGAATTAAATACAAAAGGTACAATATCGCCTTAAGTATAAGAATAGAGACTCTTCTTACAGTCGGTGCTTTGAGCATTCCCTGTGGGACCAGTATTAGTTTCCGATACACCACTGCTGGTTCAATGTATTCCTTGGACCTTCACATTGACGATGAAACACAGAAATCGCATCGGAATTAAATACAAAACGCACAATGCCGCCTTAAGTACTAGAATAGAGACTCTTCTTACAGTCGGTGCATTGAGCATTCTCTGTGAGACCAGTGTTATTTTCCGATACACCACTGCAGGTTCAATGTATTCCTTGGACCTTCAAATTGACGATGATACACAGAAGTCGCATCGGAATCAAATACAAAAGGCACAATGCCGCCTTAAGTACAAGAATAGAGACTCTTCTTACAGTCGGTGCTTTGAGCATTCCCTGTGAGACCAGTATTAGTTTCCGATACACCACTGCAGGTTCAATGTATTCCTTGGACCTTGACATTGACGATGAAACACAGAAATCGCATCGGAATTAAATACAAAACGCACAATGAAGCCTTAAGTACTAGAATAGAGACTCTTCTTACAGTCGGTGCCCTAAGAATTCTCTGTGAGACCAGTATTAGTTTCCGATACACCACTGCAGGTTCAATGTATTTCTTGGACTTACCCATTGACGATGAAACACAGAAATCGCATCGGAATTAAATACAAAAGGCACAATGCCGCCTTACGTACAAGAATAGAGACTCTTCTTACAGTCGGTGCTTTGAGCATTCCCTGTGAGACCAGCATTAATTTCCGATACACCACAGGAGGTTCAATGAATTCCTTGGACATTCACATTGACGATGAAACACTGAAATTACATCGGAAATAAATACAAAACGCTCAATGCCGCCTTAAGTACAAGAATAGAGACTCTTCTTACAGTCGGTGCTTTGAGCATTCCCTGTGAGACCAGTATTAGTTTCCGCTACACCTCTGCAGGTTCAGTTTATTCCTTGGACCTTCACATTGACGATGAAACACAGAAATGGCATCGGAATTAAATACAAAAGGAACAATGCCGCCTTAAGTACAAGAATAGAGACTCTTCTTACCGTCGGTGCTTTAAGCATTCCCTGTGAGACCAGTATTAGTTTCCAATACGTTAGTGCAGGTTCAGTGTATTCCTTGGACCTTCGCATTGACGATGAAACACAGAAATCGCATCGGAATTAAATACAAAAGGCACAATGCCGCCATAAGTACAAGAATAGAGACCCTTCTTACAGTCGGTGCTTTGAGTATTCCCTGTGAGACCAGTATTAGTTTCCGATACACCACTGCAATTTCAGTGTATTCCTTGGACCTTCACATTGAGGATGAAGCACATAAATCGCATCGGAATGAAATACAAAAGGAACAATGCCGCCTTAAGTACAAGAATAGAGACTCTTCTTACAGTCGGTGCTTCGAGCATTCCCTGTGAGACCAGTATTAATTTCCGATACATCATTGCAGGTTCATTGTATTCCTTGGATTTCACATTGACGATGGAACACAGAAATCGCATCGGAATTAAATACAAAAGGCACAATGCCGCCTTATGTACAAGAATAGAGACTCTTCTTAAGTCGGTGCTTTGAGCATTCCCTGTGAGACCAGTATTAGCTTCCGATACACCACTGCTGGTTCAATGTATTCCTTGGACATACACATTGACGATGAAACCCTGAAATTACATCGGAATTAAATACAAAAGGCACAATGCCGCCTTAAGTACAAGAATAGAGAGTGTTCTTACAGTCGGTGCTTTGAGCTTTCCCTGAGAGACCAGTATTAGTTTCCGATACACCACTGGAGATTCAATGGAATCCTTGGACATTCACATTGACGATGAAACACTGAAATTACATCGGAATTAAATACAAAAGGCACAATTCCGCCTTCAGTACAAGAATAGATTCTCTTCTTACAGTCGGTGATTTGAGCATTCCCTGTGAGACCAGTATTAGTTTCCGATACACCACTGCAGGTTCAATGTATTCTTTGGACCTTCAAATTGACTATGAAAGACAGAAATGGCATCGGAATTAAATACAAAAGCCACAATGCCGCCTGAAGTACAAGATTAGAGACTTTTCTTACAGTCGGTGCTTTGAGCATTCCCTGTGAGACCAGTATTAGTTTCCGATACACTACTGCAGGTTCAATGTATTCCTCGGACATACACATTGACGATGAAACACTGAAATCACATCGGAATTAAATACAAAAGGCACAATGCTGCCATAAGTGCAAGAAGCGTGAGACTTCTTAGAGACTGTGTTTTGATCCTTTCCTGTGCGACCAGTATTAGTTTTCGATACGCCACTGCAGGTTCAATGTATTACTTGGACCTTCAAATTGACGATGATACACAGAAATCGCATCGGAATTAAATACAAAAGGCACAATGCCGCCTTAAGTACAAGAAAAGAGACTCTTCTTACAATTGGTGCTTAGAGCATTCCTTGTGAGACCAGTATCAGTATCCGATACACCACTGCAGGTTCAATGTATTCCTTGGACCTTCACATTGACGATGATACACAGAAATCGCATCGGAATCAAATACAGAAGGCACAATGCCGCCTTAAGTACAAGAATAGAGACTCTTCTTACAGTCGGTGCTTTGAGCATTCCCTGTGAGACCAGTATTAATTTCTGATACATCATTGCAGGTTCATTGTATTCCTTGGATTTCACATTGACGATGGAACACAGAAATCGCATCGGGATTAAATACAAAAGGCACAATGCCGCCTTATGTACAAGAATAGAGACTATTCTTAAGTCGCTGCTTTGAGCATTCCCTGTGAGACCAGTATTAGCTTCCGATACACCACTGCAGGTTCAATGTATTCCGTGGACATACACATTGACGATGAAACCCTGAAATTACATCGGAATTAAATACAAAAGCCACAATGCCGCCTTATGTGCAAGTAGTGTGAGACTTCTAAGAGTCTGTGCTTTGATCCTTTCCTGTGGGACCTGTATTAGTTTCCGATACACCACTGTAGGTTCAATGTGTTCCTTGCACCTTCACATTGACGAAGAAACACTGAAATCGCATCGCAATTTAATACAAAAGGCACAATGCCGCCTTAAGTACAAGAATAGAGACTCTTCTTACAGTCGGTGCTTTGAGCATTGCCTGTGAGACCTGTATTAGTTTCCTATACACCACTGCAGGTACAATGTATTCCTTGGACCTTCACATTGACGATGAAATGCAGAAATCGCATCGGAATAAAATACAAAAGGCACAATGCCGCTTTAAGTACAAGAATAGAGACTGTTCTTACAGTCGGTGCTTTGAGCTTTCCCTGTGAGACCAGTATTAGATTCCGATACACCACTGGAGGTTCAATGGAATCCTTGGACATTCACATTGACGATGAAACACTGAAATTACATCGGAATTAAATACAAAAGGCACAATTTTGCCTTCAGTACAAGAATAGATTCTCTTCTTACAGTCGGTGCTTTGAGCATTCCCTGTGAGACCAGTATTAGTTTCCGATACACCACTGCAGGTTCAATGTATTCCATGGACCTTAAAATTGACCATGAGACACAGAAATGGCATCGGAATTAAATACAAAAGCCACAATGCCGCCTTAAGTACAAGAATAGAGACTCTTCTTACAGTCGGTGCTTTGAGCATTCCCTGTGAGACCAGTAATAGTATCCGATACACCACTGCAGGTTCAATCTATTCCTTGGACATACACATTGACGATGAAACACTGAAATTACATCGGAATTAAATACAAAAGGAACAATGCCGCCTTAAGTACAAGAATAGAGACTCTTCTTACCGTCGGTGCTTTGAGCATTCCCTGTGAGACCATTATTAGTTTCCGATACACCACTGCAGGTTCAATGTATTTCTTGGAATTTCACATTGACGAAGAAACACAGAAATCGCATCGGAATTAAATCCAAAACGCGCAATGCCGCCTTACGTACAAGAATACAGACTCTACTTACAGTCGGTGCTTTGAGCATTCCCTGTGAGACCAGTAATAATTTCCGATACACCACTGCAGGTTCAATGTTCTCCTTGGGCCTTCACATTGACGATGAAACACAGAAATCGCATCGGAATCAAATCCAAAATGCACAATGCCGCCTTAACTACAAGAATAGAGACTTTTCTTACAGTCGGTGCTTTGAGCATTCCCTGTGAGACCAGTAATAGTATCCGATACACCACTGCAGGTTCATTCTATTCCTTGGACATACACATTGACGATGAAACACTGAAATTACAATGGAATTAAATACAAAAGGAACAATGCCGCCTTAAGTACAAGAATTGAGACTCCTCTTACCGTCGGTGCTTTGAGCATTCCCTGTGAGACCAGTATTAGTTTCCGATACACCACAGGAGGTTCAATGAATTCCTTGGACATTCACATTGACGATGAAACACTGAAATTACATCGGAATTAAATACAAAAGGCACAATGCCGCCTTAAGTACAAGAATAGAGACTCTACTTACAGTCGGTGCTTTGAGCATTCCCTGTGAGACCAGTATTAGTTTCCGATACACCACTGCAGGTTCAATGTATTCCTTGGACCTTCACATTGACAATGAAACACAGAAATCGCATCAGAATTAAATACAAAAGGCACAATGCCGCATTAAGTACAAGAATAGAGACTCTTCTTAGAGTCGGTGCTTTGAGCATATCCTGTGAGACCAGTAATAGTATCCGATACACCACTGCAGGTTCAATCTATTTCTTGGACATACACATTGACGATGAAACACTGAAATTACATCGGATTTAAATACAAAAGGAACAATGCCGCATAAGTACAAGAATAGAGACACTTCTTACCGTCGGTGCTTTGAGCATTCCCTGTGAGAGCACTATTAGTTTCCGATACACCACTGGGGGTTCAATGAATTCCTTGGACATTCACATTGACGAAGAAACACTGAAATTACATCGGAATTAAATACAAAAGGCACAATGCCCCCATAAGTACAAGAATAGAGACTCTTCTTACAGTCGGTGCTTTGAGCATTCCCTGTGAGACCGGTTTTAGTTTCGGCTACACCTCTGCAGGTTCAGTTTATTCCTTGGACCTTCACATTGACGATGAAACACAGAAATGGCATCGGAATTAAATACAGAAGGCACAATGCCGCCTTAAGTACAAGAATAGAGACTCTTCTTACAGTCGGTGCTTTGAGCATTCCCTGTGAGACCAGTATTAGTTTCCGATACACTACTGCAGGTTCAGTTTATTCCTTGGACCTTCACATTGACGATGAAACACAGAATTGGCATCGGAATTAAATACAAAGGGCACAATGCCGCCTTAAGTACAAGAATAGAGACTCTTCTTACAGTCGGTGCTTTGAGCATTCCCTGTGAGACCAGTATTAGTTTCCGATACACCACTGCAGGTTCAATGTATTTCTTTGGACCTTCAAATTGACGATGATACACAGAAATAGCATCGGAATTAAATACAAAAGGCACAATGCCGCCTTAAGTACAAGAATAGAGACTCTTTTTACAGTCGGTGCTTTGAGCATTCCCTGTGAGACCAGTATTAGTTTCCGATACACCACTGCAGGTTCAATGTATTCCTTGGACCTTCACATTGACGTTGAAACACAGAAATCGCATCGGAATTAAATACAAAAGGCACAATGCCGCCTTAAGTACAAGAATAAAGACTCTTCTTACAGTCGGTGCTTTGAGCATTCCCTGTGAGACCAGTATTAGTTTCCGCTACACCTCTGCAGGTTCAGTTTATTCCTTGGACCTTCACATTGAGGATGAAGCACAGAAATGGCATCGGAATTAAATACAAAAGGCACAATGCCGCCTTAAGTACAAGAATAGAGACTCTGCTTACAGTCGGTGCTTTGAGCATTCCCTGTGAGACCAGTATTAGTTTCCGCTACACCTCTGCAGGTTCCGTTTATTCCTTGGACCTTCACATTGACGATGTAACACAGAAATGGAATCGGAATTAAATACAAAAGCACAATGCCGCCTTAAGTACAAGAATAGAGACTCTTCTTACAGTCGGTGGTTTGAGAATTCCCTGTGAGTTAAGTATTAGTTTCCGCTACACCTCTGCAGGTTCAGTTTATTCCTTGGACCTTCACATTGACGATGAAACACAGAAATGGCATCTGAATTAAATACAAAAGGCACAATGCCGCCATAAGTACAAGAATAGAGACTCTTCTTACAGTCGGTGCTTTGAGCATTCCCTGTGAGACCAGTATTAGTTTCCGATACACCACTGCAGGTTCAATGTATTCCTTGAACCTTCAAATTGACCATGAAACACAGAAATGGCATCGGAAATAAATACAAAAGCCACAATGCCGCCTGAAGTACAAGAATAGAGACCTTTCTTACAGTCGGTGCTTTGAGCATTCCCTGTGAGACCACTATTAGTTTCCGATACACCACTGCAGGTTCAATGTATTCCTTGGACCTTCACATTGACGATGAAACACAGAAATCGCATCGGAATTAAATACAAAACGCACAATGCCGCCTTAAGTAAAAGAATAGAGACTCTTCTTACAGTCGGTGCTTTGAGCATTCCCTGTGAGACCAGTATTAGTTTCCGATACACCACTGCAGGTTCAATGTATTCCTTGGACCTTCCAATTGACGATGATACACAGAAATCGCATCGGAATCAAATACAAAAGGCACAATGCCGCCTTATGTACAAGAATAGAGACTCTTCTTACAGTCTGTGATTTGATCCTTTCCTGTGAGGCCAGTATTAGTTTTCGATACACCACTGCAGGTTCAATGTATTCCTTGGACCTTCACATTGCCGATGAAACACAGAAATCGCATCGGAATCAAATACGAAAGGCACAATGCCGCCTTAAGTACAAGAATAGAGACTCTTCTTACAGTCGGTGCTTTCAGCATTCCCTGTGAGACCAGTATTAGTTTCCGCTACACCTCTGCAGGTTCAGATTATTCCTTGTACCTTCACATTGACGATGAAATACAGAAATGGCATCGGAATTAAATACAAATGGTACAATATCGCCTTAAGTACAAGAATAGAGACTCTTCTTACAGTCGGTGCTTTGAGCATTCCCTGTGGAACCAGTATTAGTTTCCGATACACCACTGCTGGTTCAATGTATTCCTTGGACCTTCACATTGACGATGAAACACAGAAATCGCATCGGAATTAAATACAAAACGCACAATGCCGCCTTAAGTACTAGAATAGAGACTCTTCTTACAGTCGGTGCATTGAGCATTCTCTGTGAGACCAGTGTTATTTTCCGATACACCACTGCAGGTTCAATGTATTCCTTGGACCTTCAAATTGACGATGATACACAGAAGCCGCATCGGAATCAAATACAAAAGGCACAATGCCGCCTTAAGTACAAGAATAGAGACTCTTCTTACAGTCGGTGCTTTGAGCATTCCCTGTGAGACCAGTATTAGTTTCCGATACACCACTGCTGGTTCAATGTATTCCTTGGACCTTGACATTGACGATGAAACACAGAAATCGCATCGAAATTAAATACAAAACGCACAATGGCGCCTTAGGTACTAGAATAGAGACTCTTCTTACAGTCGGTGCTCTAAGAATTCTCTGTGAGAGCAGTATTAGTTTCCGATACACCACTGCAGGTTCAATGTATTCCTTGGACCTTCAAATTGACGATGATACACAGAAGTCGCATCGGAATCAAATGCAAAAGGCACAATGCCGCCTTAAGTACAAGAATAGAGACTCTTCTTACAGTCGGTGCTTTGAGCATTCCCTGTGAGACCAGCATTAATTTCCGATACACCACAGGAGGTTCAATGAATTCCTTGGACATTCACATTGACGATGAAACACTGAAATTACATCGGAAATAAATACAAAACGCACAATGCCGCCTGAAGTACAGGAATAGAGACTCTTCTTACAGTCGGTGCTTTGAGCATTCCCTGTGAGGCCAGTATTAGTTTCCGCTACACCTCTGCAGGTTCAGTTTATTCCTTGGACCTTCACATTGACGATGAAACACAGAAATGGCATCGGAATTAAATACAAAAGGCACAATGCCGCCTTAAGTACAAGAATAGAGACTCTTCTTACAGTCGGTGCTTTGAGCATTCCCTGTGAGACCAGTAATAGTATCCGATTCACCACTGCAGTTTCAATCTATTCCTTGGACATACACATTGACGATGAAACACAGAAATGGCATCGGAATTAAATACAAAAGGCACAATGGCGCCTTAAGTACAGGAATAGAGACTCTGCTTACAGTCGGTGCTTTGAGCATTCCCTGTGAGACCAGTATTAGTTTCCGCTACACCTCTGCAGGTTCAGTTTATTCCTTGGACCTTCACATTGACGATGTAACACAGAAATGGAATCGGAATTAAATACAAAAGCACAATGCCGCCTTAAGTACAAGAATAGAGATTCTTCTTACAGTCGGTGGTTTGAGCATTCCCTGTGAGTTAAGTATTAGTTTCCGCTACACCTCTGCAGGTTCAATGTATTCCTTGGACCTTCAAATTGACCATGAAACACAGAAATGGCATCGGAAATAAATACAAAAGCCACAATGCCGCCTGAAGTACAAGAATAGAGACCTTTCTTACAGTCGGTGCTTTGAGCATTCCCTGTGAGACCAGTATTAGTTTCCGATACACCACTGCAGGTTCAATGTATTCCTCGGATATACACATTGACGACGAAACACTGAAATCACATCGGAATTAAATACAAAAGGCACAATGCCGCCATAAGTGCAAGAAGACTGAGACTTCTTAGAGTCTGTGTTTTGATCCTTTCCTGTGCGACCTGTATTAGTTTTCGATACGCCACTGCAAGTTCAATGTATTACTTGGACCTTCAAATTGACGATGATACACAGAAATCGCATCGGAATTAAATACAAAAGGCACAATGCCGCCTTAAGTACAAGAAAAGAGACGCTTCTTACAGTTGGTGCTTTCAGCATTCCCTGTGAGACCAGTATCAGTATCCGATACACCACTGCAGGTTCAATGTATTCCTTGGACCTTCACATTGACGATGAAACATAGAAATCGCATCGGATTCAAATACAAAAGGCACAATGCCGCCTATGGTACAAGAATAGAGACTCTTCTTACAGTCGGTGCTTTGAGCATTCCCTGTGAGACCAGTATTAGTTTCCGCTACACCTCTGCAGGTTCAATGTATTCCTTGGACCTTCACATTGACGATGAATCGCAGAAATCGCATCGGAATTAAATACAAAAGCACAATGCCGCCTTAAGTACAAGAATAGAGACTCTTCTTACAGTCGGTGCTTTGAGCATTCCCTGTGAGACCAGTATTAGTTTCCGATACACCACTGCAGGTTCAATGTATTCCTTGGACCTTCACATTGACGATGAAACACAGAAATCGCATCGGAATTAAATACAAAACGCAAAATGCCGCCTTAAGTACAAGAATAGAGACTCTTCTTACAGTCGGTGCTTTGAGCATTCCCTGTGAGACCAGTATTAGCTTCCGATACACCACTGCAGGTTCAATGTATTCCTTGGACCTTCACATTGACGATGATACACAGAAATCGCATCGGAATCAAATACAAAAGGCACAATGCCGCCTTAAGTACAAGAATAGAGACTCTTCTTACAGTCGGTGCTTTGAGCATTCCCTGTGAGACCAGTATTAGTTTCCGATACACCACTGCAGTTTCAATGTATTCCTTGGACCTTCACATTGACGATGAAACACAGAAATCGCATCGGAATTAAATACAAAACGCACAATGCCGCCTTAAGTAAAAGAATAGAGACTCTTCTTACAGTCGGTGCTTTGAGCATTCCCTCTGAGACCAGTATTAGTATCCGATACACCACTGCAGGTTGAATGTATTCCTTGGACCTTCAAATTGACGATGATACACAGAAATCGCATCGGAATCAAATACAAAAGGCACAATGCCGCCTTATGTACAAGAATAGAGACTCTTCTTACAGTCTGTGATTTGATCCTTTCCTGTGAGACCAGTATTAGTTTTCGATACACCACTGCAGGTTCAATGTATTCCTTGGACCTTCACATTGACGATGAAACACAGAAATCGATCGGAATCAAATACAAAAGGCACAATGCCGCCTTATGTACAAGAATAGAGACTCTTCTTACAGTCGGTGCTTTCAGCATTCCCTGTGAGACCAGTATTAGTTTCCGCTACACCTCTGCAGGTTCAGATTATTCCTTGTACCTTCACATTGACGATGAAACACAGAAATGGCATCGGAATTAAATACAAAAGGTAGAATATCGCCTTAAGTACAAGAATAGAGAC
Organism: Schistocerca serialis cubense; assembly: GCF_023864345.2. Classification (NCBI taxonomy): domain Eukaryota; kingdom Metazoa; phylum Arthropoda; class Insecta; order Orthoptera; family Acrididae; genus Schistocerca; species Schistocerca serialis. The sequence goes on along the minus strand of NC_064643.1, from coordinate 32,770,429 downwards.
TCTTCTTACAGTCGGTGCTTTGAGCATTCCCTGTGAGACCAGTATTAGTTTCCGATACACCACTGCAGGTTCAATGTATTCCTTGGACCTTCACATTGACGATGAAACACAGAAATCGCATCGGAATGAAATACAAAACGCACATTGCCGCCTTAAGTACTAGAATAGAGACTCTTCTTACAGTCGGTGCTTTAAGAATTCTCTGTGAGACCAGTATTAGTTTCCGATACACCACTGCAGGTTCAATGTATTCCTTGGACCTTCAAATTGACGATGATACACAGAAGTCGCATCGGAATCAAATGCAAAAGGCACAATGCCGCCTTAAGTACAAGAATAGAGACTCTTCTTACAGTCGGTGCTTTGAGCATTCCCTGTGAGACCAGTATTGATTTCCGATACACCACAGGAGGTTCAATGAATTCCTTGGACATTCACATTGACGATAAAACACTGAAATTACATCGGAATTAAATACAAAACGCACAATGCCGCCTTAAGTACAAGAATAGAGACTCTTCTTACAGTCGGTGCTTTGAGCATTCCCTGTGAGACCAGTATTAGTTTCCGCTACACCTCTGCAGGTTCAGTTTATTCCTTGGACCTTCACATTGACGATGAAACACAGAAATGGCATCGGAATTAAATACAACAGGCACAATGCCGCCTTAAGTACAAGAATAGAGACTCTTCTTACAGTCGGTGCTTTGAGCATTCCCTGTGAGACCAGTAATAGTATCCGATACACCACTGCAGTTTCAATCTATTCCTTGGACATACACATTGACGATGAAACACTGTAATTACATCGGAATTAAATACAAAAGGAACAATGCCGCCTTAAGTACAAGAATAGAGACTCTTCTTACCGTCGGTGCTTTGAGCATTCCCTGTGAGACCAGTATTAGTTTCCGATACACCACTGGGGGTTCAATGAATTCCTTGGACATTCACATTGACGAAGAAACACTGAAATTACATCGGAATTAAATACAAAAGGCACAATGCCGCCTTAAGTACAAGAATAGAGACTCTTCTTACAGTCGGTGCTTTGAGCATTCCCTGTGAGACCAGTATTAGTTTCTGCTACACCTCTGCAGGTTTTGTTTATTCCTTGGACCTTTACATTGACGATGAAACACAGAAATGGCATCGGAATTAAATACAAAACGCACAATGCCGCCTTAAGTACAAGAATAGAGACTCTTCTTACAGTCGGCGCATTGAGCATTCCCTGTGAGACCAGTATTAGTTTCCGATACACCACTGCAGGTTAAATGTATTCCTTGGACCTTTACATTGACGATGAAACACAGAAATCGCATCGGAATCAAATACAAAAGACACAATGCCGCCTTAAGTACAAGAATAGAGACTCTTCTTACGGTCGGTGCTTTGAGCATTAACTGTGAGACCAGTATTAATTTCCGATACACCACTGCAGGTTCAATGTATTCCTTTGACCTTCAAATTGACGATGAAACACAGAAATGGCATCGGAATTAAATACAAATGCCACAATGCCGCCTGAAGTACAAGAATAGAGACTTTTCTTACAGTCGGTGCTTTTAGCATTCCCTGTGAGACCAGTATTAGTTTCCGATACACCACTGCAGGTTCAATGTATTCCTCGGACATACACATTGACGATGGAACACTGAAATCACATCGGAATTAAATACAAAAGGCACAATGCCGCCATATGTGCAAGAAGACTGAGACTTCTTAGAGTCTGTGTTTTGATCCTTTCCTGGGCGACCTGTATTAGTTTTCGATACGCCACTGCAGGTTCAATGTATTACTTGGACCTTCAAATTGACGATGATACACAGAAATCGCATCGGAATTAAGTACAAAAGGCACAATGCCGCCTTAAGTACAAGAATAGAGACTCTTCTTACAGTCGGTGCTTTGAGCATTCCCTGTGAGACCAGTATTAGTTTCCGATACACTACTGCAGGTTCAGTTTATTCCTTGGACCTTCACATTGACGATGAAACACAGAAATGGCATCGGAATTAAATACAAAGGGCACAATGCCGCCTTAAGTACAAGAATAGAGACTCTTCTTACAGTCGGTGCTTTGAGCATTCCCTGTGAGACCAGTATTAGTTTCCGATACACCACTGCAGGTTCAATGTATTTCTTTGGACCTTCAAATTGACGATGATACACAGAAATAGCATCGGAATTAAATACAAAAGGCACAATGCCGCCTTAAGTAAAAGAATAGAGACTCTTCTTACAGTCGGTGCTTGGGCATTCCCTGTGAGACCAGTATTAGTTTCCGATACACCACTGCAGGTTCAATGTATTCCTTGGACCTTCACATTGACGTTGAAACACAGAAATCGCATCGGAATTAAATACAAAAGGCACAATGCCGCCTTAAGTACAAGAATAAAGACTCTTCTTACAGTCGGTGCTTTGAGCATTCCCTGTGAGACCAGTATTAGTTTCCGCTACACCTCTGCAGGTTCAGTTTATTCCTTGGACCTTCACATTGACGATGAAACACAGAAATGGCATCGGAATTAAATACAAAAGGCACAATGCCGCCTTAAGTACAAGAATAAAGACTCTGCTTACAGTCGGTGCTTTGAGCATTCCCTGTGAGACCAGTATTAGTTTCCGCTACACCTCTGCAGGTTCAGTTTATTCCTTGGACCTTCACATTGACGATGTAACACAGAAATGGAATCGGAATTAAATACAAAAGCACAATGCCGCCTTAAGTACAAGAATAGAGACTCTTCTTACAGTCGGTGGTTTGAGAATTCCCTGTGAGTTAAGTATTAGTTTCCGCTACACCTCTGCAGGTTCAGTTTATTCCTTGGACCTTCACATTGACGATGAAACACAGAAATGGCATCGGAATTAAATACAAAAGGCACAATGCCGCCATAAGTACAAGAATAGAGACTCTTCTTACAGTCGGTGCTTTGAGCATTCCCTGTGAGACCAGTATTAGTTTCCGATACACCACTGCAGGTTCAATGTATTCCTTGGACCTTGACATTGACGATGAAACACAGAAATCGCATCGAAATTAAATACAAAACGCACAATGGCGCCTTAGGTACTAGAATAGAGACTCTTCTTACAGTCGGTGCTCTAAGAATTCTCTGTGAGACCAGTATTAGTTTCCGATACACCACTGCAGGTTCAATGTATTCCTTGGACCTTCAAATTGACGATGATACACAGAAGTCGCATCGGAATCAAATGCAAAAGGCACAATGCCGCCTTAAGTACAAGAATAGAGACTCTTCTTACAGTCGGTGCTTTGAGCATTCCCTGTGAGACCAGCATTAATTTCCGATACACCACAGGAGGTTCAATGAATTCCTTGGACATTCACATTGACGATGAAACACTGAAATTACATCGGAAATAAATACAAAACGCACAATGCCGCCTGAAGTACAGGAATAGAGACTCTTCTTACAGTCGGTGCTTTGAGCATTCCCTGTGAGGCCAGTATTAGTTTCCGCTACACCTCTGCAGGTTCAGTTTATTCCTTGGACCTTCACATTGACGATGAAACACAGAAATGGCATCGGAATTAAATACAAAAGGCACAATGCCGCCTTAAGTACAAGAATAGAGACTCTTCTTACAGTCGGTGCTTTGAGCATTCCCTGTGAGACCAGTAATAGTATCCGATTCACCACTGCAGTTTCAATCTATTCCTTGGACATACACATTGACGATGAAACACAGAAATGGCATCGGAATTAAATACAAAAGGCACAATGGCGCCTTAAGTACAGGAATAGAGACTCTGCTTACAGTCGGTGCTTTGAGCATTCCCTGTGAGACCAGTATTAGTTTCCGCTACACCTCTGCAGGTTCAGTTTATTCCTTGGACCTTCACATTGACGATGTAACACTGAAATGGAATCGGAATTAAATACAAAAGCACAATGCCGCCTTAAGTACAAGAATAGAGATTCTTCTTACAGTCGGTGGTTTGAGCATTCCCTGTGAGTTAAGTATTAGTTTCCGCTACACCTCTGCAGGTTCAATGTATTCCTTGGACCTTCAAATTGACCATGAAACACAGAAATGGCATCGGAAATAAATACAAAAGCCACAATGCCGCCTGAAGTACAAGAATAGAGACCTTTCTTACAGTCGGTGCTTTGAGCATTCCCTGTGAGACCAGTATTAGTTTCCGATACACCACTGCAGGTTCAATGTATTCCTCGGATATACACATTGACGACGAAACACTGAAATCACATCGGAATTAAATACAAAAGGCACAATGCCGCCATAAGTGCAAGAAGACTGAGACTTCTTAGAGTCTGTGTTTTGATCCTTTCCTGTGCGACCTGTATTAGTTTTCGATACGCCACTGCAAGTTCAATGTATTACTTGGACCTTCAAATTGACGATGATACACAGAAATCGCATCGGAATTAAATACAAAAGGCACAATGCCGCCTTAAGTACAAGAAAAGAGACGCTTCTTACAGTTGGTGCTTTCAGCATTCCCTGTGAGACCAGTATCAGTATCCGATACACCACTGCAGGTTCAATGTATTCCTTGGACCTTCACATTGACGATGAAACATAGAAATCGCATCGGATTCAAATACAAAAGGCACAATGCCGCCTATGGTACAAGAATAGAGACTCTTCTTACAGTCGGTGCTTTGAGCATTCTCTGTGAGACCAGTATTAGTTTCCGCTACACCTCTGCAGGTTCAATGTATTCCTTGGACCTTCACATTGACGATGAATCGCAGAAATCGCATCGGAATTAAATACAAAAGCACAATGCCGCCTTAAGTACAAGAATAGAGACTCTTCTTACAGTCGGTGCTTTGAGCATTCCCTGTGAGACCAGTATTAGTTTCCGATACACCACTGCAGGTTCAATGTATTCCTTGGACCTTCACATTGACGATGAAACACAGAAATCGCATCGGAATTAAATACAAAACGCAAAATGCCGCCTTAAGTACAAGAATAGAGACTCTTCTTACAGTCGGTGCTTTGAGCATTCCCTGTGAGACCAGTATTAGCTTCCGATACACCACTGCAGGTTCAATGTATTCCTTGGACCTTCACATTGACGATGATACACAGAAATCGCATCGGAATCAAATACAAAAGGCACAATGCCGCCTTAAGTACAAGAATAGAGACTCTTCTTACAGTCGGTGCTTTGAGCATTCCCTGTGAGACCAGTATTAGTTTCCGATACACCACTGCAGTTTCAATGTATTCCTTGGACCTTCACATTGACGATGAAACACAGAAATCGCATCGGAATTAAATACAAAACGCACAATGCCGCCTTAAGTAAAAGAATAGAGACTCTTCTTACAGTCGGTGCTTTGAGCATTCCCTCTGAGACCAGTATTAGTATCCGATACACCACTGCAGGTTGAATGTATTCCTTGGACCTTCAAATTGACGATGATACACAGAAATCGCATCGGAATCAAATACAAAAGGCACAATGCCGCCTTATGTATAAGAATAGAGACTCTTCTTACAGTCTGTGATTTGATCCTTTCCTGTGAGACCAGTATTAGTTTTCGATACACCACTGCAGGTTCAATGTATTCCTTGGACCTTCACATTGACGATGAAACACAGAAATCGATCGGAATCAAATACAAAAGGCACAATGCCGCCTTATGTACAAGAATAGAGACTCTTCTTACAGTCGGTGCTTTCAGCGTTCCCTGTGAGACCAGTATTAGTTTCCGCTACACCTCTGCAGGTTCAGATTATTCCTTGTACCTTCACATTGACGATGAAACACAGAAATGGCATCGGAATTAAATACAAAAGGTAGAATATCGCCTTAAGTACAAGAATAGAGACTCTTCTTACAGTCGGTGCTTTGAGCATTCCCTGTGAGACCAGTATTAGTTTCCGATACACCACTGCAGGTTCAATGTATTCCTTGGACCTTCACATTGACGATGAAACACAGAAATCGCATCGGAATGAAATACAAAACGCACATTGCCGCCTTAAGTACTAGAATAGAGACTCTTCTTACAGTCGGTGCTTTAAGAATTCTCTGTGAGACCAGTATTAGTTTCCGATACACCACTGCAGGTTCAATGTATTCCTTGGACCTTCAAATTGACGGTGATACACAGAAGTCGCATCGGAATCAAATGCAAAAGGCACAATGCCGCCTTAAGTACAAGAATAGAGACTCTTCTTACAGTCGGTGCTTTGAGCATTCCCTGTGAGACCAGTATTGATTTCCGATACACCACAGGAGGTTCAATGAATTCCTTGGACATTCACATTGACGATAAAACACTGAAATTACATCGGAATTAAATACAAAACGCACAATGCCGCCTTAAGTACAAGAATAGAGACTCTTCTTACAGTCGGTGCTTTGAGCATTCCCTGTGAGACCAGTATTAGTTTCCGCTACACCTCTGCAGGTTCAGTTTATTCCTTGGACCTTCACATTGACGATGAAACACAGAAATGGCATCGGAATTAAATACAAAAGGCACAATGCCGCCTTAAGTACAAGAATAGAGACTCTTCTTACAGTCGGTGCTTTGAGCATTCCCTGTGAGACCAGTAATAGTATCCGATACACCACTGCAGTTTCAATCTATTCCTTGGACATACACATTGACGATGAAACACTGTAATTACATCGGAATTAAATACAAAAGGAACAATGCCGCCTTAAGTACAAGAATAGAGACTCTTCTTACCGTCGGTGCTTTGAGCATTCCCTGTGAGACCAGTATTAGTTTCCGATACACCACTGGGGGTTCAATGAATTCCTTGGACATTCACATTGACGAAGAAACACTGAAATTACATCGGAATTAAATACAAAAGGCACAATGCCGCCTTAAGTACAAGAATAGAGACTCTTCTTACAGTCGGTGCTTTGAGCATTCCCTGTGAGACCAGTATTAGTTTCTGCTACACCTCTGCAGGTTTTGTTTATTCCTTGGACCTTTACATTGACGATGAAACACAGAAATGGCATCGGAATTAAATACAAAACGCACAATGCCGCCTTAAGTACAAGAATAGAGACTCTTCTTACAGTCGGTGCATTGAGCATTCCCTGTGAGACCAGTATTAGTTTCCGATACACCACTGCAGGTTAAATGTATTCCTTGGACCTTTACATTGACGATGAAACACAGAAATCGCATCGGAATCAAATACAAAAGACACAATGCCGCCTTAAGTACAAGAATAGAGACTCTTCTTACGGTCGGTGCTTTGAGCATTAACTGTGAGACCAGTATTAATTTCCGATACACCACTGCAGGTTCAATGTATTCCTTTGACCTTCAAATTGACGATGAAACACAGAAATGGCATCGGAATTAAATACAAATGCCACAATGCCGCCTGAAGTACAAGAATAGAGACTTTTCTTACAGTCGGTGCTTTTAGCATTCCCTGTGAGACCAGTATTAGTTTCCGATACACCACTGCAGGTTCAATGTATTCCTCGGACATACACATTGACGATGGAACACTGAAATCACATCGGAATTAAATACAAAAGGCACAATGCCGCCATAAGTGCAAGAAGACTGAGACTTCTTAGAGTCTGTGTTTTGATCCTTTCCTGGGCGACCTGTATTAGTTTTCGATACGCCACTGCAGGTTCAATGTATTACTTGGACCTTCAAATTGACGATGATACACAGAAATCGCATCGGAATTAAATACAAAAGGCACAATGCCGCCTTAAGTACAAGAATAGAGACTCTTCTTACAGTCGGTGCTTTGAGCATTCCCTGTGAGACCAGTATTAGTTTCCGATACACTACTGCAGGTTCAGTTTATTCCTTGGACCTTCACATTGACGATGAAACACAGAAATGGCATCGGAATTAAATACAAAAGGCACAATGCCGCCTTAAGTACAAGAATAGAGACTCTGCTTACAGTCGGTGCTTTGAGCATTCCCTGTGAGACCAGTATTAGTTTCCGCTACACCTCTGCAGGTTCAGTTTATTCCTTGGACCTTCACATTGACGATGTAACACAGAAATGGAATCGGAATTAAATACAAAAGCACAATGCCGCCTTAAGTACAAGAATAGAGACTCTTCTTACAGTCGGTGGTTTGAGAATTCCCTGTGAGTTAAGTATTAGTTTCCGCTACACCTCTGCAGGTTCAGTTTATTCCTTGGACCTTCACATTGACGATGAAACACAGAAATGGCATCGGAATTAAATACAAAAGGCACAATGCCGCCATAAGTACAAGAATAGAGACTCTTCTTACAGTCGGTGCTTTGAGCATTCCCTGTGAGACCAGTATTAGTTTCCGATACACCACTGCAGGTTCAATGTATTCCTTGAACCTTCAAATTGACCATGAAACACAGAAATGGCATCGGAAATAAATACAAAAGCCACAATGCCGCCTGAAGTACAAGAATAGAGACCTTTCTTACAGTCGGTGCTTTGAGCATTCCCTGTGAGACCACTATTAGTTTCCAATACACCACTGCAGGTTCAATGTATTCCTTGGACCTTCACATTGACGATGAAACACAGAAATCGCATCGGAATTAAATACAAAACGCACAATGCCGCCTTAAGTAAAAGAATAGGGACTCTTCTTACAGTCGGTGCTTTGAGCATTCCCTGTGAGACCAGTATTAGTTTCCGATACACCACTGCAGGTTCAATGTATTCCTTGGACCTTCAAATTGACGATGATACACAGAAATCGCATCGGAATCAAATACAAAAGGCACAATGCCGCCTTATGTACAAGAATAGAGACTCTTCTTACAGTCTGTGATTTGATCCTTTCCTGTGAGGCCAGTATTAGTTTTCGATACACCACTGCAGGTTCAATGTATTCCTTGGACCTTCACATTGACGATGAAACACAGAAATCGCATCGGAATCAAATACAAAAGGCACAATGCCGCCTTAAGTACAAGAATAGAGACTCTTCTTACAGTCGGTGCTTTCAGTATTCCCTGTGAGACCAGTATTAGTTTCCGCTACACCTCTGCAGGTTCAGATTATTCCTTGTACCTTCACATTGACGATGAAACACAGAAATGGCATCGGAATTAAATACAAATGGTACAATATCGCCTTAAGTACAAGAATAGAGACTCTTCTTACAGTCGGTGCTTTGAGCATTCCCTGTGGAACCAGTATTAGTTTCCGATACACCACTGCTGGTTCAATGTATTCCTTGGACCTTCACATTGACGATGAAACACAGAAATCGCATCGGAATTAAATACAAAACGCACAATGCCGCCTTAAGTACTAGAATAGAGACTCTTCTTACAGTCGGTGCATTGAGCATTCTCTGTGAGACCAGTGTTATTTTCCGATACACCACTGCAGGTTCAATGTATTCCTTGGACCTTCAAATTGACGATGATACACAGAAGCCGCATCGGAATCAAATACAAAAGGCACAATGCCGCCTTAAGTACAAGAATAGAGACTCTTCTTACAGTCGGTGCTTTGAGCATTCCCTGTGAGACCAGTATTAGTTTCCGATACACCACTGCAGGTTCAATGTATTCCTTGGACCTTGACATTGACGATGAAACACAGAAATCGCATCGAAATTAAATACAAAACGCACAATGGCGCCTTAGGTACTAGAATAGAGACTCTTCTTACAGTCGGTGCTCTAAGAATTCTCTGTGAGACCAGTATTAGTTTCCGATACACCACTGCAGGTTCAATGTATTCCTTGGACCTTCAAATTGACGATGATACACAGAAGTCGCATCGGAATCAAATGCAAAAGGCACAATGCCGCCTTAAGTACAAGAATAGAGACTCTTCTTACAGTCGGTGCTTTGAGCAATCCCTGTGAGACCAGCATTAATTTCCGATACACCACAGGAGGTTCAATGAATTCCTTGGACATTCACATTGACGATGAAACACTGAAATTACATCGGAAATAAATACAAAACGCACAATGCCGCCTGAAGTACAATAATAGAGACTCTTCTTACAGTCGGTGCTTTGAGCATTCCCTGTGAGGCCAGTATTAGTTTCCGCTACACCTCTGCAGGTTCAGTTTATTCCTTGGACCTTCACATTGACGATGAAACACAGAAATGGCATCGGAATTAAATACAAAAGGCACAATGCCGCCTTAAGTACAAGAATAGAGACTCTTCTTACAGTCGGTGCTTTGAGCATTCCCTGTGAGACCAGTAATAGTATCCGATTCACCACTGCAGTTTCAATCTATTCCTTGGACATACACATTGACGATGAAACACAGAAATGGCATCGGAATTAAATACAAAAGGCACAATGGCGCCTTAAGTACAGGAATAGAGACTCTGCTTACAGTCGGTGCTTTGAGCATTCCCTGTGAGACCAGTATTAGTTTCCGCTACACCTCTGCAGGTTCAGTTTATTCCTTGGACCTTCACATTGACGATGTAACACAGAAATGGAATCGGAATTAAATACAAAAGCACAATGCCGCCTTAAGTACAAGAATAGAGATTCTTCTTACAGTCGGTGGTTTGAGCATTCCCTGTGAGTTAAGTATTAGTTTCCGCTACACCTCTGCAGGGTCAATGTATTCCTTGGACCTTCAAATTGACCATGAAACACAGAAATGGCATCGGAAATAAATGCAAAAGCCACAATGCCGCCTGAAGTACAAGAATAGAGACCTTTCTTACAGTCGGTGCTTTGAGCATTCCCTGTGAGACCAGTATCAGTATCCGATACACCACTGCAGGTTCAATGTATTCCTTGGACCTTCACATTGACGATGAAACATAGAAATCGCATCGGATTCAAATACAAAAGGCACAATGCCGCCTATGGTACAAGAATAGAGACTCTTCTTACAGTCGGTGCTTTGAGCATTCCCTGTGAGACCAGTATTAGTTTCCGCTACACCTCTGCAGGTTCAATGTATTCCTTGGACCTTCACATTGACGATGAATCGCAGAAATCGCATCGGAATTAAATACAAAAGCACAATGCCGCCTTAAGTACAAGAATAGAGACACTTCTTACAGTCGGTGCTTTGAGCATTCCCTGTGAGACCAGTATTAGTTTCCGATACACCACTGCAGGTTCAATGTATTCCTTGGACCTTCACATTGACGATGAAACACAGAAATCGCATCGGAATTAAATACAAAACGCAAAATGCCGCCTTAAGTACAAGAATAGAGACTCTTCTTACAGTCGGTGCTTTGAGCATTCCCTGTGAGACCAGTATTAGCTTCCGATACACCACTGCAGGTTCAATGTATTCCTTGGACCTTCACATTGACGATGATACACAGAAATCGCATCGGAATCAAATACAAAAGGCACAATGCCGCCTTAAGTACAAGAATAGAGACTCTTCTTACAGTCGGTGCTTTGAGCATTCCCTGTGAGACCAGTATTAGTTTCCGATACACCACTGCAGTTTCAATGTATTCCTTGGACCTTCACATTGACGATGAAACACAGAAATCGCATCGGAATTAAATACAAAACGCACAATGCCGCCTTAAGTAAAAGAATAGAGACTCTTCTTACAGTCGGTGCTTTGAGCATTCCCTCTGAGACCAGTATTAGTATCCGATACACCACTGCAGGTTGAATGTATTCCTTGGACCTTCAAATTGACGATGATACACAGAAATCGCATCGGAATCAAATACAAAAGGCACAATGCCGCCTTATGTACAAGAATAGAGACTCTTCTTACAGTCTGTGATTTGATCCTTTCCTGTGAGACCAGTATTAGTTTTCGATACACCACTGCAGGTTCAATGTATTCCTTGGACCTTCACATTGACGATGAAACACAGAAATCGCATCGGAATCAAATACAAAAGGCACAATGCCGCCTTATGTACAAGAATAGAGACTCTTCTTACAGTCGGTGCTTTCAGCATTCCCTGTGAGACCAGTATTAGTTTCCGCTACACCTCTGCAGGTTCAGATTATTCCTTGTACCTTCACATTGACGATGAAACACAGAAATGGCATCGGAATTAAATACAAAAGGTAGAATATCGCCTTATGTACAAGAATAGAGACTCTTCTTACAGTCGGTGCTTTGAGCATTCCCTGTGAGACCAGTATTAGTTTCCGATACACCACTGCAGGTTCAATGTATTCCTTGGACCTTCACATTGACGATGAAACACAGAAATCGCATCGGAATGAAATACAAAACGCACATTGCCGCCTTAAGTACTAGAATAGAGACTCTTCTTACAGTCGGTGCTTTAAGAATTCTCTGTGAGACCAGTATTAGTTTCCGATACACCACTGCAGGTTCAATGTATTCCTTGGACCTTCAAATTGACGATGATACACAGAAGTCGCATCGGAATCAAATGCAAAAGGCACAATGCCGCCTTAAGTACAAGAATAGAGACTCTTCTTACAGTCGGTGCTTTGAGCATTCCCTGTGAGACCAGTATTGATTTCCGATACACCACAGGAGGTTCAATGAATTCCTTGGACATTCACATTGACGATAAAACACTGAAATTACATCGGAATTAAATACAAAACGCACAATGCCGCCTTAAGTACAAGAATAGAGACTCTTCTTACAGTCGGTGCTTTGAGCATTCCCTGTGAGACCAGTATTAGTTTCCGCTACACCTCTGCAGGTTCAGTTTATTCCTTGGACCTTCACATTGACGATGAAACACAGAAATGGCATCGGAATTAAATACAAAAGGCACAATGCCGCCTTAAGTACAAGAATAGAGACTCTTCTTACAGTCGGTGCTTTGAGCATTCCCTGTGAGACCAGTAATAGTATCCGATACACCACTGCAGTTTCAATCTATTCCTTGGACATACACATTGACGATGAAACACTGTAATTACATCGGAATTAAATACAAAAGGAACAATGCCGCCTTAAGTACAAGAATAGAGACTCTTCTTACCGTCGGTGCTTTGAGCATTCCCTGTGAGACCAGTATTAGTTTCCGATACACCACTGGGGGTTCAATGAATTCCTTGGACATTCACATTGACGAAGAAACACTGAAATTACATCGGAATTAAGTACAAAAGGCACAATGCCGCCTTAAGTACAAGAATAGAGACTCTTCTTACAGTCGGTGCTTTGAGCATTCCCTGTGAGACCAGTATTAGTTTCTGCTACACCTCTGCAGGTTTTGTTCATTCCTTGGACCTTTACATTGACGATGAAACACAGAAATGGCATCGGAATTAAATACAAAACGCACAACGCCGCCTTAAGTACAAGAATAGAGACTCTTCTTACAGTCGGTGCATTGAGCATTCCCTGTGAGACCAGTATTAGTTTCCGATACACCACTGCAGGTTAAATGTATTCCTTGGACCTTTACATTGACGATGAAACACAGAAATCGCATCGGAATCAAATACAAAAGACACAATGCCGCCTTAAGTACAAGAATAGAGACTCTTCTTACGGTCGGTGCTTTGAGCATTAACTGTGAGACCAGTATTAATTTCCGATACACCACTGCAGGTTCAATGTATTCCTCGGACATACACATTGACGATGGAACACTGAAATCACATCGGAATTAAATACAAAAGGCACAATGCCGCCATAAGTGCAAGAAGACTGAGACTTCTTAGAGTCTGTGTTTTGATCCTTTCCTGGGCGACCTGTATTAGTTTTCGATACGCCACTGCAGGTTCAATGTATTACTTGGACCTTCAAATTGACGATGATACACAGAAATCGCATCGGAATTAAATACAAAAGGCACAATGCCGCCTTAAGTACAAGAAAAGAGGCGCTTCTAACAGTTGGTGCATTGAGCATTACCGGTGAGAACAGTATCAGTATCCGAGTAACCACTGCAAGTTCAATGTATTCCTTGGACCTTCACATTGACGATAAAACACAGAAATAGCATCGGAATCAAATACAAGAGGCACAATGCCGCCTTAAGTACAAGAATAGAGACTCTTCTTACAGTCGGTGCTTTGAGCATTCCCTGTGGGACCAGTATTAGTTTCCGCTACACCTCTGCAGGTTCAATGCATTCCTTGGACCTTCACATTGACGATGAATCGCAGATATCGCATCGGAATTAAATACAAAAGGCACAATGCCGCCTTAAGTACAAGAATAGAGACTCTTCTTACAGCCGGTGCTTTGAGCATTCCCTGTGAGACCAGTATTAGTTTCCGATACACCACTGCAGGTTCAATGTATTCCTTGGACCTTCACATTGAGGATGAAACACAGAAATCGCATAGGAATCAAATACAAAAGGCACAATGCCGCCTTAAGTACAAGAATAGAGACTCTTCTTACAGTCGGTGCTTTTAGCATTCCCTGTGAGACCAGTAATAGTTTCCGCTACACCTCTGCAGGTGCAGATTATACCTTGTACCTTCACATTGACGATGAAACACAGAAATGGCATCGGAATTAAATACAAAAGGTACAATGCCGCCTTAAGTACAAGAATAGAGACTCTTCTTACAGTCGGTGCTTTGAGCATTCCCGGTGAGACCAGTATTAGTTTCCGATACACCACTGCAAGTTCAATGTATTCCTTGGACCTTCACATTGACGATGAAACACAGAAATCGCATCGGAATTAAATACAAAAGGCACAATGCCGCCTTAAGTATCAGAATAGAGTCTCTTCTTACAGTCGGTGCTTTGAGCATTCCCTGTGAGACCAGCATTAGCTTCCGATACACCACTGCAGGTTCAATGTATTTCTTTGGACCTTCAAATTGACGATGATACACAGAAATCGCATCGGAATTAAATACAAAAGGCACAATGCCGCCTTAAGTACAAGAATAGAGACTCTTCTTAGAGTCGGTGCTTTGAGCATTCCCTGTGAGACCAGTATTAGTTTCCGATACACCACTGCAGGTTCAATGTATTCCTTGGATCTTCACATTGACGATGAAACACAGAAATCGCATCGGAATTAAATACAAAAGGCACAATGCCGCCTTAAGTACAAGAATAGGGACTCTTCTTACAGTCGGTGCTTTGAGCATTCCCTGTGAGACCAGTATTAGCTTCCGATACACCACTGCAGGTTCAATGTATTCCTTGGACCTTCACATTGACGATGAAACACAGAAATGGCATCGGAATTAAATACAAAAAGGCACAATGCTGTCTTAAGTACAAGGATAGAGACTCTGCTTACAGTCGGTGCTTTGAGCATTCCCTGTGAGACCAGTATTAGTTTCCGCTACACCTCTTCAGGTTCAGTTTATTCCTTGGACCTTCAGATTGACAATGTAACACAGAAATGGCTCTGGAATTAAATACAAAAGGCACAATGCCGCCTTAAGTACAAGAATTGAGACTCTTCTTACAGTCGGTGCTTTGAGCATTCCCTGTGAGATAAGTATTAGTTTCCGCTACACCTCTGCAGGTTCAGTTTATTCCTTGGACCTTCACATTGACGATGAAACACAGAAATGGCATCGGAATTAAATACAAAAGGCACAATGCCGCCTTAAGTACAAGAATAGAGACTCTTCTTAGAGTCGGTGCTTTGAGCATTAACTGTGAGACCAGTATTAGTTTCCGCTACACCTCTGCAGTTTTAGTTTATTCCTTGGACCTTTACATTGACGATGAAACACAGAAATGGCATCGGAATTAAATACAAAAGGCACAATGCCACCTTAAGTACAAGAATAGAGACTCTTCTTACAGTCGGTGCATTGAGCATTCCCTGTGAGACCAGTATTAGTTTCCGATACACCACTGCAGGTTCCATGTATTCCTTGGACCTTTACATTGACGATGAAACACAGAAATCGCATCGGAATCAAATACAAAAGATACAATGCCGCCTTAAGTACAATAATAGAGACTCTTCTTACAGTCGGTGATTTGAGCATTCCCTGTGAGAAAAAGTATTAGTTTCAGATACACCTCTGCAGGTTCGGTTTATTCCTTGGACTTTCACATTGACGATGAAACACAGAAATGGCATCGGAATTAAATACAAAAGGCACAATGCCGCCTTAAGTACAAGAATAGAGACTCTTCTTACAATCGGTGCTTTGAGCATTCCCTGTGAGACCAGTATTAGTTTCCGATACGCCACTGCAGGTTCAATGTAACCCTTGGACCTTCAAATTGACGATGATACACAGAAATCGCATCGGAATTAAATACAAAAGGCACAATGCCGCTTTAGTACAAGAATAGAGACTCTTCTTACAGTCGGTGTTTTGAGCATTCCCTGTGAGACCAGTAATAGTTTCCGATACACCACTGCAGGTTCAATGTATTCCGTGGAACTTCACATTGACGATGATACACAGAAATCGCATCGGAATTAAATACAAAAGGCACAATGCCGTATTAAGTACAAGAATAGAGACTCTCCTTATAGTCGGTGTTTTGAGCATTGCCTGTGTGACCAGTATTAGTTTCCGATACACCACTGCAGGTTCAATGTATTCCTCGGACATACACGTCGACGATGAAACACTGAAATCACATCGGAATTAAATACAAAAGGCACAATGCCGCCATAACTGCAAGAAGAGTGAGACTTCTTAGAGTCTGTGTTTTGAGCCTTTCCTGTGCGACCTGTATTAGTTTTAGATACGCCACTGCAGGTTCAATGTATTCCTTGGTCCTTCAAATTGACGATGATACACAGAAATCACATCGGAATTAAATACAAAAGGCACAATGCCGCCTTAAGTACAAGAAAAGAGACTCTTCTTACAGTCAGTGCTTTGAGCATTCCCTGTGAGACCAGTATTAGTTTCCGATACACCACTGCAGATTCAAAGTATTCCTTGGACCTTCACATTGACGATGAAACACAGAAATCGCATCGGAATCAAATACAAAAGGCACAATGCCGTAAGTACAAGAATAGAGACTCTTCTTACAGTCTGAGATTTGATCCTTTCCTGTGAGACCAGTATTAGTTTTCGATACACCACTGCAGGTTCAATGTATTCCTTGGACCTTCACATTGACGATGATACACAGAAATCGCATCGGAATCAAATACAAGAGGCTCAATGCCGCCTTAAGTACAAGAATAGAGACTCTTCTTACAGTCGGTGCTTTGAGCATTCCCTGTGAGACCAGTATTAGTTTCCGATACACCTCTGCAGGTTCAGTTTATTCCTTGTACCTTCACATTGACGATGAAACACAGAAATGGCATCGGAATTAAATACAAAAGGCCCAATGCCGCCTTAAGTACAAGAATAGAGACTCTGCTTACAGTCGGTGCTTTGAGCATTCCCTGTGAGACCAGTATTAGTTTCCGCTACACCTCTGCAGGTTCAGTTTATTCCTTGGACCTTCAAATTGACTTTGATACACAGAAATCGCATCGGATCAAATACAAAAGGCACAATGCCGCCTTAAGTACAAGAATAGAGACTCTTCTTACAGTCGGTGCTTTGAGCATTCCCTGTGAGACCAGTATTAGTTTCCGCTACACCTCTGCAGGTTCAATGTTATCCTTGGACCTTCACATTGACGGTGAAACGCAGAAATCGCATCGGAATTAAATACAAAAGGCACAATGCTGCCTTAAGTACAAGAATAGAGACTCTTCTTACAGTCGGTGCTTTGAGCATTCCCTGTGAGACCAGTACTAGTTTCCGATACGCCACTGCAGGTTCAATGTATCCCTTGGACCTTCAAATTGACGATGATACACAGAAATCGCATCGGAATTAAATAAAAAAGGCACAATGCTGCCTTAAGTACAAGAATAGAGACTCTTCTTACTGTCGGTGCTTTGAGCATTCACTGTGAGACCAATCATAGTTTCCGCTATACCTCTGCAGGTTCAGTTTATTCCTTGGACCTTTACATTGACGATGAAACACAGAAATGGCACGGAATTAAATACAAAAGGCACAATGCCGCCTTAAGTACAAGAATAGAGACTCTTCTTACAGTCGGTGCTTTGAGCATTGCCTGTGAGACCAGTATTAGTTTCCGATACACCACTGCAGGTTCAATGTATTCCACGGACATACACATTGACGATGAAACACTGAAATCACAACGGAATTTAATACAAAAGGCACAATGCCGCCATAACTGCAAGGAGAGTGAGACTTCTTAGAGTCTGTGTTTTGATCCTTTCCTGTGCGACCTGTATTAGTTTTCGATACGCCACTGCAGGTTCAATGTATTCCTTAGTCCTTCAAATTGACGATGATACACAGAAATCACATCGGAATTAAATACAAAAGGCACAATGCCGCCTTAAGTACAGGAAAAGAGACTCTTCTTACAGTCGGTGCTTTGAGCATTCCCTGTGAGACCAGTATTAGTTTCCGATACACCACTGCAGGTTCAATGTATTCCTTGGACCTTCACATTGACGATGAAACACAGAAATCGCATCGGATTAAATACAAAAGGCACAATGCCGCCTTAAGTACAAGAATAGAGACTCTTCTTACAGTCGGTGCTTTGAGCATTCCCTGTGAGACCAGTATTAGTTTCCGATACGCCACTGCAGGTTCAATGTATCCCTTGGACCTTCAAATTGACGATGATACACAGAAATCGCATCGGAATTAAATACAAAAGGCACAATGCCGCCTTTAGTACAAGAATAGAGACCCTTCTTACAGTCGGTGTTTTGAGCATTCCCTGTGAGACCAGTAATAGTTTCCGATACACCACTGCAGGTTCAATGTATTCCGTGGAACTTCACATTGACGATGAAACACAGAAATCGCATCGGAATTAAATACAAAAGGCACAATGCCGTATTAAGTACAAGAATAGAGACTCTTCTTACAGTCGGTGCTTTGAGCATTCACTGTGAGACCAGTCATAGTTTCCGTTACACTTCTGCAGGTTCGGTTTATTCCTTGGACCTTCACATTGACGATGAAACACAGAAATGGCATCGGAATTAAATACAAAAGGCACAATGCCGCCTTAAGTACAAGAATAGAGACTCTTCTTATAGTCGGTGCTTTGAGCAATGCCTGTGGGACCAGTATTAGTTTCCGATACACCACTGCAGGTTCAATGTATTCCTCGGACATACACATTGACGATGAAACACAGAAATCGCATCGGAATCAAATACAAAAGGCACAATGCCGTAAGTACAAGAATAGAGACTCTTCTTACAGTCGGTGCTTTGAGCATTCCCTGTGAGACCAGTATTAGTTTCCGCTACACCTCTGCAGGTTCAATGTATTATTTGGACCTTCACATTGACGATGAAACGCTGAAATCGCATCGGAATTAAATACAAAAGGCACAATGACGCCTTACGTACAAGAATAGAGACTCTTCTTACAGTCGGTGCTTTGAGCATTCCCTGTGAGACCAGTATTAGTTTCCGATACACCACTGCAAGTTCAATGTATTCCTTGGACCTTCACATTGACGATGAAACACAGAAATCGCATCGGAATTAAATACAAAACGCACAATGCCGCTGTAAGTACAAGAATAGAGACTCTTCTTACAGTCGGTGCTTTGAGCATTCCATGTGAGACCAGTATTAGTTTCCGATACACCACTGCAGGTTCAATGTATTCCTTGGACCTTCACATTGACGATGATACACAGAAATCGCATCGGAATCAAGTACAAAAGGCACAATGCCGCCTTAAGTACAAGGATAGAGACTCTTCTTACAGTCGGTGCTTTGAGCATACCCTGCGAGACCTGTATTAGTTTTCGATACACCACTGCAGGTTCAATGTATTCCTTGGACCTTCACATTGACGATGATACACAGAAATCGCATCGGAATCAAATACAAGAGGCTCAATGCTGCCTTAAGTACAAGAATAGAGACTCTTCTTACAGTCGGTGCTTTGAGCATTCCCTGTGAGACCAGTATTAGTTTCCGATACACCTCTGCAGGTTCAGTTTATTCCTTGTACCTTCACATTGACGATGAAACACAGAAATGGCATCGGAATTAAATACAAAAGGCCCAATGCCGCCTTAAGTACAAGAGTAGAGACTCTGCTTACAGTCGGTGCTTTGAGCATTCCCTGTGAGACCAGTATTAGTTTCCGCTACACCTCTGCAGGTTCAGTTTATTCCTTGGACCTTCAAATTGACTTTGATACACAGAAATCGCATCGGATCAAATACAAAAGGCACAATGCCGCCTTAAGTACAAGAATAGAGACTCTTCTTACAGTCGGTGCTTTGAGCATTCCCTGTGAGACCAGTATTAGTTTCCGCTACACCTCTGCAGGTTCAATGTTATCCTTGGACCTTCACATTGACGGTGAAACGCAGAAATCGCATCGGAATTAAATACAAAAGGCACAATGCTGCCTTAAGTACAAGAATAGAGACTCTTCTTACAGTCGGTGCGTTGAGCATTCCCTGTGAGACCAGTATTAGTTTCCGATACGCCACTGCAGGTTCAATGTATCCCTTGGACCTTCAAATTGACGATGATACACAGAAATCGCATCGGAATTAAATAAAAAAGGCACAATGCTGCCTTAAGTACAAGAATTGAGACTCTTCTTACTGTCGGTGCTTTGAGCATTCACTGTGAGACCAATCATAGTTTCCGCTATACCTCTGCAGGTTCAGTTTATTCCTTGGACCTTTACATTGACGATGAAACACAGAAATGGCACGGAATTAAATACAAAAGGCACAATGCCGCCTTAAGTACAAGAATAGAGACTCTTCTTACAGTCGGTGCTTTGAGCATTGCCTGTGAGACCAGTATTAGTTTCCGATACACCACTGCAGGTTCAATGTATTCCACGGACATACACATTGACGATGAAACACTGAAATCACAATGGAATTTAATACAAAAGGCACAATGCCGCCATAACTGCAAGGAGAGTGAGACTTCTTAGAGTCTGTGTTTTGATCCTTTCCTGTGCGACCTGTATTAGTTTTCGATACGCCACTGCAGGTTCAATGTATTCCTTAGTCCTTCAAATTGACGATGATACACAGAAATCACATCGGAATTAAATACAAAAGGCACAATGCCGCCTTAAGTACAAGAAAAGAGACTCTTCTTACAGTCGGTGCTTTGAGCATTCCCTGTGAGACCAGTATTAGTTTCCGATACACAACTGCAGGTTCAATGTATTCCTTGGACCTTCACATTGACGATGAAACACAGAAATCGCATCGGATTAAATACAAAAGGCACAATGCCGCCTTAAGTACAAGAATAGAGACTCTTCTTACAGTCGGTGCTTTGAGCATTCCCTGTGAGACCAGTATTAGTTTCCGATACGCCACTGCAGGTTCAATGTATCCCTTGGACCTTCAAATTGACGATGATACACAGTAATCGCATCGGAATTAAATACAAAAGGCACAATGCCGCCTTTAGTACAAGAATAGAGACTCTTCTTACAGTCGGTGTTTTGAGCATTCCCTGTGAGACCAGTAATAGTTTCCGATACACCACTGCAGGTTCAATGTATTCCGTGGAACTTCACATTGACGATGAAACACAGAAATCGCATCGGAATTAAATACAAATGGCACAATGCCGTATTAAGTACAAGAATAGAGACTCTTCTTACAGTCGGTGCTTTGAGCATTCACTGTGAGACCAGTCATAGTTTCCGTTACACTTCTGCAGGTTCAGTTTATTCCTTGGACCTTCACATTGACGATGAAACACAGAAATGGCATCGGAATTAAATACAAAAGGCACAATGCCGCCTTAAGTACAAGAATAGAGACTCTTCTTATAGTCGGTGCTTTGAGCATTGCCTGTGGGACCAGTATTAGTTTCCGATACACCACTGCAGGTTCAATGTATTCCTCGGACATACACATTGACGATGAAACACAGAAATCGCATCGGAATCAAATACAAAAGGCACAATGCCGTAAGTACAAGAATAGAGTCTCTTCTTACAGTCGGTGCTTTGAGCATTCCCTGTGAGACCAGTATTAGTTTCCGCTACACCTCTGCAGGTTCAATGTATTATTTGGACCTTCACATTGACGATGAAACGCTGAAATCGCATCGGAATTAAATACAAAAGGCACAATGACGCCTTAAGTACAATAATAGAGACTCTTCTTACAGTCGGTGCTTTGAGCATTCCCTGTGAGACCAGTATTAGTTTCCGATACACCACTGCAAGTTCAATGTATTCCTTGGACCTTCACATTGACGATGAAACACAGAAATCGCATCGGAATTAAATACAAAACGCACAATGCCGCTGTAAGTACAAGAATAGAGACTCTTCTTACAGTCGGTGCTTTGAGCATTCCATGTGAGACCAGTATTAGTTTCCGATACACCACTGCAGGTTCAATGTATTCCTTGGACCTTCACATTGACGATGATACACAGAAATCGCATCGGAATCAAGTACAAAAGGCACAATGCCGCCTTAAGTACAAGGATAGAGACTCTTCTTACAGTCGGTGCTTTGAGCATACCCTGCGAGACCTGTATTAGTTTTCGATACACCACTGCAGGTTCAATGTATTCCTTGGACCTTCACATTGACGATGAAACACAGAAATCGCATCGGAATTAAATACAAAACGCACAATGCCGCCTTAAGTACCAGAATAGAAACTCTTCTTACAGTAGGTGCTTTGAGCATTCCCTGTGAGACCAGTATTAGTTTCCGATACACCACTGCAGGTTCAATGTATTCCTTGGACCTTCAAATTGACGATGATATACAGAAATCGCATCGGAATCAAATACAAAAGGCAAAATGCCGCCTTAAGTACAAGAATAGAGACTCTTCTTACAGTCTGTGTTTTGATCCTTTCCTGTGAGACCAGTATTAGTTTTCGATACACCACTGCAGGTTCAATGTATTCCTTGGACCTTCACATTGACGATGATACACAGAAATCGCATAGGAATCAAATACAAAAGGCTCAATGCCGCCTTAAGTACAAGAATAGAGACTCTTCCTACAGTCGGTGCTTTGAGCATTCCCTGTGAGACCACTATTAGTTTCCGATACACCTCTGCAGGTTCAGTTTATTCCTTGTACCTTCACATTGACGATGAAACACAGAAATGGCATCGGAATTAAATACAAAAGGCCCAATGCCGCCTTAAGTACAAGAATAGAGACTCTGCTTACAGTCGGTGCTTTGAGCATTCCCTGTGAGACCAGTATTAGTTTCCGCTACACCTCTGCAGGTTCAATGTTATCCTTGGACCTTCACATTGACGATGAAACGCAGAAATCGCATCGGAATTAAATACAAAAGGCACAATGCTGCCTTAAGTACAAGAATAGAGACTCTTCTTACAGTCGGTGCTTTGAGCATTCCCTGTGAGACCAGTATTAGTTTCCGATACGCCACTGCAGGTTCAATGTATCCCTTGGACCTTCAAATTGACGATGATACACAGAAATCGCATCGGAATTAAATAAAAAAGGCACAATGCTGCCTTAAGTACAAGAATAGAGACTCTTCTTACAGTCGGTGCTTTGAGCATTCACTGTGAGACCAGTCATAGTTTCCGCTATACCTCTGCAGGTTCAGTTTATTCCTTGGACCTTCACATTGACGATGAAACACAGAAATGGCACGGAATTAAATACAAAAGGCACAATGCCGCCTTAAGTACAAGAATAGAGACTCTTCTTACAGTCGGTGCTTTGAGCATTGCCTGTGAGACCAGTATTAGTTTCCGATACACCTCTGCAGGTTCAATGTATTCCACGGACATACACATTGACGATGAAACACTGAAATCACATCGGAATTAAATACAAAAGGCACAATGCCGCCATAACTGCAAGAAGAGTGAGACTTCTTAGAGTCTGTGTTTTGATCCTTTCCTGTGCGACCTGTATTAGTTTTCGGTACGCCACTGCAGGTTCAATGTATTCCTTGGTCCTTCAAATTGACGATGATACACAGAAATCACATCGGAATTAAATACAAAAGGCACAATGCCGCCATAAGTACAAGAAAAGAGACTCTTCTTACAGTCGGTGCTTTGAGCATTCCCTGTGAGACCAGTATCAGTTTCCGATACACCACTGCAGGTTCAATGTATTCCTTGGACCTTCACATTGACGATGAAACACAGAAATCGCATCGGAAACAAATACAAAAGGCACAATGTCGCCTTAAGTACAAGAATAGAGACTCATCTTACAGTCGGTGCTTTGAGCATTCCCTGTGAGACCAGTATTAGTTTCCGCTACACCTCTGCAGGTTCAATGTATTCCTTGGACCTTCACATTGACAATGAAACGCTGAAATCGCATCGGAATTAAATACAAAAGGCACAATGCCGCCTTAAGTACAAGAATAGAGACTCTTCTTACAGTCGGTGCTTTGAGCATTCCCTGTGAGACCAGTATTAGTTTCCGATACACCACTGCAGGTTCAATGTATTCCTTGGACCTTCACATTGACGATGAATCACAGAAATCGCATCGGTATTAAATACAAAAGGCAGAATGCCGCCTTAAGTACCAGAATAGAGACTCTTCTAACAGTAGAAGCTTTGAGCATTCCCTGTGATACCTGTATTACTTTCAGATACACCACTGCCGGTTCAATGTATTCCTTGGACCTTCAAATTGACGATGATACACAGAAATCGCATCGGAAACAAATACAAAATGCACAATACCGCCTTAAGTACAAGAATAGAGACTCTTCTTACAGTCTGTGTTTTGATACTTCGCTGTGAGACCAGTATTAGTTTTCAATACACCACTGCAGGTTCAATGTATTCCTTGGACCTTCATTTTGACGATGATACACAGAAATCGCATCGGAATCAGATACAAAAGGCACAATGCCGCCTTAAGTACAAGAATAGAGACTCTTCTTACCGTCGGTGCTTTGAGCATTCCCTGTGAGACCAGTATTAGTTTCCGCTACACCTCTGCAGGTTCAGTTTATTCCTTGTACCTTCACATTGACGATGAAACACAGAAATGGCATCGGTATTAAATACAAAAGGCACAATGCCGCCTTAAGTACAAGAATACAGACTCTACTTCCAGTCGGTGCTTTGAGCATTCCCTGTGAGACCAGTATTAGTTTCCGATACACCACTGCAGGTTCAATGTATTCCTTGAACCTTCACATTGACGATGAAACACAGAAATCGCATCGGAATCAAATACTAAAGGCACAATGCCGCTTTAAGTACAAGAATAGAGACTCTTCTTCCAGTCGGTGCTTTGAGCATTCCCTGTGAGACCAGTAATAGTATCCGATACACCACTGCAGGTACAATCTATTCCTTGGACATACACATTGACGATGAAACTCTGAAATTACATCGGAATTAAATACAAAAGGAACAATGCCGCCTTAAGTACAAGAATAGAGACTCTTCTTACTGTCGGTGCTTTGAGCATTTCCTGTGAGACCAGTATTAGTTTCCGATACACCACTCTAGGTTCAATGTATTTCTTGGACCTTCACATTGACGATGAAACACAGAAATCGCATCGGATTTAAATACAAAACGCACAATGCCGCCTTAAGTACAAGAATAGAGACTCTTCGTACAGTCGGTGCTTTGAGCATTTCCTGTGAGACCAGTAATAGTCTCCGCTACACCTCTGCAGGTTCAATGTTATCCTTGGTCCTTCACATTGACGATGAATCGCAGAAATCGCATCGGAACTAAATAGAAAAGGAACAATGCCGCCTTAAGTACAAAAATAGAGACTCTTCTTACAGTCGGTGCTTTGAGCATTCCCTGTGAGACCAGTATTAGTTTCCGATACGACACTGCAGGTTCAATGTAATCCTTGGACCCTCAAATTGACGATGATACACAGAAATCGCATCGGAAGTAAGTACAAAAGGCACAATGCCGCCTTAAGTACAGGAATAGAGACTCTTCTTTCAGTCGGTGCTTTGAGCATTCCCTGTGAGACCAGTATTACTTTCCGATACACCACTGCAGGTTCAATGTACTCCTTGGACCTTCACATTGACGATGAAACACAGAAATCGCATCGGATTAAATACAAAAGGCACAATGCCGCCCTAAGTACAAGAATAGAGACTCTTCTTACAGTCGGTGCTTTGAGCATTCACTGTGAGACCAGTATTAGTTTCCGCTACACCTCTGCAGATTCAGTTTATTCCTTGGACCTTCACATTGACGATGAAACACAGAAATGGCATCGGAATTAAATACAAAAGGCACAATGCCGCCTTAAGTACAAGAATAGAGACTCTTCTTACAGTCGGTGCTTTGAGCATTCCCTGTGAGACCAGTAATAGTATCCGATACACCACTGCAGGTTCAATCTATTCCTTGGACATACACATTGACGATGAAACACTGAAATTACATCGGAATTAAATACAAAAGGAACAATGCCTCCTTAAGTACAAGAATAGAGACTCTTCTTACAGTCGGTGCTTTGAGCATTCCCTGTGAGACCAGTATTAGTTTCTGCTAAACCTCTGCAGGTTCAATGTTATCCTTGGACCTTCACATTGACGATGAAACGCAGAAATCGCATCGGAATTAAATACAAACGGCACAACGCCGCCTTAAGTACAAGAATAGAGACTCTTCTTACAGTCGGTGCTTTGAGCATTCCCTGTGACACCAGTATTAGTTTCCGATACACCACTGCAGTTTCAATGTATTCCTTGGTCCTTCACATTGACGATGAAACACAGAAATCGCATCGGAATTAAATACAAAAGGCACAATGCCGCCTTAAGTACAAGAATAGAGACTCTTCTTACAGTCGGTGCTTTGAGCATTCACTGTGATACCAGTATTAGTTTCCGCTACACCTCTGCAGGTTCAGTTTATTCCTTGGACCTTCACATTGACGATGAAACACAGAAATGGCATCGGAATTAAATACAAAAGGCACAATGCCGCCTTAAGTACAAGAATAGAGACTCTTCTTACAGTCGGTGCTTTGAGCATTCCCTGTGAGACCAGTAATAGTATCCGATACACCACTGCAGGTACAATCTATTCCTTGGACATACACATTGACGATGAAACTCTGAAATTACATCGGAATTAAATACAAAAGGAACAATGCCGCCTTAAGTACAAGAATGGTGACTCTTCTTACTGTCGGTGCTTTGAGCATTTCCTGTGAGACCAGTATTAGTTTCCGATACACCACTCTAGGTTCAATGTATTTCTTGGACCTTCACATTGACGATGAAACACAGAAATCGCATCGGAATTAAATATAAAACGCACAATGCTGCCTTAAGTACAAGAATAGAGACTCTTCTTACAGTCTGTGCTTTGAGCATTTCCTGTGAGACCAGTATTAGTTTCCGCTACACCTCTGCAGGTTCAATGTTATCCTTGGTCCTTCACATTGACGATGAAACTTAGAAATCGCATCGGAACTAAATACAAAAGGAACAATGCCGCCTTAAGTACAAGAATAGAGACTCTTCTTACAGTCGGTGCTTTGAGCATTCCCTGTGAGACCAGTATTAGTTTCCGATACGACACTGCAGGTTCAATACAATCCCTGGACCCTCAAATTGACGATGATACACAGAAATCGCATCGGAAGTAAATACAAAAGGCACAATGCCGCCTAAAGTACAAGAATAGAGACTCTTCTTACAGTCGGTGATTTGAGCATTCCCTATGAGACCAGTATTAGTTTCCGATACACCACTGCAGGTTCAATGTATTCCTTGGACCTTCACATTGACGATGAAACACAGAAATCGCATCGGATTAAATACAAAAGGCACAATGCCGCCCTAAGTACAAGAATAGAGACTCTTCTTACAGTCGGTGCTTTGAGCATTCACTGTGAGACCAGTATTAGTTTCCGCTACACTTCTGCAGATTCAGTTTATTCCTTGGACCTTCACATTGACGATGAAACACGGAAATGGCATCGGAATTAAATACAAAAGGCACAATGCCGCCTTAAGTACAAGAATAGAGACTCTTCTTACAGTCGGTGCTTTGAGCATTCCCTGTGAGACCAGTAATAGTATCCGATACGCCACTGCAGGTTCAATCTATTCCTTGGACATACACATTGACGATGAAACATTGAAATTACATCGGAATTAACGACAAAAGGAACAATGCCTCCTTAAGTACAAGAATAGAGACTCTTCTTACAGTCGGTGCTTTGAGCATTCCCTGTGAGACCAGTATTAGTTTCTGCTAAACCTCTGCAGGTTCAATGTTATCCTTGGACCTTCACATTGACGATGAAACGCAGAAATCGCAACGGAATTAAATACAAAAGGCACAATGCCGCCTTAAGTACAAGAATAGAGACTCTTCTTACAGTCGGTGCTTTGAGCATCCCCTGTGAGACCAGTATTAGTTTCCGATACGACACTGCAGGTTCAATGTATTCCTTGGACCTTCAAATTGACGATGATACACAGAAATCGCATCGGAATTAAATACAAAAGGCACAACGCCGCCTTAAGTACAAGAATAGAGACTCTTCTTACAGTCGGTGCTTTGAGCATTCCCTGTGAGACCAGTATTAGTTTCCGATACACCACTGCAGGTTCAATGTATTCCTTGGTCCTTCACATTGACGATGAAACACAGAAATCGCATCGGAATCAAATACAAAAGGCACAATGCCGCCTTAAGTACAAGAATAGAGACTCTTCTTACAGTCGGTGTTTTGAGCATTCACTGTGATACCAGTATTAGTTTCCGCTACACCTCTGCAGGTTCAGTTTATTCCTTGGACCTTCACATTGACGATGAAACACAGAAATGGCATCGGAATTAAATACAAAAGGCACAATGCCGAAATAAGTACAATAATAGATACTCTTCTAACAGTCGGTGCTTTGAGCATTCCCTGTGAGACCAGTATTAGTTTCCGATACACCACTGCAGGTTCAATGTATTCCTTGGACCTTCACATTGACGACGAAACACAGAAATCGCACGGAATTAAATCCAAAACGCACAATGCCGCCTTAAGTACAAGAATAGAGACTCTTCTTACAGTCGGTGCTTTGAGCATTTCCTGTGAGACCAGTATTAGTTTCCGCT
This sequence comes from Schistocerca serialis cubense, assembly GCF_023864345.2. Classification (NCBI taxonomy): domain Eukaryota; kingdom Metazoa; phylum Arthropoda; class Insecta; order Orthoptera; family Acrididae; genus Schistocerca; species Schistocerca serialis. The sequence goes on along the minus strand of NC_064643.1, from coordinate 32,741,501 downwards.
AAACCTCTGCAGGTTCAATGTTATCCTTGGACCTTCACATTGACGATGAAACGCTGAAATCGCATCGGAACTAAATACAAAAGGAATAATGCCGCCTTAAGTACAAGAATAGAGACTCTTCTTACAGTCGGTGCTTTGAGCATTCCCTGTGAGACCAATATTAGTTTCCGATACGACACTGCAGGTTCAATGTAATCCTTGGACCTTCAAATTGACGATGATACACAGAAATCGCATCGGAAGTAAATACAAAAGGCACAATGCCGCCTTAAGTACAAGAATAGAGACTCTTCTTACAGTCGGTGCTTTGAGCATTACCTGTGAGACCAGTATTAGTTTCCGATACACCACTGCAGGTTCAATGTATTCCTTGGACCTTCACATTGACGATGATACACAGAAATCGCATCGGAAGTAAATACAAAAGGCACAATGCCGCCTTAAGTACAAGAATAGAGACTCTTCTTACAGTCGGTGCTTTGAGCATTCCCTGTGAGACCAGTATTAGTTTCCGATACACCACTGCAGGATCAATGTATTCCTTGGACCTTCACATTGACGATGAAACACAGAAATCGCATCGGAATTAAATCCAAAACGAGCAATGCCGCCTTAAGTACAAGAATACAGAGTCTACTTACAGTCGGTGCTTTGAGAATTCCCTGTGAGACCAGTATTAGTTTCCGATACACCACTGCAGGTTCAATGTATTCCTTGGACCTTCACATTGACGATGGAACACAGAAATCGCATCGGAATCAAATACAAAAGGCACAATGCGGCCTTAAGTACAAGAATAGAGACTCTTCTTACAGTCGGTGCTTTGAGCATTCCCTGTGAGACCAGTAATAGTATCCGATACACCACTGCAGGTTCAATCTATTCCTTGGACATACACATTGACGATGAAACACTGAAATTACATCGGAATTAAATACAAAAGGAACAATGCCGCCTTAAGTACAAGAATAGAGACTCGTCTTACCGTCGGTGCTTTGAGCATTCCCTGTGAGACCAGTATTAGTTTCCGATACACCACTGCAGGTTCAATGTATTTCTTGGACCTTCACATTGACGATGAAACACAGAAATCACATCGGAATTAAATACAAAACGCACAATGCCGCCTTAAGTACAAGAATAGAGACTCTTCTTACAGTCGGTGCTTTGAGCATTCCCTGTGAGACCAGTATTAGTTTCCGATACGACACTGCAGGTTCAATGTATTCCTTGGACCTTCAAATTGACGATAATACACAGAAATCGCATCGGAATTAAATACAGAAGGCACAACGCTGCCTTAAGTACAAGAATAGAGACTCTCCTTACAATCGGTGCTTTGAGCATTCCCTGTGAGACCAGTATTAGTTTCCGATACACCACTGCAGGTTCAATGTATTCCTTGGACCTTCACATTGACGATGAAACACAGAAATCGCATCGGAATTAAATACAAAAGGCACAATGCCGCCTTAAGTACAAGAATAGAGACTCTTCTTACAGTCGGTGCTTTGAGCATTCACTGTGATACCAGTATTAGTTTCCGCTACACCTCTGCAGGTTCAGTTTATTCCTTGGACCTTCACATTGACGATGAAACACAGAAATGGCATCGGAATTAAATACAAAAGGCACAATGCCGCCATAAGTACAAGAATAGATACTCTTCTTACAGTCGGTGCTTTGAGCATTCCCTGTGAGACCAGTATTAGTTTCCGATACACCACTGCAGGTTCAATGTATGCCTTGGACCTTCACATTGACGACAAAACACAGAAATCGCATCGGAATTAAATCCAAAACGCACAATGCCGCCTTAAGTACAAGAATACAGACTCTACTTACAGTCGGTGCTTTGAGCATTCCCTGTGAGACCAGTATTAGTTTCCGATACACCACTGCAGGTTCAATGTATTTCTTGGACCTTCACATTGGCGATGATGCACAGAAATGGCATCGGAATTAAATACAAAAGGCACAATGCCGCCTTAAGTGCAAGAATTGAGACTCTTCTTACAGTCGGTGCTTTGAGCATTCCCTGTGAGACCAGTATTAGTTTCCGATACACCACTGCAGGTTCAATGTATTCCATGGACCTTCAAATTGACGATGAAACACAGAAATCGCATCGGAATCAAATACAAAAGGCACAATACCGCCTTAAGTACAAGAGTAGATACTCTTCTTCGGTCGGTGCTTTGAGCATTCCCTGTGAGACCAGTAATAGTATCCGATACACCACTGCAGGTTCAATCTATTCCTTGGACATACACATTGACGATGAAACACTGAAATTACATCGGAATTAAATACAAAAGGCACAATGCCGCCTTAAGTACAAGAATAGAGACTCTTCTTACAGTCGGTGCTTTGAGCATTCCCTGTGAGACCAGTATTAGTTTCCGATACGACACTGCGGGTTCAATGTATTCCTTGGACCATCAAATTGACGATGATACACAGAAATCGCATCGGAATTAAATACAAAAAGCACAACGCTGCCTTAAGTACAAGAATAGAGACTCTTCTTACAATCGGTGCTTTGAGCATTCCCTGTGAGACCAGTATTAGTTTCCGATACACCACTGCAGGTTCAATGTATTCCTTGGACCTTCACATTGACGATGAAACACAGAAATCGCATCGGAATTAAATACAAAAGGCACAATGCCGCCTTAAGTACAAGAATAGAGACTCTTCTTACAGTCGGTGCTTTGAGCATTCACTGTGATACCAGTATTAGTTTCCGCTACACCTCTGCAGGTTATGTTTATTCCTTGGACCTTCACATTGACGATGAAACACAGAAATGGCATCGGAATTAAATACAAAAGGCACAATGCTGCCATAAGTACAAGAATAGATACTCTTCTTACAGTCGGTGCTTTGAGCATTCCCTGTGAGACCAGTATTAGTTTCCGATACACCACTGCAGGTTCAATGTATTCCTTGGACCTTCACATTGACGACGAAACACAGAAATCGCATCGGAATTAAATCCAAAACGCACAATGCCGCCTTAAGTACAAGAATACAGACTCTACTTACAGTCGGTGCTTTGAGCATTCCCTGTGAGACCAGTATTAGTTTCCGATACACCACTGCAGGTTCAATGTATTCCTTGGACCTTCAAATTGACGATGATACACAGAAATCGCATCGGAATTAAATACAAAAGGCACAACGCCGCCTTAAGTACAAGAATAGAGACTCTTCTTACAGTCGGTGCTTTGAGCATTCCCTGTGAGACCAGTATTAGTTTCCGATACACCACTGCAGGTTCAATGTATTCCTTGGTCCTTCACATTGACGATGAAACACAGAAATCGAATCGGAATCAAATACAAAAGGCACAATGCCGCCTTAAGTACAAGAATAGAGACTCTTCTTACAGTCGGTGCTTTGAGCATTCACTGTGATACCAGTATTAGTTTCCGCTACACCTCTGCAGGTTCAGTTTATTCCTTGGACCTTCACATTGACGATGAAACACAGAAATGGCATCGGAATTAAATACAAAAGGCACAATGCTGCCATAAGTACAAGAATAGATACTCTTCTTACAGTGGGTGCTTTGAGCATTCCCTGTGAGTCCAGTATTAGTTTCCGATACACCACTGCAGGTTCAATGTATTCCTTGGACCTTCACATGGACGACGAAACACTGAAATCGCATCGGAATTAAATCCAAAACGCACAATGCCGCCTTAAGTACAAGAATACAGACTCTACTTACAGTCGGTGCTTTGAGCATTCCCTGTGAGACCAGTATTAGTTTCCGATACACCACTGCAGGTTCAATGTATTCCTTGGACCTTCAAATTGACGATGATACACAGAAATCGCATCGGAATTAAATACAAAAGGCACAACGCCGCCTTAAGTACAAGAATAGAGACTCTTCTTACAGTCGGTGCTTTGAGCATTCCCTGTGAGACCAGTATTAGTTTCCGATACACCACTGCAGGTTCAATGTATTCCTTGGTCCTTCACATTGACGATGAAACACAGAAATCGCATCGGAATCAAATACAAAAGGCACAATGCCGCCTTAAGTACAAGAATAGAGACTCTTCTTACAGTCGGTGCTTTGAGCATTCACTGTGATACCAGTATTAGTTTCCGCTACACCTCTGCAGGTTCAGTTTATTCCTTGGACCTTCACATTGACGATGAAACACAGAAATGGCATCGGAATTAAATACAAAAGGCACAATGCCGCCATAAGTACAAGAATAGATACTCTTCTAACAGTCGGTGCTTTGAGCATTCCCTGTGAGACCAGTATTAGTTTCCGATACACCACTGCAGGTTCAATGTATTCCTTGGACCTTCACATTGACGACGAAACACAGAAATCGCACGGAATTAAATCCAAAACGCACAATGCCGCCTTAAGTACAAGAATAGAGACTCTTCTTACAGTCGGTGCTTTGAGCATTTCCTGTGAGACCAGTATTAGTTTCCGCTAAACCTCTGCAGGTTCAATGTTATCCTTGGACCTTCACATTGACGATGAAACGCTGAAATCGCATCGGAACTAAATACAAAAGGAATAATGCCGCCTTAAGTACAAGAATAGAGACTCTTCTTACAGTCGGTGCTTTGAGCATTACCTGTGAGACCAGTATTAGTTTCCGATACACCACTGCAGGTTCAATGTATTCCTTGGACCTTCACATTGACGATGATACACAGAAATCGCATCGGAAGTAAATACAAAAGGCACAATGCCGCCTTAAGTACAAGAATAGAGACTCTTCTTACAGTCGGTGCTTTGAGCATTCCCTGTGAGACCAGTATTAGTTTCCGATACACCACTGCAGGATCAATGTATTCCTTGGACCTTCACATTGACGATGAAACACAGAAATCGCATCGGAATTAAATCCAAAACGAACAATGCCGCCTTAAGTACAAGAATACAGAGTCTATTTACAGTCGGTGCTTTGAGAATTCCCTTTGAGACCAGTATTAGTTTCCGATACACCACTGCAGGTTCAATGTATTCCTTGGACCTTCACATTGACGATGGAACACAGAAATCGCATCGGAATCAAATACAAAAGGCACAATGCGGCCTTAAGTACAAGAATAGAGACTCTTCTTACAGTCGGTGCTTTGAGCATTCCCTGTGAGACCAGTAATAGTATCCGATACACCACTGCAGGTTCAATCCATTCCTTGGACATACACATTGACGATGAAACACTGAAATTACATCGGAATTAAATACAAAAGGAACAATGCCGCCTTAAGTACAAGAATAGAGACTCGTCTTACCGTCGGTGCTTTGAGCATTCCCTGTGAGACCAGTATTAGTTTCCGATACACCACTGCAGGTTCAATGTATTTCTTGGACCTTCACATTGACGATGAAACACAGAAATCACATCGGAATTAAATACAAAACGCACAATGCCGCCTTAAGTACAAGAATAGAGACTCTTCTTACAGTCGGTGCTTTGAGCATTCCCTGTGAGACCAGTATTAGTTTCCGATACGACACTGCAGGTTCAATGTATTCCTTGGACCTTCAAATTGACGATAATACACAGAAATCGCATCGGAATTAAATACAAAAGGCACAACGCTGCCTTAAGTACAAGAATAGAGACTCTCCTTACAATCGGTGCTTTGAGCATTCCCTGTGAGACCAGTATTAGTTTCCGATACACCACTGCAGGTTCAATGTATTCCTTGGACCTTCACATTGACGATGAAACACAGAAATCGCATCGGAATTAAATACAAAAGGCACAATGCCGCCTTAAGTACAAGAATAGAGACTCTTCTTACAGTCGGTGCTTTGAGCATTCACTGTGATACCAGTATTAGTTTCCGCTACACCTCTGCAGGTTCAGTTTATTCCTTGGACCTTCACATTGACGATGAAACACAGAAATGGCATCGGAATTAAATACAAAAGGCACAACGCCGCCTTAAGTACAAGAATAGAGACTCTTCTTACAGTCGGTGCTTTGAGCATTCCCTGTGAGACCAGTATTAGTTTCCGATACACCACTGCAGGTTCAATGTATTCCTTGGTCCTTCACATTGACGATGAAACACAGAAATCGCATCGGAATCAAATACAAAAGGCACAATGCCGCCTTAAGTACAAGAATAGAGACTCTTCTTACAGTCGGTGCTTTGAGCATTCACTGTGATACCAGTATTAGTTTCCGCTACACCTCTGCAGGTTCAGTTTATTCCTTGGACCTTCACATTGACGATGAAACACAGAAATGGCATCGGAATTAAATACAAAAGGCACAATGCCGCCATAAGTACAAGAATAGATACTCTTCTAACAGTCGGTGCTTTGAGCATTCCCTGTGAGACCAGTATTAGTTTCCGATACACCACTGCAGGTTCAATGTATTCCTTGGACCTTCACATTGACGACGAAACACAGAAATCGCACGGAATTAAATCCAAAACGCACAATGCCGCCTTAAGTACAAGAATAGAGACTCTTCTTACAGTCGGTGCTTTGAGCATTTCCTGTGAGACCAGTATTAGTTTCCGCTAAACCTCTGCAGGTTCAATGTTATCCTTGGACCTTCACATTGACGATGAAACGCTGAAATCGCATCGGAACTAAATACAAAAGGAATAATGCCGCCTTAAGTACAAGAATAGAGACTCTTCTTACAGTCGGTGCTTTGAGCATTACCTGTGAGACCAGTATTAGTTTCCGATACACCACTGCAGGTTCAATGTATTCCTTGGACCTTCACATTGACGATGATACACAGAAATCGCATCGGAAGTAAATACAAAAGGCACAATGCCGCCTTAAGTACAAGAATAGAGACTCTTCTTACAGTCGGTGCTTTGAGCATTCCCTGTGAGACCAGTATTAGTTTCCGATACACCACTGCAGGATCAATGTATTCCTTGGACCTTCACATTGACGATGAAACACAGAAATCGCATCGGAATTAAATCCAAAACGAACAATGCCGCCTTAAGTACAAGAATACAGAGTCTACTTACAGTCGGTGCTTTGAGAATTCCCTTTGAGACCAGTATTAGTTTCCGATACACCACTGCAGGTTCAATGTATTCCTTGGACCTTCACATTGACGATGGAACACAGAAATCGCATCGGAATCAAATACAAAAGGCACAATGCGGCCTTAAGTACAAGAATAGAGACTCTTCTTACAGTCGGTGCTTTGAGCATTCCCTGTGAGACCAGTAATAGTATCCGATACACCACTGCAGGTTCAATCTATTCCTTGGACATACACATTGACGATGAAACACTGAAATTACATCGGAATTAAATACAAAAGGAACAATGCCGCCTTAAGTACAAGAATAGAGACTCGTCTTACCGTCGGTGCTTTGAGCATTCCCTGTGAGACCAGTATTAGTTTCCGATACACCACTGCAGGTTCAATGTATTTCTTGGACCTTCACATTGACGATGAAACACAGAAATCACATCGGAATTAAATACAAAACGCACAATGCCGCCTTAAGTACAAGAATAGAGACTCTTCTTACAGTCGGTGCTTTGAGCATTCCCTGTGAGACCAGTATTAGTTTCCGATACGACACTGCAGGTTCAATGTATTCCTTGGACCTTCAAATTGACGATAATACACAGAAATCGCATCGGAATTAAATACAAAAGGCACAACGCTGCCTTAAGTACAAGAATAGAGACTCTCCTTACAATCGGTGCTTTGAGCATTCCCTGTGAGACCAGTATTAGTTTCCGATACACCACTGCAGGTTCAATGTATTCCTTGGACCTTCACATTGACGATGAAACACAGAAATCGCATCGGAATCAAATACAAAAGGCACAATACCGCCTTAAGTACAAGAGTAGATACTCTTCTTCGGTCGGTGCTTTGAGCATTCCCTGTGAGACCAGTAATAGTATCCGATACACCACTGCAGGTTCAATCTATTCCTTGGACATACACATTGACGATGAAACACTGAAATTACATCGGAATTAAATACAAAATGCACAATGCCGCCTTAAGTACAAGAATAGAGACTCTTCTTACAGTCGGTGCTTTGAGCATTCCCTGTGAGACCAGTATTAGTTTGCGATACGACACTGCGGGTTCAATGTATTCCTTGGACCATCAAATTGACGATGATACACAGAAATCGCATCGGAATTAAATACAAAAGGCACAACGCTGCCTTAAGTACAAGAATGGAGACTCTTCTTACAATCGGTGCTTTGAGCATTCCCTGTGAGACCAGTATTAGTTTCCGATACACCACTGCAGGTTCAATGTATTCCTTGGACCTTCACATTGACGATGAAACACAGAAATCGCATCGGAATTAAATACAAAAGGCACAATGCCGCCTTGAGTACAAGAATAGAGACTCTTCTTACAGTCGGTGCTTTGAGCATTCACTGTGATACCAGTATTAGTTTCCGCTACACCTCTGCAGGTTATGTTTATTCCTTGGACCTTCACATTGACGATGAAACACAGAAATGGCATCGGAATTAAATACAAAAGGCACAATGCTGCCATAAGTACAAGAATAGATACTCTTCTTACAGTCGGTGCTTTGAGCATTCCCTGTGAGACCAGTATTAGTTTCCGATACACCACTGCAGGTTCAATGTATTCCTTGGACCTTCACATTGACGACGAAACACAGAAATCGCATCGGAATTAAATCCAAAACGCACAATGCCGCCATAAGTACAAGAATACAGACTCTACTTACAGTCGGTGCTTTGAGCATTCCCTGTGAGACCAGTATTAGTTTCCGATACACCACTGCAGGTACAATGTATTCCTTGGACCTTCACATTGACGATGAAACACAGAAATCGCATCGGAATTAAATACAAAAGGCACAATGCCGCCTTAAGTACAAGAATAGAGACTCTTCTTACAGTCGGTGCTTTGAGCATTCACTGTGATACTAGTATTAGTTTCCGCTACACCTCTGCAGGTTATGTTTATTCCTTGGACCTTCACATTGACGATGAAACACAGAAATCGCATCGGAATCAAATACAAAAGGCACAACGCCGCCTTAAGTACAAGAATAGAGACTCTTCTTAAAGTCGGTGCTTTGAGCATTCCCAGTGAGACCGGTATTAGTTTCCGATACACCACTGCAGGTTCAATGTATTCCTTGGACCTTCACATTGGCGATGATGCACAGAAATGGCATCGGAATTAAATACAAAAGGCACAATGCCGCCTTAAGTGCAAGAATAGAGACTCTTCTTACAGTCGGTGTTTTGAGCATTCCCTGTGAGACCAGTATTAGTTTCCGATAGACCACTGCAGGTTCAATGTATTCCATGGACCTTCAAATTGACGATGAAACAAAGAAATCGTATCGGAATCAAATACAAAAGGCACAATACCGCCTTAAGTACAAGAGTAGATACTCTTCTTCGGTCGGTGCTTTGAGCATTCCCTGTGAGAAAAGTAGTAGTATCCGATACACTACTGCAGGTTCAATCTATTCCTTGGACATACACATTGACGATGAAACACTGAAATTACATCGGAATTAAATACAAAAGGCACAATGCCGCCTTAAGTACAAGAATAGAGAATCTTCTTACAGTCGGTGCTTTGAGCATTCCATGTGAGACCAGTATTAGTTTCCGCTACACCTCCGCAGGTTCAGTTTATTCCTTGGACCTTCACATTGACGATGAAACACAGAAATGGCATCGGAATTAAATACAAAAGGCACAATGCCGCCTTAAGTACAAGAATAGAGACTCTTCTTAGAGTCGGTGCCCTTGAGCATTTCCTGTGAGACCAGTATTAGTTTCCGATACACCACTGCTGGATCAATGTATTCCTTGGACCTTCACATTGACGATGAAACACAGAAATGGCATCGGAATTAAATCCAAAACGCACAATGCCGCCTTAAGAACAAGAATAGAGACTCTTCTTACAGTCGGTGCTTTGAGCATTCCCTGTGAGACCACTATTAGTTTCCGATACACCACTGGAGGTTCAATGAATTCCTTGGACATTCACATTGACGATGAAAAACTGAAATTACATCGGAATTATATACAAAAGGCACAATGCCGCCTTAAGTACAAGAATAGAGACTCTTCTTACCGTCGGTGCTTTGAGCATTCCTTGTGAGACTAGTATTAGTTTCCACTACACCTCTGCAGGTTCAGATTATTCCTTGGACCTACACATTGACGATGAAACACAGAAATGGCATCGCAATTAAATCCAAAACCCACAATGCCGCCTTAAGTACAAGAATAGAGACTCTTCTTACAGTCGGTGCTTTGAGCATTCCCTGTGAGACCAGTATTAGTTTCCGCTACACCTCTGCAGGTTCAGTTTATTCCTTGGACCTTCACATTGACGATGAAACACAGAAATGGCATCGGAATTAAATACAAAAGGCACAATGCCGCCTTAAGTACAAGAATAGAGACTCTTCTTACAGTCGGTGCTTTGAGCATTTCCTGTGAGACCAGTATTAGTTTCCGATACACCATTGCAGGTTCAATGTATTCCTTGGACCTTCACATTGACGATGAAACACAGAAATGGCATCGGAATTAAATCCAAAACGCACAATGCCGCCTTAAGTACAAGAATAGAGAGTCGTTATACAGTCGGTGTTTTGAGCATTCCCTGTGACACCAGTATTAGTTTCCGATGCACCACTGTATGTTCAATGTATTCCTTGGACCTTCACATTGACGATGAAACACAGAAATCGCATCGGAATTAAATACAAAAGGCACAATGCCGCCTTAAGTACAAGAATAGAGACTCTTCTTACAGTCGGTGCTTTGAGCATTCACTGTGATACCAGTATTAGTTTTCGCTACACCTCTGCAGGTTCAGTTTATTCCTTGGACCTTCACATTGACGATGAAACACAGAAATGGCATCGGAATTAAATACAAAAGGCACAACGCCGCCTTAAGTACAAGAATAGAGACTCTTCTTACAGTCGGTGCTTTGAGCATTCCCTGTGAGACCAGTATTAGTTTCCGATACACCACTGCAGGTTCAATGTATTCCTTGGTCCTTCACATTGACGATGAAACACAGAAATCGCATCGGAATCAAATACAAAAGGCACAATGCCGCCTTAAGTACAAGAATAGAGACTCTTCTTACAGTCGGTGCTTTGAGCATTCACTGTGATACCAGTATTAGTTTCCGCTACACCTCTGCAGGTTCAGTTTATTCCTTGGACCTTCACATTGACGATGAAACACAGAAATGGCATCGGAATTAAATACAAAAGGCACAATGCCGCCATAAGTACAAGAATAGATACTCTTCTAACAGTCGGTGCTTTGAGCATTCCCTGTGAGACCAGTATTAGTTTCCGATACACCACTGCAGGTTCAATGTATTCCTTGGACCTTCACATTGACGATGAAACACAGAAATCGCATCGGAATCAAATACAAAAGGCACAATACCGCCTTAAGTACAAGAGTAGATACTCTTCTTCGGTCGGTGCTTTGAGCATTCCCTGTGAGACCAGTAATAGTATCCGATACACCACTGCAGGTTCAATCTATTCCTTGGACATACACATTGACGATGAAACACTGAAATTACATCGGAATTAAATACAAAATGCACAATGCCGCCTTAAGTACAAGAATAGAGACTCTTCTTACAGTCGGTGCTTTGAGCATTCCCTGTGAGACCAGTATTAGTTTCCGATACGACACTGCGGGTTCAATGTATTCCTTGGACCATCAAATTGACGATGATACACAGAAATCGCATCGGAATTAAATACAAAAGGCACAACGCTGCCTTAAGTACAAGAATGGAGACTCTTCTTACAATCGGTGCTTTGAGCATTCCCTGTGAGACCAGTATTAGTTTCCGATACACCACTGCAGGTTCAATGTATTCCTTGGACCTTCACATTGAAGATGAAACACAGAAATCGCATCGGAATTAAATACAAAAGGCACAATGCCGCCTTGAGTACAAGAATAGAGACTCTTCTTACAGTCGGTGCTTTGAGCATTCACTGTGATACCAGTATTAGTTTCCGCTACACCTCTGCAGGTTATGTTTATTCCTTGGACCTTCACATTGACGATGAAACACAGAAATGGCATCGGAATTAAATACAAAAGGCACAATGCTGCCATAAGTACAAGAATAGATACTCTTCTTACAGTCGGTGCTTTGAGCATTCCCTGTGAGACCAGTATTAGTTTCCGATACACCACTGCAGGTTCAATGTATTCCTTGGACCTTCACATTGACGACGAAACACAGAAATCGCATCGGAATTAAATCCAAAACGCACAATGCCGCCATAAGTACAAGAATACAGACTCTACTTACAGTCGGTGCTTTGAGCATTCCCTGTGAGACCAGTATTAGTTTCCGATACACCACTGCAGGTACAATGTATTCCTTGGACCTTCACATTGACGATGAAACACAGAAATCGCATCGGAATTAAATACAAAAGGCACAATGCCGCCTTAAGTACAAGAATAGAGACTCTTCTTACAGTCGGTGCTTTGAGCATTCACTGTGATACTAGTATTAGTTTCCGCTACACCTCTGCAGGTTATGTTTATTCCTTGGACCTTCACATTGACGATGAAACACAGAAATCGCATCGGAATCAAATACAAAAGGCGCAACGCCGCCTTAAGTACAAGAATAGAGACTCTTCTTAAAGTCGGTGCTTTGAGCATTCCCAGTGAGACCAGTATTAGTTTCCGATACACCACTGCAGGTTCAATGTATTCCTTGGACCTTCACATTGGCGATGATGCACAGAAATGGCATCGGAATTAAATACAAAAGGCACAATGCCGCCTTAAGTGCAAGAATAGAGACTCTTCTTACAGTCGGTGTTTTGAGCATTCCCTGTGAGACCAGTATTAGTTTCCGATAGACCACTGCAGGTTCAATGTATTCCATGGACCTTCAAATTGACGATGAAACAAAGAAATCGTATCGGAATCAAATACAAAAGGCACAATACCGCCTTAAGTACAAGAGTAGATACTCTTCTTCGGTCGGTGCTTTGAGCATTCCCTGTGAGACCAGTAGTAGTATCCGATACACTACTGCAGGTTCAATCTATTCCTTGGACATACACATTGACGATGAAACACTGAAATTACATCGGAATTAAATACAAAAGGCACAATGCCGCCTTAAGTACAAGAATAGAGAATCTTCTTACAGTCGGTGCTTTGAGCATTCCATGTGAGACCAGTATTAGTTTCCGCTACACCTCCGCAGGTTCAGTTTATTCCTTGGACCTTCACATTGACGATGAAACACAGAAATGGCATCGGAATTAAATACAAAAGGCACAATGCCGCCTTAAGTACAAGAATAGAGACTCTTCTTAGAGTCGGTGCCCTTGAGCATTTCCTGTGAGACCAGTATTAGTTTCCGATACACCACTGCTGGATCAATGTATTCCTTGGACCTTCACATTGACGATGAAACACAGAAATGGCATCGGAATTAAATCCAAAACGCACAATGCCGCCTTAAGAACAAGAATAGAGACTCTTCTTACAGTCGGTGCTTTGAGCATTCCCTGTGAGACCACTATTAGTTTCCGATACACCACTGGAGGTTCAATGAATTCCTTGGACATTCACATTGACGATGAAAAACTGAAATTACATCGGAATTATATACAAAAGGCACAATGCCGCCTTAAGTACAAGAATAGAGACTCTTCTTACCGTCGGTGCTTTGAGCATTCCTTGTGAGACTAGTATTAGTTTCCACTACACCTCTGCAGGTTCAGATTATTCCTTGGACCTACACATTGACGATGAAACACAGAAATGGCATCGCAATTAAATCCAAAACCCACAATGCCGCCTTAAGTACAAGAATAGAGACTCTTCTTACAGTCGGTGCTTTGAGCATTCCCTGTGAGACCAGTATTAGTTTCCGCTACACCTCTGCAGGTTCAGTTTATTCCTTGGACCTTCACATTGACGATGAAACACAGAAATGGCATCGGAATTAAATACAAAAGGCACAATGCCGCCTTAAGTACAAGAATAGAGACTCTTCTTACAGTCGGTGCTTTGAGCATTTCCTGTGAGACCAGTATTAGTTTCCGATACACCATTGCAGGTTCAATGTATTCCTTGGACCTTCACATTGACGATGAAACACAGAAATGGCATCGGAATTAAATCCAAAACGCACAATGCCGCCTTAAGTACAAGAATAGAGAGTCGTTATACAGTCGGTGTTTTGAGCATTCCCTGTGACACCAGTATTAGTTTCCGATGCACCACTGTATGTTCAATGTATTCCTTGGACCTTCACATTGACGATGAAACACAGAAATCGCATCGGAATTAAATACAAAAGGCACAATGCCGCCTTAAGTACAAGAATAGAGACTCTTCTTACAGTCGGTGCTTTGAGCATTCACTGTGATACCAGTATTAGTTTCCGCTACACCTCTGCAGGTTCAGTTTATTCCTTGGACCTTCACATTGACGATGAAACACAGAAATGGCATCGGAATTAAATACAAAAGGCACAACGCCGCCTTAAGTACAAGAATAGAGACTCTTCTTACAGTCGGTGCTTTGAGCATTCCCTGTGAGACCAGTATTAGTTTCCGATACACCACTGCAGGTTCAATGTATTCCTTGGTCCTTCACATTGACGATGAAACACAGAAATCGCATCGGAATCAAATACAAAAGGCACAATGCCGCCTTAAGTACAAGAATAGAGACTCTTCTTACAGTCGGTGCTTTGAGCATTCACTGTGATACCAGTATTAGTTTCCGCTACACCTCTGCAGGTTCAGTTTATTCCTTGGACCTTCACATTGACGATGAAACACAGAAATGGCATCGGAATTAAATACAAAAGGCACAACGCCGCCTTAAGTACAAGAATAGAGACTCTTCTTACAGTCGGTGCTTTGAGCATTCCCTGTGAGACCAGTATTAGTTTCCGATACACCACTGCAGGTTCAATGTATTCCTTGGTCCTTCACATTGACGATGAAACACAGAAATCGCATCGGAATCAAATACAAAAGGCACAATGCCGCCTTAAGTACAAGAATAGAGACTCTTCTTACAGTCGGTGCTTTGAGCATTCACTGTGATACCAGTATTAGTTTCCGCTACACCTCTGCAGGTTCAGTTTATTCCTTGGACCTTCACATTGACGACGAAACACAGAAATCGCACGGAATTAAATCCAAAACGCACAATGCCGCCTTAAGTACAAGAATAGAGACTCTTCTTACAGTCGGTGCTTTGAGCATTTCCTGTGAGACCAGTATTAGTTTCCGCTAAACCTCTGCAGGTTCAATGTTATCCTTGGACCTTCACATTGACGATGAAACGCTGAAATCGCATCGGAACTAAATACAAAAGGAATAATGCCGCCTTAAGTACAAGAATAGAGACTCTTCTTACAGTCGGTGCTTTGAGCATTACCTGTGAGACCAGTATTAGTTTCCGATACACCACTGCAGGTTCAATGTATTCCTTGGACCTTCACATTGACGATGATACACAGAAATCGCATCGGAAGTAAATACAAAAGGCACAATGCCGCCTTAAGTACAAGAATAGAGACTCTTCTTACAGTCGGTGCTTTGAGCATTCCCTGTGAGACCAGTATTAGTTTCCGATACACCACTGCAGGATCAATGTATTCCTTGGATCTTCACATTGACGATGAAACACAGAAATCGCATCGGAATTAAATCCAAAACGAACAATGCCGCCTTAAGTACAAGAATACAGAGTCTACTTACAGTCGGTGCTTTGAGAATTCCCTTTGAGACCAGTATTAGTTTCCGATACACCACTGCAGGTTCAATGTATTCCTTGGACCTTCACATTGACGATGGAACACAGAAATCGCATCGGAATCAAATACAAAAGGCACAATGCGGCCTTAAGTACAAGAATAGAGACTCTTCTTACAGTCGGTGCTTTGAGCATTCCCTGTGAGACCAGTAATAGTATCCGATACACCACTGCAGGTTCAATCTATTCCTTGGACATACACATTGACGATGAAACACTGAAATTACATCGGAATTAAATACAAAAGGAACAATGCCGCCTTAAGTACAAGAATAGAGACTCGTCTTACCGTCGGTGCTTTGAGCATTCCCTGTGAGACCAGTATTAGTTTCCGATACACCACTGCAGGTTCAATGTATTTCTTGGACCTTCACATTGACGATGAAACACAGAAATCACATCGGAATTAAATACAAAACGCACAATGCCGCCTTAAGTACAAGAATAGAGACTCTTCTTACAGTCGGTGCTTTGAGCATTCCCTGTGAGACCAGTATTAGTTTCCGATACGACACTGCAGGTTCAATGTATTCCTTGGACCTTCAAATTGACGATAATACACAGAAATCGCATCGGAATTAAATACAAAAGGCACAACGCTGCCTTAAGTACAAGAATAGAGACTCTCCTTACAATCGGTGCTTTGAGCATTCCCTGTGAGACCAGTATTAGTTTCCGATACACCACTGCAGGTTCAATGTATTCCTTGGACCTTCACATTGACGATGAAACACAGAAATCGCATCGGAATCAAATACAAAAGGCACAATACCGCCTTAAGTACAAGAGTAGATACTCTTCTTCGGTCGGTGCTTTGAGCATTCCCTGTGAGACCAGTAATAGTATCCGATACACCACTGCAGGTTCAATCTATTCCTTGGACATACACATTGACGATGAAACACTGAAATTACATCGGAATTAAATACAAAATGCACAATGCCGCCTTAAGTACAAGAATAGAGACTCTTCTTACAGTCGGTGCTTTGAGCATTCCCTGTGAGACCAGTACTAGTTTCCGATACGACACTGCGGGTTCAATGTATTCCTTGGACCATCAAATTGACGATGATACACAGAAATCGCATCGGAATTAAATACAAAAGGCACAACGCTGCCTTAAGTACAAGAATGGAGACTCTTCTTACAATCGGTGCTTTGAGCATTCCCTGTGAGACCAGTATTAGTTTCCGATACACCACTGCAGGTTCAATGTATTCCTTGGACCTTCACATTGACGATGAAACACAGAAATCGCATCGGAATTAAATACAAAAGGCACAATGCCGCCTTAAGTACAAGAATAGAGACTCTTCTTACAGTCGGTGCTTTGAGCATTCACTGTGATACCAGTATTAGTTTCCGCTACACCTCTGCAGGTTATGTTTATTCCTTGGACCTTCACATTGACGATGAAACACAGAAATGGCATCGGAATTAAATACAAAAGGCACAATGCTGCCATAAGTACAAGAATAGATACTCTTCTTACAGTCGGTGCTTTGAGCATTCCCTGTGAGACCAGTATTAGTTTCCGATACACCACTGCAGGTTCAATGTATTCCTTGGACCTTCACATTGACGACGAAACACAGAAATCGCATCGGAATTAAATCCAAAACGCACAATGCCGCCATAAGTACAAGAATACAGACTCTACTTACAGTCGGTGCTTTGAGCATTCCCTGTGAGACCAGTATTAGTTTCCGATACACCACTGCAGGTACAATGTATTCCTTGGACCTTCACATTGACGATGAAACACAGAAATCGCATCGGAATTAAATACAAAAGGCACAATGCCGCCTTAAGTACAAGAATAGAGACTCTTCTTACAGTCGGTGCTTTGAGCATTCACTGTGATACTAGTATTAGTTTCCGCTACACCTCTGCAGGTTATGTTTATTCCTTGGACCTTCACATTGACGATGAAACACAGAAATCGCATCGGAATCAAATACAAAAGGCACAACGCCGCCTTAAGTACAAGAATAGAGACTCTTCTTAAAGTCGGTGCTTTGAGCATTCCCAGTGAGACCAGTATTAGTTTCCGATACACCACTGCAGGTTCAATGTATTCCTTGGACCTTCACATTGGCGATGATGCACAGAAATGGCATCGGAATTAAATACAAAAGGCACAATGCCGCCTTAAGTGCAAGAATAGAGACTCTTCTTACAGTCGGTGTTTTGAGCATTCCCTGTGAGACCAGTATTAGTTTCCGATAGACCACTGCTGGATCAATGTATTCCTTGGACCTTCACATTGACGATGAAACACAGAAATGGCATCGGAATTAAATCCAAAACGCACAATGCCGCCTTAAGAACAAGAATAGAGACTCTTCTTACAGTCGGTGCTTTGAGCATTCCCTGTGAGACCAGTATTAGTTTCCGATACACCACTGGAGGTTCAATGAATTCCTTGGACATTCACATTGACGATGAAAAACTGAAATTACATCGGAATTATATACAAAAGGCACAATGCCGCCTTAAGTACAAGAATAGAGACTCTTCTTACCGTCGGTGCTTTGAGCATTCCTTGTGAGACTAGTATTAGTTTCCACTACACCTCTGCAGGTTCAGATTATTCCTTGGACCTACACATTGACGATGAAACACAGAAATGGCATCGCAATTAAATCCAAAACCCACAATGCCGCCTTAAGTACAAGAATAGAGACTCTTCTTACAGTCGGTGCTTTGAGCATTCCCTGTGAGACCAGTATTAGTTTCCGCTACACCTCTGCAGGTTCAGTTTATTCCTTGGACCTTCACATTGACGATGAAACACAGAAATGGCATCGGAATTAAATACAAAAGGCACAATGCCGCCTTAAGTACAAGAATAGAGACTCTTCTTACAGTCGGTGCTTTGAGCATTTCCTGTGAGACCAGTATTAGTTTCCGATACACCACTGCAGGTTCAATGTATTCCTTGGACCTTCACATTGACGATGAAACACAGAAATGGCATCGGAATTAAATCCAAAACGCACAATGCCGCCTTAAGTACAAGAATAGAGAGTCGTTATACAGTCGGTGTTTTGAGCATTCCCTGTGACACCAGTATTAGTTTCCGATGCACCACTGTATGTTCAATGTATTCCTTGGACCTTCACATTGACGATGAAACACAGAAATCGCATCGGAATCAAATACAAAAGGCACAATGCGGCCTTAAGTACAAGAATAGAGACTCTTCTTACAGTCGGTGCTTTGAGCATTCCCTGTGAGACCAGTAATAGTATCCGATACACCACTGCATGTTCAATCTATTCCTTGGACATACACATTGACGATGAAGCACTGAAATTACATCGGAATTAAATACAAAAGGAACAATGCCGCCTTAAGTACAAGAATAGAGACTCGTCTTACCGTCGGTGCTTTGAGCATTCCCTGTGAGACCAGTATTAGTTTCCGATACACCACTGCAGGTTCAATGTATTTCTTGGACCTTCACATTGACGATGAAACACAGAAATCGCATCGGAATTAAATACAAAAGGCACAATGCCGCCTTAAGTACAAGAATAGAGACTCTTCTTACCGTCGGTGCTTTGAGCATTCACTGTGATACCAGTATTAGTTTCCGCTACACCTCTGCAGGTTCAGTTTATTCCTTGGACCTTCACATTGACGATGAAACACAGAAATGGCATCGGAATTAAATACTAAAGGCACAATGCCGCCATAAGTACAAGAATAGATACTCTTCTTACAGTCGGTGCTTCGAGCATTCCCTGTGAGACCAGTATTAATTTCCGATACACCACTGCAGGTTCAATGTATTCCATGGACCTTCACATTGACGACGAAACACAGAAATCGCATCGGAATTAAATCCAAAACGCACAATGCCGCCTTAAGTACAAGATTACAGACTCTACTTACAGTCGGTGCTTTGAGCATTCCCTGTGAGACCAGTATTAGTTTCCGATACACCACTGCAGGTACAATGTATTCCTTGGACCTTCACATTGACGATGAAACAATGAAATCGCATCGGAATCAAATACAAAAGGCACAATGCCGCCTTAAGTACAAGAATAGAGACTCTTCTTACAGTCGGTGCTTTGAGCATTCCCTGTGAGACCAGTATTAGTTTCCGATACACCACTGCAGGTTCAATGTATTCCTTGGACCTTCACATTGGCGATGATGCACAGAAATGGCATCGGAATTAAATACAAAAGGCACAATGCCGCCTTAAGTGCAAGAATAGAGACTCTTCTTACAGTCGGTGCTTTGAGCATTCCCTGTGAGACCAGTATTAGTTTCCGATACACCACTGCAGGTTCAATGTATTCCATGGACCTTCAAATTGACGATGAAACACAGAAATCGCATCGGAATCAAATACAAAAGTCACAATACCGCCTTAAGTACAAGAGTAGATACTCTTCTTACAGTCGGTGCTTTGAGCATTCCCTGTGAGACCAGTGTTAGTTTCCGCTACACCTCTGCAGGTTCAGTTTATTCCTTGGACTTTCACATTGACAATGAAACACAGAAATGGCATCGGAATTAAATACAAAAGGCACAATGCCGCCTTAAGTACAAGAATAGAGACTCTTCTTACAGTCGGTGCTTTGAGCATTCCCTGTGAGAAGAGTATTAGTTTCTGCTAAACCTCTGCAGGTTCAATGTTATCCTTGGACCTTCACATTGACGATGAAATGCTGAAATCGCATCGGAATTAAATACGAAAAGGCACAATGCCGCCTTAAGTACAAGAATAGAGACTCTTCTTACAGTCGGTGCTTTGAGCATTCCCTGTGAGACCAGTATTAGTTTCCGATACGACACTGCAGGTTCAATGTATTCCTTGGACCTTGAAATTGACGATGATACACAGAAATCGCATCGGAATTAAATACAAAAGACACGACGCCGCCTTAAGTACAAGAATAGAGACTCTTCGTACAGTCGGTGCTTTGAGCATTCCCTGTGAGACCAGTATTAGTTTCCGATACACCACTGCAGGTTCAATGTATTCCTTGGACCTTCACATTGACGATGAAACACAGAAATCGCATCGGAATTAAATAAAAAAGGCACAATGCCGCCTTAAGTACAAGAATATTGACTCTTCTTACATTCGGTGCTTTGAGCATTCACTGTGATACCAGTATTAGTTTCCGCTACACCTCTGCAGGTTCAGTTTATTCCTTGGACCTTCACATTGGCATTGAAACACAGAAATGGCATCGGAATTAAACACAAAAGGCACAATGCCGCCATAAGTACAAGAATAGATACTCTTCTTACAGTCGGTGTTTTGAGCATTCCCTGTGAGACCAGTATTAGTTTCCGTTACACCACTGCAGGTTCAATGTATTCCTTGGACCTTCACATTGACGACGAAACACAGAAATCGCATCGGAAATAAATCCAAAACGCACAATGCCGCCTTAAACATAAGAATAGAGACTCTTCTTACAGTCGGTGCTTTGAGCATTTCCTGTGAGATTAGTATTAGTTTCCGCTACACCTCTGCAGGTTCAATGTTATCCTTGGACCTTCACATTGACGATGAAACGCAGAAATCGCATCGGAACTAAATACAAAAGGAACAATGCCGCCTTAAGTACAAGAATAGAGACCCTTTTTACAGTCGGTGCTTTGAGCATTCCCTGTGAGACCAGTATTAGTTTCCGTTACGACACTGCAGGTTCAATGTAATCCTTGGTCCTTCAAATTGACGATGATACACAGAAATCGCATCGGAAGTAAATACAAAAGGCACAATGCCGCCTTAAGTACAAGAATAGAGACTCTTCTTACAGTCGGTGCTTTGAGCATTTCTTGTGAGACCAGTATCAGTTTCCGATACACCACTGCAGGATAAATGTATTCCTTGGACCTTCACAATGACGATGAAACACAGAAATCGCATCGGAATTAAATCCAAAACGCACAATGCCGCCTTAAGTACAAGAATAGAGACTCTTCTTACAGTCGGTGCTTTGAGCATTCCCTGTGAGACCAGTATTAGTTTCCGATACGACACTGCAGGTTCAATGTATTCCTTGGACCTTCAAATTGACGATGATACGCAGAAATCGCATCGGAATTAAATACAAAAGGCACAACGCCGCCTTAAGTACAAGAATAGAGACTCTTCTTACAGTCGGTGCTTTGAGCATTCCCTGTGAGACCAGTATTAATTTCCGATACACCACTGCAGGTTCAATGTATTCCTTGGACCTTCACATTGACGATGAAACACAGAAATCGCATCGGAATTAAATACAAAAGGCAGAATGCCGCCATAAGTACAAGAATAGATACTCTTCTTACAGTCGGTGCCTTGAGCATTCCTTGTTAGACCAGTATTAGTTTCCGATACACCACTGTAGGTTCAATGTATTCCTTGGACCTTCACATTGACGACGAAACACAGAAATCGCATCGGAATTAAATCCAAAACGCACAATGCCGCCTTAAGTACAAGAATACAGACTCTACTTACAGTCGGTGCTTTGAGCATTCCCTGTGAGACCAGTATTAGTTTCCGATACACCACTGCAGGTTCAATGTATTCCATGGACCTTCAAATTGACGATGAAACACAGAAACCGCATCGGAATCAAATACAAAAGGCACAACGCCGCCTTAAGTACAAGAATAGAGACTCTTCTTACAGTCGGTGCTTTGAGCATTCCCAGTGAGACCAGTATTAGTTTCCGATACACCACTGCAGGTTCAATGTATTCCTTGGACCTTCACAATGGCGATGATGCACAGAAATGGCATCGGAATTAAATACAAAAGGCACAATGCCGCCTTAAGTGCAAGAATAGAGACTCTTCTTACAGTCGGTGCTTTGAGCATTCCCTGTGAGACCAGTATTAGTTTCTGATACACCACTGCAGGTTCAATGTATTCCATGGACCTTCACATTGACGATGAAACACAGAAATCGCATCGGAATCAAATACAAAAGGCACAATGCGGCCTTAAGTACAAGAATAGAGACTCTTCTTACAGTCGGTGCTTTGAGCATTTCCTGTGAGACCAGTATTAGTTTCCGATACACCACTGCTGGATCAATGTATTCCTTGGACCTTCACATTGACGATGAAACACAGAAATGGCATCGGAATTAAATCCAAAACGCACAATGCCGCCTTAAGAACAAGAATAGAGACTCTTCTTACCGTCGGTGCTTTGAGCATTCCCTGTGAGACCAGTATTAGTTTCCGATACACCACTGGAGGTTCAATGAATTCCTTGGACATTCACATTGACGATGAAAAACTGAAATTACATCGGAATTAAATACAAAAGGCACAATGCCGCCTTAAGTACAAGAATAGAGACTCTTCTTACCGTCGGTGCTTTGAGCATTCCTTGTGAGACTAGTATTAGTTTCCACTACACCTCTGCAGGTTCAGTTTATTCCTTGGACCTACACATTGACGATGAAACACAGAAATGGCATCGCAATTAAATCCAAAACGCACAATGCCGCCTTAAGTACAAGAATAGAGACTCTTCTTACAGTCGGTGCTTTGAGCATTCCCTGTGAGACCAGTATTAGTTTCCGCTACACCTCTGCAGGTTCAGTTTATTCCTTGCACCTTCACATTGACGATGAAACACAGAAATGGCATCGGAATTAAATACAAAAGGCACAATGCCGCCTTAAGTACAAGAATAGAGACTCTTCTTACAGTCGGTGCTTTGAGCATTTCCTGTGAGACCAGTATTAGTTTCCGATACACCACTGCAGGTTCAATGTATTCCTTGGACCTTCACATTGACGATGAAACACAGAAATGGAATCGGAATTAAATCCAAAACGCACAATGCCGCCTTAAGTACAAGAATAGAGAGTCTTTATACAGTCGGTGCTTTGAGCATTCCCTGTGAGACCAGTATTAGTTTCCGATACACCACTGGAGGTTCAATGAATTCCTTGGACATTCACATTGACGATGAAAAACTGAAATTACATCGGAATTAAATACAAAAGGCACAATGCCGCCTTAAGTACAAGAATAGAGACTCTTCTTACCGTCGGTGCTTTGAGCATTCCTTGTGAGACTAGTATTAGTCTCCACTACACCTCTGCAGGTTCAGTTTATTCCTTGGACCTACACATTGACGATGAAACACAGAAATGGCATCGGAATTAAATCCAAAACGCACAATGCCGCCTTAAGTACAAGAATACAGACTCTACTTACAGTCGGTGCTTTGAGCATTCCCTGTGACACCAGTATTAGTTTCCGATGCACCACTGCAGGTTCAATGTATTCCTTGGACCTTCACATTGACGATGAAACACAGAAATCGCATCGGAATCAAATACAAAAGGCACACTGCGGCCTTAAGTACAAGAATAGAGACTCTTCTTACAGTCGGTGCTTTGAGCATTTCCTGTGAGACCAGTAATAGTATCCGATACATCACTGCATGTTCAATCTATTCCTTGGACATGCACATTGACGATGAAACACTGAAATTACATCGGAATTAAATACAAAAGGAACAATGCCGCCTTAAGTACAAGAATAGAGACTCGTCTTACCGTCGGTGCTTTGAGCATTCCCTGTGAGACCAGTATTAGTTTCCGATACACCACTGCAGGTTCAATGTATTCCTTGGACCTTCACATTGACGATGATGCACAGAAATGGCATCGGAATTAAATACAAAAGGCACAATGCCGCCGTAAGTGCAAGAATAGAGACTCTTCTTACAGTCGGTGCTTTGAGCATTCCCTGTGTGACCAGTATTAGTTTCCGATACACCACTGCAGGTTCAATGTATTCCATGGACCTTCAAATTGACGATGAAACACAGAAATCGCATCGGAATCAAATACAAAAGTCACAATACCGCCTTAAGTACAAGAGTAGATACTCTTCTTACAGTCGGTGCGTTGAGCATTCCCTGTGAGACCAGTAATAGTATCCGATACACCACAGCAGGTTCAATCTATTCTTTGGACATACACATTGACGATGAAACACTGAAATTACATCGGAATTAAATACAAAAGGCACAATGCCGCCTTAAGTACAAGAATAGAGACTCTTCTTACTGTCGGTGCTTTGAGCATTCCCTGTGAGACCAGTATTAGTTTCCGCTACACCTCTGCAGGTTCAGTTTATTCCTTGGACTTTCACTTTGACAATGAAACACAGAAATGGCATCGGAATTAAATACAAAAGGCACAATGCCGCCTTAAGTACAAGAATAGAGACTCTTCTTACAGTCGGTGCTTTGAGCATTTTCTGTGAGACCAGTATTAGTTTCCGATACACCACTTATAAAATAAATAAAATAAAATAAAATAAAATAAAATATTAATTATTTTTATCTGTCTGATTGGCTCTCCTATGAGTCGTCAGGTTTTGATTATTCGGTATCAGACGCTTGACAATGGCTTTTTCGTAAAGGCAATGTTACTCGTAGTTGACCGTGAAATAAAACTGAAATAATCGGACTTCGTAATTAAATCGTTTCCAAAGACTGCTGCGGTAGGTGCGGACTCATAATCTAAATCTCAATATTACAATAATTTGCCAGCCATGCCAAAACGTCGTACAGAGGTGATTGTCTACTAAACAAAAAATTACACAGTTAGTTAAATCAGATATATTCAATGAATAAGCCTACAGTTCATAATCCTACTTACTTTTATAAATATAAATTCTTTACAGAATCGAGTGCCTAGTATGGTTGCAACTCGCAGTAATTTTCTATATCATGAAATATGGCGGTGTGCCAGACAATAAACTAAAATACGTGCTTCTCGCACCACTTGAACCAGAGCTCTCCTTTCTTAATCAAACATACGACTAACGAAAATGTACTTTTGTTTTATCAGCGACACAGCGCTGCAGTTGTGTGCCATAGGCTTTATTTATTTGTCACTGATTATTTATTTAATTAATATCTCGCGTTTCCGAGGAAACTCACGCTCGGCATGCAAATGTGCCTTTATATTGCCCCCTGAATTGCGAGGCGAAAGGACACACCTGCAGGCGAGCAATCCACCTAAAGGCACAAGAAAATCTAAGTTATCTACAACTATTTACATGACTTACATTATACTGTATATTATACACAAAATTTGAATGACGCGCGTGCGCCGAAAAAGTTCTTATGTTGGCAAAACAGAGTGCGCGCATGCGCAGAAGCGTCTGTGTAACTACGGCACTGCCGTTATTTCGTAAATTTAGATCACGCGGCACAGTATTGCAGTTCATATTGTTCGTGTGCGCGCGCATTTCTTAGTCGTTGCACAAAGAAAATATTCCACCAAGATTACATATGAAGACTACATTCTATGACAGGTAACTTAGTTTTAAAATTACAATATTTGTTATAATACAATACAACTTTAGATTGTTGAATGTTCTTAGTTACATAGCATTGCAATGAAATGCTTCAAAGAAAAATGTCCGTATTTTTCAGGTGCGTTGACCTATACACATGGTGTCGTTATCACAGTTCATATTCATCTGCTGCACAATAATTTTTTACAGGTTAGTATCGTCGTGGTAAAGTTTTTTTGATCACAGTAACATCGTTGTATAACAACGTGATTGATACATAAGCATGTCCATTTCCTATTTCCATTATAGTCGTTGTGATGCAGTTCGTTGTGACAAAAAGCATTGTTTATTACAGATCAGACGTGACCCGTCGAGTAATTAGTCCATATGCAGTTCGTTTTCGATATTCCGTGGAAGCTTGGTTGCAGAACCTCGGACGGCACATAGCTGGCGTCGATCCTTGGACAGTCCAGGTAAGCGTGTCCGTCACATTTCGAGAACATTTCATTCCCTGAAGTTCCAACCAAAATTCTTCCACCCGTCGTGTTGTTTTCTGGACAGGCACTTTGTGTCCATTTAATCCAGTTAACATCTTGAAGTTGGGTACTGTAGTAATGTCGCTAGACGATGCACGAATTATGCACTTCACATATTCAGTTTTTTTTTTTTTTTAAATATAGCTCACCTAAATGTTCGTGGTTACTCATCGAAGAAATCGTTCATCGCGTTAACAAAGGTACGATGCATCATGAATGTCATTAACAGTTTCTTTCACATAGGTTTCTGCGTAGTTGCAGACTTAGTAATGTACGTTAATGTCCGTGAATAGTGGTTCACTACGCAATTTTTTTTTTTTTTTTTTTTTTTTTTAAAGTTTTTCACATTTTGGCACTCGTTATCGTTCAAATTTTCACACAGTAACAGTTACATTATACATCAGTTTAAAAAAAACATAAGTAATAATACATACACACGTCACATATTTTCTTAGAATAAACATAATACAGTTGCACATAAACATGTTTACATCATCATTACATAGCTATAGGTTATTACATTGTGTCATATTTGATTACATGAATTGCAGATATTTACATCCTCTTTAGCGGTTTTGCTGGGATATTATCGATGTTTTTTGTGATGTCATCTGAAATTAAGATAGGTTAGACACAACATTCATTACATCAGTAGGCAAGACCAGGCGTTTTCACTACTCAATAAATATTCAAAATAGTAAGAGAGAGAAAATGTTCGATTCCTCGCGTTTTGTGCGTGTGTGTAGTGTGTCTGTGTGGCCTTGACTACTGGTAGATGCTTTTCTTGCTGAGAGATGTGCGTCTAATCTATTTCTCGAAGTAAAAGATCGCTTCACAGATGACGTCTGTCGGTTCGTCAGGTGTCATAGCAAGTCAGTGGTACCTACAGTCACAAATGTTCCGTGAAAAATTTATATATCATTCACTGCTACGTAATCATAAATTTTACTTTAATATTCAGTCTTCTCGGTGGAACCGCGGCGTTGAAAGAAAAGTTCTTCTGTCTTCAACTGCGACTCTGGAACGCTGAAATGAAAATTTCTATACTACTTATTATCTGTGTTGTAGCAACAGAGTTTTTCGAGTTGCTTAGCAATATTTTGATGGGTATGACTTTTACATTATTCAGCATGAAATGCTCTAAGATCTCGGTGTGCGTATAGCCCAATAATTTTGTTAGTTCTACGATGTTGTAACAGATACGCACCAGGGTGCGGTATGTTAACAATTATATAAGGTCCTTCATATAGCAGACGCCACTTAGCGTTGCGTCGTTTGAGTGCAACAGATTTATGATGAGTACGAAGTAGTACAAGCATTCCTACCTCGAATTTTTGTTTTCTTTTTATTATGTTTCTGTGATGTTTGTTTCGTATCTGTGCGTGATGTGTCAGCGTAGTCAATACTTCTTTTATTTTCTGTTCAGGTGTGATTTCCTTGTCTGACAACTTAGGTAATGGTTCTATCCACTGATCGTTCTGTTTGCAATTGAACATGATCTCGTTAGGTGTGTAATTTGTATCGTAAATATTTAAGTTATTGTGTACGTCTTCGAAAAGACTTAGGTAGGACACCCAATTAGTATGTTTTGATGAAATATAGGTCCTCATGAATCGATTTAATTCTCGGAAAAGTCTCTCAGTCGCGTTACATTGTGGACTAAACCTCGAAATAAATATACTTTTAATGTTATTGTCCTTCAAGAAATTTCTCCATTTGTACCCAGAGTAGTACGCTGCATTATCTGACAGAATTGCTTTAGGTTTTCCCACGTGCGTCAGGTAATCACTTGAGAGTCTTCGTATTATAGCATTTGCAGTGGCGGATTTTAAAGCATAAAGTTTTACGTGTTTAGAAAATATATCGTAAAAAGCTAAGATATATTTGACGCCTCCAGAGCTTGCTGGATGCGGTCCACTAATGTCAGTACACAGAATTTCCAGGGG
Organism: Schistocerca serialis cubense; assembly: GCF_023864345.2. Classification (NCBI taxonomy): domain Eukaryota; kingdom Metazoa; phylum Arthropoda; class Insecta; order Orthoptera; family Acrididae; genus Schistocerca; species Schistocerca serialis. Next base: position 32,712,892 of record NC_064643.1, on the reverse strand, counting down.
TCTACCAGGTAAAATAGAATGTAAATCTGTTTTTGTGGATAAATTCTGAGGTTTTGATTTTTGACATATGACACATGTTTTTAGTTCCCTGTAAATTTTTCTTCTCATATTGCTAAAATAACAGTATGTACTGAGCTTTGCCAAACACTTTTTCGTCCCATAATGACCCCAAACTAAGTGTGTGTGCCAAATTAGATTACGTTCAGACTCTTTGGGAATGCATACACACCAGTTAGTAGCATTTGGATGTCGGCGGTAAAATAACACATCATTGTGTAACTTGTAATACTGAGTCAAAGGATGGTTGTGTTTTTCTACCAGTAATGTTATTATCTTATACCAGTGAGGATCAGATTTTTGTAATTCAGCCATGTTTCTGCACATATCAATATAATATTGGTGATACTGCTTGTCTTGCATTAAGAGAATCCTGTAGTCATTTATATTTTCTAAGTCACTGTTGGTATCATTCATACCTTGTGGAAGTCTAGACAAAGTGTCTGCAATGGTGTTGTCCTTACCTCTTATGTACTTAATTTCAAAAGAGTAGTTCTGAAGTGTAACTGCCCATCGTGATAGTCTAGGATGTACAAGTTTACAAGTTAACAAAAATGTCAGGGCCTGGTGATCGGTGTAAATTACCGTATGTTTTCCAAATAAATAATAATTGAATTTCTTGAATGCCCATACTATGGAAAGTGTTTCTAACTCAGTAGTGGAGTATGTACGCTCACATTCAGTTAGAGTGCGACTCGCAAACCCAATAATTCTTATCTGTTCCTCCTCTTTATTCTTTACAACTTGAAATAAGCAACAGCCCAAGCCAGTACGTGAAGCGTCACAAGTCATACAAAAATCTAAATTGAAATCTGGATGGCTCAAAATGTTAGCATTCACTAAAGCATGTTTAATTGTATTAAAGTCATTCTGGCACTGTTCCGACCAGATCCAAACTTGATTCCTTCTGAGTAGATTTAGCAGATCTTTACTGTTCAAAAGTGGTTGTGGCAAAAAACGTCTGAAAAATGAACATAGCCCAAGGAATGATTTTAACTGCTTTTTAGTTCGAGGGCTAGGAAAGTTTCTGATAGCATCTAATTTACTGGGATCCGGACGTATGCCCTGTGAATTAATCATATGTCCTAAATACTTTATCTCACTGCAACCAAATTTTGATTTTCTTAGGTTGGCTGTGACTCCAGCTTGTGCAAATTTTTCAAAAATTCTTTGAAGTGTGTCAACGTGTTCATTCCAGGATTGTGTAGCTATCAGTATATCATCTACATAGTGTGTGACTGTCTCAACTAAATCGTCGCCAAGCACGGTATCCAGGGCTGTAATGAATACCCCAGAGCTGACATTCAGTCCGAAGGGTAGAACACAAAACTGATAGGTTCGCCCCCCGAACATAAATGCAGTATATTTCCGAGAATCAGGAGTGATACCCACCTGCCAAAACGAATTAGCGAGATCTATTGTGGAAAAATATTTTGCATCTAGAAATTTCTGTAATTGCTCTTCTAAATTTTCAGGTTTTGTGTGAACCGGTAAAATTATTTCATTAATAGCTCGTGCGTCTAACACTAACCTAATGCCTCCATTTGATTTTTTGACAACAAGTAGAGGACTACAATAAGGTGAGGTGGATGGTTCAATGACCTTCCAGTCTAACATTTGTTTTAATTCTTGCCACACAGCAGGTCGTTGAGATAACGGTACGTTATATGTCTTATGGTAGAAGATCTTGTGAGGCTTAACTTCAATCTTGTACACATACGTGTTGATAACACCTAATCGTTTGGTAAAAACTTGTAAATATTTGGATAACACTTCCTGTAGTTTTATACGTTCATGTACACTGAGAGCTGTAGCTTCACTTATCTTATGATCAAGCAATGTTTTCAAGTCCATTAGCTCTCTGTCAGATGAGTGTGTTTGCATGTCTTGAATGTCCTTGTCAAGTACTAACTGTACCTTGTACCCTGTACAGTGTTTGTCATGCTTTAGAGTTCTCCTGTCCAAATCAATAATAATTACACTGCCTTTATCATTTAAAATACATTTACCTTTGGAGAAGTCTATAATGCAGTCCTTCTCGCTCATAATATCTATTCCTAATATGCAATTTGTCACAAGGTTTTGTACAACCAGGAATGGCCATTGTACGGTTCCATTACCTATTTTAACGTTTACAAAAACTTGCTTCGTAACCCTACATGACTTATTACCTAGTGCAGTAGTTATTTTACAGTTTTGGGCAGGAAACTCAGGCACAGGTTCCAATTCACACATCTTTTTATAAAAATTAAAAGATAAAACGCTCACAGCTGCACCTGTATCTAGGATAATAGTAGTTGGAATCCCACCTACTACACCAGTAGTGGATGCTAAAACAATTTCATTTGTGTTTAAACGACATTGTGTACTGTCTTGTAAAAGTTCATCTGATATATTGTTATTGTGGTTGTATCTTATAAATAAAACAGGTAGTTTTTGTTTAGAATTACTCGGCATATCATTATTCTGTTGTTCAAGTGTGGTGTCAAATAACTGATTAACATTGAAGCCGCCCCCCAAGGATTCTTCAGCCACGACCTGGGGCAAAGTAGTGACTGTTTCTAGTTTGTTGGATTATCATTTGTACTAGGTACTGACACACATTGAGGTTGTGCATCAGGTGTCATTTCTATTATATTCACATTCGGATATTGCCTATTATGATCTCCAAACTTTTGCGGTTGTTGTTGCTGTTGCGCATTATAACTTACCTGTCGGTCGTAAGGTATGCTCCAATTTTGACCTGGTGGCTGCTGTGGTAAAGCAGAGTTTGAATGAAAGTACTGATCGTTACGAGTCCAACCTTGATGCTGTCTTGGCTCGTAGTTATTATTATTTCTATTTCTGTTTGTGTTTTTGTTATTACCTTTGTATCCGTTGTTACCGTTGCAGTTATTACCGCGGTGCCTTTTGTATGGATTGCCGCATGAAATGTTATTACTGTTGTAACTATTGTTCGTATTGGAATACGCGTGTTGATTTTGATTTCCGTACTGAGACGGCATGTGAGTTTGCTGTTTTTGTTGTACCGCGTATCCAACTGTGGGCGCGCCAGAATTGTGTTGGCAAGAATGCATGTTTTGCATACCACTAGTGTAAACATTGTGGCTGCTGTTTTGCCGCGCGAAGCGCTGATCTTCAAGTAACATGTCAACCGAATCTAAAGCTGTTAAAAAATAATCTGAATCGTCATCCGGGATATGTAGAAGTTTTTCCTTAATGTTGAAAGGCAATTTGGCCTTCAACGCTCGGAGTATATCACGTGTTGCGACTGGTTCGTCTAAAAAATGTCCCATGTTCAAGTATTTTTCAAAATATCTGCGTAAGTTACCATTTTTACTGTTAAAAGTTTCAGGTTCTAAAATTTGTCTCCTGAGTCGCTCCTGGACGGATTGCGACCAGAATTTGTTCAGAAAGGCACGCTCAAACTCACTGTACGTGGTACATACGTCAGCTTGACTGTATGCCCAGACAGCTGCATCGCCTTGGATGTAACCGACAATATATGAAATCTTTTTCCGGTCACTCCAAGTGCGTGGAAATGCGTTACTAAAAGATTTAAGAAAAATCACCGGATGAATGGTTCGTTTCTCTGGGATAAAAGCCTGAAATTGCCTGTGTTTTATTAAGCTTTCGTCTTCCTTTGCATTATGATATGGATTTGTTCCACTGTAATTACTGCAATGCTCAGCTGGCGAGTAATTACGATAATGTTGCTGTGGTTTACCATGATAATAGCTTGTGTTTGTGGTTGCACGTCGTGGTATGTGTTGTAGTCGTGGTGTGTTTTGTTCTTGTGTGTTTGTGGTGTGCGGTATGTGTGCGTCATACTCGAATGTATATTGGTTTCTGAACTGTACATTTTGACTGATATTTTCGTTACATTCAGACTGTGGTTGATCGGTGAATTGTCTCATGGGTGCAGTGACGGATTGTACTGCGTCACTAATCAGCTGTTTGTTATTAGTGATGTATTCCGCTACGGAGTCGTGCACAATTGTTGGTAAATTTTCACGTATGCATCTATCAAAATGTTTGTCTTTGTTCTCTACCCAATCATGAAATTCTTTATTAATATTTTGAAAATGAGCTGTGGCATCAGATTGTAAGATGTCAGTCAGGTGTTGTTCAACATCGTCAAATTTATTCTGCACGTCAGTAATTCGTTTTTCAAGGTTGTCGTGTACTGAAGGATATGTTTGAATTTGTTCAGTAAGAGCTTCACACGTGACATTAAGGTTTTTTAATTGTTTCTGTAAAAGTGCTACGTCATTTGTAGTCTTTTCTTGTCTCGTATTAAGCTTGGAAAATTTCGTACTGAGTTCAGTCATCTGTTCGGTCAGTGTGGCGTCTATAAGTTCCACACGTTTACACAAAGTGTCATTACATGCCTTGATTGCTATGAGATCAGATTTAATTTCGTCATTTTGTGTCTTTAACTGTTCATTTTGTGTCTTTAAGGTTGCCATGTTTTCCGCGTTCTGCATCCTTAAGGTTGCCATATTTTCTGCGTTTTGTTTCATTAGCATTTGTAACATGTTGGCAATGTTTACTGTTTGCAAGGTCTCTGCCCCCGCCGCGTCATTAGACGTGACGTCATGTATTAACATGGGCTCTGATTGAGACTTTGAAATTTTTGTGGTGGAAGGCCTATTGTCAAAATTTCCGTTGACACTTGCGTCAATATTTGATGTATCGTCACTACCGGTTGCTGTCGTAAAGTCATTTTCTAACATTTGTCTCTCGTCCGAGTCGGATTGCGTCTGAATAGTACGTCTTTGCTGTTCCATTTTTGCGTATTGTTTTCTAGTTATTACCATGCCACACGTGCTATATATTTCAAGAAATTAATGTTTGACACTGGTTTTAAAATAAAATGCAGTTGAGCATGAATCGGTCGTAGCAACAATGGCTGTCTGTTAATTTAAAAATATAAACTGAATTTGAGATTATTGGTAATGGCTGCTGGCCATGTTACATGATATCGTACAAAAGTCGGCCATATTGTACACTCGTGTATTGGTATTGTTGCATACGTTATTGTTCAAGGAAAAATACTGAGAATGGAATTTATCACTGAAACTGTTATGCGGAAAAGAAACACTACAGAATTTTACTGAAAAGCTAATACACTGAATTATACGTCTGGTCAAGCCTGCTAATGCAAAGATGCTGCGTCTTACCTTATTTTGCTGGAAGCTTCTTTGCGTCTTCCCGCAAAATTTTATAATTGGCAAATATCTTCTGATTTTTGTTATTTCTCATATAGTCAAGTCCAGGTCCAGAAAGTTGATTTTTCACATGAAACAAAGAGAACAATGTAACAAATGACAAAATAACAAGTCCGACACGCAGTCGCCAATATAAAATAAATAAAATAAAATAAAATAAAATAAAATATTAATTATTTTTATCTGTCTGATTGGCTCTCCTATGAGTCGTCAGGTTTTGATTATTCGGTATCAGACGCTTGACAATGGCTTTTTCGTAAAGGCAATGTTACTCGTAGTTGACCGTGAAATAAAACTGAAATAATCGGACTTCGTAATTAAATCGTTTCCAAAGACTGCTGCGGTAGGTGCGGACTCATAATCTAAATCTCAATATTACAATAATTTGCCAGCCATGCCAAAACGTCGTACAGAGGTGATTGTCTACTAAACAAAAAATTACACAGTTAGTTAAATCAGATATATTCAATGAATAAGCCTACAGTTCATAATCCTACTTACTTTTATAAATATAAATTCTTTACAGAATCGAGTGCCTAGTATGGTTGCAACTCGCAGTAATTTTCTATATCATGAAATATGGCGGTGTGCCAGACAATAAACTAAAATACGTGCTTCTCGCACCACTTGAACCAGAGCTCTCCTTTCTTAATCAAACATACGACTAACGAAAATGTACTTTTGTTTTATCAGCGACACAGCGCTGCAGTTGTGTGCCATAGGCTTTATTTATTTGTCACTGATTATTTATTTAATTAATATCTCGCGTTTCCGAGGAAACTCACGCTCGGCATGCAAATGTGCCTTTATACACTGCAGGTTCAATGTATTCCTTGGACCTTCACATTGACGATGAAACACGGATATGGCATCGGAATTAAATCCAAAACGCACAATGCCGCCTTAAGTACAAGAATAGAGACTCTTCTTACAGTCGGTGCTTTGAGCATTCCCTGTGAGACCAGTATTAGTTTCCGATACACCACTGCAGGATCAATGTATTCCTTGGACCTTCACATTGACGATGAAACACAGAAATCGCATCGGAATTAAATCCAAAACGCACAATGCCGCCTTAAGTACAAGAATAGAGACTCTTCTTACAGTCGGTGCTTTGAGCATTCCCTGTGAGACCAGTATTAGTTTCTGCTAAACCTCTGCAGGTTCAATGTTATCCTTGGACCTTCACATTGACGATGAAACGCTGAAATCGCATCGGAATTAAATACGAAAAGGCACAATGCCGCCTTAAGTACAAGAATAGAGACTCTTCTTACAGTCGGTGCTTTGAGCATTCCCTGTGAGACCAGTATTAGTTTCCGATACGACACTGCAGGTTCAATGTATTCCTTGGACCTTGAAATTGACGATGATACACAGAAATCGCATCGGAATTAAATACAAAAGGCACGACGCCGCCTTAAGTACAAGAATAGAGACTCTTCGTACAGTCGGTGCTTTGAGCATTCCCTGTGAGACCAGTATTAGTTTCCGATACACCACTGCAGGTTCAATGTATACCTTGGACCTTCACATTGACGATGAAACACAGAAATCGCATCGGAATTAAATACAAAAGGCACAATGCCGCCTTAAGTACAAGAATAGAGACTCTTCTTACAGTCGGTGCTTTGAGCATTCACTGTGATACCAGTATTAGTTTCCGCTACACCTCTGCAGGTTCAGTTTATTCCTTGGACCTTCACATTGACGATGAAACACAGAAATGGCATCGGAATTAAACACAAAAGGGTCAATGCCGCCATAAGTACAAGAATAGATACTCTTCTTACAGTCGGTGTTTTGAGCATTCCCTGTGAGACCAGTATTAGTTTCCGTTACACCACTGCAGGTTCAATGTATTCCTTGGACCTTCACATTGACGACGAAACACAGATATCGCATCGGAATTAAATCCAAAACGCACAATGCCGCCTTAAGTATAAGAATAGAGACTCTTCTTACAGTCGGTGCATTGAGCATTTCCTGTGAGACCAGTATTAGTTTCCGCAACACCTCTGCAGGTTCAATGTTATCCTAGGACCTTCACATTGACGATGAAACGCAGAAATCGCATCGGAATTAAATACAAAAGGCACAATGCCGCCTTAAGTACAAGAATAGAGACTCTTCTTACAGTCGGTGCTTTGAGCATTTCTTGTGAGACCAGTATTAGTTTCAGATACACCACTGCAGGATAAATGTATTCCTTGGACCTTCACAATGGCGATGAAACACAGAAATCGCATCGGAATTAAATCCAAAACGCACAATGCCGCCTTAAGTACAAGAATAGAGACTCTTCTTACAGTCGGTGCTTTGAGCATTCCCTGTGAGACCAGTATTAGTTTCCGATACGACACTGCAGGTTCAATGTATTCCTTGGACCTTCAAATTGACGATGATACGCAGAAATCGCATCGGAATTAAATACAAAAGGCACAACGCCGCCTTAAGTACAAGAATAGAGACTCTTCTTACAGTCGGTGCTTTGAGCATTCCCTGTGAGACCAGTATGAATTTCCGATACACCACTGCAGGTTCAATGTATTCCTTGGACCTTCACATTGACGATGAAACACAGAAATCGCATCGGAATTAAATACAAAAGGCACAATGCCGCCTTAAGTACAAGAATAGAGACTCTTCTTACAGTCGGTGCTTTGAGCATTCACTGTGATACCAGTATTAGTTTCCGCTACACCTCTGCAGGTTCAGTTTATTCCTTGGACCTTCACATTGACGAAGAAACACAGAAATGGCATCGGAATTAAATACAAAAGGCACAATGCCGCCATAAGTACAAGAATAGATACTCTTCTTACAGTCGGTGCTTTAAGCATTCCCTGTTAGACCAGTATTAGTTTCCGATACACCACTGCAGGTTCAATGTATTCCTTGGACCTTCACATTGACGACGAAAGACAGAAATCGCATCGGAATTAAATCCAAAACGCACAATACCGCCTTAAGTACAAGAGTAGATACTCTTCTTACAGTCGGTGCTTTGAGCATTCCCTGTGAGACCAGTATTAGTTTCCGATACACCACTGCAGGAACAATGTATTCCTTGGACCTTCACATTGACGATGAAGCACAGAAATCGCATCGGAATCAAATACAAAAGGCACAATGCCGCCTTAAGTACAAGAATAGAGACTCTTCCTACAGTCGGTGCTTTGAGCATTCCCGGTGAGACCAGTATTAGTTTCCCATACACCACTGCAGGTTCAATGTATTCCTTGGACCTTCACATTGACGATGATGCACAGAAATTGCATCGGAATGAAATACAAAAGGCGCAATGCCGCCTTAAGTGCAAGAATAGAGACTCTTCTTACAGTCGGTGCTTTGAGCATTCCCTGTGAGACCAGTAATAGTATCCGATACACCACTGCAGGTTCAATCTATTCCTTGGACATACACATTGACGATGAAACACTGAAATTACATCGGAATTAAATACAAAAGGCACAATGCCGCCTTAAGTACAAGAATAGAGACTCTTATTACAGTCGGTGCTTTGAGCATTCGCTGTGAGACCAGTATTAGTTTCCGCTACACCTCTGCAGGTTCAGTTTATTCCTTGGACCTTCACATTGACGATGAAACACAAAAATGGCATCGGAATTAAACACAAAAGGCACAATGCCGCCATAAGTACAAGAATAGTGACTCTTCTTACAGTCGGTGCTTTGAGCATTTCCTGTGAGACCAGTATTAGTTTCCGATACACCACTGCAGGTTCAATGTATTCCTTGGACCTTCACATTGACGATGAAACACAGAAATGGCATCGGAATTAAATACAAAAGGCACAATGCCGCCTTAAGTACAAGAATAGAGACTCTTCTTAAAGTCGGTGCTTTGAGCATTCACTGTGATACCAGTATTAGTTTCCGCTACACCTCTGCAGGTTCAGATTATTCCTTGGACCTTCACATTGACGATGAAACACAGAAATGGCATCGGAATTAAATACAAAAGGCACAATGCAGCCATAAGTACAAGAATAGATACTCTTCTTACAGTCGGTGCTTTGAGCATTCCCTGTGAGACCAGTATTAGTTTCCGATACACCACTGCAGGTTCAATGTATTCCTTGGACCTTCACATTGACGACGAAACACAGAAATCGCATCGGAATTAAATCCAAAACGCACAATGCCGCCTTAAGTACAAGAATACAGACTCTACTTACAGTCGGTGCTTTGAGCATTCCCTGTGAGACCAGTATTAGTTTCCGATACACCACTGCAGGTACAATGTATTCCTTGGACCTTCACATTGACGATGAAACACAGAAATCGCATCGGAATCAAATACAAAAGGCACAATGCCGCCTTAAGTACAAGAATAGAGACTCTTCTTACAGTCGGTACTTTGAGCATTCCCAGTGAGACCAGTATTAGTTTCTGATACACCACTGCAGGTTCAATGTATTCCTTGGACCTTCACATTGACGATGATGCACAGAAATGGCATCGGAATTAAATACAAAAGGCACAATGCCGCCTTAAGTGCAAGAATAGAGACTCTTCTTACAGTCGGTGCTTTGAGCATTCCCTGTGAGACCAGTATTAGTTATCGATACACCACTGCAGGTTCAATGTATTCCATGGACCTTCAAATTGACGATGAAACACAGAAATCGCATCGGAATCAAATACAAAAGGCACAATACCGCCTTAAGTACAAGAGTAGATACTCTTCTTACAGTCGGTGCTTTGAGCATTCCCTGTGAGACCAGTAATAGTATCCGATACACCACTGCAGGTTCAATGTATTCCTTGGACCTTCACATTGACGATGAAACACAGAAATGGCATCGGAATTAAATACAAAAGGCACAATGCCGCCTTAAGTACTAGAATAGAGACTCTTCTTACCGTCGGTGCTTTGAGCATTCCTTGTGAGACTAGTATTAGTTTCCGATACACCACTGCAGGTTCAATGTGTTCCATGGACCATCAAATTGACGATGAAACACAGAAATCGCATCGGAATCAAATACAAAAGGCACAATACCGCATTAAGTACAAGAGTAGATACTCTTCTTACAGTCGGTGCTTTGAGCATTCCCTGTGAGACCAGTAATTGTATCCGATACACCACTGCAGATTCAATGTATTCCTTGGAACTTCACATTGTCGATGAAACACAGAAATCACATCGGAATTAAATACAATAGGCACAATGCCTCCTGGAGTACAACAATAGAGGCTCTTCTTACAGTCGGTGCTTTGAGCATTCCATGTGAGACCAGTATTAGTTTCCGATACACCACTGCAGGTTCAAAGTATTCCTTGGACATACACATTGACGATGAAATACTGAAATTACATCGGAATTAAATACAAAAGGCACAATGCCGCTTTAAGTGCTAGAAGAGTGAGACTTCCAAGAGTCTGTGTCTTGATCCTTTCCTGAGAGACCAGTATTAGTTTCCGATACACCACTGCAGGTTCAATGTATTCCTTGGACTTTCACATTGACGATGAAACACAGAAATCGCATCGGAATTAAATACAAAGGGCACAATGCCGCCTTAATTACAAGAATAGAGCCTTTTCTTACAGTCGGTGCTTTGAGCATTCCCTTTGAGACCAGTAATAGTTTCCGATACACCACTGCACGTTCAATGTATTCCTTGGACGTCCACTTTCACGATGAAACACAGAAATTGCATCGGTATTAAATACAAAAGGCACAATGCTGCCTTAAGTACAAGAATAAAGACACTTCTTACAGTCGGTGCTTTGAGCATTCCCTCTGAGAGCAGTATTAGTTTCCGATACACCATTGCAGGTTCAATGCATTCCTTGGACCTTCACATTGACGATGAAACACAGAAATCGCATCGGAATTAAATACAAAAGGCACAATGCCACCTTAATTACAAGAATAGAGACTCTTCTTACAGTCGGTGCTTTGAGCATTACCTGTGAGACCAGTATTAGTTTCCGATACACCATTGCAGGTTCAATGCATTCCTTGGACCTTCACATTGACGATGAAACACAGAAATCGCATCGGAATTAAATACAAAAGGCACAATGCCACCTTAATTACAAGAATAGAGACTCTTCTTACAGTCGGTGCTTTGAGCATTCCCTGTGAGAGCAGTATTAGTTTCCGATACACCACTGCAGGTTCAAAGTATTCCTTGGACCTTCACATTGACTATGAAACACAGAAATCGCATCAGAAATAAATACAAAAGGCACAATGCCGCCCTAAGTACAAGAATAGAGACTCTTCTTACAGTCGGTGCTTTGAGCATTCCCTGTGAGACCAGTATTAGTTTCCGATACACCACTGCAGGTTCAATGTATTCCATGGACCTTCACATTGCCGATGAAACACAGAAATCGCATCGGAATTAAATACAAAAGGCACAATGCCGGCTTGAGTACAAGAATAGAGACTCTTCTTACAGTCGGTGCTTCGAGCATTCCCTTTTAGACCAGTATTAGTTTCCGATACATCACTGCAGGTTCAATGTATTCCTTGGATATACACAATGACGATGAAACACTGAAATTACATATGAATTAAATACAAAAGGCAGAATGCCGCCTTAATGCAAGAAGATTGAGACTTCTTAGAGTCCATCTTTTGATCCTTTCCTGTGAGACCAGTATTAGTTTCCGATACACCACTGCAGGTTCAAAGTATTCCTTGGACCTTCACATTGACTATGAAACACAGAAATCGCATCAGAAATAAATACAAAAGGCACAATGCCGCCTTAAGTACAAGAATAGAGACTCTTCTTACAGTCGGTGCTTTGAGCATTCCCTGTGAGACCAGTATTAGTTTCCGAAACACCACTGCAGGTTCAATGTATTCCATGGACATTCACATTGCCGATGAAACACAGAAATCGCATCGGAATTAAATACAAAAGGCACAACGCCGCCTTGAGTACAAGAATAGAGACTCTTCTTACAGTCGGTGCTTTGAGCATTCCCTGTAAGACCAGTATTAGTTTCCGATACACCACTGCAGGTTCAATGTGTTCCTTGGATATACACAATGACGATGAAACACTGAAATTACATGGGAATTAAATACAAAAGACAGAATGCCGCCTTAATGCAAGAAGATTAAGACTTCTTAGAGTCCATCCTTTGATCCATTCCTGAGAGACCAGCATTAGTTTCCGATACACCACTGCAGGTTCAATGTATTCCTTGGACTTTCACATGGACGATGAAACACAGAAATCGCTTCGGAATTAAATACAAAAGGCACAATGCCGCCTTAATTACAAGAATAGAGACTCTTCTAACTGTCGGTGCTTTGAACATTCCCTGTGAGACCAGTATTAGTTTCCGATACTCCACTGCAGGTTCCATGTATTCCTTGGACCTTCACATTGACGATAAAACACAGAAATCGCATCGTCATTACATACAAAAGGCACAATGCCGCCTTAAGTACAAGAATAGAGACTCTTCTTACAGTGGTGCTTTGAGCATTCCCTCTGAGAGCAGTATACGTTTCCGATACAACACTGCAGGTTCAAGGTTTTCCTTGGACCTTCACATTGACTATGAGACACAGAAATCGCATCGGAATTAAATACAAAAGGCATAAGGCCGCCTTAAGTACAAGAATAGAGACTCTTCTTACAGTCGGTGCTTTGAGCATTCCCTGTGAGACCAGTATTACTTTCTGATACACCACTGCAAGTTCAATGTATTCCTTTGACATACACAATGACGATGAAACACTGAAATTACATCGGAATTAAATACAAAAGACACAATGCCGCCTTAGTGCAAGAAGAGTGAGACTTCCTAGAGTCTTTGCTTGATCCTTTCCTGAGAGACCAGTTTTAGTTTCCGATTCACCACTGCAGGTTCAATGTGTTCCTTGGACTTACACTATGACGATGAAACACTGAAATTACATGGGAATTAAATACAAAAGGCAGAATGCCGCCTTAGTGCAAGAAGATTGAGACTTCTTAGAGTCCATTCATTGATCCTTTCCTGTGAGACCAGTATTAGTTTCCGATACACCACTGCAGGTTCAATGTATTCCTTGGACTTTCAAATTGACGATGAAACACAGAAATCGGTTCGGAATTAAATACAAAAGGCACAATGCCGCCTTAATTACAAGAATAGAGACTCTTCTAACTGTCGGTGCTTCGAGCATTCCCTGTGAGAGCAGTATTAGTCTCCGATACATCATTGCAGGTTCAATGCATTCCATGGACCTTCACATTGCCGATGAAACACAGAAATCGCATCGGAATTAAATACAAAAGGCAAAATGCCGCCTTGAGTACAAGAATAGAGACTCTTCTTACAGTCGGTGCTTTGAGCATTCCCTTTTAGACCAGTATTAGTCTCCGATACATCACTGCAGGTTCAATGTGTTCCTTGGATATACACAATGACGATGAAACACTGAAATTACATGGGAATTAAATACAAAAGACAGAATGCCGCCTTAATGCAAGGAGATTGAGACTTCTTAGAGTCCATCTTTTGATCCTTTCCTGTGAGACCAGTATTAGTTTCCGATACACCACTGCAGGTTCAATGTATTCCTTGGACTTTCACATTGACGATGAAACACAGAAATCGCTTCGGAATTAAATACAAAAGGCACAATGCCGCCTTAATTACACGAATAGAGACTCTTCTAACAGTCGGTGCTTTGAGCATTCCCTGTGAGACCAGTATTAGTTTCCGATACATCACTGCAGGTTCCATGTATTCCATGGACCTCACATTGACGATAAAACACAGAAATCGCATCGTAATTAGATACAAAAGGCACAATGCCGCCTTAAGTACAAGAATAGAGACTCTTCTTACTGTCGGTGCTTTGAGCATTCCCTCTGAGAGCAGTATTAGTTTCCCATACACCACTGCAGATTCAATGTATTCCTTGGAACTTCACATTGACGATGAAACACAGAAATCACATCGGAATTAAATACAATAGGCACAATGCCGCCTGGAGTACAACAATAGAGGCTCTTCTTACAGTCGGTGCTTTGAGCATTCCATGTGAGACCAGTATTAGTTTCCGATACACCACTGCAGGTTCAAAGTATTCCTTGGACATACACATTGACGATGAAATACTGATATTACATCGGAATTAAATACAAAAGGCACAATGCCGCTTTAAGTGCTAGAAGAGTGAGACTTCCAAGAGTCTGTGTCTTGATCCTTTCCTGAGAGACCAGTATTAGTTTCCGATACACCACTGCAGGTTCAATGTATTCCTTGGACTTTCACATTGACGATGAAACACAGAAATCGCATCGGAATTAAATACAAAGGGCACAATGCCGCCTTAATTACAAGAATAGAGCCTTTCCTTACAGTCGGTGCTTTGAGCATTCCCTGTGAGACCAGTAATAGTTTCCGATACACCACTGCACGTTCAATGTATTCCTTGGACGTCCACTTTCACGATGAAACACAGAAATTGCATCGGTATTAAATACAAAAGGCACAATGCCGCCTTAAGTACAAGAATAAAGGCACTTCTTACAGTCGGTGCTTTGAGCATTCCCTCTGGGAGCAGTATTAGTTTCCGATACACCACTGCAGGTTCAAAGTATTCCTTGGACCTTCACATTGAGTATGAGACACAGAAATCGCATCGGAATTAAATACAATAGGCACAAGGCCGCCTTAAGTACAAGAATAGAGACTCTTCTTTCAGTCGGTGCTTTGAGCATTCCCTGTGAGACCAGTATTACTTTCTGATACACCACTGCAAGTTCAATGTATTCCTTTGACATACACAATGACGATGAAACACTGAAATTACATCGGAATTAAATACAAAAGACACAATGCCGCCTTAATGCAAGAAGAGTGAGACTTCCTAGAGTCTTTGCCTTGATCCTTTCCTGAGAGACCAGTTTTAGTTTCCGATTCACCACTGCAGGTTCAATGTGTTCCTTGGACTTACACAATGACGATGAAACACTGAAATTACATGGGAATTAAATACAAAAGGCAGAATGCCGCCTTAGTGCAAGAAGATTGAGACTTCTTAGAGTCCATTCATTGATCCTTTCCTGTGAGACCAGTATTAGTTTCCGATACACCACTGCAGGTTCAATGTATTCCTTGGACTTTCAAATTGACGATGAAACACAGAAATCGGTTCGGAATTAAATACAAAAGGCACAATGCCGCCTTAATTACAAGAATAGAGACTCTTCTAACTGTCGGTGCTTCGAGCATTCCCTGTGAGAGCAGTATTAGTTTCCGATACACCATTGCAGGTTCAATGCTTTCCTTGGACCTTCACATTGACGATGAAACACAGAAATCGCATCGGAATTAAATACAAAAGGCACAATGCCACCTTAATTACAAGAATAGAGACTCTTCTTACAGTCGGTGCTTTGAGCATTGCCTGTGAGACCAGTATTAGTTTCCGATACACCATTGCAGGTTCAATGCATTCCTTGGACCTTCACATTGACGATGAAACACAGAAATCGCATCGGAATTAAATACAAAAGGCACAATGCCACCTTAATTACAAGAATAGAGACTCTTCTTACAGTCGGTGCTTTGAGCATTCCCTGTGAGAGCAGTATTAGTTTCCGATACACCACTGCAGGTTCAAAGTATTCCTTGGACCTTCACATTGACTATGAAACACAGAAATCGCATCAGAAATAAATACAAAAGGCACAATGCCGCCCTAAGTACAAGAATAGAGACTCTTCTTACAGTCGGTGCTTTGAGCATTCCCTGTGAGACCAGTATTAGTTTCCGATACACCACTGCAGGTTCAATGTATTCCATGGACCTTCACATTGCCGATGAAACACAGAAATCGCATCGGAATTAAATACAAAAGGCACAATGCCGGCTTGAGTACAAGAATAGAGACTCTTCTTACAGTCGGTGCTTCGAGCATTCCCTTTTAGACCAGTATTAGTTTCCGATACATCACTGCAGGTTCAATGTATTCCTTGGATATACACAATGACGATGAAACACTGAAATTACATGGGAATTAAATACAAAAGGCAGAATGCCGCCTTAATGCAAGAAGATTGAGACTTCTTAGAGTCCATCTTTTGATCCTTTCCTGTGAGACCAGTATTAGTTTCCGATACACCACTGCAGGTTCGTTGTATTCCTTGGACTTTCACATTGACGATGAAACACAGAAATCGCTTCGGAATTAAATACAAAAGGCACAATGCCGCCTTAATTACAAGAATAGAGACTCTTCTAACAGTCGGTGCTTTGAGCATTCCCTGTGAGACCAGTATTAGTTTCCGATACATCACTGCAGGTTTCATGTATTCCATGGACCTTCACATTGACGATAAAACACAGAAATCGCATCGTAATTAGATACAAAAGGCACAATGCCGCCTTAAGTACAAGAATAGAGACTGTTGTTACAGTCGGTGCTTTGAGCATTCCCTCTGAGAGCAGTATTAGTTTCCCATACACCACTGCAGGTTCAAGGTTTTCCTTGGACCTTCACATTGACTATGAGACACAGAAATCGCATCGGAATTAAATACAAAAGGCACAAGGCCGCCTTAAGTACTAGAATAGAGACTCTTCTTACAGTCGGTGCTTTCAGCAATCCCTGTGAGACCAGTATTAGTTTCCGATACACCACTGCAGGTTCAAAGTATTGCTTGGAGCTTCACATTGACTATGAAACACAGAAATCGCATCGGATTTAAATGCAAAAGGCTCAATGCCGCCTTAAGTACAAGAATAGAGACTTTTCTTAAAGTCGTTGTTTAGAGCTTTCCCAGTGAGACTAGTATGAGTTTCCGATACACCACTGCAGGTTCAATGTATTCCTTGGACCTTCACATTGACGATGAAACACAGAAATCGCATCGGAATCAAATACAAAAGGCACAGCGCCGCCTTAAGTACAACAATAGAGGCTCTTCTTACAGTCGGTGCTTTCAGCATTCCCTGTGAGACCAGTATTAGTTTCCGATACACCACTGCAGGTTCAATGTATTCCTTGGACATACACATTGACGATGAAATTCTGAAATTACATCGGAATTAAATACAAAAGGCACAATGCCGCTTTAAGTGCTATAAGAGTGAGACTTCCTAGAGTCTTTGCCTTGAAATTTCCTGAGAGACCAGTTTTAGTTTCCGATTCACCACTGCAGGTTCAATGTGTTCCTTGGACATACACAATGACGATGAAACACTGAAATTACATGGGAATTAAATACAAAAGGCAGAGTGCCGCCTTAGTGCAAGAAGATTGAGACTTCTTAGAGTCCATTCATTGATCCTTTCCTGTGAGACCAGTATTAGTTTCCGATACACCACTGCAGGTTAAATGTATTCCTTGGACTTACCAATTGACGATGAAACACAGAAATCGCTTCGGAATTAAATACAAAAGGCACAATGCCGCCTTAATTACAAGAATAGAGACTCTTCTAACTGTCGGTGCTTCGAGCATTCCCTGTGAGAGCAGTATTAGTTTCCGATACACCATTGCAGGTTCAATGCATTCCTTGGACCTTCACATTGTCGATGAAACACAGAAATCGCATCGGAATTAAATACAAAAGGCACAATGCCACCTTAATTACAAGAATAGAGACTCTTCTTACAGTCGGTGCTTTGAGCATTCCCTGTGAGACCAGTATTAGTTTCCGATACACCATTGCAGGTTCAATGCATTCCTTGGACCTTCACATTGACGATGAAACACAGAAATCGCATCGGAATTAAATACAAAAGGCACAATGCCACCTTAATTACAAGAATAGAGACTCTTCTTACAGTCGGTGCTTTGAGCATTCCCTGTGATACCAGTAATAGTTTCCGATACACCACTGCAGGTTCAATGTATTCCTTGGACGTCTACATTCACGATGAAACACAGAAATTGCTTCGGTATCAAATATAAAAGGCACAATGCCGCCTTAAGTACAAGAATAGAGACACTTCTTACAGTCGGTGCTTTGAGCATTCCCTCTGAGAGCAGTATTAGTTTCCGATACACCACTGCAGGTTCAAAGTATTCCTTGGACCTTCACGTTGACTATGAAACACAGAAATCGCATCAGAAATAAATACAAAAGGCACAATGCCGCCTTAAGTACAAGAATAGAGACTCTTCTTACAGTCGGTGCTTTGAGCATTCCCTGTGAGACCAGTATTAGTTTCCGAAACACCACTGCAGGTTCAATGTATTCCATGGACCTTCACATTGCCGATGAAACACAGAAATCGCATCGGAATTAAATACAAAAGGCACAACGCCGCCTTGAGTACAAGAATAGAGACTCTTCTTACAGTCGGTGCTTTGAGCATTCCCTGTAAGACCAGTATTAGTTTCCGATACACCACTGCAGGTTCAATGTGTTCCTTGGATATACACAATGACGATGAAACACTGAAATTACATGGGAATTAAATACAAAAGACAGAATGCCGCCTTAATGCAAGAAGATTAAGACCTCTTAGAGTCCATCCTTTGATCCATTCCTGAGAGACCAGTATTAGTTTCCGATACACCACTGCAGGTTCAATGTATTCCTTGGACTTTCACATTGACGATGAAACACAGAAATCGCTTCGGAATTAAATACAAAAGGCACAATGCCGCCTTAATTACAAGAATAGAGACTCTTCTAACTGTCGGTGCTTTGAACATTCCCTGTGAGACCAGTATTAGTTTCCGATACTCCACTACAGGTTCCATGGATTCCTTGGACCTTCACATTGACGATAAAACACAGAAATCGCATCGTCATTACATACAAAAGGCACAATGCCGCCTTAAGTAAAGGAATAGAGACTCTTCTTACAGTGGTGCTTTGAGCATTCCCTCTGAGAGCAGTATAAGTTTCCGATACAACACTGCAGGTTCAAGGTTTTCCTTGGACCTTCACATTGACTATGAGACACAGAAATCGCATCGGAATTAAATACAAAAGGCATAAGGCCGCCTTAAGTACAAGAATAGAGACTCTTCTTACAGTCGGTGTTTTGAGCATTCCCTGTGAGACCAGTATTACTTTCTGATACACCACTGCAAGTTCAATGTATTCCTTTGACATACACAATGACGATGAAACACTGAAATTACATCGGAATTAAATACAAAAGACACAATGCCGCCTTAATGCAAGAAGAGTGAGACTTCCTAGAATCTTTGCCTTGATCCTTTCCTGAGAGACCAGTTTTAGTTTCCGATTCACTACTGCAGGTTCAATGTGTTCCTTGGACTTACACAATGACGATGAAACACTGAAATTACATGGGAATTAAATACAAAAGGCAGAATGCCGCCTTAGTGCAAGAAGATTGAGACTTGTTAGAGTCCATTCATTGATCCTTTCCTGTGAGACCAGTATTAGTTTCCGATACACCACTGCAGGTTCAATGTATTCCTTGGACTTTCAATTTGACGATGAAACACAGAAATCGGTTCGGAATTAAATACAAAAGGCACAATGCCGCCTTAATTACAAGAATAGAGACTCTTCTAACTGTCGGTGCTTCGAGCATTCCCTGTGAGAGCAGTATTAGTTTCCCATACACCATTGCAGGTTCAATGCATTCCATGGACCTTCACATTGCCGATGAAACACAGAAATCGCATCGGAATTAAATACAAAAGGCACAATGCCGCCTTGAGTACAAGAATAGAGACTCTTCTTACAGTCGGTGCTTTGAGCATTCCCTTTTAGACCAGTATTAGTTTCCGATACATCACTGCAGGTTCAATGTGTTCCTTGGATATACACAATGACGATGAAACACTGAAATTACATGGGAATTAAATACAAAAGACAGAATGCCGCCTTAATGCAAGGAGATTGAGACTTCTTAGAGTCCATCTTTTGATCCTTTCCTGTGAGACCAGTATTAGTTTCCGATACACCACTGCAGGTTCAATGTATTCCTTGGACTTTCACATTGACGATAAAACACAGAAATCGCTTCGGAATTAAATACAAAAGGCACAATGCCGCCTTAATTACACGAATAGAGACTCTTCTAACAGTCGGTACTTTGAGCATTCCCTGTGAGACCAGTATTAGTTTCCGATACATCACTGCAGGTTCCATGTATTCCATGGACCTTCACATTGACGATAAAACACAGAAATCGCATCGGATTTAAATGCAAAAGGCACAATGCCGCCTTAAGTACAAGAATAGATACTCTTCTTACAGTCGGTGTTTAGAGCATTCCCAGTGAGACTAGTATGAGTTTCCGATACACCACTGCAGGTTCAATGTATTCCTTGGACCTTCACATTGACGATGAAACACAGAAATCGCATCGGAATCAAATACAAAAGGCACAATGCCGCCTTAAGTACAACAATAGAGGCTCTTCTTACAGTCGGTGCTTTGAGCATTCCCTGTGAGACCAGTATTAGTTTCCGATACACCACTGCAGGTTCAATGTATTCCTTGGACTTTCACATGGACGATGAAACACAGAAATCGCTTCGGAATTAAATACAAAAGGCACAATGCCGCCTTAATTACAAGAATAGAGACTCTTCTAACTGTCGGTGCTTTGAACATTCCCTGTGAGACCAGTATTAGTTTCCGATACACCACTGCAGGTTCCATGTATTCCTTGGACCTTCACATTGACGATAAAACACAGAAATCGCATCGTAATTACATACAAAAGGCACAATGCCGCCTTAAGTACAAGAATAGAGACTCTTCTTACAGTGGTGCTTTGAGCATTCCCTCTGAGAGCAGTATAAGTTTCCGATACAACTCTGCAGGTTCAAGGTTTTCCTTGGACCTTTACATTGACTATGAGACACAGAAATCGCATCCGAATTAAATACAAAAGGCACAAGGCCGCCTTAAGTACAAGAATAGAGACTCTTCTTACAGTCGGTGCTTTGAGCATTCCCTGTGAGACCAGTATTACTTTCTGATACACCACTGCCGGTTCAATGAATTCCTTTGACATACACAATGACGATGAAACAAAGAAATTACATCGGAATTAAATACAAAAGACACAAGGCCGCCTTAATGCAAGAAGAGTGAGACTTCTTAGAGTCCATTCTTTGATACTTTCCTGTGAGTCCAGTATTAGTTTCCGATACACCACTGCAGGTTCAATGTATTCCTTGGACTTTCACATGGACGATGAAACACAGAAATCGCTTCGGAATTAAATACAAAAGTCACAATGCCGCCTTAATTACAAGAATAGAGACTCTTCTAACTGTCGGTGCTTTGAACATTCCCTGTGAGACCAGTATTAGTTTCCGATACACCACTGCAGGTTCCATGTATTCCTTGGACCTTCACATTGACGATAAAACACAGAAATCGCATCGTAATTACATACAAAAGGCACAATGCCGCCTTAAGTACAAGAATAGAGACTCTTCTTACAGTGGTGCTTTGAGCATTCCCACTGAGAGCAGTATAAGTTTCCGATACAACTCTGCAGGTTCAAGGTTTTCCTTGGACCTTCACATTGACTATGAGACACAGAAATCGCATCGGAATTAAATACAAAAGGCACAAGGCCGCCTTAAGTACAAGAATAGAGACTCTTCTTACAGTCGGTGCTTTGAGCATTCCCTGTGAGACCAGTATTACTTTCTGATACACCACTGCCGGTTCAATGAATTCCTTTGACATACACAATGACGATGAAACACTGAAATTACATCGGAATTAATTACAAAAGACACAATGCCGCCTTAATGCAAGAAGAGTGAGACTTCTTAGAGTCCATTCTTTGATACTTTCCTGTGAGTCCAGTATTAGTTTCCGATACACCACTGCAGGTTCAAAGTATTCCTTGGACCCTCACATTGACGATGAAACACAGAAATCGCATCGGAATTAAATACAAAAGGCACAATGCCACCTTAATTACAAAAATAGAGACTCTTCTTACAGTCGGTGCATTGAGCATTCCCAGTGAGGCCAGTATTAGTGTCCGATACAGCACTGCAGTTTCAATGTATTCCTTGGACTTTCACATTGACGATGAAACACAGAAATCGCATCGGAATTAAATACAAATGGCACAATGCCGCCTTAATTACAAGAATAGAGACTCTTCTTACAGTCGGTGTTTAGGGCATTCCCTGCGAGACCAGTATTAGTTTCCGTTACACCACTGCAGGTTCAATGTATTCCTTGGACCTTCACATTGACGATGAAACACAGAAATCGCATCGGAATTAAATACAAATTCACTATGCCGCCTTAAGTACAACAATAGAGGCTCTTCTTACCGTCGGTGCTTTGAGCATTCCCTGTGAGACCAGTATTAGTTTCCGATACACCACTGCAGGTTCAATGTATTCCTTGGACATACACATTGACGATGAAATACTGAAATTTCATCGGAATTAAATACAAAAGTCACAATGCCGCTTTAAGTGCTAGAAGAGTGAGACTTCCTAAAGTCTGTGCCTTGATCCTTTCCTGAGAGACCAGTATTAGTTTCCGATACACCACTGCAGGTTCAATGTGTTCCTTGGACATAGACAATGACGATGAAACACTGAAATTACATGGGGATTAAATACAAAAGGCAGAATGCCGCCTTAATGCAAGAAGATTGAGACTTCTTAGAGTCCATTCTATGATCCTTTCCTGTGAGACCAGTATTAGTTTCTGATACACCACTGCAGGTTCAATGTATTCCTTGGACTTTCACATTGACGATGAAACACAGAAATCGCTTCGGAATTAAATACAAAAGGCACAATGCCGCCTTAATTACAAGAATAGAGACTCTTCTAACAGTCGGTGCTTTGAGCATTCCCTTTGAGAACAGTATTAGCTTTCGATACACCACTGCAGGTTCCATGTATTCCTTGGACCTTCACATTGACGATGAAACACAGAAATTGCATCGTAATTACATACAAAAGGCACAATGCCGCCTTAAGTGCAAGAATAGAAACACTTCTTACAGTCGGTGCTTTGTGCATTCCCTCTGAGAGCAGTATTGGTTTCCGATACACCATTGCCGGTTCAAAGTATTCCTTGGACCTTCGCATTGACTATGAAACACAGAAATCGCATCAGAAATAAATACAAAAAGCACAATGCCGCCTTAAATACAAGAATTGAGACCCTTCTTACAGTCGGTGCTTTGAGCATTCCCTGTAAGACCAGTATTAGTTTCCGATACACCACCGCAGGTTCAATGTGTTCCTTGGATATACACAATGACGATGAAACACTGAAATTACATGGGAATTAAATACAAAAGACAGAATGCCGCCTTAATGCAAGAAGATTAAGACTTCTTAGAGTCCATCCTTTGATCCATTCCTGAGAGACCAGCATTAGTTTCCGATACACCACTGCAGGTTCAATGTATTCCTTGGACTTTCACATGGACGATGAAACACAGAAATCGCTTCGGAATTAAATACAAAAGGCACAATGCCGCCTTAATTACAAGAATAGAGACTCTTCTAACTGTCGGTGCTTTGAACATTCCCTGTGACACCAGTATTAGTTTCCGATACACCACTGCAGGTTCCATGTATTCCTTGGACCTTCACATTGACGATAAAACACAGAAATTGCATCGTAATTACATACAAAAGGCACAATGCCGCCTTAAGTACAAGAGTAGAGACTCTTCTTACAGTGGTGCTTTGAGCATTCCCTCTGAGAGCAGTATAAGTTTCCGATACAACTCTGCAGGTTCAAGGTTTTCCTTGGACCCTCACATTGACTATGAGACACAGAAATCGCATCGGAATTAAATACAAAAGGCACAAGGCCGCCTTAAGTACAAGAATAGAGACTCTTCTTACAGTCGGTGCTTTGAGCATTCCCTGTGAGACCAGTATTACTTTCTGATACACCACTGCCGGTTCAATGAATTCCTTTGACATACACAATGACGATGAAACACTGAAATTACATCGGAATTAAATACAAAAGACACAATGCCGCCTTAATGCAAGAAGAGTGAGACTTCTTAGAGTCCATTCTTTGATACTTTCCTGTGAGTCCAGTATTAGTTTCCGATACACCACTGCAGGTTCAAAGTATTCCTTGGACCCTCACATTGACGATAAAAAACAGAAATTGCATCGGAATTAAATACAAAAGGCACAATGCCGCCTTAAGTACAAGAATAGAGACTGTTCTTACTGTCGGGGCTTTGAGCATTCATTGTGAAACCAGTATTAGTTTCCGATACACCACTGCATGTTCAATGCATTCCTTGGACCTTCTCATTGTCGATGAAACACAGAAATCGCATCGGAATTAAATACAAAAGGCACAATGCCACCTTAATTACAAAAATAGAGACTCATCTTACAGTCGGTGCATTGAGCATTCCCAGTGAGGCCAGTATTAGTGTCCGATGCACCTTTGCAGTTACAATGTATACCTTGGACTTTCACATTGACGATGAAACACAGAAATCGCATCGGAATTAAATACAAATGGCACAATGCCGCCTTAATTACAAGAATAGAGACTCTTCTTACAGTCGGTGTTTAGAGCATTCCCATTGAGACCAGTATTAGTTTCCGATACACCACTGCAGGTTCAATGTATTCCTTGGACCTTCACATTGACGATGAAACACAGAAATCGCATCGGAATTAAATACAAAAGGCACTATGCCGCCTTAAGTACAACAATAGAGGCTCTTCTTACCGTCGGTGCTTTGAGCATTCCCTGTGAGACCAGTATTAGTTTCCGATACACCACTGCAGGTTCAATGTATTCCTTGGACATACACATTGACGATGAAATACTGAAATTACATCGGAATTAAATACAAAAGTCACAATGCCGCTTTAAGTGCTAGAAGAGTGAGACTTCCTAAAGTCTGTGCCTTGATCCTTTCCTGAGAGACCAGTATTAGATTCCAATACACCACTGCAGGTTCAATGTGTTCCTTGGACATAGACAATGACGATGAAACACTGAAATTACATGGGAATTAAATACAAAAGGCAGAATGCCGCCTTAATGCAAGAAGATTGAGACTTCTCAGAGTCCATTCTATGATCCTTTCCTGTGAGACCAGTATTAGTTTCTGATACACCACTGCAGGTTCAATGTATTCCTTGGACTTTCACATTGACGATGAAACACAGAAATCGCTTCGGAATTAAATACAAAAGGCATAATGCCGCCTTAATTACAAGAATAGAGACTCTTCTAACAGTCGGTGCTTTGAGCATTCCCTTTGAGACCAGTATTAGTTTCCGATACACCACTGCAGGTTCCATGTATTCCTTGGACTTTCACATTGACGATGAAACACAGAAATTGCATCGTAATTACATACAAAAGGCACAATGCCGCCTTAAGTACAAGAATAGACTCTTCTTACAGTCGGTGCTTTGAGCATTCCCTCTGTGAGCAGTATTAGTTTCCGATACACCACTGCAGGTTCAAGGTTTTCCTTGGACCTTGACATTGACTATGAGACACAGAAATCGCATCGGAATTAAATACAAAAGGCACAAGGCCGCCTTAAGTACAAGAATAGAGATTCTTCTTACAGTCGGTGCTTTGAGCATTCCCTGTGAGACCATTGTTACTTTCTGATACACCACTGCAGGTTCAATGTATTCCTTTGACATACACAATGACGATGAAACACTGAAATTACATCGGAATTAAATCCAAAAGACACAATGCCGCCTTAATGCAAGAAGAGTGAGACTTCTTAGAGTCCATTCTTTGATACTTTCCTGTGAGTCCAGTATTAGTTTCCGATACACCACTGCAGGTTCAAAGTATTCCTTGGACCCTCACATTGACGATAAATAACAGAAATTGCATCGGAGATATATACAAAAGGCACAATGCCGCCTTAAGTACATGAATAGAGACTCTTCTTACTGTCGGTGCTTTGAGCATTCATTGTGAAACCAGTATTAGTTTCCGATACACCACTGCAGGTTCAATGCATTCCTTGGACCTTCACATTGACGATGAAACACAGAAATCGCATCGTAATTACATACAAAAGGCACAATGCCGCCTGAAGTACAAGAATAGAAACACTTCTTACAGTCGGTGCTTTGAGCATTCCCTCTGAGAGCAGTATTGGTTTCCGATACACCATTGCCGGTTCAAAGTATTCCTTGGACCTTCACATTGACTATGAAACACAGAAATCGCATCAGAAATAAATACAAAAGGCACAATGCCGCCTTAAGTACAAGAATAGAGACTCTTCTTACAGTCGGTGCTTTGAGCATTCCCTGTGAGAGCAGTATTAGTATCCGATACACCACTGCCGATTCAATGTGTTCTTTGGATATACACAATGACGATGAAACACTGAAATTACATGGGAATTAAATACAAAAGACAGAATGCCGCCTTAATGCATGAAGATTGAGACTTCTTAGAGTCCATCCTTTGATCCTTTCCTGTGAGACCAGTATTAGTTTCCGATACACCACTGCAGGTTCAATGTATTCCTTGGAATTTCACATGGACGATGAAACACAGAAATCGCTTCGGAATTAAATACAAAAAGCAAAATGCCGCCTTAATTGCAAGAATAGAGACTCTTCTAACAGTCGGTGCTTTGAGCATTCCCTGTGAGACCAGTATTAGTTTCCGATACACCACTGCAGGTTCCATGTATTCCTTGTACCTTCACATTGACGATAAAACACATAAATCGCATCGTAATTACATACAAAAGGCACAATGCTGCCTTAAGTACAAGAATAGAGACTCTTCTTACAGTGGTGCTTTGAGCATTTCCTCTGAGAGCAGTATTAGTTTCCGATATACCACTGCAGGTTCAAGGTTTTCCTTGGACCTTCACATTGACTATGAGATACAGAAATCGCATCGGAATTAAATGCAAAAGGCACAATGCCGCCTTAAGTACAAGAATAGAGACTCTTCTTACAGTCGGTGTTTAGAGCATTCCCTGTGAGAACAGTATTAGTTTCCGATACACCACTGCTGGTTCAATGTATTCCTTGGACCTTCACATTGGCGATGAAACACAGAAATCCCATTGGAATTAAATACAAAAGGCACAAGGCCGCCTTAAGTACAAGAATAGAGACTCTTCTTACAGGCGGTGCTTTCACCAATCCCTGTGAGACCAGTATTAGTTTCCGATACACCACTGTAGGTTCAATGTATTCCTTGGACATACACATTCACGATGAAATACTGAAATTACATCGGAAATAAATACAAAAGGCACAATGCCGCCTTAAGTGCTAGTGGAGTGAGACTTCTTAGAGTCTGTGCCTTAATCCTTTCCTGTGAGACCTGTATTAGTTTCCGATACACCACTGCAGGTTCAATGTATTCCTTGGACCTTCACATTGACGATGAAACACAGAAATCGCATCGGAATTAAATACAAAAGGCAAAAGGCCGCCTTAAGTACAAGAATAGAGACTCTTCTTACAGTCGGTGTTTGAGCATTCCCTGTGAGACCAGTGTTAGTTTCCGATACACCATTGCAGGTTCAATGTATTCCTTGGACCTTCACATTGACGATGAAACACAGAAATCGCATCGGAATTAAATACAAATGGCACAATGCCGCCTTAAGTACAAGAATAGAGGCTCTTCTTACAGTCGGTGCTTTGAGCATTCCCTGTGAGACCAGTATTAGTTTCCGATACACCACTTCAGGTTCAATGTATTCCTTGGACCTTCACGTTGATGATGAAACACAGAAATCGCATTGGAATTAAATACAAAAGGCACAATGCCACCTTAAGTACAAGAATAGAGACTCTTCTTGCAGTCGGTGCTTTGAGCATTCCCTGTGAGACCAGTATTAGTGTCCGATACACCATTGCAGGTTGAACGTATTCCTTGGACAATCACATTGACTATACACACAGAAATCGCATCGGAATTAAATACAAAAGGCACAATGCCGCCTTAAGTACAAGAATAGAGAAACTTCTTACAGTCGGTGCTTTAAGCATTCCCTCTGAGAGCAGTATTAGTTTCCGTACACCACTGCAGGTTCAAAGTATTCCTAAGACTTTCACATTGACTATGAAACACAGAAATCGCATCGGAATTAAATACAAAAGGCACAATGCCGCCTTAAGTACAAGAATAGAGACACTTCTTACAGTCGGTGCATTGAGCATACCCTCTGAGAGCAGTATTAGTTTCCAAACACCACTGCAGGTTCAAAGTATTCCTAGGACCGTCACATTGACTATGAGACACAGAAATCGCATCGGAATTAAATACAAAAGGCACAAGGCCGCCTTAAGTACAAGAAAAGAGACTCGTCTTACAGTCGGTGCTTTCAGCAATCCCTGTGAGACCAGTATTAGTTTACGATATACCACTGCAGGTTCAAAGAATTGCCTGGAGCTTCACATTGACTATGAAACACAGAAATCGCATCGGAATTAAATGCAAAAGGCACAATGCCACCTTAAGTACAAGAATAGAGACTCTTCTTACAGTCGGTGTTTTGAACATTCCCTGTGAGACCAGTATTAGTTTCCGATACATCACTGCAGGTTCAATGTATTACTTGGACCTTCACATTGGCTATGAAACACAGAAATCCCATCGGAATTAAATACAAAAGGCACAATGCCGCCTTAAGTACAGGAATACAGACTCTTCTTACAGTCGGTGCTTTGAGCATTCCCTGTGAGACCAGTATTAGATTCCGATACACCACTGTAGGTTCAATGTATTCCTTGGACATACACATTCACGATGAAATACTGAAATTACATCGGAATTAAATACAAAGGGCACAATGCCGCCTTAAGTGCTAGAAGAGTGAGACTTCTTAGAGTCTGTGCCTTGATCCTTTCCTGTGAGACCAGTATTGGTTTCCGATACACCACTGGAGGTTTAATGTATTCCTTGGTCCTTCACATTGACGATGAAACACAGAAATTGCATCGAAACTATCTACCAAAGGTGCAATGCCGCCTTAATCACAAGAATACTGACTCTTCTTACAGTCGCTGCTTTGTGCATTCCCTGTGAGACCAGTATTAGTTTCCGATACACCACTGCAGGTTCAATGTATTCCCTGGACCTTCACATTGACGATGAAACACAGAAATCGCATCGGAATTAATTACAAAACGCACAATGCCGACTTAAGTACAAGAATAGAGACTCTTCTTACAGTCGATGCTTAGAGCATTCCCTAAGAGACCATTATTAGTTTCCGATACACCACTGCAGGTTCAATGTATTCCTTGGACATACACATTCACGATGCAACACTAAAATTACATCGGAATTAAATACAAAGGGCACAATGCCGCCTTAAGTGCTAGAAGAGTGTGACTTCTTAGAGTCTGTGCCTTGATCCTTTCCTGTGAGACCAGTATTAGTTTTCGATACACCACTGCAGGTTCAATGTATTCCTTCGACATTCACATAGACGATGAAACACAGAAGTCGCATCGGAATTAAATACCAAAGGCACAATGCCGCCTTAAAACAAGAAACCTGACTCTTCTTATAGTCGGTGCTTTGAGCATTCCCTGTGAGACCAGTGTTAGTTTCCGGTACACCACTGCAAGTTCAATGTATTCCTTGGAGCTTCACATTGACGATGAATCACAGAAATCGCATCGGAATTAAATACAAAAGGCACAATGCCGCCTTAAGTACAAGAATAGAGACTCTTCTTACAGTCGGTGCTATGAGCATTCCCTGTGAGACCAGTATTAGTTTCCGATACACCACTGCAGGTTAAATGTATACCTTGGACCTTCACATTGATGATGAAACACAGAAATCGCATCGGAATTAAATACAAAAGGCACAATGCCACCTTAAGTACAAGAATAGAGACTCTTCTTGCAGTCGGTGATTTGAGCAATCCCTGTGAGACAAGTATTAGTGTCGGATACACCACTGCAGGTTCAAAGTATTCCTTGGACCTTCACATTGACTATGAAACACAGAAATCGCATCGGATTTAAATACAAGAGGCACGATGCCGCCTTAATTGCAAGAAGAGTGAGATAGCTTAGAGTCTGTGCTTTGATCCTTTTCTGTGAGCCCAGTATTAGTTTCCGATACACCACTGCTCGTTCAATGTATTTCTAGGACCGTCACATTGACGATGAAAGACAGAAATCGCACTGGAATTAAATACAAAAGGCACAATGCCGCCTTAAGTACAAGAATACAGACTCTTCTTACAGTCGGTTCTTTGAGCATTCTCTGTGAAACCTGTATTATTTTCCGATACACCACTGCAGGTTCAATGTATTCCTCGGACCTTCATATTGACGATGAAACACAGAAATCGCATCGGAATTAAATTCAATAGGCACAATGCAACCTTAAGTAAAAGAATTGAGACTCTTCTTACAGTCGATGCTATGAGCATTCCCTTTGAGACCAGTATTAGTTTCCGATACACCACTGCAGGTTCAATGTATTCCTTCGACATTCACATTGACGATGAAACACAGAATTCGGATCGGAATTAAATACCAAAGGCACAATGCCGCCTTAATTACAAGAATACTGACTCTCCTTACAGTCGGTGCTTTGAGCATTCCTTGTGAGACCAGTGTTAGTTTCCGATACACCATTGCAAGTTCAATGTATTCCTTGGACCTTCACATTGACGATGAATCACAGAAATCGCATCGGAATTAAATACAAAAGGCACAATGCCGCATTAAGTACAAGATTAGAGACTCTTCTTACAGTCTGTGCTATGAGCTTTCCCTGTGAGACCAGTATTATTTCCCGATAAACAGCTGCACGTTCAATTTATTCCTTGGACATTCACATTGATGATCAAACACTGAAATGACATAGGAATTAAATACAAAATGCACAATGCCACCTTAATTGCAAGAAGAGTGAGAGTTCTTAGAGTCTGTGCTTTGATCCTTTCCTGTGAGACCAGTATTAGTTTCCGATACACCTCTGCACGTTCAATGTATTCCTTGGACCATCACATTGAATATGAAAGACAGAAATCGTATCAGAATTTAACTCAAAAGGCACTAAGCCGCCTTAAGTACAAGAATACAGACTCTTCTTACAGTCGGTGCTTTGAGCATTCCCTGTGAGACCTGTATTAGTTTCCGATACACCACTGCAGGTCCAATGTATTCCTTGGACCTTCACATTGACGATGAAACACAGAAATCGCATCGGAATTAAATACAAAAGGCACAATGCCGCCTTAAGTACAACAATAGAGGCCCTTGTTACAGTCGGTGCTTTGAGCATTCTCTGTGAGACCAGTATTAGTTTCCGATACACCACCGCAGGTTCAATGTATTCCTTGGACATACACATTGACGATGAAATACTGAAATTACTTCGGAATTAAATACAAAAGGCACAATGCCGCTTTAAGTGATAGAAGAGTGAGACTTCCTAAAGTCTGTGCCTTGATCTTTTCCTGAGAGACCAGTATTAGTTTCCGATACACCACAGCAGGTACAATATGTTCCTTGGACATACACAATGACGATGAAACACTGAAATTACATGGGAATTAAATACAAAACGCAGATTGCCGCCTTAATGCAAGAAGATTGAGACTTCTTGGAGTCCATTCTATGATCCTTTCCTGTGAGACCGGTATTAGTTTCTGATACACCACTGCAGGTTCAATGTATTTCTTGGACCTTCACATTGACGATGAAACACAGAAATCGCATCGTAATTACATACAAAAGGCACAATGCCGCCTTAAGTACAAGAATAGAGACTCTTCCTACAGTCGGTGCTTTGAGCATTCCCTGTGAGACCAGTGTTACTTTCTGATACACCACTGCAGGTTCAATGTATTCCTTTGACATACACAATGACGATGTAACACTGAAATTACATCGGAATTAAATATAAAAGACACAATGCCGCCTTAATGCAAGAAGAGTGAGACTTCTTAGAGTCCATTCTTTGATACTTTCCTGTGAGTCCAGTATTAGTTTCCGATACAATACTCCATGTTCAAAGTATTATTTGGACCCTCACATTGACGATAAAAAACAGAATTTGCACCGGAATTAAATACAAACGGCACAAGGCCGCCTTAAGTACATGAATAGAGACTCTTCTTACTGTCGGTGCTTTGAGAATTCATTGTGAAACCAGTATTAGTTCTCGATACACCACTGCAGGTTCAATGCTTTCCTTGGACCTTCACATTGACAATGCAACACAGAAATCGCATCGTAATTACATACAAAAGGCACAATGCCGCCTTAAGTACAAGAATAGAGACTCTTCTTACAGTCGGTGCTTTGAGCATTCCCTCTGAGAGCAATATTAGTTTCCGATACACCACTGCAGGTTCAATGTTTTCCTTGGACCTTCACATTGACTATGAGACACAGAAATCGCATCGGAATTAAATACAAAGGGCACAATGCCGCCTTAATTACAAGAATAGAGAATCTTCTTACAGTCGCTGCTTTCAGCATTCCCTGTGAAACCAGTAATAATTTCCGATACACCACTGCAGGTTCAATATATTCCTTGGACGTCTACATTCACGATGAAACACAGAAATTGCATCGGAACTAAATACCAAAGGCACAATGCCGCCTTAATTACAAGATTACTGACTCATCTTACAGTCGGTGCTTTGTGCATTCCCTGTGAGACCAGTGTTAGTTTCCGATACACCACTGCAGGTTCAATGCATTCCTTGGACCTTCACATTGACGATGAAACACAGAAATCGCATCGGAATTAAATACAAAAGGCACTATGCCGCCTTAAGTACAAGAATAGGGACTCTTCTTACAGTCGGTGCTTTGAGCATTCCCTGTGAGACCAGTATTGGTTTCCGATACACCACTGCAGGTTCAATGTATTCCTTGGACCTTCACATTGATC
The DNA here is from genome assembly GCF_023864345.2 of Schistocerca serialis cubense. Classification (NCBI taxonomy): domain Eukaryota; kingdom Metazoa; phylum Arthropoda; class Insecta; order Orthoptera; family Acrididae; genus Schistocerca; species Schistocerca serialis. The sequence continues at coordinate 32,679,787 of NC_064643.1, read as the reverse complement.
ATGAAACACAGAAATCGCATCGGAATTAAATACAATAGGCACAATGCCACCTTAACTACAAGAATAGAGACTCTTCTTGCAGTCGGTGCTTTGAGCATTCCCTATGAGACCAGTATTAGTGTCCGATACACCATTGCAGGTTGAAAGTATTCCTTGGACCTTCACATTGACTATGAAACACAGAAATCGCATCGGAATTAAATACAAAAGGCACAATGCCGCCTTAAGTACAAGAATAGAGACACTTCTTACAGTCGGTGCATTGAGCATTCCCTCTGACAGCAGTATTAGTTTCCGTACACCACTGCAGGTTCAAAGTATTCCTAGGACTTTCACATTGACTATGAAACACAGAAATCGCATCGGAATTAAATACAAAAGGCACAATGCCGCCTTAAGTACAAGAATAGAGACACTTCTTACAGTCGGTGCATTGAGCATTCCCTCTGAGAGCAGTATTAGTTTCCGTACACCACTGCAGGTTCAAAGTATTCCTTGGACCTTCACATTGACGATGAATCACAGAAATCGCATCGGAATTAAATACAAAAGGCACAATGGCGCCTTAAGTACAAGAAGAGAGACTCTTCTTTCAGTCGGTGCTTAGAGCATTCCCTGTGGGACCAGTATTAGATTCCGATACACCACTGCAGATTCAATGTATTCCTTGGAGCTTCACATTGACGATGAAACACAGAAATCACATAGGAATTAAATACAAATGGCACAAAACCGCCTTAAGTGAGGGTGTAGAGACTCTTCTTACAGTCGGTGCTATGAGCATTCCCTGTGAGACCAGTATTAGTTTCCGATACACAGCTGCAGGTTCAATGTATTCCTTGGACATTCACATTGACGATCAAACACTGAAATTACATTGGAATGAAATACAAAGGGCACAATGCTGCCTTAATTGCAAGAAGAGTGAGACTTCTTAGAATCTGTGCTTTGATCCTTTCTTGTGAGACCAGTATTAGTTTCCGATACACCACTGCACGTTCAATGTATTCCTTGGACGGGCACATTGAATATGAAAGACAGATATCGTATCGGAAATAAACTCAAAAGGCACTAAGCCGCCTTAAGTACAAGAATACAGACTCTTCTTACAGTCGATGCTTTGAGCATTCCCTGTGAGACCTGTATTAGTTTCCGATACACCACTGCAGGTTCAATGTATTCCTTGGACCTTCACATTGACGATGAAGCACAGAAATCGCGTCGGAATTAAATATAAAAGGCACAATGCCGCCTTAAGTACAAGAATAGAGACTCTTCTTACAGTCGGTGCTATGAGCTTTCCCTGTGAGACCAGTATTAGTTTCCGATACACCACTGCAGGTTCAATGTATTCCTTGGACCTTCACATTGACGATAAAAAACAGATATTGCATCCGAATTAAACACAAAAGGCACAATGCCGCCTTAAGTACAGGAATAGAGACTCTTCTTGCAGTCGGTGCTTTGAGCAATCCCTATGAGACCAGTATTAGTTTCCGATACAGCACTGCAGGTTCAACGTATTTCTTGGACATACACATTGACGATCAAATACTGAAATTACATCGGAATTAAATACAAAAGGCACAAAACCGCATTAAGTGAGGGAGTGGAGACTCTTCTTACAGTCGTTGCTTTGAGCATTCCCTGTGAGACCAGTATTAGTTTCCGATACACAGCCGCGGGTTCAATGTATCCCTTGGACATTCACATTGACGATCAAACACTGAAATTACATTGGAATTAAATACGAAAGGCACAATGCCGCTTTATTGCAAGAAAAGTGAGACTTCTTAGAGTCAGTGCTTTGATCCTTTCCAGTGAGACCAGTATTAGTTTCAGATACACCACTGCAGGTTCAATGTATTCCTTGGACCTTCACATTGACTATGAAACACAGAAATCGCATCGGAATTAAATACGAGAGGCACAACGCCGCCTTAAGTACAAGAACACAGACTCTTCTTACAGTCTGTGGTTTGAGAATTCCCTGTGAGACCAGTATTAGTTTCCGATACACCACTGCAGGTTCAATGTATTCCTTGGACCTTCACATTTGCGAAGAATTACAGATATCGCATCGGAATTAAATACAAAAGGCACAATGCCGCCTTAAGTACAAGAATAGAGACTCTTCTTACAGATGGTGCTTTGAGCATTCCCTGTGAAACCAGTATTAGTTTCCGATACACCACTGCAGGTTCAATGTATTCCTTGGACCTTCACATTGACGATGAAACACAGAAATCGCATCGGAATTAAATACAAAAGGCACAATGCCGCCTTAAGTACAAGAATGGAGACTCTTCTTACAGTCGGTGCTTTGAGCATTCCCTGTGAGACCAGTGTTACTTTCTGATACACCACTGCAGGTGCAATGTATTCCTTGGACATACACAATGACATTGAAACACTGAACTTACATCGGAATTAAATACAAAAGACACAATGCCGCCTTAATGCAAGAAGAGTGAGACTTCATAGAGTCCATTCTGTGATCCTTTCCTGTGAGTCCAGTATTAGTTTCCCATACACCACTGCAGGTTCAATGTATTCCTTGGACCCTCACATTGACGATAAAAAACAGATATTGCATCCGAATTAAACACAAAAGGCACAATGCCGCCTTAAGTACAAGAATAGAGACTCTTCTTGCAGTCGGTGTTTTGAACATTGCCTGTGAGACCAGTATTAGTTTCCGATACACTACTGCAGGATCAGTGTATTCCTTGGACCTTCACATTGACGATGAAACACAGAAATCGCATCGGATTTATATACAAAAGGCACAATGCCGCCTTAAGTACAAGAATAGAGGCTCTTCTTACAGTCGGTGCTTTGAGCATTCCCTATGAGACCAGTATTAGTTTCCGATACAGCACTGCAGGTTCAACGTATTTCTTGGACATACACATTGACGATGAAATACTGAAATTACATCGGAATTAAATACAAAAGGCACAATGCCGCCTTAAGTGCTAGAAGAGTGAGACTTCTTAGAGTCTGTGCCTTGATCCTTTCCTGTGAGACCAGAATTAGTTTCCGATACACCACTGCAGGTTCAATATATTCCTTGGACCTTCACATTGACGATGAAATACAGAAATCTCATCGGAATTAAATACAAAAGGCACAATGCCGCCTTAAGTACAAGAATAGATACTCTTCTTACAGTCGGTGCTTTGAGCATCCTCTGTGAGACCAGTATTAGTTTCCGATACACCATTGCAGGTTCAATGTATTCCTTGGACCTTCACATTGACGATGAAACACAGAAATCGCATCGTAACTAAATACAAAAGGCACAATGCCGCCTTAATTACAAGAATAGAGACTCTTCTTACAGTCGGTGCTTTGAGCATTCTCTGTGAGACCAGTAATAGTTTCCGAAACACCACTGCAGGTTCAATGTATTCCTAGGACCTTCACATTCACGATGAAAACAGAAATCGCATCGGGATTAAATACAAAAGGCACAATGCCGCCTTAAGTACAAGAATAGAGACACTTCTTTCAGTCGGTGCTTTGAGCATTGCCTCTGAGAGCAGTATTAGTTTCCGATACACCACTGCAGGTTCATGATATTCCTTGGACCTTCACATTAACTGTGAAACACAGAAATTGCATCGGAATTAAATACAAAAGGCATAAGGCCGCCTTAAGTACAAGAATAGAGACTCTCCTTACAGTCGGTGCTTTGAGCATTCCCTGTGAGACCAGTATTAGTTTCCGATACACCACTGCAGATTCAATGTATTCCTTGGTGCTTGACATACACGATGAAACACAGAAATCGCATCGGAATTAAATACAAAAGGGACAAAACCGCATTAAGTGAGGGAGTGGAGACTCTTCTTACAGTCGTTGCTTTGAGCATTCCCTGTGAGACCAGTATTAGTTTCCGATACACAGCTGCGGGTTCAATGTATCCCTTGGACATTCACATTGACGATCAAACACTGAAATTACATTGGAATTAAATACAAAAGGCACAATGCCACTTTATTGCAAGAAAAGTGAGACTTCTTAGAGTCAGTGCTGTGATCCTTTTCCTGTGAGACCAGTATTAGTTTCAGATACACCACTGCAGGTTCAATGTATTCCTTGGACCTTCACATTGACGATGAAACACAGAAATCGCATCGGAATTAAATACGAGAGGCACAATGCCGCCTTTAGTACAAGAACACAGACTCTTCGTACAGTCTGTGCTTTGAGAATTCCCTGTGAGACCAGTATTAGTTTCCGATACACCGCTGCAGGTTCAATGTATTCCTTGGACCTTCACATTTGCGAAGAAACACAGATATCGCATCGGAATTAAATACAAAAGGCACAATGCCGCCTTAAGTACAAGAATAGAGACTGTTCTTACAGATGGTGCTTTGAGCATTCCCTGTGAAACCAGTATTAGTTTCCGATACACCACTGCAGGTTCAATGTATTCCTTGGACCTTCACATTGACGATGAAACACAGAAATCGCATCGGAATTAAATACAAAAGGCACAATGCCGCCTTAAGTACAAGAATAGAGACTCTTCTTACAGTCGGTGCTTTGAGCATTACCTGTGAGACCAGTATTACTTTCTGATACACCACTGCAGGTGCAATGTATTCCTTGGACATACACAATGACGATGAAACACTGAAATTACATCGGAATTAAATACAAAAGACACAATGCCGCCTTAATGCAAGAAGAGTGAGACATCATAGGGTCCATTCTTTGATCCTTTCCTGTGAGTCCAGTATTAGTTTCCCATACACCACTGCAGGTTCAATGTATTCCTTGGACCCTCACATTGACGATAAAAAACAGAAATTGCATCCGAATTAAACACAAAAGGCACAATGCCGCCTTAAGTACAAAAATAGAGACTCTTCTTGCAGTCGGTGTTTTAAACATTCCCTGTGAGACCAGTATTAGTTTCCGATACACCACTGCAGGTTCAATGTATTCCTTGGACCTTCACATTGACGATGAAACACAGAAATCGCATCGGATTTAAATACAAAAGGCACAATGCCGCCTTAAGTACAAGAATAGAGGCTCTTCTTACAGTCGGTGCTTTGAGCATTCCCTATGAGACCAGTATTAGTTTCCGATACACCACTGCAGGTTCAATGTATTTCTTGGACACACACATTGACGATGAAATACTGAAATTACATCGGAATTAAATACAAAAGGCACAATGCCGCCTTAAGTGCAAGAAGAGTGAGACTTCTTTGAGTCTGTGCCTTGATCCTTTCCTGTGATACCAGAATTAGTGTCCGATACACCACTGCAGGTTAAATGTATTCCTTGGACCTTCACATTGACGATGAAACACAGAAATCGCATCGGAATTAATTGCAAAAGGCACAAAGCCGCCTTAAGTACAAGAATAGAGACTCTTCTTACAGTCGGTGTCTTGAGCATTTCCTGTGAGTCCAGTATTAGTTTCCGATACACCACTGCAGGTTCAATATATTCCTTGGACCTTCACATTGACGATGAAATACAGAAATCTCATCGGAATTAAATACAAAAGGCACAATGCCGCCTTAAGTACAAGAATAGATACTCTTCTTACAGTCGGTGCTTTGAGCATTCTCTGTCAGACCAGTATTAGTTTCCGATACACCACTGCAGGTTCGAAGTATTCCTTGGACCTTCTCATTGACTATGAAACATAGTAATCGCATCGGAATTAAATGCAAAAGGCACAAAGCCGCCTTAAGTACAAGAATAGAGACTCTTCTTACAGTCGGTGTTTTGAGCATTTCCTGTGAGACCAGTATTAGTTCCGATACACCACTGCAGGTTCAATGTATTCCTTGGACCTTCACATTGACGATGAAACACAGAAATCGCATCGTAACCAAATACAAAAGGCACAATGCCGCCTTAAGTACAAGAATAGAGACACTTCTTTCAGTCGGTGCTTCGAGCATTTCCTCTGAGAGCAGTATTAGTTTCCGATACACCACTGCAGGTTCAAGATATTCCTTGGACCTTCACATTGACTATGAAACACAGAAATCGCATCGGAATTAAATACAAAAGGCATAAGGCCGCCTTAAGTACAAGAATAGAGACTCCCCTTACAGTCGGTGCTTTGAGCATTCCCTGTGAGACCAGTATTAGTTTCCGATACACCACAGCAGCTTCATAGTATTCCTTGGACCTTCACATTGACTATGAAACACAGAAATCGCATCGGAATTAAATACAAAAGGCACAATGCCACCTTAAGAACGAGAATTGAGACTCTTCTTACAGTCGGAGCTTTGAGCATTCCCTCTGAGAGCAGTATTAGTTTCCGATACACCACTGCAAGTTCAAAGTATTCCTTGGACCTTCACATTGACTATTAAACACAGAAATCGCATCGGAATTAAATACAAAAGGCACAATGCCGCCTTAAGTGCAAGAATAGAGACTCTTCTTATAGTTGGTGCTTTGAGCATTCCCTGTGAGACCAGTATTAGTTTCCGATACACAACTGCAGGTTCAATGTGTTCCTTGGACCTTCACATTGACGACGAAACACAGAAATCGCATCGGAATTAAATACAAAAGGCACAATGCCGCCTTCAGCACAAGAATAGAGACACTTCTTATAGTCGGTGGTTTGAGCATTCCCTGTGAGACCAGTATTAGTTTCCGATACACCACTGCAGGTTCAATGTATTCCCTGGACATACACAAAGACGATGAAACACTGAAATTACATCGGAATTAAATACAAAAGACACAATGCCGCCTTAATGCAAGAAGAGTGAGACTTCTTAGAGTCCATTTTTTGATCCTTCCTGTGAGACCAGTATTAGTTTCCGATACACCACTGCATGTTCAATGTATTCCTTGGACCTTCAAATTGACGATGACACAAAGAAATCGCATCGGAATTAAATACAAAAGGCACAATGCCGCCTTAATTACAAGAATAGAGACTCTTCTTACAGTCGGTGCTTTGAGCATTCCCTGTGAGACCAGTATTAGTTTCCGGTACACCACCGCAGGTTCCATGTATTCCTTAGACCTTCACATTGACGATGAAACACAGAAAACGCATCGGAATTAAATACAAAAGGCACAATGCCGCCTTAAGTACAAGAATAGAGACACTTCTTACAGTCGGTGATTTGAGCATTCCCTCTGAGAGCACTATTAGTTTCCGATACACCACTGCAGGTTCAAGGTATTCCTTGGACCTTCACATTGACTATGAAACACAGAAATCGCATCGGAATTAAATACAAAAGTCACAAGGCCGCCTTAAGTACAAGAATAGAGACTCTTCTTACAGTCAGTGCTTTGACCATTCCCTGTGAGACTAGTATTAGTTTCCGATACACCACTGCAGGTTCAAAGTATACCTTGGACCTTCACATTGACTATGAAACACAGAAATCGCATCGGAATTAAATACAAAAGGCACAAAGCCGCCTTAATTACAAGAATAGAGACTCTTCTTACAGTCGGTGCTTTGAGCATTCCCTGTGAGACCAGTATTAGTTTCCGATACACCACTGCAGGTTCAATGTATTCCTTGGATCTTCACATTGACGATGAAACACAGAAATCGCATCGGAATTAAATACAAAAGGCACAATGCCGCCTTAATTCCAAGAAGAGTGAGATTTCTTAGAGTCTGTGCCTTGATCCATTCCTGTGAGACCAGTATTAGTTTCCGATACACCACTGCAGGTCCAATGTATTCCTTGGACCTTCACATTGACGATGAAACATAGAAATCGCATCGGAATTAAATACAAAATGCACAATGCCGCTTTAATTACAAGAATAGAGACTCGTCTTACAGTCGGTGCTTGGAGTATTCCCTGTGGGACCAGTAATAGTTTCCGATACACCACTGCTGGTTGAATCTATTCCTTGGACGTTCACATTCACGATGAAACATAGAAATCGCATCGGAATTAAATACAAAAGGCACAATGCCGCCTTAAGTACAAGAATAGAAACACTTCTTACAGTCGGTGCTTTGAGCATTGCCTCTGAGGGCAGTATTAGTTTCCGATACACCACTGCAGGTTCAAGGTATTCCTTGGACCTTCACATTGACTATGAAGCACAGAAATCGCATCGGAATTGAATACAAAAGGCACAAGGAAGACTTAAGTACAAGTATAGAGACTCTTCTTACAGTCGGTGGCATGAGCATTCCCTGTAAGACCAGTATTAGCTTCCGATACACCACTGCAGTTTCAAACTATTCCTTGGACCTTCACATTGACTATGAAACACAGAAATCGCATCGGAATTGAATACAAAAGGCCCAATGCCGCCTTCAGTACAAGAATAGAGACACTTCTTACAGTCGGTGCTTTGAGCATACCCTCTGAGAGCAGTATTAGTTTCCGATACACCATTGCAGGTTCAAAGTATTCCTTGGACCTTCACATTGTCTATGAAACGCAGAAATCGCATCGGAATTAAATTCAAAAGGCACAATGCCGCCTTAAGTACAAGAATAGAGACTCTTCTTACAGTCGGTGCTGTGAGCATTCCCTGTGAGACCAGTATTAGTGTCCGATACACCACTGCAGGTTCAATGTATTAATTGGACCTTCACATTGACGATGAAGCACAGAAATCGCATCGGAATTAAATACAAAAGGCACAATGCCACCTTAAGTACAAGAGTAGAGACTCTTCTTACAGTCGGTGATTGAGCATTCCCTGTGAGACCAGTATTAGTTTCCGATACTCCACTGCAGGTTCAATGTATTCCCTGGACATACACAATGACGATGAAACACTGAAATTACATCGGAATTAAATACAAAAGACACAATGTCGCCTTAATGCAAGAAGAGTGAGACTTCTTAGAGTCCATTCTTTGATCCTTTCTTGTGAGACCAGTATTAGTTTCTCATACTCCACTGCATGTTCAATATAATCCTTGGACCTTCAAATTGACGATGAAACAAGGAAATCGCATCGGAATTAAATACAAAAGGCACAATGCCGCCTTAATTACAAGAATGGAGGCTCTTCTTACAGTCGGTGCTGTGGGCATTCCCTGTGAGACCAGTATTAGTATCCGATACACCACTGCAGGTACAATGTATTCCTTAGACCTTCACATTGACGATGAAACACAGAAATCGCATCGGAATTAAATACAAAAGTCACAATGCCGCCATAAGTACAAGAATAGAGACACTTCTTACAGTCGGTGATTTGATCATTCCTTCTGAGAGCAGTATTAGTTTCCGATACACCACTGCAGGTTCACGGTATTCCTTGGACCTTCACATTGACTATGAAACACAGAAATCGCATCGGAATTAAATACAAAAGGCACAATGCCGCCTTAAGTACAAGTATAGAGACTCTTCTTACTGTCGGTGCTTTGGGCATTCCCTGTGAGACCAGTATTAGTTTCCGATACACCACTCCAGGTTCAATGTATTCCTTGGACCTTCACATTGACGATGAAACACAGAAATCGCATCGGAATTAAATACAAAAGGCACAATGCCGCCTTAAGAACAAGTATAGAGACTCTTCTTACAGTCGGTGCTTTGAGCATTCTCTGTGAGACCAGTATTAGTTTCCGACACACCACTGCAGGTTCAAAGTATTCCTTGGACCTTCACATTGACGATGAAACACAGAAATCGCATCGGAATTAAATCCAAAAGGCACAATGCCGAGTTAAGTACACGAATAGAGACTCTTCTTACAGTCGGTGATTTGAGCATTCCCTGTGGGACCAGTATTAGTTTCCGATACACCACTGCAGGTTCAATGTATTCCCTGGACATACACAATGACGATGAAACACTGGATTTACATCGGAATTAAATACAAAAGACACAATGCTGCCTTAATGCAAGAAAAGTGAGACTTCTTAGAGTCCATTCTTTTATCCTTTCCTGTGAGACCAGTATTAGTTTCCGATACACCACTGCAGGTTCAATTCATTCCTCGGACCTTCATATTGACGATGAAACACAGAAATCGCATCGGAATTACATACAAAAGGCACAATGCCGCCTTAAGTACAAGAATAGAGACTCTTCTTGCAGTCGGTGCTTTGAGCATTCCCTGTGAGACCAGTATTAGTTGCCGATACACCACTGCAGGTTGAAAGTATTCCTTGGACCTTCACATTGACGATGAAACACAGAAATCGCATCGGAATTAAATACAAAAGGCACAATGCCGCCATAAGTACAAGAATAGAGACACTTCTTACAGTCGGTGCTATGAGCATTCCTTCTGAGACCAGTATTAGTTTCCGATACACCACTGCAGGTTCAAAGTATTCCTTGGACCTTCACATTGACTATGTAACACAGAAATCGCATCGGAGTTAAATACAAAAGGCACAATGCCGCCTTAAGTACAAGAATAGAGACTCTTCTTACATTCGGTGCTTTGAGCATTCCCTGTGAGACCAGTATTAGTTTCCGATACACCACTGCAGGTTCAATGTATTACTTGGACCTTCATATTGACGATGAAACTCAGAAATGGCATCAGAATTCAATACAAAAGGCACAATGACGCCTTAAGTACAAGAATAGAGACTCTTCTTACAGTCGGTGCTTTGAGCATTCCCTGTGAGACCAGTATTAGTTTCCGATACACCACTGCAAGCTCAATGTATTTCTTGGACATACACAATGACGATGAAACACAGAAATCGCAGCGGAATTAAATACAAAAGGCACAATGCCGCCTTAATTACAAGAATAGAGACTCTTCTTACAGTCGGTGCTTTGAGCATTCCCTGTGAGACCAGTATTAGTTTCCGATACACCGCTGCAGGTTCAATGAATTGCTTGGAGCTTCACATTGACGATAATACACAGAAATCGCATCGGAATTAAATACAAAAAGCACAATGCCGACTTCAGTACAAGAATAGAGATTCTTCTTACAGTCGGTGCTTTGAGCGTTCCCTGTGAGACCAGAATTAGTTTCCGATACACCACTGCCGGTTCAATGTATTGCTTGGAGCTTCATATTGACGATAATACACAGAAATAGCATCGGAATTAAATACAAAAGGCACGATGCCACCTTAAGTCCAGGAGTAGAGACCCTTCTTACAGTCGGTGCTTTGAATATTCCCTTTGAGACCAGTATTAATTTCCGATAAACCACTGCAGGTTCAATGTATTCCTTGTCATACACATTGACGATGAAACACTGAAATTACATCGGAATTAAATACAAAAGGCACAATGCCGCCTTACGTACAAGAATAGAGACTCTTCTTACAGTCGGTGCTTTGAGCATTCCCTGTGAGACCAGTAATAGTTTCCGATTTACCACTGCAGGTTCAATGTATTCCTTGGACCTTCACTTTCACGATGAAACACAGAAATCGCATCGGAATTAAATACAAAAGGCACAATGCCGCCTTAAGTACAAGAATAGAGACACTTCTTACAGTCGTTGCTTTGAGCATTCCCTCTGAGAGCAGTATTAGTTTCCGATACACCACTGCAGGTTCAAGGTATTCCTTGGACCTTCACATTGACGATGAAACACAGAAATCGCATCGGAATTAAATACAAATGGCACAAGGTTGCCTTAAGTACAAGAATAGAGACTCTTCTTACAGTCGGTGATTTGAGCATTCCCTGTGAGACCAGTATTAGTTTCCGATACACCACTGCAGGTTCAAAGTATTCCTTGGACCTTCACATTGACTATGAAACACAGAAATCGCATCGGAATTAAATACAAAAGGCACAATGCCGCCTTAAGTACTATAATAGAGACACTTTTTACAGTCGGTGCTTTGAGCATTCCCTCGGAAAGCAGTATTAGTTTCCGATACACCACTGCAGGTTCAATGTATGCCTTGGACCTTCACATTGACTATGAAACACAGAAATCGCATCGGAATTAAATACAAAAGGGACAATGCCGGCTTAAGTATGAGAATAGAGACTCTACTTACAGTTGGTGCTTTGAGCATTGTGCTTTGAGCATTCCCAGTGAGACCAGTATTATTTTCCGATACACCACTGCAGGTTCAATGTATTCCTTTGACCTTCACATTGACGATGAAACACAGAAATCGCATCGGAATTAAATACAAGAGGCACAATGCCGCCTTAAGTACAATAATAGAGACTCTTCTTACAGTCGGTGCTTTGAGCATTCCCTGTGAGACCAGTATTAGTTTCCGATACTCCGCTGCAGGTTCAATGTATTCCTTTGACTTACACAATGACGACGAAACACTGAAATTACATCGGAATTAAATACAAAATACACAATGCCGCCATAATGCAAGAAGAGTGTGACTTCTTAGAGTCCATTCTTTGATCCTTTCCTGTGAGACCAGTATTAGTTTCCGATACACCACTGCAGGTTCAGTGTATTCCTTGGACCTTCACAATGACGATGAAACCCATAAATCGCATCGGATTTAAATATAAAAGGCTCAATGCTGCCTTAATTACAAGAATAGAGACTCTTCTAACAGTCGGTGCTTTGAGCATTCCCTGTGAGACCAGTATTAGTTACCGATCCAACACTGCAGGTTCAATGTATTCCTTGGACGTACACATTGACGATGAAACACAGAAATCGCATCGGAATGAAATACAAAAGGCACAATGCCGCCTTAAGTACAAGAATAGAGACACTTCTTACAGTCGGTGCTTTGAGCATTCCCTCTGAGAGCACTATTAGTTTCCGATACACCACTGCAGGTTCAAGGTATTACTTGGACCTTCACATTGACTATGAAACACAGAAATCGCATCGGAATTAAATACAAAAGGCACAAGGCCGCCTTAAGTACAAGGATAGAGACTCTTCTTATAGTTGGTGCTATGAGCATTACCTGTGAGAACAGTATTAGTTTCCGATATACCCCTGCAGGTTCAAAGTATTCCGTGCACCTTCACATTGACTATGAAACACAGAAATCGCATCGGAATTAAATACAAAAGGCACAATGCTGCCTTAAGTACAAGAATAGAGACACTTCTTACCGTCGATCCTTTGAGCATTCCCTCTGAGAGCAGTATTAGTTTCCGATACACCACTGCAGGTTCAAAAATATTTATTGGACCTTCACTTTGACTATGAAACACAGAAATCGCATCGGAATTAAGTACAATAGGCACAATGCCTGCTTAAGTACAAGAATAGAGACTCTTCTAACAGTTAGTGCTTTGAGCATTCCCTGTGAGACCAGTATTACTTTCCGATACACCACTGCAGGTTCAATGTATTCCTTGGACTTTCACATTGACGATGAAACACAGAAATCGCATCGGAATTAAATACAAGAAGCACAATGCCGCGTAAAGTACAAGATCAGTGACTCTTCTACAGTCTGTGCCTTGAACACTCTCTGCGAGACCAGTATTAGTTTCCGATAAACCACTGCAGGTTCAATGTACTCCTTGGACATACGCATTAACGATGAAACACTCAAATTACATCGAAATTAAATACAAAAGGCACAATGCCGCCTTAAGTGCAAGATGAGAGAGACTTCTTAGAGTCTGTGCTTTGATCCTTGGCTTTGAGACCAGTATTAGTTTACGATACACCACTGCAGGTTCAATGTATTCCTTGGACCTTCACATTGACGATGAAGCACAGAAATCGCTTCGGAATTGAATACAAGAAGCACAATGCCGCGTAAAGTACAAGATCAGAGACTGTTCTACAGTCTGTGCCTTGAACACTCCCTGTGAGACCAGTATTAGTTTCCGATACACCACTGCAGGTTCAATGAATTCTTTGGACATACACATTGACGATGAAACACTCAAATTACATCGACATTAAATACAAAAAGCACAATGCCGCGTTAGGTGCCAGAAGAGTGAGACTTCTTAGTGTTTGTGCTTTGATCGTTTCCTGTGAGACCAGTATTAGTTTCCGATACACCACTGCAGGTTCAATGTGTTTCTTGGACCTTCACATTGACGATGAAACACAGAAATCGCATCGGAAATAAATACAAGAAGCACAATGCCGCGTAAAGTACATGTACAGAGACTCTTCCGCAGTCTGTGCCTTGAACACTCCCTGTGTGACCAGTATTAGTTTCCGATGCACCACTGCAGGCTCAATGTATTCCTTGGACCTAAACATTGATGATGAAACACTGAAATTACATCGGAATTAAATACAAAAGGCACAATGCCGCTTTTAGTGCAAGATGAGTGAGCCTTCTTAGAATCGGTACTTTGATCCTTTAATGTGAGACCAGTATTAGTTTCCGATACACGACTGCAGGTTCAATGTATTCCTTGAACCTTCACATTGACTATGAAACAGAGAAATCGCATCGGAAATAAATACAAAGTGCACAATGCCGGCTTAAGTACAAGAATACAGACTCTTCTTACAGTTGGTTCTTTGAGCATTCCCTGTGAGGCCACTATTAATTTCCGATACAGCACTGCAGGTTCAATGTATTCCGTGTCATACACATTGACGATGAAACACTGAAATTACATCGGAATTAAATACAAAAGGCACAATGCCGCCTTAAGTGCTAGAAGAGTGAGACTTCTTAGAGTCTGTGCCTTGATCCTTTCCTGTGAGACCAGTATTAGTTTCCGATACACCACTGCAGGTTCATTGTATTCCTTGGACCTTCACATTGACGATGAAACACAGAAATCGCATCGGAATTAAATACAAAAGGCACAATGCCGCCTTAAGTACAAGAATAGAGACTCTTCATACAGTCGGTGCTTTGAGCATTCCCTGTGAGACCAGTATTAGTTTCCGATCCACAACTGCAGGTTCAGTGTATTCCTTGGACCTTAATATTGCCAATGAAACACAGAAATCGCATCGGAATTAAATACAAAAGACACAATGCCGCCTTAAGTACAAGAATAGAGACTCTTCATACAGTCGGTGCTTTGAGCATTCCCTGTGAGACCAGTATTAGTTTCCGATCCACAACTGCAGGTTCAGTGTATTCCTTGGACCTTAATATTGCCAATGAAACACAGAAATCGCATCGGAATTAAATACAAAAACACGATGCCGCCTTAAGTACAAGAATAGAGATTCTTGTTACAGTCGGTGCTTTGAGCATTCCCTGTGAGACCATTATTTGTTTCCGATACACCACTGCAGGTTCAATGTATTCCTTGGACCTTCACATTGACAATGAAACACAGATATCGCATCGGAATAAAATACAAAAGGCACAATGCCGACTTAAGTACAAGAATAGGGGCTCTTCTTACTGTCGGTGCTTTGAGCATTCCCTGTGAGACCAGTATTAGTTTCCGATACACCACTGCAGTTTCAATGTATTCCTTGTCATACACATTGATGATGAAACACTCAAATTACATCGGAATTAAATACAAAAGGCACAATGCCGCTTTTAGTGCAAGATGAGTGAGACTTCTTAGAATCGGTACTTTGATCCTTTTATGTGAGACCAGTATTAGTTTCCGATGCACGACTGCAGGTTCAAAGTATTCCTTGAACCTTCACATTGACTATGAAACACAGAAATCGCATCGGAATTAAATACAAAGGGCACAATGCCGGCTTAAGTACAAGAATACAGACTCTTCTTGCAGATAGTTCTTTGAGCATTCCCTGTGAGGCCAGTATTAGTTTCCGATACGCCACTGCCGGTTCAATTTATTCCTTGGACATACACATTGGCGATGAAATACTGAAATTACATCGGAATTAAATACAAAAGGCACAATGCCGCCTTAAGTACAAGAATAGAGACTCATCTTACAGTCGGTGCTTTGAGCATTCCCTGTGAGACCAGTATTAGTATCCGATACACCACTGCAGATTTAATGTATTCCTTGGACATACACATTGGCGATGAAATATTGAAATTACATCGGAATTAAATACAAAAGACAGAATGCCGCCTTAATGCAAGAAGAGTAAGACTTCTTAGAGTCCATTCTTTGATCCTTTCCTGTGAGACCAGTATTAGTTCCGATACACCACTGCAGGTTCAATGTATTCCTTGGACCTTCACATTGAAGATGAAACACAGAAATAGCATCGCAATTAAATACAAAAGGCACAATGCCGCCTTAAGTACAAGAATAGAGACTCTTCTTACAGTCGATGCTTTAAGCATTCCCTGTGAGACCAGTATTAGTTTCCGATACACCACTGCAGGTTCAATGTATCCCTTGGACCTTCACATTGACGATGAAACCCAGAAATCGCATCGGAATTAAATACAAAAGGCACAATGCCGCCTTAAGTACAAGAATAGAGACTCTTCTTACAGTCGATGCTTTAAGCATTCCCTGTGAGACCAGTATTAGTTTCCGATACACCACTGCAGGTTCAAAGTATTCCTTGGACCTTCACATTGACTATGAAACACTGAAATTACATCGGAATTAAATACATAAGGCACACTGCCACCTTAAGTGCAAAAGGAGTGCGACTTTGTAGAGTCTGTGCTTTGATCCTTTCCTGTGAGACCAGTATTAGTTTCCGATACACCACTGCAGGTTCAATGTATTCCTTTTACATACACATTGACGATGAAACACTGAAATTACATAGGAATTAAATACAAAAGGCACAATTGCACCTTAAGTGCCAAAGGAGTGAGACTTCTTAGAGTCTGTGCTTTGTTCCTTTCCTATGGGACCAGTATTAGTTTCCGATACACCACTGTAGGTTCAATGTAATCCTTGGACATTCACATTGACGATGAAACACTGAAATTACATCGCAATTAAATACAAAAGGCACAATGTCATCTTAAGTGCAAAAGGAGTGAGACTTCTTAGAGTCTGTGCTTTGATCCTTTCCTATGAGACCAGTAATAGTTGCCGATACACCACTGCACGTTCAAGGTATTCCTTGGACCTTCACATTGACTATGAAACACAGAAATCGCATCGGAATTAAATACAAAAGGCACAAGGCCGCCTTAAGTACAAGAATAGAGACACTTCTCTCAGTCGGTGCTTTGAGCATTGCCTCTGAGACCATTATTAGGTTCCGGTACACCACTGCAGGTTCAAAGTATTCCTTGGACCTTCACACTGACTATGAAACACAGAAATCGCATCGGAATTAAATACAAAAGGCACAATGCCGCCTAAAGTACAAGAATAGAGACTCTTCTTACAGTCGGAGCTTTGAGCATTCCCTCTGAGAGCAGTATTAGTTTCCGATACACCACTGCAGGTCCAAGGTATTCCTTGGACCTTCACGTTGACTATGAAACACAGAAATCGCATCGGAATTAAATTCAAAAGCACAATGCCGCCTTATGTACACGAATAGAGACTCTTCTTACAGTCGGTGCTTTGAGCATTCCCTGTGAGACCAGTATTAGTTTCCGATACACCACTGCAGGTTCAATGTATTGGTTGGAGCTTCACAGTGACTATGAAACACAGAAATCGCATCGGAATTAAATACATAAGGCACAATGCCGGCTTAAGTACAAGAATGCAGACTCTTCTTCCAGTTGGTGTTTTGAGCATTCCCTGTGAGACCAGTATTAGTTTCCGATACACCACCGCAGGTTCAAAAATATTTATTGGACCTTCACTTTGACTATGAAACACAGAAATCGCATCAGAATTAAGTACAATAGGCACAATGCCTGCTTAAGTACAAGAATAGAGACTCTTCTAACAGTTAGTGCTTTGAGAATTCCCTGTGAGACCAGTATTACTTTCCGATACACCACTGCAGGTTCAATGTATTCCTTGGACTTTCACATTGACGATGAAACACAGAAATCGCATCGGAATTAAATACAAGAAGCACAATGCCGCGTAAAGTACAAGATCAGTGACTCTTCTACAGTCTGTGCCTTGAACACTCTCTGCGAGACCAGTATTAGTTTCCGATAAACCACTGCAGGTTCAATGTACTCCTTGGACATACGCATTAACGATGAAACACTCAAATTACATCGAAATTAAATACAAAATGCACAATGCCGCCTTAAGTGCAAGATGAGAGAGACTTCTTAGAGTCTGTGCTTTGATCCTTGGCTGTGAGACCAGTATTAGTTTGCGATACACCACTGCAGGTTCAATGTATTCCTTGGACCTTCACATTGACGATGAAGCACAGAAATCGCTTCGGAATTGAATACAAGAAGCACAATGCCGCGTAAAGTACAAGATCAGAGACTGTTCTACAGTCTGTGCCTTGAACACTCCCTGTGAGACCAGTATTAGTTTCCGATACACCACTGCAGGTTCAATGTATTCCTTGGACATACACATTGACGATGAAACACTCAAATTACATCGACATTAAATACAAAAAGCACAATGCCGCGTTAGGTGCCAGAAGAGTGAGACTTCTAAGTGTTTGTGCTTTGATCGTTTCCTGTGAGACCAGTATTAGTTTCCGATGCACCACTGCAGGTTCAATGTATTTCTTGGACCTTCACATTGACGATGAAACACAGAAATCGCATCGGAATTAAATACAAGAAGCACAATGCTGCGTAAAGTACATGTACAGAGACTCTTCCACAGTCTGTGCCTTGAACACTCCCTGTGAGACCAGTATTAGTATCCGATACACCACTGCAGGTTCAATGTATTCCTTGGACATACACATTGACGATGAAATACTGAAATTACATCGGAATTAATACAAAAGGCACAATGCCGCCTTAATGACAAGAATAGAGACTCTTCTTACAGTCGGTGCTTGAGCATTCCCTGTGAGACCAGTAATAGTTTCCGATACACCACTGCAGGTTCAATGTATTCCTTGGACCTTCACATTGACGATGAAACACAGAAATCGCATCGGAATTAAATACAAAAGGCACAATGCCGCCTTAAGTACAAGATAAGAGACACTTCCCTCAGTCGGTGCTTTGAGCATTGCATCTGAGACCAGTATTAGTTTCCGATACACCACTGCAGGTTCAAAGTATTCCTTGGACCTTCACACTGACTATGAAACACAGATATCGCATCGGAATTAAATACAAAAGGCACAATGCCGCCTTAAGTACAAGAATAGAGACTCTTCTTACAGTTGGAGCTTTGACCATTTCCTCTGAGAGCAGTATTAGTTTCCGATACACCACTGCAGGTTCTAAGTATTCCTTGGACCTTCACATTGACTATGAAACACAGAAATCCCATCGGAAGTAAATACAAAAGACACAATGCCGCCTTAAGAACAAGAATAGAGACTCTTCATACAGTCGGTGCTTTGAGCATTCCCTGTGAGACCAGTATTAGTTTCCGATCCACAACTGCAGGTTCAGTGTATTCCTTGGACCTTAATATTGCCAATGAAACACAGAAATCGCATCGGAATTAAATACAAAAACACGATGCCGCCTTAAGTACAAGAATAGAGATTCTTGTTACAGTCGGTGCTTTGAGCATTCCCTGTGAGACCATTATTTGTTTCCGATACACCACTGCAGGTTCAATGTATTCCTTGGACCTTCACATTGACAATGAAACACAGATATCGCATCGGAATAATATACAAAAGGCACAATGCCGACATAAGTACAAGAATAGGGGCTCTTCTTACTGTCGGTGCTTTGAGCATTCCCTGTGAGACCAGTATTAGTTTCCGATACACCACTGCAGTTTCAATGTATTCCTTGTCATACACATTGATGATGAAACACTCGAATTACATCGGAATTAAATACAAAAGGCACAATGCCGCTTTTAGTGCAAGATGAGTGAGACTTCTTAGAATCGGTACTTTGATCCTTTAATGTGAGACCAGTATTAGTTTCCGATACACGACTGCAGGTTCAAAGTATTCCTTGAACCTTCTCATTGACTATGAAACACAGAAATCGCATCGGAATTAAATACAAAGGGCACAATGCCGGCTTAAGTACAAGAATACAGACTCTTCTTGCAGATAGTTCTTTGAGCATTCCCTGTGAGGCCAGTATTAGTTTCCGATACGCCACTGCCGGTTCAATTTATTCCTTGGACTTACACATTGCCGATGAAATACTGAAATTACATCGGAATTAAATACAAAAGGCACAATGCCGCCTTAAGTACAAGAATAGAGACTCATCTTACAGTCGGTGCTTTGAGCATTCCCTGTGAGACCAGTATTAGTATCCGATACACCACTGCAGATTTAATGTATTCCTTGGACATACACATTGGCGATGAAATATTGAAATTACATCGGAATTAAATACAAAAGACAGAATGCCGCCTTAATGCAAGAAGAGTAAGACTTCTTAGAGTCCATTCTTTGATCCTTTCCTGTGAGACCAGTATTAGTTCCGATACACCACTGCAGGTTCAATGTATTCCTTGGACCTTCACATTGAAGATGAAACACAGAAATAGCATCGCAATTAAATACAAAAGGCACAATGCCGCCTTAAGTACAAGAATAGAGACTCTTCTTACAGTCGATGCTTTAAGCATTCCCTGTGAGACCAGTATTAGTTTCCGATACACCACTGCAGGTTCAATGTATCCCTTGGACCTTCACATTGACGATGAAACCCAGAAATCGCATCGGAATTAAATACAAAAGGCACAATGCCGCCATAAGTACAAGAATAGAGACTCTTCTTACAGTCGATGCTTTAAGCATTCCCTGTGAGACCAGTATTAGTTTCCGATACACCACTGCAGGTTTAAAGTATTTCTTGGACCTTCACATTGATTATGAAACACTGAAATTACATCGGAATTAAATACAGAAGGCACATTGCCACCTTAAGTGCAAAAGGAGTGCGACTTTGAAGAGTCTGTGCTTTGATCCTTTCCTATGAGACCAGTATTAGTTTCCGATACACCACTGCAGGTTCAATGTATTCCTTTTACATACACATTGACGATGAAACACTGAAATTACATAGGAATTAAATACAAAAGGCACAATTGCACCTTAAGTGCCAAAGGAGTGAGACTTCTTAGAGTCTGTGCTTTGTTCCTTTCCTATGGGACCAGTATTAGTTTCCGATACACCACTGTAGGTTCAATGTAATCCTTGGACATTCACATTGACGATGAAACACTGAAATTACATCGCAATTAAATACAAAAGGCACAATGTCATCTTAAGTGCAAAAGGAGTGAGACTTCTTAGAGTCTGTGCTTTGATCCTTTCCTATGAGACCAGTATTAGTTGCCGATACACCACTGCACGTTCAAGGTATTCCTTGGACCTTCACATTGACTATGAAACACAGAAATCGCATCGGAATTAAATTCAAAAGCACAATGCCGCCTTATGTACACGAATAGAGACTCTTCTTACAGTCGGTGCTTTGAGCATTCCCTGTGAGACCAGTATCAGTTTCCGATACACCACTGCAGGTTCAAAGTATTCCTTGGACCTTCACATTGACTATGAAACACTGAAATTACATCGGAATTAAATACATAAGGCAAAATGCCACCTTAAGTGCAAAAGGAGTGCGACTTCTTAGAGTCTGTGCTTTGATCCTTTCCTATGAGACCAGTATTACTTTCCGATACACCACTGCAGGTTCAGGGTATTCCTTGGACCTTCACATTGACTATGAAACACAGAAATCGCATCGGAATTAAATACAAAAGGCGCAAGGCCGCCTTAAGTACAAGAATAGAGACTCTTCTTACATTCGGTGCTGTGAGCATTCCCTGTGAGACCAGTATTAGATTCCAATACACCACTGCAGGTTCAAAGTATTCCTTGGACCTTCACAGTGACTATGAAACACAGAAATCGCATCGGAATTAAATACAAAGGCACAATGCCGCCATAAGTACAAGAATAGAGACTCTTCTTACAGTCGGTGCTTTGAGCATTCCCTGTGAGACCAGTATTAGTTTCCGATACACCACTGGAGGTTCAATGTATTCCCTGGACATACACAATGACGATGAAACACTGAAATTACATCGGAATTAAATACAAAAGACACAATGCCGCCTTAATGCAAGAAGAGTGAGACTTCTTAGAGTCCATTCTTTGATCTTTTCCTGTGAGACCAGTATTAGTTTCCGATTCACCACTGCATGTTCAATATATTACTTGGACCTTCACATTGACGATGATACACAGAAATCGCATCGGAATTAAATACAAAGGCACAATGCCGCCTTAAGTACAAGAATAGAGACTCTTCTTACAGTCGGTGCTTTGAGCATTCCCTGTGAGACCAGTATTAGTTTCCGATACACCGCTGCAGGTTCAATGTATTGCCTGGAGCTTCACATTGACGATAATACACAGAAATCGCATCGGAATTAAATACAAAAAGCACAATGCCGACTTCAGTTCAAGAATAGAGATTCTTCTTACAGTCGGTGCTTTGAGCGTTCCCTGTGAGACCAGATTTAGTTTCCGATACACCACTGCCGGTTCAATGTATTGCTTGGAGCTTCATATTGACGATAATACACAGAAATCGCATCGGAATTAAATACAAAAGGCACGATGCCGCCTTAAGTCCAGGAGTAGAGACCCTTCTTACAGTCGGTGCTTTGAATATTCCCTTTGAGACCAGTATTAATTTCCGATAAACCACTGCAGGTTCAATGTATTCCTTGTCATACACATTGACGATGAAACACTGAAATTACATAGGAATTTAATACATAAGGTACAATGCCGCCTTAAGTGCAAGACTACAGACTCTTCTTACAGTCGGTGCTTTGAGCATTCCCTGTGAGACCATTATTTGTTTCCGATACACCACTGCAGGTTCAATGTTATCCTTGGACCTTCACATTGACGATGAAACACAGAAATCGCATCGGAATAAAATACAAAAGGCACAATGCCGACTTAAGTACAAGAATAGAGACTCTTCTTACTGTCGGTGCTTTGCGCGTTCCCTGTGAGACCAGTATTAGTTTCCGATACACCATTGCACGTTCAATTTATTGCTTGGAGCTTCACATTGACGATAAAACACAGAAATCGCATCGGAATTAAATACAAAAGGCACAATGTCGCCTTAAGTACAGGAGTAGAGACACTTCTTACAGTCGGTGCTTTGAATATTCCCTGTGAGACCAGTATTAATTTCCGATACATCACTGCAGGTTCAATGTATTCCTTGTCATACACATTGACGATGAAACACTGAAATTACATCGGAATTAAATACAAAAGGCACAATGCCGCCTTACGTACAAGAATAGAGACTCTTCTTACAGTCGGTGCTTTGAGCATTCCCTGTGAAACCAGTAATAGTTTCCGATTCACCACTGCAGGTTCGATGTATTCCTTGGACCTTAATTGCAAGAAGAGTGAGACTTCTTAGAATCTGTGCTTTGATCCTTTCTTGTGAGACCAGTATTAGTTTCCGATACACCACTGCACGTTCAATGTATTCCTTGGACGGGCACATTGAATATGAAAGACAGATATCGTATCGGAAATAAACTCAAAAGGCACTAAGCCGCCTTAAGTACAAGAATACAGACTCTTCTTACAGTCGATGCTTTGAGCAATCCCTGTGAGACCTGTATTAGTTTCCGATACACCATTGCCGGTTCAAAGTATTCCTTGGACCTTCACATTGACTATGAAACACAGAAATCGCATCAGAAATAAATACAAAAGGCACAATGCCGCCTTACGTACAAGAATAGAGACTCTTCTTATAGTCGGTGCTTTGAGCATTCCCTGTGAGACCAGTATTAGTTTCCGATACACCACTGCAGGTTCAATGTACTCCTCGGACCTTCACATTGACGATGAAACACAGAAATCGCAACGGAATTAAATACAAATATCACAATGCCGCCTTAAGTACAAGAATAGAGACTCTTCTTACAGTCGGTACATTGAGAATTCCCTGTAAGACTAGTATTAGTTTCCGATACACCAATGCAGGTTCAATGTAATCCTTGGACCTTCACATTGACTATGAAACACAGATATCGCATCGGAATTAAATACAAAAGGCTCAATGCCGCCTTAAGTGCAACAACAGTGAGACTTCTTTGAATCTGTGCTTTGATCCTTTCCTGTGAGACCAGTATTAGTTTCCTATACACTACTGCAGGTTCAATGTTTTCCTTGGACCATCACATTTACGATGAAATACAGAAATCGCATCGGAATTACATACAAAAGGCACAATGCCGCCTTAAGTACAAGAATAGAGACTCTTCTTACAGTCGGTGCTTTGTGCATTCCCTGTGAGACCAGTATTAGTTTCCGATACACCACTTCAGGATCAATGTATTCCTTGTACATACACATTGACAATGAAACACTGAAATTACATCGGAATTAAATACAAAAGGCACAATACCCCCTTAAGTACAAGAATTGAGACTCTTCTTACAGTCGGTGCTTTGAGCATTCCCTGTGAGACCAGTATTAGTTTCCGATACACCACTGCAGGTTCAATGTATTCCTTGGACCTTCACAGTGACGATGAAACACAGAAATCGCAACGGAATTAAATACAAAAGTCACAGTGCCGCCTTAAGTACAAGAATAGAGACTCTTCTTACAGTCAGTGCATTGAGCATTCCCTGTGAGACCAGTATTAGTTTCCGATACACCACTGCAGGTTCAATTTATTACTTGGACTATCACATTGACCATAAAACACAGAAATCACATCGCAATTACATACAAAAAGCATAATGCCGCCTAAAGTACAAGAATAGAGACTCTTCTTACAGTCGGTACTTTGAGCATTTCCTGTGAGACCAGTATTAGTTTCCGATACACCACTGCAGGTTCAATGTATTCCTTGGACCTTCACATTCACGATGAAACACAGAAATCGCATCGGAATTAAATACAAAAGGCACAATGCAGCCATAAGTACAGGAATAGAGACACTTCTTACAGTCTGTGCTTTGATCCTTTCCTGTTAGACCAGTATTAGTTTCCGATTCACCACTGCAGGTTCAATGTATTTCTTGGACATACACATTGTCAATGAAACACTGAAATTATATCGGAATTAAATACAAAATCCACAATGCCGCTATAAGTGCATGAGGAATGAGGCTTCTTAGAGTCTGGGCTTTGATCCTTTCCTGTGAGACCAGTATTAGTTTCCGATACACCACTGAAAGTTCAATGTATTCCTTGGACCTTTACATTGATGATAAAACACAGATATCGCATCAGAATAAAATACAAATGGCACAACGCCGCCTTAAGTACAAGAATAGACACACTTCTTACTGTCGATGTTTGGAGCATTCCCTGTGAGACCAGTATTAGTTTCCGATGTACCACTGCAGGTTCAATGTATTCCTTTGACATACACATTGACGATGAATCACTGAAATTACATCGGAATTAAATACAAAAGCCACAATGCCGCCTTAAGTGCAAGAAGAGTGAGACATCTTAGAGTCTGTGCTTTGATCCTTTCCTGTGAGACCAGTATTAGTTTCCGATACACCACTGCAGGTTCAATGTATTACTTTCACCTTCACATTGACGATGAAACACGGAAATCGAATCGGAATTAAATACAAAAGGAACAATGCCGCCTTAGGTACAAGAATAGAGACTCTTCTTACAGTCGGTGCTTTGATACTTTCCTGTGAGACCAGTATTCGTTTCCGATACACCACTGCAGGTTCAGTGTATTCCTTGGACGTAAACAGTGACGAAGGAACACACAAATCGCATCGGAATTAAATACAAAAGGCACAATGCCGCCTTAAGGACACGAATAGAGACTCTTCTTTCAGTCTGTGCTTTGATCCTTTCCTGTGAGACCAGTATTAGTTTCCGATACACTACTGCAGGTTCAATGTTTTCCTTGGACCATCACGTTTACGATGAAACACAGAAATCGCATCGGAATTACATACAAAAGGCACAATGCCGCCTTAAGTACAAGAACAGAGACTCTTCTTACAGTCGGTGCTTTTAGCATTCCCTGTGAGACCAGTATTAGTTTCCGATACACCACTGCAGGTTCAATGTATTCCTTGGACCTTCACATTGACGATGAAACACAGAAATCGCAACGGAATTAAATACAAAAGTCACAATGCCGCCTTAAGTACAAGAATAGAGACTCTTCTTACAGTCAGTGCATTGAGCATTCCCTGTGAGACCAGTATTAGTTTCCGATAGAGCCACTGCAGGTTCAATGTATTTCTTGGACATACACATTGGCGATGAAACACTGAAATTACATCGGAATTAAATAAAAAAGGCACCATGCCTCCTTAAGTGCAAGAAGAGTGAGACTTCTTAGAGTCTGTGCTTTGAGCCTTTCCTGTGAGACCAGTATTAGTTTCCGATACACCACTGCAGGTTCAATGTATTCCTTTGACCTTCACATTGACGATGAAACACAGAAATCGCATCGGAATTTAATGCAAAAGGCACAATGCAGCCTTAAGTACAAGAATAGAGACTCTTCTTACATTCGGTGCTTTGAGCATTCCCTGTGTGACCAGTATTAGCTTCCATACACCACTGCAGGTTCAATGTATTCCGTGGACCTTCACACTGACGATGAAACACAGAAATCGCATCGGAATTAAATACAAAAAACACAATGCCGCCTTAAGTACAAGAATTGAGACTCTTCTTACAGTCTGTGCTTTGATCCTTTCCTGTGAGACCAGTATTAGTTTCCGATACACCACTGCAGGTTTAATGTATTCCTTTGACCTTTACATTGACGATGAAACACAGAAATCGCATCGGAATTAAATACAAAAATTATAATGCCGCCTTAAGTACAAGAATAGAGACTCTTCTTACAGTCTGTCATTTGATCCTTTCCTGTGAGACTAGTATTAGTTTCCGATACACCACTGCAGGTTCAATGTATTCCTTTGACCTTCACATTGACGATGAAACACAGAATAGGCATCGGAATTAAATACAAAAGGAACAATGCCGCCTTAGGTACAAGAATAGAGACTCATCTTACAGTCGGTGATTTGATCCTTTCCTGTGAGACCAGTATTAGTTTCCGAAACACCACTGCAAGTTCAATGTATTCCTTGGACGTAAACATTGACGATGAAACACACAAATTGTATCGGAATTAAATACAAATGGCGCAATGCCGCCTTAAGTACAAGAATAGAGACTCTTCTTACAGTCTGTGCTTTGATCCTTTTCTGTGAGACCAGTATTAGTTTCCGATACACCACTGCAGGTTCAATGTATTCCTTGGACCTTCACATTGACGATGAAACACAGAAATCGCACCGGAATTAAATACAAAAATCACAATGCCACCTTATGTACATGAATACAGACTCTTCTTACAGTCGGTGTTTTGAGCATTCCCTGTGAGACCAGTTTTAGATTCCGATACACCACTGCCGGTTCAATGTATTCCTCGGATCTTCACATTGACGATGAAACACAGAAATCACATCGGAATTAAATACAAACGGCACAATGCCGCCATAAGTACAAGAATAGAGACTCTTCTTATAGTCGGTGCTTTGAGCATTCCCTGTGAGACCAGTATTAGTTTCCGATACACCACTGCAGGTTCAATGTACTCCTCGGACCTTCACATTGACGATGAAACACAGAAATCGCAACGGAATTAAATACAAATGTCACAATGCCGCCTTAAGTACAAGAATAGAGACTCTTCTACAGTCGGTACATTGAGAATTCCCTGTAAGACTAGTATTCGTTTCCGATACACCACTGCAGGTTCAATGTAATCCTTGGACCTTCACATTGACTATGAAACACAGATATCGCATCGGAATTAAATACAAAAGGCTCAATGCCGCCTTAAGTGCAACAACAGTGAGACTTCTTTGAATCTGTGCTTTGATCCTTTCCTGTGAGACCAGTATTAGTTTCCTATACGCTACTGCAGGTTTAATGTTTTCCTTGGACCATCACATTTACGATGAAATACAGAAATCGCATCGGAATTACATACAAAAGGCACAATGCCGCCTTAAGTACAAGAATAGAGACTCTTCTTACAGTCGGTGCTTTGAGCATTCCCTGTGAGACCAGTATTAGTTTCCGATACACCACTTCAGGATCAATGTATTCCTTGTACATACACATTGACAATGAAACACTGAAATTACATCGGAATTAAATACAAAAGGCACAATGCCGCCATAAGTACAAGAATAGAGACTCTTCTTACAGTCGGTGCTTTGAGCATTCCCTGTGAGACCAGTATTAGTTTCCGATACACCACTGCAGGTTCAATTTATTACTTGGACTTTCACATTGACCATAAAACACAGAAATCGCATCGCAATTACATACAAAAAGCACAATGCCGCCTAAAGTACAAGAATAGAGACTCTTCTTACAGTCGGTACTTTGAGCATTTCCTGTGAGACCAGTATTAGTTTCCGATACACCACTGCAGGTTCAATGTATTCCTTGGACCTTCACATTCACGATGAAACACAGAAATCGCATCGGAATTAAATACAAAAGGCACAATGCAGCCATAAGTACAGGAATAGAGACACTTCTTACAGTCTGCGCTTTGATCCTTTCCTGTTAGACCAGTATTAGTTTCCGATTCACCACTGCAGGTTCAATGTATTTCTTGGACATACACATTGTCAATGAAACACTGAAATTATATCGGAATTAAATACAAAATCCACAATGCCGCTATAAGTGCAAGAGGAATGAGGCTTCTTAGAGTCTGGGCTTTGATCCTTTCCTGTGAGACCAGTATTAGTTTCCGATACACCACTGAAAGTTCAATGTATTCCTTGGACCTTTACATTGATGATAAAACACAGAAATCGCATCAGAATAAAATACAAATGGAACAACGCCGCCTTAAGTACAAGAATAGACACACTTCTTACTGTCGATGTTTGGAGCATTCCCTGTGAGACCAGTATTAGTTTCCGATGTACCACTGCAGGTTCAATGTATTCCTTTGACATACACATTGACGATGAATCACTGAAATTACATCGGAATTAAATACAAAAGCCACAATGCCGCCTTAAGTGCAAGAAGAGTGAGACTTCTTAGAGTCTGTGCTTTGATCCTTTCCTGTGAGACCAGTATTAGTTTCCGATACACCACTGCAGGTTCAATGTATTACTTTCACCTTCACATTGACGATGAAACACGGAAATCGAATCGGAATTAAATACGAAAGGAACAATGCCGCCTTAGGTACAAGAATAGAGACTCTTCTTACAGTCGGTGCTTTGATACTTTCCTGTGAGACCAGTATTCGTTTCCGATACACCACTGCAGGTTCAGTGTACTCCTTGGACGTAAACAGTGACGAAGGAACACACTAATCGCATCGGAATTAAATACAAAAGGCACAATGCCGCCTTAAGATCACGAATAGCGACTCTTCTTTCAGTCTGTGCTTTGATCCTTTCCTGTGAGACTAGTATTAGTTTCCGATACACTACTGCAGGTTCAATGTTTTCCTTGGACCATCACGTTTACGATGAAACACAGAAATCGCATCGGAATTACATACAAAAGGCACAATGCCGCCTTAAGTACAAGAACAGAGACTCTTCTTACAGTCGGTGCTTTTAGCATTCCCTGTGAGACCAGTATTAGTTTCCGATACACCACTGCAGGTTCAATGTATTCCTTGGACCTTCACATTGACGATGAAACACAGAAATCGCAACGGAATTAAATACAAAAGTCACAATGCCGCCTTAAGTACAAGAATAGAGACTCTTCTTACAGTCAGTGCATTGAGCATTCCCTGTGAGACCAGTATTAGTTTCCGATAGACCACTGCCTGTTCAATTTATTACTTGGATTTTCACATTGACCATAAAACACAGAAATCGCATCGCAATTACATAAAAAAAGCACAATGCCGCCTTAAGTACAAGAATAGAGACTCTTCTTACAGTCGGTGCTTTGAGCATTCCCTGTGAGACCAGTATTAGTTTCCAATACACCACTGCAGGTTCAATGTATTCCTTGGACATACACATTGACGATGAAACACAGAAATTACATCGGAATTAAATGCAAAAGGCACAATGCCGCTTTAAATGCAAGAAGAGTGAGACTTCGTAGAGTCTGTGCTTTGATCCTTTCCTGTGAGACTAGTATTAGTTCCGATACACCACTGCAGGTTCAAAGTATTCCTTGGACATACACATTGACGATGAAACACATAAATTACATCGGAATTAAATTCAAAAGGCACAATGCCGCCTTAAGTACAAGAATAGAGACTCTTCTTACAGTCGGAGCTTTGAGCATTCCCTGTGAGACCAGTATTAGTTTCCGATACACCACTGCAGGTTCAATGTATTCCTTGGATCTTCACATTGACGATTAAACACAGAAATGTGATCGGAATTAAATATAAAAGGCACAATGCCGCCTTAAGTACAAGAATAGAGACACTTCTTACAGTCGGTGCTTTGAGCATTCCCTGTGAGACCAGTATTAGCTTCCCATACACCACTGCAGGTTCAATGTAATTGTTGGACCTTCACATTGACGATGAAACACAGAAATCGCATCGGAATTAAATACAAAAGGCACAATGCCGCCTTAAGTACAAACAAAGAGATTCTTCTCACAGTCGGTGCTTTGAGCATTCCCTGTGAGATCCGTATTAGATTGCGACACTCCACTGCAGGTTCAATGTATTTCTGGGACATACACATTGACGATGAAACACTGAAATTTCATCGGAATTAAATAAAAAAGGCACCAAGCCTCCTTAAGTGCAAGAAGAGTGAGAATTCTTAGAGTCTGTGCATTGATCCATTCCTGTGAGACCAGTATTAGTTTCCGATACACCACTGCAGGTTCAATGTATTCCTTTGACCTTCACATTGACGATGAAACATAGAAATCGCATCGGAATTTAATACAAAGGGCACAATGCCGCCTTAAGTACAAGAATAGAGACTCTTCTTACAGTCGGTGCTTTGAGCATTCCCTGTGTGACCAGTATTAGTTTCCGATACACCACTGCAGGTTCAATGTATTCCATGGACCTTCACATTGACGATGAAACACAGAAATCGCATCGGAATTAAATACAAAAAACACAATGCCGCCTTAAGTACAAGAATTGAGACTCTTCTTACAGTCTGTGCTTTGATCCTTTCCTGTGAGACCAGTATTAGTTTCCGATACACCACTGCAGGTTCAATGTATTCCTTTGACCTTCACATTGACGATGAACCACAGAAATCGCATCGGAATTAAATACAAAAATTATAATGCCGCCTTATGTACAAGAATAGAGACTCTTCTTACAGTCGGTGCTTTGATCCTTTCCTGTGAGACCAGTATTAGTTTCCGATACACCACTGCAGGTTCAATGTATTCCTTGGACGTAAACATTGACGATGAAACACACAAATCGTATCCGAATTAAATACCAAAGGCACAATGCCGCCTTAAGTACAAGAATAGAGACTCTTCTTACAGTCGGTGTTTTGATCCTTTCCTGTGAGACCAGTATTAGTTTCCGATACACCACTGCAGGTTCAATGTATTCCTAGGACATCCACATCCACGATGAAACACAGAAATCGCATCGGAATTAAATACAAAAGGCACAATGCCGCCTTAAAGACAGGAATAGAGACACTTCTTACAGTCTGTGCTTTGATCCTTTCCTGTGAGACCAGTATTAGTTTCCGATACACCACTGCAGGTTCAATGTATTCCTTGGACATACACATTGTCAATGAAACACTGAAATTACATCGGAATTAAGTACAAAAGGCACAATGCCACCTTAAGTGCAAGAGGAATGAGGCTTCTTAGAGTCTGGGCTTTGATCCTTTCCTGTGAGACCAGTATTAGTTTCCGATACACCACTGCAAGTTCAATGTATTCCTTGGACCTTTACATTGATGATAAAACACAGATATCGCATCAGAATTAAATACAAATGGCACAACGCCGCCTTAAGTACAAGAATAGAGACACTTCTTACTGTCGATGCTTTGAGCATTCCCTGTGAGACCAGTATTAGTTTCCGATGTACCACTGCAGGTTCAATGTATTCCTTGGACATACACATTGACGATGAAACACTGAAATTACATCGGAATTACATACAAAAGCCACAATGCCGCCTTAAGAGCAAGAAGAGTAAGACATCTTAGAGTCTGTGCTTTGATCCTTTCCTGTGACACCAGTATTAGTTACCGATACACCACTGCAGGTTCAATGTATTCCTTGGACCTTCACATTGACGATGAAACACAGAAATCGCATCGAAATTAAATACAATAGGCACAATGCCGACTTAAGTACAAGAATAGAGACTCTTCTTACAGTCGGTGCTTTGAGCATTCCCCGTGAGACCAGTATTAGTTTCCGATACAACACTGCAGGTTCAATGTATTCTTTCGACATTCACATTGACGATGAAACACAGAAATCGCATCGGAATTAAATACAAAAGGCACAATGCCGCCTTAAGTACAAGAATAGAGACTATTCTTACAGTCTGTGATTTGATCCTTTCCTGTGAAACCAGTATTAGTTTCCGATACACCACTGCAGGTTCAATGTGTCACTTTGATCTTCACATTGACGATGAAACACAGATCGCGTCGGAATTAAATACAAAAGGCACAACGCCGCCTTAGGTACAAGAATAGAGACTCTTCTTACAGTCGGCGCTTTGATCCTTTCCTGTGAGACCAATATTCGTTTCCGATACACCACTTCAGGTTCAATGTATTCCTAGGACGTGAACATTGACGATGAAACACACAAATCGCATCGGAATTAAATACAAAAGGCACAATGCCGCCTTAAGTACAAGAATAGAGACTCTTCATACAGTCTGTGCTTTGATCCTTTCTTGTGAGACCTGTATTAGTTTCCGATACACCACTGCAGGTTCAATGTATTCCTTGGACATACACATTGTCGATGAAACACTGAAATTATATCGGAATTAAATACAAAAGGCACAATGCTGCCTTAAGTGCAAGATGAATGAGGCTTCTTAGAGTCTGGGCTTTGATCCTTTCCTGTGAGACCAGCATTAGTTACCGATACACCACTGCAGGTTCAATGTATTACTTTGACCTTCACATTGACAATGACACACAGAAATCACATCGGAATTAAATGCAAAAGGCACAATGCCCCCTTAAGTACAAGAATAGAGATTCTTCTTACAGACGGTGCTTTGAGCATTCCCTGTGAGTCCAGTATTAGTTTCCGATACACCACTGCAGGTTCAATGTATTCCTTGGACCATGACATTGACGATGAAACACAGAAATCGCATAGAAATTAAATACAAATGCCACAATGCCGTCATAGGTACAAGATAGAGACTCTCCTTACAGTCGGTGATTTAAGCATTCGTGTGAGACCAGTATTAGTTTCCGATACACCACTGCAGGTTCAATGTATTCCTTGGACATACACATTGACGATGAAACATTGTATTTACATCGGAATTAAATACAAAAGGCACAATGCCGCCTTAAGTGTAAGAAGTGTGAGACTTCTTAGAGTCTGTGTTTGATCCTTTTCTGTGAGACCAGTATTAGTTTCCGATACACTACAGCAGGTTCAGTGCAAACCTTGGACCTTCACATTGACGATGAAACACAGAAATCGCATCGGAAATAAATGCAAAAGGCACAATGCCGCCTTAAGTACAAGAATAGAGATTCTTCTCACAGTCTGTGCTTTGATCCTTTCCTGTGAGAAGAGTATTGGTTTCCGATACACCACTGCAGGTTCAATGTATTCCATTGACCCTCACATTGACGATGAAACACAGATATCGCATCGGAATTAAATACAAAAGGCACAGTGCAACCTTAAGTACAAGAATAGACACTCTTCTTACAGTCTGTGCTTTGATACTTTCCTGTGAGACCAGTATTATTATATGATACACCACTGCAGGTTCAATGTATTCCTTTGACCTTCACAATGACGATGAAACACAGAAATCGCATCGGAATTAAATACAAATGGCACAATGCCGATTTAAGTACAAGAATTGAAACACTTCTTACAGTCGATGCTTTGAGCATTCCCTGTGAGACCAGTATTAGTTTTCGATACACCACTGCAGGTTCAAGGTATTCCTTTGACCTTCACATTGACGATGACACACAGTTATCGCATCGGAATAAAATACAAAAGGCAAAATGCCGCCTTAGGTACAAGAATGTAGACTCTTCATACAGTCGGTGCTTTGAGAATTCCCTGTTAGACCAGTATTAGTTTCCGATACAACACTGCAGGTTCAATGTATTCCTTGGACCTTCACATTCTCGATGAAACACAGAAACCGCATCGGAATTAAATACAAAAGGCACAATGCCGCCTTCAGTACAAGAATAGAGACACTTCCTACAGTCTGTGCTTTGATCCTTTCCTGTGAGACCAGTATTAGTTTCCGATGTACCACTGCAGGTTCAATGTATTCCTTGGACATACACATTGACGATGAAACGCTGAAATTACATCGGAATTTAATACCAAAGCCAAAATGCCGCCTTAAGTACAAGAATAGAGACTCTTCTTACAGTCTGTGCTTTGATCCTTTCCTGTGAGACCAGTATTAGTTACCGATAGACCACTGCAGGTTCAATGTATTCCCTGGACATACACATTGTCGATGAAACACTGAAATTGCATCGGAATTAAATACAAAAGGCACAATGCCGCCATAAGTGCAAGAGGAATGAGGCTTCTTAGAGTCTGGGCTTTGATCCTTACCTGTGAGACCAGTATTATTTTCCGATACACCACTGCAGGTTCAATGTATTACTTGGACCATCACATTGAGGATGAAACGCAGAAATCGCATCGGAATTAAATACAAGTGGAACAATGCCGCCTTAAGTACAAGAATAGAGACACTTCTTACAGTCGATGCTTTGAGCATTCCCTGTGAGACCAGTATTAGTTTCCGATGTACCACTGCAGGTTCAATGTATTCCTTGGACATACACATTGACGATGAAACACTGAAATTACATCGGAATTCAATACCAAATCCACAATGCCTCCTTAAGTGCAAGAACAGTAAGACTTCTCAGAGTCTGTGCTTTGATCCTTTCCTGTGAGACCAGTATTAGTTTCCGATACAACACTGCAAGTTCAATGTATTCCTTGGACCTTCACATTGACGATGAAACACAGAAATCGCTTCGGAATAATTACATAAGGCACAATGCCGCCTTAAGTACAAGAATAGAGACTCTTCTTACAGTCGGTGCTTTGAGCATTCCCTGTGAGACCAATATTAGTTTCCGATACACCACTGCAGGTTCAATGTATTCCTTCGACAATTACATTGACGATGAAACACAGAAATCACATCGGAAT
The DNA here is from genome assembly GCF_023864345.2 of Schistocerca serialis cubense. Taxonomy (NCBI): domain Eukaryota; kingdom Metazoa; phylum Arthropoda; class Insecta; order Orthoptera; family Acrididae; genus Schistocerca; species Schistocerca serialis. Next base: position 32,644,594 of record NC_064643.1, on the reverse strand, counting down.
TATATACAAAAGGCACAATGAAGCCTTAAGTACAAGAATAGAGACTCTTCTTACAGTCTGTGCTTTGATCCTTTCCTGTGAGACCAGTATTAGTTTCCGATACACCATTGCAGGTTCAATGTATTCCTTTGACCTTCACATTGACGATGAAACACAGAAATCGCAACGGAATTAAATACAAAGGGCAAAATGCCGCCTTAAGTACAAGAATAGAGACTCTTCTTACAGTCTGTGCTTTGATCCTTTCCTGTGAGACCAGTATTAGTTTCCGATACACCACTGCAGGTCAATGTATTCCATTGACCCTCACATTGACGATGAAACACAGAAATCGCATCGGAATTAAATACAAAAGGCACAATGCAACCTTAAGTACAAGAATAGAGACACTTATTACAGTCTGTGCTTTGATCCTTTCCTGTGTGACCAGTATTAGTTTCCGATACACCACTGCAGGTTCAATGTATTCCTTGGACATACACATTGTCAATGAAACACTGAAATTAAATCGGAAATAAATACAGAAGGCACAATGCCGCCTTAAGTGCAAGAGGAATGAGGCTTCTTTGAGTCTGGGTTTTGATCCTTCCCTGTGAGACCAGTATTATTTTCCGATACACCACTGCAGGTTCAATGTATTCCTTGGACCTTCACATTGACGATGAAACACAGAAATCGCATCGGAATTAAATACAAATGGCACAATGCCGCTTTAAGTACAAGAATAGAGACACTTCTTACAGTCGAAGCTTTGAGCAATCCCTGTGAGACCAGTATTAGATTCCGATACACCACTGCCAGTCCAATGTATTCCTTTGACCTTCACATTGACGATGACACACAGAGATCGCATCGGAATTAAATACAAAAAATCACAATGCCGCCATAGGTACAAGAATTTAGACTCTTCATACAGCCGCTGCTTTGAGAATTCCCTGTTAGACCAGTATTAGTTTAAGATACAACACTGCAGGTTCAATGTATTCCTTGGACATACACATTGACGATGAAACACTGAAATTACATCGGAATTAAATACAAGAGCCACAATGCCGCCTTAAGTGCAAGAAGAGTGAGACTTCTTAGGGTCTGTACTTTGATCCTTTTCTGTAAGACCAGTATTAGTTTCCGATACGCCACTGCAGGTTCAATGTATTCCTTGGACCTTCACATTGACGACGAAACACAGAAACCGCCTCGGAATTAAATACAAAAGGCACAATGCCGCCTAAAGTACAAGAATAGAGACTCTTCTTACATTCGGTGCTTTTGGGCATTCCCTGTGAGACCAGTATTGGTTTCCGATACACCACTGCAGGCTCAGTGTATTCCTTCGACATTCACATTGACTATGTAACATTGTATTTACATCGTAATTAAATACAAAAGGCACAATGCCGCCTTAAGTTCAAGAGGAATGTGGCTTTTAGAGTCTGGGCTTTGATCCTTTCCTGTGAGACCAGTATTATTTTCCGATACAGCACTGCAGGTTCAATGTATTCCTTGGAACTTCACATTGACGATGAAACACAGAAATCGCATAGGAATTAAATACAAAAGGCACAATGCTTCCATAGGTACAAGAATAAAGACTCTCCTTACAGTCGGTGCTTTAAGCAATCCCTGTGAGACCAGTATTAGTTTCCGATACACCTCTGCAGGTTCAATGTATTCCTTGGACATACACATTGACTATGAAACATTGTATTTACATCGTAATTAAATACAAAAGGCACAATGCCGCCTTAAGTGCAAGAAGAGGGAGACTTCTTAGAGTCTGTGCTTTGATCCTTTCCTGTGGGACCAGTATTATTTTCCGATACACCACTGCTGGTTCAATGTATTCCTTGGATCTTCACATTGACGATGAAACACAGAAATCACATGGGAATTAAATGCAAAAGGCACAATGCCGGCTTAAGTACAAGAATAGAGATTCTTATTACAGTCGGAGCTTTGAGCATTCCCTGTGAGACCAGTATTAGTTTCCGATACACCACTGCAGGTACAATGTATTCCTTGGACCATCACATTCACGATGAAAGACAGAAATCGCTTTGGAATTAAATACAAAACGCACAATGCCGCCTTATGTACAAGAATAGAGACTCTTCTTACAGTCGGTGTTATGAGCATACCCTGTGAGACCAGTATTAGTTTCCGATACAGCACCGCAGGTTCAATGTATTCCTTGGACGTAAACATTGACGATGAAACACCGATATTACATCGGAATTAAATACAAAAGGCACAATGCCGCCTTAAGTACAAAAATAGAGACTCCTCTTAGAGTCGGTGTTTTGAGCATTGCCTGTGAGACCAGTGTTAGTTTCCGATACACCACTGCAGGTTCAATGTATTCCTTGGAACTTCACATTTACGATGAAACACAGAAATCGCATAGGAATTAAATACAAAAGGCACAATGCTGTCATAGGTACAAGAATAGAGACTCTCCTTACAGTCGGTGCTTTAAGCAATCCCTGTGAGACCAGTATTAGTTTCCGATACACCTCTGCAGGTTCAATGTATTCCTTGGATATACACATTGACTATGAAACATTGTATTTACATCGGAATTACATACAAAAGGCACAATGCCGCCTTAAGTGCAAGAAGAGTGAGAATTCTTAGAGTCTTTGCTTTGATCCTTTCCTGTGAGACCAGCTTTAGTTCCCGATACACCACTGCAGCCTCAAGGTATTCCTTGGACCTTCACATGGACGATGAAACATTGAAATTACGTCGGAATTAAATACAAAAGGCACAATGCCGCCTTCTGTACAAGAATAGAGACTCTTCTTACAGTCGGTTCTTTGATCCTTTCCTGTGAGACCAGTATTAGTTTCCGATACACCTCTGCAGGTTCATTGTATTCCTTTTCCTTACACATTGACGATGAAACACTGAAATTACACCAAAATTAATTACAAAATGCACAATGCCGCCTTAAGTGCAAGAAGCGTGAGACTTCTTAGAGTCTGTGCTTTGATCCTTTCCTGTGAGACCAGTATAAGTTTCCGATACACCACTGCAGGTTCAATGTATTCCTTGGACCTTCACATTGACTATGAAACACAGAAATCACATCGGAATTAAATACAAAAGGCACAATGCCGCCTTAAGTGCAATTAGGGTGAGACTTCTTAGAGTCTGTGCTTTGATCCTTTCCTGTGAGACCAGTATTAGTTTCCGATACACCACTGCAGGTTCAATGTATTCCTTGGAATTTCACATTGACGATGAAACACAGAAATCACATTGGAATTAAATACAAAAGGCACAATTCAGCCTTAAGTGCAAGAAGAGTGAGACTTCTTAGGGTCTGTGCTTTGATCCTTTCCTATGAGACCAGTATTAGTTTCCGATACACCACTGCAGGATCAATGTATTCCTTGGACATTCACATTGACAATGAAACACTGAAATTACATCGGAATTACATACAAAAGGCACAATGCCGCCTTAAGTGCAAGAAGAGTGAGAGATCTAAGAGTCTGTGCTTTGATCCTTTCCTATGAGACCAGTATTAGTTTCCGATACACCACTGTTGGTTCATTGTATTCCTTTTAGATACACATTGACAATGAAACACTGATATTACGTCGGAATTAAATACCAACGGCCCAGTGCCGCCTTAAGTGCAAGATGAGTGAGACTTCTTAGTGTATGTGCTTTGATCATTTCCTGTGAGACCAGATTTAGCTTCCGATACACCACTGCAGAGTCAAGGTATTCCTTGGACCTTCACATGGACGATGAAACATTGAAATTACGTCGTAATTAAATACAAAAGGCAGAATGCCGCCTTAAGTACAAGAATAGAGACTCTTCTTACAGTTGGTTCTTTGATCCTTTCCTGTGAGACCAGTATTATTTTCTGATACACCGCTGCAGGTTCAATGTATTCCTTGGACATTCACATTGACGATGGAACACTGAAATTACATCGGAATTAAATACAAAAGGCACAATGCCGCCTAAAATGCAAGAAGAGTGAGACTTCTTTCAGTCAGTGCTTTGATCCTCACCTATGAGACCAGTATTAGTTTCCGATACACCACTGCAGGTTCAATGTATTCCTTTTACATACACATTGACGATTAAACACTGAAATTACATTGCAATTAAATGCAAAAGGCACAATGCCGCCTTAAGTGCAAGAAGAGTGAGACTTCTTAGAGTCTGTGCTTTGATCTTTTCCTTTGAGACCAGTTTTAGTTTCCGATACACCTCTGCAGGTTCAATGTATTCCTTTTACATACACATTGACGATGAAACACTGAAATTACATCGGAATTAATTACAAAATGCACAATGCCGCCATAAGTGCAAGAATAGAGACACTTCTTACAGTCTGTGCTTTGTTCCTTTCCTGTGAGACCAGTATTAGTTTCCGATACACCACTGCAGGTTCAATGTATTCCTTGGACATACACATTGTCAATGAAACACTGAAATTACATCGGAATTAAATACAAAAGGCACAATGCCGCCTTAAAGGCAAGAGGAATGAGGCTTCTTAGAGTCTGGGCTTTGATCCTTTCCTGTGAGAAGAGTATTAGTTTCCGATACACCTCTGCAGGTTCAATGTATTCCTTGGACCTTCACATTGATGATAAAACACAGAAATCCCATCGGAATTAAATACAAATGGCACAATGCCGCCTTAAGTACAAGAATAGAGACACTTCTTACTGTCGATGGTTTAAGCATTCCCTGTGAGACCAGTATTAGTTTCCGATGTACCACTGCAGGTTCAATGTATTCCTTGGACGTACACATTGACGATGAAACACTGAAATTACATCGGAATTAAATACAAAACACACAATGCCGCCTTAAGTGCATGAAGAGTGAGACTTCTTAGTGTCTGTGCTTTGATCCTTTCCTGTGAGACCAGTATTAGTTTCCGATACACCACTGCAGGTTCAATGTATTCCTTGGACCTTCAGATTGACGATGAAACACAGAAATCGCATCGGAATTAAATACAAAAGGCACTATGCCGCCTTAAGTTCAAGAATAGAGATTCTTCATACAGTCGGTGATTTGAGCATTCCCTGAGAGACCAGTATTAGTTTCCGATACACCACTGCAGGTTCAATGTATTCCTTCGACAGTCACATTGACGATGAAACACCGAAATCGCATCGGAATTAAATACAAAAGGCACAATGCCGCCTTAAGTACAAGAATAGAGACTCTTCTTACAGTCTTTGCTTTGATTCTTTCCTGTGAGACTAGTATTAGATTTCGATACACCACTGCAGGTTCAATGTATTCCTTTGACGTTCTCATTGACGATGAAACACAGAAATCGCAACGGAATTAAATACAAAAGGCACAATACCGCCTTAAGTACAAGAATAGAGATTCTTCTCACAGTCTGTGCTTTGATCCTTTCCTGTGAGAAGAGTATTGGTTTCCGATACACCACTGCAGGTTCAATGTATTCCATTGACCCTCACATTGACGATGAAACACAGATATCGCATCGGAATTAAATACAAAAGGCACAGTGCAACCTTAAGTACAAGAATAGACACTCTTCTTACAGTCTGTGCTTTGATACTTTCCTGTGAGACCAGTATTATTTTATGATACACCACTGCAGGTTCAATGTATTCCTTTGACCTTCACAATGACGATGAAACACAGAAATCGCATCGGAATTAAATACAAATGGCACAATGCCGATTTAAGTACAAGAATTGAAACACTTCTTACAGTCGATGCTTTGAGCATTCCCTGTGAGACCAGTATTAGTTTTCGATACACCACTGCAGGTTCAAGGTATTCCTTTGACCTTCACATTGACGATGACACACAGTTATCGCATCGGAATAAAATACAAAAGGCAAAATGCCGCCTTAGGTACAAGAATGTAGACTCTTCATACAGTCGGTGCTTTGAGAATTCCCTGTTAGACCAGTATTAGTTTCCGATACAACACTGCAGGTTCAATGTATTCCTTGGACCTTCACATTCTCGATGAAACACAGAAACCGCATCGGAATTAAATACAAAAGGCACAATGCCGCCTTCAGTACAAGAATAGAGACACTTCCTACAGTCTGTGCTTTGATCCTTTCCTGTGGGACCAGTATTAGTTTCCGATGTACCACTGCAGGTTCAATGTATTCCTTGGACATACACATTGACGATGAAACGCTGAAATTACATCGGAATTTAATACCAAAGCCAAAATGCCGCCTTAAGTACAAGAATAGAGACTCTTCTTACAGTCTGTGCTTTGATCCTTTCCTGTGAGACCAGTATTAGTTACCGATAGACCACTGCAGGTTCAATGTATTCCCTGGACATACACATTGTCGATGAAACACTGAAATTACATCGGAATTAAATACAAAAGGCACAATGCCGCCATAAGTGCAAGAGGAATGAGGCTTCTTAGAGTCTGGGCTTTGATCCTTACCTGTGAGACCAGTATTATTTTCCGATACACCACAGCAGGTTCAATGTATTACTTGGACCATCACATTGACGATGAAACGCAGAAATCGCATCGGAATTAAATACAAGTGGAACAATGCCGCCTTAAGTACAAGAATAGAGACACTTCTTACAGTCGATGCTTTGAGCATTCCCTGTGAGACCAGTATTAGTTTCCGATGTACCACTGCAGGTTCAATGTATTCCTTGGACATACACATTGACGATGAAACACTGAAATTACATCGGAATTCAATACCAAATCCACAATGCCTCCTTAAGTGCAAGAACAGTAAGACTTCTTAGAGTCTGTGCTTTGATCCTTTCCTGTGAGACCAGTATTAGTTTCCGATACAACACTGCAGGTTCAATGTATTCCTTGGACCTTCACATTGACGATGAAACACAGAAATCGCTTCGGCATAATTACATAAGGCACAATGCCGCCTTAAGTACAAGAATAGAGACTCTTCTTACAGTCGGTGCTTTGAGCATTCCCTGTGAGACCAATATTAGTTTCCGATACACCACTGCAGGTTCAATGTATTCCTTCGACAATTACATTGACGATGAAACACAGATATCACATCGGAATTATATACAAAAGGCACAATGAAGCCTTAAGTACAAGAATAGAGACTCTTCTTACAGTCTGTGCTTTGATCCTTTCCTGTGAGACCAGTATTAGTTTCCGATACACCATTGCAGGTTCAATGTATTCCTTTGACCTTCACATTGACGATGAAACACAGAAATCGCAACGGAATTAAATACAAAGGGCAAAATGCCGCCTTAAGTACAAGAATAGAGACTCTTCTTACAGTCTGTACTTTGATCCTTTCCTGTGAGACCAGTATTAGTTTCCGATACACCACTGCAGGTCAATGTATTCCATTGACCCTCACATTGACGATGAAACACAGAAATCGCATCGGAATTAAATACAAAAGGCACAATGCAACCTTAAGTACAAGAATAGAGACACTTATTACAGTCTGTGCTTTGATCCTTTCCTGTGTGACCAGTATTAGTTTCCGATACACCACTGCAGGTTCAATGTATTCCTTGGACATACACATTGTCAATGAAACACTGAAATTAAATCGGAAATAAATACAGAAGGCACAATGCCGCCTTAAGTGCAAGAGGAATGAGGCTTCTTTGAGTCTGGGTTTTGATCCTTCCCTGTGAGACCAGTATTATTTTCCGATACACCACTGCAGGTTCAATGTATTCCTTGGACCTTCACATTGACGATGAAACACAGAAATCGCATCGGAATTAAATACAAATGGCACAATGCCGCTTTAAGTACAAGAATAGAGACACTTCTTACAGTCGAAGCTTTGAGCATTCCCTGTGAGACCAGTATTAGATTCCGATACACCACTGCCAGTCCAATGTATTCCTTTGACCTTCACATTGACGATGACACACAGAGATCGCATCGGAATTAAATACAAAAAATCACAATGCCGCCATAGGTACAAGAATTTAGACTCTTCATACAGCCGCTGCTTTGAGAATTCCCTGTTAGACCAGTATTAGTTTAAGATACAACACTGCAGGTTCAATGTATTCCTTGGACATACACATTGACGATGAAACACTGAAATTACATCGGAATTAAATACAAGAGCCACAATGCCGCCTTAAGTGCAAGAAGAGTGAGACTTCTTAGGGTCTGTACTTTGATCCTTTTCTGTAAGACCAGTATTAGTTTCCGATACGCCACTGCAGGTTCAATGTATTCCTTGGACCTTCACATTGACGACGAAACACAGAAACCGCCTCGGAATTAAATACAAAAGGCACAATGCCGCCTAAAGTACAAGAATAGAGACTCTTCTTACATTCGGTGCTTTTGGGCATTCCCTGTGAGACCAGTATTGGTTTCCGATACACCACTGCAGGCTCAGTGTATTCCTTCGACATTCACATTGACTATGTAACATTGTATTTACATCGTAATTAAATACAAAAGGCACAATGCCGCCTTAGGTTCAAGAGGAATGTGGCTTTTAGAGCCTGGGCTTTGATCCTTTCCTGTGAGACCAGTATTATTTTCCGATACACCACTGCAGGTTCAATGTATTCCTTGGAACTTCACATTGACGATGAAACACAGAAATCGCATAGGAATTAAATACAAAAGGCACAATGCTGCCATAGGTACAAGAATAAAGACTCTCCTTACAGTCGGTGCTTTAAGCAATCCCTATGAGACCAGTATTAGTTTCCGATACACCTCTGCAGGTTCAATGTATTCCTTGGACATACACATTGACTATGAAACATTGTATTTACATCGTAATTAAATACAAAAGGCACAATGCCGCCTTAAGTGCAAGAAGAGGGAGACTTCTTAGAGTCTGTGCTTTGATCCTTTCCTGTGAGACCAGTATTATTTTCCGATACACCACTGCTGGTTCAATGTATTCCTTGGATCTTCACATTGACGATGAAACACAGAAATCACATGGGAATTAAATGCAAAAGGCACAATGCCGGCTTAAGTACAAGAATAGAAAGTCTTATTACAGTCGGAGCTTTGAGCATTCCCTGTGAGACCAGTATTAGTTTCCGATACACCACTGCAGGTACAATGTATTCCTTGGACCATCACATTCACGATGAAAGACAGAAATCGCTTTGGAATTAAATACAAAACGCACAATGCCGCCTTATGTACAAGAATAGAGACTCTTCTTACAGTCGGTGTTATGAGCATACCCTGTGAGACCAGTATTAGTTTCCGATACAGCACCGCAGGTTCAATGTATTCCTTGGACGTAAACATTGACGATGAAACACCGATATTACATCGGAATTAAATACAAAAGGCACAATGCCGCCTTAAGTACAAAAATAGAGACTCCTCTTAGAGTCGGTGTTTTGAGCATTGCCTGTGAGACCAGTGTTAGTTTCCGATACACCACTGCAGGTTCAATGTATTCCTTGGAACTTCACATTTACGATGAAACACAGAAATCGCATAGGAATTAAATACAAAAGGCACAATGCTGTCATAGGTACAAGAATAGAGACTCTCCTTACAGTCGGTGCTTTAAGCAATCCCTGTGAGACCAGTATTAGTTTCCGATACACCTCTGCAGGTTCAATGTATTCCTTGGATATACACATTGACTATGAAACATTGTATTTACATCGGAATTACATACAAAAGGCACAATGCCGCCTTAAGTGCAGGAAGAGTGAGAATTCTTAGAGTCTTTGCTTTGATCCTTTCCTGTGAGACCAGCTTTAGTTCCCGATACACCACTGCAGCCTCAAGGTATTCCTTGGACCTTCACATGGACGATGAAACATTGAAATTACGTCGGAATTAAATACAAAAGGCACAATGCCGCCTTCTGTACAAGAATAGAGACTCTTCTTACAGTCGGTTCTTTGATCCTTTCCTGTGAGACCAGTATTAGTTTCCGATACACCTCTGCAGGTTCATTGTATTCCTTTTCCTTACACATTGACGATGAAACACTGAAATTACACCAAAATTAATTACAAAATGCACAATGCCGCCATAAGTGCAAGAAGCGTGAGACTTCTTAGAGTCTGTGCTTTGATCCTTTCCTGTGAGACCAGTATAAGTTTCCGATACACCACTGCAGGTTCAATGTATTCCTTGGACCTTCACATTGACGATGAAACACAGAAATCACATCGGAATTAAATACAAAAGGCACAATGCCGCCTTAAGTGCAATTAGGGTGAGACTTCTTAGAGTCTGTGCTTTGATCCTTTCCTGTGAGACCAGTATTAGTTTCCGATACACCACTGCAGGTTCAATGTATTCCTTGGACCTTCACATTGACGATGAAACACAGAAATCACATTGGAATTAAATACAAAAGGCACAATTCAGCCTTAAGTGCAAGAAGAGTGAGACTTCTTAGGGTCTGTGCTTTGATCCTTTCCTATGAGACCAGTATTAGTTTCCGATACACCACTGCAGGATCAATGTATTCCTTGGACATTCACATTGACAATGAAACACTGAAATTACATCGGAATTACATACAAAAGGCACAATGCCGCCTTAAGTGCAAGAAGAGTGAGAGATCTAAGAGTCTGTGCTTTGATCCTTTCCTATGAGACCAGTATTAGTTTCCGATACACCACTGTTGGTTCATTGTATTCCTTTTAGATACACATTGACAATGAAACACTGATATTACGTCGGAATTAAATACCAACGGCCCAATGCCGCCTTAAGTGCAAGATGAGTGAGACTTCTTAGTGTATGTGCTTTGATCATTTCCTGTGAGACCAGATTTAGCTTCCGATACACCACTGCAGAGTCAAGGTATTCCTTGGACCTTCACATGGACGATGAAACATTGAAATTACGTCGCAATTAAATACAAAATGCAGAATGCCGCCTTAAGTACAAGAATAGAGACTCTTCTTACAGTTGGTTCTTTGATCCTTTCCTGTGAGACCAGTATTATTTTCTGATACACCGCTGCAGGTTCAATGTATTCCTTGGACATTCACATTGACGATGGAACACTGAAATTACATCGGAATTAAATACAAAAGGCACAATGCCGCCTAAAATGCAAGAAGAGTGAGACTTCTTTCAGTCAGTGCTTTGATCCTTACCTATGAGACCAGTATTAGTTTCCGATACACCACTGCAGGTTCAATGTATTCCTTTTACATACACATTGACGATTAAACACTGAAATTACATTGGAATTAAATGCAAAAGGCACAATGCCGCCTTAAGTGCAAGAAGAGTGAGACTTCTTAGAGTCTGTGCTTTGATCTTTTCCTTTGAGACCAGTTTTAGTTTCCGATACACCTCTGCAGGTTCAATGTATTCCTTTTACATACACATTGACGATGAAACACTGAAATTACATCGGAATTAATTACAAAATGCACAATGCCGCCATAAGTGCAAGAAGCGTGAGACTTTTTAGAGTCTGTGCTTTGATCCTTTCCTATGAGACAAGTATTAGTTGCCAATACACCACTGCAGGGTCAATGTATTCCTTGGACCTTCACATTGACGATGAAACACAGAAATCGCATCGGAATTAAATACAAAATGCACAATGCCGCCATTAACACAAGAATAGAGACTCATCTTACAGTCGGTGCTTTGAGCATTCCCTGTGAGACCAATATTCGTTTCCGATACACCACTGCAGGTTCGATGTATTCCTTGGACCTCCACACTGACGATGATACACAGATATCGCATCGGAATTAAATAAAATGGCACAATTCCGCCTTAAGTACAAGAATAGAGAGTCTTCTTACAGTCGTTGCTTTGATCTATTCCTGTGAGACCAGTATTAGTCTCCGATACACCACTGCAGGTTCAATGTATTCCTTTGACGTACACATTGACGATGAAGCACTGAAATTTCATCGGAATTACATACTAAAGGCACAATGCCGCCCTAAGTGCAAGAAGAGAGAGACTTCTTAGAGTCTGTGCTTTGATCCTTTCCTATGAGACCAGTATTAGTTTCCGATACACCACTGCAGGTTCAATGTATTCCTTTTACATAAACATTGACGATGAAACACTGAAATTACATCGGAATTAAATACAAAAGGCACAATGCCGCCTTAAGTGCAAATAGAGTGAAACTTCTTAGAGTCTGTGCTTTGATCCTTTCCTGTGAGACCAGTATTAGTTTCCGATACACCACTGCAGGATCAATGTATTCCTTGGACATTCACATTGACGATGAAACACTGAAATTACATCGGAATTACATACAAAAGGACAATGCCGCCTTAAGTGCAAGAAGAGTGAGACTTCTAAGAGTCTGTGCTTTGATCCTTTCCTATGAAACCAGTATTGGTTTCCGATACACCACTGTTGGTTAATTGTATTCCTTTTACATACACATTGACAATGAAACACTGATATTACGTCGGAATTAAATACAAAAGGCCCAATGCAGCCTTAAGTGCAAGAAGAGTGAGACTTCTTAGAGCATGTGCTTTGATCCTTTCCTGTGAGACCAGTTTTAGTTTCCGATACACCACTGCAGACTCAAGGTATTCCTTGGATATTCACATGGACGATAAAACATTGAAATTACGTCGGAATTAAATACAAAAGGCACAATGCCGCCTTAAGTACAAGAATAGAGACTCTTCTTACAGTCGGTTCTTTGATCCTTACCTGTGAGACCAGTATTATTTTCTGATACACCGCTGCAGGTCCTATGTATTCCTTGGACATTCACATTGACGATGAAACACAGAAATCGCATCGGAATTAAATACAAAAGGCACAATGCCGCCTTAAGTACAAGAATAGAGACTCTTCTCACAGTCGGTGCTTTGTCCCATTCCTATGAGACCAGTATTAGTTTCCGATACACCACTGCAGGTTCAACGTATTCCTTGGACATTCACATTGACGATGAAACACTGAAATTACATCGGAATTACATACAAAAGGCACAATGCCGCCTTAAGTACAAGAATAGAGACTCTTCTCACAGTCGGTGCTTTGTCCCATTCCTATGAGACCAGTATTAGTTTCCGATACACCACTGCAGGTCAATGTATTCCTTGGACCTTCACATTGACGATGAAACCTAGAAATGACATCGGAATTAAATTCAAAATGCACAATTCCGCCTTAAATACAAGAATAGAGACTCTTCTTTCAGTCGGTGCTTTGAGCATTCCCTGTGCGACCAGTATTAGTTTCCGATAGACCACTACAGGTTCAATGTATTCCTTCCACCTTCACATGGACGATGAAACATTGAAATTACAGCGGAATGAAATACAAAAGGCACAATGCCGCCTTAAGTAAAAGAAGACTGAGACTTCTTAGAGTCTGTGCTTTGATCCTTTCCTGTGAGCCCAGTATTAGTTTGCGATACACCGCTGTAAGTTCAATGTATTCCTTGGACCTTCTCATTGACGATGAAACACAAAAATAGCATCGGAATTAAATACAAAAGGCACAATGCAGCTATAAGTACAAGAATAGAGACTCATCTCACAGTCGGTGTCTTGAGCATTCCCTGTGAGACCAGTATTAGTTTCCGATACACCACTGCCAGTTCGAAGTATTCCTTGGACCTTCACGTTGACGATGAAACACAGAAATCACATCGGAATTAAATACAAAACGCACGATGCCGCCTTAAGTACAAGAATGGAGATTCTTCTTACTGTTGGTGATTTGAGCATTCCCTGTGAGACCAGTATTAGTTTCCGATACGCCACCGCAGGTTCAATGTATTCCTTGGACCTTCACATTGACGATTAAACACAGAAATAGCAATGGAATTAAGTACAAAAGGCACAATGCCGCCTTAAGTATAAGAATAGAGACTCTTCTTACAGTCTGTGCCTTGAACACACCCTGTGAGACCAGTATAAGTTTCCGATACACCACTGCAGCTTCCGTGTTTTTCTTGGACATACACATTGACGATGAAACACTGAAATTACATCGTAATTAAATAGAAGAGGCACAATGCCACCTTAAGTGCAAGAAGAGTGAGACTTCTTAGACTCTGTGCTTTGATCCTTTCCTGTGAGACCAGTATTAGTTTCCGATACACCACTGCAGGTTCAATGTATTCCTTGGACATTCACATTGACGATGAAACACTGATATTACATCGGAATTAAATACAAAAGGCACAATGCCGCCTTAAATGCAAGAAGAGTGACACTTCTTTCAGTCTGTGCTTTGAACCTTTCCTATGAGACCAGTATTAGTTTCCGATACACCACTGCAGGTTCAATGTAATCCTTTTACTTACACATTGACGATGAAACACTGATATTACGTCGGAATTAAATGCAGAAGGCACAATGCCGCCTTAAGTGCATTTAGAGTGAGACTTCTTAGAGTCTGTGCTATGATCCTTTCCTGTGAGACCAGCTTTAGTTCCCGATACACCACTGCAGCCTCAAGGTATTCCTTGGACCTTCACATGGACGATGAAACATTGAAATTACGTCGGAATTAAATACAAAAGGCACAATGCCGCCTTCTGTACAAGAATAGAGACTCTTCTTACAGTCGGTTCTTTGATCCTTTCCTGTGAGACCAGTATTAGTTTCCGATACACCTCTGCAGGTTCATTGTATTCCTTTTCCTTACACATTGACGATGAAACACTGAAATTACACCAAAAGTAATTACAAAATGCACAATGCCGCCATAAGTGCAAGAAGCGTGAGACTTCTTAGATTCTGTGCTTTGATCCTTTCCTGTGAGACCAGTATTAGTTTCCGATACACCACTGCAGGTTCAATGTATTCCTTGGACCTTCACATTGACGATGAAACACGGAAATCACATCGGAATTAAATACAAAAGGCACAATGCCGCCTTAAGTGCAATTAGGGTGAGACTTCTTAGAGTCTGTGATTTGATCCTTTCCTGTGAGACCAGTATTAGTTTCCGATACACCACTGCAGGTTCAATGTATTCCTTTTACATACACATTGACGATGCAACACTGAAATTACATCGGAATTAAATACAAAAGGCACAATGCCGCCTTAAGTGCAATTAGAGTGAAACTTCTTAGAGTCTGTGCTTTGATCCTTTCCTGTGAGACCAGTATTAGTTTCCGATTCATCCCTGCAGGTTCAATGTATTCCTTGGACCTTCACATTGACAATGATACACAGAAATCACATTGGAATTAAATACAAAAGGCACAATTCAGCCTTAAGTGCAAGAAGAGTGAGACTTCTTAGAGTCTGTGCTTTGATCCATTCCTGTGAGACCAGTATTAGTTTCCGATACACCACTGCAGGATCAATGTATTCCTTGGAAATTCACATTGACAATGAAACACTGAAATTACATCGGAATTACATACAAAAGGCACAATGCCGCCTTAAGTGCAAGAAGAGTGAGAGATCTAAGAGTCTGTGCTTTGATCCTTTCCTATGAGACCAGTATTAGTTTCCGATACACCACTGTTGGTTCATTGTATTCCTTTTACATACACTTTGACAATGAAACACTGATATTACGTCGGAATTAAATACCAAAGGCCCAATGCCGCCTTAAGTGCAAGATGAGTGAAACTTCTTAGTGTATGTGCTTTGATCATTTCCTGTGAGACCAGATTTAGCTTCCGATACACCACTGCAGAGTCAAGGTATTCCTTGGACCTTCACATGGACGACGAAACATTGAAATTACGTCGTAATTAAATACAAAAGACAGAATGCCGCCTTAAGTACAAGAATAGAGACTCTTCTTACAGTCGGTTCTTTGATCCTTTCCTGTGAGACCAGTATTAATTTCTGATACACCGCTGCAGGTTCAATGTATTCCTTGGACATTCACATTGACGATGGAACACTGAAATTACATCGGAATTAAATACAAAAGGCACAATGCCGCCTAAAATGCAAGAAGAGTGAGACTTCTTAGAGTCTGTGCTTTGATCCTTACCTATGAGACCAGTATTAGTTTCCGATACACCACTGCAGGTTCAATGTATTCCTTTTACATACACATTGACGATTAAACACTGAAATTACATTGGAATTAAATGCAAAAGGCACAATGCCGCCTTAAGTGCAAGAAGAGTGAGACTTCTTAGAGTCTGTGCTTTGATCTTTTCCTATGAGACCAGTTTTAGTTTCCGATACACCTCTGCACGTTCAATGTATTCCTTTTACATACACATTGACGATGAAACACTGAAATTACATCGGAATTAATTACAAAATGCACAATGCCGCCATAAGTGCAAGAAGCGTGAGACTTCTTAGAGTCTGTGCTTTGATCCTTTCCTATGAGACAAGTATTAGTTGCCAATACACCACTGCTGGGTCAATGTATTCCTTGGACCTTCACATTGACGATGAAACACAGAAATCGCATCGGAATTAAATACAAAATGCACAATGCCGCCTTAAGTACAAGAATAGAGACTCTTCTTACAGACGGTGCTTTGAGCATTCCCTGTGAGACCAATATTCGTTTCCGATACACCACTGCAGGTTCGATGTATTTCTTGGACCTCCACACTGACGATGATACACAGATATCGCATCGGAATTAAATACAAATGGCACAATTCCGCCTTAAGTACAAGAATAGAGAGTATTCTTACAGTCGTTGCTTTGATCTATTCCTGTGAGACCAGTATTAGTCTCCGATACACCACTGCAGGTTCAATATATTCCTTTGACATACACATTGACGATGAACCACTGAAATTACATCGGAATTACATACTAAAAGAACAATGCCGCCTTAAGTGCAAGAAGAGTGAGACTTCTTAGAGTCTGTGCTTTGATCCTTTCCTATGAGACCAGTATTAGTTTCCGATACACCACTGCAGGTTCAATGTATTCCTTTTACATACACATTGACGATGAAACACTGAAATTACATCGGAATTAAATACAAAAGGCACAATGCCGCCTTAAGTGCATTTAAAGTGAAACTTCTTAGAGTCTGTGCTTTGATCCTTTCCTGTGAGACCAGTATTAGTTTCCGATACACCACTGCAGGATCAATGTATTCCTTGGACATTCACATTGACGATGAAACACTGAAATTACATCGGAATTACATACAAAAGGACAATGCCGCCTTAAGTGCAAGAAGAGTGAGACTTCTAAGAGTCTGTGCTTTGATCCTTTCCTATGAGACCAGTATTAGTTTCCGATACACCACTGTTGGTTCATTGTATTCCTTTTACATACACATTGACAATGAAACACTGATATTACGTCGGAATTAAATACAAAAGGCCCAATGCAGCCTTAAGTGCAAGAAGAGTGAGACTTCTTAGAGTATGTGCTTTGATCCTTTCCTGTGAGACCAGTTTTAGTTTCCGATACACCACTGCAGACTCAAGGTATTCCTTGGATATCACATGGACGATAAAACATTGAAATTACGTCAGAATTAAATACAAAAGGCACAATGCCGCCTTAAGTACAAGAATAGAGACTCTTCTTACAGTCGGTTCTTTGATCCTTACCTGTGAGACCAGTATTATTTTCTGATACACCGCTGCAGGTTCAATGTATTCCTTGGACATTCACATTGACGATGAAACACGGAAATTACATCGGAATAACATACAAAATGCACAATGCCGCCTTAAGTGCAAGAAGCGTCAGACTTCTTAGAGTCTGTGCTTCGATCCTTTCCTATGAGACCAGTATTAGCCTCCGATACACCACTGCAGGTTTAATGTATTCCTTGGACATTCACATTGACGATAAAACACTGAAATTACATCGGAATTACATACTAAAGGCACAATGCCGCCTTAAGTGCAAGACGAGTGAGACTTCTTAGAGTCTGATCCTTTCCTATGAGACCACTATTAGTTTCCGATACACCAATGCAGGTTCAATGTATTCCTTTTACATACACATTGGCGATGAGACACTGGTATTACATCGGAATTATATACAAAATGCACAATGCCGCCATAAGTGCAAGAAGCGTGAGACTTCTTAGAGTCTGTGCTTTGATCCTTTCCTGTGAGACAAGTATGAGTTGCCAATTCACCACTGCAGGGTCAATGTATTCCTTGGACCTTCACATTGACGTTGAAACACAGAAAACGCATCGAAATTAAATAGAAAAGGCACAATTCCGCCTTAAGTACAAGAATGGACACTCTTCTTACAGTCGGTGCATTGATCTATTCCTGTGAGACCAGTATTAGTCTCCGATACACCACTGCAGGTTCAATGTATTCCTTGGATATACACATTGACGATGAAACACTGAAATTACATCGGAATTACATACTAAAGGCACAATGCCGCCTTAGGTGCAAGAAGAGTGAGACTTCTTAGAGTCTGTGCTTCGATCCTTTCCTATGAGACCAGTATTAGTTACCGATACTCCACTGCAGGTTCAATGTATTCCTTTTACATACACATTGATGATGAAACACTGAAATTACATTGGAATTAATTACAAAATGCACAATGCCGCCTTAAGTGCAAGAAGAGTGAGACTTCTTAGAGTCTGTGCTTTGATCCTTTCCTATGAGACCAGTATTAGTTTCCGATACACCACTGCAGGTTCATTGTATTCCTTTTACATACACATTGATAATGAAACACAGAAATTACATTGGAATTAATTACAAAATGCACAATGCCGCCATAAGTGCAAGAAGCGTGAGACTTCTTAGAGTCTGTGCTTTGATCCTTTCCTATGAGACCAGTATTAGTTTCCGATACACCACTGCAGGGTCAATGTAATCCATTTACATACACATTGACGATGAAACACTGATATTACGTCGGAATTAAATACAAAAGGCACAATGCCGCCTTAAGTGCAATTAGAGTGAGACTTCTTAGAGTCTGTGCTTTGATCCTTTCCTATGAGACCAGTATTAGTTTACGATACAACACTGCAGGTTCAATGTATTCCTTGGACCTTCACATTGACGATGAAACACAGAAATCACATCGGAATTAAATACAAAAGGCACAATTCAGCCTTAAGTGCAAGAAGAGTGAGACTTCTTAGAGTCTGTGCTTTGATCCTTTCCTGTAAGACCAGTATTAGTTTCCGATACACCACTGCAGGTTCAATGTATTCCTTGGACATTCACATTGACGATGAAACACGGAAATTACATCGGAATTACATACGAAATGCACAATGCCGCCATAAGTGCAAGAAGCGTCAGACTTCTTAGAGTCTGTGCTTTGATCCTTTCCTATGAGACCAGTATTAGCCTCCGATACACCACTGCAGGTTTAATGTATTCCTTGGACATTCACATTGACGATGAAACACTGAAATTACATCTGAATTACATACAAAAGGCACTATGCCGCCTTAAGTGAAAGAAGAGAGAGATTTCTTAGAGTCTGTGCTTTGATCTTTTCCTATGAGATTAGTGTTAGTTTCCGATACACCACTGCAGGTTCAATGTAATCCTTTTACATACACATTGACGATGAAACACTGATATTACGTCGGAATTAAATATAAAAGGCACAATGCCGCCTTAAATGCAAGAAGAGTGAGACTTCTTAAAGTCTGTGCTTTGATCCTTTCCTATGAGACCAGTATTAGTTTCCGATACACCACTGCAGGTTCAATGTATTCCTTTTACATACACATTGACGATGAAACACTGAAATTACATCGGAATTAAATACAAAAGGCACAATGCCGCCTTAAGTGCAATTAGAGTGAAACTTCTTAGAGTCTGTGCTTTGATCCTTTCCTGTGAGACCAGTATTAGTTTCCGATACACCACTGCAGGATCAATGTATTCCTTGGACATTCACATTGACGATGAAACACTGAAATTACATCGGAATTACATACAAAAGGACAATGCCGCCTTAAGTGCAAGAAGAGTGAGACTTCTAAGAGTCTGTGCTTTGATCCGTTCCTATGAGACCAGTATTAGTTTCCGATACACCACTGTTGGTTCATTGTATTCCTTTTACATACACATTGACAATGAAACACTGATATTACGTCGGAATGAAATACAAAAGGCCCAATGCAGCCTTAAGTGCAAGAAGAGTGAGACTTCTTAGAGTCTGTGCTTTGATCCTTTCCTGTAAGACCAGTATTAGTTTCCGATACACCACTGCAGGTTCAATGTATTCCTTGGACATTCACATTGACGATGAAACACGGAAATTACATCGGAATTACATACGAAATGCACAATGCCGCCATAAGTGCAAGAAGCGTCAGACTTCTTAGAGTCTGTGCTTTGATCCTTTCCTATGAGACCAGTATTAGCCTCCGATACACCACTGCAGGTTCAATGTAATCCTTTTACATACACATTGACGATGAAACACTGATATTACGTCGGAATTAAATATAAAAGGCACAATGCCGCCTTAAATGCAAGAAGAGTGAGACTTCTTAAAGTCTGTGCTTTGATCCTTTCCTATGAGACCAGTATTAGTTTCCGATTCATCCCTGCAGGTTCAATGTATTCCTTGGACCTTCACATTGACGATGAAACACAGAAATCACATTGCAATTAAATACAAAAGGCGCAATTCAGCCTTAAGTGCAAGAAGAGTGAGACTTCTTAGAGTCTGTGCTTTGATCCTTTCCTGTGAGACGAGTATTAGTTTCCGATACACCACTGCAGGATCAATGTATTCCTTGGACATTCACATTGACAATGAAATACTGAAATTACATCGGAATTACATACAAGAGGCACAATGCCGCCTTATGTGCAAGAAGAGTGGGACTTCTAACAGTCTGTGCTTTGATCCTTTCCTATGAGACCAGTATTAGTTTCCGATACACCACTGTTGGTTCATTGTATTCCTTTTACATACACATTGACAATGAAACACTGATATTACGTCGGAATTAAATACAAATGGCCCAATGCCGCCTTAAGTGCAAGAAGAGTGAGACCTCTTAGAGTATGTGCTTTGATCATTTCCTGTGAGACCAGTTTTAGTTTCCGATACACCACTGCAGAGTCAAGGTATCCCTTGGACCTTCACATGGACGATGAAACATTGAAATTACGTCGGAATTAAACACAAAAGGCACAATGCCGCCTTAAGTACAAGAATAGAGTCTCTTCTTACAGTCGATTCTTTGATCCTTTCCTGTGAAACCAGTATTATTTTCTGATACACCGCTGCAGGTTCAATGTATTCCTTGGACATTCACATTGACGATGGAACACTGAAATTACATCGGAATTAAATACAAAAGGCACAATGCCGCCTTAAATGCAAGAAGAGTGAGACTTGTTTCAGTCTGTGCTTTGATCCTTTCCTATGAGACCAGTATTAGTTTCCGATACACCACTGCAGGTTCAATGTATTCCTTTTACATACACATTGACGATTAAACACTTAATTTACATTGGAATTAAATGCAAAAGCCACAATGCCGCCTTAGGTGCAAGAAGAGTGAGACTTCTTAGAGGCTGTGCTTTGATCCTTTCCTGTGAGATAAGTATTAGTTGCCAATACACCACTGCAGGGTCAATGCATTCCTTGGACCTTCACATTGACAATGAAACACAGAAATCGCGTCGGAATTAAATACAAAATGCACAATGCCGCTATAAGTACAAGAATAGAGACTCTTCTTACAGTCGGTGCTTTGAGCATTCCCTGTGAGACCAGTATTCGTTTCCGATACACCACAGCATGTTCGATGTATTCCTTGGACCTCCACACTGATGATGATGCACAGATATCGCATCGGAATTAAATAGAAAAGGCACAATTCCGTCTTAAGTACAAGAATAGAGACTCTTCTTACAGTCGGTGCTTTGATCTATTCCTGTGAGACCAGTATTAGTCACCGATACACCACTGCAGGTTCACTGTATTCCTTGGACATACACATTGACGATGAAACACTGAAATTACATCGGAATAAAATACAAAAGGCACAATGCCGCCTTAAGTGCAAGAGGAGTGGTACTTCTTAGAGTCTGTGCTTTGATCCTTTCCTATGACAGTATTAGTTTCCGTTACACCACTGCAGGTTCAATGTAATCCTTTTACATACACATTGACAATGAAACACTGATATTACGTCGGAATTAAATACAAAAGGCACAATGCCGCCTTAAGTGCATTAGAGTGAGACTTCTTAGAGTCTGTGCTTTGATGCTTTCCTGTGAGACCAGTATTAGTTTCCGTTACACCACTGCAGGTTCAATGTATTCCTTGGACCTTCTCATTGACGATGAAACACAGAAATCACATCGGAATTAAATACAAAAGGCTCCATTCAGTCTTAAGTGCAAGACGAGTGAGACTTCTTAGAGTCTGTGATTTGATCCTTTCCTGTGAGACCAGTATTAGTTTCCGATACACCACTGCAGGTTCAATGTATTCCTCGGACATTCACATTGACGATGAAACACGGAAATTACATCGGAATAACATACAAAATGCACAATGCCGCCTTAAGTGCAAGAAGCGTCAGACTTCTTAGAGTCTGTGCTTTGATCCTTTCCTATGAGACCAGTATTAGCCTCCGATACACCACTGCAGGTTTAATGTATTCCTTGGACATTCACATTGACGATGAAACACTGAAATTACATCGGAATTACATACTAAAGGCACAATGCCGCCTTAAATGCAAGAAGAGTGAGACTTCTTAAAGTCTGTGCTTTGATCCTTTCCTATGAGACCAGTATTAGTTTCCGATCCACCACTGCAAGTTCAATGTATTCCTTTTACATACACATTGACGATGCAACACTAAAATTGCATCGGAATTAAATACAAATGGCACAATGCCGCCTTAAGTGCAACTAGAGTGAAACTTCTTAGAGTCTGTGCTTTGATCCTTTCCTGTGAGACAAGTATTAGTTTTCGATTCATCCCTGCAGGTTCAATGTATTCCTTGGACCTTCACATTGACGATGAAACACAGAAATCACATTGGAATCAAATACAAAAGGCACAATTCAGCCTTAAGTGCAAGAAGAGTGAGACTTCTTAGAGTCTGTGCTTTGATCCTTTCCTGAGAGACTAGTATTAGTTTCCGATACACCACTGCAGGATCAATGTATTCCTTGGACATTCACATTGACAATGAAATACTGAAATTACATCGGAATTACATACAAAAGGCACAATGCCGCCTTAAGTGCAAGAAGAGTGAGACTTCTAAGAGTCTGTGCTTTGATCCTTTCCTATGAGACCACTATTAGTTTCCGATACACCACTGCAGGTTAAATGTATTCCTTTTACATACACATTGGCGATGAAACACTGGTATTACTTCAGAATTAAATACAATATGCACAATGCCGCCATAAGTGCAAGAAGCGTGAGACTTCTTAGAGTCTGTGCTTTGATCCTTTCCTGTGAGACAAGCATGAGTTGCCAATACACCACTGCAGGGTCAATGTATTCCTTGGACCTTCACATTGACGATGAAACACAGAAATCGCATCGGAATTAAATAGGAAAGGCACAATTCCGCCTTAAGTACAAGAATAGACACACTTCTTATAGTCGTTGCATTGATCTATTCCTGTGAGACCAGTATTAGTCTCCGATACACCACTGCAGGTTCAATGTATTCCTTGGATATACACAGTGACGATGAAACACTGAAATTACATCGGAATTACATACTAAATGCACAATGCCGACTTAAGTGCAAGACGAGTGAGACTTCTTAGAGTCTGTGCTTTGATCCTTTCCTATGAGACCACTATTAGTTTCCGATACACCACTGCAGGTTCAATGTATTCCTTTTACATACACATTGGCGATGAAACACTGGTATTACATCGGAATTAAATACAAAATGCACAATGCCGCCATAAGTGCAACAAGCGTGAGACTTCTTAGAGTCTGTGCTTTGATCCTTTCCTGTGAGACAAGTATTAGTTGCCAATACAACACTGCAGGGTCAATGTAGTCCCTGGACCTTCACATTGACGATGAAACACAGAAATCGCATCGGAATTAAATACAAAATGCACAATGCCGCCTTAAGTACAAGAATAGAGACTCTTCTTTCAGTCGGTGCTTTGAGCATTCCATGTGAGACCAGCATTAGTTTCCGATACACCACTGCAGGATCAATGTATTCCTTGGACATACACATTGACGATGAAACACTGAAATTACATCGGAATAAAATACAAAAGGCACAATGCCGCCTTAAGTGCAAGAAGAGTGAGACTTCTTAGAGTCTGTGCTTCGATCCTTTCCTATGAGACCAGTATAAGTTACCGATACTCCACTGCAGGTTCAATGTATTACTTTTACATACACATTGATGATGAAACACTGAAATTACATTGGAATTAATTACAAAATGCACAATGCCGCCTTAAGTGCAAGAAGAGTGAGACTTCTTAGAGTCTGTGCTTTGATCCTTTCCTATGAGACCAGTATTAGTTTCCGATACACCACTGCAGGTTCATTGTATTCCTTTTACATACACATTGATAATGAAACACTGAAATTACATTGGAATTAATTACAAAATGCACAATGCCGCCATAAGTGCAAGAAGCGTGAGACGTCTTAGAGTCTGTGCTTTGATCCTTTCCTATGAGACCAGTATTAGTTTCCGATACACCACTGCAGGTTCAATGTAATCCATTTACATACACATTGACGATGAAACACTGATATTACGTCGGAATTAAATACAAAAGGCACAATGCCGCCTTAAGTGCAATTAGAGTTAGACTTCTTAGAGTCTGTGCTTTGATCCTTTCCTGTGAGACCAGTATTAGTTTCCGATACACCACTGCAGGTTCAATGTATTCCTTGGACCTTCACATTGACGATGAAACACAGAAATCACATCGGAATTAAATACAAAGGCACAATTCAGCCTTAAGTGCAAGAAGAGTGAGACTTCTTAGAGTCTGTGCTTTGATCCTTTCCTGTGAGACCAGTATTAGTTTCCGATACACCACTGCAGGTTCAATGTAATCCTTTTACATACACATTGACGATGAAACACTGATATTACGTCGGAATTAAATATAAAAGGCACAATGCCGCCTTAAATGCAAGAAGAGTGAGACTTCTTAAAGCCTGTGCTTTGATCCTTTCCTGTGAGATCAGTATTAGTTTCCGATCCACCACTGCAGGTTCAATGTATTCCTTTTACATACACATTGACGATGAAACACTGATATTACGTCGGAATTAAATATAAAAGGCACAATGCCGCCTTAAGTGCAATTAGAGTTAGACTTCTTAGAGTCTGTGCTTTGATCCTTTCCTGTGAGACCAGTATTAGTTTCCGATACACCACTGCAGGTTCAATGTATTCCTTGGACCTTCACATTGACGATGAAACACAGAAATCACATTGGAATCAAATACAAAAGGCACAATTCAGCCTTAAGTGCAAGAAGAGTGAGACTTCTTAGAGTCTGTGCTTTGATCCTTTCCTGAGAGACTAGTATTAGTTTCCGATACACCACTGCAGGATCAATGTATTCCTTGGACATTCATATTGACAATGAAATACTGAAATTACATCGGAATTACATACAAAAGGCACAATGCCGCCTTAAGTGCAAGAAGAGTGAGACTTCTAAGAGTCTTTGCTTTGATCCTTTCCTATGAGACCAGCATTAGTTTCCGATACACCACTTTTGGTTCATTATATTCCTTTTACATACACATTGACAATGAAACACTGATATTACGTCGGAATTAAATACAAATGGCCCAATGCCGCCTTAAGTGCAAGAAGAGTGAGACTTCTTAGAGTATGTGCTTTGATCATTTCCTGTGAGACCAGTTTTAGTTTCCGATACACCACTGCAGAGTCAATATATTCCTTGGACCTTCACATTGACGATGAAACACAGAAATCGCATCGGAATTTAATACAAAATGCACAATGCCGCCTTAAGTACAAGAATAGAGACTCTTCTTACAGACGGTGCTTTGAGCATTCCCTGTGAGACCAGTATTCGTTTCCGATACACCACTGCAGGTTCGATGTATTCCTTGGACCTCCACACTGACTATGATACACAGATATCGCATCGGAATTAAATAGAAATGGCCTTAAGTACAAGAATAGAGACTCTTCTGACAGTCGGTGCTTTGATCTATTCCTGTGAGACCAGTATTAGTCTCCGATACACCACTGCAGGTTCAATGTATTCCTTGGATATACACATTGACGATGAAACACTGAAATTACATCGGAATTACATACTAAAGGCACAATGCCGCCTTAAGTGCAAGACGAGTGGGACTTCTTAGAGTCTGTGCTTTGATCCTTTCCTATGAGATCACTATTAGTTTCCGATACACCACTGCAGGTTCAATGTATTCCTTTTACATACACATTGGCGATGAAACACTGGTATTACATCGGAATTAAATACAAAATGCACAATGCCGCCATAAGTGCAAGAAGCGTGAGACTTCTTAGAGTCTGTGCTTTGATCCTTTCCTGTGAGACAAGTATTAGTTGCTAATACAACACTGCAGGGTCAATGTATTCCTTGGACCTTCACATTGACGATGAAACACAGATATCACATCGGAATTAAATACAAAATGCACAATGCCGCCTTAAGTACAAGAAAAGAGACTCTTCTAACAGTCGGTGCTTTGAGCATTCTGTGTGAGACCAGAATTAGTTTCCGTTACACCACTGCAGGATCAATGTATTCCTTGGACATACACATTGGCGATGAAACACTGAAATTACATCGGAATAAAATACAAAAGGCACAATGCCGCCTTAAGTGAATGAAGAGAGAGATTTCTTAGAGTCTGAGCTTTGATCCTTTCCTATGAGACCAGTGTTAGTTTCCGATACACCACTGCAGGTTCAATGTAATCCTTTTACATACACATTGACGAAGAAACACTGATATTACGTCGGAATTAAATATCAAAGGCACAATGCCGCCTTATATGCAAGAAGAGTGAGACTTCTTAAAGTCTGTGCTTTGATCCTTTCCTATGAGACCAGTATTAGTTTCCGATACACCACTGCAGGTTCAAAGTATTCCTTTTACATACACATTGACGATGCAACACTGAAATTACATCGGAATTAAATACAAAGGGCACAATGCCGCCTTAAGTGCAATTAGAGTGAAACTTCTTAGATTCTGTGCTTTGATCCTTTCCTGTGAGAGCAGTATTTGTTTCCGATTCATCCCTGCAGGTTCAATGTATTCCTTGGACCTTGACATTGACGATGAAACACAGAAATCACATTGGAATTAAATACAAAAGGCACAATTCAGCCTTAAGTGCAAGAAGAGTGAGACTTCTTAGAGTCTGTGCTTTGATCCTTTCCTGTGAGACCAGTATTAGTTTCCGATACACCACTGCAGGATCAATGTATTCCTTGGACATTCACATTGACAATGAAATACTGAAATTACATCGGAATTACATACCAAAGGCACAATGCCGCCTTAAGTGCAAGAAGAGTGAGACTTCTAAGAGTCTGTGCTTTGATCCTTTCCTATGAGACCACTATTAGTTTCCGATACACCACTGCAGGTTCAATGTATTCCTTTTACATACACATTGGCGATGAAACACTGGTATTACTTCAGAATTAAATACAAAATGCACAATGCCGCCATAAGTGCGAGAAGGGCGAGACTTCTTACAGTCTGTGCTTTGATCCTTTCCTGTGAGACAAGTATGAGTTGCCAATACACCACTGCAGGGTCAATGTATTCCTTGGACCTTCACATTGACGATGAAACACAGAAATCGCCTCGGAATTAAAAAGAAAAGGCACAATTCCGCCTTAAGTACAAGAATAGACACTCTTCTTATAGTCGTTGCATTGATCTATTCCTGTGAGACCAGTATTAGTCTCCGATACACCACTGCAGGTTCAATGTGTTCCTTGGATATACACAGTGACGATGAAACACTGAAATTACATCGGAATTACATACTAAAGGCACAATGCCGACTTAAGTGCAAGACGAGTGAGACTTCTTAGAGTCTGTGCTTTGATCCTTTCCTATGAGACCACTATTAGTTTCCGATACACCACTGCAGGTTCAATGTATTCCTTTTACATACACATTGGCGATGAAACACTGGTATTACATCGGAATTAAATACAAAATGCACAATGCCGCCATAAGTGCAACAAGCGTGAGACTTCTTAGAGTCTGTGCTTTGATCCTTTCCTGTGAGACAAGTATTAGTTGCCAATACAACACTGCAGGGCCAATGTTGTCCCTGGACCTTCACATTGACGATGAAACACAGAAATCGCATCGGAATTAAATACAAAATGCACAATGCCGCCTTAAGTACAAGAATAGAGACTCTTCTTACAGTCGGTGTTTTGAGCATTCCCTGTGAGACCAGCATTAGTTTCCGATACACCACTGCAGGATCAATGTATTCCTTGGACATACACATTGACGATGAAACACTGAAATTACATCGGAATAAAATACAAAAGGCACAATGCCGCCTTAAGTGCAAGAAGAGTGAGACTTCTTAGAGTCTGTGCTTCGATCCTTTCCTATGAGACCAGTATTAGTTACCGATACTCCACTGCAGGTTCAATGTATTACTTTTACATACACATTGATGATGAAACACTGAAATTACATTGGAATTAATTACAAAATGCACAATGCCGCCTTAAGTGCAAGAAGAGTGAGACTTCTTAGAGTCTGTGCTTTGATCCTTTCCTATGAGACCAGTATTAGTTTCCGATAACCCACTGCAGGTTCATTGTATTCCTTTTACATACACATTGATAATGAAGCACTGAAATTACATTGGAATTAATTACAAAATGCACAATGCCGCCATAAGTGCAAGAAGCGTGAGACTTCTTAGAGTCTGTGCTTTGATCCTTTCCTATGAGACCAGTATTAGTTTCCGATACACCACTGCAGGTTCAATGTAATCCATTTACATACACATTGACGATGAAACACTGATATTACGTCGGAATTAAATACAAAAGGCACAATGCCGCCTTAAGTGCAATTAGAGTGAGACTTCTTAGAGTCTGTGCTTTGATCCTTTCCTGTGAGACCAGTATTAGTTTCCGATACACCACTGCAGGTTCAATGTATTCCTTGGACCTTCACATTGACGATGAAACACAGAAATCACATCGGAATTAAATACAAAGGCACAATTCAGCCTTAAGTGCAAGAAGAGTGAGACTTCTTAGAGTCTGTGCTTTGATCCTTTCCTGTGAGACCAGTATTAGTTTCCGATACACCACTGCAGGTTCAATGTAATCCTTTTACATACACATTGACGATGAAACACTGATATTACGTCGGAATTAAATATAAAAGGCCCAATGCCGCCTTAAATGCAAGAAGAGTGAGACTTCTTAAAGTCTGTGCTTTGATCCTTTCCTATGAGACCAGTATTAGTTTCCGATCCACCACTGCAGGTTCAATGTATTCCTTTTACATACACATTGACGATGCAACACTAAAATTACATCGGAATTAAATACAAATGGCACAATGCCGCCTTAAGTGCAACTAGAGTGAAACTTCTTAGAGTCTGTGCTTTGATCCTTTCATGTGAGACCAGTATTAGTTTCCGATTCATCCCTGCAGGTTCAATGTATTCCTTGGACCTTTACATTGACGATGAAACACAGAAATCACATTGGAATCAAATACAAAAAGCACAATTCAGCCTTAAGTGCAAGAAGAGTGAGACTTCTTAGAGTCTGTGCTTTGATCCTTTCCTGAGAGACTAGTATTAGTTTCCGATACACCACTGCAGGATCAATGTATTCCTTGGACATTCACATTGACAATGAAATACTGAAATTACATCGGAATTACATACAAAAGGCACAATGCCGCCTTAAGTGCAAGAAGAGTGAGACTTCTTAGAGTATGTGCTTTGATCATTTCCTGTGAGACCAGTTTTAGTTTCCGATACACCACTGCAGGTTCGATGTATTCCTTGGACCTCCACACTGACGATGATACACAGATATCGCATCGGAATTAAATAGAAATGGCCTTAAGTACAAGAATAGAGACTCTTCTGACAGTCGGTGCTTTGATCTATTCCTGTGAGACCAGTATTAGTCTCCGATACACCACTGCAGGTTCAATGTATTCCTTGGATATACACATTGACGATGAAACACTGAAATTACATCGGAATTACATACTAAAGGCACAATGCCGCCTTAAGTGCAAGACGAGTGAGACTTCTTAGAGTCTGTGCTTTGATCCTTTCCTATGAGATCACTATTAGTTTCCGATACACCACTGCAGGTACAATCTATTCCTTTTACATACACATTGGCGATGAAACACTGGTATTACATCGGAATTAAATACAAAATGCACAATGCCGCCATAAGTGCAAGAAGCGTGAGACTTCTTAGAGTCTGTGCTTTGATCCTTTCCTGTGAGACAAGTATTAGTTGCTAATACAACACTGCAGGGTCAATGTATTCCTTGGACCTTCACATTGACGATGAAACACAGATATCACATCGGAATTAAATACAAAATGCACAATGCCGCCTTAAGTACAAGAATAGAGACTCTTCTAACAGTCGGTGCTTTGAGCATTCTGTGTGAGACCAGAATTAGTTTCCGATACACCACTGCAGGATCAATGTATTCCTTGGACATACACATTGGCGATGAAACACTGAAATTACATCGGAATAAAATACAAAAGGCACAATGCCGCCTTAAGTGAATGAAGAGAGAGATTTCTTAGAGTCTGTGCTTTGATCCTTTCCTATGAGACCAGTGTTAGTTTCCGATACACCACTGCAGGTTCAATGTAATCCTTTTACATACACATTGACGAAGAAACACTGATATTACGTCGGAATTAAATATCAAAGGCACAATGCCGCCTTATATGCAAGAAGAGTGAGACTTCTTAAAGTCTGTGCTTTGATCCTTTCCTATGAGACCAGTATTAGTTTCCGATACACCACTGCAGGTTCAAAGTATTCCTTTTACATACACATTGACGATGCAACACTGAAATTACATCGGAATTAAATACAAAGGGCACAATGCCGCCTTAAGTGCAATTAGAGTGAAACTTCTTAGATTCTGTGCTTTGATCCTTTCCTGTGAGACCAGTACTAGTTTCCGATTCATCCCTGCAGGTTCAATGTATTCCTTGGACCTTGACATTGACGATGAAACACAGAAATCACATTGGAATTAAATACAAAAGGCACAATTCAGCCTTAAGTGCAAGAAGAGTGAGACTTCTTAGAGTATGTGCTTTGATCATTTCCTGAGAGACCAGTTTTAGTTTCAGATACACCACTGCAGAGTCAAGGTATTCCTTGGACCTTCACATGGACGATGAAACATTGAAATTACGTCGGAATTAAATAGAAAAGGCACAATGCCGCCTTAAGTGCAAGAAGAGTGAGACTTCTTAGAGTCTGTGCTTTGATCTTTTCCTATGAGACCAGTATTAGTTTCCGATACACCTCTGCAGGTTCAATGTATTCCCTTTACATACACATTGACGATGAAACACTGAAATTACATCGGAATTAATTACAAAATGCACAATGCCGCCATAAGTGTAAGAAGCGTGAGACTTCTTAGAGTCTGTGCTTTGATCCTTTCCTATGAGACCAGTATTAGCCTCCGATACACCACTGCAGGTTTAATGTATTCCTTGGACATTCACATTGACGATGAAACACTGAAATTACATCGGAATTACATACTAAAGGCACAATGCCGCCTTAAGTGTAAGACGAGTGAGACTTCTTAGGGTCTGTGTTTTGATCCTTACCTATGAGACCAGTATTAGTTTCCGATACACCACTGCAGGTTCAATGTATTCCTTTTACATACACATTGGCGATGAAACACTGATATTACATCGGAATTAAATAAAAAAGGCACAATGCCGCCTTAAGTGCAATTAGAGTGAGACTTCTTAGAGTCTGTGCTTTGATGCTTTCCTGTGAGACCAGTATTAGTTTCCGATACACCACTGCAGGATCAATGTATTCCTTGGACCTTCTCATTGACGTTGAAACACAGAAATCACATCGGAATTAAATACAAAAGGCTCCATTCAGCCTTAAGTGCAAGAAGAGTGTGACTTCTTAGAGTCAGTGATTTGATCCTTTCCTGTGAGACCAGTTTTAGTTTCCGATACACCACTGCAGGTTCAATGTATTCCTTGGACATTCATATTGACAATGAAACACGGAATTTACATCGGAATAACATACAAAATGCACAATGCCGCCTTAAGTGCAAGAAGCGTCAGACTTCTTAGAGTCTGTGCTTTGATCCTTTCCTATGAGACCAGTATTAGCCTCCGATACACCACTGCAGGTTTAATGTATTCCTTGGACATTCACATTGACGATGAAACACTGAAATTACATCGGAATTACATACTAAAGGCACAATGCCGCCTTAAGTGTAAGACGAGTGAGACTTCTTAGAGTCTGTGTTTTGATCCTTACCTATGAGGCCACTATTAATTTCCGATACACCACTGCAGGTTCAATGGATTCCTTTTACATACACATTGGGGATGAAACACTGGTATTACATCGGAATTAAATGCAAAATGCACAATGCCGCCATAAGTGCAAGAAGCGTGAGACTTCTTAGAGTCTGTGCTTGATCCTTTCCTGTGAGACAAGTATGAGTTGCCAATACACCACTGCAGGGTCAATGTAATCCTTGGACCTTCACATTGACGATGAAACACAGAAATCGCATCGGAATTAAATAGAAAAGGCACAATTCCGCCTGAAGTACAAGAATAGACACTCTTCTTACAGTCGGTGCATTGATCTATTCCTGTGAGACCAGTATTAGTCTCCGATACACTACTGCAGGTTCAATGTATTCCTTGGATATACACATTGACGATGAAACACTGAAATTACATCGGAATTACATACTAAAGGCACAATGACGCCTTAAGTGCAAGACGAGTGAGACTTCTTAGAGTCTGTGCTTTGATCCTTTCCTATGAGACCAGTATTAGTTTCCGATACACCACTGCAGGTTCATTGTATTCCTTTTACATACACATTGATAATGAAGCACTGAAATTACATTGGAATTAATTACAAAATGCACAATGCCACCATAAGTGCAAGAAGCGTGAGACTTCTTAGAGTCTGTGCTTTGATCCTTTCCTATGAGACCAGTATTAGTTTCCGATACACCACTGCAGGTTCAATGTAATCCATTTACATATTCATTGACGATGAAACACTGATATTACGTCTGAATTAAATACTAAAGGCACAATGCCGCCTTAAGTGCAATTAGAGTGAGACTTCTCAGAGTCTGTGCTTTGATCCTTTCCTGTGAGACCAGTATTAGTTTCCGATACACCACTGCAGGTTCAATGTATTCCTTGGACCTTCACATTGACGATGAAACACAGAAATCACATCGGAATTAAATACAAAAGGCACAATTCAGCCTTAAGTGCAAGAAGAGTGAGACTTCTTAAAGTCTGTGCTTTGATCCTTTCCTGTGAGACCAGTATTAGTTTCCGATACACCACTGCAGGTTCAATGTATTCCTTGGACATTCACATTGACGATGGAACACGGAAATTACATCGGATTTACATACAAATTGCACAATGCCGCCTTAAGTGCAAGAAGCGTCAGACTTCTTAGAGTCTGTGCTTTGATCCTTTCCTAAGAGACCAGTATTAGCCTCCGATACACCACTGCAGGTTTAATGTATTCCTTGGACATTCACATTGACGATGAAACACTGAAATTACATCGGAATTACATACAAAAGGCACAATGCCGCCTTAAGTGAAAGAAGAGAGAGATTTCTTAGAGTCTGTGCTTTGAGCCTTTCCTATGAGACCAGTGTTAGTTTCCGATACACCACTGCAGGTTCAATGTAATCCTTTTACATACACATTGACGCTGAAACACTGATATTACGTCGGAATTAAATATAAAAGGCACAATGCCGCCTTAAATGCAAGAAGAGTGAGACTTCTTAAAGTCTGTGCTTTGATCCTTTCCTATGAGACCAGTATTAGTTTCCGATGCACCACTGCAGGTTCAATGTATTCCTTTTACATACACATTGACGATGCAACACTGAAATTACATCGGAATTAAATACAAAAGGCACAATGCCGCCTTAAGTGCAATCAGAGTGAAACTTGTTAGAGTCTGTGCTCTGATCCTTTCCTGTGAGACCAGTATTAGTTTCCGATTCATCCCTGCAGGATCAATGTATTCCTTGGACATTCACATTGACAATGAAATACTGAAATTACATCGGAATTACATACAAAAGGCACAATGCCGCCTTAAGTGCAAGAAGAGTGAGACTTCTAAGTGTCTGTGCTTTGATCCTTTCCTATGGGACCAGTATTAGTTTCCGATACACCACTGTTGGTTCATTGTATTCCTTTTACATACAC
The DNA here is from genome assembly GCF_023864345.2 of Schistocerca serialis cubense. Lineage (NCBI taxonomy): Eukaryota > Metazoa > Arthropoda > Insecta > Orthoptera > Acrididae > Schistocerca > Schistocerca serialis. The sequence continues at coordinate 32,610,268 of NC_064643.1, read as the reverse complement.
ATTGCCAATGAAACACTGATATTACGTCGGAATTAAATACAAATGGCCCAATGCCGCCTTAAGTGCACGAAAAGTGAGACTTCTTAGAGTATGTGCTCTGATCATTTCCTGTGAGACCAGTTTTAGTTTCCGATACACCACTGCAGAGTCAAGGTATTCCTAGGACCTTCACATGGACGATGAAACATTGAAATTACGTCGGAATTAAATACAAAAGGCACAATGCCGCCTTAAGTACAAGAATAGAGACTCTTCTTACAGTCGATTCTTTGATCCTTCCCTGTGAGACCAATATTATTTTGTGATACACCGCTGCAGGTTCAATGTATTCCTTGGACACTCACATTGACGATGGAACACCGAAATTACATCGGAATTAAATACAAAAGGCACAATGCCGCCTTAAAAGCAAGAAGAGTGAGACTTCTTTCAGTCTGTGCTTTGATCCTTTCCTATGAGACCAGTATTACTTTCCGATACACCACTGCAGGTTCAATGTATTCCTTTTACATACACATTGACGATTAAACACTGAAATTACATTGGAATTAAATGCAAAAGGCACAATGCCGCCTTAAGTGCAAGAAGAGTGAGACTTCTTAGAGTCTGTGCTTTGATCCTTTCCTATGAGACCAGTATTAGTTTCCGATACACCACTGCAGGTTCAATGTATTCCTTTTACATACACATTGACAATGAAACACTGAAATTACATCGGAATTAATTACAAAATGCACAATGCCGCCATAAGTGCAAGAAGCGTGAGACTTCTTAGAGTCTGTGCTTTGATCCTTTCCTGTGAGACAAGTATTAGTTGTTAATACACCACTGCAGGGTCAATGTATTCCTTGGACCTTCACATTGACGATGAAACACAGAAATCGCATCGGAACTAAATACAAAATTCACAATGCCGCCTTAGGTACAAGAATAGAGACTCTTCTTACAGTCGGTGCTTTGAGCATTCCCTGTGAGACCAGCATTAGTTTCCGATACACCACTGCAGGATCAATGTATTCCTTGGACATACACATTGACGATGAAACACTGAAATTACATCGGAATAAAATACAAAAGGCACAATGCCGCCTTAAGTGCAATTAGAGTGAGACTTCTTAGAGTCTGTGCTTTGATGCTTTCCTGTGAGACCAGTATTAGTTTCCGATACACCACTGCAGGTTCAATGTATTCCTTGGACCTTCTCATTGACGATGAAACACAGAAATCACATCGGAATTAAATACAAAAGGCTCCATTCAGCCTTAAGTGCAAGAAGAGTGAGACTTCTTAGAGTCTGTGATTTGATCCTTTCCTGTGAGACCAGTATTAGTTTCCGATACACCACTGCTGGTTCAATGTATTCCTTGGAAATTCACATTGACGATGAAACGCGGAAATTACATCGGAATAACACACAAAATGCACAATGCCGCCTTAAGTGCAAGAAGCGTCAGACTTCTTAGAGTCTGTGCTTTGATCCTTTCCTATGAGACCAGTATTAGCCTCCGATACACCACTGCAGGTTTAATGTATTCCTTGGACATTCACATTGACGATGAAACACTGAAATTACATCGGATTTACATACTAAAGGCACAATGCCGCCTTAAGTGCAAGACGAGTGAGACTTCTTAGAGTCTGTGCTTTGATCCTTTCCTATGAGACCACTATTAGTTTCCGATACACCACTGCAGGTTCAATGTATTCCTTTTACATACACATTGGCGATGAAACACTGGTATTACATCGGAATTAAATACAAAATGCACAATGCCGCCATAAGTGCAAGAAGCGTGAGACTTCTTAGAGTCTGTGTTTGATCCTTTCCTGTGAGACCAGTATGTGTTGCCAATACACCACTGCAGGGTCAATGTATTCCTTGGACCTTCACATTGACGATGAAACACAGAAATCGCATCGGAATTAAATAGAAAAGGCACAATTCCGCCTTAAGTACAAGAATAGACACTCTTCTTACAGTCGGTGCATTGATCTATTCCTGTGAGACCAGTATTAGTCTCCTATACACCACTGCAGGTTCAATGTATTCCTTGGATATACACATTGACGATGAAACACTGAAATTACATGGGAATTACATACAAAATGCACAATGCCGCCTTAAGTACAAGAATAGAGACTCTTCTTACAGTCGGTGCTTTGAGCATTCCCTGTGAGACCAGTATTCGTTTCCGATACACCACTGCAGGTTCGATGTTTTCCTTGGACCTCCACACTGACGATGATACACAGATATCGCATCGGAATTAAATAGAAATGGCCTTAAGTACAAGAATAGAGACTCTTCTTACAGTCGGTGATTTGATCTATTCCTGTGAGACCAGTATAAGTCTCCGATTCACCACTGCAGGTTCAATGTATTCCTTGGACATACACATTGACGATGAACCACTGAAATTACGTCGGAATTACATACTAAAGGCACAATGCCGCCTTAAGTGCAAGAAGAGTGAGACTTCTTAGAGTCTGTGATTTGATCCTTTCCGGTGAGACCATTATTAGTTTCCGATACACCACTGCAGGTTTAAAGTATTCCTTGGACATTCACATTGTCGATGAAACACTGAAATTACATCGGAAATACATACTAAAGGCACAATGCCGCCTTAAGTGCAAGACGAGTGAGATTTCTTAGAGTCTGTGCTTTGATCCTTTCCTATGATACCACTATTAGTTTCCGATTCACCACTGCAGGTTCAATGTATTCCTTTTACATACACATTGGCGATGAAACACTGGTATTACATCGGAATTAAATACAAAATGCACAATGCCGCCATAAGTGCAAGAAGCGTGAGACCTCTTAGAGACTGTGCTTTGATCCTTTCCTGTGAGACAAGTATTAGTTGCCAATACAACACTGCAGGGTTAATGTATTTCTTGGACCTCCACATTGACGAAGAAACACAGAAATCGCATCGGAATTAAATACAAAATGCACAATGCCGCCTTAAGTACAAGAATAGAGACTCTTCTTACAGTCGGTGCTTTGAGCATTCCCTGTGAGACCAGCATTAGTTTCCGATACACCACTGCAGGATCAATGTATTCCTTTTACATACACATTGATGATGAAACACTGAAATTACATTGGAATTAATTACAAAATGCACAATGCCCCCTTAAGTGCAAGAAGAGTGAGACTTCTTAGAATCTGTGCTTTGATCCTTTCCTATGAGACCAGTATTAGTTTCCGATACAGCACTGCAGGTTCATTGTATTCCTTTTACATACACATTGATAATGAAACTCTGAAATTACATTGGAATTAATTACAAAATGCACAATGCCGCCATAAGTGCAAGAAGCGTGAGACTTCTTAGAGTCTGTGCTTTGATCCTTTCCTATGAGACCAGTATTAGTTTCCGATCCACCACTGCAGGTTCAATGTAATCCATTTACATACACATTGACGATGAAACACAGATATTACGTCGGAATTAACTACAAAAGGCACAATGCCGCCTTAAGTGCAATTAGAGTGAGACTTCTTAAAGTCTGTGCTTTGATCCTTTCCTGTGAGACCAGTATTAGTTTCCGATACACCACTGCAGGTTCAATGTATTCCTTGGACCTTCACATTGACGATGAAACACAGAAATCACATCGGAATTAAATACAAAAGGCACAATTCAGCCTTAAGTGCAAGAAGAGTGAGACTTCTTAGAGTCTGTGCTTTGATCCTTTCCTGTGAGACCAGTATTAGTTTCCGATACACCACTGCAGGTTCAATGTATTCCTTGGACATTCACATTGACGATGAAACACAGAAATCGCGTCGGAATTAAATACAAAATGCACAATGCCGCCTTAAGTACAAGAATAGAGACTCTTCTTACAGTCGGTGCTTTGAGCATTCCCTGTGAGACCAGTATTCGTTTCCGATACACCACTGCAGGTTCGATGTTTTCCTTGGACCTCCACACTGAGGATGATACACAGATATCGCATCGGAATTAAATAGAAATGGCCTTAAGTACAAGAATAGAGACTCTTCTTACAGTCGGTGATTTGATCTATTCCTGTGAGACCAGTATAAGTCTCCGATTCACCACTGCAGGTTCAATGTATTCCTTGGACATACACATTGACGATGAACCACTGAAATTACGTCGGAATTACATACTAAAGGCACAATGCCGCCTTAAGTGCAAGAAGAGTGAGACTTCTTAGAGTCTGTGATTTGATCCTTTCCGGTGAGACCAGTATTAGTTTCCGATACACCACTGCAGGTTCAAAGTATTCCTTGGACATTCATATTGACGATGAAACACGGAAATTACATCGGAATAACATACAAAATGCACAATGCCGCCTTAAGTGCAAGAAGCGTCAGACTTCTTAGAGTCTGTGCTTTGATCCTTTCCTATGAGACCAGTATTAGCCTCCGATACACCACTGCAGGTTTAAAGTATTCCTTGGACATTCACATTGACGATGAAACACTGAAATTACATCGGAAATACATACTAAAGGCACAATGCCGCCTTAAGTGCAAGACGAGTGAGACTTCTTAGAGTCTGTGCTTTGATCCTTTCCTATGATACCACTATTAGTTTCCGATTCACCACTGCAGGTTCAATGTATTCCTTTTACATACACATTGGCGATGAAACACTGGTATTACATCGGAATTAAATACAAAATGCACAATGCCGCCATAAGTGCAAGAAGCGTGAGACTTCTTAGAGACTGTGCTTTGATCCTTTCCTGTGAGACAAGTATTAGTTGCCAATACAACACTGCAGGGTTAATGTATTTCTTGGACCTTCACATTGACGAAGAAACACAGAAATCGCATCGGAATTAAATACAAAATGCACAATGCCGCCTTAAGTACAAGAATAGAGACTCTTCTTACAGTCGGTGCTTTGAGCATTCCCTGTGAGACCAGCATTAGTTTCCGATACACCACTGTAGGATCTATGTATTCCTTGGACATACACATTGACGATGAAACACTGAAATTACATCGGAATAAAATACAAAGGGCACAATGCCGCCTTAAGTGCAAGAAGAGTGAGACTTCTTAGGGTCTGTGCTTCGATCCTTTCCTATGAGACCAGTATTAGTTACCGATACTCCACTGCAGGTTCAATGTATTCCTTTTACATACACATTGATGATGAAACACTGAAATTACATTGGAATTAATTACAAAATGCACAATGCCGCCTTAAGTGCAAGAAGAGTGAGACTTCTTAGAGTCTGTGCTTTGATCCTTTCCTATGAGACCAGTATTAGTTTCCGATACACCACTGCAGGTTCATTGTATTTCTTTTACATACACGTTGATAATGAAACACTGAAATTACATTGGAATTAATTACAAAATGCACAATGCCGCCATAAGTTTAAGAAGCGTGAGACTTCTTAGAGTCTGTGCTTTGATCCTTTCCTATGAGAGCAGTATTAGTTTCCGATACACCACTGCAGGTTCAATGTAATCCATTTACATACAAATTGACGATGAAACACTGATATTACGTCGGAATTAAATACAAAAGGCACAATGCAACCTTAAGTGCAATTAGAGTGAGACTTCTTAGAGTCTGTGCTTTGATCCTTTCCTGTGAGACCAGTATTAGTTTCCGATACACCACTGCAGGTTCAATGTATTCCTTGGACCTTCACATTGACGATGAAACACAGAAATCACATCGTAATTATATACAAAAGGCACAATTCAGCCTTAAGTGCAAGAAGAGTGAGACTTCTTAGAGTCTGTGCTTTGAACCTTTCCTGTGAGACCAGTATTAGTTTCCGATACACCACTGCAGGTTCAATGTATTCCTTGGACATTCACATTGACGATGAAACACGGAAATTACATCGGAATTACATCCAAAATGCACAATGCCGCCTTAAATGCAAGAAGCGTCAGACTTCTTAGAGTCTGTGCTTTGATCCTTTCCTATGAGACCAGTATTAGCCTCCGATACACCACTGCCGGTTTAATGTATTCCTTGGACATTCACTTTGACTATGAAACACTGAAATTACATCGGAGTTACACACAAAAGGCACAATGCCGCCTTAAGTGAAAGAAGAGAGAGATTTCTTAGAGTCTGTGCTTTGATCCTTTCCTATGAGACCAGTGTTAGTTTCCGATACACCACTGCAGGTTCAATGTAATCCTTTTACATACACATTGATGATGAAACACTGATATTACGTCGGAATTTAATATAAAAGGCACAATGCCGCCTTAAATGCAAGAAGAGTGAGACTTCTTAAAGTCTGTGCTTTGATCCTTTCCTATGAGACCAGTATTAGTTTCCGATACACCACTGCAGGTTCAATGTATTCCTTTTACATACACATTGACGATGCAACACTGAAATTATATCGGAATTAAATACAAAATGCACAATGCCGCCTTAAGTGCAATTAGAGTGAAACTTCTTAGAGTCTGTGCTTTGATCCCTTCCTGTGAGACCAGTATTAGTTTCCGATTCATCCCTGCAGGTTCAATGTATTCCTTGGACCTTCACATAGACGATGAAACACAGAAATCACATTGGAATTAAATACAAAAGGCACAATTCAGCCTTAAGTGCAAGAAGAGTGAGACTTCTTAGAGTCTGTGCTTTGATCCTTTCCTGTGAGACCAGTATTAGTTTCCGATACACCACTGCAGGATCAATGTATTCCTTGGACATTCACATTGGCAATGAAATACTGAAATTACATCGGAATTAAATACAAAAGGCACAATGCCGACTTAAGTGAAAGAAGAGTGAGACTTCTAAGAGTCTGTGCTTTGATCCTTTCCTATGAGACCAGTATTAGTTTCCGATACACCACTGTTGGTTCATTGTATTCCTTTTACATACACATTGACAATGAAACACTGATATTACGTCGGAATTAAATACAAATGGCCCAATGCCGCCTGAAGTGAAAGAAGAGTGAGCCTTCTTAGAGTATGTGCTTTGATCATTTCCTGTGAGACCAGTTTTAGTTTCCGATACACCACTGCAGAGTCAAGGTATTCCTTGGACCATCACATGGACGATGAAACATTGAAATTACGTCCGAATTAAATACAAAAGGCACAATGCCCCCTTAAGTACAAGAATAGAGACTCTTCTTACAGTAGATTCTTTGATCCTTCCCTGTGAGACCAGTATTATTTTCTGATACACCGCTGCAAGTTCAATGTATTCCTTTTACATTCACATTGACGATGGAACACTGAAATTACATCGGAATTAAATACAAAAGGCACAATGCCGCCTTAAATGCAAGAAGAGTGAGACTTCTTTCAGTCTGTGCTTTGATCCTTTCCTATGAGACCAGTATTAGGTTCCGATACACCACTGCAGGTTCAATGTATTCCTTTTACATACACATTGACGATTAAACACTGAAATTACATTTGAAATTAAATGCAAAAGGCACAATGCCGCCTTAAGTGCAAGAAGAGTGAGACTTCTTAGAGTCTGTGCTTTGATCTTTTCCAATGAGACCAGTATTAGTTTCCGATACACCTCTGCAGGTTCAATGTATTCCCTTTACATACACAATGACGATGAAACACTGAAATTACATCGGAATTAATTGCAAAATTCACAATGACGCCATAAGTGCAAGAAGCGTGAGACTTCTTAGAGTCTGTGCTTTGATCCTTTCCTATGAGACAAGTATTAGTTGCCAATACACCACTGCAGTGTCAGTGTATTCCTTGGACCTTCACATTGACGATGAAACACAGAAATCGCATCGGAATTAAATACAAAATGCACAATGCCGCCTTAAGTACAAGAATGGAGACTCTTCTTACAGTCGGTGCTTTGAGCATTCCCTGTGAGACCAGTATTCGTTTCCGATACACCACTGCAGGTTCGATGTATTCCTTGGACCTCCACACTGACGATGATACACAGATATCGCATCGGAATTAAATAGAAATGGCCCTAAGTACAAGAATAGAGACTCTTCTTACAGTCGGTGCTTAGATCCATTCCTGTGAGACCAGTATTAGTCTCCGATACACCACTGCAGGTTCAATGTATTCCTTGGACATACACATTGACGATGAACCACTAAAATTACGTCGGAATTACATACTAAAGGCACAATGCCGCATTAAGTGGAAGAAGAGAGAGACTTCATAGAGTCTGTGCTTTGATCCTTTCCTATGAGACCAGTATTAGTTTCCGATACACTACTGCAGGTTCAATGTATTCCTTTTACATACACATTGGCGATGAAACACTGATATTACATCGGAATTAAATACAAAAGGCACAATGCAGACTTAAGTGCAAGAAGCGTGAGACTTCTTAGAGGCTGTGCTTTGATCCTTTCCTGTGAGACAAGTATTAGTTGCCAATACACCACTGCAGGGTCAATGCATTCCTTGGACCTTCACATTGACAAGGAAACACAGAAATCGCATCGGAATTAAATACTAAATGCACAATGCCGCCTTAAGTACAAGAATAGAGACTCTTCTTACAGTCGGTGCTTTGAGCATTCCCTGTGAGACCAGTATTCGTTTTACATACACCACTGCAGGTTCGATGTATTCCTTGGACCTCCACACTGATGATGATACACAGATATCGCATCGGAATCAAATTGAAAAGGCACAATTCCGCCTTAGGTACAAGAATGGAGACTCTTCTTACAGTCGGTGCTTTGATCTATTCCTGTGAGACCAGTATTAGTCACCGATACACTACCGCAGGTTCAGTGTATTCCTTGGACATACACATTGACGATGAAACACTGAAATTACATCGGAATAAAATACAAAAGGCACAATGCCGCCTTAAGTGCAAGAGGAGTGATACTTCTTAGGGTCTGTACTTTGATCCTTTCCTATGACAGTATTAGTTTCCGATACATCACTGCAGGTTCAATGTAATCCTTTTACATACACATTGACGATGAAACACTGACATTACGTCGGAATTAAATACAAAAGGCACAATGCCGCCTTAAGTGCAATTAGAGTGAGACTTCTTAGAGTCTGTGCTTTGATGCTTTCCTGTGAGACCAGTATTAGTTTCCGATACACCACTGCAGGTTCAATGTATTCCTTGGACCTTCTCATTGACGATGAAACACAGAAATCACATCGGAATTAAATACAAAAGGCTCCATTCAGCCTTAGGTGCAAGAAGAGTGAGACTTCTTAGAGTCTGTGATTTGATCCTTTCCTGTGAGACCACTATTAGTTTCCAATACACCACTGCAGGTTCAATGTATTCCTTTTACATACACATTGGCGATGAAACACTGGTATTATATCGGAATTAAATACAAAATGCACAATGCCGCCATAAGTGCAAGAAGCGTGAGACTTCTTAGAGTCTGTGCTTTGATCCTTTCCTGTGAGACAAGTATTAGTTGCCAATACAACACTGCAGGGTCAATATATTCCTTGGACCTTCACATTGACGATGAAACACAGAAATCGCATCGGAATTAAATACAAAATGCACAATGCCGCCTTAAGTACAAGAATAGAGGCTCTTCTTACAGTCGGTGCTTTGAGCATTCCCTGTGAGACCAGCCTTAGTTTCCGATACACCACTGCAGGATCAATGTATTCCTTGGACATACACATTGACGATGAAACACGGAAATTACATCGGAATTACATACAAAATGCACAATGCCGCCTTAAGTGCAAGAAGAGTGAGACTTCTTAGAGTCTGTGTTTTGATCCTTTCCTGTGAGACCAGTATTAGTTTCCGATACACCACTGCAGGATCAATGTATTCCTTGGACATTCACATTGACAATGAAATACTGAAATTACATCGGAATTAAATACAAAAGGCACAATGCCGCCTTAAATGCAAGAAGAGTGAGACTTCTTTCAGTCTGTGCTTTGAACCTTTCCTATGAGACCAGTATTAGTTTCCGATACACCACTGCAGGTTCAATGTATTCCTTGGACATTCACATTGACGATGAAACACGGAAATTACATCGGAATCACATACAAAATGCACAATGCCGCCTTAACTGCAAGAAGCGACAGACCTCTTAGAGTCTGTGCTTTGATCCCTTCCTATGAGACCAGTATTAGCCTCCGATACACCACTGCAGGTTTAATGTATTCCTTGGACATTCACATTGACGATGAAACACTGGAATTACATCGGAATTACATACAAAAGGCACAATAACGCCTTAAGTGCAATTAGAGTGAAACTTCTTAGAGTCTGTGCTTTGATCCTTTCCTGTGAGACCAGTATTAGTTTCCGATTCATCCCTGCAGGTTCAATGTATTCCTTGGACCTGCACATTGATGATGAAACACAGAAATCACATTGGAATTAAATACAAAAGGCACAATTCAGCCTTAAGTGCAAGAAGAGTGAGACTTCTTAGAGTCTGTGTTTTGATCCTTTCCTGTGAGACCAGTATTAGTTTCCGATACACCACTGCAGGATCAATGTATTCCTTGGACATTCACATTGACAATGAAATACTGAAATTACATCGGAATTAAATACAAAAGGCACAATGCCGCCTTAAATGCAAGAAGAGTGAGACTTCTTTCAGTCTGTGCTTTGAACCTTTCCTATGAGACCAGTATTAGTTTCCGATACACCACTGCAGGTTCAATGTATTCCTTTTACATACACATTGCCGATTAAACACTGAAATTACATTTAAATTAAATGAAAAGGCACGATGCCGCCTTAAGTGCAAGAAGAGTGAGACTTCTTAGAGTCTGTGCTTTGATCTTTTCCTATGAGACCAGTATTAGTTTCCGATACACCTCTGCAGGTTCGATGTATTCCTTGGACCTCCACACTGACGATGATACACAGATATCGCATCGGAATTAAATAGAAATGGCCTTAAGTACAAGAATAGAGACTCTTCTTACAGTCGGTGCTTTGATCTATTCCTGTGAGACCTGTATTAGTCTCCGATACACCATTGCAGGTTCAATGTATTCCTTGGACATACACATTGACGATTAAACACTGAAATTACATCGGAATTAAATACAAAATCCACAATGCCGCCTTAAGTGCAAGAAGAGTGAGACTTCTTAGAGTCTGTGCTTTGATCATTTCCTATGAGACCAATATTAGTTTCTGATACACCTCTGCAGGTTCAATGTAATCCTTTTACTTACACATTGACGATGAAACACTGAAATTACATCGGAATTAAATACAAAAGGCACAATGCCGCCTTAAGTTCAAGAAGAGTGAGACTTCTTAGGGCCTTTGATTTGATCCTTTCCTATGAGACCAGTATTAGTTTCCGATACACCATTGCAGGTTCACTGTATTCCTTTTACTTACACATGGACGATGAAACACAGAAATCGCATCGGAATTAAATACAAAACGCACAATGCCGCCTTAAGCACAAGAATAGAGACTCTTCCTACAGTCAGTGCTTTGAGCATTCAGTGTGAGACCAGTATAAGTTTCCGATACACCACTGCAGGATCAATGTAATCCTTGGACCTTCACAATGACGATGAAACACAGAAATCCCATCTGAATTAAGTACAAAAGGCACAATGCCGACTTAAGTACAAGAATAGAGACTCTTCTTACAGTCGGTGATTTGAGCATTCCCTGTGAGAGCAGTATTCGTTTCCGATTCACCACTGCAGGTTCAATGTATTCCTTGGACCTTCACATTGACGATGAATCACAGATATCGCATCGGAATTAAATAGAAAAGGCACAATGCTGATTTAAGTACAAGAATAGAGATTCTTCTTACAGTCGGTGCTTCGATCCATTCCTGTGAGACTAGTATTAGTTTCCGATAAACCACTGCAGGTTCAATGTATTCCTTGGACTTTCACATTGACGATGAAACACAGAAATCGCATGGGAATTAAATACAAAAGGCGCAATGCCGCCTTAAGTACATGAATCGAGACTCTTCTTACAGTCGGTGCTTTGAGAATTCCCTGTGAGACCAGTATTAGTTTCCGATACACCACTGCAGGTTCAATGTATTCCTTGGACATACACATTGACGATGAAACACAGAAATCGCATCGGATCGCTTATCGTGTGGAGGGTCTAAACCAGAGGCTCAGACGACTCTGCGACTATAACGGTTGCAAATTCATCGACCTCCGTTATTGGGTGGAGAACTGTAGGGCCCCCCTAGACAGGTCAGGCGTGCACTACACACCGGAAGCAACTACTAGGGTAGCAGAGTACGTGTGGCGTGCACACGGGGGTTTTTTAGGTTAGAGGGACCCCCCCTTGGGCGAAACGATAAAATACCTGACGGCTTACCAGAGAGGACATTATCATCGTTGATAAAGAATGTCCGTCCTCAGAGACCAAAAACAGGAAAAGTTAACGTAATATTGGTAAACTGCAGGAGTATCCAGGGCAAGGTTCCTGAATTAGTATCTCTTATTGAAGGAAATAGTGCGCATATAGTATTAGGAACGGAAAGTTGGTTAAAACCGGAAGTGAACAGTAACGAAATCCTAGACACAGAATGGAATATATACCGCAAGGATAGGATAAACGCCAATGTTGGAGGAGTATTTATAGCAGTAAAGAATTCAATAATATCCAGTGAAGTTATTAGCGAATGCGAATGTGAAATAATCTGGGTTAAGTTAAGTATCAAAGGTGGGTCAGATATGATAGTCGGATGCTTCTATAGACCACCTGCATCAGCAACCGTAGTAGTTGAGCGCCTCAGAGATAACCTGCAGAACGTCGTGAAGAAGTTTCGTGATCATACTATTGTAATAGGGGGAGACTTCAATCTACCAGGTATAGAATGGGATAGTCACACAATCAGAACTGGAGCCAGGGACAGAGACTCTTGTGACATTATCCTGACTGCCTTGTCCGAGAATTACTTCGAGCAGATAGTTAGAGAACCAACTCGTGAAGCTAACGTTTTAGACCTCATAGCAACAAATAGACCGGAACTTTTCGACTCCGTGAATGTAGAAGAGGGTATCAGTGATCATAAGTCAGTGGTTGCATCAATGACTACAAGTGTAATAAGAAATGCCAAGAAAGGAAGGAAAATATATTTGCTTAACAAGAGTGATAGGGCATAAATCGCAGAATATCTGAGTGACCACCATCAAACGTTCATTTCTGAGGAAGAGGATGTGGAACAAAAATGGAAAAAATTCAGAAACATCGTCCAGTACGCCTTAGATAAGTTCGTACCGACTAAGGTCCAAAGCGAGGGGAAAGATCCACCGTGGTATAACAATCATGTACGAAACGTACTACGGAAACAAAGAAAGCTTCATCATAGGTTTAAGAGTAGTCGAATCATAGCTGATAAGGAAAAGCTGAACGAAGCGAAAAAGAGCGTAAAGAGAGCAATGAGAGAAGCATTCAACGAATTCGAACATAAAACATTGGCAAACAATCTAAACAAGAACCCTAAAAAGTTTTGGTCATATGTAAAATTGGTAAGCGGATCTAAATCCCCTATTCAGTCACTCGTTGACCACGATGGCACCGAAACAGAGGACGACCGAAGAAAGGCAGAAATACTGAATTCAGTGTTCCGAAACTGTTTCACTGCGGAAAATCGTAACACGGTCCCTGACTTCAGCCGTCGCACGGACGCCAAAATGGAAAATATTGAAATAAACGATATCGGAATTGAAAAACAACTGCTATCACTTAGTAGCGGAAAAGCATCCGGACCAGACGAGATACCCTTAAGATTCTACAGTGATTATGCTAAAGAACTTGCCCCCTTTCTATCAGCAATTTATCGTAGATCGCTGGAAGAACGTAAAGTACCTAGCGACTGGAAGAAAGCGCAGGTCGTTCCCATTTTCAAGAAGGGTCATAAATCAGATGCGAATAATTATAGGCCTATTTCGCTTACGTCAATCTGTTGTAGAATAATGGAACATGTTTTGTGTTCTCGTATTATGACGTTCTTAGATAATACAAATCTCCTTCATCATAACCAACATGGATTCCGCAAACAGAGATCATGTGAAACTCAGCTCGCCCTATTTGCCCAAGAAATTCACAGTGCCGTAGACACTGGCGAGCAGATTGATGCCGTATTCCTGGACTTCAGGAAGGCATTTGATACGGTTCCGCACTTACGTTTAGTGAAAAAAATACGAGCTTACGGAATATCGGACCAGGTTTGTGATTGGATTCAGGATTTCCTAGAAGAAAGAACACAACATGTCATTCTTAACGGTTCAAAATCTGCAGATGTAGAGGTAATTTCGGGAGTACCGCAGGGAAGCGTGATAGGACCTTTATTGTTTACAATATACATAAATGACTTAGTTGACAACATCGGTAGCTCCGTGAGGCTATTTGCAGATGACACGGTTGTCTACAAGAAAGTAGCAACATCAGAAGACTCGTACGTACTCCAGGAGGACCTGCAGAGGATTAATGCATGGTGCGACAGCTGGCAGCTTTCCCTAAACGTAGATACATGTAATATAATGCGCATACATAGGGGCAGAAATCCATTCCAGTACGATTATGCCATAGGTGGTAAATCATTGGAAGCGGTAACGACCGTAAAATACTTAGGAGTTACTATCCGGAGCGATCTGAAGTGGAATGATCACATAAAACAAATAGTGGGAAAAGCAGGCGCCAGGTTGAGATTCATAGGAAGAATTCTAAGAAAATGTGACTCATCGACGAAAGAAGTAGCTTACAAAACGCTTGTTCGTCCGATTCTTGAGTATTGCTCATCAGTGTGGGACCCTTACCAGGTTGGATTAATAGAAGAGATAGACATGATCCAGCGAAAAGCAGCGCGATTCGTCATGGGGACATTTAGTCAGCGCGAGAGCGTTACGGAGATGCTGAACAAGCTCCAGTGGCGGACACTTCAAGAAAGGCGTTACGCAATACGGAGAGGTTTATTATCGAAATTACGAGAGAGCACATTCCGGGAAGAGATGGGCAACATATTACTACCGCCCACATATATCTCGCGTAATGATCACATCGAAAAGATCCGAGAAATTAGAGCAAATACGGAGACTTACAAGCAGTCGTTCTTTCCACGCACAATTCGTGAATGGAACAGGGAAGGGGGGATCAGATAGTGGTACAATAAGTACCCTCCGCCACACACCGTAAGGTGGCTCGCGGAGTATAGATGTAGAGAATAGAGACTCTTCTTACAGTCGGTGCTTTGAGCATTCCCTGTGAGACCAGTATTCGTTTCCGATACACCACTGCAGGTTCAATGTATTCCTTGGACCTTCACATTGACGATGAAACACAGATATCGCAACGTAATTAAATAGAAAAGGCACAATTCCGACTTAAGTACAAGAATAGAGACTCTTCTTACAGTCGGTGCTTTGATCTATTCCTGTGAGACCAGTATTAGTGTCCGATACACCACTGCAGGTTCAATGTATTCCTTGGACACACACATTGACGATGAAACACTGAAATTACATCGGAATAACATACAAAAGGCACAATGCCGCCTTAAGTGCAAGAGGAGTGGTACTTCCTAGAGTCTGTGCTTTGATCCTTTCCTATGACAGTATTAGTTTCCGATACACCACTGCAGGTTCAATGTAATCCTTTTACATACACATTGACGATGAAACACTGATATTACGTCGGAATTAAATACAAAAGGCACAATGCCGCCTTAAGTGCAATTAGAGTGAGATTTCTTAGAGTCTGCGTTTGATCCTTTCCTGTGAGACCAGTATTAGTTTCCGATACACCACTGCAGGTTCAATGTATTCCTTGGACCTTCTCATTGACGATGAAACACAGAAATCACATCGGAATTAAATACGAACGGCACAATTCAGCCTTAAGTGCAAGATGAGTGAGACTTAATACAGTCTGTGATTTGATCCTTTCCTGTGAGACCAGTATTAGATTCCGATACATCACTGCAGGTTCAATGTATTCCTTGGACATTCACATTGACGATGAAACACGGAAATTACATGGGAATGACATACAAAATGCACAATGCCGCCTTAAGTGCAGGAAGCGTCAGACTTCTTAGAGTCTTTGCTTTGATCCTTTCCTATGAGACCAGTATTAGCCTCCGATACACGACTGCAGGTTTAATGTATTCCTTGGACATTCACATTGACGATGAAACACTGAAATTACATCGGAATTACATACAAAAGGCACAATGCCGCCTTAAGTGCAAGAAGAGTGAGACTTCGTAGAGTCTGTGCTTTGATCCTTTCCTGTGAGACCAGTATTAGGTTCAGATACACCTCTGCGGGTGCAATGTATTCCTTGCACCTTTACATTGACGATGAAACACAGAAATCGCATCGGAATTAAATACAAAAGGCACAATGCCGCCTTAAGTACGAGAATAGAGACTCTTCTTACAGTCGGTGCTTTGATCCATTTCCGTGAGTCCAATATTAGTTTCCGATACACCACTGCAGGTTCAATGTATACCTTGGACATTCACATTGACGATGAAACACTGAAATTACATCGCAATTACATACAAAAGGCACAATGCCGCCTTAAGTGTAAGAAGAGTGAGACTTCTTAGAGTCTGTGCATTGATCCTTTCCTGTGAGACCAGTATTAGTTTCCGATACACCACTGCAGGTTCAGTGTATTCCTTAGACCTTTACATTGACGATGAAACACAGAAATCGCATCGGAATTTAATACAAAACGCACAATGCCGCATTAAGTACAAGAATAGAGACTCTTCTTACAGTGGGTCCTTTGATGCTTTTCTGTGAGACCAGTATTAGTTTCCGATACACCACTGCAGGTTCAATGTATTCCTTGGATATTCACATTGACGATGAAACATTGAAATTACATCGGAATTAAATACAAAAGGCACAATGCCGCCTTAAATGCAAGAATAGTGAGACTTCTTAGCTTCTATGCTTTGATCCTTTCCTATGAGACCAGTATTAGTTTCCAATTCAAAACTGCAGGTTCAATATATTCCTTGGACCTTCACATTGACGATGAAACACTGAAATTAGCTCGGAATTAAATACAAAAGGCACAATGACGCAATAAGTACAAGAAGAGTGGGACTTCTTAGAGTATGTGTTTTGATCCTTATCTGTCAGGCAAGTATTAGTTTCCGATACACCACTGCAACTTCAATGTATTCCTTGGACGTTCATATTGACGATGAAACACTGAAACTACATCGGAATTAAAAACAAAAGGCACAATGCCGCATTAAGTTCAAGAAGAGTGAGACTTCCTAGAGTCTGTACTTTGATCCTTTCCTATGAGACCAGTATTACTTTCCGATACTCCACTCAGTTTCAATGTATTCCTTTTACATACTCATTGACGATGAAACACTGAAATTACATCGGAATAAATACAACAGGCACAATGCCTACTTAATTGCAAGAGGAATGAGATTTCTTAGATTCTGTGCTTTGATGCTTTCCTGTGAGACAGGTATTAGTTTCATATACACCACTGCAGGTTCAATGTATCCCTTGGACAGTCACATTGACGATGAAACTCAGAATTCGCATCGGAATTAAATACAAAAGGCACGATGCCGCCTTAAGTACAAGAATAGAGTCTCTTCTTACAGTCGGTGCTTTGAGCAGCCCCTGTGAGACCAGTATTAGTTTCCGATACACCACTGCAGGTTCAATGTATTCCTTGGAACTTCACATTGACGATGAAACACAGATATCGAATCGGAATTAAATACAAAAGGCACAATGCCGCCTTAAGTACAAGAATCGGGACTCTTCTTACAGTCGGTGCTTTGAGCATTCCCTGTGAGACCAGTATTAGTTTCCGATACACCACTGCAGGTTCAGTGTATTCCTTGGACATTCACATTGAAGATGAAACACAGAAATCGCATCGGAATTAAATACAAAAGGCACAATGCCGCCTTAACTACGAGAATAGAGACTCTTCTTACATTCGGTGCTTTGATCCATTTCTGTGGGACCAATATTAGTTTCCGATACACCACTGCAGGTTCAATGTATTCCTTGGACATTCACATTGACGATGATACTCTGAAATTACATCGGAATTACATACAAAAGGCGCAATGCCGCCATAAGTGCAAGAAGAGTGAGACTTCTTAGAGTCTGCGCTTTGGTCCTTTCCTATGAGACCAATATTAGTTTCCGATACATAACTGCAGGCTCAATGTATTCTTTTTACATACACATTGAGGATGAAACACTGAAATTACATCGAAATTAAATACAAAAGGCACAATGCCGCCCTAAGTGCAAGTAGGGTGAGACTTCTTAGAGTCTGTGCATTGATCCTTTCCTGTGAGACCAGTATTAGTTTCCGATACACCACTGCAGGTTTAATGTATTCCTTGGACCTTCACATTGACGATGAAACACAGAGATCGCATCGGAATTAAATACAAAATTCACAAAGCCGCGTAAGTACAAGAATAGAGACTCTTCTTACAGTCGGTTCATTGATCCTTTCCTGTAAGACCAGTATTAGTTTCCGATACACCACTGCAGGTTCAATGTATTCCTTGGACATTTACATTGACGATGAAACACTGAAATTACATCGGAATTAAATACAAAAGGCACAATGCCGCCTTAAATGCAAGAAGAGTGAGACTTCTTAGAGTCTGTGCTTTGATCCTTTGCTATGAGACCAGTATTAGTTTCCGATACACCACTGCAGGTTCAATGTTTTCCTTTTACATACACATTGACGATGAAACACTAATATTACATCGCAATTAAATACAAAAGACACAATGCCTGCGAGAAGAATGAGACTGCTTAGGGTCTGTGATTTGATCATTTCCTATGAGACCAGTATTAGTTTCCGAACACCACTGCAGGTTCTATGTGTTCCTTTTACACACACATTGACGATGAAACACTGAAATTACATCGGAATTAAATACAAAAGGAATAATGCCGCCTTAAGTGCAAGAAGAGTGAGACTTCTTAGAGTCTGTGCTTTGATCCTTTCCTGTGAGACCAGTATTAGTTTCCGATACACCACTGCAGGTTCAATGTATTCCTTGGACCTTCACATTGACGACGAAACACAGAAATCGAATCGGAATTAAATACAAAAGGCACAATGCGGCATAAGTACAAGAATAGAGACTCTTCTTACAGTCGGTTCATTGATCCTTTCCTGTGAGACCAGTATTAGTTTCCGATACACCACTGCAGGTTCAATGTATTCCTTGGACATTTACATTGACGATGAAACACTGAAATTACATCGGAATTAAATACAAAAGGCACAATGCCGCCTTAACTGCAAGAAGAGTGAGACTCCTTAGAGTCTGTGATTTGATCCTTTCCTATGAGACCAGTATTAGTTTCCGAACACCACTGCAGGTTCAATGTGTTCCTTTTACATACACATTGACGATGAAGCACTGAAATTACATCGGAATTAAATACAAAAGGAATAATGCCGCCTTAAGTGCAAGAAGAGTGAGACTTCTTAGAGTCTGTGCTCTGATCCTTTCCTGTGAGACCAGTATTAGTTTCCGATACACCACTGCAGGTTCAATGTATTCCTTGGACATTCACATTGACGATGAAACACTGAAATTACATCAAAATTAAATACAAAAGGCACAATGACGCATTAAATGCAAGAAGAGTGAGTCTTCTTAGAGTCTGTGCATTGATCCTTTCTTGTGAGGCCAGTACTAGTTTCCGATACACCACTGCAGGTTCAATGTATTCCTTGGACCCTCACATTGTTGATGAAACACAGAAATCGCATCGGAATTAAGTACAAAAAGCACAATGCCGCCTGAAGTACAAGAACAGAGACTCTACTTACAGTCGGTGCTTTGAGCAATCCCTGTGAGACCAGTATTAGTTTCCGATACACCACTGCAGGTTCAATGTATTCCTTAGACATACACATTGACGATGAAACACTGAAATTACATCGGAATTAAATACAAAAGGCACTATGCCGCCTTAAGTGCTAGAAGAGTGAGACTTCTTAGATTCTGTGCTTTGATCCTTTCCTGTGAGACCACTATAAGGTTCCGATAGACATCTGCAGGCGCCATGTAATAGTTGGACCTTCACATTGACGATGAAACACAGAAATCGCATCGGAATTAAATACAAAAGGCACAATGCCGCCTTAAGTACGAGAATAGAGACTCCTCTTACAGTCGGTGCTTTGATCCATTTCTGTGAGACCAATATTAATTTCCGATACACCACTGCAGGTTCAATGTATTCCTTGGACATTCAAATTGACGATGAAACACTGAAATTACATCGGTAATACATAGAAAAGGCACAATGCCGCCTTAAGTGCAAGAAGAGTGAGACTTCTTTGAGTCTGCGCTTTGATCCTTTCCTATGAGACCAATTTTAGTTTCCGATACATCACTGCAGGTTCAATGTATTCTTTTTACATACACATTGGGGATGAAACACTGAAATTACATCGGAATTAAATACAAAAGGCACAATGCCGCCTCAAGTGCAAGAAGAGTGAGGCTTCTTAGAGTCTGTGCTCTGATCCTTTCCTATGAGACCACTATTAGTTTCCGATACACCACTGCATGTTCAAAGTATTCCTTTTACATACACATTAACGATGAAACATTAACATTACATCGGAATTAAATACAAAAGGCACAATGCCGCCTTAAGTGCAAGAAGAGTGAGACTTCTTAGAGTCTGTGCTTTGATCCTTTCCTGTGAGACCAGTATTACTTTCCGATACACCACTGCAGGATCAATGTATTCCTTTTACATACACATTGACGATGAAACACCGATATTACATCGGATATAAATGCAAAAGGCAAAATGCCGTCTTAAGTGCAAGAAGAGTGAGACTTCTTAGAGTCTGTGCTTTGATCCTTTCCTGACAGACCAGTATTAGGTTCCGATACACCACTGCAGGTTCAATGTATTCCTTGGACCTTCGCATGTACGATGAAATACAGAAATCGGATCGGAATTAAATACAAAAGGCACAATGCCGCCTTTAGTACAAGAATAGAGACTATTCTTACTGTTGGTGTTTGATCCTTTCCTGTGAGACCAGTATTAGTTTCCGATACACCACTGCAGGTTCAATGTATTCCTTGGACATTCACATTGACGATGAAACACTGAAATTACATCAGAATTACATAGAAAGGAACAATGCCGCCTTAAATGCAAGAAGAGTGAGACTTCTTAGAGTCTGTGCTTTGATCCTTTCCTATGAGAACAGTATTGGTTTCCGATACACCACTGCAGGTTCAATGTATTCCTAGGACATTCACATTGACGATGAAATACAGAAATTACATCGGAATTATATAAAAAAGGCACAATGACGCCCTAAATGAAAGAAGAGTGAGACTTCTTAAAGTCTGTGATTTGATAATTTCCTATGAGACCAGTATCAGTTTCCGATACACCACTGCAGCTTCAATGTATTCCTTGGACCTTCACATTGACGACGAAACACAGAAATCGCTTTGGAATTAAATACAAATGGCACAATGCCACCTTAAGTACAAGAATATAGACTCTTCTTACAGTCGGTCCTCTGATCCTTTCCTATGAGACCAGTATTAGTTTCCGATACACCACTGCAGGTTCAATTTATTGCTTAGAAATTCACATTGATGATCAAACACTAAAATTACATCGGAATTAAATACAAAAAAACAATGCCGCCTTAAGTGCAAGAAGAGTGAGACTTCGTAGAGTCTGTGCTTTGATACTTTCCTATGAGACCAGTATTAGTTTCCGATACACCACTGCAGGTTCAATGTATTTCTTGCAAATTCACATTGATAACGAAACACAGAAATCGAATCGGAATTAAATACAAAAGGCACAATGCCGCCTTAAGTACAAGAATCGGGACTCTTCTTACAGTCGGTGCTTTGAGCATTCCCTGTGAGACCAGTATTAGTTTCCGATACACCACTGCAGGATCAGTGTATTCCTTGGACATTCACATTGAAGATGAAACACAGAAATCGCATCGGAATTAAATACAAAAGGCACAATGCCGCCTTAACTACGAGAATAGAGACTCTTCTTACACTCGGTGCTTTGATCCATTTCTGTGGGACCAATATTAGTTTCCGATACACCACTGCAGGTTCAATGTATTCCTTGGACATTCACATTGACGATGAAACTCTGAAATTACATCGGAATTACATACAAAAGGCGCAATGCCGCCATAAGTGCAAGAAGAGTGAGACTTCTTAGAGTCTGCGCTTTGGTCCTTTCCTATGAGACCAATATTAGTTTCCGATAAATAACTGCAGGCTCAATGTATTCTTTTTACATACACATTGAGGATGAAACACTGAAATTACAACGAAATTAAATACAAAAGGCACAATGCCGCCCTAAGTGCAAGAAGAGTGAGACTTCTTAGAGTCTGTGCATTGATCCTTTCCTGTGAGACCAGTATTAGTTTCCGATACACCACTGCAGGTTTAATGTATTCCTTGGACCTTCACATTGACGATGAAACACAGAGATCGCATCGGAATTAAATACAAAAGGCACAAAGCCGCGTAAGTACAAGAATAGAGACTCTTCTTACAGTCGGTTCATTGATCCTTTTCTGTGAGACCAGTATTAGTTTCCGATACACCACTGCAGGTTCAATGTATTCCTTGGACATTTACATTGACGATGAAACACTGAAATTACATCGGAATTAAATACAAAAGGCACAATGCCGCCTTAAATGCAAGAAGAGTGAGACTTCTTAGAGTCTGTGCTTTGATCCTTTCCTATGAGACCAGTATTAGTTTCCGATACACCACTGCAGGTTCAATGTTTTCCTTTTACATACACATTGACGATGAAACACTAATATTACATCGGAATTAAATACAAAAGGCACAATGCCTGCGAGAAGAATGAGACTTCTTAGGGTCTGTGATTTGATCATTTCCTATGAGACCAGTATTAGTTTCCGAACACCACTGCAGGTTCTATGTGTTCCTTTTACACACACATTGACGATGAAACACTGAAATTACATCGGAATTAAATACAAAAGGAATAATGCCGCCTTAAGTGCAAGAAGAGTGAGACTTCTTAGAGTCTGTGCTTTGATCCTTTCCTGTGAGACCAGTTTTAGTTTCCGATACACCACTGCAGGTTCAATGTATTCCTTGGACCTTCACATTGACGACGAAACACAGAAATCGAATCGGAATTAAATACAAAAGGCACAAAGCGGCATAAGTACAAGAATAGAGACTCTTCTTACAGTCGGTTCATTGATCCTTTCCTGTGAGACCAGTATTAGTTTCCGATACACCACTGCAGGTTCAATGTATTCCTTGGACATTTACATTGACGATGAAACACTGAAATTACATCGGAATTAAATACAAAAGGCACAATGCCGCCTTAACTGCAAGAAGAGTGAGACTTCTTAGAGTCTGTGATTTGATCCTTTCCTATGAGACCAGTATTAGTTTCCGAACACCACTGCAGGTTCAATGTGTTCCTTTTACATACACATTGACGATGAAGCACTGAAATTACATCGGAATTAAATACAAAAGGGATAATGCCGCCTTAAGTGCAAGAAGAGTGAGACTTCTTAGAGTCTGTGCTTTGATCCTTTCCTGTGAGACCAGTATTAGTTTCCGATACACCACTGCAGGTTCAATGTATTCCTTGGACATTCACATTGACGATGAAACACTGAAATTACATCAAAATTAAATACAAAAGGCACAATGACGCATTAAATGCAAGAAGAGTGAGTCTTCTTAGAGTCTGTGCATTGATCCTTTCTTGTGAGGCCAGTACTAGTTTCCGATACACCACTGCAGGTTCAATGTATTCCTTGGACACTCACATTGACGAAGGAAAACTGCAATTACATCGGAATTACATAAAAAGGCACAATGCCGCCTTAAATGCAAGAAGAGTGAGACATCATAGAGTGTGTGCATTCATCCTTTCCTGTGAGACCAGTATTAGTTTCCGATACACCACTGCAGGTTCAATGTATTCCTTGGACATTCACATTGACGATCAAACACTAAAATTACATCGGATTTAAATACAAATGGCACAACGCCGCCTTAATTGCAAGAAGAGTGAGACTTCTTAGAGTCTGTGCTTTGATCCTTTACTATGAGACCAGTATTAGTTTCCGATACACCACTGCAGGTTCAATGTATTCCTTGGACATACACATTGACGATGAAACACTGATTTTACATCGGAATTGCATACGAAAGGCACAATGCTGCCTTAAGTGCAAGAAGAGAGAGACTTCTTTGACTCTGTGCTATGATCCTTTCCTGTGAGACCAGTATTAGTTTCCGATACACCACTGCAGGTTCAAAGTAATCCTTGGACCTTCACTTTGACGATGAAACACAGAAATCGCATCGGAATTAAATACAAAAGGCACAATGCCGCCGTAAGTGCAAGAAGAGTGAGACTTCTTAGATTCTGTGCTTTGATCCTTTCCTGTGAGACAAGTATTTAGTTTCATATACACCACTGCAGGTTCAATGTATCCATTGGACAATCACATTGACGATAAAACACAGAAATCGCATCGGAATTAAATACAAAAGGCACAATGCCGCCATAAGTAGAAGAATAGAGACTCTTCTTACAGTCGGTGCTTTGAGCAGTCCCTGTGAGACCAGTATTAGTTTCCGATACACCACTGCCGGCTCAATGTATTCCTTGGACCTTTACATTGACGATGAAAGACTGAAATACATCGGAATTAAAAACTAAAGGCACAACGCCGCCTTCTGTGCAAGAAGAGTGAGAATTCTTAGAGTCTGCGCTTTGATCCTTTCCTGTGAGGCCAGTATTGGTTTCCGATACACCACTGCAGGTTCAATGTATTCCTTGGACCCTCACATTGTTGATGAAACACAGAAATCGCAACGTAATTAAGTACAAAAAGCACAATGCCGCCTGAAGTACAAGAACAGAGACTCTACTTACAGTCGGTGCTTTGAGCAATCCCTGTGAGACCAGTATTAGTTTCCGATACACCACTGCAGGTTCAATGCATTCCTTAGACATACACATTGACGATCAAACACTGAAATTACATCGGAATTAAATACAAAAGGCACTATGCCGCCTTAAGTGCAAGAAGAGTGAGACTTCTTAGATTCTGTGCTTTGATCCTTTCCTGTGAGACCACTATAAGGTTCCGATAGACATCTGCAGGCGCCATGTAATCCTTGGACCTTCACATTGACGATGAAACACAGAAATCGCATCGGAATTAAATACAAAAGGCACAATGCCGCCTTAAGTACGAGAATAGAGACTCCTCTTACAGTCGGTGCTTTGATCCATTTCTGTGAGACCAATAATAATTTCCGATACACCACTGCAGGTTCAATGTATTCCTTGGACATTCAAATTGACGATGAAACACTGAAATTACATCGGAAATACATAGAAAAGGCACAATGCCGCCTTAAGAGCAAGAAGAGTGAGACTTCTTAGAGTCTGCGCTTTGATCCTTTCCTATGAGACCAATTTTAGTTTCCGATACATCACTGCAGGTTCAATGTATTCGTTTTACATACACATTGGGGATGAAACACTGAAATTACATCGGAATTAAATACAAAAGGCACAATGCCGCCTCAAGTGCAAGAAGAGTGAGGCTTCTTAGAGTCTGTGCTCTGATCCTTTCCTATGAGACCACTATTAGTTTCCGATACACCACTGCAGGTTCAATGTATTCCTTTTACATACACATTAACGATGAAACATCAACATTACATCGGAATTAAATACAAAAGGCACAATGCCGCCTTAAGTGCAAGAAGAGTGAGACTTCTTAGAGTCTGTGCTTTGATCCTTTCCTGTGAGACCAGTATTACTTTCCGATACACCACTGCAGGATCAATGTATTCCTTTTACATACACATTGACGATGAAACACCGATATTACATCGGATATAAATGCAAAAGGCAAAATGCCGTCTTAAGTGCAAGAAGAGTGAGACTTCTTAGGGTCTTTGCTTTGATCCTTTCCTGACAGACCAGTATTAGGTTCCGATACACCACTGCAGGTTCAATGTATTCCTTGGACCTTCGCATGTACGATTAAATACAGAAATCGGATCGGAATTAAATACAAAAGGCACAATGCCGCCTTTAGTACAAGAATAGAGACTCTTCTTACTGTTGGTGTTTGATCCTTTCCTGTGAGACCAGTATTAGTTTCCGATACACCACTGCAGGTTCAATGTATTCCTTGGACATTCACATTGACGATGAAACACTGAAATTACATCAGAATTACATAGAAAGGCACAATGCCGCCTTAGATGCAAGAAGAGTGAGACTTCTTAGAGTCTGTGCTTTGATCCTTTCCTATGAGAACAGTATTGGTTTCCGATACACCACTGCAGGTTCAATGTATTCCTAGGACCTTCACATTGACGATGAAATACAGAAATTACATCGGAATTATATACAAAAGGCACAATGACGCCCTAAATGAAAGAAGAGTGAGACTTCTTAAAGTCTGTGATTTGATAATTTCCTATGAGACCAGTATTAGTTTCCGATACACCACTGCAGCTTCAATGTATTCCTTGGACCTTCACATTGACGACGAAACAAAGAAATCGCTTTGGAATTAAATACAAAAGGCACAATGCCACCTTAAGTACAAGAATATAGACTCTTCTTACAGTCGGTCCTTTGATCCTTTCCTATGAGACCAGTATTAGTTTCCGATACACCACTGCAGGTTCAATTTGTTGCTTAGAAATTCACATTGATGATCAAACACTAAAATTACATCGGAATTAAATACAAAAAAACAATGCCGCCTTAAGTGCAAGAAGAGTGAGACTTCGTAGAGTCTGTGCTTTGATACTTTCCTATGAGACCAGTATTAGTTTCCGATACACCACTGCAGGTTCAATGTATGTCTTGGAAATTCACATTGATAACGAAACACAGAAATCGAATCGGAATTAAATACATAGGGCACAATGCCGCCTTAAGTACAAGAATATGGACTCTACTTACAGTCGGTGCTTTGATCCTTTACTGTGAGACGAGTATTAGTTTCCGATACACCACTGCAGGTTCAATGTATTCCTTGGACATTCACATTGACGATGAAAAACTGATATTACATCCGAATTAAATACAAAAGTCACAATGCTGCATTCAATGCAAGAAGAGTGTGACTTCTTAGAGTCTGTGCTTTGATCCTTTCCTGTGAGACCAGTATTAATTTCCGATACACCACTGCAGTTTCAATGTATTCCTTAGAAATTCACATTGACGATCAAACACTAAAATTACATCGGAATTAAATACAAATGGCACAATGCCGCCTTAAGTGCAAGAAGTGTGAGACTTCTTAGAGTCTGTGCTTTGATACATCCCATGAGACCAGTATTAGTTTCCGATACACCACTGCAGGTTCAATGTATTTCTTGCACCTTCACATTGACAACGAAACACAGAAATCACATCGGAATTAAATACAAAAGGCACAATGCCGCCTTAAGTACAAGAATATGGACTCTTCTTACAGTCATTGCTTTGATCCTTACCTGTGAGACCAGTATTAGTTTCCGATACACCACTGCAGGTTCAATGTATTCCTTGGACATTCACATTGACGATGAAAAACTGATATTACATCCGAATTAAATACAAAAGGCACAATGCCGCCTTAAATGCAAGAAGAGGGAGACTTCTTCGAGTCTGTGCTTTGATTCTTTCCTATGAGACCAGTATTAGTTTCCGATACACCACTGCAGGTTCAATGTATTCCTTTTGCAAACACATTGACGATGAAACACTGAAATTACATCGGAATTAAATAGAAAAGGCACAATGCCGCCTTAAGTGCAAGAAGAGTGAGACTTCTTAGTGTCCGTGCTTTGATCCTTTCCTGTGAGACCAGTATTAATTTCCGATACACCACTGCAGGATCAATGTATTCCTTAGAAATTTACATTGACGACCAAACACTAAAATTACATCGGAGTTAAATACAAATGGCACAATGCCGCCTTAAGTGCAAGAAGAGTGAGACTTCTTAGAGACTGTGCTTTGATACTTTCCTATGAGACCAGTATTAGTTTCCGATACACAACTGCAGGTTCAATGTATTTCTTGGACCTTCACATTGACAGCGAAACACAGAAATTGCATCGGAATTAAATACAAGAGGCACAATGCCGCAATAAGTACAAGAATATGGACTCTTCTCACAGTCGGTGCTTTGATCCTTTCCTGTGAGACCAGTATTAGTTTCCGATACACCACTGCAGGTTCAATGTATTCCTTGGACATTCACATTGACGATGAAAAACTGATATTACATCCGAATTAAATACAAAAGGCACAATGCCGCCTTAAATGCATGAAGAGAGAGACTTCTTCGAGTCTGTGCTTTCATTCATTCCTATGGAACCAGTATTAGCTTCCGATACACAACCCCAGTTTCAATGTATTCCTTGGACCTTCACATTGACGATGAAACACAGAAATTACATCGGAATTAAATGCAAAAGGCACAATGACGCCTTAAATGCAAGAAGAGTGAGACTTCTTAGAGTCTGTGCTTTGATCCTTTCCTGTGAGACCAGTATTAGTTTCCGATACACCACTGCAGGTTCTATGTATTCCTTGGGCATTCACATTGACGATGAAACACTGAAATTACATCAAAATTAATTACAAAAGGCACAATGCCGCATTAAATGCTAGAAGAGTGAGACTTCTTAGAGACTGTGCTTTGATCCTTTCCTATGAGACCAGTATTAGTTTCCGATACACCACTGCAGGTTCAATGTATTCCTTGGACCTTCACATTGACGACGAGACACAGAAATCGCACCGGAATTAAATACAAAAGGCACAATGCCACCTTAAGTACAAGAATATAGACTCTTCTTAGAGTCGGTGCTTTGATCCTTTCCTATGAGACCAGTATTAGTTTCGATACACCACTGCTGGTTCAATGTATTCCTCTTATATACACATTGACGATGATACACTGATATTACATAGGAATTAAATACAAAGGGCACAATGCCGCCTTAAGTGCAAGAAGAGTGAGACTTCTTGGAGTCTGTGCTTAGATTCGTTCCTATAAGACCAGTATTAGTTTCCGATACACCACTGGCTGTTCAATGTATTTCTTGGACCTTCACATTGACGACGAAACACAGAAATCGCATCGGAATTAAATACAAAAGGCACAATGCCGCCTTAAGTACAATAATATAGACTCTTCTTAGAGTCGGTGCTTTGATCCTTTCCTGTGAGACCAGTACTAGTTTCTGATACACCACTGCAGGTTCAATGTATCCCGGAACATTCACATTGACGATGAAAAACTGCAATTACATCGGAATTAAATACAAAACGCACAATGCCGCCTAAAGTGCAAGAAGAGTGAGACTTCTTAGAGTCTGTGCTTTGATCCTTTCCTGTGAGACCAGTATTAGTTTCCAATAGATTACTGGAGGTTCAATGTATTCCTTGGACATTCACACTGACGATGAAACACTGAAATTGCATCGGAATTAAATACAAAAGGCACAATGACGCCATAAGTAAAAGAAGAGTGAGACTTCTTAGAGGATGTGCTTTGATCCTTTCCTGTGAAGCAAGTATTAGTTTCCGATACACCACTGCAAGTTCAATGTATTCCTTGGACGTTCACATTGACGATGAAACACTGAAATTACATCGGAATTAAAAACAAAAGACACAACGCCGCCTTCAGTGAAAGAAGAGTGAGAATTCTTAGAGTCTGTGCTTTAATCCTTTCCTGTGAGGCCAGTATTAGTTTCCGATACACCACTGCAGGTTCAATGTATTCCTTTTACATACACATTAACGATGAAACATTAACATTACATCGGAATTAAATACAAAAGTCACAATGCCGCCTTAAGTGCAAGAAGAGTGAGACTTCTTAGAGTCTGTGCTTTGATCCTTTCCTGTGAGACCAGTATTACTTTCCGATACACCACTGCAGGATCAATGTATTCCTTTTACATACACATTGACGATGAAACACCGATATTACATCGGATATAAATGCAAAAGGCAAAATGCCGTCTTAAGTGCAAGAAGAGTGAGACTTCTTAGAGTCTTTGCCTTGATCCTTTCCTGACAGTCCAGCATTAGGTTCCGATACACCACTGCAGGTTCAATGTATTCCTTGGACCTTCGCATGTACGATTAAATACAGAAATCGGATCGGAATTAAATACAAAAGGCACAATGCCGCCTTTAGTACAAGAATAGAGACTCTTCTTACTGTTGGTGTTTGATCCTTTCCTGTGAGACCAGTATTAGTTTCCGATACACCACTGCAGGTTCAATGTATTCCTTGGACATTCACATTGACGATGAAACACTGAAATTACATCAGAATTACATAGAAAGGCACAATGCCGCCTTAAATGCAAGAAGAGTGAGACTTCTTAGAGTCTGTGCTTTGATCCTTTCCTATGAGAACAGTATTGGTTTCCGATACACCACTGCAGGTTCAATGTATTCCTAGGACCTTCACATTGACGATGAAATACAGAAATTACATCGGAATTATATACAAAAGGCACAATGACGCCCTAAATGAAAGAAGAGTGAGACTCTCAAAGTCTGTGATTTGATAATTTCCTATGAGACCAGTATTAGTTTCCGATACACCACTGCAGCTTCAATGTATTCCTTGGACCTTCACATTGACGACGAAACAAAGAAATCGCTTTGGAATTAAATACAAAAGGCACAATGCCACCTTAAGTACAAGAATATAGACTCTTCTTACAGTCGGTCCTTTGATCCTTTCCTATGAGACCAGTATTAGTTTCCGATACACCACTGCAGGTTCAATTTGTTGCTTAGAAATTCACATTGATGATCAAACACTAAAATTACATCGGAATTAAATACAAAAAAACAATGCCGCCTTAAGCGCAAGAAGAGTGAGACTTCGTAGAGTCTGTGCTTTGATACTTTCCTATGAGACCAGTATTAGTTTCCGATACACCACTGCAGGTTCAATGTATTTCTTGGAAATTCACATTGATAACGAAACACAGAAATCGAATCGGAATTAAATACAAAAGGCACAATGCCGCCTTAAGTACAAGAATATGGACTCTACTTACAGTCGGTGCTTTGATCCTTTCCTGTGAGACGAGTATTAGTTTCCGATACACCACTGCAGGTTCAATGTATTCCTTGGACATTCACATTGACGATGAAAAACTGATATTACATCCGAATTAAATACAAAAGTCACAATGCTGCATTCAATGCAAGAAGAGTGTGACTTCTTAGAGTCTGTGCTTTGATCCTTTCCTGTGAGACCAGTATTAATTTCCGATACACCACTGCAGTTTCAATGTATTCCTTAGAAATTCACATTGACGATCAAACACTAAAATTATATCGGAATTAAATACAAATGGCACAATGCCGCCTTAAGTGCAAGAAGTGTGAGACTTCTTAGAGTCTGTGCTTTGATACATCCCATGAGACCAGTATTAGTTTCCGATACACCACTGCAGGTTCAATGTATTTCTTGCACCTTCACATTGACAACGAAACACAGAAATCACATCGGAATTAAATACAAAAGGCACAATGCCGCCTTAAGTACAAGAATATGGACTCTTCTTACAGTCATTGCTTTGATCCTTACCTGTGAGACCAGTATTAGTTTCCGATACACCACTGCAGGTTCAATGTATTCCTTGGACATTCACATTGACGATGA
Organism: Schistocerca serialis cubense; assembly: GCF_023864345.2. Taxonomy (NCBI): domain Eukaryota; kingdom Metazoa; phylum Arthropoda; class Insecta; order Orthoptera; family Acrididae; genus Schistocerca; species Schistocerca serialis. The sequence continues at coordinate 32,578,568 of NC_064643.1, read as the reverse complement.
AAAACTGATATTACATCCGAATTAAATACAAAAGGCACAATGCCGCCTTAAATGCAAGAAGAGGGAGACTACTTCGAGTCTGTGCTTTGATTCTTTCCTATGAGACCAGTATTAGTTTCCGATACACCACTGCAGGTTCAATGTATCCCTTTTGCAAACACATTGACGATGAACACTGAAATTACATTGGAATTAAATAGAAAAGGCACAATGCCGCCTTAAGTGCAAGAAGAGTGAGACTTCTTAGTGTCCGTGCTTTGATTCTTTCCTGTGAGACCAGTATTAATTTCCGATACACCACTGCAGGATCAATGTATTCCTTAGAAATTCACATTGACGACCAAACACTAAAATTACATCGGAGTTAAATACAAATGGCACAATGCCGCCTTAAGTGCAAGAAGAGTGAGACTTCTTAGAGACTGTGCTTTGATACTTTCCTATGAGACCAGTATTAGTTTCCGATACACAACTGCAGGTTCAATGTATTTCTTGGACCTTCACATTGACAGCGAAACACAGAAATCGCATCGGAATTAAATACAAGAGGCACAATGCCGCAATAAGTACAAGAATATGGACTCTTCTCACAGTCGGTGCTTTGATCCTTTCCTGTGAGACCAGTATTAGTTTCCGATACACCACTGCAGGTTCAATGTATTCCTTGGACGTTCACATTGACGATGAAAAACTGATATTACATCCGAATTAAATACAAAAGGCACAATGCCGCCTTAAATGCATGAAGAGAGAGACTTCTTCGAGTCTGTGCTTTGATTCTTTCCTATGGAACCAGTATTAGTTTCCGATACACAACCCCAGTTTCAATGTATTCCTTGGACCTTCACATTGACGATGAAACACAGAAATTACATCGGAATTAAATACAAAAGGCACAATGACGCCTTAAATGCAAGAAGAGTGAGACTTCTTAGAGTCTGTGCTTTGATCCTTTCCTGTGAGACCAGTATTAGTTTCCGATACACCACTGCAGGTTCTATGTATTCCTTGGGCATTCACATTGACGATGAAACACTGAAATTACATCAAAATTAATTACAAAAGGCACAATGCCGCATTAAATGCAAGAAGAGTGAGACTTCTTAGAGACTGTGCTTTGATCCTTTCCTATGAGACCAGTATTAGTTTCCGATACACCACTGCAGGTTCAATGTATTCCTTGGACCTTCACATTGACGACGAGACACAGAAATCGCACCGGAATTAAATACAAAAGGCACAATGCCACCTTAAGTACAAGAATATAGACTCTTCTTAGAGTCGGTGCTTTGATCCTTTCCTATGAGACCAGTATTAGTTTCGATACACCACTGCTTTTTCAATGTATTCCTCTTACTTACACATTGACGATGATACACTGATATTACATAGGAATTAAATACAAAAGGCACAATGCCGCCTTAAGTGCAAGAAGAGTGAGACTTCTTGGAGTCTGAGCTTAGATTCGTTCCTATAAGACCAGTATTAGTTTCCGATACACCACTGGCTGTTCAATGTATTTCTTGGACCTTCACATTGACGACGAAACACAGAAATCGCATCGGAATTAAATACAAAAGGCACAATGCCGCCTTAAGTACAATAATATAGACTCTTCTTAGAGTCGGTGCTTTGATCCTTTCCTGTGAGACCAGTACTAGTTTCTGATACACCACTGCAGGTTCAATGTATCCTGGAACATTCACATTGACGATGAAAAACTGCAATTACATCGGAATTAAATACAAAACGTACAATGCCGCCTAAAGTGCAAGAAGAGTGAGACTTCTTAGAGTCTGTGCTTTGATCCTTTCCTGTGAGACCAGTATTAGTTTCCAATAGATTACTGGAGGTTCAATGTATTCCTTGGACATTCACACTGACGATGACACACTGAAATTGCATCGGAATTAAATACAAAAGGCACAATGACGCCATAAGTAAAAGAAGAGTGAGACTTCTTAGAGGATGTGCTTTGATCCTTTCCTGTGAAGCAAGTATTAGTTTCCGATACACCACTGCAAGTTCAATGTATTCCTTGGACGTTCACATTGACGATGAAACACTGAAATTACATCGGAATTAAAAACAAAAGACACAACGCCGCCTTCAGTGCAAGAAGAGTGAGACTTCTTAGAGTCTGTGCTTTGATCCTTTCCTATGAGAACAGTATTGGTTTCCGATACACCACTGCAGGTTCAATGTATTCCTAGGACCTTCACATTGACGATGAAATACAGAAATTACATCGGAATTATATACAAAAGGCACAATGACGCCCTAAATGAAAGAAGAGTGAGACTCTCAAAGTCTGTGATTTGATAATTTCCTATGAGACCAGTATTAGTTTCCGATACACCACTGCAGCTTCAATGTATTCCTTGGACCTTCACATTGACGACGAAACAAAGAAATCGCTTTGGAATTAAATACAAAAGGCACAATGCCACCTTAAGTACAAGAATATAGACTCTTCTTACAGTCGGTCCTTTGATCCTTTCCTATGAGACCAGTATTAGTTTCCGATACACCACTGCAGGTTCAATTTGTTGCTTAGAAATTCACATTGATGATCAAACACTAAAATTACATCGGAATTAAATACAAAAAAACAATGCCGCCTTAAGTGCAAGAGGAGTGAGACTTCGTAGAGTCTGTGCTTTGATACTTTCCTATGAGACCAGTATTAGTTTCCGATACACCACTGCAGGTTCAATGTATTTCTTGGAAATTCACATTGATAACGAAACACAGAAATCGAATCGGAATTAAATACAAAAGGCACAATGCCGCCTTAAGTACAAGAATATGGACTCTACTTACAGTCGGTGCTTTGATCCTTTCCTGTGAGACGAGTATTAGTTTCCGATACACCACTGCAGGTTCAATGTATTCCTTGGACATTCACATTGACGATGAAAAACTGATATTACATCCGAATTAAATACAAAAGTCACAATGCTGCATTCAATGCAAGAAGAGTGTGACTTCTTAGAGTCTGTGCTTTGATCCTTTCCTGTGAGACCAGTATTAATTTCCGATACACCACTGCAGTTTCAATGTATTCCTTAGAAATTCACATTGACGATCAAACACTAAAATTACATCGGAATTAAATACAAATGGCACAATGCCGCCTTAAGTGCAAGAAGTGTGAGACTTCTTAGAGTCTGTGCTTTGATACATCCCATGAGACCAGTATTAGTTTCCGATACACCACTGCAGGTTCAATGTATTTCTTGCACCTTCATATTGACAACGAAACACAGAAATCACATCGGAATTAAATACAAAAGGCACAATGCCGCCTTAAGTACAAGAATATGGACTCTTCTTACTGTCATTGCTTTGATCCTTACCTGTGAGACCAGTATTAGTTTCCGATACACCACTGCAGGTTCAATGTATTCCTTGGACATTCACATTGACGATGAAAAACTGATATTACATCCGAATTAAATACAAAAGGCACAATGCCGCCTTAAATGCAAGAAGAGGGAGACTTCTTCGAGTCTGTGCTTTGATTCTTTCCTATGAGACCAGTATTAGTTTCCGATACACCACTGCAGGTTCAATGTATCCCTTTTGCAAACACATTGACGATGAAACACTGAAATTACATCGGAATTAAATAGAAAAGGCACAATGCCGCCTTAAGTGCAAGAAGAGTGAGACTTCTTAGTGTCCGTGCTTTGATCCTTTCCTGTGAGACCAGTATTAATTTCCGATACACCACTGCAGGATCAATGTATTCCTTAGAAATTCACATTGACGACCAAACACTAAAATTACATCGGAGTTAAATACAAATATCACAATGCCGCCTTAAGTGCAAGAAGGGTGAGACTTCTTAGAGACTGTGCTTTGATCCTTTCCTATGAGACCAGTATTAGTTTCCGATACACCACTGCAGGTTCAATGTATTCCTTGGACCTTCACATTGACGACGAGACACAGAAATCGCACCGGAATTAAATACAAAAGGCACAATGCCACCTTAAGTACAAGAATATAGACTCTTCTTAGAGTCGGTGCTTTGATCCTTTCCTATGAGACCAGTATTAGTTTCGATACACCACTGCTGGTTCAATGTATTCCTCTTATATACACATTGACGATGATACACTGATATAACACAGGAATTAAATACAAAAGGCACAATGCCGCCTTAAGTGCAAGAAGAGTGAGACTTCTTGGAGTCTGTGCTTAGATTCGTTCCTATAAGACCAGTATTAGTTTCCGATACACCACTGGCTGTTCAATGTATTTCTTGGACCTTCACATTGACGACGAAACACAGAAATCGCATCGGAAATAAATACAAAAGGCACAATGCCGCCTTAAGTACAATAATATAGACTCTTCTTAGAGTCGGTGCTTTGATCCTTTCCTGTGAGACCAGTACTAGTTCCTGATACACCACTGCAGGTTCAATGTATCCTGTAACATTCACATTGACGATGAAAAACTGCAATTACATCGGAATTAAATACAAAACGCACAATGCCGCCTAAAGTGCAAGAAGAGTGAGACTTCTTAGAGTCTGTGCTTTGATCCTTTCCTGTGAGACCAGTATTAGTTTCCAATAGATTACTGGAGGTTCAATGTATTCCTTGGACATTCACACTGACGATGAAACACTGAAATTGCATCGGAATTAAATACAAAAGGCACAATGACGCCATAAGTAAAAGAAGAGTGAGACTTCTTAGAGGATGTGCTTTGATCCTTTCCTGTGAAGCAAGTATTAGTTTCCGATACACCACTGCAAGTTCAATGTATTCCTTGGACGTTCACATTGACGATGAAACACTGAAATTACATCGGAATTAAAAACAAAAGACACAACGCCGCCTTCAGTGCAAGAAGAGTGAGAATTCTTAGAGTCTGTGCTTTAATCCTTTCCTGTGAGGCCAGTATTAGTTTCCGATACACCACTGCAGGTTCAATGTATTCCTTTTACATACACATTGACGATGAAACACTGGAATTACATCGGAATTAAATACAAAAGGCACAATGCCGCCTTAAGTGCAAGAAGAGTGAGACTTCTTAGAGTCTGTGCTTTGATCCTTTCCTGTGAGACCAGTATTATTTTCCGATACACCACTGCAGGTTCAATGTATTCCTTGGACCTTCACATTGACGAGAAAACACAGAAATCGCATCGGAATTAAATACAAAAGGCACAATGCCGCCTTAAGTACAACAATATAGACTCTTCTTACAGTTGGTGCTTTGATCCTTTCCTGTGAGACCAGTATTAGTATCCGATACACCACTGCAAGTTCAATGTATTCCTTGGACATTCACATTGACTATGAAACGCTGAAATTACATCGGAATTAAATAGAAAAGGCACTATGGCGACTTAAATGCAAGAAGAGTGACACTTCTTAGAGTCTGTGCTTTCATCCTTTCCTATGAGACCAGTATTAGTTTCCGATACACCACTGCAGGTTCACTGTATTCCTTTCACATACACATTGACGATGAAACACTGAAATTACATCGGAATTAAATACAAAAGGCACAATGCCACCTTAAGTGCAAAAGGAGTGAGACTTCTTAGAGTCTGTGCTTTGATCCTTTCCTATGAGACCAGTATTAGTTTCCGATACACCACTGCTGGTTCATGGTATTCCTTTTATTTACACATTGACGATGAAACACTGAAATTACATCGGAATTAAATACTAAAGGCACAATGCCGCCTTAAGTGCTAGAAGAGTGAGACTTCTTAGAGTCTGTGCTTTGATCCTTTCCTGTGAGACCAGTTATAGTTTCCGATACACCACTGCAGGTTTAATGTATCCTTGGACCTTCACATTAACGATGAAACACAGAAATCGCGTCGGAATTAAATACAAAAGGCACAATGCCGCCTTAAGTACCAGAATAGAGACTCTTCTTACAGTCGGTGCTTTGATCCTTTCCTGTGGGACCAGAATTAGTTTGCGATACACCACTGCAGTTTCAATGTATTCCTTTTATATACACATTGACTATGAAACACTGAAATTACATCGGAATTAAGTACAAAAGGCACAATGCCACCTTACGTACAAAGGAGTGAGACTTCTTAGAGTCTTTACTTTGATCCTTTCCTATGAGACCAGTATTGGTTTCCGATACACCACTGCAGGTTCAATGTATTCCTTTTACATACACATTGACGATGAAACACTTAAATTACATCGGAATTAAGTACAAAAGGCACAATGCCGCCTTAAATGCAAGAAGAGTGAGACTTCTTAGAGTCTGTTTGATTTCATCCTTTCCTGTGAGACCAGTATTTGTTTCCGATACACCACTGCAGGTTCAATGTATTCCTCGGACCTACACATTAACGATGAAACACAGAAATCGAGTCGGTATAAACTACAATAGGCACAATGCCGCCTTAAGTACAAGAATAGAGACTCTTCTTACAGTCAGTGCTTTGATCCTTTCCTATGAGACTAGTATTAGTTTGCGATACACCACTGCAGGTTCAATGTATTCCTTGGACCTTCACATTAACGATGAAACACAGAAATCGCGTCGGAATTATATACAAAAGGCACAATGCCGCGTTAAGTACAAGAATAGAGACTCTTCTTACAGTCGTTGCTTTAAGCATTCCCTGTGAGACCAGTATTAGTTTCCGATAGACCACTGCGTGTTCAATGTATTCCTTTTACATTGACGATGAAATACTGAAATTACATCGGAATTGAATACAATGGGCCCATTGCCACTTTAAGTGCATAAGGAGTGAGACTTCTTAGAGTCCGTATTTTGATCCTTCCATATGAGACCAGTATTAGTTTCCGATACACCACTGCAGGTTCCATGTATTCCTTTTACACACACATTGACGATGAAACACTGAAATTACTTCGGAATTAAATACAAAAGGCACAATGCCGCCTTAAATGCAAGGAGAGTGAGACTTCTTAAAGTCTGTGCTTTGATCCTTTCCTATGAGACCAGTATTAGTTTCCGATACATCACTGCAGGTTCAATGTATTCCTTTTACATACACATTGACGATGAAACACTGAAATTACATCGGAATGAAATACAAAAGGCACAATGCCGCCTTAAGTGCAAGAAGAGTGAGACTTCTTAGAGTCTGTGATTTGATCCTTTCCTGTGAGACCAGTATTCGTTTCCGATACACCACTTCAGGTTCTATGTATTCCTTGGACCTTCACATTAAAGACGAAACACAGAAATCGCGTCGGAATAAAATACAAAAGGCACAATGCCGCCTTAAGTACAAGAATAGAGACTCTTCTTACAGTCGGTGCTTTGATCCTTTCCTGTGAGACCAGTATTAGTTTCCGATACACCACTGCAGGTTCTATGTATTTCTTGGATATTTACATTGGCGATGAAACACTGACATTACATCGGATGTAAATACAATACGCACAATGCCACCTTAAGTGCAAAAGGAATTGAGACTTCTTGTAGTCTGTGCTTTGATCCTTTCCTATGAGACCAGTATTAGTTTCCGATACACCACTGCAGGTTCAATGTATTCCTTTTACCTACACATTGACGATGAAAAACTGATATTACATCGGAATTAAATACAAATGGCACAATGCCACCTTAAGTACAAAAGGAGTGAGACTTCCTAGAGTCTGTGATTTGATCCTTCCCTGTGAGACCAGTATTCGTTTCCGATACACCACTGCAGGTTCAATGTATTCCTTTTACATACACATTGACGATGAAACACTGAAATTACATCGGAATTAAATACAAAATGCACAATGCCATCTTAAGTGCAAAAGGAGTGAGACTTCTTATAGTCTGTGCTTTGATCCTTTCCTATGAGACCAGTATTAGTTTCCGATACACTACTGCAGGTTCAATGCATTCCTTTTACATACACATTGACGATGAAACACTGATATTACATCGGAATGAAATACAAAAGGCACAATGCCACCTTAAGTACAAGAGGAGTGAGACATCTTAAAGTCTGTGCTTTGATCCTTTCCTGTGAGACCAGTATTCGTTTCCGATACACCACTGCAGGTTCTATGTATTCCTTGCACCTTCACATAAACGACGAAAACAAGAAATCGCGTCGGAATTAAATACAAACGGCACAATGACGCCTTAAGTACAAGAATAGAGACTCTTCTTACAGTCTGTGCTTTGATCCTTTCCTGTGAGACCAGTATTAGTTTCCGATACACCACTGCTGGTTCAATGCATTCCTTTTACATACACATTGACGATGAAATACTGAAATTACATCGCAATTAAATACAAAAGGCACAATGTAACCTTAAGTGCAAAAGGAGTGAGATCTCTAATAGTCTGTGCTTTGATCCTTTCCTATGAGACCAGTATTAGTTTCCGATACACCACTGCAGGTTCAATGTATTCCTTTTACATACACATTGACGATGAAATACTGAAATTACATCGGAATTAAATACAAAATGCACAATGCCACTGTAAGTGCAAAAGGAGTGGGACTTCTTATAGTCTGTGCTTTGATCCTTTCCTATGAGACCAATATTAGTTTCCGATACACCACTGCAGGTTAATGTATTCCTTTTACAAACACATTGACGATGAAACACTGATATTACATCGGAATTAAATACAAAAGGCACAATGCCACCTTAAGTACAAAATGAGTGAGACTTCTTAGAGTCTGTGCTTTGATCCTTTCCTATGGGACCAGTATTAGTTTCCGATACACCACTGCAGGATCTATGTATTCCTTGGATATTCACATTGACGATGAAACTCTGAAACTACATCGGAATTAAATACAAAATGCACAATGCCACCTTAAGTGAAAAGGAGTGAGACTTCTTTTAGTCTGTGCTTTGATCCTTTCCTATGAGACCAGTATTAGTTTCCGATACACCACTGCAGGTTCAATATATTCCTTTTACATACACATTGACGATGAAACACTGAAATTACATCGGAATTAAATACAAAAGGCACATTGCCGCCTTAAATACAAGATGAGTGAGACTTCTTAGAGTCTGTGCTTTGATTCTTTCCTATGAGATCAGTATTAGTTTCCGATACACCTATGCAGGTTCAATGTATTCCTTTTGCATATACATTGACGATGAAACACTGAAATTACATCGGAATTAAATACAAAAGGCACAATGCCACCTTAAGTGCAAGAAGAGTGAGACGTCTTAGGGTCTGTGCTTTGATCCTTCCCTGTGAGACCAGTATTATTTCCGATACACCACTGCAGGTTCAATGTATTCCTTGGACCTTCACATTGACGACAAAACACAGAAATCGCATCGGAATTAAATACAAAAGTCACAATGCCGCCTTAAGTACTAGAATATAGACTCTTCTTACTGTCGGTGCTTTGATCCTCTCCTGTGAGACCAGTATTAGTTTCCGATACACCACTACAAGTTCAATGTATTCCTTGGACATTCACATTGAAGACGAAACACAAAAATCGCATCGGAATTAAATACAAAATGCACAACGCCGCTTTAACTAGAAGAATTGAGACTCTTCTTACAGTCGGTGCTTTGATCCTCTCCTGTGAGACCAGTACTAGTTACCGATATACCAGTGCTGGTTCTATGTATTCCTTGGATATTCACATTGACGATGAAACACTGAAATTACATCGGAACTAAATACAAAATGCACAATGCCACCTTAAGTGCAAAAGGAGTGAGACTTCTTATAGTCTGTGCTTTGGTCCTTTCCTATGAGACCAGTATTAGCTTCCGATACACCACTGCAGGTTCAATGTATTCCTTTTACATACACATTGACGATGAAACACTGAAATTACATCGGAATTAAATACAAAAGGCACAATGCCGCCTTATGTGCAAGAAGAGTGAGACTTCTTAGAATCTGTGTTTTGATCCTTTCCTGTGAGACCAGTACTCGTTTCCGATACACCACTGCTGGTTCAATGTATTCCTAGGACCTTCACAGTAACGACGAAACACAGAAATCGGGTCGGAGATAAATACAAAAGGCACAATGCCTCCTTAAGTACAAGAATAGAGACTCCTCTTACAGTCGGTGCTTTGATCCTTTCCTGTGAGAACTGTATTAGTTTCCGATACACCACTGCAGGTTCTATGTATTCCTTGGATATTCACATTGACGATGAAACACTGAAATAACATCGGAATTAAATACAAAAGGCACAATGCTGCCTTAAGTGCAAGAAGAGTGAGACTTCTTAGAGTCTGTGCTTTCATCCATTCCTGTCAGACCAGTATTAGTTACCGATACACCACAGCAGGTTCAATGTATTCCTGGTACATACACATTGACGATGAAACACTGAAATTGCATCGGAATTAAATACAAAAGGCAAAATGCCGTGATAAGTGCAAGAAGAGTGAGACTAATTAGAGTCTGTGCTTTGATCCCTTCCTGAGGGACCAGTATTAGTTTCCGATACACCACTGCAGGTTCAATGTATTCCTTGGACCTTCAAATTGACGACAAAACACAGAAATCGCATCGGAATTAAATACAAAAGGCACAATGCCGCCTTAAGTACTAGAATATAGACTCTTCTTACAGTCGGTGATTTGATCCTTTCCTGTGAGACCAGTATTAGTTTCCGATACACTACTGCAAGTTCAATGTATTCCATGGACATTCACATTGACGACGAAACACAAAAATCGCATCGGATTTATATACATAATGCACAACGCCGCCTTAAGTAGAAGAATTGAGACTCTTCTTACAGTCGGTGCTTTGATCCTCTCCTGTGAGACCAGTATTAGTTACCGATATACCAGTGCTGGTTCTATGTATTCCTTGGACATTCACATTGACGATGAAACACTGACATTACATCGGAATTAAATACAAAAGGCACAATGCCGCCTTAAGTACAAGAAGAGTGAGACTTCTTAGATTCTGTGCATTGACCCTTTCCTGTGAGACCAGTGTTAGTTTCCGATACTCCACTGCAGGTTCAATGTATTCCTTGGACATTCACATTGACGATGAAACACTGAAATAACATCGGAATTAAATACAAAAAGCACAATGCCGCCTTAAATGCAAGAAGAGTGAGACTTCGTAGAGTCTGTGCTTTGATCCTTTCCTATGAGACCAGTATTAGTTTCCGATACACCACTGCAGGTTCAATGTATTCCTTGGACCTTCACATTGACGACAAAACACAGAAATCGCATCGGAATTAAATACAAAAGGCACAATGCCGCCTTAAGTACTAGAATATAGACTCTTCTTACAGTCGGTGATTTGATCCTTTCCTGTGAGACCAGTATTAGTTTCCGATACACTACTGCAAGTTCAATGTATTCCATGGACATTCACATTGACGACGAAACACAAAAATCGCATCTGATTTATATACATAATGCACAACGCCGCCTTAAGTAGAAGAATTGAGACTCTTCTTACAGTCGGTGCTTTGATCCTCTCCTGTGAGACCAGTATTAGTTACCGATACACCACTGCAGGTTCAATGTATTCCTTGGACCTTCACATTGACGATGAATCACAGAAATCGCATCGGATTTAAATACAAAAGGCACAATGCCGCCTTAAGTACAAGAATAGAGACTCTTCTTACAGTCGGTGCTTTGATCCTTACCTGTGAGACCAGTTTTAGTTTCCGATACACCACTGCAGGTTCAATGTATTCCTTGGACATTCACATTGACGATGAAACACTGAAATTACATCGGAATTAAATACAAAAGGCACAATGCCTCCTTAAGTGCAAAAGGAGTGAGACTTCTTCGAGTCTGTGCTTTGATCCTTTCCTATGAGACCAGTATTAATTTCCGATACACCGCTGCAGGTTCAATGTATTCCTTTTACCTACACATTGAAGATTAAACACTGAAATTACATCGGAATTAAATACAAAAGGCACAATGCCGCCCTAAGTACAAGAAGAGAGACTCTTCTTACAGTCTGTGCTTTGATCCTTTCCTATGAGACCAGTATTAGTTTCCGATACACCACTGCAGGTTCAATGTATTCCTTTTAAATACACATTGACGATGAAACACTGAAATTACATCGGAATTAAGTAGAAAAGGCACAATGCCGCCTAACGTGCAAGAAGAGTGAGACTTCTTAGAGTCTGTGATTTGTTCCTTTCCTGTGAGACCAGTATTAGTTTCCGACACACCACTGCAGGTTCAATAAATTCCTTGTACATTCACATTGACGATGAAATACAGAAATCGCATCGGAATTAAATACAAAAGACACAATGCCGCCTTAAGTACAACAATAGAGACTCTTCTTACAGTGTGTGCTTTGAGCATTCCCTGTGAGACCAGTATTAGTTTCCGATACACCACTGCAAGATCAATGTATTCCTTGGACCTTCACATTGAGGATGAAACACAGAAATCGCATCGGAATTAAATACAAAAGGCACAATACCGCCTTAAGTACAAGAATAGAGACTCTTATTACAGTCGGTGCTTTGATCCTTTCCTGTGAGACCAGTATTAGTTTCCGATACACCACTGCAGGTTTAATGTACTCCTTGGACTGTCACATTGACGATGAAACACTGAAATTACATCGGAATTAAATACAAAAGGCACAATGCCGCCTTAAATGCAAGAAGAGTGAGACACCTTAGAGTCTGTGCTTTGATAATTTCCTATGAGACCAGTATTAGTTTCCGATACACTACTGCAGGTTGAATGTATTCGTTTTACGTACACATTGCGAATGAAACACTGAAATTACATCGGAATTAAATACAAAAGGCACAATGCCGCCTTAAATGCAAGAAGAGTGAGACTTCTTAGAGTCTGTACTTTGATCCTTTCCTATGAGATTAGTATTAGTTTCCGATATACCACTGCAGGTTCAATGTATTCCTTTTACATACACATTGACGATGAAACACTGAAAATACATCGGAATTAAATACAATAGGCACAATGCCGCCTTAAATGCAAGAAGAGTGGGATTCCTTAGAGTCAGTGCTTTGATCCTTTCCTGTGAGACCAGTATTAGTTTCCGATACACCACTGCAGGTTCAATGTATTCTTCGGACATTCACATTGACGATGAAACACTGAAATTACATCGGAATTAAATACAAAAGGCACAATGCCGCCATTAATGCAAGAAGAGTGAGACTTTGTAGAGTCTGTGCTTTGATCCTTTCCTATGAGACCAGTATTAGGTTCCGATACACCACTGCAGGTTCAATGTATTCCTTTTACATACACATTGACGATGAAACACTGAAATTTCATCGGAATTAAACACAAAAGGCACAATGCCGCCTTAAGTGCAAGCAGATAGAGACTTCATTGAGTCTGTGCTTTGATCCTTTCCTATGAGAACAGTATTTGTTTCCGACACACCACTGCAGGTTCAATGTATTCCTTTTACATACACATTGACGATGAAACACGGAAATTACATCGGGATTAAATACAAAATGCACAATGCCGCCTTAAATGCAAGAAGAGTGAGACTTCTTACAGTCTGTGCTTTGATCCTTCCCTATGAGACCAGTATTAGTTACCGATACACCACTGCAGGTTCAATGTATTCCTTTTACATACACATTGACGATGAAACACTGAAATTACATCAGAATTAAATACAAAAGGCACAATTCCGCCTTAAATGCAAGAAGAGTGAGACTTCTTAGAGTCTCTGCTTTGATCCTTTCCTATAAGACCAGTATTAGTTTACGATACACCACTGCAGGTTCAATGTATTCCTCTTACATACACATTGACGATGAAACACTGAAATTACATCGGAATTAAGTACAAAAGGCACAATGCCGCCTTACGTGCAAGAAGAGTGAGACTTCTTAGAGTCTGTGATTTGATCCTTTCCTGTGAGACCAGTATTAGTTTCCGACACACAACTGCAGGTTCAATGTATTCCTTATACATTCACATTGACGATGAAACACAGAAATCGCATCGGAATTAAATACAAAAGGCACAATACCGCCTTAAGTACAAGAATAGAGACTCTTCTTACAGTCGGTGCTTTGAGCATTCCCTGTGAGACCAGTATTAGTTTCCGATACACCACTGCAGGGTCAATGTACTCCTTGGACTATCAAATTGACGATGAAACACTGAAATTACATCGGAATTAAATACAAAAGGCACAATGCCGCCTTAAAAGCAAGAAGAGTGAGACGCCTTAGAGTCTGTGCTTTGATAATTTCCTATGAGACCAGTATTAGTTTCCGATACACCACTGCAGGTTGAATGTATTCGTTTTACGTACACATTGCGAATGAAACACTGAAATTACATCGGAATTAAATACAAAAGGCACAATGCCGCCTTAAATGCAAGAAGAGTGAGACTTCTTAGAGTCTGTACTTTGATCCTTTGCTATGAGATTAGTATTAGTTTACGATATACCACTGCAGGTTCAATGTATTCCTTTTACATACACATTGACGATGAAACACTGAAAATACATCGGAATTAAATACAATAGGCACAATGCCGCCTTAAATGCAAGAAGAGTGGGATTTCTTAGAGTCAGTGCTTTGATCCTTTCCTGTGAGACCAGTATTAGTTTCCGATACACCACTGCAGGTTCAATGTATTCTTAGGACATTCACATTGACGATGAAACACTGAAATTACATCGGAAATAAATACAAAAGGCACAATGCCGCCTTAAATGCAAGAAGAGTGAGACTTTGTAGAGTCTGTGCTTTGATCCTTTCCTATGAGACCAGTATTAGGTTCCGATACACCACTGCAGGTTCAATGTATTCCTTTTACATACACATTGACGATGAAACACTGAAATTACATCGGAATTAAACACAAAAGGCACAATGCCGCCTTAAGTGCAAGAAGATAGAGACTTCATTGAGTCTGTGCTTTGATCCTTTCCTGTGAGTCCAGTTTTAGTTTCCGATACACCACTGCAGGTTCAATGTATTGATTGGACCTTCGAAATGACGATGAAACACAGAAAACGCATCGGGATAAAATACAAAAGGTACAACGCCGCCTTAAGTACAAGAATAGAGACTATTCTTACAGTCGGTGCTCTGATCCTTTCCTGTGAGTCCAGTATTAGTTTCCGATACACCACTGCAGTTTCAATGTATTCCTTTTACATACACATTGACGATGAAACACTGAAATTACATTGGAATTAATTACAAAAGGCACAATGCCGCCTTAAATGCAAGAAGAGTGAGACTTCTTAGAGTCTGTGCTTTGATCCTTTCCTATGAGAACAGTATTTGTTTCCGACACACCACTGCAGGTTCAATGTATTCCTTATACATTCACATTGACGATGAAACACAGAAATCGCATCGGAATTAAATACAAAAGGCACAATACCGCCTTAAGTACAAGAATAGAGACTCTTCTTACAGTCGGTGCTTTGAGCATTCCCTGTGAGACCAGTATTAGTTTCCGATACACCACTGCAGGGTCAATGTACTCCTTGGACTATCAAATTGACGATGAAACACTGAAATTACATCGGAATTAAATACAAAAGGCACAATGCCGCCTTAAATGCAACAAGAGTGAGACGCCTTAGAGTCTGTGCTTTGATAATTTCCTATGAGACCAGTATTAGTTTCCGATACACCACTGCAGGTTGAATGTATTCGTTTTACGTACACATTGCGAATGAAACACTGAAATTACATCGGAATTAAATACAAAAGGCACAATGCCGCCTTAAATGCAAGAAGAGTGATACTTCTTAGAGTCTGTACTTTGATCCTTTGCTATGAGATTAGTATTAGTTTACGATATACCACTGCAGGTTCAATGTATTCCTTTTACATACACATTGACGATGAAACACTGAAAATACATCGGAATTAAATACAATAGGCACAATGCCGCCTTAAATGCAAGAAGAAAGGGATTTATTAGAGTCAGTGCTTTGATCCTTTCCTGTGAGACCAGTATTAGTTTCCGATACACCACTGCAGGTTCAATGTATTCTTAGGACATTCACATTGACGATGAAACACTGAAATTACATCGGAATTAAATACAAAAGGCACAATGCCGCCTTAAATGCAAGAAGAGTGAGACTTTGTAGAGTCTGTGCTTTGATCCTTTCCTATGAGACCAGTATTAGTTTCCGATACACCACTGCAGGTTCAATGTATTCCTTTTACATACACATTGACGATGAAACACTGAAATTACATCGGAATTAAACACAATAGGCACAATGCCGCCTTAAGTGCAAGAAGATAGAGACTTCATTGAGTCTGTGCTTTGATCCTTTCCTGTGAGTCCAGTTTTAGTTTCCGATACACCACTGCAGGTTCAATGTATTGATTGGACCTTCAAAATGACGATGAAACACAGAAAACGCATCGGGATAAAATACAAAAGGTACAACGCCGCCTTAAGTACAAGAATAGAGACTATTCTTACAGTCGGTGCTCTGATCCTTTCCTGTGAGTCCAGTATTAGTTTCCGATACACCACTGCAGTTTCAATGTATTCCTTTTACATACACATTGACGATGAAACACTGAAATTACATTGGAATTAATTACAAAAGGCACAATGCCGCCTTAAATGCAAGAAGAGTGAGACTTCTTAGAGTCTGTGCTTTGATCCTTTCCTATGAGAACAGTATTTGTTTCCGACACACCACTGCAGGTTCAATGTATTCCTTTTACATACACATTGACGATGAAACACGGAAATTACATCGGGATTAAGTACAAAATGCATAATGCCGCCTTAAATGCAAGAAGAGTGAGACTTCTTACAGTCTGTGCTTTGATCCTTTCCTATGACACCAGTATTAGTTACCGATACACCACTGCAGGTTCAATGTATTCCTTTTACATACACATTGACGATGAAACACTGAAATTACATCAGAATTAAATACAAAAGGCACAATTCCGCCTTAAATGCAATAAGAGTGAGACTTCTTAGATTCTCTGCTTTGATCCTTTCCTATAAGACCAATATTAGTTTATGATACACCACTTCAGGTTCAATGTATTCCTCTTACATACACATTGACGATGAAACACTGAAATTACATCGGAATTAAGTACAAAAGGCACAATGCCGCCTTACGTGCAAGAAGAGTGAGACTTCTTAGAGTCTGTGATTTGATCCTTTCCTATGAGACCAGTATTAGTTTCCGACACACAACTGCAGGTTCAATGTATTCCTTATACATTCACATTGACGATGAAACACAGAAATCGCATCGGAATTAAATACAAAAGACACAATGCCGCCTTAAGTACAACAATAGAGACTCTTCTTACAGTCGGTGCTTTGATCCTTTCCTGTGAGACCAGTATTAGTTTCCGATACACCACTGCAGGTTCAATGACTCCTTGGACTGTCAAATTGACGATGAAACACTGAAATTACATCGGAATTAAATACAAAAGGCACAATGCCGCCTTAAATGCAAGAAGAGTGAGACACCTTAGAGTCTGTGCTTTGATAATTTCCTATGAGACCAGTATTAGTTTCCGATACACCACTGCAGGTTGAATGTATTCGTTTTACGTACACATTGCGAATGAAACACTGAAATTACATTGGAATTAAACACAAAAGGCACAATGCCGCCTTAAGTGCAAGAAGATAGAGACTTCATTGAGTCTGTGCTTTGATCCTTTCCTGTGAGTCCAGTTTTAGTTTCCGATTCACCACTGCAGGTTCAATGTATTGCTTGGACCTTCACATTGACGGTGAAACACAGTAAACGCATCGGGATTAAATACAAAAGGCACAATACCGCCTTACGTACAAGAATAGAGACTCTTATTACAGTCGGTGCTTTGATCCTTTCCTGTGAGACCAGTATTAATTTACGATACACCACTGCAGGTTCAATGTATTCCTCTTACATACACATTGACGATGAAACACTGAAATTACATCGGAATTAAGTACAAAAGCCACAACGCCGCCTTACGTGCAAGAAGAGTGAGACTTCTTAGAGTCTGTGATTTGATCCTTTCCTGTGAGACCAGTATTAGTTTCCGATACACCACTGCAGGTTGAATGTATTCGTTTTACGTACACATTGCGAATGAAACACTGAAATTACATCGGAATTAAATACAAACGGCACAATGCCGCCTTAAATGCAAGAAGAGTGAGACTTCTTAGAGTCTGTACTTTGATTATTTCCTATGAGATTAGTATTAGTTTCCGATACACCACTGCAGGTTCAATGTATTGCTTGGACCTTCACATTGACGATGAAACACAGAAATCGCATCGCAATAAAATACAAAAGGCACAATGCTTCCTTAAGTACTAGAATAGAGACTCTTCTTTCAGTCTGTGTTTTGATCCTTTCCTGTGAGACCAGTATTAGTTTCCGATACACCACTGCACGTTCAATGTATTCCTTGGACATTCCCAATGACGATGAAACACTGAAATTACTTCGGAATTAATTACAAAAGGCACAATGCCGCCTTAAGTGCAAGAAGAGTGAGACTTCTTAGAGTCTGTGCTTTGATCCTTTCCTATGAGACCAGTATTATTTTCCGATACGCTACAGCAGGTTCAATGTATTCCTTCTACATTCACATTGACGATGAAACACTGAAATTACTTCGGAATTAAATACAAAAGGCACAATGCCGCCTTAAGTGCAAGAATAGTGAGACTTCACAGAGTCTGTGCCTTGATCCGTTCCTATGAGACCAGTATTATTTTCCGATACACCACTGCCGGTTCAATGTATTCCTTGGAAATTCACATGGACGATGAAACACTGAAATTACATCGTTATTAAATACAAAAGGCACAATGCCGCCTTAAGTGCAAGAAGAGTGAGACTTCTTAGAGTCTTTGCTTTGAACCTTTCCTATGAGACCAGTATTAGTTTCCGATACACCACTGCAGGTTCAATGAATTCCGTTTACATATACATTGACGATGAAACACTGAAATTACATCGGAATTAAATACAAAAGGCACAATGCCGCCTTAAGTGCAATAAGAGTGAGACTTCTTAGAGTCTTTGCTTTGAACCTTCCCTATGAGACCAGTATTAGTTTACGATACACCACTGCAGGTTCAATGTATTCCTTATACATACACATTGACGATGAAACACTGAAATTACATCGGAATTAAATACAAAAGGCACAATGCCGCCTTAATTGCAAGAAGAGTGAGACTTCTTACAGTCTGTGCTTTGATCCTTTCCTATGAGACCAGTATTAGTTTCCACTACACCACTGCTGGTTCTATGTCTTCCTTTTACATACACATTAACGATGAAACACTGAAATTACATCGGAATTAAATACAAAGGCACAATGCCGCCTTAAATGCAAAAAGAGTGAGACCTCTTAGAGTCAGTGCTTTGATCCTTTCCTATGAGACCAGTATTAGTTTCCGATACACCACTGCAGGGTCAATGTATTCCTTGGACCTTCACATTGACGTTGAAACACAGAAATCGCATCGGAATTAAATACAAAAGGCACAATGCTGCCTTAAGTACAAGAATAGAGACTCTTCTTACAGCTGGTGCTTTGATCCTTTCCTGTGAGACCAGTATTAGTTTCCGATACACCACTGCAGGTGCAATGTATTCCTTGGACATTCACATTGACGATGAAACACTGAAATTACATCGGAATTAAATACAAAAGACACAATGCCGCCTTAAGTGCAAGAAGAGTGTGGCTTCTTTTAGTCAGTGCTTTGATCCTTTCCTATGAGACCAGTATTACTTTCCGATACACCACTGCAGGTTCAATGTGTTCCGTTTACATACACATTGACGATGAAACACTGAAATTACATCGGAATGAAATACAAAGGCACAATGCCGCCTTAAGTGCAAGAAGAGTGAGACTTCTCAGAGTCTGTGCTTTGATCCTTTCCTGTGAGACCAGTATTAGTTTCCGATACACCACTGCACGTTCAATATATTCCTTGGACCTTCACATTGACGATGAAACACTGATATTACTTCGGAATTAAATACAAAAGGCACAATGCCGCCTTAAGTGCAAGAAGATTGAGACTTCTTAGAGTCAGTGCTTTGATCCTTTCCTGTGAGACCAGACTTAGTTTCCGATACACCTCTGCAGGTTCAATGTATTCCTTGGACCTTCACATTGACGATGAAACGCAGAAATCGCACCGGAATTAAATACAGAAGGCACAACGCCGCCTTAAGTACAAGAATTTGACTCTTCTTACAATCGGTGTTTGATCCTTTCCTGTGAGACCAGTATTCGTTTCCGATACACCACTGATGGTTCTATGTATTACTTGGACATTCATATTGGCGATGAAACACTGAAATTACATCGGAATTAAATTCAGAAGGCACAATGCCGCCTTAAGTGCAAGAACAGTAAGACTTCTAAGAGTCTGTGCTTTGATCCTTTCCTGTGAGACCAGTGTTAGTTTCCGATACTCCACTGCAGGTTCAATGTACTCCTTCTACATACGCTTTGACGATGAAACACTGAAATTACATCGGAATTAAATACAAAAGGCCCAATGCCGCCTTAAGTGTAAGAAGAGTGAGACTTCTTAGAGTTTGTGCTCTGATCCTTTCCTATGAGACCAGAATTAGTTTCCGATACAACACAGCAGGTTCAATGTATTCCTTTTACATACACATTGACGATGAAACACTGAAATTACATCGGAATTAAATACAAGAGGCACAATGCCGCCTTAAGTGCTAGAAGAGTGAGACTTCTTAGAGTCTGTTCTCTGATCCTTTCCTATGAGACCAGTATTAGTTTCCGATACAACACAGCAGGGTCAATATATTCCTTGGACCATCACATTGACGATGAAACACAGAAATCGCATCGGAATTAAAAACAAAATCCACAATGCCGCCTTAAGTATAAGAATACAGACTCTTCTTACAGTCGGTGCTTTGATCCTTACCTGTGAGACCAGTATTAGTTTCCGATACACCACTGCAGGTTCAATGTATTTCTTGGACATTCACATTGACGATGAAACACTGAAATTACATCGGAATTAAATACAAAAGGCACAATGCCGCCTTAAGTGCTAGAAGAGTGAGACTTCTTAGAGTCTGTGCTTTGATCAATTCCTATCAGACCAGTATTAGTTTCCGATACACCACTGCAGGTTCAATGTATTCCTTTTACATACACATTGATGATGAAACACTGAAACTACATCGGAATTAAATACAAAGGCGCAATGCCGCCTTAAGTGCAAGAAGATTGAGACTTCTTAGAGTCTGTGCTTTGATCCTTTCCTGTGAGACCAGTATTAGCTTCCGATACACCACTGCAGGTTCAATGTATTCCTTTTACATACACATTGACGAAGAAGCACTGAAATTACATCGGAATTAAATACAAAAGGCACAATGCCGCCTTAAGTGCAAGAAGAGTGAGACTTCATAGAGTCTGTGCTTTGATCCTTTCCTATGATACCAGTATTATTTTCCGATACACCTCTGCAGGTTCAATGAATTCCTTGGAATTTCACATGGACGATGAAACACTGAAATTACATCGGAATTAAATACAAAAGGCACAATGCCGCCCTAAGTGCAAGAGGAGTGAGACTTCTTAGAGTCTTTGCTTTGAACCTTTCCTATGAGACCAGTATTAGTTTCCGATACACCACTGCAGGTTCAATGTATTCCGTTTACATATACATTGACGATGAAACACTGAAATTACATCGGAATTAAATACAAAGGCACAATGCCGCCCTAGGTGCAAGAAGAGTGAGACTTCTTAGAGTTTGTGCATTGATCCTTTCCTGTGAGACCAGTATTAGTTTCCGATACAGCACTGCACGTTCAATGTATTCCTTGGACCTTCACATTGACGATGAAACACTGATATTATTTCGGAATTAAATACAAAAGGCACAATGCCGCCTTAAGTGCAAGAAGAGTGAGACTTCTTAGAGTCTGTGCTTTGATCCTTTCCTATGAGACCAGTATTAGTTTCCGATACACCACTGCAGGTTCAATGTATTCCGTTTACATACACAATGACGATGAAACACTGAAATTACATCGGAATTAAATACAAAAGGCACAATGCCGCCCTAAGTGCAAGAAGAGTGAGACTTCTTAGTGTCTGTGCTTTGATCCTTTCCTATGAGACCAGTATCAGTTTCCGATACACCACTGCAGGTTCAATGTATTCCTTATACATACACATTGACGATGAAGCACTGAAATTACATCGGAATTAAATACAAAGGCACAATGCCGCCTTAAATGCAAAAAGAGTGAGACTTCTTAGAGTCTGTGCTTTGATCCTTTCCTATCAGACCAGTATTAGTTTCCGATACACCACTGCCGGGTCAATGTATTCCTTGGACCTTCACATTGACGATGAAACACAGAAATCGCATCGGAATTAAATACAAAAGGCACAATGCTTCCTTAAGTACAAGAATAGAGACGCTTCTTACAGTCGGTGCTTTTATCTCTTCCTGTGAGACCAGTATTAGTTTCCGATACACCACTGCAGGTTCAATGTATTCCTTGGACATTCACAGTTACGAGGAAACACTGAAATTACATCGGAATTAAATACAAAAGGCACAATGCTGCCTTTAGCGCAAGGTGAGTGAGACTTCTTAGAGTCTGTGCTTTGATCCATTCCTATGAGATCAGTATTAGTTTCCGATACACCACTGCAGGTTAAATGTATTCCTGTTACATACACATTGACGATGAAGCACTCAAATTACATCGGAATTAAATACAAAAGGCAAAATGCCGCCTTAAGTACAAGAATAGAGACTCTTCTTACAGTCTGAGCTTTGATCCTTTCCTTTGAGACCAGTCATAGTTTCCGATACACCACTGCAGGTCCAATGTATGCCGTGGACATTCACATGGACGATGAAACACTGAAATTACATCGAAATTAAATGCAAAAGGCACTATGCTGCCTTAAGTGCAAGAAGAGTGAGACTTCTTAGAGTCTGTGCTTTGATCCTTTCCTATGAGACCAGTATTAGTTTCCGATACACCACTGCAGGTTCGATCTATTCCTTTTACATACACATTTACGATAAAACACTTAAATTACATCGGAATTAAATACAAAAGGCACAATGGCGCCTTAAGTGCAAGAAGAGTGAGACTACTTAGAGTCTGTGCTTTGATCCTTTCCTATGAGACCAGTATTAGTTTCCGATACACCACTGCAGGTTCAATGTATTCCGTGGAGATTCACATGGACGATGAAACACTGAAATTACATCGAAATTAAATGCAAAAGGCACTATGCTGCCTTAAGTGCAAGAAGAGTGAGACTTCTTAGAGTCTGTGCTTTGATCCTTTCCTATGAGCCCAGTATTAGTTTCTTATACACCATTGTAGGTTCAATGTATTCCTTGGACATTCACATTGACGATGAAACACTGAAATTACATCGGAATTAAATCCATAAGTCACAATGCCGCCTTAAGTGCAAGAAGGGTGAGACTTCTTAGAGTCTGTGCTTTGATCCTTTCCTATGAGACCACTATTAGTTTCCGATAACCCACTGCAGGTTCAATGTATTCAGTTTACATACTCATTGACGATGAAACACTGAAATTACATCGGAGTTAAATACAAATGGCACAATGCCGCAATAAGTGCAAGAAGAGTGAGATTTCTTAGTGTCTGTGCTTTGATCCTTTCCTATGAGACCAGTATTAGTTTCCGATACACCACTGCAGGTTCAATGTATTCCTTTTACATACACATTGACGATGAAACAGTGAAATTACATCGGAATTAAATACAAAAGGCACAATGCCGCCTTAGTTGCAAGAAGAGTGAGACTTCTTACAGTCTGTGCTTTGATTCTTTCCAATGAGACCAGTATTAGTTTCCACTACACCACTGCAGGTTCAATGTATTCCTTTTACATACACATTAACGATGAAACACTGAAATGACACCGGAATTAAATACAAAGGCACAATGCCGCCTTAAATGCAAAAAGAGTGAGACCTCTTAGAGTCTGTGCTTTGATCCTTTCCTATGAGACCAGTATTAGTTTCCGATACACCACTGCAGGGTCAATGTATTCCTTGGACCTTCACATTGACGATGAAACACAGAAATCGCATCGGAATTAAATACAAAAGGCACAATGCCGCCTTAAGTACAAGAATAGAGACTCTTCTTACAGCCGGTGCTTTGATCCTTTCCTGTGAGACCAGTATTAGTTTCCGATACACCACTGCAGGTGCAATGTATTCCTTGGACATTCACATTGACGATGAAACACTGAAATTACATCGGAATTAAATACAAAAGGCACAATGCCGCCTTAAGTGCAAGAAGAGTGAGACTTCTTAGAGATTGTGCTCTGATCCTTTCCTATGAGACAAGTATTAGTTTCCGATACAACACACCAGGTTCAATGTATTCCTTTTACATACACATTGACGATGAAACACTGATATTACATCGGAATTAAATACAAAAGGCACAATGCCGCCTTAAGTGCAAGAAGAGTGAGACTTCTTAGAGTCTGTTCTCTGATCCTTTCCTATGAGACCAGTATTAGTTTCCGATACAACACAGCAGGGTCAATATATTCCTTGGACCTTCACATTGACGATGAAACACAGAAATCGCATCGGAATTAAAAACAAAATCCACAATGCCGCCTTAAGTATAAGAATACAGACTCTTCTTACAGTCGGTGCTTTGATCCTTTCCTGTGACACCAGTATTAGTTTCCGATACACCACTGCAGGTTCAATGTATTCCTTGGACATTCACAGTTACGATGAAACACTGAAATTACATCGGAATTAAATACAAAAGGCAAAATGCCGCCTCAAGTACAAGAATAGAGACTCTTCTTTCAGTCTGAGCTTTGATCCTTTCCTGTGAGGCCAGTATTAGTTTCCGATACACCACTGCACGTTCAATGTATCCCTTGGACATTCACATTGACGATAAAACACTGAAATTACTTCGGAATTAAATACAAAAGGCACAATGCCGCCTTAAGTGCAAGAAGAGTGAGACTTCTTAGAGTCTGTGCTTTGATCCTTTCCTATGAGACCAGTATTAATTTCCGATACACCACTGCAGGTTCAATGTATTCCGTTTACACACACAATGACGATGAAACACTGAAATTACATCGGAATTAAATACAAAAGGCACAATGCCGCCCTAAGTGCAAGAAGAGCGAGACTTCTTAGTGTCTGTGCTTTGATCCTTTCCTATTAGACCAGTATTAGTTTCCGATACACTACTGCAGGTTCAATGTATTCCTTATACATACACATTGACGATGAAACACTGAAATTACATCGGAATTAAATACAAAAGGCACAATGCCGCCTTAATTGCAAGAAGAGTGAGACTTCCTGCAGTCTGTGCTTTGATCCTTTCCTATGAGACCAGTATTAGTTTCCACTACACCACTGCAGGTTCAATGTATTCCTTTTACATACACATTAACGATGAAACACTGAAATTACATCGGAATTAAATACAAAGGCACAATGCCGCCTTAAATGCAAAAAGAGTGAGACTTCTTAGAGTCTGTGCTTTGATCCTTTCCTATGAGACCAGTATTAGTTTCCGATACACCACTGCCGGGTCAATGTATTCCTTGGACCTTCACATTGACGATGAAACACAGAAATCGCATCCGAATTAAATACAAAAGGCACAATGCCGCCTTAAGTACACTAATAGAGACGCTTCTTACAGTCGGTTCTTTGATCCTTTCCTGTGAGACCAGTATTAGTTTCCGATACACCACTGCAGGTTCAATGTATTCCTTGGACATTCACAGTTACGATGAAACACTGAAATTACATCGGAATTAAATACAAAAGGCACAATGCCGCCTTAAGTGCAAGAAGAGTGAGACTTTTCAGAGTCTGTGCTTTGATCCATTCCTATGAGACCAGTATTAGTTTCCGATACACCACTGCAGGTTAAATGTATTCCTGTTACATACACATTGACGATGAAGCACTCAAATTACATCGGAATTAAATACAAAAGGCAAAATGCCGCCTTAAGTACAAGAATAGAGACTCTTCTTACAGTCTGAGCTTTGATCCTTTCCTTTGAGACCAGTCATAGTTTCCGATACACCACTGCAGGTCCAATGTATGCCGTGCACATTCACATGGACGATGAAACACTGAAATTACATCGAAATTAAATGCAAAAGGCACTATGCTGCTTTAAGTGCAAGAAGAGTGAGACTTCTTAGAGTCTGTGCTTTGATCCTTTCCTATGAGCCCAGTATTAGTTTCCTATACACCATTGTAGGTTCAATGTATTCCTTGGACATTCACATTGACGATGAAACACTGAAATTACATCGGAATTAAATCCATAAGTCACAATGCCGCTTTAAGTGCAAGAAGAGTGTGGCTTCTTTTAGTCTGTGCTTTGATCCTTTCCTATGAGACCAGTATTAGTTTCCGATACACCACTGCAGGTTCAATGTATTCCGTTTACATACACATTGACGATGAAACATTGAAATTACATCGGAATGAAATTCAGAAGGCACAATGCCGCCTTAACTGCAAGAAGAGTAAGACTTCTTAGAGTCTGTGCTTTGATCCTTTCCTGTGAGACCAGTGTTAGTTTCCGATACTCCACTGCAGGTTCAATGTACTCCTTTTACATACGCTTTGACGATGAAACACTGAAATTACATCGGAATTAAATACAAAAGGCACAATGCCGCCTTAAGTGCAAGAAGAGTGAGACTTCTTAGAGTTTGTGCTCTGATCCTTTCCTATGAGACCAGTATTAGTTTCCGATACAACACAGCAGGTTCAATGTATTCCTTTCACATACACATTGACGATGAAACACTGAAATTACATCGGAATTAAATACAAAAGGCACAATGCCGCCTTAAGTGCTAGAAGAGTGAGACTTCTTAGAGTCTGTTCTCTGATCCTATCCTATGAGACCAGTATTAGTTTCCGATACAACACAGCAGGGTCATTAAATTCCTTGGACCTTCACATTGACGATGAAACACAGAAATCGCATCGGAATTAAAAACAAAATCCACAATGCCGCCTTAAGTATAAGAATACAGACTCTTCTTACAGTCGGTGCTTTGATCCTTTCCTGTGAGACCAGTATTAGTTTCCGATACACCACTGCAAGTTCAATGTATTCCTTGGACATTCACATTGACGATGAAACACTGAAATTACATCGGAATTAAATACAAAAGGCACAATGCCGCCTTAAGTGCAAGAAGAGTGAGACTTCTTAGAGTCTGTGCTTTGATCCTTTCCTATGAGAGCAGTATTAGTTTCCATTACACCACTGCACGGTCAATGTATTCCTTGGACCTTCACATTGAAGATGAAACACAGAAATCGCATCGGAATTAAATACAAAAGGCACAATGCCGCCTTGAGTACAAGAATAGAGACTCTTCTTACAGTCGATGCTATGATCCATTCCTGTGAGATCAGTATTAGTTTCCGATACACCACTGCAGGTTCAATATATTCCTTGGACATTCACATGACTATGAAACACTGAAAATACATCGGAAATAAATACAAAAGGCGACATGCCGCCTTAAGTGCAAGAAGGGTGAGACTTCTTAGAGTCTGTGCTTCGATCCTTTCCTATGAGACCAGTATTAGTTTCCGATACTCCACTGCAGGTTCAATGTATTTAGTTTACATACACATTGACGATGAAACACTAAAATTACATCGGAATTAATTACAAAGGCACAATGCAGCCTTAAGTGCAAGAAGAGTGAGACTTCTTAGAGTCTGTGCTTTGATCCTTTCCTGTGAGACTAGTATTAGTTTCCGATACACCACTGTACGTTCAATGTATTCCTTGGACCTTCACATTGACGATGAAACACTGATATTACTTCGGAGTTAAATACAAAAGGCACAATGCCGCCTTAAGTGCAAGAAGAGTGAGACATCTTGGAGTCTGTGCTTTGATCCTTTCCTATGAGACCAGCATTAGCTTCCGACCCACCACTGCACGTTCAATTTATTCTTTGGACCTTCACATTGACGATGAAACACAGAAATCGCATCGGAATTAAATACAAAAGCCACAATGCCGCCTTAAGTATAAGAATAGAGACTCTTCTTACAGTCGGTGCTTTGATCCTTTCCCGTGAGACCAGTATTAGCTTCGGATACACCACTGCAGGTTCAATGTATTCCTTGGTCATTCACATGGACGA
The DNA here is from genome assembly GCF_023864345.2 of Schistocerca serialis cubense. Lineage (NCBI taxonomy): Eukaryota > Metazoa > Arthropoda > Insecta > Orthoptera > Acrididae > Schistocerca > Schistocerca serialis. The sequence goes on along the minus strand of NC_064643.1, from coordinate 32,550,391 downwards.
TGAAACACTGAAATTACATCGAAATTAAATGCAAAAGGCACTATGCTGCCTTAAGTGCAAGAAGAGTGAGACTTCTTAGAGTCTGTGCTTTGATCCTTTCCTATGAGACCAGTATTAGATTCCGATACACCACTGCAGGTTCGATGTATTCCTTTTACATACACATTGACGATAAAACACTTAAATTACATCGGAATTAAATACAAAAGGCACAATGCCGCCTTAAGGTCAAGAAGAGTGAGACTACTTAGAGTCTGTGCTTTGATCCTTTCCTATGAGACCAGTATTAGTTTCCGATACACCACTGCAGGTTCAATGTATTCCGTGGACATTCACATGGACGATGAAACACTGAAATTACATCGAAATTAAATGCGAAAGGCACTATGCTGCCTTAAGTGCAAGAAGAGTGAGACTTCTTAGTATCTGTGCTTTGATCCTTTCTTATGAGCCCAGTATTAGTTTCCTATACACCATTGCAGGTTCAAAGTATTCCTTGGACATTCACATTGACGATGAAACACTGAAATTACATCGGAATTAAATCCAAAAGGCACAATGCCGCATTAAGTGCAAGAAGGGTGAGACTTCTTAGAGTCTGTGCTTTGATCCATTCCTATGAGACCGCTATTAGTTTCCGATAACCCACTGCACGTTCAATGTATTCAGTTTACATACTCATTGATGATGAAACACTGAAATTACATCGGAGTTAAATACAAATGGCACAATGCCGCAATAAGTGCAAGAAGAGTGAGATTTCTTAGTGTCTGTGCCTTGATCCTTTCCTATGGGACCAGTAATAGTTTCCGTTACACCACTGCAGGTTCAATGTAATCCTTTTACATACACATTGACGATGAAACAGTGAAATTACATCGGAATTAAATACAAAAGGCACAATACCGCCTTAAATGCAAGAAGAGTGAGACTTCTTAGAGTCTGTGCTTTGATCCTTTCCTATGAGACCAGTATTAGTTTCCGATACACCACTGCAGGTTCAATGTAATCCTTTTACATACACATTGATGATGAAACACTGAATTTACATCGGAATTAAATACAAAAGGCACAATGCCGCCTTAAATGCAAGAAGAGTGAGACTTCTTAGAGTCTGTGCTTTGATCCTTTCCTATGAGACCAGTATTAGTTTCCGATACACCACTGCAAGGTCAACGTATTCCTTGGACCTTCACATTGACGATGAAACACAGAAATCGCAACGGAATTAAATACAAAACGCACAATGCCGCCTTGAGTACAAGAATAGAGACTCTTCTTACAGTCGGTGCTTTGATCCTTTCCTGTGAGACCAGTATTAGTTTCCGATACACCACTGCAGGTTCAATATATTCCTTGGACATTCACATGACGATGAAACACTGAAAATACATCGGAAATAAGTACAAAGGGCGCAATGCCGCCATACGTGCAAGAAGGTAGAGACTTCTTAGAGTCTGTGCTTTGATCCTTTCCTATGAGACCAGTATTAGTTTCCGATACACCACTGCAGGTTCAATGTATTTAGTTTACATACACATTGCCGATGAAACACTGAAATTACATTGGAATTAATTACAAAGGCAAAATACCGCCTTAAGTGCAAGAAGAGTGAGGCTTCTTAGAGTCTGTGCTTTGATCCTTTCCTGTGAGACCAGTATTAGATTCCGATACACTACTGCACGTTCAATGTATTCCTTGGACATACACAATGACGAGGAAACACTGAAATTACATCGGATTGAAATACAAAAGGCACAATGCCGCCATAAGTTCAAGAAGAGTGAGACTTCTTAGAGTCTGTGGTCTGATCCTTTCCTGTGAGACCAGTATTAGTTTCCGATACACCACTGCAGGTTCAATGTATTCCTTGGACCTTCACATTGATGATGAAACACAGAAATCGCATCGGAATTAAATACAAATGGCACAGTGCCGAATTAAGTACAAGAATAGAGACTCTTCTTACAGTCGGTGCTTTGAGCATTCCCTGTGTAATCAGTATTAGTTTCCGATACACCACTGCAGGTTCAATGTATTCCGTGAACCTTCACATTGACGATGAAACACAGATATCGCATCGAAATTAAATACAAAACTCATAACGCCGCCTTAATTACAAGAATAGAGACTCTTCTTACAGTCGGTGCTTTGATCTTTTCCTGTGAGACCAGTATTAGTTTCCGATACACGACTGCAGATTCAATGTATCCTTGGACATACACATTGACGATGAAACACTGAAAATCCATCGGAATTAAATACAAATGGCACATTGCCGCCTTAAGTGCAAGAAGATTGAGACTTCTTAGAGTCTGTGCTTCGATCCTTTAGTGCGAGACCAGTATTAGTTTCCGATACACCACTGCAGGTTCAATGTATTCCTTGGACATACACATTGACGATGAAACACTGAAATTACATCGGAATAAAATACAAAAGGCACAATGCCGCCTAAAGTAAAAGAATAGAGACTCTTCTTACAGCCTTTGCTTTGAGCATTCCCTGTGAGACCAGTATTAGTTTCCGATACACCACTGCTGGTTCAGTTTATTCCTTGGACATACACATTGACGACGAAACACTGAAATCGCATCGGAATTAAATACAAAAGGCGCAATGCCGCCTTAAGTGCAAGAAGGGTGAGACTTCTTAGAGTCTGTGCTTTGATCCTTTCCTATGAAACCAGTATTAGTTTCAGACCCACCACTGCACGTTCAATGTATTCTTTGGACCTTCACATTGACGATGAAGCACAGAAATCGTATCGGAATTAAATACAAAAGCCACAATGCCGCCTTAAGTATAAGAATAGAGACTCTTCTTACAGTCGGTGCTTTGATCCTTTCCCGTGAGACCAGTATTAGTTTCGGATACGCCACTGCAGGTTCAATGGATTACTTGGACATTCACATTGACGATAAAACACTGAAGTTGCATCAGAATTAAATACGAAAGGCATAATGCCGCCTTAAGTGCAAGAAGAGTGAGACTTCTTAGAGTCTGTGCTTTGATCCTTTCCTATGAGACCAGTATTAGTTACCGATAACCCACTGCAGGTTTAATGTATTCCGTCTACATACACATTGACGATGAAACACTGAAATTACATCGGAATTAAATACAAAAGGCACAATGCCGCCCTAAGTGCAAGAAGAGTGAGACTCCTTAGTGTCTGTGCTTTGATCCTTTCCAATGAGACCAGTATTAGTTTCCGATACACCACTGCAGGGTCAATGTATCCCTTGGACATTCACAATTACGATGAAACACTGAAATTATATCGGAATTAAATACAAAAGGCACAATGCTGCCTTAAGTGCAAGGAGTGTGAGACTTCTTAGAAAATGGCTCTGAGTACTATGGGACTCAACATCTCAGGTCATAAGTCCCCTAGAACTTAGAACTACTTAAACCTAACTAACCTAAGGACATCACACACACACCCATGCCCGAGGCAGGATTCGAACCTGCGACCGTAGCAGTCCCGCGGTTCCGGACTGCAGCGCCAGTACCGCTAGACCACCGCGGCCGGCAGACTTCTTAGAGTCTGTGCTTTCCTATGAGACCAGTATTAGGCTCCGATACACCACTGCAGGTTCAATGTATTCCGTTTACATACACATTGACGATGAAACTCTAAAATTACATCGGAATTAAATACAAAGGCACAATGCCGCGTTAAGTGCAAGAAGAGTGAGACTTTTTAGAGTCTGTGCTTTGATCCTTTCCTGTGAGACCAGTATTAGTTTCCGATTCACCACTGCAGGTTCAATGTTTTCCTTCGATCTTCACATTGACGATGAAACACAGAAATCGCATCGGAATTAAATACAAAAGCCACAATGCCGCCTTATCTATAAGAATAGAGACTCATCCTACAGTCGGTGCTTTGATCCTGTCCTGTGAGTCCAGTATTAGTTTCCGATACACCACTGCAGGTTCAATGTATTCTTTGGACATTCATATGGACGATGAAACACTGAAATAATATTGGAATTAAATAAAAAAGGCACGACGCCGCCTTAAGTGCAAGAAGAGTGAGACTTCTTAGAGTCTGTGCTTTGTTCCTTTCCTATGAGACCAGTATTAGTTTCCGATACATCACTGCAGGTTCAATAAATTCCTTGGTCCTTCACATTGACGATGAAACTCTGAAATTACTTCGGAATTAAATACAAAAGCCACAATGCAGCCGTAAGTGCAAGAAGAGTGAGACTATTTTGAGTCTGTGCTTTGATCCTTCCCTATGAGACCATTATTAGTTTCCGATAACCCACTGCAGGTTCAATGTATTCCGTTCACATACACATTGACGATGAAACACTGAAATTACATCGGAATTAAATACAAAAGGCACAATGTCGCCTTAAGTGCAAGAAGAGTGAGACTATTTTGAGTCTGTGCTTTAATCCTTTCCTGCGAGACCAGTATTAGTTTCCGATACACCACTGCAGGTTCAATATATTCCTTGGACCTTCACATTGATGATGAAACACAGAAATCGCATCGGAATTAAATACAAATGGCACAGTGCCGCCTTAAGCACAAGAATAGAGACTCTTCTTACAGTCGGTGCTTTGAGCATTCCCTGTGAGATCAGTATTAGTTTCCGATACACAACTGCAGGTTCAATGTATTCCGTGAACCTTCACATTGACGATGAAACACAGATATCGCATCGAAATTAAATACAAAACTCATAACGCCGCCTTAATTACAAGAATAGAGACTCTTCTTACAGTCGGTGCTTTGATCTTTTCCTGTGAGACCAGTATTAGTTTCCGACACACGACTGCAGGTTCAATGTATCCTTGGACATACACATTGACGATGAAACACTGAAATTCCATCGGAATTAAATACAAATGACACATTGCCGCCTTAAGTGCAAGAAGAGTGAGACTTCTTAGAGTCTGTGCTTCGATCCGTTAGTGTGAGACCAGTATTAGTTTCCGATACACCACTGCAGGTTCAATGTATTCCTTGGACCTACACATTGACGATGAAACACCGAAATCGCATCGGAAGTAAATACAAAAGACAGAACGCCGCCTTAATTACAAGAATAGAGACTTCTCTTTGAGTCGGTGCTTTGATCTTTTCCTGTGAGTACTGTATTAGATTCCGATACACCACTGCAGGTTCAATGTATTCCTTGGACATACACATTGACGATGAAACACTGAAATTACATCGGAATTAAATACAAAAGGCACAATGCCGCCTTAAGTGCAAGCAGAGCAAGACTTCTTAGAGTCTGTGCTTTGATCCTTTCCTGTGAGACCACTATTAGTTTCGGATACACCACTGCAGGTTCAATGTATTCCTTGGGCATACACATTGACGATGAAACACCGAAATCGCATCGGAATTATATACAAAAGGCACAATGCCGCCTAAAGTAAAAGAATAGAGACTCTTCTTACAGTCATTGCTTTGAACATTCCCTGTGAGACCAGTATTAGTTTCCGATACACCACTGCTGGTTCAGTTTATTCCTTGGACATACACATTGACGACGAAACACTGAAATCGCATCGGAATTAAATACAAAAGGCACAATGCCGCCTTAAGTACAAGAATAGGGACTCATCTTACAGTCGGTGCTTTGAGCATTCCCTGTCAGGCCAGTATTAGTTTGCGATACACCACAGCTGGTTCAATGTATTCCTTGGACCTTCACATTGACGATGAAACACCGAAATCGCATTGAACGTAAATACAAAAGACACAATGCCGCCTTAAGTGCAAGAATAGAGACTCTTCTTACAGTCGGTGTTTGATCCTTTCCTGTGAAACCAGTAATAGTTTCCGATACACCACTGCAGGTTCAATGTATACCTTGGACATTCACATTGACGATGAAGCACTGAAATTACATAGGAATTAAATATAAAATGCACAATGCCGCCTTAAGTGCAAGAAGAGTGAGACTTTTTAGAGTCTGTGCTTTGTTCCTTTCCTATGAGACCAGTATTAGTTTCCGATACACCACTGCAAGTTCAATGCATTCGTTGGACATTCACATTGACGATGAAACACTGAAATTACATAGGAATTAAATACAAAAGGCACAATGCCGGATTAAGTGCAAGAAGAGTGAGACTTCTTAGAGTCTGTGCTTTTATCCTTTCCTATGAGACCAGTATTAGTTTCCGATAACCCACTGCAGGTTCATTGTATTCCGATTACATACACAAAGACGATGAAACACTGAAATTACATCGGAAATAAATACAAAAGGCAAAATGCCGCCTTAAGTGCAAGAGGACTTTGACTTCTTAGAGTCTGTGCTTTGAGCCTTTCCTATGAGATCAGTATTAGTCTCCGATACACGACTGCGGGTTCAATGTATTCCGTTTACATATACATTGACGATGAAACACTGAAATTACATCGGAATTAAATGCAAAAGGTACAATGCCGCCTTAAGTGCAAGAAGAGTGAGACTTCTTAGAGTCTGTGCTTTGATCCTGTCCTGTGAGACCAGTATTAGTTTCCGATACACCACTGCATATTCAATGTATTCTTAGGACATACACATTGACGAGGAAACACTGAAATTACATTGGAATTAAATACAAAAGGCACAATGCCGCCTTAAGTGCGAGAAGAGTGAGACTTCTTAAAGTCTGTGGTTTGATCCCTTCCTGTGAGACCAGTATTAGTTTCCGATACACCACTGCACGTTCAATGTATTCCTTGGACCTTCACATTGACGATGAAACACAGAAATCGCATCGGAATTATATACAAAAGGCACAATGCCGCCATAAGTACAAGATTAGAGACTCTTCTTACAGTCGGTGCTTTGATCCTTTCCAGTGAGACCAGTATTAGTTTCCGATACACCACTGCTGGTTCAATGTATTCCGTTTACATACACATTGACGATGAAACACTGAAATTACATCGGAATTAAATACAAAGTCAAAATGCCGCGTCAAGAGCAAGAAGAGTAAGACTTCTTAGAGTCTGTGCTATGATCCTTTTCTGTGAGACCAGTATTAGTTTCCGATACACCACTGCACGTTCAATGTTTTCCTTGGACCTTCACATTGACGATGAAACACTGATATAACTTCGGAATTAAATACAAAAGGCACAATGCCGCCTTAAGTGCAAGAAGAGTGAGACTTCTTGGAGTCTGTGGTTTGATCCATTCCTATGACACCAGTATTACTTTACGATACACCACTGCAGGCTGAATGTATTCCTTTTACATACACATTGACGATGAAACACTGAAATTACGTCGGATTTAAATACAAAAGGCACAATGCTACCTTAAGTGCAAGAAGATTGAGACTTCACAGAGTCTGAGCTTTGATCCTTTCCTATGAGACCAGTTTTAGTTTCCGATACACCACTGCAGGTTCAATGTATTCCTTGGACCTTCACTTTGATGATGAAACACAGAAATCGCATCGGAATAAAATACAAAAGCCACAGTGCCGCCTTAACTATAAGAATAGAGACTCTTCCTACAGTCGGTGCTTTCATCCTTTCCTGTGAGTCCAGTATTAGTTTCCGATACACCACTGCAGGTTCAATGTATTCCTTGGACATTCACATGGACGATGAAACACTGAAATTACATCGGAACTAATTAAAAAAGGCACAACGCCGTCTTAAGTGCAAGAAGAGTGAGACTTCTTAGAGTCTGTGCAATGATCCTTTCCTATGAGACCAGTATTAGTTTCCGATACACCACTGCAGGTTCAATGTAATCCTTGGACATTCACATTGACGATGAAACACTGAAATTAGATCGGAACTAAATACAAAAGGCACCATTCCGCCTTAAGTGCAAGAAGAGTGAGACTTCTTAGAGTCTGTGCTTTGACCCTACCCTATGAGACCATTATTAGTTTTCGATAACCCACTGAAGGTTCAATGTATTCCGTTTACATACACATTGACGATGAAGCACTGAAATTATATCGGAATTAAATACAAAAGGCAATATGCCGCCTTAAATGCAAGAAGATTGTGACTACTTGGAGTCTGTGCTTTGATCCTTTCCTATGAGACCACTATTAGTTTCCGATACACCACTGCAGGTTCAATGTATTCCGTTTACATACACATTGACGAAGAAACACTGAAATTACATCGGAATGAAATACATAAGGCACAATGCCGCCATAAGTGCAAGAAGAGTGAGACTTCTTAGAGTCTGTGCTTTGATCCTTTCCTGTGAGACCAGTTTTAGTTTCCGATACACCACTGCAGGTTCAATGTATTCCTTGGTCCTTCACATTGACGATGAAACACTGAAATTACTTCGGAATTAAATACAAAAGCCACAATGCCGCCATAAGTGCATGAAGAGTGAGACTATTTTGAGTCTGTGCTTTAATCCTTTCTGCGAGACCAGTATTAGTTTCCGATACACCACTGCAGGTTCAATGTATTCCTTGGACCTTCACATTGATGTTGAAACGCAGAAATCGCATCGGAATTAAATACAAATGGCACAGTGCCGCCTTAAGTACAAGAATAGAGACTCTTCTTACAGTCGGTGCTTTGAGCATTCCCTGTGAGACCAGTATTAGTTTCCGATACACCACTGCCGGTTCAATGTATTCCTTGCACCTTCACATTGACGATGAATCACAGAAATCGCATCGAAATTAAATACAAAACTCATAACGCCGCCTTAATTACAAGAATAGAGACTCTTCTTACAGTCGGTGCTTTGATCTTTTCCTGTGAGACCAGTATTAGTTTCCGACACACCACTGCAGGTTCAATGTATCCTTGGACATACACATTGACGATGAAACACTGAAATTCCATCGGAATTTAATACAAATGGCACATTGCCGCTTTAAGTGCAAGAAGAGTGAGACTTATTAGAGTCTGTGCTTCGATCCTTTAGTGTGAGACCAGTATTAGTTTCCGTTACACCACTGCGGGTTCAATGTATTCCTTGGACATACACATTGACGAGGAAACACTGAAATTACATCGGATTTAAATACAAAAATCACAATGCCGCCTTAAGTACAAGAATAGGGACCCTTCTTACAGTCTGTGCTTTGATTTTTTCCTGTGAGACCAGTATTAGTTTCCGATACACCACTGCAGGTTCAATGTATTCCTTGGACATACACATTGACGATGAAACACTGAAATTCCATCGGAATTAAATACAAAAGGCACAATGCCGCATTAAGTGCAAGCAGAGCGAGACTTTTTAGAGTCTGTGCTTTGATCGTTTCCTGTGAGACCAGTATTAGTTTCCGATACACCACTGCAGGAGTTCTATGTATTCCTTGGACCTACACATTGACGATGAAACACCGAAATCGCATCGGAATTAAATACAAAAGCCATAACGCCGCCTTAATTACTAGAATAGAGACTCTTCTTACAGTCGGTGCTTTGATCTTTACCTGTGTGACCTGTATTAGATTCCGATACACCACTGCAGGTTCAACGTATTCCATGGACATACACATTGACGAGGAAACACTGAAATTTCATCGGAATTAAATACAAAAGGCACAATGCCGCCTTAAGTGCAAGCAGAGCGAGACTTTTTAGAGTCTGTGCTTTGATCCTTTCCTGTGAGACCAGTATTAGTTTCCGATACACCACTGCGGGTTCAATGTATTCCTTGCACCTACACATTGACGATGAAACAACGAAATCGCATCGGAATTATATACAAAATGCACAATGCCCCCTTAAGTAAAAGAATAGAGATTCTTCTTACAGTCTGTGCTTTGAGCATTCCCTATGAGACCAGTATTAGTTTCCGATACACCACTGCTGGTTCAATTTATTCCTTGGACATACTCATTGACGACGAAACACTGAAATCGCATCGGAATTAAATACAAATGGCACAATGCCGCCTTAAGTACAAGAATAGGGACTCTTCTTATAGTCGGTGCTTTGAGCATTCCCTGTCAGGCCAATATTAGTTTCCGATACACCACTGCAGGTTCAATGTATTCCTTGGACATTCCCATTGACGATGAAACACTGAAATTACATCGGAATTAAATACAAAAGGCACAATGCCACCTTAATTGCAAGAAGAGTGAGACTTCTTAGAGTCTGTGGTTTGATCCTGTCCTTCGAGACCAGAATTAGTTTCCGATACACCACTGCAGGTTCAATGTATTCCGTTTACAAACACATTGACGATGAAACCCTGAAATTACATCGGAATTAAATACAAAAGGCACAATGCCGCCTTAAGTGCAAGAAGAGAGAGACTTCTTAGAGTCTGTGCTTTGATCCATTCCAGTGAGACCAGTATTAGTTTCCGATAACACGTTTTATGGGCATACAATATTTTTCACCATGTCATGACTTGTCATTAGTCACACGCAAGTTTTCACCTTTGGATCAAATGTATCTCTGTAGTCAATGCGCTTTCCTAGCGTCCCTTGACCCACAAAGAGTTAAAGTTTGACACTAGCTTGATCCACCGTCCATTATCGGTTCACTGTTCGTGTCGTGCTAGTTCGTTGTGCACTTGCACACACGGCGATGATACAGTTTTTTATTACTTATACTCAACTACTCCGTGACGTATTGCTGCAGGTTTAACAGTCACTGTCTGTCTCTGCCGCACAATACTGAACTTTTGTTTAAGTTCCTTTATTTTTATGTACAATGTCCGCTGTGCAATTTTTTTTTTTGTAACAGCACATTCGTAACTCTTTACCAAGGTGTGATATTTGCATACATGGCAACAAAATATTAAAATTTGGTATTAGTTTGCCCAAAAGTCATCTATATTCGTGTTCGAGTAGATTTTATTTGTGCATTCCAGCCGGATTCAGGCATATTGTTCAATAACTCCTTTGAACTCATGTCACTCTTTACTATCAACGTCCTACGTAACTACAGTGTAGTCTCTGTAGGCAAAAATTGACTTGGACTGTATCTGGCTAGCTCTTTTTTACTGTTTGAATCTGCACATGCTTCAATTGAAGCTTCTTTGTGCGTAACTTTGCATTACATAAATTTGCAACAAGTTTGCCTCCCGTGGTGGCCTCGGGTCACTACTGGGTGCATTATTTTCTCTAATAACGTTGGTGAGATAATAAAGTTCTCAGGTCCTCATATTATTGATATTATTCTGGGTTCGAATCTGTCAATCTGACAACTACACTTATATACATACATACACATAATAGAAAAGATTGTGCCAAGAAATATTTCAAATTTGGGCACATAGAAAATTATGTAGTACACTAACTAATCATTACTAAAATGTTCTTTTTGATTGAACTCTGTCACAGCTTAACACTACACATAATTGCACTAATCAGATTATCTGTGCAAACATTTAGAGCATGTTCTAGATACCACAAATTAAAAGAGTACATAACACAAATATCCATACACATGAGAATGTCAATCATATTCTTATAACTAAATACTTCTACACTAGTACATTATCTCTAAAGATCACACATCATTAATGTTCATTATTTACAAAAGAATGGTGTCCACATAGGACTATTAGTCTTTTACTGTAGGAATGCTTTTACATCCTTACGCGGATACAGTCCCCGTACTCTCCCTGAGTGGGGATCTGCTAAGAGATAGCTACACTCAAGTGGCACACTTACTACTCTAAAAGGTCCATTGTACACCAATTGCCACTTGCTGTTCTGTTTCAAGGATGCCGAGGACTTAGGATGATTGCGTAAGAGTACCATGTCCCCAACACTAAATTTTTGGTTATTCGTCACATGTCGATTATATTTTTCTTTCCTTTTCTGAGCGCACCTGGTAAGGTTGCACCCTGCTTTTCTTATCTTGTGTGCTTATATGCAATGTATAACCTGAACAATTTATTTAACTCTCCAATTGTTCGTAAAAAAAAACTTTTTCCTTCTTGGGCCAAGGAATGGAGTATGAGGCTCGACAGTAAGTTTGGTGAGGCTTCACCTCGATATTGTACTGATATCCCTTAACAATTCCTGGTCGTTCTGAAAATACGTCAGCATAATTAGATAATAACTGTAGCAAATCCTGTTGTTGCATTGAATTTAAATTTTCGGACTGTGATACTTTGTTCACAAGTGCGTCCACTTTTGCTTTTAATTGATCACCTTGTACGTCAGGATAATATAGATTCTGTCCTAGACCATGATTGTCTAAATGTAGTATCGACTGATTCCTACACTTTATGTTAATAGCATTACAATTAGGTACAGGTACCTCTTCAGATCTGAGCATGGACAATTCTATTCTCCTACCAGCATTCATCAAGCTTAATTTTCCCCGAGAAAGGTCGATTATTGCGTCCCTTTCTCTTAAAAAATCTACCCCCAAAAAGGCAGGCTACCTTTAAACCCTTTGCCACCAGGAATGAGCACGCTATGGCTTCATCCCCTAAATACATCTCTACCCGCACTAGGAGTTTAATTATTTGTCGCTGTGCACTTACGGCTCCAGTGACTTTACAATTTTTCACGGGAAAAGTCCGCATACGCCTTTCCTTTCCCAGTACTTTGAATAAGTCCATACTCATAACACTGACAGTAGCACCTGTATCTACGACCGCTTGCACATCAATATTGTTAATTTTGATCTCTATTATCGCTTGTACTTTGTCTTTGTGCTCCTTTACGCACGTGGATGGTTCAGTTATTAATTCATCTCCCATCTGTACCCCGTCATTATACCTAAGGATACAGATTTTGTTCGGTGTTTTGTTCTGTGTCGGGCTGCTCTCACTCCAAACCTCAGCCGACGATGGAGAGCGTATCTCGGCTGCATCTAGTTTGTTGAATTATTGCTAGTGGATGGGCGTGGCTGCTCTGTGTCACTGACCTCCACTATGTGCACGTTGTGTTGCGTCGGCCGCCACGGTTGCGCAAGTGGCGCATTTTGTGGTGGCGGTCGGTTATTGTCATACCTATCACTGTTTTGCCGGTCCGGACTGGGCCTCTGGTTCTGCGGCCAAGTTCGGTTTGCATCATTATAAGTATTAGTGTTGCTCGGCCCCCTGGCATTTTTCCATCTATTATTGCTTGGTGGGCCTGTCTCATACCGGTCATCGAACCTCCTTTTCCGGTCATTATTCACCGGCGGACTATTGCCGTTCCGGTCTCTACCTCTATTTCCGTTTTGTGCATACTCCTGTTTCCTATTATTACCTCCGCCGTTTCCATTACTTGGTGGAGGCGTGTTATTTCTACCATTTCTATAACCATTTCCGTTACTTCTAGCCTGTTCAGAGGCTGCCTTAACGTCCTCCTGAATCAGGTCAATTGAGTCCAGAACAGACAAGAAATGTTCCATATCATTTTCAGGCACGTGTATAAGCTTTTCCTTTACATGTATCGGCAAGTGTGATTTCAAAAGCCTGATCAAATCCCGGGATGAAATCTGTTCGTCCCAGTAACGGGTCTTATTAATGTACTTCTCGAAATATTTTCGCAAATTGCCTAGTCGTGGAGAATACGGCTCTGGATTATATACCTCCTTCCGTAATCTCTCCTGGATGCATGTTGACCAATATTTGGCCAAGAATGCTTTTTCAAATTGCTCATATGTATCACAACTGTCAGCTGCTTCGGTTGCCCATAATGCAGCATTTCCTTGTATGTAGGACATAACGAACTGTATTTTCTGGGTATGAATCCAAACGCTAGGCAAAATGTTTCTAAATCCCTTGATAAACACTACAGGGTGAGCAGATTTCTTCTCCGTTGTAAAGATCTGAAACTGTCGGTTCCTAATCAAGCTTTCTTCAATCATTACTTTGGAATGACATTTATTTGTTTCGCTTACAGTGGTTGCCTGTTCTGTATCGCAGTCGCAATTTTTTACTGCAGTACTTATATGCCTATCATTGTTGGACCTGGCTGGCATGACATACGCCTGTGCCTCGTCATGCCGCAAGTTAAGCTCCATTTCGGCAAGACGACGGTCCACACTCCGCTGCCACAGCGGAATGTCTTTGTGCACTATCTTTTTTAGATCCTGCACATCCGCACTTGAGCCCACATCTCTGGCCTCAATTGCGGCGTGCACTTTCTGATCTATTTCTTTTATTACTTCATTTTCTACTTTGTGCACTTGTTCGATCACTTTGTCCTCAATTACTTGAGTTGTGTCAATTTCCAATTGCTCGACTCTGTTAGTCAGGACACTAATTTCCTCTACGATATTGGCGTTAGCCACTTGAATACTGTCTACTCTTTCGCTTAATTCATGCACTGTTTTGGGTATGGTTTCATATTTTTGTTTCAAACTAACAAGCTCACTTTGCATAACTTCTAAAGTTTGCATCAACTGCAAGTCCCTCTCATGCAGGCGTCGGTCATGCTCAGCTTGTTTAGCATCACGTTCTTTATCACGCTCTGCTTGTTTAGCATCACGTCCTTTATCGCGTTCTGCTTGTTTGCATGCAAATTCAGCTACCAATCTCTGGTCACGCTCGGCTTGCATATGTACAAATTCAGCTTGGAAATTGAGCATGCGCTCGAACATAACTCTTAATGATTGCACTTCTGACATCACACCACTCTCTGGTCCATGTCCAGTGCTTGCGGATGGCACAGTATTTCCGCTATCAACTGAATCACTGGGTGGCAGTGGCAACATTTCTTGTCCTTCTGCCCCCAGATTCGCACATAGTACTTCCTGAACTACGTCACTAACATTACTTTGTGTCCCACTTTCCAACTCGGTATCACTACTTACTGACTGTTGCTCATTATCCATGTTGATATCTTTCTGACTACGCAATCTAACCATAGTAAACAAAAGAAATAAAATCTGAACTAAATATCCTAACACTCAGGTTTCACTGACATAATCACACAAGAAATGGACATTAACTAATACACACTTACTATATACTACAATGACTAACTGCCTAAATGTCCTGTTATTTTAAAACAAAGTACTAACAACAAGCACACCACTAATGATCCGAGAACACTTCACTAAGGCTACTTTACTACCCACAGGACAACTACACTGTAGATTTACCTTTTGGTGATCTATCTTGGGTGCAGCTGCCCCCTGATATTGTGGTAGGTATTTAATTTTTCGAAATATTGAGCTCTCTTCTTCAGCTTGCCTCTGGGTACATAGCGTTCTCATGCAAAAAATCATACACAGGTATTACCACACAATATTGGTTATGCAATACATACAATACATAGAAAAATTATTAAATGTTCTGCAACAAAGTTCGACTATATTAATTCCCTAGTTATCTCACGGGTATTTAGTGGCCACTGCATATTCGAGCCCCACGTTGGGCGCCAATTTAACGAAATCGTCGTAATGAATGGAATTGATTTGAAATTTCGTTAAAGAAGAATAATAAATTTTATCTTTTGCTTTTAAGTTAATTTTCTTTCGTGCGAACTTTGTTGTAGAACCACTCTCTTATTTTCGTGTGGTAATAAAAATTTTTACTTTCTTAAGAATTACGTATATTTAAAGAAAAAAATAATATTTACGCGAACTCATATGAACTGGTTAAGAATATTAGGTTGAGAATTGAGTCCTATAAATCATTCGGCCTTGGCATACACTTTCCAGATGCAGTGGGTTTTTTTAAAAATATTTTTACTGAATTTTATCCCGGCACTAGCCATAGAACACAAGATTACCTCTATTAGCAGAAAATGTTTTAATTATTGCCAAGCCGACATTTCTCACTGATCAAACCTACTTCATTACACATTTAAGATATTTTGAAAGAACGAAACTGTTTAAATTTCAATGTTAACTAACATTAGCTATCCGCCTACGAATGCACAAACGTATAATTAATTCAAATTTTATCAGCCACAGGATCACTGAAAAAGAAGAACAATTTCTTAATTCACCATTGATTTTTATGCATCTGTTCCCGATTTACGGGTTTGCTATTGTTGGTCGCGGCACAGCCCAGCAACACCGCTAAAAAATGCTGAAAAAATTCTTACAGAAATTTTATAGATGACGTGGGCAAGCTAATTTACATAAATAATTCACACTTTTGATAAACTCTAATATATTTAGATCAAACAACAATACAACTCACATTAATTCGTAACGCATCGTCTAATGGCGGCTAAGTCCAGACAGAGACAAAAGAAGTTTACCCATTCGTAAAAAACTCTTTCACAGTGTCCTAACGCAATGACTTCTGAACAGAGAAGACCAAAGAATACATAATGCTTTGTGCTTAAATAGTATTGCTGACTATTAACATTTCTTTGCAAATTGACGATATTATTCTCTTCTGGCAACATATATCTATGCTATCGCAAATACTTACACATTTTACAATCACATAATAAATACAGAAAAATTCCTATCCTAAATACAGAGAAATATTACAACAAAAAATATAAGGAGAATAACAAATGTCTTTGACACCACATTCAGTAATATTTTTGGTCAATAATTACGATACATACAACTTGCCCAGTGCGGCGTATATGGTACAAATAAACTCTTGTTCTATAATAATGTGAGTTTGCCAGGGAACGTTACAACCACTGCAGGTTCAATGTATTCCTTGGATCTTCACATTGACGATGAAACTCAGAAATCGCATCGGAATTAAATACAAAAGGAACAATGCCGCTTTAAGTACAAGAATAGAGAATTTTCTTACAGTCGGTGATTTAATAATTTTCCTATGAGACCAGTTTTAGTTGCCGATACACCACTGCAGGTTCAATGTATTCCTTGGACATTCACACTGACGGTGAAACACAGAAATCGCATCGAAATTAAATACAAAAGGCACAATGCCGCCTTAAGTAAAAAGAATAGAGACTCTTCTTACAGCCGGTGCTTTGATCCTTTCCTGTGACACCAGTATTAGTTTCCGATACACCACTGCAGGTTCAATGTATTCCTGGGACCTTCACATTGACGATGAAACACAGAAATCGCAACGGAATTAAATACAAATAGCACAATGCCGCCTTAAGTACAAGAATTGAAACTCACCTTACACTCGGTGCTTTGATCCTTTCCTGTGAGACCAGTATTAGTTTCCGATACACCACTGTAGGTCTAATGTATTCCTTGGACCTTCACATTGACGATGAAACACAGAAATCACATCGGAGATAAATACAACAGGCACAATGATGCCTTAAGTGCTAGAAGCGTAAGACTTCTTAGTGTCTCTGCTTTGATCCTTTCCTGTTAGACCAGTATTAGTTTCCGATACACCACTGCAGGTTCAATGTATTTCTCGGACATACACATTGACGATGAAACACAGATATCGCATCGGAATTAAATACAAAAGGCACAATGCCGACTTAAGTGCAAGAAGAGTGAGACTTCTTATAGTCTGTGCTTTGATCCTTTCCTGTGCGACCAGTATTAGTTTCCGATACACGACTGCAGGTTCAATGTATTCCTTGGACATACGCATTGACAAGGAAACACTGAAATAACATCGGAATTACATACAAAAGGCACAATGCCGCTTAAGTGTAAGAAGAGTGTGACTAAGAAGTCTGTGATTTGATCCTTTCATGTTAGACCAGTATTAGTTTCCGATACACCACTGCAGGTTCAATGTATTCCTTGGACATACACATTGACGATGAAACACAGATATCGCATCGGAATTAAATACAAAAGGCACAATGCCGCCTTAAGTAAAAGAATAGAGACTCTTCTTACAGTCGGTACTTTGATCCTTTCCTATGATACCAGTATTTGTTTCCGATACACCACTGCAGGTTCAATGTATTCCTTGGACCTTCACGTTGACGATGAAACACAGAAATCGCATCGGAATTAAATACAAAAGGCACAATGCCGATTTAAGTACAAGAATAGAGACTCTTCTTACTGTCGGTGCTTTGACCCATTCCTGTGAGACCAGTATTTGTTTCCGATACACCACTGCAGGTCTAAAGTATTCCTTGGACCTTCACATTGACGATGAAACACAGAAATCGCATCGGAACTAAATACAAATGGCACAATGCCGCCTTAAGTACAAGAATAGAGACTCTTCTTACAGTCGGTGCTTTGCTCCTTTCCTATGAGACCAGTTTTAGATTCCGATTCACCACTGCAGGTTCAATGTATTCCTTTTACACACACATTGACGATGAAACTCTGAAATTAAATCGGTATTAAATACAAAAGGCACAATACCGCCTTAAGTGCAAGAAGAGTGAGATTTCTTAGAGTCTGTGCTTTGATCCATTCCTGTGAGGCCAGTATTAGTTTCCAATACACCACTGCAGGTTCAATATATTTCTTGGACCTTCACATTGACGATGAAACACAGAAATCGCATCGGAATTAAAAACAAAAGGCACAATGCCTCCTTAAGTACAAGAATAGAGACTCTTCTCTCAGTCGGTGCTTTGATCCTTTCCTGTGAGACCAGTATTAGTGTCCGATACATCACTGCAGGTTCAATGTATTCCTTTTACATACAAATTGACGATGAAACACTGAATTTACATCGGAAATAAATACAAAGGGCTCAATGCCGCCTTAAGTGCAAGAGGAGTTAGACTTCTTAGAGTCTGTGCTTTGATCCTTAACTGTGAGACCAGTATTAGTTTCCGATACACTACTGCAGGTTCAATGTATTCTTTGGACCTTCACATTGACGATGAAACACAGAAATCACATCGGAGATAAATGCAACAGGCACAATGCCGCTTTAAGTGCAAGAAGAGTAAGCCTTCTTAGAGTCTGTGCTTTGATCCTTTCCTGCTAGACCAGTATTAGTTTCCGATACACCACTGCAGGTTCAATGTATTCCTTGGACATACACATTGACGATGAAACACAGATAACGCATCGGAATTAAACACAAAAGGCACAATGCCGACTTAAGTGCAAGAAGAGTGAGACTTCTTATTGTCTGTGCTTTGATGCTTTCCTGTGAGACCAGTATTAGTTTCCGATACACCACTGCAGGTTCAATGTGTTCCTTAGACATCCACTATGACGATGAAACACTGACATTACATCGGAATTAAATACAAAAGACACAATGCCGCCTTAAGTGCAAGAAGAATGAGACTTCTCAGAGTCTGTGCTTTGAGCCTTTCCTGTGAGACCAGTATTAGTTTCCGATACACCACTGCAGGTTCAATGTGTTCCTTAGACATACACATTGACGATGAAACACTGAATTTACATCGGAATTAAATACAAAAGGCACAATGCCGCCTTAAGTGCAAGAAGAGTGAGACTTCTTAGGGTCTGTGCTTTGATCCTTAACTGTGAGACCAGTATTAGTTTCCGATACACCACTGCAGGTTCAATGCATTCCTTGGACCTTCACATTGACGATGAAACACAGAAATCACATCGGAGATAAATACAACAGGCACAATGATGCCTTAAGTGCAAGAAGCGTAAGACTTCTTAGTGTCTCTGCTTTGATCCTTTCCTGTGAGACCAGTATTAGTTTTCGATACACCACTGCAGGTTCAATGTATTCCTTGGACATTCACATTGACGATGATACACAGAAATCGCAACGGAATTAAATACAAATGGCACAATGCCGCCATAAGTACAAGAATAGAGACACTTCTTACACTCGGTGCTTTGATCCTTTCCTATGACACCAGTATTAGTTTCCGACACACCACTGCAGGTTCAATGTATTCCATGGACCTTCACGTTGACGATGAAACACAGAAATCGCATCGGAATTAAATATAAAAGGCACAATGCCGCCTTAAGTAAAAGAATTGAGACTCTTCTTACAGTCGGTGCTTTGATCCTTTCCTATGAGACCAGTTTTAGTTTCCGATACACCACCGCAGGTTCAATGTATTCCTTTTACATACACATTGACGATGAAACACTGAATTTACATCGGAATTAAATACAAAAGGCACAATGCCGCCTTAAGTGCAAGAAGAGTGAGACTTCTTAGGGTCTGTGCTTTGATCCTTAACTGTGAGACCAGTATTAGTTTCCGATACACCACTGCAGGCTCAATGCATTCCTTGGATCTTC
Source organism: Schistocerca serialis cubense (assembly GCF_023864345.2). Taxonomy (NCBI): domain Eukaryota; kingdom Metazoa; phylum Arthropoda; class Insecta; order Orthoptera; family Acrididae; genus Schistocerca; species Schistocerca serialis. Next base: position 32,530,432 of record NC_064643.1, on the reverse strand, counting down.
ACATTGACGATGAAACACAGAAATCACATCGGAGATAAATACAACAGGCACAATGATGCCTTAAGTGCTAGAAGCGTAAGACTTCTTAGTGTCTCTGCTTTGATCCTTTCCTGTGAGACCAGTATTAGTTTTCGATACACCACTGCAGGTTCAATGTGTTCCTTTTACATACTCATTGACGATGAGACACTGAAATTACATCAGAATTAAATACAAAAGGCACAATGCCGCCTTCAGTGCAAGAAGAGTGAGACTTCTTAGAGTCTGTGCTTTGATCCTTTCCTGTGAGACCAGTATTAGATTCCGATACACCACTGCAGGTTCAATGTATTCCTTGGACCTTCACATTGACGATGAAACACAGAAATCGCAATGGAATTAAATACAAATGGCACAATGCCGCCTTAAGTACAAGAATAGAGACACTTCTTACACTCGGTGCTTTGATCCTTTCCTATGAGACCAGTATTAGTTTCCGACACACCACTGCAGGTTCAATGTATTCCTTGGACCTACACGTTGACGATGAAACACAGAAATCTCATCAGAATTAAATACAAAAGGCACAATGCCGCCTTAAGTACAAGAATAGAGACTCTTCTTCCAGTCGGTGCTTTGATCCTTTCCTGTGAGACCAGTTTTAGTTTCTGATACACCACTGCAGGTTCAATGTATTCCTTCGACCTCTACATTGACGATTAAACACAGATATCGCATCGGAATTAAATACAAAAGGCACAATACCGCCTTAAGTACAAGAATAGAGACTCTTCTTACAGTCAGTGCTTTGATCCTTTCCTATGACCCCAGTATTAGTTTCCGACACACCACTGCAGGTTCAATGTATTCCTTGGACCTTCACGTTGACGATGAAACACAGAAATCGCATCGTAATTAAATACAAAAGGCACAATTCCGCCTTAAGTACAAGAATAGAGACACTTCTTACAGTCGGTTCTCCGATCCTTTCCTATGAGACCAGTTTTAGTTTCCGATACACCACCGCAGGTTCAATGTATTCCTTTTACATACACATTGACGATGAAACACTGAATTTACATCGGAATTAAATACAAAAGGCACAATGCCGCCTTAAGTACAAGAATAGAGACTCTTCTTAAAGTCGGTGCTTTGATCCTTTCCTATGACCCCAGTATTAGTTTCCGACACACCACTGCAGGTTCAATGTATTCCTTGGACCTTCACGTTGACGATGAAACACAGAAATCGCATCAGAATTAAATACAAAAGGCACAATGCCACCTTAAGTACAAGAATAGAGACTCTTATTTCAGTCAGTGCTTTGATCCTTTCCTGTGAGACCAGTATTAGTTTCCGATACACCACTGCAGGTTCAATGTATTCCTTCGACCTTCACATTGACGATGAAACACTGAAATCGCATCGGAATTAAATACAAAAGGCACAATGCCGCCATAAGTACAAGAATAGAGACTCTTCTTACAGTCGGTGATTTGTTCCTTTCCTATGATGCCAGTAATAGTTTCCGACACACCACTGCAGGTTCAATGTATTCCTTGGACCTTCACGTTGACGATGAAACACAGAAATCGCATCGGAATTTAATATAAAAGGCACAATGCTGCCTTAAGTAAAAGAATTGAGACTCTTCTTACAGTCGGTGCTTTGATCCTTTCGTATGAGACCAGTTTTAGTTTCCGATACACCACCGCAGGTTCAATGTATTCCTTTTACATACACATTGACGATGAAACACTGAATTTACATCGGAATTAAATACAAAAGGCACAATGCCGCCTTAAGTGCAAGAAGAGTGAGACTTCTTAGGGTCTGTGCTTTGATCCTTAACTGTGAGACCAGAATTAGGTTCCGATACACCACAGCAGGTTCAATGCATTCCTTGGACCTTCACATTGACGATGAAACACAGAAATCACATCGGAGATATATACAACAGGCACAATGATGCCTTAAGTGCAAGAAGCGTAAGACTTCTTAGTGTCTCTGCTTTGATCCTTTCCTGTGAGACCAGTATTAGTTTCCGACACACCACTGCAGGTTCAATGTATTCCTTGGACCTTCACATTGACGATGAAACACAGAAATCACATCGGAATTAAATACAAAAGGCACAATGCCGCATTAAGTACAAGAATAGAGACTCTTCTTACAGACGGTGCTTCGATCCTTTCCTATGAGAACAGTTTCAGTTTCCGATACAACACTGCAGGTTCAATGTATTCCTTGGACCTTCACGTTGACGATGAAACACAGAAATCGCATCGGAATTTAATATAAAAGGCACAATGCTGCCTTAAGTAAAAGAATTGAGACTCTTCTTACAGTCGGTGCTTTGATCCTTTCGTATGAGACCAGTTTTAGTTTCCGATACACCACCGCAGGTTCAATGTATTCCTTTTACACACACATTGATGATGAAACACTGAAATTACATTGGAATTAAATACAAAATGCACAATACCGCCTTAAGTGCAAGAAGAGTGCTACTTCTTAGTGTCTGTGCTTTGATCCTTTCCTGTGTGACCAGTATTAGTTTCCGATACACCACTGCAGGTTCAATGTATTCCTTGGACCTTCACATTGACGATGAAACACAGAAATCGCATCGGAATTAAATACAAAAGGCACAATGCCGCCTTAAGTTTAAGAATAGAGATTCTTCTTTTAGTCGGTGGTTTGATCCTTTCCTGTGAGACCAGTATTAGTTAAAGATACACCACTGCAGGTTTAATGTATTCCTTTTACATACACATTGACGATGAAAAACTGAATTTACATCGGAATTAAATACAAAAGGCACAATGCCGCCTTAAGTGCAAGAGTAGTGAGACTTCTTAGAGTCTGTGCTTTGATCGTTACCTGTGAGACCAGTATTAGTGTCCGATACAGCACTGCAGGTTCAATGCATTCCGTGGACATACACGTTGACGATGAAACAAAGAAATCGCATCGGAATTAAATACGAAAGGCACAATGCCGCCTTAAGTGCAAGAAGAGTGACACCTCTTAGAGTCTGTGCTTTGATCCTTTCCTGTGAGACCAGTATTAGTTTCCGATACACCACTGCAGGTTCAATGTATTCCTTGGACCTTCACGTTGACGATGAAACACAGAAATCGCATCGGAATTAAATACAAAAGGCACAATGCCGATTTAAGTACAAGAATAGAGACTCTTCTTACTGTCGGTGCTTTGATCCATTCCTGTGAGACCAGTATTTGTTTCCGATACACCACTGCAGGTCTAATGTATTCCTTGGACCTTCACATTGACGATGAAACACAGAAATCGCATCGGAACTAAATACAAATGGCACAATGCCGCCTTAAGTACAAGAATAGAGACACTTCTTACAGTCGGTGCTTTGCTCCTTTCCTATGAGACCAGTTTTAGATTCCGATACACCACTGCAGGTTCAATGTATTCCTTTTACACACACATTGACGATGAAACACTGAAATTAAATCGGAATTAAATACAAAAGGCACAATACCGCCTTAAGTGCAAGAAGAGTGAGATTTCTTAGAGTCTGTGCTTTGATCCTTTCTTGTGAGGCCAGTATTAGTTTCCAATACACCACTGCAGGTTCAATATATTCCTTGGACCTTCACATTGACGATGAAACACAGAAATCGCATCGGAATTATAAACAAAAGGCACAATGCCACCTTAAGTACAAGAATAGAGACTCTTCTCTCAGTCGGTGCTTTGATCCTTTCCTGTGAGACCAGTATTAGTGTCCGATACACCACCGCAGGTTCAATGTATTCCTTTTACATACACATTGACGATGAAACACTGAATTTACATCGGAAATAAATACAAAAGGCTCAATGCCGCCTTAAGTGCAAGAGGAGTTAGACTTCTTAGAGTCTCTGCTTTGATCCTTAACTGTGAGACCAGTATTAGTTTCCGACACACCACTGCAGGTTCAATGTATTCTTTGGACCTTCACATTGACGATGAAACACAGAAATCACTCGGAGATAAATGCAACAGGCACAATGCCGCTTTAAGTGCTACAAGAGTAGGCCTTCTTAGAGTCTGTGCTTTGATCCTTTCCTGTTAGACCAGAATTAGTTTCCGATACACCACTGCAGGTTTAATGTATTCCTTGGACATACACATTGACGATGAAACACAGATATCGCATCGGAATTAAATACAAAAGGCACAATGCCGACTTAAGTGCAAGAAGAGTGAGACTTCTTATAGTCTGTGCTTTGATGCTTTCCTGTGAGACCAGTATTAGTTTCCGAGACACCACTGCAGGTTCAATGTGTTCCTTAGACATACACTATGACGATGAAACACTGACATTACATCGGAATTAAATACAAAAGGCACAATGCCGCCTTAAGTGCAAGAAGAGTGAGACTTCTTAGAGTCTGTGCTTTGATCCTTTCCTGTGAGACCAGTATTAGTTTCCGATACACCACTGCAGGTTCAATGTGTTCCTTAGACATACACATTGACGATGAAACACTGGCATTACATCGGAATTAAATACAAAAGGAACAATGCCGCTTCAAGTACAAGAATAGAGACTCTTCTTACAGTCGGTGATTTAATAATTTTCCTATGAGACCAGTTTTAGTTACCGATACACCACTGCAGGTTCAGTGTATTCGTTGGACCTTCACATTGACGATGAATCACAGAAATCGCATCGGAATAAAATATAAAAGGCACAATGCCGCCTTTAGTACAAGAATAGAGACTCTTCTTCCAGTCGGTGCTTTGATCCTTTCCTATGACCCCAGTATTAGTTTCCGACACACCACTGCTGGTTCAATGTATTCCTTTTACCTTCACGTTGGCGATGAAACACAGAAATCGCATCGTAATTAAATACAAAAGGCACAATTCCGCCTTAAGTACAAGAATAGAGACACTTCTTACAGTCGGTTCTTTGATCCTTTCCTATGAGACCAGTTTTAGTTTCCGATACACCACCGCAGGTTCAATGTATTCCTTTTACATACACATTGACGATGAAACACTGAATTTACATCGGAATTAAATACAAAAGGCACAATGCCGATTTAAGTGCAAGAAGAGTGAGACTTCTTAGGGTCTGTGCTTTGATCCTTTCCTGTGAGTCCAGTATTAGTTTCTGATTCACCACTGCAGGTTCAATGTATTCCTTCGACCTATACATTGACGATGAAACACAGATATCGCATCGGAATTAAATACAAAAGGCACAATGCCGCCTTAAGTACAAGAATAGAGACTCTTCTTACAGTCGGTGCTTTGATCCTTTCCTGTGACCCCAGTATTAGTTTCCGACACACCACTGCAGGTTCAATGTATTCCTTGGACCTTCACGTTGACGATGAAACACAGAAATCGCATCGTAATTAAATACAAAAGGCACAATTCCGCCTTAAGTACAAGAATAGAGCCACTTCTTACAGTCGGTTCTTTGATCCTTTCCTATGAGACCAGTTTTAGTTTCCGATACACCACCGCCGGTTCAATGTATTCCTTTTACATACACATTGACGATGAAACACTGAATTTACATCGGAATTAAATACAAAAGGCACAATGCCGCCTTAAGTGTAAGTAGAGCGAGACTTCTTAGTGTCTGTGCATTGATCCTTAACTGTGAGACCAGTATTAGTTTCCGATACACCACTGCAGGTTCAATGTATTCCTTGGACCTTCACATTGACGATGAAACACAGAAATCGCATCGGAATTAAATACAAAAGGCACAATGCCGCCTTAAGTTTAAGAATAGAGATTCTTCTTTTAGTCGGTGGTTTGATCCTTTCCTGTGAGGCCAGTATTAGTTAAAGATACACCACTGCAGGTTCAATGTACTCCTTTTACATACACATTGACGATGAAAAACTGAATTTACATCGGAATTAAATACAAAAGGCACAATGCCGCCTTAAGTGCAAGAGTAGTGAGACTTCTTAGAGTCTGTGCTTTGATCCTTACCTGTGAGACCAGTATTAGTGTCCGATACAGCACTGCAGGTTCAATGCATTCCGTGGACATACACGTTGACGATGAAACATAGAAATCGCATCGGAATTAAATACGAAAGGCACAATGCCGAATTAAGTGCAAGAAGAGTGACACCTCTTAGAGTCTGTGCTTTGATCCTTTCCTGTGAGACCAGTATTAGTTTCCGATACACCACTGCAGGTTCAATGTATTCCTTGGACCTTCACGTTGACGATGAAACACAGAAATCGCATCGGAATTAAATACAAAAGGCACAATGCCGATTTAAGTACAAGAATAGAGACTCTTCTTACTGTCGGTGCTTTGATCCATTCCTGTGAGACCAGTATTTGTTTCCGATACACCACTGCAGGTCTAATGTATTCCTTGGACCTTCACATTGACGATGAAACACAGAAATCGCATCGGAATTAAATACAAGTGGCACAATGCCGCCTTAAGTACAAGAATAGAGACTCTTCTTACAGTCGGTGCTTTGCTCCTTTCCTATGAGACCAGTTTTAGATTCCGATACTCCACTGCAGGTTCAATGTATTCCTTTTACACACACATTGACGATGAAACACTGAAATTAAATCGGAATTAAATACAAAAGGCACAATACCGCCTTAAGTGCAAGAAGAGTGAGATTTCTTAGAGTCTGTGCTTTGATCCTTTCCTGTGAGGCCAGTATTAGTTTCCAATACACCACTGCAGGTTCAATATATTCCTTGGACCTTCACATTGACGATGAAACACAGAAATCGCATCGGAATTAAAAACAAAAGGCACAATGCCTCCTTAAGTACAAGAATAGAGACTCTTCTCTCAGTCGGTGCTTTGATCCTTTCCTGTGAGACCAGTATTAGTGTCCGATACACCACCGCAGGTTCAATGTATTCCTTTTACATACACATTGACGATGAAACACTGAATTTACATCGGAAATAAATAAAAAAAGGCTCAATGTCGCCTTAAGTGCAAGAGGAGTTAGACTTCTTAGAGTCTGTGCTTTGATCCTTAACTGTGAGACCAGTATTAGTTTCCGATACACCACTGCAGGTTCAATGTATTCTTTGGACCTTCACATTGACGATGAAACACAGAAATCGCTCGGAGATAAATGCAACAGGCACAATGCCGCTTTAAGTGCAAGAAGAGTAAGCCTTCTTAGAGTCTGTGCTTTGATCCTTTCCTGTTAGACCAGTATTAGTTTCCGATACACCACTGCAGGTTCAATGTATTCCTTGGACATACACATTGACGATGAAACACAGATATCGCATCGGAATTAAATACAAAAGGCACAATGCCGACTTAAGTGCAAGAAGAGTGAGACTTCATATAGTCTGTGCTTTGATGCTTTCCTGTGAGACCAGTATTAGTTTCCGAGACACCACTGCAGGTTCAATGTGTTCCTTAGACATACACTATGACGATGAAACACTGACATTACATCGGAATTAAATACAAAAGGCACAATGCCGCCTTAAGTGCAAGAAGAGTGAGACTTCTTAGAGTCTGTGTTTGATCCTTTCCTGTGAGACCAGTATTAGTTTCCGATACACCACTGCAGGTTCAATGTGTTCCTTAGACATACACATTGACGATGAAACACTGGCATTACATCGGAATTAAATACAAAAGGAACAATGCCGCTTCAAGTACAAGAATAGAGACTCTTCTTACAGTCGGTGATTTAATAATTTTCCTATGAGACCAGTTTTAGTTGCCGATACACCACTGCAGGTTCAATGTATTCGTTGGACCTTCACGTTGACGATGAAACACAGAAATCGCATCGGAATAAAATATAAAAGGCACAATGCCGCCTTTAGTACAAGAATAGAGACTCTTCTTCCAGTCGGTGCTTTGATCCTTTCCTATGACCCCAGTATTAGTTTCCGACACACCACTGCAGGTTCAATGTATTCCTTGGACCTTCACGTTGACGATGAAACACAGAAATCGCATCGTAATTAAATACAAAAGGCACAATTCCGCCTTAAGTACAAGAATAGAGACACTTCTTACAGTCGGTTCTTTGATCCTTTCCTATGAGACCAGTTTTAGTTTCCGATACACCACCGCAGGTTCAATGTATTCCTTTTACATACACATTGACGATGAAACACTGAATTTACATCGGAATTAAATACAAAAGGCACAATGCCGCCTTAAGTACAAGAATAGAGACTCCTCTTACAGTCGGTGCTTTGATCCTTTCCTATGACCCCAGTATTAGTTTCCGACACACCACTGCAGGTTCAATGTATTCCTTGGACCTTCACGTTGACGATGAAACACAGAAATCGCATCAGAATTAAATACAAAAGGCACAATGCCGCCTTAAGTACAAGAATAGAGACTCTTATTCCAGTCAGTGCTTTGATCCTTTCCTGTGACACCAGTATTAGTTTCCGATACACCACTGCAGGTTCAATGTATTCCTTGGACCTTCACGTTGACGATGAAACACAGAAATCGCATCGGAATTAAATATAAAAGGCACAATGCCGCCTTAAGTAAAAGAATTGAGACTCTTCTTACAGTCGGTGCATTGATCCTTTCCTATGAGACCAGTTTTAGTTTCCGATACACCACCGCAGGTTCAATGTATTCCTTTTACATACACATTGACGATGAAACACTGAATTTACATCGGAATTAAATACAAAAGGCACAATGCCGCCTTAAGTGTAAGTAGAGCGAGACTTCTTAGTGTCTGTGCTTTGATCCTTAACTGTGAGACCAGTATTAGTTTCCGATACACCACTGCAGGTTCAATGTATTCCTTGGACCTTCACATTGACGATGAAACACAGATATCACATTGGAGATAAATACAACAGGCACAATGATGCCTTAAGTGCAAGAAGCGTAAGACTTCTTAGTGTCTCTGCTTTGATCTTTTCTGTGAGGCCAGTATTATTTTTCGATACACCACTGCAGGTTCAATGTATTCCTTGGACATTCACATTGACGATGAAACACAGATATCGCATCGGAATTAAATACAAAAGGCACAATGCCGCCTTAAGTAAAAGAATAGAGACTCTTCTTACAGTCGGTGCTTTGATCCTTTCCTATGACCCCAGTATTAGTTTCCGACACACCACTACAGGTTCAATGTATTCCTTGGACCTTCACATTGACGATGAAACACAGAAATCACATCGGAATTAAACACAAAAGGCACAATGCCGCCTTTAGTACAAGAATAGAGACTATTCTTTCAGTCCGTGCTTTGATCCTTTCCTGTGAGACCAGTATTAGTTTCCGATACACCACTGCAGGTTCAATGTATTCCTTCGACCTTCACATTGACGATGAAACACTGAAATCGCATCGGAATTAAATACAAAAGGCACAATGCAGCCTTAAGTACAAGAATAGAGACTCTTCATACAGTCGGTGCTTTGATCCTTTCCTATGACACCAGTATTAGTTTCCGACACACCACTGCAGGTTCAATGTATTCCTTGGACCTTCACGTTGACGATGAAACTCAGAAATCGCATCGGAATTAAATACAAAAGGCACAATGCCGTCTTAAGTAAAGGAATAGAGACTCTTCTTACATTCTTAGCTTTGATCCTTTCCTATGAGGCCAGTTTTAGATTCCGATACACCACCGCAGGTTCAATGTATTCCTTTTACATAAACATTGACGATGAAACACTGAATTTACATCGGAATTAAATACAAAAGGCACAATGCCGCCTTAAGTGCAAGAAGAGTGAGGCTTCTTAGGGTCTGTGCTTTGATCCTTAACTGTGAGACCAGTATTAGTTTCCGATACTCCACTGCAGGTTCAACGCATTCCTTGGACCTTCACATTGACGATGAAACACAGAAATCACATCGGAGATAAATACAACAGGCACAATGATGCCTTAAGTGCAAGAAGCGTTAGACGTCTTAGTGTCTCTGCTTTGATCCTTTCCTGTGAGGCCAATATTATTTTTCGATACACCACTGCAGGTTCAATGTATTCCTTGGACATTCACATTGACGATGAAACACAGAAATCGCATCGGAATTAAATACAAAAGGCACAATGCCGCCTTAAGTAAAAGAATAGAGACTCTTCTTACAGTCGGTGCTTTGATCCTTTCCTATGACACCAGTATTACTTTCCGAGACACCACTGCAGGTTCAATGTATTCCTTTGACCTTCACATTGATGATGAAACACAGAAATCGCATCGGAATTAAATACAAAAGGCCCAATGCCGCCTTAAGTACAAGAATAGAGACTCTTCTAACAGTCGGTGCTTTGATCCTTTCCTGTGAGACCAGAATTTGTTTCCGATACACCACTGCAGGTCTAATGTATTCCTTGGACCTTCACATTGACGCTGAAACACAGAAATCGCATCGGAACTAAATACAAATGGCACAGTGCCGCCTTAAGTGCAAGAAGAATGAGACTTCTTAGAGTCTGTGCTTTGAGCCTTTCCTGTGAGACCAGTATTAGTTTCCGATACACCACTGCAGGTTCAATGTGTTCCTTAGACATACACATTGACGATGAAACACTGAATTTACATCGGAATTAAATACAAAAGGCACAATGCCGCCTTAAGTGCAAGAAGAGTGAGACTTCTTAGGGTCTGTGCTTTGATCCTTAACTGTGAGACCAGTATTAGTTTCCGATACACCACTGCAGGTTCAATGTGTTCCTTAGACATACACATTGACGATGAAACACTGAATTTTCATCGGAATTAAATACAAAAGGCACAATGCCGCCTTAAGTGCAAGAAGAGTGAGACTTCTTAGGGTCTGTGCTTTGATCCTTAACTGTGAGACCAGTATTAGTTTCCGATACACCACTGCAGGTTCAATGCATTCCTTGGACCTTCACATTGACGATGAAACACAGAAATCACATCGGAGATAAATACAACAGGCACAATGATGCCTTAAGTGCAAGAAGCGTAAGACTTCTTAGTGTCTCTGCTTTGATCCTTTCCTGTGAGACCAGTATTAGTTTTCGATACACCACTGCAGGTTCAATGTATTCCTTGGACATTCACATTGACGATGATACACAGAAATCGCAACGGAATTAAATACAAATGGCACAATGCCGCCATAAGTACAAGAATAGAGACACTTCTTACACTCGGTGCTTTGATCCTTTCCTATGACACCAGTATTAGTTTCCGACACACCACTGCAGGTTCAATGTATTCCATGGACCTTCACGTTGACGATGAAACACAGAAATCGCATCGGAATTAAATATAAAAGGCACAATGCCGCCTTAAGTAAAAGAATTGAGACTCTTCTTACAGTCGGTGCTTTGATCCTTTCCTATGAGACCAGTTTTAGTTTCCGATACACCACCGCAGGTTCAATGTATTCCTTTTACATACACATTGACGATGAAACACTGAATTTACATCGGAATTAAATACAAAAGGCACAATGCCGCCTTAAGTGCAAGAAGAGTGAGACTTCTTAGGGTCTGTGCTTTGATCCTTAACTGTGAGACCAGTATTAGTTTCCGATACACCACTGCAGGTTCAATGCATTCCTTGGATCTTCACATTGACGATGAAACACAGAAATCACATCGGAGATAAATACAACAGGCACAATGATGCCTTAAGTGCTAGAAGCGTAAGACTTCTTAGTGTCTCTGCTTTGATCCTTTCCTGTGAGACCAGTATTAGTTTTCGATACACCACTGCAGGTTCAATGTGTTCCTTTTACATACTCATTGACGATGAAACACTGAAATTACATCAGAATTAAATACAAAAGGCACAATGCCGCCTTCAGTGCAAGAAGAGTGAGACTTCTTAGAGTCTGTGCTTTGATCCTTTCCTGTGAGACCAGTATTAGTTTCCGATACACCACTGCAGGTTCAATGTATTCCTTGGACCTTCACATTGACGATGAAACACAGAAATCGCAATGGAATTAAATACAAATGGCACAATGCCGCCTTAAGTACAAGAATAGAGACACTTCTTACACTCGGTGCTTTGATCCTTTCCTATGAGACCAGTATTAGTTTCCGACACACCACTGCAGGTTCAATGTATTCCTTGGACCTACACGTTGACGATGAAACACAGAAATCTCATCAGAATTAAATACAAAAGGCACAATGCCGCCTTAAGTACAAGAATAGAGACTCTTCTTCCAGTCGGTGCTTTGATCCTTTCCTGTGAGACCAGTTTTAGTTTCTGATACACCACTGCAGGTTCAATGTATTCCTTCGACCTATACATTGACGATTAAACACAGATATCGCATCGGAATTAAATACAAAAGGCACAATACCGCCTTAAGTACAAGAATAGAGACTCTTCTTACAGTCAGTGCTTTGATCCTTTCCTATGACCCCAGTATTAGTTTCCGACACACCACTGCAGGTTCAATGTATTCCTTGGACCTTCACGTTGACGATGAAACACAGAAATCGCATCGTAATTAAATACAAAAGGCACAATTCCGCCTTAAGTACAAGAATAGAGACACTTCTTACAGTCGGTTCTCCGATCCTATCCTATGAGACCAGTTTTAGTTTCCGATACACCACCGCGGGTTCAATGTATTCCTTTTACATACACATTGACGATGAAACACTGAATTTACATCGGAATTAAATACAAAAGGCACAATGCCGCCTTAAGTACAAGAATAGAGACTCTTCTTACAGTCGGTGCTTTGATCCTTTCCTATGACCCCAGTATTAGTTTCCGACACACCACTGCAGGTTCAATGTATTCCTTGGACCTTCACGTTGACGATGAAACACAGAAATCGCATCAGAATTAAATACAAAAGGCACAATGCCGCCTTAAGTACAAGAATAGAGACTCTTATTTCAGTCAGTGCTTTGATCCTTTCCTGTGAGACCAGTATTAGTTTCCGATACACCACTGCAGGTTCAATGTATTCCTTCGACCTTCACATTGACGATGAAACACTGAAATCGCATCGGAATTTAATATAAAAGGCACAATGCCGCCTTAAGTAAAAGAATTGAGACTCTTCTTACAGTCGGTGCTTTGATCCTTTCGTATGAGACCAGTTTTAGTTTCCGATACACCACCGCAGGTTCAATGTATTCCTTTTACATACACATTGACGATGAAACACTGAATTTACATCGGAATTAAATACAAAAGGCACAATGCCGCCTTAAGTGCAAGAAGAGTGAGACTTCTTAGGGTCTGTGCTTTGATCCTTAACTGTGAGACCAGAATTAGGTTCCGATACACCACAGCAGGTTCAATGCATTCCTTGGACCTTCACATTGACGATGAAACACAGAAATCACATCGGAGATATATACAACAGGCACAATGATGCCTTAAGTGCAAGAAGCGTAAGACTTCTTAGTGTCTCTGCTTTGATCCTTTCCTGTGAGACCAGTATTAGTTTCCGACACACCACTGCAGGTTCAATGTATTCCTTGGACCTTCACATTGACGATGAAACACAGAAATCACATCGGAATTAAATACAAAAGGCACAATGCCGCATTAAGTACAAGAATAGAGACTCTTCTTACAGACGGTGCTTCGATCCTTTCCTATGAGAACAGTTTCAGTTTCCGATACAACACTGCAGGTTCAATGTATTCCTTTTACACACACATTGATGATGAAACACTGAAATTACATTGGAATTAAATACAAAATGCACAATACCGCCTTAAGTGCAAGAAGAGTGCGGCTTCTTAGTGTCTGTGCTTTGATCCTTTCCTGTGTGACCAGTATTAGTTTCCGATACACCACTGCAGGTTCAATGTATTCCTTGGACCTTCACATTGACGATGAAACACAGAAATCGCATCGGAATTAAATACAAAAGGCACAATGCCGCCTTAAGTTTAAGAATAGAGATTCTTCTTTTAGTCGGTGGTTTGATCCTTTCCTGTGAGACCAGTATTAGTTAAAGATACACCACTGCAGGTTTAATGTATTCCTTTTACATACACATTGACGATGAAAAACTGAATTTACATCGGAATTAAATACAAAAGGCACAATGCCGCCTTAAGTGCAAGAGTAGTGAGACTTCTTAGAGTCTGTGCTTTGATCGTTACCTGTGAGACCAGTATTAGTGTCCGATACAGCACTGCAGGTTCAATGCATTCCGTGGACATACACGTTGACGATGAAACAAAGAAATCGCATCGGAATTAAATACGAAAGGCACAATGCCGCCTTAAGTGCAAGAAGAGTGACACCTCTTAGAGTCTGTGCTTTGATCCTTTCCTGTGAGACCAGTATTAGTTTCCGATACACCACTGCAGGTTCAATGTATTCCTTGGACCTTCACGTTGACGATGAAACACAGAAATCGCATCGGAATTAAATACAAAAGGCACAATGCCGATTTAAGTACAAGAATAGAGACTCTTCTTACTGTCGGTGCTTTGATCCATTCCTGTGAGACCAGTATTTGTTTCCGATACACCACTGCAGGTCTAATGTATTCCTTGGACCTTCACATTGACGATGAAACACAGAAATCGCATCGGAACTAAATACAAATGGCACAATGCCGCCTTAAGTACAAGAATAGAGACACTTCTTACAGTCGGTGCTTTGCTCCTTTCCTATGAGACCAGTTTTAGATTCCGATACACCACTGCAGGTTCAATGTATTCCTTTTACACACACATTGACGATGAAACACTGAAATTAAATCGGAATTAAATACAAAAGGCACAATACCGCCTTAAGTGCAAGAAGAGTGAGATTTCTTAGAGTCTGTGCTTTGATCCTTTCTTGTGAGGCCAGTATTAGTTTCCAATACACCACTGCAGGTTCAATATATTCCTTGGACCTTCACATTGACGATGAAACACAGAAATCGCATCGGAATTATAAACAAAAGGCACAATGCCTCCTTAAGTACAAGAATAGAGACTCTTCTCTCAGTCGGTGCTTTGATCCTTTCCTGTGAGACCAGTATTAGTGTCCGATACACCACCGCAGGTTCAATGTATTCCTTTTACATACACATTGACGATGAAACACTGAATTTACATCGGAAATAAATACAAAAGGCTCAATGCCGCCTTAAGTGCAAGAGGAGTTAGACTTCTTAGAGTCTCTGCTTTGATCCTTAACTGTGAGACCAGTATTAGTTTCCGATACACCACTGCAGGTTCAATGTATTCTTTGGACCTTCACATTGACGATGAAACACAGAAATCACTCGGAGATAAATGCAACAGGCACAATGCCGCTTTAAGTGCTACAAGAGTAGGCCTTCTTAGAGTCTGTGCTTTGATCCTTTCCTGTTAGACCAGAATTAGTTTCCGATACACCACTGCAGGTTTAATGTATTCCTTGGACATACACATTGACGATGAAACACAGATATCGCATCGGAATTAAATACAAAAGGCACAATGCCGACTTAAGTGCAAGAAGAGTGAGACTTCTTATAGTCTGTGCTTTGATGCTTTCCTGTGAGACCAGTATTAGTTTCCGAGACACCACTGCAGGTTCAATGTGTTCCTTAGACATACACTATGACGATGAAACACTGACATTACATCGGAATTAAATACAAAAGGCACAATGCCGCCTTAAGTGCAAGAAGAGTGAGACTTCTTAGAGTCTGTGCTTTGATCCTTTCCTGTGAGACCAGTATTAGTTTCCGATACACCACTGCAGGTTCAATGTGTTCCTTAGACATACACATTGACGATGAAACACTGGCATTACATCGGAATTAAATACAAAAGGAACAATGCCGCTTCAAGTACAAGAGTAGAGACTCTTCTTACAGTCGGTGATTTAATAATTTTCCTATGAGACCAGTTTTAGTTACCGATACACCACTGCAGGTTCAATGTATTCGTTGGACCTTCACATTGACGATGAATCACAGAAATCGCATCGGAATAAAATATAAAAGGCACAATGCCGCCTTTAGTACAAGAATAGAGACTCTTCTTCCAGTCGGTGCTTTGATCCTTTCCTATGACCCCAGTATTAGTTTCCGACACACCACTGCTGGTTCAATGTATTCCTTTTACCTTCACGTTGACGATGAAACACAGAAATCGCATCGTAATTAAATACAAAAGGCACAATTCCGCCTTAAGTACAAGAATAGAGACACTTCTTACAGTCGGTTCTTTGATCCTTTCCTATGAGACCAGTTTTAGTTTCCGATACACCACCGCAGGTTCAATGTATACCTTTTACATACACATTGACGATGAAACACTGAATTTACATCGGAATTAAATACAAAAGGCACAATGCCGATTTAAGTGCAAGAAGAGTGAGACTTCTTAGGGTCTGTGCTTTGATCCTTTCCTGTGAGTCCAGTATTAGTTTCTGATTCACCACTGCAGGTTCAATGTATTCCTTCGACCTATACATTGTCGATGAAACACAGATATCGCATCGGAATTAAATACAAAAGGCACAATGCCGCCTTAAGTACAAGAATAGAGACTCTTCTTACAGTCGGTGCTTTGATCCTTTCCTATGACCCCAGTATTAGTTTCCGACACACCACTGCAGGTTCAATGTATTCCTTGGACCTTCACGTTGACGATGAAACACAGAAATCGCATCGTAATTAAATACAAAAGGCACAATTCCGCCTTAAGTACAAGAATAGAGCCACTTCTTACAGTCGGTTCTTTGATCCTTTCCTATGAGACCAGTTTTAGTTTCCGATACACCACCGCCGGTTCAATGTATTCCTTTTACATACACATTGACGATGAAACACTGAATTTACATCGGAATTAAATACAAAAGGCACAATGCCGCCTTAAGTGTAAGTAGAGCGAGACTTCTTAGTGTCTGTGCTTTGATCCTTAACTGTGAGACCAGTATTAGTTTCCGATACACCACTGCAGGTTCAATGTATTCCTTGGACCTTCACATTGACGATGAAACACAGAAATCGCATCGGAATTAAATACAAAAGGCACAATGCCGCCTTAAGTTTAAGAATAGAGATTCTTCTTTTAGTCGGTGGTTTGATCCTTTCCTGTGAGGCCAGTATTAGTTAAAGATACACCACTGCAGGTTCAATGTACTCCTTTTACATACACATTGACGATGAAAAACTGAATTTACATCGGAATTAAATACAAAAGGCACAATGCCGCCTTAAGTGCAAGAGTAGTGAGACTTCTTAGAGTCTGTGCTTTGATCCTTACCTGTGAGACCAGTATTAGTGTCCGATACAGCACTGCAGGTTCAATGCATTCCGTGGACATACACGTTGACGATGAAACATAGAAATCGCATCGGAATTAAATACGAAAGGCACAATGCCGAATTAAGTGCAAGAAGAGTGACACCTCTTAGAGTCTGTGCTTTGCTCCTTTCCTATGAGACCAGTTTTAGATTCAGATACTCCACTGCAGGTTCAATGTATTCCTTTTACACACACATTGACGATGAAACACTGAAATTAAATCGGAATTAAATACAAAAGGCACAATACCGCCTTAAGTGCAAGAAGAGTGAGATTTCTTAGAGTCTGTGCTTTGATCCTTTCCTGTGAGGCCAGTATTAGTTTCCAATACACCACTGCAGGTTCAACATATTCCTTGGACCTTCACATTGACGATGAAACACAGAAATCGCATCGGAATTAAAAACAAAAGGCACAATGCCTCCTTAAGTACAAGAATAGAGACTCTTCTCTCAGTCGGTGCTTTGATCCTTTCCTGTGAGACCAGTAATACGAAAGGCACAATGCCGAATTAAGTGCAAGAAGAGTGACACCTCTTAGAGTCTGTGCTTTGCTCCTTTCCTATGAGACCAGTTTTAGATTCAGATACTCCACTGCAGGTTCAATGTATTCCTTTTACACACACATTGACGATGAAACACTGAAATTAAATCGGAATTAAATACAAAAGGCACAATACCGCCTTAAGTGCAAGAAGAGTGAGATTTCTTAGAGTCTGTGCTTTGATCCTTTCCTGTGAGGCCAGTATTAGTTTCCAATACACCACTGCAGGTTCAATATATTCCTTGGACCTTCACATTGACGATGAAACACAGAAATCGCATCGGAATTAAAAACAAAAGGCACAATGCCTCCTTAAGTACAAGAATAGAGACTCTTCTCTCAGTCGGTGCTTTGATCCTTTCCTGTGAGACCAGTATTAGTGTCCGATACACCACCGCAGGTTCAATCTATTCCTTTTACATACACATTGACGATGAAACACTGAATTTACATCGGAAATAAATACAAAAGGCTCAATGCCGCCTTAAGTGCAAGAGGAGTTAGACTTCTTAGAGTCTGTGCTTTGATCCTTAACTGTGAGACCAGTATTAGTTTCCGATACACCACTGCAGGTTCAATGTATTCTTTGGACCTTCACATTGACGATGAAACACAGAAATCGCTCGGAGATAAATGCAACAGGCACAATGCCGCTTTAAGTGCAAGAAGAGTAAGCCTTCTTAGAGTCTGTGCTTTGATCCTTTCCTGTTAGACCAGTATTAGTTTCCGATACACCACTGCAGGTTCAATGTATTCCTTGGACATACACATTGACGATGAAACACAGATATCGCATCGGAATTAAATACAAAAGGCACAATGCCGACTTAAGTGCAAGAAGAGTGAGACTTCATATAGTCTGTGCTTTGATGCTTTCCTGTGAGACCAGTATTAGTTTCCGAGACACCACTGCAGGTTCAATGTGTTCCTTAGACATACACTATGACGATGAAACACTGACATTACATCGGAATTAAATACAAAAGGCACAATGCCGCCTTAAGTGCAAGAAGAGTGAGACTTCTTAGAGTCTGTGCTTTGATCCTTTCCTGTGAGACCAGTATTAGTTTCCGATACACCACTGCAGGTTCAATGTGTTCCTTAGACATACACATTGACGATGAAACACTGGCATTACATCGGAATTAAATACAAAAGGAACAATGCCGCTTCAAGTACAAGAATAGAGACTCTTCTTACAGTCGGTGATTTAATAATTTTCCTATGAGACCAGTTTTAGTTGCCGATACACCACTGCAGGTTCAATGTATTCGTTGGACCTTCACATTGACGATGAATCACAGAAATCGCATCGGAATAAAATATAAAAGGCACAATGCCGCCTTTAGTACAAGAATAGAGACTCTTCTTCCAGTCGGTGCTTTGATCCTTTCCTATGACCCCAGTATTAGTTTCCGACACACCACTGCAGGTTCAATGTATTCCTTGGACCTTCACGTTGACGATGAAACACAGAAATCGCATCGTAATTAAATACAAAAGGCACAATTCCGCCTTAAGTACAAGAATAGAGACACTTCTTACAGTCGGTTCTTTGATCCTTTCCTATGAGACCAGTTTTAGTTTCCGATACACCACCGCAGGTTCAATGTATTCCTTTTACATACACATTGACGATGAAACACTGAATTTACATCGGAATTAAATACAAAAGGCACAATGCCGCCTTAAGTACAAGAATAGGGACTCCTCTTACAGTCGGTGCTTTGATCCTTTCCTATGACCCCAGTATTAGTTTCCGACACACCACTGCAGGTTCAATGTATTCCTTGGACCTTCACGTTGACGATGAAACACAGAAATCGCATCAGAATTAAATACAAAAGGCACAATGCCGCCTTAAGTACAAGAATAGAGACTCTTATTCCAGTCAGTGCTTTGATCCTTTCCTGTGACACCAGTATTAGTTTCCGATACACCACTGCAGGTTCAATGTATTCCTTGGACCTTCACGTTGACGATGAAACACAGAAATCGCATCGGAATTAAATATAAAAGGCACAATGCCGCCTTAAGTAAAAGAATTGAGACTCTTCTTACAGTCGGTGCTTTGATCCTTTCCTATGAGACCAGTTTTAGTTTCCGATACACCACCGCAGGTTCAATGTATTCCTCTTACATACACATTGACGATGAAACACTGAATTTACATCGGAATTAAATACAAAAGGCACAATGCCGCCTTAAGTGTAAGTAGAGCGAGACTTCTTAGTGTCTGTGCTTTGATCCTTAACTGTGAGACCAGTATTAGTTTCCGATACACCACTGCAGGTTCAATGTATTCCTTGGACCTTCACATTGACGATGAAACACAGATATCACATTGGAGATAAATACAACAGGCACAATGATGCCTTAAGTGCAAGAAGCGTAAGACTTCTTAGTGTCTCTGCTTTGATCCTTTCCTGTGAGGCCAGTATTATTTTTCGATACACCACTGCAGGTTCAATGTATTCCTTGGACATTCACATTGACGATGAAACACAGATATCGCATCGGAATTAAATACAAAAGGCACAATGCCGCCTTAAGTAAAAGAATAGAGACTCTTCTTACAGTCGGTGCTTTGATCCTTTCCTATGACCCCAGTATTAGTTTCCGACACACCACTACAGGTTCAATGTATTCCTTGGACCTTCACATTGACGATGAAACACAGAAATCACATCGGAATTAAACACAAAAGGCACAATGCCGCCTTTAGTACAAGAATAGAGACTATTCTTTCAGTCCGTGCTTTGATCCTTTCCTGTGAGACCAGTATTAGTTTCCGATACACCACTGCAGGTTCAATGTATTCCTTCGACCTTCACATTGACGATGAAACACTGAAATCGCATCGGAATTAAATACAAAAGGCACAATGCAGCCTTAAGTACAAGAATAGAGACTCTTCATACAGTCGGTGCTTTGATCCTTTCCTATGACACCAGTATTAGTTTCCGACACACCACTGCAGGTTCAATGTATTCCTTGGACCTTCACGTTGACGATGAAACTCAGAAATCGCATCGGAATTAAATACAAAAGGCACAATGCCGTCTTAAGTAAAGGAATAGAGACTCTTCTTACATTCTTAGCTTTGATCCTTTCCTATGAGGCCAGTTTTAGATTCCGATACACCACCGCAGGTTCAATGTATTCCTTTTACATAAACATTGACGATGAAACACTGAATTTACATCGGAATTAAATACAAAAGGCACAATGCCGCCTTAAGTGCAAGAAGAGTGAGGCTTCTTAGGGTCTGTGCTTTGATCCTTAACTGTGAGACCAGTATTAGTTTCCGATACTCCACTGCAGGTTCAACGCATTCCTTGGACCTTCACATTGACGATGAAACACAGAAATCACATCGGAGATAAATACAACAGGCACAATGATGCCTTAAGTGCAAGAAGCGTTAGACGTCTTAGTGTCTCTGCTTTGATCCTTGCCTGTGAGGCCAATATTATTTTTCGATACACCACTGCTGGTTCAATGTATTCCTTGGACATTCACATTGACGATGAAACACAGAAATCGCATCGGAATTAAATACAAAAGGCACAATGCCGCCTTAAGTAAAAGAATAGAGACTCTTCTTACAGTCGGTGCTTTGATCCTTTCCTATGACACCAGTATTACTTTCCGAGACACCACTGCAGGTTCAATGTATTCCTTTGACCTTCACATTGATGATGAAACACAGAAATCGCATCGGAATTAAATACAAAAGGCCCAATGCCGCCTTAAGTACAAGAATAGAGACTCTTCTAACAGTCGGTGCTTTGATCCTTTCCTGTGAGACCAGTATTTGTTTCCGATACACCACTGCAGGTCTAATGTATTCCTTGGACCTTCACATTGACGCTGAAACACAGAAATCGCATCGGAACTAAATACAAATGGCACAGTGCCGCCTTAAGTACAAGAATAGAGACTCTTCTTACAGACGGTGCTTTGATCCTTTCCTATGAGAACAGTTTCAGTTTCCGATACAACACTGCAGGTTCAATGTATTCCTTTTACATACACATTGATGATGAAACACTGAAATTACATTGGAATTAAATACAAAATGCACAATACCGCCTTAAGTGCTAGAAGAGTGCGGCTTCTTAGTGTCTGTGCTTTGATCCTTTCCTGTGTGACCAGTATTAGTTTCCGATACACCACTGCAGGTTCAATGTATTCCTTGGACCTTCACATTGACGATGAAACACAGAAATCGCATCGGAATTAAATACAAAAGGCACAATGCCGCCTTAAGTACAAGAATAGAGATTCTTCTTTCAGTCGGTGGTTTGATCCTTTCCTGTGAGACCAGTATTAGTTACCGATACACCACTGCAGGTTCAATGTATTCCTTTTACATACACATTGACGATGAAACACTGAATTTACATCGGAATTAAATACAAAAGGCACAATGCCGCCTTAAGTGCAAGAAGAGTGAGGCTTCTTAGGGTCTGTGCTTTGATCCTTAACTGTGAGACCAGTATTAGTTTCCGATACACCACTGATGGTTCAATGCATTCCTTGGACCTTCACATTGACGATGAAACACAGAAATCACATCGGTGATAAATACAACAGGCACAATGATGCCTTAAGTGCAAGAAGCGTTAGACTTCTTAGTGTCTCTGCTTTGATCCTTTCCTGTGAGGCCAGTATTATTTTTCGATACACCACTGCAGGTTCAATGTATTCCTTGGACATTCACATTGACGATGAAACACAGAAATCGCATCGGAATTAAATACAAAAGGCACAATGCCGCCTTAAGTAAAAGAATAGAGACTCTTCTTACAGTCGGTGCTTTGATCCTTTCCTATGACACCAGTATTACTTTCCGACACACCACTGCAGGTTCAATGTATTCCTTTGACCTTCACATTGACGATGAAACACAGAAATCGCATCGGAACTAAATACAAATGGCACAGTGCCGCCTTAAGTACAAGAATAGAGACTCTTCTTACAGACGGTGCTTTGATCCTTTCCTATGAGAACAGTTTCAGTTTCCGATACAACACTGCAGGTTCAATGTATTCCTTTTACACACACATTGATGATGAAACACTGAAATTACATTGGAATTAAATACAAAATGCACAATACCGCCTTAAGTGCAAGAAGAGTGCGGCTTCTTAGTGTCTGTGCTTTGATCCTTTCCTGTGTGACCAGTATTAGTTTTCGATACACCACTGCAGGTTCAATGTATTCCTTGGACCTTCACATTGACGATGAAACACAGAAATCGCATCGGAATTAAATACAAAAGGCACAATGCCGCCTTAAGTACAAGAATAGAGATTCTACTTTCAGTCGGTGGTTTGATCCTTTCCTATGAGACCAGTATTAGTTACCGATACACCACTGCAGGTTCAATGTATTCCTTTTACATACACATTGACGATGAAACACTGAATTTACATCGGAATTAAATACAAAAGGCACAATGCCGCCTTAAGTGCAAGAGTAGTGAGACTTCTTAGAGTCTGTGATTTGATCCTTACCTGTGAGACCAGTATTAGTGTCCGATACAGCACCGCAGGTTCAATGCATTCCGTGGACATACACGTTGACGATGAAACAAAGAAATCGCATCGGAATTAATTACGAAAGGCACAATGCCGCCTTAAGTGCAAGAAGAGTGACCCCTCTTAGAGTCTGTGCTTTGATCCTTTCCTGTGAGACCAGTATTAGTTTCCGATACACCACTTCAGGTCTAATGTATTCCTTGGACCTTCACATTGACGATGAAACACAGAAATCGCATCGGAACTAAATACAAATGGCACAATGCCGCCTTAAGTACAAGAATAGAGACTCTTCTTACAGTCGGTGCTTTGCTCCTTTCCTATGAGACCAGTTTTAGATTCCGATACACCACTGCAGGTTCAATGTATTCCTTTTACACACACATTGACGATAAAACACTGAAATTAAATCGGAATTAAATACAAAAGGCACAATACCGCCTTAAGTGCAAAAAGAGTGAGATTTCTTAGAGTCTGTGCTTTGATCCTTTCCTGTGAGGCCAGTATTAGTTTCCAATACACCACTGCAGGTTCAATATATTCCTTGGACCTTCACATTGACGATGAAACACAGAAATCGCATCGGAATTAAAAACAAAAGGCACAATGCCTCCTTAAGTACAAGAATAGAGACTCTTCTCTCAGTCGGTGCTTTGATCCTTTCCTGTGAGACCAGTATTAGTGTCCGATACACCACCGCAGGTTCAATGTATTCCTTTTACATACACATTGACGATGAAACACTGAATTTACATCGGAAATAAATACAAAAGGCTCAATGCCGCCTTAAGTGCAAGAAGAGTGAGACATCTTAGAGTCTGTGCTTTGATCCTTTCCTGTGAGACCAGTATTAGTTTCCGATACACCACTGCAGGTTCAATGTGTTCCTTAGACATACACATTGACGATGAAACACTGGCATTACATCGGAATTAAATACAAAAGGAACAATGCCGCTTCAAGTACAAGAATAGAGACTCTTCTTACAGTCGGTGATTTAATAATTTTCCTATGAGACCAGTTTTAGTTGCCGATACACCACTGCAGGTTCAATGTATTCGTTGGACCTTCACATTGACGATGAATCACAGAAATCGCATCGGAATAAAATATAAAAGGCACAATGCCGCCTTTAGTACAAGAATAGGGACTCTTCTTTCAGTCAGTGCTTTGATCCTTTCCTGTCAGACCAGTATTAGTTTTCGGTACACCACTGCAGGTTCAATGTATTCCTTGGACATACACACTGACGATGAAACACAGAAATCGCATCGGAATTAAATATAAAAGGCACAATGCCGCCTTAAGTAAAAGAATAGAGACTCTTCTTACAGTCGGTGCTTTGATCCTTTCCTATGAGACCAGTTTTAGTTTCCGATACACCACCGCAGGTTCAATGTATTCCTTTTACATACACATTGACGATGAAACACTGAATTTACATCGGAATGAAATACAAAAGGCACAATGCCGCCTTAAGTGCAAGAAGAGTGAGACTTCTTAGGGTCTGTGCTTTGATCCTTAACTGTGAGACCAGTATTAGTTTCCGATACACCACTGCAGGTTCAATGCATTCCTTGGACCTTCACATTGACGATGAAACACAGAAATCACATCGGAGATAAATACAACAGGCACAATGATGCCTTAAGTGCAAGAAGCGTAAGACTTCTTAGTGTCTCTGCTTTGATCCTTTCGTGTGAGACCAGTATTAGTTTTCGATACACCACTGCAGGTTCAATGTATTCCTTGGACATTCACATTGACGATGATACACAGGAATCGCATCGGAATCAAATACAAAAGGCACAATGCCGCCTTAAGTAAAAGAATTGAGACTCTTCTTACAGTCGGTGCTTTGATCCTTTCTTATGACACCAGTGTTAGTTTCCGACACACCACTGCAGGTTCAATGTATTACTTGGACATTCACATTGATGATGAAACACAGAAATCGCATCGGAAATAAATACAAAAGGCACAATGACGCCTTAAGTACAAGAATAGAGAATCTTCTTACAGTCGGTGGTTTGATCCTTTCCTGTGAGACCAGTATTTATTTCCGATACACCACTGCAGGTCTAATGTATTCCTTGGACCTTCACATTGACGCTGAAACACAGAAATCGCATCGGAACTAAATACAAATGGCACAGTGCCGCCTTAAGTGCAAGAATAGAGATTCTTCTTACAGACGGTTCTTTGATCCTTTCCTATGAGACCAGTTTTAGTTTCCGATACACCACTGCAGGTTCAATGTATTCCTTTTACACACACATTGACGATGAAACCCTGAAATTACATCGGAATTAAATACAAAAGGCACAATACCGCCTTAAGTGCAAGAAGAGTGAGACTTCTTAGAGTCTGTGCTTTGATCCCTTCCTGTGAGACCAGTATTAGTTTCCGATACACCACTGCAGGTTCAATGTATTCCTTGGACCTTCACATTGACGATGAAACACAGATATCGCATCGGAATTAAATACAAAAGGCACAATGCCGCCTTAAGTACAAGAATAGAGACTCTTCTTACAGTCGGTGCTTTGATCCTTTCCTATGACCCCAGTATTAGTTTCCGACACACCACTGCAGGTTCAATGTATTCCTCGGACCTTCACGTTGACGATGAAACACAGAAATCGCATCGTAATTAAATACAAAAGGCACAATTCCGCCTTAAGTACAAGAATAGAGACTCTTCTTACAGTCGGTTCTTTGATCCTTTCCTATGGGATCAGTTTTAGTTTCCGGTACACCACCGCAGGTTCAATGTATTCCTTTTACATACACATTGGCGATGAAACACTGAATTTACATCGGAATTAAATACAAAAGGCACAATGCCGCCTTAAGTGCAAGAAGAGCGGGACTTCTTAGGGTCTGTGCTTTGATCCTTAACTGTGAGACCAGTATTAGTTTCCGATACACCACTGCAGGTTCAATGCATTCCTTGGACCTTCACATTGACGATGAAACACAGAAATCACATCGGAATTAAATACAAAAGGCACAATGCCGCCTTAAGTAAAAGAATAGAGACTCTTCTTACAGTCGGTGCTTTGATCCTTTCCTATGACACCAGTATTACTTTCCGCCACATCACTGCAGGTTCAATGTATTCCTTCGACCTTCACATTGACGATGAAACACTGAAATCGCATCGGAATTAAATACAAAAGGCACAATGCCGCCTTAAGTAAAAGAATAGAGACTCTTCTTACAGTCGGTGCTTTGATCCTTTCCTATGACACCAGTATTACTTTCCGCCACATCACTGCAGGTTCAATGTATTCCTTGGACCTTCACGTTGACGATGAAACACAGAAATCGCATCGTAATTAAATACAAAAGGCACAATTCCGCCTTAAGTACAAGAATAGAGACTCTTCTTACAGTCGGTTCTTTGATCCTTTCCTATGGGATCAGTTTTAGTTTCCGGTACACCACCGCAGGTTCAATGTATTCCTTTTACATACACATTGGCGATGAAACACTGAATTTACATCGGAATTAAATACAAAAGGCACAATGCCGCCTTAAGTGCAAGAAGAGTGAGACTTCTTAGGGTCTGTGCTTTGATCCTTAACTGTGAGACCAGTATTAGTTTCCGATACACCACTGCAGGTTCAATGCATTCCTTGGACCTTCACATTGACGATGAAACACAGAAATCACATCGGAATTAAATACAAAAGGCACAATGCCGCCTTAAGTAAAAGAATAGAGACTCTTCTTACAGTCGGTGCTTTGATCCTTTCCTATGACACCAGTATTACTTTCCGCCACATCACTGCAGGTTCAATGGATTCCTTTGACCTTCACATTGATGATGAAACACAGAAATCGCATCGGAATTAAATACAAAAGGCACAATGCCGCCTTAAGTACAAGAATAGAGACTCTTCTTACAGTCGGTGCTTTGATCCTTCCTGTGAGACCAGTATTTGTTTCTGATACACCACTGCAGGTTCAATGTATTCCTTGGACCTTCACATTGACGATGAAACACAGAAATCACATCGGAGATAAATACAACAGCCACAATGCCGCCTTAAGTGCAAGAAGAGTAAGACTTCTTAGAGTCTGTGCTTTGATGCTTTCCTGTGAGTCCAGTATTAGTTTCCGATACACCACTGCAGGTTCAATGTATCCCTTGGACCTTCACATTGACCATGAAACACAGAAATCGCGTCGGAATTAAGTACAAAAGGCACAATGCCGCGTTTAGTACAAGAATAGAGACTCTTCTTACAGCCGGTGCTTTGATCCTTTCCTGTAAGACCAGTATTAGCTTCCGATACTCCACTGCAGGTCTAATGTATTTCTTGGACCTTCACATTGACGATGAAACACAGAAATCGCAACGGAATTAAATACAAATGGCACAATGCCGCCTTAAGAACAAGAATAGAGACTCTTCTTACACTCGGTGCTTTGAATCTCTCCTATGATACCAGTTTTAGTTTCCCATACGCCACTGCAAGTTCAATGTATTCATTTTACATACACATTGACGATGAAACACTGAAATTACATCAGAATTAAATACAAAAGGCACAATGCCGCCTTAAGTGCAAGAAGAGTGAGACTTCTTAGGGTCTGTGCTTTGATCCTTTTTCTGTGAGACCAGTATTAGTTTCCGTTACACCACTGCAGGTTCAATGAATTCCTTGGACCTTCACATTGACGATGAAACACAGAAATCGCATCGGAATTAAATACAAAATGCACAATGCCGCCTTAAGTACAAGAATAGAGACTCTTCTTCCAGTCGGTGCTTTGATCCTTTCCCGTGAGACCAGTGTTAGTTTCCGATACAGCACTGCAGGTTCAATGTTTTCCTTCGACCTTCACATTGAGGATGAAACACTGAATTTACATCGGAATTAAATACAAAAGGCACAATGCCGCCTTAAGTGCAAGAGGAGTGAGACTTCTTACAGTCTGTGCTTTGATCCTTAACTGTGAGACCAGTAGTAGTTTCCGATACAGCACTGCAGGTTCAATGTATTCCTTGGACATACACGTTGACGATGAAACAAAGAAATCGCATCGGAATTAAATACGAAAGGCACAATGCCGCCTTAAGTGCAAGAAGAGTGACACCTCTTGAAGTCTGTGCTTTGATCCTTTCCTGTGAGACCAGTATTAGTTTCAGATACACCACTGCAGGTTCAAAGTATTCCTTGGACCTTCACATTGACGATGAAACACAGAAATCACATCGGAGATAAATACAACAGGCACAATGCCGCCTTAAGTGCAAGAAGAGTAAGACTATTTAGAGTCTGTGATTTGATCCTTTCCGGTTAGACCAGTATTAGTTTCCGATACACCACTGCAGGTTCAATGTATTCCTTGGACATACACATTTACGATGAAACACAGATATCGGATCGGAATTAAATACAATAGGCACAATGCCGCCTTAAGTAAAAGAATAAAGACTCTTCTTACAGTCGGTGCTATGATCCTTTCCCATGACACCAGTATTACTTTCCGATACACCACTGCAGGTTCAATGTATTCCTTGGACATTCACATTGACGATGAAACACAGAAATCGCATCGGAATTAAATACAAAAGGCACAATGCCGCCTTAAGTACAAGAATAGAGACTCTTCTTACTGTCGGAGCTATGATCCTCTCCTGTGAGACCAGTATTTGTTTCCGATACACCACTGCAGGTCTAATGTATTCCTTGGACCTTCACATTGACGATGAAACACAGAATTCGCATCGGAACTAAATACAAATGGCACAATGCCGCCTTAAGTACAAGAATAGGGACTCTTCTTACAGTCGGTGCTTTGCTCCTTTCCTATGAGACCAGTTTTAGTTTCTGATACACCACTGCAGGTTCAATGTATTCCTTTTACACACACATTGACGATGAAACACTAAAATTTCATCGGAATTAAATACAAAAGACACAATACCGCCTTAAGTGCAAGAAGAGTGAGACTTCTTAGAGTCTGTGCTTTGATCCTTTCCTGTGAGACCAGTATTTGTTTCCGATACACCACTGCAGGTTCAATGTATTCCTTGGACATACGCATTGACAAGGAAACACTGAAATTACATCGGAATTAAATACAAAAGGCAATATGCCGGCTTTAGTACAAGAATAGAGACTCTTCATTCAGTCGGTGCTTTGATCCTTTCCTGTGAGACCAGTATTAATTTCCGATACACCACTGCAGGTTCAATGTATTCCCTCGACCTTCACATTGACGATGAAACACTGAAATCGCATCGGAATGAAATACAAAAGGCACAATGTCGCCTTAAGTACAAGAATAGAGACTTTTCTTACAGTCGGTGCTTTGATCCTTTCCTATGACACCAGTATTAGTTTCCGACACACCACTGCAGGTTCAATGTATTCCTTGTACCTTCACGTTGACGATGAAACACAGAAATCGCATCGGAATTAAATACAAAAGGCACAATGCCGCCTTAAGTAAAAGAATAGAGACTCTTCTTACAGTCGGTGCTTTGATCCTTTCCTATGAGACCAGTTTTAGTTTCCGAAACACCACCGCAGGTTCTGTGTATTCCTTTTACATACACATTGACGATGAAACACTGAATTTACATAGGAATTAAATACAAAAGGCACAATGCCGCCTTAAGTGCAAGAAGAGTGAGACTTCTTAGGCTCTCTGATTTGAACCTTAACTGTGAGACCAGTATTAGTTTCCGATACACCACTGCAGGTTCAGTGTATTCCTTGGACCTTCACATTGACGATGAAACACAGAAATCAAATCGGAGATAAATACAACAGGCACAATGATGCCTTAAGTGCAAGAAGCGTAAGACTTCTTAGTGTCTCTGCTTTGATCCTTTCCTGTGAGACCAGTATTAGTTTTCGATACACCACTGTAGGTTCAATGTATTCCTTGGACATTCACATTGACGATGAAACACAGAAATCGCATCGGAATTAAATACAAAAAGCACAATGCCGCCTTAAGTAAAGGAATAGAGACTCTTCTTACAGTCGGTGCTTTGATCCTTTCCTATGACACCAGTATTAGTTTCCGACACACCACTGCAGGTTCAATGTATTCCTTGAACCTTCACATTGATGATGAAACACAGAAATCGCATCGGAATTCAATACAAAAGGCACAATGCCGCCTTAAGTACAAGAATAGATTCTCTTCTTACAGTCGGTGCTTTGATCCTTTCCTGTGAGACCAGTATTAGTTTCCGATACACCACTGCAGGTTCAATGTAATCCTTTTGCACGCAAATTGACGATGAAACACTGAAATTACATCGGAATTAAATACAAAAGGCACAATGCCGCCTTAAGTGCGAGAAGGATGAGATTTCTTAGAGTCTGTGCATTGATCCATTCCTGTGAGACCAGTATTAGTTTCCAATACACCACTGCAGGTTCAATGTATTCCCTGGACATACGCATTGACAAGGAAACACTGAAATCGCCTCGGAATTAAATACAAATGTCACAATGCAGCCATAAGTTCAAGAAGAGAGACAATTCTTAGAGTCTGAGCTTTGATCCTTTCCTGTGAGACCAGTATTTGTTTCCGATACACCACTGCAGGTTCAATGTATTCCTTGGACATACGCATTGACAAGGAAACACTGAAATTACATCGGAATTAAATACAAAAGGCCCAATGCCGCTTAAGTGTAAGAAGAGTGAGACTTCTTAGAGTCTGTGGTTTGATCATCTCCTGTGCGACTAGTATTAGTTTCCGATACACCACTGCAGGTTCAATATATTCCTTGAACATACACATTGACGATGAAACACAGAAATCCCGTCGCAATTAAATACAAAAGGCACAATGCCGCCTTAAGTACAAGAAAAGGGACTCTTCTTACAGTCGGTGCTTTGATCCTTTCCTGTGAGACCAGTATTAGTTTCCGATACACCACTGCAGGTTCAATGTATTCGTTGGACCTTCACATTGACGATGAAACATAGAAATCGCATCGGAATTAAACACAACAGGCACAATGCCGCATTAAGTGCAAGAACAGTAATACTTCTTAGAGTCTGTGATTCGATCCTTTCCTGTGAGACCAGTATTAGTTTCCGATACACGATTGCAGGTTCAATGTATTCCTTGGACTTTCACATTGACGATGAAACACAGAAATCGCGTCGGAATTAAATACAAAATGCACAATGCTGCCTTAGGTATAACAATAGAGACTATTCTTACAGTCGGTGCTTTGAGCATTCCCTGTGAGACCAGTATTAGTTTCCGATACACCACTGCAGGTTCAATGTATTCCTTGGACATACACATTGACGATGAAACACTCAAATTAGATCGGAATTAAATACAAAACTCACAATGCAGCCTTAAGTGCAAGAAGAGTGAGACTTCTCAGAGTCTGTGCTTTGATTTTTTCTTGTGAGACCAGTATTAGTTTCCGATACACAACCGCAGGTCCAATGTATTCCTTGGACCTTCACATTGACGATGAAACACAAAAATCGCATCGGAATTAAATACAAAAGGCACAATGCCGCCTTGAGTGCAAGAAGTGTGAGATTAATTAGAGTCTGTGCATAGATCCATTCCTGTGAGACCAGTATTAGTTTCCGATACACCACTGCAGGTTCAATGTATTCCTCGTACCGTCACATTGACGATGAAACACAGAAATCGCGACGGAATTAAATGCAAAAGGCACAAGTCCGCCTTAAGTACAAGAATAGAGACTCTTCTTACAGTCGGTGTTTTGAGCAATCCCTGTGAGACCAGTATTAGTTTCCGATACACCACTGCAGGTTCAATGTATTCCTTGGACCTTCACATTGACGATGAAACACAGAAATCGCGTCGGAATTAAATACAAAAGGCAAAATGCCGCCTTAAGTATAAGAATAGAGACTCTTCTTACAGTCGGTGTTTTGAGCAATCCCTGTGAGACCAGTATTAGTTTCCGATACACCACTGCAGGTTCAATGTATTCCTTGGACCTTCACATTGACGATGAAACACAGAAATCACATCGGAGATAAATGCAACAGTCACAATGCCGCCTTAAGTGCAAGAAGAGTAAGACTTCTTAGAGTCTGTGATTTGATCCTTTCCTGTTAGACCAGTATTAGTTTCCGATACACCACTGCAGGTTCAATGTATTCCTTGGACATACACATTGACGATGAAACACAGATATCGCATCGGAATTAAATATAAAATGCACAATGCCGCCTTAAGTAAAAGAATAGAGACTCTTCTTACAGTCGGTGCTTTGATCCTTTCCTATGACACCTGTATTAGTTTCCGATACACCACTACTGGTTCAATATATTCCTTGGACCTTGACATAGACGATGAAGCACAGAATTCGCATCGGAATTACAAACAAAAGGCACAATGCCGCCTTAAGTGCAAGAAGCGTAAGACTTCTTAGTGTATCAGATTTGATCCTCTCCTGTGAGACCAGTATTAGTTTCCGACACACCACTGCAGGTTCAATGTATTCCTAGGACATTCACATTGACGATGAAACACAGAAATCGCATCGGAATTAAATACAAAAGGCTCAATGCCCCCATAAGTAAAAGAATAGAGACTCTTCATACAGTCGGTGCTTTGATCCTTTCCTATGACACCAGTATTAGTTTCCGATACACCACTGCATGTTCAATGTATTCATTGGACCTTCCCAATGATGATGAAACACAGAAATCGCATCGGAATTAAATACAAAAGGCACAATGCCGCCTTAAGTACAAGAATAGAGACTCTTCTTACAGTCGGTGCTTTGATCCTTTCCTGTGAGACCAGTATTTGTTTCCGATACACCACAGCAGGTCTAATGAATTCCTTGGACCTTCACATTGACGATGAAACACAGAAATCGCATTGGAACTAAATACAAATGGCACAGTGGCGCCTTAAGTACAAGAATAGAGACTCTCCATACAGACGGTGCTTTGATGCTTTCCTATGAGACCAGTTTTAGTTTCAAACACACAACTGCAGGTTCAATGTATTCCTTTTACACACACATTGACGATGAAACACTGAAATTACATCGGAATGAAATACAAAAGGCACAATACGTCCTTAAGTGCTAGAAGAGTGAGACTTCTTAGAGTCTGTGCTTTGATCCTTTCCTGTGAGACCAGTATTTGTTTCCGATACACCACTGCAGGTTCAATGTAATTCTTGGACCTTAACATTGACGATGAAACACAGAAATCGCATCGGAATTAAATACAAAATGCACAATGCCGCCTTAAGTACAAGAATAGAGACACTTCTTTCAGTCGGTGCTTTGATCTTTCCTGTGAGACCAGTATTTGTTTCCGATACACCACTGCAGGTTCAATGTATTCCTTTTACATACACAATGACGATGAAACACTGAATTTACATCGGAATTAAATACAAAAGGCACAATGCCGCCTTAAGTGCAAGAGCAGTAAGACTTCTTAGAGTCTGTGCTTTGATCCTTAACTGTGAGAACAGTATTAGTTTCCGATACACCACTGCTGGTTCAATGTATTCCTTGGACATACACGTTGACGATGAAACACAGAAATCGCATCGGAATTAAATACCAAATGCACAATGTCGCCTTAAGTGCAAGAAGAGTGACACCTCTTAGAGTCTGTGCTTTGAACCTTTCCTGTGAGACCAGTATTAGTTTCCGATACACCACTGCAGGTTCAATGTATTCCTTGGATCTTCACATTGACGACGAAACACAGAAATCACATCGGAGATAAATACAACAGGCACAATGCCGCCTTAAGTGCAAGAAGAGTAAGACTTCTTAGAGTCTGTGCTTTGATCCTTTCCTGTGAGTCCAGTATTAGTTTCCGATACACCACTGCAGGTTCAATGTATTCCTTGGACCTTCACATTGACGATGAAACACAGAAATCGCATCGGAATTAAATACAAAAGGCACAATGCCGACTTAAGTGCAAGAAGAGTGAGCCTTCTTATAGTCTGTGCTTTGATCCTTTCCTGTGAGACCAGTTTTGGTGTCCGATACACCACTGCCGGTTCAATGTATTCCTTGGACGTACGCAATGTCAAGGAAACACTGAAATTACATTGGAATTAAATACAAAAGGCACAATGCCGCCTTAAGTGCAAGAAGGGTGATACTTCTTAGAGTCTGTGCATTGATCCATTCCTGTGAGACCAGTTTTAGTTTCCGATACACCACTGCAGGTTCAATGTATTGTTTGGACCGTCACATTGACGATGAAACACAGAATTCGCGTCGGAATTAATTCACAAGGCACAATGCCGCCTTAAGTACAAGACTAGAGACTCTTCTCACAGTCGGTGTTTTGAGCAATTCCTGTGAGACCAGTATTGGTTTCCGATACACCACTGCAGGTTCAATGTATTCTCTGGACCTTCACATTGACGATGAAACACAGAAATCGCGTCGAAATTAAATACAAACGGCACAATGCCGCCATAAGTATAAGAATAGAGACTCTTCTTACGGTCGGTGTTTTGAGCATTCCCTGTGAGACCAGTATCAGTTTCCGATACACCACTGCAGGTTCACTGTATTCCTTGGACATACACATTGACTATGAAACAGTGAAATTAGATCGGAATGAAGTACAAAAGGCACAATGCCGCTTTAAGTACAAGAATAGAGACTCATCTTACAGTCGGTGCTTTGATCCTTTCCTTTGAGTCCAGTATTTGTTTCCGATACACCACTGCAGGGTCAATGTATTCCTTGGATCTTCACATTGCCGATGAAACACAGAAATCCCATCGGAATTAAATACAAAAGGAACAATGCCGCTTTAAGTACAAGAATAGAGACTCTTCTTACAGTCGGTGATTTAATAATTTTCCTATGAGACCAGTTTTAGTTGCCGATACACCACTGCAGGTTCAATGTATTCCATGGACCTTCACATTGACGATGAAACACAGAAATCGCATCGGAATTAAACACAAAAGGCACAATGCCGCCTTAAGTAGAAGAATAGAGACTCTTCTTACAGTCGGTTCTTTGATCCTTTCCTATGACACCAAGTTTAGTTTCCGATACACCACCGCAGGTTCAATGTATTCCTTTTACACACACATTGACGATGAAGCACTGAATTTTCATCGGAATTAGATACAAAAGGCACAATGCCGCCTTAAGTGCAAGAAGCGTAAGACTTCTTAGTGTCTCAGATTTGATCCTTTCCTGTGAGACCAGTATTAGTTTCCGACACACCACTGCAGGTTCAATGTATTCCTAGGACATTCACATTGACGATGAAACACAGAAATCGCATTGGAACTAAATACAAGAGGCACAATGCCGCCTAAAGTACAAGAATAGAGACTCTTCATACAGTCGGTGCTTTGATCCTTTCCTATGACACCAGTATTAGTTTCCGATACACCACTGCATGTTCAATGTATTCATTGGACCTTCACATTGATGATGAAACACAGAAATCGCATCGGAATTAAATACAAGAGGCACAATGCCGCCTAAAGTACAAGAATAGAGACTCTTCTTACAGTCGGTGCTTTGATCCTTTCCTGTGAGACCAGTATTTGTTTCCGATACATCACAGCAGGTCTAATGAATTCCTTGGACCTTCACATTGACGATGAAACACAGAAATCGCATTGGAACTAAATACAAATGGCACAGTGCCGCCTTAAGTACAAGAATAGAGACTCTCCTTACAGACGGTGCTTTGATGCTTTCCTATGTGACCAGTTTTAGTTTCAAATACACAACTGCAGGTTCAATGTATTCCTTTTACACACACATTGACGATGAAACACTGAAATTACATCGGAATGAAACACAAAAGGCACAATACCGCCTTAAGTGCTAGAAGAGTGAGACTTCTTAGAGTCTGTGCTTTGATTCTTTCCTGTGAGACCAGTATTTGTTTCCGATACACCACTGCAGGTTCAATGTAATTCTTGGACCTTAACATTGACGATGAAACACAGAAATCGCATCGGAATTAAATACAAAAGGCACAATGCCGCCTTAAGTACAAGAATAGAGACTCTTCTTTCAGTCGGTGCTTTGATCCTTTCCTGTGAGACCAGAATTAGTTTCCGATACACCACTGCAGGTTCAATGTATTCCGTGGACGTACACGTTGACGATGAAACACAGAAATCGACTCGGAATTAAATACGAAATGCACAATGTCGCCTTAAGTGCAAGAAGAGTGACACCTCTTAGAGTCTGTGCTTTGATCCTTTCCTGTGAGACCAGTATTAGTTTCCGATACACCACTGCAGGTTCAATGTATTCCTTGGACATACACATTGACGATGAAACACAGAAATCGCATCGGAATTAAATACAAAAGGCACAATGCCGCCTTAAGTACAAGAATAGAGACTCTTCTTTCAGTCGGTGCTTTGATCCTTTCCTGTGAGACCAGTATTAGTTTCCGATACACCACTGCCGGTTCAATGTATTCCTTGGACGTACGCAATGACAAGGAAACACTGAAATTACATCGGAATTAAATACAAAAGGCACAATGCCGCTTAAGTGTAAGAAGTGTGAGACTTCTAGAATCTGTGGTTTGATCCTCTCCTGTGCGAGCAGTATTAGTTTCCGATACACCACTGCAGGTACAATGTATTCCTTGGACCTTCACATTGACGATGGAACACAGAAATACCTTCGGAATTAAATACAAAAGGCACAATGCCGCCTTAAGTGCAAGAAGTGTGATACTTCTTAGAGTGTGTGCTTTGATCCTTTCCTGTGAGACCTGTATTAGTTTCCAATACTACACTGCAGGTTCAATGTATTCCTTGGACCATCACATTGGCGATGTAACACAGAAAGCGCATCGGAATTAAATAAAAAACGCACAACTCCGCCTCAAGTACAAGAATAGTGACTCTTCTTACAGTCGGTGCTTTGAGCATTCCCTGTGAGACCAGTCTTAGTTTCCGATACACCACTGCTGGTTCAATGTATTCCTTAGACATACACATTGACGATGAAACACAGAAATCGCATCCTGCCTTAAGTAAAAGAATAGAGACTCTTCTTACAGTCGGTGCTTTGATCCTTTCCTGTGAGACCAGTATTAGTTTCCGATACACGACTGCAGGTTCAATGTATTCCTTGGACCTTCACATTGACGATGAAACACAGAAATCGCGTCGGAATTAAATACAAAAGGCACAATGCTGCCTTAGGTATAAGAATAGAGCTATTCTTACAGTCGGTGTTTTGAGCATTCTCTGTGAGACCAGTATTAGTTTCCGATACACCACTGCAGGTTCAATGTTTTCCTTGGACATACACATTGACGATGAAGCACTGAAATTAGATCGGAATTAAATCCAAACTCAAAATGCCGCCTTAAGTGCAAGAAGAGTGAGACTTCTTAGAGTCTGTGTTTTGATTTTTTCCTGTGAGACCAGTATTAGGTTCCGATACACAACCACAGGTTCAATGTATTCCTTGGACCTTCACATTGACGATGAAACACAGAAATCGCATCGGAATTAAATACAAAACGCACAATGCCGCCTTAAAGGCTAGAAGGGTGATACTTCATAGAGTCTGTGCATTGATCCATTCCTGTGAGACCAGTTTTAGTTTCCGATACACCACTGCAGGTTCAATGTATTCCTTGGACCTTCACATTGACGATGAAACACAGAAATCGCATCAGAATTAAATACAAAAGGCACAATGCTGCCTTAAGTGCAAGAAGGGTGAATCTTCTTGGAGTCTGTGCATTGATCCATTCCTGTGAGACCAGTTTTAGTTTCCGATACACCACTGCAGGTTCAATGTATTCTTTGGACCGTCACATTGACGATGAAACACAGATCGCGTCGGAATTAAATTCAAAAGGCACAATGCCGCCTTAAATACAAGAATAGAGGCTCTTCTCACAGTCGGTGTTTTGAGCAATCCCTGTGAGACCAGTATTGGTTTCCGATACACCACTGCAGGTTCAATGTATTCTTTGGACCTTCACATTGACGATGAAACACAGAAATCGCGTCGGAATTAAATACAAACGCCACAATGCCGCCTTAAGTATAAGAATAGAGACTCTTCTTACGGTCGGTGTTTTGAGCATTCCCTGTGAGACCAGTATTAGTTTTCGATACACCAGTGCAGGTTCAATGTATTCCTTGGACATACACATTGACGATGATACAGTGAAATTAGATCGGGATTAAATACAAAAGGCCCAATGCCGCCTTAAGTGCAAGAAGAGTGAGACTTCTTAGAGTCTGTGCTTTGATCCTTTCCTGTGAGACCTGTATTAGTTTCCAATACTACACTGCAGGTTCAATGTATTCCTTGGACCTTCACATTGACGATGTAACACAGAAAGCGCATCGGAATTAAATAAAAAACGCACAAGGCCGCCTTAAGTAAAAGAATAGAGACCCTTCTTATGGTCGGTGCTTTGAGCATTCCCTGTGAGACCAGTCTTAGTTTCCGATACACCACTGCTGGTTCAATGTATTCCTTGGACATACACATTGACGAAGAAACACTGAAATTACATCGGAATTAAATACAAAAGGCACAATGCATTCTTCAACCGCAAAAAGAGTGAAACTTCTGAGAGTCTGTGCTTTCATCTTTTCCTGTGAGACCAGTATTAGTTTCCGATACACCACTGCAGGTTCAATGTATTCCTTGGACCTTCACATTATCGATGAAACACAGAAATCCCATCGGAATTAAATACAAAAGGAACAATGCCGCTTTAAGTGCAAGAATAGAGACACTTCTTACAGTCGGCGATTTAATCCTTTCCAATGAGACCAGTTTTAGTTTCTGATACACCATTGCAGGTTCAATGTATTCCTTGGACATTCACATTGACGATGAAACAAAGAAATCGCATCCCGCCTTAAGTAAAAGAATAGAGACTCTTCTTACAGTCGGTGCTTTGATCCTTTCCTATGACACCAGTATTAGTTTCCGATACACCACTGCAGGGTCAATGTATTAGTTGGACCTTCACATTGACGATGAAACACAGAAATCGCATCGGAATTAAATACAAAAGGCACATTGCCGCCTTAGGTACAAGAATGGAGACCCTTCTTACTGTCGGTGCTTTGAACCTTTCCTGTGAATCCAGTATTAGTTTCCGATACACCACTGCAGGTTCAATGTATTCCTTGGACCTTCACATTGACGATGAAACACAGAAATCACATCGGAGATAAGTACAACAGGCACAATGATGCCTTAAGTGCAAGAAGCGCAAGACTTCTTTTGTCTCTGCTTTGATCCTTTCCTGTGAGACCAGTATTAGTTTCCCACACACCACTGCAGGTTCAATGTATTCCTTGGACATTCACATTGACAATGAAACATAGAAATCGCATCGGAATTAAATACAAAAGGCACAATGCCGCCTTAAGTAACAGAATAGAGACTCTTCTTACAGTCGGTGATTTGATCCTTTCCTATAACACCAGTTTTAGTTTCCGATACACCACTGCAGGTTCAGTGTAGTCATTGGACCTTCTCATTGATGATGAAACACAGAAATCGCATCGGAATTAAACAGAAAAGGCACAATGCCGCCTTAGGTATAAGAATAGAGACTATTCTTACAGTCGGTGTTTTGAGCATTCCCTGTGAGAGCAGTATTAGTTTCCGATACACCACTGCAGGTTCAATGTTTTCCTTGGACATACACATTGACGATGAAACACTGAAATTAGATCGGAATAAAAACAAAACTCACAATGCCGCCTTAAGTGCAAGGAGAGTGAGACTTCTCAGAGTCGGTGTTTTGATTTTTTCCTGTGAGACCAGTATTAGTTTCCGATGCACAACCGCAGGTTCAATGTATTCCTTGGACCTTCACATTGACGATGAAACACAGAAATCGAATCGGAATTAAATACGAATGGCACAATGCCGCCTTAAGTGCAAGAAGGGTGAGACTTCTTAGAGTCTGTGCATTGATCCATTCCTGTGAGACCAGTGTTAGTTTCCGATACACCACTGCAGGTTCAATGTATTCCTTGGACTGTCACATTGACGATGAAACACAGAAATCGCGTCGGAATGAAATTCAAAAGGCACAATGCCGCCTTAAGTACAAGAATAGAGACTCTTCTTACAGTCGGTGTTTTGAGCAATCCCTGTGAGACCAGTATTAGTTTCCGATACACCACTGCAGGTTCAATGTATTCCTTGGACCTTCACATTGACGATGAAACACAGAAATCACATCGGAGATAAGTACAACAGGCACAATGATGCCTTAAGTGCAAGAAGCGTAAGACTTCTTCGTGTCTCTGCTTTGATCCTTTCCTGTGAGACCAGTATTAGTTTCCCACACACCACTGCAGGTTCAATGTATTCCTT
Source organism: Schistocerca serialis cubense (assembly GCF_023864345.2). NCBI lineage: Eukaryota > Metazoa > Arthropoda > Insecta > Orthoptera > Acrididae > Schistocerca > Schistocerca serialis. The sequence goes on along the minus strand of NC_064643.1, from coordinate 32,489,821 downwards.
GGACATTCACATTGACAATGAAACATAGAAATCGCATCGGAATTAAATACAAAAGGCACAATGCCGCCTTAAGTAACAGAATAGAGACTCTTCTTACAGTCGGTGATTTGATCCTTTCCTATAACACCAGTTTTAGTTCCGATACACCACTGCAGGTTCAGTGTAGTCATTGGACCTTCTCATTGATGATGAAACACAGAAATCGCATCGTAATTAAACAGAAAAGGCACAATGCCGCCTTAGGTATAAGAATAGAGATTATTCTTACAGTCGGTGTTTTGAGCATTCCCTGTGAGAGCAGTATTAGTTTCCGATACACCACTGCAGGTTCAATGTTTTCCTTGGACATACACATTGACGATGAAACACTGAAATTAGATCGGAATAAAAACAAAACTCACAATGCCGCCTTAAGTGCAAGAAGAGTGAGACTTCTCAGAGTCGGTGTTTTGATTTTTTCCTGTGAGACCAGTATTAGTTTCCGATACACAACCGCAGGTTCAATGTATTCCTTGGACCTTCACATTGACGATGAAACACAGAAATCGAATCGGAATTAAATACGAATGGCACAATGCCGCCTTAAGTGCAAGAAGGGTGAGACTTCTTAGAGTCTGTGCATTGATCCATTCCTGTGAGACCAGTGTTAGTTTCCGATACACCACTGCAGGTTCAATGTATTCCTTGGACCGTCACATTGACGATGAAACACAGAAATCGCGTCGGAATGAAATTCAAAAGGCACAATGCCGCCTTAAGTACAAGAATAGAGATTCTTCTTACAGTCGGTGCTTTGAGCATTCCCTGTGAGACCAGTCTTAGTTTCCGATACACCACTGCTGGTTCAATGTATTCCTTGGACATACACATTGGCGATGAAAACACTGAAATTACATCGGAATCAAATACAATAGGCACAATGCATTCTTAAGCGCAAGAAGAGTGAGACTTCTTAGAGTCTGTGCTTTCATCTTTTCCTGTGAGACCAGTATTAGTTTCCGATACACCTCTGCAGGTTCAATGCACTTCTTGGACCTCCACATTAACGATGAAACACAGAAATCGCGCCTTAATGAAATACAAAATGGACAATGCCGCCTTAAGTACAAGAATAGAGACTCTTCTTACAGTCGGTGTTTTGAGCATTCCCTGTGAGACCAGTATTAGTTTCCGATACACCACTGCTGGTTCAATGTATTCCTTGGACATACACATTGACGACGAAACACAGAAATCGCATCGGAATTAAATACAAAAGGCACAATGCCGCCTTAAGTGCAAGAAGAGTGAGACTTCTTAGAGTCTGTGCATTGATCGTGTCCTGTGGGACCAGTATTAGTTTCCGATACTCCACTGCAGATTGAATGTATTCCTTGGACCTACACATTGACGACGTAACACAGAAATCGCATCGGAATTAAATACATAAGGCACAATGCTGCATTAAGTACAAGAATAGAGACTCCTCTTAATGTCGGTGCTTTGAGCATTCCCTGTGAGACCAGTATTAGTTTCCGATACACTACTGCAGGTTCAGTGTGTTCCTTGGACATACACATTGACGATGAAACACTGATATTACATCGGAATTAAATACAAAAGGCACAATGCCGCCTTAAGTGCAAGAAGAGTAAGACTTCTTAGAGTCTGTGCTTTGATCCTTTCCTGTGAGACCAGTATTAGTTTCCGATACACCACTGCAGGTTCATTGTATTCCTTGGACATACACATTGACGATGAACACTGAAATTACATCGGAATGAAATACAAAGGGCACAATGCCGGCTTACGTGCAAGAAGAGAAAGACTTCTTAGAGTCTGTGCATTGAACCTTTCCTGTGAGACCAGTATTAGTTTCTGATGCACCACTGCAGGTTAAATGTATTCCTTGGACCTTCACTTTGACGATGAAACACAGAAATCGCACCGGAATTAAATACAAAAGGCACAATGCTGCCTTAAGTATAAGATAAGAGACTCTTCTTACAGTCGGTGATTTAATCCTTTCCAATGAGACCAGTTTTAGTTTCCGATACACCATTGCAGGTTCAATGTATTCCTTGGACATTCACATTGACGATGAAACACAGAAATCGCATCGGAATTAAATACAAAAGGCACATCCCGCCTTAAGTAAAAGAATAGAGACTCTTCTTACAGTCGGTGCTTTGATCCTTTCCTATGACACCAGTATTAGTTTCCGATACACCACTGCAGGTTCAATGTATTCCTTGGACCTTCACATTGACGATGAAACACAGAAATCGCATCGGAATTCAATACAAAAGGCACAATGCCGCCTTAGGTACAAGAATAGAGACTCTTCTTACTGTCGGTTCTTTGATCCTTTCCTGTGAGACCAGTATTTGTTTCCGATACACCACTGCAGGTCTAATGTATTCCATGGACCTTCACATTGACGATGAAACACAGAGATCGCATCGTAACGAAATACAAATGGCACAATGCCGCCTTAAGTACAAGAATAGAGTCTCATCTTACAGTCGGTGCTTTGATCCTTTCCTATGACACCAGTATTAGTTTCCGATACACCACTGCAGGTTCATTGTATTCCTTGGACCTTCACATTGACGATGAAACACAGTAATCGCATCGGAATTGATTACAAAAGGAACAATGCCGCTTTAAGTACAAGAATAGAGACTTTCCTTACAGTCGGTGATTTAATGCTTTCCTATGAAACCAATTTTACTTGCCGATACACCATGGCAGGTTCAATGAATTCCTTGGACATTCACATTGACGATGAAACACAGAAATCGCATCGGAATTAAATTCAAAAGGCACAATGCCGCCTTAAGTAAAAGAATAGAGACTCTTCTTACAGACGGTGCTTTGATCCTTTCCTATGACACCAGTATTAGTTTCCGATACACCACTGCAGGTCTAATGTATTCCTTGGACCTTCACATTGACGATGAAACACAGAAATCGCATCGGAACTAAATACAAATGGCACAATGCTGCCTTAAGTACAAGAATAGAGACTCTTCTTACAGTCGGTGCTTTGCTCCTTTCCTATGAGACCAGTTTTAGTTTCCGCTACACCACTGCAGGTTCAGTGTACTCCCTTTACACTCACACTGACGATGAAACACTGAAATTACTTCGGAATTAAATACAAAAGGCACAATATTACCTTAAGTGCAAGAAGAGTGAGACTTCTTAGAGTCTGTGCATTGATCTATTCCTGTGAGACTAGTATTAGTTTCCGATACTCCACTGCAGGTTCAATGTATACCTTGAACCTTCACATTGACGATAAAACACAGAAATCGCATCGGAATTAAATACAAAAGGCACAACGCCGCCTTAAGTTCAAGAAGAGTGTGCCTTCTTAGGGTCTGTGCATTGATCCATTCCTGTGAGACCAGTATCAATTTCCGAAACACCACTTCAGGTTCAATGTATTCCTTGGACCTTCACATTGACGATGAAACACAGAAATCGCGTCGAGTTAAATGCAAAAGGCACAATGCCGCCTTACGTACAAGAGTAGAGACTCTTCTTACAGTCGGTGTTTTGAGCAATCCCTGTGAGACCAGTATTAGTTTCCGTACACCACTGCAGGTAAAATGTATTCCTTGGACCTTCACATTGACGATGAAACACAGAAATCGCGTCGGAATTAAATACAAAATGCACAATGCCGCCTTAACTATAAGATTAGAGACTCTTCTTACAGTCGGTGTTTTGAGCATTCCCTGTAAGACCAGTATTAGTTTCCGATACTACACTGCTGGTTCAATGTATTCCTTGGACATACACATTGACGATGAAACAATGAAATTACATGGGAATTAAATGCAAAAGGCACAATGCATTCTTAAGCGCAAGAAGAGTGAGACTTCTTAGAGACTGTGCTTTCATCTTTTCCTGTGAGACCAGTATTAGTTTCCGATACACCACTGCAGGTTCAATGTATTCCTTGGACATACACATTGACGATGAATCACTGAAGTTAGAACGGAATTAAATACAAAACTCACAACGCCGCCTTAAGTGCAAGAAGAGTGAGACTTCTTAGAGTCTGTGTTTGATTTTTTCCTGTGTGACCAGTATTAGTTTCCGATACACAACTGCAGGTTCAATGTATTCCTTGGACCATCTCATTGACGATGAATCACAGAAATCGCATCGGAATTAAATACAAAAGGCACAATGCTTCCTTAAGTATAAGATTAGAAACTCTTGTTACAGTCGGTGTTTTGAGCAATCCCTGTGAGACCAGTATTAGTTTTCGATACACCACTGCAGGTGCAATGTATTCCTTGGAACTTCACATTGACGATGAAACACAGAAATCGCATCGGAATTAAATACAAAAGGCACAATGCCGCCTTAAGTGCAAGAAGAGTGAGACTTCTTAGAGTCTGTGCATTGATCGTGTCCTGTGGGACCAGTATTAGTTTCCGATACTCCACTGCAGATTGAATGTATTCCTTGGACCTACACATTGACGACGTAACACAGAAATCGCATCGGAATTAAATACATAAGGCACAATGCTGCCTTAAGTACAAGAGTAGAGACTCCTCTTAATGTCGGTGCTTTGAGCATTCCCTGTGAGACCAGTATTAGTTTCCGATACACTACTGCAGGTTCAGTGTGTTCCTTGGACATACACATTGACGATGAAACACTGATATTACATCGGAATTAAATACAAAAGGCACAATGCCGCCTTAAGTGCAAGAGGAGTAAGACTTCTTAGAGTCTGTGCTTTGATCCTTTCCTGTGAGACCAGTATTAGTTTCCGATACACCACTGCAGGTTCATTGTATTCCTTGGACATACACATTGACGATGAACACTGAAATTACATCGGAATGAAATACAAAGGGCACAATGCCGGCTTACGTGCAAGAAGAGAAAGACTTCTTAGAGTCTGTGCATTGAACCTTTCCTGTGAGACCAGTATTAGTTTCTGATGCACCACTGCAGGTTAAATGTATTCCTTGGACCTTCACTTTGACGATGAAACACAGAAATCGCACCGGAATTAAATACAAAAGGCACAATGCTGCCTTAAGTATAAGATAAGAGACTCTTCTTACAGTCGGTGTTTTGAGCAATCCCTGTGAGACCAGTGTTAGTTTCCGATACACCACTGCTGTTTCAATGTATTCCTTGGACATACACATTGACGATGAAAGACTGAAATTGCATCGGAATTAAATACAAAAGGCGCAATACCGCCTTAAGTGCAAGAAGAGTGAGCCTTCTTAGAGTCTGTGCTTTGTTCCTTTCCTGTGAGACCAGTATTAGTTTCCGATGCACCACTGCAGGTTCAATGTATTCCTTGTACCTTCATATTGACGATGAAACACAGAAATCGAATCGGAATAAAATACAAAAGGCACAATGCAGCCTTAAGTACAAGAGTAGAGACTCTTCTTACAGTCGGTGTTTTGAGCATTCCCTGTGAGACCAGTATTAGTTTCCGATACACCACTGCAGGTTCAATGTATTCCTTGGACATACACATTGACGATGAAACACTGAAATTAGATCGGAATTAAATACAAAATGCACAATGCCGCCTTAAGTGCAAGAAGAGTGAGACTGCTTAGAGTCTGTGCTTTGATCCTTTCCTGTGAGACCAGTAATGGTTTCCGATACACCACTGCGGGTTCAATGTATTCCTTGGACCTTCACATTGACGATGAAATACAGAAATCGCATCGGAATTAAATACAAAATGCACAATGCTGCCTTAAGTGGAAGAAGAGTGAGACTTCTTAGAGTCTGTGAATTGATCCTTTCCTGTGAGACCAGTATTAGTTTCCGATACTCCACTGCAGGTTCAATGCATTCCTTGGACATTCACATTGACGATGAAACACAGAAATCGCATCGGAATTAGATACAAAAGGCACAATGCCGACTTAAGTGCAAGGACAGAGACTCTTCTTACAGTCGGTGCTTTGATCATTCCGTGTGAGACCAGTATTAGTTTCCGACACACCATTGCAGGTTCAATGTATTCCTTGGACATACACATTGACGATGAAACACTGAAATCAGATCGGAATTAAATAAAAAAGGCTCAATGCCGCCTTAAGTGCAAGAAGAGTGAGACTTCATAGAGTCTGTGCTTTGATCCTTTCCTGTGAGACAAGTATCAGTTTCCGGTACACCACTGCTGGTTCAATGTATTCCTTGGACATACACATTGACGATGAAACACAGAAATCGCATCGGAATTAAACACAAAAGGCACAATGCCGACTTAAGTGCAAGAAGAGTGAGACTTCTTATAGTCTGTGCTTTGATCCTTTCCTGTGAGACCAGTATTAGTTTCCGATACACCATTGCAGGTTCAATGTATTCCTTGGACATACACATTGACGATGAAACACTGAAATCAGATCGGAATTAAATAAAAAAGGCTCAATGCCGCCTTAAGTGCAAGAAGAGTGAGACTTCTTATAGTCTGTGATTTGATCCTTTCCTGGGAGTCCAGTATTAGTTTCCGATACACCGCTGCAATTTCAATGTAATCCTTGGACCATCACATTGACGATGAAACACAGAAATCGCGTCAGAATTAAATACAAAATGCACAATGCCTCCATAAGTACAAGGATAGAGACTCTTCATACAGTCGGTGTTTTGAGCACTCCCTGTGAGACCAGTATTAGTTTGCAATACGCCACTGCTGGTTCAATGCTTTCCTTGGACCTTCAGATTGACGATGAAACACAGATATCGCATCGGAATTAAATACAAAAGGCACAATGCCGACTTTAGTGCAAGAAGAGTTAGACATCTTATAGTCTGTGCTTTGATCCTTTCCTGTGAGACCAGTATTAGTTTCCAATACACCACTGCAGGTTCAATGTAATCCTTGGACCTTCACATTAACGATGAAACACAGAAATCGCGTCGGAATTAAAGTGCAAGAAGAGTGAGGGTTCTTAGAGTCTGTGCATTGATCCTTTCCTGTGAGACCAGTATTAGTTTCCGATACACCACTGCAGGTTCTATGTATTCCTTGAACCTTCACATTGACGATGAAACACAGAAATCGCATCGGAATAAAATACAAAAGGCACAATGCCTCCATAAGTACAAGAATAGAGACCCTTCTTACAGTCGGTGCTTTGAGCACGCCCTCTGAGACCAGTATTAGTTTCCGATACACCACTGCAGGTTCAATGTATTCCTTGGACATACACATTGACGATGAAACACTGAAATTAAATCGGAATTAAATAAAAAAGTTTAATGCCGCCTTAAGTGCAAGAACAGTGAGACTTCTTATAGTCTGTGCTTTGATCCTTTCCTGCGAGACCAGTAATAGTTTCCGATACACCACTGCCATTTCAATGTAATCCTTGGACCTTCACATTGACGATGAAAGACAGAAATCGCATCGGAATTAAATACAATAGGCACAATGCCTCCATAAGTACAAGAATAAAGACTCTTCTTACAGTCGGTGTATTGAGCACTCCCTGTGAGATTAGTATTAGTTTGCGATACACCACTGCATGTTCAATGTTTTCCTTGGACATACACATTGACGATGAAACACTGAAATTAGATCGGAATTAAATAAAAAAGGCTCAATGCCGCCTTAAGTGCAAGAAGAGTGAGACTTCTTAGAGTCTGTGTTTTGATCCTTTCCTGTGAGACCAGTATTAGTTTCCGATACACCACTGAAGGTGCAATGTATTCCTTGGACCTTCACATTGACGATGAAACACAGAAATCGCATCGAAATTAAATACAAGAGGCATAATGCCGACTTATGTGCAAGAAGAGGGAGACTTCTTAGAGTCTGTGCATTGATACTTTCCTGTGAGACCAGTATTTTTTTCCGATACACCACTGCAATTTCAATGTAATCCTTGGACCTTCACATTGACGATGAAACACAGATATCGCATCGGAATTAAATACAAAAGGCACAATGCCTCCATAAGTACAAGAATTGAGACTCTTCTTACAGTCGGTGTTTTGAGCACTCCCTGTGAGACCAGGATTAGTTTGCGATACACCACTGCAGGTTCAATGTATTCCTTGGACATACACATTGACGATAAAACACTGAAATTAGATCGGAATTAAATAAAAAAGGCTCAATGTCGCCTTAAGTGCAAGAGGAGTGAGACTTCTTAGAGTCTGTGCTTTGATCCTTTCCTGTGAGACCAGTATTAGTTTCCGATACACCACTGCAGGTTCTGTTTATTCCTTGGACCTTCACATTGACGATGAAGCACAGAAATCGCATCGGAATTAAATACAAAAGGCACAATGCCTCCATAAGTACAAGAATAGAGACTCCTCTTACAGTCGGTGTTTTGAGCACTCCCTGTGAGACCAGTATTAGTTAGCGATACACCACTGCAGGTTCAATGTATTCCTTGTACATACACATCGACGATGAAACAGTGAAATTAGATCGGAATTAAATAAAAAAGGCTCAATGCCGCCTTAAGTGCAAGAAGAGTGAGACTTCTTATGGTCTGTGTTTTGATCCTTTCCTGTGAGTCCAGTATTAGTTTCCGACACACCACTGCAATTTCAATGTAATCCTTGGACCTTCACATTGACGATGAAACACAGAAATCGCATCGGTATTAAATACAAAAGGCACAATGCCTCCATAAGTAGAAGAATAGAGACTCTTCTTACAGTCGGTGTTTTGAGCACTCCGTCTGACCAGTATTAGTTTGCGATACACCACTGCAGGTTCAATGTATTCTTTGGACATACACATTGACGATGAAACACTGAAATTAGATCGGAATTAAATAAAAAAGTCTCAATGCCGCCTTAAGTGCAAGAAGAGTGCGACTTCTTATAGTCTGTGCATTGATCCTTTCCTGTGAGATTAGTATTAGTTTCCGATACACCACTGCAATTTCAATGTAATCCTTGGACCTTCACATTGACGATGAAACACAGAAATCGCATCGGTATTAAATACAAAAGGCACAATGCCTCCATAAGTACAAGAATAGAGACTCTTCTTACAGTCGGTGTTTTGAGCACTCCGTCTGACCAGTACTAGTTTGCGATACACCACTGCAGTTTCAATGTATTCCTTGGACATACACATTGACGATGAAACACTGAAATTAGATCGGAATTAAATAAAAAAGGCTCAATGCCGCCTTAAGTGCAAGAAGATTGAGACTTCTTATAGGCTGTGCTTTGATCCTTTCCTGTGAGACCAGTATTAGTTTCCGATACACCACTGCAATTTCAATGTAATCCTTGGACCTTCACATTGACGATGAAACACAGAAATCGCATCGGAATTAAATACAAAAGGCACAATGCCTCCATAAGTACAAGAATAGAGACTCTTGTTACAGTCGGTGTTTTGAGCACTCCCTCTGAGACCAGTATTAGTTTGCGATACACCACTGCAGGTTCAATGTATTCCTTGTACATACACATTGACGATGAAACAGTGAAATTAGATCGGAATTAAAAAAAAAAGGCTCAATGCCGCCTTAAGTGCAAGAACAGTGAGACTTTATATAGTCTGTGTTTTGATCCTTTCCTGTGAGACCAGTATTAGTTTCCGACACACCACTGCAATTTCAATGTAATCCTTGGACCTTCACATTGACGATGAAACACAGAAATCGCATCGGTATTAAATACAAAAGGCACAATGCCTCCATAAGTACAAGAATATAGACTCTTCTTACAGTAGGTGTTTTGAGCACTCCGTCTGACCAGTATTAGTTTGCGATACACCACTGCAGTTTCAATGTATTCCTTGGACATACACATTGACGATGAAACACTGAAATTAGATCGGAATTAAATAAAAAAGGCTCAATGCCGCCTTAAGTGCAAGAAGATTGAGACTTCTTATAGGCTGTGCTTTGATCCTTTCCTGTGAGACCAGTATTAGTTTCCGATACACCACTGCAATTTCAATGTAATCCTTGGACATTCACATTGACGATGAAACACAGAAATCGCATCGGAATTAAATACAAAAGGCACAATGCCTCCATAAGTACAAGACTAGAGACTCTTCTTACAGTCCTTGTTTTGAGCACTCCCTGTGAGATCAGTATTAGTTTGAGATACACCACTGCAGGTTCAATGCATTCCTTGGACCTTCAGATTGACGATGAAACACAGAAATCGCATCGGAATTAAATACAAAACGCTCAATGCCGACTTAAGTGCAAGAAGAGTGAGACTTCTTATAGTCTGCGCTTTGATCCTTTTCTGAGAGACCACTATTAGTTTCCGATACACCACAGCAGGTTCTATGTATTCCTTGGACCTTCCCATTGACGATGTAACACAGAAATCGCATCGGAATCAAATACAAAAGGAACAGTGCCTCCATAAGTACAAGAATAGAGACTCTTCTTACAGTCGGTGTTTTGAGCACTCCCTGTGAGACCAGTATTAGTTTGCGATACACCACTGCAGTTTCAATGTATTCCTTGGACATACGCATTGACGATGAAACACTGAAATTAGATCGGAATTAAATAGAAATGGCTCAATCCCGCCTTAAGTGCAAGAAGAGTGAACTTCTTATAGTCTGTGCTTTGATCCTTTCCTTTGAGACCAGTACTAGTTTCCGATACACCACTGCAATTTCAATGTAATCCTTTGACCTTCACATTGACGATGAAACACAGAAATCGCATCGGAATTAAATACAAAAGGCACAATGCCTCCATAAGTACAAGAATAGAGACTCTTCTTACAGTCGGTGTTTTGAGCACTCCCTGTGAGGCCAGTATTAGTTTGCGATACACCACTGCAGTTTCAATGTATTCCTTGGACATACGCATTGACGATGAAACACTGAAATTAGATCGGAATTAAATAAAAATGGCTCAATCCCGCCTTAAGTGCAAGAAGAGTGAGACTTCTTAGAGTCTGTGCTTTGATCCTTTCCTGTGAGGCCAGTATTAGTTTCCGATACACCACTGCAGGTTCAATGTATTCCATGGACCTTCACATTGACGATGAAACACAGAAATCGCATCGGAATGAAATACAAAAGGCACAATGCCGACTTAAGTGCAAGAAAAGTGAGACTTCATAGAGTCTGTGCATTGATCCTTTCCTGTGAGACCAGTATTAGTTTGCGATACACCACTGCAGGTTCAATTTATTCCTTGGACCTTCACATTGACGATGAAACACAGAAATCGCATCGGAATTAAATACAAAATGCACAATGCCGACTTAAGTGCAATATGAGTGAGCTTAGAGTCTGTGCATTGATCCTTTCCTGTGAGACCAGTATTAGTTTCCGATACACTACTGCAGGTTCAATGCATTCCTTGAACCTTCACATTGGCGATGAAACACAGAAATCGCATCGGAATTAAATACAAAAGGCACAATGCCTCGTTAAGTACAAGAATAGAGACTCTTCTTACAGTCGGTGTTTTGAGCACTCCCTGGAGACCAGTATTAGTTTGTGATACACCACTGCAGGTTCAATGTATTCCTTGGACATACACATTGACGATGAAACACTGAAATTAGATAGGAATTAAATAAAAAAGGCTCAATGCCGCCTGAAGTGCAAGAAGAGTGAGACTTCTAAGAGTCTGTGCTTTGATCCTTTCCTGTGAGGCCAGTATTAGTTTCCGATACACCACCGCAGGTTCAATGTATTCCTTGGACCTTCACATTGACGATGAAACACAGAAATCGCATCGGAAATAAATACAAAAGGGACAATGCCGACTTAAGTGCAAGGAGAGTGGGCCTTCTTAGAGTCTTTGCATTGATCCTTTCCTGTGAGACCAGTATTAGTTTCCGATACACCACTGCAGGTTCAATGTATTCCTTGGACCTTCACATTGACGATGAAACACAGAAATCGCATCGGAATTAAATACAATATGCACAATGCCTCCATAAGTACAAGAATAGAGACTCTTCTTACAGCCGGTGTTTTGAGCACTGCCTGTGAGACCAGTATTAGTTTGCGATACACCACTGCAGGTCCATGTATTCCATGGACATACACATTGACGATGAAACACTGAAATTTGATCGTAATTAAATAAAAAGGCTCAATGCCGCGTTAAGTGCAAGAAGAGTGAGACTTCTTAGAGTCTGTGCTTTGATCCTTTCCTGTGAGACCAGTATTAGTTTCCGATACACCACTGCAGGTTAAATTTATTCCTTGGACCTTCACATTGACGATGAAAGACAGAAATCGCATCGGAATTAAAAACAAAAGGCACAATGCCGACTTAAGTGCAAGAAGAGTGAGACCTCTTAGAGTCTGTGCATTGATCCTTTCCTGTGAGACCAGTATTAGTTTCCGATACTCCACTGCAGGTTCATTGTATTCCTTGGACCTTCACATTGACGATGAAACACAGAAATCGCATCGGAATTAAATACAAAAGGCACAATGCCGACTTAAGTGCAAGAAGAGTGAGACTTCATAGAGGCTGTGCATTGATCCTTTCCTGTGAGAGCAGTATTAGTTTGCGATACACCACTGCAGGTTCAATTTATTCCTTGGACCTTCACATTGACGATGAAACACAGATATCACATCGGAATTAATAACAAAATGCACAATGCCGACTTAAGTGCAAGAAGAGTGAGACTTCTTAGAGTCTGTGCATTGATCCTTTCCTGTGAGACCAGTATTAGTTTCCGATACACCACTGCAGGTTCTACGTATTATTTGGACCTTCACATAGACGATGAAACACAGAAATCGCATTGGAGTTAAATACAAAAGGCACAATGCCCCCATAAGTACAAGAATAGAGACTCTTCTTACAGTCGGTGTTTTGAGCACTCCCTGTGCGACCAGTATTAGTTTGCGATGCACCACTGCAGGTTCAATGTATTCCTTGGACATACACATTGACGACGAAACACTGAAATTAGATCGGAATAAAATAAAAAAGGCTCAATGCCGCCTTAAGTGCAAGAAGAGTGAGACTTCTTAGAGTCTGTGCTTTGATCCTTTCCTGTGAGACCAGTATTAGTTTTCGATACACCACTGCAGGTTCAATGTATTCCTTGGACCTTCACATTGACGATGAAACACAGAAATCGCATCGGAATTAAATACAAAAGGCACAATGTCGACTTAAGTGCAAGAAGAGTGAGTCTTCTTCGAGTCTGTGCATTGATCCTTTCCTGTGAGACCAGTATTGGTTTCCGATACACCACTGCTGGTTCTATGTATTCCTTGGACCTTCAAATTGACGATGAAACACAGAAATCGCATCGGAATTAAATACAAAAGGCACAATGCCTCCATAAGTACAAGAATAGAGACTCTTCTTACAGTCGGTGGTTTTAGCATTCCCTGTGAGACCAGTATTAGTTTGCGATACACCACTGCAGGTTCAATGTATTCCTTGGACATACACATTGACGATGAAACACTGAAATTAGATCGGAATTAAATAAAAAAGGCTCAATGCCGCCTTAAGTGCAAGAAGAGTGAGACTTCTTAGAGTCTGTGCTATGATCCTTTCCTGTGAGACCAGTATTAGTTTCCGATACACCACTGCAGGTTCAATGTATTCCTTGGACTTTCACATTACCGATGAAATACAGAATTCGCATCGGAATTAAATACAAAAGACACATTGCCGACTTAAGTGCAAGAAGAGTGAGACTTCGTAGAGTGTGTGCATTGATCCTTTCCTGTGAGACCAGTATTAGTTTCCGATACACCACTGCAGGTTCAATGTATTCCTCGGACCTTCACATTGACGATGAAACACAGTAATCGCATCGGAAATAAATACAAAAGGGACAATGCCGACTTAAGTGCAAGAAGAGTGAGACATCTCAGAGTCTGTGCATTGATCCTTTCCTGTGAGACCAGTATTAGTTTCCGATACACCACTGCAGGTTCAATGTATTCCTTGGACCTTCACATTGACGATGAAACACAGAAATCGCATCGGAATTAAATACAAATGGCACAATGCCGACTTAAGTGCAAGAAGAGGGAGACTTCTTAGAGTCTGTGCATTGATCCTTTCCTGTGAGACCAGTATTACTTTCAGATACACCACTGCAGGTTCAATGTATTCCTTGGACCTTCACATTGACGATGAAACACAGAAATCGCATCGGAATTAAATACGACAGGCACAATGCCTCCATAAGTACAAGAATAGAGACTCTTCTTACAGTCGGAGTTTTGAGCACTCCCTGTGAGACCAGGATTAGTTTGCGATACACCACTGCAGGTTCAATGTATACCTTGGACATACACATTGACGATGAAACACCGAAATTAGATCGGAATTAAATAAAAAAGGCCCAATGCCGCCTTAAGTGCAAGAAGAGTGAGACTTCTTAGAGTCTGTGCTTTGATCCTTTCCTGTGAGACCAGTATTAGTTACCGATACACCACTGCAGGTTCAATGTATTCCTTGGACATACACATTGACGATGAAACACTGAAATTAGATCGGATTTAAATAAAAAAGGCTCAATGCCGCCTTAAGTGCAAGAAGAGTGAGACTTCTTAGAGTCTGTGCTTTGATCCTTTCCTGTGAGACCAGTATTAGTTTCCGATACACCACTGCAGGTTCAATGTATTCCTTGGACCTTCAAATTGACGATGAAACACAGAAATCACATCGGAGATAAATACAACAGGCACAATGCCGCCATTAGTGCAAGAAGAGTGAGACTTCTTAGAGTATGTGCATTGATCCTTTCCTGTGAGACCAGTATTAGTTTCCGATACACCACTGCAGGTTCTATGTATTCCTTGGACCTTCACATTGACGATGAAACACGGAAATCGCATCGGAATTATATACAAAAGGCACAATGCCTCCATAAGTACAAAAAGAGAGACTCTTCTTACTGTCGGTGTTTTGAGCACTCCCTGTGAGACCAGTAATAGTTTGCGATACACAACTGCAGGTTCAACGTATTCCTTGGACATACACATTGACGATGAAACACTGAAATTAGATCGGAATTAAATAAAAAAGGCTCAATGCTGCCTTAAGTGCAAGAAGAGTGAGACTTCTTAGAGTCTGTGCTTTGATCCTTTCCTCTGAGACCAGTATTAGTTTCCG
Source organism: Schistocerca serialis cubense (assembly GCF_023864345.2). NCBI lineage: Eukaryota > Metazoa > Arthropoda > Insecta > Orthoptera > Acrididae > Schistocerca > Schistocerca serialis. Next base: position 32,474,762 of record NC_064643.1, on the reverse strand, counting down.
ATACACCACTGCAGGTTCAATGATTTCCTTGGACCTTCACATTGACGATGAAACACAGATATCGCATCGGAATTAAATACAAAAGGCACAATGCTGCCTTAAGTGCAAGGAGAGTGAGACTTCTTAGAGTCTGTGCATTGATCCTTTCCTGTGAGACCAGTATTAGTTTCCGATACACCACTGCTGGTTCAATGTATTCCTTTGACCTTCACATTGACGATGAAACACTGAAATCGCATCGGAATTAAATACAAAAGGCACAATGATGCCTTAAGTGCTATAAGACTGAGACTTCTTAGAGTCTGTGCTTTGATCCATTCCTGTGAGACCAGTATTAGTTTCCGATACACCACTGCAGGTTCTATGTATTCCTTGGACCTTCACGTTGACGATGAAACACAGAAATCGCATCGGAATTAAGTACAAAAGGCACAATGCCGCCTTAAGTGCAAAAAGAGTGACACTTCTTAGAGTCTGTGATTTGATCCTTTCCTGAGAGACCAGTATTATTTTCCGATGCACCACTGCAGGTTCAATGTATTCCTTGTACCTTCACATTGAGGATGAAACACAGAAATCGCATCGGAATTAAATACAAGGCACAATGCTGCCTTAAGTGCAAGAAGAGTGAGACTTCTTAGAGTCTGTGCTTTGATCCTTTCCTGTGAGACCAATATTAGTTTCCGATGCACCACTGCAGGTTCAATGTATTCCTTATACCTTCGCATTTACGAAGACTCAGAAATCGCTTCGGAATTAAATACAAAAGGCAGAATGCAGCCTTAAGTACAAGAATAGAGACTCTTCTTACAGTCGGTGTTTTGAGCATTCCCTGTGAGACCAGTATTAGTTTCCGATACACCACTGCAGGTTCAATGTATTCCTTGGACACACACATTGACGATGAAACACTGAAATTAGATCGGAATTAAATACGAAAGGCACAATGCCGCCTTAAGTGCAAGAAGAGTGAGACTTCTTAGAGTCTGTGCTTTGATCGTTTCCTGTGAGACCAATATTAGTCTCCGATACACCACTGCAGGGTCAGTGTTTTCCTTGGACCTTCCCATTGACGATGAAACACAGAGATCGCATCGGAATTAAATACAAAAGGCACAATGCTGCCTTAAGTGCTAGAGGAGTGAGACTTCTTAGAGTCTGTGTTTTGATCCTTTCCTGTGAGACCAATATTAGTTTCCGATGCACCACGGCAGTTTCTATGTATTCCTTGGACCTTCACGTTGACGATGAAACACAGAAATCGCATCGGAATTAAGTACAAAAGGCACAATGCCGCCTTAAGTGCAAGAAGAGTGACACTTCTTAGAGTCTGTGATTTGATCCTTTCCTGAGAGACCAGTATTATTTTCCGATGCACCACTGCAGGTTCAATGTATTCCTTGTACCTTCACATTGACGATGAAACACAGAAATCGCATCGGAATTAAATACAAGGCACAATGTTGCCTTAAGTGCAAGAAGAGTGAGACTTCTTAGAGTCTGTGCTTTGATCCTTTCCTGTGAGACCAATATTAGTCTCCAATACACCACTGCAGGTTCAGTGTTTTCCTTGGACCTTCACATTGACGATGAAACACAGAGATCGCATCGGAATTAAATACAAAAGGCACATTGCTGCCTTAAGTGCAAGAAGAGTGAGACTTCTTAGAGTCTGTGCATTGATCCTTTCCTGTGAGACCAATATTAGTTTCCGATGCACCACTGCAGGTTCAATGTATTCCTTATACCTTCGCATTTACGAAGACTCAGAAATCGCGTCGGAATTAAATACAAAAGGCAGAATGCCGCCTTACGTACAAGAATAGAGACTCTTCTTACAGTCTGTGCTTTGAGCATTCCCTGTGAGACCAGTATTAGTTTGCGATACACCACTGCAGGTTCAATGTATTTCTTGGACATACCCATTGACGATGATACACAGAAATCGCATCGGAATTAAATAAAAAAGGCACAATGCCGCCTTACGTACAAGAATAGAGACTCTTCTAACAGTCGGTGTTTTGAGCATTGCCTGTGAGACCAGAATTAGTTTGCGATTCACCACTGCAGGTTCAATGTATTCCTTGGACCTTCACATTGACGACGAAACTCAGAAATTGCATCGGAATTAAATACAAAAGGCACACTGTCACCTTAAGTACAAGAACAGAGACTCTTCTTACAGTCGGTGCTTTGAGCATTCCCTGAGAGGCCAGTATTACTTTCCGACACACCACTGCAGGTTAAATGTATTCCTTGGACCTTCACATTGACGATGAAACTCAGAAATCGCGTCGGAATTAAATACAAAAGCCACAATGCAGCCTTAAGTACAAGAATAGAGACTCATCTTACAGTCGGTGTTTTGAGCATTCCCTGTGAGACCAGTATTGGTTTCCGATACACCACTGCAGGTTCAATGAATTCCTTGGTCATACACATTGACGATGAAACACTGAAATTAGATCGGAATTAAATACAAAAGGCTCAATGCCGCCCTATGTGCAAGAAGAGTGAGACTTCTTAGAGTCTGTGCTTTGATCCTTTCCTGTGAGACCAGTATTATTTTCCGATACACCACTGCAGGTTCAATGAATTCCTTGGACCTTCACATTGACGATAAAACACAGAAATGACATCGGAGATAAATACAACAGGCACAATGCCGCCATAAGAGCAAGAAGAGTGAGACTTCTTAGAGTCTGTGTATTGAACCTTTCCTGTAAGACCAGTATTAGTTTCCGATACACCACTGCGGGTTCTATGTATTCCTTGGACCTTCACATTGACGATGAAACAAAGAAATCGCAACGGAATTAAAAACAAAAGGCACAATGAATCCCTAAGTACAAGAATAGAGACTCTCCTTATAGTCGGTGTTTTGAGCACTCCCTATGAGACCAGTATTAGTTTGCGATACACCACTGCAGGTTCAATGTATTCGTTGGACCTTCACATTGACGATGAAACACAGAAATCGCATCGGAATTAAATACAAAAGGCACAATGCCGCCTTACGTATAAGAATAGAGACTCTTCTTACAGTCTGTGCTTTGAGCATTCCTTCTGAGTCCAGTATTAGTTTGCGATACACCACTGCAGGTTCAATGTATCACTTGGACATACCCATTCACGATGAAACACAGAAATCGCATCGGAATTGAATACAAAAGGCACAATGCCGCCTTAAGTGCAAGAAGAGTGACACTTCTTAGAGTCTGTGATTTGATCCTTTCCTGTGAGACCAGTATTATTTTCCGATGCACCACTGCAGGTTCAATGTATTCCTTGTACCTTCACATTGACGATGAAACACAGAAATCGCATCGGAATTAAATACAAAAGGCACAATGCTACCTTAAGTACAAGAACATAAACTCTTCTAACAGTCGGTGCTTTGAGCATTCCCTGTGAGACCAGTATTAGTTTCCGTCACACCACTGCAGGTTCAATGTATTCCTTGGACCTTCACATTGACGACGAAACTCAGAAATCGCGTCGGAATTAAATACAAAAGGCACAATGCAGCCTTAAGTACAATAATAGAGACTCTTCTTACAGTCGGTGTTTTGAGCATTCCCTGTGAGACCAGTTTTAGTTTCCGATACACCACTGCTGGTTCAATGTATTCCATGGACATACACTTTGACGATGAAACACTGAAATTAGATCGGAATTAAATACAAAAGGCACAATGCCGCCTTAAGAGCAACAAGAGTGAGACTTCTTAGCGTCAGTGCTTTGATCCTTTCCTGCGAGAACAGTATTAGTTTCCAATACACCACTGCAGGTTCAATGTATTCCTTGGACCTTCACATTGACGATGAAACACAGAAATCGCGTCGGAATTAAATACAAAAGACACAATGCTGCCTTAAGTGCAACAAGAGTGAGACTTCTTAGAGTCTGTGCTTTGATCCTTTCCTGCGAGACCAGTATTAGTTTCCGATACACCACTGCAAGTTCATTGTATTCCTTACACATTGACATTGAAGATGAAACACAGAAATCGCATAGGAATTAAATACAAAAGGCACAATGCCACCTTAAGTACAAGAATACAGACTCTTCATACAGTCGGTGCTTTGAGCTTTCCGTGTGAGACCAGTATTAGTTTCCGATACACCACTGCCGGTTCAATGTATTCCTTAGACATACACACTGACGATGAACTACTCAAATTAGGTCGGAAATAAATAGAAAAGGCACAATGCCGCCTTATGTGCAAGAAGAGTGGGACTTCTTATAGTCTGTACTTTGAACCTTTCCTGTGAACCAGTATTACTTTCCGATGCACCACTCCAGGTTCAATGTATTCCTTGGACCTTCACATTGATGATGAAACACAGAATCGCTTCGCAATTAAATACAAAGAGCACAATGCCGCCTTAAGTACAGGAATAGAGACTCTTCTTACAGTCGGTGCTTTGAGCATTCCCTGTGAGACCAGTATTAGTTTCCGATACTCCACTACTGGTTCAATGTATTCCTTGGACATACACGTCGACGATGAAACACTGAAATTAGATCGGAATTAAATACAAAAGGCACAATACGACTTAAGTGCAAGAAGAGTGAGACTTCTTAGAGTCTGGGCTTTGATCCTTTCCTGTAAGACCAGTATTAGTTTCCGATTCCCCACTGCAGGTTCAATGTATTCCTCGGACATACACGTTGACGATGAAACACTGAAACTAGATCGGAATTAAATACAAAAGGCACAATGCGACTTAAGTGCAAGAAGAGTGAGACTTCTTAGAGTCTGTGCTTTGATCCTTTACTGTGAGACCAATATTAGTTTCCGATACACCACTGCAGGCTCAATGTATTCCTTGGACATTCACATTGAGGATGAAACACAGAAATCGATTCGAAATTAAATACAAAAGGCACAATGCAGCCTTAAGTACAAGAATAGAGACTCTCCTTACAGTCGGTGTTTTGAGCATTCCCTGTGTGACGAGTATTAGTTTCCGATACACCACTGCAGTTTCAATGTATTCCTTGGTCATACACATTGACGATGAAACACTGAAATTAGATCGGAATTAAATACAAAAGGCACAATGCCGCCTTAAGTGCAAGAATGGTGAGAATTCTTAGAGTCTGTGCTTTGATCCGTCCCTGTGAGACCAGTATTAGATTCCGATACACCACTGCAGGTACAATGTGTTCCTTAAACCTTCACATTGACGATGAAACACAGAAATCGCATTGGAATTAAATACAAATGGTTCAATGCCACCTTAAATGCGAGAAGAGTGAGACTTCCTAGAGTCTGTGCATTGATCGTTTCCTGTGAGCCTGTGAGACCAGTATTAGTTTCAGATACTCCACTGCAGGTTCAATTTATTCCTTGGACCTTCACATTGACGATGAAACATAGAAATCGCATCGGAATTAAATACAAAAGGCACAATGCCGCCTTAAGTGCAAGAAGGGTGAGACTTCATAGAGTCTGTGCTTTGATCCTTTCCTGTGAGACCAGTATTAGTTTCCGATACACCACTGCAGGTTCAACGTATTCCTTGGACACTCACATTGACGATGAAACACACAAATCGCATCGGAATTAAATACAAAAGGCACAATGCGGCCTTAAGTGCAAGAAGAGTTTGACTCCTTATAGTCTGTGCTTTGATCCTTTCCTGTGAGGCCTGTATTAGTTTCCGATATACCACTGCAGGTTCAATGTATTCCTTTTACATACACTTTGACGATGAAACACTGAAATTAGATCGGAATTAAATACAAAAGGCACAATGCCGCCTTAAGTGCAACAAGAGTGAGACTTCTTAGAGTCAGTGCTTTGATCCTTTCCTGTGAGAGCAGTATTAGTTTCCGATACACCACTGCAGGTTCAATGTATTCCTTGGACCTTAACATTGACGGTGAAACACAGAAATCGCATCGGAATTAAATACAAAAGGCACAATTCCACCTTAAGTGCAAGAAGAGTGAGACTTCTTAGAGTCTGTGCATTGATCCTTTCCTGTGAGACCAGTATTAGTTTCCGATACACCTCTGCAGGTTCAATGTATTCCTTGGACCTTCACATTGACGATGAAACACAGAAATCGCATCGGAATTAAATACAAAAGGCACAATGCCGCCTTAAGTGCAACAAGAGTGAGACTTCTTAAAGTCTGAGCTTTGATCCTTTCCTGCGAGACCAGTATTTGTTTCCGATACACCACTGAAGGTTCATTGTATTCCTTGGACAATCACATTCACGATGAAACACAGAAATCGTATCGGAATTTAATACAAAAGGCAGAATGCCGCCTTAAGTGCAAGAAGAGTGTGACTTCTTCGAGTCTGTTCATTGATCCTTTCCTGTGAAACCAGTATTAGTTTCCGATATACCACTGCAGGTTCAATGTATTCCTCGGACATACACGTAGACGATGAAACACTGAAATTAGATCTGAATTAAATACAAAAGGCACAATTCGACTTAAGTGCAACAAGAGTGAGACTTCTTAGAGTCTTTGCTTTGATCCTTTTCTGTGAGACCAGTATTAGTTTCCGACACACCACTGCAGGTTCAATGTATTCCTTGGACCTTCACATTGACGGTGTAACACAGAAATCGCATCGCAATTAAATACAAAAGGCACAATGCCGCCTTAAGTACAGGAATAGAGACTCTTCTTACAGTCGGTGCTTTGAGCATTCCCTGTGAGACCAGTATTAGTTTCCGATACACCACTACAGGTTCAATGTATTCCTTGGACATACACGTTGACGATGAAACACTGAAATTAGATCGGAACTAAGTACAAAAGGCACAATGCCGCCTTAAGTGCAAGAAGGGTGTGTTTTCTTAGAGGCTGTGCTTTGATCCTTTCCTGTGAGACCAGTATTAGTTTCCGACACACCACTGCAGGTGCAATGTACTCCTTGGACCTTCACATTGTCGATGAAACACAGAAATCGCGTCGGAATTAAATACAAAAAGCACAATGCCGCCTTAAGTATAAGAATAGAGACTCTTCTTACAGTCGGTGTTTTGAGCATTCCCTATGAAACCAGTAATAGTTTCTGACACACCACTGCAGGTTCAATGTATTCCTTGGACATACACATTGACGATGAAACATTGAAATTAAATCGGAATTGAATACAAAACTCACAATGCCGCCTTAAGTGTAAGAAGTTTGAGACATCTTAGAGTCTGTGCTTTGATTATTTCCATTGAGACCCAGTATTAGTTTCCGATACACCACTGCAGGTTCAATGTATTCCTAGGACTCACACATTGACGATAAACCACTGAAATTACATCGGAATTAAATACTAAAGGCGCAGTGCCGCCTTAAGTGCAAGAAGAGTGAGACTTCTTAAAGTCTGTGCTTTGATCCATTCCTGTGAGACCAGTATTAGTTTCCGATACTCCACTGCAGGTTCAATTTATTCCTTAGACCTTCACATTGACGATGAAACACAGAAATCGCATCGGAATTAAATACAGAAGGCACAATGCCGCATTAAGTGCAAGGAGAGTGACACTTCTTAGAGTCTGTGCTTTGATCCTTTCCTGTGAGACCAGTATTAGTTTCCGATACACCACTGCCGGTTCAGTGTATTCCTTGGACCTTCATATTGACGATGAAACACAGAAATCACATCGCAGATAAATCCAAAGGCACAATGCCGCCTTAAGTGCAAGCAGAGTGACACTTCTTAGAGTCTGTGCATTGATCCTTTCCTGTGAGACTAGTATTAGTTTCCGATACACCACTGAGGTTCAATGTATTCCTTGGACATTCACATTGACGATGAAACACAGATATCGCATCGGAATGAAATACAAAAGGCAGAATGCCGCCTTAAGTGCAAGAAGAGTGTGACTTCTTCGAGTGTGTTCTTTGATCCTTTCCTGTGAGACCAGTATTAGTTTCCGATATACCACTGCAGGTTCAATGTATTCCTTGAACCTTCACATTGACGATGAAACACAGAAATCGCGTCGGAATTAAATACAAAAGACACAATGCTGCCTTAAGTGCAACAAGAGTGAGACTTCTTAGAGTCTGTGCTTTGATCCTTTCCTGCGAGACCAGTATTAGTTTCCGATACACCACTGCAAGTTCATTGTATTCCTTACACATTGACATTGAAGATGAAACACAGAAATCGCATAGGAATTAAATACAAAAGGCACAATGCCGCCTTAAGTACAAGAATACAGACTCTTCATACAGTCGGTGCTTTGAGCTTTCCGTGTGAGACCAGTATTAGTTTCCGATACACCACTGCTGGTTCAATGTATTCCTTGGACATACACACTGACGATGAACTACTGAAATTAGGTCGGAAATAAATAGAAAAGGCACAATGCCGCCTTATGTGCAAGAAGAGTATGACTTCTTATAGTCTGTACTTTGAACCTTTCCTGTGAACCAGTATTACTTTCCGATGCACCACTCCAGGTTCAATGTATTCCTTGGACCTTCACATTGATGATGAAACACAGAATCGCTTCGCAATTAAATACAATGGGCACAATGCCGCCTTAAGTACAGGAATAGAGACTCTTCTTACAGTCGGTGCTTTGAGCATTCCCTGTGAGACCAGTATTAGTTTCCGATACTCCACTACTGGTTCAATGTATTCCTTGGACATACACGTTGTCGATGAAACACTGAAATTAGATCGGAATTAAATACAAAAGGCACAATGCGACTTAAGTGCAAGAAGAGTGAGACTTCTTAGAGTCTGTGCTTTGATCCTTTCCTGTGAGACCAGTATTAGTTTCCGATTCCCCACTGCAGGTTCAATGTATTCCTCGGACATACACGTTGACGATGAAACACTGAAACTAGATCGGAATTAAATACAAAAGGCACAATGCGACTTAAGTGCAAGAAGAGTGAGACTTCTTAGAGTCTGTGCTTTGATCCTTTACTGTGAGACCAATATTAGTTTCCGATACACCACTGCAGGTTCAATGTATTCCTTGGACATTCACATTGAGGATGAAACACAGAAATCGCATCGGTATTAAATGCAAAAGGCACAGTGCCGCCTTAAGTGCAAGAAGACTGTGACTTCTTAGAGTCTGTGCTTTGATCCTTTTCTGAGAGACCAGTATTAGTTTCCGACACACCACTGCAGGTTCAATGTATTCCTTGGACCTTCACATTGACGATGAAACTCAGAAATCGATTCGAAATTAAATACAAAAGGCACAATGCAGCCTTAAGTACAAGAATAGAGACTCTTCTTACAGTCGGTGTTTTGAGCATTCCCTGTGTGACGAGTATTAGTTTCCGATACACCACTGCAGTTTCAATGTATTCCTTGGTCATACACATTGAAGATGAAACACTGAAATTAGATCGGAATTAAATACAAAAGGCACAATGCCGCCTTAAGTGCAAGAATGGTGAGAATTCTTAGAGTCTGTGCTTTGATCCGTCCCTGTGAGACCAGTATTAGATTCCGATACACCACTGCAGGTACAATGTGTTCCTTAAACCTTCACATTGACGATGAAACACAGAAATCGCATTGGAATTAAATACAAATGGTTCAATGCCACCTTAAATGCGAGAAGAGTGAGACTTCCTAGAGTCTGTGCATTGATGGTTTCCTGTGAGCCTGTGAGACCAGTATTAGTTTCAGATACTCCACTGCAGGTTCAATGTATTCCTTGGACCTTCACATTGACGATGAAACATAGAAATCGCATCGGAATTAAATACAAAAGGCACAATGCCGCCTTAAGTGCAAGAAGAGTGAGACTTCTTAGAGTCAGTGCTTTGATCCTTTCCTGTGAGAGCAGTATTAGTTTCCGATACACCACTGCAGGTTCAATGTATTCCTTGGACCTTCACATTGACGATGAAACACAGAAATCGCATCGGAATTAAATACAAAAGGCACAATTCCACCTTAAGTGCAAGAAGAGTGAGACTTCTTAGAGTCTGTGCATTGATCCTTTCCTGTGAGACCAGTATTAGTTTCCGATACACCTCTGCAGGTTCAATGTATTCCTTGGACCTTCACATTGACGATGAAACACAGAAATCGCATCGGAATTAAATACAAAAGGCACAATGCCGCCTTAAGTGCAACAAGAGTGAGACTTCTTAGAGTCTGTGCTTTGATCCTTTCCTGTGAGAGCAGTATTAGTTTCCGATACACCACTGCAGGTTCAATGTATTCCTTGGACCTTCACATTGACGATGAAACACAGAAATCGCATCGGAATTAAATACAAAAGGCACAATTCCACCTTAAGTGCAACAAGAGTGAGACTTCTTAGAGTCTGTGCATTGATCCTTTCCTGTGAGACCAGTATTAGTTTCCGACACACCACTGCAGGTTCAATGTATTCCTTGGACCTTCACATTGACGATGTAACACAGAAATCGCATCGCAATTAAATACAAAAGGCACAATGCCGCCTTAAGTACAGGAATAGAGACTCTTCTTACAGTCGGTGCTTTGAGCATTCCCTGTGAGACCAGTATTAGTTTCCGATACACCACTACAGGTTCAATGTATTCCTTGGACATACACGTTGACGATGAAACACTGAAATTAGATCGGAACTAAGTACAAAAGGCACAATGCCGCCTTAAGTGCAAGAAGGGTGTGTTTTCTTAGAGGCTGTGCTTTGATCCTTTCCTGTGAGACCAGTATTAGTTTCCGACACACCACTGCAGGTGCAATGTACTCCTTGGACCTTCACATTGTCGATGAAACACAGAAATCGCGTCGGAATTAAATACAAAAGGCACAATGCCGCCTTAAGTACAGGAATAGAGACTCTTCTTACAGTCGGTGCTTTGAGCATTCCCTGTGAGACCAGTATTAGTTTCCGATACACCACTACAGGTTCAATGTATTCCTTGGACATACACGTTGACGATGAAACACTGAAATTAGATCGGAACTAAGTACAAAAGGCACAATGCCGCCTTAAGTGCAAGAAGGGTGTGTTTTCTTAGAGGCTGTGCTTTGATCCTTTCCTGTGAGACCAGTATTAGTTTCCGATACACCACTGCAGGTTCAATGTATTCCTAGGACACACACATTGACGATAAACCACTGAAATTACATCGGAATTAAATACTAAAGGCGCAGTGCCGCCTTAAGTGCAAGAAGAGTGAGACTTCTTAAAGTCTGTGCTTTGATCCATTCCTGTGAGACCAGTATTAGTTTCCGATACTCCACTGCAGGGTCAATTTATTCCTTAGACCTTCACATTGACGATGAAACACAGAAATCGCATCGGAATTAAATACAGATGGCACAATGCCGCATTAAGTGCAAGGAGAGTGACACTTCTTAGAGTCTGTGCTTTGATCCTTTCCTGTGAGACCAGTATTAGTTTCCGATACACCACTGCCGGTTCAATGTATTCCTTGGACCTTCATATTGACGATGAAACACAGAAATCACATCGCAGATAAATCCAAAGGCACAATGCCGCCTTAAGTGCAAGCAGAGTGACACTTCTTAGAGTCTGTGCATTGATCCTTTCCTGTGAGACTAGTATTAGTTTCCGATACACCACTGAGGTTCAATGTATTCCTTGGACATTCACATTGACGATGAAACACAGATATCGCATCGGAATGAAATACAAAAGGCAGAATGCCGCCTTAAGTGCAAGAAGAGTGTGACTTCTTCGAGTGTGTTCTTTGATCCTTTCCTGTGAGACCAGTATTAGTTTCCGATATACCACTGCAGGTTCAATGTATTCCTTGAACCTTCACATTGACGATGAAACACAGAAATCGCATCGGAATGAAATACAAATGGCACAATGCCGCCTTAAGTGCAAGAAGAGTGACACTTCTTAGGGTCTGTGCTTTGATCCTTTCCTGTGTGACCAGTATTAGTTTCCGATACACCACAGCAGGTTCAATGTATTCCTTGGACATTCACTTTCACGATGAAACACAGAAATCGCATCGGAAATAAATACAAAAGGCACAGTGCCGCCTTAAGTACAAGAATAGAGACTCTTCTTACAGTCGGTGATTTGAGCTTTCCCTGTGAGACCAGTATTAGTTTCCGATACACCACTGCAGGTTCAATGTATTCCTTGGACATACACACTGACGATGAACTACTGAAATTAGATCGGAATTAAATACAAAAGGCACAATGCCCTCTTAAGTGCAAGAAGAGTGGGACTTCTTATAGTCTGTGCTTTGATCCTTTCCTGTTTACCAGTATTAGATTCCGATGCACCACTACAGGATCAATGTATTCCTTGGACCTTCACATTGATGATGAAACACAGAAATCGCATCGCAATTAAATACAAAATTCACATTGCCGCCTTAAGTACAGGAATAGAGACTCTTCTTACAGTCGGTGCTTTGAGCATTCCCTGTGAGACCAGTATTAGTTTCCGATACACCACTGCAGGTTCAATGTATTTCTAGGACATACACGTTGCCGATGAAACACTGAAATTAGATCGGAATTAAATACAAAAGGCACAATACGACTTAAGTGCAAGAAGTGTGAGACTTCTTAGAGTCTGTGCTTTGATCCTTTACTGTGAGACCAGTATTAGTTTCCGATACACCACTCAGGTTCAATGTATTCCTTGGACATTTTCACGTACATACTCTCTCGCGGATTGTAAAATTGTTGCTCTTTGGTTTATTAATTCTCTTTGTAACAACACATTTACGAAAAGAGTTACGTGAAATACTTGTAGCAATGCTGTGCTTTGCTTTTCTTTATCATCATTACTTTTTAGCGGAATAAATTGTATATATGGAAGTCTTATTGTTCTGTATCTGGCCTACAATTTAAGGAACGATTTTTCATAACTGCAACTCATGCTAAGAATCAATATATCTTCCCTACTTTATAGTGAGTAAAAGTTAAAATTACTTTGTTATGAACACTGATGTTACAGTTCGTGTGATCGTTCAAAAACACAAGTTCGCAGTGGATTTTATTTCTCGTTAAAATGCTATTTCATACCACGACTAGCCCAAGAACATGAGACTCTCATTAAAAAATACGTTGTCACTATAAAGTTTGCCAGATCAGAACAGAGCACAGCAAGATTCCTATCAGATTCTGAAGGTACATTAAATTATTTGCACTGTAAATTATATCCTATCAGCAGCCCGCGTCAATCTGCAACACATCATAAAATATGCTGATCCTCACTGCCAGTCTGGGAGCTAAAAGAAATAATATTATTTTGCTATTATTTTACCGCTTCCTTGCGGTATGTTCGTTTAAATACGCCGCGGCAGCGGCTCTTCGTTCTCCACGCAGCTCAGCACCACAGATAATATTTATATAACTGAAAAATGTCTCAACAGGATGGGATAATATGCAAGCAAGATTAACAATAAATAATACAAGTTTTCATTTGAACACCTCTATTAAAACCTTTAAATATCTCAGTGATTACAGACCTTTGTGAATTCACACGTAATGGCGTACATTGCTTAGTCTCGACAAAAGAATGCTACATTGGCGTTCTCTACGACAACAACAGGAGATCTTACTCGCACAACTCCCAAATTAAGACGACAAAGACATTCATATTCAACGCGTATTATATACTAGTTCCTTTTTTAATCTCTGTTTAACATTTATCTTCTGTGTCGGTTTTATTACTCGCCGACGCAGACGTTTTCAGAAATAAATAATAAAAAAAATACATAATTTTATACAATGACACAATATGATACATCTAATTCTCTAATTACTACATAATATATTGTTTTTGTTTCTCTAGACGTTACAATGCCCCCTGGCAGCAATTGCCTAACGTTGGAAATGTTCGGCAATATGCTGCCACTAACGTCTGTTTGGTTATTGTCTGTTACCTTGGTTGGATCATTCACTTTACACTTTTTAGTTCTTTTACACTGTAGGTTTAATTACACTTTTTATACTGTTCTTTCACTTTGCGAGGTGACCGTCAACCTAGTCCCAGGGTCATTACATTTATTTGGCTCCCCCATTCGGGCTACGTGCTTATCAGAAAACCTGGGAAAACTGCGCCGGAGCCATGGTCATCTCGTCTGGTTTGTTTTAATACCCAGTTTGATCACAAAAAGTTCAGATTCTATCCAATGTTCACATATAACGAAGGCTATTAGTGAGAGCATGTTAAACCTTTAGTCTCTTTGTTACCCATATAATATTTGTGTTTTGGATTGTAATGAAAGTCACTTGTTACACATTTTTACAGTAGTATCATGAATCGCCCTTGTATTTACTCGCGACAATTGGTTTAAAATGTCCAGCATTCATGCGAGTATACTTCATTAACATGACGAAAACATATGATATCTATATATCACTGAACCAATGAATACTTTGAGTCCGTATTGAATAACTCAAGAAAAAAAACAAATGTTTGTCACGTCATTTCGTGTCCACTAAACCCTATTCATGTTAGTGCATTAAACACATATTTGATAGTTCATTTGAATGACAACAATGTTATACGGAGCTGGCGGCGCGAAGCAATTGTTGAGTAGCGTCGTCTGGAACGCCGCGTGCCGACGGCCGCTGGGTTCGACGACCGGCTCTGAGTAACAGCGACGTCGTGCTGACGTGGCGCCCAAGCAGTCGCGAACCGCGGCGAACCATTCGCCGATGTCGGCGAGTGGCAGTGGTTTACCGCGACCGGCTGGCTGGCGGCACGGCACTCGTCTCGGCTTCTCCGCATGGCTCCCCGTTGTAGCGCATGAAACAAACATTCCACAACGGTGTACTGTCTTTAAGGACACAGATTACTAGCTGTGGAAGAAGGTGCAACTTGTTAAAAGCGTTTATTGTTCAGTAAGCCGTCGCTTCACTGGTATGCACAGGATGGTTTGGCGTGATAACAGGTTTCTTGTGGCATTGTGACACTGGTACTCAAGGTTCGTCACACGCACATTGTACTACACATTTTCACTCACTCCACGGTTGGTACACTGCCAGAGCGTCTTTCAACACGTGAAAATGTTTCGTAACACACATACTAAATGTCCCCGTCGATCGATGTTCGTTTAACTCGACTCCGAACGAATCAATAACTACTGTTTTTATACACTGTCTATTGTTCGTTGAGCACTGCACTAGCACAGTCTGTCACTCAACACTAGACTTATCGACGTATATATTGGTGCAGATACAACAGTCATTTTCTGTCCCTGCTACACACAATATTCCGCCCTTTCCTCCATTGTTTATGCACACAGTTTATTTTTTAATACCTTTTAACTGTTCTTCGCATACTCACTCTCATCTACATGGCGTCTATTTGTTTTTACCTTATCACAATCCACTTTTCATATTGTTACTAGGCGTATACAGCCCTTTTGTAAAAAATTTTTAATTTTCTTATCAGTGTAGCTTGCCTGGTTATCACCCATCTATCAAACAGATTTTACCATGTGCATGACAGCTTGACTTGGGCATATTGATCAATTATTTCTTCATTTAATACTAGCATTATTTTTGATAATTTTTCCTATATGACTACAGTGTAGGTTCCACATTGGTTGACTTAATTCGCGTATTGCGTAATGAATATTCAAGGGCGTGTACCAAGTACACAGGCTTCAATTGAAGCATTGTTATATACAAAGCTGATTTTCCACGGAACGGGCTTGTTTTTTGATTAGCTTATGCTCCAGTGTCGTTCTCATATCACTACTGGCAGCAAACATTGTTACATATTACAGAGTCCATGTTTGGCTAGCCAAGACTCTCTCTCTCAGGGTTCCTTATCCTAATACAATTACAACAGTTACCTTACTATATTAGATTGCATCATTAATTGCACTTACATACTACACATAAAAAATGGTTCAAGAAATTAATCCTTTGTATCATGATTCAAGAAATTAATCCTCACTTTATCAACAAGAAGATTGTTCGTTGCTTAATGAGCCTATAATTTTTAAATGGCTCTAATTGTCTGTAAACAAAATCTTTCCTGTGTAAGCTATTGCCTACTTTCTGAATCCACTTCCTCCAAGTTTCATTACACACAAATTTCTTTCTTAATACTAACATACTTATATTCTAAAACACAATTAAAATCTTCTTACAACTATTACTCTTTATATGTGATATGTCACTGAATAAATAACTTCACATCTTTACATGGATACAATCCTTTGATCTTCCCTGTATGGGGATGTGCTAACAAATAGCTACATTCGTGTGGCACTCTTATTACTTCAAAAGGCAATGAATATAGCAATTGCCACTTACTATTCTGTTTTAAGGTGGCTGAGGATTTAGCGTGGTTACGAATAAGTACTAGATCTCCTACATTATATTTCTGTTCGTTAGTTCCACCTCGGTCGTACTTCCTTTTCCTCTTTGCCGCACAGCTGGTTAGTCTATTCCATATCTTTATCACCTTTTCCTCCCTTGTTTCTGCCTTGACTGGTAGTCTCGGCAAAGGCGTGAGCCATTCATTCGGTGTCTCATTAAATCCCTTCAATATCTCTACTGGTGGATAGCCTGTACTTGAATGGGGTGTTAAATTGTGTATTTCTACAAATTTCGGTATTAGCCCTGGCCATTTTGTATGTTGGTTCCCTATGTAGATTCTAAGGAACTTATTCAATTCTCTGAATATTCTTTCAACTAGACTGACTTCGGGATGGAACCGGGATACCAGAATATGCTGTATATTTTGTTCCCGTAGGTAATTTTTCCATGTTCGACCCGTGAAATAAGAAGCATTATCAGTCGTTATGGCTTCGGGTTTTCCCACTCGAGGCAAGTATTCTTGACTGATCCGCCTGACCATGGTTTTGGCAGTAGCTGATTTTATGCAATAAATTGCCAAGTATTTGGAAAAAATATCGTACATGGCCAGTATATATTTCATACCTCCTCTGGCCATGGGATAAGGACCCGCTACATCCACAGATACTATTTGAAGCGGCCTGAGTGGAACTATGGGATGTAGCTCAAACTTAGTGGATCTATTATAATGTTTTGCTTTTTGACATATCACGCAAGTTCTAACTGTTGCCTGAATCTGGTGTTTCATACGGGGAAAGTAGCAGTATCTCGCCATGATCTCTGCACACTTTCCAATCCCTGCATGGCCCCATGCCAAGTGCGTGTGCCATATCATAACTTTTACCGACTGGTTAGGTATACATACTGCCCAGCAGTCTCCTTTCGTACTAAGTTTATGATACAAAATATGGTTCACTATTTTAAAACTTTGCTCATCTCTATTGTTAACACCCTCTTCAATATTATTAATGATTTTTTTCCACATCGGATCTGCCCTTTGTAATTCGCACATGTTTTTACATATATATAAAAAATCCTTCATGTAAGTATTGTCACGCACTAACAGCACTTTATACTCCGCGGATTGCTCTAACATTTCTGCTAAATCCGGTAATCCTACCGGCAGTCGCGACAGAGCATCCGCTATTAAGTTATCTTGGCCTTTTATGTACATAATCTTTATCCGGTATTCTTGTAAGACAAGCATCAATCTCCTCAGTCTGGTATGGAATAGTTTGCATGACATCAAAAAACTTAACGCCTGGTGGTCACTATACACTTTAATCTCCTTCCCTTGTAAATAATAATTAAACTTTTTCACAGCCCAGACTACTGCAAGTGCTTCTAGTTCGGTTGCCGAGTAGGCTCTCTCGCAGCTAGTTAAAGTCCTACTGGCGAAGCCGATAATCTTTATTGTTGTCGGGTCGTTTCCTTCCTCCCACTGAAATAAGCACGCTCCCAGGCCATAGGAACATGAATCCGTCGCAAGACAAAAATCTTTTGACAGATCTGGGTGCTGCAAAATATTTGCATTCAGTAGGGCGGTTTTAATCACTTCAAAAGCTTGTTGACATTTGTCAGTCCAAACCCACTGCACACTTTTTCGTAGCAGATTTAGTAGCGACGCGTCATTTAACAACTGATTGGGCACAAACCTTCTGAAAAAAGACGTGAGCCCAAGAAACGTTTTCAATTGCCTCTTAGTGTGGGGGCTTGGAAATTCTCGGATCGCCTCTAGTTTTTTGTTGTCTGGGCGTATACCAAGTGGTGTAATAAGATGGCCTAAAAATTTAATTTTATTTCGTCCAAATTTTGACTTTTCTAGGTTTGCTGTCACACCTGCTTGCTTAAATCTCTCTAGTACCCTACGCAACAATTCCATATGTTCGTCCCAAGTAGCAGTAGCGATTACCAGATCATCAACATATACAGTGATTTTTTCTAATAAGTCTGGACCCAGTACCGTATCTAGTGCAGTAATAAACGCTCCAGCACTCACATTCAATCCGAAGGGAAGTACCTTGAATTGGTAACTCCGCCCTCCGAATATGAAAGCTGTGTACTTCCTGGATTCCGGTGTAAGGGGAATTTGCCAATATGAACTTTTCAGATCGACCGATGTCAAGTACTGTGCTCCATGAAATTATTGTATCAGCTCATCTAAATTCTCAGGGCGAGTCCGGACAGGTATGATAATTTTGTTAATGTCCCTCGCATCTAACACTAGCCTGATTTTTCCATTGGATTTCGCCACTGCTACAAGAGGACTACTGTATGGAGAGAAGGAGGGCTCAATGATATCCCAATCTAACATCTTCCGAATCTCTTTAGCTACTAATTCCCTCCTCGACCAAGGGATGGAGTAAGTTGCGCGACAGTATGTTTTGTGGGGCATCACCTCTATGTGATAGTGGTACCCTTTGACTATTCCTGGTCGGTCGGTAAATACCATAGTGTATTCCGATAGCAGCTGCGTCAACTGTTGCTTTTGTTTATCGCTTAAACCTTCAGATTCCTGCACTTTGGTTTGAAATGCCTCAACATTTGTTTCAAAATTTCGATCCTCTAAATTCGGGTGATAGAGGTCTGCTGCATGTGACAAATCATCAAGGTGTAGTACCCAAGGGTTCCTACCCTTGATATTGATTCGATTACAACACGGCACAAGTACCTCCTTCGATTTCATCATAGATAACTCAATCCTCCTACCCCTATTAACTATGCTAAATTTCCCCAAGGAGAGGTCGATCAATGCGTCCCACTCACGGAGAAAATCTACTCCCACAATGCAGGCCACCTTCAATCCTTTAACAACGAGGAACGAGCTCACTATGGCTTCGCCCTCCTTACAAATCTCCACCTGCACCTGGTACTTAACTGATTGGCTCTGTGCACCAATGGCTCCAGACACCTTACAATTATTAACCGGGAAAGTCGGAATGCTATGTCCTTTTCCCAGTGCCTTAAATAACTCCATACTCATTACACTTACTGAGGCACCTGTGTCGATGATTATATTCACTGCAACATCATTGATTTTCGCTTCGATAATAGCTTGCACATTTTCGTTATTATCTTTCTTACATTCGTGTGGTTCGTTCAGTAGATCTTTATCCATACTGACACCATCGTTGTATCGCAGCATACGTATCCCAGGTACATTATTATCACTCGTGTTGCTCTCACTCCATCCCTCGGCCATCGATGGAGAGCATATCGAGGCCGATTCTAGTTTGTTGAATTAGTTACTTGTGAAGTACTTGGAAGGCTATTGTCCGCGACCTCCACTATATGTACACTCTGATTTGTCGGCCGCCACGGCTGCGCAATAGGCGCGTTTTGCGGCGGTGGTCTATTGTTGTCATACCGGTCATTACCCTGTCGCTCTGGGCTTCTTCGCTGATTTTGCTGCCAATTTCGATTACTATCACTATAATTGCTCTGCCACTGACCTCGCGCATTTTTCCCGCGGTTGGTCCCTGACATTCCAGATTCGTACCGGTCGTCAAATCGACGCCTTTTGTTATAGGTTGTTTGTCCATACCCGTTCTGGCCTCTACCATTACTAACATTTTGCGAATGTTCTTGCCGCTTGCCGCTTGCCGCTTGCCCACCATTTCCATGGTTGTGGTTTTGTGCACTACTATTTCTGTCATGTTTACATCCTGACCCATTATTCCGCGAGTGATCACACGCTGATTTTGCGTCTTCCTGTATCAAGTCTATAGAATCTAGAACAGACGGGAAGTTTTCCATATCGCTTTCTGGTACGTGTATTAATTTCTCTTTGATATGAATGGGTAAATGTGATTTTAGTAGTCTTATTATGTCTCTTGGTGATATAGGCTCGTCCCAGTAGCGTGTTTTGTTTACATATTTTTCAAAATACCGTCTCAAATTCCCCAGACGAGGTGAGTACGGTTCGGGATTATATACTTCTTTTCTTAGCCGCTCTTGTATACAAGGCGACCAATATTTCGATAGAAATGCCCTTTCGAACTGTTCATATGTCATGCAGCTGTCTGCTACTTCTGTAGCCCACAACGCTGCATCACCTTGAATGTACGACATTACGTATTTAATTTTCTGTGTTTCGTTCCACATACTGGGCAAGATATTTTTAAAGCTTTTTATGAATACTACTGGGTGTACTGATTTCCGTTCAGTAGTAAACGTTTGAAATTGTCTATTTTTGATTAAACTTTCTCCCACTAATATTTTTGAACTACATGGTTTTGCTCCTTGGACATATGCTGTGTGCTCCGAACCGAAGCTACAGCTCTTCGCATTATCGACTACAGATTCCCCATTGTTGTATCGCGTATAAGTTTGTGCGTTGCCAAAACCATGGGCTGTTGGCGACAGAGGTTCCTGTTCCAAATGTTTTCTGCTTTGTGCTAAACCCTTCTCCAGGTCGGATATCCGTTTGTTCATATTCACTTGCCACTGCGGAATATCCTCACTGAGTATTTGTTTGATGGTTTGCACGTCGTTCTGTACCTGACTATTCACTGCGGTACTGAACGATTCGGAGCCTCTATTTGCTATGGCTGCTTGTACTTTGGAATTAATGTTCTTGTCAATCTCACACTCCTTCACTTCTAGCCATGAGTTGAATTCTGTTTCAATTTTAGTTGCTTGTTCGTTCCACTTCTGCTCTACAAGCTGCGTGGAATCTATTTCTAGCTTTTCTACTCGATTGGCTAATACACCTATTTCGTCTACCCTGTTAGTGTTTGCTACTTGCAGGTTGTTGACCTGTTCAGTCAACTCCTGCACGGCCTTAGGTATCGACTCATAATTCTGTTTCATATCTGCAATCTCTTTTTTCATGTTTTCTAACGATTGCACAAGTTGCTGGTCCCGCTCAGCTTCCCGGTGATCTCGCTCAGCTTGCTGGCGGTCTCGCTCGACTTGCTGTTGCGCAAATTCTGCCTGGTAATTCAGCACGCGCTCTAATATAGCCTGAAGTGAATACCCACCAGGCAGATTACCAATCTCTGGTTCCTGCTTTTCTGGTGGTGGTACAACTTCTTTCTCTACATCCCCTTGAGGACTAATGGGCGGTGGCACCACTTCCTCTGCCCCTGCCCCCACATTCTCACATGTTATGTCCTCAAAGAGAGCACTAGTACTACTTGAGGTACCCGGTTCCACATTTCCTGCACTAACTAATTGTTGTTCCTCAGTATCCATATTGCTCGGACGTTGACTACGCAACTTAACCATATTCATAAATTGCTCACTAAAACACAAAGTCTGACAGTTTTGCCCCTTGCTCACAAAATACGTTAATTTATCTACACTAACTGCACACTAAAAATTACTATCTACCATCAACTTTGTCCTGTCACAAACACTAACATCAAACTACGCACAATATGCACACCACTAACGAAATGAGATCACTTCACTGGAGCTCGACTTCTACAAACAGGACAACTACACTGTAGTCTTACCTTTAGTTTATCTTATCTCGGGGTTCGGCTGCCCCCGGATTACGTAGTCGTTACAGCTTCTCAGTACTATCAGGATCGTCTTCTCAGACTCGTTTGCAGTAATACGGTTTGTCATGAAAGAGTATTTACACATTCATTAAAACATAGCATTGATCATGATATACATACATACATTTATCACTAGATACATATATATCTACACATACATAACTATCAACACTGAAAGAAAAAATACATAAAATTTTGTAGTTGTGGCCACTGCAAATTCGGGCCCCGCGTTTTTGGGCGACAGTTTCACGTCCAACTCTCTCGCGGATTGTAAAATTGTTGCTCTTTGGTTTATTAATTCTCTTTGTAACGACACATTTACGAAAAGAGTTACGTGAAATACTTTTAGCAATGCTGTGCTTTGCTTTTCTTTATCATCATTACCTTTTAGCGAAATAAAATGTATATATGGAAGTCTTATTATTCTGTATCTGGCCTACAATTTAAGGAACGATTTTTCATAACTGCAACTCATGCTAAGAATCAATATATCTTCCCTACTTCATAGTGAGTAAAAGTTAAAATTACTTTGTTATGAACACAGATGTTACAGTTCGTGTGATCGTTCAAAAACACAAGTTCGCAGTGGATTTTATTTCTCGTTAAAATGCTATTTCATACCACGACTAGCCCAAGAACATGAGACTCTCATTAAAAAATACGTTGTCACTATAAAGTTTGCCAGATCAGAACAGAGCACAGCAAGATTCCTATCAGATTCTGAAGGTACATTAAATTATTTGCACTGTAAATTATATCCTATCAGCAGCCCGCGTCAATCTGCAACACATCATAAAATCTGCTGATCCTCACTGCCAGTCTGGGAGCTGAAAGAAATAATATTATTTTACTATTATTTTACCGCTTCCTTGCGGTATGTTCGACTATATTGTAAGTAGTTTAAATATGCCGCGGCAGCGGCCCTTCGTTCTCCACGCAGCTCAGCACCACAGATAATATTTATATAACTGAAAAATGTCTCAACAGAATGGGATAATATGCAAGGAAGCTTAACAATAAATACTACAAGTTTTCATTTAAACACCTCTATTAAAACCTTTAAATATCTCAGTGATTACAGACCTTTGTGAATTCACACGTAATGGCGTACATTGCTTAGTCTCGACAAAAGAATGCTACATTGGCGTTCTCTACGACAACAACAGGAGATCTTACTCGCACAACTTCCAAATTAAGACGACAAAGACATTCATATTCAACACGTATTATATACTAGTTCCCTTTTTAATCTCTGTTTAACATTTATCTTCTGTGTCGGTTTTATTACTCGCCGACGCAGACTTTTTCAGAAATAAATAATAAAAAAAAATACATAATTTTATACAATGACACAATATGATACATCTAATTCTCTAATTACTACATAATATATTGTTTTTGTTTCTCTAGACGTTACAACATTCACATTGACGATGAAACACAGATATCGCATCGGAATTAAATACAAAAGCCACAATGCCGCCTTAAGTGCAAGAAGAATGAGACTTCTTAGAGTCTGTGCTTTGATCCTCTCCTGTGAGACCAGTATTAGTTTCCGATACACCACTGCAGGTTCAATGTATTCCTTGGACCTTCACATTCACGATAAAACACAGAAATCGCATCGGAATTAATTACAAATGGCACAATGCCGCCTTATTTATAAGAATAGAGACTCTTCTTACAGTCGGTGTTTTGAGCATTCCCTGTGAGACCAGTATTAGTTTCTGACACACCACTGCAGAATCAATGTATTCCTTGGACATACACATTGACGATGAAACACTGAAATTAAATCGGAATTTAATACAAAACTCACAATGCCGCCTTAAGTGCAAGAAGAGTGAGACTTCTCAGAGTCTGTGATTTGATCCTTTCCTGTGAGACCAGAATTAGTTTTCGATACACATCTGCAGGTTCAATGTATTCCTTGGACCTTCACATTGACGATGAAACACAGAAATCGCATCGGAATGAAATACAAATGGCACAATGCCGCCTTAAGTGCAAGAAGAGTGATACTTCTTAGGGTCTGTGCTTTGATCCTTTCCTGTGAGACCAGTATTAGTTTCCGATACACCACTGCAGGTTCAATGTATTCCTTGGACATTCACATTGACGATGAAACACAGAAATCGCATCGGAATTAAATACAAAAGGCACAATGCCGCCTTAAGTACAAGAATAGAGACTCTTCATACTTTCGGTGATTTGAGCTTTCCCTGTGAGACCAGTATTAGTTTCCGATACACCACTGCAGATTCAATGTATTCCTTCGACATACACACTGTCGATGAACTACTGAAATTTGATCGGAACTAAATAAAAAAGGCACAATGCGACTTAAGTGCAAGAAGAGTCAGACCTCTTAGAGTCTGTGCTTTGATCCTTTACTGTAAGACCAGTATTAGTTTCCGATACACCACTCAGGTTCAATGTATTCCTTGGACATACACATTGACGATGAAACACAGATATCGCATCGCAATTAAATACAAAAGCCACAATGCCGCCTTAAGTGCAAGAAGAATGAGACTTCTTAGAGTCTGTGGTTTGATCTACTCCTGGGAGACCAGTATTAGTTTCCAATACACCACTGCAGGTTTAATGTATTCCTTGGACCTTCACATTCACGATAAAACACAGAAATCGCATCGGAATTAAATACAAAAGGCACAATGCCGCCTTAAGTATAAGAATAGAGACTCTTCTTAGAGTCGGTGTTTTGAGCATTCCCTGTGAGACCAGTATTAGTTTCTGACACACCACTGCAGGTTCAATGTATTCCTTGGACATACACATTGACGATGAAACACTGACATTAAATCGGAATTTAATACAAAACCCACAATGCCGCCTTAAGTGCAAGAAGAGTGAAACTTCTCAGAGTCTGTGATTTGATCCTTTCCTGTGAGACCAGTATTAGTTTGCGATACAAAACTGCCGGTTCAATGTATTCCTTGGACCCTCACATTGACGATGAAACACAGAAATCGCATCGGAATTAAATACAAGAGCCACAATACCGCCTTAAGTGCAAGAAGAATGAGACTTCTTAGAACCTGTGCTTTGATCCTCTCCTGTGAGACCAGTATTAGTTTCCGATAGACCACTACAGGTTCAATGTTTTCCTTGAACCTTCACATTGACGATAAAACACAGAAATCGCATCGGAATTTAATTCAAAATGCACAATGCAGCCTTAAGTATAAGAATAGAGACTCTTCTTACAGTCGGCGTTTTGAGCATTCTCTGTGAGACCAGTATTAGTTTCTGACACACCACTGCAGGTTCAATGTATTCCTTGGACATACACATTGACGATGAAACACTGAAATTAAATCGGAATAGAATACAAAACTCACAATGCCGCATTAAATGCAAGAAGAGTGAGACTTCTTAGAGTCTGTGCTTTGATCCTTTCCTGTGAGACCAGTATTAGTTTCCGATACACCACTTCAGGTTCAATGTATTCCTTGGACATTCACATTGACGATGAAACACAGAAATCGCATCGGAATTAAATACAAAAGGCACAATGCCGCCTTAAGTACAAGAATAGAGACTCTTTTTACAGTCGGTGATTTGAGCTTTTGCTGTGAGACCAGTATTAGTTTCCGTTACACCACTGCAAGTTCAATGTATTCCTTGGACCTTCACATTGATGATGAAACACAGAAATAGCATCGCAATTAAATACAAAATTCACAATGCCGCTTTAAGTACAGGAATAGAGACTCTTCTTACAGTCGGTGCTTTGAGCATTCCCTGTGAGACCAGTATTAGTTTCCGATACACCACTGCCGGTTCAATGTATTTCTTGGACATACACGTTGCCAATGAAACACTGAAATTAGACGGAATTAAATACCGAAGGCACAATACGACTTAAGTGCAACAAGTGTGAGACTTCTTAGAGTCTGTTCTTTGATCCTTTCCTGTGAGACCAGTATTAGTTTCCGATACACCACTGCAGGGTCAATGTATTCCTTGGACATACACGTTGACGATGAAACACTGAAATTAGATCGGAATTAAATAAGAAAGGCACAATGCGACTTAAGTGCAAGAAGAGTCAGACTTCTTAGAGTCTGTGCTTTGATCCTTTACTGTGAGACCAGTATTAGTTTCCGATACAAAACTGCAAGTTCAATGCATTCTATGGACCTTCACATTGACGATGAAACACAGAAATCGCATCGGAATTAAATACAAAAGCCACAATACCGCCTTAAGTGCAAGAAGAATGAGACTTCTTAGAGTCTGTGCTTTGATCCTCTCCTGTGAGACCAGTATTAGTTTCCGATACACCACTACAGGTTCAATGTATTCCTTGGACCTTCACATTGACGATAAAACACAGAAATCACATCGGATTTTTATACAAAATGCACAATGCCGCCTTAAGTATAAGAATAGAGACTCTTCTTACAGTCGGTGTTTTGAGCATTCTCTGTGAGACCAGTATTAGTTTCTGACACATCACTGCAGGTTCAATGTATTCCTTGGACATACACATTGACGATGAAACACTGAAATTAAATCGGAATTGAATACAAAACTCACAATGCCGCATTAAGTGCAAGAAGAGTGAGACTTCTTAGAGTCTGTGCTTTGATCCTTTCCTTTGAGACCAGTATTAGTTTCCGATACACCACTGCAGGTTCAATGTATTCCTTGGACCTTCACATTGACTATGAAACACAGAAATCGCATCGGAATTAAATACGAAAGGCACAACGCCGCCTGAAGTACAAGAACAGAGACTCTTCTTACACCCGATGCTTTGAGCATTCCCTGTGAGATCAGTATTAGTTTCCGATACACCACTGCAGGTTCAATGTATTGCTTGGACATACACGTTGATGATGAAACACTTAAATTAGATCGGAATTAAATACAAAAGGCACAATGCGACTTGAGTGCAAGAAGAGTGAGACTTCTTAGAGCCTGTGCTTTGATCCTTTCCTGGTAGACCAGTATTAGTTTCCGATACACCAATGCAGGTTCAATGTATTCCTTGGACATTCACATTGACGATGAAACGCAGAAATCGCATCGGTATTAAATACAAAAGGCACAACGCCGCCTTAAGTGCAAGAAGGGTGAGACTTCTTCGAGTCTGTGCTTTGATCCTTTCCTGTGAGACCAGTATTAGTTTCCGATACACCACTGCAGGTTCAATGTATTCCTTGGACATACACGTTGACGATGAAACACTGAAATTAGACCAGAATTAAATACAATAGGCACAATACGACTTAAGTGCAAGAAAAGTGAGACTTCTTAGAGTCTGTGCTTTGATCCATTCCTGTGTGACCAGTATTAGTTTCCGATACACCACTGCAGGTTCAATGTATTCCTTGGACATACACGTTGACGATGAAACACTGAAATTAGATCGGAATTAAATACAAAAGGCACAATGCGACTTAAGTGCAAGAGGAGTGAGACTTCTTAGAGACTGTGCTTTGATCCTTTCCTGTGAGACCAGTATTAGTTTCCGATACACCACTGCAGGTTCAATGTGTTCCTTGGACATTATCATTGACGATGAAACACAGATATCCCATCGGCATTAAATACAAAAGGCACAATGCCGCATTAAGTGCAAGAAGAGTGTGACTTTGTAGAGTCTGTAATTTGATCCTTTCCTTTGAGACCAGTATTAATTTCCAATACACCACTGCAGGTTCAATGTACTCCTTGGGGCTTCACATTGACGATGAAACACAGAAATCGCGTCGGAATTAAATACAAAAGGCACAAAGCCGCCTTAAGTATAAGAATAGAGACACTTCTTACAGTCGGTGATTTGAGCATTGCCTGTGAGACCAGTATTACTTTCTGACACACCACTGCAGGTACAATGTACTCCTTGGACATACACATTGACGATGAAACACTGAAATTATATCGGAATTGAATACAAAAGGTTCAATGCCGCCTTAAGTGCAAGATGAGAGAGACTTCTTAGAGTCTGTGCATTGATGCTTTCCTGTGAGACCAGTATTAGGTTGCGATATACCACTGCAGATTCAATGTATTCCTTGGACCTTCACATTGACGATGAAGCACAGAAATCGCATCGGAATTAAATACAAAAGGTACAATGCCGCCTTAAGTGCAAGATGAGAGAGACTTCTTAGAGTCTGTGCATTGATCTTTTCCTGTGAGACCAGTATTAGTTTGCGATATACCACTGCAGATTCAATGTATTCCTTGGACCTTCACATTGACGATGAAACACCGAAATCGCATCGGAATTTAATACAAAAGGCACAATGCCACCTTAAGTGCGAGAAGAGTGAGACTTCTTAGAGTCTGTGCTTTGATCCTTTCCTGTGAGACCTGTATTTGTTTCCGATACACCACTGCAGGTTCAATGTTTTCCTAGGACATACACATTGACGATAAACCACTTAAATTACATCGGAATTAAATACAAAATGCGCAGTGCTACCTTAAGTGCAAGAAGAGTGAGACTTCTTAGAGTCTGTGCTTTGATCCGTTCCTGTGAGACCAGTATTAGTTTCTGATACTCCACTACAGGGTCAATGTATTCCTTGGACCTCCACATTGACGATGAAACACAGAAATCGCATCGGAATTAAATAAAAAAGGCACAATGCCGCATTAAGTGCAAGAAGAGTGACACTTCTTAGAGTCCGTGCTTTGATCCCTTCCTGTGAGACCAGTATTAGTTTCCGATAAACCACTGCAGGGTCAATGTATTCCTTGGACCGTCACATTGACGATGAAATACAGAAATCACATCGGAGATAAATCCAAAGGCACAATGCCGCCTTAAGTGCAAGAAGAGTGAGACTTCTTAGAGTCTGTGCTTTGATCCTTTCCTGTGAGACCAGTGTTAGTTTCCGATACACCACTGCAGGTTCAATGTTTTCCTTGGACATACACATTGACGATGAAACACGGAAATCGCATCTCAATTAAATACAAAAAGCACAATGCCGCCTTAAGTACAAGAACAGAGACTCTTCTTACACCCGGTGCTTTGGGCATTCCCTGTGAGACCAGTATTAGTTTCCGATACACCACTGCAGGTTCAATGTATTCCTTGGACATACACGTTGACGATGAAACACTGAAATCAGATCGGAATTAAATACAAAAGGAACAATGCGACTTGAGTGCAAGAAGAGTGTAACTTCTTAGAGTCTGTGCTTTGATCCTTTCCTGTGAGACCAGTATTAGTTTCCGATACACCACTGCCGGTTCAATGTACTCCTTGGACCTTCGCATTGACTATGAAACACAGAAATCGCGTCGGAATTAAATACAAAAGGCACAATGCCGCCTTAAGTATAAGAATAGAGACTCTTCTTACAGTCGGTGTTTTGAGCATTCCCTGTGAGACCAGTATTAGTTTCTGACACACCACTGCAGGTACAACGTACTCCTTGGACATACACATTGACGATGAAACACTGAAATTATATCGGAAATGAATACAAAACTCACAATGCCGCCTTAAGTGCAAGAAGAGTGAGGCTTCTTAGAGTCTGTGCATTGATCCTTTCCTGTGAGACCAGTATTAGTTTCCGATACTCCACTGCAGGTTCAATGTATTCCTTGGTCCTTCACATTGACGATGAAACACAGATATCTCATCGGAATTATATACAAACGGCACAATGCCGCCTTAAATGCAACAATAGTGAGACTTCTTAGAGTCTGTGCTTTGATCCTTTCCTGCGATACCAGTATTAGTTTCCGATACACCACTGCAGGTTCAATGTAATTGTTGGACATTCCCATTGACGATGAAAAACAAATATCGCATCGGAATTAAATGCAAAAGGCATAATACCGCCTTAAGTACAAGAATAGAGACTCTTCTTACAGTCGGCGCTTTGAGCATTAACTGTGAGACCAGTATTAGTTTCCGATACACCACTGCAGGTTCAATGTATTCCTTGGACATACACACTGACGATGAACTACTGAAATTAGATCGGAATTAAATACAAAAGGCACAATACCGCCTTAAGTGCAAGAAGAGTGGGACTTCTTATAGTCTGTGCTTTGATCCTTTCCTGTGAACCAGTATTAGTTTCCGATGCACCACTGCAGGTTCAATGTATTCCTTGGACATATACGTTGACGATAAAACACCGAAATTAGATCGGAATTAAATACAAAAGGCACAATGCGACTTAAGTGCAAGAAGAGTGAGACTTCTTAGAGACTATGCTTTGACCCTTTCCTGTGAGACCAGTTTTAGTTCACGATACACCACTGCAGGTTCAATGTATTCCTTCGACATTATCATTGACGATGAAACACAGATATCTCATCGGTATTCAATACGAAAGGCACAATGCCGCTTTAAGTGCAAGAAGAGTGTGACTTCTTAGAGTCTGTGCTTTGGTCCTTTCCAGTGAGACCAGTATTAGTTTCCGACACACCACTGCATGTTCAATATACTACTTGGACCTTCACATTGACGATGAAACACAGAGATCGCGGCGGAATTAAATACAAAAGGTACAATGCCGCCTTAAATATAAGAATAGAGACTCCTCTTACTGTCGGTGTTTTGAGTATTCCCTGTGAGACCAGTATTAGTTTCTGACACACCACTGCAGGTTCAATGTATTCCATGGACATATTAATTGACGATGAAACACTGAAATTAAATCGGATTTGAATACAAAACACACAATGCCGCCTTAAGTGCAAGAAGTGTGAGACTTCTTAGAGTCTGTGCTTTGATCCTTTCCTGTGAGACCAGTATTAGATTCCGATACACCACTGCAGGTTCAATGTATTCCTAGGACATACACATTGACGATAAACCACTGAAATTACATCGGAATTAAATACAAAAGGCGCAGTGCCACCTTAAGTGCAAGAAGAGTGAGACTTCTTAGAGTCTGTGCTTTTATCCTTTCCTGTGAGACCAGTATTAGTTTCCGATACTCCACTGCAGGGTCAATGTATTCCTTGGACCTCCACATTGACGATGAAACACAGAAATCGCATCGGAATTAAATACAAAAGGCACAATGCCGCATTAAGTGCAAGAAGAGTGACACTTCTCAGAGTCTGTGCTTTGATCCTTCCCTGTGAGACCAGTATTAGTTTCCGATACACCACTGCAGGTTCAATGTATTCCTTGGACATACACATTGACGATGAAACACAGAAAACGCATCGCAATTAAATACAAAAGCCACAATGCCGCCTTAAGTAAAAGAAGAATGAGACATTTTAGAGTCTGTGCTTTGGTCCTCTCCTGTGAGACCAGTATTAGTTTCCGATACACCACTGCAGGTTCAATGTATTCCTAGGACCTTCACATTGACGATGAAACACAGATATCGCATCGGAATTAAATACAAAAGGCACAATGCCGCCATAAGTACAAGAACAGAGACTCTTCTTACACCCGGTGCTTTGAGCATTCCCTGTGAGACCAGTATTAGTTTCCGATACACCACTGCAGATTCAATGTATTCCTTGGACATACACGTTGACGATGAAACACTGAAATTAGATCGGAATTAAATACAAAAGGCACAATGCAACTTGAGTGCAAGAAGAGTGAGACTACTTAGAGTCTCTGCTTTGATCCTTTCCTGTGAGACCAGTATTAGTTTCCGATATACCACTGCAGATTCCATGTATTCCTTGGACCTTCACATTGACGATGAAACACAGGAATCGCATCGGAATTAAATACAAAAAGCACAATGCCGCCTTAATTGCGAGAAGTGTGAGACTTCTTTGAGTCTGTGCTTTGATCCTTTCCTGTGAGGCCAGTATTAGTTTCCGATACACAACTGCAGGTTCAAGGTATTCCTTGGACCTTCACATTGACGATGAAAAACAAATATCGCATCGGAATTAAATGCAAAAGGCATAATGCCGCCTTAAGTACAAGAATAGAGACTCTTCTTACAGTCGGTGCTTTGAGCATTCCCTGTGAGACCAGTATTAGTATCCGATACACCACTGCAGGTTCAATGTATTCCTTGGACATACACACTGACGATGAACTACTGAAATTAGATCGGAATTAATTACAAAAGGCACAATACCGGCTTAAGTGCAAGAAGAGTGGGACTTCTTATAGTCTGTGCTTTGATCCTTTCCTGTGAACCAGTATTAGTTTCCGATGCACCACTGTAGGTTCAATGTATTCCTGGGACCTTCACATTGATGATGAAACACAGAAATCGCATCACAATTATATACAAAAGGCACAATGCCGCCTTAAGTACAGGAATTGAGACTCTTCCTACAGTCGGTGCTTTGAGCATTCCCTGTGAGACCAGTATTAGTTTCCGATACACCACTGCAGGTTCAATGTATTGTAACAACTTGAACGTGCTTCTGATATCAAATGTAACAGTTGTGTTACTAAATGTGACAGTTCTGTCACTCAATGTAACTGGGTTTTCTCTTTTGATGCTGTCAATTGTCAGGATGAGCATTCTAAAGCATTCTGTCAGGGTGAAAATATTAAATAAATTAACTTTTCTCTCTTAACAACATGTGGGCAGGGTGGGTTCTCCCTTGGCTCGGGTATGAGGTCGAATGAAACATCATTTTTACATAAGATAACTTTTATTGAAAGTTTCGTACAACTGTATCTTACTGGGACGTTCTGGTTCGGAGAGCGGCAGCTGTGTCGTTTGTGAATCTTCTGCTGCGGCAGCGGCGGCGGCGGCGGCGGCGGCGGCGACTGATTACGCGTAGCGGTGTGAATCTCGTGTCGCCGTCTCGCCCAGCTGACGGGAGACGCGCAGCGCGAGGTGGCCCGTTTAATTACTGCGAGCGAAATCGTGCATCGGATGATACCTTGGGTGCGGCGTCCCAGTGTTTCTCGTCTCTAAGCGGCCGCGTGTATTCTGCGTCGGCCAGCGGAGCGGTGCGGCTGGAGAAGGCCAGTGTAGCGGACTCGAACCACGGACTCCAGCTTGCCAGTCTTCGGCTGTCAGCTCTTCATCCCAGCTCACAGGTGACTACTGATGTGAGGCCGTCTCCTTCCCGTCCTCACGAGTCACCCGGGTATGTAAAAACCAGACTTCAAATACCTTTTAACTTCTGTCTTCTGGCGCCGCGGCTGCTGCTTGCTATTCCATTACAGCGGCGGACTTGGTGCGTCTGTGCATGATGCAGTCTCTTCTTGCATGACGGTCTTCAGCACCGAAACTGACGGAAAACTACTGCTACTCTTCTTTTCTTCCTTCGTCTCTCGTCTTCGTCTCCGTTCCCGTCTCCGTCGTCGTCTTCGTCCCCGTCTTCATCCGTCTTCCTCTGTCTTCATCCGTCTTCCTCTGTCTTCATCTGTCTTCCTCTCTCCTCAACTGTCTTCATCTCTCGGGCCCACCGCGTCTCGCGTATTTATTCACTTCAGTTCACTGGAGGTGAACGACTTCACGGCCATTGCCTCTTCTGTCACGTTGTAAAGCTTCTCGAAGAATCTTCTTGACCTCGGCCATTGGCTCTTGGAATGTAGGCGGGGGCCTCTGATCGCATGTGACGACTGAGAAACACGTGAGCCGGTCATTGCCTCTTCCGTCACGTTGAAAAGCTTCTCGAAGAATCTTCTTAACGTCGGTCATTGGCTCTTGGAATGTAGGCGAGGGCCTTTGCTCACATGCGACAACTGAGAAACACGTGAGCCGGTCGGGCGATGCCCTGACGGCTGAATCGACAGCGCCCGCTTATGTGGAACTCGCTGACTCCACGGTCATTGTTTCTTCTGTTCTGCCCGCTGAATGCCAGTATGTAACTCTCTAAACTAAACCAAGTTTTCCATTTATATTCTAATTTTTAGTTCACTTTGATTTCACTAATTTATTTACTTAAGTAACACTCAACATTCCTCCACTTTTCGGAGAAATTCGCCCTCGAATTTACCACTCAACATTCCTCCACTCTTCACACGGAAAAAGCACAAGCACTGAAAACTCTCGACTTAGAAGATTACACACGCTTCACATTAAGTATGTGGAAAATACTTTATCACTTTACAAAAGCACTGTACGGTCATGAATCACATAGTTCTTACATAAATGGTTGTAATACGTGTAACAAATCTTGATGACAATGAATAAACAAAAAATAGGTTTTGCACTTAGAAAATTACAGGGCAACAGCTGTTTAATGTACCCTATACTAATGCAAGAGTATATATTCTACAGTACTGTTTATGTTAACAAGAGACCGTTTAATAAAGAATGAAGTACAATAAACAAAATTAATACACTAATGCTCAAAAGTAACTACTGAAGTACATCAGTTAAGAATGTGGTATCCAGTTAACAGGGATTTGATGAAGTGGTATATTATTATTTGGCTTATTTTTTCGTCTTAAATAAAAGAAAACGGTACAAAGCAGAAACACCAACACAAAGGTTGCAGATATACCCGTTCCTAGCATTATAATTTTAGTTGTGTGTTCACCTTTTAATTGTAAGACATGTTGCATCATAACATTGGCATCAATTTTGCCTTGCTGCGAGTTTATAAACATATCTAATGACTTCAGAAGGGAACTGTCAAGGGAGTAATTGAGGTAGGACAGGTTTTGTGTAGGAAACGCTTGCATGGCGTTTTCTGAAAGAAGCAAACATGGTTATAGACCTACGAACCTAGTAAAAACAAAAATAAAGAAAAGAAGGAATACATTGTTAACCACAAGATCTACATGTTTCTACGTTCAAGTTTTCTTTCTTAAAAAATAAACCATTATCATGTATTAATTATTCACATTTGTATATTATCCACAGTCTACTAAGATTCCACTAGGACATTCGCACTCTTGGTCGAAGATTGTATGGTGCCATGTCTGTATGTTGTGCTGGCGTGGCCACTCTTTTTCCTTTACGGGAACTTTCTCCACCCTTCGGAAAAGCAGACACTATTGTTGAAGGGATTACATCTGGAGCGCCCTTAAAAGGTTTTAAACGACTTGCATGGACAATGGTAGTTCGGGTGGGCAGTTGCAATTTAACGTTGACTGGTGACGTGATCTCAATAATTTGGTAAGGACCTCTGTAATTCGTTACAAATTTCTTCGTTTTTCCTTTCGCTATGTAAGGAGCTGAAAGCATAACCCACTGACCGATTTTGTAATTTGGATATTTAGCTTGGGTATTACCTAATCTTTCCTGTCGTTCCAAAGCCTTTGTATTAGATTTTTGAACCTTTTTCCATACATCCTTCATCATTCGACTGAAATCTCTTACTGTTTCTCCGACTTTTCCGTTTTTCTGCCTGATTACATCAAAAGGGGACGGCATTTTTCTCCCATAGACCACTTCATAAGGTGACATGCCAGTTGCTTCATGCGTTTTGGCGTTGTATACCGACACGATTATTGGTAAATACGTATCCCAATTAGAATGTTGTTCGTTAATATAATAACTAAGCATCTTGCCAATTGTCCGATGAACTCTTTCTGTGCGCCCGT
Organism: Schistocerca serialis cubense; assembly: GCF_023864345.2. Taxonomy (NCBI): domain Eukaryota; kingdom Metazoa; phylum Arthropoda; class Insecta; order Orthoptera; family Acrididae; genus Schistocerca; species Schistocerca serialis. Next base: position 32,439,545 of record NC_064643.1, on the reverse strand, counting down.
TGCACTGAGGGTGTAACGGAGTTGTGCGTAATTTGCGTATTTTTAATAAGTGGCATAGCTGTTTCATTAATTCAGACATAAAATTAGATCCCTGATCTGTGATAATAGCTTCAGGTACTCCAAATTTAAGTATCCAGTTGTTAACTAAAGCCTGGGCAACTGTATTTGCTTGCTGATCTGGGAGACTCACCATAGCTAGATAGCGTGAAAAGTGATCGATAATTGTAAGAACATACTTATTACCAGCAGGTGTTTTATGAAATGGCCCGTAGAGATCGACTCCGAAGATTTGAAATGGACATGAAGCCTCGGGGAGCCTCTGTAAGGGTATTTTTGAACGAGAAAGTTCAGCTCGTTGTGCGCACGCAATGCAATTACGAACGTACTGCGCAACATCCTGCTTTCTGGTTTGCCACCAAAATCGCTCTGCTACTCGTCTTTCGGTTGTTCGCTGTCCACCGTGTCCTGCAAGGATATGATCGTGGGCCTCTGCCATTATTTCTTGTCTAAGGTGTTGGGGAACAACAATTCGCGGTCCAAGTTTTGTTTTACGGCATAATACACCATCTTCAAGGCAAAATTGTTTTTGAGTTGCGTATTTTTTACATTCTGTATCCTCATCTTGTGCCTTTCTCCAATCCTCAGTATCTCGGCCTGTTGCTTCCAAAAGTGCTATTTTCCGACTTAGGCAATCTGCATTCGTGTTTTTTTGCTTGGTTTATGGATAACTTCGAAATCCATTTCGGAAAGACATAGGGCCCAACGGGTAAGACGACTAGATGGATCCTTTAATCCAAGCAACCATTTTAAAGCTGCGTGGTCTGTAATGACCTTGAATTTCCTAACATACAAGTAGCATTTAAAGTATTTGATACCATAAATAACACTTAACAATTCTTTCTCCGTTGTGGAATAATTTCTTTCTGCCGTTGTTAGTTGTCTCGAAGCATAGGCTATGGGGTGTTCCGCGCCATTAATATTCTGACTCAAAACAACTCCTACTGAATGACCACTTGCGTCACAGGATAAAATAAATTCTTTATTATAATCTGGGTAGGCTAATACTGGACTGTGTGTTAACTTGTCTTTAAGGGTTTGAAATGCTGATTCACAATCTTCAGACCAATGAAATTTTGCACCCTTTTTCAATAATTGGGTTAAGGGTCGGGCAATTTCAGCAAAATTTTGAACATATTTTCGGTAATACGATGCGAGACCAATGAAACTTTGTACTTCCTTAACGCGTTGTGGTGTTGGGAAGTCCTTAACTGCCGAAATTAATCGAGGATCTGATTCTTGAGTTTCTCCCGGCGTATTTGATAGTCAAAATATCCACGGGTGTGCTGCCGGTCTATAGTGTCCAATGGGCACAATATTTCGGCGATCATACATGTCGCCATCATCAGGTGAACTGACGGACTGAGCTCCTGTGAACGTGCCGGCACGGAGATCCGTACGCTATGGCTGCTCAGAGGGAACTGGGTTCGGTCGCGGCGGCGGCCGATTTAAATACCCTCCGCCCGCGGCGCGCTCCCTCCGCCGTCCGCGCCCCGCGCCACGGTCGTGCGGTGGAACAGATTGCGACGGCGTCTGAGATGACGTCGAAGTGATGGCTCTGTCCGCCGTGGTCGTCACAACTATACGTTTGCTCGATTTACTCTTGATTAACCCGATCGCTGGTTCCCAAGCCTTGCTAAGATCATAGCCACAGTCACGGTTTATGAGGTCGTCATTGGTGCGAATTTCGATGGCCTCTCTAACAACGCTGTCCCAGTATCTCGACGTCTGTACCAGAATCCTCGTGCGGTCATATTCCATGGCGTGATTTTCCGACAAACAATGTTCAGCGACCGCCGACTTGCTCGGATACATCAGGCGAGTGTGCCTCTGGTGTTCACGGCATCGATCCTCGACGGTACGCATCGTCTGACCAATATACGACTTGCCACATTGACACGGAATCTGGTACACGCCGGCCTTCCTCAAACCGAGGTCATCTTTGGCGCTCCCCACCAGTGCACGAGTTTTATTTGGAGGACAAAACACAGTTCCGACCCGGTGTTTCTTCAGAATGCGAGCGATTTTCCCCGACAGTGCGCCTGTGTATGGAATAAATGCAGTGCCTACCTCCTCCCTCGTGACTTCATCCATCTCAAGAGGTTGTGCCGCAGTGGTTGGGCGGAGAGCACGTTGAATCTGCCACTCTGAGTACCCATTTTTCCGAAATACAGTTCTCAGATGTTCCAATTCCTGGGGTAGACTCTCTGCGTCAGAGATAGTGCGCGCCCTATGTACTAGAGTTTTAAGTACCCCATTCCTCTGTGAAGGGTGGTGGCAGCTGTCTGCACGGCGGACAGAGCCATCACTTCGACGTCATCTCAGACGCCGTCGCAATCTGTTCCACCGCACGACCGTGGCGCGGGGCGCGGACGGCGGAGGGAGCGCGCCGCGGGCGGAGGGTATTTAAATCGGCCGCCGCCGCGACCGAACCCAGTTCCCTCTGAGCAGCCATAGCGTACGGATCTCCGTGCCGGCACGTTCACAGGAGCTCAGTCCGTCAGTTCACCTGATGATGGCGACATGTATGATCGCCGAAATATTGTGCCCATTGGACACTATAGACCGGCAGCACACCCGTGGATATTTTGACAATCGAGGATCTGTTTTAATTCCTTTTTCACTAATGACATGCCCTAGGTATGTAACCTCTGTCAATGCAAAACTACATTTTTCCATATTTAATGTTAATTTGGCCTTTCTAAGTCTCTGAAAAACATTACGCAGACGCACAGCATGTTCATAAATGTCTCTGGAGAATACAATAATATCGTCTAGATATACACAACATTGCTGAGTTTTGAGTCCTCGCAATACTCCATCGAGTAGTCTTTGAAAAGTTGTTGGTGCATTTTTCAAACCGAAAGGCATTCTTTTAAATTGCCAGTGGCCTCCAGGGGTAGAAAATGCTGTTTTATGCCTATCTTCAGGTGCAACTTCCAATTGATGGTATCCGCTACGTAGATCGATTGTTGAAAAGTATTTACTGTTACCTAAACTGTCAATGATATCTGTAATGTTTGGAAGAGGATAAACATCTGAGATAGTTTGTTTGTTAAGGTGTCTGTAGTCACAACAAAACCTATATCGTTTCGTACCGTCGGGAGACTTCTTTGGAATAATTATAATATTTGAATTATAAGGCGAATCAGAATATTCTATAATTCCATCTTTTAGATGCTGTTCCATAAATTCATCCAGTACTGGCTGTAAGTGATGCGGAACTCTATAAGGCTTCCTATAAACTGGGGGGCTACTTCCTGTTGGGATCCTATGCTGTGTGATGTCTGTTGCTGGCAATGGACCTTCTGCATTAAATAAATCTTGGAACTCAAGTAAAACTGCTTCTGTCGTGTCTCTATCCTTTCCTTTCAAATGCTCAATCTTCTGGCGCAATGCGGTTTTATAGGCGTCTGGTTTCTGACCATCATTAATATCTGACCAAATGAAATCTTCTTCTTCAAAAGTACTGACTGTAGCCACTAATATTCCCTTATGCAACTCTTTGTCCTCCACTCCGAAATTGTCAATATGTACCGGTACTTTTCTTTCTCCCTCAACGTCTTGAACCCATACAACACTCCTACGTACAAAACAATGTGATACATCTAATTCCTCATTTTCCTCTAAAGGCTCTATTAGACACACTGTATCTGTAGGTACTTCGTGGTCAACGGTCATCCAGAGAAGTTTTCCTGAGCCAGATGGTATCTGATCCCGCGAATCAACCTTCAAGGACGTTGCACGCAGTATAGTTGATTTCGCCTTCCGGTTAGGGAAATCTTGCGGCAGAGGGCCCTTTGCAGCGGTGTCACCTAGCTGAAACACTATTCCGCTAAGTTCTACAGTTTGCTGTCTGAGGTCGATTTTAGCGTGATGTTTATTCAGGAAATCCAACCCTAGGATCGCGTCGTACCCGTCAGTTACCTTTGTTACCACTTCTACATCTTCCTGAAATTGTACACCGTGAATATAGAAAATCAATGATGTACATGCTAATGACTTAACTGTACCTCCTCCTACTCCACTCAATCTATACCTTGGAGGGTCATATTTCTTTTCTCCAGTACATTCATTACTTACTATTGATACGTTTGCGCCTGTATCCACCAGTATCTTTGCCTCTTTATCCTGTATGGTAGCAGATAACCAGCATTCCGCCTTCACATTCGCCTTAATGGCATGAAATTTTATTGGGAACGTCTGGCGGCGGCTCCGACATTCCCGTTTGAGTTTAACTGATTTCTATTTCCAAAAACTTTCTTAGACCTGCATTCCTTGAATGTGTGACCTATTCTTTGACAATTAGTGCATTGAGGTTGTCTGCAGTTTTTTGCTATATGTCCGTGTCGATCGCACATAAAACCTCGTACTCCAGCTGAAAATATATTTCGCTTCTCCTTGTATCTGGTGGCAATGTCAATTTCTTCAAAAGCTGTCGCCACAGATACAGCTTCTGCTAAATTTTTAGGAAACTCTGCCCTGACACGACGGGACGTTTCAGGAGGTAACCCACGTAAAAATGTATCCAGGGCTCTATCTTCTGCCTCTTGTAAAATAACCTTATTTGCTTCATCACTAGTTGTCAACTGATAGGTGTTAATATTAACTTTTCTAATCCTATCTACAAAGCTTTCTAACGACTCGTTTTGCCTCTGAGTGATAGTGTGTAATTTTTCCCTATAAAATCTACAGCTGTTCTGTTTTTGAAAACGTTTAAGTAATCCTTTCTTCAATTCCTCAAATGTTGGAGCATTCCGTAATTCTTCATGGTATAAGACGTGTGCTTTAGCCTCTCCTGTCAACCTTAACTTTGTCATTTGTAAGAGCTGTTCATCTGACCATGATCCTAACTTTGCAGCTGCTACTAAATCATCAAAAAAGGCTGTTATGTCCTCGCCAGGTTTACCTGAAAAAGGAGTTACTAAGGCTACTGCTGAGGAATCTAGGGTGGGAGGGATTGAACTGGTTTGCCTAACCTCACTCAACTGTTTAAATAATGCATTATTATCACTTTTAAGCTGTTCTATCTGATTAACTAAGATCTGAATAGCTTCATCAGTAGAAACCGCTTGTGGTGCTGACTATGACTTTGTACGATTTCGTGTCATCATTTTACAAACTGTTAGTTACACAATCTTCCTATACTGAATTTAAAAGATGTTTAAATATTTCCGACAAACTCTTAAAATCATGAGAGAAAATACACTTCTAAATCAAGAAAATATGACGACTGCTATGCAAACCTCTATCCCTTCACATATTAAAAAAATACTAACTGTGGACCTTTAGTGACTGTCATTCACACCTCATATTGAGCGAAGGGTTTTTTCTCTGACACCAAATGTAACAACTTGAACGTGCTTCTGACATCAAATGTAACAGTTGTGTTACTAAATGTGACAGTTCTGTCACTCAATGTAACTGGGTTTTCTCTTTTGATGCTGTCAATTGTCAGGATGAGCATTCTAAAGCATTCTGTCAGGGTGAAAATATTAAATAAATTAACTTTTCTCTCTTAACAACATGTGGGCAGGGTGGGTTCTCCCTTGGCTCGGGTATGAGGTCGAATGAAACATCATTTTTACATAAGATAACTTTTATTGAAAGTTTCGTACAACTGTATCTTACTGGGACGTTCTGGTTCGGAGAGCGGCAGCTGTGTCGTTTGTGAATCTTCTGCTGCGGCAGCGGCGGCGGCGGCGGCGGCGTCTGATTACGCGTAGCGGTGTGAATCTCGTGTCGCCGTCTCGCCCAGCTGACGGGAGACGCGCAGCGCGAGGTGGCCCGTTTAATTATTGCGAGCGAAATCGTGCATCGGATGATACCTTGGGTGCGGCGTCCCAGTGTTTCTCGTCTCTAAGCGGCCGCGTGTATTCTGCGTCGGCCAGCGGAGCGGTGCGGCGGGAGAAGGCCAGTGTAGCGGACTCGAACCACGGACTCCAGCTTGCCAGTCTTCGGCTGTCAGCTCTTCATCCCAGCTCACAGGTGACTACTGATGTGAGGCCGTCTCCTTCCCGTCCGCACGAGTCACCTGGGTATGTAAAAACCAGACTTCAAATACCTTTCAACTTCTGTCTTCTGGCGCCGCGGCTGCTGCTTGCTATTCCATTACAGCGGCGGACTTGGTGCGTCTGTGCATGATGCAGTCTCTTCTTGCATGACGGTCTTCAGCACCGAAACTGACTGAAAACTACTGCTACTCTTCTTTTCTTCCTTCGTCTCTCGTCTTCGTCTCCGTTCCAGTCTCCGTCTTCGTCTTCGTCCCCGTCTTCATCCGTCTTCCTCTGTCTTCATCCGTCTTCCTCTGTCTTCATCTGTCTTCCTCTCTCCTCAACTGTCTTCATCTCTCGGGCCCACCGCGTCTCGCGTATTTATTCACTTCAGTTCACTGGAGGTGAACGACTTCACGGCCATTGCCTCTTCTGTCACGTTGTAAAGCTTCTCGAAGAATCTTCTTGACCTCGGTCATTGGCTCTTGGAATGTAGGCGGGGGCCTCTGATCGCATGTGACGACTGAGAAACACGTGAGCCGGTCATTGCCTCTTCCGTCACGTTGAAAAGCTTCTCGAAGAATCTTCTTAACGTCGGTCATTGGCTCTTGGAATGTAGGCGAGGGCCTTTGCTCACATGCGACAACTGAGAAACACGTGAGCCGGTCGGGCGATGCCCTGAAGGCTGAAACGACAGCGCCCGCTTATGTGGAACTCGCTATCTCCACGGTCATTGTTTCTTCTGTTCTGCCCGCTGAATGCCAGTATGTAACTCTCTAAACTAAACCAAGTTTTCCATTTATATTCTAACTTTTAGTTCACTTTGATTTCACTAATTTATTTACTTAAGTAACACTCAACAGTATTCCTTGGACATACACGTTGACGATGAAACACTGAAATTAGATCAGAATTAAATACAAAAGGCACAATACGACTTAAGTGCAAAAAAAGTGAGACTTCTTAGAGTCTGTGTTTTGATCCTTTCCTGTGTGACCAGTATTAATTTCCGATACAGCACTGCAGGTTCAGTGTATTCCTTGGACATATACGTTGACGATAAAAAACCGAAATTAGATCGGAATTAAATACAAAAGGCACAATGCGACTTAAGTGCCACAAGAGTGAGACTTCTTAGAGTCTGTGCTTTGATCCTTTCCTGTGAGACCAGTTTTAGTTTCCGATACACCACTGCAGGTTCAATGTATTCCTTCGACATTATCATTGACGATGAAACACAGATATCTCATCGGTATTAAATACGAAAGGCACAATGCCGCTTTAAGTGCAAGAAGGGTGTGACTTCTTAGTGTCTATGCTTTGGTCCTTTCCAGTGAGACCAGTATTAGTTTCCGACACACCACTGCAGGTTCAATATACTCCTTGGACCTTCACATTGACGATGAAACACAGAGATCGCGTCGGAATTAAATACAAAAGGCACAATGCCGCCTTAAATATAAGAATAGAGACTCCTCTTACAGTCGGTGTTTTGAGTATTCCCTGTGAGACCAGTATTAGTTTCTGACACACCACTGCAGGTTCAATGTATTCCACGGACATATTAATTGACGATGAAACACTGAAATTAAATCGGAATTGAATACAAAACACACAATGCCGCCTTAAGTGCAAGAAGAGTGAGACTTCTTAGAGTCTGTGCATTGATCCTTTCCTGTGAGACCAGTATTAGATTCCGATACACCAATGCAAGTTCAATGTATTCCTAGGACATACACATTGACGATAAACCACTGAAATTACATCGCAATTAAATACAAAAGGCGCAGTGCCACCTTAAGCGCAAGAAGAGTGACACTTCTCAGAGTCTGTGCTTTGATCCTTCCCTGTGAGACCAGTATTAGTTTCCGATACACCACTGCAGGTTCAATGTATTCCTTGGACACACACATTGACGATGAAACACAGAAATCGCATCGGAATTAAATACAAAAGCCACAATGCCGCCTTAAGTAAAAGAAGAGTTAGACATTTTAGAGTCTGTGATTTGATCCTCCCCTGTGAGACCAGTATTAGTTTCCGATACACCACTGCAGGTTCAATGTATTCCGTGGACCTTCACATTGACGATGAAACACAGAAATCGCATCGGAATTAAATACAAAAGGCACAATGCCACCATAAGTACAAGAACACAGACTCTTCTTACACCCGGTGCTTTGAGCATTCCCTGTGTGACCAGTATTAATTTCCGATACACCACTGCTGGTTCAATGTATTCCTTGGACATACACGTTGACGATGAAACACTGAAATTAGATCGGAATTAAATACAAAAGGCACAATGCAACTTGAGTGCAAGAAGAGTGAGACTTCATAGAGACTGTGATTTGATCCTTTCCTGTGAGACCAGTATTAGTTTCCGATATACCACTGCAGGTTAAATGTACTCCTTGGACCTCCACATTGACGATGAAACACAGAAATCGCGTCGGAATTAAATACAAAGGCACAATGCCGTCTTAAGTATAAGAATAGAGACTCTTCTTACAGTCGGTGTTTGAGCATTCCCTGTGAGACCAGTATTAGTTTCTGACACACCACTGCAGGTACAATGTACTCCTTGGACATACACATTGACGATGAAACATTGATATTATATTTTACTGAATACAAAACTCACAATGCCGCCTTAAGTGCAAGAAGAGTGAGGCTTCTTAGAGTCTGTGCATTGATCCTTTCCTGTGAGACCAGTATTACTTTCCGATACTCCACTGCAGGTTTAATGTATTCCTTGGACCTTCACTTTGACGATGAAACACAGAAATCGCATCGGAATTAAATACAAAAGGCACAATGCCGCCTTAAGTGCAACAAGAGTGAGACTTCTTAGAGTCTGTGCTTTGATCCTTTCCTGCGATACCAGTATTAGTTTCCGATACACCACTGCAGGTTCAATGTATTTGTTGGACATTCACATTAACGATGAAACACAGAAATCTCATCGGAATGAAATACAAAATGCACAATGCCACCTTAAGTGGAAGAGGCGTGTGACTTCTTAGAGTCTGTGCTTTGACCCTTTCCTATGAGACCAGTATCAGTTTCCGATATACCACTGCAGATTCAATGTATTCCTTGGACCTTCACATTGACGATGAAACACAGATATCGCATCGGAATCAAATACAAAAGGCACAATTCCGCCTTAAGTGCGAGAAGAGTGAGACTTCTTAGAGTCTGTGCTTTGATCCTTTCCTGTGAGGCCAGTATTAGTTTCCGATACACCACTGCAGGTTCAACGTATTCCTTTGACCTTCACATTGACGATGAAACACAGAAATGGATTCGGAATTAAATGCAAAAGGCACAATGTCGCCTTAAGTACAAGAATAGAGACTCTTCTTACAGTCGGTGCTTTGAGCTTTCCCTGCTAGACCAGTATTAGTTTCCGATACACCACTTCAGGTTCAATGTATTCCTTGGACATACACACAGACGATGAACTACTGAAATTAGATCGGAATTAAATACAAAAGGCACAATACCCCCTTAAATGCAAGAAGCGTGGAACTTCTTATTATCTGTGCTTTGATCCTTTCCTGTGAACCAGTATTAGTTACCGATGCACCACTGCAGGTTCAATGTATTCCTTGGACCTTCACATTGATGATGAAACACAGAAATCGCATCACAATTAAATAAAAAAAGGCACAATGCGGCCTTAAGTACAGGAATAGAGACTCTGCTTACAGTCGGTGTTTTGAGCATTCCCTGTGAGACCAGTATTAATTTCCGATACACCACTGCAGGTTCAATGTATTCCTTGGACATTATAATTGACGATGAAACACAGATATCTCATCGGTATTAAATACAAAAGGCACAATGCCGCTTTAAGTGCAAGAAGAGTGTGACTTCTTAGAGTCTCTGCTTTGGTCCTTTCCAGTGAGACCAGTATTAGTTTCCGACACACCACTGCAGGTTCAGTGTACTCCTTGGACTTTCACATTGACGATGAAACACAGAAATCGCGTCGGAATTAAATACAAAAGGCACAATGCCGGCTTAAATATAAGAATAGAGACTCCTCTTACAGTCGGTGTTTTGAGCATTCCCTGTGAGACCAGTATTAGTTTCTGACACACCACTGGAGGTTCAATGTATTCCTTGGACATACACATTGACGATAACACTGAAATTAAATCGGAATTGAATACAAAACTCACAATGCCGCCTTAAGTGCAAGAAGAGTGAGACTTCTTAGAGTCTGTGCTTTGATCCTTTCCTGTGAGACCAGTATTAGTTTCCGATACACCACTGCAGGTTCAATGTATTCCTAGGACGTACACATTGACGATAAACCACTGAAAATACATTGGAATTAAATACAAAAGGCGCAGTGCCACCTTAAGTGCAAGAAGAGTGAGACTTCTTAGAGTCTGTGCTTCGATCCTTTCCTGTGAGACCAGTTTTAGTTCCCGATACACCACTGCAGATTCAATGTATTCTTTCAACATTATCATTGACGATGAAACACAGATATCTCATCGATATTAAATACGAAAGGCACAATGCCGCTTTAAGTGCAAGAAGAGTGTGACTTCTTAGAGTCTGTGCTTTGATCCTCCCCTGTGAGACCAGTATTAGCTTCCGATACATCACTGCAGGTTCAATGAATTCCTTGGACATACACATTGACGAAGAAACACAGAAATCGCATCGGAATTAAATACAAAAGCCACAATGCCGCCTTAAATGCTAGAAGAGTGAGACATCTAAGAGTCTGTGCTTTGATCCTCTCCTGTAAGACCAGTATTAGTTTCCGATACACCACTGCAGGTTCAATGTATTCCTTGGCCCTTCACATTGACGATGAAACACAGAAATCGCATCGGAATTAAATACAAAAGGCACAATGCCGCCATAAGTACAAGAACAGAGACTCTTCTTACACCCGCTGCTTTGTTCATTCCCTGTGAGACCAGTATTAGTTTCCGATACACCACTGCAGGTTCAATGTATTCCTTGGACATACACGTTCACGATGAAACACTGAAATTAGACCGGAATTAAATACAAAAGGCACAATGCGACATGAGTGCAAAAAGTGTGAGACTTCTTAGGGTCTGTGCTTTGATCCTTTCCTGTGAGACCAGTATTAGTTTCCGATATACCACTGCAGGTTCAATGTATTCCTTGGACATTCACATTGAAGATGAAACACAGAAATCGCATCGGTATTAAATGCAAAAGACACAATGCCGCCTTAAGTGCAAGAAGAGTGAGACTTCTTAGAGTCTGTGCTTTGATCCTTTCCTATGGGACCAGTATTAGTTTCCGATACATCACTGCAGGTTAAATGTACTCCCTGGACCTTCACATTGACGATGAAACACAGAAATCGCGTTGGAATTAAATACAAAAGGCACAATGCCGCCTTAAGTAAAAGAATAGAGACTCTTCTTACAGTCGGTGTTTTGAGCATTCCCTGTGAGACCAGTATTAGTTTCTGACACACCACTGCAGGTACAATGTACTCCTTGGACAAACACATTGACGATGAAACACTGAAATTATATGGGAATTGTATACAAAACTCGCAATGCCGCCTTATGTGCAAGAAGAGTGAGGCTTCTTAGTGTCTGTGCATTGATCCTTTCCTGTGAGACCAGTATTACTTTCCGATACTCCACTGCAGGTTCAATGTATTCCTTGGACCTTCACTTTGACGATGAAACACTGAAATCGCATCGGAATTAAATACAAAAGGCACAATGCCGCCTTAAATGCAACAAGAGTGAGACTTCTTAGAGTCTGTGCTTTGATCCTTTCCTGCGGTACCAGTATTAGTTTCCGATACACCACTGCAGGTTCTATGTATTTGTTGGACATTCACATTGACGATGAAACACAGAAATCGCATCGGAATTAAATACAAAAGGCACAATGCCGCCTTAAGTGCAAGAGGCCTGTGACTTCTTAGAGTCTGTGCTTTGATCCTTTCCTGTGAGACCAGTATCAGTTTCCGTTACTCCACTGCAGGTTCAATGTATTCCTTGGGCATACACATTGACGATGAACTACTGAAATTAGATCGGAATTAAATACAAAAGGCGCAGTGCCACCTTAAGTGCAAGAAGAGTGAGACTTCTTAGAGTCTGTGCTTTGATCCTTTCCAGTGAGACCAGTATTAGTTTCCGATACTCCACTGCAGGGTCAATGTATTCCTTGGACCTCCACATTAACGATGAAACACAGAAATCGCATCGGAATTAAACACAAAAGGCACAATGCCGCATTAAGTGCAAGAAGAGTGTCACTTCTTAGAGTCTGTGCTTTGATCCTTCCCTGTGAGTCCAGTATTAGTTTCCGATACACAACTGCAGGTTCAATGTATTCCTTGGACATACACATTGACGATGAAACACAGAAATCGCATCGGAATTAAATACAAAAGCCACAATGCCGCCTTAAGTGCAAGAAGAGTGAGACATCTTAGAGTCTGTGTTTTGATCCTCTCCTGTGAGACCAGTATTAGTTTCCGATATACCACTGCAGGTTCAATGTATTCCTTGGACATTCACATTGACGATGAAACACAGAAATCGCATCGGTATTAAATGCAAAAGGCACAATGCCGCCTTAAGTGCATGAAGAGTGAGACTTCTTAGAGTCTGTGCTTTGATCCTTTCCTGTGAGACCAGTATTAGTTTCCGATACATCACTGCTGGTCAATGTATTCCTTGGACCTTCACATTGACGATGAAACACAGAAATCGCATCGGAATTAAATACAAAAGGCACAATGCCGTCTTAAGTGCGAGAAGAGTGAGACTTCTTAGAGTCTGAGCTTTGATCCTTTCCTGTGAGGCCAGTATTAGTTTCCGATAACCCACTGCAGGTTCAAAGTATTCCTTTGACCTTCACATTGACGATGAAACACAGAAATCGATTCGGAATCAAATGCCAAAGGCACAATGTCGCCTTAAGTACAAGAATAGAGACTCTTCTTACAGTCGGTGCTCTGAACTTTCCCTGTGAGACCAGTATTAGTTTCCGATACACCACTGCAGGTTCAATGTATTCCTTGGACATACACATTAACGATGAAACACAGAAATCGCATCGGAATTAAATACAAAAGCCACAATGCCGCCTTAAGTGCAAGAAGAGTGAGACAACTTAGAGTCTGTGCTTTGATCCTCTCCTGTGAGACCAGTATTAGTTTCCGATACACCACTGCAGGTTCAGTGTATTCCTTGGACCTTCACATTGACGATGAAACACAGAGATCGCGTCGGAATTAAATACAAAAGGCACAATGCCGCCTTAAATATAAGAATAGAGACTCTTCTTACAGTCGGTTTTTTGAGTATTCCCTGTGAGACCAGTATTAGTTTCTGACACACCACTGCAGGTTCAATGTATTCCTTGGACATATTAATTGTCGATGAAACACTGAAATGAAATGGGAATTGAATACAAAACACACAATGCCGCCTTAACTGCAAGAAGAGTGAGACTTCTTACAGTCTGTGCTTTGATCCTTTCCTGTGAGACCCGTATTAGATTCCGATTGTCCACTGCAGGGTCAATGTATTCCTTGGACCTCCACATTGACGATGAAACACAGAAATCGCATCGGAATTAAATACAAAAGGCACAATGCCGCATTAAGTGCAAGAAGAGTGACACTTCTTAGAGTCTGTGCTTTGATCCTTTCCTGTGAGACCAGCATTAGTTTCCGATAAACCACTGCAGGTTCAATGTATTCCTTGGACCTTCACATTGACGAAGAAACTCAGAAATCACATCGGAGATAAATAAAAATGCACAATGCCGCCTTAAGTGCAAGAAGAGTGAGACTTCTTAGAGTCTGTGCTTTGATCCTTTCCTGTGAGACCAGTATTAGTTTCCGATACATATTAGTTTCCGATACACCACTGCAGGTTCAATGTTATCCTTGGACGTACACATTGACGATGAAACACAGGAATCGCATCGGAATTAAATACAAAAGCCACAATGCCGCTTAAGTGCAAGAAGAGTGAGACATCTTACAGTCTGTGCATTGATCCTCTCCTGTGAGACCAGTATTAGTTTCCGATACACCACTGCAGGTTCAATGTATTCCTTGGACCTTCAAATTGACGATGAAACACAGAAATCGCATCGGAATAATATACAAAAGGCACAATGCCGCCATAAGTACAAGAACAGAGACTCTTCTTACACCCGGTGCTTTGAGCATTCCCTGTGAGACCAGTATTACGTTCCGATACACCACTGCAGGTTCAATGTATTCCTTGGACATACACACTGACGATGAACTACTGAAATTAGATCGGAATTAAATACAAAAGGCACAATACCCCCTTAAATGCAAGAAGAGTGGAACTTCTTATTATCTGTGCTTTGATCCTTTCCTGTGAACCAGTTTTAGTTACCGATGCACCACTGCAGGTTCAATGTATTCCTTGGACCTTCACATTGATGATGAAACACAGAAATCGCATCACAATTAAATAAAAAAAGGCACAATGCGGCCTTAAGTACAGGAATAGAGACTCTGCTTACAGTCGGTGTTTTGAGCATTCCCTGTGAGACCAGTTTTAATTTCCGATACACCACTGCAGGTTCAATGTATTCCTTGGACATACACGTTGACGATGAAACACTGAAATTAGATCAGAATTAAATACGAAAGGCACATTACAAGTGCAAGAAATGTGAGACCTCTTAGAGTCTGTGCTTTGATCCTTTCCTGTTTGACCAGTATTAGATTCCGATACACCACTGCAGGTTCAATGTATTCCTTGGACATACACGTTGACGATGAAACACTGAAATTAGATCGGAATTAAATACAAAAGGCACAATGCGACTTAAGTGCAAGAAGAGTGAGACTTCTTAGAGTCTGTGCTTTGATCCATTCCTGTGAGACCAGTATTAATTTCCGATACACCACTGCAGGTTCAATGTATTCCTTGGACATTATAATTGACGATGAAACACAGATATCTCATCGGTATTAAATACAAAAGGCACAATGCCGCTTTAAGTGCAAGTAGAGTGTGACTTCTTAGAGTCTCTGCTTTGGTCCTTTCCAGTGAGACCAGTATTAGTTTCCGACACACCACTGCAGGTTCAATGTACTCCTTGGACTTTCACATTGACGATGAAACACAGAAATCGCGTCGGAATTAAATACAAAAGGCACAATGCCGGCTTAAATATAAGAATAGAGACTCCACTTACAGTCGGTGTTTTGAGCAATCCCTGTGAGACCAGTATTAGTTTCTGACACACTACTGGGGGTTCAATGTATTCCTTGGACATACACATTGACGATAACACTGAAATTAAATCGGAATTGAATACAAAACTCACAATGCCGCCTTAAGTGCAAGAAGAGTGAGACTTCTTAGAGTCTGTGCTTTGATCCTTTCCTGTGAGACCAGTATTAGTTTCCGATACACCACTGCAGGTTCAATGTATTCCTAGGACGTACACATTGACGATAAACCACTGAAAATACATTGGAATTAAATACAAAAGGCGCAGTGCCACCTTAAGTGCAAGAAGAGTGAGACTTCTTAGAGTCTGTGCTTCGATCCTTTCCTGTGAGACCAGTTTTAGTTCCCGATACACCACTGCAGATTCAATGTATTCTTTCAACATTATCATTGACGATGAAACACAGACATCTCATCGATATTAAATACGAAAGGCACAATGCCGCTTTAAGTGCAAGAAGAGTGTGACTTCTTAGAGTCTGTGCTTTGATCCTCCCCTGTGAGACCAGTATTAGCTTCCGATACATCACTGCAGGTTCAATGTATTCCTTGGACATACACATTGACGAAGAAACACAGAAATCGCATCGGAATTAAATACAAAACCACAATGCCGCCTTAAATGCAAGAAGAGTGAGACATCTAAGAGTCTGTGCTTTGATCCTCTCCTGTAAGACCAGTATTAGTTTCCGATACACCACTGCAGGTTCAATGTATTCCTTGGACCTTCACATTGACGATGAAACACAGAAATCGCATCGGAATTAAATACAAAAGGCCCAATGCCGCCATAAGTACAAGAACAGAGATTCTTCTTACACCCGGTGCTTTGTGCATTCCCTGTGAGACCAGTATTAGTTTCCGATACACCACTGCAGGTTCAATGTATTCCTTGGACATACACGTTGACGATGAAACACTGAAATTAGATCAGAATTAATTACAAAAGGCACAATGCGACTTGAATGCAAGAAGAGTGAGAATTCTTAGAGTCTGTGCTTTGATCCTTTCCTGTGAGGCCAGTATTAGTTTCCGATACACCACTGCAGGTTCAACGTATTCCTTTGACCTTCACATTGACGATGAAACACAGAAATCGATTCGGAATTAAATGCAAAAGGCACAATGTCGCCTTAAGTACAAGAATAGAGACTCCTCTTACAGTCGGTGCTTTGAGCTTTCCCTGCTAGACCAGTATTAGTTTCCGATACACCTCTGCAGGTTCAATGTATTCCTTGGACATACACGTTGACGATGAAACACTGAAATTAGATCAGAATTAATTACAAAAGGCACAATGCGACTTGAATGCAAGAAGAGTGAGACTTCTTAGAGTCTGTGCTTTGATCCTTTCCTGTGAGGCCAATATTAGTTACCGATGCACCACTGCAGGTTCAATGTATTCCTTTGACCTTCACATTGATGATGAAACACAGAAATCGCATCACAATTAAATAAAAAAAGGCACAATGCGGAATTAAGTACAGGAATAGAGACTCTGCTTACAGTCGGTGTTTTGAGCATTCCCTGTGAGACCAGTATTAATTTCCGATACACCACTGCAGGTTCAATGTATTCCTTGGACATTATAATTGACGATGAAACACAGATATCTCATCGGTATTAATTACAAAAGGCACAATGCCGCTTTAAGTGCAAGAAGAGTGTGACTTCTTAGAGTCTCTGCTTTGGTCCTTTCCAGTGAGACCAGTATTAGTTTCCGACACACCACTGCAGGTTCAATGTACTCCTTGGACTTTCACATTGACGATGAAACACAGAAATCGCGTCGGAATTAAATACAAAAGGCACAATGCCGGCTTAAATATAAGAATAGAGACTCCTCTTACAGTCGGTGTTTTGAGCATTCCCTGTGAGACCAGTATTAGTTTCTGACACGCCACTGGAGGTTCAATGTATTCCTTGGACATACACATTGACGATAACACTGAAATTAAATCGGAATTGAATACAAAACTCACAATGCCGCCTTAAGTGCAAGAAGAGTGAGACTTCTTAGAGTCTGTGCTTTGATCCTTTCCTGTGAGACCAGTATTAGTTTCCGATACACCACTGCAGGTTCAATGTATTCCTAGGACGTACACATTGACGATAAACCACTGAAAATACATTGGAATTAAATACAAAAGGCGCAGTGCCACCTTAAGTGCAAGAAGAGTGAGACTTCTTGGAGTCTGTGCTTCGATCCTTTCCTGTGAGACCAGTTTTAGTTCCCGATACACCACTGCAGATTCAATGTATTCTTTCAACATTATCATTGACGATGAAACACAGATATCTCATCGATATTAAATACGAAAGGCACAATGCCGCTTTAAGTGCAAGAAGAGTGTGACTTCTTAGAGTCTGTGCTTTGATCCTCCCCTGTGAGACCAGTATTAGCTTCCGATACATCACTGCAGGTTCAATGTATTCCTTGGACATACACATTGACGAAGAAACACAGAAATCGCATCGGAATTAAATACAAAAGCCACAATGCCGCCTTAAATGCAAGAAGAGTGAGACATCTAAGAGTCTGTGCTTTGATCCTCTCCTGTAAGACCAGTATTAGTTTCCGATACACCACTGCAGGTTCAATATATTCCTTGGACCTTCACATTGACGATGAAACACAGAAATCGCATCGGAATTAAATACAAAAGGCACAATGCCGCCATAAGTACAAGAACAGAGACTCTTCTTACACCCGGTGCTTTGTGCATTCCCTGTGAGACCAGTACTAGTTTCCGATACACCACTGCAGGTTCAATGTATTCCTTGGACATACACGTTCACGATGAAACACTGAAATTGGACCGGAATTAAATACAAAAGGCACAATGCGACATGAGTGCAAAAAGTGTGAGACTTCTTAGGGTCTGTGCTTTGATCCTTTCCTGTGAGACCAGTATTAGTTTTCGATATACCACTGCAGGTTCAATGTATTCCTTGGACATTCACATTGAAGATGAAACACAGAAATCGCATCGGTATTAAATGCAAAAGACACAATGCCGCCTTAAGTGCAAGAAGAGTGAGACTTCTTAGAGTCTGTGCTTTGATCCTTTCCTATGAGACCAGTATTAGTTTCCGATACATCACTGCAGGTTAAATGTACTCCCTGGACCTTCACATTGACGATGAAACACAGAAATCGCGTTGGAATTAAATACAAAAGACACAATGCCGCCTTAAGTAAAAGAATAGAGACTCTTCTTACAGTCGGTGTTTTGAGCATTCCCTGTGAGACCAGTATTAGTTTCTGACACACCACTGCCGGTACAATGTACTCCTTGGACATACACATTGACGATGAAACACTGAAATTATATGGGAATTGTATACAAAACTCGCAATGCCGCCTTATGTGCAAGAAGAGTGAGGCTTCTTAGTGTCTGTGCATTGATCCTTTCCTGTGAGACCAGTATTACTTTCCGATACTCCACTGCAGGTTCAATGTATTCCTTGGACCTTCACTTTGACGATGAAACACTGAAATCGCAACGGAATTAAATACAAAAGGCACAATGCCGCCTTAAATGCAACAAGAGTGAGACTTCTTAGAGTCTGTGCTTTGATCCTTTCCTGCGGTACCAGTATTAGTTTCCGATACACCACTGCAGGTTCTATGTATTTGTTGGACATTCACATTGACGTTGAAACACAGAAATCGCATCGGAATTAAATACAAAAGGCACAATGCCGCCTTAAGTGGAAGAGGCCTGTGACTTCTTAGAGTCTGTGCTTTGATCCTTTCCTGTGAGACCAGTATCAGTTTCCGTTACACCACTGCAGGTTCAATGTATTCCTTGGGCATACACATTGACGATGAACTACTGAAATTAGATCGGAATTAAATACAAAAGGCGCAGTGCCACCTTAAGTGCAAGAAGAGTGAGACTTCT
Organism: Schistocerca serialis cubense; assembly: GCF_023864345.2. Classification (NCBI taxonomy): domain Eukaryota; kingdom Metazoa; phylum Arthropoda; class Insecta; order Orthoptera; family Acrididae; genus Schistocerca; species Schistocerca serialis. Next base: position 32,420,327 of record NC_064643.1, on the reverse strand, counting down.
TAGAGTCTGTACTTTGATCCTTTCCAGTGAGACCAGAATTAGTTTCCGATACTCCACTGCAGGGTCAATGTATTCCTTGGACCTCCACATTAACGATGAAACACAGAAATCGCATCGGAATTAAACACAAAAGGTACAATGCCGCATTAAGTGCAAGAAGAGTGTCACTTCTTAGAGTCTGTGCTTTGATCCTTCCCTGTGAGTCCAGTATTAGTTTCCGATACACAACTGCAGGTTCAATGTATTCCTTGGACATACACATTGACGATGAAACACAGAAATCGCATCGGAATTAAATACAAAAGCCACAATGCCGCCTTAAGTGCAAGAAGAGTGAGACATCTTAGAGTCTGTGTTTTGATCCTCTCCTGTGAGACCAGTATTAGTTTCCGATATACCACTGCAGGTTCAATGTATTCCTTGGACATTCACATTGACGATGAAACACAGAAATCGCATCGGTATTAAATGCAAAAGGCACAATGCCGCCTTAAGTGCATGAAGAGTGAGACTTCTTAGAGTCTGTGCTTTGATCCTTTCCTGTGAGACCAGTATTAGTTTCCGATACATCACTGCTGGTCAATGTATTCCTTGGACCTTCACATTGACGATGAAACACAGAAATCGCATCGGAATTAAATACAAAAGGCACAATGCCGTCTTAAGTGCGAGAAGAGTGAGACTTCTTAGAGTCTGAGCTTTGATCCTTTCCTGTGAGGCCAGTATTAGTTTCCGATAACCCACTGCAGGTTCAAAGTATTCCTTTGACCTTCACATTGACGATGAAACACAGAAATCGATTCGGAATCAAATGCAAAAGGCACAATGTCGCCTTAAGTACAAGAATAGAGACTCTTCTTACAGTCGGTGCTCTGAACTTTCCCTGTGAGACCAGTATTAGTTTCCGATACACCACTGCAGGTTCAATGTATTCCTTGGACATACACATTAACGATGAAACACAGAAATCGCATCGGAATTAAATACAAAAGCCACAATGCCGCCTTAAGTGCAAGAAGAGTGAGACATCTTAGAGTCTGTGCTTTGATCCTCTCCTGTGAGACCAGTATTAGTTTCCGATACACCACTGCAGGTTCAGTGTATTCCTTGGACCTTCACATTGACGATGAAACACAGAGATCGCGTCGGAATTAAATACAAAAGGCACAATGCCGCCTTAAATATAAGAATAGAGACTCTTCTTACAGTCGGTTTTTTGAGTATTCCCTGTGAGACCAGTATTAGTTTCTGACACACCACTGCAGGTTCAATGTATTCCTTGGACATATTAATTGTCGATGAAACATTGAAATGAAATGGGAATTGAATACAAAACACACAATGCCGCCTTAACTGCAAGAAGAGTGAGACTTCTTACAGTCTGTGCTTTGATCCTTTCCTGTGAGACCCGTATTAGATTCCGATTGTCCACTGCAGGGTCAATGTATTCCTTGGACCTCCACATTGACGATGAAACACAGAAATCGCATCGGAATTAAATACAAAAGGCACAATGCCGCATTAAGTGCAAGAAGAGTGACACTTCTTAGAGTCTGTGCTTTGATCCTTTCCTGTGAGACCAGCATTAGTTTCCGATAAACCACTGCAGGTTCAATGTATTCCTTGGACCTTCACATTGACGAAGAAACTCAGAAATCACATCGGAGATAAATAAAAATGCACAATGCCGCCTTAAGTGCAAGAAGAGTGAGACTTCTTAGAGTCTGTGCTTTGATCCTTTCCTGTGAGACCAGTATTAGTTTCCGATACATATTAGTTTCCGATACACCACTGCAGGTTCAATGTTATCCTTGGACGTACACATTGACGATGAAACACAGGAATCGCATCGGAATTAAATACAAAAGCCACAATGCCGCTTAAGTGCAAGAAGAGTGAGACATCTTACAGTCTGTGCATTGATCCTCTCCTGTGAGACCAGTATTAGTTTCCGATACACCACCGCAGGTTCAATGTATTCCTTGGACCTTCAAATTGACGATGAAACACAGAAATCGCATCGGAATAATATACAAAAGGCACAATGCCGCCATAAGTACAAGAACAGAGACTCTTCTTACACCCGGTGCTTTGAGCATTCCCTGTGAGACCAGTATTACTTTCCGATACACCACTGCAGGTTCAATGTATTCCTTGGACATACACACTGACGATGAACTACTGAAATTAGATCGGAATTAAATACAAAAGGCACAATACCCCCTTAAATGCAAGAAGAGTGGAACTTCTTATTATCTGTGCTTTGATCCTTTCCTGTGAACCAGTTTTAGTTACCGATGCACCACTGCAGGTTCAATGTATTCCTTGGACCTTCACATTGATGATGAAACACAGAAATCGCATCACAATTAAATAAAAAAAGGCACAATGCGGCCTTAAGTACAGGAATAGAGACTCTGCTTACAGTCGGTGTTTTGAGCATTCCCTGTGAGACCAGTTTTAATTTCCGATACACCACTGCAGGTTCAATGTATTCCTTGGACATACACGTTGACGATGAAACACTGAAATTAGATCAGAATTAAATACGAAAGGCACATTACAAGTGCAAGAAATGTGAGACCTCTTAGAGTCTGTGCTTTGATCCTTTCCTGTTTGACCAGTATTAGATTCCGATACACCACTGCAGGTTCAATGTATTCCTTGGACATACACGTTGACGATGAAACACTGAAATTAGATCGGAATTAAATACAAAAGGCACAATGCGACTTAAGTGCAAGAAGAGTGAGACTTCTTAGAGTCTGTGCTTTGATCCATTCCTGTGAGACCAGTATTAATTTCCGATACACCACTGCAGGTTCAATGTATTCCTTGGACATTATAATTGACGATGAAACACAGATATCTCATCGGTATTAAATACAAAAGGCACAATGCCGCTTTAAGTGCAAGTAGAGTGTGACTTCTTAGAGTCTCTGCTTTGGTCCTTTCCAGTGAGACCAGTATTAGTTTCCGACACACCACTGCAGGTTCAATGTACTCCTTGGACTTTCACATTGACGATGAAACACAGAAATCGCGTCGGAATTAAATACAAAAGGCACAATGCCGGCTTAAATATAAGAATAGAGACTCCACTTACAGTCGGTGTTTTGAGCAATCCCTGTGAGACCAGTATTAGTTTCTGACGCACTACTGGGGGTTCAATGTATTCCTTGGACATACACATTGACGATAACACTGAAATTAAATCGGAATTGAATACAAAACTCACAATGCCGCCTTAAGTGCAAGAAGAGTGAGACTTCTTAGAGTCTGTGCTTTGATCCTTTCCTGTGAGACCAGTATTAGTTTCCGATACACCACTGCAGGTTCAATGTATTCCTAGGACGTACACATTGACGATAAACCACTGAAAATACATTGGAATTAAATACAAAAGGCGCAGTGCCACCTTAAGTGCAAGAAGAGTGAGACTTCTTAGAGTCTGTGCTTCGATCCTTTCCTGTGAGATCAGTTTTAGTTCCCGATACACCACTGCAGATTCAATGTATTCTTTCAACATTATCATTGACGATGAAACACAGACATCTCATCGATATTAAATACGAAAGGCACAATGCCGCTTTAAGTGCAAGAAGAGTGTGACTTCTTAGAGTCTGTGCTTTGATCCTCCCCTGTGAGACCAGTATTAGCTTCCGATACATCACTGCAGGTTCAATGTATTCCTTGGACATACACATTGACGAAGAAACACAGAAATCGCATCGGAATTAAATACAAAACCACAATGCCGCCTTAAATGCAAGAAGAGTGAGACATCTAAGAGTCTGTGCTTTGATCCTCTCCTGTAAGACCAGTATTAGTTTCCGATACACCACTGCAGGTTCAATGTATTCCTTGGACCTTCACATTGACGATGAAACACAGAAATCGCATCGGAATTAAATACAAAAGGCCCAATGCCGCCATAAGTACAAGAACAGAGATTCTTCTTACACCCGGTGCTTTGTGCATTCCCTGTGAGACCAGTATTAGTTTCCGATACACCACTGCAGGTTCAATGTATTCCTTGGACATACACGTTGACGATGAAACACTGAAATTAGATCAGAATTAATTACAAAAGGCACAATGCGACTTGAATGCAAGAAGAGTGAGAATTCTTAGAGTCTGTGCTTTGATCCTTTCCTGTGAGACCAGTATTACTTTCCGATACCCCACTGCAGGTTCAATAAATTCCTTGGACCTTCACTTTGACGATGAAACACAGAAATCGCATCGGAATTAAATACAAAAGGCACAATGCCGCCTTAAGTGCAACAAGAGTGAGACTTCTTAGAGTCTGTGCTTTGATCCTTTCCTGCGATACCAGTATTAGTTTCCGATACACCAATGCAGGTTCAATGTATTTGTTGGACATTCACATTAACGATGAAACACAGAAATCTCATCGGAATGAAATACAAAAGGCACAATGCCACCTTAAGTGCAAGAGGCGTGTGACTTCTTAGAGTCTGTGCTTTGACCCTTTCCTATGAGACCAGTATCAGTTTCCGATATACCACTGCAGATTCAATGTATTCCTTGGACCTTCACATTGACGATGAAACACAGATATCGCATCGGAATTAAACACAAAAGGCACAATTCCGCCTTAAGTGCGAGAAGAGTGAGACTTCTTAGAGTCTGTGCTTTGATCCTTTCCTGTGAGGCCAGTATTAGTTTCCGATACACCACTGCAGGTTCAACGTATTCCTTTGACCTTCACATTGACGATGAAACACAGAAATCGATTCGGAATTAAATGCAAAAGGCACAATGTCGCCTTAAGTACAAGAATAGAGACTCCTCTTACAGTCGGTGCTTTGAGCTTTCCCTGCTAGACCAGTATTAGTTTCCGATACACCTCTGCAGGTTCAATGTATTCCTTGGACATACACGTTGACGATGAAACACTGAAATTAGATCAGAATTAATTACAAAAGGCACAATGCGACTTGAATGCAAGAAGAGTGAGACTTCTTAGAGTCTGTGCTTTGATCCTTTCCTGTGAGGCCAATATTAGTTACCGATGCACCACTGCAGGTTCAATGTATTCCTTTGACCTTCACATTGATGATGAAACACAGAAATCGCATCACAATTAAATAAAAAAAGGCACAATGCGGAATTAAGTACAGGAATAGAGACTCTGCTTACAGTCGGTGTTTTGAGCATTCCCTGTGAGACCAGTATTAATTTCCGATACACCACTGCAGGTTCAATGTATTCCTTGGACATTATAATTGACGATGAAACACAGATATCTCATCGGTATTAATTACAAAAGGCACAATGCCGCTTTAAGTGCAAGAAGAGTGTGACTTCTTAGAGTCTCTGCTTTGGTCCTTTCCAGTGAGACCAGTATTAGTTTCCGACACACCACTGCAGGTTCAATGTACTCCTTGGACTTTCACATTGACGATGAAACACAGAAATCGCGTCGGAATTAAATACAAAAGGCACAATGCCGGCTTAAATATAAGAATAGAGACTCCTCTTACAGTCGGTGTTTTGAGCATTCCCTGTGAGACCAGTATTAGTTTCTGACACGCCACTGGAGGTTCAATGTATTCCTTGGACATACACATTGACGATAACACTGAAATTAAATCGGAATTGAATACAAAACTCACAATGCCGCCTTAAGTGCAAGAAGAGTGAGACTTCTTAGAGTCTGTGCTTTGATCCTTTCCTGTGAGACCAGTATTAGTTTCCGATACACCACTGCAGGTTCAATGTATTCCTAGGACGTACACATTGACGATAAACCACTGAAAATACATTGGAATTAAATACAAAAGGCGCAGTGCCACCTTAAGTGCAAGAAGAGTGAGACTTCTTGGAGTCTGTGCTTCGATCCTTTCCTGTGAGACCAGTTTTAGTTCCCGATACACCACTGCAGATTCAATGTATTCTTTCAACATTATCATTGACGATGAAACACAGATATCTCATCGATATTAAATACGAAAGGCACAATGCCGCTTTAAGTGCAAGAAGAGTGTGACTTCTTAGAGTCTGTGCTTTGATCCTCCCCTGTGAGACCAGTATTAGCTTCCGATACATCACTGCAGGTTCAATGTATTCCTTGGACATACACATTGACGAAGAAACACAGAAATCGCATCGGAATTAAATACAAAAGCCACAATGCCGCCTTAAATGCAAGAAGAGTGAGACATCTAAGAGTCTGTGCTTTGATCCTCTCCTGTAAGACCAGTATTAGTTTCCGATACACCACTGCAGGTTCAATATATTCCTTGGACCTTCACATTGACGATGAAACACAGAAATCGCATCGGAATTAAATACAAAAGGCACAATGCCGCCATAAGTACAAGAACAGAGACTCTTCTTACACCCGGTGCTTTGTGCATTCCCTGTGAGACCAGTATTAGTTTCCGATACACCACTGCAGGTTCAATGTATTCCTTGGACATACACGTTCACGATGAAACACTGAAATTAGACCGGAATTAAATACAAAAGGCACAATGCGACATGAGTGCAAAAAGTGTGAGACTTCTTAGGGTCTGTGCTTTGATCCTTTCCTGTGAGACCAGTATTAGTTTCCGATATACCACTGCAGGTTCAATGTATTCCTTGGACATTCACATTGAAGATGAAACACAGAAATCGCATCGGTATTAAATGCAAAAGACACAATGCCGCCTTAAGTGCAAGAAGAGTGAGACTTCTTAGAGTCTGTGCTTTGATCCTTTCCTATGAGACCAGTATTAGTTTCCGATACATCACTGCAGGTTAAATGTACTCCCTGGACCTTCACATTGACGATGAAACACAGAAATCGCGTTGGAATTAAATACAAAAGACACAATGCCGCCTTAAGTAAAAGAATAGAGACTCTTCTTACAGTCGGTGTTTTGAGCATTCCCTGTGAGACCAGTATTAGTTTCTGACACACCACTGCCGGTACAATGTACTCCTTGGACATACACATTGACGATGAAACACTGAAATTATATGGGAATTGTATACAAAACTCGCAATGCCGCCTTATGTGCAAGAAGAGTGAGGCTTCTTAGTGTCTGTGCATTGATCCTTTCCTGTGAGACCAGTATTACCTTCCGATACTCCACTGCAGGTTCAATGTATTCCTTGGACCTTCACTTTGACGATGAAACACTGAAATCGCAACGGAATTAAATACAAAAGGCACAATGCCGCCTTAAATGCAACAAGAGTGAGACTTCTTAGAGTCTGTGCTTTGATCCTTTCCTGCGGTACCAGTATTAGTTTCCGATACACCACTGCAGGTTCTATGTATTTGTTGGACATTCACATTGACGATGAAACACAGAAATCGCATCGGAATTAAATACAAAAGGCACAATGCCGCCTTAAGTGGAAGAGGCCTGTGACTTCTTAGAGTCTGTGCTTTGATCCTTTCCTGTGAGACCAGTATCAGTTTCCGTTACACCACTGCAGGTTCAATGTATTCCTTGGGCATACACATTGACGATGAACTACTGAAATTAGATCGGAATTAAATACAAAAGGCGCAGTGCCACCTTAAGTGCAAGAAGAGTGAGACTTCTTAGAGTCTGTACTTTGATCCTTTCCAGTGAGACCAGAATTAGTTTCCGATACTCCACTGCAGGGTCAATGTATTCCTTGGACCTCCACATTAACGATGAAACACAGAAATCGCATCGGAATTAAACACAAAAGGTACAATGCCGCATTAAGTGCAAGAAGAGTGTCACTTCTTAGAGTCTGTGCTTTGATCCTTCCCTGTGAGTCCAGTATTAGTTTCCGATACACAACTGCAGGTTCAATGTATTCCTTGGACATACACATTGACGATGAAACACAGAAATCGCATCGGAATTAAATACAAAAGCCACAATGCCGCCTTAAGTGCAAGAAGAGTGAGACATCTTAGAGTCTGTGTTTTGATCCTCTCCTGTGAGACCAGTATTAGTTTCCGATATACCACTGCAGGTTCAATGTATTCCTTGGACATTCACATTGACGATGAAACACAGAAATCGCATCGGTATTAAATGCAAAAGGCACAATGCCGCCTTAAGTGCATGAAGAGTGAGACTTCTTAGAGTCTGTGCTTTGATCCTTTCCTGTGAGACCAGTATTAGTTTCCGATACATCACTGCTGGTCAATGTATTCCTTGGACCTTCACATTGACGATGAAACACAGAAATCGCATCGGAATTAAATACAAAAGGCACAATGCCGTCTTAAGTGCGAGAAGAGTGAGACTTCTTAGAGTCTGAGCTTTGATCCTTTCCTGTGAGGCCAGTATTAGTTTCCGATAACCCACTGCAGGTTCAAAGTATTCCTTTGACCTTCACATTGACGATGAAACACAGAAATCGATTCGGAATCAAATGCAAAAGGCACAATGTCGCCTTAAGTACAAGAATAGAGACTCTTCTTACAGTCGGTGCTCTGAACTTTCCCTGTGAGACCAGTATTAGTTTCCGATACACCACTGCAGGTTCAATGTATTCCTTGGACATACACATTAACGATGAAACACAGAAATCGCATCGGAATTAAATACAAAAGCCACAATGCCGCCTTAAGTGCAAGAAGAGTGAGACATCTTAGAGTCTGTGCTTTGATCCTCTCCTGTGAGACCAGTATTAGTTTCCGATACACCACTGCAGGTTCAGTGTATTCCTTGGACCTTCACATTGACGATGAAACACAGAGATCGCGTCGGAATTAAATACAAAAGGCACAATGCCGCCTTAAATATAAGAATAGAGACTCTTCTTACAGTCGGTTTTTTGAGTATTCCCTGTGAGACCAGTATTAGTTTCTGACACACCACTGCAGGTTTAATGTATTCCTTGGACATATTAATTGTCGATGAAACACTGAAATGAAATGGGAATTGAATACAAAACACACAATGCCGCCTTAACTGCAAGAAGAGTGAGACTTCTTACAGTCTGTGCTTTGATCCTTTCCTGTGAGACCCGTATTAGATTCCGATTGTCCACTGCAGGGTCAATGTATTCCTTGGACCTCCACATTGACGATGAAACACAGAAATCGCATCGGAGATAAATCCAAATGCACAATGCCGCCTTAAGTGCAAGAAGAGTGAGACTTCTTAGAGTCTGTGCTTTGATCCTTTCCTGTGAGACCAGTATTAGTTTCCGATACATATTAGTTTCCGATACACCACTGCAGGTTCAATGTATTCCTTGGACGTACACATTGACGATGAAACACAGGAATCGCATCGGAATTAAATACAAAAGCCACAATGCCGCTTAAGTGCAAGAAGAGTGAGACATCTTACAGTCTGTGCATTGATCCTCTCCTGTGAGACCAGTATTAGTTTCCGATACACCACTGCAGGTTCAATGTATTCCTTGGACCTTCAAATTGACGATGAAACACAGAAATCGCATCGGAATTAAATACAAAAGGCACAATGCCGCCATACGTACAAGAACAGAGACTCTTCTTACACCCGGTGCTTTGAGCATTCCCTGTGAGACCAGTATTAGTTTCCGATACACCACTGCAGGTTCAATGTATTCCTTGGACATACACACTGACGATGAACTACTGAAATTAGATCGGAATTAAATACAAAAGGCACAATACCTCCTTAAATGCAAGAAGAGTGGAACTTCTTATTATCTGTGCTTTGATCCTTTCCTGTGAACCAGTATTAGTTACCGATGCACCACTGCAGGTTCAATGTATTCCTTGGACCTTCACATTGATGATGAAACACAGAAATCGCATCACAATTAAATAAAAAAAGGCACAATGCGGCCTTAAGTACAGGAATAGAGACTCTGCTTACAGTCGGTGTTTTGAGCATTCCCTGTGAGACCAGTTTTAATTTCCGATACACCACTGCAGGTTCAATGTATTCCTTCGACATACACGTTGACGATGAAACACTGACGTTAGATCAGAATTAAATACGAAAGGCACATTACGACTTAAGTGCAAGAAATGTGAGACCTCTTAGAGTCTGTGCTTTGATCCTTTCCTGTTTGCCCAGTATTAGATTCCGATACACCACTGCAGGTTCAATGTATTCCTTGGACATACACGTTGACGATGAAACACTGAAATTACATCGGAATTAAATACAAAAGGCACAATGCGACTTAAGTGCAAGAAGAGTGAGACTTCTTAGAGTCTGTGCTTTGATCCATTCCTGTGAGACCAGTATTAATTTCCGATACACCACTGCAGGTTCAATGTATTCCTTGGACATTATAATTGACGATGAAACACAGATATCTCATCGGTATTAAATACAAAAGGCACAATGCCGCTTTAAGTGCAAGAAGAGTGTGACTTCTTAGAGTCTGTGCTTTGATCCTTTCCTGTTTGCCCAGTATTAGATTCCGATACACCACTGCAGGTTCAATGTACTCCTTGGACTTTCACATTGACGATGAAACACAGAAATCGAGTCGGAATTAAATACAAAAGGCACAATGCCGGCTTAAATATAAGAATAGAGACTCCACTTACAGTCGGTGTTTTGAGCAATCCCTGTGAGACCAGTATTAGTTTCTGACACACTACTGGGATTTCAATGTATTCCTTGGACATACACATTGACGATAACACTGAAATTAAATCGGAATTGAATACAAAACTCACAATGCCGCCTTAAGTGCAAGAAGAGTGAGACTTCTTAGAGTCTGTGCTTTGATCCTTTCCTGTGGGACCTTATTAGTTTCCGATACACCACTGCAGGTTCAATGTATTCCTAGGACGTACACATTGACGATAAACCACTGAAAATACATTGGAATTAAATACAAAAGGCGCAGTGCCACCTTAAGTGCAAGAAGAGTGAGACTTCTTAGAGTCTGTGCTTCGATCCTTTCCTGTGAGACCAGTTTTAGTTCCCGATACACCACTGCAGATTCAATGTATTCTTTCAACATTATCATTGACGATGAAACACAGATATCTCAACGATATTAAATACGAAAGGCACAATGCCGCTTTAAGTGCAAGAAGAGTGTGACTTCTTAGAGTCTGTGCTTTGATCCTCCCCTGTGTGACCAATATTTGCTTCCGATACATCACTGCAGGTTCAATGTATTCCTTGGACATACAAATTGACGAAGAAACACAGAAATCGCATCGGAATTAAATACAAAAGCCACAATGCCGCCTTAAATGCAAGAAGAGTGAGACATCTAAGAGTCTGTGCTTTGATCCTCTCCTGTAAGACCAGTATTAGTTTCCGATACACCACTGCAGGTTCAATGTATTCCTTGAACCTTCACATTGACAATGAAACACAGAAATCGCATTGGAATTAAATACAAAAGGCCCAATGCCGCCATAAGTACAAGAACAGAGACTCTTCTTACACCCGGTGCTTTGTGCATTCCCTGTGAGACCAGTATTAGTTTCCGATACACCACTGCAGGTTCAATGTATTCCTTGGACATACACGTTCACGATGAAACACTGAAATTAGACCGGAATTAAATACAAAAGGCACAATGCGACATGAGTGCAAAAAGAGTGAGACTTCTTAGGGTCTGTGCTTTGATCCTTTCCTGTGAGACCAGTATTAGTTTCCGATATACCACTGCAGGTTCAATGTATTCCTTGGACATTCACATTGACGATGAAACACAGAAATCGCATCGGTATTAAATGCAAAAGGCACAATGCCGCCTTAAGTGCAAGAGGCCTGTGACTTCTTAGAGTCTGTGCTTTGATCCTTTCCTGTGAGACCAGTATCAGTTTCCGATACACCACTGCAGGTTCAATGTATTCCTTGGGCATACACATTGACGATGAACTACTGAAATTAGATCGGAATTAAATACAAAAGGCGCAGTGCCACCTTAAGTCCAAGAAGAGTGAGACTTCTTAGAGTCTGTGCTTTGATCCTTTCCAGTGAGACCAGTACTAGTTTCCGATACTCCACTGCAGGGTCAATGTATTCCTTGGACCTCCACATTGACGATGAAACACAGAAATCGCATCGGAATTAAACACAGAAGGTACAATGCCGCATTAAGTGCAAGAAGAGTGTCACTTCTTAGAGTCTGTGCTTTGATCCTTCCCTGTGAGTCCAGTATTAGTTTCCGATACACAACTGCTGGCTCAATGTATTCCTTGGACATACACATTGACGATGAAACACAGAAATCGCATCGGAATTAAATACAAAAGCCACAATGCCGCCTTAAGTGCAAGAAGAGTGAGACATCTTAGAGTCTGTGTTTTGATCCTCTCCTGTGAGACCAGTATTAGTTTCCGATATACCACTGCAGGTTCAATGTATTCCTTGGACATTCACATTGACGATGAAACACAGAAATCGCATCGGTATTAAATGCAAAAGGCACAATGCCGCCTTAAGTGCATGAAGAGTGAGACTTCTTAGAGTCTGTGCTTTGATCCTTTCCTGTGAGACCAGTATTAGTTTCCGATACATCACTGCTGGTTCAATGTATTCCTTGGACCTTCACATTGACGATGAAACACAGAAATCGCATCGGAATGAAATACAAAAGGCACAATGCCGCCTAATGTGCGAGAAGAGTGAGACTTCTTAGAGTCTGTGCTTTGATCCTTTCCTGTGAGGCCAGTATTAGTTTCCGATAACCCACTGCAGGTTCAAAGTATTCCTTTGACCTTCACATTGACGATGAAACACAGAAATCGATTCGGAATCAAATGCCAAAGGCACAATGTCGCCTTAAGTACAAGAATAGAGACTCTTCTTACAGTCGGTGCTCTGAACTTTCCCTGTGAGACCAGTATTAGTTTCCGATACACCACTGCAGGTTCAATGTATTCCTTGGACATACACATTAACGATGAAACACAGAAATCGCATCGGAATTAATTACAAAAGCCACAATGCCGCCTTAAGTGCAAGAAGAGTGAGACATCTTAGAGTCTGTGCTTTGATCCTCTCCTGTGAGACCAGTATTAGTTTCCGATACACCACTGCAGGTTCAGTGTATTCCTTGGACCTTCACATTGACGATGAAACACAGAGATCGCGTCGGAATTAAATACAAAAGGCACAATGCCGCCTTAAATATAAGAATAGAGACTCTTCTTACAGTCGGTTTTTTGAATATTCCCTGTGAGACCAGTATTAGTTTCTGACACACCACTGCAGGTTCAATGTATTCCTTGGACAAATTAATTGTCGATGAAACACTGAAATGAAATGGGAATTGAATACAAAACACACAATGCCGCCTTAACTGCAAGAAGAGTGAGACTTCTTACAGTCTGTGCTTTGATCCTTTCCTGTGAGACCCGTATTAGATTCCGATTGTCCACTGCAGGGTCAATGTATTCCTTGGACCTCCACATTGACGATGAAACACAGAAATCGCATCGGAATTAAATACAAAAGGCACAATGCCGCATTAAGTGCAAGAAGAGTGACACTTCTTAGAGTCTGTGCTTTGATCCTTTCCTGTGAGACCAGCATTAGTTTCCGATAAACCACTGCAGGTTCAATGTATTCCTTGGACCTTCACATTGACGAAGAAACTCAGAAATCACATCGGAGATAAATCCAAATGCACAATGCCGCCTTAAGTGCAAGAAGAGTGAGACTTCTTAGAGTCTGTGCTTTGATCCTTTCCTGTGAGACCAGTATTAGTTTCCGATACATATTAGTTTCCGATACACCACTGCAGGTTCAATGTATTCCTTGGACGTACACATTGACGATGAAACACAGGAATCGCATCGGAATTAAATACAAAAGCCACAATGCCGCTTAAGTGCAAGAAGAGTGAGACATCTTACAGTCTGTGCATTGATCCTCTCCTGTGAGACCAGTATTACTTTCCGATACACCACTGCAGCTTCAATGTATTCCTTGGACATACACGTTGACGATGAAACACTGAAATTAGATCAGAATTAAATACAAAAGGCACAATGCGACTTGTGTACAAGAAGAGTGAGACTTCTTAGAGTCTGTGCTTTGATCCTTTCCTGTGAGACCAGTATTAGTTTCCGATACACCACTGCAGGTTCAATGTATTCCTTGGACATTCACATTGACGATGAAACACAGAAATCGCATCGGTATTAAATGCAAAAGGCACAATGCCGCCTTAAGTGCAAGAAGAGTGTGACTTCTTAGAGTCTGTGCTTTGATCCTTTCCTGTGAGACCAGTATTAGTTTCCGATACATCACTGCAGGTTAAATGTACTCCTTAGACCTTCACATTGACGATGAAACACAGAAATCGCGTCGGAATGAAATACAAAAGTCACAATGCCGCCTTAAGTATAAGAATAGAGACTCTTCTTACAGTCGGTGTTTTGAGGATTCCCTGTGAGACCAGTATTAGTTTCTGACACACCACTGCAGGTACAATGTACTCCTTGGACATACACATTGACGATGAAACACTGAAATTATATGGGAATTGAATACAAAACTCACAATGCCGCCTTAAGTGCAAGAAGAGTGAGGCTTCTTAGAGTCTGTGCATTGATCCTTTCCTGTGAGACCAGTATTACTTTCCGATACCCCACTGCAGGTACAATGTATTCCTTGGACCTTCACTTTGACGATGAAACACAGAAATCGCATCGGATTTAAATACAAATGGCACAATGCCGCCTTAAGTGCAACAAGAGTGAGACTTCTTAGGGTCTGTGCTTTGATCCTTTCCTGCGATACCAGTATTAGTTTCCGATACACCACTGCAGGTTCAATGTATTTCTTGGACATTCACATTGACGACGAAACACAGAGATCGCATCGGAATTAAATACAAAAGGCACAATGCCGCCTTAAGTGCAAGAGGCGTGTGACTTGTTAGAGTCTCTGCTTTGATCCTTTCCTGTGAGGCCAGTATTAGTTTCCGATACACCACTGCAGGTTCAATGTATTCCTTGGACCTTCACATTGCCGATGAAACACTGATATTAGATCGGAATTAAATACAAAAGGCACAATGCGACTTAAGTGCAAGAAGAGTGAGACTTCTTAAAGTCTGTGTTTTGTTCCTTTCCTGTGAGACCAGTATTAGTTTCCGATACACCACTGCAGGTTCAATGTATTCCTTGGACATTATCATTGACGATGAGACACTGATATCTCATCGCTATTAAATACAAAAGACACAATGCCGCTTTAAGTGCAAGAAGAGTGTGACTTCTTAGAGTCTCTGATATGGTCCTTTCCTGTGAGACCAGTATTAGTTTCCGACACACCACTGCAGGTTCAATGTACTCCTTGGACCTTCACATTGACGATGAAAACCAGAAATCGCGTTGGAATTAAATACAAAAGTCACAATGCCGCCGTAAATATAAGAATAGAGACTCCTCTTACAGTCGGTGTTTTGAGCATTCCCTGTGAGACCAGTATTAGTTTCTGACACACCACTGCAGGTTCAATGTATTCCTTGGACATACGCATTGACGATAAACCACTGAAATTACATCGGAATTAAATACAAAAGGCGCAGTGCCACCTTAAGTGCAAGAAGAGTGAGACTTCTTAGAGTCTGTGCTTTGATCCTTTCCTGTGAGACCAGTATTAGTTTCCGATACACTACTGCAGGTTCAATGTATTCCTAGGACATACACATTGACGATAAACCACTGAAATTACATCGGAATTAAATACAAAAGGCGCAGTGCCACCTTAAGTGCAAGAAGAGTGAGACTTCTTACAGTCAGTGCTTTGATCCTTTCCTGTGAGACCAGTATTAGTTTCCGATACTCCACTGGAGGGTCAATGTATTCCTGGGACCTTCACATTGTCGATGAAGCACAGAAATCGCATCGGAAGAAAATACAAAAAGCACAATGCCGCATTAAGTGCAAGAAGAGTGACACTTCTTAGAGTCTGTGCGTTGATCCTTTCCTGTGAGACCAGTATTAGTTTCCGACAAACCACTGCGTGTTAAATGTATTCCTTGGACCTTCACATTGACGATGAAACACAGAAATCACATCGGAGATAAATCCAAAGGCACGATGCCGCCTTAAGTGCAAGAAGAGTGAGACATCTTAGAGTCTGCGCTTTGATCCTCTGCTGTGAGACCAGTATTATTTTCCGATACACCACTGCAGGTTTAATGTATTCCTCGGACCTTCACATTGACGATAAAACACAGAAATCGCATCGGAATTAAATACAAAACGCACAATGCTGCCTTAAGTATAAGAATAGAGACTCTTCTTACAGTCAGTGTTTTGAGCATTCCCTGTGAGACTAGTATTAGTTTCTGACACACCACTGCAGGTTCAATGTATTCCTTGGACACACACGTGACGATGAAACACTGAAATTAGATCGGAATTAAATACAAAAGGCACAATGCAACTTAAAAGAAAGAAGAGTGAGACTTCTTAGAGTTTGTGCCTCGATCCTTTCCTGTGAACCAGTATTAGTTTCCGATACACCAATGCAGGTTCAATGTATTCATTGGACCTTCACATTGACGATGAAACACAGAAATCGCATCGACATTAAATACAAAAGGCTCAATGCCGCCTTAAGTGCAAGAGGCGTGTGACTTCTTAGAGTCTGTGCTTTGATGCTTTCCTGTGAGGTTAGTATCAGTTTCCGATACACCACTGCAGGTTCAATGTATTCCTTGGACCTTCACATTGACGATGAAACACAGAATTCGCATCGGAATTAAATGCAAAAGGCACAATGCCGCCTTATGTACAAGAATAGAGACTCTTCTTACAGTCGGTGCTTTGAGCTTTCCCTGTGAGACCAGTATTAGTTTCCGATACACCACTGCAGGTTCAATGTATTCCTTGGACATACACGTTGACGAAGAAACACTGAAATTAGATCAGAATTAAATACAAAAGGCACAATACGACTTAAGTGCAAGAAAAGTGAGACTTCTTAGTGTCTGTGCATTGATCCTTTCCTGTTTGACCAGTATTAGTTTCCGATACACCACTGCAGGTTCAATGTATTCCTTGGACATACACATTGACGATGAAACACTGAAATTAGATCGGAATTAAATACAAAAGGCACAATGCGACTTAAGTGCAAGAAGAGTGAGACTTCTTAGAGTCTGTGTTTTGATCCTTTCCTGTGAAACCAGTATTAGTTTCCGATTCACCACTGCAGGTTCAATATATTCCTTGGACATTAACATTGTCGATGAAACACAGTTATCTCATCGGTATTAAATACAAAAGGCACAATGCCGCTTTAAGTGCAAGAAGAGTGTGACTTCTTAGAGTCTCTGCTTTGGTCCTTTCCTGTGAGACCAGTATTAGTTTCCGACACACCACTGCAGGTTCAATGTACTACTTGGACCTTCACATTGACGATGAAACACAGAAATCGCGTCGGAATTAAATACAAAAGGCACAATGCCGCCTTAGATATAAGAATAGAGACTCCTCTTACAGTCGGTGTTATGAGCATTCCCTGTGAGACCAGTATTAGTTTCTGACACACCACTGTAGGTTCAATGTATTCCTTGGACATACACATTGACGATGAAACACTGAAATTAAATCGGAATTAAATACAAAACTCACAATGCCGCCTTAGGTGCAAGAAGAGTGAGACTTCTTAGAGTCTGTGCTTTGATCCTTTCCTGTGAGACCAGTATTAGTTTCCGATACACCACTGGAGGTTCAATGTATTCCTAGGACATACACATTGACGATAAACCACTGAAATTACATCGGAATTAAATACAATAGGCGCAGTGCCACCTTAAGTGCAAGAAGGGTGATTCTTCTTAGAGGCTGTGCTATGATCCTTTCCTGAGAGACCAGTATTAGTTTCCGATACTCCACTGCAGGGTCAATGTATTCCTTGGACCTTCACATTGACGATTATAAAATAAATAAAATAAATATATAAATAAATAAAATGTTATTATTTTAAATATGTTGATTATTCTATCTGTATGATGGTGATTGTGATTGCAATTGTGTTCGCTTATCTGGAACGTGGACGTTTAATTATTCGGTATCAGACGCTTGACAATGGCTTTTTCGTAAAGGCAATGTTACTCGTAGTTGACCGTGAAATAAAACTGAATAATCGGACTTCGTAAATAAGTCGTTTCCAAAGACTGCTGCGGTAGGTGCGGACTCATAATCTAAATCTCAATATTACAATAATTTGTCAGCCATGCCAATACGTCGTACAGAGGTGATTGTCTACTAAACATAAAAAAGTTACACAGTTAGTTAAATCAGATATATTCAATGAATAAGCCTACAGTTCATAATCCTACTTACTTTTATAAATATAATTCTTTACATAATCGAGTGCCTAGTGTGGTTGCAACTCGCAGTATTCTTCTATAACATGAAATATGGCGGCGTGCCAGACAATAAAATAAAATACGTGCTTCTCGCACCACTTCAACCAGAGCTCTCTCTTTCTTAATCCAAACATAAGAGTAACGTAATTGTGCTTTTGTTTTATCAGCGACACAGCGCTGCAGTTGTGTTCCATAGGCTTTATTTATTTGTCACTGATCATTTATTTAATTAGTATTTCGCGTTTCCGCGGAAACTCACGCTCGGCATGCAAATGTGCCTTTATATTGCCCCCAGAATTGCGAGGCGAAAGGACACACCTGCAGGCGAGCAATTCACCTAAAGGCACAAGAAAATCTAAGTTATCTACAACTATTTACTTGACTTACATTACACATTATACACATTATATACAAAATTTGATTGACGGGGGTGCGCCGTAAAAGTTCTTATGTTGGCAGATAGAGTGCGCGCATGCGCAGAAGCGTCTGTGTAACTGCGGGACTGCCGTTATATCGTACAGTTAGATCACGCGGCACAGTATTGCAGTTCATATTGTTCGTGTGCGCGCGTTTTTCAGTCGTTGCACAAAGAAAATATTCAACCAAGATTACATATGAAGACTACATTCTATGACAGGTAACTTAGTTTTAAATTTACAATATTTGTTATAACACAATACAACTTAGATTGTTGAATGTTCTTAGTTACATAGTATTGTTTTGAAATACTTCAAGAAAAATGTCCGTATTTTTCAGGTGCGTTGACCTATACACATCGTGTCGTTATTTCAGTTCATATTCATCCGCTGCACAATAATTTTTTACAGGTTAGTATTGTCGTGGTAAAGTTTTTTGATCACAGTAACATCGTTGTATAACAACGTGATTAATACATAAGCGTGTCCATTTCTCATTTCCATTATAGTCGTAGTGATGCAGTTCGTTGTGACTAAAAGCATTGCTTATTACAGATCAGACGTGACCCGTCGAGTAATTGGTCCACGTGCAGTTCGGTTTTTACATTCCGTGGAAGCTTGGTTGCAGAACCTCGGACGGCACATAGCTGGCGTCGATCCTTGGACAGTCCAGGTAAGAGTGTCCGTCACATTTCGAGAACATTTCATTCCCTGAAGTTCCAACCAAAATTCTTCCACCCGTCGTGTTGTTTTCTGGACAGGCACTTTGTGTCCATTTAATCCAGTTAACATCTTGAAGTTGGGTACTGTAGTAATGTCACTAGACGATGCACGAATTATGCACCCCACATTTTCAGTTTTTTGCTGAATATAGCTCACCTAAATGTTCGTAGTTATTAATCAAGGAAATCGTTCATCGCGTTTGCATTGATACGCTGCATAATGAATGGCATTAACAGTTTCTTTCACATAGATTTCCGCGTAGTTGTGGAGTTAGTAATGTTCGTTAATGTCCGTGAACAGTGGTTCACTATGCAATGTCTTTTTGGCACTCGTTTTGTTCAAATTTTTACATAGTAACAGTTACACTATACATCAGTTAAAAAAATAAGTAATTATACATACACACGTCACATATTTTCTTAGCATAAACATAATATAGTTGCACATAAACATGTTTACATCATCATTACCTCGCTATAGGTTATTACATTGTGTCACATTTGATTTCATGAATTGCAGATATTTACATCCTCTTTAGCGGTTTTGCTGGGATATTATCGACGTTTTTTTTGTGATGTCATCTGAAATTAAGATAGGTTAGACACAACATTCATTACATCAGTAGGCAAGACCAGGCGTTTTCACTACTCAATAAATATTCAAAATAGTAAGAGAGAGAAAATGTTCGATTCCTCGCGTTTTGTGCGTGTGTGTAGAGTGTCTGTGTGGCCTTGACTACTGATAGATGCTTTTCGTGTTGAGAGATGTGCGTCTAATCTATTTCTCAAAGTAAAAGATCGCTTCACAGATGACGTCTGTCAGTTCGTCAGGTGTCACGCCAAGTCAGTGGTACCTTCAGTAACAAATGTTCCGTGAAAAATTAATATGTCATTCACTGCTACGTAATCATAAATTTTACTTTAATATTCCGTCTTTCAGGTGGAGGCGCGCGCTGAAAGAAGAGTTCTTCTGTCTTCAACTGCGTCACTGGAACCGCTGAAATGAAAATTTCTATACTACTTATTATCTGTGTTGTAACAACAGAGTTTTTCGAGTTTCTTAGCAATATTTTGATGGGTATGACTTTGACATTATTCAGCATGAAATGCTCTAAGATCTCGGTGTGCGTATAGCCCAATAATTTTTTTAGTTCTAGGATGTTGTAACAGATACGCACCAGGATGCGGAATGTTAACAATTATGTAAGGTCCTTCATATAGCAGACGCCACTTAGCGTTGCGTCGTTTGAGTGCTACAGATTTATGATGAGTACGAAGTAGTACAAGCATTCCTACCTCGAATTTTTGTTTTCTTTTTATTATGTTTCTGTGATGTTTGTTTCGTATTTGTGCGTGATGTGTCAATGTAGTCAATACTTCTTTTATTTTCTGTTCAGGTGTGATTTCCTTGTCTGACAACTTAGGTAATGGTTCTATCCACTGATCGTTCTGTTTGCAATTGAACATGATCTCGTTAGGTGTGTAATTCGTATCGTAAATATTTAAGTTATTGTGTACGTCTTCGAAAAGACTTAGGTAGGACACCCAATTAGTATGTTTTGATGAAATATAGGTCCTCATGAATCGATTTAATTCTCGGAAAAGTCTCTCAGTCGCGTTACATTGTGGACTAAACCTCGAAATAAATATACTTTTAATGTTATTCTCCTTCAAGAAATTTCTCCATTTGTACCCAGAGTAGTATGCTGCATTATCTGATAGAATTGCTTTAGGTTTTTCCACGTGCGTCAGGTAATCACTTGAGAATCTTCGTATTATAGCATTTGCAGTGGCGGATTTTAAAGCATAAAGTTTTACATGTTTAGAAAATATATCGTAAAAAGCTAAGATATATTTGACGCCTCCAGAGCTTGCTGGATGCGGTCCACTGATGTCAGTACACAGAATTTCCAGGGGTTTACTGGGTAAAATAGAATGTAAATCTGTTTTTGTGGATAAATTATGAGGTTTTGATTTTTGACATATGACACAAGTTTTTAGTTCCCTGTAAATTTTTCTTCTCATATTGCTAAAATAACAGTATGTACTGAGCTTTGCCAAACACTTTTTCGTCCCAGAATGACCCCAAACTAAGTGTGTGTGCCAAATTAGATTACGTTCAGACTCTTTGGGAATGCATACACACCAGTTAGTAGCAATTGGATGTCGGCGGTAAAATAACACATCATTGTGTAACTTGTAATACTTAGTCAAAGGATGATTGTGTTTTTCTACCAGTAATGTTATTATCTTATACCAGTGAGGATCAGATTTTTGTAATTCAGCCATGTTTCTGCACATATCAATATAATATTGGTGATACTGCTTGTCTTGCATTAAGAGAATCCTGTAGTCATTTATATTTTCTAAGTCACTGTTGGTATCATTCATACCTTGTGGAAGTCTAGACAAAGTGTCTGCAATGGTGTTGTCCTTACCTCTTATGTACTTAATTTCAAAAGAGTAGTTCTGAAGTGTGATAGTCTAGGATGTACAAGTTTACAAGTTAACAAATAAATAATAATTGAATTTCTTGAATGCCCATACTATGGAAAGTGTTTCTAACTCAGTAGTGGAGTATGTACGCTCACATTCAGTTAGAGTGCGACTCGCAA
The DNA here is from genome assembly GCF_023864345.2 of Schistocerca serialis cubense. Classification (NCBI taxonomy): domain Eukaryota; kingdom Metazoa; phylum Arthropoda; class Insecta; order Orthoptera; family Acrididae; genus Schistocerca; species Schistocerca serialis. The sequence continues at coordinate 32,398,310 of NC_064643.1, read as the reverse complement.
ACCCAATAATTCTTATCTGTTCCTCCTCTTTATTCTTTACAACTTGAAATAAGCAACAGCCCAAGCCAGTACGTGAAGCATCACAAGTCATACAAAAATCTAAATTGAATTCTGGATGGCTCAATATGTTAGCATTCACTAAAGCATGTTTAATTGTATTAAAGTCATTCTGGCACTGTTCCGACCAGATCCAAACTTGATTCTTTCTGAGTAGATTTAGCAGATGTTTACTGTTCAAAAGTGGTTGTGGCAAAAAACGTCTGAAAAATGAACATAGCCCAAGGAATTATTTTAACTGCTTTTTAGTTCGAGGGCTAGGAAAGTTTCCGATAGCATCTAATTTACTGGGATCCGGACGTATGCCCTGTGAATTAATGATATGTCCTAAATACTTTATCTCACTGCAACCAAATTTTGATTTTCTTATGTTGGCTGTGACTCCAGCTTGTGCAAATTTTTCTAAAATTCTTTGAAGAGTGTCAACGTGTTCATTCCAAGATTGTGTAGCTATCAGTATATCATCTACATAGTGTGTGACTGTCTCAACTAAATCGTCGCCAAGCACGGTATCCAGGGCTGTAATGAATACCCCAGAGCTGACATTCAGTCCGAAGGGTAGAACACAAAACTGATAGGTTCGCCCCCCGAACATAAATGCAGTATATTTCCGAGAATCAGGAGTGATACCCACCTGCCAAAACGAATTAGCGAGATCTATTGTGGAAAAATATTTTGCATCTAGAAATTTCTGTAATTGCTCTTCTAAATTTTCAGGTTTTGTGTGAACCGGTAAAATTATTTCATTAATAGCTCGTGCGTCTAACACTAACCTAATGCTTCCATTTGATTTTTTGACAGCAAGTAGAGGACTACAATAAGGTGAGGTGGATGGTTCAATGACCTTCCAGTCTAACATTTGTTTTAATTCTTGCCACACAGCAGGTCGTTGAGATAACGGTACGTTATATGTCTTATGGTAGAAGATCTTGTGAGGCTTAACTTCAATCTTGTACACATACGTGTTGATAACACCTAATCGTTTGGTAAAAACTTGTAAATATTTGGATAACACTTCCTGTAGTTTTATACGTTCATGTACACTGAGAGCTGTAGCTTCACTTATCTTATGATCAAGCAATGTTTTCAAGTCCATTATCTCTGTGTCAGATGAGTGTGTTTGCATGTCTTGAATGTCTTTGTCAAGTACTAACTGAACCTTGTACCCTGTACAGTGTTTGTCATGCTTTAGAGTTCTCCTGTCCAAATCAATAATAATTACACTGCTTTTATCATTTAAAATACATTTACCTTTGGAGAAGTCTATAATGCAGTCCTTCTCGCTCATAATATCTATTCCTAATATGCAATTTGTCACAAGGTTTTGTACAACCAGGAATGGCCATTGTACGGTTCCATTACCTATTTTAACGTTTACAAAAACTTGCTTCGTAACCCTACATGACTTATTACCTAGTGCAGTAGTTATTTTACAGTTTTGGGCAGGAAACTCAGGCACAGGTTCCAATTCACACATCTTTTTATAGAAATTAAAAGACAAAACGCTCACAGCTGCACCTGTATCTAGGATAATAGTAGTTGGAATCCCACCTACTACACCAGTAGTAGATGCTAAAACAATTTCATTTGTGTTTAAACGACATTATGTACTGTCTTGTAAAAGTTCATCTGATATATTGTTATTGTGGTTGTATCTTATAAATAAAACAGGTAGTTTTTGTTTAGAATTACTCGGCTTATCATTATTCTGTTGTTCAAGTGTGGTGTCAAATAACTGATTAACATTGAAGTCGCCCCCCAAGAATTCTTCAGCCACGACCTGGGGCAAGGTAGTGACTGTTTCTAGTTTGTTGGATTATCATTTGTACTAGGTACTGACACAGATTGAGGTTGGGCATCAGGTGTCATTTCTATTATATCCACATTCGGATATTGCCTATTATGATCTCCAACTTTTTGCGGTTGTTGTTGCTGTTGCGCATTATAACTTACCTGTCGGTCGTAAGGTATGCTCCAATTTTGACCTGGTGGCTGCTGTGGTAAAGCAGAGTTTGAATGAAAGTACTGATCGTTACGAGTCCAACCTTGATGCTGTCTTGGCTCGTAGTTACTACTATTTCTATTTCTGTTTGTGTTTTTGTTATTACCTTTGTATCCGTTGTTACCGTTGTAGTTATTACCGCGGTGCCTTTTGTATGGATTGCCGCATGAAATGTTATTACTGTTGTAACTATTGTTTGTATTGGAATACGCGTGTTGATTTTGATTTCCGTATTGAGACGGCATGTGAGTTTGCTGTTTTTGCTGTACCGCGTATCCAACTGTGGGCGCGCCAGAATTGAGTTGGCAAGCCTGCATGTTTTGCATACCACTAGTGTAAACATTGTGGCTGCTGTTTTGCCGCGCGAAGCGCTGATCTTCAAGTAACATGTCAACCGAATCTAAGGCTGTTAAAAAATAATCAGAATCGTCATCCGGGATATGTAGAAGTTTTTCCTTAATGTTGTAAGGCAATTTGGCCTTCAACGCTCGGAGTATATCACGCGTTGCGACTGGTTCGTCTAAAAAATGTCCCATGTTCAAGTATTTTTCAAAATATCTGCGTAAGTTACCATTTTTACTGTTAAAAGTTTCAGGTTCTAAAATTTGTCTACTGAGTCGCTCCAGGACGGATTGCGACCAGAATTTGTTCAGAAAAGCACGCTCAAACTCATTGTACGTGGTACATACGTCAGCTTGACTGTATGCCCAGACAGCTGCATCGCCTTGGATGTAACCGACAATATATGAAATCTTTTTCCGGTCACTCCAAGTGCGTGGAAATGCGTTACTAAAAGATTTAAGAAAAATCACCGGATGAATGGTTCGTTTTTCTGGGATAAAAATCTGAAATTGCCTGTGTTTCATTAAGCTTTCATCTTCCTTCGCATTGTGATATGGATTTATTCCACTGTAATTACTGGTATGTTCAGCTGGCGAGTAATTACGATAATGTTGCTGTGGTTTACCATGATAATAGCTTGTGTTTGTGTTTCCACATCGTGGTATGTGTTGTAGCCGTGGTGTGTTTTGTTCTTGTGTATTTGTCGTGTGCGGAATGTGTGTATCATACTCGAATGTATATTGGTTTCTGAACTGTACATTTTGACTGATATTTTCGTTACATTCAGACTGTAGTTGATCGGTGAATTGTCTCATGGGTGCAGTGACGGATTGTACTGCGTCACTGATCAGCTGTTTGTTATTAGTAATGTATTGCGCTACGGAGTCGTGCACAATTGTTGGTAAATTTTCACGTAAGCATCTATCAAAATGTTTGTCTTTGTTCTCAACCCAATCATGAAATTCTTTATTAATATTTTGAAAATGAGCTGTGGCATCTGATTGTAAGATGTCAGTCAGGTGTTGTTCAACATTGTCAAATTTATTCTGTACGTCAGTAATTCGTTTTTCAAGATTGTCATGTACTGAAGGATATGTTTGAATTTGTTCAGTAAGAACTTCACACGTGACATTAAGGTTTTTTACTTGTGTCTGCAAAAGTGCTACGTCAGTTGTAGTCTTTTCTTGTCTCGTATTGAGCTGGGAAAATTTAGTACTGAGTTCGGTCATCTGTTTGGTCAGTGTGGCGTCTATAAGTTCCACACGTTTACACAAAGTGTCATTACCTATCTTGATTGCTATGAGATCAGATTTGATTTCGTCATTTTGTGTTTTTAACTGTTCATTTTGTGTCTCTAATTGTGCCTTTAAGGTTGCCATGTTTTCGGCGTTCTGTTTCCTTATGGTTGCCATATTTTCTGCGTTTTGTTTCATTAGCATTTGTAACATGTCGGCAATGTTTACCGTTTGCAAGGTCTCTGCCCCCGCCGCGTCATTAGACGTGACGTCATGCATTAACATGGGCTCTGATTGAGATTTTGAAATTTTTGATGTGGACGGCCTATTGTCAAAATTTTCGTCAACACTTGCGTCAATGTTTGATGAATCGTCACTACCGGTTGCTGTCGTAAAGTCATTTTCTAACACTTGTCTCACGTCCGAGTCGGATTGCGCCTGAATAGTACGTCCTTGCTGTACCATTTTTGCGTATTGTTTTCTAGTTATTACCATGCCACACGTGATATATGTTTGAAGAAAATTTTTGACACTGATTTTAAAATAAAATGTAGTTGAGCATAAATCGCTCGTAGCAACAATGGCTGTCTGTTAATTTAAAAATATTAACTGAATTTGAGATTATTGGTAATGGCTGCTAGCCATGTTACATGATATCGTACAGAAGTCGGCCATATTGTACACTCGTGTATTGGTATTGTTGCATACGTTATTGTTTAGGGAAAAGTACTGAGAATGAAATTTATCACTGAAACTGTTATGCGGAAAAGAAACACTACAGAATTTACTGAAAAGCTAATACACTGAATTATACGTCTGATCAAGCCTGCTAATGCAAAGATGCTGCGTCTTACCTTATTTTGCTGGAAGTTTCATTGCGTCTTCCCGCAAAATTTCAGAATTGGAAAATATCTTCAGATTTTGTTATCTCTCATACATTGACGTCCAGGTCCAGAAAGTTGATTTTTTACATGAAACAAAGAGAACAATGTAACAAATGACAAAATAACAAGTCCGACACGCAGTCGCCAATATAAAATAAATAAAATAAATAAAATAAAAAATATATTGTTATTTAGATATTGATTATTCTATCTGTATGATGGTGATTGTGATTGCAATTGTGTTTGCTTATCTGGAACGTGGACGTTTAATTATTCGGGATCAGACGCTTGACAATGGCTTTTTCGTAAAGGCAATGTTACTCGTAGTTGACCGTGAAATAAAACTGAATAATCGGACTTCGTAAATAAATCGTTTCCAAAGACTGCTGCGGTAGGTGCGGACTCATAATCTAAATCTCAATATTACAATAATTTGCCAGCCATGCCAATACGTCGTACAGAGGTGATTGCCTACTAAACATAAAAAAGTTACACAGTTAGTTAAATCAGATATATTCAATGAATAAGCCTACAGTTCATAATCCTACTTACTTTTATAAATATAATTCTTTACAGAATCGAGTGCCTAGTGTGGTTGCAACTCGCAGTATTCTTCTATAACATGAAATATGGCGGTGTGCCAGACAATAAAATAAAATACGTGCTTCTCGCACCACTTCAACCAGAGCTCTCTCTTTCTTAATCCAAACATAAGAGAAACGTAATTGTGCTTTAGTTTTATCAGCGACACAGCGCTGCAGTTGTGTGCCATAGGCTTTATTTATTTGTCACTGATCATTTATTTAATTAGAATTTCGCGTTTCCGCGGAAACTCACGCTCGGCATGCAAATGTGCCTTTATACGATGAAACACAGAAATCACATCGGAGATAAATCCAAAGGCACGATGCCGCCTTAAGTGCAAGAAGAGTGAGACATCATAGAGTCTGTGCTTTGATCCTCTCCTGTGAGACCAGTACTAGTTTCCGATACACCACTGCAGGTTCAATGTATTCCTTGGACCTTCACATTGACGATAAAACACAGAAATCGCATCGGAATTAAATACAAAACGCACAATGCCGCCTTAAGTATAAGAATAGAGACTCTTCTTACAGTCAGTGTTTTGAGCATTCCCTGTGAGACCAGTATTAGTTTCTGACACACCACTGCAGGTTCAATGTATTCCTTGGACATACACATTGACGATGAAACACTGAAATTAAATCGGAATTGAATACACAACTCACAATGCCGCCTTAAGTGCAATAAGAGTGAGACTTCTTAGAGTCTGTGCTTTGATCCTTTCCTGTGAGACCAGTATTAGTTTCCGATACACCTCTGCAGGTTCAATGTATTCCTTTTACCTTCACATTGACGATGAAACACAGAAATCGCATCGGAATGAAATACAAAAGGCACAATGCCGCCTTTAGTGCCAGAAGAGTGAGACTTCTTAGAGTCTGTGCATTGATCCTTTCCTGTGAGACCAGTATTAGTGTCCGATACTCCACTGCAGGTTCAATGTATTCCTTGGACCTCCACATTGACGATGAAACACAGAAATCACATCGTAATTAAATACAAAAGGCACAATGCCGCCTTAAGTGCAAGAAGAGTGAGACTTCTTAGAGTCTGTGCTTTGATCCTCTCCTGTGAGACCAGTATTGGTTTCCGATACACCACTGCAAGTTCAATGTATTCCTTGGACCTTCACATTGATGATGAAACACAGATATCGCATCGCAATTAAATACAAAAGGCCCAATGCCGCCTTAAGTACTAGAATAGAGACTCTTTTTACAGTCGGTGCTTTGAGCATTCCCTGTGAGACCAGTATTAGTTTCCGATACACCACTGCAGGTTCAATGTATTCCTTGGACACACACGTGACGATGAAACACTGAAATTAGATCGGAATTAAATACAAAAGGCACAATGCAAATTAAAGGAAAGAAGAGTGAGACTTCTTAGAGTCTGTGCTTCGATCCTTTCCTGTGAACCAGTATTAGTTTCCGATACACCACTGCAGCTTCAATGTATTCATTGGACCTTCACATTGATGATGAAACACAGAAAGCGCCTCGGAATTAAATACAAAAGGCAAAATGCCGCCTTAAGTGCGAGAAGAGTGAGACTTCGTAGAGTCAGTGTTTTGATCCTTTCCTGTGAGACCATTATTAGTTTCCGATGCACCACTGCAGGTTCAATGTATTCCTTGGACATTATCATTGACGATGAAACACAGTTATCTCATCGGTATTAAATACAAAAGGCACAATGCCGCTTTAAGTGCAAGAAGAGTGTGACTTCTTAGAGTCTCTGCTTTGGTCCTTTCCTGTGAGACCAGTATTAGTTTCCGACACACCACTGCAGGTTCAATGTACTCCTTGGACCTTCACATTGACGATGAAACACAGAAATCGCGTCGGAATTACATACAAAAGGCACAATGCCGCCCTAAATATAAGAATAGAGACTCTTCTTACAGTCAGTGTTTTGAGCATTCCCTGTGAGACCAGTATTAGTTTCAGACACACCACTGCAGGTTCAATGTATTCATTGGACCTTCACATTGATGATGAAACACAGAAATCGCATCGCAATTAAATACAAAAGGCACAATGCCGCCTTAAGTACAAGGATAGAGACTCTCCTTTCCTATGAGACCAGTGTTGGTTTCTGATACATCACTGCTGGTTCAATGTATTCCGTCGACCTTCACAATCACGATGAAACACAGAAATCGCATCGGAATCAAATACAAAAGCCACAATGCCGCCTTAAGTGCAGAAAAGAGTGAGACATCTTAGAGTCTGTGCTTTGATCCTCTCCTGCGATACCAGTATTAATTTCCGATACACCACTGCAGGTTCAATATATTTGTTAGACATTCACATTGACGATGAAACACAGAAATCGCATCGGCATTAAATACAAAAGGCTCAATGCCGCCTTATGTGCAAGAGGCGTGTGACTTCTTAGAGTCTGTGCTTTGATCCTTTCCTGTGAGACCAGTATCGGTTTCCGATATACCACTGCAGATTCAATGTATTCCTTGGACCTTCACATTGACGATGAAACACAGAAAGCGCCTCGGAATGAAATACAAAAGGCACAATGCCGCCTTAAGTGCGAGACGACTGAGACTTCTTAGAGTCTGTGCTTTGATCCTTTCCCGTGAGGCCAGTATCAGTTTCCAATACACCACTGCAGGTTCAATGTATTCCTTGGACTTTCACATTGACGATGAAACACAGAAATCGCATCGGAATTAAATGCAAAAGGCACAATGCCGCCTTAAGTACAAGAACAGAGACTCTTCTTACAGTCGGTGCTTTGAGCTTTCCCTGTGAGACCAGTATTAGTTTTCGACACACCACTGCAGGTTCAATGTATTCCTTGGACATACACGTTGTCGATGAAACACTGAAATTAGATCAGAATTAAATACAAGAGGCACAATACGACTTAAGTGCAAGAAAAGTGAGACTTCTTACAGTCTGTGCATTGATCCTTTGCTGTTTGACCAGTATTAGTTTCCGATACACCACTTCAGGTTCAATGTATTGCTTGGACATACACGTTGACGATGAAACACTGAAATTAGATCGGAATTAAATACAAAAGGCACAATGCGACTTAAGTGCAAGAAGAGTGAGACTTCTTAGAGTCTGTGTTTTGATCCTTTCCTGTGAGACCAGTATTAGTTTCCGATACACCACTGCAGGTTCAATGTATTCCTTGGACATTATCATTGACGATGAAACACAGTTATCTCATCGGTATTAAATACAAAAGGCACAATGCCGCATTAAGTGCAAGAAGAGTGACACTTCTTAGAGTCTGTGCTTTAAACCTTTCCTGGGAGACCAGTATTAGTTTCCGACAAACCACAGCATGTTCAATGAATTCCTTGGACCTTCACATTGACGATGTAACACAGAAATCACATCGGAGATAAATCCAAAGGCACGATGCCGCCTTAAGTGCAAGAAGAGTGAGACTTCTTAGAGTCTGTGCTTTGTCCTGTCTTGTGAGACCAGTATTAGTTTCCGATACACCACTGCAGGTTCAATGTATTCCTTGGACATACACATTGACGATGAAACACAGAAATCGCATCGGAATCAAATACAAAAGCCACAATGCCGCCTTAAGTGCAAAAAGAGTGAGACATCTTAGAGTCTGTGCTTTGATCCTCTCCTGTGAGTCCAGTATTAGTTTCCGATACTCCACTGCAGGTTCAATGTATTCCTTGGACCTACACATTGACGATGAAACACAGATATCACATCGGAATTAAATACAAAATGCACAATGCCGCCTTAAGTGCAAGAAGAGTGAGACTTCTTAGAGTGTGTGCTTTGATCCTCTCCTGTGAGACCAGTATTAGTTTCCGATACACCACTGCAAGTTCAATGTATTCCTTGGACCTTCACATTGATGATGAAACACAGAAATCGCATCGCAATTAAATACAAAAGGCACAATGCCGCCTTAAGTACAAGAATAGAGACTCTTCTTACAGTCGGTGCTTTGATCCTTTCCTATGAGACCAGTATTATTTTCTGATACATCACTGCAGGTTCAATGTATTCCTTCGACCTTCACAATCACGATGAAACACAGAACTCGCATCGGAATTAAATACAAAAGCCACAATGCCGCCTTAAGTGCAAGAAGAGTGAGACATCTTAGAGTCCGTGCTTTGATCCTCTCCTGCGATACCAGTATTAGTTTCCGACACACCACTGCAGGTTCAATATATTTGTTGGACATTCACATTGACGATGAAACACAGAAATCGCATCGGAATTAAATACAAAAGGCTCAATGCCGCCTTAAGTGCAAGTAGCGTGTGATTTCTTAGAGTCTGTGCTTTGATCCTTTCCTGTGAGACCAGTATCGGTTTCCGATATACCACTGCTGATTCAATGTATTCCTTGGACCTTCACATTGACGATGAAACACAGAAAGCGCATCGGAATTAAAAACAAAAGGCACAATGCCGCTTTAAGTGCGAGAAGAGTGAGACTTCTTAGAGTCTGTGCTTTGGTCCATTCCTGTGAGACCAGTATTAGTTTCCGACACACCACTGCAGGTTCAATGTACTCCTTGGACCTTCACATTGACGATGAAACACAGAAATCGCGTCGGAATTAAATACAAAAGGCACAATGGCGCCTTAAATATAAGAATAGAGACTCCTCTTACAGTCGGTGTTTTGAGCATTCCCTGTGAGACCAGTATTAGTCTCTGACACACCACTGCAGGTTCAATGTATTCCTTGGACATACACATTGACGATGAAACACTAAAATTAAATCGGAATTGAATACAAAACTCATAATGCCGCCTTAAGTGCAAGAAGAGTGAGACTTCTTAGAGTCTACATCTACATCTATACTCCGCGAGCCACCTTACGGTGTGTGGCGGAGGGTACTTATTGTACCACTATCTGATCCCCCCTTCCCTGTTCCATTCACGAATTGTGCGTGGAAAGAACGACTGCTTGTAAGTCTCCGTATTTGCTCTAATTTCTCGGATTTTTCGTTGTGATCACTACGCGAGATATATGTGGGCGGTAGTAATATGTTGCCCATCTCTTCCCGGAATGTGCTCTCTCGTAATTTCGATAATAAACCTCTCCGTATTGCGTAACGCCTTTCTTGAAGTGTCCGCCACTGGAGCTTGTTTAGCATCTCCGTAACGCTCTCGCGCTGACTAAGTGTCCCCATGACGAATCGCGCTGCTTTTCGCTGGATCATGTCTATCTCTTCTATTAATCCAACCTGGTAAGGGTCCCATACTGATGAGCAGTACTCAAGAATCGGACGAACAAGCGTTTTGTAAGCTACTTCTTTCGTCGATGAGTCACATTTTCTTAGAATTCTTCCTATGAATCTCAACCTGGCGCCTGCTTTTCCCACTATTTGTTTTATGTGATCATTCCACTTCAGATCGCTCCGGATAGTAACTCCTAAGTATTTTACGGTCGTTACCGCTTCCAATGATTTACCACCTATGGCATAATCATACTGGAATGGATTTCTGCTCCTATGTATGCGCATTATATTACATTTATCAACGTTTAGGGAAAGCTGCCAGCTGTCGCACCATGCATTAATCCTCTGCAGGTCCTCCTGGCGTACGTACGAGTCTTCTGATGTTGCTACTTTCTTGTAGACAACCGTGTCATCTGCAAATAGCCTCACGGAGCTACCGATGTTGTCAACTAAGTCATTTATGTATATTGTAAACAATAAAGGTCCTATCACGCTTCCCTGCGGTACTCCCGAAATTACCTCTACATCTGCAGATTTTGAACGGTTAAGAATGACATGTTGTGTTCTTTCTTCTAGGAAATCCTGAATCCAATCACAAACCTGGTCCGATATTCCGTAAGCTCGTATTTTTTTCACTAAACGTAAGTGCGGAACCGTATCAAATGCCTTCCTGAAGTCCAGGAATACGGCATCAATCTGCTCGCCAGTGTCTACGGCACTGTGAATTTCTTGGGCAAATAGGGCGAGCTGAGTTTCACATGATCTCTGTTTGCGGAATCCATGTTGGTTATGATGAAGGAGATTTGTATTATCGAAGAACGTCATAATACGAGAACACAAAACATGTTCCATTATTCTACAACATATTGACGTAAGCGAAATAGGCCTATAATTATTCGCATCTGATTTATGACCCTTCTTGAAAATGGGAACGACCTGCGCTTTCATCCAGTCGCTAGGTACTTTACGTTCTTCCAGCGATCTACGATAAATTGCTGATAGAAAGGGGGCAAGTTCTTTAGCATAATCACTGTAGAATCTTAAGGGTATCTCGTCTGGTCCGGATGCTTTTCCGCTACTAAGTGATAGCAGTTGTTTTTCAATTCCGATATCGTTTATTTCAATATTTTCCATTTTGGCGTCCGTGCGACGGCTGAAGTCAGGGACCGTGTTACGATTTTCCGCAGTGAAACAGTTTCGGAACACTGAATTCAGTATTTCTGCCTTTCTTCGGTCGTCCTCTGTCTCGGTTCCATCGTGGTCAACGAGTGACTGAATAGGGGATTTAGATCCGCTTACCGATTTTACATATGACCAAAACTTTTTAGGGTTCTTGTTTAGATTGTTTGCCAATGTTTTATGTTCGAATTCGTTGAATGCTTCTCTCATTGCTCTCTTTACGCTCTTTTTCGCTTCGTTCAGCTTTTCCTCATCAGCTATGATTCGACTACTCTTAAACCTATGATGAAGCTTTCTTTGTTTCCGTAGTACCTTTCGTACATGATTGTTATACCACGGTGGATCTATCCCCTCGCTTTGGACCTTAGTCGGTACGAACTTATCTAAGGCGTACTGGACGATGTTTCTGAATTTTTTCCATTTTTGTTCCACATCCTCTTCCTCAGAAATGAACGTTTGATGGTGGTCACTCAGATATTCTGCGATTTGTGCCCTATCACTCTTGTTAAGCAAATATATTTTCCTTCCTTTCTTGGCATTTCTTATTACACTTGTAGTCATTGATGCAACCACTGACTTATGATCACTGATACCCTCTGCGCTTTGATCCTTTCCTGTGAGACCAGAATTTGTTTCCGATACACCACTGCAGGTTCAATGTATTCCTAGGACATACACATTGACGATAGACCACTGAAATTACATCGGAATTAAATACAAAGGGCGCAGTGCCACCTTAAGTGCAAGAAGAGTGAGACTTCTTAGAGTCTGTGCTTTGATCCTTTCCTGTGAGACCAGTATTAGTTTCCGATACACCACAGCAGGTTCAATGTATTCCTTATACCTTCACATTGACGATGAAACACAGAAATCGCATCGGAATTAAATACAAAAGGCACAATGCCGCCTTAAGTGCAAGAAGAGTGAGACATCTTAGAGTCCGTGCTTTGATCCTTTCCTGCGATTCCAGTATTAATTACCGATACACCACTGCAGGTTCAATATATTTGTTGGACATTCACATTGACGATGAAACACAGAAATCGCATCGGCATTAAATACAAAAGGCTCAATGCCGCCTTAAGTGCAAGAAGCGTGTGACTTCTTAGAGTCTGTGCTTTGATCCTTTCCTGTGAGACTAGTATCGGTTTCCGATATACCACTGCAGATTCAATGTATTCCTTGGAAGTTCACATTGACGATGAAACACAGAAAGCGCCTCGGAATTAAATACAAAAGGCACAATGCCGCCTTAAGTGCGAAAAGAGTGAGACTTCCTAGAGTCTGTGCTTTGATCCTTTCCCGTGAGGCCAGTATCAGTTTCCGATACACCACTGCAGGTTCAATGTATTCCTTGGACCTTCACATTAACGATGAAACACAGAAATCGCATCGGAATTAAATGCAAAAGGCACAATGCCGCCTTAAGTACAAGAATAGAGACTCTTCCTACAGTCGGTGCTTTGAGCTTTCCCTGTGAGACCAGTATTAGTTTCCGGTACACCACTGCGGGTTCAATGTATTCCTCGGACATACACGTTGACGATGAAACACTGAAATTAGATCAGAATTAAATACAAAAGGCACAATACGACTTAAGTGCAAGAAAAGTGAGACTTCTTACAGTCTGTGCTTTGATCCTTTCCTGTTTGACCAGTATTAGTTTCCGATACACCACTGCAGGTTCAATGTATTCCTTGGACATACACGTTGACGATGAAACACTGAAATTAGATCGGAATTAAATACAAAAGGCACAATGCGACCTAAGTGCAAGAAGAGTGAGACTTCTTAGAGTCTGTGTTTTGATCCTTTCCTGTGAGTCCAGTATTAGTTTCCGATACACCACTGCAGGTTCGATGTATTCCTTGGACATTATCATTGACGATGAAACACAGTGATCTCATCGGTATTAAATACAAAAGGCACAATGCCGCTTTAAGTGCAAGAAGAGTGTGACTTCTTAGAGTCTCTGCTTTGGTCCTTTCCTGTGAGACCAGTATTAGTTTCCGACACACCACTGCAGGTTCAATGTATTCATTGGACCTTCACATTCATGATGAAACACAGAAATCGCATCGCAATTAAATACAAAAGGCACAATGCCGCCTTAAGTACAAGGATAGAGACTCTCCTTTCCTATGAGACCAGTGTTGGTTTCTGATACATCACTGCTGGTTCAATGTATTCCGTCGACCTTCACAATCACGATGAAACACAGAAATCGCATCGGAATCAAATACAAAAGCCACAATGCCGCCTTATGTGCAAGAAGAGTGAGACATCTTAGAGTCTGTGCTTTGATCCTCTCCTGCGATACCAGTATTATTTTCCGATACACCACTGCAGGTTCAATATATTTGTTAGACATTCACATTGACGATGAAACACAGAAATCGCATCGGCATTAAATACAAAAGGCTCAATGCCGCCTTAAGTGCAAGAGGCGTGTGACTTCTTAGAGTCTGTGCTTTGATCCTTTCCTGTGAGACCAGTATCGGTCCGATATACCACTGCAGATTCAATGTATTCCTTGGACCTTCACATTGACGATGAAACACAGAAAGCGCCTCGGAATTAAATACAAAAGGCACAATGCCGCCTTAAGTACAAGAATAGAGACTCTTCCTACAGTCGGTGCTTTGAGCTTTCCCTGTGAGACCAGTATTAGTTTTCGACACACCACTGCAGGTTCAATGTATTCCTTGGACATACACGTTGTCGATGAAACACTGAAATTAGATCAGAATTAAATACAAAAGGCACAATGCGACTTAAGTGCAAGAAAAGTGACACTTCTTACAGTCTGTGTTTTGATCCTTCCCTGTGAGACCAGTATTAGTTTCCGATACACCACTGCAGGTTCAATGTATTCCTTGGACATTATCATTGACGATGAAACACAGTTATCTCATCGGTATTAAATACAAAAGGCACAATGCCGCATTAAGTGCAAGAAGAGTGACACTTCTTAGAGTCTGTGCTTTAAACCTTTCCTGTGAGACCAGTATTAGTTTCCGACAAACCACTGCATGTTCAATGAATTCCGTGGACCTTCACATTGACGATGTAACACAGAAATCACATCGGAGATAAATCCAAAGGCACGATGCCGCCTTAAGTGCAAGAAGAGTGAGACTTCTTAGAGTCTGTGCTTTGTCCTGTCTTGTGAGACCAGTATTAGTTTCCGATACACCACTGCAGGTTCAATGTATTCCTTGGACATACACATTGACGATGAAACACAGAAATCTCATCGGAATCAAATACAAAAGCCACAATGCCGCCTTAAGTGCAAAAAGAGTGAGACATCTTAGAGTCTGTGCTTTGATCCTCTCCTGTGAGACCAGTATTAGTTTCCGATACTCCACTGCAGGTTCAATGTATTCCTTGGACCTACACATTGACGATGAAACACAGATATCACATCGGAATTAAATACAAAATGCACAATGCCGCCTTAAGTGCAAGAAGAGTGAGACTTCTTAGAGTGTGTGCTTTGATCCTCTCCTGTGAGACCAGTATTAGTTTCCGATACACCACTGCAAGTTCAATGTATTCCTTGGACCTTCACATTGATGATGAAACACAGAAATCGCATCGCAATTAAATACAAAAGGCACAATGCCGCCTTAAGTACAAGAATAGAGACTCTTCTTACAGTAGGTGCTTTGATCCTTTCCTATGAGACCAGTATTATTTTCTGATACATCACTGCAGGTTCAATGTATTCCTTCGACCTTCACAATCACGATGAAACACAGAACTCGCATCGGAATTAAATACAAAAGCCACAATGCCGCCTTAAGTGCAAGAAGAGTGAGACATCTTAGAGTCCGTGATTTGATCCTCTCCTGCGATACCAGTATTAGTTTCCGACACACCACTGCAGGTTCAATATATTTGTTGGACATTCACATTGACGATGAAACACAGAAATCGCATCGGAATTAAATACAAAAGGCTCAATGCCGCCTTAAGTGCAAGTAGCGTGTGATTTCTTAGAGTCTGTGGTTTGATCCTTTCCTGTGAGACCAGTATCAGTTTCCGATATACCACTGCTGATTCAATGTATTCCTTGGACCTTCACATTGACGATGAAACACAGAAAGCGCATCGGAATTAAATACAAAATGCACAATGCCGCCTTAAGTGCAACAAGAGTGAGACTTCTTAGAGTGTGTGCTTTGATCCCCTCCTGTGAGACCAGTATTAGTTTCCGATACACCACTGCAAGTTCAATGTATTCCTTGGACCTTCACATTGATGATGAAACACAGAAATCGCATCGCAATTAAATACAAAAGGCACAATGCCGCCTTAAGTACAAGAATAGAGACTCTTCTTACAGTCGGTGCTTTGTGCTTTCCCTGTGAGACCAGTATTAGTTTCCAATACACCACTGCAGGTTCAATGTATTCCTTGGACATACACGTAGACGATGAAACACTGAAATTAGATCAGAATTAAATACAAAAGGCACAATATGACTCAAGTGCTAGAAAAGTGAGACTTCTTAGAGTCTGTGTTTTGATCCTTTCCTGTGAGACCAGTATTAGTTTCCGATACACCACTGCAGGTTCAATGTATTCCTTGGACATTATCATTGACGATGAAACACAGTTATCTCATCGGTATTAAATACAAAAGGCACAATGCCGCTTTAAGTGCAAGAAGAGTGTGACTTCTTAGAGTCTGTGCTTTGGTCCATTCCTGTGAGACCAGTATTAGATTCCGACACACCACTGCAGGTTCAATGTACTCCTTGGACCTTCACATTGACGATGAAACACAGAAATCGCGTCGGAATTAAATACAAAAGGCACAATGGCGCCTTAAATATAAGAATAGAGACTCCTCTTACAGTCGGTGTTTTGAGCATTCCCTGTGAGACCAGTATTAGTCTCTGACACACCACTGCAGGTTCAATGTATTCCTTGGACATACACATTGACGATGAAACACTAAAATTAAATCGGAATTGAATACAAAACTCATAATGCCGCCTTAAGTGCAAGAAGAGTGAGACTTCTTAGAGTCTACATCTACATCTATACTCCGCGAGCCACCTTACGGTGTGTGGCGGAGGGTACTTATTGTACCACTATCTGATCCCCCCTTCCCTGTTCCATTCACGAATTGTGCGTGGAAAGAACGACTGCTTGTAAGTCTCCGTATTTGCTCTAATTTCTCGGATTTTTCGTTGTGATCATTACGCGAGATATATGTGGGCGGTAGTAATATGTTGCCCATTTCTTCCCGGAATGTGCTCTCTCGTAATTTCGATAATAAACCTCTCCGTATTGCGTAACGCCTTTCTTGAAGTGTCCGCCACTGGAGCTTGTTTAGCATCTCCGTAACGCTCTCGCGCTGACTAAATGTCCCCATGACGAATCGAGCTGCTTTTCGCTGGATCATGTCTATCTCTTCTATTAATCCAACCTGGTAAGGGTCCCATACTGATGAGCAGTACTCAAGAATCGGACGAACAAGCGTTTTGTAAGCTACTTCTTTCGTCGATGAGTCACATTTTCTTAGAATTCTTCCTATGAATCTCAACCTGGCGCCTGCTTTTCCCACTATTTGTTTTATGTGATCATTCCACTTCAGATCGCTCCGGATAGTAACTCCTAAGTATTTTACGGTCGTTACCGCTTCCAATGATTTACCACCTATGGCATAATCATACTGGAATGGATTTCTGCCCCTATGTATGCGCATTATGTTACATTTATCTACGTTTAGGGAAAGCTGCCAGCTGTCGCACCATGCATTAATCCTCTGCAGGTCCTCCTGGCGTACGTACGAGTCTTCTGATGTTGCTACTTTCTTGTAGACAACCGTGTCATCTGCAAATAGCCTCACGGAGCTACCGATGTTGTCAACTAAGTCATTTATGTATATTGTAAACAATAAAGGTCCTATCACGCTTCCCTGCGGTAATCCCGAAATTACCTCTACATCTGCAGATTTTGAACGGTTAAGAATGACATGTTGTGTTCTTTCTTCTAGGAAATCCTGAATCCAATCACAAACCTGGTCCGATATTCCGTAAGCTCGTATTTTTTTCACTAAACGTAAGTGCGGAACCGTATCAAATGCCTTCCTGAAGTCCAGGAATACGGCATCAATCTGCTCGCCAGTGTCTACGGCACTGTGAATTTCTTGGGCAAATAGGGCGAGCTGAGTTTCACATGATCTCTGTTTGCGGAATCCATGTTGGTTATGATGAAGGAGATTTGTATTATCTAAGAACGTCATAATACGAGAACACAAAACATGTTCCATTATTCTACAACATATTGACGTAAGCGAAATAGGCCTATAATTATTCGCATCTGATTTATGACCCTTCTTGAAAATGGGAACGACCTGCGCTTTCATCCAGTCGCTAGGTACTTTACGTTCTTCCAGCGATCTACGATAAATTGCTGATAGAAAGGGGGCAAGTTCTTTAGCAAAATCACTGTAGAATCTTAAGGGTATCTCGTCTGGTCCGGATGCTTTTCCGCTACTAGGTGATAGCAGTTGTTTTTCAATTCCGATATCGTTTATTTCAATATTTTCCATTTTGGCGTCCGTGCGACGGCTGAAGTCAGGGACCGTGTTACGATTTTCCGCAGTGAAACAGTTTCGGAACACTGAATTCAGTATTTCTGCCTTTCTTCGGTCGTCCTCTGTTTCGGTTCCATCGTGGTCAACGAGTGACTGAATAGGGGATTTAGATCCGCTTACCGATTTTACATATGACCAAAACTTTTTAGGGTTCTTGCTTAGATTGTTTGCCAATGTTTTATGTTCGAATTCGTTGAATGCTTCTCTCATTGCTCTCTTTACGCTCTTTTTCGCTTCGTTCAGCTTTTCCTCATCAGCTATGATTCGACTACTCTTAAACCTATGATGAAGCTTTCTTTGTTTCCGTAGTACCTTTCGTACATGATTGTTATACCACGGTGGATCTTTCCCCTCGCTTTGGACCTTAGTCGGTACGAACTTATCTAAGGCGCACTGGACGATGTTTCTGAATTTTTTCCATTTTTGTTCCACATCCTCTTCCTCAGAAATGAACGTTTGATGGTGGTCACTCAGATATTCTGCGATTTGTGCCCTATCACTCTTGTTAAGCAAATATATTTTCCTTCCTTTCTTGGCATTTCTTATTACACTTGTAGTCATTGATGCAACCACTGACTTATGATCACTGATACCCTCTGTGCTTTGATCCTTTCCTGTGAGACCAGAATTTGTTTCCGATACACCACTGCAGGTTCAATGTATTCCTAGGACATACACATTGACGATAGACCACTGAAATTACATCGGAATTAAATACAAAGGGCGCAGTGCAACCTTAAGTGCAAGAAGAGTGAGACTTCTTAGAGTCTGTGCTTTGATCCTTTCCTGTGAGACCAGTATTAGTTTCCGATACACCACTGCAGGTTCAATGTATTCCTTATACCTTCACATTGACGATGAAACACAGAAATCGCATCGGAATTAAATACAAAAGGCACAACGCCGCCTTAAGTGCAAGAAGAGTGAGACATCTTAGAGTCCGTGCTTTGATCCTTTCCTGCGATTCCAGTATTAATTTCCGATACACCACTGCAGGTTCAATATATTTGTTGGACATTCACATTGACGATGAAACACAGAAATCGCATCGGCATTAAATACAAAAGGCACAATGCCGCCTTAAGTGCGAAAAGAGTGAGACTTCTTAGGGTCTGTGCTTTGATCCTTTCCCGTGAGGCCAGTATCAGTTTCCGATACACCACTGCAGGTTCAATGTATTCCTTGGACCTTCACATTGACGATGAAACACAGAAATCGCATCGGAATTAAATGCAAAACGCACAATGCCGCTTTAAGTACAAGAATAGAGACTCTTCTTACAGTCGGTGCTTTGAGCTTTCCCTGTGAGACCAGTATTAGTTTCCGGTACACCACTGCGGGTTCAATGTATTCCTTGGACATACACGTTGACGATGAAACACTGAAATTAGATCAGAATTAAATACAAAAGGCCCAATACGACTTAAGTGCAAGAAAAGTGAGACTTCTTACAGTCTGTGCTTTGATCCTTTCCTGTTTGACCAGTATTAGTTTCCGATCCACCACTGCAGGTTCAATGTATTCCTTGGACATACACGTTGACGATGAAACACTGAAATTAGATCGGAATTAAATACAAAAGGCACAATGCGACCTAAGTGCAAGAATAGTGAGACTTCTTAGAGTCTGTGTTTTGATCCTTTCCTGTGAGTCCAGTATTAGTTTCCGATACACCACTGCAGGTTCGATGTATTCCTTGGACATTATCATTGACGATGAAACACAGTTATCTCATCGGTATTAAATACAAAAGGCACAATGCCGCTTTAAGTGCAAGAAGAGTGTGACTTCTTAGAGTCTCTGCTTTGGTCCTTTCCTGTGAGACCAGTATTAGTTTCCGACACACCACTGCAGGTTCAATGTACTCCTTGGACCTTCACATTGACGATGAAACACAGAAATCGCGTCGGAATTAAATACAAAAGGCACAATGCCGCCTTAAATATAAGAATAGAGACTCCTCTTACAGTCGGTGTTTTGAGCATTCCCTGTGAGACCAGTATTAGTTTCTGACACACCACTGCAGGTTCAATGTATTCCTTGGACATACACATTGACGATGAAACACTGAAATTAAATCGGAATTAAATACAAAACTCACAATGCCGCCTTACGTGCAAGAAGAGTGAGACTTCTTAGAGTCTGTGCTTTGATCCCTTCCTGTGAGACCAGTATTAGTTTCCGATACACCACTGCAGGGTCAATGTATTCCTAGGACATACACATTGACGATAAACCACTGAAATTACATCGGAATTAAATACAAAAGGCGCAGTGCCACCTTAAGTGCAAGAAGAGTGAGACTTCTTAGATTCTGTGCTTTGATCCTTTCCTGTGAGACCAGTATTAGTTTCCGATACTCCACTGCAGGGTCAATGTATTCCTTGGACCTTCACATTGACGATGAAACACAGAAATCGCATCGGAATAAAATACAAAAAGCACAATGCCGCATTAAGTGCAAGAAGGGTGACACTTCTTAGAGTCTGTGCCTTAATCCTTTCCTGTGAGACCAGTATTAGTTTCCGCAAACCACTGCATGTTCAATGAATTCCTTGGACCTTCACATTGACGATGAAACACAGAAATCACATCGGAGATAAATCCAAAGGCACGATGCCGCCTTAAGTGCAAGAAGAGTGAGACTTCTTAGAGTCTGTGCTTTGTCCTTTCTTGTGAGACCAGTATTAGTTTCCGATACACCACTGCAGGTTCAAAGTATTCCTTGGACATACACATTGACGATGAAACACAGAAATCGCATCAGAATCAAATACAAAAGCCACAAAGCCGCCTTAAGTGCAAGAAGAGTGAGACATCTTAGAGTCTGTGCTTTGATCCTCTCCTGTGAGAGCAGTATTAGTTTCTGACACACCACAGCAGGTTCAATGTATTCCTTGGACATACATATTGACGATGAAACACTGAAATTAGATCGGAATTAAATATAAATGGCACAATGTTACTTAAGTGAAAGAAGAGTGCGACTTCTTAGAGTCTGTGCTTCGATCCTTTCCTGTGAACAAGTATTAGATTCCGATACACCACTGCAGGTTCAATGTATTCATTGGACCTTCACATTGATGATGAAACACAGAAATCGCATCGCAATTAAATAAAAAAGGCACAATGCCGCCTTAAGTACATGATTAGAGACTCCTCTTACAGTCGGTGCTTTGATCCTTTCCTATGAGACCAGTATTAGTTTCTGATACATCACTGCAGGTTCAATGTATTCCATCGACGTTCACAATCACGATCAAACACAGAAATCGCATCGGAATTAAATACAAAATCCACAAAGCCGCCTTAAGTGCAAGAAGAGTGAGACATCTTAGAGTCCGTGCTTTGATCCTCTCCTGCGATACCAGTATTAGTTTCCGACACACCACTGCAGGCTCAATACATTTGTTGGACATTCACATTGACGATGAAACACAGAAATCGCTTCGGAATTAAATACAAAAGGCTCAATGCCGCCTAAAGTGCAAGAAGCGTGTGATTTCTTAGAGTCTGTGCTTTGATCCTTTCCTGTGAGACCAGTATCGGTTTCCGATATACCACTGCAGATTCAATGTATTCCTTGGACCTTCACATTGGCGGTGAAACACAGAAAGCGCATCGGAATTAAATACAAAAGGCACAATGCCGCTTTAAGTGCGAGAAGAGTGAGACTTATTAGAGTCTGTGCTTTGATCCTTTCCTGTGAGGCCAGTATCAGTATCCGATACACCACTGCAGGTTCAATGTATTCCTTGGACCTTCACATTGACGATGAAACACAGAAATCGCATCGGAATTAAATGCAAAAGGCACAATGCCGCCTTAAGTACAAGAGTAGAGACTCTTCTTACAGTCGGTGTTTTGAGCTTTCCCTGTGAGAGCAGTATTAGTTTCCAATACACCACTGCAGGTTCAATGTATTCCTTGGACATACACGTTGACGATGAAACACTGAAATTAGATCAGAATTAAATACAAAAGGCACAGTACGACTTAAGTGCTAGAAAAGTGAGACTTCTTAGAGTCTGTGCTTTATTCCTTTCCTGTTTGACCAGTATTAGTTTCCGATACACCACTGCAGGTTCAATGTATTCCATGGACATACACGTTGACGATGAATCACTGAAATTAGATCGGAATTAAATACAAAATGCACAATGCGACTTAAGTGCAAGAAGAGTGAGCCTTCTTAGAGTCTGTGTTTTGATCCTTTCCTGTGAGACCAGTATTAGTTTCCGATACACCACTGCAGGTTCAATGTATTCCTTGGACATTATCATTGACGATGAAACACAGTTATCGCATCGGTATTAAATACAAAAGGCACAATGCCGCTTTAAGTGCAAGAAGAGTGTGACTTCTTAGAGTCTGTGCTTTGGTCCTTTCCTGTGAGACCTGTATTAGTTTCCGACACGCCACTGCAGGTTCAATGTACTCCTTGGACCTTCACATTGACGATGAAATACAGAAATCGCGCAGGAATTAAATACAAAAGGCACAATGGCGCCTTAAATATAAGAATAGAGACTCCTCTTACTGTCGGTGTTTTGAGCATTCCCTGTGAGACCAGTATTAGTCTCTGACACACCACTGCAGGTTCAATGTATTCCTTGGACATACACATTGACGATGAAACACTGAAATTAAATCGGAATTGAATACAAAACTCACAATGCCGCCTTAAGTGCAAGAAGAGTGAGACTTCTTAGAGTCTGTGCTTTGATCCTTTCCTGTGAGACCAGAATTTGTTTCCGATACTCCACTGCAGGTTCAATGTATTCCTAGGACACACACATTGACGATAAACCACTGAAATTACATCGGAATTAAATACAAAGGGCGCTGTGCCCCCTTAAGTGCAAGAAGAGTGAGACTTCTTAGAGTCTGTGCTTTGATCCTTTGCTGTGAGACCAGTATTAGTTGCCGATACTCCACTGCAGGTTCAATGTATTCCTTGGACCTTCACATTGACGCTGAAACACAGAAATCGCATCGGAATTAAATACAAAAGGCACAATGCCACCTTAAGTGCAAGAATAGTGAGACTTCTTAGAGTCTGTGCTTTGATCCTCTCCTGTGAGACCAGTATTAGTTTCCGATACACCACTGCAAGTTCAATGTATTCCTTGGACCTTCACATTGGTGATGAAACACAGAAATCGCATTGGAATTAAATACAAAAGGCAAAATGCCGCCTTAAGTACAAAAATAGAGACTCTTCTTAAAGTCGGTGCTTTGAGCATTCCCTGTGAGACAAGTCTTAGTATCCGATACACCACTGCAGGTTCAATGTATTCCTACGACATACACGTTGACGTTGAACCACTGAAATTACATCGGAATTAAATACAAAAGGCGCAATGCCGCCTTAAATGCAAGAAGAGTGAGCCTTCTTAGAGTCTGTGCTATGATCCTTTCCTGTGAGACCAGTTTTAGTTTCCGATACACCACTAAAGGGTCAATGTGTGTCTTGGACCTTCACATTGACGGTGAATCACAGATATCGCATCGCAATTAAATACAAAAGGCATAATGCCGCCTTAAGTACAAGAATAGAGACTCTTCATACAGACGGTGTTCTGAGCATTCTCTGTGAGACCAGTATTAGTTTCCGATACACCACTGCAGGGTCAATGTATTCCTAGGACATACACATTGACGATAAACGACTGAAATTACATCGGAATTAAATACAAAAGGCGCAGTGCCACCTTAAGTGCAAGGAGAGTGAGACTTCTTAGAATCTGTGCTTTGATCCTTTTCTGTGAGACCAGTATTAGTTTCCGATACTCCACTGCAGGGTCAATGTATTCCTTGGACCTTCACATTGACGATGAAACACAGAAATCGCATCGGAATTAAATACAAAAGGCACAATGCCTCATTAAGTGCAAGAAGAGTGACACTTCTTAGAGTCTGTGCTTTGAACCTTTCCTGTGAGACCAGTATTAGTTTCCGATAAACCACTGCAGGTTCAATGTATTCATTGGACCTTCACATTGACGATGAAACACAGAAATCACATCGGAGATAAATCCAAAGGCACAATGCCGCCTGAAGTGCAAGAAGAGTGAGACTTCTTAGAGTCTGTGCTTTGATCCTTTCCTGTGACACCAGTATTAGTTTCCGATACACCACAGCTGGTTCAATCTATTGCTTTTACCTACACATTGACGATAAAACACAGAAATCGCATAGGAATTAAATACAAAAAAAACAATGCCGCCTTAAGTGCAAGAAGAGTGAGACTTCTTAGAGTCTGTGCTTTGATCCTTTCCTGTGAGGCCAGTATTAGTTTCCGATACACCACTGCAGGTTAAATGTATTCCTTGGACATACACATTGACGATGAAACACAGAAATCGCATCGGAATTAAATACAAAAGGAAAAATGCCGCCCTAAGTACAAGAATAGAGACTCTTCTTACAGTCGGTGCTTTGAGCATTCCCTGTGAGATTAGTATTAGTTTCCGATACACCACTGCAGGTTCAATGTATTCCTTGGACACACACGTTGACGATGAAACACTGAACTTAGATCAGAATTAAATACAAAAGGCACAATGCAACTTAAGTGCAAGAGGAGTGAGACTTCTTAGGGTCTGTGCTTTGATCCTTTCCTGTGAACCAGTATTAGTTTCGGATACACCACTGCAGGTTCAATGTATTCATTGGATATTAACATTGATGATGAAACACAGAAATCGCATCGCAATTAAATACAAAAGGCAAAATGCCGCCTTTAGTACAAGAATAGAGACTCTTCTTACAGTCGGTGCTTTGAGCATTCCCTGTGAGACCAGTATTAGTTTCAGATACTCCACTGCAGGTTCAATGTATTCCTTGGACCTTCACATTGACGATGAAACACAGTAATCGCGTCGGAATTAAATACAAAAATCACAATGCAGCCTTAAGTACAAAAATAGACTCTTCTTACAGTCGGTGTTTTGAGCATTCCCTTTGAGACCAGTATAAGTTTTCGATACACCACTGCAGGTTCAATGTATTCCTTGGACACAAACGTTGACGATGAAACACTGAAATTAGATCAGAATCAAATACAAAAGGCACAATGCAACTTAAGTGCAAGAAGTGTGAGACTTCTTAGGGTCTGTGCTTTGATCCTTTCCTGTGAACCAGTATTAGTTTCGGATACACCACTGCAGGTTCAATGGACTCATTGGATATTAACATTGATGATGAAACACAGAAATCGCATCGCAGTTAAATACAAAAGGCACAATGCCGCCTTAAGTACATGAATAGAGGCTCTTCTTACAGTCGGTGCTTTTGAGCATTCCCTATGAGACCAGTATTAGTTTCCGATACACCACTGCAGTTTCAATGTATTCCTTGGACCTTCACATTGACGATGAAACACAGTAATCGCGTCGGAATTAAATACAAAATACACAATGCAGCCTTAAGTACAAAAATAGAGACTCTTCTTACAGTCGGTGATTTGAGCATTCCCTGTGAGACCAGTATTAGTTTCCGTTACACCACTGCAGGTTCAATGTATTCCTTGGACAAACACACTGACGATGAACTACTGTAAGTTGATCGGACTTAAATACAAAGGGCACAATGCCGCCTTAAGTGCAAGAAGAGTGAGACTCCTTAGAGTCTGTGTTTTGGACCTATCCTGTGAGACCAGTATTAGTTTCCGATACACCACTGCAAATTCAATGTACTCCATGGACATTCACATTGACTATGAAACACAGAAATCGCATCGGAATTAAATACAAAAGGCACAATGACGCCTTAAGTGCTAGATAAGTGAGACTTCTTAGAGTCTGTGCTTTGATCCTTTCCTGTGAGACCGGTATTAGTTTCCGATACACCACTGCAGGTTCAATGTATTCCTTGGACCTTCACAATGACGATGAAACACAGAAATCGCATCAGAAGTAAATACAAAAGGCACAATGCACCCCTAAGTAGAAGAATAGAGACTCTTCTTACAGTCTGTTATTTGAGCTTTCCCTGTGAGACCAGTATTAGTTTCCGATACACCACTGCAGGTTCAATGTATTCCTTGGACATTCACATTGACGATGAAACACAGATATCGCAACGGAATTAAATACTAAAGGCACAATGCCGACTTAAGTGCAAGAAGAGTGTGACTTCTTAGAGTCTGTGCTTTGATCCTTTCCTGTGGGACCAGTATTAGTTTCGGATACACCACTGCAGGTTTAATGTATTCCTTGGACCTTCCCATTGACGATGAAACACAGAAATCGCATCGGAATTAAATACAAAAGGCACAATGACGCCTTAAGTGCAAGAAAAGTGAGACCTCTTAGAGTCTGTTCTTTGATCCTTTCCTGTGAGACCGGTATTAGTTTCCGATACACCACTGCAGGTTCAATGTATTCCTTGGACCTTCACAATGACGATGAAACACAGAAATCGCATCGGAAGTAAATACAAAAGGTACAATGCCACCCTAAGTACAAGAATAGAGACTCTTCTTACAGTCGGCGATTTGAGCTTTCCCTTTGAGACCAGTATTAGTTTCCGATACACCACTGCAGGTTCAATGTATTCCTTGGACATTCACATTGACGACGAAAAACACAGATATCGCAACGGAATTAAATACTAAAGGCACAATGCCGACTTAAGTGCAAGAAGAGTATGACTTCTTAAAGTCTGTGCTTTGATCCTTTCCTATGAGACCAGTATTAGTTTCCGATACACAACTGCAAGTTTAATGTATTCCTTGGACCATCACATTGACGATGAAACACTGAAATCGCATCGCAATTAAATACAAAAGGGACAATAACGCCTTAAGTGCAAGAAGAGTAAGACTTCTTAGAGTCTGTGCTTTGATCCTTTCCTGTGAGACCGGTATTAGTTTCCGATACACCACTGCAGGTTCAATGTCTTCCTTGGACCTTCATATTGACGATGAATCACAGATATCACATCGGAATTAAATACAAAAAGGCACAATGCCGCTTTAAGTACAAGAATAGAGACTCTTCTTACAGTCGGTGCTTTGACAGTTTCCTGTGAGACCAGTATTAGTTTCCGGTACACCACTGCTGGTTAAATGTATTCCTTGGACATAAACATTGACGATGAAACACTGAAATGAAATCGGAATTTAATACAAAAGCCACAATGCCGCCTTAAGTGCAAGAAGAGTGAGACTTCTTAGAATCTGTCATTTATCCTTTCCTGTGAAACCAGTATTAGTTTCCGATACACCACTGCCGGTTCAATGTTTTCCTTGGACATACACATTGACGATGAAACACAGAAATCGCATCGGAATTAAATACAAAAGACACATTGCCGCCTTAAGTACAAGAATAGATACTCTTCTTAAAGTCGGTGCTTTGAGCATTTCCTGTGAGACAAGTCTTGGTTTCCGATACACCACTGCGGGTTCAATGTATTCCTAGGACATACACGTTGTCGATGAACCACTGAAATTACATCGGAATTAAATACAAAAGGCGCAATGCCGCCTTAAATGCAAGAAGAGTGAGACTTCTTAGAGTCTGTGCTATGATCCTTTCCTGTGAGACCAGTATCAGTTTCCGATACACCACTGCAGGGTCAATGTTTGTCTTGGACCTTCACATTGACGATGAAACACAGATATCGCATCGCAATTAAATACAAAAGGCACAATGCCGCCTTAAATATAAGAATAGGGACTCCTCTTACAGTCGCTTATTTGAGCATTCCCTGTGAGACCAGTATTAGTTTCTGACACACCACTGCAGGTTCAATGTATTCCTTGGACATACTCATTGACGATTAAACACTGAAATTATATCGGAATCGAATACAAAACGCGCAATGCCGCCTTAAGTGCAAGAGGAGAGAGACTTCTTAGAGTCTGTGCTTTGATCCTTTCCTGTGAGAGCAGTATTAGTTTCCGATACACCACTGCAGGGTCAATGTATTCCTAGGACATACACATTGACGATAAACCACTGAAATTACATCGGAATTAAATACAAAAGGCGCAGTGCCACCTTAAGTGCAAGAAGAGTGAGACTTCTTAGAATCTGTGCTTTGATCCTTTCCTGTGAGACCAGTATTAGTTTCCGATACTCCACTGCAGGGTCAATGTATTCCTTGGACATACACATTGACGATGAAGCACAGAAATCGCATCGGAATTAAATATAAAAGACACAATGCCGCCTTAAGTACATGAATAGAGACTCTTCTTGCAGTCGGTGCTTTGAGCATTCACTGTGAGACCAGTATTAGTTTCCGATAACCCATTGCTGGTTCAATGTATTACTTGGACATACACATTGACGATGAAACACAGAAATCGCATCGGAAGTAAATACAAAAGACACAATGCCGCCCTAAGTACAAGAATAGAGACTCATCTTACAGTCGGTGCTTTGAGCATTCCCTGTGAGACTAGTATTAGTTTCCGATAGCCCATTGCAGGTTCAATGTATTCCTTGGACATACACATTGACGATGAAACACAGAACTCGCATCGGAATTAAATACAAAAAGCACAATGCCGCTTTAAGTACAAGAATAGAGACTCTTCTTACAGTCGGTGCTTTGATCCTTTCCTGTGAGACCAGTATTATTTTCCGATACACCACTGCAGGTCCAATGTATTCCTTACACCTTCACATTGACGATGAAACACAGAAATCGCATCGGAATTAAATACAAAAGGTGCAATGCCGCCTTAAGTGCCAGAAGAGTGAGACTTCTTAGAGGCTGTGCATTGATCCTTTCCTACGAGACCTGTATTAGTTGCCGATACTCCCCTGCAGGTTCAATGTATTCCTTGGACCTTCACATTGACGATGAAACACAGAAATCGCATCGGAATTAAATACAAAAGGCACAATACCGCCTTAAGTACAAGAATAGAGACTCTTCTTACAGTCGGTGCTTTGAGCATTCCCTGTGAGACCAGTATTAGTTTGCGATACACCACTGCAGGTTCAATGTATTCCTTGGACACACACGTGACGATGAAACACTGAAATTAGATCGGAATTTAATACAAAAGGAACAATGCAACTTACGTGAAAGAGGAGTGAGACTTCCTAGAGTCTGTGCTTTGATCCTTTCCTGTGAAACAGTATTATTTTCCGATACACCACTGCAGGTTCAATGTATTCATTGACCTTCACATTGATGATGAAACACAGAAATCGCATCGCAATTAAATACAAAAGGCACAATGCCGCCTTAATTACAAGAATAGAGACTCTTCTTACAGCCGGTGCTTTGATCCTTCCCTATGAGACCAGTATTAGTTTCCGATACATAACTGCAGGCTCAATGTATTCCTTCGACCTTCACATTAGCGATGAAACACAGAAATTGCATTGGAATTAAATACAAAAGCAAAATGCCGCCTTAAGTACAAGAATATAGCCTCTTCTTAAAGTTGGTGCTTTGAGCATTCCCTGTGAGACAAGTCTTAGTTTCCGATACACCACTGCAGGTTCAATGTATTCCTAGGACATACACGTTGTCGATGAACCACTGAAATTACATCGGAATTAAATACAAAAGGCGCAATGCCGCCTTAAATGCAAGAAGAGTGAGACTTCTTAGAGTCTGTGCTATGATCCTTTCCTGTGAGACCAGTATCAGTTTCCGATACACCACTGCAGGGTCAATGCGTGTCTTGGACCTTCACATTGACGTTGAAACATAGATATCGCATCGCAATTAAATCCAAAAGGCACAACGCCGCCTTAAATATAAGAATTGAGACTCCTCTTACAGTCGCTGTTTTGAGCATTCCCTGTGAGACCAGTATTAGTTTCTGACACACCACTACAGGTTCAATGTATTCCTTGGACATACACATTGACGATGAAACACTGAAATTAAATCGGAATCGAATACAAAACTCACAATGCCGCCTTAAGTGCAAGAGGAGTGAGACTTTTTAGAGTCTGTGGTTTGATCCTTTCCTGTGACACCAGTATTAGTTTCCGATACACCACTGCTGGTTCAATCTATTCCTTTTACCTTCACATTGACGATGAAACACAGAAATCGCAAAAGAATTAAATACAAAAGGCACAATGCCGCCTTAAGTGCAAGAAGAGTGAGACTTCCTAGAGTCTGTGCATTGATCATTTCCTCTGAGACCAGTATTAGTTTCCGATACTCCACTGCAGGTCAATGTATTCCTTGGACCTTCATATTGACGATGAAACACAGAAATCTCATCGGAAGTAAATACAAAAGGCACAATGCCGCCTTAAGTACAACAATAGAGACTCTTCTTACAGTCGGTGCTTTGAACATTCCCTGTAAGACCAGTATTAGTTTCCTATACACCACTGCAGGTTCAATGTATTCCTTGGACTCACACGTTGACGATGAAACACTGAAATTGGATCGGAATGAAATACAAAAGGCACAATGCAACTTAAGCGCAAGAAGAGTGAGACTTTTTAGAGTCTGTGGTTTGATCCTTTCCTGTGAACCAGTATTAGTTTCCGATACACCACTGCAGGTTCAATGTATTTATTGGACCTTCACATTGATGATGAAACACAGAAATCGCATCGCAATTATATACAAAAGGCACAATGCCGCCTTAAGTACAAGAATAGGGACTCTTCTTACAGTCGGTGCTTTGATCCTTTCCCATGAGACCAGTATTAGTTTCCGATACATCACTGCAGGTTCAATATATTCCTTCGACCTTCACATTGACGATGAAACACAGAAATCGCATCGGAATTAAATACAAAAGGCAAAATGCCGCCTTAAGTACAAAAATAGAGACTCTTCTTAAGGTCGGTGCTTTGAGCATTCCGTGTAAGACCAGTATTAGTTTCCGATACACCACTGCAGGTTCAATGTATTCCTTGGACATACACAATGACAATGAAACACTGAAATTACATCAGAATTAAATACAAATGGAATAATTACGCCTTAAGTGCAAGAAGAGTGAAACTTCTTAAAATCTGTGCTTTGATCCTTTCCTGTGAGACCAGTATTAGTTTGAGATACACCACTGCAGTTTCAATGTGTTCCTTGAACCTTCGCATTGACGATGAAACACAGATATCGCATCGGAATTAAATACAAAAGGCACAATGCCGCCTTAAAGACAAGAATAGAGACTCTTCTTTCAGACGGTGTTTTGAGCATTCTCTGTGAGACCAGTATTAGTTTCCGATACACCACTGCAGGTTCAATGTATTCCTTGGACGTACACGATGATGATGAAACACTGAAATTAGATCGGAATTAAATACAAAAGGCACAATGCCGCCTTAAGTGCAAGAAGAGTGAGACTTCTTAGAGTCTGTGCTTTGATCCTTTCCTGTGAGACCAGTATTAGTTTCCGATACACCACTGCAGGTTCAATGTATTCTTTGGACCTTCACATTGACGAAGAAACATAGCAATCGCATCGGAATTAAATACAAAATGCACAATGCGACTTAAGTGCAAGAAGAGTGAGACTTCTTAGAGTCTATGCTTTGATCCTTTCCTGTGAGATCAGTATTAGTTTCCGATACACCTCTCCAGGTTTAATGTATGACTTGGACATTAACATTGACGATGAAACACAGATATCTCATCGGTATTAAATTCAAAAGGCACAATGCCGCTTTAAGTGCAAGAAGAGTGTGACTTCTTAGAGTCTGTGCTTTGGTCCATTCCTGTAAGACCAGTATTAGTTTCCGACTCACCACTGCAGGTTCAATGTACTCCTTGGACCTTCACATTGACGATGAAACACAGAAATGGCGTCGGAATTAAATACAAAAGGCACAATGCCGCCTTAAATATAAGAATAGAGACTCGTCTTACAGTCGGTGCTTTGAGCATTCCCTGTGAGACCAGTATTAGTTTCTGACACACCTCTGCTGATTCAATGTATTCCCTGGACATACACATTGACGATAAACACCTGAAATTACATCGGAATTAAATACAAAATGCGCAGTGCCACCTTAAGTGCAAGAAGAGTGAGACTTCTTAGAGTCTGTGAATTGATCCTTTAATGTGAGACCAGTATTAGTTTCCGATACTCATTTGCAATTTCAATGTATTCCTTGGACCTTCACATTGACGATGAAACACAGAAATCGCATCGGAATTAAATACAAAAGGCACAATGCCGCCTTAAGTGCAAGAAGAGTGAGACTTCTTAATGTTGTGCTTTGATCCTTTCCTGTGAGACCAGTATTAGTTTCCGATACACCACTGCAGGTTCAATTTATTCCTTGGACCTTCACATTGATGATGAAACACAGAAATCGCATCGCAATTAAATAGAAAAGGCACAATGCCACCTTAAGAACAAGAATAGAGACTCTTCTTACAGTCGGTGCTTTGAGCATTCCCTGTGAGACCAGTATTAGTTTCCGATACACCACTGCAGGTTCAATGTATTCCTTGGACACACACGTTGACGATGAAACACTGAAATTAGATCAGAATTAAATACCAAAGGCACAATGCAACTTAAGTGCAAGAAGAGTGAGACTTCTTAGGGTCTGTGCTTTGATCCTTTCCTGTGAACCAGTATTAGTTTCGGATACACCACTGCAGGTTCAATGTATTCATTGGATATTAACATTGATGATGAAACACAGAAATCGCATCGCAATTAAATACAAAAGGCACAATGCTGCCTTAAGTACAAGAATAGAGACTCTTCTTACAGTCGGTGCTTTGAGCATTCCCTGTGAGACCAGTATTAGTTTCCGATACACCACTGCAGGTTCAATGTATTCCTTGGACCTTCACATTGACGACGAAACACAGTAATCGCGTCGGAATTAAATACAAAAGGCACAATGCAGCCTTAAGTACAAAAATAGCGACTCTTCTTACAGTCGGTGCTTTGAGCATTCCCTGTGAGACCAGTATTAGTTTCCTATACACCACTGCAGGTTCAATGTATTCCTTGGACACACACGTTGACGATGAAACACTGAAATTGGATCGGAATTAAATACAAAAGGCACAATGCAACTTAAGTGCAAGAAGAGTGAGATTTTTTATAATCTGTGCTTTGATCCTTTCCTGTGAGACCGGTATTAGTTTCCGATACACCACTGAAGGTTCAATGTCTTCCATGGACCTTCACATTGACGATGAAACACAGATATCACGTCGCAATTAAATACAAAAAGGCACAATGCCGCTTTAAGTGCAAGAATAGGAACTCTTCTTACAGTCGGTGCTTTGACCGTTCCCTGTGAGACCAGTATTAGTTTCCTATACACCACTGCAGGTTCAATGTATTCCTTGGACACACACGTTGACGATGAAACTCAGAAATCGCATCGGAATTAAATACAAAAGGCACAACGCCGCCTTAAGTGCAAGAAAAGTGAGACTTCTTAGAGTCTGTGCTTTGATCCTTTTTCTGTGAGACCGGTATCAGTTTCCGATACACCACTGCAGGTTTAATGTATTCCTTGGACCATCACAATGACGATGAAACACAGATATCACGTCGGAATTAAATACAAAAAGGCACAATGCCGCTTTAAGTACAAGAATAGGAACTCTTCTTACAGTCGGTGCTTTGACCGTTTCCTGTGAGACCAGTATTAGTTTCCGATACACCACTGCTGGTTCAATGTATTCCTCGGACATACACATTGACGATGAAACACTGAAATTACATCGGAAATTAATACAAAAGCCACAATGCAACTTAAGTGCAAGAAGAGTAAGACTTCTTAGAGGCTGTGCTTTGACCCTTTTCTGTTAACCAGTATTAGTTTCCGATAGTCCAATGCAGGTTCAATGTATTCCTTGGACCTTCACATTGACGATGAAACACAGAAACCGCATCGTAATTAAATACAAAAGGCACAATGCCGCCTTAAGTGCAAGGAGAGTGAGACTCCTTAGAGTCTGTGTTTTGATCCTTTCCTGTGAGACCAGTATTAGTTTCCGATACAAAACTACAAATTCATTGTATTCCATGGACATTCACATTGACGATGAAACACAGATATCGCAACGGAATTAAATACAAAAGGCACAATGCCGCCTTAAGTGCAAGAAGAGTGTGACTACTTAGAGTCTGTGCTTTGAACCATTCCTGTGGGACCAGTATTAGTTTCGGATACACCACTGCAGGGTTAATGTATTCCTTGGACCTTCACATTGACGATGAAACACAGAAATCGCATCGGAATTAAATACAAAAGGCACAATGCCGCCTTAAGTGCTAGAAAAGTGAGACTTCGTAGAGTCTGTGCTTTGATCCTTTCCTGAGAGACCGATTTTAGTTTCCGATACACCACTGGAGGTTCAATGTATTCCTTGGACCTTCACAATGACGATGAAACACAGATATCCCTTCGGAATTCAATACAAAAGGCACAATGCCGCCCTAAGTACAAGAATAGAGACTCTTCTTACAGTCGGTGATTTGAACTTTCCCCGTGAGACCAGTATTAGTTTCCGATACACCTCTGCAGGTTCAATGTATTCCTTGGACATTCACATTGACGATGAAACACAGATATCGCAACGGAATTAAATACTAAAGGCACAATGCCGACTTAAGTGCAAGAAGAGTGTGACTTCTTAGAGTCTGTGCTTTGATCCTTTCCTGTGAGACCACTATTAGTTTCCGATACACCACTGCAGGTTTAATGTATACCTTGGACCGTCACATTGACGATGAAACACTGAAATCGCATCGCAATTAAATACAATAGGCACAATGCCGCCTTAAGTGCAGGAAGAGTGAGTTTTCTTAGAGTCTGTGCTTTGATCCTTTCCTGTGAGACCGGTATTAGTTTCCGATACACCACTGCAGGTCCAATGTGTTCCTTGGACCTTCACATTGTCGATGAAACACAGATATCACATCGGAATTAAATACAAAAAGGCACAATGCCGCTTTAAGTACAAGAATAGAGACTCTCCTTATAGTCGGTGCTTTGACCGTTCCCTGTGAGACCAGTATTAGTTTCCGATAGCCCATGGCAGGTTCAATGTATTCCTTGGACATACACATTGACGATGACACACAGAAATCGCATCGGAATTAAATACAAAAGGCACAATGCCGCCTTAAGTACAAGAATAGAGACTTCTTACAGTCGGTGCTTTGAGCATTCCCTGTGAGACCAGTATTAGTTTCCGATAAACCATTGCAGGTTCAGTGTATTCCGTGGACCATCCCATTGACGATGAAACACAGAAATCGCATCGGAATAAAATACAAAAGGCTCAATGCAACCTGAAGTGCAAGAAGAGTGAGACGTCTTAGAGTCTGGGCTTTGATCCTTTCCTGTGAGACCAGTACTATTTTCCGATACACCACTGCAGGTTCGATGTATTCCTTGGACACACACATTGACGATGAAACACAGAAATCGGAACGGAATTAAATACAAAAGGCACAATGCCGCCTTAAGTACTAGAATAGAGACTCTTCCTACAGTCGGTGCTTAGAGCATTCCCTGTGAGACCAGTATTAGCTTCCGATACACCACTGCAGGTTCAATGTTTTCCTTGGACATACACATTAACGATGAAACACAGAAATCGCATGGGAATCAAAGAAAAGAGGCTAAATGCCGCCTTAAGTGCAAGTAGAGTGAGACTTCTTAGAGTCTGTGCTTTGATCCCTTCCTGTGAGACCAGTATTAGTTTCCGATACACCACTGCAGGTTCAATGTATTCCTTGGACCTTCACATTGACGATGAAACACAGAAAACGCATTGGAATTAAATGCAAAGGGCTCATTGAAACCCTAAGTGCAAGAAGAGTGAGACGTCTTAGAGTCTGTGCTTTGATCCTTTCCTGTGAGACCAGTATTAGTTTCCGATGCATCACTGCATGTTCAATGTATTCCTTGGACATACACATTGACGATGAAACACAGAAATCGCATCGGAATTAAATACAAAATTCACAATGCCGCCTTAAGTACAGGAATAGAGACTCTTCTTACAGTCGGTGTTTTGAGCATTCTCTGTGAGAGCAGTATTAGTTTCCGATACACCACTGCAGGTTCAATGTATTCCTTGGACGTCAAGTTGGTGATGAAAAACTGAAATTAGATGGGAATTAAATACAAAAGGCACAATATCGCCTTAAGTGCAAGAAGAGTGAGACTTCTGAGTGTCTGTGCTTTGATCCTTTCCTGTGAGACAAGTATTAGTTTCCGATACACCACTGTAGGTTCAATGTATTCCTTGGACCTTCACATTGACGCTGAAACATAGAAATCGCATCGTAATTAAATACAAATGGCACAATGCCGCCTTAAGTGCAAGAAGAGTGAAACTTGTTAGAGTCTGTGCTTTGATACTTTCCTGTGAGACCAGTATTAGTTTCCGATACAGCACTGCAGGTTCAAGTTATTCCTTGGACCTTCACATTGACGATAAAACACAGAAATCGCATCGGAATTAAATACCAAAGGCACAATGCCGCCTTAAGTACAAGAATAGAGACTCTTCTAACAGTCGGTGCTTTGAGCATTCCCTGTGAGAACTGTATTAGTTTCCGATACACCACTGCCGGTTCAATGTATTCCTTGGACATTCACATTGACGAAGATACATAGAAATCAATCGGAATTAAATACAAAAGGCACAATGCCGCCTTAAGTACAAGAATATAGACTCTTCTTAGAGTCGGTGTTCTGAGCATTCCCTGTGAGACCAGTATTAGGTTCCGATGCACCACTGCATGTTCAATGAATTCCTTGGACATACAAATTGACGATGAAACACAGAAATCGCATCGGAATTATTTACAAGAGGCACAATGCCGCCCTAAGTACAAGAATAGAGAGTCTTCTTCCATTCGGTGCTTTGAGCATTCCCTGTGAGACCAGTATTAGTTTCCGATACACCTCTGCAGGTACAATGTATTCCTTAGACATACACATTGACGATGAGACACTGAAATCGCATCGGAATTAAATACAGAGGGCACAATACCGCCTTAAGTACAAAAATAGAGACACTTCTTACAGTCGGTGCTTTGAGCATTCCCTGTAAGACCAGTATTAGGTTCCGATGCACCACTGCAGGTTCAATGTATTAATTGGACATACACATTGACGATGAAACACAGAAATCGCATCGCAATTAAATACAAAAGGCACAATGCCGCCCTAAGTACAAGAATAGAGACTCTTCTTACAGTCGGTGCTTTGAGCATTCCCTGTGAGGCCAGTATTAGTTTCCGATACACCACTGCAGGTTCAATGTATTCCTTGGCCATACACATTGACGATGAAACAACGAAATCGCATCGGAATTAAATACAAAAGGCACAATGCCGCCTTAAGTACAAGAATAGAGACTCTTCTAACAGTCGGTGTTTTGAGCATTCCCTGTGAGACCAGTATTAGTTTCCGATACACCACTGCAGGTTCAATGTATTCCTTGGACCTTCACTTTGACGATGAAACACAGAAATCGCATCGGAATTAAATACAAAAGGCTCAATGCAACCTGAAGTGCAAGAAGAGTGAGACGTCTTAGAGTCTGGGCTTTGATCCTTTCCTGTGAGGCCAGTATTAGTTTCCGATACACCACTGCAGGTTCAATGTATTCATTGGACCGTCACATTGATGATGAAACACAGATATCGCATCTCATTTAAATCCAAAAGGCACAATGCCGCCCTAAGTACAAGAATAGAAACTCTTCTTACAGTCGGTGCTTTGATCCTTTCCTGTGAGACCAGTATTAGTTTCCGATACACCACTGCAGGTTCAATGAATGCCTTGGACCTTCACATTGACGATGAAACACTGAAATCGCATCGGAATTAAATACAAAAAGGCACAATGCCGCCTTAAGTACAAGAATAGAGACTCTTCTTACAGTCGGTGTTTTGAGCATTTCCTGTGAGACCTGTGTTAGTTTCCGATACACCACTGCAGGTTCAATGTATTCCTTTGACCTTCACATTGACGATGATACATAGAAATCGCATCGGCATTAAATACAAAAGTCACAATGCCGCCTTAAGTACAAGAATAGAGACACTTCTTACAGTAGGTGTTTTGAGCATTCCCTGTGAGACCAGTATTAGGTTCCGATGCACCACTGCAGGTTCAATGAATTCCGCGGACATACACATTGACGATGAAACACAGAAATCGCATCGGAATTAAATACAAAAGGCACAATGCCGCCTTAAGTACAAGAATAGAGACTCTTCTACAGTCGGTGCTTTGATCCTTTCCTGTGAGACCAGTATTAGTTTCCGATACACCACAGCAGGTCCAATGTACTCCTTATACCTTCACATTGACGATGAAACACAGAAATCGCATCGGAATTAAATACAAAAGACACAATGCCGCCTTAAGTACAAGAATAGAGACTCCTCTTACAGTCGGTGCTTTGAGCATTCCCTGTGAGACCAGTATTAGTTTCCGATAGCCCATTGCAGGTTCAATGTATTCCTTGGACATACACATTGACGATGAGACACAGAACTCGCATGGGAATTAAATACAAAAGGCACAATGCCGCCTTAAGTACAAGAATAGAGACTCTTCTTACAGTCGGTGCTTTGATCCTTTCCTGTGAGACGAGTATTAGTTTCCGATACACCACTCCAGGTCCAATGTATTCTTTATATCTTCACATTGACGATGAAACACAGAAATCGCATCGGAATTAAATACAAAAGGCGCAATGCCGCCTTAAGTGCCAGATGAGTGAGACTTCTTAGAGGCTGTGCATTGATCCATTCCTATGAGACCTGTATTAGTTGCCGATACTCCACTGCAGGTTCAATGTATTCCTTGGACCTTCACATTGACGTTGAAACACAGAAATCGCATCGGAATTAAATACAAAAGGCACAATGCCGCCTTAAGTACAAGAATAGAGACTCTTCTTACAGTCGGTGCTTTGAGCATTCCCTGTGAGACCAGTATTAGTTTCCGATACACCACTGCAGGTTCAATGTATTCCTTGGACACACACGTGACGATGAAACACTGAAATTAGATCGGAATTTAATACAAAAGGAACAATGCAACTTAAGTGCAAGAAGAGTGAGACTACTTAGAGTCTGTGCTTTGATCCTTTCCTGTGAACCAGTATTAGTTTACGATACACCACTGCAGGTTCAATGTATTAATTACCTTCACATTGATGATGAAACACAGAAATCGCATCGCAATTAAATACAAAAGGCACAATGCCGCCTTAAGTACAAGAATAGAGACTCTTCTTACAGTCGGTGCTTTGATCCTTTCCTATGAGACCAGTATTAGTTTCCGATACATCACTGCAGTCTCAATGTATTCCTTCGTCCTTCACGTTAGCGATGAAACACAGAAATCGCATTGGAATTAAATACAAAAGGCAAAATGCCGCCTTAAGTACAAGAATAGAGACTCTTCTTAAAGTCGGTGCTTTGAGCATTCCCTGTGAGACAAGTCTTAGTTTCCGATACACCACTGCAGGTTCAATGTATTCCTAGGACATACACGTTGTCGATGAACCATTGAAATTACATCGGAATTAAATACAAAAGGCGCAATGCCGCCTTAAATGCAAGAAGAGTGAGACTTCTTAAAGTCCGTGCTATGATCCTTTCCTGTGAGACCAGTATTAGTTTCCGATACACCACTGCAGGGTCAATGTGTGTCTTGGACCTTCACATTGACGATGAAACACAGATATCGCATCGCAATTAAATACAAAAGGCACAATGCCCCTTAAGTACAAGAATAGAGACTCTTCTTACAGACGGTGTTCTGAGCATTATCTGTGAGACCAGTATTAGTTTCCGATACACCACTGCAGGTTCCATGTATTCCTTGGACGTACACGTTGATGATGAAACACTGAAATTAGATCGGAATTAAGTACAAAAGGCACAATTCCGCCTTAAGTGCAAGAAGAATGAGACTTCTTAGAGTCTGTGCTTTGATCCTTTCCTGTGAGACCAGTATTAGTTTCCGATACACCACTGTAGGTTCAATGTATTCCTTGTACCTTCGCATTGACGATGAAACATAGAAATCGCTTCGGAATTAAATACAAAAGGCACAATGCGACTTAAGTGCAAGAAGAGTGAGACTTCTTAGAGTCTGTGCTTTGATCCTTTCCTGTGAGACCAGGATTAGTTTCCGATACACCACTGCAGGTTCAATGTATTCCTTGGACATTAACATTGACGATGAAACACAGATATCTCATCGGTAGTAAATACAAAAGGCACAATGCCGCTTTAAGTGCAAGAAGAGTGTGACTTCTTAGAGTCTGTGGTTTGGTCCTTTCCTGTGAGACCAGTATTAGTCTCCGACACACCACTGCAGGTTCAAAGTACTCCTTGGACCCTCACATTGATGATGAAACACAGAAATCGCGTCGGAATTAAATACAAAAGGCACAATGCCGCCTTAAATATAAGAATAGAGACTCCTCTTACAGTCGCTGTTTTGAGCATTCGCTGTGAGACCAGTATTAGTTTCTGACACCCCACTGCAGGTTCAATGTATTCCTTGAACATACACATTGACGATGAAACACTGAAATTAAATCGGAATCGAATACAAAACTCACAATGCCGCCTTAAGTGCAAGAAGAGTGTGACTTCTTAGAGTCTGTGCTTTTATCCTTTCCTGTGAGACCAGTATTAGTTTCCGATACACCACTGCAAAGTCAATGCATTTCTAGGACATACACATTGACGATAAACCACTGAAATTACATTGGAATTAAATACAAAAGGCGCAGTGCCACCTTAAGTGCAAGAAGAGTGAGACTTCTTAGAATCTGTGCTTTGATCCTTTCCTGTGAAACCAGTATCAGTTTCCGATACTCCACTGCAGGGTCAATGTATTCCTTGGACCTTCACATTGACGATGAAACACAGAAATCGCTTCGGAATTAAATACAAAAGGCACATTTCATCATTAAGTGCAAGAAGTGTGAAACTTCATAGAGTCTGTGCTTTGATCCTTTCCCGTGAGACCAGTATTAGTTTCCGATAAACCACTGCAGGTTCAATGTTTTCCTTGGACATACACATTGACGATGAAACACAGAAATCACATCGGAGATAAACCCAAAGGCACAATGCCGCCTTAAGTGCAAGAAGAGTGAGACTTCTTAGAGTCTGTGCTTTGATCCTTTTCTGTGACACCAGTATTAGTTTCCGATACACCACTGCTGGTTCAATCTATTCCTTTTACCTTCACATTGACGATGAAACACAGAAATCGCATAGCAATTAAATACAAAAGGCACAATGCCGCCTTAAGTGCAAGAAGAGTGAGACTTCTTAGAGTCTGTGCATTGATCATTTCCTCTGAGACCAGTATTAGTTTCCGATACTCCACTGCAGGTCAATGTATTCCTTGGACCTTCACATTGACGATGAAACACAGAAATCGCATCGGAATTAAATTCAAAAGGCAGAATTCCGCCCTAAGTACAAGAATAGAGACTCTTCTTACAGTCGGTGCTTTAAGCATTCCCTGTGAGACCAGTATTACTTTCCTATACACCACTGCAGGTTCAATGTATTCCTTGGACACACACGTTGACGATGAAACACTGAAATTGGATCCGAATTAAAAACAAAAGGCACAATGCAACTTAAGTGCAAGAAGAGTGAGACTTTTTAGAGTCTGTTCTTTGATCCTTCCCTGTGAACCAGTATTAGTTTCCGATACACCACTGCAGGTTCAATGTATTCATTGGACCTTCACATTGATGATGAAACACAGAAATCGCATCGCAATTATATACAAAAGGCACAATGCCGCCTTAAGTACAAGAATAGAGACTCTTCATACAGTCGGTGCTTTGATCCTTTCCTATGAGGCCAGTATTAGTTTCCGATACACCACTGCAGGTTCAATGTATTCCTTGGACATACACAATGACAAT
This sequence comes from Schistocerca serialis cubense, assembly GCF_023864345.2. NCBI lineage: Eukaryota > Metazoa > Arthropoda > Insecta > Orthoptera > Acrididae > Schistocerca > Schistocerca serialis. Next base: position 32,356,339 of record NC_064643.1, on the reverse strand, counting down.
GAAACACTGAAATTACATCAGAATTAAATACAAATGGAACAATTCCGCCTTAAGTGCAAGAAGAGTGAAACGTCTTAAAATCTGCGCTTTGATCCTTTCCTGTGAGACCAGTATTAGTTTGAGATACACCACTGCAGTTTCAATGTGTTCCTTGGACCTTCGCATTGATGATGAAACACAGATATCGCATCGGAATTAAATACAAAAGGCAAAATGCCGCCTTAAGTGCAGGAATAGAGACTCTTCTTTCAGACGGTGTTTTTTGCATTCTCTGTGAGACCAGTAATAGTTTCCGATACACCACTGCAGGTTCAATGTATTCTCTGGACGTACACGTTGATGATGAAACACTTAAATTAGATCGGAATTAAATACAAAAGGCACAATGCCGCCTTAAGTGCAAGATGAAAGAGACTTCTTAGAGTCTGTGCTTTGATCCTTTCCTGTGAGACCAGTATTAGTTTCCGATTCATTACTGCCGGTTCAATGTATTCCTTGGACCTTCAAATTGACGAAGAAACATAGAAATCGCATCGGAATTAAATACAAAAGGCACAATGCGACTTAAACGCAAGAAGAGTGAGACTTCTTAGAGTCTGTGCTTTGATCCTTTCCTGTGAGACCAGTATTAGTTTCCGATACTCCACTCCACGTTTAATGTATTCCTTATACATTAACATTGACGATGAAAGACAGATATCTCATCGGTATTAAATTCAAAAGGCACAGTGCCGCTTTAAGTGCAAGAAGAGTGTGACTTCTTAGAGTCTGTGCTTTGGTCCTTTCCTGTAAGACCAGTATTAGTTTCCGACACACCACTGCAGGTTCATTGTACTCGTTGGACCTTCACATTGACGATGAAACACAAAAATCGCGTTGGAATTAAATACATAAGGCACAATGCCGCCTTAAATATAAGAATAGAGACTCGTCTTACAGTCGGTGTTTTGAGCATTCCCTGTGAGACCAGTATTAGTTTCTGACACACCTCTGCAGATTCAATGTATTCCCTGGACATACACATTGACGATAAACACCTGAAATTACATCGGAATTAAATACAAAATGCGCAGTGCCACCTTAAGTGCAAGAAGAGTGAGACTTCTTAGAGTTTGTGCTTTGATCCTTTCCTGTGAGACCAGTATTAGTTTCCGATACTCCTCTGCAGGGTCAATGTATTCCTTGGACCTTCACATTGACGATGAAACACAGAAATCGCATCGGAATTAAATACAAAAGGCACAATGCCGCCTTAAGTGCTAGAAGTGTGAGACTTCTTAGAGTCTGTGCATTGATCCTTTCCTGTGAGACCAGTATTAGTTTCCGATACTCATTTGCAATTTCAATGTATTCCTTGGACCTTCACATTGACGATGAAGCACAGAAATCGCATCGGAATTAAATACAAAGGCACAATGCCGCCTTAAGTGCAAGAAGAGTGAGACTTCTGAAAGTTGTGCTTTGATCCTTTCCTGTGAGACCAGTATTAGTTTCCGATACACCACTGCAGGTTCAATGTATTCCTTGGACCTTCACATTGATGATGAAACACAGAAATCGCATCGCAATTAAATACAAAAGGCACAATGCAGCCTTAAGTACAAAAATAGAGACTCTTCTTACAGTCGGTGTTTTGAGTATTCCCTGTGAGACCAGTATTAGTTTCCGATACACCACTGCCGGTTCAATGTATTCCTTGGACACAAACGTTGACGATGAAACACTGAAATTAGATCAGAATTAAATACAAAAGGCACAATGCAACTTAAGTGCAAGAAGAGTGACACTTCTTAGAGTCTGTGCGTTGATCCTTTCCTGTGTGACCAGAATTAGTTTCCGATAAACCAGTGCAGGTTCAATGTATTCCTTGGACCTTCACACTGACGATGAAACACAGAAATCACATCGGAGGTAAATCCAAAGGCACAATGCCGCCTTAAGTGCAAGAAGAGTGAGACTCCTTAGAGTCTGTGTTTTGGACCTATCCTGTGACACCAGTATTAGTTTCCGACACACCACTGCAAATTCAATGTAATCCATGGACATTCACATTGACGATAAAACACGGAAATCGTATCGGAATTAAATACAAAAGGCACAATGCCGCCTTAAGTGCAAGAAAAGTGAGACTTCTTAGAGTCTGTGCTTTGATCCTTTCCTGTGAGACCGGTATCAGTTTCCGATACACCACTGCTGGTTCAATGTATTCCTTGGACCTTCACAATGACGATGAAACACAGAAATCGCATCGGAATTAAATACAAAAGGCACAATGCCGCCCTAATTACAAGAATAGAGACTCTTCTTACAGTCCGTGATTTGAGCTTTCCCTGTGAGACCAGTATTAGTTTCCGATACACCACTGCAGGTTCAATGTATTCCTTGGACATTCACATTCACGATGAAACACAGTTATCGCAACGGAATTAAATACAAAAGGCACAATGCCGCCTTAAGTGCAAGAAGAGTGTGACTTCTTAGAGTCTGTGTTTTTATCCTTTCCTGTGGGACCAGTATTAGTTTCGGATACACCACTGCAGGTTTAATGTATTCCTTGGACCTTCCCATTGACGATGAAACACAGAAATCGCATCGGAATTAAATACAAAAGGCGCAATGCCGCCTTAAATATAAGAATAGAGACTCCTCTTACAGTCGCTGTTTTGAGCACTCACTGTGAGACCAGTATTAGTTTCTGACACCCCACTGCAGGTTCAATGTATTCCTTGGACATACACATTGACGATGAAACACTGAAATTAAATCGGAATCGAATACAAAACTCACAATGCCGCCTTAAGTGCAAGAAGAGTGAGACTTCTTAGAGTCTGTGCTTTTATCCTTTCCTGTGAGACCAGTATTAGTTTCCGATACACCACTGCAGGGTCAATGTATTCCTAGGACATACTCATTGACGATAAACCACTGAAATTACCTCGGAATTAAATACAAAAGGCGCAGTGCTACCTTAAGTGCAAGAAGAGTGAGACTTCTTAGAATCTGTGCTTTGATCCTTTCCTGTGAGACCAGTATTAGTTTCCGATTCTCACTGCAGGTTCAATGTATTCCTTGGACCTTCACATTGACGATGAAACACAGAAATCGCTTCGGAATTAAATACAAAAGGCACAATGCCTCATTAAGTGCAAGAAGGGTGACACATCATAGAGTCTGTGCTTTGATCCTTTCCTGTGAGACCAGTATTAGTTTCCGATAAACCACTGCAGGTTCAATGTATTCCTTGGACCTTCGCATTGACGATGAAACACAGAAATCACATCGGAGATAAATCCAAAGGCACAATGCCGCCTTAAGTGCAAGAAGACTGAGACTTCTTAGAGTCTGTGCTTTGATCCTTTCCTGTGACACCAGTATTAGTTTACGATACACCACTGCTGGTTCAATCCATTCCTTTTACCTTCACATTGACGATGAAACACAGAAATCGCATAGGAATTAAATACAAACGGCACAATGCCGCCTTAAGTGCAAGAAGAGTGAGACTTCTTAGAGTCTGTGCATTGATCATTTCCTCTGAAACCAGTATTAGTTTCCGATACTCCACTGCAGGTCAATGTATTCCTTGGACCTTCACATTGACGATGAAACACAGAGATCGCATCGGAATTAAATACAAAAGGCACAATGCCGCCTTAAGTACAAGAATAGAGACTCTTCTTACAATCGGTGCTTTGAGCATTCCCTGTGAGACCAGTATTAGTTTCCTATACAACACTGCAGGTTCAATGTATTCCTTGGACATACACGTTGACGATGAAACACTGAAATTGGATCGGAATTAAATACAAACGGCACAATGCAACTTAAGTGCAAGAAGAGTGAGACTTTTTAGAGTCTGTGCTTTGATCCTTTCCTGTGAACCAGTATTAGTTTCCGATACACCAATGCAGGTTCAATGTATTCATTGGACCTTCACATTGATGATGAAACACAGAAATCGCATCGCAATTATATACAACAGGCACAATGCCGCCTTAAGTACTAGAATAGAGACTCTTCTTGCAGTCGGTGCTTTGATCCTTTCCTATTAGTCCAGTATTAGTTTCCGATACATCACTGCAGGCTCATTGTATTCCTTCGACCTTCACATTGACGATGAAACACAGAAATCGCATAAGGTCGGTGCTTTGAGCATTCCGTGTGAGACCAGTATTAGTTTCCGATACACCACTGCAGGTTCAATGTATTCCTTGGACATACACAATGACAATGAAACCCTGAAATTACATCAGAATTAAATACAAATGGAACAGTTCCGCCTTAAGTGCAAGAAGAGTGAAACTTCTTTAAGTCTGTGCTTTGATCCTTTCCTGTGAGACCAGTATTAATTTGAGATACACCACTGCAGTTTCAATGTGTTCCTTGGACCTTCACATTGACGATGAAACACAGAAATCGCATCGGAATTAAATACAAAAGGCGCAATGCCGCATTAAGTGCAAGAAGAGTGACACTTCTTAGAGTCTGTGCATTGATCCTTTCCTGTGAGACCAGAATTAGTTTCCGATAAACCACTGCAGGTTCAATGTATTCCTTGGACCTTCACATTGACGATGAAACACAGAAATCGCATCGGAATTAAATACAAAAGGCTCAATGCCGCATTAAGTGCAAGAAGAGTGACACTTCTTAGAGTCTGTGATTTGATCCTTTCCTGTGAGACCAGTATTAGTTTCCGATAAACCACTGCAGGTTCAATGTATTCCTTGGACCTTCACATTGATGATGAAACACAGAAATCGCATCGCAATTAAATACAAAAGTCACAATGCCACCTTAAGGTCAAGAATAGAGACTCTTCTTACAGTCGGTGGCTTGAGCATTCCCTGTGAGACCAGTATTAGTTTCCGATACACCACTGCAGGTTCAATGTATTCCTTGGACACACACGTTGACGATGAAACACTGAAATTAGATCAGAATTAAATACAAAAGGCACAATGCAACTTAAGTGCAAGAAGAGTGAGACTTCTTAGGGTCTGTGCTTTGATCCTTTCCTGTGAACCAGTATTAGTTTCGGATACACCACTGCAGGTTCAATGTATTCATTGGATATTAACATTGATGATGAAACACAGAAATCGCATCGCAGTTAAATACAAAAGGCACAATGCCGCCTTAAGTACAAGAATAGAGACTCTTCTTACAGTCGGTGCTTTGAGCATTCCCTGTGAGACCAGTATTAGTTTCCGATACACCACTGCAGGTTCAATGTATTCCTTGGACAGAAAGGTTGACGATGAAACACTGAAATTAGATCAGAATTAAATACAAAAGTCACAATGCAACTTAAGTGCAAGAAGTGTGAGACTTCTTAGAGTCTGTGCTTAGATCCTTTCCTGTGAACCAGTATTAGATTCGGATACACCACTGCAGGTTCAATGTATTCATTGGATACTAACATTGAAGATGAAACACAGAAATCGCATCGCAATTAAATACAAAAGGCACAATGCCGCCTTAAGTACAAGAATAGAGACTCTTCTTACAGTCGGTGCTTTGAGCATTCCCTGTGAGACCAGTATTAGTTTCCGATACACCACTGCAGGTTCAATGTATTCCTTGGACCTTCACATTGACGATGAAAAACAGTAATCGCGTCGGAAATAAATACAAATGGCACAATGCAGCCTTAAGTACAAAAATAGAGACTCTTCTTACAGTCGGTGTTTTGAGCATTCCCTGTCAGACCAGTATTAGTTTCCGTTATACCACTGCAGGTTCAATGTATTCCTTGGACAAACACACTGACGATGAACTACTGTAAGTAGATCGGACTTAAATACAAAAGGCACAATGCCGGATTAAGTGCAAGAAGAGTGAGACTCCTTAGAGTCTGTGTTTTGGACCTATCCTGTGAGACCAGTATTAGTTTCCGATACACCACTGCAAATTCAATGTGCTCCATGGACATTCACTTTGACGATTAAACACAGAAATCGCATCGGAATTAAATACAAAAGGCACAATGGCCCCTTAAGTGCAAGAAGCGTGAGACTTCTTAGAGTCTGTGCTTTGATCCTTTCCTGTGAGACCAGTATTAGTTTCCGATACACCACTGCAAATTCAATGTATTCCATGGACATTCACTTTGACGATTAAACACAGAAATCGCATCGGAATTAAATACAAAAGGCACAATGGCCCCTTAAGTGCAAGAAGATAGTGACTTCTTAGAGTCTGTGTTTTGATCCTTTCCTGTGGGACCAGTATCAGCTTCGGATACACCACTGCAGGTTTAATGTATTCCTTGGACCTTCCCATTGACGATGAAACACAGAAATCGCATCGGAATTAAATACAAAAGGCACAATGCCGCCTTAAATATAAGAATAGAGACTCCTCTTACAGTCGCTGTTTTGAGCACTCCCTGTGAGACCAGTATTAGTTTCTGACACCCCACTGCAGGTTCAATGTATTCCTTGGACATACACATTGACGATGAAACACTGAAATTAAATCGGAATCGAATACAAAACTCACAATGCCGCCTTAAGTGCAAGAAGAGTGAGACTTCTTAGAGTCTGTGCTTTTATCCTTTCCTGTGAGACCAGTATTAGTTTCCGATACACCACTGCAGGGTCAATGTATTCCTAGGACATACACATTGACGATAAACCACTGAAATTACCTCGGAATTAAATACAAAAGGCGCAGTGCTACCTTAAGTGCAAGAAGAGTGAGACTTCTTAGAATCTGTGCTTTGATCCTTTCCTGTGAGACCAGTATTAGTTTCCGATTCTCACTGCAGGGTCAATGTATTCCCTGGACCTTCACATTGACGATGAAACACAGAAATCGCTTCGGAATTAAATACAAAAGGCACAATGCCTCATTAAGTGCAAGAAGAGTGACACTTCATAGAGTCTGTGCTTTGATCCTTTCCTGTGAGACCAGTATTAGTTTCCGATAAACCACTGCAGGTTCAATGTATTCCTTGGACCTTCGCATTGACGATGAAACACAGAAATCATATCGGAGATAAATCCAAAGGCACAATGCTGCCTTAAGTGCAAGAAGAGTGAGACTTCTTAGAGTCTGTGCTTTGATCCTTTCCTGTGACACCAGTATTAGTTTACGATACACCACTGCTGGTTCAATGTATTCATTGGACCTTCACATTGATGATGAAACACAGAATTCTCATCGCAATTATATACAAAAGGCACAATGCCGCCTTAAGTACAAGAATAGAGACTCTTCTTACAATCGGTGCTTTGAGCATTCCCTGTGAGACCAGTATTAGTTTCCTATACAACACTGCAGGTCAATGTATTCCTTGGACATACACGTTGACGATGAAACACTGAAATTGGATCGGAATTAAATACAAAAGGCACAATGCAACTTAAGTGCAAGAAGAGTGAGACTTTTTAGAGTCTGTGCTTTGATCCTTTCCTGTGAACCAGTATTAGTTTCCGATACACCACTGCAGGTTCAATGTATTCATTGGACCTTCACATTGATGATGAAACACAGAATTCTCATCGCAATTATATACAAAAGGCACAATGCCGCCTTAAGTACTAGAATAGAGACTCTTCTTGCAGTCGGTGCTTTGATCCTTTCCTATTAGTCCAGTATTAGTTTCCGATACATCACTGCAGGCTCATTGCATTCCTTCGACCTTCACATTGACGATGAAACACAGAAATCGCATAAGGTCGGTGCTTTGAGCATTCCGTGTGAGACCAGTATTAGTTTCCGATACACCACTGCAGGTTCAATGTATTCCTTGGACATACACAATGACAATGAAACACTGAAATTACATCAGAATTAAATACAAATGGAACAGTTCCGCCTTAAGTGCAAGAAGAGTGAAACTTCTTAAAATCTGTGCTTTGATCCTTTCCTGTGAGACCAGTATTAGTTTGAGATACACCACTGCAGTTTCAATGTGTTCCTTGGACCTTCGCATTGACGATGAAACACAGATATCGCATCGGAATTAAATACAAAAGGCACAATGCCGCCTTAAGTGCAAGAAGAGTGAGACTTCTTAGGGTCTGTGCTCTGATCCTTTCCTGTGAGACCAGTATTAGTTTCCGATACACTACTGCAGGTTTAATGTATTCCTTGGACCTTAACATTGACGAAGAAACATAGATATCGCATCGGAAGTAAATACAAAAGCACATTGACGATAAACACCTGAAATTACATCGGAATTAAATACAAAATGCGCAGTGCCACCTTAAGTGCAAGGAGAGTGAGACTTCTTAGAGTCTGTGCTTTGATCCTTTCCTGTGAGACCAGTATCAGTTTCCGATACACCACTCCAGGTTTAATGTATTCCTTGGACATTAACATTGACGATGAAAGACAGATATCTCATCGGTATTAAATTCAAAAGGCACAATGCCGCTTTAAGTGCAAGAAGAGTGTGACTTCTTAGAGTCTGTGCTTTGGTCCTTTCCTGTAAGACCAGTATTAGTTTCCGTCACACCACTGCAGGTTCAATGTACTCCTTGGACCTTCACACTGACGATGAAACACAGCAATTGCGTCGGAATTGACTACAAAAGGCACAATGCCGCCTTAAATATATGAATAGAGACTCGTCTTACAGTCGGTGTTTTGAGCATTCCCTGTGAGACCAGTATTAGTTTCTGACACACCTCTGCAGATTCAATGTATTCCCTGGACATACATATTGACGATAAACACCTGAAATTACATCGGAATTAAATACAAAATTCGCAGTGCCATCTTAAGTGCAAGAAGAGAGAGACTTCTTAGAGTTTGTGCTTTGATCCTTTTCTGTGAGACCAGTATTGGTTTCCGATACTCGTCTGCAGGGTCAATGTATTCCTTGGACCTTCACATTGACGATGAAACACAGAAATCGCATCGGAATTAAATACAAAAGGCGCAATGCCGCATTAAGTGCAAGAAGAGTGACACTTCTTAGAGTCTGTGCTTTGATCCTTTCCTGTGAGACCAGAGTTAGTTTCCGATAAACCACTGCAGGTTCAATGTATTCCTTGGACCTTCACATTGACGATGAAACACAGAAATCGCATCGGAATTAAATACAAAAGGCTCAATGCCGCATTAAGTGCAAGAAGAGTGACACTTCTTAGAGTCTGTGATTTGATCCTTTCCTGTGAGACCAGTATTAGTTTCCGATAAACCACTGCAGGTTCAATGTATTCCTTGGACCTTCACATTGACGATGAAACACAGAAATCACATCGGAGGTAAATCCAAAGGCACAATGCCGCCTCAAGTGCAAGAAGAGTGAGACTTCTTAGAGTCTGTGCTTTGATCCTTTCATGTGAGACCAGTATTAGTTTCCGATACACCACTGCAGGTCCAATGTATTCCTTGGACATACACATTGACGATGAAACACAGAAATCGCATCGGAATTAAATACAAAAGGAAAAATGCCGCACTAAGTACAAGAATTGAGACTCTTCTTAAAGTCGGTGCTTTGAACATTCCCTGTGAGACCAGTATTAGTTTCCGATACACCACTGCAGGTTCAATCTATTCCTAGGACATACACGTTGCCGATGAACCACTGAAATTACATCGGAATTAAATACAAAAGGCGCAATGCCGCCTTAAGTGCGAGAAGAGTGAGACTTCTTCGAGTCTGTGCTTTGATCCTTTCCTGTGAGACCAGTATTAGTTTCCGATAAACCACTGCAGGTTCAATGTGTTCCTTGGACCTTCACATTAACGGTGAAACACAGAAATCGCATCGGAATTAAATACAAAAGGCTCAATGCCGCATTAAGTGCAAGAAGAGTGACACTTCTTAGAGTCTGTGATTTGATCCTTTCCTGTGAGACCAGTATTAGTTTCCGATAAACCACTGCAGGTTCAATGTATTCCACGGACCTTCACATTGACGATGAAACACAGAAATCACATCGGAGGTAAATCCAAAGGCACAATGCCGCCTCAAGTGCAAGAAGAGTGAGACTTCTTAGAGTCTGTGCTTTGATCCTTCCATGTGAGACCAGTATTAGTTTCCGATACACCACTGCAGGTTCAATGTATTCCTTGGACATACACATTGACGATGAAACACAGAAATCGCATCGGAATTAAATACAAAAGGAAAAATGCCGCACTAAGTACAAGAATAGAGACTCTTCTTACAGTCGGTGTTTTGAGCATTCCCTGTGAGACCAGTATTAGGTTCCGATGCACCACTGCAGGTTCAATGAATTCCTTGGACATACACATTGGCGATGAAACACAGAATTCGCATCGGAATTATTTACAAGAGGCACAATGCCGCCCTAAGTGCAAGAAGGGTGAGACTTCTTAGAGTCTGTGCATTGATCCTTTCCTGTGAGACCAGTATTAGTTTCCGATACTCATTTGCAATTTCAATGTATTCCTTGGACCTTCACATTGACGATGAAACACAGAAATCGCATCGGAATTAAATACAAAGGCACAATGCCGCCTTAAGTGCAAGAAGAGTGAGGCTTCTTAAAGTTGTGCTTTGATCCTTTTCTGTGAGACCAGTATTAGTTTCCGATACACCACTGCAGGTTCAATGTATTCCTTGGACACACACGTTGACGATGAAACACTGAAATTAGATCAGAATTAAATACAAAAGGCACAATGCAACTTAAGTTCAAGAAGAGTGAGACTTCTTAGGGTCTGTGCTTTGATCCTTTCCTGTGAACCAGTATTTATTTCGGATACACCACTGCAGGTTCAATGTATTCATTGGATATTAACATTGATGATGAAACACAGAAATCGCATCGCAGTTAAATACAAAAGGCACAATGCCGCCTTAAGTACAAGAATAGAGACTCTTCTTACAGTCGGTGCTTTGAGCATTCCCTGTGAGACCAGTATTAGTTTCCGATACACCACTGCAGGTTCAATGTATTCCTTGGACCTTCACATTGACGATGAAACACAGTAATCGCGTCGGAATAAAATACAAAAGGCACAATGCAGCCTTAAGTACTAAAATAGAGACTCTTCTTACAGTTGATGTTTTGAGCATTCCCTGTGAGACCAGTATTAGTTTCCGATACACCACTGCAGGTTCAATGTATTCCTTGGACAGAAACGTTGACGATGAAACACTGAAATTAGATCAGAATTAAATACAAAAGGCACAATGCAACTTAAGTGCAAGAAGAGTGAGACTTCTTAGGGTCTGTGCTTAGATCCTTTCCTGTGAACCAGTATTAGATTCGGATACACCACTGCAGGTTCAATGTATTCATTGGATACTAACATTGAAGATGAAACACAGAAATCGCATCGCAATTAAATACAAAAGGCACAATGAAGCCTTAAGTACAAGAATAGAGACTCTTCTTACAGTCGGTGCTTTGAGCATTCCCTGTGAGACCAGTATTAGTTTCCGATACACCACTGCAGGTTCAATGTATTCCTTGGACCTTCACATTGACGATGAAAAACAGTAATCGCGTCGGAATTAAATACAAATGGCACAATGCAGTCTTAAGTACAAAAATAGAGACTCTTCTTACAGTCGGTGTTTTGAGCATTCCCTGTCAGACCAGTATTAGTTTCCGTTATACCACTGCAGGTTCAATGTATTCCTTGGACAAACACACTGACGATGAACTACTGTAAGTAGATCGGACTTAAATACAAAAGGCACAATGCCGGATTAAGTGCAAGAAGAGTGAGACTCCTTAGAGTCTGTGTTTTGGACCTATCCTGTGAGACCAGTATTAGTTTCCGATACACCACTGCAAATTCAATGTGCTCCATGGACATTCACATTGACGATTAAACACAGAAATCGCGTCGGAATTAAATACAAAAGGCACAATGGCCCCTTAAGTGCAAGAAGAGTGAGACTTCTTAGAGTCTGTGCTTTGATCCTTTCCTGTGAGACCGGTATTACCTTCCGATACACCACTGCAGGTTCAATGTGTTCCTTGGACCTTCACATTGACGATGAAACACAGATAATACATCGGAATTAAATACAAAAATGCACAATGCCGCTTTAAGTACAAGAATAGAGACTCTTCTTACAGTCGGTGCTTTGACCATTCCCTGTGAGACCAGTATTAGTTTCCGATACACCACTGCAAGCTCAATGTATTCCTTGGACCTTCACATTGACGATGAAACACAGAAATCGCATCGTAATTAAATACAAAAGGCACAATGCCGCCTTAAGTGCAAGAAGAGTGAGACTCCTTAGAGTCTGTGTTTTGATCCTTTCCTGTGAGACCAGTATTAGTTTCCGATACACCACTGCAAATTCAATGTATTCCATGGACATTCACATTGACGATGAAACACAGTTATCGCAACGGAATTAAATACAAAAGGCACAATGCCGCCTTAAGTGCAAGAAGAGTGTGACTTCATAGGGTCTGTGCTTTGATCCTTTCCTGTGTGACCAGTATTAGTTTCGGATACACCACTGCAGGTTTAATGTATTCCTTGGACCTTCCCATTGACGATAAAACACAGAAATCGCATCGGAATTAAATACAAAAGGCACAATGCCGCCTTAAGTGCAAGAAAAGTGAGACTTCTTAGAGTCTGTGCTTTGATCCTTTCCTGTGAGACCGGTATTAGTTTCCGATACACCACTGCAGGTTCAATGTATTCCTTGGACCTTCACAATGACGATGAAACACAGAAATCGCATCGGAAGTAAATACAAAAGGCACAATGCCACCCTAAGTACAAGAATAGAGACTCTTCTTACAGTCGGTGATTTGAGCTTACCCTGTGAGACCAGTATTAGTTTCCGATACACCAATGCAGGTTCAATGTATTCCTTGGACATTCACATTGACGACGAAAAACACAGATATCGCAACGGAATTAAATACTAAAGGCACAATGCCGACTTAAGTGCAAGAAGAGTGTGACGTCTTAGAGTCTGTGCTTTGATCCTTTCCTGTGAGACCAGTATTAGTTTCCGATACACCACTGCAGGTTCAATGTATTCCTTGGACATTCACATTGACGATGAAACACTGATATCGCAACGGAATTAAACTAAATGCACAATGCCGACTTAAGTTCAAGAAGAGTGTGACGTCTTAGAGTCTGTGCTTTGATCCTTTCCTGTGAGACCAGTATTAGTTTCCGATACACCACTGCAGGTTCAATGTATTCCTTGGACATTCACAATGACGATGAAACACAGAAATCGCTTCGCAATTAAATACAAAAGGCACAATGCCTCCTTAAGTGCAAGATGAGTGAGACTTCTTAGAGTCTGTGCTTTGATCCTTTCCTGTGAGACCGGTATTAGTTTCCGATTCACCACTGAAGGTTCAATGTGTTCCTTGGACCTTCACATTGACGATGAAACACAGATATCACATCGGAATTAAATACAAAAAGGCACAATGCCGCTTTAAGTACAAGAATAGGAAGTCTACTTACAGTCGGTGCTTTTACCGTTCCCTGTGAGACCAGTATTAGTTTCCGATACACCACTGCTGGCTTAATGTATTCCTCGCACATACACATTGACGATGAAACACTGAAATTACATCGGAACTTAATACAAAAGCCACAATGCCGCCTTAAGTGCCAGAAGAGTGAGACTTCTTAGAGTCTGTCATTTTATCCTTTCCTGTGAGACCAGTATTCGCTTCCGATACACCACTGCCGGTTCAATGTATTCCTTGGACATACACATTGACGATGAAACACTGAAATTACATCGAAATTAAATACAAAAGGCACAATGCCGACATAAGTGAAAGAAGAGTGAGACTTCTTAGAGTCTGTGCTTTGATCCTTTCCTGTGAGACCAGTATTAGTTTCCGATACACCACTGCAGGTTCAATGTATTCCTTTTACCTTCACATTGACGATGAAACACAGAAATCGCATCGGAATTAAATACAAAAGACACAATGCCGCCTTAAGTACAAGAATAGAGACTCTTCTTACAGTCAGTGCTTTGAGCATTCCCTGTGAGACCAGTATTAGTTTCCGATAGCCCATTGCAGGTTCAATGTATTCCACGGACATACACATTGACGATGAAACACAGATATCGCATCGGAATTAAATACAAAAGGCACAATGCCGACTTAAGTACAAGAATAGAGACTCTTCTTACAGTCGGTGCTTTGAGCATTCCCTGTGAGACCAGTATTAGTTTCGGATACACCACTGGAGGTTTTATGTATTCCTTGGACCTTCACATTGACGATGAAACACAGAAATGGCATCGGAATTAAATACAAAAGGCACAATGCCGCCTTAAGTGCAAGAAAAGTGAGACTTCTTAGAGTCTGTGCTTTGATTCTTTCCTGTGAGACCGATATTAGTTTCCGATACACCACTGCAGGTTCAATATATTCCTTGGACCTTCACAATGACGATGAAACACAGAAATCGCTTCGGAATTAAATGCAAAAGGCATAATGCCGCCTTAAGTACAAGAATAGAGACTATTCTTACAGTCGGTGATTTGAGCTTTCCCTGTGAGACCAGTATTAGTTTCCGATACACCACTGCAGGTTCAATGTATTCCCTGGACATTCACATTGACGATGAAACACAGATATCGCAACGGAATTAAATACTAAAGGCACAATGCCGACTTAAGTGCAAGAAGAGTGTGACTTCTTAGAGTCATTGCTTTGATCCTTTCCTGTGAGACCAGTATTAGTTTCCCATACACCACTGCAGGTTTAATGTATTCCTTGGATCTTCACATTGACGATGAAACACTGAAATCGCATCGCAATTAAATACAAAAGGCACAATGCCGCCTTAAGTGCAAGAAGAGTGAGTTTTCATAGAGTCTGTGCTTTGATCCTTTCCTGTGAGACCGGTATTAGTTTCCGATACACCACTGCAGGTTCAATGTGTTCCTTGGACCTTCACATTGACGATGAAACACAGATATCACATCGGAATTAAATACAAAAAGGTACAATGCCGCTTTAAGTACAAGAATAGAGACTCTTCTTACAGTCGGTGCTTTGACCGTTCCCTGTGAGACCAGTATTAACTTCCGATACACCACTGCTGGTTCAATGTATTCCTTGGACATAAACATTGACGATGAAACACTGAAATTACGTCGGAATTTAATACAAAAGCTACAATGCCGCCTTAAGTGCAAGAAGAGTGAGACTTCTTAGAATCTGTCATTTGGTCCTTTCCTGTGAGACTAGTATTAGTTTCCGATACACCACTGCCGGTGCAATGTATTCCTTGGACATACACATTGACGATGAAACACAGAAATCGCATCGGATTTAAATACGAAAGACACAATGCCGCCTTAAGTACAAGAATAGAGACTCTTCTTGCAGTCGGTGCTTTGAGCATTCCCTGTGAGACCAGTATTAGTTTCCGATAGCCCATTGCAGGTTCAATGTATTCCTTGGACATACACATTGACGATGACACACAGAAATCGCATCGGAATTAAATACAAAAGGCACAATGCCGCCTTAAGTACAAGAATAGAGACTCTTCTTACAGTCGGTGCTTTGAGCATTCCCTGTGAGACCGGTATTATTTTCCGATAAACCACTGCAGGTTCAATGTATTCCGTGGACCTTCACATTGACGATGAAACACAGAAATCGCATCGGAATAAAATACAAAAGGCACAATGCAACCTGAAGTGCAAGAAGAGTGAGACGTCTTAGAGTCTGGGCTTTGATCCTTTCCTGTGAGACCAGTATTAGTTTCCGATGCACCACTGCAGGTTCAATGTATTCCTTGGACACACACATTGACGAAGAAACACAGAAATCGCAACGGAATGAAATACAAAAGGCACAATGCCGCCTTAAGTACAAGAATAGAGACGCTTCCTACAGTCTGTGCTTAGAGCATTCCCTGTGAGACCAGTATTAACTACCGATACACCACTGCAGGTTAAATGTTTTCCTTGGACATACACATTGACGATGAAACACAGAAATCGCATCGGAATTAAATAAAAGAGGCTAAATGCCGCCTTAAGTGCAAGTAGAGTGAGACTTCTTAGAGTCTGTGCTTTGATCCTTTCCTGTGAGACCAGTATTAGTTTCCGATGCACCACTGCAGGTTCAATGTATTCCTTGGACATACACATTTACGATGAAACACAGAAATCGCATCGGAATTAAATACAAAAGGCACAATGCCGCCATAAGTACAAGAATAGAGACTCTTCTTACAGTCGGTGTTTTGAGCATTCTCTGTGAGACCAGTGTTAGTTTCCGATACACCACTGCAGGTTCAATGTATTCCTTGGACGTACAAGTTGGTGATGAAAAACTGAAATTAGATGGGAATTAAATACAAAAGGCACAATGCCGCATAAGTGCAAGAAGAGTGAGACTTCTGAGAGTCTGTGCCTTGATCCTTTCCTGTGAGACAAGTATTAGTTTCCGATACACCACTATAGGATCAATGTATTCCTTGGACCTTCACATTGACGATGAAACATAGAAATCGCATCGAAATTTAATACAAAAGCACAATGCCGCCTTAAGTGCAAGAAGAGTGAAACTTCTTAGAGTCTGTGTTTGATACTTTCCTGTGAGACCAGTATTAGTTTCCGATACAGCACTGCAGGTTCAATGTATTCCTTGGCCCTTCACATTGACGATGAAATACAGAAATCGCATCGGAATTAAATACCAAAGGCACAATGCCGCCTTAAGTACAAGAATAGAGACTCTTCTAACAGTCGGTGCTTTGAGCATTCCCTGTGAGAACTGTATTAGTTTCCGATACACGACTGCCGGTTCAATGTATTAATTGGACCTTCACATTGACGGTGATACATAGAAATCGCATCGGAATTAAATACAAAAGGCACAATGCCGCCTTAAGTACAAGAATAGAGACTCTACTTACAGTCGGTGTTTTGAGCATTCCCTGTATGACCAGCATTAGGTTCCGATGCACCACTGCAGGTTCAATGTATTCCTTGGACATACACATTGACGATGAAACACAGAAATCGCATCGGAATTAAATAAAAGAGGCTAAATACCGCCTTAAGTGCAAGTAGAGTGAGACTTCTTAGAGTCTGTGCTTTGATCCTTTCCTGTGAGACCAGTATTAGTTTCCGATGCACCACTGCAGGTTCAATGTATTCCTTGGACATACACATTTACGATGAAACACAGAAATCGCATCGGAATTAAATACAAAAGGCACAATGCCGCCATAAGTACAAGAATAGAGACTCTTCTTACAGTCGGTGTTTTGAGCATTCTCTGTGAGACCAGTGTTAGTTTCCGATACACCACTGCAGGTTCAATGTATTCCTTGGACGTACAAGTTGGTGATGAAAAACTGAAATTAGATGGGAATTAAATACAAAAGGCACAATGCCGCATAAGTGCAAGAAGAGTGAGACTTCTGAGAGTCTGTGCCTTGATCCTTTCCTGTGAGACAAGTATTAGTTTCCGATACACCACTATAGGATCAATGTATTCCTTGGACCTTCACATTGACGATGAAACATAGAAATCGCATCGAAAATTAATACAAAAGGCACAATGCCGCCTTAAGTGCAAGAAGAGTGAAACTTCTTAGAGTCTGTGTTTGATACTTTCCTGTGAGACCAGTATTAGTTTCCGATACAGCACTGCAGGTTCAATGTATTCCTTGGCCCTTCACATTGACGATGAAATACAGAAATCGCATCAGAATTAAATACCAAAGGCACAATGCCGCCTTAAGTACAAGAATAGAGACTCTTCTAACAGTCGGTGCTTTGAGCATTCCCTGTGAGAACTGTATTAGTTTCCAATACACGACTGCCGGTTCAATGTATTAATTGGACCTTCACATTGACGATATACATAGAAATCGCATCGGAATTAAATACAAAAGGCACAATGCCGCCTTAAGTACAAGAATAGAGACTCTTCTTACAGTCGGTGCATTGAGCATTCCCTGTGAGACCAGTATTAGTTTCTGATACACCTCTGCAGGTACAATGTATTCCTTAGTCATACACATTGGCGATGAGACACTGAAATCGCATTGGAATTAAATACAGAAGGCAAAATACCGCCTTAAGTACAAAAATAGAGACTCTTCTTACATTCGGTGCTTTGAGCATTCCCTGTATGACCAGCATTAGGTTCCGATGCACCACTGCAGGTTCAATGTATTCCTTGGACATACACATTGACGATGAAACACAGAAATCGCATCGGAATTAAATAAAAGAGGCTAAATGCCGCCTTAAGTGCAAGTAGAGTGAGACTTCTTAGAGTCTGTGCTTTGATCCTTTCCTGTGAGACCAGTATTAGTTTCCGATGCACCACTGCAGGTTCAATGTATTCCTTGGACATACACATTACGATGAAACACAGAAATCGTATCGGAATTAAATACAAAAGGCACAATGCCACCATAAGTACAAGAATAGAGACTCTTCTTACAGTCGGTGTTTTGAGCATTCTCTGTGAGACCAGTGTTAGTTTCCGATACACCACTGCAGGTTCAATGTATTCCTTGGACGTACAAGTTGGTGATGAAAAACTGAAATTAGATGGGAATTAAATACAAAAGGCACAATGCCGCATAAGTGCAAGAAGAGTGAGACTTCTGAGAGTCTGTGCCTTGATCCTTTCCTGTGAGACAAGTATTAGTTTCCGATACACCACTATAGGATCAATGTATTCCTTGGACCTTCACATTGACGATGAAACATAGAAATCGCATCGAAATTTAATACAAAAGGCACAATGCCGCCTTAAGTGCAAGAAGAGTGAAACTTCTTAGAGTCTGTATTTGATACTTTCCTGTGAGACGAGTATTAGTTTCCGATACAGCACTGCAGGTTCAATGTATTCCTTGGCCCTTCACATTGACGATGAAATACAGAAATCGCATCGGAATTAAATACCAAAGGCACAATGCCGCCTTACGTACAAGAATAGAGACTCTTCTAACAGTCGGTGCTTTGAGCATTCCCTGTGAGAACTGTATTAGTTTCCAATACACGACTGCCGGTTCAATGTATTAATTGGACCTTCACATTGACGATGATACATAGAAATCGCATCGGAATTAAATACAAAAGGCACAATGCCGCCTTAAGTACAAGAATAGAGACTCTTCTTACAGTCGGTGTTTTGAGCATTCCCTGTGAGACCTGTATTAGGTTCCGATGCACCACTGCAGGTTCAATGAATTCCTTGGACATACACATTGGCGATGAAACACAGAATTCGCATCGGAATTATTTACAAGAGGCACAATGCCGCCCTAAGTACAAGAATAGAGAGTCTTCTTACATTCGGTGCATTGAGCATTCCCTGTGAGACCAGTATTAGTTTCTGATACACCTCTGCAGTTACAATGTATTCCTTAGTCATACACATTGACGATGAGACACTGAAATCGCATTGGAATTAAATACAGAAGGCAAATTATCGCCTTAAGTACAAAAATAGAGACTCTTCTTACAGTCGGTGCTTTAAGCATTCCCTGTATGACCAGCATTAGGTTCCGATGCACCACTGCAGGTTCAATGTATTCCTTGGACATACACATTGACGATGAAACACAGAAATCGCATCGCAATTAAATACAAAAGGCACAATGCCGCCCTAAGTACAAGAATAGAGACTCTTCTTACAGTCGGTGCTTTGAGCATTCCCTGTGAGACCAGTATTAGTTTTCTATACACCACTGCAGGTTCAATGTATTCCTTGGACATACACACTGACGAGGAAACAACGAAATCGCATCGGAATTAAATACAATAGGGACAATGCCCCCTTAAGTTCAAGAATAGAGACTCTTCTTACAGTCGGTGTTTTGAGCATTCCCTGTGAGACCAGTATTAGTTTCCGATACACCACTGCAGGTTCAATGTATTCCTTGGACCTTCACATTGACGATGAAACACAGAAATCGCATCGGAATTAAATACAAAAGGCTCAATGCAACCTGAAGTGCAAGAAGAGTGAGACGTCTTAGAGTCTGGGCTTTGATCCTTTCCTGTGAAACCAGTATTAGTTTCCGATGCACCACTACAGGTTCAATGTATTCCTTGGACATACACATTGACGATGAAACACAGAAATCGCAACGGAAATAAATACAAAAGGCACAGTGCCGCCTTAAGTACAAGAATAGAGACTCTTCCTACAGTCGGTGCTTAGAGCATTCCCTGTGAGACCAGTATTAGCTTCCATTACACCACTGCAGGTTCAAAGTGTTCCTTGGACATACACATTGACGATGAAAGACAGAAATCGCATCGGAATAAAATAAAAAAAGGCTCAATTGCGCCTTAAGTGCTAGTAGAGTGAGGCTTCTTAGAGTCTGTGCTTTGATCCTTTCCTGTGTGACAAGTATTAGTTTCCGATACACCACTGCAGGTTCAATGTATTCATTGGACCGTCACATTGATGATGAAACACAGATATTGCATCGGAATTAAATACAAAAGGCACAATGCCGCCTTAAGTGCAAGAAGAGTGAGACTTCTTAGAGTCTGTGCTTTGATCCTTTCCTGTGAGACCAGTATTAGTTTCCGATACACCACTGCAGGTTCAATGTATGCCTTGGACCTTCACATTGACGATGAAACACTGAAATCGCATCGGAATTAAATACAAAAAGGCACAATGCCGCCTTAAGTACAAGAACAGAGACTCTTCTTACAGTCGGTGTTTTGAGCATTCCCTGTGAGACCTGTATTAGTTTCCGATACACCACTGCAGGTTCAATGTATTCCTTGGACCTTCACATTGACGATGATACATAGAAATCGCATCGGCATTAAATACAAAAGGCACAATGCCGCCTTCAGTACAAGAATAGAGACTCTTCTTACAGTCGGTGTTTTGAGCTTTCTCTGTGAGACCAGTATTAGTTTCCGATACACCACTGCAGGTTCAATGCATTCCTTGACGTAGACGTTGGTGATGAAAAACTGAAATTTGATCGGAATTAAATACAAAAGGCACAATGCCGCCTTAAGTGCAAGAAGAGTGAGACTTCTTAGAGTCTGTGCTTTGATCCCTTCCTGTGAGACCAGTATTAGTTTCCAATACACCACTGCAGGTTCAATGTATTCCTTGGACCTTCACATTGACGATAAAACACAGAAATCGCATCGAAATTAAATACAAAAGGCACAATGCCGCCTTAAGTGCAAAAAGGGTGAGACTTCTTAGAGTCTGTGCTTTGATCCAGCCTGTGAGACCAGTATTAGTTTCCGATACACCACTGCAGGTTCAATGTATTCCTAGGACCTTCACATTGACGATGAAACACAGAAATCGAATCGGAAATAAATACAAAAGGCACAATGCCGCCTTAAGTGCAAGAAGAGTGAGACTTCTTAGAGTCTGTGCTTTGATCCTTTCCTTTGAGACTGGTATTAGTTTCCGATACACCACTGCAGGTTCAAGGTATTCCTTGGACCTTCACAATGACGATGAAACACAGAAATCGCATCGGAATTAAATACAAAAGGCACAATGCCGCCTTAAGTACAAGAATAGAGACTCTTCTTACAGTCGGTGCTTTGAGCTTTCCCTGCGTGAACAGTATTAGTATCCGATACAACACTGCAGGTTCAGTGTATTCCTTGGACCTTCACATTGACGATGAAACACAGAAATCGCATCGGAATTATATACAAAAGGCACAATGCCGCCTTAAGTGCAAGACGAGTGAGACTTCTTAGAGTATGTAATTTGATCCTTTCCTGTGAGACCAGAATTAGTTTCCGATACACCACTGCAGGTTCAATGTATTCCTTGGACATTCTCATTGACGATGAAACACAGATATCGCAACGGAATTACATACAAAAGGCACAATGCCGCCTTAAGTGCAAGATGGGTGTGACTTCTTAGAGTCTGTGCTTTGATCCTTTCCTGTGAGACCAGTATTAGTTTCCGATTCACCACTGCAGGTTCAATGTATTCCTTGGACCTTCACATTGACGATGCAACACAGAAATCGTATCGGAATTAAATACAAAATGCACAATGCCGCCTTAAGTGCAAGAAGAGTGAGACTTCTTAGAGTCTGTGCATTGATCCTTTACTGTGAGACCAGTATTAGTTTCCGATACACCACTGCAGGTTTAGTGTATTCCGTGGACCTTGACATTGACGATGAAACACAGAAATCGCATCAGAATTAAATACCAAAGGCACAATGCCGTCTTAAGTACAAAAATAGAGACTCTTCTTACAGTCGGTGCTTTGAGCATTCCCTGTGAGACCTGTATTAGTTTCCGATACACCACTGCAGGTTCAATGGATTCCTTGGACATTCACATTGACGATGAAACACACAAATCGCATCGGAATTTAATACAAAAGGCACAATGCCGCCCTAAGTACAAGAATAGAGACTTTTCTTACAGTCGGTGCTTTGAGAATTCCCTGTGAGACCAGTATTAGTTTCCGATACACCTCTGCAGGTTCAATGTATTCCTTGGACATACACATTGACGATGAAACACTGAAATCGCATCGGAATTAAATACAGAAGGCACAATACCGCCTTAAGTACAAGAATAGAGACTCTTCTTACAGTCGGTGCTTTTAGCATCCCCTGTGAGACCAGTATTAGTTTCCGATACACCACTGCAGGTTTAGTGTATTCCGTGGACCTTGACATTGACGATGAAACACAGAAATCGCATCAGAATTAAATACCAAAGGCACAATGCCGTCTTAAGTACAAAAATAGAGACTCTTCTTACAGTCGGTGCTTTGAGCATTCCCTGTGAGACCGGTATTAGTTTCCGATAAACCACTGCAGGTTCAATGTATTCCGTGGACCTTCACATTGACGATGAAACACAGAAATCGCATCGGAATAAAATACAAAAGGCACAATGCAACCTGAAGTGCAAGAAGAGTGAGACGTCTTAGAGTCTGGGCTTTGATCCTTTCCTGTGAGACCAGTATTAGTTTCCGATGCACCACTGCAGGTTCAATGTATTCCTTGGACACACACATTGACGAAGAAACACAGAAATCGCAACGGAATGAAATACAAAAGGCACAATACCGCCTTAAGTACAAGAATAGAGACGCTTCCTACAGTCTGTGCTTAGAGCATTCCCTGTGAGACCAGTATTAACTACCGATACACCACTGCAGGTTAAATGTTTTCCTTGGACATACACATTGACGATGAAACACAGAAATCGCATCGGAATTAAATAAAAGAGGCTAAATGCCGCCTTAAGTGCAAGTAGAGTGAGACTTCTTAGAGTCTGTGCTTTGATCCTTTCCTGTGAGACCAGTATTAGTTTCCGATGCACCACTGCAGGTTCAATGTATTCCTTGGACATACACATTTACGATGAAACACAGAAATCGCATCGGAATTAAATACAAAAGGCACAATGCCGCCATAAGTACAAGAATAGAGACTCTTCTTACAGTCGGTGTTTTGAGCATTCTCTGTGAGACCAGTGTTAGTTTCCGATACACCACTGCAGGTTCAATGTATTCCTTGGACGTACAAGTTGGTGATGAAAAACTGAAATTAGATGGGAATTAAATACAAAAGGCACAATGCCGCATAAGTGCAAGAAGAGTGAGACTTCTGAGAGTCTGTGCCTTGATCCTTTCCTGTGAGACAAGTATTAGTTTCCGATACACCACTATAGGATCAATGTATTCCTTGGACCTTCACATTGACGATGAAACATAGAAATCGCATCGAAATTTAATACAAAAGGCACAATGCCGCCTTAAGTGCAAGAAGAGTGAAACTTCTTAGAGTCTGTGTTTGATACTTTCCTGTGAGACCAGTATTAGTTTCCGATACAGCACTGCAGGTTCAATGTATTCCTTGGCCCTTCACATTGACGATGAAATACAGAAATCGCATCGGAATTAAATACCAAAGGCACAATGCCGCCTTAAGTACAAGAATAGAGACTCTTCTAACAGTCGGTGCTTTGAGCATTCCCTGTGAGAACTGTATTAGTTTCCGATACACGACTGCCGGTTCAATGTATTAATTGGACCTTCACATTGACGGTGATACATAGAAATCGCATCGGAATTAAATACAAAAGGCACAATGCCGCCTTAAGTACAAGAATAGAGACTCTACTTACAGTCGGTGTTTTGAGCATTCCCTGTGAGACCAGTATTAGGTTCCGATGCACCACTGCAGGTTCAATGAATTCCTTGGACATACACATTGGCGATGAAACACAGAATTCGCATCGGAATTATTTACAAGAGGCACAATGCCGCCCTAAGTACAAGAATAGAGAGTCTTCTTACATTCGGTGCATTGAGCATTCCCTGTGAGACCAGTATTAGTTTCTGATACACCTCTGCAGGTACAATGTATTCCTTAGTCATACACATTGACGATGAGATACTGAAATCGCATTGGAATTAAATACAGAAGGCAAAATACCGCCTTAAGTACAAAAATAGAGACTCTTCTTACATTCGGTGCTTTGAGCATTCCCTGTATGACCAGCATTAGGTTCCGATGCACCACTGCAGGTTCAATGTATTCCTTGGACATACACATTGACGATGAAACACAGAAATCGCATCGGAATTAAATAAAAGAGGCTAAATACCGCCTTAAGTGCAAGTAGAGTGAGACTTCTTAGAGTCTGTGCTTTGATCCTTTCCTGTGAGACCAGTATTAGTTTCCGATGCACCACTGCAGGTTCAATGTATTCCTTGGACATACACATTTACGATGAAACACAGAAATCGCATCGGAATTAAATACAAAAGGCACAATGCCGCCATAAGTACAAGAATAGAGACTCTTCTTGCAGTCGGTGTTTTGAGCATTCTCTGTGAGACCAGTGTTAGTTTCCGATACACCACTGCAGGTTCAATGTATTCCTTGGACGTACAAGTTGGTGATGAAAAACTGAAATTAGATGGGAATTAAATACAAAAGGCACAATGCCGCATAAGTGCAAGAAGAGTGAGACTTCTGAGAGTCTGTGCCTTGATCCTTTCCTGTGAGACAAGTATTAGTTTCCGATACACCACTATAGGATCAATGTATTCCTTGGACCTTCACATTGACGATGAAACATAGAAATCGCATCGAAATTTAATACAAAAGGCACAATGCCGCCTTAAGTGCAAGAAGAGTGAAACTTCTTAGAGTCTGTGTTTGATACTTTCCTGTGAGACCAGTATTAGTTTCCGATACAGCACTGCAGGTTCAATGTATTCCTTGGCCCTTCACATTGACGATGAAATACAGAAATCGCATCAGAATTAAATACCAAAGGCACAATGCCGCCTTAAGTACAAGAATAGAGACTCTTCTAACAGTCGGTGCTTTGAGCATTCCCTGTGAGAACTGTATTAGTTTCCAATACACGACTGCCGGTTCAATGTATTAATTGGACCTTCACATTGACGATATACATAGAAATCGCATCGGAATTAAATACAAAAGGCACAATGCCGCCTTAAGTACAAGAATAGAGACTCTTCTTACAGTCGGTGCATTGAGCATTCCCTGTGAGACCAGTATTAGTTTCTGATACACCTCTGCAGGTACAATGTATTCCTTAGTCATACACATTGGCGATGAGACACTGAAATCGCATTGGAATTAAATACAGAAGGCAAAATACCGCCTTAAGTACAAAAATAGAGACTCTTCTTACATTCGGTGCTTTGAGCATTCCCTGTATGACCAGCATTAGGTTCCGATGCACCACTGCAGGTTCAATGTATTCCTTGGACATACACATTGACGATGAAACACAGAAATCGCATCGGAATTAAATAAAAGAGGCTAAATGCCGCCTTAAGTGCAAGTAGAGTGAGACTTCTTAGAGTCTGTGCTTTGATCCTTTCCTGTGAGACCAGTATTAGTTTCCGATGCACCACTGCAGGTTCAATGTATTCCTTGGACATACACATTTACGATGAAACACAGAAATCGTATCGGAATTAAATACAAAAGGCACAATGCCACCATAAGTACAAGAATAGAGACTCTTCTTACAGTCGGTGTTTTGAGCATTCTCTGTGAGACCAGTGTTAGTTTCCGATACACCACTGCAGGTTCAATGTATTCCTTGGACGTACAAGTTGGTGATGAAAAACTGAAATTAGATGGGAATTAAATACAAAAGGCACAATGCCGCATAAGTGCAAGAAGAGTGAGACTTCTGAGAGTCTGTGCCTTGATCCTTTCCTGTGAGACAAGTATTAGTTTCCGATACACCACTATAGGATCAATGTATTCCTTGGACCTTCACATTGACGATGAAACATAGAAATCGCATCGAAATTTAATACAAAAGGCACAATGCCGCCTTAAGTGCAAGAAGAGTGAAACTTCTTAGAGTCTGTATTTGTTACTTTCCTGTGAGACGAGTATTAGTTTCCGATACAGCACTGCAGGTTCAATGTATTCCTTGGCCCTTCACATTGACGATGAAATACAGAAATCGCATCGGAATTAAATACCAAAGGCACAATGCCGCCTTAAGTACAAGAATAGAGACTCTTCTAACAGTCGGTGCTTTGAGCATTCCCTGTGAGAACTGTATTAGTTTCCAATACACGACTGCCGGTTCAATGTATTAATTGGACCTTCACATTGACGATGATACATAGAAATCGCATCGGAATTAAATACAAAAGGCACAATGCCGCCTTAAGTACAAGAATAGAGACTCTTCTTACAGTCGGTGTTTTGAGCATTCCCTGTGAGACCTGTATTAGGTTCCGATGCACCACTGCAGGTTCAATGAATTCCTTGGACATACACATTGGCGATGAAACACAGAATTCGCATCGGAATTATTTACAAGAGGCACAATGCCGCCCTAAGTACAAGAATAGAGAGTCTTCTTACATTCGGTGCATTGAGCATTCCCTGTGAGACCAGTATTAGTTTCTGATACACCTCTGCAGTTACAATGTATTCCTTAGTCATACACATTGACGATGAGACACTGAAATCGCATTGGAATTAAATACAGAAGGCAAATTATCGCCTTAAGTACAAAAATAGAGACTCTTCTTACAGTCGGTGCTTTAAGCATTCCCTGTATGACCAGCATTAGGTTCCGATGCACCACTGCAGGTTCAATGTATTCCTTGGACATACACATTGACGATGAAACACAGAAATCGCATCGCAATTAAATACAAAAGGCACAATGCCGCCCTAAGTACAAGAATAGAGACTCTTCTTACAGTCGGTGCTTTGAGCATTCCCTGTGAGACCAGTATTAGTTTTCTATACACCACTGCAGGTTCAATGTATTCCTTGGACATACACACTGACGAGGAAACAACGAAATCGCATCGGAATTAAATACAATAGGGACAATGCCCCCTTAAGTTCAAGAATAGAGACTCTTCTTACAGTCGGTGTTTTGAGCATTCCCTGTGAGACCAGTATTAGTTTCCGATACACCACTGCAGGTTCAATGTATTCCTTGGACCTTCACATTGACGATGAAACACAGAAATCGCATCGGAATTAAATACAAAAGGCTCAATGCAACCTGAAGTGCAAGAAGAGTGAGACGTCTTAGAGTCTGGGCTTTGATCCTTTCCTGTGAAACCAGTATTAGTTTCCGATGCACCACTACAGGTTCAATGTATTCCTTGGACATACACATTGACGATGAAACACAGAAATCGCAACGGAAATAAATACAAAAGGCACAGTGCCGCCTTAAGTACAAGAATAGAGACTCTTCCTACAGTCGGTGCTTAGAGCATTCCCTGTGAGACCAGTATTAGCTTCCATTACACCACTGCAGGTTCAAAGTGTTCCTTGGACATACACATTGACGATGAAAGACAGAAATCGCATCGGAATAAAATAAAAAAAGGCTCAATTGCGCCTTAAGTGCTAGTAGAGTGAGGCTTCTTAGAGTCTGTGCTTTGATCCTTTCCTGTGAGACAAGTATTAGTTTCCGATACACCACTGCAGGTTCAATGTATTCATTGGACCGTCACATTGATGATGAAACACAGATATCGCATCGGAATTAAATACAAAAGGCACAATGCCGCCTTAAGTGCAAGAAGAGTGAGACTTCTTAGAGTCTGTGCTTTGATCCTTTCCTGTGAGACCAGTATTAGTTTCCGATACACCACTGCAGGTTCAATGTATGCCTTGGACCTTCACATTGACGATGAAACACTGAAATCGCATCGGAATTAAATACAAAAAGGCACAATGCCGCCTTAAGTACAAGAATAGAGACTCTTCTTACAGTCGGTGTTTTGAGCATTCCCTGTGAGACCTGTATTAGTTTCCGATACACCACTGCAGGTTCAATGTATTCCTTGGACCTTCACATTGACGATGATACATAGAAATCGCATCGGCATTAAATACAAAAGGCACAATGCTGCCCTAAGTACAAGAATAGAGACACTTCTTACAGTCGGTGTTTTGAGCATTCCCTGTGAGACCAGTATTAGCTTCTCATACACCACTGCAAGATTCAATGTTTTCCTTGGACATACACATTGACGATTAAACACAGAAATCGCATCGGAATTAAATAAAAAAGGCTCAATGCCGCCTTAAGTGCAAATAGAGTGAGATTTCTTAGAGTCTGTGCTTTGATCCTGTCCTGTGAGACCAGTACTAGCTTCCGATACACCACTGCAGATTCAATGTATTCCTTGGACCTTCACATTGACGATGAAACACAGAAATCGCATCGGAATAAAATACAAAAGGCTCATTGCATCCTTAAGTGCAAGAAGAGTGAGACGTCTTAGAGTCTGTGCTTTGATCCTTTCATGTGAGACCAGAATTAGTTTCCGATGCACCACTGCAGGTTCAATGTATTCCTTGGACATACACATTGACGATGAAACACAGAAATCGCATCGGATTTAAATACAAAAGGCACAATGCCGCCTTCAGTACAAGAATAGAGACTCTTCTTACAGTCGGTGTTTTGAGCTTTCTCTGTGAGACCAGTATTAGTTTCCGATACACCACTGCAGGTTCAATGCATTCCTTGACGTAGACGTTGGTGATGAAAAACTGAAATTTGATCGGAATTAAATACAAAAGGCACAATGCCGCCTTAAGTGCAAGAAGAGTGAGACTTCTTAGAGTCTGTGCTTTGATCCCTTCCTGTGAGACCAGTATTAGTTTCCGATACACCACTGCAGGTTCAATGTATTCCTTGGACCTTCACATTGACGATAAAACACAGAAATCGCATCGAAATTAAATACAAAAGGCACAATGCCGCCTTAAGTGCAAAAAGGGTGAGACTTCTTAGAGTCTGTGCTTTGATCCAGCCTGTGAGACCAGTATTAGTTTCCGATACACCACTGCAGGTTCAATGTATTCCTAGGACCTTCACATTGACGATGAAACACAGAAATCGAATCGGAAATAAATACAAAAGGCACAATGCCGCCTTAAGTGCAAGAAGAGTGAGACTTCTTAGAGTCTGTGCTTTGATCCTTTCCTTTGAGACTGGTATTAGTTTCCGATACACCACTGCAGGTTCAAGGTATTCCTTGGACCTTCACAATGACGATGAAACACAGAAATCGCATCGGAATTAAATACAAAAGGCACAATGCCGCCTTAAGTACAAGAATAGAGACTCTTCTTACAGTCGGTGCTTTGAGCTTTCCCTGCGTGAACAGTATTAGTATCCGATACAACACTGCAGGTTCAGTGTATTCCTTGGACCTTCACATTGACGATGAAACACAGAAATCGCATCGGAATTATATACAAAAGGCACAATGCCGCCTTAAGTGCAAGACGAGTGAGACTTCTTAGAGTATGTAATTTGATCCTTTCCTGTGAGACCAGAATTAGTTTCCGATACACCACTGCAGGTTCAATGTATTCCTTGGACATTCTCATTGACGATGAAACACAGATATCGCAACGGAATTACATACAAAAGGCACAATGCCGCCTTAAGTGCAAGATGGGTGTGACTTCTTAGAGTCTGTGCTTTGATCCATTCCTGTGAGACCAGTATTAGTTTCCGATTCACCACTGCAGGTTCAATGTATTCCTTGGACCTTCACATTGACGATGCAACACAGAAATCGTATCGGAATTAAATACAAAATGCACAATGCCGCCTTAAGTGCAAGAAGAGTGAGACTTCTTAGAGTCTGTGCATTGATCCTTTACTGTGAGACCAGTATTAGTTTCCGATACACCACTGCAGGTTTAGTGTATTCCGTGGACCTTGACATTGACGATGAAACACAGAAATCGCATCAGAATTAAATACCAAAGGCACAATGCCGTCTTAAGTACAAAAATAGAGACTCTTCTTACAGTCGGTGCTTTGAGCATTCCCTGTGAGACCTGTATTAGTTTCCGATACACCACTGCAGGTTCAATGGATTCCTTGGA
This sequence comes from Schistocerca serialis cubense, assembly GCF_023864345.2. Taxonomy (NCBI): domain Eukaryota; kingdom Metazoa; phylum Arthropoda; class Insecta; order Orthoptera; family Acrididae; genus Schistocerca; species Schistocerca serialis. The sequence goes on along the minus strand of NC_064643.1, from coordinate 32,326,018 downwards.
CATTCACATTGACGATGAAACACACAAATCGCATCGGAATTAAATACAAAAGGCACAATGCCGCCCTAAGTACAAGAATAGAGACTTTTCTTACAGTCGGTGCTTTGAGAATTCCCTGTGAGACCATTATTAGTTTCCGATACACCTCTGCAGGTTCAATGTATTCCTTGGACATACACATTGACGATGAAACACTGAAATCGCATCGGAATTAAATACAGAAGGCACAATACCGCCTTAAGTACAAGAATAGAGACTCTTCTTACAGTCGGTGCTTTTAGCATCCCCTGTGAGACCAGTATTAGTTTCCGATACACCACTGCAGGTTCAATGTATTCCTTGGACGTACACATTGACGATGATACACAGAAATCGCATCGGAATTAAATACAAAAGGCACAATGACGCCTTAAGTACAAGAATAGAGACTCTTCCTACAGTTGGTGCTTTGAGCATTTCCTGTGAGACCAGTATTAGTTTCCGATACACCACTGCAGGTTCAATGTATTCCTTGAACCTTAACATTGACGATGACACATAGAAATCGCATCGGAATTAAATGCAAAAAGCACAATGCCGCCTTAAGTACAAGAGTAGAGACTCTTCTTACAGTCGGTGTTTTGACCATTCCCTGTGAGACCAGTATTAGGTTCCGATGCACCACTGCAGGTTCAATGTATTCTTTGGACATACACGTTGACGATAAAACACAGAAATCGCATCGGAATTAAATACAAAAGGCACAATGTTGCCCTAAGTACAAGAATAGAGAGTCTTCTTTCAGTCGGTGGTTTGAGCATTCCGTGTGAGACTAGTATTAGTTTCCGATACACCACTGCAGGTTCAATGTATTACTTGGACATACACATTGACGATGATACACAGAAATCGCATCGGAATTAAATACAAAAGGCACAATGCCGCCATTAGTACAAGAATAGAGACTCTTCCTACAGTCGGTGCTTAGGGCATTCCCTGTGAGACCAGTATTAGCTTCACATACACCACTGCAAGATTCAATGTTTTCCTTGGACATACACATTGACGATTAAACACAGAAATCGCATCGGAATTAAATAAAAAAGGCTCAATGCCGCCTTAAGTGCAAATAGAGTGAGATTTCTTAGAGTCTGTGCTTTGATCCTGTCCTGTGAGAGCAGTACTAGTTTCCGATACACCACTGCAGATTCAATGTATTCATTGGACCGTCACATTGATGATGAAACACAGATATCGCATCGGAATTAAATACAAAAGGCACAATGCCGCCTTAAGTGCAAGAAGAGTGAGACTTCTTAGAGTCTGCGCTTTGATCCTTTCCTGTGAGACCAGTATTAGTTTCCGATACACCACTGCAGGTTCAATGTATGCCTTGGACCTTCACATTGACGATGAAACACTGAAATCGCATCGGAATTAAATACAAAAAGGCACAATGCCGCCTTAAGTACAAGAATAGAGACTCTTCTTACAGTCGGTGTTTTGAGCATTCCCTGTGAGACCAGTATTAGCTTCTCATACACCACTGCAAGATTCAATGTTTTACTTGGACATACACATTGACGATTAAACACAGAAATCGCATCGGAATTAAATAAAAAAGGCTCAATGCCGCCTTAAGTGCAAATAGAGTGAGATTTCTTAGAGTCTGTGCTTTGATCCTGTCCTGTGAGACCAGTACTAGCTTCCGATACACCACTGCAGATTCAATGTATTCCTTGGACCTTCACATTGACGATGAAACACAGAAATCGCATCGGAATAAAATACAAAAGGCTCATTGCATCCTTAAGTGCAAGAAGAGTGAGACGTCTTAGAGTCTGTGCTTTGATCCTTTCATGTGAGACCAGTATTAGTTTCCGATGCACCACTGCAGGTTCAATGTATTCCTTGGACATACACATTGACGATGAAACACAGAAATCGCATCGGAATTAAATACAAAAGGCACAATGCCGCCTTCAGTACAAGAATAGAGACTCTTCTTACAGTCGGTGTTTTGAGCATTCTCTGTGAGACCAGTATTAGTTTCCGATACACCACTGCAGGTTCAATGTATTCCTTGACGTAGACGTTGGTGATGAAAAACTGAAATTTGATCGGAATTAAATACAAAAGGCACAATGCCGCCTTAAGTGCAAGAAGAGTGAGACTTCTTAGAGTCTGTGCTTTGATCCCTTCCTGTGAGACCAGTATTAGTTTCCGATACACCACTGCAGGTTCAATGTATTCCTTGGACCTTCACATTGACGATAAAACACAGAAATCGCATCGAAATTAAATACAAAAGGCACAATGCCGCCTTAAGTGCTAAAAGTTTGAGACTTCTTAGAGTCTGTGCTTTGATCCAGCCTGTGAGACCAGTATTAGTTGCCGATACACCACTGCAGGTTCAATGTATTCCTAGGACCTTCACATTGACGATGAAACACAGAAATCGAATCGGAAATAAATACAAAAGGCACAATGCCGCCTTAAGTGCAAGAAGAGTGAGACTTCTTAGAGTCTGTGCTTTGATCCTTTCCTTTGAGACTGGTATTAGTTTCCGATACACCACTGCAGGTTCAAGGTATTCCTTGGACCTTCACAATGACGATGAAACACAGAAATCGCATCGGAATTAAATACAAAAGGCACAATGCCGCCTTAAGTACAAGAATAGAGACTCTTCTTACAGTCGGTGCTTTGAGCTTTCCCTGCGTGAACAGTATTAGTATCCGATACACCACTGCAGGTTCAGTGTATTCCTTGGACCTTCACATTGACGATGAAACACAGAAATCGCATCGGAATTATATACAAGAGGCACAATGCCGCCTTAAGTGCAAGACGAGTGAGACTTCTTAGAGTATGTAATTTGATCCTTTCCTGTGAGACCAGTATTAGTTTCCGATACACCACTGCAGGTTCAATGTATTCCTTGGACATTCTCATTGACGATGAAACACAGATATCGCAACGGAATTACATACAAAAGGCACAATGCCGCCTTAAGTGCAAGATGAGTGTGACTTCTTAGAGTCTGTGCTTTGATCCTTTCCTGTGAGACCAGTATTAGTTTCCGATTCACCACTGCAGGTTCAATGTATTCCTTGGACCTTCACATTGACGATGCAACACAGAAATCGTATCGGAATTAAATACAAAATGCACAATGCCGCCTTAAGTGCAAGAAGAGTGAGACTTCTTAGAGTCTGTGCATTGATCCTTTACTGTGAGACCAGTATTAGTTTCCGATACACCACTGCAGGTTTAGTGTATTCCGTGGACCTTGACATTGACGATGAAACACAGAAATCGCATCGGAATTAAATACCAAAGGCACAATGCCGTCTTAAGTACAAAAATAGAGACTCTTCTTACAGTCGGTGCTTTGAGCATTCCCTGTGAGACCTGTATTAGTTTCCGATACACCACTGCAGGTTCAATGGATTCCTTGGACATTCACATTGACGATGAAACACACAAATCGCATCGGAATTAAATACAAAAGGCACAATGCCGCCCTAAGTACAAGAATAGAGACTTTTCTTACAGTCGGTGCTTTGAGAATTCCCTGTGAGACCAGTATTAGTTTCCGATACACCTCTGCAGGTTCCATGTATTCCTTGGACATACACATTGACGATGAAACACTGAAATCGCATCGGAATTAAATACAGAAGGCACAATACCGCCTTAAGTACAAGAATAGAGACTCATCTTACAGTCGGTGCTTATAGCATCCCCTGTGAGACCAGTATTAGTTTCCGATACACCACTGCAGGTTCAATGTATTCCTTGGACGTACACATTGACGATGATACACAGAAATCGCATCGGAATTAAATACAAAAGGCACAATGACGCCTTAAGTACAAGAATAGAGACTCTTCCTACAGTTGGTGCTTTGAGCATTTCCTGTGAGACCAGTATTAGTTTCCGATACACCACTGCAGGTTCAATGTATTCCTTGAACCTTAACATTGACGATGACACATAGAAATCGCATCGGAATTAAATGCAAAAAGCACAATGCCGCCTTAAGTACAAGAGTAGAGACTCTTCTTACAGTCGGTGTTTTGAACATTCCCTGTGAGACCAGTATTAGGTTCCGATGCACCACTGCAGGTTCAATGTATTCTTTGGACATACACGTTGACGATAAAACACAGAAATCGCATCGGAATTAAATACAAAAGGCACAATGTTGCCCTAAGTACAAGAATAGAGAGTCTTCTTTCAGTCGGTGGTTTGAGCATTCCGTGTGAGACAAGTATTAGTTTCCGATACACCACTGCAGGTTCAATGTATTACTTGGACATACACATTGACGATGATACACAGAAATCGCATCGGAATTAAATAAAAAAGGCACAATGCCGCCATTAGTACAAGAATAGAGACTCTTCCTACAGTCGGTGCTTAGAGCATTCCCTGTGAGACCAGTATTAGCTTCTCATACACCACTACAAGATTCAATGTTTTCCTTGGACATACACATTGACGATTAAACACAGAAATCGCATCGGAATTAAATAAAAAAGGCTCAATGCCGCCTTAAGTGCAAATAGAGTGTGATTTCTTAGAGTCTGTGCTTTGATCCTGTCCTGTGAGAGCAGTACTAGTTTCCGATACACCACTGCAGATTCAATGTATTCCTTGGACCTTCACATTGACGATGAAACACAGAAATCGCATCGGAATAAAATACAAAAGGCTCATTGCATCGTTAAGTGCAAGAAGAGTGAGACGTCTTAGAGTCTGTGCTTTGATCCTTTCATGTGAGACCAGTATTAGTTTCCGATGCACCACTGCAGGTTCAATGTATTCCTTGAACATACACATTGACGATGAAACACAGAAATCGCATCGGAATTAAATACAAAAGGCACAATGCCGCCTTCAGTACAAGAATAGAGACTCTTCTTACACTCGGTGTTTTGAGCATTCTCTGTGAGACCAGTATTAGTTTCCGATACGCCACTGCAGGTTCAATGTATTCCTTGACGTACACGTTGGTGATGAAAAACTGAAATTAGATCGGAATTAAATAGAAAAGGCACAATGCCGCCTTAAGTGTAAGAAGAGTGAGACTTCTTAGAGTCTGTGCTTTGATCCTTTCCTGTGAGACCAGTATTAGTTTCCGATACACCACTGCAGGTTCAATGTATTCCTTGGACCTTCACATTGACGATGAAACACAGAAATCGCATCGTAATTAAATACAAAAGGCACAATGCCGCCTTAAGTGCAAAAAGGGTGAGACTTCTTAGAGTCTGTGCTTTGATACTTTCCTGTGAGACCAGTATTAGTTTCCGATACACCACTGCAGGTTCAATGTATTCCTAGGACCTTCACATTGACAATGAAACACAGAAATCGCATCGGAATTAAATACAAAACGCACAATGCCGCCTTAAGTGCAAGAAGAGTGAGACTTCTTAGAGTCTGTGCTATGATCCTTTCCTTTGAGACCGGTAATAGTTTCCGATACACCACTGCAGGTTCAAGGTATTCCTTGGACCTTCACAATGACGATGAAACACAGAAATCGCATCGGAATTAAATACAAAAGGCACAATGCCGCCTTAAGTACAAGAATAGAGACACTTCTTACTGTCGGTGCTTTGAGCTTTCCCTGCGTGAACAGTATTAGTATCCGATACACCACTGCAGGTTCAATGTATTCCTTGGACCTTCACTTTGACGATGAGACACAGAAATCGCATCGGAATTATATACAAAAGGCACAATGCCGCCTTAAGTGCAAGACGAGTGAGACTTCTTAGAGTCTGTAATTTGGTCCCTTCCTGTGAGACCAGTATTAGTTTCCGATACACCACTGCAGGTTCAATGTATTCCTTGGACATTCTCATTGACGATGAAACACAGATATCGCAACGGAATTACATACAAAAGGCACAATGCCGCCTTAAGTGCAAGAAGAGTGTGACTTCTTAGAGTCTGTGCAGTGATCCTTTACTGTGAGACCTGTATTAGTTTCCGATACACCACTGCAGGTTCAATGTATTTCGTGGACCTTGACATTGACGATGAAACACAGAAATCGCATCGGAATTAAATACCAAAGGCACAATGCCGGCTTAAGTACAAGAATAGCGACTCTTCTTACAGTCGGTGCTTTGAGCATTCCCTGTGAGACCTGTATTAGTTTCCGATACACCACTGCAGGTTCAATGGATTCCTTGGACATTCACATTGACGATGAAACACAGAAATCGCAGCGGAATTAAATACAAAAGGCACAATGCCGCCCTAAGTACAAGAATAGAGACTTTTCTTACAGTCCGTGCTTTGAGCATTCCCTGTGAGACCAGTATTAGTTTCCGATACACCTCTGCAGGTTCAATGTATTCCTTGGACATACACATTGCAGATGAAACACTGAAATCGCATCGGAATTAAATACAGAAGTCACAATACCGCCTTAAGTACAAGAATAGAGACTCTTCTTACAGTCGTTGCTATGAGCTTTCCCTGTGAGACCAGTATTAGTTTCCGGTACAGCACTGCAGGTTCAATGTATTCCTTGAACCTAAACATTGACGATGACACATAGAAATCGCATCGGAATTAAATACAAAAGGCACAATGCCGCCTTAAGTACAAGAATAGAGACTCTTCTTACAGTCGGTGTTTTGAACACTCCCTGTGTGACCAGTATTAGGTTCTGATGCACCACTGCAGGTTCAATGTATTCTTTGGACATACACGTTGTCGATAAAAGACAGAAATCGCATCGGAATTAAATACAAAAGGCACAATGTTGCCCTAAGTACAAGAATAGAGAGTATTCTTTCAGTCGGTGGTTTGAGCATTCCGTGTGAGACAAGTATAAGTTTCCGATACACCACTGCTGGTTCAATGTATTACTTGGACATACACATTGACGATGATACACAGAAATCGCATCGGAATTAAATACAAAAGGCACAATGCCGCCATTAGTACAAGAATAGAGACTCCTCCTACAGTCGGTGCTTAGAGCATTCCCTGTGAGACCAGTATTAGCTTCTCATACACCACTGCAAGATTCACTGTTTTCCTTGGACATACACATTGACGATTAAACACAGAAATCGCATCGGAATTAAATAAAAAGGCTCAATACCGCCGAAAGTGCAAAAAGAGTGAGATTTCTTAGAGTCTGTGCTTTGATCCTGTCCTGTGAGACCAGTACTAGTTTCTGATACACCACTGGAGATTCAATGTATTCCTTGGACCTTCACATTGACGATGAAACACAGAAATCGCATCGGAATAAAATACAAAAGGCTCATTGCATCGTTAAGTGCAAGAAGAGTGAGACGTCTTAGAGTCTGTGCTTTGATCCTTTCATGTGAGACCAGTATTAGTTTCCGATGCACCACTGCAGGTTCAATGTATTCCTTGGACATACACATTGACGATGAAACACAGAAATCGCATCGGAATTAAATACAAAAGGCACAATGCCGCCTTCAGTACAACAATAGAGACTCTTCTTACAGTCGGTGTTTTGAGCATTCTCTGTGAGACCAGTATTAGTTTCCGGTACACCACTGCAGGTTCAATGTATTCCTTGACGTACACGTTGGTGATGAAAAACTGAAATTAGATCGGAATTAAATACAAAAGGCACAATGCCGCCTTAAGTGCAAGAAGAGTGAGACTTCTTAGAGTCTTTGCTTTGATCCTTTTTCTGTGAGACCAGTATTAGTTTCCGATACACCAGTGCAGGTTCAATGTATTCCTAGGACCTTCACATTGACGATGAAACACAGAAATCGCATCGGAATTAAATATAAAAGGCACAATGCCGCCTTAAGTGCAAGAAGAGTGAGACTTCTTAGAGTCCGTGCTTTGATCCATTCCTTTGAGTCCGGTATTAGTTTCCGATACACCACTGCAGGTTCAAGGTATTCCTTGGACCTTCACAATGACGATGAAACACAGAAATCGCATCGGAATTAAATACAAAAGGCACAATGATGCCTTAAGTACAAGAATAGAGACTCTTCTTACAGGCGGAGATTTGAGCTTTCCCTGCGTAAACAGTATTAGTATCCGATACACCACTGCAGGTTCAATGTATTCCTTGGACCTTTACATTGACGATGAAACACAGAAATCGCATCGGAATTATATACAAAAGGCACAATGCCGTCTTAAGTGCAAGACGAGTGAGACTTCTTGGAGTCTGTAATTTGATCCTTTCCTGTGAGACCAGTATTAGTTTCCGATACACCACTGCAGGTTCAGTGTATTCCTTGGATATTCTCATTGACGATGAAACACAGATATCGCAACGGAATTACATACAAAAGGCACAATGCCGCCTTAAGTGCAAGAAGAGTGTGACTTCTTAGAGTCTGTGCTTTGATCCTTTTCTGTGAGACCAGTATTTGTTTCCGATTCACCACTGCAGGTTCAATGTATTCCTTGGACCTTCACATTGACGCTGAAACACAGAAATCGCACCGGAATTAAATACAAAATGCACAATGCCGCCTTAAGTGCAAGAAGAGTGAGACTTCTTAGAGTCTGTGCATTGATCCTCTACTGTGAGACCAGTATTAGTTTCCGATACACCACTGCAGGTTCAATGTATTCCTTGGACCTTCACATTGACGATGAAACACAGAAATCGCAACGGAATTAAATACAAAAGGCACAATGCCGCACTAAGTACAAGAATAGAGACTCTTCTTACAGTCGGTGCTTTAAGCATTCCCTGTGAGACCAGTATTAGTTTCCGATACACCACTGCCGGTTCAATGTATTCCTTGGACCTTCACATTGACGATGAAACACAGAAATCGCAACGGAATTAAGTACAAAAGGCACAATGCCGCCTTAAGTACAAGAATAGAGACTCTTCCTACAGTCGGTGTTTAGAGGATTCCCTTTGAGAACAGTATTAGCTTCCGATACACCACTGCAGGTTCAATGTATTCCTTGGACATACATATTGAAGATGAAACACATAAATCGCATCGGAATTAAATAAAAAAGGCTCAATGCCGCCATAAATGCAAGTAGAGTGAGACTTCTTAGAGTCTGTTCTTTGATCCTTTCCTGTGAGACCAGTATTAGTTTCCGATGCACCACTGCAGGTTCAATGTATTCCTTGGACATACACATTGACGATGAAATACAGAAATCGCATCGGAATTAAATACAAAAGGCACAATGCCGCCTTAAGTACAAGAATAGAGACTCTTCTTACAGTCGGTGTTTTGAGCATTCGCTGTGAGACCAGTATTAGTCTCCGATACACAACTGCAGGTTCAATGTATTCCTTGGACGTACACGTTGGTGATAAAAAACTGAAATTAGGTCGGAATTAAATACAGAAGGCACAATGCCGCCTTAAGTGCAAGAAGACTGAGATTTCTTAGAGTCTGGGTTTGATCCATTCGTGTGAGGCCAGTATTACTTTCCGATACACCACTGCAGGTTCAATGTATTCCTTGGAACTTCACATTGACGATGAAACACAGAAATCGCATCGTAATTAAATACAAAAGGCACAATGCTGCCTTAAGTGCAAGAAGAGTGAGATTTCATAGAGTCTGAGCTTTGATGCTTTCGTGTGAGACCAGTATTACTTTCCGATACACCACTGCAGGTTCAATGTATTCCTTGAAACTTCACATTGACGCTGAAAAACAGAAATCCCATCGTAATTAAATACAAAAGGCACAATGCTGCCTTAAGTGCAAGAAGAGTGAGACTTCCTAGAGTCTGTGCTTCGATCCTTTCCGGTGAGGCCAGTATCAGTTTCCGATACACCACTGCAGGTTCAATGTATTCCTTGGACATTCACATTGACGATGAACACAGAAAACTCATCGGAATTAAATACAAAAGGCACAATGCCGCCTTAAGTGCAAGTAGAGTGAGAATTCTTAGAGTCTGTGCTTTGATCCTTTCCTGTGAGACCAGTATTAGTTTCCGATACACCACTGCAGGTTCAATGTATGCCTTGGACCCACACATTGACGATGAAACACCGAAATCGCATCGGAATTAAATACAAAAGGCACAATGCCGCCCTAAGTACAAGAATAGGGAGTCATCTTACAGTCGGTGCTTTGAGCATTCCCTGTGAGACCAGTATTAGTTTCCGATACACCTCTGCAGGTACAATGTATTCCTTAGACATACACATTGACGATGAGACACTGATATCGCATCGGAATTAAATACAGAAGGCACAATACCGCCTTAAGTACAAAAATAGAGACTCTTCTTACAGTCGGTGCTTTGAGCATTCCCTGTAAGACCAGTATTAGGTTCCGATGCACCACTGCAGGTTCAATGTATTCCTTGGACATACACATTGACGATGGAACACAGAAATCGCATCGGAATTAAATACAAAAATCACAATGCCGCCTTAAGTACAAGAATAGAGACTCTTCTTACAGTCGGTGCTTTGAGCATTCCCTGTGAGACCAGTATTAGTTTCCGATAAACCACTGCAGGTTCAATGTATTCCTTGGACATACACATTGACGATGAAACAACAAAATCGCATCGGAATTAAATACAAAAGGCACAATGCGCCTTAAGTACAAGAATAGAGACTCTTCTTACAGTCGGTGTTTTGAGCATTCCCTGTGAGACCAGTATTAGTTTCCGATACACCACTGCAGGTTCCATGTATTCCTTGGACCTTCACATTAACGGTGAAACACAGAAATCGCATCGGAATTAAATACAAATGGCACAATGCCGCCTTAAGTGCAAGAAGAGTGAGACTTTTTAGAGTCTGTGCTTTGATCCTTTCCTGTAAGACCAGTATTAGTTTCCGATACACCACCGCAGGTTCAATGTATGCCTTGGACCTTCACATTGACGATGAAACACTGAAATCGAATCGGAATTAAATACAAAAAGGCACAATGCCGCCTTAAGTACAAGAATAGAGACCCTTCTTACAGTCGGTGTTTTGAGCATTCCCTGTGAGACCTGCATTAGTTTCCGATACACCACTGCAGGTTCCATGTATTCCTTGGACCTTCACATTGACGATGAAACACAGAAAACTCATCGGAATTAAATACAAAAGGCACAATGCCGCCTTAAGTGCAAGTAGAGTGAGAATTCTTAGAGTCTGTGCTTTAATCCTTTCCTGTGAGACAGGTATTAGTTTCCGATACCCCACTGAAGGTTCAATGTATGCCTTGGACCGTCACATTGATGATGAAACACAGATATCGCATCGCAATTAAATACAAAAGGCACAATGCCTCCCTAAGTACAAGAATAGAGACTCTTCTTACAGTCGGTGCTTTGATCTTTTCCTGTGAGACCAGTATTACTTTCCGATACACCACTGCTGGTTCAATGTATTCAATGGACGTACACATTGACGATGATACATAGAAATCGCATCGGCATTAAATACAAAAGGCACAATGCCGCCTTAAGTACAAGAATAGAGTCTCTTCTTACAGTCGGTGTTTTGAACATTCCCTGTGAGACCAGTATTAGGTTCCGATGCACCACTGCATGTTCAATGTATTCTTTGGACATACTCCTTGACGATGAAACACAGAAATCGCATCGTAATTAAACACAAAATGCACAATGCCGCCTTAAGTGCAAGAAGGGTGAGACTTCTTAGAGTCTGTGCTTTGATCCTTTTCTGTGAGACCAGTATTTGTTTCCGATTCACCACTGCAGGTTCAATGTATTCCTTGGACCTTCACATTGACGCTGAAACACAGAAATCGCACCGGAATTAAATACAAAATGCACAATGCCGCCTTAAGTGCAAGAAGAGTGAGACTTCTTAGAGTCTGTGCATTGATCCTCTACTGTGAGACCAGTATTAGTTTCCGATACACCACTGCCGATTCAATGTATTCCTTGGACCTTCACATTGACGATGAAACACAGAAATCGCAACGGAATTAAGTACAAAAGGCACAATGCCGCCTTAAGTACAAGAATAGAGACTCTTCCTACAGTCGGTGTTTAGAGCATTCCCTTTGAGAACAGTATTAGCTTCCGATACACCACTGCAGGTTCAATGTATTCCTTGGACATACATATTGAAGATGAAACACATAAATCGCATCGGAATTAAATAAAAAAGGCTCAATGCCGCCATATATGCAAGTAGAGTGAGACTTCTTAGAGTCTGTTCTTTGATCCTTTCCTGTGAGACCAGTATTAGTTTCCGATGCACCACTGCAGGTTCAATGTATTCCTTGGACATACACATTGACGATGAAATACAGAAATCGCATCGGAATTAAATACAAAAGGCACAATGCCGCCTTAAGTACAAGAATAGAGACTCTTCTTACAGTCGGTGTTTTGAGCATTCGCTGTGAGACCAGTATTAGTCTCCGATTCGAAACTGCAGGTTCAATGTATTCCTTGGACGTACACGTTGGTGATAAAAAACTGAAATTAGGTCGTAATTAAATACAGAAGGCACAATGCCGCCTTAAGTGCAAGAAGACTGAGATTTCTTAGAGTCTGGCTTTGATCCATTCGTGTGAGGCCAGTATTACTTTCCGATACACCACTGCAGGTTCAATGTATTCCTTGGAACTTCACATTGACGATGAAACACAGAAATCGCATCGTAATTAAATACAAAAGGCACAATGCTGCCTTAAGTGCAAGAAGAGTGAGACTTCCTAGAGTCTGTGCTTCGATCCTTTCCGGTGAGGCCAGTATCAGTTTCCGATACACCACTGCAGGTTCAATGTATTCCTTGGACATTCACATTGACGATGAACACAGAAAACTCATCGGAATTAAATACAAAAGGCACAATGCCGCCTTAAGTGCAAGTAGAGTGAGAATTCTTAGAGGCTGTGCTTTGATCCTTTCCTGTGAGACCAGTATTAGTTTCCGATACACCACTGCAGGTTCAATGTATGCCTTGGACCCACACATTGACAATGAAACACCGAAATCGCATCGGAATTAAATACAAAAGGCACAATGCCGCCCTAAGTACAAGAATAGGGAGTCATCTTACAGTCGGTGCTTTGAGCATTCCCTGTGAGACCAGTATTAGTTTCCGATACACCTCTGCAGGTACAATGTATTCCTTAGACATACACATTGACGATGAGACACTGATATCGCATCGGAATTAAATACAGAAGGCACAATACCGCCTTAAGTACAAAAATAGAGACTCTTCTTACAGTCGGTGCTTTGAGCATTCCCTGTAAGACCAGTATTAGGTTCCGATGCACCACTGCAGGTTCAATGTATTCCTTGGACATACACATTGACGATGGAACACAGAAATCGCATCGGAATTAAATACAAAAATCACAATGCCGCCTTAAGTACAAGAATAGAGACTCTTCTTACAGTCGGTGCTTTGAGCATTCCCTGTGAGACCAGTATTAGTTTCCGATAAACCACTGCAGGTTCAATGTATTCCTTGGACATACACATTGACGATGAAACAACAAAATCGCATCGGAATTAAATACAAAAGGCACAATGCGCCTTAAGTACAAGAATAGAGACTCTTCTTACAGTCGGTGTTATGAGCATTCCCTTTGAGACCAGTATTAGTTTCCGATACACCACTGCAGGTTCCATGTATTCCTTGGACCTTCACATTAACGGTGAAACACAGAAAACTCATCGGAATTAAATACAAAAGGCACAATGCCGCCTTAAGTGCAAGTAGAGTGAGAATTCTTAGAGTCTGTGCTTTAATCCTTTCCTGTGAGACAGGTATTAGTTTCCGATACCCCACTGAAGGTTCAATGTATGCCTTGGACCGTCACATTGATGATGAAACACAGATATCGCATCGCAATTAAATACAAAAGGCACAATGCCTCCCTAAGTACAAGAATAGAGACTCTTCTTACAGTCGGTGCTTTGATCTTTTCCTGTGAGACCAGTATTACTTTCCGATACACCACTGCAGGTTCAATGTATTCCTTGGACATACACATTGACGATGAAATACAGAAATCGCATCGGAATTAAATACAAAAGGCACAATGCCGCCTTAAGTACAAGAATAGAGACTCTTCTTACAGTCGGTGCTTTGAGCATTCCCTGTGAGACCAGTATTAGTTTCCGATAAACCACTGCAGGTTCAATGTATTCCTTGGACATACACATTGACGATGAAACAACAAAATCGCATCGGAATTAAATACAAAAGGCACAATGCGCCTTAAGTACAAGAATAGAGACTCTTCTTACAGTCGGTGTTTTGAGCATTCCCTGTGAGACCAGTATTAGTTTCCGATACACCACTGCAGGTTCCATGTATTCCTTGGACCTTCACATTAACGGTGAAACACAGAAATCGCATCGGAATTAAATACAAATGGCACAATGCCGCCTTAAGTGCAAGAAGAGTGAGACTTTTTAGAGTCTGTGCTTTGATCCTTTCCTGTGAGACCAGTATTAGTTTCCGATACACCACTGTAGGTTCAATGTATGCCTTGGACCTTCACATTGACGATGAAACACAGAAAACTCATCGGAATTAAATACAAAAGGCAAAATGCCGCCTTAAGTGCAAGTAGAGTGAGAATTCTTAGAGTCTGTGCTTTAATCCTTTCCTGTGAGACAGGTATTAGTTTCCGATACCCCACTGAAGGTTCAATGTATGCCTTGGACCGTCACATTGATGATGAAACACAGATATCGCATCGCAATTAAATACAAAAGGCACAATGCCTCCCTAAGTACAAGAATAGAGACTCTTCTTACAGTCGGTGCTTTGATCTTTTCCTGTGAGACCAGTATTACTTTCCGACACACCACTGCTGGTTCAATGTATTCAATGGACGTACGCATTGACGATGATACATAGAAATCGCATCGGCATTAAATACAAAAGGCACAATGCCGCCTTAAGTACAAGAATAGAGACTCTTCTTACAGTCGGTGTTTTGAACATTCCCTGTGAGACCAGTATTAGGTTCCGATGCACCACTGCATGTTCAATGTATTCTTTGGACATACTCGTTGACGATGAAACACAGAAATCGCATCGTAATTAAACACAAAATGCACAATGCCGCCTTAAGTGCAAGAAGGGTGAGACTTCTTAGAGTCTGTGCTTTGATCCTTTTCTGTGAGACCAGTATTTGTTTCCGATTCACCACTGCAGGTTCAATGTATTCCTTGGACCTTCACATTGACGCTGAAACACAGAAATCGCACCGGAATTAAATACAAAATGCACAATGCCGCCTTAAGTGCAAGAAGAGTGAGACTTCTTAGAGTCTGTGCATTGATCCTCTACTGTGAGACCAGTATTAGTTTCCGATATACCACTGCAGGTTCAATGTATTCCTTGGACCTTCACATTGACGATGAAACACAGAAATCGCAACGGAATTAAATACAAAAGGCACAATGCCGCACTAAGTACAAGAATAGAGACTCTTCTTACAGTCGGTGCTTTAAGCATTCCCTGTGAGACCAGTATTAGTTTCCGATACACCACTGCCGGTTCAATGTATTCCTTGGACATTCACATTGACGATGAAGCACAGAAATCGCAACGGAATTAAGTACAAAAGGCACAATGCCGCCTTAAGTACAAGAATAGAGACTCTTCCTACAGTCGGTGTTTAGAGCATTCCCTTTGAGAACAGTATTAGCTTCCGATACACCACTGCAGGTTCAATGTATTCCTTGGACATACATATTGAAGATGAAACACATAAATCGCATCGGAATTAAATAAAAAAGGCTCAATGCCGCCATAAATGCAAGTAGAGTGAGACTTCTTAGAGTCTGTTCTTTGATCCTTTCCTGTGAGACCAGTATTAGTTTCCGATGCACCACTGCAGGTTCAATGTATTCCTTGGACATACACATTGACGATGAAATACAGAAATCGCATCGGAATTAAATACAAAAGGCACAATGCCGCCTTAAGTACAAGAATAGAGACTCTTCTTACAGTCGGTGTTTTGAGCATTCGCTGTGACACCAGTATTAGTCTCCGATACACAACTGCAGGTTCAATGTATTCCTTGGACGTACACGTTGGTGATAAAAAACTGAAATTAGGTCGGAATTAAATACAGAAGGCACAATGCCGCCTTAAGTGCAAGAAGACTGAGATTTCTTAGAGTCTGGGTTTGATCCATTCGTGTGAGGCCAGTATTACTTTCCGATACACCACTGCAGGTTCAATGTATTCCTTGGAACTTCACATTGACGATGAAACACAGAAATCGCATCGTAATTAAATACAAAAGGCACAATGCTGCCTTAAGTGCAGGAAGAGTGAGATTTCATAGAGTCTGAGTTTTGATGCTTTCGTGTGAGACCAGTATTACTTTCCGATACACCACTGCAGGTTCAATGTATTCCTTGAAACTTCACATTGACGCTGAAAAACAGAAATCCCATTGTAATTAAATACAAAAGGCACAATGCTGCCTTAAGTGCAAGAAGAGTGAGACTTCCTAGAGTCTGTGCTTCGATCCTTTCCGGTGAGGCCAGTATCAGTTTCCGATACACCACTGCAGGTTCAATGTATTCCTTGGACATTCACATTGACGATGAACACTGAAAACTCATCGGAATTAAATACAAAAGGCACAATGCCGCCTTAAGTGCAAGTAGAGTGAGAATTCTTAGAGTCTGTGCTTTGATCCTTTCCTGTGAGACCAGTATTAGTTTCCGATACACCACTGCAGGTTCAATGTATGCCTTGGACCCACACATTGACGATGAAACACCGAAATCGCATCGGAATTAAATACAAAAGGCACAATGCCGCCCTAAGTACAAGAATAGGGAGTCATCTTACAGTCGGTGCTTTGAGCATTCCCTGTGAGACCAGTATTAGTTTCCGATACACCTCTGCAGGTACAATGTATTCCTTAGACATACACATTGACGATGAGACGCTGATATCGCATCGGAATTAAATACAGAAGGCACAATACCGCCTTAAGTACAAAAATAGAGACTCTTCTTACAGTCGGTGCTTTGAGCATTCCCTGTAAGACCAGTATTAGGTTCCGATGCACCACTGCAGGTTCAATGTATTCCTTGGACATACACATTGACGATGGAACACAGAAATCGCATCGGAATTAAATACAAAAATCACAATGCCGCCTTAAGTACAAGAATAGAGACTCTTCTTACAGTCGGTGCTTTGAGCATTCCCTGTGAGACCAGTATTAGTTTCCGATAAACCACTGCAGGTTCAATGTATTTCTTGGACATACACATTGACGATGAAACAACAAAATCGCATCGGAATTAAATACAAAAGGCACAATGCGCCTTAAGTACAAGAATAGAGACACTTCTTACAGTCGGTGTTTTGAGCATTCCCTGTGAGACCAGTATTAGTTTCCGATACACCACTGCAGGTTCCATGTATTCCTTGGACCTTCACATTAACGGTGAAACACAGAAATCGCATCGGAATTAAATACAAATGGCACAATGCCGCCTTAAGTGCAAGAAGAGTGAGACTTTTTAGAGTCTGTGCTTTGATCCTTTCCTGTGAGACCAGTATTAGTTTCCGATACACCACTGCAGGTTCAATGTATGCCTTGGACCTTCACATTGACGATGAAACACTGAAATCGAATCGGAATTAAATACAAAAAGGCACAATGCCGCCTTAAGTACAAGAATAGAGACCCTTCTTACAGTCGGTGTTTTGAGCATTCCCTGTGAGACCTGCATTAGTTTCCGATACACCACTGCAGGTTCCATGTATTCCTTGGACCTTCACATTGACGATGAAACACAGAAAACTCATCGGAATTAAATACAAAAGGCACAATGCCGCCTTAAGTGCAAGTAGAGTGAGAATTCTTAGAGTCTGTGCTTTAATCCTTTCCTGTGAGACAGGTATTAGTTTCCGATACCCCACTGAAGGTTCAATGTATGCCTTGGACCGTCACATTGATGATGAAACACAGATATCGCATCGCAATTAAATACAAAAGGCACAATGCCTCCCTAAGTACAAGAATAGAGACTCTTCTTACAGTCGGTGCTTTGATCTTTTCCTGTGAGACCAGTATTACTTTCCGATACACCACTGCAGGTTCAATGTATTCCTTGGACATACACATTGCCGATGAAATACAGAAATCGCATCGGAATTAAATACAAAAGGCACAATGCCGCCTTAAGTACAAGAATAGTGACTCTTCTTACAGTCGGTGTTTTGAGCATTCGCTGTGAGACCAGTATTAGTCTCCGATACACAACTGCAGGTTCAATGTATTCCTTGGACGTACACGTTGGTGATAAAAAACTGAAATTAGGTCGGAATTAAATACAGAAGGCACAATGCCGCCTTAAGTGCAAGAAGACTGAGATTTCTTAGAGTCTGGGTTTGATCCATTCGTGTGAGGCCAGTATTACTTTCCGATACACCACTGCAGGTTCAATGTATTCCTTGGAACTTCACATTGACGATGAAACACAGAAATCGCATCGTAATTAAATACAAAAGGCACAATGCTGCCTTAAGTGCAAGAAGAGTGAGATTTCATAGAGTCTGAGCTTTGATGCTTTCGTGTGAGACCAGTATTACTTTCCGATACACCACTGCAGGTTCAATGTATTCCTTGAAACTTCACATTGACGCTGAAAAACAGAAATCCCATCGTAATTAAATACAAAAGGCACAATGCTGCCTTAAGTGCAAGAAGAGTGAGACTTCCTAGAGTCTGTGCTTCGATCCTTTCCGGTGAGGCCAGTATCAGTTTCCGATACACCACTGCAGGTTCAATGTATTCCTTGGACATTCACATTGACGATGAACACAGAAAACTCATCGGAATTAAATACAAAAGGCACAATGCCGCCTTAAGTGCAAGTAGAGTGAGAATTCTTAGAGTCTGTGCTTTGATCCTTTCCTGTGAGACAAGTATTAGTTTCCGATACACCACTGCAGGTTCAATGTATGCCTTGGATCCACACATTGACGATGAAACACCGAAATCGCATCGGAATTAAATACAAAAGGCACAATGCCGCCCTAAGTACAAGAATAGGGAGTCATCTTACAGTCGGTGCTTTGAGCATTCCCTGTGAGACCAGTATTAGTTTCCGATACACCTCTGCAGGTACAATGTATTCCTTAGACATACACATTGACCATGAGACACTGGTATCGCATCGGAATTAAATACAGAAGGCACAATACCGCCTTAAGTACAAAAATAGAGACTCTTCTTACAGTCGGTGCTTTGAGCATTCCCTGTAAGACCAGTATTAGGTTCCGATGCACCACTTCAGGTTCAATGTATTCCTTGGACATACACATTGACGATGGAACACAGAAGTCGCATCGGAATTAAATACAAAAATCACAATGCCGCCTTAAGTACAAGAATAGAGACTCTTCTTACAGTCGGTGCTTTGAGCATTCCCTGTGAGACCAGTATTAGTTTCCGATAAACCACTGCAGGTTCAATGTATTCCGTGGACATACACATTGACGATGAAACAACAAAATCGCATCGGAATTAAATACAAAAGGCACAATGCGCCTTAAGTACAAGAATAGAGACTCTTCTTACAGTCGGTGCTTTGAGCATTCCCTGTGAGACCAGTATTAGTTTCCGATACACCACTGCAGGTTCCATGTATTCCTTGGACCTTCACATTAACGGTGAAACACAGAAATCGCATCGTAATTAAATACAAATGGCACAATGCTGAATTAAGTGCAAGAAGAGTGAGACTTTTTAGAGTCTGTGCTTTGATCCTTTCCTGTGAGACCAGTATTAGTTTCCGATACACTACTGCAGGTTCAATGTATGCCTTGGACCTTCACACTGACGATGAAACACTGAAATCGAATCGGAATTAAATACAAAAAGGCACAATGCCGCCTTAAGTACAAGAATAGAGACCCTTCTTACAGTCGGTGCTTTGAGCATTCCCTGTGAGACCTGCATTAGTTTCCGATACACCACTGCAGGTTCCATGTATTCCTTGGACCTTCACATTGACGATGAAACACAGAAAACTCATCGGAATTAAATACAAAAGGCACAATGCCGCCTTAAGTGCAAGTAGAGTGAGAATTCTTAGAGTCTGTGCTTTAATCCTTTCCTGTGAGACAGGTATTAGTTTCCGATACCCCACTGAAGGTTCAATGTATGCCTTGGCCCGTCACATTGATGATGAAACACAGATATCGCATCGCAATTAAATACAAAAGGCACAATGCCTCCCTAAGTACAAGAATAGAGACTCTTCTTACAGTCGGTGCTTTGATCTTTTCCTGTGAGACCAGTATTACTTTCCGATACACCACTGCTGGTACAATGTATTCAATGGACGTACACATTGACGATGATACATAGAAATCGCATCGGCATTAAATACAAAAGGCACAATGCCGCCTTAAGTACAAGAATAGAGACTCTTCTTACAGTCGGTGTTTTGAACATTCCCTGTGAGACCAGTATTAGGTTCCGATGCACCACTGCATGTTCAATGTATTCTTTGGACATACTCGTTGACGATGAAACACAGAAATCGCATCGTAATTAAACACAAAATGCACAATGCCGCCTTAAGTGCAAGAAGGGTGAGACTTCTTAGAGTCTGTGCTTTGATCCTTTCCTGTGAGGCCAGTATTAGTTTCCGATACACGACTGCAGGTTCAATGTATTCCTAGGACCATCACATTGACGATGAAACACAGATATCGCAACGGAATTAAATACAAAAGGCACAATGCCGTCTTAAGTGCAATAAGAGTGTGACTTCTTAGAGTCTGTGCTTTGATCCTTTCCTGGGAGACCAGTATTATTTTCCGATACACCACTGCAGGTTCAATATATTCCTTGGACCTTCACATTGACGATGAAACACAGAAATCGCAACGGAATTAAATACAAAATGCACAATGCCGCCTTAAGTGCAAGAAGGGTGAGACTTCTTAGAGTCTGTGCTTTGATCCTTTCCTGTGAGGCCAGTATTAGTTTCCGATACACGACTGCAGGTTCAATGTATTCCTAGGACCATCACATTGACGATGAAACACAGATATCGCAACGGAATTAAATACAAAAGCCACAATGCCGCCTTAAGTGCAAGACGAGTGAGACTTCTTAGAGTCTGTAATTTGATCCTTTCCTGTGAGACCAGTATTAGTTTCCGATACACCACTGCAGGTTCAATGTATTCCTTGGACATACACATTGACGATGAAACACAGAGATCGCATCGGATTTAAATACAAAAGGCACAATGCCGCCTTAAGTACAAGAATAGGGTCACTTCTTACAGTCGGTGTTTTGAGCATACCCTGTGCGACCAGTATTAGTTTCCGATACACCCTGCAGGTTCAATGTATTCCTTGGACCTTCACATTGACGATGAAACACTGAAATCGCATCGGAATTAAATACAGAAGTCACAATACCGCCTTAAGTACAAGAATAGAGACTCTTCTTACAGTCGGTGCTTTTAGCATCCCCTGTGAGACCAGTATTAGTTTCCGATACACCACTGCAGGTTCAATGTATTCCTTGGACGTACACATTGACGATGATACACAGAAATCGCATCGGAATTAAATACAAAAGGCACAATTACGCCTTAAGTACAAGAATAGAGACTCTTCCTACAGTTGGTGCTTTGAGCATTCCCTGTGAGACCAGTATTAGTTTCCGATACACCACTGCAGGTTCAATGTATTCCTTGGACATACACACTGACGATGAAACACAGAAATCGCATCGGAATTAAATACCAAAGGCACAATGCCGCCTTAAGTACAAGAATAGAGACTCTTCTTAAAGTCGTTGCTATGAGCTTTCCCTGTGAGACCAGTATTAGTTTCCGATACACCACTGCAGGTTCAATGTATTCCTTGAACCTGAACATTGACGATGACACATAGAAATCGCATCGGAATTAAATACAAAAGGCACAATGCCGCCTTAAGTACAAGAATAGAGACTCTTCTTACAGTCGGTGTTTTGAACACTCCCTGTGTCACCAGTATTAGGTTCCGATGCACCACTGCAGGTTCAATGTATTCTTTGGACATACACGTTGACGATAAAAGACAGAAATCGCATCGGAATTAAATACAAAAGGCACAATGTTGCCCTAAGTACAAGAATAGAGAGTATTCTTTCAGTCGGTGGTTTGAGCATTCCGTGTGAGACAAGTATAAGTTTCCGATACACCACTGCTGGTTCAATGTATTACTTGGACATACACATTGACGATGATACACAGAAATCGCATCGGAATTAAATACAAAAGGCACAATGCCGCCATTAGTACAAGAATAGAGACTCTTCCTACAGTCGGTGCTTAGAGCATTCCCTGTGAGACCAGTATTAGCTTCTCATACACCACTGTAAGATTCACTGTTTTCCTTGGACATACACATTGACGATTAAACACAGAAATCGCATCGGAATTAAATAAAAAAGGCTCAATACCGCCGAAAGTGCAAATAGGGTGAGATTTCTTAGAGTCTGTGCTTTGATCCTTTCATGTGAGACCAGTATTAGTTTCCGATGCACCACTGCAGGTTCAATGTATTCCTTGGACATACACATTGACGATGAAACACAGAAATCGCATCAAAATTAAATACAAAAGGCACAATGCCGCCTTCAGTACAACAATAGAGACTCTTCTTACAGTCGGTGTTCTGAGCATTCTCTGTGAGACCAGTATTAGTTTCCGATACACCACTGCAGGTTCAATGTATTCCTTGACGTACACGTTGGTGATGAAAAACTGAAATTAGATCGGAATTAAATACAAAAGGCACAATGCCGCCTTAAGTGCAAGAAGAGTGAGACTTCTTAGAGTCTTTGCTTTGATCCTTTTTCTGTGAGACCAGTATTAGTTTCCGATACACCACTGCAGGTTCAATTTATTCCTTGGACCATCACATTGACGATGAAACACAGAAATCGCAACGTAATTAAATACAAAAGGCACAATGCCGCCTTAAGTGCAAAAAGGGTGAGACTTCTTAGAGTCTGTGCTTTGATCCTTTCCTGCGAGACCAGTATTAGTTTCCGATACACCACTGCAGGTTCAATGTATTCCTAGGACCTTCACATTGACGATGAAACACAGAAATCGCATCGGAATTAAATACAAAAGGCACAATGCCGCCTTAAGTGCAAGAAGAGTGAGACTTCTTAGAGTCTGTGCTTTGATCCATTCCTTTGAGACCGGTATTAGTTTCCGATACACCACTGCAGGTTCAAGGTATTCCTTGGACCTTCACAATGACGATGAAACACAGAAATCGCATCGGAATTAAATACAAAAGGCACAATGCCGCCTTAAGTACAAGAATTGAGACTCTTCTTACAGGCGGTGCTTTGAGCTTTCCCTGCGTAAACAGTATTAGTATCCGATACACCACTGCAGGTTCAATGTATTCCTTGGACCTTTACATTGACGATGAAACACAGAAATCGCATCGGAATTATATACAAAAGGCACAATGCCGTCTTAAGTGCAAGACGAGTGAGACTTCTTGGAGTCTGTAATTTGATCCTTTCCTGTGAGACCAGTATTTGTTTCCGATACACCACTGCAGGTTCAATGTATTCCTTTCACATTCTCATTGACGATGAAACACAGATATCGCAACGGAATTACATACAAATGGCACAATGCCGCCTTAAGTGCAAGAAGAGTGTGACTTCTTAGAGTCTGTGCTTTGATCCTTTCCTGTGAAACCAGTATTTGTTTCCGATTCACCACTGCAGGTTCAATGTATTCCTTGGACCTTCACATTGACGATGAAACACAGAAATCGCATCGGAATTAAATACTAAATGCACAATGCCGCCTTAAGTGCAAGAAGAGTGAGACTTCTTAGAGTCTGTGCATTGATCCTGTACTGTGAGACCAGTATTAGTTTCCGATACACCACTGCAGGTTCAATGTATTCCTTGGACCTTCACATTGACGATGAAACACAGAAATCGCAACGGAATTAAATACAAAAGGCACAATGCCGCACTAAGTAAAAGAATAGAGACTCTTCTTACAGTCGGTGCTTTAAGCACTCCCTGTGAGACCAGTATTAGTTTCTGATACACCACTGCCGGTTCAATGTATTCCTTGGACCTTCACATTGACGATGAAACACAGAAATCGCAACGGAATTAAGTACAAAAGGCACAATGCCGCCTTAAGTACAAGAATAGAGACTCTTCCTACAGTCGGTGTTTAGAGCATTCCCTTTGAGAACAGTATTAGCTTCCGATACACCACTGCAGGTTCAATGTATTCCTTGGACGTACACGTTGGTGATAAAAAACTGAAATTAGGTCGGAATTAAATACAAAAGGCACAATGCCGCCTTAAGTGCAGGAGGACTGAGATTTCTTAGAGTCTGGGTTTGATCCTTTCGTGTGAGGCCAGTATTACTTTCCGATACACCACTGCAGGTTCAATGTATTCCTTGGAACTTCACATTGACGATGAAACACAGAAATCGCATCGTAATTAAATACAAAAGGCACAATGCTGCCTTAAGTGCAAGAAGAGTGAGACTTCTAAGAGTCTGTGCTTTGATCCTTTCTTGTGAGACCAGTATTAGTTTCCGATACACCACTGCAGGTTCAATGTATTCCTTGGACGTACATGTTGACGATGAAACAACAAAATCGCATCGGAATTAAATACAAAAGGCACAATGCGCCTTAAGTACAAGAATAGAGACTCTTCTTACAGTCGGTGTTTTGAGCATTCCCTGTGAGACCAGTATTAGTTTCCGATACACCACTGCAGGTTCAATGTATTCCTTGGACATACACATTGACGATGAAACAACAAAATCGCATCGGAATTAAATACAAAAGGCACAATGCGCCTTAAGTACAAGAATAGAGACTCTTCTTACAGTCGGTGTTTTGAGCATTCCCTGTGAGACCAGTATTAGTTTCCGATACACCACTGCAGGTTCCATGTATTCCTTGGACCTTCACATTGACGGTGAAACACAGAAATCGCATCGGAATTAAATACAAATGGCACAATGCCGCCTTAAGTGCAAGAAGAGTGAGACTTTTTAGAGTCTGTGCTTTGATCCTTTCCTGTGAGACCAGTATTAGTTTCAGATACACCACTGCAGGTTCAATGTATGCCTTGGACCTTCACATTGACGATGAAACACTGAAATCGTATCGGAATTAAATAAAAAAGGCACAATGCCGCCTTAAGTACAAGAATAGAGACCCTTCTTACAGTCGGTGTTTTGAGCATTCCCTGTGAGACCTGTATTAGTTTCCGATACACCACTGCAGGTTCCATGTATTCCTTGGACCTTCACATTGACGATGAAACACAGAAAACTCATCGGAATTAAATACAAAAGGCACAATGCCGCCTTAAGTGCAAGTAGAGTGAGAATTCTTAGAGTCTGTGCTTTAATCCTTTCCTGTGAGACAGGTATTAGTTTCCGATACCCCACTGAAGGTTCAATGTATGCCTTGGACCGTCACATTGAAGATGAAACACAGATATCGCATCGCAATTAAATACAAAAGGCACAATGCCTCCCTAAGTACAAGAATAGAGACTCTTCTTACAGTCGGTGCTTTGATCTTTTCCTGTGAGACCAGTATTACTTTCCGATACACCACTGCTGGTTCAATGTATTCAATGGACGTACACATTGACGATGATACATAGAAATCGCATCGGCATTAAATACAAAAGGCACAATGCCGCCTTAAGTACAAGAATAGAGACTCTTCTTACAGTCGGTGTTTTGAACATTCCCTGTGAGACCAGTATTAGGTTCCGATGCACCACTGCATGTTCAATGTATTCTTTGGACATACTCGTTGACGATGAAACACAGAAATCGCATCGTAATTAAACAAAAAATGCACAACGCCGCCTTAAGTGCAAGAAGGGTGAGACTTCTTAGAGTCTGTGCTTTGGTCCTTTCCTGTGAGGCCAGTATTAGTTTCCGATACACGACTGCAGGTTCAATGTATTCCTAGGACCATCACATTGACGATGAAACACAGATATCGCAACGGAATTAAATACAAAAGGCACAATGCCGTCTTAAGTGCAATAAGAGTGTGACTTCTTAGAGTCTGTGCTTTGATCCTTTCCTGGGAGACCAGTATTATTTTCCGATACACCACTGCAGGTTCAATATATTCCTTGGACCTTCACATTGACGATGAAACACAGAAATCGCAACGGAATTAAATACAAAAGGCACAATGCCGCCTTAAGTACAAGAAGAGTGAGACTTTTTAGAGTCTGTACTTTGATCCTTTCCTGTGAGACCAGTATTAGTTTCCGATACACCACTGCACGTTCAATGTATTCCTTGGACCTTCACATTCACGATGAAACACAGAAATCGCATCGGAATTAAATACAAAAGGCACAATGCCGCCTTAAGTGCAAGAAGAGTGAGTCTTCTTAGAGTCTGTGCTTTGATCCTTTCCTTTGAGACCGGTATTAGTTTCCGATACACCACTGCAGGTTCAATGTATTCCTTGGACCGTCACAATGACGATGAAACACAGAAATCGCATCGGAATTAAATACAAAAGGCACAATGCCGCCTTAAGTACAAGAATTGAGACTCTTCTTACAGTTGGTGCTTTGAGCTTTCCCTGCGAGACCAGTATTAGTTTCCGATACACCACTTCAGGTTCAATGTATTCCTTGGACCTTCACATTGACGATGAAACACAGAAATCGCATCGGAATTAAATACAAAAGGCACAATGCCGCCTTAAGTGCAAGACGAGTGAGACTTCTCAGAGTCTGTAATTTGATCCTTTCCTGTGAGAACAGTATTAGTTTCCGATACACCACTGCAGGTTCAATGTATTCCTTGGAACTTCACATTGACGATGAAACACAGAAATCGCATCGTAATTAAATATAAAAGGCACAATGCCGCATTTAGTGCAAGAAGAGTGAGACTTCTTAGAGTTTGTGCTTTGTTCCTTTCCTGTGAGACCAGTATTAGTTTCCGATACACCACAGCAGGTTCAATGTATTCCTTGGACATACACATTGACGATGAAACACAGAGATCGCATCGGATTTAAATACAAAAGGCACAATGCCGCCTTAAGTACAAGAATAGGGTCACTTCTTACAGTCGGTGTTTTGAGCATACCCTGTGCGACCAGTATTAGTTTCCGATACACCACTGCAGGTTCAATGTATTCCTTGGACCTTCACATTGACGATGAAACACTGAAATCGCATCGGAATTAAATACAGAAGTCACAATACCGCCTTAAGTACAAGAATAGAGACTCTTCTTACAGTCGGTGCTTTTAGCATCCCCTGTGAGACCAGTATTAGTTTCCGATACACCACTGAAGGGTCAATGTATTCCTTGGACGTACACATTGACGATGATACACAGAAATCGCATCGGAATTAAATACAAAAGGCACAATTACGCCTTAAGTACAAGAATAGAGACTCTTCCTACAGTTGGTGCTTTGAGCATTCCCTGTGAGACCAGTATTAGTTTCCGATACACCACTGCAGGTTCAATGTATTCCTTGGACATACACACTGACGATGAAACACAGAAATCGCATCGGAATTAAATACCAAAGGCACAATGCCGCCTTAAGTACAAGAATAGAGACTCTTCTTACAGTCGTTGCTATGAGCTTTCCCTGTGAGACCAGTATTAGTTTCCGATACACCACTGCAGGTTCAATGTATTCCTTGAACCTGAACATTGACGATGACACATAGAAATCGCATCGGAATTAAATACAAAAGGCACAATGCCGCCTTAAGTACAAGAATAGAGACTCTTCTTACAGTCGGTGTTTTGAACACTCCCTGTGTGACCAGTATTAGGTTCCGATGCACCACTGCAGGTTCAATGTATTCTTTGGACATACACGTTGACGATAAAAGACAGAAATCGCATCGGAATTAAATACAAAAGGCACCATGTTGCCCTAAGTACAAGAATAGAGAGTATTCTTTCAGTCGGTGGTTTGAGCATTCCGTGTGAGACAAGTATAAGTTTCCGATACACCACTGCTGGTTCAATGTATTACTTGGACATACACATTGACGATGAAACACAGAAATCGCATCGGAATTAAATACAAAAGGCACAATGCCGCCATTAGTACAAGAATAGAGACTCTTCCTACAGTCGGTGCTTAGAGCATTCCCTGTGAGACCAGTATTAGCTTCTCATACACCACTGCAAGATTCACTGATTTCCTTGGACATACACATTGACGATTAAACACTGAAATCGCATCGGAATTAAATAAAAAAGGCTCAATACCGCCGAAAGTGCAAATAGGGTGAGATTTCTTAGAGTCTGTGCTTTGATCCTGTCGTGTGAGACCAGTACTAGTTTCCGATACACCACTGGAGATTCAATGTATTCCTTGGACCTTCACATTGACGATGAAACACAGAAATCGCATCGGAATAAAATACAAAAGGCTCATTGCATCGTTAAGTGCAAGAAGAGTGAGACGTCTTAGAGTCTGTGCTTTGATCCTTTCATGTGAGACCAGTATTAGTTTCCGATGTACAACTGCAGGTTCAATGTATTCCTTGGACATACACATTGACGATGAAACACAGAAATCGCATCGGAATTAAATACAAAAGGCACAATGCCGCCTTCAGTACAACAATAGAGACTCTTCTTACAGTCGGTGTTTTGAGCATTCTCTGTGAGACCAGTATTAGTTTCCGATACACCACTGCAGGTTCAATGTATTCCTTGACGTACACGTTGGTGATGAAAAACTGAAATTAGAACGGAATTAAATACAAAAGGCACAATGCCGCCTTAAGTGCAAGAAGAGTGAGACTTCTTAGAGTCTTTGCTTTGATCCTTTTTCTGTGAGACCAGTATTAGTTTCCGATACACCACTGCAGGTTCAATTTATTCCTTGGACCATCACATTGACGATGAAACACAGAAATCGCAACGTAATTAAATACAAAAGGCACAATGCCGCCTTAAGTGCAAAAAGGGTGAGACTTCTTAGAGTCTGTGCTTTGATCCTTTCCTGCGAGACCGGTATTAGTTTCCGATACACCACTGCAGGTTCAAGGTATTCCTTGGGCCTTCACAATGACGATGAAACACAGAAATCGCATCGGAATTAAATACAAAAGGCACAATGCCGCCTTAAGTACAAGAATAGAGACTCTTCTTACAGGCGGTGCTTTGAGCTTTCCCTGCGTAAACAGTATTAGTATCCGATACACCACTGCAGGTTCAATGTATTCCTTGGACCTTTACATTGACGATGAAACACAGAAATTGCATCGGAATTATATACAAAAGGCACAATGCCGTCTTAAGTGCAAGACGAGTGAGACTTCTTGGAGTCTGTAATTTGATCCTTTCCTGTGAGACCAGTATTTGTTTCCGATACACCACTGCAGGTTCAATGTATTCCTTTCACATTCTCATTGACGATGAAACACAGATATCGCAACGGAATTACATACAAAAGGAACAATGCCGCCTTAAGTGCAAGAAGAGTGTGACTTCTTAGAGTCTGTGCTTTGATCCTTTCCTGTGAGACCAGTATTTGTTTCCGATTCACCACTGCAGGTTCAATGTATTCCTTGGACCTTCACATTGACGATGAAACACAGAAATCGCATCGGAATTAAATACAAAATGCACAATGCCGCCTTAAGTGCAAGAAGAGTGAGACTTCTTAGAGTCCGTGCATTGATCCTCTACTGTGAGACCAGTATTAGTTTCCGATACACCACTGCAGGTTCAATGTATTCCTTGGACCTTCACATTGACGATGAAACACAGAAATCGCAACGGAATTAAATACAAAAGGCACAATGCCGCACTAAGTACAAGAATAGAGACTCTTCTTACAGTCGGTGCTTTAAGCACTCCCTGTGAGACCAGTATTAGTTTCCGATACACCACTGCCGGTTCAATGTATTCCTTGGACCTTCACATTGACGATGAAACACAGAAATCGCAACGGAATTAAGTACAAAAGGCACAATGCCGCCTTAAGTACAAGAATAGAGACTCTTCCTACAGTCGGTGTTTAGAGCATTCCCTTTGAGAACAGTATTAGCTTCCGATACACCACTGCAGGTTCAATGTATTCCTTGGACATACACATTGAAGATGAAACACATAAATCGCATCGGAATTAAATAAAAAAGGCTAAATGCCGCCATAAATGCAAGTAGAGTGAGACTTCTTAGAGTCTGTTCTTTGATCCTTTCCTGTGAGACCAGTATTAGTTTCCGATGCACCACTGCAGGTTCAATGTATTCCTTGGACATACACATTGACGATGAAATACAGAAATCGCATCGGAATTAAATACAAAAGGCACAATGCCGCCTTAAGTACAAGAATAGAGACTCTTCTTACAGTCGGTGATTTGAGCATTCACTGTGAGACCAGTATTAGTCTCCGATACACAACTGCAGGTTCAATGTATTCCTTGGACGTACACGTTGGTGATAAAAAACTGAAATTAGGTCGGAATTAAATACAAAAGGCACAATGCCGCCTTAAGTGCAAGAAGACTGAGATTTCTTAGAGTCTGGGTTTGATCCTTTCGTGTGAGGCCAGTATTACTTTCCGATACACCACTGCAGGTTCAATGTATTCCTTGGAACTTCACATTGACGATGAAACACAGAAATCGCATCGTAATTAAATACAAAAGGCACAATGCTGCCTTAAGTGCAAGAGGAGTGAGACTTCTAAGAGTCTGTGCTTTGATCCTTTCTTGTGAGACCAGTATTAGTTTCCGATACACCACTGCAGGTTCAATGTACTCCTTGGACATACACATTGACGATGGAATACAAAAATCGAATCGGAATTAAATACAAAAGGCACAATGCCGCCTTAAGTACAAGAATAGAGACTTTTCTTTCAGTCGGTGTTTTGAGCATTCACTGTGAGACCAGTATTAGTCTCCGATACACAACTGCAGGTTCAATGTATTCCTTGGACGTACACGTTGACGATGAAACAACAAAATCGCATCGGAATTAAATACAAAAGGCACAATGCGCCTTAAGTACAAGAATAGAGACTCTTATTACAGACGGTGTTTTGAGCATTCCCTGTGAGACCAGTATTAGTTTCCGATACACCACTGCAGGTTCAATGTATTCCTTGGACATACACATTGACGATGAAACAACAAAATCGCATCGGAATTAAATACAAAAGGCACAATGCGCCTTAAGTACAAGAATAGAGACTCTTCTTACAGTCGGTGTTTTGAGCATTCCCGGTGAGACCAGTATTAGTTTCCGATACACCACTGCAGGTTCCATGTATTCCTTGGACCTTCACATTGACGGTGAAACACAGAAATCGCATCGGAATTAAATACAAATGGCACAATGCCGCCATAAGTGCAAGAAGAGTGAGACTTTTTAGAGTCTGTGCTTTGATCCTTTCCTGTGAGACCAGTATTAGTTTCCGATACACCACTGCAGGTTCAATGTATGCCTTGGACCTTCACATTGACGATGAAACACTGAAATCGAATCGGAATTAAATACAAAAAGGCACAATGCCGCCTTAAGTACAAGAATAGAGACCCTTCTTACAGTCGGTGTTTTGAGCATTCCCTGTGAGACCTGTATTAGTTTGCGATACACCACTGCAGGTTCCATGTACTCCTTGGACCTTCACATTGACGATGAAACACAGAAAACTCATCGGAATTAAATACAAAAGGCACAATGCCGCCTTAAGTACAAGTAGAGTGAGAATTCTTAGAGTCTGTGCTTTAATCCTTTCCTGTGAGACAGGTATTAGTTTCCGATACCCCACTGAAGGTACAATGTATGCCTTGGACCGTCACATTGATGATGAAACACAGATATCGCATCGCAATTAAATACAAAAGGCACAATGCCTCCCTAAGTACAAGAATAGAGACTCTTCTTACAGTCGGTGCTTTGATCTTTTCCTGTGAGACCAGTATTACTTTCCGATACACCACTGCTGGTTCAATGTATTCAATGGACGTACACATTGACGATGATACATAGAAATCGCATCGGCATTAAATACAAAAGGCGCAATGCCGCCTTAAGTACAAGAATAGAGACTCTTCTTACAGTCGGTGTTTTGAACATTCCCTGTGAGACCAGTATTAGGTTCCGATGCACCACTGCATGTTCAATGTATTCTTTGGACATACTCGTTGACGATGAAACACAGAAATCGCATCGTAATTAAACACAAAATGCACAATGCCGCCTTAAGTGCAAGAAGGGTGAGACTTCTTAGAGTCTGTGCTTTGATCCTTTCCTGTGAGGCCAGTATTAGTTTCCGATACACGACTGCAGGTTCAATGTATTCCTAGGACCATCACATTGACGATGAAACACAGATATCGCAACGGAATTAAATACAAAAGGCACAATGCCGTCTTAAGTGCAATAAGAGTGAGACTTCTTAGAGTCTGTGCTTTGATCCTTTCCTGGGAGACCAGTATTATTTTCCGATACACCACTGCAGGTTCAATATATTCCTTGGACCTTCACATTGACGATGAAACACAGAAATCGCAACGGAATTAAATACAAAAGGCACAATGCCGCCTTAAGTACAAGAAGAGTGAGACTTTTTAGAGTCTGTACCTTGATCCTTTCCTGTGAGACCAGTATTAGTTTCCGATACACCACTGCACGTTCAATGTATTCCTTGGACCTTCACATTCACGATGAAACACAGAAATCGCATCGGAATTAAATACAAAAGGCACAATGCCGCCTTAAGTGCAAGAAGAGTGAGACTTCTTAGAGTCTGTGCTTTGATCCTTTCCTTTGAGACCGGTATTAGTTTCCGATACACCACTGCAGGTTCAATGTATTCCTTGGACCGTCACAATGACGATGAAACACAGAAATCGCATCGGATTTAAATACAAAAGGCACAATGCCGCCTTAAGTACAAGAATAGAGACTCTTCTTACAGTTGGTGCTTTGAGCTTTCCCTGCGAGACCAGTATTAGTTTCCGATACACCACTGCAGGTTCAATGTATTCCTTGGACCTTCACATTGACGATGAAACACAGAAATCGCATCGTAATTAAATATAAAAGGCACAATGCCGCATTTAGTGCAAGAAGAGTGAGACTTCTTAGAGTCTGTGCTTTGTTCCTTTCCAGTGAGACCAGTATTAGTTTCCGATACACCACTGCAGGTTCAATGTATTCCTTGGACATACACATTGACGATGAAACACAGAGATCGAATCGGATTTAAGTACAAAAGGCACAATGCCGCATTAAGTACAAGAATAGGGTCACTTCTTACAGTCGGTGTTTTGAGCATACCCTGTGAGACCAGTATTAGTTTCCGATACACCACTGCCGGTTCAATGTATTCCTTGGACCTTCACATTGACGATGAAACACAGAAATCGCATCGTAATTAAATACAAAAGGATCAATGCAACCTGAAGTGCAAGAAGAGTGAGACGTCATAGAGTCTGGGCTTTGATCCTTTCCCGTGAGACCAGTATTAGTTTCCGATGCACCACTGCAGGTTCAATGTATTCCTTGACATACACATTGACGATGAAACACAGAAATCGCAACGGAATGAAATAAAAAAGGCACAATGCCGCCTTAAGTACAAGAATAGAGACTCATCCTACAGTCGGTGCTTAGAGCATTCCCTGTGAGAACAGTATTAGCTTCCGATACACCACTGCAGGTTCAATGTATTCCCTGGACATACACGTTGATGATGAGACACAGAAATCGCATCGGAATTAAATAAAAAAGGCTCAATGCCGCCTTAAATGCAAGTAGAGTGAGACTTCTTAGAGTCTGTGCTTTGATAATTTCCTGTGAGACCAGTATTAGTTTCCGAAACACCACTGCAGGTTCAATGTATTCCTTGAACCTTAACATTGTCGATGACACATAGAAATCGCATCGGAATTAAATACAAACGGCACAATGCCGCCTTAAGTACAAGAATAGTGACCCTTCTTACAGTCGGTGGTTTGAAAATTCCCTGTGAGACCAGTATTAGGTTCCGATGCACCACTGCAGGTTCAATGTATTCTTGGGACATACACGTTGACGATGAAACACAGAAATCGCATCGGAATTAAATACAAAAGGCACAATGATGCCCTAAGTACAAGAATAGAGACTCTTCTTTCAGTCGGTGGTTTGAGCATTCCCTGTGAGACACGTATTAGTTTCCGATACACCACTGCAGGTTCAATGTATTACTTGGACATACACATTGACGATGATACACAGAAATCGCATCGGAATTAAATACAAAAGGCACAACGCCGCCTTTAGTACAAGAATTGAGACTCTTCCTACAGTCGGTGCTTAGAGCATTCCCTGTGAGACCAGTATTAGCTTCTGATACACCACTGCAAGGTTCAATGTTTTCCTTGGACATACACATTGACCATTAAACACAGAAATCGCATCGGAATTAAATAAAAAAGGCTCAATGCCGCCTTAAGTGCAAGTAGAGTGAGACTTCTTAGTGTCTGTGCTTTGATCCTGTCCTGTGAGACCAGTATTAGTTTCCGATACACCACTGCAGGTTCAATGTATTCCTTGGACCTTCACATTGACGATGAAACACAGAAATCGCATCGGAATAAAATACAAAAGGCTCATTGCATCCTTAAGTGCAAGAAGAGTGAGACGTCTTAGAGTCTGTGCTTTGATCCTTTCCTGTGAGACCAGTATTAGTTTCCGATACACGACTGCAGGTTCAATGTATTCCTAGGACCATCACATTGACAATGAAACACAGATATCGCAACGGAATTAAATACAAAAGGCACAATGCCGTCTTAAGTGCAATAAGAGTGTGACTTCTTAGAGTCTGTGCTTTGATCCTTTCCTGGGAGACCAGTATTATTTTCCGATACACCACTGCAGGTTCAATATATTCCTTGGACCTTCACATTGACGATGAAACACAGAAATCGCAACGGAATTAAATACAAAAGGCACAATGCCGCCTTAAGTACAAGAAGAGTGAGACTTCTCAGAGTCAGTGCATTGATCCTTTACTGTGAGACCAGTATTAGTTTCCGATACACCACTGCAGGTTCAATGTATTCCTTGGACCTTCACATTGACGAAGAAACACAGAAATCGCATCGGAATTAAATACCAAAGGCACAATGCCGCCTTAATTACAAGAATTGAGACTCTTCTTACAGTCGGTGCTTTGAGCATTCCCTGTGAGACCAGTATTAGTTTCCGATACACCACTGCAGGTTCAATGTATTCCTTGGACCTTCACATTGACGATGAAACACAGAAATCGCATCGGAATAAAATACAAAAGGCTCATTGCATCCTTAAGTGCAAGAAGAGTGAGACGGCAAAGAGCCTGTGCTTTGATCCTTTCCTGTGAGACCAGCATTAGTTTCCGATGCACCACTGCAGGTTCAATGTATGCCTTGGACATACACATTGACGATGAAATACAGAAATCACATCAGAATTATATACAAAAGGCACAATGCCGCCTTAAGTACAAGAATAGAGACTCTTCTTACAGTCGGTGATTTGAGCACTTACTGTGAGACCAGTATTAGTCTCCGATACACAACAGCAGGTTCAATGTATTCCTTGGACGTACACGTTGGTGATAAAAAACTGAAATTAGGTCGGAATTAAATACAAAAGGCACAATGACGCCTTAAGTACAAGAATAGAGACTCTTCCTACAGTCGGTGCTTTGAGCATTCCCTGTGAGACCAGTATTAGTTTCCGATACACCACTGCAGGTTCAATGTATTCCTTGGACATACACACTGACGATGAAACACAGAAATCGCAACGGAATTAAATACCAAACGCACAATGCCGCCTTAAGTACAAGAATAGAGACTCTTCTTACAGTCGGTGTTTTGAACATTCCCTGTGAGACCAGTATTAGGTTCCGATGCACCACTGCATGTTCAATGTATTCTTTGGACATACTCGTTGACGATGAAACACAGAAATCGCATCGTAATTAAACACAAAATGCACAATGCCGCCTTAAGTGCAAGAAGGGTGAGACTTCTTAGAGTCTGTGCTTTGATCCTTTCCTGTGAGGCCAGTATTAGTTTCCGATACACGACTGCAGGTTCAATGTATTCCTAGGACAATCACATTGACGATGAAACACAGATATCGCAACGGAATTAAATACAAAAGGCACAATGCCGTCTTAAGTGCAATAAGAGTGTGACTTCTTAGAGTCTGTGTTTGATCCTTTCCTGCGAGACCAGTATTATTTTCCGATACACCACTGCAGGTTCAATATATTCCTTGGACCATCACATTGACGATGAAACACAGAAATCGCAACGGAATTAAATACAAAAGGCACAATGCCGCCTTAAGTACAAGAAGAGTGAGACTTTTTAGAGTCTGTACTTTGATCCTTTCCTGTGAGACCAGTATTAGTTTCCGATTCACCACTGCACGTTCAATGTATTCCTTGGACCTTCACATTCACGATGAAACACAGAAATCGCATCGGAATTAAATACAAAAGGCACAATGCCACCTTAAGTGCAAGAAGAGTGAGACTTCTTAGAGTCTGTGCTTTGATCCTTTCCTTTGAGACCGGTATTAGTTTCCGATACACCACTGCAGGTTCAATGTATTCCTTGGACCGTCACAATGACGATGAAACACAGAAATCGCATCGGAATTAAATACAAAAGGCACAATGCCGCCTTAAGTACAAGAATAGAGACTCTTCTTACAGTTGGTGCTTTGAGCTTTCCCTGCGAGACCAGTATTAGTTTCCGATACACCACTGCAGGTTCAATGTATTCCTTGGACCTTCACATTGACGATGAAACACAGAAATCGCATCGTAATTAAATATAAAAGGCACAATGCCGCATTTAGTGCAAGAAGAGTGAGACTTCTTAGAGTCTGTGCTTTGTTCCTTTCCAGTGAGACCAGTATTAGTTTCCGATACACCACTGCAGGTTTAATGTATTCCTTGGACATACACATTGACGATGAAACACAGAGATCGAATCGGATTTAAGTACAAAAGGCACAATGCCGCCTTAAGTACAAGATTAGGGTCACTTCTTACAGTCGGTGTTTTGAGCATACCCTGCGAGACCAGTTTTAGTTTCCGATACACCACTGCCGGTTCAATGTATTCCTTGGACCTTCACATTGACGATGAAACACAGAAATCGCATCGTAATTAAATACAAAAGGATCAATGCAACCTGAAGTGCAAGAAGAGTGAGACGTCATAGAGTCTGTGCTTTGATCCTTTCCCGTGAGACCAGTATTAGTTTCCGATGCACCACTGCAGGTTCAATGTATTCCTTGGACATACACATTGACGATGAAACACAGAAATCGCATCGGAATTAAATACAAAAGGATCATTGCAACCTTTAGTGCAAGAAGAGTGAGACGGCTAAGAGCCTGTGCTTTGATCCTTTCCTGTGAGACCAGCATTAGTTTCCGATGCACCACTGCAGGTTCAATGTATGCCTTGGACATACACATTGACGATGAAATACAGAAATCACATCAGAATTATGTACAAAAGGCACAATGCCGCCTTAAGTACAAGAATAGAGACTCTTCTTACAGTCGGTGATTTGAGCACTTACTGTGAGACCAGTATTAGTCTCTGATACACAACAGCAGGTTCAATGTATTCCTTGGACGTACACGTTGGTGATAAAAAACTGAAATTAGGTCGGAATTAAATACAAAAGGCACAATGACGCCTTAAGTACAAGAATAGAGACTCTTCCTACAGTCGGTGCTTTGAGCATTCCCTGTGAGACCAGTATTAGTTTCCGATACACCACTGCAGGTTCAATGTATTCCTTGGACATACACACTGACGATGAAACACAGAAATCGCAACGGAATTAAATACCAAAGGCACAATGCCGCCTTAAGTACAAGAATAGAGACTCTTCTTACAGTCGGTGCTTTGAGCTTTCCCTGTGAGACCAGTATTAGTTTCCGAAACACCACTGCAGGTTCAATGTATTCCTTGAACCTTAACATTGTCGATGACACATAGAAAACGCATCGGAATTAAATACAAACGGCACAATGCCGCCTTAAGTACAAGAATAGTGACCCTTCTTACAGTCGGTGGTTTGAAAATTCCCTGTGAGACCAGTATTAGGTTCCGATGCACCACTGCAGGTTCAATGTATTCTTTGGACATACACGTTGACGATGAAACACAGAAATCGCATCGGAATTAAATACAAAAGGCACAATGATGCCCTAAGTACAAGAATAGAGACTCTTCTTTCAGTCGGTGGTTTGAGCATTCCCTGTGAGACACGTATTAGTTTCCGATACACCACTGCAGGTTCCATGTATTACTTGGACATACACATTGACGATGATACACAGAAATCGCATCGGAATTAAATACAAAAGGCACAACGCCGCCTTTAGTACAAGAATTGAGACTCTTCCTACAGTCGGTGTTTAGAGCATTCCCTGTGAGACCAGTATTAGCTTCTGATACACCACTGCAAGGTTCAATGTTTTCCTTGGACATACACATTGACCATTAAACACAGAAATCGCATCGGAATTAAATAAAAAAGGCTCAATGCCGCCTTAAGTGCAAGTAGAGTGAGACTTCTTAGTGTCTGTGCTTTGATCCTGTCCTGTGAGACCAGTATTAGTTTCCGATACACCACTGTCGGTTCAATGTATTCCTTGGACCTTCACATTGACGATGAAACACAGAAATCGCATCGGAATAAAATACAAAAGGCTCATTGCATCCTTAAGTGCAAGAAGAGTGAGACGTCTTAGAGTCTGTGCTTTGATCCTTTCCTGGGAGACCAGTATTATTTTCCGATACACCACTGCAGGTTCAATATATTCCTTGGACCTTCACATTGACGATGAAACACAGAAATCGCAACGGAATTAAATACAAAAGGCACAATGCCGCCTTAAGTACAAGAAGAGTGAGACTTCTCAGAGTCAGTGCATTGATCCTTTACTGTGAGACCAGTATTAGTTTCCGATACACCACTGCAGGTTCAATGTATTCCTTGGACCTTCACATTGACGAAGAAACACAGAAATCGCATCAGAATTAAATACCAAAGGCACAATGCCGCAATAATTACATGAATAGAGACTCTTCTTACAGTCGGTGCTTTGAGCATTCCCTGTGAGACCAGTATTAGTTTCCGATACACCACTGCAGGTTCAATGTATTCCTTGGACATACACACTGACGATGAAACACAGAAATCGCAACGGAATTAAATACCAAAGGCACAATGCCGCCTTAAGTACAAGAATAGAGACTCTTCTTACAGTCGGTGTTT
Organism: Schistocerca serialis cubense; assembly: GCF_023864345.2. NCBI lineage: Eukaryota > Metazoa > Arthropoda > Insecta > Orthoptera > Acrididae > Schistocerca > Schistocerca serialis. The sequence continues at coordinate 32,286,710 of NC_064643.1, read as the reverse complement.
TGAACATTCCCTGTGAGACCAGTATTAGGTTCCGATGCACCACTGCATGTTCAATGTATTCTTTGGACATACTCGTTGACGATGAAACACAGAAATCGCATCGTAATTAAACACAAAATGCACAATGCCGCCTTAAGTGCAAGAAGGGTGAGACTTCTTAGAGTCTGTGCTTTGATCCTTTCCTGTGAGGCCAGTATTAGTTTCCGATACACGACTGCAGGTTCAATGTATTCCTAGGACCATCACATTGACGATGAAACACAGATATCGCAACGGAATTAAATACAAAAGGCACAATGCCGTCTTAAGTGCAATAAGAGTGTGACTTCTTAGAGTCTGTGCTTTGATCCTTTCCTGGGAGACCAGTATTATTTTCCGATACACCACTGCAGGTTCAATATATTCCTTGGACCTTCACATTGACGATGAAACACAGAAATCGCAACGGAATTAAATACAAAAGGCACAATGCCGCCTTAAGTACAAGAAGAGTGAGACTTTTTACAGTCTGTACTTTGATCCTTTCCTGTGAGACCAGTATTAGTTTCCGATACACCACTGCACGTTCAATGTATTCCTTGGACCTTCACATTCACGATGAAACACAGAAATCGCATCGGAATTAAATAAAAAAGGCACAATGCCGCCTTAAGTGCAAGAAGAGTGAGACTTCTTAGAGTCTGTGCTTTGATCCTTTCCTTTGAGACCGGTATTAGTTTCCGATACACCACTGCAGGTTCAATGTATTCCTTGGACCGTCACAATGACGATGAAACACAGAAATCGCATCGGAATTAAATACAAAAGGCACAATGCCGCCTTAAGTACAAGAATAGAGACTCTTCTTACAGTTGGTGCTTTGAGCTTTCCCTGCGAGACCAGTATTAGTTTCCGATACACCACTGCAGGTTCAATGTATTCCTTGGACCTTCACATTGACGATGAAACACAGAAATCGCATCGTAATTAAATATAAAAGGCACAATGCCGCATTTAGTGCAAGAAGAGTGAGACTTCTTAGAGTCTGTGCTTTGTTCCTTTCCAGTGAGACCAGTATTAGTTTCCGATACACCACTGCAGGTTCAATGTATTCCTTGGACATACACATTGACGATGAAACACAGAGATCGAATCGGATTTAAGTACAAAAGGCACAATGCCGCCTTAAGTACAAGAATAGGGTCACTTCTTACAGTCGGTGTTTTGAGCATACCCTGTGAGACCAGTATTAGTTTCCGATACACCACTGCCGGTTCAATGTATTCCTTGGACCTTCACATTGACGATGAAACACAGAAATCGCATCGTAATTAAATACAAAAGGATCAATGCAACCTGAAGTGCAAGAAGAGTGAGACGTCATAGAGTCTGGGCTTTGATCCTTTCCCGTGAGACCAGTATTAGTTTCCGATGCACCACTGCAGGTTCAATGTATTCCTTGGACATACACATTGACGATGAAACACAGAAATCGCAACGGAATGAAATACAAAAGGCACAATGCCGCCTTAAGTACAAGAATAGAGACTCATCCTACAGTCGGTGCTTAGAGCATTCCCTGTGAGAACAGTATTAGCTTCCGATACACCACTGCAGGTTCAATGTATTCCCTGGACATACACATTGAAGATGAAACACAGAAATCGCATCGGAATTAAATAAAAAAGGCTCAATGCCGCCTTAAATGCAAGTAGAGTGAGACTTCTTAGAGTCTGTGCTTTGATCCTTTCCTGTGAGACCAGTACTAGTTTCCGATACACCACTGCAGTTTCAATGTATTCCTTGGACATTCACATTGACGATGAAACACAGAAATCGCATCGGAATTAAATACAAAAGGATCATTGCAACCTTTAGTGCAAGAAGAGTGAGACGGCTAAGAGCCTGTGCTTTGATCCTTTCCTGTGAGACCAGCATTAGTTTCCGATGCACCACTGCAGGTTCAATGTATGCCTTGGACATACACATTGACGATGAAATACAGAAATCACATCAGAATTATATACAAAAGGCACAATGCCGCCTTAAGTACAAGAATAGAGACTCTTCTTACAGTCGGTGATTTGAGCACTTACTGTGAGACCAGTATTAGTCTCCGATACACAACAGCAGGTTCAATGTATTCCTTGGACGTTCACGTTGGTGATAAAAAACTGAAATTAGGTCGGAATTAAATACAAAAGGCACAATGACGCCTTAAGTACAAGAATAGAGACTCTTCCTACAGTCGGTGCTTTGAGCATTCCCTGTGAGACCAGTATTAGTTTCCGATACACCACTGCAGGTTCAATGTATTCCTTGGACATACACACTGACGATGAAACACAGAAATCGCAACGGAATTAAATACCAAAGGCACAATGCCGCCTTAAGTACAAGAATAGAGACTCTTCTTACAGTCGGTGCTTTGAGCTTTCCCTGTGAGACCAGTATTAGTTTCCGAAACACCACTGCAGGTGCAATGTATTCCTTGAACCTTAACATTGTCGATGACACATAGAAATCGCATCGGAATTAAATACAAACGGCACAATGCCGCCTTAAGTACAATAATAGTGACCCTTCTTACAGTCGGTGGTTTGAAAATTCCCTGTGAGACCAGTATTAGGTTCCGATGCACCACTGCAGGTTCAATGTATTCTTTGGACATACACGTTGACGATGAAACACAGAAATCGCATCGGATTTAAATACAAAAGGCACAATGATGCCCTAAGTACAAGAATAGAGACTCTTCTTTCAGTCGTTGGTTTGAGCATTCCCTGTGAGACACGTATTAGTTTCCGATACACCACTGCAGGTTCAATGTATTACTTGGACATACACATTGACGATGATACACAGAAATCGCATCGGAATTAAATACAAAAGGCACAACGCCGCCTTTAGTACAAGAATTGAGACTCTTCCTACACTCGGTGCTTAGAGCATTCCCTGTGAGACCAGTATTAGCTTCTGATACACCACTGCAAGGTTCAATGTTTTCCTTGGACATACACATTGACCATTAAACACAGAAATCGCATCGGAATTAAATAAAAAAGGCTCAATGCCGCCTTAAGTGCAAGTAGAGTGAGACTTCTTAGTGTCTGTGCTTTGATCCTGTCCTGTGAGACCAGTATTAGTTTCCGATACACCACTGCAGGTTCAATGTATTCCTTGGACCTTCACATTGACGATGAAACACAGAAATCGCATCGGAATAAAATACAAAAGGCTCATTGCATCCTTAAGTGCAAGAAGAGTGAGACGTCTTAGAGTCTGTGCTTTGATCCTTTCCTGTGAGACCAGTATTAGTTTCCGATGCACCACTGCAGGTTCAATGTATTCCTTGGACATACACATTGACGACGAAACACAGAAATCGCATCGGAATGAAATACAAATTGCACAATGCCGCCTTAAGTACAAGAATAGAGACTCTTCTTACAGTCGGTGTTTTGAGCATTCTCTGTGAGACCAGTATTAGTTTCCGATACACCACTGCAGGTCCAATGTATTCCTTGGACGTACACGTTGGTGATGAAAAACTGAAATTAGATCGGAATTAAATACAAAAGGCACAATGCCGCCTTAAGTGCAAGAAGAGTGAGACTTCTTAGAGTCTGTGCTTTGATCCTTTCCTTTGAGACCGGTATTAGTTTCCGATACACCACTGCAGGTTCAATGTATTCCTTGGACCTTCACATTGACGATGAAACACAGAAATCGCATCGTAATTAAATACAAAAGGCACAATGCCGCCTTAAGTGCAAGAAGATTGAGACTTCTTAGAGTCTGTGCTTTGATCCTTTCCTGTGAGACCAGTATTAGTTTCCGATACACCACTGCAGGTTCAATGTATTCCTAGGACCTTCACATTGGCGATGAAACACAGATATCGCTACGGAATTAAATACAAAAGGCACAATGCCGGCTTAAGTGCAATAAGAGTGTGACTTCTTAGAGTCTGTGCTTTGATCCTTTCCTGGGAGACCAGTATTAGTTTCCGATACACCACTGCAGGTTCAATGTATTCCTTGGACCTTCACATTGACGATGAAACACAGAAATCGCATTGGAAATAAATACAAAATGCACAATGCCGCCTTAAGTACAAGAAGAGTGAGACTTCTTAGAGTCTGTGCTTTGATCCTTTCCCGTGAGACCAGTATTAGTTTCCGATACACCACTGCACGTTCAATGTATTCCTTGGACCTTCACATTGACGATGAAACACAGAAATCGCATCGGAAATAAGTACAAAAGGCACAATGCCACCTTAAGTGCAAGAAGAGTGAGACTTCTTAGAGTCTGTGCTTTGATCCTTTCCTTTGAGACCGGTATTAGTTTCCGATACACCACTGCAGGTTCAATGTATTCCTTGGACCTTCACAATGACGATGAAACACAGAAATCGCATCGGAATTAAATACAAAAGGCACAATGCCACCTTAAGTACAAGAATAGAGACTCTTCTTACAGTCGGTGCTTTGAGCTTTCCCTGCGAGACCAGTATTAGTTTCCGATACACCACTGCAGGTTCAATGTATTCCTTGGACCTTCACATTGACGATGAAACACAGATATCGCAACGGAATTAGATACAAAAGGCACAATGCCGCCTTAAGTGCAAGAAGAGTGTGACTTCTTAGAGTCTGTGCTTTGATCCTTTCCTGTGAGACCAGTATTAGTTTCCGATACACCACTGCAGGTTCAATGTATTCCTTGGATCTACACATTGACGATGAAACACAGAGATCGCATCGGAATTAAATACAAAATGCACAATGCCGCCTTAAGTGCAAGAAGAGTGAGACTTCTCAGAGTCAGTGCATTGATCCTTTACTGTGAGACCAGTATTAGTTTCCGATACACCACTGCAGGTTCAATGTATTCCTTGGACCTTCACATTGACGAAGAAACACAGAAATCGCATCGGAATTAAATACCAAAGGCACAATGCCGCCTTAAGTACAAGAATAGAGACTCTTCTTACAGTCGGTGCTTTGAGCATTCCCTGTGATACCTGTATTAGTTTCCGATACACCACTGCAGGTTCAATGGATTCCTTGGACCTTCACATTGACGATGATACATAGAAATCGCATCGGAATTAAATACAAAAGGCACAATGCTGCCTTAAGTACAAGACTAGAGACTCTTCTTACAGTTGGTGTTTTGAGCATTCACTGTGGGACCAGTATTAGTCTCCGATTCACAACTGCAGGTTCAATGTATTCCTTGGACGTACACGTTGGTGATAAAAAACTGAAATTAGGTCGGAATTAAATACAAAAGGCCCAATGCCGCCTTAAGTGCAAGAAGAGTGAGATTTCTTAGAGTCTGGGCTTTGATCCTTTCGTGTGAGACTAGTATTACTTTCTGATACGCCACTGCAGGTTCAATGTATTCCTTGGAACTTCACATTGACGATGAAACACAGAAATCGCATCGTAATTAAATACAAAATGCACAATGCTGCCTTAAGTGCAAGAAGAGTGAGACTTCTTAGAGTCTGTGATTTGATCCTTTCCTGTGAGGCCAGTATTAGTTTCCGATACACCACTGCAGGTTCAATGTATTCCTTGGACATTCACATTGACGATGAAACACAGATATCGCAACGGAATTAAATACAAAAGGCACAATGCCGCCGTAAGTGCAAGAAGAGTGTGACTTCTTAGAGTCTGAGCATTGATCCTTTCCTGTGAGACCAGTATTAGTTTCCGATACACCACTGCATGTTTAATGTATTCCTTGGACCTTCACATTGACGATGAAACGCAGAAATCGCAAAGGAATTAAATACAAAAGGCACAATGCCGCCTTAAGTAGAAGAGTGAGACTTCTTAGAATCTTTGCTTTGATCCTTTCCTGTAAGACCAGTATTAGTTTCCGATCCACCACTGCAGGTTCAATGTATTCCTTGGACCTTCACATTGACGATGAAACAGAGAAATCGCATCGGAATTAAATACAAAAGGCACAATGCCGCCTTAAGTACAAGAATAGAGACTCTTCTTACAGTCGGTGATTTGAGCATTCCCTGTGAGACCAATATTAGTTTCCGATACACCACTGCAGGTTCAATGTATTCATTGGACCGTCACATTGATGATGAAACACAGATGTCGCATCGCAATTAAATACAAAGGGCACAATGCCGCCCTAAGTACAAGAATAGAGACTCTTCTTACAGTCGGTGCTTTGATCCTTTCCTGTGAGACCAGTATTAGTTTCCGATACACCACTGCAGGTTCAATGTATTCCTTGGACTTTCACATTGACGATGAAACACAGAAATAGCATCGGAATTAAATACCAAAGGCACAACGCCGCCTTTAGTACAAGAATAGAGACCCTTCCTACAGTCGGTGCATAGAGCATTCCCTGTGAGACCAGTATTAGCTTCTGATACACCACTGCAAGGTTCAATGTTTTCCTTGGACATACTCATTGACGATTAAACACAGAAATCGCATCGGAATTAAATAAAAAACGCTCAATGCCGCCTTAAGTGCAAGTAGAGTGAGACTTCTTAGAGTCTGTGTTTGATCCTGTACTGTGAGACCAGTACTAGTTTCCGATACACCACTACAGGTTCAATGTATTCCTTGGACCTTCACATTGACGATGAAACACAGAAATCGCATCGGAATAAAATACAAAAGGCTCATTGCTTCCTTAAGTGCAAGAAGAGTGAGACGTCTTAGAGTCTGTGCTTTGATCTTTTCCTGTGAGACCAGTATTAGTTTCCGATGCACCACTGCAGGTTCAATGTATTCCTTGGACATACACATTGACGATGAAACACAGAAATCGCATCGGAATTAAATACAAAGGCACAATGCCGCCTTAAGTACAACAATAGAGACTCTTCTTACAGTCGGTGTTTTGAGCATTCTCTGTGAGACCAGTATTAGTTTCCGATACACCACTGCAGGTTCAATGTATTCCTTGGACGTACACGTTGGTGATGAAGAACTGAATTTAGATCGGAATTAAATACAAAAGGCACAATGCCGCCTTAAGTGCAAGAAGAGTGAGACTTCTTAGAGTCTGTGCTTTGATCCTTTCCTGTGAGACCTGCATTAGTTTCCGATACACCACTGCAGGTTCAATGTATTCCTTGGACCCTCACATTGACGATGAAACACAGAAATCGCATCGTAATTAAAAAAAAAGCACAATGCCGCCTTAAGTGCAAGAAGGGTAGACTTCTTAGAGTCTGTGATTTGTTCCTTTCCTGTGAGACCAGTATTAGTTTCCAATACACCACTGCAGGTTCAATGTATTCCTAGGACCTTCATATTGACAATGAAACACATATATCGCAACGGAATTAAATACAAAAGGCACAATGCTGGCTTAAGTGCAATAAGAGTGTGACTTCTTAGAGTCTGTGCTTTGATCCTTTCCTGGGAGACCAGTATTAGTTTCCGATACACCACTGCAGGTTCAATGTATTCCTTGGACCTTCACATTGACGATGAAACACAGAAATCGCATCGGAATTAAATACAAAAGGCACAATGCCGCCTTAAGTGCAAGAAGAGTTAGACTTCTTAGAGTCTGTGCTTTGATCCTTTCCTTTCAGACCGGTATTAGTTTCCGATACACCACTGCAGGTTCAATGTATTCCTTGGACCTTCACAGTGACGATGAAACACAGAAATCGCATCGGAATTAAATACAAAAGGCACAATGCCGCCTTAAGTACAAGAATAGAGACTCTTCTTACAGTCGGTGCTTTGAGCTTTCCTTGCGAGACAAGTATTAGTTTCCGATACACCACTGCAGGATCAATGTATTCCTTGGACCTTCACATTGACGATGAAACACAGAAATCGCATCGGAATTAAATACAAAAGGCACTATGCTGCCTTAAGTGCAAGACGAGTGAGACTTCTTAGAGTCTGTAATTTGATCCTTTCCTGTGAGACCAGTATTAGTTTCCGATACACCACTGCAGGTTCAATGTATTCCTTGGACATTCACATTGACGATGAAACACAGATATCGCAACGGAATTAAATACAAAAGGCACAATGCCGCCTTAAGTGCTAGAAGAGTGTGACTTCTGAGTGACTTTGCTTTTATTCTTTCCTGTGAGACCAGTATTAGTTTCCGATACACCACTGCAGGTTCAATGTATTCCTTGGACCTTCACATTGACGATGAAACACAGAAATCGCATCGGAATTAAATACAAAAGGAACAATGCCGCCTTAAGTGCAAGAAGAGTGAGACTTCTTAGAGTCTGTGCATTGATTCTTTACTGTGAGACCAGTATTAGTTTCCGATACACCACTGCAGGTTCAATGTATTCCTTGCACCTTCACATTACCGATGAAACACAGAAATCGCATCGGAATTAAATACCAAAGGCACAATGCCGCCTTAAGTACAAGAAAAGAGACTCTTCTTTCAGTCGGTGCTTTGAGCATTCCCTGTGAGACCAGTATTAGTTTCCGATACACCACTGCAGGTCCAATGTATTCCTTGGACGTACACGTTGGTGATGAAAAACTGAAATTAGATCGGAATTAAATACAAAAGGCACAATGCCGCCTTAAGTGCAAGAAGAGTGAGACTTCTTAGAGTCTGTGCTTTGATCCTTTCCTTTGAGACCGGTATTAGTTTCCGATACACCACTGCAGGTTCAATGTATTCCTTGGACCTTCACATTGACGATGAAACACAGAAATCGCATCGTAATTAAATACAAAAGGCACAATGCCGCCTTAAGTGCAAGAAGATTGAGACTTCTTAGAGTCTGTGCTTTGATCCTTTCCTGTGAGACCAGTATTAGTTTCCGATACACCACTGCAGGTTCAATGTATTCCTAGGACCTTCACATTGGCGATGAAACACAGATATCGCTACGGAATTAAATACAAAAGGCACAATGCCGGCTTAAGTGCAATAAGAGTGTGACTTCTTAGAGTCTGTGCTTTGATCCTTTCCTGGGAGACCAGTATTAGTTTCCGATACACCACTGCAGGTTCAATGTATTCCTTGGACCTTCACATTGACGATGAAACACAGAAATCGCATTGGAAATAAATACAAAATGCACAATGCCGCCTTAAGTACAAGAAGAGTGAGACTTCTTAGAGTCTGTGCTTTGATCCTTTCCCGTGAGACCAGTATTAGTTTCCGATACACCACTGCACGTTCAATGTATTCCTTGGACCTTCACATTGACGATGAAACACAGAAATCGCATCGGAAATAAGTACAAAAGGCACAATGCCACCTTAAGTGCAAGAAGAGTGAGACTTCTTAGAGTCTGTGCTTTGATCCTTTCCTTTGAGACCGGTATTAGTTTCCGATACACCACTGCAGGTTCAATGTATTCCTTGGACCTTCACAATGACGATGAAACACAGAAATCGCATCGGAATTAAATACAAAAGGCACAATGCCACCTTAAGTACAAGAATAGAGACTCTTCTTACAGTCGGTGCTTTGAGCTTTCCCTGCGAGACCAGTATTAGTTTCCGATACACCACTGCAGGTTCAATGTATTCCTTGGACCTTCACATTGACGATGAAACACAGATATCGCAACGGAATTAGATACAAAAGGCACAATGCCGCCTTAAGTGCAAGAAGAGTGTGACTTCTTAGAGTCTGTGCTTTGATCCTTTCCTGTGAGACCAGTATTAGTTTCCGATACACCACTGCAGGTTCAATGTATTCCTTGGATCTACACATTGACGATGAAACACAGAGATCGCATCGGAATTAAATACAAAATGCACAATGCCGCCTTAAGTGCAAGAAGAGTGAGACTTCTCAGAGTCAGTGCATTGATCCTTTACTGTGAGACCAGTATTAGTTTCCGATACACCACTGCAGGTTCAATGTATTCCTTGGACCTTCACATTGACGAAGAAACACAGAAATCGCATCGGAATTAAATACCAAAGGCACAATGCCGCCTTAAGTACAAGAATAGAGACTCTTCTTACAGTCGGTGCTTTGAGCATTCCCTGTGATACCTGTATTAGTTTCCGATACACCACTGCAGGTTCAATGGATTCCTTGGACCTTCACATTGACGATGATACATAGAAATCGCATCGGAATTAAATACAAAAGGCACAATGCTGCCTTAAGTACAAGACTAGAGACTCTTCTTACAGTTGGTGTTTTGAGCATTCACTGTGGGACCAGTATTAGTCTCCGATTCACAACTGCAGGTTCAATGTATTCCTTGGACGTACACGTTGGTGATAAAAAACTGAAATTAGGTCGGAATTAAATACAAAAGGCCCAATGCCGCCTTAAGTGCAAGAAGAGTGAGATTTCTTAGAGTCTGGGCTTTGATCCTTTCGTGTGAGACTAGTATTACTTTCTGATACGCCACTGCAGGTTCAATGTATTCCTTGGAACTTCACATTGACGATGAAACACAGAAATCGCATCGTAATTAAATACAAAATGCACAATGCTGCCTTAAGTGCAAGAAGAGTGAGACTTCTTAGAGTCTGTGATTTGATCCTTTCCTGTGAGGCCAGTATTAGTTTCCGATACACCACTGCAGGTTCAATGTATTCCTTGGACATTCACATTGACGATGAAACACAGATATCGCAACGGAATTAAATACAAAAGGCACAATGCCGCCGTAAGTGCAAGAAGAGTGTGACTTCTTAGAGTCTGAGCATTGATCCTTTCCTGTGAGACCAGTATTAGTTTCCGATACACCACTGCATGTTTAATGTATTCCTTGGACCTTCACATTGACGATGAAACGCAGAAATCGCAAAGGAATTAAATACAAAAGGCACAATGCCGCCTTAAGTAGAAGAGTGAGACTTCTTAGAATCTTTGCTTTGATCCTTTCCTGTAAGACCAGTATTAGTTTCCGATCCACCACTGCAGGTTCAATGTATTCCTTGGACCTTCACATTGACGATGAAACAGAGAAATCGCATCGGAATTAAATACAAAAGGCACAATGCCGCCTTAAGTACAAGAATAGAGACTCTTCTTACAGTCGGTGATTTGAGCATTCCCTGTGAGACCAATATTAGTTTCCGATACACCACTGCAGGTTCAATGTATTCATTGGACCGTCACATTGATGATGAAACACAGATGTCGCATCGCAATTAAATACAAAGGGCACAATGCCGCCCTAAGTACAAGAATAGAGACTCTTCTTACAGTCGGTGCTTTGATCCTTTCCTGTGAGACCAGTATTAGTTTCCGATACACCACTGCAGGTTCAATGTATTCCTTGGACTTTCACATTGACGATGAAACACAGAAATAGCATCGGAATTAAATACCAAAGGCACAACGCCGCCTTTAGTACAAGAATAGAGACCCTTCCTACAGTCGGTGCATAGAGCATTCCCTGTGAGACCAGTATTAGCTTCTGATACACCACTGCAAGGTTCAATGTTTTCCTTGGACATACTCATTGACGATTAAACACAGAAATCGCATCGGAATTAAATAAAAAACGCTCAATGCCGCCTTAAGTGCAAGTAGAGTGAGACTTCTTAGAGTCTGTGTTTGATCCTGTACTGTGAGACCAGTACTAGTTTCCGATACACCACTACAGGTTCAATGTATTCCTTGGACCTTCACATTGACGATGAAACACAGAAATCGCATCGGAATAAAATACAAAAGGCTCATTGCTTCCTTAAGTGCAAGAAGAGTGAGACGTCTTAGAGTCTGTGCTTTGATCTTTTCCTGTGAGACCAGTATTAGTTTCCGATGCACCACTGCAGGTTCAATGTATTCCTTGGACATACACATTGACGATGAAACACAGAAATCGCATCGGAATTAAATACAAAGGCACAATGCCGCCTTAAGTACAACAATAGAGACTCTTCTTACAGTCGGTGTTTTGAGCATTCTCTGTGAGACCAGTATTAGTTTCCGATACACCACTGCAGGTTCAATGTATTCCTTGGACGTACACGTTGGTGATGAAGAACTGAATTTAGATCGGAATTAAATACAAAAGGCACAATGCCGCCTTAAGTGCAAGAAGAGTGAGACTTCTTAGAGTCTGTGCTTTGATCCTTTCCTGTGAGACCTGCATTAGTTTCCGATACACCACTGCAGGTTCAATGTATTCCTTGGACCCTCACATTGACGATGAAACACAGAAATCGCATCGTAATTAAAAAAAAAGCACAATGCCGCCTTAAGTGCAAGAAGGGTAGACTTCTTAGAGTCTGTGATTTGTTCCTTTCCTGTGAGACCAGTATTAGTTTCCAATACACCACTGCAGGTTCAATGTATTCCTAGGACCTTCATATTGACAATGAAACACATATATCGCAACGGAATTAAATACAAAAGGCACAATGCTGGCTTAAGTGCAATAAGAGTGTGACTTCTTAGAGTCTGTGCTTTGATCCTTTCCTGGGAGACCAGTATTAGTTTCCGATACACCACTGCAGGTTCAATGTATTCCTTGGACCTTCACATTGACGATGAAACACAGAAATCGCATCGGAATTAAATACAAAAGGCACAATGCCGCCTTAAGTGCAAGAAGAGTTAGACTTCTTAGAGTCTGTGCTTTGATCCTTTCCTTTCAGACCGGTATTAGTTTCCGATACACCACTGCAGGTTCAATGTATTCCTTGGACCTTCACAGTGACGATGAAACACAGAAATCGCATCGGAATTAAATACAAAAGGCACAATGCCGCCTTAAGTACAAGAATAGAGACTCTTCTTACAGTCGGTGCTTTGAGCTTTCCTTGCGAGACAAGTATTAGTTTCCGATACACCACTGCAGGATCAATGTATTCCTTGGACCTTCACATTGACGATGAAACACAGAAATCGCATCGGAATTAAATACAAAAGGCACTATGCTGCCTTAAGTGCAAGACGAGTGAGACTTCTTAGAGTCTGTAATTTGATCCTTTCCTGTGAGACCAGTATTAGTTTCCGATACACCACTGCAGGTTCAATGTATTCCTTGGACATTCACATTGACGATGAAACACAGATATCGCAACGGAATTAAATACAAAAGGCACAATGCCGCCTTAAGTGCTAGAAGAGTGTGACTTCTGAGTGACTTTGCTTTTATTCTTTCCTGTGAGACCAGTATTAGTTTCCGATACACCACTGCAGGTTCAATGTATTCCTTGGACCTTCACATTGACGATGAAACACAGAAATCGCATCGGAATTAAATACAAAAGGAACAATGCCGCCTTAAGTGCAAGAAGAGTGAGACTTCTTAGAGTCTGTGCATTGATTCTTTACTGTGAGACCAGTATTAGTTTCCGATACACCACTGCAGGTTCAATGTATTCCTTGCACCTTCACATTACCGATGAAACACAGAAATCGCATCGGAATTAAATACCAAATGCACAATGCCGCCTTAAGTACAAGAAAAGAGACTCTGCTTAAAGTCGGTGCTTTGAGCATTCCCTGTGAGACCTGTATTAGTTTCCGATACACCACTGCATTTTCAATGGATTCCTTGGACCTTCACATCGACGATGAAACACAGAAATCGCAACGGAATTAAGTACAAAAGGCACAATGCCGCCTTAAGTACAAGATTAGAGACTCTTCCTACAGTCGGTGCTTAGAGCATTCCCTGTGAGAACAGTATTAGCTTCCGATACACCACTGCAGGTTCAATGTATTCCTTGGACATACACAATGAAGATGAAACACAGAAATCGCATCGGAATTAAATAAAAAAGGCTCAATGCCGCCTTAAATGCAAGTAGAGTGAGAATTCTTAAGGTCTATGCTTTGATCCTTTCCTGTGAGACCAGTATTAGTTTCCGATACACCACTGCAGTTTCAATGAATTCCTTGGACATTCACATTGACGATGAAACACAGAAATCGCATCGGAATTAAATACAAATGGATCATTGCAACCTTAAGTCCAAGAAGAGTGAGACGGCTTAGAGTCTGTGCTTTGATCCTTTCCTGTGAGACCAGTATTAGTTTCCGATGCACCACTGCAGGTTCAATGTATTCCTTGGACATGCACGTTGACGATGAAATACAGAAATCGCATCAGAATTAAATACAAAAGGCACAATGCCGCCTTAAGTACAAGAATAGAGCCTCTTCTTACAGTCGGTGTTTTGAGCATTCACTGTGAGACCAGTATTAGTCTCCGATACACAACAGCAGGTTCAATGTATTCCTTGGACATACACGTTGGTGATAAAAAACTGAAATTAGGTCGGAATTAAATACAAAAGGCACAATGCCGCCTTAAGTGCAAGAAGAGTGAGATTTCTTAGAGTCTGGGCTTTGATCCTTTCGTGTGAGACCAGTATTACTTTCCGATACACCACTGCTGGTTCAATGTATTCCTTGGAACCTCACATTGACGATGAAACACAGAAATCGCATCGTAATTAAATAAAAAAGGCACAACGCTGCCTTAAGTGCAAGAAGAGTGAGACTTCTTAGAGTCTGTGCTTTGATCCTTTCCTGTGAGACCAGTATTAGTTTCCGATACACCACTGCAGGTTCAGTGTATTCCTTGGACATACACATTGACGATGAAATACAGAAATCGCATCGGAATTAAATACAAAAGGCACAATGCCGCCTTAAGTACAAGATTAGAGACTCTTTTTACAGTCGGTGTTTTGAGCATTCACTGTGAGACCAGTATTAGTCTCCGATACACAACTGCAGGTTCAAAGTATTCCTTGGACGTACACGTTGGTGATAAAAAACTGAAATTAGGTCGGAATTAAATACAAAAGGCACAATGCCGCCTTAAGTGCAAGAAGAGTGAGATTTCCTAGAGTCTGTGTTTGATCCTTTCCTGTGAGGCCAGTATTAGTTTCCGATACACCACTGCAGGTTCAATGTATTCCTTGGACATTTACATTGACGATGAAACACAGATATCGCAACGGAATTAAATACAAAAGGAACAATGCCGCCTTAAGTGCAGGAAGAGTGAGACTTCTTAGAGTCTGTGCTTTGATCCTTTCCTGTGAGACCAGTATTAGTTTCCGATACACCACTGCAGGTTCAATGTATTCCTTGGACGTACACATTGACGATGATACACAGAAATCGCATCGGAAGTAAATACAAAAGGCACAATGACGCCTTAAGTACAAGAATAGAGACTCTTCCTACAGTCGGTGCTTTGAGCAATCCCTGTGAGACCAGTATTAGTTTCCGATACACCACTGCAGGTTCAATGTATTCCTTGGACATACACACTGACGATGAAACACAGAAATCGCATCGGAATTAAATACCAAAGGCACAATGCCGCCTTAAGTACAAGAATAGAGACACTTCTTACAGTCGGTGCTTTGAGCTTTCCCTGTGAGACCCGTATTAGCTTCCGATACACCACTGCAGGTTCAATGTATTCCTTGGACGTACACGTTGGTGATGAAAAACTGAAATTAGATCGGAATTAAATACAAAAGGCACAATGCCGCCTTAAGTGCAAGAAGAGTGAGACTTATTAGAGTCTGTGCTTTGATCCTTACCTGTGAGACCAGTATTAGTTTCCGATACACCACTGCAGGTTCAATGTATTCCTCGGACCTTCACATTGACGATGAAACACAGAAATCGCATCGTAAGTCAATACAAAAGGCACAATGCCGCCTTAAGTGCAATAAGGTTGAGACTTGTAATATTAGTAATTTTCGCCTCACAAACATTAATATACGCTCAATAGTAAACGCCTGATGGCCTAAAGTTATCGAACAATTGTAAAGTAAAAGAAATGAATCATCGCATAGCAGCGACAGAATCTATTATTCTTTATCTTTACCGTTCTTGCGCGGTGCCAGTAAATCTCTATGTACATGTATCGATTAATGGTGTAAAAAAGAATTCTGTTGTTTCAAGACAAATGAGGCTTTTCGCGCCTCACCTTTTACTGTTTGTATTCCAGTAGAGGCGGACGCGGACTTGCTGTGTTCCACAACTGTATTTTATATTTGATGTGAAAATATTGAGTGAATATGCTAATTGTTATTTTTTTCCAATCACAAAAGATGTAGTTTCTTGTAACTGATATCGAACAGACAGAATCAAGAGGACATTTTGACTGTTATGTATAAAGTATTTAACCACAATGGTCATCTATTGTAATTTAATATGAAAAGGTACGTAGCATTAAAAAAACGTGTGTTAAAGATAAGTGTGCTTATTTTCGTAAATTAACCTTGATGAGTCCATCTCCGTATTTACTTAACTGTTAATTATTTTGTGTTACTTCATCATCAGAAATTACGATCACGCTGATGGGCCGAACGCAGCATGAGGCAGAAGGAACATTATCGTTTTCCTATTATTTCTGAACCAACTTTTTTAATTGTGTAGTGTTGCATTTCTTTTAAAGTCTATAAATCTTCTGGTCCCTTAGTGTTGATCCGGGTATGACTACATCGCGACTATAAAAATGCACAGAAATGATAATGTTTCTTCCGAGCGATCTCAAATATATATATCAATATGCTGCTCTTATTCAGGTATTTAATGGTCAACGTATGTTATTATAATAGCGTAATAAATCCCTGATTCTGTTGCCAAGTGGCCCACCAAAATATTCACTTTTTCGACATTAAAAAAAAAATAACAATTCTTTTTATTTTTGTCCCCCAAGAGCAACGCTACACTTGGCGCCCGAACAGGGACCTGATCAAAAAATCATTTCATGTATGTGTTTAAAAAATTTTCTTTGCTTGTTCTAATAACTGTTTCATTTTTTCATGTGGATGCAATTCAACCGAGAAAGAGAAGTGGGAAAACCTTTTAATTAATTCAGAAGAACGATTGATGAAATTACCAAAAAACGCGAGTATCCAGCTGTATCATTATCAAGACACCCATAGTAAGTCAAATTTTTATACGCAGTAGCCAAGCTTTCGTAGTGACGTAGCATCTTTCGAGTTGATCAGAACGTAAACCTGTCTTTCCTTGCCTTGAAACAGCTTTATTTCAATTTGTCCATAGTCCATTCTTACGTAGTTAAATTCAGTGAAAGTGTAACATTGTTGTCAGTGCATAAAAAAAATTACGATATGGCGGATAACTACGCTCAAAACTGGTAAAACGTGTGATATTTCATTTGTTTGTAATTAGTAGGAACCATCTTGTCTTCTTGGCGTAAATGAACGTCAGTTGTTACCCAGAGTTAAAATTTTATCTTAGGTCCCAGTAAGCCATAGCACTACGTCACAGACAAACGACTGACGGCAGTGACAAACAATATCTGTAGCATTTTGACGTTTAACAAATAATTCATGAACATGGCTGACGGTAAACAGCGGACACAAACAAAACCAGACGACAGCGGTGATGCGAATGGACCTCACTATCCATTACGATCACGCGCGATAGGTACACGAGCGGAGGCAGAAGCAGCCTCGACCGAAGTTTTAGAAGCTGGTCCTAGTGTGCAAACTATTCCCGCTTTTGAAAAAAATGACTTGGCTGCAATGATCGAAGCAATAATGGAACGCAAGTTCGAAAGTCAAAGACAGAGAGAGGCGCAAAGACAGGAACGTGAAAAGCAGGAAAAATTAGATGAAAAGGCCCGCGAAGAAAAAGAGAAGGCCGAAAGACGGCATAATAAAAATCAGGTCCTTACAAATCTGTGCAACTCAGTAAAAGAAGACATAAATTCAGTAAAAACAGAAATAAATTCGGTAAAAACAGACATAAATTCTGTAAAAACAGATCTGCAAACGGAGATAAATGACCTAAATACACGGTTAAATTCGGTAAAGGCCGAACTAAAGGCAGACATAACAGCTGATTTAAATACCCTGTTGGGTAATGTCCAAAGCCAAATCAGCAGTCAGATCACGATCATGAGGCTAGAAATTGACACACAAGTAGAGTCAAAAATAGAGGATATTTCAAAACGGTTAGATGAAAAAATCGAAGCAGCCAAGGGGGAGATAAATTCAAAAGTGATAGAATATCAAAAACAAGCTGCGACCTTAAAAGAAGATTATACTGCAATCTCTGATGAGGTCAAAGGAGTTAAAACCGCAGTAGACACGATCGAGAATGTTGTTGATGATCTTTCGAAACAGATTGAGACTCTTAATGTAGAGGACCAAATAAAGAATACTGTTAAGGCACATGCTGAAGCATTGTCTGATCACTACCAAGAGTGGATTAAAAACAAAGACGGATTCATAGAAAACAAGGTCAAGAACGAACTCAGGGAAACTGTCAAAAACATGACCTTTGAAATATTGGCAGCCCCTGGAAAAACAGGAGACACGGTGATGTCAGAATTAGGCCAGATAAGACGAACGTTAGCTCAAGATTTACCTGAATGGCGTCAACAGATAGTTGATGAAGTTCGTACACTAAAATGTCAAGTTGAAAATTCCCCACCTCCCGTGTCAGGAAACTGGAATAATTCACCACGAAGTAATGAACAACAGCAGGTACATAACCGTTCACCATTTGATAACGCTCAAACTCATAGTTCTATAGAAGCACAAGTTAACCAGACTACCAGCCCATCCACTTTTGTCAGTTTGATGCACGAGGAAAGCGTGATCAAACATCGTATTTTTCCGACCTTTCACCCACAGAAAAGAGAAATTCATCCTATAGTGTTCCTCCGAAATTTTTCAGGAATTTTCCCGAGTAGCTGGAGTGACCGCCAGCGAATTCAATTTGTTAGTGGATTTATCGTAGGCGATGCTGCCTTATGGGGAACCGAAATGGTCGACTCTTGTAAAAGTTACAAAGAGTTTGAACAGATGTTTTTAGCTAAATTCTGGAGTTCTGGTGTGCAGCAGCGCCTGAGAAAAGAGGTTTACAACGCCGAAGTGTTTAACAGTAAGCGCGGTAGTTTGAGAAGATATTTTGAAAAGTATTTAGCGAAAATCAAGTTCTGGGATTCGCCGATCACCGCCAAAGACGTTATTATGATTCTAAAAACTAAGCTACCGATTGCGATCAGAGAAAAGTTAGTAAACGTGTCTGAGGACGATACGGACACTTTCCTATCTGTGTTAGACTCGTTAGATCTGATTTACGAGGACGCTAGAGTTGATGTTGGCAACGCCTACTTCAGTGCAGGCGGCCAGCACAATACAGAATACGTAGGCAACAATGGTGGCCGAGCGAAAGCGCGTCACAGCGACAGCCAGTACCAACCCCACAACGGTTTCAAAAATAAACACACTACGTACTCCAACAGCAAATACAAAAATAAGTACAATAACGGCCAGAGATACAATCCAATATATAATTCGTCACCACCTCAGTACGAAAATACACATTATAGCACACAGCCCCAGCAATACGGAAACACGCAACCGATCAACGATAATTATCAAAACGATCAGTCTTACGATTCAAATCGTCAGTGGAAAAGAAATAAATGGCATAATCAAGGTGGAGACCAATGTACACCTTTCAGTAACGGTTACAATCAACACAAGCCACAGCAAAATACCTTTCAGCCACAAAATATACACTTCACGCAACAAGCGAACGGACCTTCGGGAACTCTGAAGCCTAAACGCCCGCATAATACGCAAATTTATTATGCGCAAGCGAATACGCTAGGACAACAAGATCCGTTTCCAACCGAGTTCGTACCACAAAACCAACACCAGTTCCAGACGGAAGAAACATTAAGAAATATAAATCAGCAGGAAAGTAAGCGTCGAGCGGAAAATTAAAAGCAGCACCTTTGAGCCTCCTAGAGGATGCTGCAGGTTTGAATGGGGGCACCCTGTCCCTTAGTCCACACGAAATTAAAGCAATTAGGTATGACAAAGAGACAAACTTACGGGATCATCTAGTAGCAGACACTGAGACGAAAGACAATGATGACGTATGGGACGAACAAGTTCAAGCTTCCATAAGGGTATCAATTGCCAACATACCTGTAACAGCTATTGTAGATACAGGAGCTAATATAAATGTCTTATCTTTATGTTTATTTAAGCAAATATCCTCTGTATGCAAAGTTTTATCACTTCCAATTCAAGGTTGCACCATATCGGGAGCAATTGGTCCACTAACACAACGTGTAAATCTTCAGACTCAGCTTCAAATCCAGATAGAGTCTATTTCAGTAACGTGCATTTTTCTTATTGTTAAAAACCTATCAGTGCCATGTATCCTGAGTATGGAATTCTTGAGGCAGACGAAAGCTAAAATTGACATCGAGTGTGGAATCTGTACTCTAGTAGCGAGCCAGCAACAAGTAACTGTAAATTTGTTAAGAAGTAAGGTGAAGACAAACTTTGGGGTGCTTCAAACAGCAGTACGGCCATGGACTAAAAGACAACAGTACAGTCAGACAGAAGACATGACAGATCTTGAAAGTGTTAATGACGATGAGTATAAAGACCTAATTCCCGGTCAGAATGAATTATACGGTAAAGCTAGTGAGTCCATTGAATTATCCAAACAACAGAAGAATGAGCTTTACAATTTGTTAACAGATTACGTTCAAGTATTTTCTAAGAAACCTGGACTAATAAAAGGCTTTGAATATCGAATGGATGTCCTGCCCCATTCAACCTACTGTAGAACAAGCTATTCCATTCCATATGCGAGACGCGAAGCTGTCAAGTGCGAGATCAAGAAAATGTTACGCTGGAATGTGATAGAAGTATCTCATTCACCTTATTCGAGTCCTTTATTGTCTGTGCTAAAATCAGATGGTAGAGTAAGGCTAGTCCTAGATGCAAGATTAATCAATAAAATTATAGTACCCATAAGAACGAGACCAGAGGCTCTTGAAGAGCATCTGCAGAAGTTTCTTGGAGTTAGTTATTAGTCAGGACTCACTTTAAACCATCCCTGTTGTTAAAGAAGAATCGTAAGTGGCAACACATTTATGAAGGTCCCTTTGTGATAATGAGGAAACCACACATTGGTAGCTATTTGTTATCTGACCCTGCCACGAATAAAATCAAAGGATTGTTCCACCATCAAGATTTAAGAAAATTTTATAACGCCAGGAATTAAGTTAATTTAAGCTGTAAGAAAATTCTAAGGTATTGGAGATCAGGATTAACCAATGAGTAACAAGAACGGAACTGAACTGACTACGGACGTTAACCGGTGCTGAAAGGAAACCTTATGTATCAAAACAACGTGTCTGGAAAATAAAATACAGAATAAGTTGTAGACAAGTATTTACATGAATAATCTTTATGTAAACAGGAGGACATGTCCTAGAGGCGATTTTCAATTTTAGTTATAAGTTAGTATGTAAGGAAAATGATGTACTCGAGAGGTATTAATTAGCCCCGAGGTACTAAAATGAAGAAAGAGGAAGGAGCGAATAATGCACTTCTCTCGCTAAATAGTAATTTGAGAATGAGCAGGAAGGAGCGAATAATGCACTTCTCTCACTAAATAGTAATATGAAAATGATGATTATATGTGCTTAGTATTAGTAAGTGAAATTTAATCGAGGACAAATTAATGACCTGTTTTAAAAGGAAATACTTAAACGTCCAGACAAAATAGGAAAGTTGTAAGAAAAGATTCGATTCCATGAGGTTATTCCCTATTTTCAAATGTGACGTAAATAAGGCACCACCTGTTAGCGTAAAACAGTCGGTAGATTTAACTTGTAAATTCCAGCACAGTGCTGTGCCAGCGATAAAATAACATCTCTTTGAAGTGAACAGATACCTAGGATTAAGCATGAACAGATTGATAACGCAGTGCAATTGTTCTAAAAAGGCCTGACGTTAACCTTAAGTAAAAGCGTGATGGAATAAAAAGGAAGTTTATTATATAACGCAAAGTAAGATGAGTCCAGACTATAAACAAGCTGAGTAAAAGAACATATGAGTAACATGGTTTATTATGCCAACTTCACGGTACTATTGAGCATTAGCGATACTGCAAATTCACAAGCTAGCAGCACATATAATAAGGATCTCGCCCAAGCTTCACAGGTAGCGACAGCAGCAAAAAACAACACTCTAGTGAGAGGCTTATATATATATACAAATGATAATTAATACCTAAATGCGTAATGCATAAACTTGACTTAGTCTAAGAAATGTGCAAAGAGTAGTAAGCAAGCTGCAGCAAGATACATATTAGATATACATGCTTGAAGTGATAGATTTTACTTTAAGTGTGCACTGCAATATTTATTGTTTTCTCTGTGATTATGTGATTATTGAATCCCTTTCCTAAGTGCAAATCCTTTAAGATCCTTGATCCTATCCACTCCTCAGGATCAACTTGTAAAGATGCACGTGTGCTTAGGAAGTGAGGCACTACATATAAAAATGAGTAGGTTCGCGACGCGCATATTGCTTTTGTAATGCGCAAGGTAAATTAAATTTTCGACCTGGTTGATGAGTAATTTAAATTCTGTCGACGATCAGCGAGTAGACCCGCTTTTCCTACCTTTCTTTTTTCGACTGTTTGTATTTCTACACGAAACTCAGAGGCGGAATTGCTATTTTCAAATCTGTCCTCGAACTTTCTTTAAGTACAAGCACATACGAGAAAAACTTTTGACATAAATGAAGCTCCCCTCACAAGTCACTAAATAAGACGAGCACTAAAAAAATGTATTGGGCCTACAAAATGAATAAGCAAGCGTGATAAAGATTACTATGAATGAAATTAATTTGTAAAGGAGATTGGAATGGATTTGGTCAAAGAAAAAGTACTTATAATAGCCTACCTGAAAGTGTAGGCATAAATAAAAAAAAAGCCTAATTAAGAAACAATTGTTTTGATTCAAAGTGGTCAATTAGATTATTTATCGATTTAAATGAACTCTTGTAAATATTAGTATGTAAATCAACTTGTAAACACCGTGTGATGTTATGACGCGAGAATTTCTTTTAATACACCGTTCACGCAGACGCTCACCACAGTGCAAGTGAAGTTTTAAAGTTTGACGATTGTCAGTGGCAGTATTCTACTGCACCATATGTGTGAACAATTTCGTTGATGTGTGCAGTGTGTAATAATCAGTGTCATTCCACACATGCAGTTGCAGCGGTAACTACCACTTACCTGTGAATCCGTAACTGGATAGTGGACAGGAAGTGATGTGAGGCAGTTTCGGTGGCAGAAGCTCCCTCCAGCAATCTAAAAAGCACAAAGCCACGATCCGCCGAACAAAAGCGACGCACGGCACCTCAAGCGCGAAATCAACGCTCTGCAAGAAAGCTCCGGTCACGTGCGCGCGCACAGACTGAATTTCAAGATTGCTCGCAACAGTGGAGGCGGACAGCCACCACGTGACGAAATAATGTAAACGTTCAACCGACAACACAGTTGCTGTGCGCTACATTCTGTAGCAAAAACATTCACACCCAGTACTGAAAACATTTTGTATGTATCATAAACCTTCCGAGAGACTCTTAAGATAGAGAAGTTAACGTAATTATTATAATGACTGATTGTACACAGAGACAAGTCACAAGGTCACCTCTGAACACTGTTGAAATGTAAACTTTGACGAGAGGTCACGATACGAATGAAAATAAGCACACGAAAATACGTCAAAGGATCCGATCCTTCCTATATCCCATCCCACATGTATATAAAATTAGTTTTGTAAGCTATTCTAATATAAGATATTTTATCTGTTTCATATGGGAACTAATTCGGAGAGCCACACTCGAGCCCTGAAAGTGAAAGATATGGACTTCCTTGTCGAAGTCATCACCAGTGGCCGCTCTACAATCAAAGTCTATCATAAATAGTGTATGTGCGACGAAAATAAATGTATAATTAAGTGCGACGACGGACAAGGCAATCAATCGACAAGACGATGACAATGTAATGAATACTGTCAAAACAGAAAGTTGTGTACCAGTTGTGATAGTCAAATTACTTTTGCAACGATGAAAACTGAAGTGTGACTCTATTTCCTTATAAATTTTGTAAATATGTGTACTTATAGCCTTAATTTTAAGAATCATCAAGATAGACTGAATCCATACAAACACTGATAGACATACAGAACAAATTCACAATGATCCACCGTCAGTAATTACAAATTGAAGCGTTAATTCTTTTATTATGGAATGAATATAAAATGAAACTTTTAATAACCTGTATGTTACACTCGAAAATTACAAATATTCCAATGGGCATGAGGATGAAAGTAATACCTTCGGTATTCCTTCCCTCCTCATGGGAGGCAGTGTAATATTAGTAATTTTCGCCTCACAAACATTAATATACGCTCAATAGTAAACGCCTGATGGCCTAAAGTTATCGAACAATTGTAAAGTAAAAGAAATGAATCATCGCATAGCAGCGACAGAATCTATTATTCTTTATCTTTACCGTTCTTGCGCGGTGCCAGTAAATCTCTATGTACATGTATCGATTAATGGTGTAAAAAAGAATTCTGTTGTTTCAAGACAAATGAGGCTTTTCGCGCCTCACCTTTTACTGTTTGTATTCCAGTAGAGGCGGACGCGGACTTGCTGTGTTCCACAACTGTATTTTATATTTGATGTGAAAATATTGAGTGAATATGCTAATTGTTATTTTTTTCCGATCACAAAAGATGTAGTTTCTTGTAACTGATATCGAACAGACAGAATCAAGAGGACATTTTGACTGTTATGTATAAAGTATTTAACCACAATGGTCATCTATTGTAATTTAATATGAAAAGGTACGTAGCATTAAAAAAACGTGTGTTAAAGATAAGTGTGCTTATTTTCGTAAATTAACCTTGATGAGTCCATCTCCTTATTTACTTAACTGTTAATTATTTTGTGTTACTTCATCATCAGAAATTACGATCACGCTGATGGGCCGAACGCAGCATGAGGCAGAAGGAACATTATCGTTTTCCTATTATTTCTGAACCAACTTTTTTAATTGTGTAGTGTTGCATTTCTTTTAAAGTCTATAAATCTTCTGGTCCCTTAGTGTTGATCCGGGTATGACTACATCGCGACTATAAAAATGCACAGAAATGATAATGTTTCTTCCGAGCGATCTCAAATATATATATCAATACGCTGCTCTTATTCAGGTATTTAATGGTCAACGTATGTTATTATAATAGCGTAATAAATCCCTGATTCTGTTGCCAAGTGGCCCACCAAAATATTCACTTTTTCGACATTAAAAAAAAAAATAACAATTCTTTTTATTTTTGTCCCCCAAGAGCAACGCTACAGACTTCTTAGAGTCTGTGCTTTGATCCTTTCCTGTGAGACCAGTATTAGTTTCCGATATACCACTGCAGGTTCAATGTATTCCTTGGACCTTCACATTGACGATGAAACACAGAGATCGCATCGGAATTAAATACAAAATGCACAATGCCGCCTTAAGTGCAAGAAGAGTGAGACTTCTTAGAGTCAGTGCATTGATCCTTTACTGTGAGACCAGTATTAGTTTCCGATACACCATAGCAGCTTCATTGTATTCCTTGGACCTTCACATTGACGATGAAACACAGAAATCGCATCGGAATTAAATACAAAGGGCACAATGCCGCCTTAAGTACAAGAATAGAGACTCTTCTTACAGTCGGTGTTTTGAGCATTCTCTGTGAGACAAGTATTAGTTTCCGATACACCACTGCAGGTTCAATGTATTCCTTGGACGTACACGTTGGTGTTGAAAAACTGAAATTAGATCGGAATTAAATACAAAAGGCACAATGCCGCCTTAAGTGCAAGAAGAGTGAGACTTATTAGAGTCTGTGCTTTGATCCTTACCTGTGAGACCAGTATTAGTTTCCGATACACCACTGCAGGTTCAATGTATTCCTCGGACCTTCACATTGACGATGAAACACAGAAATCGCATCGTAAGTCAATACAAAAGGCACAATGCCGCCTTAAGTGCAAGAAGGTTGAGACTTCTTAGAGTCTGTGCTTTGATCCTTTCCTGTGAGACCAGTATCAGTTTCCGATACACCACTGCAGGTTCAATGTATTCCTTGGACCTTCACATTGACGATGAAACACAGAGATCGCATCGGAATTAAGTACAAAATGCACAATGCCGCCTTAAGTGCAAGAAGAGTGAGACTTCTTAGAGTCAGTGCATTGATCCTTTACTGTGAGACCAGTATTAGTTTCCGATACACCATTGCCGGTTCAATGTATTCCTTGGACCTTCACATTGACGATGAAACACAGAAATCGCATCGGAATTAAATACCAAAGGCACACTGCCGCCTTAAGTACAAGAATAGAGACTCTTCTTACAGTCGGTGTTTTGAGCATTCCCTGTGAGACCTGTATAACTTTCCGATACACCACTGCAGGTTCAATGTTTTCCTTGGACCTTCACATTGACGATGACACATAGAAATCGCATCGGAATTATATACAAAAGGCACAATGCCGCCTTAAGTACAAGAATAGAGACTCTTCTTACAGTCGGTGTTTTGAGCATTCGCTGTGAGACCAGTATTAGGTTCCGATGCACCACTGCAGGTTCAATGTATTCCTTGGACATACACATTGACGATGAAACACAGATATCGCATCGGAATTAAATACAAAAGGCACAATGCCGCCCTAAGTACAAGAGTAGAGACTCTTCTTACAGTCGGTGCTTTAAGCATTCCCTATGAGACCAGTATTAGTTTCCGATACACCACTGCAGGTTCAATGTATTCCATGGACATACACATTGACGATGAAACACAGAAATCGCATTGGATTTAAATACAAAAGGCACAGTGCCGCCTTAAGTACAAGAATAGAGACTCTTCTTACAGTCGGTGCTTTGAGCATTCAGTGTGAGACCAGTATTAGTTTCCGATACACCACTGCCGGTTCAATGTATTCCTTGGACCTTCACATTGACGATGAAACACAGAAATCGCATCGGAATTAAATACAAAAGGAACAATGCCACCTTAAGTACAAGAATAGAGACTCTTCTTACAGTCGGTGTTTTGAGCATTCACTGTGAGACCAGCATTAGTCTCCGATACACAACTGCAGGTTCAATGTATTCCTTGGACGTACACGTTGGTGATAAAAAACTGAAATTAGGTCGGAATTAAATACAAAAGGCACAATGCCGCCTTAAGTGCAAGAAGAGTGAGATTTCTTAGAGTCTGGGCTTTGATCCTTTCGTGTGAGACCAGTACTACTTTCCGATACACCACTGCAGGTTCAATGTATTCCTTGGAACTTCACATTGACGATGAAACACAGAAATCGCATCGTAATTAAATACAAAAGGCACAATGCTGCCTTAAGTGCAAGAAGAGTGAGACTTCTTAGAGTCTGTGCTTTGATCCTTTCCTGTGAGGCCAGTATTAGTTTCCGCTACACCACTGCAGGTTCAATGTATTCCTTGGACATTCACATTGACGATGATACACAGATATCGCAACGGAATTAAATACAAAAGGAACAATGCTGCCTTAAGTGCAAGAAGAGGGAGACTTCTTAGAGTCTGTGCTTTGATCCTTTCCTGTGAGACCAGTATTAGTTTCCGATACACCACTGCAGGTTCAATGTATTCCTTGGACCTTCACATTGACGATGAAACACAGAAATCGCATCGGAATTAAATACAAAAGGCACAATGCCGCCTTAAGTACAAGAATAGAGACTCTTCTTACAGTCGATGCTTTGAGCTTTCCCTGTGAGACCAGTATTAGTTTCCGATACACCACTGCAGGTTCAATGTATTCCTTGGACATTCACATTGACGATGAAACACAGATATCGCAACGGAATTAAATACAAAAGGCACAATGCCGCCGTAAGTGCAAGAAGAGTGTGACTTCTTAGAGTCTGAGCTTTGATCCTTTCCTGTGAGACCAGTATTAGTTTCCGATACACCACTGCATGTTTAATGTATTCCTTGGACCTTCACATTGACGATGAAACACAGAAATCGCATCGGAATTAAATACAAAAGGCACAATGCCGCCTTAAGTGCAAGAAGGGTAAGACTTCTTAGAGTCTGTGCTTTGATCCTTTCCTGTAAGACCAGTATTAGTTTCCGATCCACCACTGCAGTTTCAATGTATCCCTTGGACCTTCACATTGACGATGAAACAGAGAAATCGGATCGGAATTAAATACAAAAGGCTCAATGCCGCCTTAAGTACAAGAATAGAGACTCTTCATACAGTCGGTGCTTTGAGCATTCCCTGTGGGACCAGTATTAGTTTCCGATACACCACTGCAGATTCAATGTATTCCTTGGACATACCCATTGAGGATGAAACACAGGATTCGCATCGGAACTAAATACAAAAGGCACAATGCCGCCTCAAGTACAAGAATGGAGACTCTTCTTACAGTCGGTGCTTTGAGCATTCCCTATCAGACCAGTATTAGTGTCCGATACACCTCTGCAGGTTCAATGTATTCCTTGGACATACACATTGACGATAAAACACTGAAATCGCATCGGAATTAAATACAGAATGCACAATACCGCCTTAAATACAAGAATAGAGACTCTTCTTACAGAGGGTGCTATAAGCATTCCCTGCGACACCAGTATAAGTTTCCGATACACCACTGCAGGTTCAATGTATTCCTTGGACCTTCAGATGGACGATGATACACAGAAATCATATCGGAATTGAATACAAAAGGCCCAATGCCGCCTTAAGTACAAGAATAGAGACTCTTCTTACAGTCTGTGCTTTGATCCTTCCCTGTGAGGCCAGTATTAGTTTCCGCTACACCACTGCAGGTTCAATGTATTCCTTGGACCTTCACATTGACGCTGAAACACAGAAATCGCATCGGAATTAATTACTAAAGGCACAATGCCGCCTTATGTACAAGAATAGAGACTCATCTCACAGTCGGTGCTTTGAGCGTTCCCTGTGAGACCAGTATTAGTTTCCGATACACCACTGCAGGTTCAATGTATTCCTTGGACATACAGATTGTTGATGAAACGCTGAAATTACATCGGAATTAAATACAAAAGCCACAATGCCGCCTTAAGTGCAAGAAGAGTGAGACTTTTTAGAGTCTGTCCTTTGATCCTTTCCTGTGAGACCAGTATTAGTTTCCGATACACCACTGCAGGTAAATGTATTCCTTGGACCTTCACATTGACGATGAAACACAGAAATCGCATCGGAATTAAATAACAAGGGCTCAATGCCGCATTAAGTGCAAGTAGAGTGAGACTTCTTAGAGTCTGTGCTTTAATCCTTTCCTGTGAGACCAGTATTAGTTTCCGATACACCACTGCAGGTTCAATGTATTCCTTGGACCTTCACATTGAAGATGATACACAGAAATAACATCGGA
The DNA here is from genome assembly GCF_023864345.2 of Schistocerca serialis cubense. Classification (NCBI taxonomy): domain Eukaryota; kingdom Metazoa; phylum Arthropoda; class Insecta; order Orthoptera; family Acrididae; genus Schistocerca; species Schistocerca serialis. The sequence goes on along the minus strand of NC_064643.1, from coordinate 32,257,512 downwards.
ATTAAATACAAACGGCTCATTGCAACCTTAAGTGCAAGAAGGGTGAGACGTCTTTGAGTCTGTGCTATGATCCTTTCCTGTGAGACCAGAATTAGTTTCCGATGCACCACTGCAGGTTCAATGTATTCCTTGTACATACACATTGACGATGAAACACAGAAATCGCAACGGAATTAAATACAAAAGGCACAATGCCGCCTTAAGTACAAGAATAGAGACTCTTCCAACAGTCGTTGCTTAGAGCATTCCCTGTGAGACCTGTATTAGCTTACGATACACCACTGCAGGTTCAATGTATTCCTTGGACATACAGATTGTTGATGAAACACTGAAATTACATCGGAATTAAATACAAAAGCCACAATGCCGCCTTAAGTGCAAGAAGAGTGAGACTTTTTAGAGTCTGTCCTTTGATCCTTTCCTGTGAGACCAGTATTAGTTTCCGATACACCACTGCAGGTAAATGTATTCCTTGGACCTTCACATTGACGATGAAACACAGAAATCGCATCGGAATTAAAAAAAAAGGGCTCAATGCCGCAATAAGTGCAAGTAGAGTGAGACTTCTTAGAGTCTGTGCTTTAATCCTTTCCTGTGAGACAAGTATTATTTTCCGATACACCACTGCAGGTTCAATGTATTCCTTGCATCTTCACATTGACGATGAAACACAGAAATCGCATCGGAATTAAATACAAAATGCTCATAGCAACCTTAAGTGCAAGAAGAGTGAGACGTCTTAGAGTCTGTGCTTTGATCCTTTCCTGTGAGACCAGTATTAGTTTCCGATGCACCACTGAAGGTTCAATGTATTCCTAGGACTTTCACATTGACGATGAACCACTGAAATTGCATCGGAATTAAATACAAAAAGCACAATGCCGCTTTAAGTCCAAGAATAGAGACTCTTCTTCCAGTCGGTGCTTTTAGCGTTCCCTGTGAGACCAGTATTAGTTTCCGATACACCACAGCCCATTCAATGTATTCCTTGGACATACACATTGACGATGAAACACTGAAATTACATCGGAATTAAATACGAAAGCCACAATGACGCCTTGAGTGTAAGAAGAGTGAGATTTCTTAGAGTCTGTGCTTTGATGCTTTCTGTGAGACCAGTATTAGTTTCCGATACACCACTGCAGGTTCAATTTATTCCTTGGACCTTCACATTGACGATGAAACACAGAAATCGCATCGTAATTAAATACAAAAGGCACATTGCCGCCTTGAGTGCAAGAAGAGTGATATTTCTTAGAGTCTGTGCTTTGATGCTTTCTGTGAGACCAGTATTAGTTTCCGATACACCACTGCAGGTTCAATTTATTCCTTGGACCTTCACATTGACGATGAAACACAGAAATCGCATCGTAATTAAATACAAATGGCACAATGCCGCCTTAAGTGCAAGAAGAGTGTGACTTCTTAGAGTCTGTGCTTTGATCCTTTCCTGTGAGACCAGTATTAGTTTCCGATACACCACTGCAGGTTCAATGTATTCCATGGACCTTCACATTGACGATGAAACACAGAAATCGCATCGGATTTAAATACAAAAGGCACAATGCCGCCTTAAGTGCAAGAACAGTGAGACTTCTTAGAGTCTGTGATTTGATCCTTTCCTGTGGGACCAGTATTAGTTTCCGATTCACCACGGCAGGTTCACTGTATTCCATAGACCTTCACATTGACGCTGAAACACAGAAATCGCATCGGAATTAAATACCAAAGGCACAATGCCGCCTTAAGTACAAGAATAGAGACTCATCTTACAGTCGGTGCTTTGAGCGTTCCCTCTGAGACAAGTATTAGTTTCCGATTCACCACTGCTGGTTCAATGTATTCCTTGGACATACACATTGTTGATAAAACACTGAAATTACATCAGGATTAAATACAAAAGCCACAATGCCGCCTTAAGTGCAAGAAGAGTGAGACTTTTTAGAGTCTGTCCATTGATCCTTTCCTGTGAGACCAGTATTAGTTTCCGATACACCACTGCAGGTTTAATGTATTCCTTGGACCTTCACATTGACGATGAAACACAGAAATCGCATCGGAATTAAATGAAAAGGGCTCAATGCCGCATTAAGTGCAAGTAGAGTGAGACTTCTTATAGTCTGTGCTGTGATCCTTTCCTGTGAGACCAGTATTAGTTTCCGATGCACCACTGCAGGTTCAATGTATTCCTTGTACATACACATTGACGATGAAACACAGAAATCGCATCGGAATTAAATACAAAAGGCACAAAGCCGCGTTAAGTACATGAATAGAGACTCTTCTTACAGTCGGTGTTTTGAGCATTCTCTGTCAGGCCAGTATTAGTTTCCGATACACCACTGCAGGGTCTATGTATTCCTTTGACATACACATTGACGATGAGACACAGAAGTGGCATCGGAATTAAATACAAAAGGCACAATGCCGCCCTAAGTACAAGATTAGAGACTCTTCTTACAGTCGGTGCTTTGAGCATTCCCTGTGAGACCAGTATTAGTTTCCGATACACCACTGCAGGTTCAATGTATTCCGTGGACCTTCACATTGACGATGAAACACAGAAATCGCATCGGAATTAAATACAAAATGCTCAATGCAACCTGAAGTGCAGGAAGAGTGAGACGTCTTAGAGTCTGGGCGTTGATCCTTTCCTGTGAGACCAGTATTATTTTCCGATGCACCACTGCAGGTTCAATGTATTCCTTGGACATATACATTGACGATGAAACACAGAAATCGCAACGGAATTAAATACAAAAGGCACAATGCCGCCTTAAGTACAAGTATAGAGACTCTTCCTACAGTCGGTGCTTAGAGCATTCCCTGTGAGACCTGTATTAGCTTACGATACACCACTGCAGGTTCAATGTATTCCTTGGACATACACATCGACGATGAAACACAGAAATCGCATCGAAATTAAACAAAAAAGGCTCAATGCCGCCTTAAGTGCAAGTAGAGTGAGACTTCATAGAGTCTGTGCTTTGATCCTTTCCTGTGAGACCAGTATTATTTTCCGATACACCACTGCAGGTTCAATGTATTCCTTGGACCTTCACATTGACGATGAAACACAGAAATCGCATCGGAATTAAATACAAAATGCTCATAGCAACCTTAAGTACAAGAAGAGTGAGACGTCTTAGAGTCTGTGCTTTGATCCTTTCCTGTGAGACCAGTATTAGTTTCCGATGCACCACTGAAGGTTTAATGTATTCCTAGGACTTACACATTGACGATGAACCACTGAAATTACATTGGAATTAAATACAAAAGGCGCAATGCCGCCTTAAGTGCAGAAAGACTGACACTTCATCGAGTCTGTGCTTTGATCTTATCCTGTGAGACCAGTATTAGTTTCCGATACACCACTGCAGGTTCAATGTGTTCCTTGGACCTCACATTGACGAAGAAACACAGATATGACATCGGAATTAAATACAAAATGCACAATGCCGCTTTAAGTACAAGAATAGAGACTCTTCTTCCAGTCGGTGCTTTGAGCGTTCCCTGTGAGACCAGTATTAGTTTCCGATACACCACAGCTCATTCAATGTATTCCTTGGACATACACATTGACGATGAAACACTGAAATTACATCGGAATTAAATACAAAAGCCACAATGCCGCCTTAATTGCAAAATGAGTGAGACTTCTTAGAGTCTGTCCTTTGATCCTTTCCTGTGAGACCAGTATTAGTTTCCGATACACCACTGCAGGTTCAATGTATTCCTTTTACATACACATTGACGATGAAACACTGAAATTACATCGAAATTAAATACAAAAGGCACAATGCCGACTTAAGTGCAAGAAGAGTGAGACTTCTTAGAGTCTGTGCTTTGATCCTTTCCTGTGAGACCAGTATTAGTTTCCGATACACCACTGCAGGTTCAATGTATTCCTTGGACGTACACGTTGGAGATGAAAAACTTAAATTAGATCGGAATAAAATACAAAAGACACAATGCCGCCTTAAGGGCAAAGAGAGTGAGACTTCTTAGAGTCTGTGCTTTGATCCTTTCCTGTGAGACCAGTATTAGTTTCCGATACACCACTTCAGGTTCAATGTATTCCTTGGACCTTCACATTGACGATGAAACACAGTAATCGCATCGTAATTAAATACAAAAGGCACAATGCCGCCTTGAGTGCAAGAAGAGTGAGATTTCTTAGAGTCAGTGCTTTGATCCTTTCCTGTGAGACCAGTATTAGTTTCCGATACACGACTGCAGGTTCAATGTATTCCTTGGACATTCACATTGACGATGAAACACAGATATCGCAACGGAATTAAATACAAAAGGCACAATGCCCCCTTAAGTGCAAGAAGAGTGTGTCTTCTTAGGGTCTGTGCTTTGATCCTTTCCTGTGAGACCAGTATTATTTTCCGATACACCACTGCAGGTTCAATGTATTCCATGGACCTTCACATTGACGATGAAACACGGAAATCGCATCGGAATTAAATACAAAACGCACAATGCCGCCTTAAGTGCAAGAAGTTTGAGACTTCTTAGAGTCTGTGCTTTGATCCTTTCCTGTGAGACCAGTATTAGTTTCCGATACACCACTGCAGGTTCATTGTATTCCTTGGACATTCACATTGACGCTGAAACACAGAAATCGCATCAGAATTAAATAACAAAGGCACAATGCCGCCTTAAGTACAAGAATAGAGACTCATCTTACAGTCGGTGACTTGAGCGTTCCCTGTGAGACCAGTATTGGTTTCCGATACACCACTGCTGGTTCAATGTATTCCTTGGACATACACATTGTTGATAAAACACTGAAATTACATCGGAATTAAATACAAAAGCCACAATGCCGCCTTAAGTGCAAGAAGAGTGAGACTTTTTAGAGTCAGTCCTTTGATCCTTTCCTGTGAGACCTGTATTAGTATCCGATACACCACTGCAGGTTTAATGTATTCCTTGGACCTTCACATTGACGATCAAACACAGAAATCGCATCGGAATTAAATAAAAAGGGCTCAATGCCGCATTAAGTGCAAGTAGAGTGAGACTTCTTAGAGCCTGTGCTTTGATCCTTTCCTGTGAGACCGGTATTAGTTTCCGATACACCTCTGCAGGTTCAATGTATTCCTTGGACCTTCACATTGAAGATGAAACACAGAAATAACATCGGAATTAAATACAAAAGGCTCATTGCAACCTTAAGTGCAAGAAGAGTGAGACGTCTTTGAGTCTTTGCTTTGATCCTTTCCTGTGAGACCAGTATTAGTTTCCGATGCACCACTGCAGGTTCTATGTATTCCTTGGACATACACATTGACGATGAGACACAGAAGTCGCATCGGAATTAAATACAAAAGGCACAATGCCGCCTTAAGTACAAGATTAGAGACTCTTCTTACAGTCGGTGCTTTGAGCATTCCCTGTGAGACCAGTATTAGTTTCCGATAAACCACTGCAGGTTCAATGTATTCCTTGGACCTTCACATTGACGATGAAACACAGTATTCGCATCGGAATTAAATACAAAAGGCTCATTGCAACCTTAAGTGCAAGAAGAGTGAGACGTCTTTGAGTCTTTGCTTTGATCCTTTCCTGTGAGACCAGTATTAGTTTCCGTTACACCACTGCATATTCAATGTATTTCTTGGACATTCACATTGACGATGAAACACAGAAATCGCATCGGAATTAAATACAAAAGGCACAATGCCGCCTTAAGTACAAGAATAGAGACTCTTCTTACAGTTGGTGCCTTTAGCATTCCCTGTGAGACCAGTATTAGTTTCCGATACACCACTGCAGTTTCAATGTATTCCTTGGACATACACAGTGACTATGATACACAGAAATCGCATCGGAATTAAATACAAAAGGCACAATGCCGCCTTAAGTACAAGAATAGAGACTCTTCCTACAGTTGGTGCTTTGAGCATTCCCTGTGAGACCAGTATTAGTTTCCGATACACCACTGCAAGTTCAATGTATTTCTTGGACATACACACTGACGATGAAACACAGAAATCGCATCGGAATTAAATACCAAAGGCACAATGCCGCCTTAACTACAAGAATAGAGACTCTTCTTACAGTCGGTGCTTTGAGATTTCCCTGTGAGACCTGCATTAGTTTCCGATAAACCACTGCAGGTTCAATGTATTCCTTGAACCTTAACATTGACGATGATACATAGAAATCGCATCGGAATTAAATACAAAAGGCACAATGCCGCCTTAAGTACAAGAACAGAGACTCTTCTTGCAGTCGGTGTTTTGAGCACCCCCTGTGAGACCAGTATTAGGTTACGATGCACCACTGCAGGTTCAATGTATTCTTTGGACATACACGTTGACGATGAAACACAGAAAAAACATCGGAATTAAATACAAAAGGCACAATGCCGCCCTAAGTACAACCATAGACACTCTTCTTACAGTCGGTGGTTTGAGCATTCCATGTGAGACAAGTATTAGTTTCCGATACACCACTGCAGGTTCAATGTATTACTTGGACATACACATTGACGATGATACACAGAAATCGCATCGGAATTAAATACAAAAGGCACAATGCCGCCCTAAGTACAAGATTACAGACTCTTCTTACAGTCGGTGCTTTGTGCATTCCCTGTGAGACCAGTATTAGTTTCCGATACACCACTGCAGGTTCAATGTATTCCTTGGACCTTCACATTGACGATGAAACACAGAAATCGCATCGGAATTAAATACAAAAGGCTCAATGCAACCTGAAGTGCAGGAAGAGTGAGACGTCTTAGAGTCTGGGTGTTGATCCTTTCCTGTGAGACCAGTATTAGTTTCCGATGCACCACTGCAGGTTCAATGTATTCCTTGGACATACACATTGACGATGAAACACAGAAATCGCAACGGAATTAAATACAAAAGGCACAATGCCGCCTTAAGTACAAGTATAGAGACTCTTCCTACAGTCGGTGCTTAGAGCATTCCCTGTGAGACCTGTATTAGCTTACGATACACCACTGCAGGTTCAATGTATTCCTTGGACATACACATCGACGATGAAACACAGAAATCGCATCGAAATCAAACAAAAAAGGCTCAATGCCGCCTTAAGTGCAAGTAGAGTGAGACTTCTTCGAGTCTGTGCTTTGATCTTTTCCTGTGAGACCAGTATTAGTTTCCGATACACCACTGCAGGTTCAATGTGTTCCTTGGACCTCACATTGACGATGAAACACAGATATGACATCGGAATTAAATACAAAATGCACAATGCCGCTTTAAGTACAAGAATAGAGACTCTTCTTCCAGTCGGTGCTTTGAGCGTTCCCTGTGAGACCAGTATTAGTTTCCGATACACCACAGCTCATTCAATGTATTCCTTGGACATACACATTGACGATGAAACACAGAAATCGCATCGGAATCAAATACAAATGGCACAATGCCGCCTTAAGTGGAAGATGAGTGAGACTTCTTAGAGTCTGTCATTTGATCCTTTCCTGTGAGACCAGTATTTGTTTCCGATACACCACTGCAGGTTCAATGTATTCCTTTTACATACACATTGACGATGAAACACTGAAATTACATCGAAATTAAATACGAAAGGCCCAATGCCGAATTAAGTATAAGATGAGTGAGACTTCTTAGAGTCTGTGTTTTGATTCTTTCCTGTGAGACCAGTATTAGTTTCCGATACACCTCAGCAGTTTCAATGTATTCCTTGGGCCTTCACATTGACGATGAAACAGAGAAATCGCATCGGAATTAAATATAAAAGACACAATGCCGCCGTAAGTGCAAGAAGAGTGAGACTTCCTAGAGTCTGTGTTTTGATCCTTTCCTGTGAGACCAGTATTAGTTTCCGTTACACCACTGCAGGTTCAATGTATTCCTTGGACGTACACGTTGGTGATGGAAAACTGAAATTAGATCGGAATTAAGTACAAAAGGCACAATGCCGCCTTAAGTGCAAGAAGAGTGAGACTTTTTAGAGTCTGTGCTTTGATCCTTTCCTGTGAGACCAGTATTAGTATCCGATACACCACTGCAGGTTCAATGTATTCCTTGGACATTCACATTGACGATGAAACACAGAAATCGCATCGTAATTAAATACATAAGGCACAATGCCGCCATGAGTGCAAGAAGAGTGAGATATCCTAGAGTCTGTGCTTTGACCCTTTCCTGTGAGACTAGTATTAGTTTCCGATACACCACTGCAGGTTCAATGTATTCGTTGGACATTCACCTTGACGATGAAACACAGATATCGCAACGGAATTAAATACAAAAGGCACAATGCCGCCTTAAGTGCAAGAAGAGTGTGACTTCTTAGAGTCTGTGCTTTGATCCTTTCCTGTGAGACCAGTATTAGTTTCCGATACACCACTGCAGGTTCAATGTATTCCATGGACTTTCACATTGACGATGAAACACAGAAATCGCATCGGAATGAAATACAAAAGGCACAATGCCGCCTTAAGTGCAAGAAGGATGAGACTTCTTAGAGTCTGTGTTTTGATCCTTTCCTGTGGGACCAGTATTAGTTTCCGATACACCACTGCAGGTTCAATGTATTCCTTGGACCTTCACATTGACGATGAAACACAGAAATCGCATCGGAATTAAATACCAAAGGCACAATGCCGCCTTAAGTACAAGAATAGAGACTCATCTTACAGCCGGTGCTTTGAGCGTTCCCTGTGAGACCAGTATTAGTTTCCGATACACCACTGCAGGTTCAATGTATTCCTTGGACCTTCACATTGACGATGATACATAGAAATCGCATCAGAATTAAATACAAAAGGCACAATGCCGCCTTAAGTACAAGAATAGGGACTCTTCTTACAGTCGGTGTTTTGAGCATTCCCTGTGAGACCAGTAGTAGGTTCCGATGCACCACTGCAGGTTCAATGAATTCCTTGGACATACACATTGACGATGAAACACAGAAGTCGCATCGGAATTAAATACAAAAGGCACAATGCCGCACTAAGTACAAGAATAGAGATTCTTCTTACAGTCGGTGCTTTGAGCATTCCCTGTGAGACCAGTATTAGTTTCCGATACACCTCTGCAGGTTCAATGTATTCCTTGGACATACACATTGCCGAAGAAACACTGAAATCGCATCGGAATTAAATACAGAAGGCACAACACCGCCTTAAGTACAAGAATAGAGACTCTTCTTACAGTTGGTGCTTTTAGCATTCCCTGTGAGACCAGTATTAGTTTCCGATACACCACTGTAGGTTCAATGTATTCCTTGGACATACACAGTGACGATGATACACAGAAATCGCATCGGAATTAAATACAAAAGGCACAATGCCGCCTTAAGTACAAGAATAGAGACTCTTCCTACAGTCGGTGCCTTGAGCATTCCCTGTGAGACCAGTATTAGTTTCCGATACACAACTGCAGGTTCAATGTATTTCTTGGACATACACACTGACGATGAAACACAGAAATCGCATTGGAATTAAATACCAAAGGTACAATGCCGCCTTAACTACAAGAATAGAGACTCTTCTTACAGTCGGTGCTTTGAGATTTCCCTGTGAGACCTGTAATAGTTTCCGATACACCACTGCAGGTTCAATGTATTCCTTGAACCATAACATTGACGATGATACATAGAAATCGCATCGGAATTAAATACAAAAGGCACAATGCCGCCTTACGTACAAGAATAGAGACTCTTCTTGCAGTCGGTGTTTTGAGCATTCCCTGTGAGACCAGTATTAGTTTCCGATGCACCACTGCAGGTTCAATGTATTCTTTGGACATACACGTTGACGATCAAACACAGAAAACGTATCGGAATTAAATACAAAAGGCACAATGTCGCCCTAAGTACAACAATAGAAACTCTTATTACAGTCGGTGGTTTGAGCATTCCCTGTGAGACAAGTATTAGTTTCCGATACACCACTGCAGGTTCAATGTATTCCTTGGACATTCACATTGACGATGATACATAGAAATCGCATCGGAATTAAATACAAAAGGCACAATGCCGCCTTAAGTACATGAATGGGGACTCTTCTTACAGTCGGTGTTTTGAGCATTCCCCGTGAGACCAGTATTAGGTTCCGATGCACCACTGCAGGTTCAATGAATTCCTTGGACATACACATTGACGATGAAACACAGAAATCGCATCGGAATTAAATACAAAAGGCACAATGCCGCACTAAGTACAAGAATAGAGATTCTTCTTACAGTCGGTGCTTTGAGCATTCCCTGTGAGACCAGTATTAGTTTCCGATACACCTCTGCAGGTTCAATGTATTCCTTGGACATACACATTGCCGATGAAACACTGAAATCGCATCGGAATTAAATACAGAAGGCACAATACCGCCTTAAGTACAAGAATAGAGACTCTTCTTACAGTTGGTGCTTTTAGCATTCCCTGTGAGACCAGTATTAGTTTCCGATACACCGCTGTAGGTTCAATGTATTCCTTGGACATACACAGTGACGATGATACACAGAAATCGCATCGGAATTAAATACAAAAGGCACTATGCCGCCTTAAGTACAAGAATAGAGACTCTTCCTACAGTCGGTGCTTTGAGCATTCCCTGTGAGACCAGTATTAGTTTCCGATACACCACTGCAGGTTCAATGTATTCCTTGGACATACACACTGACGATGAAACACAGAAATCGCATCGGAATTAAATTTCAAAGGCACAATGCCTCCTTCACTACAAGAATAGAGACTCTTCTTACAGTCGGTGCTTTGAGATTTCCCTGTGAGACCTGTAATAGTTTCCGATACACCACTGCAGGTTCAATGTATTCCTTGAACCATAACATTGACGATGATACATAGAAATCGCGTCGAAATTAAATACAAAAGGCACAATGCCGCCTTACGTACAAGAATAGAGACTCTTCTTGCAGTCGGTGTTTTGAGCATTCCCTGTGAGACCAGTATTAGGTTCCGATGCACCACTGCAGGTTCAATGTATTCTTTGGACATACACGTTGACGATGAAACACAGAAAACGCATCGGAATTAAATACAAGAGGCACAATGCCGCCCTAAGTACAACAATAGACACTCTTCTTACAGTCGGCGGTTTGAGCATTCCCTGTGAGACAAGTATTAGTTTCTGATACACCACTGCAGGTTCAATGTATTACTTGGACATACACATTGACGATGATACACAGAAATCGCATCGGAATTAAATACAAAAGGCACAATGCCGCCTTTAGTACAAGAATAGAGACTCTTCCTACAGTCGGTGCTTAGAGCATTCCCTGTGAGACCAGTATTAGCTTCCGATACACCACTGCAGGTTCAATGTATTCCTTGGACCTTCACATTGACGATGAAACACAGAAATCGCATCGTAATTAAATACAAAAGGCACAATGCCGCCTTAAGTGCAAGAAGAGTGTGACTTCTTAGAGTCTGTGATTTAATCCTTTCCTGTGAGACCAGTATTAGTTTCCGATACACCACTGCATTTTCAATGTATTCCTAGGACCTTCACATTGACGATGAAATACAGATATCGCAACGGAATTAAATACAAAAGGCACAATGCCGCCTTAAAAGCAATAAGAGTGTGACTTCTTAGAGTCTGTGCTTTGATCCTTTAGTGGGAGACCAGTATTAGTTTCCGATACACCACTGCAGGTTCAATGTATTCCTTTGACCTTCACAATGACGATGAAACACAGAAATCGCATCGGAAATAAATACAAAAGGCACAATGCCGCCTTAAGTACAAGAATAGAGACTCATCTTACAGTCGGTGCTTTGAGCTTTCCCTGTGAGACCAGTATTAGTTTCCGATACACCACTGAAAGTTCAATGTATTCCTTGGACCTTCACATTGACGATGAAACACAGAAATCGCATCGGAATTAAATACAAAAGGCACAATGCCGCCTTAAGTGCAAGACGAAAGAGACTTCTTAGAGTCTGTGCTTCGATCCTTTCCTGTGAGACCAGTATTAGTTTCCGATACACCACTGCAGGTTCAATGTATTCCTTGGACCTTCACATTGACGATGAAACACAGAAATTGCATCGTAATTAAATATAAAAGGCACAATGCCGCCTATAGTGCAAGAAGAGTGAGACTTCTTAGAGTCTGTGCTTTGTTCCTTTCCTGTGAGACCAGTATTAGTTTCCGATACACCACTGCAGGTTCAATGTATTCCTTGGACATTCACATTGACGATGAAACACAGATATCCCAACGGAATTAAATACAAAAGGCACAATGCCGCCTTAAGTAGAAGAAGATTGTGACTTCTTAGAGTCTGTGCTTTGATCCTATCCTGTGAGACCAGTGTTAGTTTCCGCTACACCACTGCAGGTTCAATGTATTCCTTGGACCTTCACATTGACGATGAAACACAGAAATCGCATCGTAATTAAATACAAAAGGCACAATGCCGCCTTAAGTGCAAGAAGAGTGAGACTTCTTAGGCTCTGTGCTTTGATCCTTTCCTGTGAGACCAGTATTACTTTCCGATACACCACTGCAGGTTCAATGTATTCCTTGGTCATTCACATTGACGATGAAACACAGATATCGCAACGGAATTTAATACAAAAGGCACAATGCCGCCTTAAGTGCAAGAAGAGTGTGACTTCTTAGAGTCTGTGATTTGATCCTTTCCTGTGAGACCAGTATTAGTTTCCGATACAACACTGCAGGTTCAATGTATTCCTTGGAGCTTCACATTGACGATGAAACACAGAAATCGCATCGGAAATAAATACAAAATCCACAATGCCGCCTTAAGTGCAACGAGAGTGAGACTTCTTAGAGTCTGTGCAATGATCCTTTACTGTGAGACCAGTATTAGTTTCTGATACACCACTGCAGGTTCAATGTATTCCATGGACCTTCACATTGCCTATGAAACACAGAAATCGCATCGGAATTAAATACCAAATGCACAATGCCGCCTTAAGTACAAGAATAGGGACTCTTCTTACAGTCGGTGTTTTGAGCATTCCCTGTGAGACCTGTATTAGTTTCCGATACACCACTGCAGGTTCAATGGATTCCTTGGACCTTCACATTGACGATGATACATAGAAAACGCATCGGAATTAAATACAAAAGGCACAATGCTGCCTTAAGTACAAGAATAGAGACTCTTCGTACAGTCGGTGTTTTGAGCATTCGCTGTGAGACCACTATTAGGTTCCGATGCACCACTGCTGGTTCAATGTATTCCTTGGACATACACATTGACGATGAAACACAGAAATCGCATCGGAATAAAATAAAAAAGGCACAATGCCGCCCTAAGTACAAGAATAGAGACTCTTCTTACAGTCGGTGCTTTAAGCATTCCCTGTGAGACCAGTATTACTTTCCAATACACCACTGCAGGTTCAATGTATTCCTTGGACATACACATTGACGATGAAACACAGAAATCGCATCGGAATTAAATACAAAAGGCACAATACCGCCTTAAGTACAAGTGTAGAGACTCTTCTTACAGTCGGTGCTTTGAGCATTCCCTGTGAGACCAGAATTAGTTTCCGATACACCACTCCCGGTTCAACGTATTCCTTGGACCTTCACATTGACGATGAAACACAGAAATCGCATCGGAATTAAATACAAAAGGCTCAATGCAACCTGAAGTGCAAGAAGAGTGAGACGTCTTAGAGTCTGGGCTTTGATCCTTTCCTGTGAGACCAGTATTAGTTTCCGATGCACCACTGCAGTTTCAATGTAATCCTTGGACATACACATTGACGATGAAACACAGATATCGCAACGGAATTAAATACAAAAGGCACAACGCCGCCTTAATTATAAGAATAGAGACTCTTCTTACAGTCGGTGTTTTGAGCATTCACTGTGAGACCAGTATTAGTTTCCGATACACCACTGCAGGTTCAATGTATTCCTTGGACATACACATTGAAGATGAAACACAGAAATCGCATCGGAATTAAATATAAAAAGCCCAATGCCGCCTTAATTATAAGAATAGAGACTCTTCTTACAGTCGGTGTTTTGAGCATTCACTGTGAGACCAGTATAAGTTTCTGATACACCACTGCAGGTTCAATGTATTCCTTGGACGTACACGTTGGTGATGAAAAACTGAAACTAGATCGGAATTAAATACAAAAGGCACAATGCCGCCTTAAGTGCAAGAAGAGTGAGACTTCTTAGAGTCTGTGCTTTGATCCTTTCCTGTATGACCAGTATTAATTTCCGATCCACCACTGCAGGTTCAATGTATTCCTTGGACCTTCACATTGAAGATGAAACACAGAAATCGAATCGGAATTAAATAAAAAAGGCTCAATGCCGCCTTAAATGCAAGTGGAGTGAGACTTCTTAGAGTCTGTGCTTTGATCCTTTCCTGTGAGACCAGTATTAGTTTCCGATACACCACTGCAGTTTCAATGTATTCCTTGGACATTCACATTGACGATGAAACACAGAAATCGAATCGGAATTAAATACAAAAGGCTCATTGCAAGCTTAAGTGCAAAAAGTGTGAGACGTCTTAGAGTCTGTGCTTTGATCCTTTCCTGTGAGACCAGTATTAGTTTCCGATGCACCACTGCAGGTTCAATGTATTCCTTGGACATACACATTGACGATGAAATACAGAAATCGCATCAAAATTAAATACAAAAGGCAGAATGCCGCCTTAAGTATAAGAATAGAGACTCTTCTTACAGTCGGTGTTTTGAGCATTCACTGTTAGACCAGTATTAGTTTCCGATACACCACTGCAGGTTCAATGTATTCCTTGGACGTACACGTTGGTGATGAAAAACTGAAATTAGATCGGAATTAAATACATAAGGCACAATGCCGCCTTAAGTGCAAGAAGAGTGAGACTTCTCAGAGTCTGTGCTTTGATCCTTTCCTTTGAGACCAGTATTAGTTTCCGATACACCACTGCACGTTCAATGTATTCCTTGGACCTTCACAATGACAATGAAACACAGAAATCGCATCGGAAATAAATACAAAAGGCACAATGCCGCCTTAAGTACAAGAATAGAGACTCTTCTTACAGTCGGTGCTTTGAGCTTTCCCTGTGAGACCAGTATTAGTTTCCGATACACCACTGAAAGTTCAATGTATTCCTTGGACCTTCACATTGACGATGAAACACAGAAATCGCATCGTAATTAAATATAAAAGGCACAATGCCGCCTTTAGTGCAAGAAGAGTGAGACTTCTTAGAGTCTGTGCTTTGTTACTTTCCTGTGAGACCAGTATTAGTTTCCGATACACCATTGCAGGTTCAATGTATTCCTAGGACCTTCACATTGACGATGAAGTACAATTATCGCAACGGAATTAAATACCAAAGGCACAATGCCGCCTTAAGTGCAATAAGAGTGTGACTTCTTAGTGTCTGTGCTTTGATCCTTTCCTGTGAGACCAGTATTAGTTTCCGATACACCACTGCAGGTTCAATGTATTCCTTGGTCATTCACATTGACGATGAAACACAGATATCGCAACGGAATTAAATACAAAAGGCACAATGCCGCCTTAAGTGCAAGAAGAGTGTGACTTCTCAGAGTTTGTGCTTTGATCCTTTCCTGTGAGACCAGTATTAGTTTCCGATACACCACTGCAGGTTCAATGTATTCCTTGGACCTTCACATTGACGATGAAACACAGAAATCGCATCGGAAATAAATACAAAATTCACAATGCCGCCTTAAGTGCAAGAAGAGTGAGACTTCTTAGAGCCTGTGCATTGATCCTTTACTGTGAGACCAGTATTAGTTTCTGATACACCACTGCAGGTTCAATGTATTCCATGGACCTTCACATTGCCGATGAAACACAGAAATCGCATCGGAATTAAATACCAAAGGCACAATGCCGCCTTAAGTACAAGAATAGAGACTCTTCTTACAGTCGGTGTTTTGAGCATTCCCTGTGAGACCTGTATTAGTTTCCGATACACCACTGCAGGTTCAATGGATTCCTTGGACCTTCACATTGAAGATGATACATAGAAAACGCATCGGAATTAAATACAAAAGGCACAATGCTGCCTTAAGTACAAGAATAGAGACTCTTCTTACAGTCGGTGTTTTGAGCATTCGCTGTGAGACCACTATTAGGTTCCGATGCACCACTGCTTGTTCAATGTATTCCTTGGACATACACATTGACGATGAAATACAGAAATCGCATCGGAATAAAATAAAAAAGGTACAATGCCGCCCTAAGTACAAGAATAGAGATTCTTCTTACAGTCGGTGCTTTAAGCATTCCCTGTGAGACCAGTATTACTTTCCGATACACCACTGCAGGTTCAATGTATTCCTTGGACATACACATTGACGATGAAACACAGTAATCGCATCGGAATTAAATACAAAAGGCACAATACCGCCTTAAGTACAAGAATAGGGACTCTTCTTACATTCGGTGCTTTGAGCATTCCCTGTGAGACCAGAATTAGTTTCCGATACACCACTCCCGGTTCAATGTATTCCTTGGACATACACATTGACGATGAAACACTGAAATCGCATCGGAATTAAATACAGAAGGCACAATGCCGCCTTAAGTACAAGAAGAGTGACAAGTTCTCAGAGTCTGTGCTTTGATCCTTTCCTTTGAGATCGGTATTAGTTTCAGATACACCACTGCATGTTCAATGTATTCCTTGCACCTTCACATTGACGATGAAACACAGAAATCGCATCGGAGTTAAATACAAAAAGGCTCAATGCAACCTGAAGTGCAAGAAGAGTGAGACGTCTTAGAGTCTGTGCTTTGATCCTTTCCTTTGAGACCAGTATTAGTTTCCGATGCCCCACTGCAGGTTCAATGTATTCCTTGGACATACACATTGACGATGAAACACAGAAATCGCAACGGAATTAAATACAAAAGGCACAATGCCGCCTTAAGTACATGTATAGAGACTCTTCCTACAGTCGGTGCTTAGAGCATTCCCTGTGAGACCAGTATTAGTTTCCGATACACCACTGCAGGTTCAATGTATTCCTTGGACATACACATTGAAGATGAAACACAGAAATCGCATCGGAGTTAAATAAAAAAGGCTCAATGCCGCCTTAAATGCAAGTAGAGTGAGACTTCTTAGAGTCTGTGCTTTGATCCTTTCCTGTGAGACCAGTATTAGTTTCCGATACACCACTGCAGATTCAATGTATTCCTTGGACATTCACATTGACGATGAAACACAGAAATCGAATCGGAATTAAATACAAAAGGCTCATTGCAACTGTTAAGTGCAAGAAGAGTGAGACGTCTTTGAGTCTGTGCTTTGATCCTATTCTGTGGGACCAGTATTAGTTACCGATGCACCACTGCAGGTTCAATGTATTCATTGGTCATACACATTGACGATGAAATACAGAAATCGCATCGGAATTAAATACAAAATGCAGAATGCCGCCTTAAGTATAAGAATAGAGACTCTTCTTACAGTCGGTGTTTTGAGCATTCACTGTGAGACCAGTATTAGTTTCCGATACACCACTGCAGGTTCAATGTATTCCTTGGACGTACACGTTGGTGATGAAAAACTGAAATTAGATAGGAATTAAATACAAAAGGCACAATGCCGCCTTAAGTGCAAGAAGAGTGAGACTTCTTAGAGTCTGTGCTTTGATCCTTTCCTGTGAGATCAGTATTAGCTTCCGATACACCACTGCAGGTTCAATGTATTCCTTGGACATTCACATTGACGATGAGTCACAGATATCGCAACGGAATTAAATACAAAAGGAACAATGCCGCCTTAAGTGCAAGAAGAGTGAGACTTCTTAGAGTCTGTGTTTTGACCCTTTCCTGTGAGACCAGTATTAGTTTCCGATACACCACTGCAGGTTCAGTGTATTCCTTGGACCTTCACATTGACGATGAAACAAGGAAATCGCATCGGAATTAAATACAGAAGGCACAATGCCGCTTTAAGTGCAAGAAAAGTGAGACTTCTTAGAGTCTATGCTTTGATCCTTTCCTGTAAGACCAGTATAAGTTTCCGATCCACCACTGCTGGTTCAATGTTGGACCTTCACATTGACGATGAAACAGAGAAATCGCATCGGATTTAAATACGGAAGGCACACTACCGCCTTAAGTACAAGAATAGAGACTCTTCTTACAGTCGGTGCTTTGAGCATTCCCTGTGAGACCAGTATTAGTTTCCGATACACCACTGCAGGTTCAATGTATTCCTTGGACCTTCACATTGACGATGATACATAGACATCGCATCGTAATTAAATACAAAAGGCACAATGCCGCCTTAAGTACAAGAATAGAGACTCTTCTTACAGTCGGTGTTTTGAGCATTCTCTGTGAGGGCAGTATTAGGTTCCGATGTTCCACTGCAGGTTCAATGTATTCCTTGGACTTACACATTGACGATGAAACACAGAAATCGCAACGGAATTTAATACAAATGGCACAATGATGCCCTAAGTACAAGAATAGAAACTCATCTTACAGTCGGTGCTTTGCGCATTCCCTGTGAGACCAGTATTAGTTTCCGATACACCACTGCAGGCTCTATGTATTCCTTGGACATACACATTGACGATGAAACATAGAAATCGCACCGGAATTAAATACAAAATGCTCATAGTAACCTTAAGTGCAAGAAGAGTGAGACTTCTTAGAGTCTGTCCTTTGATCCTTTCCTGTGAGACCAGTATTAGTTTCCGATTCACCACTGCAGGTTTAATGTATATCTTGGACATACACATTGACGATGAAACACTGAAATTACATCGAAATTAAATACAAAAGGCACGATGCCGACTTAAGTGAAAGAAGGGTGAGACTTCTTAGAGTCTGTGTTTGATCCTTTCCTGTGAGACCAGTATTAGTTTCCGATACACCACTGCAATTTCAATGTACTCCTTGGACCTTCACATTGACGATGAAACACAGAAATCGAATCGTAATTAAATACAAAAGGCACAATGCCGCCTTCAGTGCAAGAAGAGTGAGATTTCTTAGAGTCTGTGATTTGATCCTTTCCTGTGAGAACAGTATTAGTTTCCGATACACCACTGCAGGTTCAATGTATTCCTTGGACATTCACATTGACGATGAAAAACAGATATCGCAACGGAATTAAATACAAAAGGCACAATGTCGCCTTAAGTGCAAGAAGTGTGTGACTTCTTAGAGTCTGTGCTTTGATCCTTTCCTGTGAGACCAGTATTAGTTTCGGATACATCACTGCAGGTTCAATGTATTCCTTGGACATTCACATTGACGATGAAACACAGAAATCGCATCGGAATTAAATACAAAAGGCACAATGCCGCCTTAAGTGAGAGAAGAGTGAGACTTCTTAGAGTCTGTGCTTTGGTCCTTTCCTGTGAGACCAGTATTAGTTTCCGATACACCACTGCAGGTTCAATGTATTCCTTCGACATACATATTGACGATGAAACACAGAAATCGCAACGGAATTAAATACAAGAGGCACAATGCCGCCTTAAGTACAAGAATAGAGACTCTTCCTACAGTCGGTGCTTCGAGCATTCCCTGTGAGACCTGTATTAGCTTCCGATACACCACTGCAGGTTCAATGTATTCCTTGGACTTACACATTGACGATGAAACATAGAAATCGCACCGGAATTAAATACAAAATGCTCATAGCAACCTTAAGTGCAAGAGGAGTGAGACTTCTTAGAGTCTGTCCTTTGATCCTTTCCTGTGAGACCAGTATTAGTTTCCGATTCAACACTGCAGGTTCAATGTATATCTTGGACGTACACATTGACGATGAAACACTGAAATTACATCGAAATTAAATACAAAAGGCACGATGCCGACTTAAGTGAAAGAAGGGTGAAGTTTCTTAGAGTCTGTGTTTGATCCTTTCCTGTGAGACCAGTATTAGTTTCCGATACACCACTGCAATTTCAATGTACTCCTTGGACCTTCACATTGACGATGAAACACAGAAATCGAATCGTAATTAAATACAAAAGGCACAATGCCGCCTTGAGTGCAAGAAGAGTGAGATTTCTTAGAGTCTGTGATTTGATCCTTTCCTGTGAGACCAGTATTAGTTTCCGATACACCACTGCAGGTTCAATGTATTCCTTGGACCTTCACATTGAGGATGAAACACAGAAATCGCATCGGAATGAAATACCAAAGGTACAATGCCGCCTTAAGTACAAGAATGGAGACTCTTCTTACAGTCGAAGCTTTGAGCATTCCCTGTGAGACCTGTATTAGTTTCTGATACACCCCTGCATGTTCAATGAATTCCTTGCACCTTCACAATGACGATGATACATAGAAACCGCATCGGAATTAAATACAAAAGGTACAATGCCGCCTTTAGTACAAGAATAGAGACTTTTCTTACAGTCGGTGTTTTGAGCATTCCCTGTGAGACCAGTATTAGGTTCCGATGCACCACTGCAGGTTCAATGTATTCCTTGGACTTACACATTGACGATGAAACACAGAAATCGCATCGGAATTAAATACAAAAAGCACAATGCCGCCGTAAGTACAAGAATAGAGACTCTTGTTACAGTCGGTGCTTTGAGCATTCCCTGTGAGACCAGTATTAGTTTCCGATACACCACTGCAGGTTCAATGTATTCCCTGGATATACACATTGACGAAGAAACACAGAAATCGCATCGGAATTAAATACAAAAGGCACAATGCCGC
This sequence comes from Schistocerca serialis cubense, assembly GCF_023864345.2. Taxonomy (NCBI): domain Eukaryota; kingdom Metazoa; phylum Arthropoda; class Insecta; order Orthoptera; family Acrididae; genus Schistocerca; species Schistocerca serialis. Next base: position 32,236,856 of record NC_064643.1, on the reverse strand, counting down.
CTTAAGTACAAGAATGGAGACTCTTCTTACAGTCGGTGCTTCGACCATTCCCTGTGAGACCAGTATTAGTTTCCGATACACCACTGCAGGTTCAATGTATTCCTTGGACCTTGTCATTGACGATGGAACACAGAAGTCGCATCTGAATTAAATTCAAAAGGCTCAATGCAACCTGAAGTGCAAGAAGAGTGAGACGTATTAGAGTCTGGGCTATGATCCTTTCCTGTGAGACAAGTATTAGTTTCCGATGCACCACTGCAGGTTCAATGTATTCCTAGGACATACGCATTGACGATGAAACACAGAAATCGCAACGGAATTAAATACAAAAGGCACAATGCCGCCTTAAGTACAGGAATAGAGACTCTTCCTACAGTCGGTGCTTAGAGCATTCCCTGTGAGACCAGTAATAGCTTCCGATACACCACTGCAGGTTCAATGTTTTCCTTGGACATACACATTGACGATGAAACACAGAAATCGCATCGGAATTAAATACAAAACGCTCAATGCCGCATTAAGTGTAAGGAGAGTAAGACTTCTTAGAGTCTGTGCATTGATCCTTTCCTGTGAGACCAGTATTAGTTTCCGATACACCACTGCAGGTTCAATGTATTCCTTGGACTTTCACATTGACGATGAAACACAGAAATCGCATCGGAATTAAATACAAAAGGCTCATTGCAACCTTAAATGCAAGAAGAGTGAGACGTCTTAGAGTCTGGTCTTTGATCCTTTCCTGTGAGACCAGTATTAGTTTCCGATGCACCACTGCATGTTCAATGTATTCCTTGGACATACACATTGACGATGAAACACAGAAATCGCATCGGAATTAAATACAAAAGACACAATGCCGCCTTAAGTACAAGAATAGAGACTCTTCCTGCAGTCGGTGCTTAGAGCATTCCCTGTGAGACCAGTATTAGCTTCCGATACACCACTGCAGGTTCAATGTGTTCCTTGGACATTCACATTGACGATGAAACACAGATATCGCGACGGATTTAGATACAAAAAGCACAATGCCGCCTTAAGTGCAAGATGAGTGTGACTTCTTTGTGTCTGTGCTTTGATCCTTTCCTGTGAGACCAGTATTAGTTTCCGATAGACCACTACAGGTTCAATGTATTCCTTGGACCTTCACATTGACGATGAAACACAGAAATCGCATCGGAATTAAATACAAAGGTCACAATGCCGCCTTAAGTACAAGAATAGAGACTCTTCTTACAGTCGGTTTTTTGAGCATTCCCTGTGAGACCAGTATTAGTTTCCGATTAACCTCTGCAGGTTCAATGTATTCCTCGGACATACACATTGACGATGAAACACTGAAATCGCATCGGAATTAAATACAAAAGGAACAATACCGCCTTAAGTACAAGAATAGTGCCTCTTCTTACAGTCGGTGCTTCGAGCATTCCCTGTGAGACCAGTATTATTTTCCGATAGACGACTGCAGGTTCAATGTATTCCTTGGACATACATATTGACGGCGAAACACAGAAATCGCATCGGAATTAAATACAAAAGGCACAATGCCGCCTTAAGTACAAGAATAGAGACTCTTCTTACAGTCGGTGCTTTGAGCATTCCCTGTGAAGCCAGTATTAGTTTCCGATACACCACTGCAGGTTCAATGTATTCCTTGGAACTTCACATTGACGATGATACATAGAAATCGTATCGGAATTAAATACAAGAGGCACAATGCCGCCTTAAGTGCAAGAACAGTGACTCTTCTTACAGTCGGTGTTTTGAGTATTCCCTGTGAGACCAGTATTAGTTTCCGATGAACCACTGCAGGTTCAATGTATTCCTTGGACATACACATTGACGATGAAACACAGAAATCGCATCGGAATTAAATACAAAAGGCACAATGCCGCCTTAAGTACAAGAAGAGAGACTCTTCTTACAGTCGGTGCTTTGGGCATTCCCTGTGAGACCAGTATTAGTTTCCGATACACCACTGCAGGTTCAATGTATTCCTTGGACACACAAATTGACGATGAAACACAGAAATCGCATCGGAATTAAATACCAAAGGCACAATGCCGCCTTAAGTACAAGTATAGAGACTCTTCTTACAGTCGGTGCTTTGAGCATTCCCTGTGAGACCTGTATTAGTTTCCGATACACCTCTGCAGGTTCAGTGTATTCCTTGGAGATACACATTGACGAAGAAATACTGAAATCGCATCGGAATTAAATACAGAAGGCACAATACCGCCTTACGTACAAAAATAGAGACTCTTCTTACAGTCGGTGCTTTGAGCATTCCCTGTGAGACCAGTATTTGTTTCCGATACACCACTGCAGGTTCAATGTGTTCCTTGGACCTCACATTGACGATGAAACACATATATTACATCGGAATTAAATACAAAAGGCACAATGCCGCTTTAAGTACAACAATAGAGACTCTTCTTACAGTCGGTGCTTTGAGCGTTCGCTGTGAGACCAGTATTAGTTTCCGATACACCACTGCCGGTTCAATGTATTCCTTGGACATACACATTGACGATGAAACACTAAATTCCATCGGAATTAAATACAAAAGCCACAATGCCGCCTTAAGGGCAAGAAGAGTGAGACTTCTTAGAGTCTGTCTTTTGGTCCTTTCCTGTGAGACCAGTATTAGTTTCCGATACACCACTGCAGGTTCAATGTATTCCTTGGACCTTCACATTGACGATGAAACACAGAATTCGCATCGGAATTAAATACAAAAGGCACAATGCCGCCTTAAGTGCAAGAAGAGTGAGGCTTCTCAGAGTCTGTGCTGTGATCCTTTCATGTGAGACCAGTATTAGTTTCGATACACCACTGCAGGTTCAATGTATTCCATGTACCTTCACATTGACGATGAAACACAGAAATGGCATCGGATTTAAATACAAAAGGCACAATGCCGCATTAAGTACAAGAATAGAGACTCTTCTTACAGGCGGTGCTTTGAGCTTTCCCTGTGAGACCAGTATTAGTTTCCGATACACCACTGCAGGTTCAATGTATTCCTCGGACCTTCACATTGACGATGAAACACAGATATCGCATCGGAATTAAATACAAAAGGCACAATGCCGCCTTAAGTACAAGATTAGAGACTCTTCTTAGAGTCGGTGTTTGAGCATTTCCTGTGAGACCAGAATTAGTTTCCGATACACCACTGCTTTTTCAATGTATTCCTTGGACATACATATTGACGATGAAACACTGAAATTACATCGGAATTTAATACAAAAGCCACAATGCCGCCTTATGTACTAGAAGAGTGAGACTTCTTACAGTCTGTCCTTTGATCCATTCCTGTGAGACGAGTATTAGATTCCGATACACCACTGCAGGTTCAATGAATTCCTTGGACATACACATTGTCGATCAAACAATGAAGTTACATCAAAATAAAATACAAAAGGCACAATGCCGACTTACGTGCAAGAAGAGTGAGAATTCTTAGAGTCTGTGCTTTGATCCTTTCCTGTCAGACCAGTATTAGTTTCCGATAGACCACTACAGGTTCAATGTATTCCTTGGACCATCACATTGACGATGAAACACAGAAATCGCATCGGAATTAAATACAAAAGTCACAATGCCGCCTTAAGTACAAGAATAGAGACTCTTCTTACAGTCGGTGCAATGAGCATTCCCTGTGAGACCAGTATTAGTTTCCGATACACAACTGCAGCTTCAATGTATTCCTTGGACCTTCAGATTGACGATGATACACAGAAATCGCATCGGAATAAAATACAAAATGCACGATGCCGCCTTAAGAACAAGAATAGATACTCTTCTTACAGTCGGTGCTTTGATCATTCCCTGTGAGACCAGTATTACTTTCTGATACACCACTGCAGGTTCAATGTATTCCTTGGACATACACATTGACGATGAGACACAGAAATCGAATCGGAATTAAATACAAAAGGCACAATGCCGCCATAAGTACAAGAATAGAGACTCTTCTTACAGTCGGTGCTTTGAACATTCCCTGTGAGACCAGTATTAGTTTCCGATACACCTCTGCAGGTTCAATGTATTCCTCGGACACACACATTGACGATGAAACACTGAAATCGCATCAGAAATAAATACAAAAGGCACAATGCCGCCTTAAGTACAAGAATAGAGACTCTTCTTACAGTCGGTGCTATGAGCATTCCCTGTGAGACCAGTATTAGTTTCCGATACACAACTGCAGCTTCAATGTATTCCTTGGACCTTCAGATTTACGATGATACACAGAAATCGCATCGGAATTAAATACAAAAGGCACAATGCCGCCTTAGTACAAGAATAGAGACTCTTCCCACAGTCGGTGCTTTGAGCATTCCCTGTGAGACCAGTATTAGTTTCCGATAGACGACTGCAGGTTCAATGTATTCCTTGGACATACATATTGGCGGCGAAACACAGAAATCGCATCGGAATTAAATACAAAAGGCACAATGCTGCCTTAAGTACAAGAATAGAGACTCTACTTACAGTCGGTGCTTTGAGCATTCCCTGTGAAACCAGTATTAGTTTCCGATACACCACTGCAGGTTCAATGTATTCCTTGGAACTTCACATTGACGATGATACATAGAAATCGTATCGGAATTAAATACAAAAGGCACAATGCCGCCTTAAGTACAAGAACAGTGACTCTTCTTACAGTCGGTGTTTTGAGTATTCCCTGTGAGACCAGTATTAGTTTCCGATGAACCACTGCAGGTTCAATGTATTGCTTGGACATACACATTGACGATGAAACACAGAAATCGCATCGGAATTAAATACAAAAGGCACAATGCCGCCTTAAGTACAAGAAGAGAGACTCTTCTTACAGTCGGTGCTTTGGGCATTCCCTGTGAGACCAGTATTAGTTTGCGATACACCACTACATGTTCAATGTATTCCTTGGACATACACATTGACGATGAAACGCAGAAATCGCATCGGAATTAAATAAAAAAGGCTCATTGCAACTTTAAGTGCAAGAAGAGTCAGACGTCTTTGAGTCTGTGCTTTGATCCTTTCCTGTGACACCAGTATTAGTTTCTGATACACCACTCCAGGTTCAATGTATTCCATGGACCTTCACAATGACAATGAAACACAGAAATCGCATCGGAATTAAATACAAAAGGCTCAATGCGACCTTAAGTGCAAGAAGAGTGAGACGTCTTAGAGTCTGTGCTTTGAACCATTCCTGTGAGACCAGTATTAGTTTCCGATACACCACTGCAGGTTCAATGTATTCCTTGGATATACACATTGACGATGAAACACAGAAATCGCATCGGAATTAAATACAAAAGGCACAACGCCGTCTTAAGTACAAGAATATAGACACTTCTTACAGTCGGTGTTTTGCGCATTCCCTGTGAGACCAGTATTAGTTTCCGATACACCACTGCTGGTTCAATGTATTCCTTGGACTGACACATTGACGATGAAACACAGAAATCGCATCGGCGTTAAGTGACATAGGCACAATGACGCCTTAAGTGCAAGAAGAGTGAGACTACTTAGAGTCAGTGCTTTGATCCTTTCCTGTGAGACCAGTATTAGTTTCCGATACACCACTGCAGGTTCAATGTTTTCCTTGGACCTCACATTGACGATGAAACACATATATAACATCGGAATTAAATACAAAAGGCACAATGCCGCTTTAAGTACAACAATAGAGACTCTTCTTACAGTCGGTGCTTTGAGCGTTCGCTGTGAGACCAGTATTAGTTTCCGATACACCACTGCAGGTTCAATGTATTCCTTGGACATACACATTGACGATGAAACACAGAAATCGCATCGGAATTAAATACCAAAGGCACAATGCCGCCTTAAGTACAAGAATAGAGACTCTTCTTACAGTCGGTGCTTTGAGCTTTCCCTGTGAGACCTGTATTAGTTTCCGATACACCTCTGCAGGTTCAGTGTATTCCTTGGACATACACATTGACGAAGAAATACTGAAATCGCATCGGAATTAAATACAGAAGGCACAATACCGCCTTACGTACAAAAATAGAGACTCTTCTTACAGTCGGTGCTTTGAGCATTCCCTGTGAGACCAGTATTAGTTTCCGATACACCAGTGCAGGTTCAATGTATTCCTAGGACAAACACATTGACGATGAACCACTGTAATTACACTGGAATTAAATACAAAAGGCGCAATGCCGCCTAAAGTGCAGGAAGAGTAGGACTTGTTCAAGTCTGTGCTTTGATCTTTTCCTGTGAGACCAGTATTTGTTTCCGATACACCACTGCAGGTTCAATGTGTTCCTTGGACTTCACATTGACGATGAAACACATATATAACATCGGAATTAAATACAAAAGGCACAATGCCGCTTTAAGTACAACAATAGAGACTCTTCTTACAGTCGGTGCTTTGAGCGTTCGCTGTGAGACCAGTATTAGTTTCCGATACACCACTGCCGGTTCAATGTATTCCTTGGACATACACATTGACGATGAAACACTAAATTCCATCGGAATTAAATACAAAAGCCACAATGCCGCCTTAAGGGCAATAAGAGTGAGACTTCTTAGAGTCTGTCTTTTAGTCCTTTCCTGTGAGACCAGTATTAGTTTCCGATACACCACTGCATGTTCAATGTATTCCTTGGACCTTCACATTGACGATGAAACACAGAATTCGCATCGGAATTAAATACAAAAGGCACAATGCCGCCTTAAGTGCAAGAAGAGTGAGGCTTCTCAGAGTCTGAGCTGTGATCCTTTCCTGTGAGACCAGTATTAGTTTCGATACACCACTGCAGGTTCAATGTATTCCATGGGCCTTCACATTGACGATGAAACACAGAAATGGCATCGGATTTAAATACAAAAGGCACAATGCCGCATTAAGTACAAGATTAGAGACTCTTCTTAGAGTCGGTCTTTGAGCATTCCCTGTGAGACCAGAATTAGTTTCCGATACACCACTGCTTTTTCAATGTATTCCTTGGACATACATATTGACGATGAAACACTGAAATTACATCGGAATTTAATACAAAAGCCACAATGCCGCCTTATGTACAAGAAGAGTGAGACTTCTTACAGTCTGTCCTTTGATCCATTCCTGTGAGACGAGTATTAGATTCCGATACACCACTGCAGGTTCAATGAATTCCTTGGACATACACATTGTCGATCAAACAATGAAGTTACATCGAAATTAAATACAAAAGGCACAATGCCGACTTACGTGCAAGAAGAGTGAGAATTCTTAGAGTCTGTGCTTTGATCCTTTCCTGTCAGACCAGTATTAGTTTCCGATAGACCACTACAGGTTCAATGTATTCCTTGGACCTTCACATTGACGATGAAACACAGATATCGCATCGGAATTAAATACAAAAGTCACAATGCCGCCTTAAGTACAAGAATAGAGACGCTTCTTACAGTCGGTTCTTTGAGCATTCCCTGTGAGACCAGTATTAGTTTCCGATTAACCTCTGCAGTTTCAATGTATTCCTCGGACATACACATTGACGATGAAACACTGAAATCGCATCAGAAATAAATACAAAAGGCACAATATCGCCTTAAGTACAAGAATAGAGACTCTTCTTACAGTCGGTGCAATGAGCATTCCCTGTGAGACCAGTATTAGTTTCCGATACACAACTGCAGCTTCAATGTATTCCTTGGACCTTCAGATTGACGATGATACACAGAAATCGCATCGGAATTAAATACAAAATGCACGATGCCGCCTTAAGAACAAGAATAGATACTCTTCTTACAGTCGGTGCTTTGATCATTCCCTGTGAGACCAGTATTACTTTCTGATACACCACTGCAGGTTCAATGTATTCCTTGGACATACACATTGACGATGAGACACAGAAATCGAATCGGAATTAAATACAAAAGGCACAATGCCGCCATAAGTACAAGAATAGAGACTCTTCTTACAGTCGGTGCTTTGAACATTCCCTGTGAGACCAGTATTAGTTTCCGATACACCTCTGCAGGTTCAATGTATTCCTCGGACACACACATTGACGATGAAACACTGAAATCGCATCAGAAATAAATACAAAAGGCACAATGCCGCCTTAAGTACAAGAATAGAGACTCTTCTTACAGTCGGTGCTATGAGCATTCCCTGTGAGACCAGTATTAGTTTCCGATACACAACTGCAGCTTCAATGTATTCCTTGGACCTTCAGATTTACGATGATACACAGAAATCGCATCGGAATTAAATACAAGAGGCTCAATGCCGCCTTAGTACAGGAATAGAGACTCTTCCCACAGTCGGTGCTTTGAGCATTCCCTGTGAGACCAGTACTAGTTTCCGATGGACGACTGCAGGTTCAATGTATTCCTTGGACATACATATTGGCGGCGAAACACAGAAATAGCATCGGAATTAAATACAAAAGGCACAATGCTGCCTTAAGTACAAGAAAAGAGACTCTTCTTACAGTCGGTGCTTTGAGCATTCCCTGTGAAACCAGTATTAGTTTCCGATACACCACTGCAGGTTCAATGTATTCCTTGGAACTTCACATTGACGATGATACATAGAAATCGTATCGGAATTAAATACAAAAGGCCCAATGCCGCCTTAAGTACAAGAACAGTGACTCTTCTTACAGTCGGTGTTTTGAGTATTCCCTGTGAGACCAGTATTAGTTTCCGATGAACCACTGCAGGTTCAATGTATTCCTTGGACATACACATTGACGATGAAACACAGAAATCGCATCGGAATTAAATACAAAAGGCACAATGCCGCCTTAAGTACAAGAAGAGAGACTCTTCTTACAGTCGGTGCTTTGGGCATTCCCTGTGAGACCAGTATTAGTTTGCGATACACCACTACAGGTTCAATGTATTCCTTGGACATACACATTGACGATGAAACACAGAAATCGCATCGGAATTAAATAAAAAAGGCTCATTGCAACTTTAAGTGCAAGAAGAGTCAGACGTCTTAGAGTCTGTGTTTTGATCCTTTCCTGTGACACCAGTATTAGTTTCTGATACACCACTGCAGGTTCAATGTATTCCTTGGATATACACATTGACGATGAAACACAGAAATCGCATCGGAATTAAATACAAAAGGCACAATGCCGTCTTAAGTACAAGAATATAGACACTTCTTACAGTCGGTGTTTTGCGCATTCCCTGTGAGACCAGTATTAGTTTACGATACACCACTACAGGTTCAATGTATTCCTTGGACATACACATTGACGATGAAACACAGAAATCGCATCGGAATTAAATAAAAAAGGCTCATTGCAACTTTAAGTGCAAGAAGTGTCAGACGTCTTAGAGTCTGTGCTTTGATCCTTTCCTGTGAGACCAGTATTAGTTTCCGATACACCACTGCAGGTTCAATGTATTCCGTGGACCTTCACATTGACGATGAAACACAGAAATCGCATCGGCATTAAATACAAAAGGCACAATGCCGCCTTAAGTGCACGAAGAGGGAGATTTCTTATAGTCTGTTATATGATCCATTTCTGTGAGGCCAGTATTAGTTTCCGATACACCACTGAACGTTCAATGAATTCCTTGGACCTTCACATGGACGACGAAACACAGAAATCGCATCGGAATTAAATACAAAAGGCACAATGCCGCCTTAAGTTCAAGAAAAGAGACTCCTCTTACAGTCTGTGCTTTGATCCTTTCCTGTGAGACCAGGATTAGTATCCGATAGCCCACAGCAGGTTCAATGTATTCCTTGGGCCTTCACATTGACGATGAAACACAGAAATCGCTTTGGAATTAAATACAAAAGGCACAATGCCGCCTTAAGTACAAGAATAGAAACTCGTCTTACAGTCGGTGTTTTGAGCATTGCCTGTGAGACTAGTATTAGTTTCCGATACACCACTGCAGGTTCAGTGTATTCCTTGGACCTTCACATTGACGATAAAACACAGAAATCGCATCGGAATTAAATACCAAAGTCACAATGCCGCCTTAAGTGCAGGAAGAGTGAGACTTCTTCGAGTCTGTGCTTTGATCTTTTCCTGTGAGACCAGTATTTGTTTCCGATACACCAGTGCAGGTTCAATGTGTTCCTTGGAACTCACATTGACGATGAAACACATATATCACATCGGAATTAAATATAAAAGGCACAATGCCGCCTTAAGGGCAAGAAGAGTGGGACTTCTTAGAGTCTGTCTTTTGATCCTTTCCTGTGAGACCAGTATTAGTTTCCGATACACCACTGCAGGTTCAATGTATTCCTTGAACATACACATTAACGATGACACACTGAAATTACATCGAAATTAAATATAAAAGGCACAATGCCGACTTAAGTGCAAGAAGAGTGAGACTTCTTAGAGTCTGTGATTTGATCCTTTCCTGTGAGACCAGTATTAGTTTCTGATACACCACAGCGGGTTCAATGTATTCCTTGGACCTTCACATAGTCGATGAAACACAGAAATCGCAAGGGAATTAAATACAAAAGACACAATGCCTCCTTAAGTGCAAGGAGAGTGAGACTTCTTAGAGTCTGTGCTTTGATCCTTTCTTGTGAGACCGGTATTGGTTTCCGATACACCACTGCAGGTTCAATGTATTCCTTGGACATTCACATTGACGATGAAACACAGATATCGCAACGGAATTAAATACAAAACGCACAATGCCGCCTTAAGTACAAGAATAGAGACTCTTCTTACAGGCGGTGCTTTGAGCTTTCCCTGTGAGACCAGTATTAGTTTCCGATACACCACTGCAGGTTCAATGTATTCCTTGGACCTTCACATTGACGATGAAACACAGATATCGCATCGGAATTAAATACAAATGGCACAATGCCGCCTTAAGTACAAGATTAGAGACTCTTCTTACAGTCGGTGCTTTGAGCATTCCCTGTGAGACCAGAATTAGTTTCCGATGCACCACTGCTGGTTCAATGTATTCCTAGGACATACACATTGACGATGAACGACTGAAATTACATTGGAATTAAATACAAAAGGCACAATGCCGCCTTAAGTGCAGGAAGAGTGAGACTTCTTCGAGTCTGTGCTTTGATCTTTTCCTGTGAGACCAGTATTAGTTTCCAATACACCACTGCAGGTTCAATGTGTTCCTTGGACCTTCACACTGACGATGAAACACAGATATCACATCGGAATTAAATACAAAAGGCACAATGCCGCTTTAAGTTTAAGAATAGTGACTCTTCTTACAGTCGGTGCTTTGAGCGTTCCCTGCGAGATCAGTATTAGTTTCCAATACACTACTGTTAGTTCAATGTATTCCTTGGAGATACACATTGACGATGAAACACTGAAATTACATCGGAATTAAATACAAAAGCCACAATGCCGCCTTAAGTTTAAGAAGAGTGAGATTTCTTAGAGTCTGTCCTTTAATCCATTCCTGTGAGACGAGTATTAGATTCCGATACACCACTGCAGGTTCAATGTATTCCTTGGACATACACATTCTCGAACAAGCAATGAAGTTACATCGAAATTAAATACAAAAGGCACAATATCGCCTTATGTACAAGAATAGAGACTCTTCTTACAGTCGGTGATATGAGCATTCCCTGTGAGACCAGTATTAGTTTCCGATACACCACTGCAGGTTCAATGTATTCCTTGGACATACACATTGACGATGATACACAGAAATCGCGTCGGAATTAAATACAAAAGGCACAATGCCGCCTAAGTACAAGTATAGAGACTCTTCTCACAGTCGGTGCTTTGAACATTCCCTGTGAGACCAGTATTAGTTTCCGATACACCTCTGCAGGTTCAATGTATTCCTCGGACATACACATTGACGATGAAACACTGAAATCGCATCGGGAATAAATACAAAAGGCACAATATCGCCTTAGGTACAGGAATAGAGACTCTTCTTTCAGTCGGTGCTATGAGCATTCCCTGTGAGACCAGTATTAGTTTCCGATACACCACTGCAATTTCAATGTATTCCTTGGACATACACATTAACGATGATACACAGAAATCGCATCGGAATTAAATACAAAAGGCACAATGCCGCCTTAGTACAAGAATAGAGACTCTTTCACAGTCGGTGCTTTGAGCATTCCCTGTGAGACCAGTATTAGTTTCCGATAGACGACTGCAGATTCAATGTATTCCTTGGACATACACATTGACGGCGAAACACAGAAATCGCATCGGAATTAAATACAAAAGGCACAATGCCGCCTTAAGTACAAGAACAGAGACTCATCTTACAGTCGGTGCTTTGAGCATTCCCTGTGAAACCAGAATTAGTTTCCGATACACCACCGCAGGTTCAATGTATTCCTTGGAACTTCACATCGACGATGATACATAGAAATCGTATCGGAATTAAATACAAAAGGCACAATGCCGCCTTAAGTACAAGAACAGTGACTCTTCTTACAGTCGGTGCTTTGAGTATTCCCTGTGAGACCTGTATTAGTTTCCGATGAACCACTGCATGTTCAATGTATTCCTTGGACATACACATTGACGATGAAACACAGAAATCACATCGGAATTAAATACAAAATGCACAATGCCGCCTTAAGTACAAGAAGAGAGACTCTTCTTACAGTCGGTGCTTTGGGCATTCGCTGTGAGACCAGTATTAGTTTCCGATACACCACTGCAGGTTCAATGTATTCCATGGATATACACATTGACGATGAAACACAGAAATCGCATCGGAATTAAATAAAAAAAGGCTCATTGCAACTTTAAGTGCAAGAAGATTCAGACGTCTTAGAGTCTGTGCTTTGATCCTTTCCTGTGAGACCAGTATTAGTTTCCGATACACCACTGCAGGTTCAATGTATTCCTTGGACCTTCACAATGACGATGAAACACAGAAATCGCATCGGAATTAAATACAAAAGGCTCAATGCAACCTTAAGTGCAAGAAGAGTGAGACGTCTTAGAGTCTGTGCTTTGATCCTTTCCTGTGAGACCAGTATTAGTTTCCGATACACCACTGCAGGTTCAATGTATTCCTTGGATATACACATTGTCGATGAAACACAGAAATCGCATCGGAATTAAATACAAAAGGCACAATGAAGTCTATAGCGTCCCCAGTGCCATATTACGAAAAGGCCATATTTATAAAGAAGACATTCATAATTTGTAAGAGATTTTTTTTCTCATGTAGCCTTAAAATAATAATTTCTCTGTGTAGGTTTAGATTGCAAAGAAATAATTTATGACAGAATGATCTAAAGAGACGCCCAGTTACACTCTTTTGTTAATTTTTTAGTCGAACTTACTTCTTCGCTTGTCTTGAATGTGTCTAGAGGGACATCTTGTGTGTGCTGACAAATGTAAGCGTATTTGTATGAGTTAAACATATAATATAACTATTCAATATTATTGTGCACTTTTAATTTGTAAGAGGTGATCCCGATTTCATGTCCGCCTTCCTTGAATTAACCTGCATTCAAGTAATTTACAGCTCAACAATCGCAGCGGCCGATGCAGCCAACGACGCCATTACGTGGCGATATTAACTTATGAAAAATTAGCGGAAGCGGAAAACTCGCCCGCTATTAGCATAATATTAATTTTTCTCCACAGCCGCACGAAGTTGCAGAAATACTTAGGTTTAAGATTCTTATTTTCAGTAGCATAGCCGAGACCCAGAGCCAGGACTCTGACTACAATACAATGGTTAACGGAGGTAAGCAAAATACTCTCGCGCGTGTGTGGGCCGCAATTGTAATTAATAACTAAAGATCTTTTGCTTTAACGTCAACTGACTAGCCGAGGAAATTTATATGAAAAGTTTATTACATTGTTCAACTTAAATATCATTTTTATGAAGGCCCGCCACGTAAGTCGGCAACAATCAAAAAATAATAATAACAATAATAATATATTAAATTACGACGGCCGACGGACGCGAGATTGGCGCCGCAACTTTGGGGCCCGATTAATATGATTCTATTGTAATGAATGTAATTATGTATGTGTCTAATTGTTGTAAGATATTAATGCTTGTATGAATTCTTTTACATGTACAACAACAAAACCACACCCTGAGGAGATCTGGAGAGGAAAAAGTGTAGAAAAGAAAAAGGATTGCGAGAAAGAAAAATAAGTAAGGTAAGGCCTATTGTGCAAGCATCCTGTGTAGCTCTGTGCGGAATATCGAACCCATGTGCACATGAGATACCTTCGGTGTTTTGTGTGTTTATGTGTTTATTTTTGGAGGGGATAATTATTCGTTTTGTGTATTTATGTGTTTATTTTTGGAGGGGATAATTATTTGTGTGTGTATCAGTGTTAAAGATTTGTCAGTAGCTTAAAGTGAATTTAGTATGGGTAAGATAGGACAACCTAAAGCATCCGTACCAGAAGAACAAAATTCTGTTAATATGGAAAGTGAGGATCATTTGCAATACGTAAACGAATCCCAAGCCACCGCCTCGGATGACATAATTTCCGGAGCGGGGGGCGAGGATCTGTGGACGGTGAATGACGCTCCACAGCAGAATGGGAATAGAGTAACAACTCCACTGCCTGGGCAGGGGGGCCAATCGAGTGCTATATTAAGCGGGGCACCAGTATGCTCACCGATTGCAGACCCATTTGCAGAATTTCTGCGCAGGTTAGAAGAAAGAGATAGGGAAAGAGATCAGAAACTGGCTCAGATGCTCCATGAGCAAGAGCAACAAAGAGAACTGAAAGAAAGGGAAAAGGAAAGAATGTCAGAACAGAGGGAAAAACAAAGAGACGAAAAACTGGCTCAGATGCTACGTGAGCAAGAGCAGCGCAATGAAGCGAAACTAGATAGAATCCAAAGCGAACTAGCCGAGATGCGGGATGCGTGCAAAGAGATCCCCGATCTTGTGCAAAGCTTAGCCGGAGAGATGCAAAAATTACAGATATCGCAGGCTAGGCTTGAAGACAATGTCCAGACTTTAACCAACCGCGTGGATAATGTGGAGATAGATGCACGGAAAAGTATTGACGCATATTTGGAAGTGCAAGCTCAAAAAGTAGAAAAAGAATTAAATGAATGGCTAGAAGTAAAGGATCGCGAGATATCTGCAAAGATTGAAAGCGACGTAAAAACAGCTGTAGAACAAGCGACTGCGGCCGCGAGTGTAAATATTGACGCCAGCGCTGCCGCACTACATGCCGAATTAACACAGATTAAGTCCCGTGTGACTGCGGAGTTGCCAAATTGGCAACAGGAGGTCGCGCGGAGACTGTCTGCGTTGGAAAGTAATGTAAACAGTGGCGGACAGATCATGAATCCGACTCCGCGTACTGATTACTGTAATAATGCTGACGGTAGCCAGGGTGCGAGTGCGCAACCGCAACCTAATGCGAATTATGAGCACGAACAACATGCGATACCGTGCAGCGTACATCACGAAGTGATGAATGTCCCAGAATGTAGCAATCAGATGTGCAAAAAAGAGGACAATGTAATAAAACACAGGACATTCCAACCCTTCAATAGCGGAAAACGAAATGTCCACCCTGTTGTATTTATTAAGAGCTTCAGGAATGTGTTTCCCAGGACATGGACGGAAAGACAAAGAATACAGTTCGTGGTCTCCTTTATTCAAGGTGACGCGGCACTGTGGGCCACCGACGTGTCCGAAAAATGTCTGACGATGCAACAGTTTGAAGGTGCATTCTTGCAAAAATTCTGGTCCGATAGCGTCCAAGAAAGACAACGAAAGGAGTTGTACAGTCCAGAAATGTACAATCCTAAGATGGGAACGTTACGCAAATATTTCGAAAAGTATATAAACAAAACCAGGTATTGGGACGAGCCAATGTCCGATCGTGACATAATCAGATTAATAAAAATGAAGTTGCCCAGTGAAATTAAAAGATATTTCATCAATGTGCCGGAATACGATATAGAACAATTCATGGAAATAGTGGATTCTGTTGACTTATTGATCGAAGATATGAAAACCGAAACCAAGTGGAACCATGCAGGCTGTAATCAACAAAAAGCCGATTACAATAGCAGCCACAGTAATGGTCGTAACTTAGTACCAAATGGTAACGGGAATAGGCAAGAGCACCGGCAACAGAATCAAGGCACAAACAATGGCAATGGTTATAACGGCAACGGTTATAATCGTGAAAATCGAAAGAGACATCATGATGGACGCATGAGTAATGGATATAATGGTAACGGCAATCCGCAATGGCGGAACAACCGAAACCAGTGGCGTGGTCGTAACGAACCGACACCACAGTGGCAACAAAACACAGCGCCACAATGGAACGCCAACCCAGGTCCATCACAGAACATGTCAGGAAGTTACAACCGACCACCGCAAAACCAGAGCCATACACAATATCAAAATACACCATCGGGGAGGCAGGGCGGCCAACCCAACAGTAGCAACAACAACAACCAGAACCACAATGTGAGGTTAGTGGAAGTGACAGACAACTGTCAACCCAATAATGCTCATCCGTTAAACTAAAGACAGCCACAATACGCTCTCCGTTGTTGGCTGCAGGATGGTGTAGTGAGGGCACATTCACAGATGACAGCCATGAACTTTGTATGCTGAGATACAATGAAGGAACAAAAATAGAAAAGGAACTTGTAGACATACCGCAGAAATGTAACCGAACCGACAAAAGTGTTGTGCAGGCTATATTGCAAGCAGATATGTATGGAGCACCAATACACATAATAGTCGATACCGGTGCGTCAACCAATGTCATGAGTGCAAATTTTTACAAGTACTTGAGTCAAAATAATAGAATACCAGTATTGCCAGTGAAGAATTGTCGTGTAACAGGTGCAATAGGTGCACAATCTCATATCATAAAGCACCAGGTGCAAGTCGAGTTTACGGTAGGAAATGAAGCAATGAAAAGCTCGTTCCTAGTAGTTAAAGGATTAGGTGTTGCTTGCATCCTGGGTATGGAATTTTTACGCCAGAGGGACGCAAAAATCGACCTCTTGTGCGGGGAAGTAAGCCTTATGAATGAGGATAGACGTGTAATTTTGCCGTTGTTGAGGACACGGGAAGTGCACGGTACATATTGCCGGAGCTTTCAAACGAGATTCGAAGGAATACAGGTAATGAATTTATATTCTGACTTAAGTACAAGACAAGCATGTTATAAGGAGTTTATTACTGAAGACAGAGAGGAAAAAAGGAAACTGATAGCAATGAAAGTTAGGGTGTCAGAACATTTGACTGAAGCACAACAAAACGAATTGACTCAGCTACTTACAGATTATGAGAATGTGTTTTCGGAAAAACCCGGTGTTATCGAGGGCTACACCTATAACATCGAAGTGGTACCTCATGATACTTTCTGTCACGCAAACTACACCATTCCGTGGTCAAATAAGGAGGCAGTTACCAAGGAAATAAGAAAAAAATACTTACAAAGACTTAAAGAAGCTCGCTCAGTAGAGCAACGTTTACATTTGTGTGTAGTAGGTTAAGTTTATAGTGTATTTTTTCTGTGTGTAAATGTTCCGATTTTAGTGTAACATTTAAAGACAATGAGGCACACAAGATTAGTGCGATTCAATTTTGTAGATGTTAAGGAATAATAGTATTTTTAAACAATTGCATTTTGAAAAAAAAAGTGAACGTAGGTTTAAGAATATGTTAAAAATTTCATGTTGAAAAACGCTAAAAAAAAAAAAAATTAAAAAGAGAGAAAATTCAATAGCATGTAACGATGAAAGAATTTTTCACTAGTGTGTCATGAATATTTTTGAACTGTAGTAGTAACGCAACTTATGAAGTTCAATATTATAGTGCATATGTTGTTCTATGTATTTATGTCTATACCGATCTTGAAATATGCTCAATCATAATTTACTAAACAACATGAGTGCAGGGTGTACATCACCCAAGGTACCTCATGTGTTGTGGACAAAGTACAAAGCAAATCAGTAAACGCGACTACCGCTAAGCACTGTTAAAATATATTACCATCTGCTAAGGCAGAGATTTGCACGAATTTGTAGTGTAAACAAAAGTCACAAATCTAACATTAATCTAGGAACTTGCACGCTAGGCCTAGATTATAAAATGTGTACAATAATGCGAGAGGCAAGGTTTTGTAAAGTCGAGCCTGGCTCTGGAGAGCAAGTACGCAATGAGTGGGCAGACATGACATGGGGACTTACCTCAGATGAGACGGAAATACAATTGTATAGTCAAAAAATCTGAAGGCAAGTACGACTCTAAGTGGAAAATAAAAAGAGATAATTAGTGCGAGAGACTGGTAAAATCCAGCACGAACCAAAATCTAGTTCAGACTGAATGAAATACATTAGTGTTTGTGAACTAATCGAAACAGTTACTTTAAGCAGTGTGAAAAACTGTGAAGGTGAAACTGTGATATGGACAGTGAAGTGCTAGTATTGAACGTTCAACAGCGGTGAGGACGCCAAACGCCAATATTACGCACGAAAAACTGTGAATTTGTTTATAAATGTGAACTGTTAACGTGAAGTGAACCCACAGTCAATATTTTTGGGACAGACTGTAGTTTCAGTGAGCACAATAATGCGAGATTGGAATGCGATGCGTGGACTGTTGCAAAACAGCGACCGCAGAAACGGCGAATGTTTGTGCTAAGCTCGTATTGGGACACTCACCAGTGCCTGCGAGTGCGGCGAAAACATAAATAATTTTATCAAGACAAAAACTGACGTGTAATGGAAACAGTATTGCATCAAAACTGCATTCACGGGAGAAGGTCCATGTCATGTTTTCTGCAAGACAGTGCTAGCTTGACACTCGGAAACTGGCGAAAACTTAACAACAACTGCCGCACTAATAAATGCTCCTTTCCCACTAGCGTAACCATCTGCAGCGGGAAACAAATATTACGTTGGTTGTGTGTGTGTTTCATGTACTACGTCGGAGATGCGTAGCAGAGCTGACTCCTGCCAACAAGAGCGGGGGGCGGATATCATCCCACTCCGCCACGCCCGGCCGAGACAGAAGCGCATCGCCAACGGTGCAGCCGATCAGCTGATTCTGACGTTCAGCGACGGCGAGAGACACGCTGGCGTCGAGCGGGCGTTTTTCTCTCCGCAGCCGCCGCGAACGCCGAGCACCGAACACACCAACCGACGCCGTCGCGAGCCAAACGTCGCGGCGTAGATCATCCACGACACCGCAATCAATTGTTTTAATGACCTCATTTTTTGCATAGTGCAACAAAAATATTTGTATGCACATCCTGTACTCCAATGACATTCCAGAAACAATTAAGTGAAAGTGACCAAAGCAGTTAGTCTGTCGCTCCGCCGAGGTTTTCCCCAGGTTTCCCTACGGCCGCGCCAAATGGGGAGCGAACAGTTGACACCCCTGGGACTTCAAGTTTATGGACTAACTCGTGATTGTATACCTTTGAACACTGCAAAAGTTGCAACCCTAAGAAGAAGCAACCAAAATAAAACTAGTTGTATTCTATGTCCTTTTGTACATGACTGCATACGTAACCAATTGTATATTATATTGTTATGTAGATAACTTCATCTGTATTACCCTTTGTGTGCAACACACCTCAGTAATTACAACATACGATGTGACATATATAGACTATGAAAGAAAACTCTGCGTGTGGACACTGTGGACATGAAAGTGGAAATATTTATGTCAAAAAACACGAACATTTTTTATGACATAAACATTTCGGGGGGCAATATAGCGTCCCCAGTGCCATATTACGAAAAGACCATATTTACAAAGAAGACATTCATAATTTGTAAGAGATTTTTTTTCTCATGTAGCCTTAAAATAATAATTTCTCTGTGTAGGTTTAGATTGCAAAGAAATAATTTATGACAGAATGATCTAAAGAGACGCCCAGTTACACTCTTTTGTTAATTTTTTAGTCGAACTTACTTCTTCGCTTGTCTTGAATGTGTCTAGAGGGACATTTTGTGTGTGCTGACAAATGTAAGCGTATTTGTATGAGTTAAACATATAATATAACTATTCAATATTATTGTGCACTTTTAATTTGTAAGAGGTGATCCCGATTTCATGTCCGCCTTCCTTGAATTAACCTGCATTCAAGTAATTTACAGCTCAACAATCGCAGCGGCCGATGCAGCCAACGACGCCATTACGTGGCGATATTAACTTATGAAAAATTAGCGGAAGCGGAAAACTCGCCCGCTATTGGCATAATATTAATTTTTCTCCACAGCCGCACGAAGTTGCAGAAATACTTAGGTTTAAGATTCTTATTTTCAGTAGCATAGCCGAGACCCAGAGCCAGGACTCTGACTACAATACAATGGTTAACGGAGGTAAGAAAAATACTCTCGCGCGTGTGTGGGCCGCAATTGTAATTAATAACTAAAGATCTTTTGCTTTAACGTCAACTGACTAGCCGAGGAAATTTATATGAAAAGTTTATTACATTGTTCAACTTAAATATCATTTTTATGAAGGCCCGCCACGTAAGTCGGCAACAATCAAAAAATAATAATAACAATAATAATATATTAAATTACGACGGCCGACGGACGCGAGAAGTCTTAAGTACAAGAATATAGACACTTCTTACAGTCGGTGTTTTGCGCATTCCCTGTGAGACCAGTATTAGTTTCCGATACACCACTGCTGGTTCAATGCATTCCTTGGACAGACACATTGACGATGAAACACAGAAATCGCATCGGCATTAAATGCAAAAGGCACAATGACGCCTTAAGTGCAAGAAGAGTGAGACTACTTAGAGTCTGTGCTTTGATCCTTTCCTGTGAGACCAGTATTAGTTTCCGATACACCATTGCAGGTTCAATGTATTCCGTGGACCTTCACATTGACGATGAAACACAGAAATCGCATCGGCATTAAATACAAAAGGCACAATGCCGCCTTAAGTGCACGAAGAGTGAGATTTCTTATAGTCTGTGATATGATCCATTTCTGTGAGACCAGTATTAGTTTCCGATACGCCACTGAACGTTCAATGAATTCCTTGGACCTTCACATGGACGACGAAACACAGAAATCGCATCGGAATTAAATACAAAAGGCACAATGCCGCCTTAAGTTCAAGAAAAGAGACTCCTCTTACAGTCTGTGCTTTGATCCTTTCCTGTGAGACCAGGATTAGTGTCCGATAGCCCACTCCAGGTTCAATGTATTCCTTGGACCTTCACAATGACGATGAAACACAGATATCGCATCGGAATTAAATACAAAAGGCACAACGCCGCCTTAAGTACAAGAATAGAAACGCTTCCTACAGTCGGTGATTTGAGCACTGCCTGTGAGACCAGTCTTAGTTTCCGAATCACCATTGCAGGTTCAGTCTATTCCTTGGACCTTCACATTGACGATAAAACACAGAAATCGCATCGGAATTAAATACCAAAGGCACAATGCCGCCTTAAGTACAAGAATAGAGACTCTTCTTACAGTCGGTGCATTAAACATTCCCTGTGAGACCTGTATTAGTTTCCGATACACCTCTGCAGGTTCAATGTATTCCTTGGACATACACATTGACGATGAAACACTGAAATCGCATCGGAATTAAATACAGAAGGCATAATACCGCCTTACGTACAAGAATAGAGACTCTTCTTACAGTCGGTGATTTTAGCATTCCCTGTGAAACCAGTATTAGTTTCCGATACACCAGTGCAGGTTCAATGTATTCCTAGGACATACACATTGACGATGAACCACTGAAATTACATTGGAATTAAATACAAAAGTCGCAATGCCGCCTTAAGTGCAGGAAGAGTGAGACTTCTTCGAGTCTGTGCTTTGATCTTTTCCTGTGAGACCAGTATTTGTTTCCGATACACCACTGCAGGTTCAATGTGTTCCTTGGAACTCACATTGACGATGAAACACATATATCACATCGGAATTAAATACAAAAGGCACAATGCCGCCTTAAGGGCAAGAAGAGTGAGACTTCTTAGAGTCTGTCTTTTGATCCTTTCCTGTGAGACCAGTATTAGTTTCCGATACACCACTGCAGGTTCAATGTATTCCTTGGACATACACATTGACGATGACACACTGAAATTACATCGAAATTAAATACAAAAGGCACAATGCCGACTTAAGTGCAAGAAGAGTGAGACTTCTTAGAGTTTGTGTTTTGATCCTTTCCTGTGAGACCAGTATTAGTTTCCGATACACCACAGCGGGTTCAATGTATTCCTTGGACCTTCACATAGACGATGAAACACAGAAATCGCAAGGGAATTAAATACAAAAGACACAATGCCTCCTTAAGTGCAAGGAGAGTGAGACTTCTTAGACTCTGTGCTTTGATCCTTTCCTGTGAGACCGGTATTGGTTTCCGATACACCACTGCAGGATCAATGTATTCCTTGGACATTCACATTGACGATGAAACACAGATATCGCAACGGAATTAAATACAAAAGGCACAATGCCGCCTTAAGTGCAAGAAGAGTGTGACTTCTTAGAGTCTGTGCATTGATCCTTTCCTGTGAGACCAGTATTACTTTCCGATACACCACTGCAGCTTCAATGTATTCCTTGGATCTTCACATTGACGATGAAACACAGAAATCGCATCGGAATTAAATACAAAAGGCACAATGCCGCCTTAAGTACAAGAATAGAGACTCTTCTTACAGGCGGTGCTTTGAGCTTTCCCTGTGAGACCAGTATTAGTTTCCGATACACCACTGCAGGTTCAATGTATTCCTTGGACCTTCACATTGACGATGAAACACAGATATCGCATCGGAATTAAATATAAATGGCACAATGCCGCCTTAAGTACAAGATTAGAGACTCTTCTTAGAGTCGGTGCTTTGAGCATTCCCTGTGAGACCAGAATTAGTTTCCGATACACCACTGCAGGTTCAATGTGTTCCTAGGACATACACATTGACGGCGAAACACAGAAATCGCATCGCAATTAAATACAAAAGGCACAATGCCCCCTTAAGTACAAGAATAGAGACTCTTCTTACAGTCGGTGCTTTGAGCATTCCCTGTGACACCAGTATTTGTTTCCGATACACCACTGCAGGTTCAATGTATTCCTTGGACATACACATTGACGATGATACACAGAAATCGCATCGGAACTAAATACAAAAGGCACAATGCCGTCTTAAGTACAAGAATATAGACACTTCTTACAGTCGGTGTTTTGCGCATTCCCTGTGAGACCAGTATTAGTTTCCGATACACCACTGCTGGTTCAATGTATTCCTTGGACAGACACATTGACGATGAAACACACAAATCGCATCGGCATTAAATGCAAAAGGCACAATGACGCCTTAAGTGCAAGAAGAGTGAGACTACTTAGAGTCTGTGCTTTGATCCTTTCCTGTGAGACTAGTATTAGTTTCCGATACACCACTGCAGGTTCAATGTATTCCGTGGACCTTCACATTGACGATGAAACACAGAAATCGCATCGGCATTAAATACAAAAGGCACAATGCCGCCTTAAGTGCACGAAGAGTGAGATTTCTTATAGTCTGTGATATGATCCATTTCTGTGAGACCAGTATTAGTTTCCGATACACCACTGAACGTTCAATGAATTCCTTGGACCTTTACATGGACGACGAAACACAGAAATCGCATCGGAATTAAATACAAACGGCACAATGCCGCCTTAAGTTCAAGAAAAGAGACTCCTCTTACAGTCTGTGCTTCGATCCTTTCCTGTGAGACCAGGATTAGTTTCCGATAGCCCACTGCAGGTTCAATGTATTCCTTGGACCTTCACAATGACGATGAAACACAGATATCGCATCGGAATTAAATACAAAAGGCACAATGCCGCCTTAAGTACAAGAATAGAAACTCTTCCTACAGTCGGTGATTTGAGCATTGCCTGTGAGACCAGTATTAGTTTCCGATACACCACTGCAGGTTCAGTGTATTCCTTGGACCTTCACATTGACGATAAAACACAGAAATCGCATCGGAATTAAATACCAAAGGCACAATGCCGCCTTAAGTACAAGAATAGAGACTCTTCTTACAGTCGGTGCTTTAAACATTCCCTGAGAGACCTGTATTAGTTTCCGATACACCTCTGCAGGTTCAATGTATTCCTTGGACATACACATTGACGATGAAACACTGAAATCGCATCGGAATTAAATACAGAAGGCATAATACCGCCTTACGTACAAGAATAGAGACTCTTCTTACAGTCGGTGCTTTTAGCATTCCCTGTGAAACCAGTATTAGTTTCCGATACACCAGTGCAGGTTCAATGTATTCCTAGGACATACACATTGACGATGAACCACTGAAATTACATTGGAATTAAATACAAGAGTCGCAATGCCGCCTTAAGTGCAGGAAGAGTGAGACTTCTTCGAGTCTGTGCTTTGATCTTTTCCTGTGAGACCAGTATTTGTTTCCGATACACCACTGCAGGTTCAATGTGTTCCTTGGAACTCACATTGACGATGAAACACATATATCACATCGGAATTAAATACAAAAGGCACAATGCCGCCTTAAGGGCAAGAAGAGTGAGACTTCTTAGAGTCTGTCTTTTGATCCTTTCCTGTGAGACCAGTATTAGTTTCCGATACACCACTGCAGGTTCAATGTATTCCTTGGACATACACACTGACGATGACACACTGAAATTACATCGAAATTAAATACAAAAGGCACAATGCCGACATAAGTGCAAGAAGAGTGAGACTTCTTAGAGTTTGTGTTTTGATCCTTTCCTGTGAGACCAGTATTAGTTTCCGATACACCACAGCGGGTTCAATGTATTCCTTGGACCTTCACATAGACGATGAAACACAGAAATCGCAAGGGAATTAAATACAAAAGACACAATGCCTCCTTAAGTGCAAGGAGAGTGAGACTTCTTAGACTCTGTGATTTGATCCTTTCCTGTGAGACCGGTATTGTTTTCCGATACACCACTGCAGGTTCAATGTATTCCTTGGACATTCACATTGACGATGAAACACAGATATCGCAACGGAATTAAATACAAAAGGCACAATGCCGCCTTAAGTGCAAGAAGAGTGTGACTCCTTAGAGTCTGTGCATTGATCCTTTCCTGTGAGACCAGTATTACTTTCCGATACACCACTGCAGGTTCAATGTATTCCTTGGACCTTCACATTGACGATGAAACACAGATATCGAATCGGAATTAAATATAAATGGCACAATGCCGCCTTAAGTACAAGATTAGAGACTCTTCTTTGAGTCGGTGCTTTGAGCATTCCCTGTGAGACCAGAATTAGTTTCCGATACACCACTGCAGGTTCAATGTGTTCCTAGGACATACACATTGACGATGAACCACTGAAATTACATTGGAATTAAATACAAATTGCACAATGCCGCCTTAAGTGCAGGAAAAGTGAGACTTCTTCGAGTCTGTGCTTTGATCTTTTCCTGTGAGACCAGTATTAGTTTCCAATACACCACTGCAGGTTCAATGTGTTCCTTGGACCTTCACTCTGACGATGAAACACAGATATCACATCGGAATTAAATGCAAAAGGCACAATGCCGCTTTAAGTAAAGAATAGAGACTCTTCTTACAGTCGCTGCTTTGAGCGTTCCCTGCGATATCAGTATTAGTTTCCAATACACCACTGCTAGTTCAATGTATTCCTTGGACATACACATTGACGATGAAACACTGAAATTACATCGGAATTAAATACAAAAGCCACAATGTCGCCTTAGGTGTAAGAAGAGTGAGATTTCTTAAAGTCTGTCCTTTAATCCATTCCTGTGAGACGAGTATTAGATTCCGACACACCACTGCAGGTTCAATGTAATCCTTGGACATACACATAGTCGATCAAGCAATGAAGTTACATCGAAATTAAATACAAAAGGCTCAATATCGCCTTAAGTACAAGAATAGAGTCCCTTCTTACAGTCGGCGATATGAGCATTCCCTGTGTGACCAGTATTAGTTTCCGATACACCACTGCAAGTTCAATGTATTCCTTGGACATACACATTGACGATGATACACAGAAATCGCATCGGAATTAAATACAAAAGGCACAATGCCGCCTTAGAACAAGAATAGAGACTCTTCTCACAGTCGGTGCTTTGAGCATTCCCTGTAAGACCAGTATTAGTTTCCGATAGACCACTGCAGGTTAAATGTATTCCTTGGACATACACATTGACGGCGAAACACAGAAATCGGATCGCAATTAAATACAAAAGGCACAATGCCGCCTTAAGTACAAGAATAGAAACTCTTCTTACAGTCGGTGTTCTGAGCATTGCCTGTGAGACCAGTATTAGTTTCCGATACACCACTGCAGGTTCAATGTATTCCTTGGACCTTCACATTGACGATGAAACACAGAAATCGCATCGGAATTAAATTCAAAAGGCACTATGCCGTCTTAAGTACAAGAATAGAGACTCTTCTTACAGTCGGTGCTTTGAGCATTTCCTGTGAGACCAGTATTAGTTTCCGATTAACCTCTGCAGGTTCAATGTATTCCTCGGACATACACATTGACGATGAAACACTGAAATCGCATCGGAATAAAATACAAAAGGAACAATACCGCCTTAAGTACAAGAATAGTGCCTCTTCTTACAGTCGGTGCTTTGAGCATTCCCTGTGAGACCAGTATTAGTTTCCGATACCCCACTGCAGGTTCAATGTATTCCTTGGACATACACATTGACGATGAAACACAGAAATCGCATCGGAATTAAATACAAAAGGCTCAATGCCGCCTTATGTACAAGAATAGTGACTCTTCCTACGGTCGATGCTTTGAGCATTCCCTGTGAGACCAGTATTCGTTTCCGATACACCACTGCAGCTTCAATGTATTCCTTGGACCTTCAGATTGGCGATGATACACAGAAATCGCATCGGAATTAAATACAAAATGCACGATGCCGCCTCAAGGACAAGAATAGATACTCTTCTTACAGTCGGTGCTTTGAGCATTCCCTGTGAAACCAGTATTAGTTTCCGATACACCACTGCAGGTTCAATGTATTCCTCGGACATACACATAGACGATGAAACACTGAAATCGCATCGGAAATAAATACAAAAGGCACAATGTCGCCTTAAGTACAAGAATAGAGACTCTTCTTACAGTCGGTGCTATGAGCATTCCCTGTGAGACCACTATTAGTTTCCGATAGACCACTGCAGGTTCAATGTATTCCTTGGACATATACATTGACGACGAAACACAGAAATCGCATCGTAATTAAATACAAAAGGCACAATGCCGCCTTAAGTACAAGAATTGAGACTCTTCTTACAGTCGGTGCTTTGAGCATTCCCTGTGAAACCAGTATTAGTTTCCGATACACCACTGCAGGTT
Source organism: Schistocerca serialis cubense (assembly GCF_023864345.2). Taxonomy (NCBI): domain Eukaryota; kingdom Metazoa; phylum Arthropoda; class Insecta; order Orthoptera; family Acrididae; genus Schistocerca; species Schistocerca serialis. The sequence continues at coordinate 32,209,556 of NC_064643.1, read as the reverse complement.
CAATGTATTCCTTGGAACTTCACATTGATGATGATACATAGAAATCGTATCGGAATTAAATACAAAAGGCACAATGCCGCCTTAAGTACAAGAACTGTGACTCTTCTTACAGTCGGTGTTTTGAGCATTCCCTGTGAGACCAGTATTAGTTTCCGATGCACCACTGCAGGTTCAATGTATTCCTTGGACATACACATTGACGATGAAACACAGAAATCGCATCGGCATTAAATACAAAAGGCACAATGCCGCCTTAAGTGCACGGAGAGTGAGATTTCTTAGAGTCTGTGATATGATCCTTTTCTGTGAGGCCAGTATTAGTTTCCGATACACCACTGAACGTTCAATGAATTCCTTGAACCTTCACATGGACGACGAAACACAGAAATCGCATCGGAATTAAATACAAAAGGCACAATGCCGCCTTAAGTTCAAGAAAAGAGACTCTTCTTACAGTCTGTGCTTTGATCCTTTCCTGTGAGACCAGGATTAGTTTCCGATAGCCCACTGCAGGTTCAATGTATTCCTTGGACCTTCACATTGACGATGAAACACAAAAATCGCATCGGAATTAAATACAAAAGGCACAATGCCGCCTTAAGTACAAGAATAGAAACTCTTCTTACAGTCGGTGTTTTGGGCATTGCCTGTGAGACCAGTATTACTTTCCGATACGCCACTGCAGGTTCAATGTATTCCTTGGCCCTTCACATTGACGATGAAACACAGAAATCGCATCGGAATTAAATTCAAAAGGCACTATGCCGTCTTAAGTACAAGAATAGAGACTCTTCTTACAGTCGGTGCTTTGAGCATTCCCTGTGAGACCAGTATTAGTTTCCGATACACCACTGCAGGTTCAATGTAATGCTTGGACCTTGACATTGACGATGAAACACAGAAATCGCATCGGAATTAAATACAAAAGGCACAATGCCGCCTTATGTACAAGAATAGAGACTCTTCCCACGGTCGATGCTTTGAGCATTCCCTGTGAGACCAGTATTCGTTTCCGATACACCACTGCAGCTTCAATGTATTCCTTGGACCTTCAGATTGACGATGATACACAGAAATCGCATCGGAGTTAAATACAAAATGCACGATGCCGCCTTAAGTACAAGAATAGATAATCTTCTTACAGTCGGTGCTTTGATCATTCCCTGTGAGACCAGTATTAGTTTCCGATACACCACTGCAGGTTCAATGTATTCCTTGGAACTTCACATTGACGATGAAACACAGAAATCGCATCGGAATTAAATTCAAAAGGCACTATGCCGTCTTAAGTACAAGAATAGAGACTCTTCTTACAGTCGGTGTTTTGGGCATTGCCTGTGAGACCAGTATTACTTTCCGATACGCCACTGCAGGTTCAATGTATTCCTTGGCCCTTCACATTGACGATGAAACACAGAAATCGCATCGGAATTAAATTCAAAAGGCACTATGCCGTCTTAAGTACAAGAATAGAGACTCTTCTTACAGTCGGTGCTTTGAGCATTCCCTGTGAGACCAGTATTAGTTTCCGATACACCTCTGCAGGTTCAATGTATTAGTCAGACATGAACATTGACGATGAAACACTGAAATCGCATCGGAAATAAATACAAAAGGCACAATATCGCCTTAAGCACAAGAATAGAGGGTCTTCTTACAGTCGGTGATATGAGCATTCCCTGTGAGACCAGTATTAGTTTCCGATACACCACTGCAGGTTCAATGAATTCCTTGGACATACACATTGACGATGATACACAGAAATCGCATCGGAATTAAATACAAAAGGCACAATGCCGCCTTAGTACAAGAATAGAGACCCTTCTCACAGTCGGCGCTTTGAGCATTCCCTGTGAGACCAGTATTAGTTTCCGATAGACCACTGCAGGTTCAATGCATTCCTTGGACATACACATTGACGACGAATCACAGAAATCGCATCGGAATTAAATACAAAAGGCACAATGCCGCCTTAAGTACAAGAATAGAGACTCTTCTTACAGTCGGTGCTTTGAGCATTCCCTGTGAAACCAGTATTAGTTTCCGATACACCACTGCATGTTCAATGTATTCCTTGGAACTTCACATTGACGATGATACATAGTAATCGAATCGGAAGTAAATACAAAAGGCACAATGCCGCCTTAAGTACAAGAACAGTGACTCTTCTTACAGTCGGTGTTTTGAGCATTCCCTGTGAGACCAGTATTAGTTTCCGGTGCACCACTGCAGGTTCAATGTATTCCTTGGACATACACATTGACGATGAAACACAGAAATGGCATCGGAATTAAATACAAAAGGCACAATGCCGCCTTAGTACAAGAATAGAGACTCTTCTTACAGTCGGTGCTTTGGGCATTCCCTGTGAGACCAGTATTAGTTTCCGATGCACCACTGCAGGTTCAATGTATTCCTTGGACCTTCACATTGACGATGATACACAGAAATCGCATCCTAAATAAAATCAAAAGGCACTATGCCGTCTTAAGTACAAGAATAGAGACTCTTCTTACAGTCGGTGCTTTGAGCATTCCCTGTGAGACCAGTATTAGTTTCCGATACACCACTGCAGGTTCAATGTAATCTTTGGACCTTGGCATTGACGATGAAACACAGAAATCGAATCGGAATTAAATACAAAAGGCACAATGCCGCCATAAGTACAAGAATAGAGACTCTTCTTACAGTGGGTGCCTTGAGCATTCCCTGTGAGACCAGTATTAGTTTCCGATTAACCTCTGCAGGTTCAATGTCTTCCTCGGACATACACATTGACGATGAAACACTGAAATCGCATCAGAATTAAATACAAAAGGAACAATACCGCCTTAAGTACAAGAATAGTGCCTCTTCTTACAGTCGGTGCTTTGCGCATTCCCTGTGAGACCAGTATTAGTTTCCGATACATCACTGCTGGTTCAATGTATTCCTTGGACAGACACATTGACGATGAAACACAGAAATCGCATCGGAATTAAATGCAAAAGGCAAAATGACGCCTTAAGTGCAAGAAGAGCGAGACTACTTAGAGTCTGTGCTTTGATCCTTTCCTGTGAGACCAGTATTAGTTTCCGATACACCACTGCAGGCTCAATGTATTCCGTGCCCCTTCACATTGACGAGGAAACACAGAAATCGCATCGGAATTAAATACAAAAGGTACAATGCCGACTTAAGTGCACGAAGAGTGAGATTTCTTAGAGTCTGTGATATGATCCTTTTCTGTGAGACCAGTATAAGTTTCCGATACACCACTGAACGTTCAATGAATTCCTTGGACCTTCACATGGACGACGAAACACAGAAATCGCATCGGAATTAAATACAAAAGGCACAATGCCGCCTTAAGTTCAAGAAAAGAGACTCTTCTTACTGTCTGTGCTTTGATCCATTCCTGTGAGACCAGGATTAGTTTCCGATAGCCCACTGCAGGTTCAATGTATTCCTTGGACTTTCACATTGACGATGAAACACAGAAATAGCATCGGAAATAAATACAAAAGGCGCAATGCCGCCTTAAGTACAAGAATAGAAACTCTTCTTAGAGTCGGTGTTTTGAGCATTGCCTGTGAGACCAGTATTAGTTTCCGATACACCACTGCAGGTTCAATGTATTCCTTGGACCTTCACATTGACGATGAAACACAGAAATCGCATCGGAATTAAATTCAAAAGGCACTATGCCGTCTTATGTACAGGAATAGAAACTCTTCTTACAGTCGGTGCTTTGAGCATTCCCTGTGAGACCACTATTAGTTTCCGATACTCCACTGCAGGTGCAATGTAATCCTTGGAGCTTGACATTGACGATGAAACACAGAAATCGCATCGGAATTAAGTACAAAAGGCACAATGCTGTCTTAAGTACAAGAATAGAGACTCTTTTTACAGTCGGTGCCATGAGCATTCCCTGTGAGACCAGTATTAGTTTCTGATACACCACTGCAGGTTCAATGTATTCCTTGGACCTTCACATTGACGATGAAACACAGAAATCGCATCGGAATTAAATTCAAAAGGCACTATGCCGTCTTATGTACAGGAATAGAAACTCTTCTTGCAGTCGGTGTTTTGAGCATTGCCTGTGAGACCAGTATTAGTTTCCGATACACCACTGCAGGTTCAATGTATTCCTGGGAACTTCACATTGACGATGATAGATAGAAATCGTATCGGAATTAAATACGAAAGGCACAATGCCGCCTTAAGTACAAAAACAGAGACTCTTCTTACAGTCGGTGTTTTGAGCATTCCTTGTGAGACCAGTATTAGTTTCCGACGCACCACTGCAGGTTCAATGTATTCCTTGGACATACACATTGACGATGGAACACAGATATCGCATCGGAATTAAGTACAAAAGGCACAATGCCGCCTTAAGTACAAGAATAGAGACTCTTCTTACAGTCGGTGCTTTGAGCATTCCCTGTGAGACCAGAATTAGTTTCCGATTAACCTCTGCAGGTTCAATGTATTCCTCGGACATACACATTGAAGATGAAACACTGAAATCGCATCGGAATTAAATACAAAAGGAACAATACCGCCTTAAGTACAAGAATAGTGCCTCTTCTTACAGTCGGTGCTTTGAGCATTCCCTGTGAGACCAGTATTAGTTTCCGATACCCCACTGCAGCATCAATGTATTCCTTGGACATACACATTGACGATGAAACACAGAAAACGCATCGGAATAAAATACAAAATGCACAATGCCGCCTTATGTACAACAATAGAGACTCTTCTTACGATCGGTGCTTTGAGCATTCCCTGTGAGACCAGTATTAGTTTCCGATACACCACTGCAGCTTCAATGTATTCCTTGGACCTTCAGATTGACGATGATACACAGAAATCGCATCGGAATTAAATACAAAATGCACGATGCCGCCTTAAGGACAAGAATAGATTCTCTTCTTACAGTCGATGCTTTGATCATTCCCTGTGAGACCAGTATTAGTTTCCGATACACCACTGCAGGTTCAATGTATTCCTTGGACATACACATTGACGATGAAACACAGAAATCGCATCGGAATTAAATACAAAAGGCACAATGCCGCCTTAAGTACAAGAATAGAGACTCTTCTTACAGTCGGTGCTTTGAGCATTCCCCGTGAGACCAGTATTAGTTTCCGATACACCTCTGCAGGTTCAATGTATTCCTCGGACATACACATTAACGATGAAACACTGAAATCGCATCGGAAATAAATACAAAAGGCACAATATCGCCTTAAGTACAAGAATAGAGACTCTTCTTACAGTCGGTGCTATGAGCATTATCTGTGAGACCAGTATTAGTTTCCGATACACCACTGCAGGTTCAATGTATTCCTTGGACATACACATTGACGATGATACACAGAAATCGCATCGGAATTAAATACAAAACGCACAATGCCGCCTTAGTACAAGAATAGGGTCTCTAATCACAGTCGGTGCTTTGAGCATTCCCTGTGAGACCAGTATTAGTTTCCGATAGACCACTGCAGGTTCAATGTAGTCCTTGGACATACACATTGACGACGAAACACAGAAATCGCATCGGAATTAAATACAAAAGGCACAATGCCGCCATAAGTACAAGAATAGAGACTCTTCTTACAGTCGGTGCTTTGAGCATTCCCTGTGAAACCAGTATTAGTTTCCGATACACCACAGCAGGTTCAATGTATTCCTTGGAACTTCACATTGACGATGATACATAGAAATCGTATCGGAATTAAATACAAAAGGCACTATGCCGTCTTATGTACAGGAATAGAAACTCTTCTTACAGTCGGTGCTTTGAGCATTCCCTGTGAGACCACTATTAGTTTCCGATACTCCACTGCAGGTGCAATGTAATCCTTGGAGCTTGACATTGACGATGAAACACAGAAATCGCATCGGAATTAAGTACAAAAGGCACAATGCTGTCTTAAGTACAAGAATAGAGACTCTTTTTACAGTCGGTGCCATGAGCATTCCCTGTGAGACCAGTATTAGTTTCTGATACACCACTGCAGGTTCAATGTATTCCTTGGACCTTCACATTGACGATGAAACACAGAAATCGCATCGGAATTAAATTCAAAAGGCACTATGCCGTCTTATGTACAGGAATAGAAACTCTTCTTACAGTCGGTGTTTTGAGCATTGCCTGTGAGACCAGTATTAGTTTCCGATACACCACTGCAGGTTCAATGTATTCCTGGGAACTTCACATTGACGATGATAGATAGAAATCGTATCGGAATTAAATACGAAAGGCACAATGCCGCCTTAAGTACAAAAACAGAGACTCTTCTTACAGTCGGTGTTTTGAGCATTCCTTGTGAGACCAGTATTAGTTTCCGACGCACCACTGCAGGTTCAATGTATTCCTTGGACATACACATTGACGATGGAACACAGATATCGCATCGGAATTAAGTACAAAAGGCACAATGCCGCCTTAAGTACAAGAATAGAGACTCTTCTTACAGTCGGTGCTTTGAGCATTCCCTGTGAGACCAGAATTAGTTTCCGATTAACCTCTGCAGGTTCAATGTATTCCTCGGACATACACATTGAAGATGAAACACTGAAATCGCATCGGAATTAAATACAAAAGGAACAATACCGCCTTAAGTACAAGAATAGTGCCTCTTCTTACAGTCGGTGCTTTGAGCATTCCCTGTGAGACCAGTATTAGTTTCCGATACCCCACTGCAGCATCAATGTATTCCTTGGACATACACATTGACGATGAAACACAGAAAACGCATCGGAATAAAATACAAAATGCACAATGCCGCCTTATGTACAACAATAGAGACTCTTCTTACGATCGGTGCTTTGAGCATTCCCTGTGAGACCAGTATTAGTTTCCGATACACCACTGCAGCTTCAATGTATTCCTTGGACCTTCAGATTGACGATGATACACAGAAATCGCATCGGAATTAAATACAAAATGCACGATGCCGCCTTAAGGACAAGAATAGATTCTCTTCTTACAGTCGATGCTTTGATCATTCCCTGTGAGACCAGTATTAGTTTCCGATACACCACTGCAGGTTCAATGTATTCCTTGGACATACACATTGACGATGAAACACAGAAATCGCATCGGAATTAAATACAAAAGGCACAATGCCGCCTTAAGTACAAGAATAGAGACTCTTCTTACAGTCGGTGCTTTGAGCATTCCCCGTGAGACCAGTTTTAGTTTCCGATACACCTCTGCAGGTTCAATGTATTCCTCGGACATACACATTAACGATGAAACACTGAAATCGCATCGGAAATAAATACAAAAGGCACAATATCGCCTTAAGTACAAGAATAGAGACTCTTCTTACAGTCGGTGCTATGAGCATTATCTGTGAGACCAGTATTAGTTTCCGATACACCACTGCAGGTTCAATGTATTCCTTGGACATACACATTGACGATGATACACAGAAATCGCATCGGAATTAAATACAAAACGCACAATGCCGCCTTAGTACAAGAATAGGGTCTCTTCTCACAGTCGGTGCTTTGAGCATTCCCTGTGAGACCAGTATTAGTTTCCGATAGACCACTGCAGGTTCAATGTAGTCCTTGGACATACACATTGACGACGAAACACAGAAATCGCATCGGAATTAAATACAAAAGGCACAATGCCGCCATAAGTACAAGAATAGAGACTCTTCTTACAGTCGGTGCTTTGAGCATTCCCTGTGAAACCAGTATTAGTGTCCGATACACCACAGCAGGTTCAATGTATTCCTTGGAACTTCACATTGACGATGATACATAGAAATCGTATCGGAATTAAATACAAAAGGCACAATGCCGCCTTAAGTACAAGAACAGTGACTCTTCTTACAGTCGGTGTTTTGAGCATTCCCTGTGAGACCAGTATTAGTTTCCGATGCACCACTGCAGGTTCAATGTATTCCTTGGACATACACATTGACGATGAAACACAGAAATCGCATCGGAATTAAATACAAAAGGCACAATGCCGCCTTAAGTACAAGAATAGAGACTCTTCTTACAGTCGATGCTTTGGGCATTCCCTGTGAGACCAGTATTACTTTCCGATATACCACTGCAGTTTCAATGTATTCCTTGGACATACACATTGACGATGAAACACAGAAATCGCATCGGAATTAAATAAAAAAGGCTCATTGCAACTTTAAGTGCAAGAAGAGTGAGACTACTTAGAGTCTGTGCTTTGATCCTTTCCTGTGAGACAAGTATTAGTTTCCGATACACCACTGCAGGTTCAATGTATTCCGTGGACCTTCAGATTGACGATGAAACACAGAAATCGCATCGGCATTAAATACAAAAGGCACAATGCCGCCTTAAGTGCACGAAGATTGAGATTTCTTAGAGTCTGTGATATGATCCTTTTCTGTGAGACCAGTATTAGTTTCCGATACACCACTGCAGGTTCAATGTATTCCTTGGACCTTCACATTGACGATGAAACACAGAAATCGCATCGGAATTAAATACAAAAGGCACAATGCCGCCTTAAGTACAAGAATAGAAACTCTTCTTACAGTCGGTGTTTTGAGCATTGCCTGTGAGACCAGTATTAGTTTCCGATACACCACTGCAGGTTCAATGTATTCCTTGGACCTTCACATTGACGATGATACACAGAAATCGCATCGGAATTAAAATCAGAAGGCACTATGCCGTCTTAAGTACAAGAATAGAGACCCTTCTTACTGTCGGTGCTTTGAGCATTCCCTGTGAGACCAGTATTAGTTTCCGATACACCACTGCAGGTTCAATGTAATCTTTGGACCTTGATATTGACGATGAAACACAGAAATCGCATCGGAATTAAATACAAAAGGCACAATGCTGCCTTAAGTACAAGAATAGACACTCTTCTTACAGTCGGTGCTTTGAGCATTCCCTGTGAGACCAGTATTAGTTTCCGATACCCCACTGCAGGTTCAATGTATTCCTTGGACATACACATTGACGATGAAATACAGAAATCGCATCGGATTAAATACAAAAGGCACAATGCCGCCTTACGTAGAAGAATAGAGACTCTTCTTACGGTCGGTGATTTGAGCATTCCCTGTGAGACCAGTATTAGTTTCCGATACACCACTGCAGGTTCAATGTATTCCTTGGACATACACATTGACGATGAAACACAAAAATAGCATCGGAATTAAATAAAAAAGGCTCATTGCAACTTTCAGTGCAAGAAGAGTAAGACGTCTTAGAGTCTGTGCTTTGATCCTTTCCTGTGAGACCAGTATTAGTTTCCGATACACCGCTGCAGGTTCAATGTATTCCTTGGACATACACATTGACGATGGAACACAGAAATCGCATCGGAATTAAATACAAAGGGCACAATGCAGCCTTAAGTACAAGAATAGAGACTCTTCTTACAGTCGGTGTTTTGCGCATTCCCTGTGAGAACAGTATTCGTTTCCGATACACCACTGCTGGTTCAATGTATTCCTTGGATAGACACATTGACGATGAAACACAGAAATCGCATCGGAATTAAATGCAAAAGGCACAATGACGCCTTAAGTGCAAGAAGAGTGAGACTACTTAGAGTCTGTGCTTTGATCCTTTCCTGTGAGACCAGTATTAGTTTCCGATACACCACTGCAGGCTCAATGTATTCCGTGGACCTTCACATTGACGATGAAACACAGAAATCGCATCGGAATTAAATACAAAAGGCACAATGCCGACTTAAGTGCACGAAGAGTGAGATATCTTAGAGTCTGTGATATGATCCGTTTCTGTGAGACCAGTATTAGTTTCCGATACTCCACTGAACGTTCAATGAATTCCTTGGACCTTCACATGGACGACGAAACACAGAAATCGCATCGGAATTAAAAACAAAAGGCACAATGCCGCATTAAGTTCAAGAAAAGAGACTCTTCTTACAGTCTGTGCTTTCATCCATTCCTGTGAGACCAGGATTATTATCCGATAGCCCACTGCAGGTTCAATGTATTCCTTGGACCTTCACATTGACGATGAAACACAGAAATCGCATGGGAATTAAATTCAAAAGGCACTATGCCCTCTTAAGTACAAGAATAGAGACTCTTCTTACAGTCGGTGCTTTGAGCATTCCCCGTGAGACCAGTATTAGTTTCCGATACACCACTGCAGGTTCAATGTATTCCTTGGACCTTGACATTGACGATGAAACACAGAAATCGCATCGGAATTAAATACAAAAGGCACAATGCCGCCTTAAGTACAAGAATAGAGACTCTTCTTACAGTCGGTGCTTTGAGCATTCCCTGTGATACCAGTATTAGTTTACGATACACCACTGCAGGTTCAATGTATTACTTGGACATACACATTGACGATAAAACACAGAAATACAATGGGAATTAAATACAAAACGCACAATGTGGCCTTAAGTACAAGAATAGAGACACTTCTTACAGTCGGTGTTTTGAGCATTCCCTGTGAGACCAGTATTAGTTTCCGATACACCACTACTCATTCAATGTATTCCTTGGACAGACATATTGACGATGAAACACAAAAATCTCATCGGAATTAAATGCAAAAGGCACAGTGACGCCTTAAGTGCAAGAAGAGTGAGACTACTTAGAGTCTGTGCATTGATCCTTTCCTGTGAGTCCAGTATTAGTTTCCGATACACCACTGCAGGTTCAATGTATTCCTTGGACATACACATTGACGATGGAACACAAAAATCCCATCGGAATTAAATACAAAGGGCACAATGCCGCCTTAAGTACAAGAATAGAGACTCTTCTTACAGTCGGTGTTTTGCGCATTCCCTGTGAGACCAGTATTAGTTTCCGACACACCACTGCTGGTTCAATGTATTCCTTGGACAGACACATTGACGATGAAACACAGAAATCGCATCGGAATTAAATGCAAAAGGCACAATGACGCCTTAAGTGCAAGAAGAGTGAGACTACTTAGAGTCTGTGCTTTGATCCTTTTCTGTGAGACCAGTATTAGTTTCCGATACACCACTACAGGCTCAATGTATTCCGTGGACCTTCACATTGACGATGAAACACAGAAATCGCATCGGAATTAAATACAAAAGGCACAATGCCGACTTAAGTGCACGAAGAGTGAGATATCTTAGAGTCTGTGATATGATCCGTTTCTGTGAGACCAGTATTAGTTTCCGATACACCACTGAACGTTCAATGAATTCCTTGAACCTTCACATGGACGACGAAACACAGAAATCGCATCGGAATTAAATACAAAAGGCACAATGCCGCATTAAGTTCAAGAAAAGAGACTCTTCTTACAGTCTGTGCTTTCATCCATTCCTGTGAGACCAGGATTAGTTTCCGATAGCCCACTGCAGGTTCAATGTATTCCTTGGACCTTCACATTGACGATGAAACACAGCAATCGCATCGGAATTAAATTCAAAAGGCACTATGCCGTCTTAAGTACAAGAATTGAGACTCTTCTTACAGTCGGTGCTTTGAGCATACCCTGTGAGACCAGTATTAGTTTCCGATACACCACTGCTGGTTCAATGTATTCCTTGGACCTTGACATTGACGATGAAACACAGAAATCGCAACGGAATTAAATACAAACGGCACAATGCCGCCTTAAGTACAAGAATAGAGACTCTTCTTACAGTCGGTGCTTTGAGCATTCCCTGTGATACCAGTATTAGTTTCCGATACACCACTGCAGGTTCAATGTATTGCTTGGACATACACATTGACGATAAAACACAGAAATCCAATGGGAATTAAATACAAAACGCACACTGCCGCCTTAAGTACAAGAATAGAGACACTTCTTACAGTCGTTATTTTGAGCATTCCCTGTGAGACCTGTATTAGTTTCCGATACACCACTACTGGTTCAATGTATTCCTTGGACAGACATATTGACGATGAAACACAAAAATCTCATCAGAAATAAATGCAAAAGGCACAGTGACGCCTTAAGTGCAAGAAGAGTGAGACTACTTAGAATCTGTGCATTGATCCTTTCCTGTGAGACCAGTATTAGTTTCCGATACACCACTGCAGGTTCAATGTATTCCTTGGACCTTCACATTGACGATGAAACACATAAATCGCATCGAAATTAAATTCAAAAGGCACTATGCCGTCTTAAGTACAAGAATAGAGACTCTTCTTACAGTCGGTGCTTTGAGCATTCCCTGTGAGGCCAGTATTAGTTTCCGATACACCACTGCAGGTTCAATGTATTCCGTGGACCTTCACATTGACGATTAAACACAGAAATCGCATCGGAATTAAATACAAAAGGCACAATGCCGCCTAAAGTGCACGAAGAGTGAGATTTCATAGAGTCTGTGACATGATCCATTTCTGTGAGACCAGTATTAGTTTCCGATACACCACTGCAAGTTCAATGTATTCCTTGGACCTTCACATGGACGACGAAACATAGAAATCGTATCGGAATTAAATACGAAAGGCACAATGCCGCCTTAAGTACAAAAACAGAGACTCTTCTTACAGTCGGTGTTATGGGCATTCCCTGTGAGACCAGTATTAGTTTCCGATGCACCACTGCAGGTTCAATGTACTCCTTGGACATACACATTGACGATGAAACACAGATATCGCATCGGAATTAAGTACAAAAGGCACAATGCCGCCTTAAGTACAGGAATAGAGACTCTTCTTACAGTCGGTGTTTTGAGCATTCCCTGTGAGACCAGTATTAGTTTGCGATACCCCACTGCAGCTTCAATGTATTCCTTGGACATACACATAGACGATGAAACACAGAAATCGCATCGGAATTAAATACAAAAGGCACAATGCCGCCTTATGTACAAGAATAGAGACTCTTCTTACGGTCGGTGCTTTGAGTATTCCCTGTGAGACCAGTATTAGTTTCGGATACACCACTGCAGCTTCAATGTATTCCTTGGACCTTCAGATTGACGATGATACACAGAAATCGCATCGGAATTAAATACAAAATGCACGATGCCTCCTTAAGGACAAGATTAGATACTCTTCTTACAGTCGGTGCTTTGATCATTCCCTGTGAGACCAGTATTAGTTAACGATACACCACTGCATGTTCAATGTATTCCTTGCACATACACATTGACGATGAATCACAGAAATCGCATCGGAATTAAATACAAAAGGCACAATGCCGCCTTAAGTACAATAATAGAGACTTTTCTTACAGTCGGTGCTTTGAGCATTCCCTGTGAGACCGGTATTAGTTTCGATACACCTCTGCAGGTTCAATGTATTCCTCGGACGTACACATTGAAGATGAAATACTGAAATCGCATCGGAAATAAATACAAAAGGCACAATATCGCCTTAAGTACAAGAATAGAGACTCTTCTTACAGTCGGTGCTATGAGTATTCCCTGTGAGACCAGTATTAGTTTCCGATACACCACTGCAGGTTCAATGTATTCCTTGGACATACACATTGACGATGATACACAGAAATCGCATCGGAATTAAATACAAAAGGCACAATGCCGCTATAGTACAAGAATAGAGACTCTTCTCACAGTCGGTGCTTTGAGCATTCCCCGTGAGACCAGTATTAGTTTCCGATAGACCACTGCAGGTTCAATGTATTCCTTGGACATACACATTAACGACGAAACATAGAAATCGCATCGGAATTAAATACAAAAGGCACAATGCCGCCTTAAGTACAAGAATAGAGACTCTTCTTACAGTCGGTGCTTTGAGCATTCCCTGTGAAACCAGTATTAGTTTCCGATACACCACTGCAGGTTCAATGTATTCCTTGGAACTTCACATTGACGATGATACATAGAAATCGTATCGGAATTAAATACAAAAGGCACAATGCCGCCTTAAGTACAAGAACAGTGACTCTTCTTACAGTCGGTGTTTTGAGCATTCCCTGTGAGACCAGTATTAGTTTCCGATGCACCACTGCAGGTTCAATGTATTCCTTGGACATACACATTGACGATGAAACACAGAAATCGCATCGGAATTAAATACAAAAGGCACAATGCCGCCTTAAGTACAAGAATAGAGAGTCTCCTTACAGTCGGTGCTTTGTTCATTATCTGTGAGACCAGTATTACTTTCCGATACACCACTGCAGGTTCAATGTGTTCCTTGGACATACACATTGACGATGAAACACAGAAATCGCATCGGAATTAAATAAGAAAGGCTCATTGCAACTTTAAGTGCAAGAAGAGTGAGACTACTTAGAGTCTGTGCTTTGATCCTTTCCAGTGAGACCAGTATTAGTTTCCGATACACCACTGCAGGTTCAATGTATTCCGTGGACCTTCTCATTGACGATGAAACACAGAAATCGCATCGGCATTAAATACAAAAGGCACAATGCCGCCTTCAGTGCACGAAGAGTGAGATTTCTTAGAGTCTGTGATATGATCCATTTCTGTGAGACCAGTATTAGTTTCCGATACACCACTCAACGTTCAATGAATTCCTTGGACCTTCACATGGACGACGAAACACAGAAATCGCATCGGAATTCAATACAAAAGGCACAATGCTGCCTTAAGTTCAAGAAAAGAGACTCTTCTTACAGTCTGTGCTTTGATCCTTTCCTGTGAGACCAGGATTAGTTTCCGATAGCCCAATGCAGGTTCAATGTATTCCTTGGACCTTCACATTGACGATGAAACACAGAAATCGCATCGGAATTAAATACAAAAGGCACAATGCCGCCTTAAGTACAGTAATAGAAACTCTTCTTAAAGGCGGTGTTTTGAGCATTGCCTGTGAGACCAGTATTAGTTTCCGATACACCACTGCAGGTTCAATGTATTCCTTGGACCTAAAACATTGACGATGATACACAAAAATCGCATCGGAATTAAAATCAAATGGCACTATGCCGTCTTAAGTACAAGAATAGAGACTCTTCTTACAGTCGGTGGTTTGAGCATTCCCTGTGAGACCAGTATTAGTTTCCGATACACCACTGCAGGTTCAATGTAATCTTTGGACCTTGACATTGACGATGAAACACAGAAATCGCATCTGAATTAAATACAAAAGGCACAATGCCGCCTTAAGTACAAGAATAGAGACTCTTCTTACAGTCGGTGCTTTGAGCATTCCCTGTGAGACCAGTATTATTTTCCGATTAACCTCTGCAGGTTCAATGTATTCCTCGGACATACACATTGACGATGAAACACTGAAATCACATCGGAATTAAATAGAAAAGGAACAATACCGCCTTAAGTACAAGAATAGTGCCTCTTCTTACAGTCGGTGCTTTGAGCATTCCCTGTGAGACCAGTATTAGTTTCCGATACCCCACTGCAGGTTCATTGTATTCCTTGGACATACACATTGACGATGAAATACAGAAATCGCATCGGAATTAAATACAAAAGGCACAATGCCGCATTATGTACAAGAATAGAGACTCTTCTTACGGTCGATGCTTTGAGCATTCCCTGTGAGACCAGTATTAGTTTCCGATACACCACTGCAGCTTCAATGTATTCCTTGGTCCTTCAGATTGACGATGATACACAGAAATCGCATCGGAATTAAATACAAAATGCACGATGCCGCCTTAAGTACAAGAATAGATATTCTTCTTACAGTCGGTGCTTTGATCATTCCCTGTGAGACCAGTATTAGTTTCCGATACACCACTGCAGGTTCAGTGTATTCCTTGGAACTTCACATTGACGATGATACATAGAAATCGTATCGGAATTAAATACGAAAGGCACAATGCCGCCTTAAGTACAAAAACAGAGACTCTTCTTACAGTCCGTGTTTTGAGCATTCCCTGTGAGACCAGTATTAGTTTCCGATGCACCACTGCAGGTTCAATGTATTCCTTGGACATACACAATGACGATGAAACACAGAAATCGCATCGGAATTAAGTACAAAAGGCGCAATGCCGCCTTAAGTACAAGAATAGAGACTCTTCTTACAGTCGGTGCTTGGGGCATTCCCTGTGAGACCAGTATTAGTTTCCGATACACCACTGCAGGTTCAATGTATTCCTTGGACATACACATTGACGATGAATCACAGAAATAGCATCGGAATTAAATAAAAAAGACTCATTGCAACTTTCAGTGCAAGAAGAGTGAGACGTCTTAGAGTCTGTGCTTCGATCCTTTCCTGTGAGACCTGTATTAGTTTCCGATACACTACTGCAGGTTCAATGTATTCCTTGGACGTACACATTGACGATGGAACACAGAAATCGCGTCGGAATTAAATACAAAGGGCACAACGCCGCCTTAAGTCCAAGAATAGAGACTCTTCCTACAGTCGGTGTTTTGCGCATACCCTGTGAGACCAGTATTAGTTTCCGATACACCACTGCTGGTTCAATGTATTCCTTGGACAGACACATTGACGATGAAACACAGAAATCGCATCGGAATTAAGTGCAAAAGGCACAATGACGCCTTAAATGCAAGAAGAGTGAGACTGCTTAGAGTCTGTGCTTTGATCCTTTCCTGTGAGACCAGTATTAGTTTCAGATACACCACTGCAGGCTCAATGTATTCCGTGGACCTTCGCATTGACGATGAAACACAGAAATCGCATCAGAATTGAATACAAAAGGCACAATGCCGACTTAAGTGCACGAAGAGTGAGATTTCTTAGAGTCTGTGATATGATCCTTTTCTGTGAGACCAGTATTAGTTTCCGATAACCACTGAACGTTCAATGAATTCCTTGGACCTTCACATTGACGACGAAACACAGAAATCGCATCGTAATTAAATTCAAAGGCACTATGCCGTCATAAGTACAAGAATAGAGACTCTTCTTACAGTCGGTGCTTTGAGCATTCCCTGTGGGCCCAGTATTAGTTTCCGATACACCACTGCAGGTTCAATGTATTCCTTGGACCTTGACATTGACGATGAATCACAGAAATCGCATCGGAATTAAATACAAAAGGCACAAGCCGCCTTAAGTACAAGAATAGAGACTCTTCTTACAGTCGGTGCTTTGAGCATTCGCTGTGATACCAGTATTAGTTTCCGATACACCACTGCAGGTTCAATGTATTGCTTGGACATACACATTGACAATAAAACACAGAAATCCAATCGGAATTAAATACAAAACGCACAATGCCGCCTTAAGTACAAGAATAGAGACACTTCTTACAGTCGGTGTTTTGAGCATTCCCTGTGAGACCAGTATTAGTTTCCGATACACCACTACTGGTTCAATGTATTCCTTGGACAGACACATTGACGATGAAACACAAAAATCTCATCGGAATTAAATGCAAAAGGCACAATGACGCCTTAAGTGCAAGAAGAGTGAGACTACTTAGGGTCTGTGCATTCATCCTTTCCTGTGAGACCAGTATTAGTTTCCGATACACCACTGCAGGTTCAATGTATTCCGTGGACCTTCACATTGACGATTAAACACAGAAATCGCATCGGAATTAAATACAAAAGGCACAATGCCGCCTAAAGTGCACGAAGAGTTAGATTTCTTAGAGTCTGTGATGTGATCCATTTCTGTGAGACCAGTATTAGTTTCCGATACACCACTGCACGTTCAATGTATTCCTTGGACCTTCACATGGACGACGAAACACAGAAATCGCATCGGAATTAAATACAAAAGACACAATGCCGCATTAAGTACAAGAAGAGAAACTCTTCTTACAGTCGGTGTTTTGAGCATTCCCTGTGAGACCAGTATCAGTTTCCGACACACCACTGCAGGTTCAATGTATTCCTTGGACCTTCACATTGACGATGAAACACATAAATCGCATCGAAATTAAATTCAAAAGGCACTATGCCGTCTTAAGTACAAGAATAGAGACTCTTCTTACAGTCGGTGCTTTGAGCATTCGCTGTGAGGCCAGTATTAGTTTCCGATACACCACTGCAGGTTCAATGTATTCCTTGGAACTTCACATTGACGATGAAAGAAAGAAATCGCATCGGAATTAATTACAAAAGGCGCAATGCCGCCTTAAGTACAAGAGTAGAGTCTCTTCTTGCAGTCGGTGCTTTGAGCATTCCCAGTGAGACCAGTATTAGTTTCTGATACACCACTGCAGGTTCAATGTATTCCTTGGACCTTCACATTGACGATGAAACACAGAAATCGCATCGGAGTTAAATGCAAACGGCACAATGCCGACTTAAGTACAAGAATAGAGACTCTTCTTACTGTCGGTGCTTTGTGCATTCCCTGTGAGACCAGTATTAGTCTCCGATTCACCACTGCAGGTGCAAGGTATTCCTTGGACTTTCACATTGACGATGAAACACAGAAATCGCATCGGAATTAAATACAAAAGGCGCAATGCCGCCTTAAGTACAAGAATAGAGACTCTTCTTACAGTCGGTGCTTTGAGCATTCCCTGTGAGACCAGTATTACTTTCTGATACACCACTGCAGTTTCAATGTATTCCTTGGACCTTCACATTGACGATGAAACACAGAAATCGCATCGGAATTAAATCCAAAAGGCACAATGCCGTCATTAGTAAGGGAATAGAGACTCTTCTTACAATCGGTGATTTGAGCATTCCCAGTGAGACCAATATTAGTTTCCGATACACCACTGCAGGTTCATTGTATTTCTTGGACCTTCACATTGACGATGAAACACAGAAATCGAATCGGAATTAAATACAAAAGGCGCAATGCCGCCTTAAGTACAAGAATAGAGACTCTTCTTTCAGTCTGTGCTTTGAGCATTTCCTGTGAGAACAGTATTAGTTTCTGATACACCATTTCAGGTTCAATGTATTCCTTGGACCTTCACATTGTCGATGAAACACAGAATTCGCATCGGAATTAAATACAAAAGGCACAATGCTGTCTTAAGTACAAGAATAGAGACTCTTCTTACAGTCAGTGCCATGAGCATTCCCTAAGAGACCAGTATTAGTTTCCGATACACCACTGCAGGATCAATGTATTCCTTGGACCTTCACATTGACGATGAAACACAGAAATCGCATCGGAATTAAATATAAAAGGCCCAATGCCGCCTTAAGTACAAGAATAGAGACTCTTCTTACTGTCGGTGCTTTGAGCATTCCCTGTGAGACCAGTATTAGCTTCTGATACACCGCTGCAGGTTCAATGTATTCCTTGGACCTTCACATTGACGATGAAACACAGATATCGCATCGGAGCTAAATACAAAAGCAAAATGTCGCCTTAAGTACAAGAATAGAGTCTCTTCATACTGTCGGTGCCTTGAGCATTCCCTGTGAGACCAGTATTACTTTCCGAAACACCACTGCAGGTTCAATGTATTCCTTGGACCTTCACATTGACGATGAATCACAGAAATCGCATCGGAGTTAAATACAAAGGCACAATGCCGCCTTAATTACAAGAATTGAGACTTTTCTTACTGTCGGTGCTTTGAGCATTCCCTGTGGGACCAGTATTAGTTTCCGATACACCACTGCAGGTTCAATGTATTCCTTGGGCCTTCACATTGACGATGAAACACAGAAATCGCATCGAAATTAAATACAAAAGGCGCAATGCCGCTTTAAGTACAAGAATAGAGACTCTTCTTACAGTCGGTGCTTTCAGCATTCCCTGTGAGATCAGTATTAGTTTCTGGTACACCACTGCAGGTTCATTGTATTCCTTGGACCTTCACATTGACGATGAAACACAGAAATCGCATCGGAATTAAATACAAAAGGCACAATGCTGTCTTAAGTACAAGAATAGAGACTCTTTTTACAGTCGGTGCCATGAGCATTCCCTGTGAGACCAGTATTAGTTTCCAATACACCACTGCAGGATCAATGTATTCCTTGGACCTTCACATTGACGATGAAACACAGAAACCGCAGCGGAATTAAATCCAAAATGCACAATGCCGTCATAAGTAAAAGATTAGGGACTTCTCTTACAGTCGGTGCATTGAGCATTCCCTGTGAGACCAGTATTAGTTTCTGATTCGCCACTGCAAGTTCAATGTATTCCTTGGACCTTCACATTGACGATGAAACACAGAAATCGCATCGGAGTTAAATACAAAAGGCACAATGCCGCCTTAAGTACAAGAATAAAGACTCTTCTTACTGTCGGTGCTTTGAGCATTCCCTGTGAGACCAGTATTAGGTTCCGATACACCACTGCAGGTTCAATGTATTCCTTGGACCTTCACATTGACAATGAAACACAGAAATCGCATCGGAATTAAATACAAAAGGCGCAATGACGCCTTAAGTACAAGAATAGAGACTCTTCTTACAGTCGGTGATTTGAGCATTCCCTGTGAGACCAGTATTACTTTCTGATACACCACTGCAGGTTCAATGTATTCCTTGGACATACACATTGACGATGAAACACAGAAATCGCATCGGAATTAAATACAAAGGGCACAATGCCGCCTTAAGTACAAGAATAGAGACTCCTCTTACAGTCGGTGTTTTGCGCTTTCCCTGTGAGACCAGAATTAATTTCCGATACACCACTGCTGTTTCAATGTATTCCTTGGACAGACACATTGACGATGAAACACAGAAATCGCATCGGAATTAAATGCAAAAGGCACAATGACGCCTTAAGTGCAAGAAGAGTGAGACTACTTAGAGTCTGTGCTTTGATCCTTTCCTGTGAGACCAGTACTAGTTTCCGATACACCACTGTAGGCTCAATGTATTCCGTGGACCTTCACATTGACGATGAAACACAGAAATCGCATCGGAATTAAATACAAAATGCACAATGCCGACTTAAGTGCACGAAGAGTGAGATTTCTTAGAGTCTGTGATATGATCCTTTTCTGTGAGACCAGTATTAGTTTCTGATACACCACTGAACGTTCAATGAATTCCTTGGACCTTCACATGGACGACGAAACACAGAAATCGCATCGGAATTAAATTCAAAAGGCACAATGCCGCATTAAGTTCAAGAAAAGAGACTCTCCTTACAGTCTGCGCTTTCATCCTTTCCTGTGAGACCAGGATTAGTTTCCGATAGCCCACTGCAGGTTCAATGTATTCCTTGGACCTTCACATTGACGATGAAACACAGAAATCGCATCGGAGTTTAATACAAAAGGCACAATGCCGACTTATGTACAAGAATTGAGACTCTTCTTACTGTCGGTGCTTTGAGCATTCCCTGTGAGACCAGTATTAGTTTCCGATACACCACTGCAGGTTCAATGTATTTCTTGGACCTTCACATTGACGATGAAACACAGAAATCGCATCGGAATTAAATACAAAAGGCGCAATGCCGCCTTAAGAACAAGAATAGAGACTCTTCTTTCAGTCGGTGCATTGAGCATTCCCTGTGAGAACAGTATTAGTTTCTGATACACCACTGCAGGTTCAATGCATTCCTTGGACCTTCGCATTGACGATGAAACACAGAAATCGCATCGGAATTAAATACAAAAGGCACAATGCTGTCTTAAGTACAAGAATAGAGACTCTTCTTACAGTCAGTGCCATGAGCATTCCCTAAGAGACCAGTATTAGTTTCCGATACACCACTGCAGGATCAATGTATTCCTTGGACCTTCACATTGACGATGAAACACAGAAATCGCATCGGAATTAAATATAAAAGGCCCAATGCCGCCTTAAGTACAAGAATAGAGACTCTTCTTACTGTCGGTGCTTTGAGCATTCCCTGTGAGACCAGTATTAGCTTCTGATACACCGCTGCAGGTTCAATGTATTCCTTGGACCTTCACATTGACGATGAATCACAGATATCGCATCGGAGCTAAATACAAAAGCAAAATGTCGCCTTAAGTACAAGAATAGAGTCTCTTCATACTGTCGGTGCCTTGAGCATTCCCTGTGAGACCAGTATTACTTTCCGAAACACCACTGCAGGTTCAATGTATTCCTTGGACCTTCACATTGACGATGAATCACAGAAATCGCATCGGAGTTAAATACAAAGGCACAATGCCGCCTTAATTACAAGAATTGAGACTTTTCTTACTGTCGGTGCTTTGAGCATTCCCTGTGGGACCAGTATTAGTTTCCGATACACCACTGCAGGTTCAATGTATTCCTTGGGCCTTCACATTGACGATGAAACACAGAAATCGCATCGAAATTAAATACAAAAGGCGCAATGCCGCTTTAAGTACAAGAATAGAGACTCTTCTTACAGTCGGTGCTTTCAGCATTCCCTGTGAGATCAGTATTAGTTTCTGGTACACCACTGCAGGTTCATTGTATTCCTTGGACCTTCACATTGACGATGAAACACAGAAATCGCATCGGAATTAAATACAAAAGGCACAATGCTGTCTTAAGTACAAGAATAGAGACTCTTTTTACAGTCGGTGCCATGAGCATTCCCTGTGAGACCAGTATTAGTTTCCAATACACCACTGCAGGATCAATGTATTCCTTGGACCTTCACATTGACGATGAAACACAGAAACCGCAGCGGAATTAAATCCAAAATGCACAATGCCGTCATAAGTAAAAGATTAGGGACTTCTCTTACAGTCGGTGCATTGAGCATTCCCTGTGAGACCAGTATTAGTTTCTGATTCGCCACTGCAAGTTCAATGTATTCCTTGGACCTTCACATTGACGATGAAACACAGAAATCGCATCGGAGTTAAATACAAAAGGCACAATGCCGCCTTAAGTACAAGAATAAAGACTCTTCTTACTGTCGGTGCTTTGAGCATTCCCTGTGAGACCAGTATTAGGTTCCGATACACCACTGCAGGTTCAATGTATTCCTTGGACCTTCACATTGACAATGAAACACAGAAATCGCATCGGAATTAAATACAAAAGGCGCAATGACGCCTTAAGTACAAGAATAGAGACTCTTCTTACAGTCGGTGATTTGAGCATTCCCTGTGAGACCAGTATTACTTTCTGATACACCACTGCAGGTTCAATGTATTCCTTGGACATACACATTGACGATGAAACACAGAAATCGCATCGGAATTAAATACAAAGGGCACAATGCCGCCTTAAGTACAAGAATAGAGACTCCTCTTACAGTCGGTGTTTTGCGCTTTCCCTGTGAGACCAGAATTAATTTCCGATACACCACTGCTGTTTCAATGTATTCCTTGGACAGACACATTGACGATGAAACACAGAAATCGCATCGGAATTAAATGCAAAAGGCACAATGACGCCTTAAGTGCAAGAAGAGTGAGACTACTTAGAGTCTGTGCTTTGATCCTTTCCTGTGAGACCAGTACTAGTTTCCGATACACCACTGTAGGCTCAATGTATTCCGTGGACCTTCACATTGACGATGAAACACAGAAATCGCATCGGAATTAAATACAAAATGCACAATGCCGACTTAAGTGCACGAAGAGTGAGATTTCTTAGAGTCTGTGATATGATCCTTTTCTGTGAGACCAGTATTAGTTTCTGATACACCACTGAACGTTCAATGAATTCCTTGGACCTTCACATGGACGACGAAACACAGAAATCGCATCGGAATTAAATTCAAAAATCACAATGCCGCATTAAGTTCAAGAAAAGAGACTCTCCTTACAGTCTGCGCTTTCATCCTTTCCTGTGAGACCAGGATTAGTTTCCGATAGCCCACTGCAGGTTCAATGTATTCCTTGGACCTTCACATTGACGATGAAACACAGAAATCGCATCGGAGTTTAATACAAAAGGCACAATGCCGACTTATGTACAAGAATTGAGACTCTTCTTACTGTCGGTGCTTTGAGCATTCCCTGTGAGACCAGTATTAGTTTCCGATACACCACTGCAGGTTCAATGTATTTCTTGGACCTTCACATTGACGATGAAACACAGAAATCGCATCGGAATTAAATACAAAAGGCGCAATGCCGCCTTAAGAACAAGAATAGAGACTCTTCTTTCAGTCGGTGCATTGAGCATTCCCTGTGAGAACAGTATTAGTTTCTGATACACCACTGCAGGTTCAATGTATTCCTTGGACCTTCGCATTGACGATGAAACACAGAAATCGCATCGGAATTAAATACAAAACGCACAATGCTGTCTCAAGTACAAGAATAGAGTCTCTTCTTACAGTCGGTGCCATGAGCATTGCCTGTGAGACCAGTATTAGTTTCCGATACACCACTGCGGGATCAATGTATTCCTTGGACCTTCACATTGACGATGAATCACAGAAATCGCATCGGAGTTAAATACAAAAGGCACAATGCCGCCTTAAGTAAAAGAATTGAGACTTTTCTTACTGTCGGTGCTTTGAGCATTCCATGTGAGACCAGTATTAGGTTCCGATACACCACTGCAGGTTCAATGCATTCCTTGGACCTTCACATTGACGATGAAACACAGAAATCGCATCGGAATTAAATACAAAAGGCGCAATGCCGCCTTAAGTACAGGAAAAGAGACTCTTCTTACAGTCGGTGCTTTGAGCATTCCCTGTGAGACCAGTATTACTTTCTGATACACCACTGCTGATTCAATGTATTCCTTGGACCTTCACATTG
The DNA here is from genome assembly GCF_023864345.2 of Schistocerca serialis cubense. Taxonomy (NCBI): domain Eukaryota; kingdom Metazoa; phylum Arthropoda; class Insecta; order Orthoptera; family Acrididae; genus Schistocerca; species Schistocerca serialis. The sequence goes on along the minus strand of NC_064643.1, from coordinate 32,185,118 downwards.
ACGATGAAACGCAGAAACCGCATCGGAATTAAATCCAAAAGCGACAATGCCGTCATAAGTACAAGAATAGAGGCTCTTTTTACAGTCGGTGCTTTGAGCATCCCCAGTGAGACCAGTATTAGTTTCCGATACACCACTGCGTGTACAATTTATTCCTTGGACATTCACATTGACGATGAAACACAGAAATCGCATCTGAATTAAAACCAAAAGGCGCAATGCCGCCTTAAGTTCGATAATAGAGACTCTTCTTACTGTCGATGCTTTGAGCATTCCCTGTGAGACCAGAATTAGTTTCCGATACACCACTGCAGGTTCATTGTATTCCTTGGACCTTCACATTGACGATGAAACACAGAAATCGCATCGGAATTAAATACAAAAGGCGCAATGCCGCCTTACGTACAAGAATAGAGACTCATCTTACAGTCGGTGCTTTCAGCATTCCCTGTGAGACCAGTATTAGTTTCTGATACACCACTGCAGGTTCATTGTATTCCTTGGACCTTCACATTGACGATGAAACACAGAAATCGCATCGGAATTAAATACAAAAGGCACAATGCTGTCTTAAGTACAAGAACAGAGACTCTTTTTACAGTCGGTGCCATGAGCACTCCCTGTGAGACCAGTATTAGTTTCCAATACACCACTGCAGGATCAATGTATTCCTTGGACCTTCACATTGACGATGAAACACAGAAATCGCATCGGAATTAAATATGAAAAGCCCAATGCCGCCTTAAGTACAAGAATAAAGACTCTTCTTACAGTCGGTGCTTTGAGCATTCCCTGTGAGACCAGTATTAGTTTCTGAAACACCACTGCAGGTCCAATGTATTCCTTGGACATACACACTGACGATGAAACACAGAAATCGTATCGGAATTAAATACAAAAGGCACAATGCCGCCTTAAGTACAAGAATAGAAACTCTTCTTACAGTCGGTGTGTTGAGCATTCCCTGTGAGACCAGTATTAGTTTCCGATACACCAGTGCAGGTTCAATGTATTCCTTGGACCTTCACATTGACGATGAAACTCAGAAATCGCATCGGAATTAAATACAAAAGGCACAATGCCGCCTTAAGTACAAGAATAGAGACTCTTCTTACAGTCGGTGCTTTGAGCATTCCCTGTGATACCAGTATTAGTTTCCGGTACACCACTGCAGGATCAATGTATTCCTTGAACCTTCACATTGACGATGAAACACATAAATCGCATCGAAATTAAATTCAAAAGGCACTATGCCGTCTTAAGTACAAGAATAGAGACTCTTCTTAGAGTCGGTACTTTGAGCATTCCCTGTGAGGCCAGTATTAGTTTCCGACACACCACTGCAGGTTCAATGTATTCCTTGGACCTTCACATTGACGATAAAACAAAGAAATCGCATCGGTATTAATTACAAAAGGCGCAATGCCGCCTTAAGTACAAGAATAGAGACTCCTCTTACAGTCGGTGCTTTGAGCATTCCCAGTGAGACCAGTATTAGTTTCTGATACACCACTGCAGGTTCAATGTATTCCTTGGACCTTCACAATGACGATGAAACACAGAAATCGCATCGGAGATAAATACAAAAGGCACAATGCCGCCTAAAGTACAATAATTGAGACTCTTCTTACTGTCGGTGCTTTGAGCATTCCCTGTGAGACCAGTATTAGTTTCCGGATCACCATTTCAGGTTCAAGGTATTCCTTGGACCTTCACATTGACGATGAAAAACAGAAATCGCATCGGAATTAAACACAAAAGGCGCAATGCCGCCATAAGTACAAGAATAGAGACTCTTCTTACAGTCGGTGCTTTGAGCATTCCCTGTGAGACCAGTATTACTTTCCGATACACCACTGCAGGTTCAATGTATTCCTTGGACCTTCACATTGACGAAGAAACACAGAAATCGCATCGGAATAAATCCAAAAGGCTCAATGCCGTCATAAGTACAAGAATAGAGACTCTTCTTACAGTCGGTGCTTTGAGCATTCCCAGTGAGACCAATATTAGTTTCCGATACACCACTGCGTGTTCAATTTATTCCTTGGACATTCACATTGACGATGAAACACTGAAATCGCATCTGAATTAAATACAAAAGGCGTAATGCCGCCTTAAGTACAATAATAGAGACCCTTCTTACAGTCGATGCTTTGAGCATTCTCTGTGAGACCAGTATTAGTTTCCGATACACCACTGCAGGTTCAATGTATTTCTTGGACCTTCACATTGACGATGAAACACAGAAATCGCATCGGAATTAAATACAAAAGGCGCAATGCGGTCTTAAGGACAAGAATAGAGACTCTTCTTACAGTCGGTGCCATGAGCATTCCCTGTGAGACCAGTATTAGTTTCCGATACACCACTGCAGGATCAATGTATTCCTTGGACCTTCACATTGACGATGAAACACAGAAATCGCATCGGAATTAAATATAAAAATCCCAATGCCGCCTTAAGTACAAGTATAGAGACTCTTCTTACAGTCTGTGCTTTGAGCATTCCCTGTGAGACCAGTATTAGATTCTGATACACCGCTGCAGGTTCAATGTATTCCTTGGACCTTCACATTGACGATGAAACACAGATATCGCATCGGAGTTAAATACAAAAGGCACAATGTCGCCTTAAGTACAAGAATAGAGACTCTTCTTACTGTCGGTGATTTGAGCATTTCCTGTGAGACCAGTATTACTTTCCGGTACACCACTGCAGGTTCAATGTATTCCTTGGACCTTCACATTGACGATGAATCACAGAAATCGCATCGGAGTTGAATACAAAAGGAACAATGCCGCCTTAAGTACAAGAATTGAGACTCTTCTTATTGTCGGTGCATTGAGCATTCCCTGTGAGACAAGTATTACGATCCGATACACCACTGCAGGTTCAATGTATTCCTTGGACCTTCACATTGACGATGAAACACAGAAATCGCATCGGAATTAAATACAAAAGGCGCAATGCCGGCTTAAGTACAAGAATAGAGACTCTTCTTACAGTCTGTGTTTTGAGCATTCCCCGTGAGACCAGTATTACTTTCTGATACACCACTGCAGGTTCAATGTATTCCTTGGACCTTCACATTGACGATGAAACACAGAAACCGCATCGGAATTAAATCCAAAAGGCACAATGCCGTCATAAGTGCAAGAATAGACACTCTTCTTACAGTCGGTGCTTTGAGCATTCCCACTGAGACCAGTATTAGTTTCCGATACACCACTGCGTGTTCCATTTATTCCTTAGACATTCTCATTGACGATGAAACATAGAAATCGCATCTGAATTAAATACAAAAGGCGCAATGCCGCCTTAAGTGCAAGAATAGAGACTCTTATTACTGTCGGTGCTTTGGGCATTCCCTGTGAGCCCAGTTTTAGTTTCCGATACACCACTGGCGGTTCATTGTATTCCTTGGACCTTCTTATTGACGATGAAACACAGAAATCGCATCGGAATTAAATACAAAAGGCGAAATGCCACCTTAACTACAAGAATAGAGACTCCTCTTACAGTCGGTGCTTTGAGCATTCCCTGTGAGACCACTATTAGTTTCTGATACACCACTGCAGGTTCAATGTATTCCTTGGACCTTCACATTGACGATGAAACACAGAAATCGCATCGGAATTAAGTACAAATGGCACAATGCCGCCTTAAGTACAAGAAAAGAGACTCTTCTTACAGTCTGTGCTTTGATCCTTTCCTGTGAGACCAGGATTAGTTTCCGATAGCCAACTGCAGTTTCAATGTTTTCCTTGGACCATCACATTGACGATGAAACACAGAAATCGCATCGGAGTTAAATACAAAAGGCACAATGCCGCCTTAAGTACAAGAATTGAGACTCTTCTTACTGTCAGTGCTTTGAGCATTCCCTGTGAGACCAGTATTAGTTTCCGATACACCACTGCGTGTTCAACTTATTCCATGGACATTCACATTGACGATGAAAAGCAGAAATCGCATCTGAATTAAATACAAAAGGCGCAATGCCACTTTAGGTACAATAATAGAGACTCTTCTTACAGTCGATGTTTTGAGCATTCCCTGTGAGACCAGTATTAGATTCAGATACACCACTGCAGGTTCATTGTATTCCTTGGACCTTCACATTGACGATGAAACACAGAAATCGCATCGGAATGAAATACAAAAGGCGCAATGCCGCCTTAAGTACAAGAATAGAGACTCTTCTTACAGTCGGTGCTTTGAGCAATCCCTGTGAGACCAGTATTACTTTCTGATACACCACTGCAGGATCAATGTATTCCTTGGACCTTCACATTGACGATGAAACACAGAAATCGCATCGGAATTAAATCCAAAAGGCACAATGCCGTCATAAGTACAAGAATAGAGACTCTTCTTACAGTCGGTGCTTTGAGCATTCCCAGTGAGACCAGTATTAATTTCCGATACACCACTGCGTGTTCAACTTATTCCTTGGACATTCACATTGACGATGAAAAGCAGAAATCGCATCTGACATAAATACAAAAGGCGCAATGCCACCTTAGGTACAATAATAGAGACTCTTCTTACAGTCGATGCTTTGAGTATTCCCTGTGAGACCAGTATTAGTTTCCGATACACCACTGCAGGTTCAATGTATTCCTTGGACCTTCACATTGATGATGAAACACAGAAATCGCATCGGAATTAAATACAAAAGGCGCAATGCCGCCTTAAGTACAAGAATAGAGACTCTTCTAACAGTCGGTGCTTTGAGCATTCCCTGTGAGACCAGTATTAGTTTCTGATACACCACTGCAGGTTCATTGTATTCCTTGGACCCTCACATTGACGATGAAACACAGAAATCGCATCGGAATTAAATACAAAAGGCACAATGCTGCCTTAAGTACAAGAATAGAGACTCTTTTTACAGTCGGTGCCATGAGCATTCCCTGTGAGACCAGTATTAGTTTCCGATACACCACTGCAGGATCAATATATTCCTTGGACCTTCACATTGACGATGAAACACAGAAATCCATCGGAGTTAAATACAAAAGGCGCAATGCCGCCTTAAGTACAAGAATAGAGGCTCTTCTTACAGTCGGTGCTTTGAGCATTCCCTGTGAGACCATTATTAATTTCTGATACACCACTGCAGGTTCAATGTATTCCTTGGACCTTCACATTGATGATGAAACACAGAAATCGCATCAGAATTAAATCCAAAAGACACAATGCCGTCATAAGAACAAGAATAGAGACTCTTCACACTGTCAGTGTTTGAGCATTCCCTGTGAGACCAGTATTAGTTTCCGATAAACCACTGCGTGCTCAATTTATTCCTTGGACATTCACATTGACGATGAAACACAGAAATCGCATCTGAATTAAATACAAAAGGCGCAATGCCGCCTTAAGTACCATAATAGAGACTCTTCTTACAGTCGATGCTTTGAGCATTCCCTGTGAGACCAGTATTAGTTTCCGATACACCACTGCAGGTTCAATGTTTTCCTTGGACCTTCACATTGACGATGAAACACAGGAATCGCATCGGAGTTAAATACAAAAGGCACAATGCCGCCTTAAGTACAAGAATTGAGACTCCTCTTACTGTCGGTGTTTGAGCATTCCCTGTGAGACCAGTATTAGTTTCCGATACACCACTGCAGGTTCAATGTATTCCTTGGGCCTTCACATTGACGATGAAACACAGAAATCGCATCAGAATTAAATACAAAATGCGTAATGCCGCCTTAAGTACAAGAATAGAGACTCGTCATACAGTCGGTGCTTTGAGCATTCCCTGTGAGACCAGTATTACTTTCTGATACACCACTGCAGGTTCAATGTATTCCTTGGACCTTCATATTGACGATGAAACACAGAAATCGCATCGGAATTAAATCCAAAAGGCACAATGCCGTCATAAGTACAAGAATAGAGTCTCTTCTTACAGTCGGTGCTTTGAGCATTCCCAGTGAGACCAGTATTAATTTCCAATACACCACTGCGTGTTCAATTTATTCCTTGTACAGTGAAATTGACGATGAAACACAGAAATCGCATCTGAATTAAATACAAAAGGCGCAATGCTGCCTTAAGTACAAGAATATAGACTCTTCTTACAGTCGGTGCTTTGAGCATTCCCTGTGAGACCAGTATTAGTTTCTGATAAACCACTGCAGGTTCAATGTTTTCCTTGGACCTTCACATTGACGATGAAACACAGAAATCGCATCGGAGTTAAATACAAAAGGCACAATGCCGCCTTAAGTGCAAGAATAGAGACTCTTATTACTGTCGGTGCTTTGAGCATTCCCTGTGAGACCAGTTTTAGTTTCCGATACACCACTGGCGGGTCATTGTATTCCTTGGACCTTCTTATTGACGATGAAACACAGAAATCGCATCGGAATTAAATACAAAAGGCGAAATGCCGCCTTAACTACAAGAATAGAGACTCTTCTTACAGTCGGTGCTTTCAGCATTCCCTGTGAGACCAGTATTACTTTTTGATACACCACTGCAGGTTCAATGTATTCCTTGGACCTTCACATTGACGATGAAACACAGAAATCGCATCGGAATTAAGTACAAAAGGCACAATGCCGCCTTAAGTACAAGAAAAGAGACTCTTCTTACAGTCTGTGCTTTGATCCTTTCCTGTGAGACCAGGATTAGTTTCCGATAGCCCACTGCAGTTTCAATGTTTTCCTTGGACCATCACATTGACGATGTAACACAGAAATCGCATCGGAGTTAAATACAAAAGGCACAATGCCGCCTTAAGTACAAGTATTGAGACTCCTCTTACTGTCGGTGCTTTGAGCATTCCCTGTGAGACCAGTATTAGGTTCCGATACACCACTGCAGGTTCAATGTATTCCTTGGGCCTTCACATTGACGATGAAACATAGAAATCGCATCGGAATTATATACAAAAGGCACAATGCCGCCTTAAGTACAAGAATAGAGACTCGTCATACAGTCGGTGCTTTGAGCATTCCCTGTGAGACCAGTATTACTTTCTGATACACCACTGCAGGTTCAATGTATTCCTTGGACCTTCACATTGACGATGAAACACAGAAATCGCATCGGAATTAAATCCAAAAGGCACAATGCCGCCTTAAGTACAAGAAAAGAGACTCTTCTTACAGTCTGTGCTTTGATCCTTTCCTGTGTGACCAGGATTAGTTTCAGATAGCCCACTGCAGTTTCAATGTTTACCTTGGACCATCACATTGACGATGAAACACAGAAATCGCATCGGAATTAAATACAAAAGGCACAATGCTGAAGTACAAGAATAGAGACTCTTTTTACAGTCGGTGCCATGAGCATTCCCTGTGAGACCAGTATTAGTTTCCGATACACCACTGCAAGATCAATACATTCCTTGGACCTTCACATTGACGATGAAACACAGAAATCGCATCGGAATTAAATATAAAAATCCCAATGCCGCCTTAAGTACAAGTATAGAGTCTCTTCTTACAGTCGGTGCTTTGAGCATTCCCTGTGAGACCAGTATTAGTTTCCGATACACCACTGCAGGTTCAATGTATTCCTTGGACCTTCACATTGACGATGAAACACAGAAATCGCATCGGAATTAAATACAAAAGGCGTAATGCCGCCTTAAGTACCATAATAGAGACTCTTCTTACAGTCGATGCTTTGAGCATTCCCTGTGTGACCAGTATTAGTTTCCGATACACCACTGCAGGTTCAATGTTTTCCTTGGACCTTCACATTGACGATGAAACACAGAAATCGCATCGGAGTTAAATACAAAAGGCACAATGCCGCCTTAAGTACAAGAAAAGAGATTCTTCTTACTGTCGGTGCTTTGAGCATTCCCTGTGAGACCAGTATTAGTTTCTGATTCACCACTGCAGGTTCATTGTATTCCTTGGACCTTCACTTTGACGATGAAACACAGAAATCGCATCGGAATTAAATACAAAAGGCGCAATGCCGCCTTAAGTACAAGAATAGAGACTCTTCTTACAGTGGGTGCTTTGAGCATTCCCTGTGAGACCAGTATTAGTTTCTGATACACCACTGCAGGTTCAATGTATTCCTTGGACATTCACATTGACGATGAAACACAGAAATCGCATCGGAGTTAAATACAAAAGGCACAATGCCGCCTTAAGTACAAGAATAGAGACTCGTCATACAGTCGGTCCTTTGAGCATTCCCTGTGAGACCAGTATAACTTTCTGATACACCACTGCAGGTTCAATGTATACCTTGGACCTTCACATTGACGATGAAACACAGAAATCGCATCGGAATTAAATACAAAAGGCGTAATGCCGCCTTAAGTACAAGAATAGAGACTCGTCATACAGTCGGTCCTTTGAGCATTCCCTGTGAGACCAGTATTACTTTGTGATACACCACTGCAGGTTCAATGTATTCCTTGGACCTTCACATTGACGATGAAACACAGAAATCGCATCGGAATTAAATCCAAAAGGCACAATGCCGTCATAAGTACAAGAATAGAGTCTCTTCTTACAGTCGGTGCTTTGAGCATTCCCAGTGAGACCAGTATTAGTTTCCAATACACCACTGCGTGTTCAATTTATTCCTTGGACATTCAAATTGACGATGAAACACAGAAATCGCATCTGAATTAAATACAAAAGGCGCAATGCTGCCTTAAGTACAAGAATATAGACTCTTCTTACAGTCGGTGCTTTGAGCATTCCCTGTGAGACCAGTATTAGTTTCTGATACACCACTGCAGGTTCAATGTTTTCCTTGGACCTTCACATTGACGATGAAACACAGAAATCGCATCGGAGTTAAATACAAAAGGCACAATGCCGCCTTAAGTGCAAGAATAGAGACTCTTATTACTGTCGGTGCTTTGAGCATACCCTGTGAGACCAGTTTTAGTTTCCGATACGCCACTGGCGGGTCATTGTATTCCTTGGACCTTCTTATTGACGATGAAACACAGAAATCGCATCGGAATTAAATACAAAAGGGGAAATGCCGCCTTAACTACAAGAATAGAGACTCTTCTTTCAGTCGGTGCTTTCAGCATTCCCTGTGAGACCAGTATTACTTTCTGATTCACCACTGCAGGTTCAATGTATTCCTTGGACCTTCACATTGACGATGAAACACAGAAATCGCATCGGAATTAAATCCAAAAGGCACAATGCCGTCGTAAGTACAAGAATAGAGTCTCTTCTTACAGTCGGTGCTTTGAGCATTCCCAGTGAGACCAGTATTAGTTTCCAATACACCACTGTGTGTTCAATTTATTCCTTGGACATTGAAATTGACGATGAAACACAGAAATCGCATCTGAATTAAATACAAAAGGCGCAATGCTGCCTTAAGTACAAGAATATAGACTCTTCTTACAGTCGGTGCTTTGAGCATTCCCTGTGAGACCAGTATTAGTTTCTGATAAACCACTGCAGGTTCAATGTTTTCCTTGGACCTTCACATTGACGATGAAACACAGAAATCGCATCGGAGTTAAATACAAAAGCACAATGCCGCCTTAAGTGCAAGAATAGAGACTCTTATTACTGTCGGTGCTTTGAGCATTCCCTGTGAGACCAGTTTTAGTTTCCGATACACCACTGGCGGGTCATTGTATTCCTTGGACCTTCTTATTGACGATGAAACACAGAAATCGCATCGGAATTAAATACAAAAGGCGAAATGCCGCCTTAACTACAAGAATAGAGACTCTTCTTACAGTCGGTGCTTTCAGCATTCCCTGTGAGACCAGTATTACTTTCTGATACACCACTGCAGGTTCAATGTATTCCTTGGACCTTCACATTGACGATGAAACACAGAAATCGCATTGGAATTAAGTACAAAAGGCACAATGCCGCCTTAAGTACAAGAAAAGAGACTCTTCTTACAGTCTGTGCTTTGATCCTTTCCTGTGAGACCAGGATTAGTTTCCGATAGCCCACTGCAGTTTCAATGTTTTCCTTGGACCATCACATTGACGATGTAACACAGAAATCGCATCGGAGTTAAATACAAAAGGCACAATGCCGCCTTAAGTACAAGAATTGAGACTCCTCTCACTGTCGGTGCTTTGAGCATTCCCTGTGAGACCAGTATTAGGTTCCGATACACCACTGCAGGTTCAATGTATTCCTTGGGCCTTCACATTGACGATGAAACACAGAAATCGCATCGGAATTAAATACAAAAGGCGCAATGCCGCCTTAAGTACAGGAATAGAGACTCGTCATACAGTCGGTGCTTTGAGCATTCCCTGTGAGACCAGTATTACTTTCTGATACACCACTGCAGGTTCAATGTATTCCTTGGACCTTCACATTGACGATGAAACACAGAAATCGCATCGGAATTAAATCCAAAAGGCACAATGCCGCCTTAAGTACAAGAAAAGAGACTCTTCTTACAGTATGTGCTCTGATCCTTTCCTGTGAGACCAGGATTAGTTTCCGATAGCCCACTGCAGTTTCAATGTTTTCCTTGGACCATCACATTGACGATGAAACACAGAAATCGCATCGGAATTAAATACAAAAGGCACAATGCTGAAGTACAAGAATAGAGACTCTTTTTACAGTCGGTGCCATGAGCATTCCCTGTGAGACCAGTATTAGTTTCCGATACACCACTGCAAGATCAATACATTCCTTGGACCTTCACATTGACGATGAAACACAGAAATCGCATCGGAATTAAATATAAAAATCCCAATGCCGCCTTAAGTACAAGAATAGAGTCTCTTCTTACAGTCGGTGCTTTGAGCATTCCCTGTGAGACCAGTATTAGATTCCGATACACCACTGCAGGTTCAATGTATTCCTTGGACCTTCACATTAACGATGAAACACAGAAATCGCATCGGAATTAAATACAAAAGGCGTAATGCCGCCTTAAGTTCCATAATAGAGACTCTTCTTACAGTCGATGCTTTGAGCATTCCCTGTGAGACCAGTATTAGTTTCCGATACACCACTGCAGTTTCAATGTTTTCCTTGGAACTTCACATTGACGATGAAACACAGAAATCGCATCGGAGTTAAATACAAAAGGCACAATGCCGCCTTAAGTACAAGAAAAGAGATTCTTCTTACTGTCGGTGCTTTGAGCATTCCCTGTGAGACCAATATTAGTTTCTGATTCACCACTGCAGGTTCATTGTATTCCTTGGACCTTCACATTGACGATGAAACACAGAAATGGCATCGGAATTAAATACAAAAGGCGCAATGCCGAATTAAGTACAAGAATAGAGACTCTTCTTACAGTGGGTGCTTTGAGCATTCCCTGTGAGACCAGTATTAGTTTCTGATACACCACTGCAGGTTCAATACATTCCTTGGACCTTCACATTGACGATGAAACACAGAAATCGCATCGGAGTTAAATACAAAAGGCACAATGCCGCCTTAAGTACAAGAATAGAGACTCGTCATACAGTCGGTCCTTTGAGCATTCCCTGTGAGACCAGTATTACTTTCTGATACACCACTGCAGGTTCAATGTATACCTTGGACCTTCACATTGACGATGAAACACAGAAATCGCATCGGAATTAAATACAAAAGGCGTAATGCCGCCTTAAGTACAAGAATAGAGACTCGTCATACAGTCGGTCCTTTGAGCATTCCCTGTGAGACCAGTATTACTTTGTGATACACCACTGCAGGTTCAATGTATTCCTTGGACCTTCACATTGACGATGAAACACAGAAATCGCATCGGAATTAAATCCAAAAGGCACAATGCCGTCATAAGTACAAGAATAGAGACTCGTCATACAGTCGGTCCTTTGAGCATTCCCTGTGAGACCAGTATAACTTTCTGATACACCACTGCAGGTTCAATGTATACCTTGGACCTTCACATTGACGATGAAACACAGAAATCGCATCGGAATTAAATACAAAAGGCGTAATGCCGCCTTAAGTACAAGAATAGAGACTCGTCATACAGTCGGTCCTTTGAGCATTCCCTGTGAGACCAGTATTACTTTGTGATACACCACTGCAGGTTCAATGTATTCCTTGGACCTTCACATTGACGATGAAACACAGAAATCGCATCGGAATTAAATCCAAAAGGCACAATGCCGTCATAAGTACAAGAATAGAGTCTCTTCTTACAGTCGGTGCTTTGAGCATTCCCAGTGAGACCAGTATTAGTTTCCAATACACCACTGCGTGTTCAATTTATTCCTTGGACATTCAAATTGACGATGAAACACAGAAATCGCATCTGAATTAAATACAAAAGGCGCAATGCTGCCTTAAGTACAAGAATATAGACTCTTCTTACAGTCGGTGCTTTGAGCATTCCCTGTGAGACCAGTATTAGTTTCTGATACACCACTGCAGGTTCAATGTTTTCCTTGGACCTTCACATTGACGATGAAACACAGAAATCGCATCGGAGTTAAATACAAAAGGCACAATGCCGCCTTAAGTGCAAGAATAGAGACTCTTATTACTGTCGGTGCTTTGAGCATACCCTGTGAGACCAGTTTTAGTTTCCGATACGCCACTGGCGGGTCATTGTATTCCTTGGACCTTCTTATTGACGATGAAACACAGAAATCGCATCGGAATTAAATACAAAAGGGGAAATGCCGCCTTAACTACAAGAATAGAGACTCTTCTTTCAGTCGGTGCTTTCAGCATTCCCTGTGAGACCAGTATTACTTTCTGATTCACCACTGCAGGTTCAATGTATTCCTTGGACCTTCACATTGACGATGAAACACAGAAATCGCATCGGAATTAAATCCAAAAGGCACAATGCCGTCGTAAGTACAAGAATAGAGTCTCTTCTTACAGTCGGTGCTTTGAGCATTCCCAGTGAGACCAGTATTAGTTTCCAATACACCACTGTGTGTTCAATTTATTCCTTGGACATTGAAATTGACGATGAAACACAGAAATCGCATCTGAATTAAATACAAAAGGCGCAATGCTGCCTTAAGTACAAGAATATAGACTCTTCTTACAGTCGGTGCTTTGAGCATTCCCTGTGAGACCAGTATTAGTTTCTGATAAACCACTGCAGGTTCAATGTTTTCCTTGGACCTTCACATTGACGATGAAACACAGAAATCGCATCGGAGTTAAATACAAAAGCACAATGCCGCCTTAAGTGCAAGAATAGAGACTCTTATTACTGTCGGTGCTTTGAGCATTCCCTGTGAGACCAGTTTTAGTTTCCGATACACCACTGGCGGGTCATTGTATTCCTTGGACCTTCTTATTGACGATGAAACACAGAAATCGCATCGGAATTAAATACAAAAGGCGAAATGCCGCCTTAACTACAAGAATAGAGACTCTTCTTACAGTCGGTGCTTTCAGCATTCCCTGTGAGACCAGTATTACTTTCTGATACACCACTGCAGGTTCAATGTATTCCTTGGACCTTCACATTGACGATGAAACACAGAAATCGCATTGGAATTAAGTACAAAAGGCACAATGCCGCCTTAAGTACAAGAAAAGAGACTCTTCTTACAGTCTGTGCTTTGATCCTTTCCTGTGAGACCAGGATTAGTTTCCGATAGCCCACTGCAGTTTCAATGTTTTCCTTGGACCATCACATTGACGATGTAACACAGAAATCGCATCGGAGTTAAATACAAAAGGCACAATGCCGCCTTAAGTACAAGAATTGAGACTCCTCTCACTGTCGGTGCTTTGAGCATTCCCTGTGAGACCAGTATTAGGTTCCGATACACCACTGCAGGTTCAATGTATTCCTTGGGCCTTCACATTGACGATGAAACACAGAAATCGCATCGGAATTAAATACAAAAGGCGCAATGCCGCCTTAAGTACAGGAATAGAGACTCGTCATACAGTCGGTGCTTTGAGCATTCCCTGTGAGACCAGTATTACTTTCTGATACACCACTGCAGGTTCAATGTATTCCTTGGACCTTCACATTGACGATGAAACACAGAAATCGCATCGGAATTAAATCCAAAAGGCACAATGCCGCCTTAAGTACAAGAAAAGAGACTCTTCTTACAGTATGTGCTCTGATCCTTTCCTGTGAGACCAGGATTAGTTTCCGATAGCCCACTGCAGTTTCAATGTTTTCCTTGGACCATCACATTGACGATGAAACACAGAAATCGCATCGGAATTAAATACAAAAGGCACAATGCTGAAGTACAAGAATAGAGACTCTTTTTACAGTCGGTGCCATGAGCATTCCCTGTGAGACCAGTATTAGTTTCCGATACACCACTGCAAGATCAATACATTCCTTGGACCTTCACATTGACGATGAAACACAGAAATCGCATCGGAATTAAATATAAAAATCCCAATGCCGCCTTAAGTACAAGAATAGAGTCTCTTCTTACAGTCGGTGCTTTGAGCATTCCCTGTGAGACCAGTATTAGATTCCGATACACCACTGCAGGTTCAATGTATTCCTTGGACCTTCACATTAACGATGAAACACAGAAATCGCATCGGAATTAAATACAAAAGGCGTAATGCCGCCTTAAGTTCCATAATAGAGACTCTTCTTACAGTCGATGCTTTGAGCATTCCCTGTGAGACCAGTATTAGTTTCCGATACACCACTGCAGTTTCAATGTTTTCCTTGGAACTTCACATTGACGATGAAACACAGAAATCGCATCGGAGTTAAATACAAAAGGCACAATGCCGCCTTAAGTACAAGAAAAGAGATTCTTCTTACTGTCGGTGCTTTGAGCATTCCCTGTGAGACCAATATTAGTTTCTGATTCACCACTGCAGGTTCATTGTATTCCTTGGACCTTCACATTGACGATGAAACACAGAAATGGCATCGGAATTAAATACAAAAGGCGCAATGCCGAATTAAGTACAAGAATAGAGACTCTTCTTACAGTGGGTGCTTTGAGCATTCCCTGTGAGACCAGTATTAGTTTCTGATACACCACTGCAGGTTCAATACATTCCTTGGACCTTCACATTGACGATGAAACACAGAAATCGCATCGGAGTTAAATACAAAAGGCACAATGCCGCCTTAAGTACAAGAATAGAGACTCGTCATACAGTCGGTCCTTTGAGCATTCCCTGTGAGACCAGTATTACTTTCTGATACACCACTGCAGGTTCAATGTATACCTTGGACCTTCACATTGACGATGAAACACAGAAATCGCATCGGAATTAAATACAAAAGGCGTAATGCCGCCTTAAGTACAAGAATAGAGACTCGTCATACAGTCGGTCCTTTGAGCATTCCCTGTGAGACCAGTATTACTTTGTGATACACCACTGCAGGTTCAATGTATTCCTTGGACCTTCACATTGACGATGAAACACAGAAATCGCATCGGAATTAAATCCAAAAGGCACAATGCCGTCATAAGTACAAGAATAGAGTCTCTTCTTACAGTCGGTGCTTTGAGCATTCCCAGTGAGACAAGTATTAGTTTCCAATACACCACTGCGTGTTCAATTTATTCCTTGGACATTCAAATTGACGATGAAACACAGAAATCGCATCTGAATTAAATACAAAAGGCGCAATGCTGCCTTAAGTACAAGAATATAGACTCTTCTTACAGTCGGTGCTTTGAGCATTCCCTGTGAGACCAGTTTTAGTTTCCGATACACCACTGGCGGGTCATTGTATTCCTTGGACCTTCTTATTGACGATGAAACACAGAAATCGCATCGGAATTAAATACAAAAGGCGAAATGCCGCCTTAACTACAAGAATAGAGACTCTTCTTACAGTCGGTGCTTTCAGCATTCCCTGTGAGACCAGTATTAGTTTCTGATACACCACTGCAGGTTCAATGTATTCCTTGGACCTTCACATTGGCGATGAAACACAGAAATCGCATCGGAATTATGTACAAAAGGCACAATGCCGCCTTAAGTACAAGAAAAGAGACTCTTCTTACAGTCTGTGCTTTGATCCTTTCCTGTGAGACCAGGATTAGTTTCCGATAGCTCACTGCAGTTTCAATGTTTTCCTTGGACCATCACATTGACGATGAAGCACAGAAATCGCATCGGAGTTAAATACAAAAGGCACAATGCCGCCTTAAGTACAAGAATTGAGACTCCTCTTACTGTCGGTGCTTTGAGCATTCCCTGTGAGACCAGTATTAGGTTCCGATACACCACTGCAGGTTCAATGTACTCCTTGGGCCTTCACATTGACGATGAAACACAGAAATCGCATCGGAATTAAATACAAAAGGCGCAATGCCGCCTTAAGTACAAGAAAAGAGACTCTTCTTACAATCTGTGCTTTGATCCTTTCCTGTGAGACCAGGATTAGTTTCCGATAGCCCACTGCAGTTTCAATGTTTTCCTTGGACCATCACATTGACGATGAAACACAGAAATCGCATCGGAATTAAATACAAAAGGCACAATGCTGAAGTACAAGAATAGAGACTCTTTTTACAGTCGGTGCCATGAGCATTCCCTGTGAGACCAGTATTAGTTTCCGATACACCACTGCAAGATCAATATATTCCTTGGACCTTCACATTGACGATGAAACACAGAAATCGCATCGGAATTAAATATAAAAATCCCAATGCCGCCTTAAGTACAAGAATAGAGTCTCTTCTTACAGTCGGTGCTTTGAGCATTCCCTGTGAGACCAGTATTAGTTTCCGATACACCACTGCAGGTTCAATGTATTCCTTGGACCTTCACATTGACGATGAAACACAGAAATCGCATCGGAGATAAGTACAAAAGGCACAATGCCGCCTTAAGTACAAGAATTGAGACTCTTCTTACTGTCGGTGCTATGAGCATTCCCTGTGAGACCAGTATTAGTTTCCGATACTCCACTGCAGGTTCAATGTATTCCTTGGACCTTCACATTGACGATGAAACACAGATATCCCATCGGAATTAAATACAAAAGGCGCAATGCCGCCTTAAGTACAAGAATAGAGGCTCTTCTTGCAGTCATTGCTTTGAGCATTCGCTGTGAGACCATTATTACTTTCTGATACACCACTGCAGGTTCAATGTATTCCTTCGACCTTGACATTGACGATGAAAAACAGAAATCGCATCGGAATTAAATCCAAAAGGCACAATGCCGTCATAAGTACAAGAATAGAGTCTCTTCTTACAGTCGGTGCTTTGAGCATTCTCAGTGAGACCAGTATTAGTTTCCAATACACCACTGCGTGTTCTATTTATTCCTTGGACATTCAAATTGACGATGAAACACAGAAATCGCATCTGAATTAAATACAAAAGGCGGAATGCCGCCTTAAGTACAATAATAGAGACTCTTCTTACACTCGATGCTTTGAGCATTCCCTGTGAGACCAGTATTAGTTTCCGATACACCACTGCAGGTTCAGTGTTTTCCTTGGACCTTCACATTGACGATGAAACACAGAAATCGCATCGGAATTAAATACGAAAGGCGCAATGCCGCCTTAAGTACAAGAATACAGACTCTTCTTACAGTCGGTGCTTTGAGCATTCCCTGTGAGACCAGTATTAGTTTCTAATACACCACTGCAGGTTCATTGTATTCCTTGGACCTTCACATTGACGATGAAACACATAAATCGCATCGGAGTTAAAAACAAAGGCACAATGCCGCCTTAAGTACAAGAATAGAGACTCTTCTTACTGTCGGTGCTTTGAGCATTCCCTGTGGGACCAGTATTAGTTTCCGATACACCACTGCCGGTTCATTGTATTCCTTACTTTTTCTCACTGACAATGAAACACAGAAATCGCATCGGAATGAAATACAAAAGGCGAAATGCCGCCTTAAGTACAAGAATAGAAGCTCTTCTTACAGTCGGTGCTTTGAGCATTCCCTGTGAGACCAGTATTAGTTTCTGATACACCACTGCAGGTTCATTGTATTCCTTGGACCTTCACATTGACGATGAAACACAGAAATCGCATCGGAATTAAATGCAAGTGCACAATGCTGTCTTAGGTACAAGAATAGAGACTCTTCTTACAGACGGTGCCATGAGCATTCCGAGTGAGACCAGTATTAGTTTCCGATACACCACTGCAGTATCAATGAATTCCTTGGACATTCACATTGACGATGAAACACAGAAATCGCATCTGAATTAAATACAAAAGGCGCAATGCCGCCTTAAGTACAAGAATAGAGGCTCTTCTTGCAGTCATTGCTTTGAGCATTCCCTGTGAGACCATTATTACTTTCTGATACACCACTGCAGGTTCAATGTATTCCTTCGACCTTCACATTGACGATGAAAAACAGAAATCGCATCGGAATTAAATCCAAAAGGCACAATGCCGTCATAAGAACAAGAATAGAGACTGTTCTCACAGTCAGTGCTTTGAGCATTCCCTGTGAGACCAGTATTAGTTTCCGATAAACCACTGCGTGTTCAATTTATTCCTTGGACATTCACATTGACGATGAAACACAGAAATCGCATCTGAATTAAATACAAAAGGCGCAATGCCGCCATAAGTACAATAATAGAGACTCTTCTTACAGTCGATGCTTTGAGCATTCCCTGTGCGACCAGTATTAGTTTCCGATACACCACTGCAGGTTCAATGTTTTCCTTGGACCTTCACATTGACGATGAAACACAGAAATCGCATCGGAGTTAAATACAAAAGGCACAATGCGGCCTTAAGTACAAGAATAGAGACTCTTCTTACTGTCGGTGCTTTGAGCATTCCCTGTGAGACCAGTATTAGTTTCCGATTCCCCACTGCAGGTTCAATATATTCCTTGGACCTTCACATTGACGATGAAACACAGAAATCGCATCGGAATTAAATACAAAAGGCACAATGCCGCCTTAAGTACAAGAATAAAGACTCTTCTTACTGTCGGTGCTTTGAGCATTCCCTGTGAGACCAGTATTAGTTTCCGATTCACCACTGCAGGTTCAATGTATTCCTTGGACCTTCACATTGACGATGAAACACAGAAATCGCATCGGAGTTAAATACAAAAGGCACAATGCCGCCTTAAGTACAAGAATTTAGATTCCTCTTACTGTCGGTGCTTTGAGCATTCCCTGTGAGACCAGTATTAGGTTCCGATACACCACTGCAGGATCAATGTGTTCCTTGGACCTTCACATTGAGGATGAAACACAGAAATCGCATCGGAATCAAATACAAAAGGCGCAATGCCGCCTTAAGTACAAGAATAGACACTCTTCATACAGTCGGTGCTTTGAGCATTCCCTGTGAGACCAGTATTACTTTCTGATACACAACTGCAGGTTCAATGTATTCCTTGGACCTTCACATTGACGATGAAACACAGAAATCGCATCGGAATTAAATCCAAAAGGCACAATGCCGTCATAAGTACAAGAATAGAGTCTCTTCTTACAGTCGGTGCTTTGAGCATTCTCAGTGAGACCAGTATTAGTTTCCAATACACCACTGCGTGTTCTATTTATTCCTTGGACATTCAAATTGACGATGAAACACAGAAATCGCATCTGAATTAAATACAAAAGGCGGAATGCCGCCTTAAGTACAATAATAGAGACTCTTCTTACACTCGATGCTTTGAGCATTCCCTGTGAGACCAGTATTAGTTTCCGATACACCACTGCAGGTTCAGTGTTTTCCTTGGACCTTCACATTGACGATGAAACACAGAAATCGCATCGGAATTAAATACAAAAGGCGCAATGCCGCCTTAAGTACAAGAATAGAGACTCTTATTACTGTCGGTGCTTTGAGCATTCCCTGTGAGACCAGTTTTAGTTTCCGATACACCACTGGCGGGTCATTGTATTCCTTGGACCTTCTTATTGACGATGAAACACAGAAATCGCAACGGAAATAAATTCAAAAGGCGAAATGCCGCCTTAACTACAAGAATAGAGACTCTTCTTACAGTCGGTGCTTTCAGCATTCCCTGTGAGACCAGTATTAGTTTCTGATACACCACTGCAGGTTCAATGTATTCCTTGGACCTTCACATTGGCGATGAAACACAGAAATCGCTTCGGAATTAAGTACAAAAGGCACAATGCCGCCTTAAGTACAAGAAAAGAGACTCTTCTTACAGTCTGTGCTTTGATCCTTTCCTGTGAGACCAGGATTAGTTTCCGATAGCCCACTGCAGTTTCAATGTTTTCCTTGGACCATCACATTGACGATGAAACACAGAAATCGCATCGGAGTTAAATACAAAAGGCACAATGCCGCCTTAAGTACAAGAATTGAGACTCCTCTTACTGTCGGTGCTTTGAGCATTCCCTGTGAGACCAGTATTAGGTTCCGATACACCACTGCAGGTTCAATGTACTCCTTGGGCCTTCACATTGACGATGAAACACAGAAATCGCATCGGAATTAAATACAAAAGGCGCAATGCCGCCTTAAGTACAAGAAAAGAGACTCTTCTTACAATCTGTGCTTTGATCCTTTCCTGTAAGACCAGGATTAGTTTCCGATAGCCCACTGCAGTTTCAATGTTTTCCTTGGACCATCACATTGACGATGAAACACAGAAATCGCATCGGAATTAAATACAAAAGGCACAATGCTGAAGTACAAGAATAGAGACTCTTTTTACAGTCGGTGCCATGAGCATTCCCTGTGAGACCAGTATTAGTTTCCGATACACCACTGCAAGATCAATATATTCCTTGGACCTTCACATTGACGATGAAACACAGAAATCGCATCGGAATTAAATATAAAAATCCCAATGCCGCCTTAAGTACAAGAATAGAGTCTCTTCTTACAGTCGGTGCTTTGAGCATTCCCTGTGAGACCAGTATTAGTTTCCGATACACCACTGCAGGTTCAATGTATTCCTTGGACCTTCACATTGACGATGAAACACAGAAATCGCATCGGAGATAAGTACAAAAGGCACAATGCCGCCTTAAGTACAAGAATTGAGACTCTTCTTACTGTCGGTGCTATGAGCATTCCCTGTGAGACCAGTATTAGTTTCCGATACTCCACTGCAGGTTCAATGTATTCCTTGGACCTTCACATTGACGATGAAACACAGAAATCCCAACGGAATTAAATACAAAAGGCGCAATGCCGCCTTAAGTACAAGAATAGAGGCTCTTCTTGCAGTCATTGCTTTGAGCATTCGCTGTGAGACCATTATTACTTTCTGATACACCACTGCAGGTTCAATGTATTCCTTCGACCTTGACATTGACGATGAAAAACAGAAATCGCATCGGAATTAAATCCAAAAGGCACAATGCCGTCATAAGTACAAGAATAGAGTCTCTTCTTACAGTCGGTGCTTTGAGCATTCTCAGTGAGACCAGTATTAGTTTCCAATACACCACTGCGTGTTCTATTTATTCCTTGGACATTCAAATTGACGATGAAACACAGAAATCGCATCTGAATTAAATACAAAAGGCGGAATGCCGCCTTATGTACAATAATAGAGACTCTTCTTACACTCGATGCTTTGAGCATTCCCTGTGAGACCAGTATTACTTTCCGATACACCACTGCAGGTTCAGTGTTTTCCTTGGACCTTCACATTGACGATGAAACACAGAAATCGCATCGGAATTAAATACAAAAGGCGCAATGCCGCCTTAAGTACAAGAATATAGACTCAACTTACAGTCGGTGCTTTGAGCATTCCCTGTGAGACCAGTATTAGTTTCTGATACACCACTGCAGGTTCATTGTATTCCTTGGACCTTCACATTGACGATGAAACACAGAAATCGCATCGGAGTTAAAAACAAAGGCACAATGCCGCCTTAAGTACAAGAATAGAGACTCTTCTTACTGTCGGTGCTTTGAGCATTCCCTGTGGGACCAGTATTAGTTTCCGATACACCACTGCCGGTTCATTGTATTCCTTACTCCTTCTCACTGACAATGAAACACAGAAATCGCATCGGAATGAAATACAAAAGGCGAAATGCCGCCTTAAGTACAAGAATAGAGACTCTTCTTACAGACGGTGCCATGAGCATTCCGAGTGAGACCAGTATTAGTTTCCGATACACCACTGCAGGATCAATGAATTCCTTGGACATTCACATTGACGATGAAACACAGAAATCGCATCTGAATTAAATACAAAAGGCGCAATGCCGCCTTAAATCCAAGAATAGAGGCTCTTCTTCCAGTCATTGCTTTGAGCATTCCCTGTGAGACCATTATTACTTTCTGATACACCACTGCAGGTTCAATGTATTCCTTCGACCTTCACATTGACGATGAAAAACAGAAATCGCATCGGAATTAAATCCAAAAGGCACAATGCCGTCATAAGACCAAGAATAGAGACTGTTCTCACAGTCAGTGCTTTGAGCATTCCCTGTGAGACCAGTATTAGTTTCCGATAAACCACTGCGTGTTCAATTTATTCCTTGGACATTCACATTGACGATGAAACACAGAAATCGCATCTGAATTAAATACAAAAGGCGCAATGCCGCCATAAGTACAATAATAGAGACTCTTCTTACAGTCGATGCTTTGAGCATTCCCTGTGAGACCAGTATTAGTTTCCGATACACCACTGCAGGTTCAATGTTTTCCTTGGACCTTCACATTGACGATGAAACACAGAAATCGCATCGGAGTTAAATACAAAAGGCACAATGCGGCCTTAAGTACAAGAATAGAGACTCTTCTTACTGTGGGTGCTTTGAGCATTCCCTGTGAGACCAGTATTAGTTTCCGATTCCCCACTGCAGGTTCAATATATTCCTTGGACCTTCACATTGACGATGAAACACAGAAATCGCATCGGAATTAAATACAAAAGGCGCAATGCCGCCTTAAGTACAAGAATATAGACTCTTCTTACAGTCGGTGCTTTGAGCATTCCCTGTGAGACCAGTATTAGTTTCTGATACACCACTGCAGGTTCATTGTATTCCTTGGACCTTCACATTGACGATGAAACACAGAAATCGCATCGGAGTTAAAAACAAAGGCACAATGCCGCCTTAAGTACAAGAATAGAGACTCTTCTTACTGTCGGTGCTTTGAGCATTCCCTGTGGGACCAGTATTAGTTTCCGATACACCACTGCCGGTTCATTGTATTCCTTACTCCTTCTCACTGACAATGAAACACAGAAATCGCATCGGAATGAAATACAAAAGGCGAAATGCCGCCTTAAGTACAAGAATAGAAGCTCTTCTTACAGTCGGTGCTTTGAGCATTCCCTGTGAGACCAGTATTAGTTTCTGATACACCACTGCAGGTTCATTGTATTCCTTGGACCTTCACATTGACGATGAAACACAGAAATCGCAGCGGAATTAAATGCAAGTGCACAATGCTGTCTTAGGTACAAGAATAGAGACTCTTCTTACAGACGGTGCCATGAGCATTCCGAGTGAGACCAGTATTAGTTTCCGATACACCACTGCAGGATCAATGAATTCCTTGGACATTCACATTGACGATGAAACACAGAAATCGCATCTGAATTAAATACAAAAGGCGCAATGCAGCCTTAAGTACAAGAATAGAGGCTCTTCTTGCAGTCATTGCTTTGAGCATTCCCTGTGAGACCATTATTACTTTCTGATACACCACTGCAGGTTCAATGTATTCCTTCGACCTTCACATTGACGATGAAAAACAGAAATCGCATCGGAATTAAATCCAAAAGGCACAATGCCGTCATAAGAACAAGAATAGAGACTGTTCTCACAGTCAGTGCTTTGAGCATTCCCTGTGAGACCAGTATTAGTTTCCGATAAACCACTGCGTGTTCAATTTATTCCTTGGACATTCACATTGACGATGAAACACAGAAATCGCATCTGAATTAAATACAAAAGGCGCAATGCCGCCATAAGTACAATAATAGAGACTCTTCTTACAGTCGATGCTTTGAGCATTCCCTGTGAGACCAGTATTAGTTTCCGATTCACCACTGCAGGTTCAATGTATTCCTTGGACCTTCACATTGACGATGAAACACAGAAATCGCATCGGAGTTAAATACAAAAGGCACAATGCCGCCTTAAGTACAAGAATTTAGATTCCTCTTACTGTCGGTGCTTTGAGCATTCCCTGTGAGACCAGTATTAGGTTCCGATACACCACTGCAGGATCAATGTATTCCTTGGACCTTCACATTGAGGATGAAACACAGAAATCGCATCGGAATCAAATACAAAAGGCGCAATGCCGCCTTAAGTACAAGAATAGACACTCTTCATACAGTCGGTGCTTTGAGCATTCCCTGTGAGACCAGTATTACTTTCTGATACACAACTGCAGGTTCAATGTATTCCTTGGACCTTCACATTGACGATGAAACACAGAAATCGCATCGGAATTAAATCCAAAAGGCACAATGCCGTCATAAGTACAAGAATAGAGTCTCTTCTTACAGTCGGTGCTTTGAGCATTCTCAGTGAGACCAGTATTAGTTTCCAATACACCACTGCGTGTTCTATTTATTCCTTGGACATTCAAATTGACGATGAAACACAGAAATCGCATCTGAATTAAATACAAAAGGCGGAATGCCGCCTTAAGTACAATAATAGAGACTCTTCTTACACTCGATGCTTTGAGCATTCCCTGTGAGACCAGTATTAGTTTCCGATTCACCACTGCAGGTTCAATGTATTCCTTGGACCTTCACATTGACGATGAAACACAGAAATCGCATCGGAGTTAAATACAAAAGGCACAATGCCGCCTTAAGTACAAGAATTTAGATTCCTCTTACTGTCGGTGCTTTGAGCATTCCCTGTGAGACCAGTATTAGGTTCCGATACACCACTGCAGGTTCATTGTATTCCTTGGACCTTCACATTGACGATGAAACACAGAAATCGCATCGGAGTTAAAAACAAAGGCACAATGCCGCCTTAAGTACAAGAATAGAGACTCTTCTTACTGTCGGTGCTTTGAGCATTCCCTGTGGGACCAGTATTAGTTTCCGATACACCACTGCCGGTTCATTGTATTCCTTACTCCTTCTCACTGACAATGAAACACAGAAATCGCATCGGAATGAAATACAAAAGGCGAAATGCCGCCTTAAGTACAAGAATAGAAACTCTTCTTACAGTCGGTGCTTTGAGCATTCCCTGTGAGACCAGTATTAGTTTCTGATACACCACTGCAGGTTCATTGTATTCCTTGGACCTTCACATTGACGATGAAACACAGAAATCGCATCGGAATTAAATGCAAATGCACAATGCTGTCTTAGGTACAAGAATAGAGACTCTTCTTACAGACGGTGCCATGAGCATTCCGAGTGAGACCAGTATTAGTTTCCGATACACCACTGCAGGATCAATGAATTCCTTGGACATTCACATTGTCGATGAAACACAGAAATCGCATCTGAATTAAATACAAAAGGCGCAATGCCGCCTTAAGTACAAGAATTGAGACTCTTCTTACTGTCGTTGCTTTGAGCATTCCCTGTGAGACCAGTATTACTTTCTGATACACCACTGCAGGTTCAATGTATTCCTTGGACCTTCACATTGACGATGAAACACAGAAATCGCATCGGAATTAAATCCAAAACGCAGAATGCCATCATAAGTACAAGAATAGAGACTCTTCTTACTGTCGATGCTTTGAGCAATCCCAGTGAGACCAGTATTAGTTTCCGATACACCACTGCGTGTTCAATTTATTCCTTGGACATTCACATTGACGATGAAACACAGAAATCGCATCTGAATTAAATACAAACGCCGCAATGCCGCCTTAAGTACAATAATAGAGACTCTTCTTACAGTCGATGCTTTGAGCATTCCCTGTGAGACCAGTATTACAGTCTGATACACCACTGCAGGTTCAATGTATTCCTTGGACCTTCACATTGACGATGAAACACAGAAATCGCATCGGAATTGAATACAAACGGCACAATGCTGCCTTAAGCACAAGAATATAATATCTTCTTACAGTCGGTGTTATGAGCACTCCCTGTGAGACCAGTATTAGTTTCCGATACAACACTGTAGGTTCAATGTATTCCATGGACCTTCACATTGACGATGAAACACAGAAATCGCATCGGAATTAAATTCAAAAGGCACTATGCCGTCTTAGGTACAAGAATAGAGACTCTTCTTACAGTCGGTGCTATGAGCATTCCCTGTGAGACCAGTATTTGTTTCCGATACACCACTGCAGGTTCAATGTATTCCTTGGACCTTCACATTGACGATGAAAGACACAAATCGCATCGGAATTAAATACAAAAGGCGCAATGCCGCCTTAAGTACAAGAATAGAGACTCTTCTTACAGTCGGTGCTTTGAGCATTCCCTGTGAGACCAGTATTAGTTTCTGATACACCACTGCAGGTTCATTGTATTCCTTGGACCTTCACATTGACGATGAAACACAGAAATCGCATCGGAATTGAATGCAAAAGGCACAATGCTGTCTTAAGTACAAGAATAGAGGCTCTTTTTACAGTCGGTGCCATGAGCATACCCTGTGAGACCAGTATTACTTTCTGATACACCACTGCAGGTTCAATGTATTCCTTGGACCTTCACATTGATGATGAAACAGAGAAATCGCATCGGAATTAAATCCAAAAGGCACAAAGCCGTCATAAGTACAAGAATAGAGACTCTTCTTACAGTCGCTGCTTTGAGCATTCCCAGTGAGACCAGTATTAATTTCCGATACACCACTGCGTGTTCAATTTATTCCTTGGACATTCACATTGACGATGAAACACAGAAATCGCATCTGAATTAAATACAAAAGGCGCAATGCCGCCTTAAGTACAATAATAGAGACTCTTCTTACAGTCGATGCTTTGAGCATTGCATGTGAGAACAGTAATAGTTTCCGATACACCACTGCAGGTTCAATGTATTCCTTGGACCTACACATTGACGATGAAACACAGAAATCGCATCGTAATGAAATACAAAAGGCGCAATGCCGCCTTAAGTACAAGAATAGAGACTCTTCTTACAGTCGGTGCTTTGAGCATACCCTGTGAGACCAGTATTACTTTCTGATACACCACTGCAGGTTCAATGTATTCCTTGGACTTTCACATTGATGATGAAACACAGAAATCGCATCGGAATTAAATCCAAAAGGCACAAAGCCGTCATAAGTACAAGAATAGAGACTCTTCTTACAGTCGGTGCTTTGAGCATTCCCAGTGAGACCAGTATTAGTTTCCGATACACCACTGCGTGTTCAATTTATTTCTTGGACATTCACATTGACGATGAAACACAGAAATCGCATCTGAATTAAATACAAAAGGCGCAATGCCGCCTTAAGTACAATAATAGAGACTCTTCTTACAGTCGATGCTTTGAGCATTCCATGTGAGAACAGTAATAGTTTCCGATACACCACTGCAGGTTCAATGTATTCCTTGGACCTACACATTGGCGATGAAACACAGAAATCGCATCGTAATGAAATACAAAAGGCGCAATGCCGCCTTAAGTACAAGAATAGAGACTCTTCTTACAGTCGGTGCTTTGAGCATTCCCTGTGAGACCAGTATTAGTTTCTGATACACCACTGCAGGTTCATTGTATTCCTTGGACCTTCACATTGACGATGAAACACAGTAATCGCATCGGAATTAAATACAAAAGGCACAATGCTGTCTTAAGTACAAGAATAGAGACTCTTTTTACAGTCGGTGCCGTGAGCATTCCCTGTGAAACCAGTATTAGTTTCTGATACACCACTGCAGGTTCAATGTATTCCTTGGACCTTCACATTGACGATGAAACACAGAAATCGCATCGGAATTAAATACAAATGGCACAATGCCGCCTTAAGTACAAGAATAGATAATCTTATTACAGTCAGTGTTTTGAGCATTCCCTGTGAGACCAGTATTAGTTTCCGATACACCACTGCAGGTTCAATGTATTCCTTGGACCTTGACATTGACGATGAAACACAGAAATCGCATCGGTATTAAATACAAAAGGCACAATGCCGCCTTAAGTACAAGAATAGAGTCTCTTCTTACAGTCGGTGCTTTGAGCATTCTCAGTGAGACCAGTATTAGTTTCCAATACACCACTGCGTGTTCTATTTATTCCTTGGACATTCAAATTGACGATGAAACACAGAAATCGCATCTGAATTAAATACAAAAGGCGCAATGCCGCCTTAAGTACAATAATAGAGACTCTTCTTACAGTCGATGCTTTGAGCATTCCCTGTGAGACCAGTATTAGTTTCCGATTCACCACTGCAGGTTCAATGTTTTCCTTGGACCTTCACATTGACGATGAAACACAGAAATCGCATCGGAATTAAATACAAAAGGCGCAATGCCGCCTTAAGTACAAGAATATAGACTCTTCTTACAGTCGGTGCTTTGAGCATTCCCTGTGAGACCAGTATTAGTTTCTGATACACCACTGCAGGTTCATTGTATTCCTTGGACCTTCACATTGACGATGAAACACAGAAATCGCATCGGAGTTAAAAACAAAGGCACAATGCCGAATTAAGTACAAGAATAGAGACTCTTCTTACTGTCGGTGCTTTGAGCATTCCCTGTGGGACCAGTATTAGTTTCCGATACACCACTGCCGGTTCATTGTATTCCTTACTCCTTCTCACTGACAATGAAACACAGAAATCGCATCGGAATGAAATACAAAAGGCGAAATGCCGCCTTAAGTACAAGAATAGAAACTCTTCTTACAGTCGGTGCTTTGAGCATTCCCTGTGAGACCAGTATTAGTTTCTGATACACCACTGCAGGTTCATTGTATTCCTTGGACCTTCACATTGACGATGAAACACAGAAATCGCATCGGAATTAAATGCAAATGCACAATGCTGTCTTAAGTACAAGAATAGAGACTCTTTTTACAGACGGTGCCATGAGCATTCCGAGTGAGACCAGTATTAGTTTCCGATACACCACTGCAGGATCAATGAATTCCTTGGACATTCACATTGACGATGAAACACAGAAATCGCATCTGAATTAAATACAAAAGGCGCAATGCCGCCTTAAGTACAATAATAGAGACTCTTCTTACAGTCAGTGCTTTGAGCATTCCCTGTGAGACCAGTATTCGTTTCTGATATACCACTGCAGGTTCAATGTATTCCTTGGACCTTCACATTGACGATGAAACACAGATATCGCATCGGAGTTAAATACATAAGGCACAATGCCGCCTTAAGTACAAGAATAGAGACTCTTCTTACTGTCGTTGCTTTGAGCATTCCCTGTGAGACCTGTATTAG
Organism: Schistocerca serialis cubense; assembly: GCF_023864345.2. Taxonomy (NCBI): domain Eukaryota; kingdom Metazoa; phylum Arthropoda; class Insecta; order Orthoptera; family Acrididae; genus Schistocerca; species Schistocerca serialis. Next base: position 32,155,963 of record NC_064643.1, on the reverse strand, counting down.
TTTCCGATACACCACTGCAGTTTCAATGTATTCCTTGGACCTTCACATTGACGATGAAACACAGATATCGCATCGGAGTTAAATACAAAAGGCACAATGCCGCCTTAAGTACAAGAATTGAGACTCTTCTTACTGTCGTTGCCTTGAGCATTCCCTGTGAGACCAGTATTACTTTCTGATACACCACTGCAGGTTCAATGTATTCCTTGGACCTTCACATTGACGATGAAACACAGAAATCGCATCGGAATTGAATACAAACGGCACAATGCTGCCTTAAGCACAAGAATATAATATCTTCTTACAGTCGGTGTTTTGAGCATTCCATGTGAGACCAGTATTAGTTTCCGATACAACACTGTGGGTTCAATGTATTCCATGGACCTTCACATTGACGATGAAACACAGAAATCGCATCGGAATTAAATTCAAAAGGCACTATGCCGTCTTAGGTGCAAGAATAGAGACTCTTCTTACAGTCGGTGCTTTGAGCATTCCCTGTGAGACCAGTATTAGTTTCTGATACACCACTGCAGGTTCAATGAATTCCTTGGACCTTCACATTGACGATGAAACACAGAAATCGCATCGGAATTAAGTATAAAAAGCCCAATGCCGCCTTCAGTACAAGAATAGAGACTCTTCTTACAGTCGGTGCATTGAGCACTCCCTGTGAGACCAGTATTAGTTTCTGATACACCACTGCAGGTTCATTGTATTCCTTGGACCTTCCCATTGACGATGAAACACAGAAATCGCATCGGAATTAATTACAAAAGGCGCAATGCCGCCTTAAGTACAAGAATAGAGACTCTTCTTACAGTCGGTGCTTTGAGCATACCCTGTGAGACCAGTATTACTTTCTGATACACCACTGCAGGTTCAATGTATTCCTTGGACCTTCACATTGATGATGAAACAGAGAAATCGCATCGGAATTAAATCCAAAAGGCACAAAGCCGTCATAAGTACAAGAATGGAGACTCTTCTTACAGTCGCTGCTTTGAGCATTCCCAGTGAGACCAGTACTAGTTTCCGATACACCACTGCGTGTTCAATTTATTCCTTGGACATTCACATTGACGATGAAACACAGAAATCGCATCTGAATTAAATACAAAAGGCGCAATGCCGCCTTAAGTACAATAATAGAGACTCTTCTTACAGTCGATGCTTTGAGCATTCCATGTGAGAACAGTAATAGTTTCCGATACACCACTGCAGGTTCAATGTATTCCTTGGACCTACACATTGACGATGAAACACAGAAATCGCATCGTAATGAAATACAAAAGGCGCAATGCCGCCTTAAGTACAAGAATAGAGACTCTTCTTACAGTCGGTGCTTTGAGCATACCCTGTGAGACCAGTATTACTTTCTGATACACCACTGCAGGTTCAATGTATTCCTTGGACTTTCACATTGATGATGAAACACAGAAATCGCATCGGAATTAAATCCAAAAGGCACAAAGCCGTCATAAGTACAAGAATAGAGACTCTTCTTACAGTCGGTGCTTTGAGCATTCCCAGTGAGACCAGTATTAGTTTCCGATACACCACTGCGTGTTCAATTTATTCCTTGGACATTCACATTGACGATGAAACACAGAAATCGCATCTGAATTAAATACAAAAGGCGCAATGCCGCCTTAAGTACAATAATAGAGACTCTTCTTACAGTCGATGCTTTGAGCATTCCATGTGAGAACAGTAATAGTTTCCGATACACCACTGCAGGTTCAATGTATTCCTTGGACCTACACATTGACGATGAAACACAGAAATCGCATCGTAATGAAATACAAAAGGCGCAATGCCGCCTTAAGTACAAGAATAGAGACTCTTCTTACAGTCGGTGCTTTGAGCATTCCCTGTGAGACCAGTATTAGTTTCTGATACACCACTGCAGGTTCATTGTATTCCTTGGACCTTCACATTGACGATGAAACACAGTAATCGCATCGGAATTAAATACAAATGGCACAATGCTGTCTTAAGTACAAGAATAGAGACTCTTTTTACAGTCGGTGCCATGAGCATTCCCTGTGAGACCAGTATTAGTTTCTGATACACCACTGCAGGATCAATGTATTCCTTGGACCTTCACATTGACGATGAAACACAGAAATCGCATCGGAATTAAATATAAAAAGCCCAATGCCGCCTTAAGTACAAGAATAGAGACTCTTCTTACAGTCGGTGCTTTGAGCATTCCCTGTGAGACCAGTATTACTTTCTGATACACCACTGCAGGTTCAATGTATTGCTTGGACCTTCTCATTGACGATGAAACACAGAAATCGCTTCGGAATTAATTACAAATGTCGCAATGCCACCTTAAGTACAAGAATAGAGACTCTTCCTACTGTCGGTGCTTTGAGCATTCCCTGTGAGACCAGTATTAATTTCTGATACACCACTGCAGGTTCAATGTATTCCTTGGACCTTCACATAGACGATGAAACACAGAAATCGCATCGGAATTAAATACAAACGGCACAATGCCGTCTTAAGTACAAGAATAGATAATCTTCTTACAGTCGGTGTTTTGAGCATTCCCTGTGAGACCAGTATTAGTTTCCGATACACCACTGCAGGTTCAATGTATTCCTTGGACCTTGACATTGACGATGAAACACAGAAATCGCATCGGTATCAAATACAAAAGGCACAATGCCGCCTTAAGTACAAGAATAGAGACTCTTCTTACAGTCGGTGCTTTGAGCATTCCCTGTGAGACCAGTATTAGCTTAGGATACTCCACTGCAGGTTCAATGTATTCCTTGGACATTCACATTGACGATGAAACACAGAAATCGCATCGGAATTAATTATAAAAGGCGCAATGCCACTTTAAGTACAAGAATAGAGACTCTTCCTACTGTCGATGCTTTGAGCATTCCCTGTGAGACCAGTATTAGTTTCTGGTACATCACTGCAGGTACAATGTATTCCTTGGTCCTTCACATTGACTATGAAACACGAAATCGCATCGGAGTTAAATACAAAAGGCACAATGCCGCCTGAAGTACAAGAATAGAGACTCTTCTTACTGTCGGTGCTTTAAGCATTCCCTGTGAGACAAGTATTAGTTTCTGATACAACACGGTACGTTTAATGTATTCCATGGACCTTCACATTGACGATGAAACACAGAAATCGCATCGGAATTAAATTCAAAAGGCACTATGCCGTCTTAAGTACAAGAATAGAGACTCTTCTTGCAGTCGGTGCTTTGAGCATTCCCTTTGAGACCAGTATTAGTTTCCGACACACCACTGCAGGTTCAATGTATTCCTTGGACCTTCACATTGACGATGAAACACAGATATCGCATCGGAGTTAAATACAAGAGGCACAATGCCGCTTTAAGTACAAGAATAGAGACTCTTCTTACTGTCGATGCTTTGAGCATTCCCTGTGAGACCAGTATTAGTTTCCGACACACCACTGCAAGTTCAATGTATTCCTTGTATCTTCACATTGACGATGAAACACAGAAATCGCATCGGAGTTAAATACAAAAGCCACAATGCCGCCTTAAGTACAAGAATTGAGACTCTTCTTACTGTCGGTGCTGTGAGCATTCCCTGTGACACCAGTATTAGGTTCCCATACACCACTGCAGGTTCAATGTATTCCTTGGACCTTCACATTGACGATAAAACACAGAAATCGCATCGGAATTAAATACAAAAGGCACAATGCTGTCTTAAGTACAAGAATAGAGACTCTTTTTAAAGTCGGTGCCATGAGCATTCCCTGTGAGACCAGAATTAGTTTCCGATACACCACTGCAGGATCAATGTATTCCTTGGACCTTCACATTGACGATGAAACACAGAAATCGCATCGGAATTAAATATAAAAAGCGCAATGCCGCATTAAGTACAAGAATAGAGACTCTTCTTACAGTCGGTGCTTTGAGCATTCCCTGTGAGACCAGTATTAGTTTCTGATACACCACTGCAGGTTCAATGTATTGCTTGGACCTTCCCATTGACGATGAAACACAGAAATCGCATCGGAATTAAATACAAAAGTCGCAATGCCGCCTTAAGTACAAGAATAGAGACTCTACTTACAGTCGGTGTTTGAGCATACCCTGTGAGACCAGTGTTACTTTCTGATACACCACTGCAGGTTCAATGTATTCCTTGGACCTTCACATTGATGATGAAACACAGAAATCGCATCGGAATTAAATCCAAAAGGCACAAAGCCGTCATAAGTACAAGAATAGAGACTCTTCTTACAGTCGGTGCTTTGAGCATTCCCAGTGAGACCAGTATTAGTTTCCGATACACCACTGCGTGTTCAATTTATTCCTTGAACATTCACATTGACGATGAAACACAGAAATCGCAGCTGAATTAAATACAAAAGGCGCAATGCCGCCTTAAGTACAATAATAGAGACTCTTCTTACAGTCGATGCTTTGAGCATTCCCTGTGAGACCAGTAATAGTTTCCGATACACCACTGCAGGTTCAATGTATTCCTTGGACCTTCACATTGACAATGAAACACAGAAATCGCATCGTAATGAAATACAAAAGGCGCAATGCCGCCTTAAGTACAAGAATAGAGACTCTTCTTACAGTCGGTGCTTTGAGCATTCCCTGTGAGACCAGTATTAGTTTCTGATACACCACTGCAGGTTCATTGTATTGCTTGGACCTTCACATTGACGATGAAACACAGTAATCGCTTCGGAATTAAATACAAAAGGCACAATGCTGTCTTAAGTACAAGAATAGAGACTCTTTTTACAGTCGGTGACATGAGCATTCCCTGTGAGACCAGTATTAGTTTCTGATACACCACTGCAGGTTCAATGAATTCTTTGGACCTTCACATTGACGATGAAACACAGAAATCGCATCTGAATTAAATACAAAATGCGAAATGCCACCTTAAGTACAATAATAGAGACTCTTCTTACAGTCGGTGCTTTGAGCATTCCCTGTGAGACCGGTATTAGTTTCTGATACACCACTGCAGGTTCAATGAATTCCTTGGACCTTCACATTGACGATGAAACACAGAAATCGCATCGGAATTAAATATAAAAAGCCCAGTGCCGCCTTAAGTACAAGAATAGAGACTCTTCTTACAGTCGGTGCATTGAGCACTCCCTGTGAGACCAGTATTAGTTTCTGATACACCACTGCAGGTTCATTGTATTCCTTGGACCTTCCCATTGACGATGAAACACAGAAATCGCATCGGAATTAAATACAAAAGGCGCAATGCCGCCTTAAGTACAAGAATAGAGACTCTTCTTACAGTCGGTGCTTTGAGCATACCCTGTGAGACCAGTATTACTTTCTGATACACCACTGCAGGTTCAATGTATTCCTTGGACCTTCACATTGATGATGAAACAGAGAAATCGCATCGGAAGTAAATCCAAAAGGCACAAAGCCGTCATAAGTACAAGAATAGAGACTCTTCTTACAGTCGCTGCTTTGAGCATTCCCAGTGAGACCAGTACTAGTTTCCGATACACCACTGCGTGTTCAATTTATTCCTTGGACATTCACATTGACGATGAAACACAGAAATCGCATCTGAATTAAATACAAAAGGCGCAATGCCGCCTTAAGTACAATAATAGAGACTCTTCTTACAGTCGATGCTTTGAGCATTCCATGTGAGAACAGTAATAGTTTCCGATACACCACTGCAGGTTCAATGTATTCCTTGGACCTACACATTGACGATGAAACACAGAAATCGCATCCTAATGAAATACAAAAGGCGCAATGCCGCCTTAAGTACAAGAATAGAGACTCTTCTTACAGTCGGTGCTTTGAGCATACCCTGTGAGACCAGTATTACTTTCTGATACACCACTGCAGGTTCAATGTATTCCTTGGACTTTCACATTGATGATGAAACACAGAAATCGCATCGGAATTAAATCTAAAAGGCACAAAGCCGTCATAAGTACAAGAATAGACACTCTTCTTACAGTCGGTGCTTTGAGCATTCCCAGTGAGACCAGTATTAGTTTCCGATACACCACTGCGTGTTCAATTTATTCCTTGGACATTCACATTGACGATGAAACACAGAAATCGCATCTGAATTAAATACAAAAGGCGCAATGCCGCCTTAAGTACAATAATAGAGACTCTTCTTACAGTCGATGCTTTGAGCATTCCATGTGAGAACAGTAATAGTTTCCGATACACCACTGCAGGTTCAATGTATTCCTTGGACCTACACAATGACGATGAAACACAGAAATCGCATCGTAATGAAATACAAAAGGCGCAATGCCGCCTTAAGTACAAGAATAGAGACTCTTCTTACAGTCGGTGCTTTGAGCATTCCCTGTGAGACCAGTATTAGTTTCTGATACACCACTGCAGGTTCATTGTATTCCTTGGACCTTCACATTGACGATGAAACACAGTAATCGCATCGGAATTAAATACAAAAGGCACAATGCTGTCTTAAGTACAAGAATAGAGACTCTTTTTACAGTCGGTGCCATGAGCATACCCTGTGAGACCAGTATTAGTTTCTGATACACCACTGCAGGATCAATGTATTCCTTGGACCTTCACATTGACGATGAAACACAGAAATCGCATCGGAATTAAATATAAAAAGCCCAATGCCGCCTTAAGTACAAGAATAGAGACTCTTCTTACAGTCGGTGCTTTGAGCATTCCCTGTGAGACCAGTATTACTTTCTGATACACCACTGCAGGTTCAATGTATTGCTTGGACCTTCTCATTGACGATGAAACACAGAAATCGATTCGGAATTAATTACAAATGTCGCAATGCCACCTTAAGTACAAGAATAGAGACTCTTCCTACTGTCGGTGCTTTGAGCATTCCCTGTGAGACCAGTATTAATTTCTGATACACCACTGCAGGTTCAATGTATTCCTTGGACCTTCACATTGACGATGAAACACAGAAATCGCATCGGAATTAAATACAAACGGCACAATGCCGCCTTAGGTACAAGAATAGATAATCTTCTTACAGTCGGTGTTTTGAGCATTCCCTGTGAGACCAGTATTAGTTTCCGATACACCACTGCAGGTTCAATGTATTTCACGGACCTTCACATTGACGATGAAACACAGAAATCGCATCGGAATGAAATACAAAAGGCGCAATGCTGCCTTAAGTACAAGAATAGAGACTCTTCTTACAGTCGATGCTTTGAGCATTCCCTGTGAGACCAGTATTAGTTTCTGATACACCACTACAAGTTCAATGTATTCCTTGGACCTTCACATTGACGATGCAACACAGAAATCGCATCGGTATTAAATACAAAAGGCACAATGCCGCCTTAAGTACAAGAATAGAGACTCTTCTTACAGTCGGTGCTTTGAGCATTCCCTGTGAGACCAGTATTAGCTTCCGATACTCCACTGCAGGTTCAATGTATTCCTTGGACCTTCACATTGACGATGAAACACAGAAATCGCATCGGAATTAATTACAAAAGGCGCAATGCTACTTTAAGTACAAGAATAGAGACTCTTCCTACTGTCGATGCTTTGAGCATTCCCTGTGAGACCAGTATTAGTTTCTGGTACATCACTGCAGGTTCAATGTATTCCTTGGACCTTCACATTGACTATGAAACACGAAATCGCATCGGAGTTAAATACAAAAGGCACAATGCCGCCTTAAGTACAAGAATAAAGATTCTTCTTACTGTCGGTACTTTGAGCATTCCCTGTGAGACCAGTATTAGTTTCCGATACACCACTGCAGGTTCAATGTATTCCTTGGACCCTCACATTGTCGATGAAACACAGAAATCGCATCGGAATGAAATACAAAAGGCGCAATGCCGCCTTAAGTACAAGAATAGAGACTCTTCTTACAGTCGATGCTTTGAGCATTCCCTGTGAGACCAGTATTAGTTTCTGATACACCACTGCAGATTCAATGTATTCCTTGGACCTTCACATTGACGATGAAACATAGAAATCGCATCGGAGTTAAATACAAAAGGCACAATGCCGCCTTAAGTGCTGGTTCAATGTATTGCTTGGACCTTCACATTGACGATGATACACAGAAATCGCATCGGAGTTAAATACAAAAGGCACAATGCCGCCTGAAGTACAAGAATTGAGACTCTTCTTACTGTCGGTGCTTTGAGCATTCCCTGTGAGACCAGTATTAGTTTCAGATACACCACTGCAGGTCCAATGTATTCCTTCTACCTTCACATTGACGATGAAACACAGAAATCGCTTCGAAATTAAATACACAAGGCACAATGACGTCATAAGTACAAGAATAGCGACTGTTCTTACAGTAGGTGTTTTGAGCATTCCCTGTGAGACCAGTATTAGTTTCCGATACACCACTGCAGGTTCAATGTATTCCTTGGACCTTCACATTGACGATGAAACACAGAAATCGCATCGGAATGAAATACAAAAGGCGCAATGCCGCCTTAAGTACAAGAATAGAGACTCTTCTTACAGTCGATGCTTTGAGCATTCCCTGTGAGACCAGTATTAGTTTCTGATACACAACTGCAGGTTCATTGTATTCCTTGGACCTTCACATTGACGATGAAACACAGAAATCACATCGGAATTAAATACAAAATGCGCAATGCCGCCTTAAGTACAAGAATAGAGGCTCTTCTTACAGTCGGTGCTTTAAGCATTCCCTGTGAGACCAGTATTAGTTTCCGATACACCACTGCAGGTTCAATGTATTCCTTGGACCTTCACATTGACGATGAAACACAGAAATCGCATCGGAATTAAATACAAACGGCACAATGCCGCCTTAAGTACAAGAATAGAAAATCTTCTTACAGTCGGTGTTTTGAGCATTCCCTGTGAGACCAGTATTAGTTTCCGATACAACACTGTACGTTTAATGTATTCCATGGACCTTCACATTGACGATGAAACACAGAAATCGCATTGGAATTAAATTCAAAAGGCACTATGCCGTCTTAAGTACAAGAATAGAGACTCTTCTTACAGTCGGTGCATTGAGCATTCACTTTGAGACCAGTATTAGTTTCCGATACACCACTGCATGTTCAATGTATTCCTTGGACCTTCACATTGACGATGAAAGACAGAAATCGCATCGGAATTAAATACAAAAGGCGCAATGCCGCCTTAAGTACAAGAATAGAGACTCTTCTTACAGTCGGTGCTTTGAGCATTCCCTGTGAGACCAGTATTAGTTTCTGATACACCACTGCAGGTTCATTGTATTCCTTGGACCTTCACATTGACGATGAAACACAGAAATCGCATCGGAATTAAATGCAAAAGGCACAATGCTGTCTCAAGTACAAGAATAGAGGCTCTTTTTACAGTCGGTGCCATGAGCATTCCCAGCGAGACCAGTATTAGTTTCCGTTGCACCACTGCAGGATCAATGTATTCCTTGGACATTCACATTGACGATGAAACACAGAAATCGCATCTGACTTAAATACAAAAGGCGCAATGACGCCTTAAGTAAAATAATAGAGACTCTTCTTACAGTCGGTGCTTTGAGCATTCCCTGTGAGACCAGTATTAGTTTCTGATACACCACTGTAGGTTCAATGTATTCCTTGGACCTTCACATTGACGATGAAACACAGATATCGCATCGGAGTTAAATACAAAAGGCACAATGCCGCTTTAAGTACAAGAATAGAGACTCTTCTTACAGTCGGTGCTTTGAGCATACCCTGTGAGACCAGTATTACTTCCTGATACACCACTGCAGGTTCAATGTATTCCTTGGACCTTCACATTGATGATGAATCACAGAAATCGCATCGGAATTAAATCCAAAAGGCTCAAAGCCGTTATAAGTACAAGAATAGAGACTCTTCTTACAGTCGGTGCTTTGAGCACTCCCAGTGAGACCAGTATTAGTTTCCGATACACCACTGCGTGTTTAATTTATTCCTTGGACCTTCACATTGACGATGAAACACAGAAATCGCATCTGAATTAAATAGAAAAGGCGCAATGCCGCCTTAAGTACAATAATAGAGACTCTTCTTACAGTCGATGCTTTGAGCATTCCCTGTGAGACCAGTAATAGTTTCCGATACACCACTGCAGGTTCAATGTATTCCTTGGACCTTCACATTGATAATGAAACACAGAAATCGCATCGTAATGAAATGCAAAAGGCTCAATGCCGCCTTAAGTACAAGAATAGAGACTCTTCTTACAGTCGGTGCCTTGAGCATTCCCTGTGAGACCAGTATTAGTTTCCGATACACCACTTTAGGTTCATTGTATTCCTTGGACCTTCACATTGACGATGAAACACCGTAATCGCTTCGGAATTAAATACAAAAGGCACAATGCTGTCTTAAGTACAAGAATAGAGACTCTTTTTACAGTCGGTGCCATGAGCATTCAGTGTGAGACCAGTATTAGTTTCTGATACACCACTGCAGGAACTATGTATTCCTTGGACCTTCACATTGACGATGAAACACAGAAATCGCATCGGAATTAAATATAAAAAGCCCAATGCCGCCTTAAGTACAAGAACAGAGACTCTTCTTACAGTCGGTGCTTTGAGCATTCCCTGTGAGACCAGTATTACTTTCTGATACACCACTGCAGGTTCAATGTATTGCATGGACCTTCTCATTGACGATGAAACACAGAAATCGCATCGGATTTAATTACAAAAGTCGCAATGCCACCTTAAGTACAAGAATAGAGACTCTTCCTACTGTCGGTGCTTTGAGCATTCCCTGTGAGACCAGTATTAATTTCTGATACACCACTGCAGGTTCAATGTATTCCTTGGACCTTCACATTGACGATGAAACACAGAAATCGCATCAGAATTAAATACAAACGGCACAATGCCGCCTTAAGTACAAGATTAGAAAATCTTCTTACAGTCGGTGTTTTGAGCATTCCCTGTGAGACCAGTATTAGTTTCCGATACGCCACTGCAGGTTCAATGTATTCCTTGGACCTTGACATTGACGATGCAACACAGAAATCGCATCGGTATTAAATACAAAAGGCACAATGCCGCCTTAAGTACAAGAATAGAGACTCTTCTTACAGTCGGTGCTTTGAGCATTCCCTGTGAGACCAGTATTAGCTTCCGATACTCCACTGCAGGTTCAATGTATTCCTTGGACCTTCACATTGACGATGAAACACAGAAATCGCATCGGAATTAATTACAAAAGGCGCAATGCTACTTTAAGTACAAGAATAGAGACTCTTCCTACCGTCGATGCTTTGAGCATTCCCTGTGAGACCAGTATTAGTTTCTGGTACATCACTGCAGGTTCAATGTATTCCTTGGACCTTCACATTGACTATGAAACACGAAATCGCATCGGAGTTAAATACAAAAGGCACAATGCCGCCTTAAGTACAAGAATAAAGATTCTTCTTACTGTCGGTACTTTGAGCATTCCCTGTGAGACCAGTATTAGTTTCCGATACACCACTGCAGGTTCAATGTATTCCTTGGACCCTCACATTGTCGATGAAACACAGAAATCGCATCGGAATGAAATACAAAAGGCGCAATGCCGCCTTAAGTACAAGAATAGAGACTCTTCTTACAGTCGATGCTTTGAGCATTCCCTGTGAGACCAGTATTAGTTTCTGATACACCACTGCAGATTCAATGTATTCCTTGGACCTTCACATTGACGATGAAACATAGAAATCGCATCGGAGTTAAATACAAAAGGCACAATGCCGCCTTAAGTGCTGGTTCAATGTATTGCTTGGACCTTCACATTGACGATGATACACAGAAATCGCATCGGAGTTAAATACAAAAGGCACAATGCCGCCTGAAGTACAAGAATAGAGACTCTTCTTACTGTCGGTGCTTTGAGCATTCCCTGTGAGACCAGTATTAGTTTCAGATACACCACTGCAGGTCCAATGTATTCCTTCTACCTTCACATTGACGATGAAACACAGAAATCGCTTCGAAATTAAATACACAAGGCACAATGACGTCATAAGTACAAGAATAGCGACTGTTCTTACAGTCGGTGTTTTGAGCATTCCCTGTGAGACCAGTATTAGTTTCCGATACACCACTGCAGGTTCAATGTATTCCTTGGACCTTCACATTGACGATGAAACACAGAAATCGCATCGGAATGAAATACAAAAGGCGCAATGCCGCCTTAAGTACAAGAATAGAGACTCTTCTTACAGTCGATGCTTTGAGCATTCCCTGTGAGACCAGTATTAGTTTCTGATACACAACTGCAGGTTCATTGTATTCCTTGGACCTTCACATTGACGATGAAACACAGAAATCGCATCGGAATTAAATACAAAATGCGCAATGCCGCCTTAAGTACAAGAATAGAGGCTCTTCTTACAGTCGGTGTTTTAAGCATTCCCTGTGAGACCAGTATTAGTTTCCGATACACCACTGCAGGTTCAATGTATTCCTTGGACCTTCACATTGACGATGAAACACAGAAATCGCATCGGAATTAAATACAAACGGCACAATGCCGCCTTAAGTACAAGAATAGAAAATCTTCTTACAGTCGGTGTTTTGAGCATTCCCTGTGAGACCAGTATTAGTTTCCGATACAACACTGTACGTTTAATGTATTCCATGGACCTTCACATTGACGATGAAACACAGAAATCGCATTGGAATTAAATTCAAAAGGCACTATGCCGTCTTAAGTACAAGAATAGAGACTCTTCTTACAGTCGGTGCATTGAGCATTCACTTTGAGACCAGTATTAGTTTCCGATACACCACTGCATGTTCAATGTATTCCTTGGACCTTCACATTGACGATGAAAGACAGAAATCGCATCGGAATTAAATACAAAAGGCGCAATGCCGCCTTAAGTACAAGAATAGAGACTCTTCTTACAGTCGGTGCTTTGAGCATTCCCTGTGAGACCAGTATTAGTTTCTGATACACCACTGCAGGTTCATTGTATTCCTTGGACCTTCACATTGACGATGAAACACAGAAATCGCATCGGAATTAAATGCAAAAGGCACAATGCTGTCTCAAGTACAAGAATAGAGGCTCTTTTTACAGTCGGTGCCATGAGCATTCCCAGCGAGACCAGTATTAGTTTCCGTTGCACCACTGCAGGATCAATGTATTCCTTGGACATTCACATTGACGATGAAACACAGAAATCGCATCTGACTTAAATACAAAAGGCGCAATGACGCCTTAAGTAAAATAATAGAGACTCTTCTTACAGTCGGTGCTTTGAGCATTCCCTGTGAGACCAGTATTAGTTTCTGATACACCACTGTAGGTTCAATGTATTCCTTGGACCTTCACATTGACGATGAAACACAGATATCGCATCGGAGTTAAATACAAAAGGCACAATGCCGCTTTAAGTACAAGAATAGAGACTCTTCTTACAGTCGGTGCTTTGAGCATACCCTGTGAGACCAGTATTACTTTCTGATACACCACTGCAGGTTCAATGTATTCCTTGGACCTTCACATTGATGATGAATCACAGAAATCGCATCGGAATTAAATCCAAAAGGCTCAAAGCCGTTATAAGTACAAGAATAGAGACTCTTCTTACAGTCGGTGCTTTGAGCACTCCCAGTGAGACCAGTATTAGCTTCCGATACACTACTGCGTGATTAATTTATTCCTTGGACCTTCACATTGACGATGAAACACAGAAATCGCATCTGAATTAAATAGAAAAGGCGCAATGCCGCCTTAAGTACAATAATAGAGACTCTTCTTACAGTCGATGCTTTGAGCATTCCCTGTGAGACCAGTAACAGTTTCCGATACACCACTGCAGGTTCAATGTATTCCTTATACCTTCACATTGACAATGAAACACAGAAATCGCATCGTAATGAAATACAAAAGGCGCAATGCCGCCTTAAGTACAAGAATAGAGACTATTATTACAGTCGGTGTTTTGAGCATTCCCTGTGAGACCAGTATTAGTTTCTGATACACCACTGCAGGTTCATTGTATTCCTTGGACCTTCACATTGACGATGAAACACAGTAATCGCATCGGAATCATATACAAAAGGCACAATGCTGTCTTAAGTACAAGAATAGAGACTCTTTTTACAGTCGGTGCCATGAGCATTCCCTGTGAGACCAGTATTAGTTTCTGATACACCACTGCAGGATCAATGTATTCCTTGGACCTTCACATTGACGATGAAACACAGAAATCGCATCGGAATTAAATATAAAAAGCCCAATGCTGCCTTAAGTACAAGAATAGAGACTCTTCTAACAGACGGTGCTCTGAGTACTCCCTGTGAGACCAGTATTACTTTCTGATACACCACTGCAGGTTCAATGTATTGCATGGACCTTCTCATTGACGATGAAACACAGAAATCGCATCGGAATTAATTACAAAATTCGCAATGCCACCTTAAGTACAAGAATAGAGACTCTTCCTACTGTCGATGCTTTGAGCTTTCCCTGTGAGACCAGTATTAGTTTCTGGTACATCACTGCAGGTTCAATGTATTCCTTGGACCTTCACATTGACTATGAAACACGAAATCGCATCGGAGTTAAATACAAAAGGCACAATGCCGCCTTAAGTACAAGAATAAAGATTCTTCTTACTGTCGGTACTTTGAGCATTCCCTGTGAGACCAGTATTAGTTTCCGATACACCACTGCAGGTTCAATGTATTCCTTGGACCTTCACATTGACGATGAAACACAGAAATCGCATCGGAATGAAATACAAAAGGCGCAATGCCGCCTTAAGTACAAGAATAGAGACTCTTCTTACAGTCGATGCTTTGAGCATTCCCTGTGAGACCAGTATTAATTTCTGATACACCACTGCAGGTTCAATGTATTCCTTGGACCTTCACATTGACGATGAAACATAGAAATCGCATCGGAGTTAAATACAAAAGGCACAATGCCGCCTTAAGTGCTGGTTCAATGTATTCCTTGGACCTTCACATTGACGATGATACACAGAAATCGCATCGGAGTTAAATACAAAAGGCACAATGCCGCCTGAAGTACAAGAATAGAGACTCTTCTTACTGTCGGTGCTTTGAGCATTCCCTGTGAGACCAGTATTAGATTCTGATACACCACTGCAGGTTCAATGTATTCCTGCTACTTTCACATTGACGATGAAACACAGAAATCGCTTCGAAATTAAATACACAAGGCACAATGACGTCATAAGTACAAGAATAGCGACTGTTCTTACAGTCGGTGTTTTGAGCATTCCCTGTGAGACCAGTATTAGTTTCCGATACACCACTGCAGGTACAATGTATTCCTTGGACCATCACATTGACGATGAAACACAGAAATCGAATCGGAATTAGATACAAAAGGCGCAATGCCGCCTTAAGTACAAGAATAGAGACTCTTCTTACAGTCGGTGTTTTGAGCATTCCCTGTGAGACCAGTATTAGTTTCCGATACACGACTGCAGGTTCAATGAATTCCTTGGACCTTCACATTGACGATGAAACACAGAAATTGCATCGGAATTAAATACAAAAGGCGCAATGCCGCCTTAAGTACAAGAATAAAGACTCTTCTTACAGTCGGTGCTTTGAGCATTCCCTGTGAGACCAGTATTAGTTTCCGATACACAACTGCAGGTTCATTGTATTCCTTGGACCTTCACATTGACGATGAAACACAGAAATCGCATCGGAATTAAATACAAAAGGCGCAATGCCGCCTTAAGTACAAGAATAGAGGCTCTTCTTACAGTCGGTGCTTTAAGCATTCCCTGTGAGACCTGTATTAGTTTCTGATACACCACTGCAGGGTTCAATGTATTCCTTGGACCTTCACATTGACGATGAAACACAGAAATCGCATCGGAATTAAATACAAACGGCACAATGCCGCCTTATGTACAAGAATAGAAAATCTTCTTACAGTCGGTGTTTTGAGCATTCCCTGTGAGACCAGTATTGATTTCCGATACAACACTGTACGTTTAATGTATTCCATGGACCTTCACATTGACGATGAAACACAGAAATCGCATCGGAATTAAATTCGAAAGGCACTATGCCGTCTTAAGTACAAGAATAGAGACTCTTCTTACAGTCGGTGCTTTGAGCATTCCCTTTGAGACCAGTATTAGTTTCCGATACACCACTGCAGGTTCAATGTAATCCTTGGACCTTCACATTGACGATGAAAGACAGAAATCGCACCGGAATTAAATACAAAAGGCGCAATGCCGCCTTAAGTACAATAATAGAGACTCTTCTTACAGTCGGTGCTTTGAGCATTCCCTGTGAGACCAGTATTAGTTTCTGATACACCACTGTACGTTCAATGTATTCCTTGGACCTTCACATTGACGATGAAACACAGATATCGCATCGGAGTTAAATACAAAAGGCACAATGCCGTTTTAAGTACAAGAATAGAGACTCTTCTTACTGTCGGTGCTTTGAGCATTCCCTGTGAGACCAGTATTAGTTTCCGATACACCACTGCAGGTTCAATGTATTCCTTGGACCTTCACATTGACGATGAAACACAGAAATCGCATCGGAGTTAAATACAAAAGGCACAATGCCGCCTTAAGTACAAGAATAAAGACTCTTCTTACAGTCGGTGCTTTGAGCATTCCCTGTGAGACCAGTATTAGTTTCCGATACACAACTGCAGGTTCATTGTATTCCTTGGACCTTCACATTGACGATGAAACACAGAAATCGCATCGGAATTAAATACAAAAGGCGCAATGCCGCCTTAAGTACAAGAATAGAGGCTCTTCTTACAGTCGGTGCTTTAAGCATTCCCTGTGAGACCTGTATTAGTTTCTGATACACCACTGCAGGGTTCAATGTATTCCTTGGACCTTCACATTGACGATGAAACACAGAAATCGCATCGGAATTAAATACAAACGGCACAATGCCGCCTTAAGTACAAGAATAGAAAATCTTCTTACAGTCGGTGTTTTGAGCATTCCCTGTGAGACCAGTATTAATTTCCGATACAACACTGTACGTTTAATGTATTCCATGGACCTTCACATTGACGATGAAACACAGAAATCGCATCGGAATTAAATTCGAAAGGCACTATGCCGTCTTAAGTACAAGAATAGAGACTCTTCTTACAGTCGGTGCTTTGAGCATTCCCTTTGAGACCAGTATTAGTTTCCGATACACCACTGCAGGTTCAATGTAATCCTTGGACCTTTACATTGACGATGAAAGACAGAAATCGCATCGGAATTAAATACAAAAGGCGCAATGCCGCCTTAAGTACAATAATAGAGACTCTTCTTACAGTCGGTGCTTTGAGCATTCCCTGTGAGACCAGTATTAGTTTCTGATACACCACTGTAGGTTCAATGTATTCCTTGGACCTTCACATTGACGATGAAACACAGATATCGCATCGGAGTTAAATACAAAAGGCACAATGCCGCTTTAAGTACAAGAATAGAGACTCTTCTTACTGTCGGTGCTTTGAGCATTCCCTGTGAGACCAGTATTAGTTTCCGATACACCACTGCAGGTTCAATGTATTCATTGGACCTTCACATTGACGATGAAACACAGAAATCGCATCGGAGTTAAATACAAAAGCCACAATGCCGCCTTAAGTACAAGAATTGAGACTCTTCTTACTGTCGGTGCTTTGAGCATTCCCTGTGTCACCAGTATTAGGTTCCCATACACCACTGCAGGTTCAATGTATTCCTTCTACCTTCACATTGACGATGAAACACAGAAATCGCATCGGAATTAGATACAAAAGGCGCAATGCCGCCTTAAGTCAAGAATAGAGACTCTTCTTACTGTCGGTGCTTTGAGCATTCCCTGTGACACCAGTATTAGGTTCCCATACACCACTGCAGGTTCAATGTATTCCTTCTACCTTCACATTGACGATGAAACACAGAAATCGCATCGGAATTAGATACAAAAGGCGCAATGCCGCCTTAAGTCAAGAATAGAGACTCTTCTTACAGTCGGTGTTTTGAGCAATCCCCGTGAGACCAGTATTAGTTTCCGATACACCACTGCAGGTTCAATGAATTCCTTGGACCTTCACATTGACGATGAAACACAGAAATTGCATCGGAATTAAATACAAAAGGCGCAATGCCGCCTTAAGTACAATAATAGAGACTCTTCTTACAGTCTTTGCTTTGAGCATTCCCTGTGAGACCAGTATTAGTTTCCGATACACAACTGCAGGTTCATTGTATTCCTTGGACCTTCATATTGACGATGAAACACAGAAATCGCATCGGAATTAAGTACAAAAGGCGCAATGCCGCCTTAAGTACAAGAATAGAGGCTCTTCTTACAGTCGGTGTTTTAAGCATTCCCTGTGAGACCAGTATTAGTTTCTGATACACCACTGCAGGTTCAATGTATTCCTTGGACCTTCACATTGACCATGAAACACAGAAATCGCATCGGAATTAAATACAAACGGCACAATGCCGCCATAAGTACAAGAATAGAAAATCTTCTTACAGTCGGTGTTTTGAGCATTCCCTGTGAGACCAGTATTAGTTTCCGATACAACACTGTAGGTTTAATGTATTCCATGGACCTTCACATTGACGATGAAACACAGAAATCGCATCGGAATTAAATTCAAAAGGCACTATGCCGTCTTAAGTACAAGAATAGAGACTCTTCTTACAGTCGGTGTTTGAGCATTCCCTTTGAGACCAGTATTAGTTTCCGATACACCACTGCAGGTTCAATGTATTCCTTGGACCTTCACATTGACGATGAAAGACAGAAATCGCATCGGAATTCAATACAAAAGGCGCAATGCCGCCTTAAGTACAAGAATAGAGACTCTTCTTACAGTCGGTGCTTTGAGCATTCCCTGTGAGACCAGTATTAGTTTCTGATACACCACTGCAGGTTCATTGTATTCCTTGGACCTTCACATTGACGATGAAACACAGAAATCGCATCGGAATTAAATGCAAAAGGCACAATGCTGTCTTAAGTACAAGAATAGAGGCTCTTTTTACAGTCGGTGCCATGAGCATTCCCAGTGAGACCAGTATTAGTTTCCGATACACCACTGCAGGATCAATGTATTCCTTGGACATTCACATTGACGATGAAACACAGAAATCGCATCTGAATTAAATACAAAAGGCGCAATGCCGCCTTAAGTACAATAAGAGAGACTCTTCTTACAGTCGGTGCTTTGAGCATTCCCTGTGAGACCAGTATTAGTTTCTGATACACCACTGCACGTTCAATGTATTCCTTGGACCTTCACATTGACGATGAAACACAGATATCCCACCCGAGTTAAATACAAAAGGCACAATGCCACTTTAAGTACAAGAATAGAGACTCTTCTTACTGTCTGTGCTTTGAACATTCCCTGTGGGACCAGTATTAGTTTCCGATACACCACTGCACATTCAATGTATTCCTTGGACCTTCACATTGACGATGAAACACAGAAATCGCATCGGAGTTAAATACAAAAGGTACAATGCCGCCTTAAGTACAAGAATTGTGACTCTTCTTACTGTCGTTGCTGTGAGCATTCCCTGTGAGACCAGTATTAGGTTCCGATTCACCACTGCAGGTTTAATGTATTCCTTGGACCATCACATTGACGATGAAACACAGAAATCGCATCAGAATTAAATACAAAAGGCGCAATGCCGCCTTAAGTACAAGAATAGAGACTCTTCTTACAGTCGGTGCTTTGAGCATACCCTGTGAGATTTCTGATACACCACTGCAGGTTCAATGTATTCTTTGTAGCTTCACATTGACGATGAGACACAGAAATCGCATTGGAATTAAATCCAAAAGGCACAATGCCGTCATAAGTACAAGAATAGAGACTCTTCTTACAGTCGGTGCTTTGAGCATTCCCAGTGAGACCAGTATTAGTTTCCGATACACCACTGCGTGTTCAAATTATTCCTTGGACATTCACATTGACGATGAAACACAGAAATCGCATCTGAATTAAATACAAAAGGCGCAATGCCGCCTTAAGTACAATAAGAGAGACTCTTCTTACAGTCGGTGCTTTGAGCATTCCCTGTGAGACCAGTATTAGTTTCTGATACACCACTGCAAGTTCAATGTATTCCTTGGACCTTCACATTGACGATGAAACACAGATATCGCATCGGAGTTAAATACAAAAGGCACAATGCCGCCTTAAGTACAAGAATTGAGACTCTTCTTACTGTCGGTGCTTTGAGCATTCCCTGTGAGACCAGTATTAGGTTCCGATTCACCACTGCAGGTTCAATGTATTCCTTGGACCTTCACATTGACGATGAAACGCAGAAATCGCATCGGAATTAAATACAAAAGGCGCAATGCCGCCTTAAGTACAAGAATAGAGACTCTTTTTACAGTCGGTGCTTTGAGCATACCCTGTGAGACCAGTATTACTTTCTGATACACCACTGCAGGTTCAATGTATTCCTTGTACCTTCACATTGACGATGAAACACAGAAATCGCATCGGAATTAAATCCAAAAGGCACAATGCCGTCATAAGTACAAGAATAGAAACTCTTCTTACTGTCGGTGCTTTGAGCATTCCCAGTGAGACCAGTATTAGTTTCCGATACACCACTGCGTGTTCAATTTATTCCTTGGACATTCACATTGACGATGAAACACAGAAATCGCATCTGAATTAAATACAAAAGGCGCAATGCCGCCTTAAGTACAATAATAGAGACTCGTCTTACAGTTGATGCTTTGAGCATTCCCTGTGAGACCAGTATTAGTTTCCGATACACCACTGCAGGATCAATGTATTCCTTGGACCTTCACATTGACGATGAAACACAGAAATCGCATCGGAATTAAATATAAAAATCCCAATGCCGCCTTAAGTACAAAAATAGAGACTCTTCTTACAGTCGGTGCTTTGAGCATTCCCTGTGAGACCAGTATTAGTTTCTGATACACCACTGCAGGTTCAATGTATTGCTTGGACCTTCACATTGACGATGAAACACAGAAATCGCATCGGAATTAATTACAAAAGGCGCAATGCCACCTTAAGTACAAGAATAGAGACTCTTCTTACTTCCGGTGCTTTGAGCATTCCCTGTGAGACCAGTATAAATTTCTGATACACCACTGCAGGTTCAATGTATTCCTTGGACCTTCACATTGACGATGAAACACAGAAATCGCATCGGAATCAAATACAAACGGCACAATGCCGCCTTAAGTACATGAATAGAAAATCTTCTTACAGTCGGTGTTTTGAGCATTCCCTGTGAGACCAGTATTAGTTTCCGATACACCACTGCCGGTTCAATGTATCCCATGGACCTTCACATTGACGATGAAACACAGAAATCGCATCGGAATTAAATTCAAATGGCACTATGCCGTCTTAAGTACAAGAATAGGGACTCTTCTTACAGTCTGTGCTTTGAGCATTCCCTGTGAGACCAGTATTAGTTTCCGATACACAACTGCAGGTTCATTGTATTCCTTGGACCTTCACATTGACGATGAAACACAGAAATCGCATCGGAATTAAATACAAAAGGCGCAATGCCGCCTTAAGTACAAGATTAGAGGCTCTTCTTACAGTCGGTACTTTATGCATTCCCTGTGAGACCAGTATTAGTTTCTGATACACCACTGCAGGTTCAATGTATTCCTTGGACCTTCACATTGACGATGAAAAACAGAAATCGCATCGGATTTAAAAACAAACGGCACAATGCCGCCTTAAGTACAAGAATACAGAATATTCTTACAGTCGATGTTTTGAGCATTCCCAGTGAGACCAGTATTAGTTTCTGATACACCACTGCAGGTTCAATGTATTCCTTGGACCTTCACATTGACGATGAAACACAGATATCGCATCGGAGTTGAATACAAAAGGCACAATGCTGTCTTAAGTACAAGAATAGAGGCTCTTTTTACAGTCGGTGCCATGAGGATTCCCAGTGAGACCAGTATTTGTTACCCATACACCACTGCAGGATCAATGTATTCCTTCGACCTTCACATTGACGATGAAACACAGAAATCGCATCGGAATTAAATACAAAAGGCGCAATGCCGCCTTAAGTACAAGAATAGAGACTCTTCTTACAGTCGGTGCTCTGAGCATACCCTGTGAGACCAGTATTACTTTCTGATACACCACTGCAGGTTCAATGTATTCCTTGTACCTTCACATTGACGATGAAACACAGAAATCGCATCGGAATTAAATCCAAAAGGCACAATGCCGTCATAAGGACAAGAATAGCGACTCTTCTTACAGTCGGTGCTTTGAGCATTCCCAGTGAGACCAGTATTAGTTTCCGATACACCACTGCGTGTTCAATTTATTCCTTGGACATTCACATTGACGATGAAACACAGAAATCGCATCTGAATTAAATACAATAGGCGCAATGCCGCCTTAAGTACAATAATAGAGACTCGTCTTACAGTCGATGCTTTGAGCATTCCCTGTGAGACCAGTATTAGTTTCCGATACACCACTGCAGTTTCAATGTATTCCTTGGACCTTCACATTGACGATGAAACACAGAAATCGCATCGGAATTAAATACAAAAGGCGCAATGCCGCCTTAAGAACCAGAATAGAGACTCTTCTTACAGTTGGTGGTTTGAGCATTCCCTGTGAGACCAGTATTAGTTTCTGATATACCACTGCAGGTTCGTTGTATTCGTTGGACCTTCGCATTGACGATGAAACACAGAAATCGCATCGGAATTAAATACAAAAGGCGCAATGCTGTCTTAAGTACAAGAATAGAGACTCTTTTTACAGTCGGTGCCATGAGCATTCCCTGTGAGACCAGTATTATTTTCCGATACACCACTGCAGGATCAATGTATTCCTTGGACCTTCACATTGACGATGAAACACAGAAATCGCATCGGAATTAAATATAAAGAGCCCAATGCCGCCTTAAGTACAAGAATAGAGACTCTTCTTACAGTTGGTGCTTTGAGCATTCCCTGTGAGACCAGTATTAGTTTCTGAAACACCACTGCAGGTTCAATGTATTGCTTGGACCTTCACATTGACGATGAAACACAGAAATCGCATCGGAATTAATTACAAAAGGCGCAATGCCACCTTAAGTACAAGAATAGAGACTCTTCTTACTGTCGGTGCTTTGAGCATTCCCTGTGAGACCAGTATTAATTTCTGATACACCATTGCAGGTTCAATGTATTCTTGGACCTTCACATTGACGATGAAACACAGAAATCGCATCGGAATTAAATACAAACGGCACAATGCCGCCTTAAGTACATGAACAGAAAATGTTCTTACAGTCGGTGTTTTGAGCATTCCCTGTGAGACCAGTATTAGTTTCCGATACACCACTGCCGGTTCAATGTATCCCATGGACCTTCACATTGACGATGAAACACAGAAATCGCATCGGAATTAAATACAAAAGGCGCAATGCCGCCTTAAGAACAAGAATAGAGACTCTTCTTACAGTTGGTGGTTTGAGCATTCCCTGTGAGATCAGTATTACTTTCCGATACACCACTGCAGGTTCAATGTATTCCTTGTACCTTCACAGTGACGATGAAACACAGAAATCGCATCGGAATTAAATCCAAAAGGCACAATGAAGTCATAAGGACAAGAATAGAGACTCTTCTTACAGTTGGTGCTTTGAGCATTCCCAGTGTGACCAGTATTAGTTTCCGATACACCACTGCGTGTTCAATTTAATCCTTGGACATTCACATTGACGATGAAACACAGAAATCGCATCTGAATTAAATACAAAAGGCGCAATGCCGCCTTAAGTACAATAATAGAGACTCGTCTTACAGTCGATGCTTTGAGCATTCCCTGTGAGACCAGTATTAGTTTCCGATACACCACTGCCGGTTCAATGTATCCCATGGACCTTCACATTGACGCTGAAACACAGAAATCACATCGGAATTAAATCCAAAAGGCACAATGCCGTCATAAGGACAAGAATAGAGACTTTTCTTACAGTCGGTGCTTTGAGCATTCCCAGTGAGACCAGTATTAGTTTCCGATACACCACTGCGTGTTCAATTTATTCCTTGGACACTCACATTGATGATGAAACACAGATATCGCATCGGAGTTGAATACAAAAGGCACAATGCTGTCTTAAGTACAAGAATAGAGGCTCATTTTACAGTCGGTGCCATGAGGATTCCCAGTGAGACCAGTATTAGTTTCCGATACACCACTGCAGGATCAATGTATTCCTTGGACCTTCACATTGACGATGAAACACAGAAATCGCATTTGGATTTAAATATAAAAAGCCCAATGCTGCCTTAAGTACAAGAACAGAGACTCTTCTTACAGTCGGTGCTTTGAGCATTCCCTGTGAGACCAGTATTAGTTTCTGATACACCACTGCAGGTTCAATGTATTGCTTGGACCTTCACATTGACGATGAAACACAGAAATTGCATCGGAATTAATTACAAAAGGCGCAATGCCACCTTAAGTACAAGAATAGAGACTCTTCTTACTGTCGGTGCTTTGAGCATTCCCTGTGAGACCAGTATTAATTTCTGATACACCACTGCAGGTTCAATGTATTCCTTGGACCTTCACATTGACGATGAAACACAGAAATCGCATCGGAATTAAATACAAACGGCACAATGCCGCCTTAAGTACATGAATAGAAAATCTTCTTACAGTCGGTGTTTTGAGAATTCCCTGTGAGACCAGTATTAGTTTCCGATACAACACTGCAGGTTCAATGTATCCCATGGACCTTCACATTGACGATGAAACACAGAAATCGCATCGGAATTAAATACAAAAGGCGCAATGTCGCCTTAAGTACAAGAATAGAGACTCTTCTTACAGTCGGTGCTTTGAGCATACCCTGTGAGACCAGTATTACTTTCTGATACACCACTGCAGGTTCAAGGTATTCCTTGTACCTTCACATTGACGATGAAACACAGAAATCGCATCGGAATTAAATCCAAAAGGCACAATGCCGTCATAAGGACAAGAATAGAGACTCTTCTTACAGTCGGTGCTTTGAGCATTCCCAGTGAGACCAGTATTAGTTCCCGATACACCACTGCGTGTTCAATTTATTCCTTGGACATTCACATTGACGATGAAACACAGAAATCGCATCTGAACTAAATACAAAAGGCGCAATGCCGCCTTAAGTTCAATAATAGAGACTCGTCTTACAGTCGATGCTTTGAGCATTCCCTGTGAGACCAGTATTAGGTTCCGATACACCACTGCAGGTTCAATGTATTCCTTGGACCTTCACATTGACGATGAAACACAGAAATCGCATCGGAATTAAATACAAAAGGCGCAATGCCGCCTTAAGAACAAGAATAGAGACTCTTCTTACAGTTGGTGGTTTGAGCATTCCCTGTGAGACCAGTATTAGTTTCTGATATACCACTGCAGCTTTGTTGTATTCGTTGGACCTTCGCATTGACGATGAAACACAGAAATCGCATCGGAATTAAATACAAAAGGCACAATGCTGTCTTAAGTACAAGAATAGAGACTCTTTTTACAGTCGGTGCCATGAGCATTCCCTGTGAGACCAGTATTAGTTTCCGATACACCACTGCAGGATCAATGTATTCCTTGGACCTTCACATTGACGATGAAACACAGAAATCGCATCGGAATTAAATACAAAAGGCGCAATGCCGCCTTAAGTACAAGAATAGAGACTCTTCTTACAGTCGGTGCTTTGAGCATACCCTGTGAGACGAGTATTACTTTCTGATACACCACTGCAGGTTCAGTGTATTCCTTGTACCTTCACATTGACGATGAAACACAGAAATCGCATCGGAATTAAATCCAAAAGGCACAATGCCGTCATAAGTACAAGAATAGAGGCTCTTCTTACAGTCGGTTCTTTGAGCATTCCCAGTGAGACCAGTATTAGTTTCCGATACACCACTCCGTGTTCAATTTATTCCTTGGACATTCACATTGACGATGAAACACAGAAATCGCATCTGAATTAAATACAAAAGGCGCAATGCCGCCTTAAGTACAATAATAGAGACTCTTCTTACGGTCGATGCTTTGAGCATTCCCTGTGAGACCAGTATTAGTTTCCGATACACCACTGCAGGTTCAATGTATTCCTAGGACTTTCACATTGACGATGAAACACAGAAATCGCATCGGAATTAAATACAAAAGGCGCAATGCCGCCTTAAGTACAAGAATAGAGACTCTTCTTACAGTCGGTGCTTTGAGCATTCCCTGTGAGACCAGTATTAGTTTCTGATATACCACTGCAGGTTCGTTGTATTCCTTGGACCTTCACATTGACGATGAAACACAGAAATCGCATCGGAAATAAATACAAAAGGCACAATGCTGTCTTAAGTACAAGAATAGAGACTCTTTGTACAGTCGGTGCTTTGAGCATTCCCTGTGAGACCAGTATTAGTTTCTGATACACCACTGCAGGTTCAATGTATTGCTTGGACCTTCCCATTGACGATCAAACACAGAAATCGCATCGGAATTAATTACAAAAGGCGCAATGCCACCATAAGTACAAGAATAGAGACTCTTCTTACTGTCGGTGCTTTGAGCATTCCCTGTGAGACCAGTATTAGTTTCCGATACACCACTGCCGGTTCAATGTATTCCATGGACCTTCACATTGACCATGAAACACAGAAATCGCATCGGAATTAAATTCAAATGGCACTATGCCGTCTTAAGTACAAGAATAGAGACTCTTCTTACAGTCGGTGCTTTGAGCATTCCCTGTGAGACCAGTATTAGTTTCCGATACACAACTGCAGGTTCATTGTATTCCTTGGACCTTCACATTGACGATGAAACACAGAAATCGCATCGGAATTAAATACAAAAGGCGCAATGCCGCCTTAAGTACAAGAATAGAGGCTCTTCTTACAGTCGGTGCTTTAAGCATTCCCTGTGAGACCAGTATTGGTTTCTGATACACCACTGCAGGTTCAATG
Source organism: Schistocerca serialis cubense (assembly GCF_023864345.2). Taxonomy (NCBI): domain Eukaryota; kingdom Metazoa; phylum Arthropoda; class Insecta; order Orthoptera; family Acrididae; genus Schistocerca; species Schistocerca serialis. The sequence goes on along the minus strand of NC_064643.1, from coordinate 32,129,009 downwards.
TATTCCTTTGACCTTCACATTGACGATGAAACACAGAAATCGCATCGGAATTAAATACAAACGGCACAATGCCGCCTTAAGTACATGATTAGAAAATCTTCTTACAGTCGGTGTTTTGAGCATTCCCTGTGAGACCAGTATTAGTTTCCGATACAACACTGCAGGTTCAATGTATCCCATGGACTTTCACATTGACGATGAAACACAGAAATCGCATCGCAATTAAATACAAAAGGCGCAATGCCGCCTTAAGTACAAGAATAGAGACTCTTCTTACAGTCGGTGCTTTGAGCATACCCTGTGAGACCAGTATTACTTTCTGATACACCACTGCAGGTTCAAGGTATTCCTTGTACCTTCACATTGACGATGAAACACAGAAATCGCATCGGAATTAAATCCAAAAGGCACAATGCCGTCATAAGGACAAGAATAGAGACTCTTCTTACAGTCGGTGCTTTGAGCATTCCCAGTGAGACCAGTATTAGTTTCCGATACACCACTGCGTGTTCAATTTATTCCTTGGACATTCACATTGACGATGAAACACAGAAATCGCATCTGAATTAAATACAAAAGGCGCAATGCCGCCTTAAGTTCAATAATAGAGACTCGTCTTACAGTCGATGCTTTGAGCATTAGCTGTGAGACCAGTATTAGGTTCCGATACACCACTGCAGGTTCAATGTATTCCTTGGACCTTCACATTGACGATGAAACACAGATATCGCATCGGAATTAAATACAAAAGGCGCAATGCCGCCTTAAGAACAAGAATAGAGACTCTTCTTACAGTTGGTGGTTTGAGCATTCCCTGTGAGACCAGTATTAGTTTCTGATATACCACGGCAGCTTTGTTGTATTCGTTGGACCTTCGCATTGACGATGAAACACAGAAATCGCATCGGAATTAAATACAAAAGGCACAATGCTGTCTTAAGTACAAGAATAGAGACTCTTTTTACAGTCGGTGCCATGAGCATTCCCTGTGAGACCAGTATTAGTTTCCGATTCACCACTGCAGGATCAATGTATTCCTTGGACCTTCACATTGACGATGAAACACAGAAATCGCATCGGAATTAAATATAAAAAGCCCAATGCCGTCTTAAGTACAAGAATAGAGACTCTTCTTACAGTCGGTGCTTTGAGCCTTCCCTGTGAGACCAGTATTAGTTTCCGATACACAACTGCAGGTTCATTGTATTCGTTGGACCTTCACATTAACGATGAAACACAGAAATCGCATCGGAATTAAATACAAAAGGCACAATGCCGCCTTAGGTAAAAGAATAGAGGCTCTTCTTACAGTCGGTGCTTTGAGCATTCCCTGTGAGAGCAGTATTAGTTTCTGATACACCACTGCAGGTTCAATGTATTCCTTGGACCTTCACATTGACGATGAAACACAGAAGTCGCATTGGAATTAAAAACAAACGGCACAATGCCGCCTTAAGTACAAGAATAGAAAATATTCTTACAGTCGGTGTTTTGAGCATTCCCTGTGAGACCAGTATTAGTTTCCGATACACCACTGCAAATTCAATGTACTCCGGGGCCTTCACATTGAGGATGAAACACAGAAATCGCATCGGAGTTAAATACAAAAGGCACAATGCCGCCTTAAGTACAAGAATTGAGACTCTTCTTACTGTCGGTGCTTTCAGCATTCCCTGTGAGACCAGGATTAGGTTCCGATTCACCACGGCAGGTTCAATGTATTCCTTGGACCTTCACATTGACGATGAAACACAGAAATCGCATCGGAATTAAATCCAAAAGGCACAATGCCGTCATAAGTACAAGAATAGAGGCTCTTCTTACAGTCGGTGCTTTGAGCATTCCCAGTGAGACCAGTATTAGTTTCCGATACACCACTGCGTGTTGCATTTATTCCTTGGACATTCACATTGACGATGAAACACAGAAATCGCATCTAATTAAATACAAAAGGCGCAATGCTGCCTTAAGTACAATAATAGAGACTCTTCTTACAGTCGATGCTTTGAGCATTCCCTGTGAGACCAGTATTAGTTTCCGATACACCACTGCAGGTTCAATGTATTCCTTGGACCTTCACATTGACGATGAAACACAGAAATCGCATCGGAATTAAATACAAAAGGCGCAATGCCGCCTTAAGTACAAGAATAGTGACTCTTCTTACAGTCGGTGCTTTGAGCATTCCCTGTGACACCAGTATTAGTTTCTGATATACCACTGCAGGTTCGTTGTATTCCTTGGACCTTCACATTGACGATGAAACACAGAAATCGCATCGGAAATAAATACAAAAGGCACAATGCTGTCTTAAGTACAAGAATAGAGACTCTTTGTACAGTCGGTGCTTTGAGCATTCCCTGTGAGACCAGTATTAGTTTCTGATACACCACTGCAGGTTCAATGTATTGCTTGGACCTTCCCATTGACGATCAAACACAGAAATCGCATCGGAATTAATTACAAAAGGCGCAATGCCACCTTAAGTACAAGAATAGAGACTCTTCTTACTGTCGGTGCTTTGAGCATTCCCTGTGAGACCAGTATTAGTTTCCGATACACCACTGCCGGTTCAATGTATTCCATGGACCTTCACATTGACCATGAAACACAGAAATCGCATCGGAATTAAATTCAAATGGCACTATGCCGTCTTAAGTACAAGAATAGAGACTCTTCTTACAGTCGGTGCTTTGAGCATTCCCTGTGAGACCAGTATTAGTTTCCGATACACAACTGCAGGTTCATTGTATTCCTTGGACCTTCACATTGACGATGAAACACAGAAATCGCATCGGAGTTAAATACAAAAGGCACAATGCCGCCTTAAGTACAAGAATTGAGACTCTTCTTACTGTCGGTGCTTTCAGCATTCCCTGTGAGACCAGGATTAGGTTCCGATTCACCACGGCAGGTTCAATGTATTCCTTGGACCTTCACATTGACGATGAAACACAGAAATCGCATCGGAATTAAATACAAAAGGCGCAATGCCGCCTTAAGTACAAGAGTAGAGACTCATCTTACAGTCGGTGCTTTGAGCATACCCTGTGAGACGAGTATTACTTTCTGATACACCACTGCAGGTTCAATGTATTCCTTGTACCTTCACATTGACGATGAAACACAGAAATCGCATCGGAATTAAATCCAAAAGGCACAATGCCGTCATAAGTACAAGAATAGAGGCTCTTCTTACAGTCGGTGCTTTGAGCATTCCCAGTGAGACCAGTATTAGTTTCCGATACACCACTGCGTGTTCCATTTATTCCTTGGACATTCACATTGACGATGAAACACAGAAATCGCATCTGAATTAAATACAAAAGGCGCAATGCTGCCTTAAGTACAATAATAGAGACTCTTCTTACAGTCGATGCTTTGAGCATTCCCTGTGAGACCAGTATTAGTTTCCGATACACCACTGCAGGTTCAATGTATTCCTTGGACCTTCACATTGACGATGAAACACAGAAATCGCATCGGAATTAAATACAAAAGGCGCAATGCCGCCTTAAGTACAAGAATAGTGACTCTTCTTACAGTCGGTGCTTTGAGCATTCCCTGTGAGACCAGTATTAGTTTCTGATATACCACTGCAGGTTCGTTGTATTCCTTGGACCTTCACATTGACGATGAAACACAGAAATCGCATCGGAAATAAATACAAAAGGCACAATGCTGTCTTAAGTACAAGAATAGAGACTCTTTGTACAGTCGGTGCTTTGAGCATTCCCTGTGAGACCAGTATTAGTTTCTGATACACCACTGCAGGTTCAATGTATTGCTTGGACCTTCCCATTGACGATCAAACACAGAAATCGCATCGGAATTAATTACAAAAGGCGCAATGCCACCTTAAGTACAAGAATAGAGACTCTTCTTACTGTCGGTGCTTTGAGCATTCCCTGTGAGACCAGTATTAGTTTCCGATACACCACTGCCGGTTCAATGTATTCCATGGACCTTCACATTGACCATGAAACACAGAAATCGCATCGGAATTAAATTCAAATGGCACTATGCCGTCTTAAGTACAAGAATAGAGACTCTTCTTACAGTCGGTGCTTTGAGCATTCCCTGTGAGACCAGTATTAGTTTCCGATACACAACTGCAGGTTCATTGTATTCCTTGGACCTTCACATTGACGATGAAACACAGAAATCGCATCGGAATTAAATACAAAAGGCGCAATGCCGCCTTAAGTACAAGAATAGAGGCTCTTCTTACAGTCGGTGCTTTAAGCATTCCCTGTGAGACCAGTATTAGTTTCTGATACACCACTGCAGGTTCAATGTATTCCTTTGATCTTCACATTGACGATGAAACACAGAAATCGCATCGGAATTAAATACAAACGGCACAATGCCGCCTTAAGTACATGAATAGAAAATCTTCTTACAGTCGGTGTTTTGAGCATTCCCTGTGAGACCAGTATTAGTTTCCGATACAACACTGCAGGTTCAATGTATCCCATGGACTTTCACATTGACGATGAAACACAGAAATCGCATCGGAATTAAATACAAAAGGCGCAATGCCGCCTTAAGTACAAGAATAGAGACTCTTCTTACAGTCGGTGCTTTGAGCATACCCTGTGAGACCAGTATTACTTTCTGATACACCACTGCAGGTTCAAGGTATTCCTTGTACCTTCACATTGACGATGAAACACAGAAATCGCATCGGAATTAAATCCAAAAGGCACAATGCCGTCATAAGGACAAGAATAGAGACTCTTCTTACAGTCGGTGCTTTGAGCATTCCCAGTGAGACCAGTATTAGTTTCCGATACACCACTGCGTGTTCAATTTATTCCTTGGACATTCACATTGACGATGAAACACAGAAATCGCATCTGAATTAAATACAAAAGGCGCAATGCCGCCTTAAGTTCAATAATAGAGACTCGTCTTACAGTCGATGCTTTGAGCATTCCCTGTGAGACCAGTATTAGGTTCCGATACACCACTGCAGGTTCAATGTATTCCTTGGACCTTCACATTGACGATGAAACACAGATATCGCATCGGAATTAAATACAAAAGGCGCAATGCCGCCTTAAGAACAAGAATAGAGACTCTTCTAACAGTTGGTGGTTTGAGCATTCCCTGTGAGACCAGTATTAGTTTCTGATATACCACGGCAGCTTTGTTGTATTCGTTGGACCTTCGCATTGACGATGAAACACAGAAATCGCATCGGAATTAAATACAAAAGGCACAATGCTGTCTTAAGTACAAGAATAGAGACTCTTTTTACAGTCGGTGCCATGAGCATTCCCTGTGAGACCAGTATTAGTTTCCGATTCACCACTGCAGGATCAATGTATTCCTTGGACCTTCACATTGACGATGAAACACAGAAATCGCATCGGAATTAAATAAAAAAAGCCCAATGCCGTCTTAAGTACAAGAATAGAGACTCTTCTTACAGTCGGTGCTTTGAGCCTTCCCTGTGAGACCAGTATTAGTTTCCGATACACAACTGCAGGTTCATTGTATTCGTTGGACCTTCACATTAACGATGAAACACAGAAATCGCATCGGAATTAAATACAAAAGGCACAATGCCGCCTTAGGTAAAAGAATAGAGGCTCTTCTTACAGTCGGTGCTTTGAGCATTCCCTGTGAGACCAGTATTAGTTTCTGATACACCACTGCAGGTTCAATGTATTCCTTGGACCTTCACATTGACGATGAAACACAGAAGTCGCATTGGAATTAAAAACAAACGGCACAATGCCGCCTTAAGTACAAGAATAGAAAATATTCTTACAGTCGGTGTTTTGAGCATTCCCTGTGAGACCAGTATTAGTTTCCGATACACCACTGCAAATTCAATGTACTCCGGGGCCTTCACATTGAGGATGAAACACAGAAATCGCATCGGAGTTAAATACAAAATTCACAATGCCGCCTTAAGTACAAGAATTGAGACTCTTCTTACTGTCGGTGCTTTCAGCATTCCCTGTGAGACCAGGATTAGGTTCCGATTCACCACGGCAGGTTCAATGTATTCCTTGGACCTTCACATTGACGATGAAACACAGAAATCGCATCGGAATTAAATACAAAAGGCGCAATGCCGCCTTAAGTACAAGAGTAGAGACTCATCTTACGGTCGGTGCTTTGAGCATACCCTGTGAGACGAGTATTACTTTCTGATACACCACTGCAGGTTCAATGTATTCCTTGTACCTTCACATTGACGATGAAACACAGAAATCGCATCGGAATTAAATCCAAAAGGCACAATGCCGTCATAAGTACAAGAATAGAGGCTCTTCTTACAGTCGGTGCTTTGAGCATTCCCAGTGAGACCAGTATTAGTTTCCGATACACCACTGCGTGTTCCATTTATTCCTTGGACATTCACATTGACGATGAAACACAGAAATCGCATCTAATTAAATACAAAAGGCGCAATGCTGCCTTAAGTACAATAATAGAGACTCTTCTTACAGTCGATGCTTTGAGCATTCCCTGTGAGACCAGTATTAGTTTCCGATACACCACTGCAGGTTCAATGTATTCCTTGGACCTTCACATTGACGATGAAACACAGAAATCGCATCGGAATTAAATACAAAAGGCGCAATGCCGCCTTAAGTACAAGAATAGTGACTCTTCTTACAGTCGGTGCTTTGAGCATTCCCTGTGAGACCAGTATTAGTTTCTGATATACCACTGCAGGTTCGTTGTATTCCTTGGACCTTCACATTGACGATGAAACACAGAAATCGCATCGGAAATAAATACAAAAGGCACAATGCTGTCTTAAGTACAAGAATAGAGACTCTTTGTACAGTCGGTGCTTTGAGCATTCCCTGTGAGACCAGTATTAGTTTCTGATACACCACTGCAGGTTCAATGTATTGCTTGGACCTTCCCATTGACGATCAAACACAGAAATCGCATCGGAATTAATTACAAAAGGCGCAATGCCACCTTAAGTACAAGAATAGAGACTCTTCTTACTGTCGGTGCTTTGAGCATTCCCTGTGAGACCAGTATTAGTTTCCGATACACCACTGCCGGTTCAATGTATTCCATGGACCTTCACATTGACCATGAAACACAGAAATCGCATCGGAATTAAATTCAAATGGCACTATGCCGTCTTAAGTACAAGAATAGAGACTCTTCTTACAGTCGGTGCTTTGAGCATTCCCTGTGAGACCAGTATTAGTTTCCGATACACAACTGCAGGTTCATTGTATTCCTTGGACCTTCACATTGACGATGAAACACAGAAATCGCATCAGAGTTAAATACAAAAGGCACAATGCCGCCTTAAGTACAAGAATTGAGACTCTTCTTACTGTCGGTGCTTTCAGCATTCCCTGTGAGACCAGGATTAGGTTCCGATTCACCACGGCAGGTTCAATGTATTCCTTGGACCTTCACATTGACGACGAAACACAGAAATCGCATCGGAATTAAATACAAAAGGCGCAATGCCGCCTTAAGTACAAGAGTAGAGACTCATCTTACAGTCGGTGCTTTGAGCATACCCTGTGAGACGAGTATTACTTTCTGATACACCACTGCAGGTTCAATGTATTCCTTGTACCTTCACATTGACGATGAAACACAGAAATCGCATCGGAATTAAATCCAAAAGGCACAATGCCGTCATAAGTACAAGAATAGAGGCTCTTCTTACAGTCGGTGCTTTGAGCATTCCCAGTGAGACCAGTATTAGTTTCCGATACACCACTGCGTGTTCCATTTATTCCTTGGACATTCACATTGACGATGAAACACAGAAATCGCATCTGAATTAAATACAAAAGGCGCAATGCTGCCTTAAGTACAATAATAGAGACTCTTCTTACAGTCGATGCTTTGAGCATTCCCTGTGAGACCAGTATTAGTTTCCGATACACCACTGCAGGTTCAATGTATTCCTTGGACCTTCACATTGACGATGAAACACAGAAATCGCATCGGAATTAAATACAAAAGGCGCAATGCCGCCTTAAGTACAAGAATAGTGACTCTTCTTACAGTCGGTGCTTTGAGCATTCCCTGTGAGACCAGTATTAGTTTCTGATATACCACTGCAGGTTCGTTGTATTCCTTGGACCTTCACATTGACGATGAAACACAGAAATCGCATCGGAAATAAATACAAAAGGCACAATGCTGTCTTAAGTACAAGAATAGAGACTCTTTGTACAGTCGGTGCTTTGAGCATTCCCTGTGAGACCAGTATTAGTTTCTGATACACCACCGCAGGTTCAATGTATTGCTTGGACCTTCCCATTGACGATGAAACACAGAAATCGCATCGGAATTAAATCCAAAAGGCACAATGCCGTCATAAGGACAAGAATAGAGACTCTTCTTACAGTCGGTGCTTTGAGCATTCCCAGTGAGACCAGTATTAATTTCCGATACACCACTGCGTGTTCAATTTATTCCTTGGACATTCACATTGACGATGAAACACAGAAATCGCATCTGAATTAAATACAAAAGGCGCAATGCCGCCTTAAGTTCAATAATAGAGACTCGTCTTACAGTCGATGCTTTGAGCATTCCCTGTGAGACCAGTATTAGGTTCCGATACACCACTGCAGGTTCAATGTATTCCTTGGACCTTCACATTGACGATGAAACACAGAAATCGCATCGGAATTAAATACAAAAGGCGCAATGCCGCCTTAAGAACAAGAATAGAGACTCTTCTTACAGTTGGTGGTTTAAGCATTCCCTGTGAGACCAGTATTAGTTTCTGATATACCACTGCAGCTTTGTTGTATTCGTTGGACCTTCGCATTGACGATGAAACACAGAAATCGCATCGGAATTAAATACAAAAGGCACAATGCTGTCTTAAGTACAAGAATAGAGACTCTTTTTACAGTCGGTGCCATGAGCATTCCCTGTGAGACCAGTATTAGTTTCCGATTCACCACTGCAGGATCAATGTATTCCTTGGACCTTCACATTGACGATGAAACGCAGAAATCGCATCGGAATTAAATATAAAAAGCCCAATGCCGTCTTAAGTACAAGAATAGAGACTCTTCTTACAGTCGGTGCTTTGAGCCTTCCCTGTGAGACCAGTATTAGTTTCCGATACACAACTGCAGGTTCATTGTATTCGTTGGACCTTCACATTAACGATGAAACACAGAAATCGCATCGGAATTAAATACAAAAGGCACAATGCCGCCTTAGGTAAAAGAATAGAGGCTCTTCTTACAGTCGGTGCTTTGAGCATTCCCTGTGAGACCAGTATTAGTTTCTGATACACCACTGCAGGTTCAATGTATTCCTTGGACCTTCACATTGACGATGAAACACAGAAGTCGCATTGGAATTAAAAACAAACGGCACAATGCCGCCTTAAGTACAAGAATAGAAAATATTCTTACAGTCGGTGTTTTGAGCATTCCCTGTGAGACCAGTATTAGTTTCCGATACACCACTGCAAATTCAATGTACTCCGGGGCCTTCACATTGAGGATGAAACACAGAAATCGCATCGGAGTTAAATACAAAAGGCACAATGCCGCCTTAAGTACAAGAATTGAGACTCTTCTTACTGTCGGTGCTTTCAGCATTCCCTGTGAGACCAGGATTAGGTTCCGATTCACCACGGCAGGTTCAATGTATTCCTTGGACCTTCACATTGACGATGAAACACAGAAATCGCATCGGAATTAAATCCAAAAGGCACAATGCCGTCATAAGTACAAGAATAGAGGCTCTTCTTACAGTCGGTGCTTTGAGCATTCCCAGTGAGACCAGTATTAGTTTCCGATACACCACTGCGTGTTCCATTTATTCCTTGGACATTCACATTGACGATGAAACACAGAAATCGCATCTGAATTAAATACAAAAGGCGCAATGCTGCCTTAAGTACAATAATAGAGACTCTTCTTACAGTCGATGCTTTGAGCATTCCCTGTGAGACCAGTATTAGTTTCCGATACACCACTGCAGGTTCAATGTATTCCTTGGACCTTCACATTGACGATGAAACACAGAAATCGCATCGGAATTAAATACAAAAGGCGCAATGCCGCCTTAAGTACAAGAATAGTGACTCTTCTTACAGTCGGTGCTTTGAGCATTCCCTGTGAGACCAGTATTAGTTTCTGATATACCACTGCAGGTTCGTTGTATTCCTTGGACCTTCACATTGACGATGAAACACAGAAATCGCATCGGAAATAAATACAAAAGGCACAATGCTGTCTTAAGTACAAGAATAGAGACTCTTTGTACAGTCGGTGCTTTGAGCATTCCCTGTGAGACCAGTATTAGTTTCTGATACACCACTGCAGGTTCAATGTATTATTTGGACCTTCCCATTGACGATCAAACACAGAAATCGCATCGGAATTAATTACAAAAGGCGCAATGCCACCTTAAGTACAAGAATAGAGACTCTTCTTACTGTCGGTGCTATGAGCATTCCCTGTGAGACCAGTATTAGTTTCCGATACACCACTGCCGGTTCAATGTATTCCATGGACCTTCACATTGACCATGAAACACAGAAATCGCATCGGAATTAAATTCAAATGGCACTATGCCGTCTTCAGTACAAGAATAGAGACTCTTCTTACAGTCGGTGCTTCGAGCATTCCCTGTGAGGCCAGTATTAGTTTCCGATACACAACTGCAGGTTCATTGTATTCCTTGGACCTTCACATTGACGATGAAACAAGAAAAATCGCATCGGAATTAAATACAAAAGGCGCAATGCCGCCTTAAGTACAAGAATAGAGACTCTTCTTACAGTCGGTGCTTTAAGCATTCCCTGTGAAACCAGTATTAGTTTCTGATACACCACTGCAGGTTCAATGTATTCCTTGGACCTTCACATTGACGATGAAACACAGAAATCGCATCGGAATTAAAAACAAACGGCACAATGCCGCCTTAAGTACAAGAATAGAAAATCTTCTTACAGTCGGTGTTTTGAGCATTCCCTGTGAGACCAGTATTAGTTTCTGATACACCACTGCAGGTTCAATGTATTCCTTGGACCTTCACATTGACGATGAAACACCGATATCGCATCGGAGTTAAATACAAAAGGCACAATGCTGTCTTAAGTACAAGAATAGGGGCTCTTTTTACAGTCGGTGCTATGAGCATTCCCAGTGAGACCAGTATTAGTTTCCGATACACCACTGCAGGATCAATGTATTCCTTGGACATTCACATTGACGATGAAACACAGAAATCGCATCTGAATTAAATACAAAAGGCGCAATGCCGCCTTAAGTACAACAAGTGAGACTCTTCTTACAGTCGGTGCTTTGAACATTCCCTGTGGGACCAGTATTAGTTTCCGATACACCACTGCAAATTCAATGTATTCCTGGGACCTTCACATTGACGATTAAACACAGAAATCGCATCGGAGTTAAATACAAAAGGCACAATGCCGCCTTAAGTACAAGAATTGAGACTCTTTTTACTGTCGGTGCTTTGAGCATTCCCTGTGAGACCAGTATTAGGTTCCGATTCACCACTGCAGGTTCAATGTATTCCTTGGACCTTCACATTGACGATGAAACACAGAAATCTCATCGGAATTAAATAGAAAAGGCGCAATGCCGCCTTAAGTACAAGAATAGACACTCTTCTTACAGTCGGTGCTTTGAGCATACCCTGTGAGACCAGTATTACTTTCTGATACACCACTGCAGGTTCAATGTATTCCTTGTACCTTCACATTGACGATGAAACACAGAAATCGCATCGGAATTAAAACCAAAAGGCACAATGCCGTCATAAGTACAAGAATAGAGACTCTTCTTACAGTCGGTGTTTTGAGCTTTCCCAGTGATACCAGTATTAGTTTCCGATACACCACTGCGTTTTCAATTTATTCCTTGGACATTCACATTGACGATGAAATACAGAAATCGCATCTGAATTAAATACAAAAGGCGCAATGCCGCCTTAAGTACAATAATAGAGACTCTTCTTACAGTCGATGCTTTGAGCATTCCCTGTGAGACCAGTATTAGTTTCCGATACACCACTGCAGGTTCAATGTATTCCTTGGACCTTCACATTGACGATGAAACACAGAAATCGCATCGGAATTAAATACAAAAGGCGCAATGCCGCCTTAAGTACAAGAATAGAGACTCTTCTTACAGTCGGTGCTTTGAGCATTCCCTGTGAGACCAGTATTAGTTTCTGATATACCACTGCAGGTTCGTTGTATTCCTTGGACCTTCACATTGACGATGAAACACAGAAATCGCATCGGAATTAAATACAAAAGGCACAATGCTGTCTTAAGTACAAGAATAGGGACTCTTTTTACAATCGCTGCCATGAGCATTCCCTGTGAGACCAGTATTAGTTTCCGATACACCACTGCAGGATCAATGTATTCCTTGGACCTTCACATTGACGATGAAACACAGAAATTGCATCGGAATTAAATATAAAAACCCCAATGCCGCCTTAAGTACAAGAATAGAGACTCTTCTTACAGTCGGTGCTTTGAGCTTTCCCTGTGAGACAAGTATTAGTTTCTGATACACCACTGCAGGTTCAATGTATTGCTTGGACCTTCCCATTCACGATGAAACAGAGAAATCGCATCGGAGTTAATTACAAAAGGCGCAATGCCACCTTAAGTACAAGAATAGAGAATCTTCCTACTGTCGGTGCTTTGAGCATTCCCTGTGAGACCAGTATTAATTTCTGATACACCACTGCAGGTTCAATGTATTCCTTGGACCCTCACATTGACGATGAAACACAGAAATCGCATCGGAATTAAATACAAACGGCACAATGCCGACTTAAGTACAAGAATAGAAAATCTTCTTACTGTCGGTGGTTTGAGCATTCCCCGTGAGACCAGTATTAGTTTCCGATACACCACTGCCGGTTCAATGTATTCCATGGACCTTCACATTGACGATGAAACACAGAAATCGCATCGGAATTTAATTCAAATGGCACTATGCCGTCTTAAGTACAAGAATAGAGACTCTTCTTACAGTCCGTGCTTTGAGCATTCCCTGTGAGACCAGTATTAGTTTCCGATACCCAACTGCAGGTTCATTGTATTCCTTGGAACTTCATATTGACGATGAAACACAGAAATCGAATTGGAATTAAATACAAAAGGCACAATGCCGCCTTAATTACAAGAAAAGAGGCTCTTCTTACAGTCGGTGCTTTAAGCATTCCCTGCGAGACCAGTATTAGTTTCTGATACACCACTGCAGGTTCAATGTATTCCTTGGACCTTCACATTGACGATGAAACACAGAAATCGCATCGGAATTAAATACAAACGGCACAATGCCGCCTTAAGTACAAGAATAGAAAATCCTCTTACAGTCGGTGATTTGAGCATTCCCTGTGAGACCAGTATTAGTTTCCGATACACCACTGCAGGTTCAATGTATTCCTTGGAACTTCACATTGACGATGAAACACAGAAATCGCATCGGAATGAAATACAAAAGGCGCAATGCCGCCTTAAGTACAAGAATAGAGACTCTTCTTACAGTCGGTGCTTTGAGCATTCCTTGTGAGACCAGTATTAGTTTCTGATACACCACTGCAGGTTCAATGTATTCCATGGACCTTCACATTGACGATGAAACATGGAAATCGCATCGGAGTTAAATACAAAAGGCACAATGCCGCCTTAAGTGCAGGTTCAATGTATTCCTTGAACCTTCACATTGACGGTGATACACAGAAATCGCATCGGAGTTAAATACAAAAGGCACAATGCCGCCTTAAGTACAAGAATAGAGACTCTTCTTACTTTTGGTGCTTTGAGCATTCCCTGTGAGACCAGTATTAGATTCTGATACACCACTGCAGGTTCAATGTATTCCTTCTACCTTCACATTGACGATGAAACACAGAAATCGCATCGAAATTAAATACACAAGGCACAATGCCGTCATAAGTACAAGAATAGAGACTTTTCTTACAGTCGGTGTTTTGAGCATTCCCTGTGAGACCAGTATTAGTTTCCGATACACCACTGCAGGTTCAATGAATTCCTTGGACCTTCACATTGACGATGAAACACAGAAATCGCATCGGAATTAAATACAAAAGGCGCAATGCCGCCTTAAGTACAAGAAATGAGACTCATCTTACAGTCGGTGCTTTGAGCATTCCCTGTGAGACCAGTATTAGTTTCCGATACACAACTGCAGGTTCATTGTATTCCTTGGACCTTCACATTGACGATGAAACACAGAAATCGCATCGGAATTAAATACAAAAGGCGCATTGCCGCCTTAAGTACAAGACCAGATGCTCTTCTTACAGTCGGTGATTTAAGCATTCCCTGTGAGACCAGTATTAGTTTCTGATACACCACTGCAGGTTCAATGTATTCCTTGGACCTTCACATTGACGATGAAACACAGAAATCGCATCGGAATTATATACAAACGGTACAATGCCGCCTAGGGTAGCAGAGTACGTGTGGCGTGGACACGGGGTTTTTTTAGGTTAGATGGACCCCCCCTTGGGCGAAACGATATAATACCTGACGGCTTACCAGAGAGGACATTATCATCGTTGATAAAGGACGTCCGTCCTCAGTGACCAAAAACTTGAAAAGTTACCGTAATATTGGTAAACTGCAGGAGTATCCAGGGCAAGGTTCCTGAATTAGTATCTCTTATTGAAGGAAATAGTGCGCATATAGTATTAGGAACGGAAAGTTGTTTAAGACCTGAAGTGAACAGTAACGAAATCCTAGACACAGAATGGAATATATACCGCAAGGATAGGATAAACGCCAATGGTGGAGGAGTATTTATAGCAGTAAAGAATTCAATAATATCCAGTGAAGTTATTAGCGAATGCGAATGTGAAATAATCTGGGTTAAGTTAAGTATCAAAGGTGGGTCAGATATGATAGTCGGATGCTTCTATAGACCACCTGCATCAGCAACCGTAGTAGTTGAGCGCCTCAGAGAGAACCTGCAGAACGTCGTGAAGAAGTTTCGTGATCATACTATTGTAATAGGGGGAGACTTCAATCTACCAGGTATAGAATGGGATAGTCACACAATCAGAACTGGAGCCAGGGACAGAGACTCTTGTGACATTATCCTGACTGCCTTGTCCGAGAATTACTTCGAGCAGATAGTTAGAGAACCAACTCGTGAAGCTAACGTTTTAGACCTCATAGCAACAAATAGACCGGAACTTTTCGACTCCGTGAATGTAGAAGAGGGTATCAGTGATCATAAGTCAGTGGTTGCATCAATGACTACAAGTGTAATAAGAAATGCCAAGAAAGGAAGGAAAATATATTTGCTTAACAAGAGTGATAGGGCACAAATCGCAGAATATCTGAGTGACCACCATCAAACGTTCATTTCTGAGGAAGAGGATGTGGAACAAAAATGGAAAAAATTCAGAAACATCGTCCAGTACGCCTTAGATAAGTTCGTACCGACTAAGGTCCAAAGAGAGGGGAAAGATCCACCGTGGTATAACAATCATGTACGAAAGGTACTACGGAAACAAAGAAAGCTTCATCGTAGGTTTAAGAGTAGTCGAATCATAGCTGATAAGGAAAAGCTGAACGAAGCGAAAAAGAGCGTAAAGAGAGCAATGAGAGAAGCATTCAACGAATTCGAACATAAAACATTGGCAAACAATCTAAACAAGAACCCTAAAAAGTTTTGGTCATATGTAAAATCGGTAAGCGGATCTAAATCCCCTATTCAGTCACTCGTTGACCACGATGGCACCGAAACAGAGGACGACCGAAGAAAGGCAGAAATACTGAATTCAGTGTTCCGAAACTGTTTCACTGCGGAAAATCGTAACACGGTCCCTGACTTCAGCCGTCGCACGGACGCCAAAATGGAAAATATTGAAATAAACGATATCGGAATTAAAAAACAACTGCTATCACTTAGTAGCGGAAAAGCATCCGGACCAGACGAGATACCCTTAAGATTCTACAGTGATTATGCTAAAGAACTTGCCCCCTTTCTATCAGCAATTTATCGTAGATCGCTGGAAGAACGTAAAGTACCTAGTGACTGGAAGAAAGCGCAGGTCGTTCCCATTTTCAAGAAGGGTCATAAATCAGATGCGAATAATTATAGGCCTATTTCGCTTACGTCAATCTGTTGTAGAATAATGGAACATGTTTTGTGTTCCCGTATTATGATGTTCTTAGATAATACAAATCTCCTTCATCATAACCAACATGGATTCCGCAAACAGAGATCATGTGAAACTCAGCTCGCCCTATTTGCCCAAGAAATTCACAGTGCCGTAGACACTGGCGAGCAGATTGATGCCGTATTCCTGGACATCAGGAAGGCATTTGATACGGTTCCGCACTTACGTTTAGTGAAGAAAATACGAGCTTACGGAATATCGGACCAGATTTGTGATTGGATTCAGGATTTCCTAGAAGAAAGAACACAACATGTCATTCTTAACGGTTCAAAATCTGCAGATGTAGAGGTAATTTCGGGAGTACCGCAGGGAAGCGTGATAGGACCTTTATTGTTTACAATATACATAAATGACTTAGTTGACAACATCGGTAGCTCCGTGAGGCTATTAGCAGATGACACGGTTGTCTACAAGAAAGTAGCAACATCAGAAGACTCGTACGTACGCCAGGAGGACCTGCAGAGGATTAATGCATGGTGCGACAGCTGGCAGCTTTCCCTAAACGTAGATAAATGTAATATAATGCGCATAGATAGGGGCAGAAATCCATTCCAGTATGATTATGCCAGAGGTGGTAAATCATTGGAAGCGGTAACGACCGTAAAATACTTAGGAGTTACTATCCGGAGCGATCTGAAGTGGAATGATCACATAAAACAAATAGTGGGAAAAGCAGGCGCCAGGTTGAGATTCATAGGAAAAATTCTAAGAAAATGTGACTCATCGACGAAAGAAGTAGCTTACAAAACGCTTGTTCGTCCGATTCTTGAGTATTGCTCATCAGTATGGGACCCTTACCAGGTTGGATTAATAGAAGAGATAGACATGATCCAGCGAAAAGCAGCGCGATTCGTCATGGGGACATTTAGTCAGCGCGAGAGCGTTACGGAGATGCTGAACAAGCTCCAGTGGCGGACACTTCAAGAAAGGCGTTACGCAATACGGAGAGGTTAATTATCGAAATTACGAGAGAGCACATTCCGGGAAGAGATAGGCAACATATTACTACCGCCCACATATATCTCGCGTAATGATCACAACGAAAAGATCCGAAAAATTAGAGCAAATACGGAGACTTACAAGCAGTCGTTCTTTCCACGCACAATTCGTGAATGGAACAGGGAAGGGGGGATCAGATAGTGGTACAATAAGTACCCTCCGCCACACACCGTAAGGTGGCTGGCGGAGTATAGATGTAGATATAGAAGTACAAGAATAGAAAATCTTCTTACAGTCGGTGTTTAGAGCATTCCCAGTGAGACCAGTATTAGTTTCCGATACACCACTGCAGGTTCAATGTATTCCTTGGACCTTGACATTGACGATGAAACACAGAAATCGCATCGGTATTAAATACAAAAGGCACAATGCGTTCAATGTATTCCTTGGACCTTCACATTGACGATGAAACACAGAAATCGCATCGGAATTAATTACACAAGGCGCAATGCCACCTTAAGTACAAGAATAGAGACTCTTCCTACTGTCGGTGCTTTGAGCATTCCCTGTGGGACCAGTATTAGTTTCTGATACATCACTGCAGGTTCAATGTATTTCTTGGACCTTCACATTGACTATGAAACACAGAAATCGCCTCGGAGTTAAATACAAAAGGCACAATGCCGCCTTAAGTACAAGAATAAAAACTCTTCTTACTCTCGGTACTTTGAGCATTCCCTGTGAGACGAGTATTAGTTTCCGATACACCACTGCAGCTTCAATGCATTCCTTGGACCTTCACATTTCACGATGAAACACAGCAATCGCATCGGAATGAAATACAAAAGGCGCAATGCCGCCTTAAGTACAAGAATAGAGACTCATCTTACAGTCGGTGCTTTGAGCATTCCCTGTGAGCCCAGTATTAGTTTCTGATACACCACTGCAGGTTCAATGTATTCCTTGGACTTTCACATTGACGATGAAACATAGAAATCGCATCGCAGTTAGATACAAAAGGCACAATGCCGCATAAAGTGCAGGTTCAATGTATTCCTTGGACCTTCACATTGACGATGATACAAAGAAATCGCATCGGAGTTAAATACAAAAAGCACAATGGCGCCTTAAGTACAAGAATAGAGACTCTTCTTACTGTCGGTGCTTTGAGCATTCCCTGTGAGACCAGTATTAGTTTCTGATACACCACTGCAGGTACAATGTATTCCTTCTACCTTCACATTGACGATGAAACACAGTAATCGCATCGAAATTAAATACACAAGGCACAATGCCGTCATAAGTACAAGAATAGAGACTCTTCTTACAGTCGGTGTTTTGAGCATTCCCTGTGAGACCAGTATTAGTTTCCGATACACCACTGCAGGTTCAATGTATTCCTTGGCCCTTCACATTGACGATGAGACACAGAAATCGCATCGGAATTAAATACAAAAGGCGCAATGCCGCCTTAAGTACAAGAATAGAGACTCTTCTTACAGTCGGTGTTTTGAGCATTCCCTGTGAGACCAGTATTAGTTTCCGATACACCACTGCAGGTTCAATGTATTCCTTGGACCTTCACATTGACGATGAAACACAGAAATCGCATCGGAATTAAATACAAAAGGCGGAATGCCGCCTTAAGTACAAGAATAGAGACTCTTCTTACAGTCGGTGCTTTGAGCATTCCCTATGAGACTAGTATTAGGTTCTGATATACCACTGCAGGTTCAATGTATTCCTTGGAGCTTCACATTGACGATGAAACACAGAAATTGCCTCGGAGTTAAATACAAAAGGCACAATGGTGCCTGAGGTACAAGAATAGAGATTCTTCTTACTGTCGGTGCTTTGAGCATTTCCTGTGAGACCAGTATTAGTTTCCGTAACACCACTGCAGGATCAATGTATTCCTTGGACCTTCACATTGACGTTGAAACACAGAAATCGCATCGGAATGAAATACAAAAGTCGCAATGGCGCCTTAAGTACAAGAATAGAGACTCTTCTTACAGTCGGTGGTTTGAGCATTCCCTGTGAGACCAGTATTAGTTTCTGATACACCACTGCAGGTTCAATGTATTCCTTGGACCTTCACATTGACGATGAAACATAGAAATCGCATCGGAGTTAAATACAAAAGGCACAATGCCGCCTTAAGTGCAGGTTCAATGTATTCCTTGGACCTTCACATTGACGATGATACACAGAAATCGCATCGGAGTTAAATACAAAAGGCACAATGCCGCCTTAAGTACAAGAATAGAGACTCTTCTTACTGTCGGTGCTTTGAGCATTCCCTGTGAGACCAGTATTAGTTTCTGATACACCACCGCAGGTTTAATGTATTCCTTCTACCTTCACATTGACGATGAAACACAGAAATCGCATCGAAATTAAATACACAAGGCACAATGCCGTGATAAGTACAAGAATAGAGGCTCTTCTTACAGTCGGTGTTTTGAGCATTCCCTGTGAGACCGGTATTAGTTTCCGATACACCACTGCAGGTTCAATGTATTCCTTGGACCTTGACATTGACGATGAAACACAGAAATCGCATCGGTATTAAATACAAAAGGCACAATGCGTTCAATGTATTCCTTGGACCTTCACATTGACGATGAAACACAGAAATCGCATCGGAATTAAATACAAAAGGCGGAATGCCGCCTTAAGTACAAGAATAGAGACTCTTCTTACAGTCGGTGCTTTGAGCATTCCCTATGAGACTGGTATTAGGTTCTGATATACCACTGCAGGTTCAATGTATTCCTTGGAGCTTCACATTGACGATGAAACACAGAAATTGCCTCGGAGTTAAATACAAAAGGCACAATGGTGCCTGAGGTACAAGAATAGAGATTCTTCTTACTGTCGGTGCTTTGAGCATTTCCTGTGAGACCAGTATTAGTTTCCGTAACACCACTGCAGGATCAATGTATTCCTTGGACCTTCACATTGACATTGAAACACAGAAATCGCATCGGAATGAAATACAAAAGTCGCAATGGCGCCTTAAGTACAAGAATAGAGACTCTTCTTACAGTCGGTGGTTTGAGCATTCCCTGTGAGACCAGTATTAGTTTCTGATACACCACTGCAGGTTCAATGTATTCCTTGGACCTTCACATTGACGATGAAACATAGAAATCGCATCGGAGTTAAATACAAAAGGCACAATGCCGCCTTAAGTGCAGGTTCAATGTATTCCTTGGACCTTCACATTGACGATGATACACAGAAATCGCATCGGAGTTAAATACAAAAGGCACAATGCCGCCTTAAGTACAAGAATAGAGACTCTTCTTACTGTCGGTGCTTTGAGCATTCCCTGTGAGACCAGTATTAGTTTCTGATACACCACCGCAGGTTTAATGTATTCCTTCTACCTTCACATTGACGATGAAACACAGAAATCGCATCGAAATTAAATACACAAGGCACAATGCCGTGATAAGTACAAGAATAGAGGCTCTTCTTACAGTCGGTGTTTTGAGCATTCCCTGTGAGACCGGTATTAGTTTCCGATACACCACTGCAGGTTCAATGTATTCCTTGGACCTTGACATTGACGATGAAACACAGAAATCGCATCGGTATTAAATACAAAAGGCACAATGCGTTCAATGTATTCCTTGGACCTTCACATTGACGATGAAACACAGAAATCGCATCGGAATTAATTACACAAGGCGCAATGCCACCTTAAGTACAAGAATAGAGACTCTTCCTACTGTCGGTGCTTTGAGCATTCCCTGTGGGACCAGTATTAGTTTCTGATACATCACTGCAGGTTCAATGTATTTCTTGGACCTTCACATTGACTATGAAACACAGAAATCGCCTCGGAGTTAAATACAAAAGGCACAATGCCGCCTTAAGTACAAGAATAAAGACTCTTCTTACTCTCGGTACTTTGAGCATTCCCTGTGAGACGAGTATTAGTTTCCGATACACCACTGCAGCTTCAATGCATTCCTTGGACCTTCACATTTCACGATGAAACACAGCAATCGCATCGGAATGAAATACAAAAGGCGCAATGCCGCCTTAAGTACAAGAATAGAGACTCATCTTACAGTCGGTGCTTTGAGCATTCCCTGTGAGCCCAGTATTAGTTTCTGATACACCACTGCAGGTTCAATGTATTCCTTGGACTTTCACATTGACGATGAAACATAGAAATCGCATCGGAGTTAGATACAAAAGGCACAATGCCGCATAAAGTGCAGGTTCAATGTATTCCTTGGACCTTCACATTGACGATGATACACAGAAATCGCATCGGAGTTAAATACAAAAAGCACAATGGCGCCTTAAGTACAAGAATAGAGACTCTTCTTACTGTCGGTGCTTTGAGCATTCCCTGTGAGACCAGTATTAGTTTCTGATACACCACTGCAGGTACAATGTATTCCTTCTACCTTCACATTGACGATGAAACACAGTAATCGCATCGAAATTAAATACACAAGGCACAATGCCGTCATAAGTACAAGAATAGAGACTCTTCTTACAGTCGGTGTTTTGAGCATTCCCTGTGAGACCAGTATTAGTTTCCGATACACCACTGCAGGTTCAATGTATTCCTTGGCCCTTCACATTGACGATGAGACACAGAAATCGCATCGGAATTAAATACAAAAGGCGCAATGCCGCCTTAAGTACAAGAATAGAGACTCTTCTTACAGTCGGTGTTTTGAGCATTCCCTGTGAGACCAGTATTAGTTTCCGATACACCACTGCAGGTTCAATGAATTCCTTGGACCTTCACATTGACGATGAAACACAGAAATCGCATCGGAATTAAATACAAAAGGCGGAATGCCGCCTTAAGTACAAGAATAGAGACTCTTCTTACAGTCGGTGCTTTGAGCATTCCCTATGAGACTAGTATTAGGTTCTGATATACCACTGCAGGTTCAATGTATTCCTTGGAGCTTCACATTGACGATGAAACACAGAAATTGCCTCGGAGTTAAATACAAAAGGCACAATGGTGCCTGAGGTACAAGAATAGAGATTCTTCTTACTGTCGGTGCTTTGAGGATTTCCTGTGAGACGAGTATTAGTTTCCGTAACACCACTGCAGGTTCAATGTGTTCCTTGGACCTTCACATTGACGTTGAAACACAGAAATCGCATCGGAATGAGATACAAAGGCGCAATGCCGCCTTAAGTACAAGAATAGAGACTCTTCTTATAGTCGGTGCTTTGAGTATTCCCTGTGAGACCAGTATTAGTTTCTGATACACCACTGCAGGTTCAATGTATTCCTTGGACCTTCACATTGACGATGAGACACAGAAATCGCATCGGAATTAAATACAAAAGGCGCAATGCCGCCTTAAGTACAAGAATAGAGACTCTTCTTACAGTCGGTGTTTTGAGCATTCCCTGTGAGACCAGTATTAGTTTCTGATACACCACTGCAGGTACAATGTATTCCTTCTACCTTCACATTGACGATGAAACACAGTAATCGCATCGAAATTAAATACACAAGGCACAATGCCGTCATAAGTACAAGAATAGAGACTCTTCTTACAGTCGGTGTTTTGAGCATTCCCTGTGAGACCAGTATTAGTTTCCGATACACCACTGCAGGTTCAATGTATTCCTTGGCCCTTCACATTGACGATGAGACACAGAAATCGCATCGGAATTAAATACAAAAGGCGCAATGCCGCCTTAAGTACAAGAATAGAGACTCTTCTTACAGTCGGTGTTTTGAGCATTCCCTGTGAGACCAGTATTAGTTTCCGATACACCACTGCAGGTTCAATGAATTCCTTGGACCTTCACATTGACGATGAAACACAGAAATCGCATCGGAATTAAATACAAAAGGCGGAATGCCGCCTTAAGTACAAGAATAGAGACTCTTCTTACAGTCGGTGCTTTGAGCATTCCCTATGAGACTAGTATTAGGTTCTGATATACCACTGCAGGTTCAATGTATTCCTTGGAGCTTCACATTGACGATGAAACACAGAAATTGCCTCGGAGTTAAATACAAAAGGCACAATGGTGCCTGAGGTACAAGAATAGAGATTCTTCTTACTGTCGGTGCTTTGAGCATTTCCTGTGAGACCAGTATTAGTTTCCGTAACACCACTGCAGGATCAATGTATTCCTTGGACCTTCACATTGACGTTGAAACACAGAAATCGCATCGGAATGAAATACAAAAGTCGCAATGGCGCCTTAAGTACAAGAATAGAGACTCTTCTTACAGTCGGTGGTTTGAGCATTCCCTGTGAGACCAGTATTAGTTTCTGATACACCACTGCAGGTTCAATGTATTCCTTGGACCTTCACATTGACGATGAAACATAGAAATCGCATCGGAGTTAAATACAAAAGGCACAATGCCGCCTTAAGTGCAGGTTCAATGTATTCCTTGGACCTTCACATTGACGATGATACACAGAAATCGCATCGGAGTTAAATACAAAAGGCACAATGCCGCCTTAAGTACTAGAATAGAGACTCTTCTTACTGTCGGTGCTTTGAGCATTCCCTGTGAGACCAGTATTAGTTTCTGATACACCACCGCAGGTTTAATGTATTCCTTCTACCTTCACATTGACGATGAAACACAGAAATCGCATCGAAATTAAATACACAAGGCACAATGCCGTGATAAGTACAAGAATAGAGGCTCTTCTTACAGTCGGTGTTTTGAGCATTCCCTGTGAGACCGGTATTAGTTTCCGATACACCACTGCAGGTTCCATGTATTCCTTGGACCTACACATTGACTATGAAACATAGAGATCGCATCGGAATTAAATACAAAAGGCGCAATGCCGCCTTAAGTACAAGAATAGAGACTCTTCTTGCAGTCGGTGTTTTGAGCATTCCCTGTAAGACCTGTATTAGTTTCCGATACACCACTGCAGGTTCAATGAATTCCTTGGACCTTCACATTGACGATGAAACACAGAAATCGCATCGGAATTAAATACAAAAGGCGCAATGCGGCCTTCAGTACAAGAATAGAGACTCTTCTTACAGTCGGTGCTTTGAGCATTCCCTGTGAGACCAGTATTAGGTTCTGATACACCACTGCTGGTTCAATGTAATTCTTGGACCTTCACATTGACGATGAAACATAGATATCGCATCGGAATTAATTACAAAAGGCGCAATGCCACCTTAAGTACAAGAATAGAGACTCTTCCTACTGTCGGTGCATTGAGCATTCCCTGTGAGACCAGTATTAGTTTCTGATACATCACTGCAGGTTCAATGTATTCCTTGGACCTTCACATTGACTATGAAACATAGAAATCGCATCGGAGTTAAATACAAAAGGCACAATGCCGCCTAAAGTGCAGGTTCAATGTATTCCTTGGACCTTCACATTGACGATGATACACAAAAATCGCATCGGAGTTAAATACAAAAGGCACAATGCCGCCTTAAATACAAGAATAGAGACTCTTCTTACTGTCGGTGCTTTGAGCATTCCCTGTGAGACCAGTATTAGTTTCCGATACACCACTGCAGGTTCAATGAATTCCTTGGACCTTCACATTGACGATGAAACACAGAAATCGCATCGGAATTAAATACAAAAGGCGCAATGCCGCCTTAAGTACAAGAATAGAGACTCTTCTTACAGTCGGTGTTTTGAGCGTTCCCTGTGAGACCAGTGTTAGTTTCCAATACACCACTGCAGGTTCAATGAATTCCTTGGATATTCACATTGACGGTGAAACACAGAAATCGCATCGTAATTAAATACAAAAGGCGGAATGCCTCCTTAAGTACAAGAATAGAGACTCTTCTTACAGTCGGTGCTTTGAGCATTCCCTGTGAGCCCAGTATTAGTTTCTGATACACCACTGCAGGTTCAATGTATTCCTTGGACTTTCACATTGACGATGAAACATAGAAATCGCATCGGAGTTAGATACAAAAGGCACAATGCCGCCTTAAGTGCAGGTTCAATGTATTCCTTGGACCTTCACATTGACGATGATACACAGAAATCGCATCGGAGTTAAATACAAAAAGCACAATGGCGCCTTAAGTACAAGAATAGAGACTCTTCTTACTGTCGGTGCTTTGAGCATTCCCTGTGAGACCAGTATTAGTTTCTGATACACCACTGCAGGTACAATGTATTCCTTCTACCTTCACATTGACGATGAAACACAGTAATCGCATCGAAATTAAATACACAAGGCACAATGCCGTCATAAGTACAAGAATAGAGACTCTTCTTACAGTCGGTGTTTTGAGCATTCCCTGTGAGACCAGTATTAGTTTCCGATACACCACTGCAGGTTCAATGTATTCCTTGGCCCTTCACATTGACGATGAGACACAGAAATCGCATCGGAATTAAATACAAAAGGCGCAATGCCGCCTTAAGTACAAGAATAGAGACTCTTCTTACAGTCGGTGTTTTGAGCATTCCCTGTGAGACCAGTATTAGTTTCCGATACACCACTGCAGGTTAAATGAATTCCTTGGACCTTCACATTGACGATGAAACACAGAAATCGCATCGGAATTAAATACAAAAGGCGGAATGCCGCCTTAAGTACAAGAATAGAGACTCTTCTTACAGTCGGTGCTTTGAGCATTCCCTTATGAGACTAGTATTAGGTTCTGATATACCACTGCAGGTTCAATGTATTCCTTGGAGCTTCACATTGACGATGAAACACAGAAATTGCCTCGGAGTTAAATACAAAAGGCACAATGGTGCCTGAGGTACAAGAATAGAGATTCTTCTTACTGTCGGTGCTTTGAGCATTTCCTGTGAGACCAGTATTAGTTTCCGTAACACCACTGCAGGATCAATGTATTCCTTGGACCTTCACATTGACGTTGAAACACAGAAATCGCATCGGAATGAAATACAAAAGTCGCAATGGCGCCTTAAGTACAAGAATAGAGACTCTTCTTACAGTCGGTGGTTTGAGCATTCCCTGTGAGACCAGTATTAGTTTCTGATACACCACTGCAGGTTCAATGTATTCCTTGGACCTTCACATTGACGATGAAACATAGAAATCGCATCGGAGTTAAATACAAAAGGCACAATGCCGCCTTAAGTGCAGGTTCAATGTATTCCTTGGACCTTCACATTGACGATGATACACAGAAATCGCATCGGAGTTAAATACAAAAGGCACAATGCCGCCTTAAGTACAAGAATAGAGACTCTTCTTACTGTCGGTGCTTTGAGCATTCCCTGTGAGACCAGTATTAGTTTCTGATACACCACCGCAGGTTTAATGTATTCCTTCTACCTTCACATTGACGATGAAACACAGAAATCGCATCGAAATTAAATACACAAGGCACAATGCCGTGATAAGTACAAGAATAGAGGCTCTTCTTACAGTCGGTGTTTTGAGCATTCCCTGTGAGACCGGTATTAGTTTCCGATACACCACTGCAGGTTCAATGTATTCCTTGGACCTTGACATTGACGATGAAACACAGAAATCGCATCGGTATTAAATACAAAAGGCACAATGCGTTCAATGTATTCCTTGGACCTTCACATTGACGATGAAACACAGAAATCGCATCGGAATTAATTACACAAGGCGCAATGCCACCTTAAGTACAAGAATAGAGACTCTTCCTACTGTCGGTGCTTTGAGCATTCCCTGTGGGACCAGTATTAGTTTCTGATACATCACTGCAGGTTCAATGTATTTCTTGGACCTTCACATTGACTATGAAACACAGAAATCGCCTCGGAGTTAAATACAAAAGGCACAATGCCGCCTTAAGTACAAGAATAAAGACTCTTCTTACTCTCGGTACTTTGAGCATTCCCTGTGAGACGAGTATTAGTTTCCGATACACCACTGCAGCTTCAATGCATTCCTTGGACCTTCACATTTCACGATGAAACACAGCAATCGCATCGGAATGAAATACAAAAGGCGCAATGCCGCCTTAAGTACAAGAATAGAGACTCATCTTACAGTCGGTGCTTTGAGCATTCCCTGTGAGCCCAGTATTAGTTTCTGATACACCACTGCAGGTTCAATGTATTCCTTGGACTTTCACATTGACGATGAAACATAGAAATCGCATCGGAGTTAGATACAAAAGGCACAATGCCGCATAAAGTGCAGGTTCAATGTATTCCTTGGACCTTCACATTGACGATGATACACAGAAATCGCATCGGAGTTAAATACAAAAAGCACAATGGCGCCTTAAGTACAAGAATAGAGATTCTTCTTACTGTCGGTGCTTTGAGCATTCCCTGTGAGACCAGTATTAGTTTCTGATACACCACTGCAGGTACAATGTATTCCTTCTACCTTCACATTGACGATGAAACACAGTAATCGCATCGAAATTAAATACACAAGGCACAATGCCGTCATAAGTACAAGAATAGAGACTCTTCTTACAGTCGGTGTTTTGAGCATTCCCTGTGAGACCAGTATTAGTTTCCGATACACCACTGCAGGTTCAATGTATTCCTTGGCCCTTCACATTGACGATGAGACACAGAAATCGCATCGGAATTAAATACAAAATTCGCAATGCCGCCTTAAGTACAAGAATAGAGACTCTTCTTACAGTCGGTGTTTTGAGCATTCCCTGTGAGACCAGTATTAGTTTCCGATACACCACTGCAGGTTCAATGAATTCCTTGGACCTTCACATTGACGATGAAACACAGAAATCGCATCGGAATTAAATACAAAAGGCGGAATGCCGCCTTAAGTACAAGAATAGAGACTCTTCTTACAGTCGGTGCTTTGAGCATTCCCTATGAGACTAGTATTAGGTTCTGATATACCACTGCAGGTTCAATGTATTCCTTGGAGCTTCACATTGACGATGAAACACAGAAATTGCCTCGGAGTTAAATACAAAAGGCACAATGGTGCCTGAGGTACAAGAATAGAGATTCTTCTTACTGTCGGTGCTTTGAGCATTTCCTGTGAGACCAGTATTAGTTTCCGTAACACCACTGCAGGATCAATGTATTCCTTGGACCTTCACATTGACGTTGAAACACAGAAATCGCATCGGAATGAAATACAAAAGTCGCAATGGCGCCTTAAGTACAAGAATAGAGACTCTTCTTACAGTCGGTGGTTTGAGCATTCCCTGTGAGACCAGTATTAGTTTCTGATACACCACTGCAGGTTCAATGTATTCCTTGGACCTTCACATTGACGATGAAACATAGAAATCGCATCGGAGTTAAATACAAAAGGCACAATGCCGCCTTAAGTGCAGGTTCAATGTATTCCTTGGACCTTCACATTGACGATGATACACAGAAATCGCATCGGAGTTAAATACAAAAGGCACAATGCCGCCTTAAGTACAAGAATAGAGACTCTTCTTACTGTCGGTGCTTTGAGCATTCCCTGTGAGACCAGTATTAGTTTCTGATACACCACCGCAGGTTTAATGTATTCCTTCTACCTTCACATTGACGATGAAACACAGAAATCGCATCGAAATTAAATACACAAGGCACAATGCCGTGATAAGTACAAGAATAGAGGCTCTTCTTACAGTCGGTGTTTTGAGCATTCCCTGTGAGACCGGTATTAGTTTCCGATACACCACTGCAGGTTCAATGTATTCCTTGGACCTTGACATTGACGATGAAACACAGAAATCGCATCGGTATTAAATACAAAAGGCACAATGCGTTCAATGTATTCCTTGGACCTTCACATTGACGATGAAACACAGAAATCGCATCGGAATTAATTACACAAGGCGCAATGCCACCTTAAGTACAAGAATAGAGACTCTTCCTACTGTCGGTGCTTTGAGCATTCCCTGTGAGACCAGTATTAGTTTCTGATACACCACCGCAGGTTTAATGTATTCCTTCTACCTTCACATTGACGATGAAACACAGAAATCGCATCGAAATTAAATACACAAGGCACAATGCCGTGATAAGTACAAGAATAGAGGCTCTTCTTACAGTCGGTGTTTTGAGCATTCCCTGTGAGACCGGTATTAGTTTCCGATACACCACTGCAGGTTCAATGTATTCCTTGGACCTTCACATTGACGATGATACACAGAAATCGCATCGGAGTTAAATACAAAAAGCACAATGGCGCCTTAAGTACAAGAATAGAGATTCTTCTTACTGTCGGTGCTTTGAGCATTCCCTGTGAGACCAGTATTAGTTTCTGATACACCACTGCAGGTACAATGTATTCCTTCTACCTTCACATTGACGATGAAACACAGTAATCGCATCGAAATTAAATACACAAGGCACAATGCCGTCATAAGTACAAGAATAGAGACTCTTCTTACAGTCGGTGTTTTGAGCATTCCCTGTGAGACCAGTATTAGTTTCCGATACACCACTGCAGGTTCAATGTATTCCTTGGCCCTTCACATTGACGATGAGACACAGAAATCGCATCGGAATTAAATACAAAATTCGCAATGCCGCCTTAAGTACAAGAATAGAGACTCTTCTTACAGTCGGTGTTTTGAGCATTCCCTGTGAGACCAGTATTAGTTTCCGATACACCACTGCAGGTTCAATGAATTCCTTGGACCTTCACATTGACGATGAAACACAGAAATCGCATCGGAATTAAATACAAAAGGCGGAATGCCGCCTTAAGTACAAGAATAGAGACTCTTCTTACAGTCGGTGCTTTGAGCATTCCCTATGAGACTAGTATTAGGTTCTGATATACCACTGCAGGTTCAATGTATTCCTTGGAGCTTCACATTGACGATGAAACACAGAAATTGCCTCGGAGTTAAATACAAAAGGCACAATGGTGCCTGAGGTACAAGAATAGAGATTCTTCTTACTGTCGGTGCTTTGAGCATTTCCTGTGAGACCAGTATTAGTTTCCGTAACACCACTGCAGGATCAATGTATTCCTTGGACCTTCACATTGACGTTGAAACACAGAAATCGCATCGGAATGAAATACAAAAGTCGCAATGGCGCCTTAAGTACAAGAATAGAGACTCTTCTTACAGTCGGTGGTTTGAGCATTCCCTGTGAGACCAGTATTAGTTTCTGATACACCACTGCAGGTTCAATGTATTCCTTGGACCTTCACATTGACGATGAAACATAGAAATCGCATCGGAGTTAAATACAAAAGGCACAATGCCGCCTTAAGTGCAGGTTCAATGTATTCCTTGGACCTTCACATTGACGATGATACACAGAAATCGCATCGGAGTTAAATACAAAAGGCACAATGCCGCCTTAAGTACAAGAATAGAGACTCTTCTTACTGTCGGTGCTTTGAGCATTCCCTGTGAGACCAGTATTAGTTTCTGATACACCACCGCAGGTTTAATGTATTCCTTCTACCTTCACATTGACGATGAAACACAGAAATCGCATCGAAATTAAATACACAAGGCACAATGCCGTGATAAGTACAAGAATAGAGGCTCTTCTTACAGTCGGTGTTTTGAGCATTCCCTGTGAGACCGGTATTAGTTTCCGATACACCACTGCAGGTTCAATGTATTCCTTGGACCTTGACATTGACGATGAAACACAGAAATCGCATCGGTATTAAATACAAAAGGCACAATGCGTTCAATGTATTCCTTGGACCTTCACATTGACGATGAAACACAGAAATCGCATCGGAATTAATTACACAAGGCGCAATGCCACCTTAAGTACAAGAATAGAGACTCTTCCTACTGTCGGTGCTTTGAGCATTCCCTG
This sequence comes from Schistocerca serialis cubense, assembly GCF_023864345.2. Lineage (NCBI taxonomy): Eukaryota > Metazoa > Arthropoda > Insecta > Orthoptera > Acrididae > Schistocerca > Schistocerca serialis. Next base: position 32,098,183 of record NC_064643.1, on the reverse strand, counting down.
TGAGACCAGTATTAGTTTCTGATACACCACCGCAGGTTTAATGTATTCCTTCTACCTTCACATTGACGATGAAACACAGAAATCGCATCGAAATTAAATACACAAGGCACAATGCCGTGATAAGTACAAGAATAGAGGCTCTTCTTACAGTCGGTGTTTTGAGCATTCCCTGTGAGACCGGTATTAGTTTCCGATACACTACTGCAGGTTCAATGTATTCCTTGGACCTTGACATTGACGATGAAACACAGAAATCGCATCGGTATTAAATACAAAAGGCACAATGCGTTCAATGTATTCCTTGGACCTTCACATTGACGATGAAACACAGAAATCGCATCGGAATTAATTACACAAGGCGCAATGCCACCTTAAGTACAAGAATAGAGACTCTTCCTACTGTCGGTGCTTTGAGCATTCCCTGTGGGACCAGTATTAGTTTCTGATACATCACTGCAGGTTCAATGTATTTCTTGGACCTTCACATTGACTATGAAACACAGAAATCGCCTCGGAGTTAAATACAAAAGGCACAATGCCGCCTTAAGTACAAGAATAAAGACTCTTCTTACTCTCGGTACTTTGAGCATTCCCTGTGAGACGAGTATTAGTTTCCGATACACCACTGCAGCTTCAATGCATTCCTTGGACCTTCACATTTCACGATGAAACACAGCAATCGCATCGGAATGAAATACAAAAGGCGCAATGCCGCCTTAAGTACAAGAATAGAGACTCATCTTACAGTCGGTGCTTTGAGCATTCCCTGTGAGCCCAGTATTAGTTTCTGATACACCACTGCAGGTTCAATGTATTCCTTGGACTTTCACATTGACGATGAAACATAGATATCGCATCGGAGTTAGATACAAAAGGCACAATGCCGCATAAAGTGCAGGTTCAATGTATTCCTTGGACCTTCACATTGACGATGATACACAGAAATCGCATCGGAGTTAAATACAAAAAGCACAATGGCGCCTTAAGTACAAGAATAGAGATTCTTCTTACTGTCGGTGCTTTGAGCATTCCCTGTGAGACCAGTATTAGTTTCTGATACACCACTGCAGGTACAATGTATTCCTTCTACCTTCACATTGACGATGAAACACAGTAATCGCATCGAAATTAAATACACAAGGCACAATGCCGTCATAAGTACAAGAATAGAGACTCTTCTTACAGTCGGTGTTTTGAGCATTCCCTGTGAGACCAGTATTAGTTTCCGATACACCACTGCAGGTTCAATGTATTCCTTGGCCCTTCACATTGACGATGAGACACAGAAATCGCATCGGAATTAAATACAAAATTCGCAATGCCGCCTTAAGTACAAGAATAGAGACTCTTCTTACAGTCGGTGTTTTGAGCATTCCCTGTGAGACCAGTATTAGTTTCCGATACACCACTGCAGGTTCAATGAATTCCTTGGACCTTCACATTGACGATGAAACACAGAAATCGCATCGGAATTAAATACAAAAGGCGGAATGCCGCCTTAAGTACAAGAATAGAGACTCTTCTTACAGTCGGTGCTTTGAGCATTCCCTATGAGACTAGTATTAGGTTCTGATATACCACTGCAGGTTCAATGTGTTCCTTGGAGCTTCACATTGACGATGAAACACAGAAATTGCCTCGGAGTTAAATACAAAAGGCACAATGGTGCCTGAGGTACAAGAATAGAGATTCTTCTTACTGTCGGTGCTTTGAGCATTTCCTGTGAGACCAGTATTAGTTTCCGTAACACCACTGCAGGATCAATGTATTCCTTGGACCTTCACATTGACGTTGAAACACAGAAATCGCATCGGAATGAAATACAAAAGTCGCAATGGCGCCTTAAGTACAAGAATAGAGACTCTTCTTACAGTCGGTGGTTTGAGCATTCCCTGTGAGACCAGTATTAGTTTCTGATACACCACTGCAGGTTCAATGTATTCCTTGGACCTTCACATTGACGATGAAACATAGAAATCGCATCGGAGTTAAATACAAAAGGCACAATGCCGCCTTAAGTGCAGGTTCAATGTATTCCTTGGACCTTCACATTGACGATGATACACAGAAATCGCATCGGAGTTAAATACAAAAGGCACAATGCCGCCTTAAGTACAAGAATAGAGACTCTTCTTACTGTCGGTGCTTTGAGCATTCCCTGTGAGACCAGTATTAGTTTCTGATACACCACCGCAGGTTTAATGTATTCCTTCTACCTTCACATTGACGATGAAACACAGAAATCGCATCGAAATTAAATACACAAGGCACAATGCCGTGATAAGTACAAGAATAGAGGCTCTTCTTACAGTCGGTGTTTTGAGCATTCCCTGTGAGACCGGTATTAGTTTCCGATACACCACTGCAGGTTCAATGTATTCCTTGGACCTTGACATTGACGATGAAACACAGAAATCGCATCGGTATTAAATACAAAAGGCACAATGCGTTCAATGTATTCCTTGGACCTTCACATTGACGATGAAACACAGAAATCGCATCGGAATTAATTACACAAGGCGCAATGCCACCTTAAGTACAAGAATAGAGACTCTTCCTACTGTCGGTGCTTTGAGCATTCCCTGTGGGACCAGTATTAGTTTCTGATACATCACTGCAGGTTCAATGTATTTCTTGGACCTTCACATTGACTATGAAACACAGAAATCGCCTCGGAGTTAAATACAAAAGGCACAATGCCGCCTTAAGTACAAGAATAAAGACTCTTCTTACTCTCGGTACTTTGAGCATTCCCTGTGAGACGAGTATTAGTTTCCGATACACCACTGCAGCTTCAATGCATTCCTTGGACCTTCACATTTCACGATGAAACACAGCAATCGCATCGGAATGAAATACAAAAGGCGCAATGCCGCCTTAAGTACAAGAATAGAGACTCATCTTACAGTCGGTGCTTTGAGCATTCCCTGTGAGCCCAGTATTAGTTTCTGATACACCACTGCAGGTTCAATGTATTCCTTGGACTTTCACATTGACGATGAAACATAGAAATCGCATCGGAGTTAGATACAAAAGGCACAATGCCGCATAAAGTGCAGGTTCAATGTATTCCTTGGACCTTCACATTGACGATGATACACAGAAATCGCATCGGAGTTAAATACAAAAAGCACAATGGCGCCTTAAGTACAAGAATAGAGATTCTTCTTACTGTCGGTGCTTTGAGCATTCCCTGTGAGACCAGTATTAGTTTCTGATACACCACTGCAGGTACAATGTATTCCTTCTACCTTCACATTGACGATGAAACACAGTAATCGCATCGAAATTAAATACACAAGGCACAATGCCGTCATAAGTACAAGAATAGAGACTCTTCTTACAGTCGGTGTTTTGAGCATTCCCTGTGAGACCAGTGTTAGTTTCCGATACACCACTGCAGGTTCAATGTATTCCTTGGCCCTTCACATTGACGATGAGACACAGAAATCGCATCGGAATTAAATACAAAATTCGCAATGCCGCCTTAAGTACAAGAATAGAGACTCTTCTTACAGTCGGTGTTTTGAGCATTCCCTGTGAGACCAGTATTAGTTTCCGATACACCACTGCAGGTTCAATGAATTCCTTGGACCTTCACATTGACGATGAAACACAGAAATCGCATCGGAATTAAATACAAAAGGCGGAATGCCGCCTTAAGTACAAGAATAGAGACTCTTCTTACAGTCGGTGCTTTGAGCATTCCCTATGAGACTAGTATTAGGTTCTGATATACCACTGCAGGTTCAATGTATTCCTTGGAGCTTCACATTGACGATGAAACACAGAAATTGCCTCGGAGTTAAATACAAAAGGCACAATGGTGCCTGAGGTACAAGAATAGAGATTCTTCTTACTGTCGGTGCTTTGAGCATTTCCTGTGAGACCAGTATTAGTTTCCGTAACACCACTGCAGGATCAATGTATTCCTTGGACCTTCACATTGACGTTGAAACACAGAAATCGCATCGGAATGAAATACAAAAGTCGCAATGGCGCCTTAAGTACAAGAATAGAGACTCTTCTTACAGTCATTGGTTTGAGCATTCCCTGTGAGACCAGTATTAGTTTCTGATACACCACTGCAGGTTCAATGTATTCCTTGGACCTTCACATTGACGATGAAACATAGAAATCGCATCGGAGTTAAATACAAAAGGCACAATGCCGCCTTAAGTGCAGGTTCAATGTATTCCTTGGACCTTCACATTGACGATGATACACAGAAATCGCATCGGAGTTAAATACAAAAGGCACAATGCCGCCTTAAGTACAAGAATAGAGACTCTTCTTACTGTCGGTGCTTTGAGCATTCCCTGTGAGACCAGTATTAGTTTCTGATACACCACCGCAGGTTTAATGTATTCCTTCTACCTTCACATTGACGATGAAACACAGAAATCGCATCGAAATTAAATACACAAGGCACAATGCCGTGATAAGTACAAGAATAGAGGCTCTTCTTACAGTCGGTGTTTTGAGCATTCCCTGTGAGACCGGTATTAGTTTCCGATACACCACTGCAGGTTCCATGTATTCCTTGGACCTACACATTGACGATGAAACATAGAGATCGCATCGGAATTAAATACAAAAGGCGCAATGCCGCCTTAAGTACAAGAATAGAGACTCTTCTTGCAGTCGGTGTTTTGAGCATTCCCTGTAAGACCTGTATTAGTTTCCGATACACCACTGCAGGTTCAATGAATTCCTTGGACCTTCACATTGACGATGAAACACAGGAAATCGCATCGGAATTAAATACAAAAGGCGCAATGCGGCCTTCAGTACAAGAATAGAGACTCTTCTTACAGTCGGTGCTTTGAGCATTCCCTGTGAGACCAGTATTAGGTTCTGATACACCACTGCTGGTTCAATGTAATTCTTGGACCTTCACATTGACGATGAAACATAGATATCGCATCGGAATTAATTACAAAAGGCGCAATGCCACCTTAAGTACAAGAATAGAGACTCTTCCTACTGTCGGTGCATTGAGCATTCCCTGTGAGACCAGTATTAGTTTCTGATACATCACTGCAGGTTCAATGTATTCCTTGGACCTTCACATTGACTATGAAACATAGAAATCGCATCGGAGTTAAATACAAAAGGCACAATGCCGCCTAAAGTGCAGGTTCAATGTATTCCTTGGACCTTCACATTGACGATGATACACAAAAATCGCATCGGAGTTAAATACAAAAGGCACAATGCCGCCTTAAATACAAGAATAGAGACTCTTCTTACTGTCGGTGCTTTGAGCATTCCCTGTGAGACCAGTATTAGTTTCCGATACACCACTGCAGGTTCAATGAATTCCTTGGACCTTCACATTGACGATGAAACACAGAAATCGCATCGGAATTAAATACAAAAGGCGCAATGCCGCCTTAAGTACAAGAATAGAGACTCTTCTTACAGTCGGTGTTTTGAGCGTTCCCTGTGAGACCAGTATTAGTTTCCAATACACCACTGCAGGTTCAATGAATTCCTTGGACCTTCACATTGACGGTGAAACACAGAAATCGCATCGTAATTAAATACAAAAGGCGGAATGCCTCCTTAAGTACAAGAATAGAGACTCTTCTTACAGTCGGTGCTTTGAGCATTCCCTGTGAGACCAGTATTAGGTTCTGATATACCACTGCAGGTTCAATGTATTCCTTGGACCTTCACATTGACGATGAAACACAGAAATCGCGTCGGAGTTAAATACAAAAGGCACAATGGTGCCTGAGGTACAAGAATAGAGATTCTTCTTACTGTCGGTGTTTTGAGCATTCCCTGTGGGACCAGTAGTAGTTTCCGTAACACCACTGCAGGTTCAATGTGTTCCTTGGACCTTCACATTGACGTTGAAACACAGAAATCGCATCGGAATGAGATACAAATTCGCAATGCCGCCTTAAGTACAAGAATAGAGACTCTTCTTATAGTCGGTGCTTTGAGTATTCCCTGTGAGACCAGTATTAGTTTCTGATACACCACTGCAGGTTCAATGTATTCCTTGGACCTTCACATTGACGATGAGACACAGAAATCGCATCGGAATTAAATACAAAAGGCGCAATGCCGCCTTAAGTACAAGAATAGAGACTCTTCTTACAGTCGGTGTTTTGAGCATTCCCTGTGAGACCAGTATTAGTTTCTGATACACCACTGCAGGTACAATGTATTCCTTCTACCTTCACATTGACGATGAAACACAGTAATCGCATCGAAATTAAATACACAAGGCACAATGCCGTCATAAGTACAAGAATAGAGACTCTTCTTACAGTCGGTGTTTTGAGCATTCCCTGTGAGACCAGTATTAGTTTCCGATACACCACTGCAGGTTCAATGTATTCCTTGGCCCTTCACATTGACGATGAGACACAGAAATCGCATCGGAATTAAATACAAAAGGCGCAATGCCGCCTTAAGTACAAGAATAGAGACTCTTCTTACAGTCGGTGTTTTGAGCATTCCCTGTGAGACCAGTATTAGTTTCCGATACACCACTGCAGGTTCAATGAATTCCTTGGACCTTCACATTGACGATGAAACACAGAAATCGCATCGGAATTAAATACAAAAGGCGGAATGCCGCCTTAAGTACAAGAATAGGGACTCTTCTTACAGTCGGTGCTTTGAGCATTCCCTATGAGACTAGTATTAGGTTCTGATATACCACTGCAGGTTCAATGTATTCCTTGGAGCTTCACATTGACGATGAAACACAGAAATTGCCTCGGAGTTAAATACAAAAGGCACAATGGTGCCTGAGGTACAAGAATAGAGATTCTTCTTACTGTCGGTGCTTTGAGCATTTCCTGTGAGACCAGTATTAGTTTCCGTAACACCACTGCAGGATCAATGTATTCCTTGGACCTTCACATTGACGTTGAAACACAGAAATCGCATCGGAATGAAATACAAAAGTCGCAATGGCGCCTTAAGTACAAGAATAGAGACTCTTCTTACAGTCGGTGGTTTGAGCATTCCCTGTGAGACCAGTATTAGTTTCTGATACACCACTGCAGGTTCAATGTATTCCTTGGACCTTCACATTGACGATGAAACATAGAAATCGCATCGGAGTTAAATACAAAAGGCACAATGCCGCCTTAAGTGCAGGTTCAATGTATTCCTTGGACCTTCACATTGACGATGATACACAGAAATCGCATCGGAGTTAAATACAAAAGGCACAATGCCGCCTTAAGTACAAGAATAGAGACTCTTCTTACTGTCGGTGCTTTGAGCATTCCCTGTGAGACCAGTATTAGTTTCTGATACACCACCGCAGGTTTAATGTATTCCTTCTACCTTCACATTGACGATGAAACACAGAAATCGCATCGAAATTAAATACACAAGGCACAATGCCGTGATAAGTACAAGAATAGAGGCTCTTCTTACAGTCGGTGTTTTGAGCATTCCCTGTGAGACCGGTATTAGTTTCCGATACACCACTGCAGGTTCCATGTATTCCTTGGACCTACACATTGACGATGAAACATAGAGATCGCATCGGAATTAAATACAAAAGGCGCAATGCCGCCTTAAGTACAAGAATAGAGACTCTTCTTGCAGTCGGTGTTTTGAGCATTCCCTGTAAGACCTGTATTAGTTTCCGATACACCACCGCAGGTTCAATGAATTCCTTGGACCTTCACATTGACGATGAAACACAGAAATCGCATCGGAATTAAATACAAAAGGCGCAATGCGGCCTTCAGTACAAGAATAGAGACTCTTCTTACAGTCGGTGCTTTGAGCATTCCCTGTGAGACCAGTATTAGGTTCTGATACACCACTGCTGGTTCAATGTAATTCTTGGACCTTCACATTGACGATGAAACATAGATATCGCATCGGAATTAATTACAAAAGGCGCAATGCCACCTTAAGTACAAGAATAGAGACTCTTCCTACTGTCGGTGCATTGAGCATTCCCTGTGAGACCAGTATTAGTTTCTGATACATCACTGCAGGTTCAATGTATTCCTTGGACCTTCACATTGACTATAAAACATAGAAATCGCATCGGAGTTAAATACAAAAGGCACAATGCCGCCTAAAGTGCAGGTTCAATGTATTCCTTGGACCTTCACATTGACGATGATACACAAAAATCGCATCGGAGTTAAATACAAAATTCACAATGCCGCCTTAAATACAAGAATAGAGACTCTTCTTACTGTCGGTGCTTTGAGCATTCCCTGTGAGACCAGTATTAGTTTCCGATACACCACTGCAGGTTCAATGAATTCCTTGGACCTTCACATTGACGATGAAACACAGAAATCGCATCGGAATTAAATACAAAAGGCGCAATGCCGCCTTAAGTACAAGAATAGAGACTCTTCTTACAGTCGGTGTTTTGAGCGTTCCCTGTGAGACCAGTATTAGTTTCCAATACACCACTGCAGGTTCAATGAATTCCTTGGACCTTCACATTGACGGTGAAACACAGAAATCGCATCGTAATTAAATACAAAAGGCGGAATGCCTCCTTAAGTACAAGAATAGAGACTCTTCTTACAGTCGGTGCTTTGAGCATTCCCTGTGAGACCAGTATTAGGTTCTGATATACCACTGCAGGTTCAATGTATTCCTTGGACCTTCACATTGACGATGAAACACAGAAATCGCGTCGGAGTTAAATACAAAAGGCACAATGGTGCCTGAGGTACAAGAATAGAGATTCTTCTTACCGTCGGTGTTTTGAGCATTCCCTGTGAGACCAGTAGTAGTTTCCGTAACACCACTGCAGGTTCAATGTGTTCCTTGGACCTTCACATTGACGTTGAAACACAGAAATCGCATCGGAATGAGATACAAAGGCGCAATGCCGCCTTAAGTACAAGAATAGAGACTCTTCTTATAGTCGGTGCTTTGAGTATTCCCTGTGAGTCCAGTATTAGTTTCTGATACACCACTGCAGGTTCAATGTATTCCTTGGACCTTCACATTGACGATGAGACACAGAAATCGCATCGGAATTAAATACAAAAGGCGCAATGCCGCCTTAAGTACAAGAATAGAGACTCTTCTTACAGTCGGTGTTTTGAGCATTCCCTGTGAGACCAGTATTAGTTTCTGATACACCACTGCAGGTACAATGTATTCCTTCTACCTTCACATTGACGATGAAACACAGTAATCGCATCGAAATTAAATACACAAGGCACAATGCCGTCATAAGTACAAGAATAGAGACTCTTCTTACAGTCGGTGTTTTGAGCATTCCCTGTGAGACCAGTATTAGTTTCCGATACACCACTGCAGGTTCAATGCATTCCTTGGCCCTTCACATTGACGATGAGACACAGAAATCGCATCGGAATTAAATACAAAAGGCGCAATGCCGCCTTAAGTACAAGAATAGAGACTCTTCTTACAGTCGGTGTTTTGAGCATTCCCTGTGAGACCAGTATTAGTTTCCGATACACCACTGCAGGTTCAATGAATTCCTTGGACCTTCTCATTGACGATGAAACACAGAAATCGCATCGGAATTAAATACACAAGGCACAATGCCGTCATAAGTACAAGAATAGAGACTCTTCTTACAGTCGGTGTTTTGAGCATTCCCTGTGTGACCAGTATTAGTTTCCGATACACCACTGCAGGTTCAATGCATTCCTTGGCCCTTCACATTGACGATGAGACACAGAAATCGCATCGGAATTAAATACAAAAGGCGCAATGCCGCCTTAAGTACAAGAATAGAGACTCTTCTTACAGTCGGTGCTTTGAGCATTCCCTATGAGACTAGTATTAGGTTCTGATATACCACTGCAGGTTCAATGTATTCCTTGGAGCTTCACATTGACGATGAAACACAGAAATTGCCTCGGAGTTAAATACAAAAGGCACAATGGTGCCTGAGGTACAAGAATAGAGATTCTTCTTACTGTCGGTGCTTTGAGCATTTCCTGTGAGACCAGTATTAGTTTCCGTAACACCACTGCAGGATCAATGTATTCCTTGGACCTTCACATTGACGTTGAAACACAGAAATCGCATCGGAATGAAATACAAAAGTCGCAATGGCGCCTTAAGTACAAGAATAGAGACTCTTCTTACAGTCGGTGGTTTGGGCATTCCCTGTGAGACCAGTATTAGTTTCTGATACACCACTGCAGGTTCAATGTATTCCTTGGACCTTCACATTGACGATGAAACATAGAAATCGCATCGGAGTTAAATACAAAAGGCACAATGCCGCCTTAAGTGCAGGTTCAATGTATTCCTTGGACCTTCACATTGACGATGATACACAGAAATCGCATCGGAGTTAAATACAAAAGGCACAATGCCGCCTTAAGTACAAGAATAGAGACTCTTCTTACTGTCGGTGCTTTGAGCATTCCCTGTGAGACCAGTATTAGTTTCTGATACACCACCGCAGGTTTAATGTATTCCTTCTACCTTCACATTGACGATGAAACACAGAAATCGCATCGAAATTAAATACACAAGGCACAATGCCGTGATAAGTACAAGAATAGAGGCTCTTCTTACAGTCGGTGTTTTGAGCATTCCCTGTGAGACCGGTATTAGTTTCCGATACACCACTGCAGGTTCCATGTATTCCTTGGACCTACACATTGACGATGAAACATAGAGATCGCATCGGAATTAAATACAAAAGGCGCAATGCCGCCTTAAGTACAAGAATAGAGACTCTTCTTGCAGTCGGTGTTTTGAGCATTCCCTGTAAGACCTGTATTAGTTTCCGATACACCACTGCAGGTTCAATGAATTCCTTGGACCTTCACATTGACGATGAAACACAGAAATCGCATCGGAATTAAATACAAAAGGCGCAATGCGGCCTTCAGTACAAGAATAGAGACTCTTCTTACAGTCGGTGCTTTGAGCATTCCCTGTGAGACCAGTATTAGGTTCTGATACACCACTGCTGGTTCAATGTAATTCTTGGACCTTCACATTGACGATGAAACATAGATATCGCATCGGAATTAATTACAAAAGGCGCAATGCCACCTTAAGTACAAGAATAGAGACTCTTCCTACTGTCGGTGCATTGAGCATTCCCTGTGAGACCAGTATTAGTTTCTGATACATCACTGCAGGTTCAATGTATTCCTTGGACCTTCACATTGACTATGAAACATAGAAATCGCATCGGAGTTAAATACAAAAGGCACAATGCCGCCTAAAGTGCAGGTTCAATGTATTCCTTGGACCTTCACATTGACGATGATACACAAAAATCGCATCGGAGTTAAATACAAAAGGCACAATGCCGCCTTAAATACAAGAATAGAGACTCTTCTTACTGTCGGTGCTTTGAGCATTCCCTGTGAGACCAGTATTAGTTTCCGATACACCACTGCAGGTTCAATGAATTCCTTGGACCTTCACATTGACGATGAAACACAGAAATCGCATCGGAATTAAATACAAAAGGCGCAATGCCGCCTTAAGTACAAGAATAGAGACTCTTCTTACAGTCGGTGTTTTGAGCGTTCCCTGTGAGACCAGTATTAGTTTCCAATACACCACTGCAGGTTCAATGAATTCCTTGGACCTTCACATTGACGGTGAAACACAGAAATCGCATCGTAATTAAATACAAAAGGCGGAATGCCTCCTTAAGTACAAGAATAGAGACTCTTCTTACAGTCGGTGCTTTGAGCATTCCCTGTGAGACCAGTATTAGGTTCTGATATACCACTGCAGGTTCAATGTATTCCTTGGACCTTCACATTGACGATGAAACACAGAAATCGCGTCGGAGTTAAATACAAAAGGCACAATGGTGCCTGAGGTACAAGAATAGAGATTCTTCTTACTGTCGGTGTTTTGAGCATTCCCTGTGACACCAGTATTAGTTTCCGTAACACCACTGCAGGTTCAATGTGTTCCTTGGACCTTCACATTGACGTTGAAACACAGAAATCGCATCGGAATGAGATACAAAGGCGCAATGCCACCTTAAGTACAAGAATTGAGACTCTTCTTATAGTCGGTGCTTTGAGTATTCCCTGTGAGACCAGTATTAGTTTCTGATACACCACTGCAGGTTCAATGTATTCCTTGGACCTTCACATTGACGATGAAACATAGAAATCGCATCGGAGTTAAATACAAAAGGCACAATGCCGCCTTAAGTGCAGGTTCAATGTATTCCTTGGACCTTCACATTGACGATGATACACAGAAATCGCATCGGAGTTAAATACAAAAGGCACAATGCCACCTTAAGTACAAGAATAGAGACTCTTCTTACTGTCGGTGCTTTGAGCATTCCCTGTGAGACCAGTATTAGTTTCCGATACACCACTGCAGGTTCAATGTATTCCTTCGAACTTCACATTGACGTTGAAACACAGAAATAGCATCGGAATTAAATAAAAAAGGCGCAATTCCGCCTTAAGTACAAGAATAGAGACTCTTATTACAGACTCTTAATGCTTTGAGCATTCCCTGTGAGACCAGTTTTAGTTTCTGGTACACCACTGCAGGTTCAATGTATGCCTTGGACCTTCACATTGACGATGAAACACAGAAATCGCATCGGAATTAATTACAAAAGGCACAATGCCGTCATAAGTACAAGAATAGAGACTATCTTACAGTCGGTGATTTGAGCATTCCCTGTGAGACCGGTATTAGTTTCCGATACACCACTGCAGGTTCAGTGTATTCCTTGGACCTTCACATTGACGATGAAACCCAGAAATCGCATCGGAATGAAATACAAAAGGCGCAATGCCGCCTTAAGTACAAGATTAGAGACTCTTCTTACAGTCGGTGCTTTGAGCATTCCCTGTGAGACCAGTAGTAGTTTCCGATACACCACTGCAGGTTCAATGTATTCCTTGGACCTTCACATTGACGATGAAACACAGAAATCGCATCGGAATTAAATACAAAAGGCGCAATGCCCCCTTACGTACAAGAATGGAGACCCTTTTTACAGTCGGTGCTTTGAGCATTCCCTGCGAGACCAGTATTAGTTTCCGATACACCACTGACGGTTCAATGTATTCCTTGGACCTTCACATTGACGATGAAACACAGAAATCGCATCGGAATTAAATTCAAAAGGCACAATGCCGCCTTAAGTACAAGAATAGAGACCATTCTTACAGTCGGTGCTTTGAGCATTCCCTGTGAGACCTGTATTAGTTTCCGAAACACCACTGCAGGTTCAATGTATTCCTTGGACGTTGACATTGACGATGAAACACAGAAATCGCATCGGAATTAAGTACAAAAGGCACAATGCCGCCTTATGTACAAGAATAGAGACTCTTCTTACGGTCGGTGATTTGAGCATTCCCTGTGAGACCAGTATTAGTTTCCGATACACCACTGCAGGTACAATATATTCCTTGGACCTTCACATTGGCGATGAAACACAGAAATCGCATCGGAATTAAATACAAAAGGCACAATGCCGCCTTAAGTACAAGAATAGAAACCCTTCTTACAGTCGGTGCTTTGAGCATTCCCTGTGAGACCAGTATTAGTTTCCGATACACCACTGCAGGTTCAATGTATTCCTTGGACATACACATTGACGACGAAACACTGAAATTACATCGGAATTAAATACAAAAGACTCAATGCCGCCTTAAGTACAAGAGGAGTGAGACTTCTTAGAGTCTGTGTTTTTATCCTTTCATGTGAGACCAGTATTAGTTTCCGATACACCACTGCAAGTTCAATATATTCCTTGGTCCTTCACATTGACGATGAAATATAGAAATCGAATCGGAATTAAATACAAAAGGCACAATGCCGCCTTAGGTACAAGAATATAGACTCTTCTTACAGTCGGTGCTTTGAGCATTCCCTGTGAGACCAGTATTAGTTTCTGATACACCACTGCAGGTTCAATGTATTCCTCGGATCTTCACATTGACGATGAAAAAGAGAAAACGCATCGGAATTAATTACAAAAGGCACAATGTTGCCTCAAGTACAAGAATAGTGACTCTTCGTACAGTCGGTGCTTTGAGCATTCCCTGTGATACCAGTATTAGTTTCCGATACACCACTGCAGGTTCAATGTATTGACTGGACATACACATTGACGATGAAACACTGAAATTACATCGGAATTAAATACAAAAGGCACAATGCCGCCTTAAGTACAAGAACAGAGACTCTTCTTACAGTCGGTGCTTTGAGCATTCCCTGTGAGACCAGTATTAGTTTCCAATAAACCACTGCAGGTTCAGTGTATTCCTTGGACCTTCACATTGACGATGAAAGACAGAAATCGCTTCGGAATTAAATACAAAAGGCACAATGCCACCATAAGTACAAGAATAGAGTCTCTTCTTACAGTCAGTGCTTTGCGCATTCCCTGTGAGACCAGTATTAGTTTCCGATAGACTACTGCAGGATCAATGTATTCCTTGGACATACACATTGCCGATGAAAAACAGAAATTATATCGGAATTAAATACAAAAGGCACAATGCCGCCTTAAGTGCAAGTATAGAGACTCTTCTTACAGTCGTTGCTTTGAGCATTCCGTGTGAGACCAGTATTAGTTTCTGATAGACCACTGCAGGGTCAATGTATTCCTAGGACCTTCACATTGACGAAGAAACACAGGAATCGCATCGGAATTAAATACAAAGGGCAAAATGCCGCCTTAAGTACAAGAATACAGACTCTTCTTACAGTCGGTGTTTTGCGCATTCCCTGTGAGACCAGTATTAGCTTCCGATACACCAGTGCAGGTTTAATGTATTTCTTGGACCTTCACATTGACGATGAAACACAGAAATCGCATCGGAACTAAATACAAAAGGCACAAATCCGCCTCAAGTACAAGATTAGAAACTTTTCTTACAGTCGGTGCTTTGAGCATTCCCTGTGAGACCAGTATTAGTTTCCGATAAACCACTGCAGGTTCAGTGTATTCCTTGGACCTTCACATTGACGATGAAAGACAGAAATCGCTTCGGAATTAAATACAAAAGGCACAATGCCACCATAAGTACAAGAATAGAGACTCTTCTTACAGTCGGTGCTTTGAGCATTCCCTGTGAGACCAGTATTAGTTTCCGATAGACCACTGCAGGGTCAATGTATTCCTTGGAGACACACATTGACGATGAAACACTGGAATTACATCGGAATTAAATACAAAAGACTCAATGCCGCCTTAAGTACAAGAAGAGTGAGACTTCTTAGAGTCTGTGTTTTTATCCTTTCCTGTGAGACCAGTATTAGTTTCCGATACACCACTGCAGGTTCAATATATTCCTTGGTCCTTCACATTGACGATGAAACACAGAAATCGAATCGGAGTTAATTCCAAAAGGCACAATGCCGCCTTAAGTACAAGAATAGAAACTCTTCTTACTGTCGGTGCTTTGAGCATTCCCTGTGAGACCAGTATTAGTTTCCGATACACCACTGCCGGTTCATTGTATTCCTTGATCCTTCTCATTGACGATGAAACACAGAAATCGCATCGGAATTAAATACAAAAGGCGAAATGCCGCATTAAGTACAAGAATAGAGACTTATCTTACAGTCGGTGCTTTGAGCATTCCCTGTGAGACCAGTATTAGTTTCCGATATACCACTGAAGGTTCAGTGTATTCCTTGGACCTTCACATTGACGATGAAAGACAGAAATCGCATCGGAATTAAATACAAAAGGCGAAATGCCGCATTAAGTACAAGAATAGAGACTTATCTTACAGTCGGTGCTTTGAGCATTCCCTGTGATACCAGTATTAGTTTCCGATTCACCACTGCAGGTTCAATGTATTGACTGGACATACACATTGACGATGAAACACTGAAATTACATCGGAATTAAATACAAAAGGCACAATGCCGCTTAAGTACAAGAACAGAGACTCTTCTTACAGTCGGTGCTTTGATCATTCCCTGTGAGACCAGTATTAGTTTCCAATAAACCACTGCAGGTTCAGTGTATTCCTTGGACCTTCACATTGACGATGAAAGACAGAAATCGCTTCGGAATTAAATACAAAAGGCACAATGCCACCATAAGTACAAGAATAGAGACTCTTCTTACAGTCAGTGCTTTGCGCATTCCCTGTGAGACCAGTATTAGTTTCCGATAGACTACTGCAGGATCAATGTATTCCTTGGACATACACATTGCCGATGAAAAACAGAAATTATATCGGAATTAAATACAAAAGGCACAATGCCGCCTTAAGTGCAAGTATAGAGACTCTTCTTACAGTCGTTGCTTTGAGCATTCCCTGTGAGACCAGTATTAGTTTCTGATAGACCACTGCAGGTTCAATGTATTCCTAGGACCTTCACATTGACGAAGAAACACAGAAATCGCATCGGAATTAAATACAAAGGGCAAAATGCCGCCTTAAGTACAAGAATACAGACTCTTCTTACAGTCGGTGTTTTGCGCATACCCTGTGAGACCAGTATTAGCTTCCGATACACCACTGCAGGTTTAATGTATTTCTTGGACCTTCACATTGACGATGAAACACAGAAATCGCATCGGAACTAAATACAAAAGGCACAAATCCGCCTTAAGTACAAGATTAGAAACTTTTCTTACAGTCGGTGCTTTGAGCATTCCCTGTGAGACCAGTATTAGTTTCCGATAAACCACTGCAGGTTCAGTGTATTCCTTGGACCTTCACACTGACGATGAAAGACAGAAATCGCTTCGGAATTAAATACAAAAGGCACAATGCCACCATAAGTACAAGAATAGAGACTCTTCTTTCAGTCGGTGCTTTGAGCATTCCCTGTGAGACCAGTATTAGTTTCCGATAGACCACTGCAGGTTCAATGTATTCCTTGGAGACACACATTGACGATGAAACACTGGAATTACATCGGAATTAAATACAAAAGACTCAATGCCGCCTTATGTACAAGAAGAGTGAGACTTCTTAGAGTCTGTGTTTTTATCCTTTCCTGTGAGACCAGTATTAGTTTCCGATACACCACTGCAGGTCCAATATATTCCTTGGTCCTTCACATTGACGATGAAACACAGAAATCGCATCGGAATTAAATACAAAAGGCACAATGCCGCCTTAAGAACAAGAATGGAGACTCTTCTTACAGTCGGTGATTTGAGCATTCCCTGTGAGACCAGTATTAGTATCCGATACACCACTGCAGGTTCAATGTATTCCTTGGACATACACATTGGCGATGGAACAGTGAAATTACATCGGAATTAAATACAAAAGGCGAAATGCTGCCTTAAGTACAAGAATAGAGACTCTTCTTACGGTCGGTGCTTTGAGCATTCCCTGTGAGACCAGTATTAGTTTCTGATACACAACTGCAGGTTCAATGTGTTCCTTGGACCTTCACATTGACGATGAAACACAGAAATCGCATCGGAGTTAATTACAAAAGGCACAATGCCGCCTTACGTACAAGAATAGAGACTCTTCTTACTGTCGGTGCTTTGAGCATTCCCTGTGAGACCAGTATTAGTTTCCGATACACGACTGCCGGTTCATTGTATTCCTTGATCCTTCTCATTGACGATGAAACACAGAAATCGCATCGGAATTAAATACAAAAGGCGAAATGCCGCATTAAGTACAAGAATAGAGACTCTTCTTACTGTCGGTGCTTTGAGCATTCCCTGTGAGACCAGTATTAGTTTCTGATACACCACTGCAGGCTCAATGTATTCCTTCTACCGTCATATTGACGATGAAACACAGAAATCGCATCGAAATTAAATACACAAGGCAGAATGCCGTCATAAGTTCAAGAATAGAGACTCTTCTTACAGTCGGTGTTTTGAGCATTCCCTGTGAGACCAGTATTAGTTTCCGATACACCACTGCAGGTTCAATTTATTCCTTGCACCATCACATTGACGATGAAACACAGAAATCGCATGGGAATTAAATACAAAATGCACAATGCCGTCTTAAGTACAAGAATAGAGACTCTTCTTACAGTCGGTGCTTTGAGCTTTCCCTGTGAGACCAGTTTTAGTTTCTGGTACACCACTGCAGGTTCAATGTATTCCTTGGACCTTCTCATTGACGATGAAACACAGAAATCGCATCGGAATTAAATAGAAAAGGCACAATGCCGCCTTAAGAACAAGAATTGAGACTCTTCTTACAGTCGGTGATTTGAGCATTCCCTGTGAGACCAGTATTAGTTTCCGATACACCACTGCAGGTTCAATGTATTCCTTGGACATACACATTGGCGATGGAACAGTGAAATTACATCGGAATTAAATGCAAAAGGCGAAATGCTGCCTTAAGTACAAGAATAGAGACTCTTCTTACGCTCGGTGCTTTGAGCATTCCCTGTGAGACCAGTTTTAGTTTCTGGTACACCACTGCAGGTTCAATGTATTCCTTGGACCTTCACATTGACGATGAAACACAGAAATCACATCGGAATTAAATACAAAAGGCGCAATGCCTCCTTAAGTGCAGGTTCAATGTATTCCTTGGACCTTCACATTGACGATGATACATAGAAATCGCATCGGAGTTAAATACAAAAGGCACAATGAAGCCTTAAGTACAAGAATAGAGACTCCTCTTACTGTCGGTGCTTTGAGCATTCCCTATGAGACCAGTATTAGTTTCTGATACACCACTGCAGGTTCAATGTATTTCTTCTACCTTCACATTGACCATGAAACACAGAAATTGCATCGAAATTAAATACACAAGGCACAATGCCGTAATAAGTACAAGAATAGAGACTCTTCTTACAGTCGGTGTTTTGAGCATTCCGTGTGAGAGCAGTATTAGTTTCCGATACACCACTGCAGGTTCAATGTATTCCTTGGACCTTCACATTGACGATGAAACACAGAAATCGCATCGGGATTAAATAAAAAAGGCGCAATGCCGCCTTAAGTACAAGAATAACGACTCTTCTTACAGTCGGTGTTTTGAGCATTCCCTGTGAGACCAGTATTAGTTTCCGATACACCACTGCAGGTTCAATGTATTCCTTTTATCTTCACATTGACGATGAAAAAGAGAAATCGCATCGGAATTAAATACAAAGGGCACAATGTCGCCTCAAGTACAAGAATGGTGACTCTTCGTACAGTCGTTGCTTTGAGCATTCCCTGTGAGACCAGTATTAGTTTCCGATACACCACTGCAGGTTCAATGTATTGACTGGACATACACATTGATGATGAAACACAGAAATTACATCGGAATTAAATACAAAAGGCACAATGCCGCGTGAAGAACAAGAATAGAGACTCTTCTTACAGTCGGTGCTTTAAGCATTCCCTGTGAGACCAGTATTATTTTCCAATACACCACTGCAGGTTCAATGTATTCCTTGGACATACACATTGCCGATGAAAAACAGAAATTATATCGGAATTAAATACAAAATGCAAAATGCCGCCTTAAGTGCAAGATTAGAAACTTTTCTTACAGTCGGTGCTTTGAGCATTCCCTGTGGGACCAGTATTAGTTTCCGATACACCACTGCAGTTTCAGTGTATTCCTTGGACCTTCACATTGACGATGAAGCACAGAAATCGCTTCGGAATTAAATACAAAAGGCACAATGCCACCATAAGTACATGAATACAGACTCATCTTACAGTCGGTGCTTTGAGCATTCCCTGTGAGACCAGTATTAGTTTCCGATACACCACTGCAGGTTCAATGTATTCCTTGGACATACACATTGACGATGAAACACAGAAATCGCATAGGAATTAAATACAAAAGGCACAATGCCGCCTTAAGCACGACAATAGAGACTCTTCTTGCAGTCGGTGATTTGAGCATTCCCTGTGAGACAAGTATTAGTTTCCGATACACCACTGCAGGTTCAATGTATTCCTTGGACCTTCACATTGGCGATGAAACACAGAAATCGCATCGGAATTAAATTCAAAAGGCACAATGCCGCCTTAAGTACAGGAATAGAGACCATTCTTACAGTCGGTGATTTGCGCATTCCCTGTGAGACCTGTATTAGTTTCCGATGCACCACTGCAGGTTCAATGTATTCCTTGGACGTTCACATTGACGATGAAACACAGAAATCGCATCGGAATTAAGTACAAAAGGCACAATGCCGCCTTATGTACAAGAATAGAGACTCTTCTTGCGGTCGGTGCTTTGAGGATTCCCTGTGAGACCAGTATTAGTTTCTGATAGACCACTGCAGGTTCAATGTATTCCTAGGACCTTCACATTGACGAAGAAACACAGAAATCGCATCGGAATTAAATACAAAAGGCAAAATGCCGCCTTAAGTACAAGAATACAGACTCTTCTTACAGTCGGTGTTTTGCGCAGTCCCTGTGAGACCAGTATTAGTTTCCGATACACCACTGCAGGTTTAATCATTCCTTGGACCTTCACATTGACAATGAAACACAGAAATCGCATCGGAATTAAATACAAAACGCACAAAGCCGCCTTAAGTACAAGATTAGAAACTTTTCTTACAGTCGGTGCTTTGAGCATTCCCTGTGAGAAAAGTATTAGTTTCCGACACACCACTGCAGTTTCAGTGTATTCCTTGGACCTTCACATTGACGATGAAACACAGAAATCGCTTCGGAATTAAATACAAAAGGCACAATGCCACCATATGTACAAGAATAGAGACTCTTCTTACAGTCGGTGCTTTCAGCATTCCCTGTGAGATTAGTATTAGTTTCCGATACACCACTGCAGGTTCAATGTATTCCTTGGACATACACATTGACGATGAAACACTTTAATTACATCGGAATTAAATACAAAAGACTCAATGCCGCCATAAGTACAAGAAGAGTGAGACTTCTTAGAGTCTGTGTATTTATTCTGTCCTGTGAGACCAGTATTAGTTTCCGATACACAACTGCAGCTTCTATGTATTCCTTGGTCCTTCACATTGACGATGAAACACAGAAATCGCATCGTAATTAAATACAAAAGGCACAAAGCCGCCTTAAGGACAAGAATAGAGACTCTTCTTACAGTCGGTGTTTTGAGCATTCCCTGTGAGACCAGTATTAGTTTCCGATACACCACTGCAGGTTTAATGTATTCCTTGAACATACACATTGGCGACGGAAGAGTGAAATTACAGCGGAATTAAATACAAAAGGCACAATGCTGCCTTGAGTGCAAGAATAGAGGCTCTTCTTACAGTCGGTGCTTTGAGCATTCCCTGTGAGACCAGAATTAGTTTCCGATACACCACTCCAGGTTCAATGTATACCTTGGACCTTCACATTGACGATGAAACACAGAAATCGAATCGGAAAGAAACACTAATAGCAAACTGCCGCGTATGTACAAGAATAGAGACTCGTCTTACAGTCGGTGTTTTGAGCATACCCTGTGAGACCAGTATTAGTTTCCGATACACCACTGCAGGTTCAATGTATTCCTTGCGCCTTCACATTGACGATGAAACACAGAAACCGCATAGGAATTAAATACAAAAGGCACAAAGCCGCCTTAAGAACAAGAATAGAGACTCTTCTTACAGTCGGTGCTTTGAGCATTCCCTGTGAGACCAGTATTAGTTTCCGATGCACGCAGCACGTTAAATGTATCCCTTGGACCTTCACATGGACGATGAAACACAGAAATCGCATCGGAATTAAATTCAAAAGGCACAATGCTGCCTTAAGTACAAAAATAGAGACCATTCTTACAGTCGGTGCTTTGAGCATTCCCTGTGAGACCAGTATTAGTTTCCGATACACCACTGCAGGATCAATGTATTCCTCGGACCTTCACATTGACGATGAAACACAGAAATCGCATCGGAATTAAATACAAAAGGCACAATTCCGCCTTACGTACAAGAATATAGACCCTTCTTACGGTCGGTGCTTTGAGCATTTCCTGTGAGACCAGTATTAGTTTCTGATACACCACTGCTGGTTCAAAGTAATCCTTGGACCTTCACATTGACGATGAAACACAGAAATCACATCGGAATAAATACAAAATGCACAATGCCGTCATAAGTACAAGAATAGAGACTCTTCTTACAGTCGGTGCTTTGAGGATTCCCTGTGAGACCAGTATTAGTTTCTGATAGACCACTGCAGGTTCAATGTATTCCTAGGACCTTCACATTGACGAAGAAACACCGAAATCGCATCGGAATTAAATACAAAAGGCAAAATGCTGCCTTAAGTACAAGAATACAGACTCTTCTTACAGTCGGTGTTTTGCGCAGTCCCTGTGAGACCAGTATTAGTTTCCGATACACCACTGCAGGTTTAATGCATTCCTTGGACCTTCACATTGACAATGAAACACAGAAATCGCATCGGAATTAAATACAAAACGCACAAAGCCGCCTTAAGTACAAGATTAGAAACTTTTCTTACTGTCGGTGCTTTGAGCATTCCCTGTGAGACCAGTATTAGTTTCCGACACACCACTGCAGTTTCAGTGTATTCCTTGGACCTTCACATTGACGATGAAACACAGAAATCGCTTCGGAATCAAATACAAAAGGCACAATGCCACCATATGTACAAGAATAGAGACTCTTCTTACAGTCGGTGCTTTCAGCATTCCCTGTGAGACCAGTATTAGTTTCCGATACACCACTGCAAGTTCAATGTAATCCTTGGACATACACATTGACGATGAAACACTTTAATTACATCGGAATTAAATACAAAAGACTCTATGCCGCCTTAAGTACAAAATGAGTGAGACTTCGTAGAGTCTGTGTATTTATTCTCTCCTGTGAGACCAGTATTAGTTTCCGATACACCACTGCAGGTTCTATGTATTCCTTGGTCCTTCACATTGACGATGAAACACAGAAATCGCATCGGAATTAAATACAAAAGGCACAAAGCCGCCTTAAGAACAAGAACAGAGACTCTTCTTACAGTCGGTGTTTTGAGCATCCCTGTGAGACCAGTATTAGTTTCCGATACACCACTGCAGGTTTAATGTATTCCTTGAACATACACATTGACGATGGAAGAGTGAAATTACAGCGGATTTAAATACAAAAGGCACAATGCTGCCTTGACTGCAAGAATAAAGACTCTTCTTACAGTCGGTGCTTTGAGCATTCCCTGTGAGACCAGAATTAGTTTCCGATTCACCACTCCAGGTTCAATGTATTCCTTGGACCTTCACATTGACGATGAAACACAGAAATCGAATCGGAAAGAAATACTAATAGCAATCTGCCGCGTATGTACAAGAATAGAGACTCGTCTTACAGTCGGTGTTTTGAGCATACCCTGTGAGACCAGTATTAGTTTCCGATACACCACTGCAGGTTCAATGTATTCCTTGCACCTTCACATTGACGATGAAACACAGAAATCGCATAGGAATTAAATACAAAAGGCGCAATGCCGCCTTAAATACAAGAATAGAGACTGTTCTTACAGTCGGTGCTTTGAGCATTCCCTGTGAGACCAGTATTAGCTTCCGATACAACACTGCAGGCACAATGTATTCCTTGGACCTTCAAATTGACGATGAAACACAGAAATCGCATCGGAATTAAATTCAAAAGGCACAACGCTGCCTTTAGTACAAGAATAGAGACCCTTCTTACAGTCGGTGTTTTGATCATACCCTGTGAGACCAGTATTAGTTTCCGATACACCACTGCAGGTTCAATGTATTCCTTGCACCTTCACATTGACGATGAAACACAGAAATCGCATCGGAATTAAATACAAAAGGCACAATGCCGCCTTAAATACAAGAATAGAGACTCTTCTTACAGTCGGTGCTTTGAGCATTCCCTGTGAGACCAGTATTAGCTTCCGATACACCACTGCAGGCACAATGTATTCCTTGGACCTTCAAATTGACGATGAAACACAGAAATCGCATCGGAATTAAATTCGAAAGGCACAATGCCTCCTTAAGTACAAAAATAGAGACCATTCTTACAGTCGGTGCTTTGAGCATTCCCTGTGAGACCAGTATTAGTTTCCGATACAAAACTGCACGTTCAATGTATTCCTTGGACCTTCACATTGACGATGAAACACAGAAATCGCATCGGAATTAAATACAAAAGGCGCAATTCTGCCTTACGTACAAGAATAGAGACCCTTCTTACAGTCGGTGCTTTGAGCATTCCCAGTGAGACCAGTATTAGTTTCTGATACACCACTGCTGGTTCAATGTATTCCTTGGACCTTCACATTGACGATGAAACACAGAAATCGCATCGGAATTAAATACAAAAGGCACAATGCCGTCATAAGTACAAGAATAGGGACTATCTTACAGTCGGTGCTTTGAGCATTCCCTGTGAGACCGGTATTAGTTTCCGATACACCACTGCAGGTTCAATGTATTCCTTGGACCTTCACATTGACGATGAAACACAGAAATCGCGTCGGAATTAAATACAAAAGGCGAAATGCCGCTTTAAGTACAAGATTAGAGACTCTTCTTACAGTCGGTGCTTTGAGCACTCCCTGTGAGACCAGTATTAGTTTCCGATACACCACTGCAGGTTCAATGTATTCCTTGGACCTTCACATTGACGATGAAACACAGAAATCGCATCGGAATTAAATACAAAAGGCGCAATTCCGCCTTACGTACAAGAATAGAGACCCTTCTTACAGTCGGTGCTTTGAGCATTCCCTGTGAGACCAGTATTAGTTTCTGATACACCACTGCTGGTTCAATGTATTCCTTGGGCCTTCACATTGACGATGAAACACAGAAATCGCATCGGAATTAAATACAAAAGGCACAATGCCGTCATAAGTACAAGAATAGAGACTCCTCTTACAGTCGGTGCTATAAGCATTCCCTGTGAGACCAGTATTAGTTTCCGATACACCACTGCAGGTTCAATGTATTCCGTGGACCTTCACATTGACGATGAAACACAGGAATCGCATCGGAATTAAATACAAAAGGCGCAATGCCGCCTTAAGTACAAGAATAGAGACTCTTCTTACAGTCGGTGCTTTGAGCACTCCCTGTGGGACCAGTATTAGTTTCCGATACACCACTGCAGGTTCAATGTATTCCTTGGACCTTCACATTGACGATGAAATACAGAAATCGAATCGGAATTAAATACAAAAGGCACAATGCCGGCTTAAGTACAAGAATAGAGACTCTTCTTAGAGTCGGTGCTTTGAGCATTCCCTGTGAGACCAGTATTAGTCTCCGATACACCTCAGCAGGTTCAATGTATTCCTTTTATCTTCACATTGACGATGAAAAAGAGAAATCGCATCGGAATTAAATACAAAGGGCACAATGTCGCCACAAGTACAAGAATAGTGACTCTTCGTACAGTCGTTGCTTTGAGCATTCCCTGTGAGACCAGTATTACTTTCCGATACACCACTGCAGGTTCAATGTATTGACTGGACATACACATTGACGATGAAACACTGAAATTACATCGGAAGTAAATACAAAAGGCACAATGCCGCCTGAAGTGCAAGAATAGAGATTCTTTTTACAGTCGGTGCTTTAAGCATTCTTTGTGAGACCAGTATTAGTTTCCAATACACCACTGCAGGTTCAATGTATTCCTTGGACATACACATTGCCGATGAAAAACAGAAATTATATCGGAATTAAATACAAAATGCACAATGCCGCCTTAAGTGCAAGAATAGAGACTCTTCTTACAGTCGGTGCCTTGAGCATTCCCTGTGAGACCAGTATTAGTTTCTGATAGACCACTGCAGGTTCAATGTATTCCTAGGACATTCACATTGACGAAGAAACACAGAAATCGCATCGGATTAAATACGAAAGGCAAAATGCCGCCTTAAGTACAAGCATACAGACTCTTCTTACAGTCGGTGTTTTGCGCATTCCCTGTGAGACCAGTATTAGTTTCCGATACACCACTGCAGGTTTAATGCATTCCTTGGACCTTCACATTGACGATGAAACACAGATATCGCATCGGTATTAAATACAAAAGGCACAAAGCCGCCTTAAGTACAAGATTAGAAACTTTTCTTACAGTCGGTGCTTTGAGCATTCCCTGTGAGACCAGTATTAGTTTCCGATACACCACTGCAGGTTCAATGTATTGACTGGACATACACATTGACGATGAAACACTGAAATTACATCGGAATTAAATACAAAAGGCACAATGCCGCCTTAAGTACACGAATAGAGACCATTCTTCAAGTTGGTGGTTTGAGCATTCCCTGTGAGACCTGTATTAGTTTCCGATACACCACACCAGGTTCAATGTATTCCTTGGACCTTCACATTGACGATGAAACACAGAAATCGAATCGGAAAGAAATACTAATAGCAATCTGCCGCGTATGTACAAGAATAGTGACTCGTCTTACAGTCGGTGTTTTGAGCATAACCTGTGAGACCAGTATTAGTTTCCGATACACCACTGCAGGTTCAATGTATTCCTTGCACCTTCACATTGACGATGAAACACTTTAATTACATCGGAATTAAATACAAAAGACTCTATGCCGCCTTAAGTACAAGAAGAGTGAGACTTCTTAGAGTCTGTGTATTTATTCTCTCCTGTGAGACCAGTATTAGTTTCCGATACACCACTGCAGGTTCTATGTATTCCTTGGTCCTTCACATTGACGATGAAACACAGAAATCGCATCGGAATTAAATACAAAAGGCACAAAGCCGCCTTAAGAACAAGAACAGAGACTCTTCTTACAGTCGGTGTTTTGAGCATCCCTGTGAGACCAGTATTAGTTTCCGATACACCACTGCAGGTTTAATGTATTCCTTGAACATACACATTGACGATGGAAGAGTGAAATTACAGCGGATTTAAATACAAAAGGCACAATGCTGCCTTGAGTGCAAGAATAGAGACTCTTCTTACAGTCGGTGCTTTGAGCATTCCCTGTGAGACCAGAATTAGTTTCCGATACACCACTCCAGGTTCAATGTATTCCTTGGACCTTCACATTGACGATGAAACACAGAAATCGAATCGGAAAGAAATACTAATAGCAATCTGCCGCGTATGTACAAGAATTGAGACTCGTCTTACAGTCGGTGTTTTGAGCATACCCTGTGAGACCAGTATTAGTTTCCGATACACCACTGCAGGTTCAATGTATTCCTTGCACCTTCACATTGACGATGAAACACAGAAATCGCATAGGAATTAAATACAAAAGGCACAATGCCGCCTTAAATACAAGAATAGAGACTGTTCTTACAGTCGGTGCTTTGAGCATTCCCTGTGAGACCAGTATTAGCTTCCGATACAACACTGCAGGCACAATGTATTCCTTGGACCTTCAAATTGACGATGAAACACAGAAATCGCATCGGAATTAAATTCAAAAGGCACAATGCCTCCTTAAGTACAAGAATAGGGACCCTTCTTACAGTCGGTGCTTTGAGCATTCCCTGTGAGACCAGTATTAGTTTCCGATACACGACAGCACGTTAAATGTATACCTTGGACCTTCACATGGACGATGAAACACAGAAATCGCATCGGAAATAAATTCAAAAGGTACAATGCTGCCTTAAGTACAAAAATAGAGACCATTCTTACAGTCGGTGCTTTGAGCATTCCCTGTGAGACCAGTATTAGTTTCCGATACACCACTGCAGGTTCAATGTATTCCTTGGACCTTCCCATTGACGATGAAACACAGAAATCGCATCGGAATTAAATACAAAAGGCGCAATTCAACCTTACGTACAAGAATAGAGACCCTCCTTACAGTCGGTGCTTTGAGCATTCCCTGTGAGACCAGTATTAGTTTCTGATACACCACTGCTGGTACAATGTACTCCTTGGACCTTCACATTGACGATGAAACACAGAAATCGCATCGGAATTAATTCAAAAGGCACAATGCCGTCATAAGTACAAGAATAGAGACTCTTCTTACAGTCGGTGCTATAAGCATTCCCTGTGAGACCAGAATTAGTTTCCGATACACCACTCCTGGTTCAATGTATTCCTTGGACCTTCACATTGACGATGAAACACAGAAATCGAATCGGAAAGAAATACAAATAGCAAACTGCCGCGTAAGTACAAAAATAGAGACTCGTCTTACAGTGGTGTTTTGATCATACCCTGTGAGACCAGTATTAGTTTCCGATACACCACTGCAGGTTCAATGTATTCCTTGCACCTTCACATTGACGATGAAACACAGAAATCGCATCGGAATTAAATACAAAAGGCACAATGCCGCCTTAAATACAACAATAGAGACTCTTCTTACAGTCGGTGCTTTGAGCATTCCCTGTGAGACCAGTATTAGCTTCCGATACACCACTGCAGGCACAATGTATTCCTTGGACCTTCAAATTGACGATGAAACACAGAAATCGCATCGGAATTAAATTCGAAAGGCACAATGCCTCCTTAAGTACAAAAATTGAGACCATTCTTACAGTCGGTGCTTTGAGCATTCCCTGTGAGACCAGTATTAGTTTCTGATACACCACTGCACGTTCAATGTATTCCTTGGACCTTCACATTGACGATGAAACACAGAAATCGCATCGGAATTAAATACAAAAGGCGCAATTCCGCCTTACGTACAAGAATAGAGACCCTTCATACAGTCGGTGCTTTGAGCATTCCCAGTGAGACCAGTATTAGTTTCTGATACACCACTGCTGGTTCAATGTATTCCTTGGACCTTCACATTGACGATGAAACACAGAAATCGCATCGGAATTAAATACAAAAGGCACAATGCCGTCATAAGTACAAGAATAGGGACTATCTTACAGTCGGTGCTTTGAGCATTCCCTGTGAGACCGGTATTAGTTTCCGATACACCACTGCAGGTTCAATGTATTCCTTGGACCTTCACATTGACGATGAAACACAAAAATCGCATCGGAATTAAATACAAAAGGCGAAATGCCGCTTTAAGTACGAGATTAGAGACTCTTCTTACAGTCGGTGCTTTGAGCACTCCCTGTGAGACCAGTATTAGTTTCCGATACACCACTGCAGGTTCAATGTATTCCTTGGACCTTCACATTGACGATGAAACACAGAAATCGCATCGGAATTAAATACAAAAGGCGCAATTCCGCCTTACGTACAAGAATAGAGACCCTTCTTACAGTCGGTGCTTTGAGCATTCCCTGTGAGACCAGTATTAGTTTCTGATACACCACTGCTGGTTCAATGTATTCCTTGGACCTTCACATTGACGATGAAACACAGAAATCGCATCGGAATTAAATACAAAAGGCACAATGCCGTCATAAGTACAAGAATAGAGACTCCTCTTACAGTCGGTGCTATAAGCATTCCCTGTGAGACCAGTATTAGTTTCCGATACACCACTGGAGGTTCAATGTATTCCGTGGACCTCCACATTGACGATGAAACACAGGAATCGCATCGGAATTAATACAAAAGGCGCAATGCCGCCTTAAGTACAAGAATAGAGACTCTTCTTACAGTCGGTGCTTTAAGCATTCCCTGTGGGACCAGAATTAGTTTCCGATACACCACTGCATTTTCAATGTATTCCTTGGACCTGCACATTGACGATGAAACACAGAAATCGAATCGGAATTAAATACAAAAGGCACAGTGCCGGCTTAAGTACAAGAATAGAGACTCTTCTTAGAGTCGGTGCTTTCAGCATTCCCTGTGAGACCAGTATTAGTCTCCGATACACCTCAGCAGGTTCAATGTATTCCTTTTATCTTCACATTGACGATGAAAAAGAGAAATCGCATCGGAATTAAATACAAAGGGCACAATGTCGCCACAAGTACAAGAATAGTGACTCTTCGTACAGTCGTTGCTTTGAGCATTCCCTGTGAGACCAGTATTACTTTCCGATACACCACTGCAGGTTCAATGTATTGACTGGACATACACATTGACAATGAAACACTGAAATTACATCGGAATTAAATACAAAAGGCACAATGCCGCCTGAAGTACAAGAATAAAGATTCTTTTTACAGTCGGTGCTTTAAGCATTCCCTGTGAGACCAGTATTAGTTTCCAATACACCACTGCAGGTTTAATGTATTCCTTGGACATACACATTGCCGATGAAAAACAGAAATTATATCGGAATTAAATACAAAATGCACAATGCCGCCTTAAGTGCAAGAATAGAGACTCTTCTTACAGTCGGTGTTTTGCGCATTCCCTGTGAGACCAGTATTAGTTTCCGATACACCACTGCAGCTTTAATGCATTCCTTGGACCTTCACATTGACGATGAAACTCAGAAATCGCATCGGAATTAAATACAAAAGGCACAAAGCCGCCTTAAGTACAAGATTAGAAACTTTTCTTACAGTCGGTGCTTTGAGCATTCCCTGTGAGACCAGTATTAGTTTCCGATACACCACTGCAGGTTCAATGTATTGACTGGACATACACATTGACGATGAAACACTGAAATTACATCGGAATTAAATACAAAAGGCACAATGCCGCCTTAAGTACACGAATAGAGACCATTCTTACAGTTGGTGCTTTGAGCATTCCCTGTGAGACCTGTATTAGTTTCCGATACACCACTGCAGGTTCAATGTATTCCTTGGACCTTCACATTGACGATGAAACACAGAAATCGCATCGGAATTAAGTACAAAAGGCACAATGCCGCCTTAAGTACAAGAATTGAGACTCTTCTTACGGTCGGTGCTTTGAGCATTCCCTGTGAGACCAGTATTAGTTTCCGATACACCACTGCAGGTACAATGTATTCCTTGGACATACGCATTGACGACGAAACACTGAAATTACATCGGAATTAAATACAAAAGACTCAATGCCGCCGTAAGTACAAGAGGAGTGAGACTTCTTAGAGTCTGTGTTTTTATCCTTTCCTGTGAGACCAGTATTAGTTTCCGATACACCACTGCAAGTTGAATGTATTCCTTTGTCCTTCACATTGACGATGAAAAAGAGAAATCGCATCGGAATTAAATACAAAGGGCACAATGTCGCCTCAAGTGCAAGAATAGTGACTCTTCGTACAGTCGGTGCTTTGAGCATTCCCTGTGAGACCAGTATTAGTTTCCGATACACCACTGCAGGTTCAATGTATTGACTGGACATACACATTGACGATGAAACACTGAAATTACATCGGAATTAAATACAAAAGGCACAATGCCGCCTTAAGTACAAGAATAGAGACTCTTCTTACAGTCGGTGCTTTAAGCATTCCCTGTGAGACCAGTATTAGTTTCCAATACACCACTGCAGGTTCAATGTATTCCTTGGACATACACATTGCCGATGGAAAACAGAAATTATATCGGAATTAAATACAAAATGCACAATGCCGCCTTATGTGCAAGAATAGAGACTCTTCTTACAATCGGTGCTTTGAGGATTCCCTGTGAGCCCAGTATTAGTTTCTGATAGACCACTGCAGGTTCAATGTATTCCTAGGACCTTCACATTGACGAAGAAACACAGAAATCGCATCGGAATTAAATACAAAAGGCAAAATGCCGCCTTAAGTACAAGAATACAGACTCTTCTTACAGTCGGTGTTTTGCGCATTCCCTGTGAGACCAATATTAGTTTCCGATACACCACTGCAGGTTTGATGCATTCCTTGGACATACGCATTGACGACGAAACACTGAAATTACATCGGAATTAAATACAAAAGACTCAATGCCGCCGTAAGTACAAGAGGAGTGAGACTTCTTAGAGTCTGTGTTTTTATCCTTTCCTGTGAGACCAGTATTAGTTTCCGATACACCACTGCAAGTTGAATGTATTCCTTTGTCCTTCACATTGACGATGAAAAAGAGAAATCGCATCGGAATTAAATACAAAGGGCACAATGTCGCCTCAAGTGCAAGAATAGTGACTCTTCGTACAGTCGGTGCTTTGAGCATTCCCTGTGAGACCAGTATTAGTTTCCGATACACCACTGCAGGTTCAATGTATTGACTGGACATACACATTGACGATGAAACACTGAAATTACATCGGAATTAAATACAAAAGGCACAATGCCGCCGTAAGTACAAGAGGAGTGAGACTTCTTAGAGTCTGTGTTTTTATCCTTTCCTGTGAGACCAGTATTAGTTTCCGATACACCACTGCAGGTTTAATGCATTCCTTGGACCTTCACATTGACGATGAAACACAGAAATCGCATCGGAATTAAATACAAAAGGCACAAAGCCGCCTTAAGTACAAGATTAGAAACTTTTCTTACAGTCGGTGCTTTGAGCATTCCCTGTGAGACCAGTATTAGTTTCCGATACACCACTGCAGGTTCAATGTATTGACTGGACATACACAGTGACGATGAAACACTGAAATTACATCGGAATTAAATACAAAAGGCACAATGCCGCCTTAAGTACACGAATAGAGACCATTCTTACAGTTGGTGCTTTGAGCATTCCCTGTGAGACCTGTATTAGTTTCCGATACACCACTGCAGGTTCAATGTATTCCTTGGACCTTCACATTGACGATGAAACACAGAAATCGCATCGGAATTAAGTACAAAAGGCACAATGCCGCCTTAAGTACAAGAATTGAGACTCTTCTTACGGTCGGTGCTTTGAGCATTCCCTGTGAGACCAGTATTAGTTTCCGATACACCACTGCAGGTACAATGTATTCCTTGGACATACGCATTGACGACGAAACACTGAAATTACATCGGAATTAAATACAAAAGACTCAATGCCGCCGTAAGTACAAGAGGAGTGAGACTTCTTAGAGTCTGTGTTTTTATCCTTTCCTGTGAGACCAGTATTAGTTTCCGATACACCACTGCAAGTTGAATGTATTCCTTTGTCCTTCACATTGACGATGAAAAAGAGAAATCGCATCGGAATTAAATACAAAGGGCACAATGTCGCCTCAAGTGCAAGAATAGTGACTCTTCGTACAGTCGGTGCTTTGAGCATTCCCTGTGAGACCAGTATTAGTTTCCGATACACCACTGCAGGTTCAATGTATTGACTGGACATACACATTGACGATGAAACACTGAAATTACATCGGAATTAAATACAAAAGGCACAATGCCGCCTTAAGTACAAGAATAGAAACTCTTCTTACAGTCGGTGCTTTAAGCATTCCCTGTGAGACCAGTATTAGTTTCCAATACACCACTGCAGGTTCAATGTATTCCTTGGACATACACATTGCCGATGGAAAACAGAAATTATATCGGAATTAAATACAAAATGCACAATGCCGCCTTATGTGCAAGAATAGAGACTCTTCTTACAATCGGTGCTTTGAGGATTCCCTGTGAGACCAGTATTAGTTACTGATAGACCACTGCAGGTTCAATGTATTCCTAGGACCTTCACATTGACGAAGAAACACAGAAATCGCATCGGAATTAAATACAAAAGGCAAAATGCCGCCTTAAGTACAAGAATACAGACTCTTCTTACAGTCGGTGTTTTGCGCATTCCCTGTGAGACCAATATTAGTTTCCGATACACCACTGCAGGTTTGATGCATTCCTTGGACATACGCATTGACGACGAAACACTGAAATTACATCGGAATTAAATACAAAAGACTCAATGCCGCCGTAAGTACAAGAGGAGTGAGACTTCATAGAGTCTGTGTTTTTACCCTTTCCTGTGAGACCAGTATTAGTTTCCGATACACCACTGCAAGTTGAATGTATTCCTTTGTCCTTCACATTGACGATGAAAAAGAGAAATCGCATCGGAATTAAATACAAAGGGCACAATGTCGCCTCAAGTGCAAGAATAGTGACTCTTCGTACAGTCGGTGCTTTGAGCATTCCCTGTGAGACCAGTATTAGTTTCCGATACACCACTGCAGGTTCAATGTATTGACTGGACATACACATTGACGATGAAACACTGAAATTACATCGGAATTAAATACAAAAGGCACAATGCCGCCTTAAGTAGACGAATAGAGACCATTCTTACAGTTGGTCCTTTGAGCATTCCCTGTGAGACCTATATTAGTTTCCGATACACCACTGCAGGTTCAATGTATTCCTTGGACCTTCACATTGACGATGAAACACAGAAATCGCATCGGAATTAAGTACAAAAGGCACAATGCCGCCTTATGTACAAGAATAGAGACTCTTCTTACGGTCGGTGCTTTGAGCATTCCCTGTGAGACCAGTATTAGTTTCCGATACACCACTGCAGGTACAACATATTCCTTGGACCTTCACATTGGCGATGAAACACAGAAATCGCATCGGAATTAAATACAAAACGCACAATGCCGCCTTAAGTACAAGAATAGAGACCCTTCTTACAGTCGGTGCTTTGAGCATTCCCTGTGAGACCAGTATTAGTTTCTGATAGACCACTGCAGGTTCAATGTATTCCTAGGACCTTCACATTGACGAAGAAACACAGAAATCGCATCGGAATTAAATACAAAAGGCAAAATGCCGCCTTAAGTACAAGAATACAGACTCTTCTTACAGTCGGTGTTTTGCGCATTCCCTGTGAGACCAGTATTAGTTTCCGATACACCACTGCAGGTTTGATGCATTTTTTGGACCTTCACATTGACAATGAAACACAGAAATCGCATCGGAATTAAATACAAAAGGCACAAAGCCGCCTTAAGTACAAGATTAGAAACTTTTCTTACAGTCGGTGCTTGGAGCATGCCCTGTGAGACCAGTATTAGTTTCCGACACACCACTGCAGTTTCACTGTATTCCTTGGACCTTCACATTGACGATGAAACACAGAAATCGCTTCGGAATTAAATGTAAAAGGCACAATGCCACCATAAGTACAAGAATAGAGATTCTTCTTACAGTCGGTGCTTTCAGCATTCCCTGTGAAACCAGTATTAGTTTCCGATACACCACTGCAGGTTCAATGTATTCCTTGGACATACACATTGACGATGAAACACATTAATTACATCGAAATTAAATACAAAAGACTCAATGCCGCCTTAAGTACAAGAAGAGTGAGACATCTTAGAGTCTGTGTATTTATTCTTTCCTGTGAGACCAGTATTAGTTTCCGATACACCACTGCAGGTTCAATGTATTCCTTGGTCCTTCACATTGACGATGAAACACAGAAATCGCATCGGAATTAAATACAAAAGGCACAATGCCGCCATAAATACAAGAATAGAGACTCTTCTTACAGTCGGTGCTTTGAGCATTTCCTGTGAGACCAGTATTAGCTTCCGATACACCACTGCAGGCACAATGTAGTCCCTGCACCTTCAAATTGACGATGAAACACAGAAATCGCATCGGAATTAAATTCAAAAGGCACAATGCCTCCTTAAGTACAAGAATAGAGACCCTTCTTACAGTCGGTGCTTTGAGCACTCCCTGTGAGACCAGTATTAGTTTCCGATACAAGACTGCACGTAAAATGTATCCCTTGGACCTTCACATGGACGATGAAACACAGAAATCGCATCGGAATTAAATTCAAAAGGCACAATGCTGCCTTAAGTACAAAATAGAGACCATTCTTACAGTCGGTGCTTTGAGCATTCCCTGTGAGACCAGTATTAGTTTCCGATACACCACTGCAGGTTCAATGTATTCCTTGGACCTTCACATTGACGATGAAACACGGAAATCGCATCGGAATTAAATACAAAAGGCACAATGCAGCCTTAAGTACAAGAATAGGGACTCTTCTTACGTTCGGTGCTTTGAGCATTCCCTGTGAGACCAGTATTAGTTTCCGATACACCACTGCAGGTTCAATGTATTCTACGGAGTTACACATTGACGATGAAACACAGAAATCGCATCGGATTTAAATACAATAGGCACAATGACGCCTTAAGTACAAGAATAGAGACTCTTCTTACAGTCGGTATTTTGAGTATTCCCTGTGAGACCAGTATTAGTTTCCGATACACTACTGCAGGTTCATTGTATTCCATGGACATACACATTGACGATGAAACACTGAAATTACATCGTAATTAAATACAAAAGACCCAATGCTGCCTTAAGTACAAGAATAGTGAGACTTGTTAGTGTTTGTGTTTTTATCCTTTCCTGTGAGACCAGTATTAGTTTCCGCTACACCACTGCAGGTTCAATGTATTCCTTGGTCCTTCATACTGACGATGAAACACAGAAATCGCAACGGAATTAAATACAAAATGCTCAATGCCGCCTTCAGTACAAGAATAGAGACTCTTCTTACAGTCGGTGCTTTGAGCATTCCGTGTGAGACCAGAATTATTTTCCGATACACCACTGCAGGTTCAAACTATTCCTTGGTCATACACATTGACGATGAAACACAGAAATCGCATCGGAATTAAATACAAAAGGCACAATGGAGCCTTAAGTACAGGAATAGAGACTCTTCTTACAGTCGGTGCTTTAAGCATCCCCTGTGAGACCAGTATTAGTTTCCGATGCACCACTGCAGGTTCAGTGTATTCTTTGGACATATACATTGACGATGAAACACTGAAATTACATCGGAATTAAATACAAAAGGAACAATTCCGCCGTAAGTGCAGGAAGAGTGAGACTTGTTAGTGTTTGTGTTTTTATCCTTTCCTGTGAGACCAGTATTAGTTTCCGCTACACCACTGCAGGTTCAATGTATTCCTTGGTCCTTCATACTGACGATGAAACACAGAAATCGCAACGGAATTAAATACAAAATGCTCAATGCCGCCTTCAGTACAAGAATAGAGACTCTTCTTACAGTCGGTGATTTGAGCATTCCCTGTGAGACCAGTATTTGTTTCTGATACACCACTGCAGGTTCAATGTATTCGTTGGACCTTCACATTGGCGATGAAACACAGAAATCGCATCGGAATTAAATACAAAAGGAACAATGCCGCCTTAAGTACAAGAATAGAGACTCTTCTTACAGTCGGTGATTTGAGCATTCCCTGTGAGACCAGTATTAGTTTCAGATACACCACTGCAGGTTCAATGTATTCCTTCGACTTTCACATTGACGATGAAACACAGAAATCGCATCTGAATTATATACAAAAGGCACAATGCCGCCTTAAGTACAAGAATAGAAACTCTTCTTACAGTCGATGCTTTGAGCATTCCCTGTGAGACTAGTATTAGTTTCCAATACACCACTGCAGGTTTAATGTATTCCTTGGACCTACACATTGACGATGAAACACTGAAATTACATCGGAATTAAATACAAAAGACTCAATGCCGCCTTAAGTACAAGAAGAGTGAGAGTTCTTAGAGTCTGTGTTTTTATCCTTTCCTGTGAGACCAGTATTAGTTTCCTCTACACCACTGCAGGTTCAATGTATACCTTGGTCCTTCATATTGACGATTAAATACAGAAATCGAATCGGAATTAAATACAAAAGGCACAATGCCGCCTTAAGTACAAGAATATAGACACATCTTACAATCGGTGATTTGAGCATTCCCTGTGAGACCAGTATTAGTTTCCGATTCACCACTGCAGGTTCAATGTATTCCTTGCACATACACATTGACGATGAAACACAGAAATCGCATCGGAATTAAATACAAAAGGCCCAATGCCGCCTTAGGTACGAGAATAGAGACTCTTCTTACAGTCGGTGCTTTGAGCATACCCTGTGAGACCAGTATTAGTTTCTGATCCACCACTGCATATTCAATATATTCCTTGGACCTTCACATTGACAATGAGACACAGAAATCGCATCGGAATTAAATAAAAAAGGCACAATGCCGCCTTAAGTACAAGAATACAGACTCTTCTTACAGTCGGTGACTTGCGCATTCCCTGTGAGACCAGTATTAGTTTCCGATACACCACTGCAGGTTTAATGTATTCCTTGGACATACACATTGACGATGAAACACTGAAATTACAAAGGAATTAAATACAAAAGACTCAATGCCGCCTTAAGTACAAGAAGAGTGAGAGTTCTTAGAGTCTGTTTTTTTATCCTTTCCTGTGAGACCAGTATTAGTTTCCGCTACACCACTGCAGGTTCAATGTATTCCTTGGACATACACATTGACGAAGAAACACCGAAATTACATCGGAATTAAATACAAAAGGCACAATGCCGCCTTAAGTGCAAGAAGAGTGAGTGTTCTTAGGGTCTGTGATTTGATCCTTTGGTGTGAGACCAGTTTTAGTTTCCGATACACCACTGCAGGTGCAATGTATTCCTTGGACATTCACATTGACGATGAAACACAGAAATCGCATCGGAATTAAATGCAAAAGGCACAATGATGCTTTAAGTGCAAGAAGAGTGAGACTACTTAGAGTCTGTGCTTTGATCCTTTCCTGTGAGACCAGTATTACTTTCCGATACACCACTGCAGGTTCAATGTATTCCGTGGACCTTCACATTGACGATGAAACACAGAAATCGCATCGGAATTAAATACGAAAGGCACAATGCCGCCTTAGGTACAAGAATAGAAACTTCTTACAGTCGGTGCTTTGAGCATTCCCTGTGAGACCAGTGTTAGTTTCCGATACACCACTGCAGGTTCAATGTATTCCTTGGACCTTCACATTGACGATGAAACACAGAAATCGCATCGGAATTAAATACAAAAGGCACAATTCCGCCTTAAGCACAAGAATAGAAACTCTTCTTACAGTCGGTGTTTTGAGCATTCCCTGTGAGACCAGTGTTAGTTTCCGATACACCACTGCAGGTTCAATGTATTCCTTGGACCTTCACATTGACGAAGAAACACAGAAATCGCATCGGAGTTAAAAACAAAAGGCACAATGCCGTCTTAAGTACAATAATAGAGCCTCTTCTTACAGTCGGTGCCATGAGCATTCCCTGTGAGACCAGTATTAGTTTCCGATACACCACTGCATGCTCAATGTATTCCTTGGACATTCACATTGACGATGAAACACAGAAATCGCATCGGAATTAAATACAAAAGGCCCAATGCCGCCTTAGGTACAAGAATAGAGACTCTTCTTACAGTCGGTGCTTTGAGCATTCCCTGTGAGACCAGTATTACTTTCTGATACATCACTGCAGGTTCAATGTATTCCTTGGACCTTCACATTGACGATGAAACACAGAAATCTCATCGGGGTTAAATACATAATGCACAATGCCGCCTTAAGTACAAGAATAGAGACTCTTCTTACTGTCGGTGCTTTGAGCATTCCCTGTGAGACCAGTATTAGTTTCCGATACACCACTGCCGGTTCATTGTATTCCTTGGACCTTCACATTGACGATGAAACACAGAAATCGCATCGGAATTAAATACAAAAGGCGCAATGCCGCCTTAAGTACAAGAATAGAGACTCTTCTTACAGTCGGTGCTTTGAGCATTCCCTGTGAGACAAGTATTAGCTTCTGATACACCACTGCAGGTTCAATGTATTCCTTGAACCGTCACATTGACGATGAAACACAGAAATCGCATCGGAATTAAATACAAAAGGCACAATGCCGCCTCAGGTACAAGAATAGAAACTCTTCTTACAGTCGTTGTTTTGAGCATTCCCTGTGAGACCAGTGTTAGTTTCCGATATACCACTGCAGGTTCAATATATTCCTTGGACCTTCACATTGACGATGAAACACATTAATCGCATCGGAATTAAATACAAAGACCTAATGCCGCCTTAAGTACAAGAATAGAGACTCCTCTTACAGTCGGTGCTTTGAGCATTCCCTGTGAGACCAGTATTAGTTTCTGATACACCACTGCAGGTTCAGTATATTCCTTGGACCTTCACATTGACGATGAAACACAGAAATCGCATCGGAATTAAATACAAAAGGCAAAATGCCGCCTTAAGTACAAGAATGCAGACTCTTCTTGCAGTCGGTGCCTTGTGCATTCCCAGTGAGACCAGTATTAGTTTCCGATACACCACTGCAGGTTCAATGTATTCCTTGGACATACACATTGACGATGAAACACCGAAATTACATCGGAATTAAATACAAAAGGCACAATGCCGCCTTACGTGCAAGAACAGTGAGAGTTCTTAGAGTCTGTGATTTGATCCTTTCGTGTGAGACCAGTTTTACTTTCCGATACACCACTGCAGGTGCAATGTATTCCTTGGACCTTTACATAGAAGATGAAACACAGAAATCGCATCGGAATTAAATACAAAATGCTCAATGCCGCCTTCATTACAAGAATAGAGACTCTCCTTACAGTCGGTGCTTTGAGCATTCCGAGTGAGACCAGAATTATTTTCCGATACACCACTGCAGGTTCAAAGTATTCCTTGGACATACACATTGACGATGAAACACAGAAATCGCATCGGAATTAAATACAAAAGGCACAATGCCGCCTTAGGTACAAGAATAGAAACTCTTCTTACAGTCGGTGTTTTGAGCATTCCCTGCGAGACCAGTGTTAGTTTCCGATACACCACTGCAGGTTCAATGTATTCCTTGGACCTTCACATTGACGATGAAACACAGAAATCGCATCGGAATTAAATACAAAAGGCACAATTCCGCCTTAAGTACAAGAATAGAAACTCCTCTTACAGTCGGTGTTTTGAGCATTCCCTGTGAGACCAGTGTTAGTTTCCGATACACCACTGCAGGTCCAATGAATTCCTTGGACCTTCACTTTGACGAAGAAACACAGAAATCGCATCGGAGTTAAATACAAAAGGCACAATGCCGTCTTAAGTACAAGAATAGAGCCTCTTCTTACAGTCGGTGCCATGAGCATTCCCTGTGAGTCCGGTATTAGTTTCCGATACACCACTGCAGGTTCAATGTATTCCTTGGACCTTCACATTGACGATGAAACACAGACATCGCATCGGAATTAAATACAAAAGGCCCAATGCCGCCTTAGGTACAAGAATAGAGACCCTTGTTACAGTCGTTGCTTTGAGCATTCCCTGTGAGACCAGTATTAGTTTCTGATACACCACTGCAGGTTCAATGTATTCCTTGGACCTTCACATTGACAATGAAACACAGAAATCGCATCGGAGTTAAATACAAAAGGCACAATGCCGCCTTAAGTACAAGAATAGAGACTCTTCATACTGTCGGTGCTTTGAGCAATCCCTGTGAGACCAGTATTAGTTTCCGATACACCACTGCCGGTTCATTGTATTCCTTGGACCTTCACATTGACGATGAAACACAGAAATCGCATCGGAATTAAATACAAAAGGCGCAATGCCGCCTTATGTACAAGAATAGAGACTCTTCTTACAGTCGGTGCTTTGAGCATTCCCTGTGAGATCAGTATTAGTTTCTGATACACCACTGCAGGTTCAATGTACTCCTTGGACCTTCACATTGACGATGAAACACAGAAATCGCATCGGAATTAAATACAAAAGGCACAATGCCGCCTTAAGTACAAGAAAAGAAACTCTTCTTACAGTCGGTGTTTTGAGCATTCCCTGTGAGACCAGTTTTAGTTTCCGATACACCACTGCCGGTTCATTGTATTCCTTGGACCTTCACATTGACGATGAAACACAGAAATCGCATCGGAATTAAATACAAAAGGCGCAATGCTGCCTTATGTACAAGAATAGAGACTCTTCTTACAGTCGGTGCTTTGAGCATTCCCTGTGAGATCAGTATTAGTTTCTGATACACCACTGCAGGTTCAATGTATTCCTTGGACCGTCACATTGACGATGAAACACAGAAATCGCATCGGAATTAAATACAAAAGGCACAATGCCGCCTTAGGTACAAGAATAGAAACTCTTCTTACAGTCGGTGTTTTGAGCATTCCCTGTGAGACCAGTGTTAGTTTCCGATACACCACTGCAGGTTCAATGTATTCCTTGGACCTTCACATTGACCATGAAACACAGAAATCGCATCGGAATTAAATACAAAAGACGCAATGCCGCCTTAAGTATAAGAATAGAGACTCTTCTTACAGTCGGTGCTTTGAGCATTCCCTGTGAGACCAGTATTAGTTTCTGATATACCACTGCAGGTTCAATATATTCCTTGGACCTTCACATTGACAATGAAACACAGAAATCGCATCGGAATTAAATACAAAAGGCAAAATGCCGCCTTAAGTACAGGAATACAGACACTTCTTACAGTCGGTGCCTTGTGCATTCCCTGTGAGACCAGTATTAGTTTCCGATACACCACTGCAGGTTTAAAGTATTCCTTGGACATACACATTGACGATGAAACACTGAAATTACATCGAAATTAAATACAAAATGCTCAATGCCGTCTTAAGTACAGGAATAGAGACTCTTCTTACAGTCGGTGCTTTGAGCATTACCTGTGAGACCAGTATTAGTTTCCGATACACCACTGCGGGTTCAATGTATTCCTAGGACCTTCACATTGACGAAGAAACACAGAAATCGCATCGGAATTAAATACAAAAGGCAAATGCCGCCTTAAGTACAAGAATACAGACACTTCCTACAGTCGGTGCCTTGTGCATTCCCTGTGAGACCAGTGTTAGTTTCCGGTACACCACTGCAGGTTCAATGTATTCCTTGGACCTTCACATTAACGATGAAACACAGAAATCGCATCGGAATTAAATTCAAAAGGCACTATGCCATCTTAAGTACAAGAATAGAGACTCTACTTACAGTCGGTGCTTTGAGCATTCCCTGTGAGACCAGTATTAGTTTCCGATACACCACTGAAGAATCAATGTATTCCTTGGAGCTTGACATTGACGATGAAACGCAGAAATCGCATCGGAATTAAATACAAAAGGCACAATGCCGCCTTAAGTACAAGAACAGAGACTCTTCTTACAGTCGGTGCTTTGAGCATTCCCTGTGAGACCAGTATTAGTTTCCGATACACCACTGCAGGTTCAATGTATTCCTTGGACCCTCACATTGACGATGAAACGCAGAAATCGCATTGGAATTAATTACAAAAGGCGCAATGCCGCCATAAGTACAAGAATAGAGACTCTTCTTACAGTCGGTGCTTTAAACATTCCCTGTGAGGCCAGTATTAGTTTCTGATACACCACTGCAGGTTCAATGTATTCCTTGGACCTTTACATTGACGATGAAACACAGAAATCGCATCGGAGTTAAATACAGAATGCACAATGCCGCCTTAAGTACAAGAATAGAGACTCTTCTTACTGTCGGTGCCTTAAGCATTCCCTATGAGACCAGTATTAGTTTGCGATACACCACTGCAGGTTCAATGTATTCCTTGGACCTTCACATTGACGATAAAACATAGAAATCGCATCGGAATTAAATTGAAAAGGCGCAATGCCGCCTTACGCACAAGAATAGAGACTCTTCTTACAGTCGGTGCTTTGGGCATTCCCTGTGAGACCAGTATTACTTTCTGATACACCACTGCAGGTTCAATGTATTCCTTGGACCCTCACATTGACGATGAAACGCAGAAATCGCATTGGAATTAATTACAAAAGGCGCAATGCCGCCATAAGTACAAGAATAGAGACTCTTCTTACAGTCGGTGCTTTAAACATTCCCTGTGAGGCCAGTATTAGTTTCTGATACACCACTGCAGGTTCAATGTATTCCTTGGACCTTTACATTGACGATGAAACACAGAAATCGCATCGGCGTTAAATACAGAATGCACAATGCCGCCTTAAGTACAAGAATAGAGACTCTTCTTACTGTCGGTGCCTTAAGCATTCCCTATGAGACCAGTATTAGTTTCCGATACACCACTGCAGGTTCAATGTATTCCTTGGACCCTCACATTGACGATGAAACGCAGAAATCGCATTGGAATTAATTACAAAAGGCGCAATGCCGCCATAAGTACAAGAATAGAGACTCTTCTTACAGTCGGTGCTTTAAACATTCCCTGTGAGGCCAGTATTAGTTTCTGATACACCACTGCAGGTTCAATGTATTCCTTGGACCTTTACATTGACGATGAAACACAGAAATCGCATCGGAGTTAAATACAGAATGCACAATGCCGCCTTAAGTACAAGAATAGAGACTCTTCTTACTGTCGGTGCCTTAAGCATTCCCTATGAGACCAGTATTAGTTTCCGATACACCACTGCAGGTTCAATGTATTCCTTGGACCTTCACATTGACGATGAAACGCAGAAATCGCATTGGAATTAATTACAAAAGGCGCAATGCCGCCATAAGTACAAGAATAGAGACTCTTCTTACAGTCGGTGCTTTAAACATTCCCTGTGAGGCCAGTATTAGTTTCTGATACACCACTGCAGGTTCAATGTATTCCTTGGACCTTTACATTGACGATGAAACACAGAAATCGCATCGGAGTTAAATACAGAATGCACAATGCCGCCTTAAGTACAAGAATAGAGACTCTTCTTACTGTCGGTGCCTTAAGCATTCCCTATGAGACCAGTATTAGTTTCCGATACACCACTGCAGGTTCAATGTATTCCTTGGACCTTCACATTGACGATGAAACACAGAAATCGCATCGGAATTAAATACAAAAGGCGCAATGCCGCCATAAGTACAAGAATAGAGACTCTTCTTACAGTCGGTCCTTTGAGCATTCCCTCTGATGCCAGTAATAGTTTCTGATACACCACTGTAGGTTCAATGTATTCCTTGGACCCTCACATTGACGATGAAACACAGAAATCGCATCCAAATTAAATACAATTGGCACAATGCAGTCT
Organism: Schistocerca serialis cubense; assembly: GCF_023864345.2. NCBI lineage: Eukaryota > Metazoa > Arthropoda > Insecta > Orthoptera > Acrididae > Schistocerca > Schistocerca serialis. Next base: position 32,053,716 of record NC_064643.1, on the reverse strand, counting down.
TAAGTACATGAATAGAGACTCTTCTTACAGTCGGTGCTATGAGCATTCCCTGTGAGACCTGTATTAGTTTCCGATACACCACTGCAGGTTCAATGTATACCTTGGACCTTCACATTGACGATGAAACACAGAAATCGCGTCGGAGTTAAATACAAAAGGCACAATGCCGCCTTAAGTACAAGAATAGAGACTCTTCTTACTGTCGGTGCTCTGAGCATTCCCTGTGAGACCAGTATTAGTTTCCGATACACCACTGCAGATTCAATGTATTCCTTGGACCTTTACATTGACTTTGAAACACAGAAATCGCATCGGAATTAAATACAAAAGACTCAATGCCGCCTTAAGTACAGGAAGAGTGAGAGTTCTTAGAGTCTGTGTTTTTATCCATTCCTGTGAGACCAGTATTAGTTTCCGCTACATCACTGCAGGTTCAGTGTATTCCTTGGTCCTTCATATTAACGATTAAATACAGAAATCGAATCGGAATTAAATACAAAAGGCACAATGCCGCCTTAAGTACAAGAATAAGGACTGTTCTTACAATCGGTGATTTGAGCATACCGTGTGAGACCAGTATTAGTTTCCGATACACCACTGCAGGTTCAATGTATTCCTTGGACATACACATTGAAGATGAAACACCGAAATTACATCGGAATTAAATACAAAAGGCACAATGCCGGCTTAAGTGCAAGAAGAGTGAGATTTCTTAGAGTCTGTGATTTGATCCTTTCGTGTGAGACCAGTTTTAGTTTCCGATACACCACTGCAGGTGCAATGTATTCCTTGGACCTTCACATTGACAATGAAACACAGAAATCGCATCGGAGTTAAATACAAAAGGCACAACGCCGCCTTAAGTACAAGAATAGAGACTCTTCATACTGTCGGTGCTTTGAGCATTCCCTGTGAGACCAGTATTAGTTTCCGGTACACCACTGCCGGTTCATTGTATTCCTTGGACCTTCACATTGACGATGAAACACAGAAATCGCATCGGAATTAAATACAAAAGGCGCAATGCCGCCTTAAGTACAAGAATAGAGACTCTTCTTACAGTCGGTGCTTTGAGCATTCCCTATGAGATCAGTATTAGTTTCTGATACACCACTGCAGGTTCAATGTATTCTTTGGACCTTCACATTGACGATGAAACACAGAAATCGCATCGGAATTAAGTACAAAAGGCACAACGCCGCCTTAAGTACAAGAATAGAAACTCTTCTTACAGTCGGTGTTTTGAGCATTCCCTATGAGACCAGTTTTAGTTTCCGATACACCACTGCCGGTTCATTGTATTCCTTGGACCTTCACATTGACGATGAAACACAGAAATCGCATCGGAATTAAATCCAAAAAGCGCAATGCTGCCTTATGTACAAGAATAGAGACTCTTCTTACAGTCGGTGCTTTGAGCATTCCCTGTGAGATCAGTATTAGTTTCTGATACACCACTGCAGGTTCGATGTATTCCTTGGACCGTCACATTGACGATGAAACACAGAAATCGCATCGGAATTAAATACAAAAGGCACAATGCCCCTTAGGTACAAGAATAGAAACTCTTCTTACAGTCGGTGTTTTGAGCATTCCCTGTGAGACCAGTGTTAGTTTCCGATACACCACTGCAGGTTCAGTGTATTCCTTGGACCTTCACATTGACGATGAAACACAGAAATCGCATCGGAATTAAATACAAAAGACGCAATGCCGCCTTAAGTATAAGAATAGAGACTCTTTTTACAGTCGGTGCTTTGAGCATTCCCTGTGAGACCAGTATTAGTTTCTGATATACCGCTGCAGTTTCAATATATTCCTTGGACCTTCACATTGACAATGAAACACAGAAATCGCATCGGAATTAAATACAAAAGGCAAAATGACGCCTTAAGTACAGGAATACAGACACTTCTTACAGTCGGTGCCTTGTGCATTCCCTGTGAGACCAGTATTAGTTTCCGATACACCACTGCAGGTTTAAAGTATTAATTGGACATACACATTGACGATGAAACACTGAAATTACATCGAAATTAAATACAAAATGCTCAATGCCGTCTTAAGTACAGGAATAGAGACTCTTCTTACAGTCGGTGCTTTGAGCATTACCTGTGAGACCAGTATTAGTTTCCGATACACCACTGCGGGTTCAATGTATTCCTAGGACCTTCACATTGACGAAGAAACACAGAAATCGCATCGGAATTAAATACAAAAGGCAAAATGCCGCCTTAAGTACAAGAATACAGACACTTCCTACAGTCGGTGCCTTGTGCATTCCCTGTGAGACCAGTGTTAGTTTCCGGTACACCACTGCATGTTCAATGTATTCCGTGGACCTTCACATTAACGATGAAACACAGAAATCGCATCGGAATTAAATTCAAAAGGCACTATGCCATCTTAAGTACAAGAATAGAGACTCTACTTACAGTCGGTGCTTTGAGCATTCCCTGTGAGACCAGTATTAGTTTCCGATACACCACTGAAGGTTCAATGTATTCCTTGGAGCTTGACATTGACGATGAAACGCAGAAATCGCATCGGAATTAAATACAAAAGGCACAATGCCGCCTTAAGTACAAGAACAAAGACTCTTCTTACAGTCGGTGCTTTGAGCATTCCCTGTGAGACCAGTATTAGTTTCCGATACACCACTGCAGGTTCAATGTATTCCTTGGACCCTCACATTGACGATGAAACGCAGAAATCGCATTGGAATTAATTACAAAAGGCGCAATGCCGCCATAAGTGCAAGAATAGAGACTCTTCTTACAGTCGGTGCTTTAAACATTCCCTGTGAGGCCAGTATTAGTTTCTGATACACCACTGCAGGTTCAATGTATTCCTTGGACCTTTACATTGACAATGAAACACAGAAATCGCTTCGGAGTTAAATACAGAATGCACAATGCCGCCTTAAGTACAAGAATAGAGACTCTTCTTACTGTCGGTGCCTTAAGCATTCCCTATGAGACCAGTATTAGTTTCCGATACACCACTGCAGGTTCAATGTATTCCTTGGACCTTCACATTGACGATGAAACACAGAAATCGCATCGGAATTAAATACAAAAGGCGCAATGCCGCCTTAAGTACAAGAATAGAGACTCTTCTTACAGTCGGTGCTTTGAGCATTCCCTGTGAGACCAGTATTAGTTTCCGATACACCACTGCAGGTTCAATGTATTCCTTGGACCTTCATATTGACAATAAAACATAGAAATCGCATCGGAATTAAATTGAAAAGCCGCAATGCCGCCTTAAGCACAAGAATAGAGACTCTTCTTACAGTCGGTGCTTTGAGCATTCCCTGTGAGACCAGTATTACTTTCTTATACACCACTGCAGGTTCAATGTATTCCTTGGACCTTCACATTGACGATGAAACACAGAAATCGCATCGGAATTAAGTACAAAAGGCACAATGCCGTCATCAGTACAAGAATATAGACTCTTCTTACAGTCGGTGCTTTGAGCATTCCCTGTGAGACCAGTATTAGTTTCCGATACACCACTGCAGGTTCAATGTATTCCTTGGACATTCACATTGACGATGAAACCCAGATATCGCATCGGAATTAAATACAAAAGGCACAATGCCACCTTAAGTACAAGAGTAGAGACTCTTCTTACAGTCGATGCTTTGAGCATTCCCTGTGAGACCAGTATTAGTTTCCGATACACCACGGCAGGTTCAATGTATTCCTTCTACATTCACATATACGATGAAACACAGAAATCGCATCGGAATTAAATACAAAAGACGCAATGCCGTCTTAAGTACAAGAATAGAGACTTTTCTTACAGTCGGAGCTTTGAGCATTACCTGTGAGACCAGTACTAGTTTCTGATACACCACTGCAGGTTCAATGTGTTCCTTGGACCTTCACATTGACGATGAAACACAGAAATCGCATCGGAATTAAAAACAAATGGCACAATGCCGCCTTAAGTACAAGAATAGAGACTCTTCTTACAGTCGGTGCCATGAGTATTCCCTGTGAGAGCAGTATTAGTTTCCGATACACCACTGCAGGTTCTATGTATTCCTTGGACCTTCACATTGACGATGAAACACAGAAATCGCATCGGAATTAAATACAAAAGGCGCAATGCCGCCATAAGTACAAGAATAGAGACTCTTCTTACTGTCGGTCCTTTGAGCATTCCCTCTGAGGCCAGTAATAGTTTCGGATACACCACTGTATGTTCAATGTATTCCTTGGCCCCTCACATTGACGATGAAACACAGAAATCGCATCCGAATTAAATACAATTGGCACAATGCAGTCTTAAGTACAAGAATAGAGACTCTTCTTACAGTCGGTGCTATGAGCATTCCCTGTGAGACCTGTATTAGTTTCCGATACACCACTGCAGGTTCAATGTATACCTTGGACCTTCACATTGACGATGAAACACAGAAATCGCGTCGGAGTTAAATACAAAAGGCACAATGCCGCCTTAAGTACAAGAATAGAGACTCTTCTTACTGTCGGTGCTCTGAGCATTCCCTGTGAGACCAGTATTAGTTTCCGATACACCACCGCAGATTCAATGTATTCCTTGGACCTTCACATTGACTTTGAAACACAGAAATCGCATCGGAATTAAATACAAAAGGCGCAATGCCGCCTTAAGTACAAGAATAGAGACTCTTCTCACAGTCGGTGCTTTGAGCATTCCCTGTGAGACCAGTATTAGTTTCTGATACGAAACTGCAGGTTCAATGTATTCCTTGGACCTTCACATTGACGATGAAACACAGAAATCGCATCGGAATTAATTACAAAAGGCAATTGCCGTCATAAGTACAAGAAGAGAGACTCTTCTTACAGTCGGTGCTTTGAGCATTCCCTGTGAGACCAGTATTAGTTTCCGATACACCACTGCAGGTTCAGTGTATTCCTTGGACCATCACATTGACGATGAAACACAGAAATCGCATCGGAATTTAATACAAAAGGTGCAATGCCGCTTAAGTACAAGAATAGAGACTCTTCTTACAGTCGGTGCTTTCAGCATTCCCTGTGAGACCAGTATTAGTTTCCGATACACCTCAGCAGGTTCAATGTATTCCTGGGACCTTCACATTGACGATGAAACACAGAAATCGCATCGGAATTAAATACAACAGTCACAATGCCGCTTTAAGTACAAGAATAGAGACTCTTCTTACAGTCGGTGCTTTGAGCATTCCCTGTGAGACCAGAATTAGTTTCCGATACACCACTCCAGGTTCAATGTATTCCTTGGACCTTCACGTTGACGATGAAACACAGAAAACGCATTGGAATGAAATACAAAAGGCAAACTGCCGCGTAAGTACAAGAATAGAGACTCGTCTTACAGTCGGTGCTTTCAGCATTCCCTGTGAGACCAGTATTAGATTCCGATACACCTCAGCAGGTTCAATGTATTCCTAGGACCTTCACATTGACGATGAAACACAGAAATCGCATCGTAATTAAATACAAATGGCACAATGTCGCCTTAAGTACAAGAATAGAGACTCTTCTTACAGTCGGTGCTTTGAGCATTCCCTGTGAGACCAGAATTAGTTTCCGATACACCACTCCAGGTTCAATGTATTCCTTGGACCTTCACATTGACGATGAAACACAGAAATTGCATCGGAATGAAATACAAAAGGCAAACTGCCGTGTAAGTACAAGAATAGAGACTCTTCTTGCAGTCGGTGTTTTCAGCATTCCCTGTGAGACCAGTATTAGTTTCCGATACACCTCAGCAGGTTCAATGTATTCCTAGGAACTTCACATTGACGATGAAACACAGAAATCGCATCGGAATTAAAAACAAAAGGCACAATGTCACCTTAAGTACAAGAATACAGACACTTCTTACACTAGGTGCTTTGAGCATTCCCTGTCAGACCAGTATTAGTTTCCGATACACCACTGCAGGTTCAATGTATTCCTTGGACCTTCACATTGACGATGAAACACAGAAATCGCATCGGAATGAAATACAAAAGGCAAACTGCCGCGTAAGTACAAGAATAGAGACTCTTCTTACAGTCGGTGCTTTCAGCATTCCCTGTGAGACCAGTATTAGTTTCCGTTACAACTCAGCAGGTTCAATGTATTCCTAGGACCTTCACATTGACGATGAAACACAGAAATCGCATCGGAATTTAATACAAAAGGCGCAATGCCGCCTTAACTACAAGAATAGAGACTCTTCTTACAGTCGGTGATTTGAGTATTCCGTGTGAGACCAGAATTATTTTCCGATACACCAATGCAGGTTCAAAGTATTCCTTGGACATACACATTGACGATGAAACACAGAAATCGCATCGGAATTAAATACAAAAGGCACAATGCCGTCTTAAGTACAGGAATAGAGACTCTTCTTACAGTCGGTGTTTGAGCATTACCTGTGAGACCAGTATTAGTTTCTGATACACCTCAGCAGGTTCAATGTATTCCTAGGACCTTCACATTGACGAAGAAACACAGAAATCGAATCGGAGTTAAATACAAAAGGCACAATGCCGTCTTAAGTACAAGAATAGAGACTCTTCTTACAGTCGGTGCCATGAGCATTCCCTGTGAGACCAGTATTAGTTTCCGATACACCACTGCAGGTTCAATGTATTCCTTGGACCTTCACATTGGCGATGAAACACAGAGAACGCATCGGAATTAAATACAAAAGGCCCAATGCCGCCTTAAGTACAAGAATAGAGACTCTTCTTACAGTCGGTGTTTTGAGCATTTCCTGTGAGACCAGTGTTAGTTTCCGATACACCACTGCAGGTTCAATGTATTCCTTGCACCTTCACATTGACGATGAAACACAGAAATCGCGTCGGAGGTAAATACAAAAGGCACAATGCCGCCTTAAGTACAAGAATAGAGACTCTTCTTACTGTCGGTGCTCTGAGCTTTCCCTGTGAGACCAGTATTAGTTTCTGATTCAAAACTGCAAGTTCAATGAATTCCTTGGACCTTCACATTGACGATGAATCACAGAAATCGCATCGGAATTAATTACAAAAGGCAAATGCCGTCATAAGTACAAGAATAGAGACTCTTCTTACAGTCGGTGCTTTGAGCATTCCCTGTGAGACCAGTATTAGTTTCCGATACACCACTGCAGGTTCAATGTATTCCTTGCACCTTCACATTGACGATGAAACACAGAAATCGCGTCGGAGGTAAATACAAAAGGCACAATGCCGCCTTAAGTACAAGAATAGAGACTCTTCTTACTGTCGGTGCTCTGAGCATTCCCTGTGAGACCAGTATTAGTTTCTGATTCAAAACTGCAAGTTCAATGAATTCCTTGGACCTTCACATTGACGATGAAACACAGAAATCGCATCGGAATGAAATACAAAAGGCAAACTGCCGCGTAAGTACAAGAATAGAGACCCTTCTTACAGTCGGTGCTTTCAGTATTCCCTGTGAGACCAGTATTAGTTTCCGATACACCACTGCAGGTTCAATGTATTCCTAGGACCTTCACATTGACGAAGAAACACAGAAATCGCATCGGAGTTAAATACAAAAGGCACAATGCCGACTTAAGTACAAGAATAGACACTCTTCTTATAGTCGGTGCCATGAACACTCCCTGTGAGACCAGTATTAGTTTCCGATACACCTCAGCAGGTTCAATGTATTCCTTGGACCTTCACATTGACGATGAAACACAGAAATCGCATCGGAATTAAATACAAAAGGCCCAATGCCGCCTTAAGTACAAGAATAGAGACTCTTCTTACAGTCGGTGTTTTGAGCATTTCCTGTGAGACCAATGTTAGTTTCCGATACACCAATGCAGGTTCAATGTATTCCTTGCACCTTCACATTAACGATGAAACACAGAAATCGCATCGGAATTAAATTCAAAAGGCACTATGCCATCTTAAGTACAAGAATAGAAACTCTACTTACAGTCGGTGCTTTGAGCATTCCCTGTGAGACCAGTATTAGTTTCCGATACACCACTGAAGGTTCAATGTATTCCTTGGACCTTGACATTGACGATGAAACACAGAAATCGCATCGGAATTAAATACAAAAGGCACAATGCCGCCTTAAGTACAAGAATAGAGACTCTTCTTACAGTCGGTGCTTTGAGCATTCCCTGTGAGGCCAGTATTATTTTCCGATACACCACTGCAGGTTCAATGTATTCCTTGGACCTTCACATTGACGATGAAACGCAGAAATCGCATTGGAATTAATTACAAAAGGCGCAATGCCGCCTTAAGTACAAGAATAGAGACTCTTCTCACAGTCTGTGCTTTGAGCATTCCCTGTGAGACCAGTATTAGTTTCTGATACGAAACTGCAGGTTCAATGTATTCCTTGGACCTTCACATTGACGATGAAACACAGAACTCAAATCGGAATTAATTACAAAAGGCAAATGCCGTCATAAGTACAAGAAGAGAGACTCTTCTTACAGTCGGTGCTTTGAGCATTCCCTGTGAGACCAGTATTAGTTTCCGATACACCACTGCATGTTCAGTGTATTCCTTGGACCATCACATTGACGATGAAACACAGAAATCGCATCGGAATTTAATACAAAAGGTGCAATGCCGCTTAAGTACAAGAATAGAGACTCTTCTTACAGTCGGTGCTTTCAGCATTCCCTGTGAGACCAGTATTAGATTCCGATACACCTCAGCAGGTTCAATGTATTCCTAGGACCTTCACATTGACGATGAAACACAGAAATCGCATCGGAATTAAATACAAATGGCACAATGTCGCCTTAAGTACAAGAATAGAGACTCTTCTTACAGTCGGTGCTTTGAGCATTCCCTGTGAGACCAGAATTAGTTTCCGATACACCACTCCAGGTTCAATGTATTCCTTGGACCTTCACATTGACGAAGAAACACAGAAATTGCATCGGAATGAAATACAAAAGGCAAACTGCCGTGTAAGTACAAGAATAGAGACTCTTCTTGCAGTCGGTGTTTTCAGCATTCCCTGTGAGACCAGTATTAGTTTCCGATACACCTCAGCAGGGTCAATGTATTCCTAGGAACTTCACATTGACGATGAAACACAGAAATCGCATCGGAATTAAAAACAAAAGGCACAATGTCGCCTTAAGTACAAGAATACAGACTCTTCTTACACTAGGTGCTTTGAGCATTCCCTGTCAGACCAGTATTAGTTTCCGATACACCACTGCAGGTTCAATGTATTCCTTGGACCTTCACATTGACGATGAAAATCAGAAATCGCATCGGAATGAAATACAAAAGGCAAACTGCCGCTTAAGTACAAGAATAGAGACTCTTCTTACAGTCGGTGCTTTCAGCATTCCCTGTGAGACCAGTATTAGTTTCCGTTACACCTCAGCAGGTTCAATGTTTTCCTAGGACCTTCACATTGACGATGAAACACAGATATCGCATCGGAATTTAATACAAAAGGCGCAATGCCGCCTTAACTACAAGAATAGAGACACTTCTTACAGTCGGTGATTTGAGTATTCCGTGTGAGACCAGAATTATTTTCCGATACACCACTGCAGGTTCAAAGTATTCCTTGGACATACACATTGACGATGAAACACAGAAATCGCATCGGAATTTAATACAAAAGGCACAATGCCGTCTTAAGTACAGGAATAGAGACTCTTCTTACAGTCGATGCTTTCAGCATTACCTGTGAGACCAGTATTAATTTCTGATACACCTCAGCAGGTTCAATGTATTCCTAGGACCTTCACATTGACGAAGAAACACAGAAATCGAATCGGAGTTAAATACAAAAGGCACAATGCCGTCTTAAGTACAAGAATAGAGACTCTTCTTACAGTCGGTGCCATGAGCATTCCCTGTGAGACCAGTATTAGTTTCCGATACACCACTGCAGGTTCAATGTATTCCTTGGACCTTCACATTGACGATGAAACACAGAGAACGCATCGGAATTAAATACAAAAGGCCCAATGCCGCCTTAAGTACAACAATAGAGACTCTTCTTACAGTCGGTGTTTTGAGCATTTCCTGTGAGACCAGTGTTAGTTTCCGATACACCACTGCAGGTTCAATGTATTCCTTGCACCTTCACATTGACAATCAAAAACAGAAATCGCGTCGGAGGTAAATACAAAAGGCACAATGGCGCCTTAAGTACAAGAATAGAGGCTCTTCTTACTGTCGGTGCTCTGAGCATTCCCTGTGAGACCAGTATTAGTTTCTGACTCAAAACTGCAAGTTCAATGAATTCCTTGGACCTTCACATTGACGATGAATCACAGAAATCGCATCGGAATTAATTACAAAAGGCAAATGCCGTCATAAGTACAAGAATAGAGACTCTTCTTACAGTCGGTGCTTTGAGCATTCCCTGTGAGACCAGTATTAGTTTCCGATACACCACTGCAGGTTCAGTGTATTCCTTGGACCATCACATTGACGATGAAACACAGAAATCGCATCGGAATTTAATACAAAAGGTGCAATGCCGCCTTAAGTACAAGAATAGAGACTCTTCTTACAGTCGGTGCTTTCAGCATTCCCTGTGAGACCAGTATTAGTTTCTGATATACCACTGCAGGTTCAATATATTCCTTGGACCTTCACATTGACAATGAAACACAGAAATCGCATCGGAATTAAATACAAAAGACAAAATGCCGCCTTAAGTACAGGAATACAGACTCTTCTTACACTAGGTGCTTTGAGCATTCCCTGTCAGACCAGTATTAGTTTCCGATACACCACTGCAGGTTCAATGTATTCCTTGGACCTTCACATTGACGATGAAACACAGAAATCGCATCGGAATGAAATACAAAAGGCAAACTGCCGCGTAAGTACAGGAATAGAGACCCTTCTAACAGTCCGTGCTTTCAGCATTCCCTGTGAGGCCAGTATTAGTTTCAGATACACCACTGCAGGTTCAATGTATTCCTAGGACCTTCACATTGACGAAGAAACACAGAAATCGCATCGGAGTTAAATACAAAAGGCACAATGCCGTCTTAAGTACAAGAATAGAGACTCTTCTTATAGTCGGTGCCATGAACATTCCCTGTGAGACCAGTATTAGTTTCCGATACACCTCAGCAGGTTCAATGTATTCCTTGGACCTTCACATTGTCGATGAAACACAGAAAACGCATCGGAATTAAATACAAAAGGCCCAATGCCGCCTTAAGTACAAGAATAGAGACTCTTCTTACAGTCGGTGTTTTGAGCATTTCCTGTGAGACCAATGTTAGTTTCCGATACACCACTGCAGGTTCAATGTATTCCTTGCACCTTCACATTAACGATGAAACACAGAAATCGCATCGGAATTAAATTCAAAAGGCACTATGCCATCTTAAGTACAAGAATAGAGACTCTACTTACAGTCGGTGCTTTGAGCATTCCCTGTGAGACCAGTATTAGTTTCCGATACACCACTGAAGGTTCAATGTATTCCTTGGACCTTGACATTGACGACGAAACACAGAAATCGCATCGGAATTAAATACAAAAGGCACAATGCCGCCTTAAGTACAAGAATAGAGACTCTTCTTACAGTCGGTGCTTTGAGCATTCCCTGTGAGACCAGTATTATTTTCCGATACACCACTGCAGGTTCAATGTATTCCTTGGACCTTCACATAGACGATGAAACGCAGAAATCGCATTGGAATTAATTACAAAGGCGCAATGCCGCCTTAAGTACAAGAATAGAGACTCTTCTTACAGTCGGTGCTTTAAACATTCCCTGTGAGGCCAGTATTAGTTTCTGATACACCACTGCAGGTTTAATGTATTCCTTGGACCTTTACATTGACGATGAAACACAGAAATCGCATCGGAGTTAAATACTGAATGCACAATGCCGCCTTAAGTACAAGAATAGGGACTCTTCTCACTGTCGGTGTGTTGAGCATTCCCTATGAGACCAGTATTAGTTTCCGATACACCACTGCAGGTTCAATGTATTCCTTGGACCTTCACATTGACGATGAAACACAGAAATCGAATCGGAATTAAATACAAAAGGCGCAATGCCGCCATAAGTACAAGAATAGAGACTCTTCTTACAGTCGGTGCTTTGATCATTCCCTGTGAGACCAGTATTAGTTTCCGATACACCACTGCAGGTTCAATGTATTTCTTGGACCTTCATATTGACGATGAAACATAGAAATCGTATCGGAATTAAATTGAAAAGGCGCAATGCCGCCTTAAGCACAAGAATAGATTCTCTTCTTACAGTCGGTGCTTTGGGAATTCCCTGTGAGACCAGTATTACTTTCTGATACACCACTGCAGGTTCAATGTATTCCTTGGACCTTGACATTGACAATGAAACACAGAAATCGCATCGGAATTATGTACAAAAGGCACAATGCCGTCATCAGTACAAGAATAGAGACTCTTCTTACAGTCGGTGCTTTGAGCATTCCCTGTGAGACCAGTATTAGTTTCCGACACACCACTGCAGGTTCAATGTATTCCTTGGACATACACATTGACGATGAAACCCAGATATCGCATCGGAATTAAATACAAAAGGCGAACTGCCGCGTAAGTACAAGAATAGAGACTCTTTATACAGTCGGTGCATTCAGCATTCCCTGTGAGACTAGTATTAGTTTCCGATACACCTCAGCAGGTTCAATGTAATCCTAGGACCTTCACATTGACGATGAAACACAGAAATCGCTTCGGAATTAAATACAAAAGGCACAATGTCGCCTTAAGTACAAGAATAGAGACTCTTCTTACAGTCGGTGCCTTGAGCATTCCCTGTGAGACCAGTATTAGTTTCCGATACACCACTCCAGGTTCAATGTAATCCTTGGACATTCACATTGACGATGAAACACAGAAATCGCATCGGAATGAAATACAAAAGGCGAACTGCCGCGTAAGTATAAGAATGGAGACACTTCTTACAGTCGGTGCTTTCAGCATTCCCTGTGAGACTAGTATTAGTTTCCGATACACCTCAGCAGGTTCAATGTAATCCTAGGACCTTCACATTGACGATGAAACACAGATATCGACCGGAATTAAATACAAAAGGCACAATGTCGCCTTAAGTACAAGAATAGAGACTCTTCTCACAGTCGGTGCTTTGAGCATTCCCTGTGAGACGAGAATTAGTTTCCGATACACCACTCCAGGTTCAATGTATTCCTTGGACCTTCACATTGACAATGAAACACAGAAATCGCATCGAAATGAATTACAAAAGGCAAACTGCCGCGTAAGAACAAGAATAGCGACTCTTCTTACAGTCGGTGCTTTCAGCATTCCCTGTGAGACCAGTATTAGTTTCCGATACACCTCAGCAGGTTCAATGTATACCTAGGACTTTCACATTGACGATGAAACACAGAAATCGCATCGGAATTAAATACAAAAGTCACAATGTCGCCTTAAGTACAAGAATAGAGACTCTTCTTACAGTCGGTGCTTTGAGCATTCCCTGTGAGACCAGAATTAGTTTCCGATACACCACTACAGGTTCAATGTATTCCTTGGACATTCACATTGACGATGAAACACAGAAATCGCATCGGAATGAAATACAAAAGGCAAACTGCCGCGTAAGTACAAGAATAGAGACTCTTCTTACAGTCGGTGCTTTCAGCATTCCCTGTGAGACTAGTATTAGTTTCCGATACACCTCAGCAGGTTCAATGTAATCCTAGGATCTTCACATTGACGATGAAACACAGAAATCGCATCGGAATTAAATACAAAAAGCACAATGTCGCCTTAAGCACAAGAATAGAGACTCTTCTTACAGTCGGTGCTTTGAGCATTCCCTGTGAGACCAGAATTACTTTCCGATACACCACTCCACGTTCAGTGTATTCCTTGGACCTTCACATTGACGATGAAACACAGAAATCGCATCGGAATGAAATACAAAAGGCAAACTGCCGCGTAAGTACAAGAATAGAGACTCTTCTTACAGTCGGTGCTTTCAGCATTCCCTGTGAGACCAGTATTAGTTTCCGATACACCTCAGCAGGTTGAATGTATTCCTAGGACCTTCACATTGACGATGAAACACAGAAATCGCATCGGAATTAAATACAAAAGGCACAATGTCGCCTTAAGTACAAGAATAGTGACTCTTCTTACAGTCGGTGCTTTGAGCATTCCCTGTGAGACCAGTATTAGTTTCCGGAACACCACTGCAGGTTCAATGTATTCCTTGGACCTTCACATTGACGATGAAACACAGAAATCGCATCGGAATGAAATACAAAAGGCAAACTGCCGCGTAAGTACATGAATAGAGACTCTTCTTACAGTCGGTGCTTTCAGCATTCCCTTTGAGACCAGTATTAGAGACCAATACACCTCGGCAGTTTCAATGTATTCCTAGGACCTTCACATTGACGATGAAACACAGAAATCGAATCGGAATTAAATACAAAAGCCACAATGCCGTCCCAAGTAAAAGAATAGAGACTCTTCTTACAGTCGGTGCTTTGAGCATTCCCTGTGAGACCAGAATTTGTTTGCGATACACCACTCCAGGTTCAATGTATTCCTTGGACATTCACATTTACGATGAAACACAGAATTCGCATCGGAATGAAATACAAAAGGCAAACTGCCGCGTAAGTACAAGAATAGAGACTCTTCTTACAGTTGGTGCTTTCAGCATTCCCTGTGAGAGCAGTATTAGTTTCCGATACACCTCAGCAGGTTCAATGTATTCCTAGGACCTTCAGATTGACGTTTAGACACAGAAATCGCATCGGAATTAAATACTAAAGGAACAATGTCGCCTTAAGTACAAGAATAGAGACTCTTCTTACAGTCGGTGTTTTGAGCATTCCCTGTGAGACCAGTATTAGTGTCCGATACACCACTGCAGGTTCAATGTAATCCTAGGACCCTCACATTGTCGATGAAACACAGAAATCGCACCGGAATTAAATACAAAAGGCACAATGTCGCCTTAAGTACAAGAATAGAGACTCTTCTTACAGTCGTTGCTTTGAGCATTCCCTGTGAGACCAGTATTAGTATCCGATACACCACTCCAGGTTCAATGTATTCCTTGGACATTCACATTGACGATGAAACACAGAAATCGCATCGGAAAGAAATACAAAAGGCAAACTGCCGCCTAAGTACAAGAATAGAGACTCTTCTTACAGTCGGTGCTTACAGCATTCCCTGTGAGACCAGTATTAATTTCCGATACACCTCAGCAGGTTCAATGTATTCCTAGGACCTTCACATTGATGATGAAACACAGAAATCGCATCTGAATTAAATACAAAAGGCACAGTGTCGCCTTAAGTACAAGAATAGAGACTCTTCTTACAGTCGGTGATTTGAGCGTTCCCTGTGAGACCAGTATTTGTTACCGATACACCACTCCAGGCTCAATGTATTCCTTGGACATTCACATTGACGATGAAACACAGAAATCGCATCGCAATGAAATACAAAAGCAAACTGCCGCGTAAGTACAAGAATAGAGACTCTTCTCGCAGTCGGTGCTTTCAGCATTTCCTGTGAGACCAGTATTAGTTTCCGATACACCTCAGCAGGTTCAATGTATTCCTGGGACCTTCACATTCACGAAGAGACACAGAAATGGCATCGGAATTAAATACAAAAGGCACAATGTCGCCTTAAGTACAAGAATAGAGACACTTCTTACACTCGGTGCTTTGAGCATTCCCTGTGAGACCAGTATTAGTTTCCGATACACAACTGCAGGTTCAATGTATTCCTTGGACCTTCACATTGACGATGAAACACAGAAATCGCATCGGAATGAAATACAAAAGGCAAACAGCCGCGTAAGTACAAGAATAGAGACTCTTCTTACAGTCGGTGCATTCAGCATTCCCTGTGAGACCAGTATTAGTTTCCGATACACCTCAGCAGGTTCAATGTATTCCTAGGACCTTCACATTGACGATGAAACACAGAAATCGCACCAGAATTAAATACAAAAGGCGCAATGCCGCCTTAAGTACAAGAATAGAGACTCTTCTTACAGTCGGCGCTTTGAGCATTCCCTGTGAGACCAGAATTAGTTTCCGATACACCAGACCAGGTTCAATGTATTCCTTGGACATTCACATTGACGATGAAACACAGAAATCGCGTCGGAATGAAATACAAAAGGCAAACTGCCGCGTAAGTACGCGAATAGAGACTCTTCTTACAGTTGGTGCTTTCAGCACTCCCTGTGAGACCAGTATTAGTTTCCGATACACCTCAGCAGGTTCAATGTAGTCCTAGGACCTTCACATTGACGATGAAACACAGAAATCGCTTCGGAATTAAATACAAAAGGCACAATGTCGCCTTAAGTACAAGAATACAGACTCTTCTTACAGTCGGGGATTTGAGCATTCCCTGTGTGACCAGAATTAGTTTCCGATACACCACTCCAGGTTCAATGTATTCCTTGGACCTTCACATTGACGATGAAACACAGAAATCGCATCGGAATGAAATACAAAAGGCAAACTGCCACGTAAGTACAAGAATAGAGACTCTTCTTACAGTCGGTGCTTTCAGCATTCCCTGCGAGACATGTATTACTTTCCGATACATGTCAGCAGGTTCAATGTATTCCTAGGACCTTCACATTGACGATGAAACACAGAAATCGCGTCGGAATTAAATACAAAAAGCGCAATGCCACCTTAAGTACAAGAATAGAGACTCTTCTTACAGTCGGTGCTTTCAGCATTCCCTTTGAGACCAGTATTAGTTTCCGATACACCTCAGCAGTTTCAATGTATTCCTAGGACCTTCACATTGACGATGAAACACAGAAATCGCATCGGAATTAAATACAAAAGGTACAATGCCGTCTTAAGTAAAAGAATAGAGACTCTTCTTACAGTCGGTGCTTTGAGCATTCCCCGTGAGACCAGAATTAGTTTCCGATACACCACTCCAGGTTCAATGGATTCCTTGGACATTCACATTGACGATGAAACACAGAATTCGCATCGGAATGAAATACAAAAGGCAAACTGCCGCGTAAGTACAAGAATAGAGACTCTTCTTACAGTCGGTGCTTTCAGCATTCCCTGTGAGACCAGTATTAGTTTCCGATACACCTCAGCAGGTTCAATGTATTCCTAGGAACTTCAGATTGACGTTGAAACACAGAAATCGCATCGGAATTAAATAAAAAAGGCACAGTGTCACCTTAAGTACAAGAATAGGGACTCTTCTTACAGACGGTGCTTTGAGCATTCCCTGTGAGACCAGTATTAGTTTCCGATACACCACTGCAGGTTCAATGTAATCCTAGGACCTTCACATTGACGATGAAACACAGAAATCGCATCGGAATTAAATACAAAAGGCACAATGTCGCCTTAACTACAAGAATAGAGACTCTTCTTACAGTCGGTGCTTTGAGCATTCTCCGTGAGACCAGTATTAGTTTCCGATACACCACTCCAGGTTCAATGTATTCCTTGGACATTCACATTGACGATGAAACACAGAAATCGCATCGGAATGGAATACAAAATGCAAACTGCCGCGTAAGTACAAGAATAGAGACTCTTCTTACAGTCGGTGCTTTCAGCATTCCCTGTGAGACCAGTATTAGTTTCCGATACACCTCAGCGGGTTCAATGTATTCCTAGGACCTTCACATTGACGATGAAACACAGAAATCGCATCGGAATTAAATACAAAAGGCACAATGTCGCCTTAAGTACAAGAATAGTGACTCTTCTTACAGTCGGTGCTTTGAGCATTACCTGTGAGACCAGAATTAGTTTCCGATAGACCACTCCAGGTTCAATGTATTCCTTGGACTTTCACATTGACGATGAAACACAGAAATCGCATCGGAATGAAATACAAAAGGCAAACTGCCGCGTAAGTACAAGAATAGAGACTCTTCTCGCAGTCGGTGTTTTCAGCATTCCCTGTGAGACCAGAATTAGTTTCCGATACACCTCAGCAGGTTCATTGTATTCCTGGGACCTTCACATTGTCGAAGAAACACAGAAATGGCATCGGAATTAAATACAAAAGGCACAATGTCGCCTTAAGTACAAGAATAGAGACTCTTCTTACACTCGATGCTTTGAGGATTCCCTGTGAGACCAGTATTAGTTTCCGATACACAACTGCAGGTTCAATGTATTCCTTGGACCTTCACATTCACGATGAAACACAGAAATCGCATCGGAATGAAACACAAACGGCAAGCTGCCGCATAAGTACAAGAATAGAGACTCTTCTTACAGTCGGTGCTTTGAGCATTCCCTGTGTGACCAGTATTAGTTTCCGATTCACCACTGCATGTTCAATGTATTCCTTGGACCTTCACATTGACGATGAAACACAGATATCGCATTGGAATTAAATACAAAGGCACAATGCAGCATTAAGTACAAGAATAGAGACTCTTCTTACAGACGGTGCTTTGAACATTCCCTATGAGACCAGTATTAGTTTCCGATACACCACTGCATGTTCAATGTATTCCTTCACATTGACGATGAAACACAGAAATCGCATCGGAATTAAATACAAGAGGCGCAATGCCGCCTTAAGTACAAGAATAGAGACTCTTCTTACAGTCGGTGCTTTGAGCATTCCCTTTGAGACCAGTATTAGTTTCTGATACACCACTGCAATTTCAATGTATTCCTTGGACCTTCACATTGTCGATGAAACTTAGAAATCGCATCGGAATTAATTACAAAAGGCACAATGCCGTCATAAGTACTAGAATAGAGACTCTTCTTACAGTCGGTACTTTGAGCATTCCCTGTGAGACCAGTATTAGTTTCCGATACACCACTGCATGTTCAATGTATTCCTTGGACCTTCACATTGACGATGAAACACAGAAATCGCATCGGAATTAAATACAAAAGGCACAATGCAGCATTAAGTACAAGAATATAGACTCTTCTTACAGTCGGTGCTTTGAGCATTCCCTGTGAGACCAGTATTTGTTTCCGATACACCACTGCAGGTTCAATGTATTCCTTGGACCTTCACATTGACGTTGAAACACAGAAATCGCATCGGAATTAAATACAAATGGCGCAATGCCGCCTTAAGTACAAGAATAGAGACTCTTCTTACAGTCGGTGCTTTGGGCATTCCCTGTGAGACCAGTATTAGTTTCTGATACACCACTGCAGGTTCAATGTATTCCTTGGACCTTCACATTGACGATGAAACACAGAAATCGCATCGGAATTAATTACAAAAGGCACAATGCCGTCATAAATACAAGAATAGAGACTCTTCTTACAGTCGGTGCTTTGAGCATTCCCTGTGACACCAGTATTAGTTTCCGATACACCACTGTTGGTTCAATGTATTCCTTGGACCTTCACATTGACGATGAAACACAGAAATCGCATCGGAATTAAATACAAAATGCGCAATGCCGCCTTTAGTTCAAGAATAGAGACGCTTCTTACAGTCGGTGCTTTGATCATTCCCTTTGAGACCAGTATTAGTTTCTGATACACCACTGCATGTTCAATGTATTCCTTGGACCTTCACATTGACGATGAAACATAGAAATCGCATCGGAATTAATTACAGAAGGCACAATGCCGTCATAAGTACTAGAATAGAGACTCTTCTTACAGTCGGTGCTTTGAGCTTTCCCTGTGAGACCTGTATTAGTTTCCGATACACCACTGCAGGTTCGATGTATTCCTTGGACCTTCACATTGACGATGAAACACAGAGATCGCATCGCAATTAAATACAAAAGGTGCCATGCCGCCTTAAGTACAAGAATAGAGACTTATCTTACAGTCGGTGCTTTGAGCATTCCCTGTGAGACCAGTATTAGTTTCCGATATACCACTGCAGGTTCAATGTATCCCTTGCACCTTCACATTGACGATGAAACACAGAAATCGCATCGGAATTAAATACAAAAGGCACAATGTCGCCTTAAGTACAAGAATAGAGACTCTTCTAACAGTCGGTGCTATGAGCATTCCCTGTGAGACCAGTAATAGTTTCCGATACACCACTGCAGGTTCAATGTATTTCATGGACCTTCACATTGACGATGAAACACAGAAATCGCATCGGAATTAAATACAAAAGGCACAATGCAGCATTAAGTACAAGAAAAGAGACTCTTCTTACAGTCGGTGCATTGAGCATTCCCTGTGAGACCAGTATTAGTTTCCGATACACCACTGCAGGTTCAATGTACTCCTTGGACCTTCACATTGACGTAGAAACACAGAAATCGCATCGGAATTAAATACAAAATGCGCAATGCCGCCTTAAGTACAAGAATAGAGGCTCTTCTTACAGTCGGTGCTTTGGGCATTCCCTGTGAGACCAGTATTAGTTTACGATACATCTCAGCAGGTTCAATGTATTCTTGGGACCTTCAAATTGACGAAGAAATACAGAAATGGAATCGGAATTAAATACAAAAGGCACAATGTCGCCTTAAGTACAAGAATAGCGACTCTTCTTACACTCGGTGCTTTGAGCATTCCCTGTGAGACCAGTATTAGTTTCCCATACACAACTGCAGGTTCAATGTATTCCTTGGACCTTCCCATTGACGATGAAACACAGAAATCGCATCGGAAATAAATACAAAAGGCGCAAAGCCGCCTTAAGTACAAGAATAGAGACTCTTCTTACAGTCGGTGCTTTGAGCATTACCTGTCAGACCAAAATTAGTTTCCGATACACCACTCCAGGTTCAATGTATTCCTTAGACATTCACATTGACGATGAAACACAGAGATCGCATCGGAATGAAATACAAAATGCGCAATGCTGCCTTAAGTACAAGAATAGAGACTCTTCTTACAGTCGGTGCTTTGAGCATTCCCTGTGAGACCAGAATTAGTTTCCGATACACCACTCCAGGTTCAATGTATTCCTTGGACATTCACATTGACGACGAAACACAGAAATCGCATCGGAATGAAATACAAAAGGCATACTGCCGCGTAAGTACAAGAATAGAGACTCTTCTTACAGTCGGTGCTTTCAGCATTCCTGTGAGACCAGTATTAGTTTCCAATACACCTCAGCAGGGTCAATGTATTCCTAGGACCTTCACATTGACGATGAAACACACAAATCGCATCGGAATGAAATACAAAGGCACAACGCTGTCTTAAGTACAAGAAAAGAGACTCTTCTTACAGTCGGTGCTTTCAGCATTCTCTGTGAGACCAGTATTAGTTTCCGATACACCACAACATGTTCAATGTAATCCTAGGACCTTCACATTGTCGATGAAACACAGAAATCGCATGGGAATTAAATACAAAAGGCACAATGTCGCCTTAAGTACAAGAATAGAGACTCTACTTACAGTCGGTGTTTGAGCATTCCCTGTGAGACCAGTATTAGTTTCCGATACACCACTGCAGGTTCAATGTATTGCTTGGACCTTCACATTGTCGATGAAACACAGAAATCGCATCGGAATTAAATACAAGAGGTGCCATGCCGCCTTAAGTACAAGAAAAGAGACTTTTCTTACAGTCGGTGCTTTGAGCATTCCCTGTGAGACCAGTATTAGTTTCCGATATACCACTGCAGGTTCAATGTATTCCTTGCACCTTCACATTGACGATGAAACACAGAAATCGCATCGGAATTAAATACAAAAGGCTCAATGCCGTCTTAAGTACAATAATAGAGACTCTTCTTACAGTCGATGCTATGAGCATTCCCTGTGAGACCAGTATTAGTTTCCGATACACCACTGCAGGTTCAATGTATTCCTTGGACCTTCACATTGACAATGAAACACAGAAATCGCATCGGAATTAAATACAAATGGCCCAATGCCGTCTTAAGTACAAGAATAGAGACTCTTCCTACAGTCGGTGCTTTCAGCATTCCCTGTGAGACCAGTATTAGTTTCCGATACACCTCTGCAGGTTCAATGTATTCCTTGGACCTTCACATTGACGATGAAACACAGAAATCGCATCTGGAATGAAATAAAAAAAGGCAAACTGCCGCGTAAGTACAAGATTAGAGACTCTTCTTACAGTCGGTACTTTCAGCATTCCCTGTGAGACCAGTATTAGTTTCCGATACACCTCAGCAGGTTCAATGTATTCCTAGGACCTTCACATTGACGATGAATCACAGAAATCGCATCGGAATTAAATACAAAATGCGCAATGCCGCCTTAAGTACAAGAATAGCGACTCTTCTTACAGTCGGTGCTTTGAGCATTCCCTGTGAGACCAGAATTAGTTTCCGATACACCACTCCAGGTTCAATGTATTCCTTGGACCTTCACATTGACGATGAAACACAGAAATCGCATCGGAATTAAATACAAAAGGCAAACTGTCGCGTAAGTACAAGAATAGAGACTCTTCTCGCAGTCGGTACTTTCAGCATTCCCTGTGAGACCAGTATTAGTTTCCGATACACCTCAGCAGGTTCAATGTATTCCTGGGACCTTCACATTGACAGAGAAATACAGAAACGGCATCGGAATTAAATACAAAAGGCACAATGTCGCCTTAAGTACAAGAATAGAGACTCCTCTTACACTCGGTGCTTTGAGCATTCCCTGTGCGACCAGTATTAGTTTCCCATACACAACTGCAGGTTCAATGTATTCCTTGGACCTTCACATTGACGATGAAACACCGAAATCGCATCGGAATGAAATACAAAAGGCAAACTGCCGCGTAAGTACAAGAATAGAGACTCTTCTTACAGTCGGTGCTTTCAGCATTCCCTGTGAGACCGGTATTAGTTTCCGATACACCACTGCAGGTTCAATGTATTCCTTGGACCTTCACATTGACGATGAAACACAGATATCGCATCGGAATTATATACAAAAGGCACAGTGCAGCCTTAAGTACAAGAATAGAGACTCTTCTTACAGTCGGTGCTTTGAGCATTCCCTGTGAGACCAGTATTAGTTTCCGATACACCACTGCAGGTTCAATGTACTCCTCGGACATTCACATTGACGCTGAAACACAGAAATCGCATCGGAATTAAATACAAAAGGCGCAATGCCGCCTTAAGTACAAGAATAGAGACTCTTCTTACAGTCGGTGCTTTGGGCATTCCCTGTGAGACCAGTATTACTTTCTGATACACCACTGCAGGTTCAATGTATTCCTTGGACGTTCACATTGACGATGAGACACAGAAATCGCATCGGAATTATATACAAAAGGCACAATGAAGCATTAAGTACAAGAATAGAGACTCTTCTTACGGTCGGTGCTTTGAGCATTCCCTGTGAAACCAGTATTAGTTTCCGATACACCACTGCAGGTTCAATGTAATCCTTGGACCTTCACATTGACGAT
This sequence comes from Schistocerca serialis cubense, assembly GCF_023864345.2. NCBI lineage: Eukaryota > Metazoa > Arthropoda > Insecta > Orthoptera > Acrididae > Schistocerca > Schistocerca serialis. The sequence goes on along the minus strand of NC_064643.1, from coordinate 32,030,421 downwards.
GAAATACAGAAATCGCATCGGAATTAAATACAAAAGGTGCAATGCCGCCTTAAGTACAAGAATAGAGACTCTTCTTACAGTCGGTGCTTTGAGCATTCCCTGTGAGACCAGTATTAGTTTCCGATACACCACTGCAGGTTCAATGTACTCCTTGGACCTTCACATTGACGTTGAAACACAGAAATCGCATCGGAATTAAATACAAAAGGCGCAATGCCGCCTTAAGTACAAGAATAGAGGCTCTTCTAACAGTCGGTGCTTTGGGCATTCCCTGTGAGACCAGTATTAGTTTACGATACACCTCAGCAGGTTCAATGTATTCCTAGGACCTTCACATTGACGATGAAACACAGAAATTGCAACTGAATTAAATACAAAAGGCACAATGTCGCCTTAAGTACAAGAATAGAGACTCTTCTTACAGTCGGTGCTTTGAGCATTCCCTGTGAGACCAGTATTAGTTTCCGATACACCACTCCAGGTTCAATGTATTCCTTGGACATTCACATTGACGATGAAACACAGAAATCGCATCGGAATGAAATACAGAAGGCAAACTGCCGCGTAAGTACAAGAATAGAGACTCTTCTCGCAGTCGGTGCTTTCAGCAGTCCCTGTGAGACCAGTATTAGATTCCGATACACCTCAGCAGGTTCAATGTATTCTTGTGACCTTCAAATTGACGATGAAATACAGAAATGGCATCGGAATTAAATACAAAAGGCACAATGTCGCCTTAAGTACAAGAATAGAAACTCTTCTTACACTCGGTGCTTTGAGCATTCCCTGTGAGACCAGTATTAGTTTCCCATACACAACTGCAGGTACAATGTATTCCTTGGACCTTCACATTGACGATGAAACACAGAAATCGCATCGGAAATAAATACAAAAGGCGCAATGCCGCCTTAAGTACAAGAATAGAGACTCTTCTTACAGTCGGTGCTTTGAGCATTCCCTGTCAGACCAAAATTAGTTTCCGATACACCACTCCAGGTTCAATGTATTCCATAGACATTCACATTGACGATGAAACACAGAGATCGCATCGGAATGAAATAGAAAATGCGCAATGCCGCCTTCAGTACAAGAATAGAGACTCTTCTTACAGTCGGTGCTTTGAGCATTCCCTGTGAGACCAGAATTAGTTTCCGATACACCACTCCAGGTTCAATGTATTCCTTGGACATTCACATTGACTATGAAACACAGAAATCGCATCGGAATCAAAATACAAAAGGCAAACTGCCGCGTAAGTACAAGAATAGAGACTCTTCTTACAGTCGGTGCTTTCAGCTTTCCTGTGAGACCAGTATTAGTTTCCAATACACCTCAGCAGGGTCAATGTATTCCTAGGACCTTCACATTGACGATGAAACACAGAAATCGCATAGGAATGAAATACAAAGGCACAACGCCGTCTTAAGTACAAGAATAGAGACTCTTCTTACAGTCGGTGCTTTGAGCATTCCCTGTGAAACCAGTATTAGTTTCCGATACACCACTGCAGGTTCAATGTATTCCTTGGACCTTCACATTGACGATGAAACACAGAAATCGCATCGGAATGAAATAAAAAAAGGCAAACTGCCGCGTAAGTACAAGATTAGAGACTCTTCTTACAGTCGGTACATTCAGCATACTCTGTGAGACCAGTATTAGTTTCCGATACACCTCAGCAGGTTCAATGTATTCCTCGGACCTTCACATTGACGAAGAAATACAGAAATGGCATCGGAATTAAATACAAAAGGCACAATGTCGCCTTAAGTACAAGAATAGAGACTCTTCTTACACTCGGTGCTTTGAGCATTCCCTGTGAGACCAGTAATAGTTTCCCATACACAACTGCAGGTTCAATGTATTCCTTGGACCTTCACATTGACGATGAAACACAGATATCGCATCGGAATGGAATACAAAAGGCAAACTGCCGCGTAAGTACAAGAATTGAGACTCTTCTTACAGTCGGTGCTTTCAGCATTCCCTGTGAGACCGGTATTAGTTTCCGATACACCTCAGCAGGTTCAATGTATTCCTGGGACCTTCACATTGACGAAGAAATACAGAAACGGCATCGGAATTAAATACAAAAGGCACAATGTCGCCTTAAGTACAAGAATAGAGACTCCTCTTACACTCGGTGCTTTGAGCATTCCCTGTGAGACCAGTATTAGTTTCCCATACACAACTGCAGGTTCAATGTATTCCTTGGACCTTCACATTGACGATGAAACACCGAAATCGCATCGGAATGAAATACAAAAGGCAAACTGCCGCGTAAGTACAAGAATAGAGACTCTTCTTACAGTCGGTGCTTTCAGCATTCCCTGTGAGACCGGTATTAGTTTCCGATACACCACTGCAGGTTCAATGTATTCCTTGGACCTTCACATTGACGATGAAACACAGATATCGCATCGGAATTATATACAAAAGGCCCAGTGCAGCCTTAAGTACAAGAATAGAGACTCTTCTTATAGTCGGTGCTTTGAGCATTCCCTGTGAGACCAGTATTAGTTTCCGATACACCACTGCAGGTTCAATGTACTCCTCGGACATTCACATTGACGCTGAAACACAGAAATCGCATCGGAATTAAATACAAAAGGCGCAATGCCGCCTTAAGTACAAGAATAGAGACTCTTCTTACAGTCGGTGCTTTGGGCATTCCCTGTGAGACCAGTATTACTTTCTGATACACCACTGCAGGTTCAATGTATTCCTTGGACGTTCACATTGACGATGAGACACAGAAATCGCATCGGAATTATATACAAAAGGCACAATGAAGCATTAAGTACAAGAATAGAGACTCTTCTTACGGTCGGTGCTTTGAGCATTCCCTGTGAAACCAGTATTAGTTTCCGATACACCACTGCAGGTTCAATGTAATCCTTGGACCTTCACATTGACGATGAAATACAGAAATCGCATCGGAATTAAATACAAAAGGTGCAATGCCGCCTTAAGTACAAGAATAGAGACTCTTCTTACAGTCGGTGCTTTGAGCATTCCCTGTGAGACCAGTATTAGTTTCCGATACACCACTGCAGGTTCAATGTACTCCTTGGACCTTCACATTGACGTTGAAACACAGAAATTGCATCGGAATTAAATACAAAAGGCGCAATGCCGCCTTAAGTACAAGAATAGAGGCTCTTCTAACAGTCGGTGCTTTGGGCATTCCCTGTGAGACCAGTATTAGTTTACGATACACCTCAGCAGGTTCAATGTATTCCTAGGACCTTCACATTGACGATGAAACACAGAAATTGCAACTGAATTAAATACAAAAGGCACAATGTCGCCTTAAGTACAAGAATAGAGACTCTTCTTACAGTCGGTGCTTTGAGCATTCCCTGTGAGACCAGTATTAGTTTCCGATACACCACTCCAGGTTCAATGTATTCCTTGGACATTGACATTGACGATGAAACACAGAAATCGCATCGGAATGAAATAGAAAATGCGCAATGCCGCCTTCAGTACAAGAATAGAGACTCTTCTTACAGTCGGTGCTTTGAGCATTCCCTGTGAGACCAGAATTAATTTCCGATACACCACTCCAGGTTCAATGTATTCCTTGGACATTCACATTGACTATGAAACACAGAAATCGCATCGGAATCAAAATACAAAAGGCAAACTGCCGCGTAAGTACAAGAATAGAGACTCTTCTTACAGTCGGTGCTTTCAGCTTTCCTGTGAGACCAGTATTAGTTTCCCATACACCTCAGCAGGGTCAATGTATTCCTAGGACCTTCACATTGACGATGAAACACAGAAATCGCATAGGAATGAAATACAAAGGCACAACGCCGTCTTAAGTACAAGAATAGAGACTCTTCTTACAGTCGGTGCTTTCAGCATTCTCTGTGAGTCCAGTATTAGTTTCCGATACACCACAACATGTTCAATGTAATCCTAGGGCCTTCACATTGACGATGAAACACAGAAATCGCATGGGAATTAAATACAAAAGGCACAATGTCGCCTTAAGTACAAGAATAGAGACTCTTCTTACAGTCGGTGCTTTGAGCATTCCCTGTGAGACCAGTATTAGTTTCCGATACACCACTGCAGGTTCAATGTATTGCTTGGACCTTCACATTGTCGATGAAACACAGAAATCGCATCGGAATTAAATACAAAAGGTGCCATGCCGCCTTAAGTACAAGAAAAGAGACTTTTCTTACAGTCGGTGCTTTGAGCATTCCCTGTGAGACCAGTATTAGTTTATGATATACCACTGCAGGTTCAATGTATTCCTTGCACCTTCACATTGACGATGAAACACAGAAATCGCATCGGAATTAAATACAAAAGGCTCAATGCCGTCTTAAGTACAATAATAGAGACTCTTCTTACAGTCGATGCTATGAGCATTCCCTGTGAGACCAGTATTAGTTTCCGATACACCACTGCAGGTTCAATGTATTCTTTGGACCTTCACATTGACCATGAAACACGGAAATCGCATCGGAATTCAATACAAAATTCCCAATGCCGCCTTAAGTACAAGAATAGAGACTCTTCTTACAGTCGGTGCTTTGAGCATTCCCTGTGAAACCAGTATTAGTTTCCGATACACCACTGCAGGTTCAATGTATTCCTTGGACCTTCACATTGACGATGAAACACAGAAATCGCATCGGAATGAAATAAAAAAAGGCAAACTGCCGCGTAAGTACAAGATTAGAGACTCTTCTTACAGTCGGTACATTCAGCATACTCTGTGAGACCAGTATTAGTTTCCGATACACCTCAGCAGGTTCAATGTATTCCTCGGACCTTCACATTGACGAAGAAATACAGAAATGGCATCGGAATTAAATACAAAAGGCACAATGTCGCCTTAAGTACAAGAATAGAGACTCTTCTTACACTCGGTGCTTTGAGCATTCCCTGTGAGACCAGTAATAGTTTCCCATACACAACTGCAGGTTCAATGTATTCCTTGGACCTTCACATTGACGATGAAACACAGATATCGCATCGGAATGGAATACAAAAGGCAAACTGCCGCGTAAGTACAAGAATTGAGACTCTTCTTACAGTCGGTGCTTTCAGCATTCCCTGTGAGACCGGTATTAGTTTCCGATACACCTCAGCAGGTTCAATGTATTCCTGGGACCTTCACATTGACGAAGAAATACAGAAACGGCATCGGAATTAAATACAAAAGGCACAATGTCGCCTTAAGTACAAGAATAGAGACTCCTCTTACACTCGGTGCTTTGAGCATTCCCTGTGAGACCAGTATTAGTTTCCCATACACAACTGCAGGTTCAATGTATTCCTTGGACCTTCACATTGACGATGAAACACCGAAATCGCATCGGAATGAAATACAAAAGGCAAACTGCCGCGTAAGTACAAGAATAGAGACTCTTCTTACAGTCGGTGCTTTCAGCATTCCCTGTGAGACCGGTATTAGTTTCCGATACACCACTGCAGGTTCAATGTATTCCTTGGACCTTCACATTGACGATGAAACACAGATATCGCATCGGAATTATATACAAAAGGCACAGTGCAGCCTTAAGTACAAGAATAGAGACTCTTCTTACAGTCGGTGCTTTGAGCATTCCCTGTGAGACCAGTATTAGTTTCCGATACACCACTGCAGGTTCAATGTACTCCTCGGACATTCACATTGACGCTGAAACACAGAAATCGCATCGGAATTAAATACAAAAGGCGCAATGCCGCCTTAAGTACAAGAATAGAGACTCTTCTTACAGTCGGTGCTTTGGGCATTCCCTGTGAGACCAGTATTACTTTCTGATACACCACTGCAGGTTCAATGTATTCCTTGGACGTTCACATTGACGATGAGACACAGAAATCGCATCGGAATTATATACAAAAGGCACAATGAAGCATTAAGTACAAGAATAGAGACTCTTCTTACGGTCGGTGCTTTGAGCATTCCCTGTGAAACCAGTATTAGTTTCCGATACACCACTGCAGGTTCAATGTAATCCTTGGACCTTCACATTGACGATGAAATACAGAAATCGCATCGGAATTAAATACAAAAGGTGCAATGCCGCCTTAAGTACAAGAATAGAGACTCTTCTTACAGTCGGTGCTTTGAGCATTCCCTGTGAGACCAGTATTAGTTTCCGATACACCACTGCAGGTTCAATGTACTCCTTGGACCTTCACATTGACGTTGAAACACAGAAATCGCATCGGAATTAAATACAAAAGGCGCAATGCCGCCTTAAGTACAAGAATAGAGGCTCTTCTAACAGTCGGTGCTTTGGGCATTCCCTGTGAGACCAGTATTAGTTTACGATACACCTCAGCAGGTTCAAAGTATTCCTAGGACCTTCACATTGACGATGAAACACAGAAATTGCAACTGAATTAAATACAAAAGGCACAATGTCGCCTTAAGTACAAGAATAGAGACTCTTCTTACAGTCGGTGCTTTGAGCATTCCCTGTGAGACCAGTATTAGTTTCCGATACACCACTCCAGGTTCAATGTATTCCTTGGACATTGACATTGACGATGAAACACAGAAATCGCATCGGAATGAAATACAGAAGGCAAACTGCCGCGTAAGTACAAGAATAGAGACTCTTCTCGCAGTCGGTGCTTTCAGCAGTCCCTGTGAGACCAGTATTAGATTCCGATACACCTCAGCAGGTTCAATGTATTCTTGTGACCTTCAAATTGACGATGAAATACAGAAATGGCATCGGAATTAAATACAAAAGGCACAATGTCGCCTTAAGTACAAGAATAGAAACTCTTCTTACACTCGGTGCTTTGAGCATTCCCTGTGAGACCAGTATTAGTTTCCCATACACAACTGCAGGTACAATGTATTCCTTGGACCTTCACATTGACGATGAAACACAGAAATCGCATCGGAAATAAATACAAAAGGCGCAATGCCGCCTTAAGTACAAGAATAGAGACTCTTCTTACAGTCGGTGCTTTGAGCATTCCCTGTCAGACCAAAATTAGTTTCCGATACACCACTCCAGGTTCAATGTATTCCTTAGACATTCACATTGACGATGAAACACAGAGATCGCATCGGAATGAAATAGAAAATGCGCAATGCCGCCTTCAGTACAAGAATAGAGACTCTTCTTACAGTCGGTGCTTTGAGCATTCCCTGTGAGACCAGAATTAGTTTCCGATACACCACTCCAGGTTCAATGTATTCCTTGGACATTCACATTGACTATGAAACACAGAAATCGCATCGGAATCAAAATACAAAAGGCAAACTGCCGCGTAAGTACAAGAATAGAGACTCTTCTTACAGTCGGTGCTTTCAGCTTTCCTGTGAGACCAGTATTAGTTTCCAATACACCTCAGCAGGGTCAATGTATTCCTAGGACCTTCACATTGACGATGAAACACAGAAATCGCATAGGAATGAAATACAAAGGCACAACGCCGTCTTAAGTACAAGAATAGAGACTCTTCTTACAGTCGGTGCTTTCAGCATTCTCTGTGAGTCCAGTATTAGTTTCCGATACACCACAACATGTTCAATGTAATCCTAGGGCCTTCACATTGACGATGAAACACAGAAATCGCATGGGAATTAAATACAAAAGGCACAATGTCGCCTTAAGTACAAGAATAGAGACTCTTCTTACAGTCGGTGCTTTGAGCATTCCCTGTGAGACCAGTATTAGTTTCCGATACACCACTGCAGGTTCAATGTATTGCTTGGACCTTCACATTGTCGATGAAACACAGAAATCGCATCGGAATTAAATACAAAAGGTGCCATGCCGCCTTAAGTACAAGAAAAGAGACTTTTCTTACAGTCGGTGCTTTGAGCATTCCCTGTGAGACCAGTATTAGTTTATGATATACCACTGCAGGTTCAATGTATTCCTTGCACCTTCACATTGACGATGAAACACAGAAATCGCATCGGAATTAAATACAAAAGGCTCAATGCCGTCTTAAGTACAATAATAGAGACTCTTCTTACAGTCGATGCTATGAGCATTCCCTGTGAGACCAGTATTAGTTTCCGATACACCACTGCAGGTTCAATGTATTCTTTGGACCTTCACATTGTCCATGAAACACGGAAATCGCATCGGAATTCAATACAAAAGGCCCAATGCCGCCTTAAGTACAAGAATAGAGACTCTTCTTACAGTCGGTGCTTTGAGCATTCCCTGTGAAACCAGTATTAGTTTCCGATACACCACTGCAGGTTCAATGTATTCCTTGGACCTTCACATTGACGATGAAACACAGAAATCGCATCGGAATGAAATAAAAAAAGGCAAACTGCCGCGTAAGTACAAGATTAGAGACTCTTCTTACAGTCGGTACATTCAGCATACTCTGTGAGACCAGTATTAGTTTCCGATACACCTCAGCAGGTTCAATGTATTCCTCGGACCTTCACATTGACGAAGAAATACAGAAATGGCATCGGAATTAAATACAAAAGGCACAATGTCGCCTTAAGTACAAGAATAGAGACTCTTCTTACACTCGGTGCTTTGAGCATTCCCTGTGAGACCAGTAATAGTTTCCCATACACAACTGCAGGTTCAATGTATTCCTTGGACCTTCACATTGACGATGAAACACAGATATCGCATCGGAATGGAATACAAAAGGCAAACTGCCGCGTAAGTACAAGAATTGAGACTCTTCTTACAGTCGGTGCTTTCAGCATTCCCTGTGAGACCGGTATTAGTTTCCGATACACCACTGCAGGTTCAATGTATTCCTTGGACCTTCACATTGACGATGAAACACAGATATCGCATCGGAATTATATACAAAAGGCACCATGTCGCCTTAAGTACAAGAATAGAGACTACTCTTACAGTCGGTGCTTTGAGCATTCCCTGTGAGACCAGAATTAATTTCCGATACACCACTCCAGGTTCAATGTATTCCTTGGACCTTCACATAGACGATGAAACACAGAAATCGCATCGGAATGAAATACAAAAGGCAAACTGCCGCGTAAGTATAAGAATAGAGACTCTTCTCGCAGTCGGTGCTTTCAGCATTCCCTGTGAGACCAGTATTAGTTTCCGATACACCTCAGCAGGTTCAATGTATTCCTGGGACCTTCACATTGACGAAGAAATACAGAAATGGCATCGGAATTAAATACAAAAGGCACAATGTCGCCTTAAGTACAAGAATAGAGACTCTTCTTACTCTCGGTGCTTTGAGCATTCCCTGTGAGACCAATATTAGTTTCCCATACACAACTGCAGGTTCAATGTATTCCTTGGACCTTCACATTGACGATGAAACACAGATATCGCATCGGAATTAAATACAAATGGCGCAATGCCGCCTTAAGTACAAGAATAGAGACTCTTCTTACAGTCGGTGCTTTGAGCATTCCCTGTCAGACCAAAATTAGAGTCCGATACACCACTCCAGGTTCAATGTATTCCTTAGACATTCACACTGACGATGAAACACAGATATCGCATTGGAATGAAATACAAAATGCGCTATGCCGCCTTAAGTACAAGAATACTCTTCTTACAGTCGGTGCTTTGAGCATTCCCTGTGAGACCAGAATTAGTTTCCGATACACCACTCCAGGTTCAATGTATTCCTTGGACATTCACATTGACGATGAAACACAGAAATCGCATCGGAATGAAATACAAAAGGCACAACGCCGTCTTAAGTACAAGAATAGAGACTCTTCTTACAGTCGGTGCTTTCAGCATTCTCTGTGAGACCAGTATTAGTTTCCGATACACCATAGCAGGTTCAATGTAATCCTAGGACCCTCACATTGACGATGAAACACAGAAATCGCATGGGAATTAAATACAAAAGGCACAATGTCGCCTTAAGTACAAGAAGAGAGACTCTTCTTACAGTCGGTGCTTTGAGCATTCCCTGTGAGACCAGTATTAGTTTCCGATACACCACTGCAGGTTCAATGTATTCCTAGGACCATCACATTGACGATGAAACGCAGAAATCGCATCGGAATTAAATACAAAAGGCACAATGTCGCCTTAAGTACAAGAATGGAGACTCTTCTTACAGTCCGTGCTTTGAGCATTCCCTGTGAGGCCAGTATTAGCTTCCGATACACCACTTCAGGTTCAATGTATTCCTTGGACATTCACATTGACGATGAAACACAGAAATCGCATCGGAATGAAATACAAAAGGCACAACGCCGTGTTAAGTACAAGAATAGAGACTCTTCTTACAGTCGGTGCTTTCAGCATTCTCTGTGAGACCAGTATTAGTTTCCGATACACCATAGCAGGTTCAATGTAATCCTAGGACCATCACATTGACGATGAAACACAGAAATCGCATGGGAATTAAATACAAAAGGCACAATGTCGCCTTAAGTACAAGAAGAGAGACTCTTCTTACAGTCGGTGCTTTGAGCATTCCCTGTGAGACCAGTATTAGTTTCCGATACACCACTGCAGGTTCAATGTATTCCTAGGACCTTCACATTGACGATGAAACACAGAAATCGCATCGGAATTAAATACAAAAGGCACAATGTCGCCTTAAGTACAAGAATGGAGACTCTTCTTACAGTCGGTGCTTTGAGCATTCCCTGTGAGACCAGTATTAGTTTCCGATACACCACTGCAGGTTCAATGTACTCCTTGGACCTTCACATTGACGTTGAAACACATGAATCGCATCGGAATTAAATACAAAAGGCGCAATGCCGCCTTAAGTACAAGAATAGAGGCTCTTCTTACAGTCGGTGCTTTGGGCATTCCCTGTGAGACCAGTATTAGCTTCTGATACACCACTGCAGGTTCAATGTATTCCTTGGACCTTCACATTGACGATGAAACACAGAAATCGAATCGGAATTATATACAAAAGGCACAATGCAGCATTAAGTACAAGAATAGAGACTCTTCTTACAGTCGGTGCTTTGAGCATTCCCTGTGAGACCAGTATTAGTTTCCGATACACCACTGCAGGTTCAATGTATTCCTTGGACCTTCACACTGACGATGAAACACAGAAATCGCATCGGAATTAAATACAAAATGTGCAATGCCGCCTTAATTACAAGAATAGAGACTCTTCTTACAGTCGGTGCTTTGAGCATTCCCTGTGAGACCAGTATTAGTTTCCGATACACCACTGCAGGTTCAATGTATTGCTTGGACCTTCACATTGTCGATGAAACACAGAAATCGCATCGGAATTAAATACAAAAGGTGCCATGCCGCCTTAAGTACAAGAAAAGAGACTTTTCTTACAGTCGGTGCTTTGAGCATTCCCTGTGAGACCAGTATTAGTTTATGATATACCACTGCAGGTTCAATGTATTCCTTGCACCTTCACATTGACGATGAAACACAGAAATCGCATCGGAATTAAATAAAAAATTCTCAATGCCGTCTTAAGTACAATAATAGAGACTCTTCTTACAGTCGATGCTATGAGCATTCCCTGTGAGACCAGTATTAGTTTCCGATACACCACTGCAGGTTCAATGTATTCTTTGGACCTTCACATTGACCATGAAACACGGAAATCGCATCGGAATTCAATACAAAAGGCCCAATGCCGCCTTAAGTACAAGAATAGAGACTCTTCTTACAGTCGGTGCTTTGAGCATTCCCTGTGAAACCAGTATTAGTTTCCGATACACCACTGCAGGTTCAATGTATTCCTTGGACCTTCACATTGACGATGAAACACAGAAATCGCATCGGAATGAAATAAAAAAAGGCAAACTGCCGCGTAAGTACTAGATTAGAGACTCTTCTTACAGTCGGTACTTTCAGCATACCCTGTGAGACCAGTATTAGTTTCCGATACACCTCAGCAGGTTCAATGTATTCCTCGGACCTTCACATTGACGAAGAAATACAGAAATGGCATCGGAATTAAATACAAAAGGCACAATGTCGCCTTAAGTACAAGAATAGAGACTCTTCTTACACTCGGTGCTTTGAGCATTCCCTGTGAGACCAGTAATAGTTTCCCATACACAACTGCAGGTTCAATGTATTCCTTGGACCTTCACATTGACGATGAAACACAGATATCGCATCGGAATGAAATACAAAAGGCAAACTGCCGCGTAAGTACAAGAATTGAGACTCTTCTTACAGTCGGTGCTTTCAGCATTCCCTGTGAGACCGGTATTAGTTTCCGATACACCACTGCAGGTTCAATGTATTCCTTGGACCTTCACATTGACGATGAAACACAGATATCGCATCGGAATTATATACAAAAGGCACCATGTCGCCTTAAGTACAAGAATAGAGACTACCCTTACAGTCGGTGCTTTGAGCATTCCCTGTGAGACCAGAATTAATTTCCGATACACCACTCCAGGTTCAATGTATTCCTTGGACCTTCACATAGACGATGAAACACAGAAATCGCATCGGAATGAAATACAAAAGGCAAACTGCCGCGTAAGTACAAGAATAGAGACTCTTCTCGCAGTCGGTGCTTTCAGCATTTCCTGTGAGACCAGTATTAGTTTCCGATACACCTCAGCAGGTTCAATGTATTCCTGGGACCTTCACATTGACGAAGAAATACAGAAATGGCATCGGAATTAAATACAAAAGGCACAATGTCGCCTTAAGTACAAGAATACAGACTCTTCTTACACTCGGTGCTTTGAGCATTCCCTGTGAGACCAATATTAGTTTCCCATACACAACTGCAGGTTCAATGTATTCCTTGGACCTTCACATTGACGATGAAACACAGATATCGCATCGGAATTAAATACAAATGGCGCAATGCCGCCTTAAGTACAAGAATAGAGACTCTTCTTACAGTCGGTGCTTTGAGCATTCCCTGTCAGACCAAAATTAGTTTCCGATACACCACTCCAGGTTCAATGTATTCCTTAGACATTCACACTGACGATGAAACACAGATATCGCATCGGAATGAAATACAAAATGCGCTATGCCGCCTTAAGTACAAGAATACTCTTCTTACAGTCGGTGCTTTGAGCATTCCCTGTGAGACCAGAATTAGTTTCCGATACACCACTCCAGGTTCAATGTATTCCTTGGACATTCACATTGACAATGAAACACAGAAATCGCATCGGAATGAAATACAAAAGGCACAACGCCGTCTTAAGTACAAGAATAGAGACTCTTCTTACAGTCGGTGCTTTCAGCATTCTCTGTGAGACCAGTATTAGTTTCCGATACACCATAGCAGGTTCAATGTAATCCTAGGACCTTCACATTGACGATGAAACACAGAAATCGCATGGGAATTAAATACAAAAGGCACAATGTCGCCATAAGTACAAGAAGAGAGACTCTTCTTACAGTCGGTGCTTTGAGCATTCCCTGTGAGACCAGTATTAGTTTCCGATACACCACTGCAGGTTCAATGTATTCCTAGGACCTTCACATTGACGATGAAACGCAGAAATCGCATCGGAATTAAATACAAAAGGCACAATGTCGCCTTAAGTACAAGAATGGAGACTCTTCTTACAGTCGGTGCTTTGAGCATTCCCTGTGAGGCCAGTATTAGCTTCCGATACACCACTTCAGGTTCCATGTATTCCTTGGACATTCACATTGACGATGAAACACAGAAATCGCATCGGAATGAAATACAAAAGGCACAACGCCGTGTTAAGTACAAGAATAGAGACTCTTCTTACAGTCGGTGCTTTCAGCATTCTCTGTGAGACCAGTATTAGTTTCCGATACACCATAGCAGGTTCAATGTAATCCTAGGACCATCACATTGACGATGAAACACAGAAATCGCATGGGAATTAAATACAAAAGGCACAATGTTGCCTTAAGTACAAGAAGAGAGACTCTTCTTACAGTCAGTGCTTTGAGCATTCCCTGTGAGACCAGTATTAGTTTCCGATACACCACTGCAGGTTCAATGTATTCCTAGGACCTTCACATTGACGATGAAACACAGAAATCGCATCGGAATTAAATACAAAAGGCACAATGTCGCCTTAAGTACAAGAATGGAGACTCTTCTTACAGTCGGTGCTTTGAGCATTCCCTGTGAGACCAGTATTAGTTTCCGATACACCACTGCAGGTTCAATGTACTCCTTGGACCTTCACATTGACGTTGAAACACATGAATCGCATCGGAATTAAATACAAAAGGCGCAATGCCGCCTTAAGTACAAGAATAGAGGCTCTTCTTACAGTCGGTGCTTTGGGCATTCCCTGTGAGACCAGTATTAGCTTCTGATACACCACTGCAGGTTCAATGTATTCCTTGGACCTTCACATTGACGATGAAACACAGAAATCGAATCGGAATTATATACAAAAGGCACAATGCAGCATTAAGTACAAGAATAGAGACTCTTCTTACAGTCGGTGCTTTGAGCATTCCCTGTGAGACCAGTATTAGTTTCCGATACACCACTGCAGGTTCAATGTATTCCTTGGACCTTCACACTGACGATGAAACACAGAAATCGCATCGGAATTAAATACAAAATGTGCAATGCCGCCTTAATTACAAGAATAGAGACTCTTCTTACAGTCGGTGCTTTGAGCATTCCCTGTGAGACCAGTATTAGTTTCCGATACACCACTGCAGGTTCAATGTATCCCTTGCACCTTCACATTGACGATGAAACACAGAAATCGCATCGGAATTAAATACAAAAGGCGCAATGCCGCCTTAAGTACAAGAATAAAGACTCTTCTTACTGTCGGTGCTTTGAGCATTCCCTGTGTGACCAGTATTAGTTTCCGATACACCACTCCAGGTTCAATGTATTCCTTGGACATTCACATTTACCATGAAACACAGAAATCGCATCGGAATTAAATACAAAAGGTGCAATGCCGCCTTAAGTACAAGAATAGAGACTCTTCTTACTGTCGGTGCTTTGAGCATTCCCTGTGAGACCAGTATTACATTCCGAAACACCACTGCAGGTTCAATGTATTCCTTGCACCTTCACATTGACGATGAAACACAGAAATCGCATCGGAATTAAATACAAAAGGCGCAATGCCGCCTAAAGTACAAGAATAGAGACTCTTCTTACAGTCGGTGCTTTGAGCATTCCCTTTGAGACCAGTATTAGTTTCTGATACACCACTGCAGGTTAAATGTATTCCTTTGACCTTCACATTGACCATGAAACACAGAAATCGCATCGGAATTAAATACAAAAGGCGCAATGCCGCCTAAATGTCAAGAATAGAGACTCTTCTTACAGTCAGTGCTTTGAGCAATCGCTGTGAAACCAGTATTAGTTTCCGATACACCACTGCAGGTTCAGTGTATTCGTTGGACCTTCACATTGACAATGAAACACAGAAATCGCATCGGAATTAAATTCAAAAGGCACAATGTTGCCTTAAGTACAAGAATAAAGACTCTTCTTACTGTCGGTGCTTTGAGCATTCCCTGTGGGACCAGTATTAGTTTCCGATACACCACTGCAGGCACAATGTATTCCTTGGACCTTCACATTGACGATGAAACACAGAAATCGCATCGGAATGAAATACAAAAGGCAAACTGCCGCGTAAGTACAAGAATAGAGACTCTTCTTACAGTCGGTGTTTTCAGCATTCCCTGTGAGACCAGTATTAGTTTCCGATACACCTCAGCAGGTTCAATGTATTCCTAGGACCTTCACTTTGATGATGAAACACAGATATCGCATCGGAATTAAATACAAAGGGCACAATGTCGCCTTAAGTACAAGAATAGAGACTCTTCTTACAGTCGGTGCTTTGAGCATTCCCTATGAGACCAGTATTAGTTTCCGATACACCACTCCAGGTTCAATGTATTCCTTGGACATTCACATTGACGATGAAACACAGAAATCACATCGGAATGAACTACAAAAGGCAAACTGCCGCGTAATTACAAGAATAGAGACTCTTCTTACAGTCAGTGCTTTCAGCTTTCCCTGTGAGACGAGTATTAGTTTCCGATACACATCAGCAGGTTCAATGTATTCCTAGGACCTTCACATTGACGATAAAACACAGAAATCGCATCGGAATTAAATACAAAAAGCACAATGTCGCCTTAAGTACAAGAATAGAGACTCTTCTTACTGTCGGTGCTTTGAGCATTCCCTGTGAGACGAGAATTAGTTTCCGATACACCACTTCAGGTTCAATGTATTCCTTGGCCCTTCACATTGACGATGATACACAAAAATCGCATCGAAATGAAATACAAAAGGCAAACTGCCGCGTAAGTACAAGAATAGAGACTCTTCTTACAGTCGGTGCTTTCAGCATTCCCTGTGAGACCAGTATTAGTTTCCGATACAACTCATCAGGTTCAATGTATTCCTAGGACCTTCACATTGACGATGAAACACAGAAATCGCATCGGAATTAAATACAAAAGGCACAATGTCGCTTTAAGTACAAGAATAGAGACTGTTCTTAGAGTCGGTGCTTTGAGCATTCCCTGTGAGACCAGTATTAGTTTCCGATACACCACTGTAGGTTCAATGTATTCCTTGGACCTTCACATTGACGATGAAACACAGAAATCGCATAGGAATTAAATACAAAATGCGCAATGCCGCATTAAGTACAAGAATAGAGACTCTTCTTACAGTCGGTGCTTTGAGCATTCCCTGTGAGACCAGAATTAGTTTGCGATACACCACGCCAGGTTCAATGTATTCCTTGGACATTCACATTGACGATGAAACACAGATATCGCATCGGAATGAAATACAAAAGGTGCAATGCCGCGTAAGTACAAGAATAGAGACTCTTCTTACAGTCGGTGCTTTCAGCATTACCTGTGAGACCAGTATTAGCTTCCGATACACCTCTGCAGGTTCAATGTATTTCTAGGACCTTCACAGTGACGATGAAACACAGAAATCGCATCGGAATTTAATACAAATGGCACAATGTCGCCTTAAGTACAAGAACAGAGACTCTTCTTACAGTCGGTGCTTTGAGCATTCCCTGTGAGACCAGTATTAGTTTCCGATACACCACTGCAGGTTCAATGTATTCCTTGGCCCTTCACATTGACAAATGATACACAGAAATCGCATCGAAATGAAATACAAAAGGCAAACTGCCGCGTAAGTACAAGAATATAGACTCTTCTTACAGTTGGTGCTTTAAGCATTCCCTGTGAGACCAGTATTAGTTTCCGATACAACTCAGCAGGTTCAATGTATTCCTAGGACCTTCCCATTGACGATGAAACACAGAAATCGCATCGGAATTAAATACAAAAGGCACAATGTCGCCTTAAGTACAAGAATAGAGACTCTTCTTACAGTCGGTGCTTTGAGCATTCCCTGTAAGACCGGTATTAGTTTCCGATACACCACTGCAGGTTCAATGTATTCCTTGGACCTTCACATTGACGAGGAAACACAGAAATCGCATCGGAATGAAATACAAAAGGCAAACTGCCGCGTAAGTACAAGAGTAGAGATTCTTCTTACAGTCGATGCTTTGTGCATTCCCTGTGAGACCAGTATTAGTTTCCGATACACCAATGCAGGTTCAATGTATTCCTTGGACCTTCACATTGACGATGAAACACAGAAATCGCATCGGAATGAAATACAAAAGGCAAACTGCCGCCTAAGTACAAGAATAGAGACTCTGCTTACAGTCGGTGCTTTCAGCATTCCCTGTGAGACCAGTATTAGTTTCCGATACACCTCAGCAGGTTCAATGTATTCCTAGGACCTTCACATTGACGATGAAACACAGAAATCGCATCGGAATTAAATACAAAAGGCGCAATGCCGCATTAAGTACAAGAATAGAGACTCTTCTTACTGTCGGTGCTTTGAGCATTCCCTGTGAGACCAGAATTAGTTACCGATACACCACTCCAGGTTCAATGTATTCCTTGGACATTCACATTGACGATGAAACACAGATATCGCATCGGAATGAAATATAAAAGGCAAACTGCCGCGTAAGTACAAGAATAGAGACTCTTCTTACAGTCGGTGCTTTCAGCATTCCCTGTGAGACCAGTATTAGCTTCCGATACACCTCTGCAGGTTAAATGTATTCCTAGCACCTTCACATTGACGATGAAACACAGAAATCGCATCGGAATTAAATACAAATGGCACAATGTCGCCTTAAGTACAAGAACAAAGACTCTTCTTTCAGTCGGTGCTTTGAGCATTCCCTGTGAGACCAGTATTAGTTTCCGACACACCACTGCAGGTTTAATGTATTCCTTGGACCTTCACATTGACGATGAAACACAGAAATCGCATCTGAATTAAATACAAAAGGCACAATGCCGTCTTAAGTACAAGAGTAGAGACTCTTCTTACAGTCGGTGCTTTCAGCATTCCCTGTGAGACTAGTATTAATTTCCGATACACCACTGCAGGCACAATGTATTCCTTGGACCTTCACATTGACGATGAAACACAAAAATTGCATCGGAATTAAATTCAAAAGGCACAATGGCGACTTAAGTACAAGAATAGAGACCCTTCTTATAGTCGGTGCTATGAGCATTCCCTGTGAGACCAGTAGTAGTTTCTGATACACCACTGCAGGTTCAATGTATTCCTTGGACCTTCACATTGACGATGAAACACAGAAATCGCATCGGAATTAAATACAATAGGCACAAAGCCGTCTTAAGTACAAGAATAGAGACTCTTCCTACAGTCGGTGCTTTCAGCATGCCCTGTGAGACCAGTATTAGTTTCCGATACACCTCAGCAGGTTCAATGTATTCCTAGGACCTTCACATTGACGATGAAACACAGAAATCGCATCGGAATTAAATACAAAAGGCACAATGTCGCCTTATGTACAAGGATAGAGACTCTTCTTAGAGTCGGTGCTTTGAGCGTTCCCTGTGGGACCAGTATTATTTTCCGATACAACACTCCAGGTTCAATGTATTCCTTAGACATTCACATTGACGATGAAACACAGAAATCGCATCGGAATGAAATACAAAAGGCAAACTGCCGCGTAAGTACAAGAATAGAGACTCTTCTTACAGTCGGTGCTTTCAGCAGTCCCTGTGAGACCAGTATTAAATTCCGATACTCCTCAGCAGGTTCAATGTATTTCTAGGACCTTCATATTGACGATGAAGCACAGAAATCGCATCGGAATTAAATACAAAAGGCACAATGTCGCCTTAAGTACAAGAATAGAGACTCTTCTTACTGTCGGTGATTTGAGTATTCCCTGTGAGACCAGTATTAGTTTCCGATACAACACTGCAGGTTCAATGTATTCCTAGGACCTTTACATTGATGATGAAACACAGAAATCGCATCGGAATTAAATCCAAAAGGCACAATGTCGCCTAAAGTACAAGAATAGAGACTCTTCTTACAGTCGGTGCTTTGAGCATTCCCTGTGAGACCAGTATTAGTTTCCGATACACCACTCCAGGTTCAATGTATTCCTTGGACATTCACATTGACGATGAAACACAGATATCGCATCGGAATTAAATACAAAGGGCACAATGTCGCCTTAAGTACAAGAATAGAGACTCTTCTTACAGTCTGTGTTTTGAGCATTCCCTGTGAGACCAGTATTAGATTCCGATACACCACTATAGGTTCAATGTATTCCTTGGACATTCACATTGACGATGAAACACAGAAATCGCATCGGAATGAAATACAAAAGGCAAACTGCCGCATAAGTACAAGAATAGAGACTCTTCTTACAGTCGGTGCTTTCATCATTCCCTGTGTGACCAGTATTAGTTTCCGATACACCTCAGCAGGTTCAATGTATTCCTAGGACATTCACATTGACGATGAAAGACAGAAATCGCATTGGAATTAAATACAAAAGGCGCAATGCCACCTTACCTACAAGAATAGAGACTCTTCTTACAGTCGGTGCTTTGAGCATTCCCTGTGAGACCAGTATTAGTTTCCGATACACCACTGCAGGTTCAATGTATTCCTTGGACCTTCACATTGACGATGAAACACAGAAATCGATTCAGAATGAAATACAATAGGCAAACTGCCGCGTAAGTACAAGAATAGAGACTCTTCTTACAGTCGGTGCTTTCAGCATTTCCTGTGAGACCAGTATTAGTTTCTGATACACCTCAGCAGGTTCAATGTATTCCTAGGACCTTCACATTGACGATGAAACACAGAAATCGCATCGGAATTAAATACAAAAGGCGCAATGCCACCTTAAGTACAAGAATAGAGATTCCTTACAGTCGGCGCTTTGAGCATTCCCTGTGAGACCAAAATTATTTTCCGATACACCACTCCAGGTTCAATGTATTCCTTAGACATTCACATTGACGATGAAACACAGAAATCGCATCGGAATGAAATACAAAAGGCAAACTGCCGCGTAAGTACAAGAATAGAGACTCTTCTTACAGTCGGTGCTTTCAGCAGTCCCTGTGAGACCAGTATTAGTTTCCGATACACCTCAGCAGGTTCAATGTATTCCTAGGACCTTCATATTGACGATGAAACACAGAAATCGCATCGGAATTAAATACAAAAGGCACAATGTCGCCTTAAGTACAAGAATAGAGACTGTTCTTACTGTCGGTGATTTGAGCATTCCCTGTGAGACCAGTATTAGTTTCCGATACAACACTGCAGGTTCAATGTATTCCTAGAGCCTTCACATTGACGATGAAACGCAGAAATCGCACCAGAATTAAATACAAAAGGCACAATGACGCCTTAAGTTCAAGAACAGAGACTCATCTTACAGTCGGTGCTTTGAGCATTCCCTGTGAGACCAGTATTAGTTTCCGATACACCGCTCCAGGTTCAATGTATTCCTTGGACCTTCACGTTGACGATGAAACACTGAAATTACATCGGAATTAAACACAAAGGGAACAATGCCGCCTTAAGTGCAAGAAGAGTGAGACTTCTTAGAGTCTGTGCTTTGATCCTTCCCTGTGAGACCAGTATTAGTTTCCGATACATCACTACAGGTTCAATGTGTTCCTTGAACC
Source organism: Schistocerca serialis cubense (assembly GCF_023864345.2). Classification (NCBI taxonomy): domain Eukaryota; kingdom Metazoa; phylum Arthropoda; class Insecta; order Orthoptera; family Acrididae; genus Schistocerca; species Schistocerca serialis. The sequence continues at coordinate 32,009,488 of NC_064643.1, read as the reverse complement.
TTCACATTGGCAATGAAACACAGAAATCGCATCGGAATTAAATACAAAGGGCACAATGTCGCCTTAAGTACAAGAATAGAGACTCTTCTTACAGTCTGTGCTTTGAGCATTCCCTGTGAGACCAGTATTAGTTTCCGATACACCACTCCAGGTTCAATGTATTCCTTGGACATTCACATTGACGATGAAACACAGAAATCGCATCGGAATGAAATACAAAAGGCAAACAGCCACGTAAGTACAAGAATAGAGACTCTTCTACAGTCGGTGCTTTCAGCTTTCCCTGTGAGACCAGTATTAGTTTCCGATACACCTCAGCAGGTTCAATGTATTCCTAGGACCTTCACATTGACGATGAAACACAAAAATCACATCGGAATTAAATACAAAGGGCACAATGTCGCCTTAAGTACAAGAATAGAAACTCTTCTTACAGTCGGTGCTTTGAGCATTCCCTGTGAGACCAGAATTAGTTTCCGATACACCACTCCAGGTTCAATGTATTCCTCGTACCTTCACATTGACGATGAAACACAGAAATCGCATCGGAATGAAATACAAAGGGCAAACTGCCGCGTAAGTACAAGAATAGAGACTCTTTTTACAGTCGGTGCTTTCAGCATTCCCTGTGAGACCAGTATTAGTTTCCGATACACCTCAGCAGGTTCCATGTATTCCTAGGACCTTCACATTGACGATGAAACACAGAAATCGCATCGGAATTAAATACAAAAGGCACAATGTCGCCTTAAGTACAAGAATAGAGACTCTTCTTACAGTCGATGCTTTGAGCATTCCCTGTGAGACCAGTATTAGTTTCTGATACACCACTGTAGGTTCAATGTATTCCTTGGACCTTCACATTGACGATGAAACACAGAAATCGGATCGGAATTAAATACAAAAGCACAATGCCGTCTTAAATACAAGAATAGAGACACTTCTTACAGTCGGTGCTTTCAGCATTCCATGTGAGACCACTATTAGTTTCCGATACACCTATGCAGGACCTTCACATTGACGATGAAACACAGAAATCGCTTCGGAATTAAATAAAAAAGGCACAATGCCGCCTTAAGTACAAGAATAGAGACTCTTCTTACAGCCGGTGCTTTGAGCATTCCCTGTGAGACCAGTATTAGTTTCCGATACACCTCTGCAGGCACAATGTATTCCTTGGACCTTCACATTGACGATGAAACACAGAAATCGCATCGGAATGAAATAAAAAAAGGCAAACTGCCGCTTAAGTACTAGATTAGAGACTCTTCTTACAGTCGGTACTTTCAGCATACTCTGTGAGACCAGTATTAGTTTCCGATACACCTCAGCAGGTTCAATGTATTCCTCGGACCTTCACATTGACGAAGAAATACAGAAATGGCATCGGAATTAAATACAAAAGGCACAATGTCGCCTTAAGTACAAGAATAGAGACTCTTCTTACACTCGGTGCTTTGAGCATTCCCTGTGAGACCAGTAATAGTTTCCCATACACAACTGCAGGTTCAATGTATTCCTTGGACCTTCACATTGACGATGAAACACAGATATCGCATCGGAATGAAATACAAAAGGCAAACTGCCGCGTAAGTACAAGAATTGAGACTCTTCTTACAGTCGGTGCTTTCAGCATTCCCTGTGAGACCGGTATTAGTTTCCGATACACCACTGCAGGTTCAATGTATTCCTTGGACCTTCACATTGACGATGAAACACAGATATCGCATCGGAATTATATGCAAAAGGCACCATGTCGCCTTAAGTACAAGAATAGAGACTACCCTTACAGTCGGTGCTTTGAGCATTCCCTGTGAGACCAGAATTAATTTCCGATACACCACTCCAGGTTCAATGTATTCCTTGGACCTTCACATAGACGATGAAACACAGAAATCGCATCGGAATGAAATACAAAAGGCAAACTGCCGCGTAAGTACAAGAATAGAGACTCTTCTCGCAGTCGGTGCTTTCAGCATTCCCTGTGAGACCAGTATTAGTTTCCGATACACCTCAGCAGGTTCAATGTATTCCTGGGACCTTCACATTGACGAAGAAATACAGAAATGGCATCGGAATTAAATACAAAAGGCACAATGTCGCCTTAAGTACAAGAATAGAGACTCTTCTTACACTCGGTGCTTTGAGCATTCCCTGTGAGACCAATATTAGTTTCCCATACACAACTGCAGGTTCAATGTATTCCTTGGACCTTCACATTGACGATGAAACACAGATATCGCATCGGAATTAAATACAAATGGCGCAATGCCGCCTTAAGTACAAGAATAGAGACTCTTCTTACAGTCGGTGCTTTGAGCATTCCCTGTCAGACCAAAATTAGTTTCCGATACACCACTCCAGGTTCAATGTATTCCTTAGACATTCACACTGACGATGAAACACAGATATCGCATCGGAATGAAATACAAAATGCGCTATGCCGCCTTAAGTACAAGAATACTCTTCTTACAGTCGGTGCTTTGAGCATTCCCTGTGAGACCAGAATTAGTTTCCGATACACCACTCCAGGTTCAATGTATTCCTTGGACATTCACATTGACAATGAAACACAGAAATCGCATCGGAATGAAATACAAAAGGCACAACGCCGTCTTAAGTACAAGAATAGAGACTCTTCTTACAGTCGGTGCTTTCAGCATTCTCTGTGAGACCAGTATTAGTTTCCGATACACCATAGCAGGTTCAATGTAATCCTAGGACCTTCACATTGACGATGAAACACAGAAATCGCATGGGAATTAAATACAAAAGGCACAATGTCGCCTTAAGTACAAGAAGAGAGACTCTTCTTACAGTCGGTGCTTTGAGCATTCCCTGTGAGACCAGTATTAGTTTCCGATACACCACTGCAGGTTCAATGTATTCCTAGGACCTTCACATTGACGATGAAACGCAGAAATCGCATCGGAATTAAATACAAAAGGCACAATGTCGCCTTAAGTACAAGAATGGAGACTCTTCTTACAGTCGGTGCTTTGAGCATTCCCTGTGAGGCCAGTATTAGCTTCCGATACACCACTTCAGGTTCCATGTATTCCTTGGACATTCACATTGACGATGAAACACAGAAATCGCATCGGAATGAAATACAAAAGGCACAACGCCGTGTTAAGTACAAGAATAGAGACTCTTCTTACAGTCGGTGCTTTCAGCATTCTCTGTGAGACCAGTATTAGTTTCCGATACACCATAGCAGGTTCAATGTAATCCTAGGACCATCACATTGACGATGAAACACAGAAATCGCATGGGAATTAAATACAAAAGGCACAATGTTGCCTTAAGTACAAGAATAGAGACTCTTCTTACAGTCGGTGCTTTGAGCATTCCCTGTCAGACCAAAATTAGTTTCCGATACACCACTCCAGGTTCAATGTATTCCTTAGACATTCACACTGACGATGAAACACAGATATCGCATCGGAATGAAATACAAAATGCGCTATGCCGCCTTAAGTACAAGAATACTCTTCTTACAGTCGGTGCTTTGAGCATTCCCTGTGAGACCAGAATTAGTTTCCGATACACCACTCCAGGTTCAATGTATTCCTTGGACATTCACATTGACAATGAAACACAGAAATCGCATCGGAATGAAATACAAAAGGCACAACGCCGTCTTAAGTACAAGAATAGAGACTCTTCTTACAGTCGGTGCTTTCAGCATTCTCTGTGAGACCAGTATTAGTTTCCGATACACCATAGCAGGTTCAATGTAATCCTAGGACCTTCACATTGACGATGAAACACAGAAATCGCATGGGAATTAAATACAAAAGGCACAATGTCGCCTTAAGTACAAGAAGAGAGACTCTTCTTACAGTCGGTGCTTTGAGCATTCCCTGTGAGACCAGTATTAGTTTCCGATACACCACTGCAGGTTCAATGTATTCCTAGGACCTTCACATTGACGATGAAACGCAGAAATCGCATCGGAATTAAATACAAAAGGCACAATGTCGCCTTAAGTACAAGAATGGAGACTCTTCTTACAGTCGGTGCTTTGAGCATTCCCTGTGAGGCCAGTATTAGCTTCCGATACACCACTTCAGGTTCCATGTATTCCTTGGACATTCACATTGACGATGAAACACAGAAATCGCATCGGAATGAAATACAAAAGGCACAACGCCGTGTTAAGTACAAGAATAGAGACTCTTCTTACAGTCGGTGCTTTCAGCATTCTCTGTGAGACCAGTATTAGTTTCCGATACACCATAGCAGGTTCAATGTAATCCTAGGACCATCACATTGACGATGAAACACAGAAATCGCATGGGAATTAAATACAAAAGGCACAATGTTGCCTTAAGTACAAGAAGAGAGACTCTTCTTACAGTCAGTGCTTTGAGCATTCCCTGTGAGACCAGTATTAGTTTCCGATACACCACTGCAGGTTCAATGTATTCCTTGGACCTTCACATTGACGATGAAACACAGAAATCGAATCGGAATTATATACAAAAGGCACAATGCAGCATTAAGTACAAGAATAGAGACTCTTCTTACAGTCGGTGCTTTGAGCATTCCCTGTGAGACCAGTATTAGTTTCCGATACACCACTGCAGGTTCAATGTATTCCTTGGACCTTCACACTGACGATGAAACACAGAAATCGCATCGGAATTAAATACAAAATGTGCAATGCCGCCTTAATTACAAGAATAGAGACTCTTCTTACAGTCGGTGCTTTGAGCATTCCCTGTGAGACCAGTATTAGTTTCCGATACACCACTGCAGGTTCAATGTATCCCTTGCACCTTCACATTGACGATGAAACACAGAAATCGCATCGGAATTAAATACAAAAGGCGCAATGCCACCTTAAGTACAAGAATAAAGACTCTTCTTACTGTCGGTGCTTTGAGCATTCCCTGTGTGACCAGTATTAGTTTCCGATACACCACTCCAGGTTCAATGTATTCCTTGGACATTCACATTTACCATGAAACACAGAAATCGCATCGGAATTAAATACAAAAGGTGCAATGCCGCCTTAAGTACAAGAATAGAGACTCTTCTTACTGTCGGTGCTTTGAGCATTCCCTGTGAGACCAGTATTACATTCCGAAACACCACTGCAGGTTCAATGTATTCCTTGCACCTTCACATTGACGATGAAACACAGAAATCGCATCGGAATTAAATACAAAAGGCGCAATGCCGCCTAAAGTACAAGAATAGAGACTCTTCTTACAGTCGGTGCTTTGAGCATTCCCTTTGAGACCAGTATTAGTTTCTGATACACCACTGCAGGTTAAATGTATTCCTTTGACCATCACATTGACCATGAAACACAGAAATCGCATCGGAATTAAATAGAAAAGGCGCAATGCCGCCTAAATGTCAAGAATAGAGACTCTTCTTACAGTCGGTGCTTTGAGCAATCGCTGTGAAACCAGTATTAGTTTCCGATACACCACTGCAGGTTCAGTGTATTCGTTGGACCTTCACATTGACAATGAAACACAGAAATCGCATCGGAATTAAATTCAAAAGGCACAATGTTGCCTTAAGTACAAGAATAAAGACTCTTCTTACTGTCGGTGCTTTGAGCATTCCCTGTGGGACCAGTATTAGTTTCCGATACACCACTGCAGGCACAATGTATTCCTTGGACCTTCACATTGACGATGAAACACAGAAATCGCATCGGAATGAAATACAAAAGGCAAACTGCCGCGTAAGTACAAGAATAGAGACTCTTCTTACAGTCGGTGTTTTCAGCATTCCCTGTGAGACCAGTATTAGTTTCCGATACACCTCAGCAGGTTCAATGTATTCCTAGGACCTTCACTTTGATGATGAAACACAGATATCGCATCGGAATTAAATACAAAGGGCACAATGTCGCCTTAAGTACAAGAATAGAGACTCTTCTTACAGTCGGTGCTTTGAGCATTCCCTATGAGACCAGTATTAGTTTCCGATACACCACTCCAGGTTCAATGTATTCCTTGGACATTCACATTGACGATGAAACACAGAAATCACATCGGAATGAACTACAAAAGGCAAACTGCCGCGTAATTACAAGAATAGAGACTCTTCTTACAGTCAGTGCTTTCAGCTTTCCCTGTGAGACGAGTATTAGTTTCCGATACACATCAGCAGGTTCAATGTATTCCTAGGACCTTCACATTGACGATAAAACACAGAAATCGCATCGGAATTAAATACAAAAAGCACAATGTCGCCTTAAGTACAAGAATAGAGACTCTTCTTACTGTCGGTGCTTTGAGCATTCCCTGTGAGACGAGAATTAGTTTCCGATACACCACTTCAGGTTCAATGTATTCCTTGGCCCTTCACATTGACGATGATACACAAAAATCGCATCGAAATGAAATACAAAAGGCAAACTGCCGCGTAAGTACAAGAATAGAGACTCTTCTTACAGTCGGTGCTTTCAGCATTCCCTGTGAGACCAGTATTAGTTTCCGATACAACTCATCAGGTTCAATGTATTCCTAGGACCTTCACATTGACGATGAAACACAGAAATCGCATCGGAATTAAATACAAAAGGCACAATGTCGCTTTAAGTACAAGAATAGAGACTGTTCTTAGAGTCGGTGCTTTGAGCATTCCCTGTGAGACCAGTATTAGTTTCCGATACAGCACTGTAGGTTCAATGTATTCCTTGGACCTTCACATTGACGATGAAACACAGAAATCGCATAGGAATTAAATACAAAATGCGCAATGCCGCATTAAGTACAAGAATAGAGACTCTTCTTACAGTCGGTGCTTTGAGCATTCCCTGTGAGACCAGAATTAGTTTGCGATACACCACGCCAGGTTCAATGTATTCCTTGGACATTCACATTGACGATGAAACACAGATATCGCATCGGAATGAAATACAAAAGGTGCAATGCCGCGTAAGTACAAGAATAGAGACTCTTCTTACAGTCGGTGCTTTCAGCATTACCTGTGAGACCAGTATTAGCTTCCGATACACCTCTGCAGGTTCAATGTATTTCTAGGACCTTCACATTGACGATGAAACACAGAAATCGCATCGGAATTTAATACAAATGGCACAATGTCGCCTTAAGTACAAGAACAGAGACTCTTCTTACAGTCGGTGTTTTGAGCATTCCCTGTGAGACCAGTATTAGTTTCCGATACACCACTGCAGGTTCAATGTATTCCTTGGCCCTTCACATTGACAAATGATACACAGAAATCGCATCGAAATGAAATACAAAAGGCAAACTGCCGCGTAAGTACAAGAATATAGACTCTTCTTACAGTTGGTGCTTTAAGCATTCCCTGTGAGACCAGTATTAGTTTCCGATACAACTCAGCAGGTTCAATGTATTCCTAGGACCTTCCCATTGACGATGAAACACAGAAATCGCATCGGAATTAAATACAAAAGGCACAATGTCGCCTTAAGTACAAGAATAGAGACTCTTCTTACAGTCGGTGCTTTGAGCATTCCCTGTAAGACCGGTATTAGTTTCCGATACACCACTGCCGGTTCAATGTATTCCTTGGACCTTCACATTGACGAGGAAACACAGAAATCGCATCGGAATGAAATACAAAAGGCAAACTGCCGCGTAAGTACAAGAGTAGAGATTCTTCTTACAGTCGATGCTTTGTGCATTCCCTGTGAGACCAGTATTAGTTTCCGATACACCAATGCAGGTTCAATGTATTCCTTGGACCTTCACATTGACGATGAAACACAGAAATCGCATCGGAATGAAATACAAAAGGCAAACTGCCGCCTAAGTACAAGAATAGAGACTCTGCTTACAGTCGGTGCTTTCAGCATTCCCTGTGAGACCAGTATTAGTTTCCGATACACCTCGGCAGGTTCAATGTATTCCTAGGACCTTCACATTGACGATGAAACACAGAAATCGCATCGGAATTAAATACAAAAGGCGCAATGCCGCATTAAGTACAAGAATAGAGACTCTTCTTACTGTCGGTGCTTTGAGCATTCCCTGTGAGACCAGAATTAGTTACCGATACACCACTCCAGGTTCAATGTATTCCTTGGACATTCACATTGACGATGAAACACAGATATCGCATCGGAATGAAATATAAAAGGCAAACTGCCGCGTAAGTACAAGAATAGAGACTCTTCTTACAGTCGGTGCTTTCAGCATTCCCTGTGAGACCAGTATTAGCTTCCGATACACCTCTGCAGGTTAAATGTATTCCTAGCACCTTCACATTGACGATGAAACACAGAAATCGCATCGGAATTAAATACAAATGGCACAATGTCGCCTTAAGTACAAGAACAAAGACTCTTCTTTCAGTCGGTGCTTTGAGCATTGTCTGTGAGACCAGTATTAGTTTCCGATACACCACTGCAGGTTTAATGTATTCCTTGGACCTTCACATTGACGATGAAACACAGAAATCGCATCTGAATTAAATACAAAAGGCACAATGCCGTCTTAAGTACAAGAATAGAGACTCTTCTTACAGTCGGTGCTTTCAGCATTCCCTGTGAGACTAGTATTAGTTTCCGATACACCACTGCAGGCACAATGTATTCCTTGGACCTTCACATTGACGATGAAACACAAAAATTGCATCGGAATTAAATTCAAAAGGCACAATGGCGACTTAAGTACAAGAATAGAGACCCTTCTTATAGTCGGTGCTATGAGCATTCCCTGTGAGACCAGTAGTAGTTTCTGATACACCACTGCAGGTTCAATGTATTCCTTGGACCTTCACATTGACGATGAAACACAGAAATCGCATCGGAATTAAATACAATAGGCACAAAGCCGTCTTAAGTACAAGAATAGAGACTCTTCCTACAGTCGGTGCTTTCAGCATGCCCTGTGAGACCAGTATTAGTTTCCGATACACCTCAGCAGGTTCAATGTATTCCTAGGACCTTCACATTGACGATGAAACACAGAAATCGCATCGGAATTAAATACAAAAGGCACAATGTCGCCTTATGTACAAGGATAGAGACTCTTCTTAGAGTCGGTGCTTTGAGCGTTCCCTGTGGGACCAGTATTATTTTCCGATACAACACTCCAGGTTCAATGTATTCCTTAGACATTCACATTGACGATGAAACACAGAAATCGCATCGGAATGAAATACAAAAGGCAAACTGCCGCGTAAGTACAAGAATAGAGACTCTTCTTACAGTCGGTGCTTTCAGCAGTCCCTGTGAGACCAGTATTAAATTCCGATACTCCTCAGCAGGTTCAATGTATTTCTAGGACCTTCATATTGACGATGAAGCACAGAAATCGCATCGGAATTAAATACAAAAGGCACAATGTCGCCTTAAGTACAAGAATAGAGACTCTTCTTACTGTCGGTGATTTGAGTATTCCCTGTGAGACCAGTATTAGTTTCCGATACAACACTGCAGGTTCAATGTATTCCTAGGACCTTTACATTGATGATGAAACACAGAAATCGCATCGGAATTAAATACAAAAGGCACAATGTCGCCTAAAGTACAAGAATAGAGACTCTTCTTACAGTCGGTGCTTTGAGCATTCCCTGTGAGACCAGTATTAGTTTCCGATACACCACTCCAGGTTCAATGTATTCCTTGGACATTCACATTGACGATGAAACACAGATATCGCATCGGAATTAAATACAAAGGGCACAATGTCGCCTTAAGTACAAGAATAGAGACTCTTCTTACAGTCTGTGTTTTGAGCATTCCCTGTGAGACCAGTATTAGATTCCGATACACCACTCCAGGTTCAATGTATTCCTTGGACATTCACATTGACGATGAAACACAGAAATCGCATCGGAATGAAATACAAAAGGCAAACTGCCGCATAAGTACAAGAATAGAGACTCTTCTTACAGTCGGTGCTTTCATCATTCCCTGTGTGACCAGTATTAGTTTCCGATACACCTCAGCAGGTTCAATGTATCCCTAGGACATTCACATTGACGATGAAAGACAGAAATCGCATTGGAATTAAATACAAAAGGCGCAATGCCACCTTACCTACAAGAATAGAGACTCTTCTTACAGTCGGTGCTTTGAGCATTCCCTGTGAGACCAGTATTAGTTTCCGATACACCACTGCAGGTTCAATGTATTCCTTGGACCTTCACATTGACGATGAAACACAGAAATCGATTCGGAATGAAATACAGTAGGCAAACTGCCGCGTAAGTACAAGAATAGAGACTCTTCTTACAGTCGGTGCTTTCAGCATTTCCTGTGAGACCAGTATTAGTTTCTGATACACCTCAGCAGGTTCAATGTATTCCTAGGACCTTCACATTGACGATGAAACACAGAAATCGCATCGGAATTAAATACAAAAGGCGCAATGCCACCTTAAGTACAAGAATAGAGATTCCTTACAGTCGGCGCTTTGAGCATTCCCTGTGAGACCAAAATTATTTTCCGATACACCACTCCAGGTTCAATGTATTCCTTAGACATTCACATTGACGATGAAACACAGAAATCGCATCGGAATGAAATACAAAAGGCAAACTGCCGCGTAAGTACAAGAATAGAGACTCTTCTTACAGTCGGTGCTTTCAGCAGTCCCTGTGAGACCAGTATTAGTTTCCGATACACCTCAGCAGGTTCAATGTATTCCTAGGACCTTCATATTGACGATGAAACACACAAATCGCATCGGAATTAAATACAAAAGGCACAATGTCGCCTTAAGTACAAGAATAGAGACTGTTCTTACTGTCGGTGATTTGAGCATTCCCTGTGAGACCAGTATTAGTTTCCGATACAACACTGCAGGTTCAATGTATTCCTAGAGCCTTCACATTGACGATGAAACACAGAAATCGCACCAGAATTAAATACAAAAGGCACAATGACGCCTTAAGTTCAAGAACAGAGACTCATCTTACAGTCGGTGCTTTGAGCATTCCCTGTGAGACCAGTATTAGTTTCCGATACACCGCTCCAGGTTCAATGTATTCCTTGGACCTTCACGTTGACGATGAAACACTGAAATTACATCGGAATTAAACACAAAGGGAACAATGCCGCCTTAAGTGCAAGAAGAGTGAGACTTCTTAGAGTCTGTGCTTTGATCCTTCCCTGTGAGACCAGTATTAGTTTCCGATACATCACTACAGGTTCAATGTGTTCCTTGAACCTTCACATTGACAATGAAACACAGAAATCGCATCGGAATTAAATACAAAGGGCACAATGTCGCCTTAAGTACAAGAATAGAGACTCTTCTTACAGTCTGTGCTTTGAGCATTCCCTGTGAGACCAGTATTAGTTTCCGATACACCACTCCAGGTTCAATGTATTCCTTGGACATTCACATTGACGATGAAACACAGAAATCGCATCGGAATGAAATACAAAAGGCAAACAGCCACGTAAGTACAAGAATAGAGACTCTTCTACAGTCGGTGCTTTCAGCTTTCCCTGTGAGACCAGTATTAGTTTCCGATACACCTCAGCAGGTTCAATGTATTCCTAGGACCTTCACATTGACGATGAAACACAAAAATCACATCGGAATTAAATACAAAGGGCACAATGTCGCCTTAAGTACAAGAATAGAAACTCTTCTTACAGTCGGTGCTTTGAGCATTCCCTGTGAGACCAGAATTAGTTTCCGATACACCACTCCAGGTTCAATGTATTCCTCGTACCTTCACATTGACGATGAAACACAGAAATCGCATCGGAATGAAATACAAAGGGCAAACTGCCGCGTAAGTACAAGAATAGAGACTCTTTTTACAGTCGGTGCTTTCAGCATTCCCTGTGAGACCAGTATTAGTTTCCGATACACCTCAGCAGGTTCCATGTATTCCTAGGACCTTCACATTGACGATGAAACACAGAAATCGCATCGGAATTAAATACAAAAGGCACAATGTCGCCTTAAGTACAAGAATAGAGACTCTTCTTACAGTCGATGCTTTGAGCATTCCCTGTGAGACCAGTATTAGTTTCTGATACACCACTGTAGGTTCAATGTATTCCTTGGACCTTCACATTGACGATGAAACACAGAAATCGGATCGGAATTAAATACAAAAGCACAATGCCGTCTTAAATACAAGAATAGAGACACTTCTTACAGTCGGTGCTTTCAGCATTCCATGTGAGACCACTATTAGTTTCCGATACACCTATGCAGGACCTTCACATTGACGATGAAACACAGAAATCGCTTCGGAATTAAATAAAAAAGGCACAATGCCGCCTTAAGTACAAGAATAGAGACTCTTCTTACAGCCGGTGCTTTGAGCATTCCCTGTGAGACCAGTATTAGTTTCCGATACACCTCTGCAGGCACAATGTATTCCTTGGACCTTCACATTGACGATTAAACACAGAAATCGCATCGGAATTAAATTCAAAAGGCACAATGCCGCCTTAAGTACAAGAATAGAGACCCTTCTTACAGTCGGTGCTATGAGCATTCCCTGTGAGACCAGTATGAGTTTCTGATACACCACTGTAGGTTCAATGTATTCCTTGGACCTTCACTTTGACGATGAAACACAGAAATCGCATCGGAATTAAGTACAAATGCACAATGCCGCCTTATGTACAAGAATAGAGACTCTTCTAACGGTCGGTGCTTTGAGCATTCCCTGTGAGGCCAGTATTAGTTTCCGATACACCACTGCAGGTACAATATATTCCTTGGACCTTCACATTGACGATGAAACACAGAAATCGCATCGGAATGAAATACAAAAGGCAAGCTGCCGCGTAATTACAAGAATAGAGACTTGTCTTACAGTCAGTGTTTCGAGCATTCCCTGTGAGACCAGTATTAGCTCCCGATACACCACTGCAGGTTCAATGTATTCCTTGGACCTTCACATTGACGATGAAACACAGAAATGGAATCGGAATTAAATACAAAAGCACAATGCCGCCTTGACTACAAGAATAGAGACTCTTCTTACGGTCGGTGCTTTGATCATTCCCTGTGAGACCAGTATTAGTTTCCGATACACCACTGCAGGTTCAATGTATTCCTCGGACCTTCACATTGACGATGAAACACAGAAATTACATTGGAATTAAATACAAAAGGCACAATGCCGCCTTAAGTACAAGAATAGAGACTCTTCTTACAGTCGGTGCTTTGAGCATTTCCTGTGACACCAGTATTAGTTTCCAATACACCACTGCAGGTTCAATGTATTCCTTGGACGTACACATTGCCGATGAAAAACAGAAATTATATCGGAATTAAATACAAAAGTCACAATGCCGCCTTAAGTGCAAGAATGGAGACTCTTCTTACAGTCGGTGCTTTGAGCATTCCCTGTGAGACCAAAATTAGTTTCCCATACACCACTGCAGGTTCAATGTATTCCTTGGACCATCACATTGACGATGAAACACAGAAATAGCATCGGAATTAAATACAAAAGGCACAATGTCGCCTTAAGTACAAGAATAGAGACTCTTCTTACAGTCGGTGCTTTGAGCATTCCCTGTGAGACCAGTATTAGTTTCCAATACACCACTGCAGGTTCAATGTATTCCTCGGACATACACATTGACGATGAAACACTGAAATTACATCGGATTTAAATACAAAAGACTCAATGCCGCCTTAAGTACAAGAGGAGTGTGACTTCTTAGAGTCTGTGTTTTTATCCTTTCCTATGAGACCAGTATTAGTTTCCGATACACCACCGCAAGTTCAATGTATTCCTTGGTCCTTCACATTGACGATGAAATACAGAAATCGAATCGGAATTAAATACAAAAGGCACAATGCCGCCTTAGGTACAAGTATATAGACTCTTCTTACAGACGGTGCTTTGAGCATTCCCTGTGAGACCAGTATTAGTTTCTGATACACCACTGCAGGTTAAATGTATTCCTTGGATCTTCACATTGACGATGAAAAAGAGAAATCGCATCGGAATTAAATACAAAAGGCACAATGCCGCCTCAAGTACAACAATAGTGACTCTTCGTACAGTCGGTGCTTTGAGCACTCCCTGTGGGACCAGTATAAGTTTCCGATACACCACTGCAGGTTTAATGAATTGACTGGACATACACATTTACTATGAAACACTGAAATTACATCGGAATTAAATACAAAAGGCACAATGCCGCCTTAAGTACAAGAATAGAGACTCTTCTTACAGTCGGTGCTTTGAGCATTGCCTGTGAGACCAGTATTAGTTTCCAATACACCACTGCATTTTCAGTGTATTCCTTGGACATACACATTGCCGATAAAAAACAGAAATTATATCGGAATTAAATACAAAAGGCACAATGCCGCCATAAGTGCAAGAATAGAGACCCTTCTTACAGTCGGTGCTCTGAGCATTCCCTGTGAGACCAGTATTAGTTTCTGATAGACCACTGCAGGTTCAATGTATTCCTAGGACCTTCACATTGACGAAGAAATACAGAAATCGCATCGGAATTAAATACAAAAGGCAAAATGCCGCCTTAAGTACAAGAATAGATACTCTTCCTTCAGTCGGTGCTTTGAGCATTCCCTGTGAGACCAGTGTTAGTTTCCGATACACCACTGCAGGTTCAATGTATACCTTGGACATACACATTGACGATGAAACACTGAAATTACATCGGAATTAAATATAAAAGACTCAATGCCGCCTTAAGTACAAGAAGAGTGGGACTTCTTAAAGTATGTGTTTTTATCCTTTCCTGTGAGACCAGTATTAGTTTCCGATACACCTCTGCAAGTTCAATGTATTCCTTGGACCTTCACATTGACGATGAAACACAGAGATTGCATCGGAATTAAATACAAAAGGCACAATGCCGCCTTATGTACAAGAATATAGACTCTTCTTACAGTCGGTGCTTTGAGCATTCCCTGTGAGACCAGTATTAGTTCCGATACACCACTGCAGGTGCAATGTATTCCTTGGACCTTCACATTGACGATGTGACATAGAAATCGCATCGGAATTAAATACATAATGCTCAACGCCGCCTTCAGTACAAGAATAGAGACTCTTCTTACAGTCGGTATTTTGAGTATTCCCTGTGAGACCAGTATTAGTTACCGATACGCCACTGCAGGTTCAATGTATTCCTTGGACATACACATTGACGATGAAACACTGAAGTTACATCGGAATTAAATACAAAAGACTCAATGCCGCCTTAAGTACAAGAAGAGTGAGACTTCTTAGAGTCTGTGTTTTTATCCTTTCCTGTGAGACCAGTATTAGTTTCCGATACACCTCTGCAAGTTCAAGGTATTCCTTGGTCCTTCACGTTGACGATGAAATACAGAAATTGCATCGGAATTAAATACAAAAGGCACAATGTTGACTCAAGTACAAGAATAGTGACTCTTCGTACAGTCGGTGCCTTGAGCATTCCCTCTGAGACCAGTATTAGTTTCCGATACACCACTGCTGGTTCAATGTATTGACTGGACATAAACATTGACGATGAAACACTGAATTTACATCGGAATTAAATACAAAAGGCACAATGCCGCCATAAGTACAAGAATAGAGACTCTTCTTACAGTCGGTGCTTTGAGCATTCCCTGTGAGACCAGTATTAGTTTCCAATACACCACTGCAGGTTCAATGTATTCCTTGGACATACACATTGCCGATGAAAAACAGAAATTATATCGGAATTAAATACAAGAGGCACAATGCCACCTTAAGTGCAAGAATAGAGACTCTTCTTAAAGTCGGTGCTTTGAGCATTCCCTGTGAGACCAGTATTAGTTTCCGATAGACCACTGCAGGTTCAATGTGTTCCTATGACCTTCACATTGACGAAGAAACACAGAAATCGCATCGTAATTAAATACAAAAGGCAAAATGCCGCCTTAAAAACAAGAATACAGACTCTTCTTACAGTCGGTGCCTTGCGCATTCCCTGTGAGACCAGTATTAGTTTCCGATACACCACTGCAGGTTTAATGTATTCCTTGGACCTTCACATTGACGATGAAACACAGAAATCGCATCGGAATTAAATACAAAAGTCACAAAGCCGCATCAAGTACAAGATTAGAAACTTATCTTACAGTCGGTGCTTTGAGCATTAACTGTGTGACCAGTATTAGTATCCGATACACCACTGCAGTTTCAGTGTATTCCTTGGACCTTCACATTGACGAAGAAACACAGAAATCGCATCGGAATTAAATACAAAAGGCACAATGCCACCATAAGTACAAGAATAGAGACACTTCTTACAGTCGATGGTTTGACATTCCCTGTGAGACCAGTATTAGTTTCCTATACACCACTGCCGGTCCAATGTATTCCTTGGACCTTCACACAGACGAAGAAACACAGAAATCGCATCGGAATTAAATACAAAATGCTAAATGCCGCCTTTAGTACAAGAATAAAGACTCTTCTTACAGTCGGTGCTTTCAGTATTCCGTGTGAGACCAGAATTAGTTTCCGATACACCACTGCAGGTGCAATGTATTCCTTGGACCTTCACATTGACGATGAGACATAGAAATCGCATCGGAATTAAATACATAATGCTCAATGCCGCCTTCAGTACAAGAATAGAGACTCTTCTTACAAATGGTGCTTTGAGCATTCCATGTGAGACCAGTATTAGTTTCCGATACACCACTGCAGGTTCAATGTATTCCTTCGAACTTCACATTGTCGATGAAACACAGAAATCGCATCTGAATTAAATACAAAAGGCAAACTGCACCGTAACTTCAAGGTTTAGACACTCGTCTTACAGTCAGTGCTTTGAGCATTCCCTGTGAGACCAGTATTAGTTTCCGATAGACCACTGCAGGTTCAATGTATTCCTAGGACCTTCACATTGACGAAGAAACATAGAAATCGCATCGGAATTAAATACAAAAGACTCAATGCCGCCTTAAGTACAAGAATAATGAGACTTCTTAGAGTCTGTGCTTTTATCCTTTCCTGGGAGACCAGTGTTAGTTTCCGATACACCACTGCAGGTTCAATGTATTCCTTGACCCTTCATATTGACGATGAAATACAGAATTCGAATCGGTATTAAATACAAAAGGCACAATGCTGCCATAAGTACAAGAATAGAGACTCTTCTAACAGTCGGTGCTTTGAGCATTCCTTGTGAGACCAGTATTAGTTTCCGATACACCACTGCAGGTTCAACGTATTCCTTGGACATACACATTGACGATGGAACACTGAAATTACATCGGAATTAAATACAAAAGGCACAATGCCGCCTTGAGTGCAAGAACAGAGACACTTCTTACAGTCGGTGCTTTGAGCATTCCCTGTGAGACCAGAATTAGTTTCCGATACACCACTCCAGGTTCAATGTATTCCCTGGAAATTCACATTGACGATGAAAAAAAGAAATCGCATCGGAATGAAATACAAAAGGCAAACTGCCACGTAAGTACAGGAATAGACACTCGTCTTACAGTCAGTGTTTTGAGTATTCTCAGTGAGACCAGTATTAGTTTCCGATACGCCACTGCAAGTTCGATGTATTCCTTGGACCTTCACATTGACGATGAAACACAGAAATCGCATCGGAATTAAATACAAAAGGCACAATGCCGCCTTAAATACAAGAATAGAGACTCTTCTTACAGTCAGTATTTTGAGTATTCCCTGTGAGACCAGTATTAGTTTCCGATACGCCACTGGAGGTTCAATGTATTCCTTGGACATACACATTGACGATGAAACACTGAAGTTACATCGGAATTAAATACAAAAGACTCAATGCCGCCTTAAGTACAAGAAGAGTGAGACTTCTTAGAGTCTGTGTTTTTATCCTTTCCTGTGAGACCAGCATTAGTTTCCGATACACCTCTGCAAGTTCAAGGTATTCCTTGCTCCTTCACATTGACGATGTAATACAGAATTTGCAAAGGTATTAAATACAAAAGGCACAATGCCGCCTAAGGTACAAGAATATAGACTCTTCTTACAGACATTGCTTTGAGCATTCCCTGTGAGACCAGTATTAGTTCCGATACACCACTGCAGGTTCAATGTAGTCCTTGGATCTTCACATTGACGATGAAACACAGAAATTGCATCGGAATTAAATAGAAATGGCACAATGTTGACTCAAGTACAAGAATAGTCACTCTTCGTACAGTCGGTGCCTTGAGCATTCCCTGTGAGACCAGTATTAGTTTCCGATACACCACTGCTGGTTCAATGTATTGACTTGACATACACATTGACGATTAAACACTGAATTTACATCGGAATTAAATACAAAAGGCACAATGCCGCCATAAGTACAAGAATAGAGACTCTTCTTACAGTCGGTGCTTTGAGCATTCCCTGTGAGACCAGTATTAGTTTCCAATACACCACTGCAGGTTCAATGTATTCCTTGGACATACACATCGCAGATGAAAAACAGAAATTATATCGGAATTAAATACAAGAGGCACAATGCCGCCTTAAGTGCAAGAATAGAGACTCTTCTTACAGTCGGTGCTTTGAGCATTCCCTGTGAGACCAGTATTAGTTTCCGATAGACCACTGCAGGTTCAATGTATTCCTATGACCTTCACATTGACGAAGAAACATAGAAATCGAATCGGAATTAAATACAAAAGGCAAAATGCCGCCTTGAAAACAAGAATACAGACTCTTCTTACTGTCGGTGCCTTGCGCATACCCTGTGAGACCAGTATTAGTTTCCGATACACCACTGCAGGATTAATGTATCCCTTGGACCTTCACATTGACGATGAAACACAGAAATCGCATCGGAATTAAATACAAAAGGCACAATGCCACCATAAGTACAAGAATAGAGACACTTCTTACAGTCGATACTTTGACATTCCCTGTGTGACCAGTATTAGTTTAATATACACCACTGCAGGTGCTATGTATTCCTTGGACCTTCACATTGACGATGAAACACAGATATCGCATCGGAATTAAATACAAAATGCTCAATGCCGCCTTTAGTACATGAATATAGACTCTTCTTACAGTCGGTGCTTTCAGCATTCCGTGTGAGACCAGAATTAGTTTCCGATACACCACTGCAGGTGCAATGTATTCCTTGGACCTTCACATTGACGATGAGACATAGAAATCGCATCGGAATTAAATACATAATGCTCAATGTCGCCTTCAGTACAAAAATAGAGACTCTTCTTACAAATGGTGCTTTGAGCATTCCATGTGAGACCAGTATTAGTTTCCGATACACCACTGCAGGTTCAATGTATTCCTTCGACCTTCACATTGACGATGAAACACAGAAATCGCATCTGAATTAAGTACAAAAGGCAAACTGCCGCGTAACTTCAAGGATAGAGACTCGTCTTGCAGTCAGTGTTTTGAGCATTCCCTGTGAGACCAGTATTAGATACCGATACACCACTGATGGTTCAATGTAATCCTTGGACCTTCAGATTGACGATGAGACATAGAAATCGCATCGGAATTAAATACATAATGCTCAATGCCGCCTTAAGTACGAGAATAGAGACTCTTCTTACAATCGGTGTTTGAGCATTCCCTGTGAGACCAGTATTAGTTTCCGAAACACCACTGCAGGCACAATGTATTCCTTGGACCTTCCAATTGACGATGAAACACAAAAATCGCATCGGAATTAAATTCAAAAGGGACAATGCCACCTTAAGTACAAGAATAGAGACCCTTCTTACAGTCGGTATTTTCTGTATTCCCTGTGAGACCAGTATTAGTTTCCGGTACAGCACTGCAAGTTCAATGCATTCCTTGGTCCTTCACATTGACGATGAAATGCAGAAATCGAATCGGAATTTAATACAAAATGCAAAATGCCGCCTTAGGTACAAGAATATAGACTCTTCTTACAGTCGGTGCTTTGAGCATTCCCTGTGAGACCAGTGTTAGTTTCCGATACACCACTGCAGGTTCAATGTATTCCTTGGATCTTCACATTGACGATGAAACACAGAAATTGCATCGGAATTAAATACAAAACGCACAATGTCGCCTCAAGTACAAGTAGTGACTCTTCGTACAGTCGGTGCTTTGAGCATTCCCTGTGAGACCAGTATTAGTTTCCGATAGACCACTGCAGGTTCAATGTATTCCTAGGACCTTCACATTGACGAAGAAACACAGAAATCGCATCGGAATTAAATACAGAAGGCATAATGATGCCTTAAGTACAAGAATACAGACTCTTCTTACAGTCGGTGCCTTGCGCATTCCCTGTGAGACCAGTATTAGTTTCCGATACACCACTGCAGGTTTAATGTATGCCTTGGACCTTCACATTGACGATGAAACACAGAAATCGCATCGCAATTAAATACAAAAGGCACAATGCCACCAAAGTACAAGAACAGAGACACTTCTTACAGTCGGTGCTTTGAGCATTCCCGGTGAGACCAGTATTAGATTCCGATACACCACTGCAGGTACAATGTATTCCTTGGACATATACATTGACGATGAAACACTAAAATTACATCGGAATTAAATACAAGACGAGCAATTCCGCCATAAGTGCAAGAAGAGTGAGACTTCTTAGAGTCTGTGCTTTAATCCTTTCCTGTGAGACCAGTATTAGTTTCCGATACACCACTGCATGTGCAATGTATTCCTTAGAGCTTCACATTGACGATGAAACACAGAAATCGCATCGGAATTAAATACAAAATGCTCAATGCCGCTTTCAGTACAAGAATAGAGACTCTTCCTACAGTCGGTGCTTTCAGCATTCCGTGTGCGACCAGAATTAGTTTCCGATACACCACTGCAGGTTCAATGTATTCCTCGGAGCTTCACATTGACGATGAAACATAGAAATCGCATCGGAATTAAATACAAAATGCACAATGCCGCCTTAAATACAAGAATAGAAACTCTTCTTACAGTCGGTATTTTGAGTATTCCCTGTGAGACCAGTATTAGTTTCCGATACACAACTGCAGGTTCAATGTATTCCTTGGACATACACATTGACGATGAAACACCGAAATTACATCGGAATTAAATATAAAAGACTCAATGCCGCCTTAAGTACAAGAAGAGTGAGACTTCTTAGATTCTGTGTTTTTACCCTTTCCTGTGAGACCAGTATTAGTTTCCTATACACCACTGCAAGTTCAATGTATTCCTTGGTCGTTCACATTGACGATGAAATACAGAAATCGAATCGGAATTAAATACGAAAGGCACAATGCCGCCTTAGGTACAAGAATATAGACTCTTCTTACGTCGGTGAATTTGAGTATTCCCTGTGAGACCAGTATTAGTTTCCGATACACCACTGCAGGTTCAATGTATTCCATGGATCTTCACATTGACGATGAAACACAGAAATTGCATCGGAATTAAATACAAAAAGCACAATGTCTCCTCAAGTACAAGAATAGTGACTCTTCGTACAGTCGGTGCCTTGAGCATTTCCTGTGAGACCAGTATTAGTTTCCGATACACCACTTCAGGTTCAATGTATTGACTGGACATACACATTGACGATGAAACACTGAATTTACATCGGAATTAAATACAAAAGGCACAATGCCGCCTTAAGTACAAGAATAGAGTCTCTTCTTACAGTCGGCGCTTTGAGAATTCCCTGTGAGACAAGTATTAGTTTCCAATACACCACTGCACATTCAATGACTTCCTTGGACATACACATTCCCGATGAAAAACAAAAATTATATCGGAATTAAATACAAGGGGCACAATGCCGCCTTAAGTGCAAGAATAGAGACTCTTCTTGCAGTCGGTGCTTTGAGCATTCCCTGTGAGACCAGTATTAGTTTCCGATACACCACTGCAGGTTCAATCTGTTCCTTGGACATACACATTGACGATGAAACACTGAAATTACATCGGAATCAAATACAAAACGAACAATTCCGCCATAAGTGCAAGAAGAGTGAGACTTCTTAGAGTCTGTGCTTTAATCCTTTCCTGTGACGCCAGTATTAGTTTCCGATACACCACTGCAGGTTCAATGTATTCCTTGGACCTTCATGTTGACGATGAAACACAGAAATCGCATCGGAATTAAATACAAAATGCTCAATGCCGCTTTCAGTACAAGAATAGAGACTCTTCTTACAGTCGGAGCTTTCAGCATTCCGTGTGAGACCAGAATTAGTTTCCGATACACCACTGCAGGTGCTATGTATTCCTTGGACCTTCACATTGACGATGAAACATAGAAATCGCATCGGAATTAAATACATAATGCTAAATGCCGCCTTCAGTACAACAATAGAAACTCCTCTTACAATCGGTGCTTTGAGCATTCCCTGTGAGACCAGTATTAGTTTCCTATACACCACTGCAGGTTCAATGTATTCCTTCGACCTTCACATTGACGATGAAACACAGAAATCGCATGTGAATTAAATACAAAAGGCACAATGCCTCCTTAAGTACAAGTATAGAAACTCTTCTTACAGTCGGTGATTTGAGCATTCCCTGTGGGACCAGTATTAGTTCCCGAAACACCACTGCAGGTTCAATGTATTCCTAGGACCTTCACATTGACGAAAAAAACATAGAAATCGCATCGGAAGTAAATAGAAAAGGCAAAATGCCGCCTTAAGTACAACAATACAGACTCTTCTTACAGTCGGAGCTTTGCGCATTGACTGTGAGACCAGTATTAGTTTCCGATACACCACTGCAGGTTCAATGTATTTCTTGGACATTCACATTGACGATGAAAAACAGAAATCGCATTAGAATTAAATACAAAGGGCACAAAGCCGCCTTAAGTACAATATTAGAAACTTTTTGTACAGTGGGTGCTTTGAGCATTCCCTGTGAGACCAGTATTAGTTTCCGATACACCACTGCAGTTTCAGTGTATTGCTCGGACCTTCACATTGACGATGAAACACAGAAATCGCATCGAAATTAAATATAAAATGCACAATGCCACCATAAGTACAAGACTAGGGACTGTTCTTACAGTCGGTGCTTTGAGCATTCCCTGTGAGACCAGTATTAGTTTCCGATACACCACTGCAGGTTCAATCTGTTCCTTGGACATACACATTGACGATGAAACACTGAAACTACATCGGAATTAAATACAAAAGACTCAATGCCGCCTTAAATACAAGAAGAATGATACTTCTTAGAGTCTGTGCTTTTATCCTTTCCTGGGAGACGAGTATTAGTTTCCGATACACCACCGCAGGTTCAATGTATTCCTTGGCCCTTCATATTGACGATGAAATACAGAAATCGAATCGGAATTAAATACAAAAGGCACAATGCCGCCTTAAGTACAAGCATATAGACTTCTCTTACAGTCGGTGATTTGAGCACTACCTGTGAGACCAGTATTAGTTTCTGATAGACCACTGCAGGTTCAATGTATTCCTTGGATCTTCACATTGACGATGAAACAGGGAAATCGGATCGGAATTAAATACAAAATGCTCAATGCCGCCTTAAGTACAAGAATAGAGACTCTTCTTACAGTCGGTGCTTTGAGCATACCATGTGAGACCAGTATTAGTTTCCGATACACCACTGCAGGTTCAATGTATTCCTTGGATCTTCACATTGACGATGAAACACAGAAATCGCATCGGAATTAAATACATAAGGCACAATGCCGACTTAAGTACAAGAAATGAGACTCTTCTTACAGTCGATGCTTTGAGCATTCCCTGTGAGACCAGTATTAGATTCCGATACACCACTGCAGGTTCAATGTATTCCGTGGACATACACATTGACGATGAAACACAGAAATCGCATCGAAATTAAATACAAAATGCACACTGCCACCATAAGTACAAGAATAGGGACTGTTCTTACAGTCGGTGCTTTGAGCATTCCCTGTGAGACCAGTATTAGTTTCCGATACACCACTGCAGGTTCAATGTGTTCCTTGGACATACTCATTGACGATGGGACACTGAATTTACATCGGAATTAAATACAAAAGGCACAATACCGCCATATGTGCAAGAAGAGTGACACTTCTTGGAGTCTGTGATTTGATCCTTTCCTGTGAGACCAGTATTAGTTTCCGATACACCACTGCAGGTTCAATGTGTTCCTTCGACCTTCACATTGACGATGAAACACAGAAATCGCATGTGAATTAAATACAAAAGGCACAATGCCTCCTTAAGTACAAGTATAGAAACTCTTCTTACAGTCGGTGATTTGAGCATTCCCTGTGGGACCAGTATTAGTTCCCGAAACACCACTGCAGGTTCAATGTATTCCTTGGCCCTTCATATTGACGATGAAATACAGAAATCGAATCGGAATTAAATACAAAAGGCACAATGCTGCCTTAAGTACAAGAATAGAGACTCTTCTTACAGTCGGTGTTTTGAGCATACCCTGTGAGACCAGTATTAGTTTCCGATACATCACTGCAGGCTCAATGTATTCCTGGGACCATCACATTGACGATGAAACAGAGAAATCGCATCGGAATTAAATACAAAAGGCACAATGCCAACTTAAGTACAAGAATAGAGACTCTTCTTACAGTCGGTGCTTTGAGCATTCCGTGTGAGACCAGTATTAGTTTCCCATACACCACAGCAGGTTCAATGTATTCCTTGGACATACACATTGACGATGAAACACAGAAATCGCATCGGAATTAAATACAAAAGGCACAATGCCGACTTAAGTGCAAGATGAGTGACACTTATTGGAGTCTGTGCTTTGATCCTTTCCTGTGAGACCAGTATTAGTTTCCGAAACACCACTGCAGGTTCAATGTATTCCTTCGACCTTCACATTGACGATGAAACACAGAAATCGCATGTGAATTAAATACAAAAGGCACAATGCCTCCTTAAGTACAAGTATAGAAACTCTTCTTACAGTCGGTGATTTGAGCATTCCCTGTGGGACCAGTATTAGTTCCCGAAACACCACTGCAGGTTCAATGTATTCCTAGGACCTTCACATTGACGAAAAAAACATAGAAGTCGCATCGGAATTAAATAGAAAAGGCAAAATGCCGCCTTAAGTACAACAATACAGACTCTTCTTACAGTCGGAGCTTTGCGCATTGACTGTGAGACCAGTATTAGTTTCCGATACACCACTGCAGGTTCAATGTATTTCTTGGACATTCACATTGACGATGAAAAACAGAAATCGCATTAGAATTAAATACAAAGGGCACAAAGCCGCCTTAAGTACAATATTAGAAACTTTTTATACAGTGGGTGCTTTGAGCATTCCCTGTGAGACCAGTATTAGTTTCCGATACACCACTGCAGGTTCAGTGTATTGCTCGGACCTTCACATTGACGATGAAACACAGAAATCGCATCGAAATTAAATATAAAATGCACAATGCCACCATAAGTACAAGTCTAGGGACTGTTCTTACAGTCGGTGCTTTGAGCATTCCCTGTGAGACCAGTATTAGTTTCCGATACACCACTGCAGGTTCAATCTGTTCCTTGGACATACACATTGACGATGAAACACTGAAATTACATCGGAATTAAATACAAAAGACTCAATGCCGCCTTAAGTACAAGAAGAATGATACTTCTTAGAGTCTGTGCTTTTATCCTTTCCATGGAGACGAGTATTAGTTTCCGATACACCACCGCAGGTTCAATGTATTCCTTGGCCCTTCATATTGACGATGAAATACAGAAATCGAATCGGAATTAAATACAAAAGGCACAATGCCGCCTTAAGTACAAGAATATAGACTTTTCTTACAGTCGGTGATTTGAGCACTACCTGTGAGACCAGTATTAGTTTCTGATAGACCACTGCAGGTTCAATGTATTCCTTGGATCTTCACATTGTCGATGAAACAGGGAAATCGGATCGGAATTAAATACAAAATGCTCAATGCCGCCTTAAGTACAAGAATAGAGACTCTTCTTACAGTCGGTGCTTTGAGCATACCATGTGAGACCAGTATTAGTTTCCGATACACCACTGCAGGTTCAATGTATTCCTTGGATCTTCACATTGACGATGAAACACAGAAATCGCATCGGAATTAAATACATAAGGCACAATGCCGACTTAAGTACAAGAATAGAGACTCTTCTTACAGTCGATGCTTTGAGCATTCCCTGTGAGACCAGTATTAGATTCCGATACACCACTGCAGGTTCAATGTATTCCGTGGACATACACGTTGACGATGAAACACAGAAATCGCATCGAAATTAAATACAAAATGCACACTGCCACCATAAGTACAAGAATAGGGACTGTTCTTACAGTCGGTGCTTTGAGCATTCCCTGTGAGACCAGTATTAGTTTCCGATACACCACTGCAGGTTCAATGTGTTCCTTGGACATACTCATTGACGATGGGACACTGAATTTACATCGGAATTAAATACAAAAGGCACAATACCGCCATATGTGCAAGAAGAATGACACTTCTTGGAGTCTGTGATTTGATCCTTTCCTGTGAGACCAGTATTAGTTTCCGATACACCACTGCAGGTTCAATGTGTTCCTAGGACCTTCACATTGACGATGAAACACAGAAATCGCATCGGAATTAAATACAATATGCTCAATGCCGCCTTCAGTACAAGAATAGGGTCTCTTCTTACAGTCGGTGCTTTGAGCATTCCGTGTAAGTCCAGAATTAGTTTCCGATACAACACTGCAGGTTCAATGTATTCCTTGGACATACACATTGACGATGAAACACAGAAATCGCATCGGAATAAATACAAAAGGCACAATGCCGCCTTAAGTACAGAAATAGAGACTCTTCTTACAGTCGGTGCTTTGAGCATTCCCTGTGAGACCAGTATTAGTTTCCGATACACCACTGCAGGTTCAGTGTATTCCTCGGACCTTCACATTGACGATGAAACACAGAAATCGCATCGGAATTAAATACAAATGGCACAATGCCACCATAAGTACAAGAATAGAGACTGTTCTTACAGTCGGTGCTTTGAGCATTCCCTGTGAGACCAGTATTAGTTTCCGATACACCACTGCAGGTTCAATGTATTCCTTGGACATACACATTGACGATGAAACACTGAAATTACATCGGAATTAAATACAAAAGACTCAATGCCGCCTTAAGTACAAGAAGAATGAGACTTCTTAGAGTCTGTGATTTTATCCTTTCCTGTGAGACCAGTATTAGTTTCCGATACACCACTGCAGGTTCAATGTATTCCTTGGCCCTTCATATTGACGATGAAATACAGAAATCGAATCGGAATTAAATACAAAAGGCACAATGCTGCCTTAAGTACAAGAATAGAGACTCTTCTTACAGTCGGTGTTTTGAGCATACCCTGTGAGACCAGTATTAGTTTCCGATACACCACTGCAGGCTCAATGTATTCCTGGGACCATCACATTGACGATGAAACAGAGAAATCGCATCGGAATTAAATACAAAAGGCACAACGACAACTTAAGTACAAGAATAGAGACTCTTCTTACAGTCGGTGCTTTGAGCATTCCGTGTGAGACCAGTATTAGTTTCCCATACACCACAGCAGGTACAATGTATTCCTTGGACATACACATTGACGATGAAACACAGAAATCGCATCGGAATTAAATACAAAAGGCACAATGCCGACTTAAGTGCAAGATGAGTGACACTTATTGGAGTCTGTGCTTTGATCCTTTCCTGTGAGACCAGTATTAGTTTCCGAAACACCACTGCAGGTTCAATGTATTCCTTGGACCTTTACATTGACAATGAAATACAGAAATCGAATCGGAATTAAATACAAAAGGCACAATTCTGCCTTAAGTACAAGAATATAGACACTTCTTACAGTCGGTGATTTGAGCATTCCCTGTGGACCAGTATTAGTTTCCGATACACCACTGCAGGTTCAATGTATTCCTTGGACCTTAACATTGACGATGAAACACAGAAATCGCATAGGAATTAAATACAAAAGGCACAATGACGCCTTAAGTACAAGAATTGAGATTCAGCTTACAGTCGGTGCTTTGAGCATTCCCGGTGAGACCAGTATTAGATTCCGATACACCACAGCAGGTTCAATGTATTCCTTGGACATACACATTGACGATCAAACACCGAAATTACATCGGAATTAAATATAAAAGGCACAATGCCGCCTTAAGTGCAAGAAGAGTGAGACTTCTTAGAGTCTGTGCTTTGATCCTTTCCTGTGAGACCAGTATTAGTTTCCGATACAGCACTGCAGGTTCAATGTATTCCTCGGACTTACACATTGACGATGAAACACTGAAATCGCATCGGAATTAAATACAAAAGGCACAATGCCGCCTTATGTGCAAGAAGAGTGACACTTCTTGGAGTCAGTGCCTTGATCCTTTCCTGTGAGACCATAATTAGTTTCCGATACACCACTGCAGGTTCAATGTATTCCTAGGACCATCACATTGACGATGAAACTCAGAAATCGCATCGGAATAAATTACAAAAGGCACTATGCCGCCTTAAGTACAAGAATAGAGGCTCTTCTTACAGTCGGTGCTTTGAGCATTCCCTGCGAGACCAGTATTAGATTCCGATACACCACTGCAGGTTCAGTGTATTCTTTGGACATACACATTGGCAATGAAACACTGAAATTACATCGGAATTAAATACAAAACGAACAATTCCGCCATAAGTGCAAGAAGAGTGAGACTTCTTAGAGTCCGTGCTTTGTTCCTTTCCTGTGAGACCAGTATTAGTTTCCCATACTCCACTGCAGGTTCAATGTATTCCTTGGTCCTTCACATTGACGATGAAACACAGAAATCGCATCGGAATTAAATACAAAAGGCACAATGCCGCCTTAAGTACAAGAATATAGACTATTCTTACAGTCGGTGTTTTGAGCATTCCCTGTGAGACCAGTAATAGTTTCTGATACACCACTGCAGGTTCAATGTATTCCTTGGATCTTTACATTGACGATGAAACAGGGAAATCGCATCGAAATTAAATACAAAAGGCGCAATGCCGCCACAAGTACAAGAATAGTGACTCTTCGTACAGTCGGTGCTTTGAGCATTCCCTGTGAGACCAGTATTAGTTTCCGATACACCACTGCCGGTTCAATGTATTCCTTGGACATACACATTGGCGATGGAACACTGAAATTACATCATAATTAAATTCAAAAGGCACAATGCCGCCTTATGTGCAAGAAGAGTGAGCCTTCTTAGAGTCTGTGCTTTGATCCTTTCCTGTGAGACCAGTATTAGTTTCCGTTACAGCACTGCAGGTTCAATGTATTCCTCGGACTTACACATTGACGATGAAACACTGAAATCGCATCGGCATTAAATACAAAAGGCTCAATGCCGCCATAAGCGCAAAAAGAGTGACACTTCTTGGAATCTGTGCCTTGATCCTTTCCTGTGAGACCATAATTAGTTTCCGATACACCACTGCAGGTTCAATGTATTCCTTGGACCTTCACATTGACGATGAAACACAGAAATCGCATCGGAATTAAATACAAAACGCACAAAGCCGCGTTAAGTACAACATTAGAAACTTTTCTTACATTGGGTGCTTTGAGCAATCCCTGTGAGACCAGTATTAGTTTCCGATACACCACTGCAGGTTCAGTGTATTCCGCGGACCTTCACATTGACGATTAAACACAGAAATCGCATCGGAATTAAATACAAATGGCACAATGCCACCATAACTACAAGAATAGAGACTGTTCTTACAGTCGGTGCTTTGAGCATTCCCTGTCAGACCAGTATTAGTTTCCGATACACCACTGCAGGTTCAATGTATTCCTTGGACATACACATTGACGATGAAACACTGAAATTACATCAGAATTAATTACAAAAGACTCAATGCCGCCTTAAGGACAAGAAGAATGAGACTTCCTAGAGTCTGTGTTTTTATCCTTTCCTGTGAGACCAGTATTAGTTTCCGATACACCACTGCCGGTTCAATATATTCCTTGGCCCTTCATATTGACGATGAAATACAGAAATCGAATCGTAATTAAATACATAAGGCACAATTCCGCCTTAAGTACAAGAATATAGACTCTTCTTACTGTCGGTGATTTGAGCATTCCCTGTGAGACCAATATTAGTTTCCGATACACCACAGCAGGTTCAATGTATTTCTTGGACATACACATTGACGATGAAACACCGAAAATACATCGGAATTAAATACAAAAGGCACAGTGCCGCCTTAAGTACAAGAATAGAGACTCTTCATACAGTCGGTGATTTGAGAATTCCGTGTGAGACCAGAATTAGTTTCCGATACACCACTGCAGGTTAAATGTAATCCTTGGACATACACATTGACGATGAAACACAGGAATCGCATCGGAATTAAATACTAAAGGCACAATGCCGCCTTAAGTACAGGAATATAGACTCTTGTTACAGTCGGTGCTTTGACCATTCCCTGTGAGACCAGTATTAGTTTCCGATACACCACTGCAGGTTCAGTGTATTCCGCGGACCTTCACATTGACGAAGAAACATAGAAATCGCATCGGAATTAAATAGAAAAGGCAAAATGCCGCCTTAAGTGCAAGAAGAGTGACACTTCTTGGAGTCTGTGCCTCGATCCTTTCCTGTGAGACCATAATTAGTTTCCGATACACCACTGCAGGTTCAATGTATTCCTAGGACCATCACATTGACGAAGAAACACAGAAATCGCATCGGAATAAAATACAAAAGGCACTATGCCGCCTTAAGTACAAGGAATAGAGGCTCATCTTACAGTCGGTGCTTTGAGCATTCCGTGTGGGACCAGTATTCAATTCCGATACACCACTGTAGGTTCAATGTATTCTTTGGACATACACATTGGCAATGAAACACTGAAATTACATCGGAATTAAATACAAAACGAACAATTCCGCCATAAGTGCAAGATGAGTGAGACTTCTTAGAGTCCGTGCTTTGATTCTTTCCTGTGAGACCAGTATTAGTTTCCGATACACCACTGCAGGTTCAATGTATTCCTTGGTCCTTCACATTGACGATGAAACAGAAATCGCATCGGAATTAAATACAAAAGGCACAATGCCGCCTTATGTACAAGAATAGAGACTCTTCTTACAGTCGGTGCTTTGCGCATTCCATGTGAGACCAGTATTAGTTTCTGATACACCACTGCCGGTTCAATGTATTCCTTGGACCTTCACATTGACGATGAAACACAGAAATCGCATCGTAATTAAATACAAGAAGCACAAAACCGCCTTAAGTACATGATTAGAAACTTTTCTAACAGTGGGCGCTTTGAGCATTCCCTGTGAGACCAGTATTAGTTTCCGATACACCATTGCAGGTTCAGTGTATTCCTCGGACCTCACATTGACGATGAAACACAGATATCGCATCGGAATTAACTACAAAAGGCACAATGCCACCATAAGTACAAGAATAGAGACTGTTCTTACAATCGGTGCTTTGAGCATTCCCTGTGAGACCAGTATTAGTTTCCGATACACCACTGCAGGTTCAATGTATTCCTTGGACATACACATTGACGATGAAACTCTGAAATTACATCGGAATTATATACAAAAGTCTCAGTGCCGCCTTAAGTACAAGAAGAATGAGACTTCTTAGAGTCTGTGCTTTTATCCTTTCCTGTGAGACCAGTATTAGTTTCCGATACACCACTGCAGCTTCAATGTATTCCTTGGCCCTTCATATTGACGATGAAATACAGAAATCGAATCGTAATTAGATACGAAAGGCACAATGCCGCCATAAGTACAAGAATATAGACTCCTCTTACAGTCGGTGATTTGAGCATTCCCTGTGAGACCAGTATTAGTTTCCGATACACCACTGCAGGTTCAATGTATACCTTGGACATACACATTGGCGATGGAACACTGAAATTACATCGGAATTAAATTCAAAAGGCACAATGCCGCCTTAAGTGCAAGAAGATTGAGACTTTTTAGAGTCTGTGCTTTGATCCTTTCCTGTGAGACCAGTATTAGTTTCCGATACAGCACTGCAGGTTCAATGTATTCCTCGGACTTACACATTGACGATGAAACACTGAAATCGCATCGGAATTAAATACAAAAGGCACAATGCCGCCATACGTGCAAGAAGAGTGACACTTCTTGGAGTCTGTGCCTTGATCCTTTCCTGTGAGACCATAATTAGTTTCCGATACACCACTGCAGGTTCAATGTATTCCTAGGACCTTCACATTGACGATGAAACACAGAAATCGAATCGGAATTAAATACATAAGGCACAATGCCGCCTTAAGTACAAGAATAGAGGCTCTTCTTACAGTCGGTGCTTTGAGCATTCCCTGTGAGACCAGTATTAGTTTCCGATACACCACTCCTGGTTCAATGTATTCCTTGGACCTTGACATTGACGATGAAACACATAAATCGCATCCGAATTAAATACAAAAGGCACAATGACGCCTTAAGAACAAGAATATTGATTCAGCTTACAGTCGGTGCTTTGAGCTTTCCCTGTGAGACCAGTATTAGTTTCCGATACACAACTGCTGGTTTAATGTATTCCTTGAACCTTCACATTGACGATGAAACACATAAATCGCATCGGAATTAAATACAAAATGCACAAAGCCGCGTTAAGTACAACATTAGAAACTTTTCTTACATTGGGTGCTTTGAGCAATCCCTATGAGACCAGTATTAGTTTCCGATACACCACTGCTGGTTCAGTGTATTCCGCGGACCTTCACATTGACGATGAAACACTGAAATGGCATCGGAATTAAATACAAAAGGCACAATGACGCCTTAAGAACAAGAATGGAGATTCTGCTTACAGTCGGTGCTTTGAGCATTCCCTGTGAGACCAATATTAGTTTCCGATACACCACAGAAGGTTCAATGTATTCCTTGGACATACACATTGACGATGAAACACCGAAATTACATCGGAATTAAATATAAAAGGAACAATGCCGCCTTAAGTGCCAGAAGAGTGAGACTTCTTAGAGTCTGTGCTTTGATCCTTTCCTGTGAGACCAGTATTAGTTTCCGATACACCACTGCAGGTTCAATGTATTCCTTGGACCTTCACATTGACGATAAAACACAGAAATAGCATCGGAATTAAATACAAAAGGCAGAATGCCGCCACAAGTACAAGAATTGTGACTCTTCGTACAGTCGGTGATTTGAGCATTCCCTGTGAGACCAGTATTAGCTTCCGATACACCACTGCAGGTTCAATGTATTAACTGGACATACACATTGACGATGAAACACTGAAATCGCATCGGAATTAAATACAAAATGCACAATGAAGCCTTAAGTACAAGAATAGAGACTCTTCTTACAGTCGGTGCTTTGAGCATACCCTGTGAGACTAGTATTAGTTTCCGATACACCACTGCAGGTTCAATGTATTCCTTGGACCATCACATTGACGGTGATACACAGAAATCGCAACGGAATTAAATACATAAGGCACAATGCCGAATTAAGTACAAGAGTAGAGACTCTTCTTACAGTCGGTGCTTTGAGCATTCCCTGTCTGTCCAGTATTTGTCTCCGATACACCACTGCAGGTTCAATGTATTCCTTGGACATACACATTGTCGATGGAACACTGAAATTACATCGGTATTAAATACAAAAGGCACAATGCCGCCCTAAGTGCAAGAAGAGTGAGACTTCCTAGAGTCTGTGCTTTGATCCATTCCTGTGAGACCAGTATTAGTTTCCGATACAGCACTGCAGGTTCAATGTATTCCTCGGACTTACACATTGACGATGAAACACTGTAATCGCATCGCAATTAAATACAAAAGGCACAATGCCGCCTTAAGTACAACACTAGAAACTTTTCTTACATTGGGTGCTTTGAGCATTCCCTGTGAGACCAGTATTAGTTTCCGATACACCACTGCTGGTTCAGTGTATTCCTCGGACCTTCACATTGACGATGAAACACAGAAATCGCATCGGAATTAAATACAAAAGGCACAATGCCACCATAACTGCAAGAATAGAGACTGTTCTTACAGTCGGTGCTTTGAGCATTCCCTGTGAGACCAGTATTGGTTTCCGATACACCACTGCAGGTTCAATGTATTCATTGGACATACACATTGACGATGAAACACAGAAATCGCATCGGAATTAAATACAAATGGTACAATGCCACCTTAAGTACAAGTATAGAGACACTTCTTACAGTCTGTGCTTTGAGCATTCCCTGTGAGACCTGTATTAGTTTCCGACACACCACTCCAGGTTCAATGTATTCCTTGGACATACGCATTGACGATGAAACACTGAAATTACATCGGAATTAAATACAAAAGGAACAATGCCGCCTTAAGTGCAAGGTATGTGAGACTTCTTAGAGTCTGTGCTTTGATCCTTTCCTGTGAGACCGGTATTAGTTTCCGATACATCACTGCAGGTTCAGTGTGTTCCTTGGACCTTCACATTGATGATGAAACACAGAAATAGCATTGGAATTAAATACAAAAGGCACAATGTCGCCCTAAGTACAAGAATAGAGGCTCTTCTTACAGTCGGTGTTTTGAGCATTCCCTGTGAGACCAGTATTAGTTTCCGCTACACCACTACAGGTTCAATGTATTCCCTGGACATACACGTTGACGATGAAACACTGAAATTCCATCGCAATTAAATATAAAAGACACAATGCCGCTTTAAGTGCAAGAGTAGAGACTCTTCTTACAGTCGGTGCTTTGAGCATTCCCTGTGGGACCAGTATTAGTTTCCGATACACCACAGCAGATTCATTGTATTCCTTGGACATACACATTGATGATGAAACACCGAAATTACATCGGAATTAAATACAAAAGGCACAATGCCTCCTTAAATGCAAGAAGAGTGAGACTTCTTAGAGTCTGTGCTTTAATCCTTTCCTGTGAGACCAGTATTAGTTTCCGATTCACCACAGCAGATTCATTGTATTCCTTGGACATACACATTGACGATCAAACACCGAAATTACATCGGAATTAAATACAAATGGCACAATGCCTCCTTAAATGCAAGAAGAGTGAGACATCTTAGAGTCTGTGCTTTGATCCTTTCCTGTGAGGCCAGTATTAATTTCCGATATACCACTGCAGGTTCAATGTATTTCTTGGACATACACATTGACGATGAAACACAGAAATCGCATCGGAATTAAATACAAATGGCACAATGGCGCCCTATGTGCAAGAAGAGTGAGTCTTCTAAGAGTCTGTTCTTTGATCCTTTCCTGCGAGTCCAGTATTAGATTCCGATACACCACTTCAGGTACAATGTATACCTTGGACCTTCACATTGACGATGAAGCACAGATATTGCATCGGAATTAAGTACAAAAGTTACAATGCCGCCTTAAGTACAAGAATATAGACTCTTCTTACAGTCGGTGCTTTGAGCATTCCCTGTGAGACCAGTATTAGTTCCCGATACACCACTGCAGGTTCAATGTATTCCTTGGAAACTCACATTGACGATGAGACATAGAAATCGGATCGGAATTAAATACATAAGGCACAATGCCGCCTTAAGCAAAAGGATAGAGACTCTTCTTACAGTCGGTGCTTTGAGCATTCTCTGTGAGGGCAGTATTAGTTTCCGATACACCACAGCAGGTTCAATGTATTACTTGGACATACACATTGACGATCAAACACCGAAATTACATCGGAATTAAATACAAATGGCACAATGCCTCCTTAAATGCAAGAAGAGTGAGACTTCTTAGAGTCTGTGCTTTGATCCTTTCCTGTGAGGCCAGTATTAGTTTCCTATACACCACTGCAGGTTCAATGTATTCCTTGGACATGCACATTGACGATGATACACCGAAATTGCATCGTAATTAAAGACAAAAGGTACAATGCCGCCTTAGGTACAAGAATAGAGACTCTTCTTACAGTCGGTGCTTTGAGCATTCCCTGTGAGACCAGTATTAGTTTCCGACACACCACTCCAGGTTCAATGTATTCCCTGGACATACACATTGACGATGAGACACTGAAATTACATCGAAATTAAATACAAAAGGAACAATGCCGCCTTAAGTGCAAGCTATGTGAGACTTCTTAGAGTCTGTGTTTTGATCCATTCCTGTGAGACCGGTATTAGTTTCCGAAACATCACTGCAGGTTCAATGTGTTCCTTGGACCTTCACATTGACGATGAAACACAGAAATCGCATTGGAATTAAATACAAAAGGCGCAATGCCGCCCTAAGTACAAGAATAGAGACTCTTCTTACAGTCGGTGTTTTGAGCATTCCCTGTGAGACCAGTATTA
This sequence comes from Schistocerca serialis cubense, assembly GCF_023864345.2. Classification (NCBI taxonomy): domain Eukaryota; kingdom Metazoa; phylum Arthropoda; class Insecta; order Orthoptera; family Acrididae; genus Schistocerca; species Schistocerca serialis. The sequence continues at coordinate 31,973,318 of NC_064643.1, read as the reverse complement.
ATTTCCAATACACCACTGCAGGTTCAATGTATTCCTTGGACCTTCACTTTGACGATGAAACACAGAAATCACATCGGAATTAAATACAAAAGGCACAATGCCGCCTTAAGTACAAGAATAGAGACTCTTCTTAAAGTCGGTGCTTTGAGCATTCCGTGTGACACCAGTATTAATTTCCGATATACCACTGCAGGTTCAATGTATTTCTTGGACATACACATTGACGATGAAACACAGAAATCGCATCGGAATTAAATACAAAAGGCACAATGCCGCCTTAAGTACAAGAATAGAGACTCTTCTTAAGGTCGGTGCTGTGACCATTCCGTGTGAGACCACTATTAGTTTTCGATACACCACTGCAGGTTCAATGTATTCCTTGGACATACACAATGACAATGAAACACTGAAATTACATCAGAATTAAATACAAATGGAACAATTCCGCCTTAAGTGCAAAACGAGTGAAACTTCTTAAAATCTGTGCTTTGATACTTTCCTGTGAGAGCAGTATTACTTTCCGATACACCACTACAGGGTCAATGTATTTCTTGGAACTTTACATTGACGATGAATCACCGAAATCGCATCGGAATTAAATACAAAAGGCACAATGCCGCCTTAAGTACAAGAATAGAGACTCTTCTTACAGTCGGTGCTTTGAGCATTCCCTGTGAGACCAGTATTAGTTTCCGATACACCACTGCAGGTTCAATGTATTTCTTGGACATACACATTGCCGATGAAACACAGAAATCGCATCGGAATTAAGTACAAAAGGCACAATGCCTCCTTAAGTACAAGAATAGAGACTCTTCTTAAGGTCGGTGCTGTGACCATTCCGTGTGAGACCACTATTAGTTTTCGATACACCACTGCAGGTTCAATGTATTCCTTGGACATACACAATGACAATGAAACACTGAAATTACATCAGAATTAAATACAAATGGAACAATTCCGCCTTAAGTGCAAAACGAGTGAAACTTCTTAATATCTGTGCTTTGATCCTTTCCTGTGAGGCCAGTATTAGTTTCCGATACACCACTACAAAGTCAATGTATTCCTTGGACCTTCAAATTGACGATGAAACACCGAAATCGCATCGGAATAAAATACAAAAGACACAATGCAGCCTTAAGTACAAGAATACAGGCTCTTCTTACAGTCTGTGCTTTGAGCATTCCCTGTGCGACCAGTTCTGGTTTCCGATACACCACTGCAGGTTCAATGTATTCCTTCGACATACACATTGACGATGAAACACAGAAATCGCATCGGAATTAAATACAAAAGGTACAATGCCGCCTTAAGTACAAGTATAGAGACTCTTCTTACAGTCGGTGCTTTGAGCATTCCCTGTGAGACCAGTATTAGTTTCCGATACACCACAGCAGAGTCATTGTATTCCTTGGACATACACATTGACGATGAAACACCGAAATTACATCGCAATTAAATACAAAAGCCACAATGCCTCCTTAAATGCAAGAAGAGTGAGACTTCTTAGAGTCTGTGCTTTGATCCTTTCCTGTGAGACCAGTATTAGTTTCCGATACACCACTGCAGGTTCAATGTATTACTTGGACATACACATTGACGATCAAACACCGAAATTACATCGGAATTAAATACAAAAGGCACAAAGCCGCATCAAGTACAAGAGGCGTGAGACTTCTTAGAGTCTGTGCTTTGGTCCTTTCCTGTAAGAACAATATTAGTTTCCGATACTCCACAACAGGTTCAATGTATTCCTTGGACATACACATTGACGATGAAACACAGAAATCGCATCGGAATTAAATACAAAAGGCACAATGCCGCTTAAAGTACAAGAATAGAGACTCTTCTTACAGTTGGAGCTTTGAGCATTCCCTGTGAGATCAGTATTAGTTTCCGATACCACTGCAGGTTCAATGTATTCCTTGGACATACACATTGACAATGAAACAATGAAATTAAATCCGCCTTAAGTGCAAGAAGAGTGAAACTTCTTAAAATCTGTGCTTTGATACTTTCCTGTGAGAGCAGTATTAGTTTCCGATACACCACTACAGGGTCAATGTATTCCTTGGTCCTTTACATTGACGATGAAACACCGAAATCGCATCGGAATAAAATACAAAAGACACAATGCAGCCTTAAGTACAAGAATACAGGCTCTTCTTACAGTCTGTGCTATCAGCATTGCCTGTGAGACCAGTATTTGTTTCCGATACACCACTGCAGGTTCAATGTATTCCTTGGACATACACAATGACGATGAAACACAGATATCGCATCGGAATTAAATACAAAAGGTACAAAGCCGCCTTAAGTACAAGTATAGAGACTCTTCTTACAGTCGGTGCTTTGAGCATTCCTTGTGAGACCAGTATTAGTTTCCGACACACCACTCCAGGTTCAATGTATTCCTTGGACATACACATTGACGATGAAACACTGAAATTACATCGAAATTAAATACAAAAGGAACAATGCCGCCTTAAGTGCAACCTATGTGAGACTACTTAGAGTCTGTGTTTTGATCCTTTCCTGTGAGACCGGTATTAGTTTCCGAAACATAACTGCAGGTTCAATGTGTTCCTGGGACCTTCACATTAACGATGAAACACAGAAATCGCATTGGAATTAAATACAAAAGGCACAACGCCGCCCTAAGTACAAGAATAGAGACTCTTCTTACAGTCGGTGTTTTGAGCATTCCCTGTGAGACCAGTATTAGTTTCCAATACACCACTGCAGGTTCAATTTATTCCTTGGACATACACGTTGACGGTGAAACACTGAAATTACATCGGAATTAAATATAAAAGGCACAATGCCGCTTTAAGTGCAAGAGTAGAGACTCTTCTTACAGTCGGTGCTTTGAGCATTCCCTGTGAGACCAGTATTAGTTTCCGATACACCACAGCAGATTCATTGTATTCCTTGGACATACACATTGACGATGAAACACCGAAATTACATCGGAATTAAATACAAAAACCACAATGCCTCCTTAAATGCAAGAAGAGTGAGACTTCTTAGAGTCTGTGCTTTGATCCTTTCCTGTGAGACCAGTATTAGTTTCCGATACACCACTGCAGGTTCAATGTATTCCTTGGACATACACATTGACGATGAAACACAGAAATAGCATCGGAATTAAATACAAATGGCACAATGGCGCCCTATGTGCAAGAAGAGTGAGTCTTCTAAGAGTCTGTTCTTTGATCCTTTCCTGCGAGTCCAGTATTAGATTCCGATACACCACTTCAGGTACAATGTATACCTTGGACCTTCACATTGACGATGAAGCACAGATATTGCATCGGAATTAAGTACAAAAGTTACAATGCCGCCTTATGTACAAGAATATAGACTCTTCTTACAGTCGGTGCTTTGAGCATTCCCTGTGAGACCAGTATTAGTTCCCGATACACCACTGCAGGTTCAATGTATTCCTTGGAAACTCACATTGACGATGAGACATAGAAATCGGATCGGAATTAAATACATAAGGCACAATGCCGCCTTAAGCACAAGAATAGAGACTCTTCTTACAGTCGGTGCTTTGAGCATTCTCTGTGAGAGCAGTATTAGTTTCCGATACACCACAGCAGGTTCAATGTATTACTTGGACATACACATTGACGATCAAACACCGAAATTACATCGGAATTAAATACAAAAGGCACAAAGCCGCATCAAGTGCAAGAAGCGTGAGACTTCTTAGAGTCTGTGCTTTGGTCCTTTCCTGTAAGAACAGTATTAGTTTTCGATACTCCACAGCAGGTTCAATGTATTCCTTGGACATACACATTGACGATGAAACACAGAAATCGCATCGGAATTAAATACAAAAGGCACAATGCCGCCTTAAGTACAAGAATAGAGACTCTTCTTAAAGTCGGTGCCTTGAGCATTCCGTGTGACAACAGTATTAGTTTCCGATATACCACTGCAGGTTCAATGTATTTCTTGGACATACACATCGACGATGAAACACAGAAATCGCATCGGAATTAAATACAAAAGGCACAATGCCGCCTTAAGTACAAGAATAGAGACTCTTCTTACAGTTGGAGCTTTGAGCAATCCCTGTGAGATCAGTATTAGTTTCCGATACCAATGCAGGTTCAATGTATTCTTTGGACATACACATTGACAATGAAACACTGAAATTAAATCCGCCTTAAGTGCAAGAAGAGTGAAACTTCTTAAAATCTGTGCTTTGATACTTTCCTGTGAGAGCAGTATTAGTTTCCGATACACCACCACAGGGTCAATGTATTCCTTGGACCTTTACATTGACGATGAAACACCGAAATCGCATCGGAATTAAATAGAAAAGGCACAATGCCGCCTTAAGTACAAGAATAGAGACTCTTCTTACAGTCGGTGCTTTGAGCTTACCCTGTGAGACCAGTATTATTTTCCGATACACCACTGCAGGTACAGTGTATTCCTTGGACATACACATTGACGATGAAACACTGAAATTACATCGGAATTAAATACAAAAGGCACAATGCCGACTTATTTGCATGAAGAGTGGGTCTTCTTAAAGTCTGTGCTTTGATCCTTTCCTGTGAGAAAAGTATTAGTTTCCGATACACCACTGCAGATTCAATGTATTCCACGGACTTTTAAATTGACGATGAAACACTGAAATCGCATCGGAATTAAATACAAAAGGCACAAGCCGCCTTAAGTGCAAGATGAGTGACACTTCTTGGAGTGTGTGCTTTGATCATTTCCTGTGAGACCAGTATTAGTTTCCGATACACCACTGCAGGTTCAATGTATTTCTTGGACATACACATTGACGATGAAACACAGAAATCGCATCGGAATTAAGTACAAAAGGCACAATGCCTCCTTAAGTACAAGAATAGAGACTCTTCTTAAGGTCGGTGCTTTGACCATTCCGTGTGAGACCACTATTAGTTTCCGATACACCACTGCAGGTTCAATGTATTCCTTGGACATACACAATGACAATGAAACACTGAAATTACATCAGAATTAAATACAAATGGAACAATTCCGCCTTAAGTGCAAAAAGAGTGAAACTTCTTAATATCTGTGCTTTGATCCTTTCCTGTGAGGCCAGTGTTAGTTTCCGATACACCACTACAAAGTCAATGTATTCCTTGGACCTTCAAATTGACGATGAAACACCGAAATCGCATCGGAATAAAATACAAAAGACACAATGCAGCCTTAAGTACAAAAATACAGGCTCTTCTTACAGTCTGTGCTTTGAGCATTCCCTGTGAGACCAGTTCTGGTTTCCGATACACCACTGCAGGTTCAATGTATTCCTTTGACATACACATTAACGATGAAACACAGAAATCGCATCGGAATTAAATACAAAAGGTACAATGCCGCCTTAAGTACAAGTATAGAGACTCTTCTTACAGTTGGTGCTTTGAGCATTCCCTGTGAGACCAGTATTAGTTTCCGACACACCACTCCAGGTTCAATGTATTCCTTGGACATACACATTGACGATGAAACACTGAAATTACATCGAAATTAAATACAAAAGGAACAATGCCACCTTAAGAGCAAGCTATGTGAGACTTCTCAGAGTCTGTGTTTTGATCCTTTCCTGTGAGACCGGTATTAGTTTCCGAAACATCACTGCAGGTTCAATGTGTTCCTTGGACCTTCACATTGACGATGAAACACAGAAATCGCATTGGAATTAAATACAAAAGGCACAATGCCGCCCTAACTACAAGAATAGAGACTCTTCTTACAGTCGGTGTTTTGAGAATTCCCTGTGAGACCAGTATTAGTTTCCAATACACCACTGCAGGTTCAGTGTATTCCTTGGACATACACGTTGACGATGAAATACTGAAATTACATCGGAATTAAATATAAAAGGCACAATGCCGCTTTAAGTGCAAGAGTAGAGACTCTTCTTACAGTCGGTGCTTTGAGCATTCGATGTGAGACCAGTATTAGTTTCCGATACACCACAGCAGATTCATTGTATTCCTTGGACATACACATTAACGATGAAACACCGAAATTACATCGGAATTAAATACAAAAGCCACAATGCCTCCTTAAATGCAAGAAGAGTGAGACTTCTTAGAGTCTGTGCTTTGATCCTTTCCTGTGAGACCAGTATTAGTTTCCGATACACCACTGCAGGTTCAATGTATTCCTTGGACATACACGTTGACGATGAAACACTGAAATTACATCGGAATTAAATATAAAAGGCACAATGCCGCTTTAAGTGCAAGAGTAGAGACTCTTCTTACAGTCGGTGCTTTGAGCATTCCCTGTGAGACCAGTATTAGTTTCCGATACACCACAGCAGATTCATTGTATTCCTTGGACATACACATTGACGCTGAAACACCGAAATTACATCGGAATTAAATACAAAAGCCACAATGCCTCCTTAAATGCAAGAAGAGTGAGACTTCTTAGAGTCTGTGCTTTGATCCTTTCCTGTGAGACCAGTATTAGTTTCCGATACACCACTGCAGGTTCAATGTATTCCTTGGACATACACATTGACGATGAAACACAGAAATAGCATCGGAATTAAATACAAAAGGCACAATGGCGCCCTAAGTGCAAGACGAGTGAGTCTTCTTAGAGTCTGTTCTTTGATCCTTTCCTGCGAGACCAGTATTAGATTCCGATACACCACTTCAGGTACAATGTATACCTTGGACCTTCACATTGACGATGAAGCACAGAAATCGCATCGGAATTAAATACAAAAGTTACAATGCCGCCTTAAGTACAAGAATATAGACTCTTCTTACAGTCGGTGCTTTGAGCATTCCCTGTGAGACCAGTATTAGTTCCCGATACACCACTGCAGGTTCAATGTATTCCTTGGAAATTCACATTGACGATGAGACACAGACATCGGAACGGAATTAAATACATAAGGCACAATGCCGCCTTAAGCACAAGAATAGAGACTCTTCTTACAGTCGGTGCTTTGAGCATTCTCTGTGAGAGCAGTATTAGTTTCCGATACACCACAGCAGGTTCAATGTATTACTTGGACATACACATTGACGATCAAACACCGAAATTACATCGGATTTAAATACAAAAGGCACAAAGCCGCATCAAGTGCAAGAAGCGTGAGACTTCTTAGAGTCTGTGCTTTGGTCCTTTCCTGTAAGAACAGTATTAGTTTCCGATACTCCACAGCAGGTTCAATGTATTCCTTGGACATACACATTGACGATGAAACACAGAAATCGCATCGGAATTAAGTACAAAAGGCACAATGCCTCCTTAAGTACAAGAATAGAGACTCTTCTTAAGGCCGGTGCTTTGAGCATTCCGTGTGAGACCACTATTAGTTTCCGATACACCACTGCAGGTTCAATGTATTCCTTGGACATACACAATGACAATGAAACACTGAAATTACATCTGAATTAAATACAAATGGAGAGTGAAACATCTTAAAATCTGTGCTTTGATCCTTTCCTGTGCGACCAGTATTAAGTTTCCGATACACCACTTCAGGTTCAGTGTATTCCTTGGACCTTCATATTGACGATTAAACACAGAAAGTGCATCGGAATAAAATACAAAAGGCACTATGCCGCCTTAAGTACAAAAATAGAGACTCTTCTTGAAGTCGGTGCTTTGAGCCTTCCGTGTGAGACCAGTATTAGTTTCCCATACACCACTGCAGGTTCAATGTATTCCTTGGACATACACATTGACGATGAAACACAGAAATCGCATCGGAATTAAGTACAAAAGGCACAATGCCTCCTTAAGTACAAGAACAGAGACTCTTCTTAAGGTCGGTGTTTTGAGCATTCCGTGTGAGACCACTATTAGTTTCCGATACTCCACTGCAGGTTCATTGTATTCCTTGGACATACACAATCACAATGAAACACTGAAATTACATCAGAATTAAATACAAATGGAGAGTGCAACTTCTTAAAATCTGTGCTTTGATCCTTTCCTGTGAGACCAGTATTAGTTTCCGTTACACCACTGCAGGTTCAATGTATTCCTTGGACATACACATTGACGATGAAACACAGAAATAGCATCGGAATTAATTACAAAAGTCACAATGGCGCCCTAAGTGCAAGAAGAGTGAGTCTTCTTAGAGTCTGTTCTTTGATCCTTTCCTGAGAGACCAGTATTAGATTCCGATACACCACTTCAGGTACAATGTATACCTTGGACCTTCACATTGACGATGAAGCACAGAAATCGCATCGGAATTAAATACAAAAGTTACAATGCCGCCTTAAGTACAAGATTAGAGGCTCTTCTTACAGTCGGTGCTTTGAGCATTCCCTGTGAGAGCAGTATTAGTTTCCGATACACCACTGCAGGTTCAATGTATTCCTTGGAAATTCACATTGACGATGAGACACAGAAATCGGATCGGAATTAAATACATAAGGCACAATGCCGCCTTAGGCACAAGAGTAGAGACTCTTCTTACAGTCGGTGCTTTGAGCATTCCCTGTGAGACCAGTATTAGTTTCCCATACACCACTGCAGGTTAAATGTATTCACTGGACATACACATTGTCGATGAAACACAGAAATCGCATCGGAATTAAATACAAAAGGCACAATGCCGCCATAAGTACAAGAATAGAGACTCTTCTTAAGGTTGGTGCTTTGAGCACTCCGTGTGAGACCAGTATAAGTTTCCGATACACCACTGCAGGTTCAATGTATTCACTGGACATACACATTGACGATGAAACACTGAAATTACATCGTAATTAAATACAAAGTGTACAATGCCATCTTAATGCAAGAACAGTGAGACTTCTTAGAGTCTGTGCTTTTATCCTTCTCTGCGCGACCAGTATGAGTTTCCGATACGCCACTGCAGGTTCAATGTACTCCTTGGACCTTCACATTGACGATGAAACACAGAAATCACATCGGAATTAAATACAAATGGCACAATGCCGCCTTATGTACAAGAATTAAGACTCATCTTGAAGTCGGTGTTTTGAGCATTCCCTGTGAGACCAGTATTAGTTTCCGATACACCACTGCCGCTTCAATGTATTCTTTAGACCTTCACATTGACGATTTAACACAGAAATCGCATCCGAATTCAATACAAAAGGCACAATGCCGCCTTAAGTACAAGAATAGAGACTCTTCTTACAGTCGGTATATTGATCATTCCCTTTGAGACCAGTATTAGTTTCCGATACACCATAGCAGGTTCAGTGTATTCCTTGGACCATCACATAGACGATGAAGCACAGAAATCGCATCGGAATTAAATACAAACGGCACAATGCCGCCTTAAGTACAGGAATAGGGACTCTTCTTACAGTCGGTGCTTTGAGCATTCCCTGTGTGACCAGTATTAGTTTCCGATACACCACTGCAGGTACAGTGTATTCCTTGGACATACACATTGACGATGAAACACTGAAATCGCATCGGAATTAAATACAAAAGGCACAAGCCGCCACAAGTGCAAGAAGAGTGACACTTCTTGGAGTCTGTGCTTTGATCCTTTCCTGTGAGACCAGTATTAGTTTCCGATACACCACTGCAGGTTCAATGTATTACTTGGACATACACATTGACATTGAAACACAGAAATCGCATCGGAATTAAGTACAAAAGGCACAATGCCACCTTAAGTACAAGAATAGAGACTCTTCTTAAGGTCGGTGCTTTGAGCATTCCGTGTGAGACCACTATTAGTTTCCGACACACCACTGCAGGTTCAATGTATTCCTTGGACATACACAATGACAATGAAACACTGAAATTACATCAGAATTAAATACAAATGGAACAATTCCGCCTTAAGTGCAAAAAGTGTGAAACTTCTTAATATCTGTGCTTTGATCCTTTCCTGTGAGGCCAGTATTAGTTTCCGATACACCACTACAAAGTCAATTTTTTCCTTGGACCTTCAAATTGACGATGAAACACCGAAATCGCATCGGAATAAAATACAAAAGACACAATGCAGCCTTAAGTACAAGAATACAGGCTCTTCTTACAGTCTGTGCTTTGAGCATTCCCTGTGAGACCAGTATTGGTTTCCGATACACTACTGCAGGTTCAATGTATTTCTTGGACATACACATTGACGATGAAACACAGAAATCGCATCGGAATTAAATACAAAAGGTACAATGCCGCCTTAAGTACAAGTATAGTGACTCCTCTTACAGTCGGTGCTTTGAGCATTCCCTGTGAGACCAGTATTAGTTTCCGACACACCACTCCAGGTTCAATGTATTCCTTGGACATACACATTGACGATGAAACACTGAAATTACATCGAAAATAAATATAAAAGGAACAATGACGCCTTAAGTGCAAGCTATGTTAGACTTCTTAGAGTCTGTGATTTGATCCTTTCCTGTGAGACCGGTATTAGTTTCCGAAACATCACTGCAGGTTCAATGTGTTTCTTGGACCTTCACATTGACGATGAAACACAGAAATCGCATAGGAATTAAATACAAAAGGCACAATGCCGCCCTAAGTACAAGAATAGAGACTCTTCTTACAGTCGGTGTTTTGAGCGTTCCCTGTGAAACCAGTATTAGTTTCCAATACACCACTGCAGGTTCAATGTATTCCTTGGACATACACGTTGACGATGAAACACTGAAATTACATCGGAATTAAATATAAAAGGCACAATGCCGCTTTAAGTGCAAGAGTAGAGACTCTTCTTACAGTCGGTGCTTTGAGCATTCCCTGTGAGACCAGTATTAGTTTCCGATACACCACAGCAGATTCATTGTATTCCTTGGACATACACATTCACGCTGAAACACCGAAATTACATCGGAATTAAATACAAAAGCCACAATGCCTCCTTAAATGCAAGAAGAGTGAGACTTCTTAGAGTCTGTGCTTTGATCCTTTCCTGTGAGACCAGTATTAGTTTCCGATACACCACTGCAGGTTCAATGTATTCCTTGGACATACACATTGACGATGAAACACAGAAATAGCATCGGAATTAAATACAAAAGGCACAATGGCGCCCTAAGTGCAAGACGAGTGAGTCTTCTTAGAGTCTGTTCTTTGATCCTTTCCTGCGAGACCAGTATTAGATTCCGATACACCACTTCAGGTACAATGTATACCTTGGACCTTCACATTGACGATGAAGCACAGAAATCGCATCGGAATTAAATACAAAAGTTACAATGCCGCCTTAAGTACAAGAATATAGACTCTTCTTACAGTCGGTGCTTTGAGCATTCCCAGTGAGACCAGTATTAGTTCCCGATACACCACTGCAGGTTCAATGTATTCCTTGGAAATTCACATTGACGATGAGACACAGAAATCGGATCGGAATTAAATACATAAGGCACAATGCCGCCTTAAGCACAAGAATAGAGACTCTTCTTACAGTCGGTGCTCTGAGCATTCTCTGTGAGAGCAGTATTAGTTTCCGATACACCACAGCAGGTTCAATGTATTACTTGGACATACACATTGACGATCAAACACCGAAATTACATCGGATTTAAATACAAAAGGCACAAAGCCGCATCAAGTGCAAGAAGCGTGAGACTTCTTAGAGTCTGTGCTTTGGTCCTTTCCTGTAAGAACAGTATTAGTTTCCGATACTCCACAGCAGGTTCAATGTATTCCTTGGACATACACATTGACGATGAAACACAGAAATCGCATCGGAATTAAGTACAAAAGGCACAATGCCTCCTTAAGTACAAGAATAGAGACTCTTCTTAAGGTCGGTGATTTGAGCATTCCGTGTGAGACCACTATTAGTTTCCGATACACCACTGCAGGTTCAATGTATTCCTTGGACATACGCAATGACAATGAAACACTGTAATTACATCTGAATTAAATACAAATGGAGAGTGAAACTTCTTAAAATCTGTGCTTTGATCCTTTCCTGTGCGACCAGTATTAAGTTTCCGATACACCACTTCAGGTTCAGTGTATTCCTTGGACCTTCATATTGACGATTAAACACAGAAAACGCATCGGAATAAAATACAAAAGGCACTATGCCGCCTTAAGTACAAGAATAGAGACTCTTCTTGAAGTCGGTGCTTTGAGCCTTCCGTGTGAGACCAGTATTAGTTTCCCATACACCACTGCAGGTTCAATGTATTCCTTGGACATACACATTGACGATGAAACACAGAAATCGCATCGGAATTAAGTACAAAAGGCACAATGCCTCCTTAAGTACAAGAACAGAGACTCTTCTTAAGGTCGGTGTTTTGAGCATTCCGTGTGAGACCACTATTAGTTTCCGATACTCCACTGCAGGTTCAATGTATTCCTTGGACATGCACAATCACAATGAAACACTGAAATTACATCAGAATTAAATACAAATGGAGAGTGCAACTTCTTAAAATCTGTTCTTTGATCCTTTCCTGTGAGACCAGTATTAGTTTCCGTTACACCACTGCAGGTTCAATGTATTCCTTGGACATACACATTGACGATGAAACACAGAAATAGCATCGGAATTAATTACAAAAGTCACAATGGCGCCCTAAGTGCAAGAAGAGTGAGTCTTCTTAGAGTCTGTTCTTTGATTCTTTCCTGAGAGACCAGTATTAGATTTCGATACACCACTTCAGGTTCAATGTATTCCTTGGACCTTCACATTGACGATGAAGCACAGAAATCGAATCGGAATTAAATACAAAAGTTACAATGCCGCCTTAAGTACAAGATTAGAGGCACTTCTTACAGTCGGTGCTTTGAGCATTCCCTGTGAGAAAAGTATTAGTTTCCGATACACCACAGCAGGTTCAATGTATTCCTTGGACCTTCACATTGACGATGAAACACAGAAATCACATCGGAATTAAATACAAATGGCACAATGCCGCCTTATGTACAAGAATAAAGACTCATCTTGAAGTCGGTGTTTTGAGCATTCCCTGTGAGACCAGTATTAGTTTCCGATACACCACTGCCGCTTCATTGTATTCTTTAGACCATCACATTGACGATGTAACACAGAAATCGCATCCGAATTCAATACAAAAGGCACAATGCCGCCTTAAGTACAAGAATAGAGACTCTTCTTACAGTCGGTATATTGATCATTCCCTTTGAGACCAGTATTAGTTTCCGATACACCATAGCAGGTTCAGTGTATTCCTTGGACCATCACATAGACGATGAAGCACAGAAATCGCATCGGAATTAAATACAAACGGCACAATGCCGCCTTAAGTACAGGAATAGAGACTCTTCTTACAGTCGGTGCTTTGAGCATTCCCTGTGAGACCAGTATTAGCTTGCGATACACCACTGGAGGTTCAATGTATTCCTTGGACATACACATTGACGATGAAACACTGATATTACATCGGGATTAAATACAAAACGCACAAGGCCGCCTTAAGTGCAAGAAGAGTGAGACTTCTTAGAGTCTGTGCTCTGATCCATTCCTGTGAGACCAGTACAAGCTTCCGATACGCATCTGCAGGTTCAATGTATTCCCTGGACATACACATTGACGATGAGACACACAAATCGCATCGGAATGAAATACAAAAGGCACAATGCCGCCTTAAGTAGAAGAATAGCGACTCTTCTTAGAGTCCGTGTTTGAGCACTCCCTGCGAGACCAGTATTAGCTTCCGATACACCACAGCAGGTTCAATGTATTCCTTGGACCTTCACATTGACGATGAAACACAGAAACGCATCGGTATTAAATACAAAAGGCACAATGCCGCCTTAAGTACAAGAATAGAGACTCTTCTCACATTCGGTGCTTTGAGCATTCCCTGTGAGACCACTATTAGTTTCCGATACACCACTGCAGGTTCAATGTATTCCTTGGACATACACAATGACAATGAAACACTGAAATTACTTCAGAATTAAATACAAATGGAACAATTCCGCCTTAAGTGCTAGAAGAGTGAAACTTCTTAAAATCTGTGCTTTGATCCTTTCCTGTGAGACCAGTATTAGTTTCCGATACACCACTCCAGGTTCAGTGTATTCCTTGGACATACACATTGACGATGAAACACTGAAATTACATCGGAATTAAATACAAAAGGGACAATGCAGCCTTATGTGCAAGCTATGTGAGACTTCTTAGAGTCTGTGCTTTGATCCTTTCCTGCGAGACCAGTATTAGATTCCCATACACCACTGCAGGTTCAATGTATTCCTTGGACATACACGTAGACGAAGAAACACTGAAATTACATCGGAATTAAATATAAAAGGCACAATGCCGCCTTAAGTGCTAGAGTAGAGACTCTTCTTACAGTCGGTGCTTTGAGCATTCCCTGTGAGACCAGTATTAGTTTCCGATACACCACAGCAGGTTCATTGTATTCCTTGGACATACACATTGACGATGAAACTCCGAAATTACATCGGAATTAAATACAAAAGGCACAATGACTCCTTAAATACAAGAAGAGTGAGACTTCTTATAGTCTGTGCTTTGATCTATTCCTGTGAGACCAGTATTAGTTTCCGATACACCACTGCAGGTGCAATGTATTCCTTGGACATACACATTGACGATGAAACACTGATATTACATCGGGATTAAATACAAAACGCACAAGGCCGCCTTAAGTGCAAGAAGAGTGAGACTTCTTAGAGTCTGTGCTCTGATCCATTCCTGTGAGACCAGTACAAGCTTCCGATACGCAACTGCAGGTTCAATGTATTCCTTGGACATACACATTGACGATGAGACACACAAATCGCATCGGAATGAAATACAAAAGGCACAATGCCGCCTTAAGTAGAAGAATAGCGACTCTTCTTTGAGTCGGTGTTTGAGCATTCCCTGCGAGACCAGTATTAGCTTCCGATACACCACAGCAGGTTCAATGTATTCCTTGGACCTTCACATTGACGATGAATCACAGAAACGCATCGGTATTAAATACAAAAGGCACAATGCCGCCTTAAGTACAAGAATAGAGACTCTTCTTACATTCGGTGCTTTGAGCATTCCCTGTGAGACCACTATTAGTTTCCGATACACCACTGCAGGTTCAATGTATTCCTTGGACATACACAATGACAATGAAACACTGAAATTACTTCAGAATTAAATACAAATGGAACAATTCCGCCTTAAGTGCTAGAAGAGTGAAACTTCTTAAAATCTGTGCTTTGATCCTTTCCTGTGAGACCAGTATTAGTTTCCGATACACCACTCCAGGTTCAATGTATTCCTTGGACATACACATTGACGATGAAACACTGAAATTACATCGGAATTAAATACAAAAGGGACAATGCAGCCTTATGTGCAAGCTATGTGAGACTTCTTAGAGTCTGTGCTTTGATCCTTTCCTGCGAGACCAGTATTAGATTCCGATACACCACTGCAGGTTCAATCTATTCCTTGGACATACACGTAGACGAAGAAACACTGAAATTACATCGGAATTAAATATAAAAGGCACAATGCCGCCTTAAGTGCTAGAGTAGAGACTCTTCTTACAGTCGGTGCTTTGAGCATTCCCTGTGAGACCAGTATTAGTTTCCGATACACCACAGCAGGTTCATTGTATTCCTTGGACATACACATTGACGATGAAACACCGAAATTACATCGGAATTAAATACAAAAGGCACAATGACTCCTTAAATACAAGAAGAGTGAGACTTCTTATAGTCTGTGCTTTGATCTATTCCTGTGAGACCAGTATTAGTTTCCGATACACCACTGCAGGTTCAATGTATTCCTTGGACATACACATTGACGATGAAACACAGAAATAGCATCGGAATTAAATACAAAAGGCACAATGGCGCCCTAAGTGCAAGAAGAGGGAGTCTTCTTAGAGTCTGTTCTTTGATCCGTTCCTGCGAGACCAGTATTAGATTCCAGTACACCACTTCAGGTTCAATGTATTCCTTGGACCTTCAGATTGACGATGAAGCACAGAAATCGCATCGGAATTAAATACAAAAGTTACAATGCCGCCTTAAGTACAAGAATAGAGACTCTTCTTACAGTCGGTGATTTGAGCAGTCCCTGTGAGACCAGTATTAGTTTCCGATACACCACAGCAGGTTCAATGTATTCCTTGGACCTTCACATTGACGATGAATCACAGAAACGCATCGGTATTAAATACAAAAGGCACAATGCCGCCTTAAGTACAAGAATAGAGACTCTTCTTACAGTCGGTGTTTGAGCATTCCCTGCGAGACCATTATTAGTTTCCGATACGCCACTGCAGGTTCAATGTATTCCTTGGACCTTCACATTGACGATGAAACACAGAAATCGCATCGGAATTAAATACAAACTGCACAATGCCGCCTTAAGTACAGGAATAGGGACTCTTCTTACATTCGGTGTGTTGAGCATTCCCTGTGAGACCGGTATTAGTTTACGATACACCACTCCAAGTTCAATGTATTCCTTGGACATACAAAATGACAATGAAACACTGAAATTACATCAGAATTAAATACAAATGGAACAATTCCGCCTTAAGTGCTAGAAGAGTGAAACTTCTTAAAATCTGTGCTTTGATCCTTTCCTGTGAGACCAGTATTAGTTTCCGATACACCACTCCAGGTTCAATGTATTCCTTGGACATACACATTGACGATGAAACACTGAAATTACATCGGAATTGAATACAAAAGGGACAATGCCGCCTTAAGTGCAAGCTATGTGAGCCTTCTTAGAGTCTGTGCTTTGATCCTTTCCTGTGAGACCGGTATTAGTTTCCGATACATCACTGCAGGTTCAATGTGTTCCTTGGACCGTCACATTGACGATGAAACACAGAAATCGCATTGGAATTAAATACAAAATTCAATGTGCCGCCCTAAATACAAGAATAGAGACTCTTCTTACAGTCGGTGTTTTGAGCATTCCCTGTGAGACCAGTATTAGTTTCCGATACACCACTGCAGGTTCAATGTATTCCTTGGACATACACGTTGACGATGAAACACTGAAATTACATCGAAATTAAATATAAAAGGCACAATGCCGCCTTAAGTGCAAGAGTAGAGACTCTTCTTACAGTCGGTGCTTTGAGCATTCCCTGTGAGACCATTATTAGTTTCCGATACACCACAGCAGGTTCATTGTATTCCTTGGACAAACACATTGACGATGAAACACCGAAATTACATCGGAATTAAATACAAAAGGCACAATGACTCCTTAAATGCAAGACGAGTGAGACTTCTTATAGTCTGTGCTTTGATCTATTCCTGTGAGACCAGTATTAGTTTCCGATACACCACTGCAGGTTCAATGTATTCCTTGGACATACACATTGACGATGAAACACAGAATTAGCATCGGAATTAAATACAAAAGGCACAATGGCGCCCTAAGTGCAAGAAGAGTGAGTCTTCTTAGAGTCTGTTCTTTGATCCTTTCCTGCGAGACCAGTATTAGATTCCGGTACACCACTTCAGGTTCAATGTATTCCTTGGACCTTCAGATTGACGATGAAGCACAGAAATCGAATCGGAATTAAATACAAAAGTTACAATGCCGCCTTAAGTACAAGAATAGAGACTCTTCTTACAGTCGGTGCTTTGAGCATTCCCTGTGAGACCAGTATTAGTGTCCGATACACCACTGCAGGTTCAATGTATTCCTTGGAAATTCACATTGACGATGAGACACAGAAATCGTATCGGAATTAAATACATAAGGCACAAAGTCGCATCAAGTGCAAGAAGCGTGAGACTTCTTAGAGTCTGTGCTTTGATCCTTTCCTGTAAGAACAGTATTAGTTTCCGATACTCCACAGCAGTTTCATTGTATTCCTTGGACTTACCCATTGACGATGAAACACTGAAATCGCATCGGAATTAAATACAAAAGGCACAAAGTCGCATCAAGTGCAAGAAGCGTGAGACTTCTTAGAGTCTGTGCTTTGATCCTTTCCAGTAAGAACAGTATTAGTTTCCGATACTCCACAGCAGTTTCATTGTATTCCTTGGTCATACACATTGACGATGAAACACTGAAATCGCATCGGAATTACATACAAAAGGCACAATGCCGCCAAAAGTACAAGAATAGAGACTCTTCTTGAAGTCGGTGCTTTGAGCATTCCGTGTGAGACCAGTCTTAGATTCCGATACACCACTGCACGTTCAATGTATTCCGTGGACATACACATTGACGATGAAACACTGAAATTACATCGTAATTAAATACAAAAGGTATAATGCCGTCTTAAGTGCAAGAAGAGTGAGTTTTCTTAGAGTCTGTGCTTTTATCCTTTCCTGCGCGACCAGTATCAATTTCCGATACGCCACTGCAGGTTCAATGTATTCCTTGGTCCTTCACATTGACGATGAAACACAGCAATCGCATCGGAATTAAATACAAATGGCACAATGCCGCCTTAAGTACAAGAACAGAGACTCTTCTTACAGTCGGTGCTTTGAGCATTCCCTGTGAGACCAGTATAAGTTTCCGATACA
The DNA here is from genome assembly GCF_023864345.2 of Schistocerca serialis cubense. Classification (NCBI taxonomy): domain Eukaryota; kingdom Metazoa; phylum Arthropoda; class Insecta; order Orthoptera; family Acrididae; genus Schistocerca; species Schistocerca serialis. The sequence continues at coordinate 31,954,889 of NC_064643.1, read as the reverse complement.
CCACTGCAGGTTCAATGTATTCTTTGGACCTTCACATTGACGATGTAACACAGAAATCGCATCCGAATTCAATACAAAAGGCACAATGCCGCCTTAAGTACAAGAAAAGAGACGCTTCTTAAAGTCGGTTCTTTGAGCATTCCCTATGAGACCAGTATTAGTTTCCGATACACCATAGCAGGTTCAATGTATTCCTTGGACCTTCACATTGACGATGAAACACAGAAATCGCATCGGAATTAAATACAAGAGGCAGAATGCTGCCTTAACTACAAGAATAGAGACTCTTCTTACAGTCGGTTCTTTGAGCATTCCCCTTGAGGCCAGTATTAGTTTCCGATACACCATGGCAGATTCAGTGTATTCCTTGGACCTTCACATTGACGATGAAATACAGAAATCGCATCGGAATGAAATACAAAAGGCACAATGCCGCCTTAAGTACAAGAATAGAGACTCTTCTTACAGTCGGGGCTTTGAGCATTCCGTTTGAGACCAGTATTAGTTTCGATATACCACTGCCAGTTCAATGTATTCCTTGAACATACACATTGACGATGAAACACTGAAATTACATGGGAATTAAATACAATAGGCACAATGCTGCCTTAAGTGCAAGAATAGAGGCTCCTCTTACAGTCGGTGCTTTGAGCATTCTCTGTGAGACCAGTATTTGTTTCCGATACACCACTGCACGTTCAATGTATTCCTTGGACCTTCACATTGACGATGAAACACAGAAATCGCATCGGAATAAAATACAAAAGGCACAATGCAGCCTTAAGTACAAGAATACAGACTCTTCTTACAGTCGGTGATTTGAGCATTCCCTGTGAGACCAGTATTAGAGTCCGATACACCACTGCAGGTTCATTGTATTCCTTGGACATACACATTGACGATGAAACACTGAAATTACATCGGAATTAAATACAAAAGGCACAATGCCGCCTTAAGTGCAAGAGTAAGGACTCTTCTTACAGTCGGTGCTTTGAGCATACCCTGCGGAACCAGTATTAGTTTCCGATACACCACTGCAGGTTCAATGTATTCCTTGGACATACACATTAACGATGAAACACAGAAATTACATCAAAAATAAATACAAAAGGTACAATGCCGCCTTAAGTGCAACAAGAGTGAGACTCCTTAGAGTCTGTGCCTTCATCCTTTCCTGTGCGACCAGTATTAGTTTCCGATACGCCACTGCAGGTTCAATGTATTCCTTGGACCTTCACATTGTCGATGAAACACAGAAATGGCATCGGAATAAAATACAAATGGCACAATGCCGCCTTAAGTACAAGAGTAGAGACTCTTCTTACAGTCGGTGCTTTGAGCATTCCCTGTGAGACCAGTATAAGTTTCCGATACACCACTGCAGGTTCAATGTATTCTTTGGACCTTCACATTGACGATGTAACACAGAAATCGCATCCTAATTCAATACAAAAGGCACAATGCCGCCTTAAGTACAAGAAAAGAGACTCTTCTTACAGTCGGTTCTTTGAGCATTCCCTATGAGACCAGTATTAGTTTCCGATACACCATAGCAGGTTCAATGTATTCCTTGGACCTTCACATTGACGATGAAACACAGAAATCGCATCGGAATGAAATACAAAAGGCACAATGCCCCTTAAGTACTGGAATAGGGACTCTTCTTGCAGTCGGTGCTTTGAGCATTGCCCGTGAGACCAGTATTAGCTTGCGATACACCACTGGAGGTTCAATGTATTCCTTGGACATACACATTGACGATGAAACACTGAAATTACATCGGAATTAAATGCAAAACGCACAAGGCCGCCTTAAGTGCAAGAAGAGTTAGACTTCTTAGAGTGTGTGTTTGATCCTTTCCTGTGAGACCAGTATTAGTTTCCGATACACCACTGCAGATTCAATGTATTCCTTGGACCTTCACATTGACGATGAAACACAGAATTAGCATCGGAATTAAATACAAAATTTACAATTAAGCCTTAAGTACAAGAATAGAGAATCTTCTTGAAGTCGGTGCTTTGCGCATTCCGTGTGAGATCAGTATTAGTTTCCGATATACCACTGCCAGATCAATGTATTCCTTGAACATACACATTGACGATGAAACACTGATATTACATGGGTATTAAATACAAAAGGAACAATTCCGCCTTAAGTGCAAGAAGACTGAAACTTCTTAAAATCTGTGCTTTGATCCTTTCCTGTGAGACCAGTATTAGTTTCCGATACACCACTACAGGTTCAATGTGTTCTTTGGACCTTCACATTGACGATGTAACACAGAAATCGCATCGGAATTAAATACAAGAGGCAGAATGCAGCCTTAAGTACAAGAATAGAGACTCTTCTTACAGTCGGTTCTTTGAGCATTCCCTTTGAGGCCTATATTAGTTTCCGATACGCCATGGCAGATTCAGTGTATTCCTTGGACCATCACATTGACGATGAAACACAGAAATCGCATCGGAATTAAATACAAACGGCACAATGCCGCCTTAAGTACAAGAATAGAGACTCTTCTTACAGTCGGTGTTTTGAGCATTCCCCGTGAGACCAGTATTAGCTTGCGATACACCACTGCAGGTTCAATGTATTCCTTGGACATACACATTGACGATGAAACACTGAAATTACATCGGATTTAAATACAAAACGCACAATGCCGCCTTAAGTGCAAGAAGAGTGAGACTTCTTAGAGTCTGTGCTTTGATCCATTCCTGTGAGACCAGTATTAGCTTCCAATACGCCACTGCAGGTTCAATGTATTCCTTGGACATACACATTGACGATGAAACACAGAAATCGCATCGGAATGAAATACAAAAGGCACAATGCCGCCTTAAGTACAAGAATAGAGACTCTTCTTACAGTCGGGGCTTTGAGCATTCCGTTTGAGACCAGTATTAGTTTCGATATACCACTGCCAGTTCAATGTATTCCTTGAACATACACATTGACGATGAAACACTGAAATTACATGGGAATTAAATACAATAGGCACAATGCTGCCTTAAGTGCAAGAATAGAGGCTCCTCTTACAGTCGGTGCTTTGAGCATTCTCTGTGAGACCAGTATTTGTTTCCGATACACCACTGCACGTTCAATGTATTCCTTGGACCTTCACATTGACGATGAAACACAGAAATCGCATCGGAATAAAATACAAAAGGCACAATGCAGCCTTAAGTACAAGAATACAGACTCTTCTTACAGTCGGTGATTTGAGCATTCCCTGTGAGTCCAGTATTAGAGTCCGATACACCACTGCAGGTTCATTGTATTCCTTGGACATACACATTGACGATGAAAAACTGAAATTACATCGGGATTAAATACAAAAGGCACAATGCCGCCTTAAGTGCAAGAGTAGAGACTCTTCTTACAGTCGGTGCTTTGAGCATACCCTGCGGGACCAGTATTAGTTTCCGATACACCACTGCAGGTTCATTGTATTCCTTGGACATGCACATTGACGATGAAACACTGAAATTACATCGGATTTAAATACAAAACGCACAATGCCGCCTTAAGTGCAAGAAGAGTGAGACTTCTTAGAGTCTGTGCTTTGATCCTTTCCTGTGCGACCAGTATTAGTTTCCGATACGCCACTGCAGGTTCAATGTATTCCTTGGACCTTCACATTGTCGATGAAACACAGAAATGGCATCGGAATTAAATACAAATGGCACAATGCCGCCTTAAGTACAAGAGTAGAGACTCTTCTTACAGTCGGTGCTTCGAGAGTTCCCTGTGACACCAGCATTAGTTTCCAACACACTACTGCAGGTTCAATGTATTCCTTGGACCTTCACATTGACGATGAAATACAGAGATCGCATCGGAATTAAACACAAAATTCACAATGCCGCCTTAAGTACAAGAATAGAGACTCTTCTTACAGTCGGTGCTTAGATCATTCCCTGTGAGACCATTATTAGTTTCCGATACACCACTGCAGGTTCCGTGTATTCCTTGGTTCATCACATTGACGATGAAACGCAGAAATGGCATCGGAATTAAACAAAAAATGTACAATGCCGCCTTAACTACAATAATAGAGACTCTTCTTACAGTAGGTGCTTTGAGCATTCCCTGAGAGACCAGTATTAGTTTCCGATACACCACTGCAGGTTCAATGTATTCCTTGCACATACACATTGACGATGAAACACAGAAATTACATCGTAATTAAATACAAAAGGTACAATGCCGCCTTAAGTGCAAGAAGAGTGAGACTTCTCAGAGTCTGTGCTTTGATCCTTTCCTGTGAGACCAGTATTAGTTTCCGATACAGCCCTGCAGGTTCAATGTATTCCACGGACTTTCAAATTGACGATGAAAAACTGAAATCGCATCGGAATTAAATACAAAAGGCACAATGTCGCCTTAAGTGCAAGAAGAGTGACACTTCTTGGAGTCTGTGCTTTGATCCTTTCCTGTGAGACCAGTATTAGTTTCCGATACACCACTGCAGGTTCAATGTATTCTTTGGACATACACGTTGACGATGAAACACTGAAATTACGTCGGAATTAAATACAAAAGGCACAATGGCGCCTTAAGTGCAAGAGTAGAGCCTCTTCTTACAGTCGGTGTTTGAGCATTCCCTGCAGGACCAGTATTAGTTTCCGATACACCACTTCACGTAAAATGTATTCCTTGGACATACTCATTGACGATGAAACACTGAAATTACATAGTAATTAAATACAAAAGGTACAATGCCGCCTTAAGTGGAAGAAGAGTGAGACTTCTTAGAGTCTGTGATTTTATCCTTTCCTGTGCGACCAGTATCAGTTTCCGATACGCCACTGCAGGTTCAACGTATTCCTTGGACCTTCATATTGACGTTGAAACACAGAAATCGCATCGGAATTAAATACAAATGGCGCAATGCCGCCTTAAGTACAAGAATAGAGACTCTTCTTACAGTCGGTGCTTTGAGCATTCCCTGTGAGACCAGTATTAGTTTCCGATACACCACTGCAGGTATAATGTATTCTTTTGACTTTCACATTGACAATGTAACACAGAAATCGCATCGCAATTAAATACAAAAGGCACAATGCCGTCTTAAGTACAAGAATAGAGACTCTTCTTACAGTCGGTTCTTTGAGCATTCCCTCTGAGACCAGTATTAGTATCCGATACACCATAGCAGGTTCAGTGTATTCCTTGGACCTTCACATTGACGATGAAACACAGAAATCGCATCGGAATTAAATACAAAAGGCACAATGCCACCTTAAGTACAAGAATAGAGACTCTTCTTAGAGTCGGTGCTTTGAGCATTCCCCGTGAGACCAGTATCAGCTTGCGAGACACCACTGCAGGTCCAATGTATTCTTTGGACATACACATTGACGATGAAACACTGAAATTACATCGGAATGAAATACAAAAAGCACAATGCCGCCATAAGTGGAAGAATAGAGACTCTTCTTACAGTCGATGCTTTTAGCATTCCACTGCAGGTTCAATGTATTCCTTGGACATACGCATTGACGACGAAACACAGAAATCGCATCGGAATTAAATACAAAAGGCACAATGCCGCCTTAAGTACAAGAATAGAGACTCTTCTTACAGTCGGTATTTTGAGCATTCCTTGTGACATCAGTATTAGTTTCCGATACACCACTGCAGGTTCAATGTATTCCTTGGACATACGCCTTAACGATGAAACACAGAAATCGCATCGGAAATAATACAAAAGGCACAATGCCGACTTAAGTACAAGAATAGAGACTTATCTTACAGTCTTACAGTCGGTGTTTTGAGCATTCCCTGTGAGACCATGAAATAAGTACAAGTATAGCTACTCTTCTTACAGTCGGTGCTTTGAGCATTCCCTGTGAGACCAGTATTAGTTTCCGACACACCACTCCAGGTTCAATGTATTCCTTGGACATACACATTGTCGATGAAACACTGAAATTACATCGGAATTAAATACAAAAGGCACAATGCCACCGTAAGTACAAGAATAGAGACTCTTCATACAGTCGGTGCTTTGAACATTCATTGTGAGATCAGTGTTAGTTTCCGATACCACTGCTGGCTCAATGTATTCCTTGTACATACACGTTGACGATGAAACACTGAAATTACATCGGAATTAAGTACAAAAGGCACAACGCCGCCCTAAGTGCAAGAAGAGTGAGTCTTCTTAGAGTCTGTGCTTTGATAGTATCCTGTGAGACCAGTTTCAGTTTCCGATACACCACTGCAGATTCAATGTATTCCTTGGACATACACATTGACGATGAAACACAGAAATTACATCGTAATTAAATACAAAAGGTACAATACCGCCTTAACTGCAAGAAGAGTGTGACTTCTTAGAGTCTGTGCTTTTATCCTTTCCTGAGCGACCAGTATTAGTTGCCGATACGCCACTGCAGGTTCAATGTATTCCTTGGACCTTCACATTGACGATGAAACTCAGAAATCGCATCGGAATTAAATACAAATGGCACAATGCCGCCTTAAGTACAAGAATAGAGACGCTTCTTACAGTCGGTGCTTTGAGCATTCCCTGTGAGATCAGTATTAGTTTCCGATACACCACTGCAGGTTCAATGTATTCTTTGGACCTTCACATTGACGATGTAACACAGAAATCTCATCGCAATTAAATGCAAAAGGCACAATGCCGCCTTAAGTACAAGAATAGAGACTCTTCTAACAGTCGGTTCTTTGAGCATTCCCCGTGAGACCAGTATTAGCTTGCGATACACCACTGCAGGTTCAATGTATTCCTTGGACATACACATTGACGATGAAACACTGAAATTACATCGAAATAAAATACAAAAGGCACAATGCCGCCTTAAGTGCAAGAGTAGACACTCTTCTTACAGTCGGTGTTCGAGCATTCCCTGCAAGACCAGTATTAGTTTCCGATACACCACTGCACGTTCAATGTATTCCTTGGACATACTCATTGACGATGAAACACTGAAATTACATCGTAATTAAATACAAAAGGTACAATACCGCCTTAACTGCAAGAAGAGTGTGACTTCTTAGAGTCTGGATTTTATCGCTTCCTGTGCGACCAGTATCAGTTTCCGATACGCCACTGCAGGTTCAATGTATTCCTTGGACCTTCACATTGACGATGAAACTCAGAAATCGCATCGGAATTAAATACAAATGGCACAATGCCGCCTTAAGTACAAGAATAGAGACGCTTCTTACAGTCGGTGCTTTGAGCATTCCCTGTGAGATCAGTATTAGTTTCCGATACACCACTGCAGGTTCAATGTATTCTTTGGACCTTCACATTGACGATGTAACACAGAAATCTCATCGCAATTAAATACAAAAATCACAATGACTCCCTACGTACAAGAATAGAGACTCTTCATACGGTCGGTGCTTTGAGCATTCATTGTGAGACCAGTATTAGTTTCCGATACACCTCTGCAGGTTCAATGAATTCCTTGGACCTTCACATTGACGATGAAACACAGAAATCGCATCGGAGTTAAATACAAAAGGCACAATGCCCCCTTAAGTACAAGAATAGAGACTCTTCTTAAAGTCGGTGCTTAGGCATTCCGTGTGAGACCAGTATTAATTTCCGATACACCACTGCAGGTTCAATGTATTCCTTGGACATACACATTGACGATGAAGCACAGAAATCGCATCGGAATTAAATACAAAAGGCACAATGCCGCCTTAAGTACAAGAATAGAGACTCTTCTTACAGTCGGTGCTTTGAGCACTCCCTGTGAGATCAGTGTTAGTTTCCGATACCACTGCAGGTTAAATGTATTCCTTGGACATACACATTGACAATGAAACACTGAAATTAATTCCGCCCTAAGTGCAAGAAGAGTGAAACTTCTTAAAATCTGTGCTTTGATCCTTTCCTGTGAGACCAGTATTAGTTTCCGATACACCACAGCAGGTTCAAGGTATTCCGTGGACATACACATTGACGATCAAACACTGAAATTACATCGGAATTAAATACAAAAGGCACAAAGCGGCCTTAAGTGCAAGAAGAGTGAGACTTCTTAGAGTCTGTGCTTTGATCCTTTCCTGTGAGAACAGTATTAGTGTCCGATACACCACTGCAGGTTCAACGTATTTCTTGGACATACACATTGACGATGAAACACCGAAATCGCAACGGTGTAAAATACAAAAGACACAATGCAGCCTTAAGTACAAGAATGCAGACTCATCTTACAGGCTGTGCTTTGAGCATTCCCTTTGAGACCAGTATTAGTTTCCGATACACCACTGCAGGTTCAATGTATTCCTTGGGCATACACATTGACGATGAAACACTGAAATTACATCGTAATTAAATACAAAAGGTACAATGCCGCCTTAAGTGCAAGAAGAGTGAGACTTCTTAGAGTCTGTCTATTATCCATTCCTGTGCGACCAGTATCAGTTTCCGATACGCCACTGCAGGTTCAATGTATTCCTTCGACCTTCACATAGACGATGAAACACAGGAATCGCATCGGAATTAAATACAAATGGCACAATGCCGCCTTAAGTACAAGAATAGAGACTCTTGTTACAGTCGGTGCTTTGAGCATTCCCTGTGAGACCAGTATTAGTTTCCGATACACCACAGCAGGTTCAAGGTATTCCGTGGACATACACATTGACGATCAAACACTGAAATTACATCGGAATTAAATACAAAAGGCACAAAGCGGCCTCAAGTGCAAGAAAAGTGAGACTTCTAAGAGTCTGTGCTTTGATCCTTTCCTGTGAGAACAGTATTAGTTTCCGATACACCACTGCAGGTTCAACGTATTTCTTGGACATACACATTGACGATGAAACACCGAAATCGCAACGGTGTAAAATACAAAAGACACAATGCAGCCTTAAGTACAAGAATGCAGACTCATCTTACAGGCTGTGCTTTGAGCATTCCCTGGGAGACCAGTATTAGTTTCCGATACACCACTGCAGGTTCAATGTATTCCTTGGGCATACACATTGACGATGAAACACTGAAATTACATCGTAATTAAATACAAATGGTACAATGCCGCCTTAAGTGCAAGAAGAGTGAGACTTCTTAGAGTCTGTCTTTTATCCATTCCTGTGCGACCAGTATCAGTTTCCGATACGCCACTGCAGGTTCAATGTATTCCTTCGACCTTCACATAGACGATGAAACACAGGAATCGCATCGGAATTAAATACAAATGGCACAATGCCGCCTTAAGTACAAGAATAGAGACTCTTGTTACAGTCGGTGCTTTGAGCATATCCTGTGAGACCAGTATTAGTTTCCGATACACCATTGCCGGTTCAATGAATTCTTTGGACCTTCACATTGACGATGTAACACAGAATTCGCATGGGAATTAAATACAAAACGCACAATGTCACCTTAAGTGAAAGAATAGAGACTCTTCTTACAGTCGGTTCTTTGAGCATTCCCTTTGAGACCAGTATTAGTTTCCGATACACCATAGCAGGTTCAGTGTATTCTTTGGACCTTCACATTGACGATGAAACTCAGAAATCGCATCGGAATTAAATACAAATGGCACAATGCCGCCTTAAGTACAAGAATAGAGACGCTTCTTACAGTCGGTGCTTTGAGCATTCCCTGTGAGATCAGTATTAGTTTCCGATACACCACTGCAGGTTCAATGTATTCTTTGGACCTTCACATTGACGATGTAACACAGAAATCTCATCGCAATTAAATACAAAAGGCACAATGCCGCCTTAAGTACAAGAATAGAGACTCTTCTAACAGTCGGTTCTTTGAGCATTCCCCGTGAGACCAGTATTAGCTTGCGATACACCACTGCAGGTTCAATGTATTCCTTGGACATACACATTGACGATGAAACACTGAAATTACGTCGAAATAAAATACAAAAGGCACAATGCCGCCTTAAGTGCAAGAGTAGACACTCTTCTTACAGTCGGTGTTCGAGCATTCCCTGCAAGACCAGTATTAGTTTCCGATACACCACTGCACGTTCAATGTATTCCTTGGACATACTCATTGACGATGAAACACTGAAATTACATCGTAATTAAATACAAAGGGTACAATACCGCCTTAACTGCAAGAAGAGTGTGACTTCTTAGAGTCTGGATTTTATCGCTTCCTGTGCGACCAGTATCAGTTTCCGATACGCCACTGCAGGTTCAATGTATTCCTTGGACCTTCACATTGACGATGAAACTCAGAAATCGCATCGGAATTAAATACAAATGGCACAATGCCGCCTTAAGTACAAGAATAGAGACGCTTCTTACAGTCGGTGCTTTGAGCATTCCCTGTGAGATCAGTATTAGTTTCCGATACACCACTGGAGGTTCAATGTATTCTTTGGACCTTCACATTGACGATGTAACACATAAATCTCATCGCAATTAAATACAAATATCACAATGACTCCTTACGTATAAGAATAGAGACTCTTCATACGGTCGGTGCTTTGAGCATTCATTGTGAGACCAGTATTAGTTTCCGATACACCTCTGCAGGTTCAATGAATTCCTTGGACCTTCACATTGACGATGAAACACAGAAATCGCATCGGAGTTAAATACAAAAGGCACAATGCCCCCTTAAGTACAAGAATAGAGACTCTTCTTAAAGTCGGTGCTTAGGCATTCCGTGTGAGACCAGTATTAATTTCCGATACACCACTGCAGGTTCAATGTATTCCTTGGACATGCACATTGACGATGAAGCGCAGAAATTGCATCGGAATTAAATACAAAAGGCACAATGCCGCCTTAAGTACAAGAATAGAGACTCTTCTTACAGTCGGTGCTTTGAGCACTCCCTGTGAGATCAGTGTTAGTTTCCGATACCACTGCAGGTTCAATGTATTCCTTGGACATTCACATTGACGATGAAACACCGAAATCGCATAGGAATTAAATACAAAAGGCGCAATGCCGCCTTAAGTACAAGAATAGAGACTCTTCTTACAGTCGGTGTTTGAGCAATCCCTGTGAGACCAGTATTAGTTTCCGATACACCACAGCAGGTTCAAGGTATTCCGTGGACATACACATTGACGATCAAACACTGAAATTACATCGGAATTAAATACAAAAGGCACAAAGCGGCCTTAAGTGCAAGAAGAGTGAGACTTCTTAGAGTCTGTGCTTTGATCCTTTCCTGTGAGAACAGTATTAGTGTCCGATACACCACTGCAGGTTCAACGTATTTCTTGGACATACATATGGACGATGAAACACCGAAATCGCAACGGTGTAAAATACAAAAGACACAATGCAGCCTTAAGTACAAGAATGCAGACTCATCTTACAGGCTGTGCTTTGAGCATTCCCTGGGAGACCAGTATTAGTTTCCGATACACCACTGCAGGTTCAATGTATTCCTTGGGCATACACATTGACGATGAAACACTGAAATTACATCGTAATTAAATACAAAAGGTACAATGCCGCCTTAAGTGCAAGAAGAGTGAGACTTCTTAGAGTCTGTCTTTTATCCATTCCTGTGCGACCAGTATCAGTTTCCGATACGCCACTGCAGGTTCAATGTATTCCTTCGACCTTCACATAGACGATGAAACACAGGAATCGCATCGGAATTAAATACAAATGGCAAAATGCCGCCTTAAGTACAAGAATAGAGACTCTTGTTACAGTCGGTGCTTTGAGCATTCCCTGTGAGACCAGTATTAGTTTAAGATACACCACAGCAGGTTCAAGGTATTCCGTGGACATACACATTGACGATCAAACACTGAAATTACATCGGAATTAAATACAAAAGGCACAAAGCGGCCTTAAGTGCAAGAAGAGTGAGACTACTAAGAGTCTGTGCTTTGATCCTTTCCTGTGAGAACAGTATTAGTTTCCGATACACCACTGAAGGTTCAACGTATTTCTTGGACATACACATTGACGATGAAACACCGAAATCGCAACGGTATAAAATACAAAAGACACAATGCAGCCTTAAGTACAAGAATGCAGACTCATCTTACAGGCTGTGCTTTGAGCATTCCCTGGGAGGCCAGTATTAGTTTCCGATACACCACTGCAGGTTCAATGTATTCCTTGGGCATACACATTGACGATGAAACACTGAAATTACATCGTAATTTAATACAAAAGGTACAATGCCGCCTTAAGTGCAAGAAGAGTGAGACTTCTTAGAGTCTGTCTTGTATCCATTCCTGTGCGACCAGTATCAGTTTCCGATACGCCACTCCAGATTCAATGTATTCCTTCGACCTTCACATAGACGATGAAACACAGGAATCGCATCGGAATTAAATACAAATGGCACAATGCCGCCTTAAGTACAAGAATAGAGACTCTTGTTACAGTCGGTGCTTTGAGCATATCCTGTGAGACCAGTATTAGTTTCCGATACACCTTTGCCGGTTCAATGAATTCTTTGGACCTTCACATTGATGATGTAACACAGAATTCGCATGGGAATTAAATACAAAAGGCACAATGTCACCTTAAGTAAAAGAATAGAGACTCTTTATACAGTCGGTTCTTTGAGCATTCCCTTTGAGACCAGTATTAGTTTCCGATACACCATAGCAGGTTCAGTGTATTCCTTGGACCTTCACATTGACGATGAATCACAGAAATCGCATCGGAATTAAATACAAACGGCACAATGCCGCCTTAAGTACAAGAATAGAGACTCTTCTTACTGTCGGTGCTTTGAGCATTCCCCGTGAGACCAGTATTAGTTTCCGACACACCACTCCAGGTTCAATGTATTCCTTGGACATACACATTGACGATGAAACACTGAAATTAAATCGGAATGAAATACAGAAGGGACATTGCCGCCTTAAGTGCAAGATGTGTGAGACTTCTTAGAGTCCGTGCTTTGATCCTTTCCTGTGAGACCAGTATTAGTTTCCGATACATCACTGCAGGTTCAATGTGTTCCTTGGACCTTCACATTGACGATGAAACATAGAAGTCACATAGGAATTAAATACAAAAGGCACAATGCCGCCTTAAGTACAAGAATAGAGACTCTTCTTACAGTCGGTGCTTTGAGCATTCCGTGTGAGACCGGTATTAGTTTCCGATACACCACTGCAGGTACAATGTATTCCTTGGACATTCAAATTGACGATGAAACACAGAAATCGCATCGGAATTAAATACAAAAGGCACAATGCCGCCTTAAGTACATGAATTGAGACTCTTCCTTCAGTCGGTACTTTGAGCATTCCCTTTGAGACCAGTATTAGATTCCGATACACCATACCAGGTTCAGTGTATTCCTTGGACCTTCACATTGACGATAAAACACAGAAATCGCATCGGAATTAAATACAAACGGCACAATGCCGCCTAAAGTACAAGAATAGAGACTCTTCTTACAGTGGTGCCTTGAGCATTCCTCGTGAGACCAGTATTAGCTTGCGATACACCACTGCAGGTTCAATGTATTCCTTGGACATACACATTGACGATGAAACACTGAAATTACATCGTAATTAAATACAAAAGGTACAATGCCGCCTTAAGTGCAAGAAGAGTGAGACTTCTTAGAGTCTGTCTTTTATCCATTCCTGTGCGACCAGTATCAGTTTCCGATACGCCACTGCAGGTTCAATGTATTCCTTCGACCTTCACATAGACGATGAAACACAGGAATCGCATCGGAATTAAATACAAATGGCACAATGCCGCCTTAAGTACAAGAATAGAGACTCTTGTTACAGTCGGTGCTTTGAGCATATCCTGTGAGACCAGTATTAGTTTCCGATACACCATTGCCGGTTCAATGAATTCTTTGGACCTTCACATTGACGATGTAACACAGAATTGGCATGGGAATTAAATACAAAAGGCACAATGTCACCTTAAGTACAAGAAAAGAGACTCTTCTTACAGTCGGTTCTTTGAGCATTCCCTTTGAGACCAGTATTAGTTTCCGATACACCATAGCAGGTTCAGTGTATTCCTTGGACCTTCACATTGACGATGAAACACAGAAATCGCATTGGAATTAAATACAAACGGCACAATGCCGCCTTAAGTACAAGAATAGAGACTCTTCTTACTGTCGGTGCTTTGAGCATTCCCCGTGAGACCAGTATTAGCTTGCGATACACCACTGCAGGTCCAATGTATTCCTTGGACATATACATTGACGATGAAACACTGAAATTACATCGGAATTAAATACAAAACGCACAATGCCGCCTTAAGTGCAAGAAGAGTGGGACTTCTTAGAGTCTGTGCTTTGATCCATTCCTGTTAGACCAGTATTAGCTTCCGATACGCCACTGCAGGTTCAATGTATTCCTTGGACATACACATTGACGATGAAACACAGAAATCGCATCGGAATTAAATACAAAAGGCACAATGCCGCCTTATGTACAGGAATAGGGACTCTTCTTACAGTCGTTGTTTGAGCATTCCCTGTGAGACCAGTATTAGTTTCCGATACACCACAGCAAGTTCAATGTACTCCTTGGACCTTCACATTGACGATGAAACACAGTAATGCATCGGTACTAAATACAAAATGCACAATGCCGCCTTAAGTGCAAGAAAAAAGTCTCTTCTTACAGTCGGTGCTTTGAGCATTTCCTGTGAGACCAGTATCAGTTTCCGTTACTCCACAGCAGCTTCAATATATTCCTTAGACTTACACATTGACGATGAAACACTGAAATTACATCGGAATTAAATACATAAGGCTCAATGCCGCCTTAAGTACGAGAAGAGTGAGTCTTCTTCGAGACTGTGCTTTGATCCTTTCCTGTGAGACCAGTATTAGTTTCCGATACACCACTGCAGGTTCAATGTATTCCTTGGACATTCACATTGACGATGAAACACCGAAATCGCATCGGAATTAAATACAAAAGGCGCAATGCCGCCTTAAGTACAAGAATAGAGACTCTTCTTACAGTCGGTGTTTGAGCAATCCCTGTGAGACCAGTATTAGTTTCCGATACACCACTGCAGGTCCAATGTATTCCTTAGACATATACATTGACGATGAAACCCTGAAATTACATAGGAATTAAATACAAAAGGCACAATGCCGCCTTAAGTACAAGAAAAGTGAGACTTCTTTGAGTCTGTGCTTTGATCCTTTCCTGTGAGACCAGTATTAGTTACCGATTCACCACTGCAGGTTCAATGTATTCCTTGGACATACACCTTGACGATGAAACACAGAAATCGAATCGGAATTAAATACAAAAGGCACAATGCCCCCTTAAGTACAAGAATAGAGACACTTCTTACAGTCTTACAGTCGGTGTTTTGAGCATTCCCTGTGAGACCAGTATTAGTTTCCGACACACCACTCCAGGTTCAATGTATTCCTTGGACATACACATTGACGATGAAACACTGAAATTAAATCGGAATGAAATACAAAAGGGACATTGCCGCCTTAAGTGCAAGATGTGTGAGACTTCTTAGAGTCCGTGCTTTGATCCTTTCCTGTGAGACCAGTATTAGTTTCCGATACGTCACTGCAGGTTCAATGTGTTCCTTGGACCTTCACATTGACGATGAAACATAGATGTCACATAGGAATTAAATAAAAAAGGCACAATGCCGCCTTAAGTACAAGAATAGAGACTCTTCTTACTGTCGGTGCTTTGAGCATTCCCCGTGAGACCAGTATTAGCTTGCGATACACCACTGCAGGTTCAATGTATTCCGTGGACATACACATTGACGATGAAACACTGAAATTACATCGGAATTACATACAAAACGCACAATGCCGCCGCACAATGCCGCCTTAAGTGCAAGAAGAGTGATACTTCGTAGAGTCTGCGCTTTGATCCTTTCCTGTGAGACCAGTATTAGTTTCCGATACACCACTGCAGGTTTAATGTATCCCTTGGACCTTCACATTGACGATGAAACACAGATATCACATCGGAATTAAATACAAATGGCACAAGGCCGCCTCAAGTACAAGAATAGAGACTCTTCTTAGAGTCGGTGCTTTGAGCATTCCCTTTGAGACCAGTATTAGTTTCCGATACACCACTGCAGGTTCAATGTATTCCTTGGACATACACATTGACGATGAAACACAGATATCGCATCGGAATTAAATACAAAAATCACAATGCCGCCTTACGTACAAGAATAGAGACTCTTCTTATAGTCGGTGCTTTGAGCATTCCCTGTCAGACCAGTATTAGTTTCCGATACACCACTGCAGGTTCAATGTATTCCTTAGACATACACATTGACCATGAAACACTGAAATTACATCGGAATTAAATACAAAAGGCACAATGCCGCCATAAGTGCAAGAATAGAGACTCTTCTTACAGTCGGTGCTTTGAGCATTCCACTGCAGGTTCAATGTATTCCTTGGACATACACATTGACGATGAAACACAGAAATCGCATCGGAATTAAATACAAAAGGCACAATGCCGCCTTAAGTGCAAGAATAGAGACTCTTCTTACAGTCGGTGTTTTGAGCATTCCCTGTGACACCAGTATTAGTTTCCGATACACCACTGCAGGTTCAGTGTATTCCTTGGACATACACCTTGATGATGAAACACAGAAATCGCATCGGACTTAAATACAAAAGGCACAGTGCCGACTTAAGTACAAGAATAGAGACTTTTCTTTCAGTCTTACAGTCGGTGTTTTGAGCATTCCCTGTGAGATAATGAAATAAGTACAAGTATAGCTACTCTTCTTACAGTCGGTGCTTTGAGCATTCCCTGTGAGACCAGTATTAGTTTCCGACACACAACTCCAGGTTCAATGTATTCCTTGGACATACACATTGACGATGAAACACTGAAATTACATCGGAATTAAATACAAAAGGCACAATGCCGCCTTACGTACAAGAATAGAGACTCTTCTTACAGTCGGTGTTTTGAGCATTCCCTGTGACACCAGTATTAGTTTCCGATACACCACTGCAGGTTCAATGTATTCCTTGGACATACACATTGACGATGAAGCACAGAAATTGCATTGGAATTAAATACAAAAGGCACAATGCCGCCTTAAGTACAAGAATAGAGACTCTTCTTACAGTCGGTGCTTTGAGCTCTCCCTGTGAGATCAGAGTTAGTTTCCGATACCACTGCAGGTTCAATGCATTCCTTGGACATACACATTGACAATGAAACACTGAAATTAATTCCGCCCTAAGTGCAAGAAGAGTGAGACTTCTTAGAGTCTGTGCTTTGATCCTTTCCTGTGAGACCAGTTTTAGTTTCCGATACACCACTGCAGATTCAATGTATTCCTTGGACATACACATTGACGATGAAACACAGAAATTACATCGTAAATAAATACAAAAGGTACAATGTCGCCTTAAGAGCAAGAAGAGTAAGTCTTCTTAGAGTCTGTGCTTTCATCCTTTCCTGTGCGACCAGTATTAGTTGCCGATACGCCACTGCAGGTTCAATGTATTCCTTGGACTTTCACATTGTCGATGAAACATAGAAATCGCATCGGAATTAAATACAAATGGCACAATGCCGCCTTAAGTACAAGAATAGAGACTTTTCTTACAGTCGGTGCTTTGAGCATTCCCTGTGACACCAGTATTAGTTTCCGATACACCACTGCAGGTTCAATGTATTCCTTGGACCTTCACATTGACGATGAAACACAGAAATCGCATCGGAATTAAACACAAAATCACAATGCCGCCTTAAGTACAAGAATAGAGACTCTTCTTACAGTCGTTGTTAGAGCATTCCCTTTGAGACCATTATTAGTTTCCGATACACCACTGCAGGTTCCGTGTATTCCTTTGACCATCACATTGACGATGAAACACAGAAATGGCATCGGAATTAAATACAAAATGTACAATGCCTCCATAACTACAAGAATTGAGTCTCTTCTTACAGTCGGTGCTTTGAGCATTCCCTGAGAGACCAGTATTAGTTTCCGATACACCATTGCAGGTTCAATGTATTCCTTGCACCTTCACGTTGACGATGAACCACAGAATCGCATTGGAATTAAATACAAAAGGCACAATGCCGCCGTAAGTACAAGAATAGGGACTCTTCCAGAAGTCGGTGCTTTGAGCATTCCGTGTGAGACCAGTATTAGTTTCCCATACACCACTGCAGGTTCAATGTATTCCTTGGACATATACATTGACGATGAAACACAGAAATCGCATCGGAATTAAATAGAAAAGGCACAATGCCGCCTTAAGTACAAGAATAGAGACTCCTCTTAATGTCGGTGCTTTGACCATTCCCCGTGAGACCAGTATTAGCTTGCGATACACCACTGCAGGTCCAATGTATTCCATGGACATACACATTGACGATGAAACACTGAAATTACATCGGAATTAAATACAAAACGCACAATGCCGCCTTAAGTGCAAGAAGAGTGGGACTTCTTAGAGTCTGTGCTTTGATCCATTCTAGTGAGACCAGTATTAGCTTCCGATACGCCACTGCAGGTTCAATGTATACCTTGGACATACACCTTGACGATGAAACACAGAAATCGCATCGGAATTAAATACAAAAGGCACAATGCCCCCTTAAGTACAAGAATAGAGACTCTTCTTACAGTCTTACAGTCGGTGTTTTGAGCATTCCCTGTGAGACCATGAAATTAGTACAAGTATGGAGACTCTTCTTACAGTCGGTGCTTTGAGCATTCCCTGTGAGACCAGTATTAGTTTCCGACACACCACTAAAGGTTCCATGTATTCCTTGGACATACACATTGACGATGAAACACTGAAATTAAATCGTAAATAAATACAAAAGGCACAATGCCGCCTTAAGTACGAGAAAAGTGAGTCATCTTTGAGTCTGTGCTTTGATCCTTTCCTGTGAGACCAGTATTAGTTTCCGATACATCACTGCAGGTTCAATGTGTTCCTTGGACCTTCACATTGACGATGAACCATAGAAGTCACATGGGAATTAAATACAAAAGGCACAATGCCGCCTTAAGTACAAGAATAGAGACTCTTCTTACAGTCGGTGCTTTGAGCATTCCCTGGGAGACCAGTATTAGTTTCCGATATACCACTGCAGGTTCAATGTATTACTTGGACATACGCATTGACGATGAAACACAGAAATCGCATCGGAATTAAATACAAAAGGCACAATGCCGCCTTACGTACAAGAATAGAGACTCTTCTTACAGTCGGTGCTTTGAGCATTCCCTGTGTGGCCAGTATAAGTTTCCGATACACCACTGCAGGTACAATGTATTCCTTGGACCTTCAAATTGCCGATGAAACACAGAAATCGCATCGGAATTAAATACAAAATCCACAATGCCGCCTTAAGTACAAGAATAGAGACTCTTCTTACAGTCATTGCTTTGAGCATTCCCTCTGAGGCCAGTATTGTTTTCCGATACACCACTGCAGGTTCAATGTATTCCTAGGACATACACATTGACAATGAAACACAGAAATCGCATCGGAATTAAACACAAAAGGCACAATGCCGCCATAAGTGCCAGAATAGAGACCCTTCTTACAGACTGTGCTTTGAGCATTCCCTGTGAGACCAGTATTGTTTCCGATACACCACAGCAGGTACAATGTATTCCTTGGAACTTCCAATTGACGATGAAACACAGAAATCGCATCGGAATTAAATACAAAATTCACAATGCCGCCTTAAGTACATGAATTGAGACTCTTCCTACCGTCGATGCTTTGATCATTCCCTGTGAGACCAGTATTAGTTTCCGATACACCACTGCAGGTTCAATGGATTCCTTGGACATACACATTTACGATGAAACACAGAAATCGCCTCGGAATTAATACAAAAGGCACAATGACGCCTTACATACAAGAATAGAGCCTCTTCTTACACTCGGTGCTTTGAGCATTCGCTGTGAGACCAGTATTAGTTTCCGATACACCACTCCAGGTTCAATGTATTCCTTGGACATACTTATTGACGATGAAACACTGGTATTACATCGGTATTAAATACAAAAGGGACAATGCCGCCTTAACTGCAAGATGAGTGAGACTTCTTAGAGTCTGTGCTTTGATCCCTTCGTGTGAGACCTGTATTAGTTTCCGAAATACCACTGCAGGTTCATTGTATTCCTTGGACCTTCGCATTGACGAAGAAACACAGAAATCGCAGTGGAACTAAATTCGAAAGGCACAATGCCGCCTTACGTACAAGAATAGAGACTCCTCGTACAGTCGGTGCTTTGAGCATTCCCTGTGAGACCAGTATTAGTTTCTGATACACCACTGCAGGTTCAATGTATTCCTCAGACATACACATTGACAATGAAACACTGAAATTACATCGGAATTAAATAAAAAAGTCACAATGCTGCCATAAGTGCTAGAACATAGACTCTTCTTACAGTCGGTGCTTTGAGCATTCCCTGCGAGACCAGTACTAGTTTCCGATACACAACTGCAGGTACAATGTATTCCTTGGACATTCACATTGCCGATGGAACACAGAAATGGCATCGGAATTAAATACAAATAGCACAATGCCGCCATAAGTACAAGAATAGAGAGTCTTCTTAGTCGGTACTTTGAGCATTCCCTGTGAGAACAGTATTAGTTTCCTATACACCATTGCAGGGTCTATGTATTCCATGGACCTTCACATTGAAGATGAAACACAGAAATCGCATCGGCATTAAATGCAAAAGGCACAAGCCGTCTTAAGTACAAGAATAGAGACTCTTCTTACAGTCGGTGCATTGAGCATTCCCTGTGAGACCAGTATTAGTTTCCGTTACACCATTGCCGGTTCAATGAATTCTTTGGACCTTCACAATGACGATGAAACACAGAAATCGCATCGGAATTAAATACAAACGGCACAATGCCGCCTTAGGTACAAGAATAGAGACTCTTCTTACAGTCGGTGCTTCGAGCATTCCCCGGGAGACCAGTATTAGCTAGCGATACACCACTGCAGGTCCAATGTATTCCATGGACATACACATTAACGATGAAACACTGAAATTACATCGGAATTAAATACAAAACGCACAATGCCGCCATAAGTGCAAGAAGAGTGGGACTTCTTAGAGTCTGTGCTTTGATCCATTCCTGTGAGACCAGTATTAGCATCCGATACGCCACTGCAGGTTCAATGTAAACCTTGGACATACACATTGACGATGAAACACAGAAATCGCATCGGAATTAAATAGAAAAGGCACAATGCCGCCTTAAGTACAAGAATAGAGACTCCTCTTAAAGTCGGTGCTTTGAGCATTCCGTGTGAGACCAGTATTAGTTTCCGATACACCACAGCAGGTTCAATGTATTCCTTGGACATACACAATGACAATGAAACACTGAAATTACATCGGAATTAAATACAAAAGGAACAATTCCGCCTTAAGTGCAAGAAGAGTGAAAGCTTCTTAAAATCTGTGCTTTGATCCTTTCCTGTGAGACCAGTATTAGTTTCCGATACACCACTACAGGTTCAATGTATTCCTTGGACATTCACATTGACGATGAAACACCGAAACCGCATCGGAATAAAATACAAAAGGCACAATGCCACCTTAAGTACAAGAATAGAGACTCTTCTTATAGTCGGTGCATTGAGCATTCCCTGTGAGACAAGTATCAGTTTCCGATACACCATTGCCGGTTCAATGAATTCTTTGGACCTTCACATTGACGTTGTAACACAGAATTCGCATCGGAATTAAATACAAAATGCACAATGCCACCTTAAGTACATGAATACAGACTCTTCTTACAGTCGGTTCTTTGAGCATTCCCTTTGAGACCAGTATTAGTTTCCGATACACCATAGCAGGTTCAGTGAATTCCTTGGACCTTCACATTGACTATGAAACACAGAAACCGCATCGGAATTAAATACAAACGGCACAATGCGGCCTTAAGTACAAGAATAGAGACTCTTCTTACAGTCGGTGCTTTGAGCATTCCCCGTGCGACCAGTATTAGCTTGCGATACACCACTGCAGGTCCAATGTATTCCATGGACATAGACATTGACGATGAAACACTGAAATTACATCGGAATTAAATACAAAACGCACAATGCCGCCTTAAGTGCAACAAGAGTGGGACTTCTTAGAGTCTGTGCTTTGATCCATTCCTGTGAGACGAGAATTAGCTTCCGGTACGCCACTGAAGGTTCAATGTATTCCTTGGACATACACATTGACGATGAAACACAGAAATCGTATCGGAATTAAATACAAAAGGCACAATGCTGCCTTATGTACAGGAATAGAGGCTCTTCTTACAGTCGTTGTTTGAGCATTCCCTGTGAGACCAGTATTAGTTTCTGAAACACCACAGCAAGTTCAATGTATTCCTTGGACCTTCACATTGACGATGAAACACCGAAATCGCATCGGAATTAAATACAAAAGGCGCAATGCCGCCTTAAGTACAAGAATAGAGACTCTTCTTACAGTCGGTGTTTGAGCTATCCCTGTGAGACCAGTATTAGTTTCCGATACACCACTGCAGGTCCAATGTATTCCTTAGACATACACATGGACGATGAAGCCCTGAAATTACATCGGAATTAAATACAAAAGGCACAATACCGCCTTAAGTACAAGTAAAGTGAGACTTCTTTGAGTCTGTGCTTTGATCCTTTCCTGTGAGACCAGTATTAGTTTCCGATTCACCACTGCAGGTTCAATGTATTCCTTGGACATACACCTTGACGATGAAAAACAGAAATCGCATCGGAATTAAATACAAAAGGCACAATGCCCCCTTAAGTACAAGAATAGAGATACTTCTTACAGTCTTACAGTCGGTGTTTCGAGCATTCCCTGTGAGACCATGAAATTAGTACAAGTATGGAGACTCTTCTTACAGTCGGTGCTTTGAACATTCCCTGTGAGACCAGTATTAGTTCCCGACACACCACTCCAGGTTCAATGTATTCCTTGGACTTAAACATTGACGATGAAACACTGAAATTAAATCGGAATGAAATACAAAAGGGACAATGCCGCCTTGAGAGCAAGATGTGTGAGACTTCTTAGAGTCCGTGCTTTGATCCTTCCCTGTGATACCAGTATTAGTTTCCGATACATCACTGCAGGTTCAATGTGATCCTTGGAGCTTCACATTGACGATGAAACATAGAAGTCACATGGGAATTAAATACAAAAGGCACAATGATGCCTTAAGTACAAGAATAGAGACTATTCTTACAGTCGGTGCATTGAGCATTCCCTGTGAGACCAGTATCAGTTTCCGTTACACCATTGCCGGTTCAATGAATTCTTTGGACCTTCACATTGACGATGTAACACAGAATTCGCATCGGAATTAAATACAAAATGCACAATGCCACCTTAAGTACAAGAATAGAGACTCTTCTTACAGTCGGTTCTTTGAGCATTCCCTTTGAGACCAGTATTTATTTCCGATACACCATAGCATGGTCAGTGAATTCCTTGGACCTTCACAATGACGATGAAACACAGAAATCGCATCGGAATTAAATACAAAGGGCACAATGCCGCCTTACGTACAAGAATAGAGACTCTTCTTACAGTCGGTGTTTTGAGCATTCCCTGTGAGACCAGTATTAGTTTCCGATACACCACTGCAGGTTCAATGTATTCCTTAGACATACACCTTGACGATGAAACACTGAAATTAGATCGGAATCATATACAAAAGGCACAATGCCGCCATCAGTGCATGAATAGAGACTCTTCTTACAGTCGGTGCTTTGAGCATTACCTGTGAGTTCAGTATTAGTTTCCGATACACCACTGCAGGTACAATGTATTCCTTGGACCTTCAAATTGACGATGAAACACAGAAATCGCATCGGAATTACATACAAAAGGCACAATGCCGCCTTAAATACATGAACTGAGACTCTTCCTACCGTCGATGCTTTGATCATTCCCTGTGAGACCAGTATTTGTTTCCGATACACCACTGCAGGTTCAATGGATTCCATGGACATACACATTTACGATGAAACACAGAAATCGCCTCGGAATTAATACAAAAGGCACAATGCCGCCTTACATACAAGAATAGAGCCTCTTCTTACACTCGGTGCTTTGAGAATTCGCTGTGAGACCAGTATTAGTTTCCGATACACCACTCCAGGTTCAATGTATTCCTTGGACATACTCATTGACGATGAAACACTGATATTACATCGGTATTAAATACAAAAGGGACAATGCCGCCTTAACTGCAAGATGTGTGAGACTTCTTAGAGTCCGTGCTTTGATCCTTTCCTGTGAGACCAGTATTAGTTTCCGATACATCACTGCAGGTTCAATGTGTTCCTTGGACCTTCACATTGACGATGAAACATAGAAGTCACATGGGAATTAAATACAAAACGCACAATGCCGCCTTAAGTACTAGAATAGAGACTCTTCTTACAGTCGGTGCTTTGAGCATTCCCTGTGAGACCAGTATTAGTTTCCGATATACCACTGCAGGTTCAATGTATTCCTTCGACATACGCATTGCCGATAAAACACAGAAATCGCATCGGAATTAAATACAAAAGAAAAAATGCCGCCTTACGTACAAGAATAGACACTCTTCTTACAGTCGGTGCTTTGAGCATTCCCTGTGAGACCAGTATTAGTTTCCGATACACCACTGCAGGTTCAATGTATTCCTTAGACATACACCTTGACGATGAAGCACTGAAATTACATCGGAATGAAATACAAAAGGCACAATGCCGCCATATGTGCATGAATAGAGACTCTTCTTACAGTCGGTGCTTTGAGCATTCCCTGTGAGGCCAGTATTAGTTTCCGATACACCACTGCAGGCACTATGTATTCCTTGGACCTTCAAATTGACGATGAAACACAGAAATCGCATCGGAATTAAATACAAAATGCACAATGCCGCCTTAAGTACAAGAATAGAGACTCTTCTAACAGTCGGTGCTTTGAGCATTCCATTTGAGACCAGTATTGTTTTCCGATACACCACTGCAGGTTCAATGTATTCCTTGGACATACACATTGACAATGAAACACAGAAATCGCATCGGAATTAAACACAAAAGGCACAATGCCGCCATAAGTGCCAGAATAGAGACCCTTCTTACAGTCGGTGCTTTGAGCATTCCCTGTGAGACCAGTATTAGTTTCCGATACACCACAGCAGGTACAATGTTTTCCTTGGAACTTCCATTTGACGATGAAACACAGAAATCGCATCGGAATTAAATACAAAATGCACAATGCCGCCTTACGTACAAGAATAGAGACTCTTCTTACAGCCGGTCCTTTGAGCATTCCCTGTGAGACCAGTATTAGTTTCTGATACACCACTGCAGGTTCAATGTATTCCTTGGACATACACGTTGACGATGAAACACAGATATCGCATCGGAATTAAATACAAAAGGCACAATGCTGCCTTACGTACGAGAATAGAGACTCTTCTTACAGTCGGTGCTTTGAGCATTCCATTTGAGACCAGTATTGTTTTCCGATACACCACTGCAGGTTCAATGTATTCCTTGGACATACACATTGACAATGAAACACAGAAATCGCATCGGAATTAAACACAAAAGGCACAATGCCGCCATAAGTGCCAGAATAGAGACCCTTCTTACAGTCGGTGCTTTGAACATTCCCTGTGAGACCAATATTAGTTTCCGATATACCACTGCAGGTTTAATGTATTCCTTAGACATATACATTGACGGTGAAACAATAAAATTACATCGGAATTAAATACAAATGGAACAATGCCGCCATAAGTGCAAGAATAGAGACTCCTCTTACAGTCGGTGCTTTGAGCATTCCCTGTGAGTCCAGTATTAGTTTCCGATACACCACTGCAGGTACAATGTATTCCTTCTACCTTCACATTGACGATGAAACACAGAAATCGCATCGGAATTAAATACAAAAGGCACAATGCCGCCTTAAGTAGAAGAATAGAGACTCTTCTTACAGTCGGTGCTTTGAGCATTCCCTGTGAGACCAGTATTAGTTTCTGATACACCACTGCAGGTTCAATGTATTCCTTGGACATACACGTTGACGATGAAACACAGATATCGCATCGGAATTAAATACAAAAGGCACAATGCTGCCTTACGTACGAGAATAGAGACTCTTCTTACAGTCGGTGCTTTGAGCTTTCCCTGTGAGACCAGTTTTAGTTTCCGATACACCACTCCAGGTCAATGTATTCCTTGGACATACTCATTGACGATGAAACACTGAAATTACATCGGAATTAAATACAAAAGGAACAATGCCGCCTTAACGGCAAGATGAGTAAGACTTCTTAGAGTCTGTGCTTTGATCCTTTCCTGTGAGACCAGTATTAGTTTCCGATACACCACTGCAGGTTCAATGTATTCCTTTGACCTTCGCATTGACGATGAAACACAGATATCGCATCGGAATTAAATACAAAAGGCACTATGCCGCCTTAAGTACAAGAATAGAGACTCTTCTTACAGTCGGTGCTTTGAGCATTCCCTGTGAAACCAGTATTAGTTTCCGATATACCACTGCAGGTTCAATGTATTCCTTGGACATACGCATTGACGATGAAACACAGAAATCGCATCGGAATTAAACACAAAAGGCACAAGGCCGCCTTACGTACAGGAATAGAGACTCTTCTTACAGTCGGTTCTTTGAGCATTCCCTGTGAGACTAGTATTAGTTTCCCATACACCACTGCAGGTTCAATGTATTCCTTAGACATACACATTGACGATGAAACACTGAAATTACATCGGTATTAAATACAAAAGGAACAATGCCGCCTTAACTGCTAGATGAGTGAGACTTCTTAGAGTCTGTGCTTTGATCCTTTCCTGTGAGACCAGTATTAGTTTCCGATACACCACAGCGGGTACAA
Organism: Schistocerca serialis cubense; assembly: GCF_023864345.2. Classification (NCBI taxonomy): domain Eukaryota; kingdom Metazoa; phylum Arthropoda; class Insecta; order Orthoptera; family Acrididae; genus Schistocerca; species Schistocerca serialis. Next base: position 31,928,056 of record NC_064643.1, on the reverse strand, counting down.
TGTATTCCTTGGAACTTCACATTGACGATGAAACACAGAAATCGCATCGGAATTAAATACAAAATGCACAACGCCGCCTTAAGTACAAGAATTGAGACTCTTCCTACAGTCGATGCTTTGAGCATTCCCTGTGAGACCAGTATTAGCTTCCGATACACCACTGTAGGTTCAATGGATTCCTTGGACATACGCATTGACGATGAAACACAGAAATCACCTCGGAATTAATACAAAAGGCACAATGCCGCCATACGTACAAGAATAGAGACTGTTCTTACAGTCGGTGCTTTGAGCATTCCCTGTGAGACCAGTACTAGTTTCCGATACACAACTGCAGGTACAATGTATTCCTTGGACCTTCACATTGACGATGGAACACAGAAATGGCATCGGACTTAAATACAAATGGCACAATGCTGCAATAAGCACAAGACTAGAGACTCTTCTTACAGTCGTTGCTTTGAGCATTCCCTGTGAGACCAGTATTAGTTTCCGATACACCACTGCAGGTTCAATGTATTCCTTAGACATACACATTGACGATGAAACACTGAAATTACAATGGAATTAAATACAAAAGGCACAATGCCACCATCAGTGCAAGAATAGAGACTCCTCTTACAGTCGGTGCTTTGAGCATTCCCTGTGAGACCAGTATTAGTTTCCGATACACCACTGCAGGTACAATGTATTCCTTGTACCTTCACATTGACGATGAAACACAGAAATCACATCGGAATTAAATGCAAAAGGCACAATGCCGCCTTAAGTACAAGAATAGAGACTCTTCTTACAGCCGGTCCTTTGAGCATTCCCTGTGAGACCAGTATTAGTTTCCGATACACCACTGCAGGTTCAGTGTATTCCTTGGACATACACATTGACGATGAAACACAGAAATCGCATCGGAAGTAAATACAAAATGCACAATGCCGCCTTAAGTACAAGAATGGTGACTTTTCTTACAGTCGGTGCTTTGAGCATTCCCTGTGAGACCAGTAGTAGTTTCTGATACACCACTGCTGGTTCAATGTATTCCTTAGACATACACATTGACAACGAAACACTGATATTACATCGGTATTAAATACAACAGGAACAATGCCGCCTTAAGTGCAAGAAGAATGAGACTTCTTAGAGTCTGTGCTTTGATCCTTTCCTGTGAGACCAGTATTAGTTTCCGATACACCACTGCAGGTGCAATGTATTCCTTGGACCTTCTCATTGACGATGAAACACAGAAATCGCATTGGAATTAAATACAAAAGGCACAATGCCGCCTTAAGTAGAAGAATAGAGACTCTTCTTGCAGTCGGTGCTTTGAGCTTTCCCTGTGAGACCAGTATTAGTTTCCGATACACCACTGCAGGTTCAATGTATTCCTTGGACATACAAATTGACGATGAAACACAGATATTGCATCGGAATTTAATAAAAAAGGCACAATGCCGCCATAAGTACAAGAATAGAGACTCTTCTTACAGTCGGTACTTTGAGCATTCCCTGTGAGACCAGTATTAGTTTCCGATATACCACTCCAGGTTCAATGTATTCCTTGGACCTTGACATTGACGATGAAACACAGAATTCGCATCGGAATTAAATACTAAAGGCATAATGCCGCCTTCAGTACAAGAATAGAGACTCTTCTTACAGTCGGTGCTTTAGCATTTCGTGTGAGACCAATATTAGTTTCCGATACACCACTGCAGGTTCAATGTATTGCTTGGACATACACATTGACGATGAAACACAGAAATCGCATCGGAATTAAATACAAAAGGTACAATGCCGCCTTACGTACAAGAATTGAGACTCAAATAACAGTCGGTGCTTTTAGCACTCCCTGTGAGACCAGTATTAGTTTCCGATACACCAATCGAGGTTCAATGTATTCCTTAGACATACTCATTGACGATGAAACACTGAATTTACATCGGAATTAAATACAAAAGGAACAATGCCGCCTTAACGTCAAGATGAGTGAGACTTCTTAGAGTCTGTGCTTTGATCCTTTCCTGTGAGACCATTATTAGTTTCCGATACACCACTGCAGGTACAATGTATTCCTTGGATCTTCGCATTGACGATGAAACACAGACATCGAATCGGAACTAAATACAAAAGGAACAATGCCGCAATAAGTACAAGAATGGAGACTCTTCTTATAGTCGGTGCTTTGAGCAATCCCTGTGAGACCAGTATTAGATTCCGATACACCACTGCAGGTTCAATGTATTCTTTAGACATACACATTGACGATGAAACACTGAAATTACATCGGAATTAATCACAAATGGCACAATGCCGCAATAAGTGCTAGAATAGAGACTCCTCTTACAGTCGGTGCTTTGAGCATTCCCTGTGAGACCAGTATTAGTTTCCGATACACCACTGCTGGTACAATGTATTCCTTGTACCTTTACATTGACGATGAAACACAGAAATCGCATCGCAATTAAATACAAAAGGCACAATGCCGCCCTAAGTACAAGAATAGAGACTCTTCTTACGGTCGGTGCTTTGAGCATTCCCTGTGAGACCAGTATTAGTTTCCGATACACCACTCCAGGTTCAATGTATTCCTTGGACATACTCAATGACGATGAAACACTGAAATTACATCGGAATTAAATACAAAAGGAACAATGCCGCCTTAACTGCAAGATGAGTGAGACTTCTTAGAGTCTATGCTTTGATCCTTCCCTGTGAGACCAGTATTAGTTTCCGATACATTACTGCAGGTTTTATGTATTCCTTGGACCTTCGCATTGACGATGAAACACAGAAATCGCATCGGAGCTAAATACAAAATGCACAATGCCGCCTTAAGTACAAGAATAGAGACTCTTCTTGCAGTCGGTGCTTTGAGCATTCCCTGTGAGACCAGTATTAGTTTCCGATACACCACTCCAGGTTCAATGTATTCCTTGGACATACTCATTGACGATGGAACACTGAAATTACATCGGAATTAAATACAAAAGGAACAATACCGCCTTAACGGCAAGATGAGTAAGACTTCTTAGAGTCTGTGCTTTGATCCTTTCCTGTGAGACCATTATTAGTTTCCGATACACCACTGCAGGTTCAATGTATTCCTTGGACCTTCGCATTGACGATGAAACACAGAGATCGAATCGGAACTAAATACAAAAGGCACAATGCCGCTATAAGTACAAGAATAGAGACTCTTCTTACAGTCGGTGCTTCGAGCAATCCCTGTGAGACCAGTATTAGATTCCGATACACCACTGCAGGTTCAATGTATTCCTTAGACATACACATTGACGATGAAACACTGAAATTACATCGGAATTAAATACAAATGGCACAATGCCGCCATAAGTGCAAGAATAGAGACTCCTCTTACAGTCGGTGGTTTGAGCATTCCCTGTGCGACCAGTATTAGTTTCCGATATACCACTGCAGGTTCAATGTATTCCTTGGACATACGCATTGACGATGAAACACAGAAATCGTATCGGAATTAAATACAAAAGGCACAATGCCGCCGTACGTACAAAAATAGAGACTCTTCTTACAGTCGGTGCCTTGAGCATTCCCTGTGAGGCCAGTATTAGTTTCCGATACACCACTGCAGGTACAATGTATTCCTTGGACCTTCACATTGACGATGAAACACAGAAATCGCATCGCAATTAAATACAAAAGGCACAATGCCGCCCTAAGTACAAGAATATAGACTCTTCTTACGGTCGGTGCTTTGAGCATTCCCTGTGAGACCAGTATTAGTTTCCGATACACCACTCCAGGTTCAATGTATTCCTTGGACATACTCAATGACGATGAAACACTGAAATTACATCGGAATTAAATACAAAAGGCACAATGCCGCCTTACGTACAAATATAGAGACTCTTCTTACAGTCGGTGCTTTGAGCAATCCCTGTGAGACCAGTATTAGTTTCTGGTACACCACTGCAGGTTCAATGTATTCCTTAGACATACACATTGATGATGAAACACTGAAATTACATCGGAATTAAATACAAAATGCACAATGCCGCCATACGTGCATGAATAGAAACTCTTCTTACAGTCGGTGCTTTGAGCATTCCCTGTGGGGCCAGTATTAGTTTCCGATACACCACTGCAGGTACAATGTATTCCTTGGACCTTCAAATTGACGAGGAAACACAAAAATCGCATCGGAATTAAATTCAAAATGCACAATGCCGCCCTAAGTACAAGAATAGAGACTCTTCTTACAGTCGGAGCTTTGAGCAATCCTTGTGAGACCAGTATTAGTTTCCGATACACCACTGCAGGTTCTATGTATTCTTTAGACATACACATTGACGATGAAACACTGAAATTACATCGGAATTAAATACAAAAGGAACAATGCCGCTATTAGTGCAAGAATAGAGACTCCTCTTACAGTCGGTGCTTTGAGCATTCCCTGTGAGACCAGTATTAGTTTCCGATACACCACTGCAGGTACAATGTATTCCTTGTAACTTCACATTGACGATGAAACACAGAAATCGCATCGGAATTAAATACAAAAGGCACAATGCTGCTTTAAGTACAAGAATAGAGACTCTTCTTACAGTCGGTTCTTTGAGCATTCCCTGTGAGACCAGTATTAGTTTCTGACACACCACTGCAGGTTCAATGTATTCCTTGGACATACACATTGACGATGAGGCACAGAAATCGCATCGGAATTAAATACAAAAGGCACAATGCCGCTTTTCGTACAAGAATAGAGACTCTTCTTACAGTCGGTGCTTTGAGCATTCCCTGTGAGACCAGTATTAGTTTCCGATACACCACTCCAAGTTCAATGTATTCCTTGGACATACTCATTAACGATGAAACACTGAAATTACATCGGAATTAAATACAGAAGGAACAATGCCTTCTTAACTGCAAGATGAGTGAGACTTCTTAGAGTCTGTGCTTTGATCCTTTCCTGTGAGACCAGTATTAGTTTCCGATACACCACTGCAGGTTCAATGTATTCCTTGGACCTTCACATTGACGATGAAACACAGAAATCGCATCGGAATTAAATACAAAAGGCACAATGCCGCCTTAAGTACAAGAATAGAGACTCTTCTTACAGTCGGTGCTTTGAGCATTCCCTGTGAGACCAGTATTAGTTTCCGATATACCACTGCAGGTTCAAAGTATTTCTTGGACATACGCATTGACGATGAAACACAGAAATCGCATCGGAATTAAATACAAAAGGCACAATGCCGCCTTAAGTACAAGAATAGAGACTCTTCTTACAGTCGGTGCTTTGAGCATTCCCTGTGAGACCAGTATTAGTTTCCGATATACCACTGCAGGTTCAAAGTATTTCTTGGACATACGCATTGACGATGAAACACAGAAATCGCATCGGAATTAAATACAAAAGGCACAATGCCGCCTTACGTACAAGAATACAGACTCTTCTTACAGTCGGTGCTTTGAGCTTTCCCTATGAGGCCAGTATTAGTTTCCGATACACCACTGCACGTACAATGTATTCCTTGGACCTTCAAATTGACGATGAAACACAGGAATCGCATCGGTATTAAATACAAAATGCCTAATGCCGCCCTAAGTACAAGAATAGAGACTCTTATTACAGTCGGTGCTTTGAGCATTCTCTTTGAGACCAGTATTGGTTTCCGATACACCACTGCAGGTTCAATGTATTCCTTGGAACATCACATTGACGATGAAACACAGAAATCGCATCGGAATGAAATACAAAAGGCACAATGCCGCCTTAAGTACAAGAATTGAGACTCTTCCTACAGTCGATGCTTTGAGCATTCCCTGTGAGACCAGTATTAGCTTCCGATACACCACTGCAGGTTCAATGGATTCCTTGGACATACGCATTGACGATGCAACACAGAAATCGCCTCGGAATAAATACAAAAGGGACAATGCCTCCTTACGTACAAGAATAAAGACTCTTCTTACAGACGGTGCTTTGAGCATTCCCTGTGAGACCAGTATTAGTTTCCGATACACCACTGCAGGATCAATGTATTCCTTAGACATATACATTGACGAAGAAACACTGAAATTACATTGGAATTAAATACAAAAGGCACAATGCCACCATAAGTGCAAGAATAGAAACTCCTCTTACAGTCGGTGCTTTGAGCATTCCCTGTGAGACCAGTATTATTTTCCGATACACCACTGCAGGCACAATGTATTAATTGCACCTTCACATTGACGATGAAACACAGAAATCGCATCGGAATTAAATGCAAAAGGCACAATGCCGCCTTAAGTACAAGAATAGAGACTCTTCCTACAGTCGGTGCTTTGAGCATTGCCTAAGAGTCCAGTATTAGTTTCCGATACACCACTGCAGGTTCAGTGTATTCCTTGGACATACACATTGACGATGAAACACAGAAATCGCATCGGAATTAAATACAAAAGTCACAATGCCGCCATAAGTGCAAGAACATAGACTCTTCTTACAGTCGGTGCTTTGAGCATTCCCTGCGAGACCAGTAGTAGTTTCCGATACACCACTGCAGGTACAATGTATTCCTTGGACCTTCACATTGACGATGGAACACAGAAATGGCATCGGAATTAGATACAAATGGCAGAATGCCGCCTTAAGTACAAGAATAGAGACTCTTCTTACAGTCGGTGCTTTGAGCATTCCCTGTGAATCCAGTATTAGCTTCCGATACACCACTGCAGATTCCATGTATTCCTAGGACATACACATTGACGATGAAACACTGAAATTACATCGGAATTTAATACAAAAGGAACAATGCCGCCTTAAGTGCAAGAAGAATGAGACTTCTTAGAGTCTGTGCTTTGATCCTTTCCTGTGAGACCAGTATTAGTTTCCGATACACCACTGCAGGTACAATGTATTCCTTGTACCTTCACATTGACGATGAAACACAGAAATCGCATCGGAATTAAATGCAAAAGGCACAATGCCGCCTTAAGTATAAGAATAGAGACTCTTCTTATAGCCGGTGCTTTGAGCATTCCCTGTGAGACCAGTAGTAGTTTCTGATACACCACTGCTGGTTCAATGTATTCCTTAGACATACACATTGACAACGAAACACTGATATTACATCGGTATTAAATACAACAGGAACAATGCCGCCTTAAGTGCAAGAAGAATGAGACTTCTTAGAGTCTGTGCTTTGATCCTTTCCTGTGAGACCAGTATTAGTTTCCGATACACCACTGCAGGTGCAATGTATTCCTTGGACGTTCTCATTGACGATGAAACACAGAAATCGCATTGGAATTAAATACAAAAGGCACATTGCCGCCTTAAGTAGAAGAATAGAGACTCTTCTTGCAGTCGGTGCTTTGAGCTTTCCCTGTGAGACCAGTATTAGTTTCCGATACACCACTGCAGGTTCAATGTATTCCTTGGACCTTGACATTGACGATGAAACACAGAATTCGCATCGGAATTAAATACTAAAGGCATAATGCCGCCTTCAGTACAAGAATAGAGACTCTTCTTACAGTCGGTCCTTTGAGCATTTCGTGTGAGACCAATATTAGTTTCCGATACACCACTCCAGGTTCAATGTGTTCCTTGGACATACTCAATGACGATGAAACACTGAAATTACATCGGAATTAAATACAAAAGGAACAATGCCGCCTTAACTGCAAGGTGAGTGAGACTTCTTATAGACTATGCTTTGATCCTTTCCTGTGAGACCAGTATTAGTTTCCGATACATTACTGCAGGTTTTATGTATTCCTTGGACCTTCGCATTGACGATGAAACACAGAAATCGCATCGGAGCTAAATACAAAATGCACAATACCGCAATATATACAAGAATAGAGACTCTTCTTACAGTCGGTGCTTTGAGCATTCCCTGTGAGACCAGTATTAGTTTCCGATACACCACTGCAGATTAAATGAATTCCTTAGACATACAAATTGACTATGAAACACTGAAATTACATCGGTATTAAATACAAAAGGCACAATGCCGCCATTAGAGCAAGAATAGAGACTCTTCTTACAGTCGGTGCTTTGAGCTTTCCCTGTGAGACCAGTATTAGTTTCCGATACACCACACACGGTTCAATGTATTCCTTGGACATACTCATTGACGATGAAACACTGAAATTACTTCGGAATTAAATACAAAAGGAACTATGCCTTCTTAACGGCAAGATGAGTAAGACTTCTTAGAGTCTGTGCTTTGATCCTTTCCTGTGAGACCAGTATTAGTTTCCGACACACCACTGCAGGTTCAATGTATTCCTTGGACCTTCGCATTGACGATGAAACACAGAAATCGAGTCGGAACTAAATACAAAAGGCACAATGCCGCAATAAGTACAATAATAGAGACTCTTCTTACAGTCGGTGCTTTGAGCATTCCCTGTCAGACCAGTATTAGTTTCCGATACACCACTGCAGGTTCAATGTTGTGCTTAGACATACACATTGACGATGAAACACTGAAATAACATCGGAATTAAATACAAATGACACAATGCCGCCATAAGTGCAAGAATAGAGACTCCTCGTACAGTCGGTGCTTTGAGAATTCCCTGTGAGACCAGTATTAGTTTCCGATACGCCACTGCAGGTACAATGTATTCCTTGTACCTTCACATTGACGATGAAACACAGAAATCGCATCGGAATTAAATACAAAAGGCACAATGCCCCCTTAAGTACAAGAATAGAGACTCTTCTTACAGTCGGTGCTTTGAGCATTCCCTGTGACACCAGAATTTGTTTCTGATGCACCACTCCACGTTCAATGTATTCCTTGGACATACTCATTGACAATGAAACACAGAAATCGCATCGGAATTAAATACAAAAGGCACAATGCCGCCTTTCGTACAAGAATAGAGACTCTTCTTACAGTCGGTGCTTTGAGCATTCCCTGTGAGACGAGTATTAGTTTCCGATACACCACTCCTGGTTCAATGTACTCCTTGGACATACTCATTGACGATGAAACACTGATATTACATAGGAATTAAATACAAAAGGAACAATGCCGCCTTAACTCCAAGATGAGTGAAACTTCTTAGAGTCTGTGCTTTGATCCTCTCCTGTGAGACCAGTATTAGTTTCCGATACACCACTGCAGGTTCAATGTATTCCTTGGACCTTCGCATTGACGATGAAACACAGAAATCGCATCGGAATTAAATACAAAAGGCACAATGCCGCCTTAAGTACAACAATAGAGACTCTTCTTACAGTCGGTGCTTTGAGCACTCCCTGTGAGATCAGTATTAGTTTCCGATATACCACTGCAGGTTCAATGTATTCCTTGGACATACGCATTGACGATGAAACATAGAAATCGCATCGGAATTAAATACAAAATGCACAATGCCGCCTTACGTACAAGAATAGAGTCTCTTCTTACAGTCGGTGCTTTGAGCATTCCCTGTGAGGCCAGTATTAGTTTCCGATACACCACTGCAGGTACAATGAATTCCTTGGTCCTTCAATTTGACGATGAAACACAAAAATCGCATCGGAATTAAATACAAAATGCACAATGACGCCTTAAGAACAAGAAAAGAGACTCTTCTTACAGTCGGTGCTTTGAGCATTCCCTGTGAGACCAGTATTAGTTTCCGATACACCACTGCAGGTTCTATGTATTCCTTAGACATACACATTGACGATGAAACACTGAAATTACATCGGAATTAAATACAAATCGCACAATGCCGCCATAAGTGCAAGACCATAGACTCTTATTACAGTCAGTGCTTTGAGCATTCCCCGCGAGACCAGTACTAGTTTCCGATACACCACTGCAGGTACTATGTATTCCTTGGACCTTCACATTGACGATGGAACACAGAAATGGCATCGGAATTAAATACAAATGGCACAATGCCGCCTTAAGTACAAGAATAGAGACTCTTCTTACAGTCGGTGCTTTGAGCATTCCTTGTTAGACAAGTATTAGCTTCCGATACACCACTGCAGATTCCATGTATTCCTAGGAGATACACATTGACGATGAAACACTGAAATTACATCGGTATTAAATACAAAAGGAACAACGCCGTCTTAAGTGCAAGAAGAATGAGACTTCTTAGAGTCTGTGCTTTGATCCTTTCCTGTGAGACCAGTATTAGTTTCCGATACACCACTGCAGGTGCAATGTATTCCTTGGACATACACCATGACGATGAAACACAGAAATCGCATCGGAATTAAATGCAAAAGGCACAATGCCGCCGTAAGTACAAGAATAGAGACTTTTCTTACAGTCGGTGCTTTGAGCATTCCCTGTGAGACCAGTAGTAGTTTCTGATACACCACTGCTGGTTCAATGTATTCCTTAGACATACACATTGACAACGAAACACTGATATTACATCGGTATTAAATACAACAGGAACAATGCCGCCTTAAGTGCAAGAAGAATGAGACTTCTTAGAGTCTGTGCTTTGATCCTTTCCTGTGAGACCAGTATTAGTTTCCGATACACCACTGCAGGTGCAATGTATTCCATGGACCTTCTCATTGACGATGAAACACAGAAATCGCATTGGAATTAAATACAAAAGGCACAATGCCGCCTTAAGTACAAGAATAGAGACTCTTCTTACAGTCGGTGCTTTGAGCTTTCCCTGTGATACCAGTATTAGTTTCCGATACACCACTGTAGGTTCAATGTATTCCATGGACACACACATTGACGATGAAACACAGATATTGCATCGGAATTTAATAAAAAAGCCACAATGCCACCATAAGTACAAGAATAGAGACTCTTCTTGCAGTCGGTGCTTTGAGCATTCCCTGTGAGACCAGTATTAGTTTCCGATACACCACTGCAGGTTCAAAGTATTCCTTGGACCTTCACATTGACGATGAAACACAGAATTCGCATCGGAATTAAATACTGAAGGCATAATGCTGCCTTCAGGACAAGAATAGAGACTCTTCTTACAGTCGGTGCTTTGAGTATTTCCTGTGAGACCAGTATTAGTTTCCGATACACCACTGCAGGGTCAATGTATTGCTTGGACATACACATTGACGATGAAACACAGAAATCGCATCGGAATTAAATACAAAAGGCACAATGCCGCCTTACGTACAAGAATAGAGACTCATCTTACAGTCGGTGCTTTTAGCATGCCCTGTGAGGCCAGTATTAGTTTCCGATACACCACTCCAGGTTCAATGTATTCCTTGGACATACTCATTGACGATGGAACACTGAAATTACATCGGAATTAAATACAAAAGGAACAATGCCGCCTTAACGGCAAGATGAGTGAGACTTCTTAGAGTCTGTGCTTTGATCCTTTCCTGTGAGACCATTATTAGTTTCCGATACACCACTGCAGGTTCAATGTATTCCTTGGACCTTCGCATTGACGATGAAACACAGAGATCGAATCGGAACTAAATACAAAAGGCACAATGCCGCTATAAGTACAAGAATAGAGACTCTTCTTACAGTCGGTGCTTCGAGCAATCCCTGTGAGACCAGTATTAGATTCCGATACACCACTGCAGGTTCAATGTATTCCTTAGACATACACATTGACGATGAAACAATGAAATTACATCGGAATTAAATACAAATATCACAATGCCGCCATAAGTGCAAGAATAGAGACTCCTCTTACAGTCGGTGGTTTGAGCATTCTCTGTGCGACCAGTATTAGTTTCCGATATACCACTGCAGGTTCAATGTATTCCTTGGACATACGCATTGACGATGAAACACAGAAATCGTATCGGAATTAAATACAAAAGGCACAATGCCGCCTTACGTACAAAAATAGAGACTCTTCTTACAGTCGGTGCTTTGAGCATTCCCTGTGAGACCAGTATTAGTTTACGGTACACCACCGCAGGTTCAATGTATTCCTTAGACATACACATTGATGATGAAACACTGAAATTACATCGGAATTAAATACAAAAGGCACAATGCCGCCATACGTGCATGAATAGAGACTCTTCTTACAGTCGGTGCTTTGAGCATTCCCTGTGAGGCCAGTATTAGTTTCCGATACAACACTGCAGGTACAATGTATTCCTTGGACCTTCAAATTGACGAGGAAACACAAAAATCGGATCGGAATTAAATACAAAATGCACAATGCCGCCTTGAGTACAAGAATAGAGACTCTTCTTACAGTCTGTGATTTGAGCATTCCTTGTGAGACCAGTATTAGTTTCCGATACACCACTGCAGGTTCTATGTATTCTTTAGACATACACATTGACGATGAAACACTGAAATTACATCGGAATTAAATACAAAAGGAACAATGCCGCCATTAGTGCAAGAATAGAGACTCCTTTTACAGTCGGTGCTTTGAGCATTCCCTGTGAGACCAGTATTAGTTTCCGATACACCACTGCAGGTACAATGTATTCCTTGTACCTTCACATTGACGATGAAACACAGAAATCGCATCGGAATTAAATACAAAAGGCACAATGCCGCTTTTCGTTCAAGAATAGGGACTCTTCTTACAGTCGGTGCTTTGAGCATTCCCTGTGAGACCAGTATTGGTTTCCGATACACCACTCCAAGTTCAATGTATTCCTTGGACATACTCATTAACGATGAAACACTGAAATTACATCGGAATTAAATACAAAAGGAACAATGCCGCCTTAACTGCAAGATGAGTGAGACTTCTTAGAGTCTGTGCTTTGATACTTTCCTGTGAGACCAGTATTAGTTTCCGATACACCACTGCAGGTTCAATGTATTCCTTGGACCTTCACATTGACGATGAAACACAGAAATCGCATCGGAATTAAATACAAAAGGAACAATGCCGCCTTAAGTACAAGAATAGAGACTCTTCTTACAGTCGGTGCTTTGAGCATTCCCTGTGAGACCAGTATTAGTTTCCGATATACCACTGCAGGTTCAATGTATTTCTTGGACATACGCATTGACGATGAAACACAGAAATCGCATCGGAATTAAATACAAAAGGCACAATGCCGCCTTACGTACAAGAATAGAGACTTTTTACATTCGGTGCTTTGAGCATTCCCTTTGAGACCGGTATTAGTTTCCGATACACCACTGCAGGTTCAATGTATTCCTTAGACATACACTTTGACGATGAAACACTGATATTACATCGGAATTAAATACAAAAGCCACAATGCCGTCATAAGTGCATGAATAGTGACTCCTTCTTACAGTCGGTGCTTTGAGCTTTCCCTATGAGGCCAGTATTAGTTTCCGATACACCACTGCACGTACAATGTATTCCTTGGACCTTCTAATTGACGATGAAACACAGAAATCGCATCGGTATTAAATAAAAAATGCCTAATGCCGCCTTAAGTACAAGAATAGAGACTCTTATTACAGTCGGTGCTTTGAGCATTCTCTTTGAGACCAGTATTGGTTTCCGATACACCACTGCAGGTTCAATGTATTCCTTGGAACATCACATTGACGATGAAACACAGAAATCGCATCGGAATTAAATACAAAAGGCACAATGCCGCCTTAAGTACAAGAAATGAGACTCTTCCTACAGTCGATGCTTTGAGCATTCCCTGTGAGACCAGTATTAGCTTCCGATACACCACTGCAGGTTCAATGGATTCCTTGGACATACGCATTGACGATGCAACACAGAAATCGCCTCGGAATTAATACAAAAGGGACAATGCCTAATTACGTACAAGAATAAAGACTCTTCTTACAGACGGTGCTTTGAGCATTCCCTGTGAGACCAGTATTAGTTTCCGATACACCACTGCAGGATCAGTGTATTCCTTAGACATACACATTGACGAAGAAATACTGAAATTACATTGGAATTAAATACAAAAGGCAATATGCCACCATAAGTGCAAGAATAGAGACTCCTCTTACAGTCGGTGCTTTGAGCATTCCCTGTGAGACCAGTATTAGTTTCCGATACACCACTGCTGGTACAATGTATTCCTTGGACCTTCACATTGACGATGGAACACAGAACTGGCATCGGAATTAGATACAAATGGCACAATGCCGCCTTAAGTACAAGAATAGAGACTCTTCTTACAGTCGGTGCTTTGAGCATTCCCTGTGAATCCAGTATTAGCTTCCGATACACCACTGCAGATTCCATGTATTCCTGGGGCATACACATTGACGATGAAACACAGAATTCGCATCGGAATTAAATACTAAAGGCCTAATGCCGCCTTCAGTACAAGAATAGAGACTCTTCTTACAGTCGGTGCTTTGAGCATTTCCTGTGAGACCAGTATTAGTTTCCGATACACCACTGCAGGTTCAATGTATTGCTTGGACATACACACTGACGATGAAACATAGAAATCGCATCGGAATTAAATACAAAAGGCACAATGCTGCCTTACGTACAAGAATAGAGACTCATCTTACAGTCGGTGCTTTGAGCATTCCCTGTGAGACCAGTATTAGTTTCCGATACACCACACCAGGTTCAATGTATTCCTTGGACATACTCATTGATGATGGAACACTGAAATTACATCGGAATTAAATTCAAAAGGAACAATGCCGCCTTAACGGCAAGATAAGTGAGGCTTCTTAGAGACTGTGCTTTGATCCTTTCCTGTGAGACCAGTATTAGTTTCCGATACACCATTGCAGGTTCAATGTATTCCTTGGACCATCGCATTGACGATGAAACACAGAGATCGAATCGGAACTAAATACAAAAGGCACAATGCCGCAATAAGTACAAGAATAGAGACTCTTCTTACAGTCGGTGCTTTGAGCATTCCCTGTGAGACCAGTATTTGTTTCCGATACACCACTCAAGGTTCAATGTATTCCTTAGACATACACATTGACGATGAAACACTGATATTACATCGGAATTAAATACAAATGGCACAATGCCGCCATAAGTGGAAGAATGGAGACTCCTCTTACAGTCGGTTCTTTGAGCATTCCCTGTGAGACCAATATTAGTTTCCGATACACCACTGCAGGTACAATGTATTCCTTGTACCTTCACATTGACGATGAAACACACAATTTGCATCGGAATTAAATACTAAAGGCATAATGCCGCCTTCAGTACAAGAATAGAGTCTCTTCTTACAGTTGGTGCTTTGAGCATTTCCTGTGAGACCAGTATTAGTTTCCGATACACAACTGCAGGTTCAATGTATTGCTTGGACATACACATTGACGATGAAACACAGAAATCGCATCGGAATTAAATACAAAAGGCACAATGCCGCCTTACGTACAAGAATAGAGACTCTTCTTACAGTCGGTGCTTTGAGCATTCCCTGTGAGACCAGTATTAGTTTCCGATACACCACTCCAGGTTCAATGTATTCCTTGGACATACTCAATGACGATGAAACACTGAAATGACATCGGAATTAAATACAAAAGGAACAGTGCCGCCTTAACTGTAAGATGAGTGAGACTTCTTAGAGTCTGTGCTTTGATCCTTTCCTGTGAGACCTGTATTAGTTTCCGATACACCACTGCAGGTTCAATGTATTCCTTGGACCTTCGCATTGACGATGAAACACAGAAATCACATCGGAAGTAAATACAAAATGCACAAAACCGCAATAAGTACAAGAGTAGAGACTCTTCTTACAGTCGGTGCCTTGAGCATTCCCTGTGAGACCAGTATTAGTTTCCGATACACCACTGCAGGTTCAATGTATTGCTTGGACATACTCATTGACGATGAAATACTGAAATTACATCGGAATTAAAAACAAAAGGAACAATGCCGCCTTAACTGCAAGATGAGTGGGACTTCTTAGAGTCTGTGCTTTGATCCTTTCCTGTGGGACCAGTATTAGTTTCCGACACACCACTCCAGGTTCAATGTATTCCATGGACATACTCATTGACGATGAAACACTGAAATTACATCGGAATTAAATACAAAAGGAACAATGCCGCCTTAACGGCAAGATGAGTAAGACTTCTTAAGGTCTGTGCTTTGATCCTTTCCTGTGAGACCAGGATTAGTTTCCGATACACCACTGCATGTTCAATGTATTCCTTGGACCTTCGCATTGACAATGAAACACAGAAATCGAATCGGAACTAAATACAACAGGCACAATGCCGCAATAAGTACAAGAATAGAGACTCTTCTTACAGCCGGTGCTTTGAGCGTTCCCTGTGATACCTGTATTAGTTTCCGATACACCACTGCAGGTTCAATGTATTCCTTAGACATACACATTGGCGATGAAACATTGAAATTACATCGGAATTAAATACAAATGGCACAATGCCGCAATAAGTGCAAGAATGGAGACTCCTCTTACAGTCGGTTCTTTGAGCATTCCCTGTGAGACCAATATTAGTTTCCGATACACCACTGCAGGTACAATGTATTCCTTGTACCTTCACATTCACGATGAAACACAGAAATCGCATCGGAATTAAATACAAAAGGCACAATGCCGCCCTACGTACAAGAATAGAGACTCTTCTTACATTCGGTGCTTTGAGCATTCCCTGTGAGACCGGTATTAGTTTCCGATACACCACTGCAGGTTCAATGTATTCCTTAGACATACACATTGACAATGAAACACAGAAATCGCATCGGAATTAAACACAAAAGGCACAATGCCGCCATATGTGCCAGAATAGAGACCCTTCTTACAGTCGGTGCTTTGAGCATTCCCTGTGAGACCAGTATTAGTTTCCGATACACCTCAGCAGGTACAATGTATTCCTTGGAACTTCACATTGACGATGAAACACAGAAATCGCATCGGAATTAAATACAAAAGGCACAATGCCGCCTTAAGTACAAGAATTGAGACTCTTCCTACAGTCGATGCGTTGAGCATTCCCTGTGAGACCAGTATTAGTTTCCGATACACCACTGTAGGTACAATGGATTCCTTGGACATACGCATTGACGATGAAACACAGAAATCGCCTCGGAATTAATACAAAAGGCACAATGCCGCAATAAGCACAAGAATAGAGACTCTTCTTACAGTCGGTGCTTTGAGCATTTCCTGTGAGACCAGTATTAGTTTCCGATACACCACTGCAGGTTCAATGTATTCCTTAGACATACACCTTGACGATGAAACACTGAAATTACATTGGAATTAAATACAAAAGGCACAATGCCACCATAAGTGCAAGTATAGAGACTCCTCTTACAGTCGGTGCTATGAGCATTCCCTGTGAGATCAGTATTAGTTTCCGATACACCACTGCAGGTACAATGTATTCCTTGTACCTTCACATTGACAATGAAACACAGAAATCGCATCGGAATTAAATGCAAAAGGCACAATGCCGCCTTACGTACAAGAATAGAGACTCTTCTTACAGTCGGTGCTTTGAGCATTGCCTGTGAGACCAGTAATAGTATCCGATACACCACTGCAGGTTCAATGTATTCTTTGGACCTTCACATTGACGATGAAACACAGAAATCGCATCGGAATCAAATACAAAAGGCACAATGCCGCCTTAAGTACAAGAATAGAGACTCTTCTTACAGTCGGTTCTTTGAGCTTTCCCTGAGAGACCAGTTTTAGTTTCCGATACACCACTGCAGGATCAATGTATTCCTTGGACCTTCACATTGACGATGGAACACTGAATTCGCATCGGAATTAAATACTAAAGGCATAATGCCGCCTTCAGTACAAGAATAGAGTCTCTTCTTACAGTCGGTGCTTTGAGCATTTCCTGTGAGACCAGTATTAGTTTCCGATACACCACTGCAGGTTCAATGTATTGCTTGGACATACACACTGACGATGAAACATAGAAATCGCATCGGAATTAAATACAAAAGGCACAATGCCGCCTTACGTACAAGAATAGAGACTCATCTTACAGTCGGTGCTTTGAGCATTCCCTGTGAGACCAGTATTAGTTTCCGATACACCACACCAGGTTCAATGTATTCCTTGGACATACTCATTGACGATGGAACACTGAAATTACATCGGAATTAAATTCAAAATTAACAATGCCGCCTTAACGGCAAGATAAGTGAGGCTTCTTAGAGTCTGTGCTTTGATCCTTTCCTGTGAGACCAGTATTAGTTTCCGATACACCATTGCAGGTTCAATGTATTCCTTGGACCATCGCATTGACGATGAAACACATAGATCGAAACGGAACTAAATACAAAAGGCACAATGCCGCAATAAGTACAAGAATAGAGACTCTTCTTACAGTCGGTGCTTTGAGCATTCCCTGTGAGACCAGTATTAGTTTCCGATACACCACTGCAGGTTCAATGTATTCCTTAGACATACACATTGACGATGAAACACTGATATTACATCGGAATTAAATACAAATGGCACAATGCCGCCATAAGTGGAAGAATGGAGACTCCTCTTACAGTCGGTTCTTTGAGCATTCCCTGTGAGACCAATATTAGTTTCCGATACACCACTGCAGGTACAATGTATTCCTTGTACCTTCACATTGACGATGAAACACACAATTTGCATCGGAATTAAATACTAAAGGCATAATCCCGCCTTCAGTACAAGAATAGAGTCTCTTCTTACAGTTGGTGCTTTGAGCATTTCCTGTGAGACCAGTATTAGTTTCCGATACACAACTGCAGGTTCAATGTATTGCTTGAACATACACATTGACGATGAAACACAGAAATCGCATCGGAATTAAATACAAAAGGCACAATGCCGCCTTACGTACAAGAATAGAGACTCTTCTTACAGTCGGTGCTTTGAGCATTCCCTGTGAGACCAGTTTTAGTTTCCGATACACCACTCCAGGTTCAATGTATTCCTTGGACATACTCAATGACGATGAAACACTGAAATGACATCGGAATTAAATACAAAAGGAACAGTGCCGCCTTAACTGTAAGATGAGTGAGACTTCTTAGAGTCTGTGCTTTGATCCTTTCCTGTGAGACCTGTATTAGTTTCCGATACACCACTGCAGGTTCAATGTATTCCTTGGACCTTCGCATTGACGATGAAACACAGAAATCACATCGGAAGTAAATACAAAATGCACAAAACCGCAATAAGTACAAGCGTAGAGACTCTTCTTACAGTCGGTGCCTTGAGCATTCCCTGTGAGACCAGTATTAGTTTCCGATACACCACTGCAGGTTCAATGTATTGCTTGGACATACTCATTGACGATGAAACACTGAAATTACATCGGAATTAAAAACAAAAGGAACAATGCCGCCTTAACTGCAAGATGAGTGGGACTTCTTAGAGTCTGTGCTTTGATCCTTTCCTGTGGGACCAGTATTAGTTTCCGATACACCACTGTAGGTTCAATGGATTCCTTGGACATACGCATTGACGATGAAACACAGAAATCGCCTCGGAATTAATACAAAAGGCACAATGCCGCAATAAGCACAAGAATAGAGACTCTTCTTACAGTCGGTGCTTTGAGCATTTCCTGTGAGACCAGTATTAGTTTCCGATACACCACTGCAGGTTCAATGTATTCCTTAGGCATACACCTTGACGATGAAACACTGAAATTACATTGGAATTAAATACAAAAGGCACAATGCCACCATAAGTGCAAGTATAGAGACTCCTCTTACAGTCGGTGCTATGAGCATTCCCTGTGAGATCAGTATTAGTTTCCGATACACCACTGCAGGTACAATGTATTCCTTGTACCTTCACATTGACAATGAAACACAGAAATCGCATCGGAATTAAATGCAAAAGGCACAATGCCGCCTTACGTACAAGAATAGAGACTCTTCTTACAGTCGGTGCTTTGAGCATTGCCTGTGAGACCAGTAATAGTATCCGATACACCACTGCAGGTTCAATGTATTCTTTGGACCTTCACATTGACGATGAAACACAGAAATCGCATCGGCATCAAATACAAAAGGCACAATGCCGCCTTAAGTACAAGAATAGAGACTCTTCTTACAGTCGGTTCTTTGAGCTTTCCCTGAGAGACCAGTTTTAGTTTCCGATACACCACTGCAGGATCAATGTATTCCTTGGACCTTCACATTGACGATGAAACACTGAATTCGCATCGGAATTAAATACTAAAGGCATAATGCCGCCTTCAGTACAAGAATAGAGTCTCTTCTTACAGTCGGTGCTTTGAGCATTTCCTGTGAGACCAGTATTAGTTTCCGATACACCACTGCAGGTTCAATGTATTGCTTGGACATACACACTGACGATGAAACATAGAAATCGCATCGGAATTAAATACAAAAGGCACAATGCCGCCTTACGTACAAGAATAGAGACTCATCTTACAGTCGGTGCTTTGAGCATTCCCTGTGAGACCAGTATTAGTTTCCGATACACCACACCAGGTTCAATGTATTCCTTGGACATACTCATTGACGATGGAACACTGAAATTACATCGGAATTAAATTCAAAATTAACAATGCCGCCTTAACGGCAAGATAAGTGAGGCTTCTTAGAGTCTGTGCTTTGATCCTTTCCTGTGAGACCAGTATTAGTTTCCGATACACCATTGCAGGTTCAATGTATTCCTTGGACCATCGCATTGACGATGAAACACATAGATCGAATCGGAACTAAATACAAAAGGCACAATGCCGCAATAAGTACAAGAATAGAGACTCTTCTTACAGTCGGTGCTTTGAGCATTCCCTGTGAGACCAGTATTAGTTTCCGATACACCACTGCAGGTTCAATGTATTCCTTAGACATACACATTGACGATGAAACACTGAAATTACATCGGAATTAAATACAAATGGCACAATGCCGCCATAAGTGCAAGAATAGAGACTCCTCTTACAGTCGGTGCTTTGAGCATTCCCTGTGAGACCAATATTAGTTTCCGATACACCACTGCAGGTACAATGTATACTTTGCACCTTCACATTGACGATGAAACCCAGAATTTGCATCGGAATTAAATACTAAAGGCATAACGCCGCCTTCAGCACAAGAATAGAGTCTCTTTTTACAGTCGGTGCTTTGAGCATTTCCTGTGAGACCAGTATTAGTTTCCGATACACCACTGCAGGTTCAATGTATTGCTTGGACATACTCATTGACGATGAAACACTGAAATTACATCGGAATTAAATACAAAAGGAACAATGCCGCCTTAACGGCAAGATGAGTTAGACTTTTTAAGGTCTGTGCTTTGATCCTTTCCTGTGAGACCAGTATTAGTTTCCGATACACCACTGCAGGTTCAATGTATTCCTTGGACCTTCGCATTGACAATGAAACACAGAAATCGAATCGGAACTAAATACAAAAGGCACAATGCCGCAATAAGTACAAGAATAGAGACTCTTCTTACAGTCGGTAGTTTGAGCATTCCCTGTGAGACCAGTATTAGATTCCGATACACCTCAGCAGGTACAATGTATTCCTTGGAACTTCACATTGACGATGAAACACAGAAATCGCATCGGAATTAAATACAAAAGGCACAATTCCGCTTTAAGTACAAGAATAGAGACTCTTCTTACAGTCGGTGCTTTGAGCATTTCCTGTGAGACCAGTATTAGTTTCTGATACACCACTGCAGGTTCAATGTATTCCTTGGACATACACATTGACGATGAAAGACAGAAATCGCATCGGAATTAAATACAAAAGACACAATGCCGCCTTTCGTACAAGAATAGAGACTCTTCTTACAGTCGGTGCTTTGAGCATTCCCTGTGAGACCAGTATTTGTTTCCGATACACCACTCAAGGTTCAATGTATTCCTTAGACATACACATTGACGATGAAACACTGATATTACATCGGAATTAAATACAAATGGCACAATGCCGCCATAAGTGGAAGAATGGAGACTCCTCTTACAGTCGGTTCTTTGAGCATTCCCTGTGAGACCAATATTAGTTTCCGATACACCACTCCAGGTTCAATGTATTCCTTGGACATACTCAATGACGATGAAACACTGAAATGACATCGGAATTAAATACAAAAGGAACAGTGCCGCCTTAACTGTAAGATGAGTGAGACTTCTTAGAGTCTGTGCTTTGATCCTTTCCTGTGAGACCTGTATTAGTTTCCGATACACCACTGCAGGTTCAATGTATTCCTTGGACCTTCGCATTGACGATGAAACACAGAAATCACATCGGAAGTAAATACAAAATGCACAAAACCGCAATAAGTACAAGAGTAGAGACTCTTCTTACAGTCGGTGCCTTGAGCATTCCCTGTGAGACCAGTATTAGTTTCCGATACACCACTGCAGGTTCAATGTATTGCTTGGACATACTCATTGACGATGAAACACTGAAATTACATCGGAATTAAAAACAAAAGGAACAATGCCGCCTTAACTGCAAGATGAGTGGGACTTCTTAGAGTCTGTGCTTTGATCCTTTCCTGTGGGACCAGTATTAGTTTCCGATACACCACTCCAGGTTCAATGTATTCCATGGACATACTCATTGACGATGAAACACTGAAATTACATCGGAATTAAATACAAAAGGAACAATGCCGCCTTAACGGCAAGATGAGTAAGACTTCTTAAGGTCTGTGCTTTGATCCTTTCCTGTGAGACCAGGATTAGTTTCCGATACACCACTGCATGTTCAATGTATTCCTTGGACCTTCGCATTGACAATGAAACACAGAAATCGAATCGGAACTAAATACAACAGGCACAATGCCGCAATAAGTACAAGAATAGAGACTCTTCTTACAGCCGGTGCTCTGAGCGTTCCCTGTGATACCTGTATTAGTTTCCGATACACCACTGCAGGTTCAATGTATTCCTTAGACATACACATTGGCGATGAAACATTGAAATTACATCGGAATTAAATACAAATGGCACAATGCCGCAATAAGTGCAAGAATAGAGACTCCTCTTACAGTCGGTGCTTTGAGCATTCCCTCTGAGACCAATATTAGTTTCCGATACACCACTGCAGGTACAATGTATTCCTTGTACCTTCACATTCACGATGAAACACAGAAATCGCATCGGAATTAAATACAAAAGGCACAATGCCGCAATAAGCACAAGAATAGAGACTCTTCTTACAGTCGGTGCTTTGAGCATTCCCTGTGAGACCGGTATTAGTTTCCGATACACCACTGCAGGTTCAATGTATTCCTTAGACATACACATTGACAATGAAACACAGAAATCGCATCGGAATTAAACACAAAAGGCACAATGCCGCCATATGTGCCAGAATAGAGACCCTTCTTACAGTCGGTGCTTTGAGCATTCCCTGTGAGACCAGTATTAGTTTCCGATACACCTCAGCAGGTACAATGTATTCCTTGGAACTTCACATTGACGATGAAACACAGATATCGCATCGGAATTAAATACAAAAGGCACAATGCCGCCTTAAGTACAAGAATTGAGACTCTTCCTACAGTCGATGCTTTGAGCATTCCCTGTGAGACCAGTATTAGTTTCCGATACACCACTGTAGGTTCAATGGATTCCTTGGACATACGCATTGACGATGAAACACAGAAATCGCCTCGGAATTAATACAAAAGGCACAATGCCGCAATAAGCACAAGAATAGAGACTCTTTTACAGTCGGTGCTTTGAGCATTTCCTGTGAGACCAGTATTAGTTTCCGATACACCACTGCAGGTTCAATGTATTCCTTAGACATACACCTTGACGATGAAACACTGAAATTACATTGGAATTAAATACAAAAGGCACAATGCCACCATAAGTGCAAGTATAGAGACTCCTCTTACAGTCGCTGCTATGAGCATTCCCTGTGAGATCAGTATTAGTTTCCGATACACCACTGCAGGTACAATGTATTCCTTGTACCTTCACATTGACAATGAAACACAGAAATCGCATCGGAATTAAATGCAAAAGGCACAATGCCGCCTTACGTACAAGAATAGAGACTCTTCTTACAGTCGGTGCTTTGAGCATTGCCTGTGAGACCAGTAATAGTATCCGATACACCACTGCAGGTTCAATGTATTCTTTGGACCTTCACATTGACGATGAAACACAGAAATCGCATCGGAATCAAATACAAAAGGCACAATGCCGCCTTAAGTACAAGAATAGAGACTCTTCTTACAGTCGGTTCTTTGAGCTTTCCCTGAGAGACCAGTTTTAGTTTCCGATACACCACTGCAGGATCAATGTATTCCTTGGACCTTCACATTGACGATGAAACACTGAATTCGCATCGGAATTAAATACTAAAGGCATAATGCCGCCTTCAGTACAAGAATAGAGTCTCTTCTTACAGTCGGTGCTTTGAGCATTTCCTGTGAGACCAGTATTAGTTTCCGATACACCACTGCAGGTTCAATGTATTGCTTGGACATACACACTGACGATGAAACATAGAAATCGCATCGGAATTAAATACAAAAGGCACAATGCCGCCTTACGTACAAGAATAGAGACTCATCTTACAGTCGGTGCTTTGAGCATTCCCTGTGAGACCAGTATTAGTTTCCGATACACCACACCAGGTTCAATGTATTCCTTGGACATACTCATTGACGATGGAACACTGAAATTACATCGGAATTAAATTCAAAATTAACAATGCCGCCTTAACGGCAAGATAAGTGAGGCTTCTTAGAGTCTGTGCTTTGACCCTTTCCTGTGAGACCAGTATTAGTTTCCGATACACCATTGCAGGTTCAATGTATTCCTTGGACCATCGCATTGACGATGAAACACATAGATCGAATCGGAACTAAATACAAAAGGCACAATGCCGCAATAAGTACAAGAATAGAGACTCTTCTTACAGTCGGTGCTTTGAGCATTCCCTGTGAGACCAGTATTAGTTTCCGATACACCACTGCAGGTTCAATGTATTCCTTAGACATACACATTGACGATGAAACACTGAAATTACATCGGAATTAAATACAAATGGCACAATGCCGCCATAAGTGCAAGAATAGAGACTCCTCTTACAGTCGGTGCTTTGAGCATTCCCTGTGAGACCAATATTAGTTTCCGATACACCACTGCAGGTACAATGTATACCTTGCACCTTCACATTGACGATGAAACCCAGAATTTGCATCGGAATTAAATACTAAAGGCATAATGCCGCCTTCAGCACAAGAATAGAGTCTCTTTTTACAGTCGGTGCTTTGAGCATTTCCTGTGAGACCAGTATTAGTTTCCGATACACCACTGCAGGTTCAATGTATTGCTTGGACATACTCATTGACGATGAAACACTGAAATTACATCGGAATTAAATACAAAAGGAACAATGCCGCCTTAACGGCAAGATGAGTAAGACTTTTTAAGGTCTGTGCTTTGATCCTTTCCTGTGAGACCAGTATTAGTTTCCGATACACCACTGCAGGTTCAATGTATTCCTTGGACCTTCGCATTGACATTGAAACACAGAAATCGAATCGGAACTAAATACAAAAGGCACAATGCCGCAATAAGTACAAGAATAGAGACTCTTCTTACAGTCGGTAGTTTGAGCATTCCCTGTGAGACCAGTATTAGATTCCGATACACCTCAGCAGGTACAATGTATTCCTTGGAACTTCACATTGACGATGAAACACAGAAATCGCATCGGAATTAAATACAAAAGGCACAATTCCGCTTTAAGTACAAGAATAGAGACTCTTCTTACAGTCGGTGCTTTGAGCATTTCCTGTGAGACCAGTATTAGTTTCTGATACACCACTGCAGGTTCAATGTATTCCTTGGACATACACATTGACGATGAAACACAGAAATCGCATCGGAATTAAATACAAAAGACACAATGCCGCCTTTCGTACAAGAATAGAGACTCTTCTTACAGTCGGTGCTTTGAGCATTCCCTGTGAGACCAGTATTAGTTTCCGATACACCACTCCAGGTTCAATGTATTCCTTGGACATACTCATTGACGATGAAACACTGAAATTTCATGGGAATTAAATACAAAAGGAACAATGCCGCCTTAACTGCAAGATGAGTGAGACTTCTTAGAGTCTGTGCTTTGATCCTTTCCTGTGAGACCAGTATTAGTTTCCGATACACTACTGCAGGTTCAATGTATTCCTTGGACCTTCGCATTGACGATGAAACACAGAAATCGCATCAGAATTAAATACAAAAGGCACAATGCCGCCTTAAGTACAGGAATAAAGACTCTTCTTGGAGTCGGTGCTTTGAGCATTCCCTGTGAGACCAGTATTAGTTTCCGATATACCACTGCAGGTTCAATGTATTCCTTGGACATACGCATTGACGATGAAACACAGAAATCGCATCGGAATTAAATACAAAAGGCACAATGCCGCCCTACGTACAAGAATAGAGACTCTTCTTACATTCGGTGCTTTGAGCATTCCCTGTGAGACCGGTATTAGTTTCCGATACACCACTGCAGGTTCAATGTATTCCTTAGACATACACATTGACAATAAAACATAGATATCGCATCGGAATTAAACTCAAAAGGCACAATGCCGCCATAAGTGCCAGAATAGAGACCCTTCTTACAGTCGGTGCTTTGAGCATTCCCTGTGAGTCCAGTCTTAGTTTCCGATACACCTCAGCAGGTTCAATGTATTCCTTGGAACTTCACATTGACGATGAAACACAGAAATCGCATCGGAATTAAATACAAAAGGTACAATGCCGCCTTAAGTATAAGAATTGAGACTCTTCCTACAGTCGATGCTTTGAGCATTCCCTGTGAGACCAGTATTAGTTTCCGATACACCACTGCAGGTTCAATGGATTCCTTGGACATACGCATTGACGATGAAACACAGAAATCGCCTCGGAATTAATACAAAAAGCACAATGCCGCAATAAGCACAAGAATAGAGACTCTTCTTACAGTCGGTGCTTTGAGCATTTCCTGTGAGACCAGTATTAGTTTCCGATACACCACTGCAGGGACAATGTATTCCTTAGACATACACATTGACGATGAAACACTGAAATTACATTGGAATTAAATACAAAAGGCACAATGCCACCATAAGTGCATGTATAGAGACTCCTCTTACAGTCGGTGCTTTGAGCATTCCCTGTGAGATCAGTATTAGTTTCCGATACACCACTGCAGGTACAATGTATTCCTTGTACCTTCACATTGACGATGAAACACAGAAATCGCATCGGAATTAAATGCAAAAGGCACAATGCCGCCTTAAGTACAAGAATAGAGACTCTTCTTACAGTCGGTGCTTTGAGCATTGCCTGTGAGACCAGTAATAGTATCCGATACACCACTGCAGGTTCAATGTATTCCTTGGACCTTCACATTGACGATGAAACACAGAAATCGCATCGGAATCAAATACAAAAGGCACAATGCCGCCTTAAGTACAAGAATAGAGACTCATCTTACAGTCGGTGCTTTGAGCATTCCCTGTGAGACCAGTATTAGTTTCCGATACACCACACCAGGTTCAATGTATTCCTTGGACATACTCATTGACGATGGAACACTGAATTACATCGGAATGAAATTCAAAAGGAACAATGCCGCCTTAACGGCGAGATAAGTGAGGCTTCTTGGAGTCTGTGCTTTGATCCTTTCCTGTGAGACCAGTATTAGTTTCCGATACACCATTGCAGGTTCAATGTATTCCTTGGACCATCGCATTGACGATGAAACACAGAGATCGAATCGGAACTAAATACAAAAGGCACAATGCCGCAATAAGTACAAGAATAGAGACTCTTCTTACAGTCGGTGCTTTGAGCACTCCCTGTGAGACCAGTATTAGTTTCCGATACACCACTGCAGGTTTAATGTATTCCTTAGACATACACATTGACGATGAAACACTGATATAACATCGGAATTAAATTCAAATGGCACAATGCCCCCATAAGTGCGAGAATAGAGACTCCTCTTACAGTCGGTGCTTTGAGCATTCCCTGTGAGACCAATATTAGTTTCCGATACACCACTGCAGGTACAATATATTCCTTGTACCTTCACATTGACGATGAAACACAGAATTTGCATCGGAATTAAATACTAAAGGCATTATGCCGCCTTCAGTACAAGAATAGAGACTTTTCTTACAGTCGGTGCTTTGAGCATTCCCTGTGAGACCAGTATTAGTTTCTGATACACCACTGCTGGTTCAATGTATTCCTTGGACATACGCATTGACGATGACACACATAAATCGCATCTGAATTAAATACAAAAGGCACAAGGCCGCATTACGTACAAGAAAAGAGACTCTTCTTACAGTCGCTGCTTTGAGCATTCCCTGTGAGACCAGTATTAGTTTCCGATTCACCACTCCAGGTTCAATGTATTCCTTGGACATACTCAATGACGATGAAACACTGAAATTACATCGGAATTAAATACAAAAGGAACAGTGCCGCCTTAACTGCAAGATGAGTGAGACTTCTTAGAGTCTGTGCTTTGATCCTTTCCTGTGAGACCTGTATTAGTTTCCGATACACCACTGCAGGTTCAATGTATTCCTTGGACCATCGCATTGACGATGAAACACAGAAATCACATCGGAACTAAATACAAAATGCACAATACCGCAATAAGTACAAGAGTAGAGACTCTTCTTACAGTCGCTGCCTTGAGCATTCCCTGTGAGACCAGTATTAGTTTCCGATACACCACTGCAGGTTCAATGAATTCCTTAGACATACACATTGACGATGAAACACTGAAATTACATCGGAATTAAATACAAAAGTCACAATGCCGCCATAAGTGCAAGAATAGAGACTCTTCTTACAGTCGGTGCTTTGAGCTTTCCCTGTGAGACCAGTATTAGTCTCCGATACACCACTCCAGATTCAATGTATTCCTTGGACATACTCATTGACGATGAAACACTGAAATTACATCGGAATTAAATACAAAAGGAACAATGCCGCCTTAACGGCAAGATGAGTAAGACTTCTTAAGGTCTGTGCTTTGATCCTTTCCTGTGAGACCAGTATTAGTTTCCGATACACCACTGCAGGTTCAATGTATACCTTGGACCTTCGCATTGACAATGATACACAGAAATCGAATCGGAACTAAATACAAAAGGCACAATGCCGCAATAAGTACAAGAATAGAGACTCTTCTTACAGCGGGTGCTTTGAGCATTCCCTGTGAGACCAATATTAGTTTCCGATACACCACTGCAGGTTCAATGTATTCCTTAGACATACACATTGGCGATGAAACATTGATATTACATCGGAATTAAATACAAATGGCACAATGCCGCCATAAGTGCAAGAATAGAGATTCCTCTTACAGTCGGTGCTTTGAGCATTCCCTGTGAGACCAGTATCAGTTTCCGATACACCATTGCAGGTACAATGTATTCCCTGTACCTTCACATTGACGATGAAACACAGAAATCGCATCGGAATTAAATACAAAAGGCACAATGCCGCCTTAAGTACAAGAATAGAGACTTTTCTTACAGTCGGTGCTTTGAGCATTCCCTGTGAGACCAGTATTAGTTTCTGATACACCACTGCAGGTTCAATGTATTCCTTGGACATACACATTGACGATGAAACACAGAAATCGCATCGGAATTAAATACAAAAGGAACAATGCCGCCTTTCGTACAAGAATAGAGACTCTTCTTACAGTCGGTGCTTTGAGCACTCCCTGTGAGACCACTATTATTTTCCGATTCACCACTCCAGGTTCAATGTATTCCTTGGACATACTCAATGACGATGAAACACTGAAATTACATCGGAATTAAATACAAAAGGAACAGTGCCGCCTTAACTGCATGATGAGTGAGACTTCTTAGAGTCTGTGCTTTGATCCTTTCCTGTGAGACCTGTATTAGTTTCCGATACGCCGCTGCAGGTTCAATGTATTCCTTGGACCATCGCATTGACGATGAAACACAGAAATCACATCGGAACTAAATACAAAATGCACAATACCGCAATAAGTACAAGAGTAGAGACTCTTCTTACAGTCGCTGCCTTGAGCATTCCCTGTGAGACCAGTATTAGTTTCCGATACACCACTGCAGGTTCAATGAATTCCTTAGACATACACATTGACGATGAAACACTGAAATTACATCGGAATTAAATACAAAAGTCACAATGCCGCCATAAGTGCAAGAATAGAGACTCTTCTTACAGTCGGTGCTTTGAGCTTTCCCTGTGAGACCAGTATTAGTCTCCGATACACCACTCCAGGTTCAATGTATTCCTTGGACATACTCATTGACGATGAAACACTGAAATTACATCGGAATTAAATACAAAAGGAACAATGCCGCCTTAACGGCAAGATGAGTAAGACTTCTTAAGGTCTGTGCTTTGATCCTTTCCTGTGAGACCAGTATTAGTTTCCGATACACCACTGCAGGTTCAATGTATTCCTTGGACCTTCGCATTGACAATGAAACACAGAAATCGAATCGGAACTAAATACAAAAGGCACAATGCCGCAATAAGTACAAGAATAGAGACTCTTCTCACAGCCGGTGCTTTGAGCATTCCCTGTGAGACCAATATTAGTTTCCGATACACCACTGCAGGTTCAATGTATTCCTTAGACATACACATTGGCGATGAAACATTGAAATTACATCGGAATTAAATACAAATGGCACAATGCCGCCATAAGTGCAAGATTAGAGATTCCTCTTACAGTCGGTGCTTTGAGCATTCCCTGTGAGACCAGTATTAGTTTCCGATACACCACTGCAGGTACAATGTATTCCTTGTACCTTCACATTGACGATGAAACACAGAAATCGCATCGGAATTAAATACAAAAGGCACAATGCCGCCTTAAGTACAAGAATAGAGACTCTTCTTACAGTCGGTGCTTTGAGCATTCCCTGTGAGACCAGTATTAGTTTCTGATACACCACTGCTGGTTCAATGTATTCCTTGGACATACGCATTGACGATGACACACATAAATCGCATCTGAATTAAATACAAAAGGCACAATGCCGCGTTAAGTACAAGAATAGAGACTCTTCTTACAGTCGGTGCTTTGAGCATTCCCTGTGAGACCAGTATTAGTTTCTGATACACCACTGCTGGTTCAATGTATTCCTTGGACATACGCATTGACGATGACACACATAAATCGCATCTGAATTAAATACAAAAGGCACAATGCCGCCTTACGTACAGGAATAGAGACTCTTCTTACAGTCGGTGCTTTGAGCATTCCCTGTGAGACCAGTATTAGTTTCCGATACACCACTCCAGGTTCAATGTATTCCTTGGACATACTCAATGACGATGAAACACTGAAATTACATCGGAATTAAATACAAAAGGAACAGTGCCGCCTTAACTGCAAGATGAGTGAGACTTCTTAGAGTCTGTGCTTTGATCCTTTCCTGTGAGACCTGTATTAGTTTCCGATACACCACTGCAGGTTCAATGTATTCCTTGGACCTTCGCATTGACGATGAAACACAGAAATCACATCGGAACTAAATACAAAATGCACAAAACCGCAATAAGTACAAGAGTAGAGACTCTTCTTACAGTCGGTGCCTTGAGCATTCCCTGTGAGACCAGTATTAGTTTCCGATACACCACTGCAGGTTCGATGTATTGCCTTGACATACTCATTGACGATGAAACACTGAAATTACATCGGAATTAAATACAAAAGGAACAATGCCGCCTTAACTGCAAGATGAGTGAGACTTCTTAGAGTCTGTGCTTTGATCCTTTCCTGTGGGACCAGTATTAGTTTCCGATACACCACTCCAGGTTCAATGTATTCCTTGGACATACTCATTGACGATGAAACACAGAAATTACATCGGAATTAAATTCAAAAGGAACAATGCCGCCTTAACGGCAAGATGAGTAAGACTTCTTAAGGTCTGTGCTTTGATCCTTTCCTGTGAGACCAGGATTAGTTTCCGATACACCACTGCAGGTTAAATGTATTCCTTGGACCTTCGCATTGACAATGAAACACAGAAATCGAAACGGAACTAAATACAAAAGGCACAATGCCGCAATAAGTACAAGAATAGAGACTCTTCTTACAGCCGGTGCTTTGAGCGTTCCCTGTGATACCTGTATTAGTTTCCGATACACCACTGCCGGTTCAATGTATTCCTTAGACATACACATTAGCGATGAAACATTGAAATTACATCGGAATTAATTACAAATGGCACAATGCCGCAATAACTGCAAGAATAGAGACACCTCTTACAGTCGGTGCTTTGAGCATTCCCTGTGAGACCAGTATTAGTTTCCGATACACCACTGCAGGTACAATGTATTCCTTGTACCTTCACATTCACGATGATACACAGAAATCGCATCGGAATTAAATACAAAAGGCACAATGCCGCCTTTCGTACAAGAATAGAGACCCTTCTTACAGTCGGTGCTTTGAGCATTCCCTGTGAGACCAGTATTAGTTTCCGATACACCACTCCAGGTTCAATGTATTCCTTGGACATACTCATTGACGATGAAACACTGAAATTACATCGTAATTAAATACAAAAGGAACAATGCCGCCTTAACTGCAAGATGAGTGAGACTTCTTAGAGTCTGTGCTTTGATCCTTTCCTGTGAGACCAGTATTAGTTTCCGATACACCACTGCAGGTTCAATGTATTCCTTGGACCTTCGCATTGACGATGAAACACAGAAATCGCATCGGAATTAAATACAAAAGGCACAATGCCGCCCTACGTACAAGAATAGAGACTCTTCTTACATTCGGTGCTTTGAGCATTCCCTGTGAGACCGGTATTAGTTTCCGATACACCACTGCAGGTTCAATGTATTCCTTAGACATACACATTGACAATGATACACAGAAATCGCATCGGAATTAAACACAAATGGCACAATGCCGCCATAAGTGCCAGAATAGAGACCCTTCTTACAGTCGGTGCTTTGAGCATTCCCTGTGAGACCAGTATTAGTTTCCGATACACCTCAGCAGGTACAATGTATTCCTTGGAACTTCACATTGACGATGAAACACAGAAATCGCATCGGAATTAAATACAAAAGGCACAATGCCGCCTTAAGTACAAGAATTGAGACTCTTCCTACAGTCGATGCTTAGAGCATTCCCTGTGAGACCGGTATTAGTTTCCGATACACCACTGTAGGTTCAATGGATTCCTTGGACATACGCATTGACGATGAAACACAGAAATCGCCTCG
Organism: Schistocerca serialis cubense; assembly: GCF_023864345.2. NCBI lineage: Eukaryota > Metazoa > Arthropoda > Insecta > Orthoptera > Acrididae > Schistocerca > Schistocerca serialis. The sequence continues at coordinate 31,894,994 of NC_064643.1, read as the reverse complement.
GAACTAATACAAAAGGCACAATGCCGCAATAAGCACAAGAATAGAGTCTCTTTTTACAGTCGGTGATTTGAGCATTTCCTGTGAGACCAGTATTAGTTTCCGATACACCACTGCAGGTTCAATGTATTCCTTGGACCTTCGCATTGACAATGAAACACAGAAATCGAATCGGAACTAAATACAAAAGGCACAATGCCGCAATAAGTACTAGAATAGAGACTCTTCTTACAGCCGGTGCTTTGAGCATTCCCTGTGAGACCAATATTAGTTTCCGATACACCACTGCAGGTTCAATGTATTCCTTAGACATACACATTGGCGATGAAACATTGAAATTACATCGGAATTAAATACAAATGGCACAATGCCGCCATAAGTGCAAGAATAGAGATTCCTCTTACAGTCGGTGCTTTGAGCATTCCCTGTGAGACCAGTATTAGTTTCCGATACACCACTGCAGGTACAATGTATTCCTTGTACCTTCACCTTGACGATGAAACACAGAAATCGCATCGGAATTAAATACAAAAGGCACAATGCCGCCTTTCGTACAAGAATAGAGACTCTTCTTACAGTCGGTGCTTTGAGCATTCCCTGTGAGACCAGTATTAGTTTCCGATACACCACTGCAGGTTCAATGAATTCCTTAGACATACACATTGACGATGAAACACTGAAATTACATCGGAATTAAATACAAAAGGCACAATGCCGCCATAAGTGCAAGAATAGAGACTCTTCTTACAGTCGGTGCTTTGAGCTTTCCCTGTGAGACCAGGAATAGTTTCTGATACACCACTCCAGGTTCAATGTATTCCTTGGACATACTCATTGACGATGAAACACTGAAATTACATCGGAATTAAATACAAAAGGAACAATGCCGCCTTAACGGCAAGATGAGTAAGACTTCCTAAGGTCTGTGCTTTGATCATTTCCTGTGAGACCAGTATTAGTTTCCGATACACCACTGCAGGTTCAATGTATTCCTTGGACCTTCGCATTGATAATGAAACACAGCAATCGAATCGGAACTAAATACAAAAGGCACAATGCCGCAATAAGTACAAGAATAGAGACTCTTCTTACAGTCGGTGCTTTGAGCATTCCCTGTGAGACCAGTATTAGTTTCCGATACACCACTGCAGGTTCAATGTATTCCTTAGACATACACATTGGCGATGAAACATTGAAATTACATCGGAATTAAATACAAATGGCACAAAGCCGCCATAAGTGCAAGAATAGAGACTCCTCTTACAGTCGGTGCTTTGAGCATTCCCTGTGAGACCAGTAATAGTTTCCGATACACCACTGCAGGTACAATGTATTCCTTGTACCTTCACATTGCCGATGAAACACAGAAATCGCATCGGAATTAAATACAAAAGGCACAATGCCGCTTTAAGTACAAGAATAGAGACTCTTCTTACAGTCGGTGCTTTGAGCATTCCCTGTGATACCAGTATTAGTTTCTGATACACCACTGCAGGTTCAATGTATTCCTTGGACATACACATTGACGATGAAACACAGAAATCGCATCGGAATTAAATACAAAAGGCACAATGCCGCCTTTCGTACAAGAATAGAGACTCTTCTTACAGTCGGTGCTTTGAGCATTTCCTGTGAGACCAGTATTAGTTTCCGATACACAACTGCAGTTTCAATGTATTGCTTGGACATACACATTGACGATGAAACACAGAAATCGCATCGGAATTAAATACAAAAGGCACAATGCCGCGTTAATTACAAGAATAGAGACTCTTCTTACAGTCGGTGCTTTGAGCATTCCCTGTGAGACCAGTATTAGTTTCTGATACACCACTGCAGGTTCAATGTATTCCTTGGACATACGCATTGACGATGACACACATAAATCGCATCTGAATTAAATACAAAAGGCACAATGCCGCCTTACGTACAGGAATAGAGACTCTTCTTACAGTCGGTGCTTTGAGCTTTCCCTGTGAGACCAGTATTAGTTTCCGATACACCACTCCAGGTTCAATGTATTCCTTGGACATACTCAATGACGATGAAACACTGAAATTACATCGGAATTAAATACAAAAGGAACAGTGCCGCCTTAACTGCAAGATGAGTGAGACTTCTTAGAGTCTGTGCTTTGATCCTTTCCTGTGAGACCTGTATTAGTTTCCGATACACCACCGCAGGTTCAATGTATTCCTTGGACCTTCGCATTGACGATGAAACACAGAAATCACATCGGAACTAAATACAAAATGCACAAAACCGCAATAAGTACAAGAGTAGAGACTCTTCTTACAGTCGGTGCCTTGAGCATTCCCTGTGAGACCAGTATTAGTTTCCGATACACCACTGCAGGTTCGATGTATTGCTTGGACATACTCATTGACGATGAAACACTGAAATTACATCGGAATTAAATACAAAAGGAACAATGCCGCCTTAACTGCAAGATGAGTGAGACTTCTTAGAGTCTGTGCTTTGATCCTTTCCTGTGGGACCAGTATTAGTTTCCGATACACCACTCCAGGTTCAGTGTATTCCTTGGACATACTCATTGACGATGAAACACAGAAATTACATCGGAATTAAATACAAAAGGAACAATGCCGCCTTAACGGCAAGATGAGTAAGACTTCTTAAGGTCTGTGCTTTGATCCTTTCCTGTGAGACCAGGATTAGTTTCCGATACACCACTGCAGGTTAAATGCATTCCTTGGACCTTCGCATTGACAATGAAACACAGAAATCGAAACGGAACTAAATACAAAAGGCACAATGCCGCAATAAGTACAAGAATAGAGACTCTTCTTACAGCCGGTGCTTTGAGCGTTCCCTGTGATACCTGTATTAGTTTCCGATACACCACTGCCGGTTCAATGTATTCCTTAGACATACACATTAGCGATGAAACATTGAAATTACATCGGAATTAAATACAAATGGCACAATGCCGCAATAACTGCAAGATGAGTGAGACTTCTTAGAGTCTGTGCTTTGATCCTTTCCTGTGAGACCAGTATTAGTTTCCGATACACCACTGCAGGTTCAATGTATTCCTTGGACCTTCGCATTGACGATGAAACACAGAAATCGCATCGGAATCAAATACAAAAGGCACAATGCCGCCTTAAGTACAGGAATAGAGACTCTTCTTACAGCCGGTGCTTTGAGCATTCCCTGTGAGACCAGTATTAGTTTCCGATATATCACTGCAGGTTCAATGTATTCCTTGGACATACGCATTGACGATGAAACACAGAAATCGCATCGGAATTAAATACAAAAGGCACAATGCCGCCCTACGTACAAGAATAGAGACTCTTCTTACATTCGGTGCTTTGAGCATTCCCTGTGAGACCGGTATTAGTTTCCGATACACCACTGCAGGTTCAATGTATTCCTTAGACATACACATTGACAATGATACACAGAAATCGCATCGGAATTAAACACAAAAGGCACAATGCCGCCATAAGTGCCAGAATAGAGGCCCTTCTTACAGTCGGTGCTTTGAGCATTCCCTGTGAGACCAGTATTAGTTTCCGATACACCTCAGCAGGTACAATGTATTCCTTGTACCTTCACATTGACGATGAAACACAGAAATCGCATCGGAATTAAATACAAAAGGCACAATGCCGCCTTAAGTACAAGAATTGAGACTCTTCCTACAGTCGATGCTTTGAGCATTCCCTGTGAGACCGGTATTAGTTTTGATACACCACTGTAGGTTCAATGGATTCCTTGGACATACGCATTGACGATGAAACACAGAAATCGCCTCGGAATTAATACAAAACCACAATGCCGCAATAAGCACAAGAATAGAGTCTCTTTTTACTGTCGGTGCTTTGAGCATTTCCTGTGAGTCCAGTATTAGTTTCCGATACACCACTGCAGGTTCAATGTATTCCTTAGACATACACATTGACGATGAAACACTGAAATTACATTGGAAATAAATACAAAAGGCACAATGCCACCATAAGTGCAAGTATAGAGACTCCTCTTACAGTCGGTGCTATGAGCATTCCCTGTGAGATCAGTATTAGTTTCCGATACACCACTGCAGGTACAATGTATTCCTTGTACCTTGACATTGACAATGAAACACAGAAATCGCATCGGAATTAAATGCAAAAGGCACAATGCCGCCTTAAGTACAAGAATAGAGACTCTTCTTACAGTCGGTGCTTTGAGCATTGCCTGTGAGACCAGTAATAGTATCCGATACACCACTGCAGGTTCAATGTATTCCTTGGACCATCACATTGACGATGAAACACAGAAATCGCATCGGAATCAAATACAAAAGGCACAATGCCGCCTTAAGTACAAGAATAGAGACTCTTCTTACAGTCGGTTCTTTGAGCTTTCCCTGAGAGACCAGTATTAGTTTCCGATACACCACTGCAGGATCAATGTATTCCTTGGACCTTCACATTGACGATGAAACACAGAATTCGCATCGGAATTAAATACTAAAGGCATAATGCCGCCTTCAGTACAAGAATAGAGTCTCTTCTTGCAGTCGGTGCTTTGAGCATTTCCTGTGAGACCAGTATTAGTTTCCGATACACCACTGCAGGTTCAATGTATTGCTTGGACATACACACTGACGATGAAACATAGAAATCGCATCGGAATTAAATACAAAAGGCATAATGCCGCCGTACGTACAAGAATAGAGACTCATCTTACAGTCGGTGCTTTGAGCATTCCCTGTGAGACCAGTATTAGTTTCCGATACACCACACCAGGTTCAATGTATTCCTTGGACATACTCATTGACGATGGACCACTGAAATTACATCGGAATTAAATTCAAAATTAACAATGCCGCCTTAACGGCCAGATAAGTGAGGCTTCTTAGAGTCTGTGCTTTGATCCTTTCCTGTGAGACCAGTATTGGTTTCCGATACACCATTGCAGGTTCAATGTATTCCTTGGACCATCGCATTGACGATGAAACACAGAGATCGAATCGGAACTAAATACAAAAGGCACAATGCTGCAATAAGTACAAGAATAGGGACTCTTCTTACAGTCGGTGCTTTGAGCATCCCTGTGAGACCAGTATTAGTTTCCGGTACACCACTGCAGGTTCAATGTATTGCTTGGACATACTCATTGACGATGAAACACTGAAATTACATCGGAATTAAATACAAAAGGAACAATGCCGCCTTAACTGCAAGATGAGTGAGACTTCTTAGAGTCTGTGCTTTGATCCTTTCCTGTGGGACCGGTATTAGTTTCCGATACACCACTCCAGGTTCAATGTATTCCTTGGACATACTCATTGACGTTGAAACACTGAAATTACATCGGAATTAAATACAAAAGGAACAATGCCGCCTTAACGGCAAGATGAGTAAGACTTTTTAAGGTCTGTGCTTTGATCCTTTCCTGTGAGACCAGTATTAGTTTCCGATACACCACTGCAGGTTCAATGTATTCCTTGGACCTTCGCATTGACAATGAAACACAGAAATCGAATCGGAACTAAATACCAAAGGCACAATGCCGCAATAAGTACAAGAATAGAGACTCTTCTTACAGTCGGTACTTTGAGCATTCCCTGTGAGACCAGTATTAGATTCCGATACGCCTCAGCAGGTACAATGTATTCCTTGGAACTTCACATTGACGATGAAACACAGAAATCGCATCGGAATTAAATACAAAAGGCACAATGCCGCTTTAAGTACAAGAATAGAGACTCTTCATACAGTCGGTGCTTTGAGCTTTCCCTGTGAGACCAGTATTAGTTTCTGATACACCACTGCAGGTTCAATGTATTCCCTGGACATACACATTGACGATGAAACACTGAAATCGCATCGGAATTAAATACAAAAGACACAATGCCGCCTTTCGTACAAGAATAGACACTCTTCTTACAGTCGGTGCTTTGAGCATTCCCTGTGAGACCAGTATTAGTTTCCGATACACCACTCCAGGTTCAATGTATTCCTTGGACATACTCATTGACGATGAAACACTGAAATTTCATGGGAATTAAATACAAAAGGAAAAATGCCGCCTTAACTGCAAGAAGAGTGAGACTTCTTAGAGTCTGTGCTTTGATCCTTTCCTGTGAGACCAGTATTAGTTTCCGATACACTACTGCAGGTTCAATGTATTCCTTGGACCTTCGCATTGACGATGAAACACAGAAATCGCATCAGAATTAAATACAAAAGGCACAATGCCGCCTTAAGTACAGGAATAGAGACTCTTCTTGCAGTCGGTGCTTTGAGCATTCCCTGTGAGACCAGTATTAGTTTCCGATATACCACTGCAGGTTCAATGTATTCCTTGGACATACGCATTGACGATGAAACACAGAAATCGCATCGGAATTAAATACAAAAGGCACAATGCCGCCCTACGTACAAGAATAGAGACTCTTCTTACATTCGGTGCTTTGAGCATTCCCTGTGAGACCGGTATTAGTTTCCGATACACCACTGCAGGTTCAATGTATTCCTTAGACATACACGTTGACAATAAAACGTAGATATAGCATCGGAATTAAACTCAAAAGGCACAATGCCGCCATAAGTGCCAGAATAGAGACCCTTCTTACAGTCGGTGCTTTGAGCAATCCCTGTGAGACCAGTCTTAGTTTCCGATACACCTCAGCAGGTTCACTATATTCCTTGGAACTTCACATTCACGATGAAACACAGAAATCGCATCGGAATTAAATACAAAAGGTACAATGCCGCCTTAAGTACAAGAATTGAGACTCTTCCTACAGTCGATGCTTTGAGCATTCCCTGTGAGACCAGTATTAGTTTCCGATACACCACTGCAGATTCAATGGATTCCTTGGACATACGCATTGACGATGAAACACAGAAATCGCCTCGGAATTAATACAAAACGCACAATGCCGCAATAAGCACAAGAATAGAGACTCTTCTTACAGTCGGTGCTTTGAGCATTTCCTGTGAGACCAGTATTAGTTTCCGATACACCACTGCAGGGACAATGTATTCCTTAGACATACACATTGACGATAAAACACTGAAATTACATAGGAATTAAATACAAAAGGCACAATGCCACCATAAGTGCATGTATAGAGACTCCTCTTACAGTCGGTGCTTTGAGCATTCCCTGTGAGATCAGTATTAGTTTCCGATACACCACTGCAGGTACAATGTATTCCTTGTACCTTCACATTGACGATGAAACACAGAAATCGCATCGGTATTAAATGCAAAAGGCACAATGCCGCCTTAAGTACAAGAATAGAGACTGTTCTTACAGTCGGTGCTTTGAGCATTGCCTGTGAGACCTGTAATAGTATCCGATACACCACTGCAGGTTCAATGTATTCCTTGGACCTTCACATTGACGATAAAACACAGAAATCGCATCGGAATCAAATACAAAAGGCACAATGCCGCCTAAAGTACAAGAATAGAGACTCATCTTACAGTCTGTGCTTTGAGCATTCTCTGTGAGACCAGTATTAGTTTCTGATACACCACTGCTGGTTCAATGTATTCCTTGGACATACGCATTGACGATGACACACATAAATCGCATCTGAATTAAATACAAAAGGCACAAGGCCGCATTACGTACAAGAAAAGAGACTCTTCTTACAGTCGCTGCTTTGATCATTCCCTGTGAGACCAGTATTAGTTTCCGATTCACCACTCCAGGTTCAATGTATTCCTTGGACATACTCAATGACGATGAAACACTGAAATTACATCGGAATAAAATACAAAAGGAACAATGCCGCCTTAACGGCAAGATGAGTAAGACTTCTTAGGGTCTGTGGTTTGATCCTTTCCTGTGAGACCAGTATTAGTTTCCGATACACCACTTCAGGTTCAATGTATTCCTTGGACCTTCGCATTGACAATGAAACACAGAAATCGAATCGGAACTAAATACAAAAGGCACAATGCCGCAATATGTACAAGAATAGAGACTCTTCTTACAGTCGCTGTATTGAGCATTCCCTGTGAGACCAGTATTAGTTTCCGATACACCACTGCAGGTTCAATGAATTCCTTAGACATACACATTGACGAAGAAACACTGAAATTACATCGGAATTAAATACAAAAGTCACAATGCCGCCATAAGTTCAAGAATAGAGACTCTTCTTACAGTCGGTGCTTTGAGCTTTCCCTGTGAGACCAGTATTAGTCTCCGATACACCACTCCAGGTTCAATGTATTCCTTGGACATACTCATTGACGATGAAACACTGAAATTACATCGGAATTAAATACAAAAGGAACAATGCCGCCTTAACGGCAAGATGAGTAAGACTTCTTAAGGTCTGTGCTTTGATCCTTTCCTGTGAGACCAGTATTAGTTTCCGATACACCACTGCAGGTTCAATGTATTCCTTGGACCTTCGCAATGACAATGAAACACAGAAATCGAATCGGAACTAAATACAAAAGGCACAATGCCGCAATAAGTACAAGAATAGAGACTCTTCTTACAGCCGGTGCTTTGAGCATTCCCTGTGAGACCAGTATTAGTTTCCGATACACCACTGCAGGTTCAATGTATTCTATAGACATACACATTGGCGATGAAACATTGAAATTACTTCGGAATTAAATGCAAATGGCACAATGCCGCCATAAGTGCAAGAATAGAGACTCCTCTTACAGTCGGTGCTTTGAGCATTCCCTGTGAGACCAGTATTAGTTTCCGCTACACCACTGCAGGTACAATGTATTCCTTGTACCTTCACATTGACGATGAAACACAGAAATCGCATCGGAATTAAATACAAAAGGCTCAATGCCGCCTTAAGTACAAGAATAGAGACTCTTCTTACAGTCGGTGCTTTGAGCATTCCCTGTGAGACCAGTATTAGTTTCCGATACACCACACCAGGTTCAATGTACTCCTTGGACATACTCATTGACGATGGAACACTGAAATTACATCGGAATTAAATTCAAAAGGAACAATGCCGCCTTAACGGCAAGATAAGTGAGGCTTCTTAGAGTCTGTGCTTTGATCCTTTCCTGTGAGACCAGTATTAGTTTCAGATACACCATTGCAGGTTCAATGTATTCCTTGGACCATCGCATTGACGATGAAACACAGAGATCGAATCGGAACTAAATACAAAAGGCACAATGCCGCAATAAGTACAAGAATAGAGACTCTTCTTACAGTCGGTGCTTTGAGCACTCCCTGTGAGACTAGTATTAGTTTCCGATACACCACTGCAGATTTAATGTATTCCTTAGACATACACATTGACGATGAAGCACTGATATAACATCGGAATTAAATTCAAATAGCACAGTGCCCCAATAAGTGCAAGAATAGAGACTCCTCTTACAGTCGGTGCTTTGAGCATTCCCTGTGAGACCAATATTAGTTTCCGATACACCACTGCAGGTACAATATATTCCTTGTACCTTCACATTGACGATGAAACACAGAATTTGCATCGGAATTAAATACTAAAGGCATTATGCCGCCTTCAGTACAAGAATAGAGACTCTTCTTACAGTCGGTCCTTTTAGCATTCCCTGTGAGACCAGTATTAGTTTCTGATACACCACTGCTGGTTCAATGTATTCCTTGGACATACGCATTGACGATGACACACATAAATCGCATCTGAATTAAATACAAAAGGCACAAGGCCGCATTACGTACAAGAAAAGAGACTCTTCTTACAGTCGCTGCTTTGAGCATTCCCTGTGAGACCAGTATTAGTTTCCGATTCACCACTCCAGGTTCAATGTATTCCTTGGACATACTCAATGACGATGAAACACTGAAATTTCATCGGAATTAAATACAAAAGGAACAATGCCGCCTTAACGGCAAGATGAGTAAGACTTCTTAAGGTCTGTGCTTTGATCCTTTCCTGTGAGACCAGTATTAGTTTCCGATACACCACTGCAGGTTCAATGTATTCCTTGGACCTTCGCATTGACAATGAAACACAGAAATCGAATCGGAACTAAATACAAAAGGCACAATGCCGCAATAAGTACAAGAATAGAGACTCTTCTTACAGTCGCTGCCTTGAGCATTCCCTGTGAGACCAGTATTAGTTTCCGATACACCACTGCAGGTTCAATGAATTCCTTAGACATACACATTGACGAAGAAACACTGAAATTACATCGGAATTAAATACAAAAGTCACAATGCCGCCATAAGTGCATGAATAGAGACTCTTCTTACAGTCGGTGCTTTGAGCTTTCCCTGTGAGACCAGTATTAGTCTCCGATAAACCACTCCAGGTTCAATGTATTCCTTGGACATACTCATTGACGATGAAACACTGAAATTACATCGGAATTAAATACAAAAGGAACAATGCCGCCTTAACGGCAAGATGAGTAAGACTTCTTAAGGTCTGTGCTTTGATCCTTTCCTGTGAGACCAGTATTAGTTTCCGATACACCACTGCAGGTTCAATGTATTCCTTGGACCTTCGCATTGACAATGAAACACAGAAATCGAATCGGAACTAAATATAAAAGGCACAATGCCGCAATAAGTACAAGAATAGAGACTCTTCTTACAGCCGGTGCTTTGAGCATTCCCTGTGATACCAGTATTAGTTTCCGATACACCACTGCAGGTTCAATGTATTCCTTAGACATACACATTGGCGATGAAACATTGAAATTACATCGGAATTAAATGCAAATGGCACAATGCCGCCATAAGTGCAAGAATAGAGACTCCTCTTACAGTCGGTGCTTTGAGCATTCCCTGTGAGACCAGTATTAGTTTCCGATACACCACTGCAGGTACAATGTATTCCTTGTACCTTCACATTGACGATGAAACACAGAAATCGCATCGGAATTAAATACAAAAGGCACAATGCCGCCTTAAGTACAAGAATAGAGACTCTTCTTACAGTCGGTGCTTTGAGCATTCCCTGTGAGACCAGTATTAGATTCCGATACACCACTCCAGGTTCAATGTATTGCTTGGACATACTCATTGACGATGAAACACTGAAATTACATCGGAATTAAATGCAAAAGGAACAATGCCGCCTTAACTGCAAGATAAGTGAGACTTCTTAGAGTCTGTTTTTTGATCCTTTCCTGTGAGTCCTGTATTAGTTTCCGATACACCACTGCAGGTTCAATGTTTTCCTTGGACCTTCGCATTGACGATGAAACACAGAAATCACATCGGAACTAAATACAAATTGCACAATACCGCAATAAGTACAAGAGTAGAGACTCTTCTTACAGTCGGTGCCTTGAGCATTCCCTGTGAGAGCAGTATTAGTTTCCGATACACCACTGCAGGTTCAATGAATTCCTTAGACATACACACTGACGATGAAACACTGAAATTACATCGGAATTAAATACAAAAGGCACAATGCCGCCATAAGTGCAAGAATAGAGACTCTTCTTACAGTCGGTGCTTTGAGCATTCCCTGCGAGACCAGTATTAGTTTCCGATACACCACTCCAGGTTCAATGTATTGCTTGGACATACTCATTGACGATGAAACACTGAAATTACATCGGAATTAAATACAAAAGGAACAATGCCGCCTTAACTGCAAGATGAGTGAGACTTCTTAGAGTCTGTGCTTTGATCCTTTCCTGTGAGACCAGTATTAGTTTCCGATACACCACTGCAGGTTCAATGTATTCCTTGGACCTTCGCATTGACGATGAAACACAGAAATCGCATCGGAATTAAATACAAAAGGCACAATGCCGCCTTAAGTACAGGAATAGAGACTCTTGTTACAGTCGGTGCTTTGAGCATTCCCTGTGAGACCAGTATTATTTTCCGATATACCACTGCAGGTTCAATGTATTCCTTAGACATACACATTGGCGATGAAACATTGAAATTACATCAGAATTAAATACAAATGGCACAATGCCGCCATAAGTGCAAGAATAGAGACTCCTCTTACAGTCGGTGCTTTGAGCATTCCCTGTGAGACCAGTATTAGTTTCCGATACATTACTGCAGGTACAATGTATTCCTTGTACCTTCACATTGACGATGAAACACAGAAATCGCATCGGAATTAAATACAAAAGGCACAATGCCGCCTTAAGTACAAGAATAGAGACTCTTCTTACAGTCGGTGCTTTGAGCATTCCCTGTGAGACCAGTATTAGTTTCTGATACACCACTGCAGGTTCAATGTATTCCTTGGACATACACATTGACGATGAAACACAGAAATCGCATCGGAATTAAATACAAAAGGCACAATGCCACCTTTCGTACATGAATAGAGACTCTTCTTACAGTCGGTGCTTTGAGCATTCCCTGTGAGACCAGTATTAGTTTCCGATACACCACTCCATGTTCGATGTATTCCTTGGACATACACATTGACGATGAAACACTGAAATTACATCGGAATTAAATACAAAAGGCACAATGCCGCCATAAGTGCAAGAATAGAGTCTCTTCTTACAGTCGGTGCTTTGAGCTTTCCCTGTGAGACCAGTATTAGTTTCCGATACACCACTACAGGTTCAATGTATTCCTTGGACATACTCATTGACGATGAAACACTGAAATTACATCGGAATTAAATACAAAAGCAACAATGCCGCCTTAACGGCAAGATGAGTAAGACTTCTTAAGTTCTGTGCTTTGATCCTTTCCTGTGAGACCAGTATTAGTTTCCGATACACCACTGCAGGTTGAATGTATTCCTTGGACCTTCGCATTGACAATGAAACACAGAAATCGAATCGGAACTAAATACCAAAGGCACAATGCCGCCATAAGTACAAGAATAGAGACTCTTCTTACAGTCGGTGCTTTGAGCATTCCCTGTGAGACCAGTATTAGTTTCCGATACACCACTGCTGGTTCAATGTATTCCTTAGACATACACATTGGCGATGAAACATTGAAATTACATCGGAATTAAATACAAATGGCACAATGCCGCCATATGTGCAAGAATAGAGACTCCTCTTACAGTCGGTGCTTTGAGCATTCCCTGTGAGACCAGTATTAGTTTCCGATACACCACTGCAGGTACAATGTGTTCCTTGAACCTTCACATTGACGATGAAACACAGAAATCGCATCGGAATTAAATACAAAAGGCACAATGCCGCCTTAAGTACAAGAATAGAGACTCTTCTTACAGTCGGTGCTTTGAGCATTCCCTGTGAGACCAGTATTAGTTTCTGATACACCACTGCAGGTTCAATGTATTCCTTGGACATACACATTGACGATGAACACAGAAATCGCATCGGAATTAAATACAAAAGGCACAATGCCGCCTTTCGTACAAGAATAGAGACTCTTCTTACAGTCGGTGCTTTGAGCATTCCCTGTGAGACCAGTATTAGTTTCCGATACACCACTCCAGGTTCAATGTATTCCTTGGACATACTCATTGACGATGAAACACTGAAATTACATCGGAATTAAATACAAAAGGAACAATGCCGCCTTAACTGCAAGATAAGTGAGACTTCTTAGAGTCTGTTCTTTGATCCTTTCCTGTGAGACCTGTATTAGTTTCCGATACACCACTGCAGCTTCAATGTATTCCTTGGACCTTCGCATTGACGATGAAACACAGAAATCACATCGGAACTAAATACAAAATGCACAATACCGCAATAAGTACAAGAGTAGAGACTCTTCTTACAGTCGGTGCCTTGAGCATTCCCTGTGAGACCAGTATTAGTTTCCGATACACCACTGCAGGTTCAATGAATTCCTTAGACATACACATTGACGATGAAACACTGAAATTACATCGGAATTAAATACAAAAGGCACAATGCCGCCATAAGTGCAAGAATAGAGACTCTTCTTACAGTCGGTGCTTTGAGCTTTCCCTGTGAGACCAGTAATAGTTTCCGATACACCACTCCAGGTTCAATGTATTCCTTGGACATACTCATTGACGATGAAACACTGAAATTACATCGGAATTAAATACAAAAGGAACAATGCCGCCTTAACGGCAAGATGAGTAAGACTTCTTAAGGTCTGTGCTTTGATCATTTCCTGTGAGACCAGTATTAGTTTCCGATACACCACTGCAGGTTCAATGTATTCCTTGGACCTTCGCATTGACAATGAAACACAGAAATCGAATCGGAACTAAATACAAAAGGCACAATGCTGCAATAAGTACAAGAATAGAGACTCTTCTTAGAGTCGGTGCTTTGAGCATTCCCTGTGAGACCAGTATTAGTTTCCGATACACCACTGCAGGTTCACTGTATTCTTTAGACATACACATTGGCGATGAAACATTGAAATTACATCGGAATTAAATACAAATGGCACAATGCCGCCATAAGTGCAAGAATAGAGACTCCTCTTACAGTCGGTGCTTTGAGCATTCCCTGTGAGACCAGTAATAGTTTCCGATACAAAACTGCAGGTACAATGTATTCCTTGTACCTTCACATTGACGATGAAACACAGAAATCGCATCGGAATTAAATACAAAAAGCACAATGCGGCTTTAAGTACAAGAATAGAGACTCTTCTTACAGTCGGAGCTTTGAGCATTCCCTTTGAGACCAGTATTAGTTTCTGATACACCACTGCAGGTTCAATGTATTCCTTGGACATACACATTGACGATGAAACACAGAAATCGCATCGGAATTAAATACAAAAGGCTCAATGCCGCCTTTCGTACAAGAATAGAGACTCTTCTTACAGTCGGTGCTTTGAGCATTCCCTGTGAGACCAGTATTAGTTTCCGATACACCACTCCAGGTTCAATGTATTCCTTGGACATACTCATTGACGATGAAACACTGAAATTACATGGGAATTAAATACAAAAGGAACAATGCCGCCTTAACTGCAAGATGAGTGAGACTTCTTAGAGTCTGTGCTTTGATCCTTTCCTGTGAGACCAGTATTAGTTTCCGATACACCACTGCAGGTTCAATGTATTCCTTGGACCTTCGCATTGACGCTGAAACACAGAAATCGCATCGGAAATAAATACAAAAGGCACAATGCCGCCTTAAGTACAGGAATAGGGACTCTTCTTACAGTCGGTGCTTTGAGCATTCAGTGTGAGACCAGTATTAGTTTCCGATATACCACTGCAGGTTCAATGTATTCCTTGGACATACGCATTGACGATGAAACACAGAAATCGCATCGGAATTAAATACAAAAGGCACAATGCCGCCCTACGTACAAGAATAGAGACTCTTCTTACATTCGGTGCATTGAGCATTCCCTGTGAGACCGGTATTAGTTTCCGATACACTACTGCAGGTTCAATGTATTCCATAGACATACACATTGACAATGAAACACAGAAATCGCATCGGAATTAAACTCAAAAGGCACAATGCAGCCATAAGTGCCAGAATAGAGACCCTTCTTACAGTCGGTGCTTTGAGCATTCCCTGTGAGACCAGTATTAGTTTCCGACACACCACTGCAGGTACATTGTATTCCTTGGACATACACATTGACGATGAAACACAGAAATCGCATCGGAATTAAATACAAAAGGCACAATGCCGAATTTCGTACAAGAATAGAGACTCTTCTTACAGTCGGTGCTTTGAGAGTTCCCTGTGAGACCAGTATTAGTTTCCGATACACCACTCCAGATTCAATGTATTCCTTGGACATACTCATTGACGATGAAACACTGAAATTACATCGGAATTAAATACAAAAGGAACAATGCCGCCTTAACGGCAAGATGAGTAAGACTTCTTAAGGTCTGTGCTTTGATCCTTTCCTGTGAGACCAGTATTAGTTTCCGATACACCACTGCAGGTTCAATGTATTCCTTGGACCTTCGCATTGACAATGAAACACAGAAATCGAATCGGAACTAAATACAAAAGGCACAATGCCGCAATAAGTACAAGAATAGAGACTCTTCTTACAGTCGGTGCTTTGAGCATTCCCCGTGAGACCAGTATTAGTTTCCGATACATCACTGCAGGTTCAATGTATTCCTTGGACATACACACTGTCGATGAAACACAGAAATCGCATCGGAATTAAAAACAAAAGGCACAATGCCGCCCTACGTACAAGAATAGAGACTCTTCTTACATTCGGTGCTTTGAGCATTCCCTGTGAGACCGGTATTAGTTTCCGATACACCACTGCAGGTTCAATGTATTCCTTAGACATACACATTGACAATGAAACACAGAAATCGCATCGGAATTAAACTCGAAAGGCACAATGTAGCCATAAGTGCCAGAATAGCGACCCTTCTTACAGTCGGTGCTTTGAGCATTCCCTGTGAGACCAGTATTAGTTTCCGATACACCACTGCAGTTACAATGTATTTCTTGTACCATCACATTGACGATGAAACACAGAAATCGCATCGGAATTAAACACAAAAGGCACAATGTCGCCTTAAGTACAAGAATAGAGACTCTTCTTACAGTCGGTGCTTTGAGCATTCCCTGTAAGACCAGCATTAGTTTCTGATACACCACTGCAGGTTCAATGTATTCCTTGGACATACACATTGACGATGAAACACAGAAATCGCATCGGAATTAAATACAAAAGCCACAATGCCGCCTTTCGTACAAGAATAGAGACTCTTCTTACAGTCGGTGCTTTAAGCATTCCTGTGAGACCAGTATTAGTTTCCGATACACCACTCCAGGTTCAATGTATTCCTTGGACATACTCATTGACGATGAAACACTGTAATTACATCGGAATTAAATACAAAAGGAACAATGCCGCCTTAACTGCAAGATGAGTGAGACTTCTTAGAGTCTGTGCTTTGATCCTTTCCTGTGAGACCTGTATTAGTTTCCGATACACCACTGCAGGTTCAATGTATTCCTTGGACTTCGCATTGACGATGAAACACAGAAATCACATCGGAACTAAATACAAAATGCACAATACCGCAATAAGTACAAGAGTAGAGACTCTTCTAACAGTCGGTGCCGTGAGCATTCCCTGTGAGACCAGTATTAGTTTCCGATACATCACTGCAGGTTCAATGTATTCCTTAGACATACACATTGGCGATGAAACATTGAAATTACATCGGAATTAAATACAAAAGGCACAATGCCGCCATAAGTGCCAGAATAGAGACCCTTCTTACAGTCGGTGCTTTGAGCATTCCCTGTGAGACCAGTATTAGTTTCCGATACACCACTGCAGGTACAATGTATTCCTTGGACATACACATTGACGATGAAACACAGAAATCGCATCGGAATTAAATACAAAAGGCACAATGCCGCATTTCGTACAAGAATAGAGACTCTTCTTACAGTCGGTGCTTTGAGAGTTCCCTGTGAGACCAGTATTAGTTTCCGATACACCACTCCAGGTTCAATGTGTTCCTTGGACATACTCATTGACGATGAAACACTGAAATTACATCGGAATTAAATACAAAAGGAACAATGCCGCCTTAACGGCAAGATGAGTAAGACTTCTTAAGGTCTGTGCTTTGATCCTTTCCTGTGAGACCAGTATTAGTTTCCGATACACCACTGCAGGTTCAATGTATTCCTTGGACCTTCGCATTGACAATGAAACACAGAAATCGAATCGGAACTAAATACAAATGGAACAATGCCGCAATAAGTACAAGAATAGAGACTCTTCTTACAGTCGGTGCTTTGAGCATTCCCCGTGAGACCAGTATTAGTTTCCGATACATCACTGCAGGTTCAATGTATTCCTTAGACATACACATTGGCGATGAAACATTGAAATTACATCGGAATTAAATACAAATGGCACAATGCTGCCATAAGTGCAAAAATAGAGACTCCTCTTACACTCGGTGCTTTGAGCATTCCCTGTGAGACCAGTATTATTTTCCGATACACCACTGCAGGTTCAATGTATTCCTTGGACCTTCGCATTGACAATGAAACACAGAAATCGAATCGGAACTAAATACAAAAGGCACAATGCCGCAATAAGTACAATAATAGAGACTCTTCTTACAGTCGGTGCTTTGAGCATTCTCTGTGAGACCTGTATTAGTTTCCGATACACCACTGCAGGTTCAATGTATTCCTTAGGCATACACATTGGCGATGAAACATTGAAATTACATCGGAATTAAATACAAATGGCACAATGCCGCCATAAGTGCAAGAATAGAGACTCCTCTTACAGTCGGTGCTTTGAGCATTCCCTGTGAGACCAGTATTAGTTTCCGATACACCACTGCAGCTTCAATGTATTCCTTGGACCTTCAGATTGACGATGAAACACAGAAATCGCATCGGAATTAAATACAAAAGGCACAATGCCGCTTTAAGTACAAGAATAGAGACTCTTCTTACAGTCGGTGCTTTGAGCATTCCCTGTGAGACCAGTATTAGTTTCCGATACACCACTCCAGGTTGAATGTATTCCTTGGACATACTCATTGACGATGAAACACTGAAATTACATCGGAATTAAATACAAATGGAACAATGCCCCCTTAACTGCAAGATGAGTGAGACTTCTTAACGTCTGTGCTTTGATCCTTTCCTGTGAGACCAGTATTAGTATCCGATACACCACTGCAGGTTCAATGTATTCCTTGGACCTTCGCATTGACGATGCAACACAGAAATCGCATCGGAATTAAATACAAAAGGCACAATGCCGCCTTAAGTAAAGGAATAGAGACTCTTCTTACAGTCGGTGCTTTGAGCATTCCCTGTGAGACCAGTATTAGTTTCCGATATACCACTGCAGGTTCAATGTATTCCTTGGACATACGCATTGACGATGAAACACAGAAATCGCATCGGAATTAAATACAAAAGGCACAATGCCGCCCTACGTACAAGAATAGAGACTCTTCTTACATTCGGTGCTTTGAGCATTCCCTGTGAGACTGGTATTAGTTTCCGATACACCACTGCAGGTTCAATGTATTCCTTAGACATACACATTGACAATAAAACACAGAAATCGCATCGGAATTAAACTCAAAAGGCACAATGCCGCCATAAGTGCCAGAATAGAGACCCTTCTTACAGTCGGTGCTTTGAGCATTCCCTGTGAGACCAGTATTAGTTTCCGATACACCTCAGCATGTACAATGTATTCCTTGGAACTTCACATTGACGATGAAACGCAGAAATCGCATCGGAATTAAATACAAAAGGCACAATGCCGCCTTAAGTACAAGAATTGAGACTCTTCCTACAGTCGATGCTTTGAGCATTCCCTGTGGGACCAGTATTAGTTTCCGATACACCACTGCTGGTTCAATGGATTCCTTGGACATAGGCATTGACGATGAAACACAGAAATCGCCTCGGAATTAATACAAAAGGCACAATGCCGCAATAAGCACAAGAATAGAGACACTTCTTACAGTCGGTGCTTTGAGCATTTCCTGTGAGACCAGTATTAGTTTCCGATACACCACTGCAGGTTCAATGTATTCCTTAGACATACACATTGACGATGACACACTGAAATTACATTGGAATTAAATATAAAAGGCACAATTCCACCATAAGTGCAAGTATAGAGACTCCTCTTACAGTCGGTGCTTTGAGCATTCCCTGTGAGATCAGTATTAGTTTCCGATACACCACTGCAGGTACAATGTATTCCTTGTACCTTCACATTGACGATGAAACACAGAAATCGCATCGGAATTAAATGCAAAAGGCACAATGCCGCCTTAAGTACAAGAATAGAGACTCTTCTTACAGTCGGTGCTTTGAGCATTGCCTGTGAGACCAATATTAGTTTCCGATACACCACTGCAGGTTCAATGTATTGCTTGGACATACACACTGACGATGAAACATAGAAATCGCATCGGAATTAAATACAAAAGGCACAATGCCGCCTTACGTACAAGAATAGAGACTCATCTTACAGTCGGTGCTTTGAGCATTCCCTGTGAGACCAGTATTAGTTTCCGATACACCACTGCAGGTTCAATCTATTCCTTAGACATACACATTGACGATGAAACGCTGATATTACATCGGAATTAAATACAAGTGGCACAATGCCGCCATAAGTGCAAGAATAGAGACTCCTACTACAGTCGGTGCTTTGAGCATTCCCCGTGAGACCAATATTAGTTTCCGATACACCACTGCAGGTACAATGTATTCCTTGTACCTTCTCATTGACGATGAAACACAGAATTTGCATCGGAATTAAATACTAAAGGCATAATGCCGCCTTCAGTACAAGAATAGAGTCTCTTCTTACAGTCGGTGCTTTGAGCATTTCCTGTGAGACCAGTATTAGTTTCCGATACACCACTGCATGTTCAATGTATTGTTTGGACATACACATTGACGATGAAACACAGAAATTGCATCGGAATTAAATACAAAAGGCACAATGCCGCCTTACATACAGGAATAGAGACTCTTCTTACAGTCGGTGCTTTGAGCATTCCCTGTGAGACCAGTATTAGTTTCTGATACACCACTGCTGGTTCAATGTATTCCTTGGATAGACGCATTGACGATTGAACACTGAAATTACATCGGAATTAAATACAAAAGGAACAATGCCGCCTTAACGACAAGATGAGTAAGACTTCTTAAGGTCTGTGCTTTGATCCTTTCCTGTGAGACCAGTATTAGTTTCCGATACACCACTGCAGGTTCAATGTATTCCTTGGAACTTCGCATTGGCAATGAAACACAGAAATCGAATCGGAACTAAATACAAAAGGCACAATGCCGCAATAAGTACAAGAATAGAGACTCTTCTTACAGTCGGTGCTTTGAGCATTCCCTGTGAGACCAGTATTAGTTTCCGATACACCACTGCAGGTACAATGTATTCCTTGTACCTTCACATTGACGATGAAACACAGAAATCGCATCGGAATTAAATACAAAAGGCACAATGCCGCCTTAAGTACAAGAATAGAGACTCTTCTTACAGTCGGTCCTTTGAGCATTCCCTGTGAGACCAGTATTAGATTCTGATACACCACTGCAGGTTCAATGTATTCCTTGGACATACACATTGACGATGGTACACAGAAATCGCATCGGAATTAAATACAAAAGGCACAATGCCGCCTTTCGTACAAGAATAGAGACTCATCTTACAGTCGGTGCTTTGAGCATTCCCTGTGAGACCAGTATTAGTTTCCGATACACCACTCCAAGTTCAATGTATTGCTTGGACATACTCATTGACGATGAAACACTGAAATTACATCTGAATTAAATACAAAAGGAACAATGCCGCCTTAACTGCAAGATGAGTGAGACTTCTTAGAGTCAGTGCTTTGATCCTTTCCTGTGAGACCAGTATTAGTTTCCGATACACCACTGCAGGTTCAATGTATTCCTTGGACCTTCGCATTGACGATGAAACACAGAAATCGCATCGGAATTAAATACAAAAGGCACAATGCCGCCTTAAGTACAGGAATAGAGACTCTTCTTACAGTCAGTGCTTTGAGCATTCCCTGTGTGACCAGTATTAGTTTCCGATATACCACTGCAGGTTCAATGTATTCTTTGGACATACGCATTGACGATGAAACACAGAAATCGCATCGGAATTAAATGCAAAAGGCACAATGAAGCCCTACGTACAAGAATAGAGACTCTTCTTACATTCGGTGCTTTGAACATTCCCTGTGAGGCCGGTATTAGTTACCGATACACCACTGCAGGTTCAATGTATTCGTTAGACATACACATTGACGATGAAACACAGAAATCGCATCGGAATTAATCTCAAAAGGCACAATGCCGCCATAAGTGCCAGAATAGAGACCCTTCTTACAGTCGGTGTTTTGAGCATTCCCTGTGAGACCAGTATTAGTTTCTGATACACCTCAGCAGATACAATGTATTCCTTGGAACTTCACATTGACGATGAAACACAGAAATCGCATCGGAATTAAATACAAAAGGCACAATGCCGCCTTAAGTACAAGAATTGAGACTCTTCCTACAGTCGATGCTTTGAGCATTCCCTGTGAGACCAGTATTAGTTTCCGATACACCACTGCAGGTTCAATGGATTCCTTGGACATACGCATTGACGATGAAACACAGAAATCGCCTCGGAATTAATACAAAAGGCACAATGCCGCAATAAGCACAAGAATAGAGACTCTTCTTACAGTCGGTGCTTTGAGCATTTCCTGTGAGACCAGTATTAGTTTCCGATACACCACTGAAGGTTCAATGCATTCCTTAGACATACACATTGACGATGAAACACTGAAATTACATTGGAATTAAATACAAAAGGCACAATGCCACCATAAGTGCAAGTATAGAGACTCCTCTTACAGTCGGTGCTTTGAGCATTCCCTGTGAGAACAGTATTAGTTTCCGATACACCACTGCAGGTACAATGTATTGCTTGTACCTTCACATTGACGATGAAACACAGAAATCGCATCGGAATTAAATGCAAAAGGCACAATGCCGCCTTAAGTACAAGAATAGAGACTCTTCTTACAGTCGGTGCTTTGAGCATTTCCTGTGAGACCAGTATTAGTTTCCGATATACCACTGCAGGTTCAATGTATTCCTTGGACATACTCATTGACGATGGAACACTGAAATTACATCGGAATTAAATACAAAAGGAACAATGCCGCCTTAACGGCAAGATGAGTAAGACTTCTTAAGGTCTGTGCTTTGATCCTTTCCTGTGAGACCAGTATTAGTTTCCGATACACCACTGCAGGTTCAATGTATTCCTTGGACCTTCGCATTGACAATGAAACACCGAAATCGAATCGGAAATAAATACAAAAGGCACAATGCCGCAATAAGTACAAGAATAGAGACTCTTCTTACAGTCGGTGCTTTGAGCATAGCCTGTGAGACCAGTAATAGTTTCCGATACACCACACCAGGTTCAATGTATTCCTTGGACATACTCATTGACGATGGAACACTGAAATTACATCGGAATTAAATTCAAAAGGAACAATGCCGCCTTAACGGCAAGATAAGTGAGGCTTCTTAGAGTCTGTGCTTTGATCCTTTCCGGTGAGACCAGTATTAGTTTCCGATACACCATTGCAGGTTCAATGTTTTCCTTGGACCATCGCATTGACGATGAAACACAGAGATCGAATCGGAACTAAATACAAAAGGCACAATGCCGCAATAAGTACAAGAATAGAGACACTTTTTACAGTCGGTGCTTTGAGCATTCCCTGTGAGACCAGTATTAGTTTCCGATACACCACTGCAGGTTCAATGTATTCCTTAGACATACACATTGACGATGAAACACTGATATTACATCGGAATTAAATACAAATGGCACAATGCCGCCATAAGTGTAAGAATGGAGACTCCTCTTACAGTCGGTGATTTGAGCATTTCCTGTGAGACCAGTATTAGTTTCCGATACACCACTCCCGGTTCAATGTATTTCTTGGACATACTCATTGACGATGAAACACTGAAATTACATCGGAATTAAATACAAAAGGAACAATGCCGCCTTAACGGCAAGATGAGTAAGACTTCTTAAGGTCTGTGCTTTGATCCTTTCCTGTGAGACCAGTATTAGTTTCCGATACACCACTGCAGGTTCAATGTATTCCTTGGACCTTCGCATTGACAATGAAACACAGATATCGAATCGGAAATAAATACAAAAGGCACAATGCCGCAATAAGTACAAGAATAGAGACTCTTCTTAGAGTCTGTGCTTTGAGCATTCCCTGTGAGACCAGTATTAGATTCCGATACACCTCAGCAGGTACAATGTATTCCTTGGAACTTCACATTGACGATGAAACACAGAAATCACATCGGAATTAAATACAAAAGGCACAATGCCGCCTTTCGTACAAGAATAGAGACTCTTCGTACAGTCGGTGCTTTGAGCATTCCCTGTGAGACCAGTATTAGTTTCCGATACACCACTCCAGGTTCAATGTATTCCTTGGACATACTCATTGACGATGAAACACTGAAATTACATCGGAATTAAATACAAAAGGAACAATGCCGCCTTAACTGCAAGATGGGTGAGACCTCTTAGAGTCTGTGCTTTGATCCTTTCCTGTGAGACCAGTATTAGTTTCCGATACACCACTGCAGGTTCAATGTAGTCCTTGGACCTTCGCATTGACGATGAAACACAGAAATCGCATCGGAATTAAATACAAAAGGCTCAATGCTGCCTTAAGTACGGGAATAGAGACTCTTCTTACAGTCGGTGCTTTGAGCATTCCCTGTGAGAC
This sequence comes from Schistocerca serialis cubense, assembly GCF_023864345.2. Lineage (NCBI taxonomy): Eukaryota > Metazoa > Arthropoda > Insecta > Orthoptera > Acrididae > Schistocerca > Schistocerca serialis. Next base: position 31,870,837 of record NC_064643.1, on the reverse strand, counting down.
CAGTATTAGTTTCCGATACACCTCAGCATGTACAATGTATTCCTTGGAACTTCACATTGACGATGAAACACAGATATCGCATCGGAATTAAATACAAAAGGCACAATGCCGCCTTAAGTACAAGAATTGAGACTCTTCCTACAGTCGATGCTTTGAGCATTCCCTGTGAGACCAGTATTTGTTTCCGATACACCACTGCAGGTTCAATGTATTCCTTGGACCTTCACATTGGCGATGAAACACAGAATTCGCATCGGAATTAAATTCTAAAGGCATAATGCCGCCTTCAGTACAAGAATAGAGTCTCTTCTTACAGTCGGTGCTTTGAGCAATTCCTGTGAGACCAGTATTAGTTTCCGATACACCACTGCAGGTTCAATGTATTCCTTGGACCTTCACATTGACGATGAAACACAGAATTCGCATCGGAATTAAATACAAAAGGCGAACTGCCGCGTAAGTACAAGAATAGAGACTCTTCTTACAGTCGGTGCTTTGAGCATTACCTGTGAGGCCAGTATTAGTTTCCGATGCACCACTGCAGGTTCAATGTATCCTTAGACATACACATTGACGATGAAACACTGATATTACATCGGAATTAAATACAAATGGCACAATGCCGCCATAAGTGCAAGAATAGAGACTCCTCTTACAGTCGGTGCTTTGAGCATTCCCTGTGAGACTAGTATTAGTTTCCGATACACCACTATAGGTACAATGTATTCCTTGTACCTTCACATTGACGATGAAACACCGGAATCGCATCGGAATTAAATACAAAAGGCACAATGCCGCCTTAAATACAAGAATAGAGACTCTTCTTACAGTCGGTGCTTTGAGCATTCCCTGTGAGACCAGTATTAGTGTCCGATACACCACTGCAGGTTCAATGTATTCCTTAGACATACACATTGGCGATGAAACATTGAAATTACTTCGGAATTAAATACAAATGGCACAATGCCGCCATAAGTGCAAGAATAGAGACTCCTCTTACAGTCGGTACTTTGAGCATTCCCTGTGAGACCAGTATTAGTTTCCGATACACCACTGCAGGTACAATGTATTCCTTGTACCTTCACATTGACGATAAAACACAAAAATCGCATCGGAATTAAATACAAAAGGCACAATGCCGCCTTAAGTACAAGAATAGAGACTCTTCTTACAGTCGGTGCTTTGAGCATTCCCTGTGAGACCAGTATTAGTTTCTGATACACCACTGAGGGTTCAATGTATTCCTTGGACATATACATTGACGATGAAACACAGAAATCGCATCGGAATTAAATACAAAAGGCACAATGCCGCCTTACGTAGAAGAATATGGGCTCTTCTTACAGTCGGTGCTTTGAGCATTCCCTGTGAGAACAGTATTAGTTTCCGATACACCACTCCCGGTTCAATGTATTCCTTAGACCTCTACATTGACGATGGAACACAGATATGGCATCGGAATTAGATACAAATGGCGCAATGCCGCCTTAAGTACAAGAATGTGGACTCTTCTTACAGTCGGTGCTTTGAGCATTCCCTGTGAGACCAGTATTAGTTTCCGATACACCACTGCAGATTCCATGTGTTCCTAGGACATACACATTGACGATGACACACTGAAATTACATCGGAATTAAATACAAAAGGAACAATGCCGCCTGAAGTGCAAGAAGAATGAGACTTCTTAGAGTCTGTGCATTGATACTTTCCTGTGAGACCAGTATTAGTTTCCGATACACCACTGCAGGTGCAATGTATTCCTTGGACCTTCACATTGACGATGAAACACAGAGATCGAATCGGAACTAAATACAAAAGGCACAATGCCGCAATAAGTACAAGAATAGAGCCTCTTCTTACAGTCGCTGCTTTGAGCATTCCCTGTGAGACCAGCATTAGTTTCCGATACACCACTGCAGGTTCAATGTATTCCTTGTACCTTCACATTGACGATGAAACACAGGAATCGCATCGGAATTAAATACAAAAGGCACAATGCCGCCTTAAGTACAAGAATAGAGACTCTTCTTACAGTCGGTGCTTTGAGCATTCCCTGTGAGACCAGTATTACTTTCTGAGCCACCACTGCAAGTTCAATGTATTCCTTGGACATACGCATTGACGATGAAACACAGAAATCGCATCGGAATTAAATACAAAAGGCACAATGCCGCCTTACGTACATGAATAGAGATTCTTATTACAGTCGGTGCTTTGAGCATTCCCTGTGAGACCAGTATTAGTTTCCGATACACCACTCCAGGTTCAATGTATTCCTTGGACACACTCAATGACGATGAAACCCTGAAATTACATCGGAATTAAATACAAAAGGAACAATGCCGCCTTAAATGCAAGATGAGTGAGACTTCTTAGAGTCTGTGTTTGATCCTTTCCTGTGAGACTGGTATTAGTTTCCGATACACCACTGCAGGTTCAATGTATTCCTTGGACCTTCGCATTGACGATGAAACACAGAAATCACATCGGAACTAAATATAAAATGCACAATGCCGCAATAAGTACAAGAATAGAGACTCTTCTTACAGTCGGTGCTTTGAGCATTCCCTGTGAGACCAGTATTAGTTTCCGGTACACCACTGCAGGTTCAATGAATTCCTTAGACATACACATTGACGATGAAACACTGAAATTACATCGGAATTAAATACAAAAGGCACAATGCCGCCATAAGTGCAAGAATAGAGACCCTTCTTACAGTCGGTGGTTTGAGCTTTCCCTGTGAGACCAGTATTAGTTTCCGATACACCACACCAGGTTCAATGTATTCCGTGGACATACTCATTGACGATGAAACACTGAAATTACATCGGAATTTAATACAAAAGGAACAATGCCGCCTTAACGGCAAGATGAGTAAGACTTCTTAGAGTCTGTGCTTAGATCCTTTCCTGTGAGACCAGTATTAGTTTCCGATACACCACTGCAGGTTCAATGTATTCCTTGGACCTTCGCATTGACGATGAAACACAGAAATCGAATCGGAACTAAATACAAAAGGCACAATGCCGCAATAAGTACAAGAATAGAGCCTCTTCTTACAGTCGCTGCTTTGAGCATTCCCTGTGAGACCAGCATTAGTTTCCGATACACCACTGCAGGTTCAATGTTTTCCTTAGACATACACATTGACGATGGAACACTGAAATTACATCGGAATTAAATACAAATGGCACAATGCCGCCATAAGTGCAAGAATAGAGACTCCTCTTACAGTCGGTGCTTTGAGCATTCCCTGTGAGACCAGTATTAGTTTCTGATACACCACTGAAGGGTCAATGTTTTCCTTGGAACATACACATTGACGATGAAACACAGAAATCGCATCGGAATTAATTACAAAAGGCACAATGCCGCCTTACGTACAAGAATAGAGACTCTTCTTACAGTCGGTGCTTTAAGCATTCCCTGTGAGACAAGTATTAGTTTCCGATACACCACTCCAGGTTCAATGTATTCCTTGGTCATACTCATTGACGATGAAACACTGAAATTACATCGGAATTAAATACAAAAGGAACTATGCCGCCTTAACTGCAAGATGAGTGAGACTTCTTAGAGTCTGTGCTTTGATCCTTTCCCGTGAGACCGGTATTAGTTTCCGATACACCACTGCAGGTTCAATGTATTTCTTGGACCTTCGCATTGACGATGAAACACTGAAATCACGTCGGAACTAAATACAAAATGCACAATGCCGCAATAAGTACAAGAATAGAGACTCTTCTTACAGTCGGTGCTTTGAGCATTCCCTGTGAGACCAGTATTAGTTTCCGATACACCACTGAAGGTTCAATGAATTCCTTAGACATACACATTGACGATGAAACATTGATATTACATCGGAATTAAATACAAAAGGCACAATGCCGCCATAAGTGCAAGAATAGAGACTCTTCTTACAGTTGGTGCTTTGAGCTTTCCTGTGAGACCAGTATTAGTTTCCGATACACCACTCCTGGTTCAATGTATTCCTTGGACATACTCATTGACGATGAAACACTGAAATTGCATCGGAATTTAATACAAAAGGAACAATGCCGCCCTAACGGCAAGATGAGTAAGATTTCTTAGAGTCTGTGCTTTGATCCTTTCCTGTGAGACCAGTATTAGTTTCCGATACACCACTGCAGGTTCAATGTATTCCTTGGACCTTCGCATTGACGATGAAACACAGAAATCGAATCGGAACTAAATACAAAAGGCACAATGCCGCAATAAGTACAAGAATAGAGCCTCTTCTTACAGTCGGTGATTTGAGCATTCCCTGTGAGACCAGAATTAGTTTCCGATACACCACTGCAGGTTCAATGTTTTCCTTAGACGTACACATTGACGATGAAACACTGAAATTACATCGGAATTAAATACAAATGGCACAATGCCGCCATAAGTGCAAGAATAGAGACTCCTCTTACAGTCGGTGCTTTGAGCATTCCCTGTGAGACCAGTATTAGTTTCCGATACACCACTGCAGGTACAATGTATTCCTTGTACCTTCACATTGACGATGAAACACAGAAATCGCATTGGAATTAAATACAAATGGCACAATGCCGCCTTAAGTACAAGAATAGAGACTCTTCTTACAGTCGGTGCTTTGAGCATTCCCTGTGAGACCAGTATTAGTTTCTGATACACCACTGAAGGTTCAATGTATTCCTTGGACATACACATTGACGATGAAACACAGAAATCGCATCGGAATTAAATACAAAAGGCACAATGCCGCCTTACGTACAAGAATAGAGACACTTCTTACAGTCGGTGCTTTGAGCATTCCCTGTGAGACCAGTATTAGTTTCCGATACACCACTTGTGATGTTACGAAATAGAAGTGATGTTGCTATTCAATGGAAAGTTGGAAATTGAGATTTAACTAACTATTTTATCAATCACAATTGGCGTAAGAATCATGGATTGACCATTGTCATAAAATATTGCATTATGAGATGTGAATAGTTTTTACTTGCGGTTTCGCGTGGCTTGAGGCAGTCACAACTAGCGTGCTATTGATTAAGAAGTTGCGTTATCGTCTTTCTAATTACTTCATGATCGTAGATACGATCATACCCGGTTGTGAAGTTATTGTTATGACAAAAAATATTTCCTAAGGGACCAGAAAGTTCTTAAGGGCGCAAAAACAACTGTAACATCACACAAAAGATAAATTCAATATTAAAGCTGATGCAAGAAGACGATAAAACAGTTTTCTTTTTATCAATGTAACACGCACATTGGACTGCTTATCTTGGAGTCTGTAATATTAGCAAAATGCATAATTAAAATGAAAATAATACTGAGGAGATAATAGAAATGAGCACTGCTAAATGATTCACTATTCCCAGAACAAATATTTATTATAACTAAAACATATATCGTACCTTAAGCTTAATACTACAATGACGGTAGATTTTTATGTCCATATCATGTCCATTGAGCGCTCTTTTATATAGCCATTGTCCTCTTGAGTCGCTCGTGCTTCGTCACGGTAAGTTACAACAGTTCTTCTTCCTACACTTCACTCAAAACTTAGACGTAACACGTTTTTATTTATTTAGTAAAAATAATTAGATCAGACCGCCACAAATCTGCGTCCGTCTTACTCGAGAAAAACAGTAAAAGTCTTCTTAGCGCTCAAGGCTTCATTTGTTCTCCAGCGAACAAAATAGTGAAGGATCGCATATCCATCCGTACTTTTCTGTTTATATTGCCGCCCAAAGACGACGAATTACATTATCTAGAAAATTCCACCGTCGCCATGCGACGCCTTATTATATATTAATCATTCTTTATAAACAAGTATTTGCCTTCTGGCTGAATTTGCTGTTTTAATTAAGCCAAAAATAGCGAATATCACATTGCCTCCCATGAGGAGAGAGGGAATGCCGAAGGATTACCTCGATCCTCATGTCCTCATGAGATATTCGTGATTTTTGGTGTGACATTTACATAACGTTACTGGCGTACAAAGTACATAAATTGAAATCACATTTATAAACATATATCCGATATTTATCATTTTTCAAAATAAAGTTTTTCATTCTTTGTTCATCAGTCACTTCATTCCACAATACCAAGATTAACATTTATGTGCACATTTAAGTTTGGTCCATATTTGCTTATAACAATAAGTGAACGTTCATTTCGCACTTCAGGGGATAAAATTCAGGAATTACTTTCTCTTGAGCTTAACAACTAATACATGAGTACAGTGAGTGCTTATTTTCACTAAACTAGAGTGGACAATGTTCGAGCATCTGTTGACTCATTGTGGTTCAATTACAGTTTAATAACGTAGCACTACACTTCATGATGCTTTCACTTTCTGTGTTAGCTGTCTACGGCGTTCATCATGCAGTACATCTGTCCTTTCCGCTGTGGTGCCAGGAATTCATGCGGCTTCCCGGGTTTTTATTTACAATATGAAACAGAAGAAGTGAAAATTATTAGTATAACTTATAACCTATTGGATACATTTGTTAAGGATCGGGACTGGTCTGGAGTTTAGGGTCTTCCTATAGTGCACATTCATTTTCTTTGTCCATCAAGAGACAGGTTTATAATTCATTTTAGCAGTGTTCAGGAGTGCCGGTATTAATGGCTTTAAGGTCTCAGTAATCTAACAATTTACTTCTCACTCATCTTAACTTCAACTCAAGAAAATCGCTTAATTTACATATGAAAATGTAGTCACACAAGTGTACAAATGTCTTTCCTCCAGTATGTACGATTGAAGTCATGGCGGTTAGCAGTTTAAAGTTTGGATTGTTTCGTCACCCACACGTCAGCCACTCACAGCGGCTGCACAGTGTTGCGTGAGCTCCAATACTTAGTATCCGTTCGCGCTCAGGCTGTAACAGAGCTGCTCGTCGTCGATTGCTCCCTTTTTTTTTTTTTTTTGTGAACTTCGTATCACACGAGTGCATTGCTACAAACATCTCGCGCGCGTTTTCCACCGGAGGAGCCGGACACTGAAGCTGCCTCCATACTTCTCTGTCAACTGCCTCCCATGAGGCTCACAGGTAAGTGACGAAGAATGTTTTAGCTGTCGCTGCACTTAGAACAACACTGAACTTTGCGTTGCACCTGTTGTCGTAGCCTTGACTTCCTTTTTTACACTTGCAGTACAACACTACCACTAGTATACAGTGAACAGTTATTTTTATTATGCACGTCGCACTTTAGTGTGCATCTTCACACAGAATTCGTGCTTAGTTCCTTCGCCGATAGAGTTCATTTACAAAACAATCAATTTTGCACGTTTCCTCCACTGGTATAGAAAGACTTATATTCTACTATTTACAAAATATCACTTACGAGCTAATATTTACAATTAATGGTCACTCCTTTTGTTAAGTCCAGTGAACAACTGCTTTATGAATGGACTCTTTATATCTCAAGATTTGCTTTCACTAGTGAACCTAAAAATATTCTTTCAAACTTTCTTTTAAGGGCTCATCTCCTCATTATGAAAACTACAGGTTGCGCAACACTCGTTGCATTTATTCTTTAGTGCACCCAAGATCATTTTCTACTGCCACGCAGCATATCTACTACTTAACGAGTACACATTTAACGCTGAATCTTTTTTTTTGTGCTTGCCAAATCTTTTTTTTATATTTGAGGGCAGACTGGATAACAATAGGTCTCCCTCTTCGCTTCATGTACTCAGCAATCGTTCTCTGATAAAAAAAAAATTGGGTAACGCGTGTCTACTATTTTTCGCATGAATGGAATTACCGACAGTTCACTGGGTTTACACAACCGGTCCATAACAAACATTACCAAAGCTAGCGAAGTTCATCACGCTACGTGTCTCATTTCTCATAAGCACTGCTTTGCCCCGAAGCACATGTGCCTTTTACAAGTCGACCCTTGGTGTGGGTTAATGAACCAAGATCAAAAGGGACGGGCACAAGGAAAATGGATTTCATAAGAGGAGTGTCTTAGGAGACATTTTTGCAATAAAATCTTCATGTAAATCAAATTATCATAATAAACATAGGCACATATATAAATTTCAACCTCTTTCATTACAGCATGCTTTGCTACTTCTACGTCTTACTCTGGTTATAGTCAGTATTATGTTTAAATATCACTGCATTGCTTGTTCTTTAGATTAGCCTTGAATTAGGGTATTGAATGGTCGCTAGATTACACTACAAATTTCTGAAGATCTTTACTTGGACTTATTTATGATACAGGGGGCTTGCTGTGTGGTTATTTAGTACCTTTATTCTACTGAAATCAATTCGTCAGCTAACATTCCTCATATACTCTTTACATTGGGCACAGATCGCAGGGAAATAGTTTACTTTCATAGCAATTAATGGCCTCGTGGAGTACTTACGCTACATTATTGATGCTTCATGGTTTGCCTCTATTTGTATTGTATTTCACCTAACTTAGTTTACTACAGCTTATTGTCTCCTTGCGTGAACACATGTGGGTTACCACTTGTTTTTCCATTTAACAGCACGCTTTAACTGACCTTTAAGCTATTTCTTCTACTCCTGTCCACTGTCTGGACTGTTTGACCATGTACCTTTTTTTTTTTTTTTTTTATTAAGCAGGTAATTTGGGCTTTTACAACAGAACTTCAAGTACTTACATTACTAAAAATAAATCTATAAATCTTCTTGTACCGTGAGAGAAGTGCTTATTTACGCATCCTTCTCCATTTCTCACCTTTACATATTTATTTAGCTCCGGGCAATCACCTCGCAAGCACTTTTTTTCTTATTACTAACTTAAAATTAAATTGAAATTATTGGTGCAACCCCTATTTCCTGCTTCAGCTTGTTGAAGAAATATCAGTTCAATGTCCATCACTACAAACAATTTTTCCATACATAGCATTTAATACTTAAAGTTTACATGTAGTAGCCGTTACCATGTAATCAGTGCGCTGTTCAACACAATACTTATTATTAACAGTTCACACAAGGAAATTTCCAGTAAGCAAGAGGCAGGAAACCGAAACAGATTCTATCTGCAGTTGAAGCTGCGTCTGTAAACTAACTCTCTGTTTCAATAGACCAATCGCTCCCGATATGGAGCACCCCTGAATCGGCAATGATAAAACTTTTGAAACAGAAGACACCTGTCTGAAGAGACATGGTGACATGACATTGATGTTTGTTCCTGTATCAACAACGGCTGTGACAGGAATGTTAGTAATAGAAATCTTAATCGAAGCCTGGACCTGTTCATCATAAATGTCGTTAATGTCTTGAGCTTTGTCAGGTGCAAGGTCATCTCGTAAGTCGGTCTCATGGTCGTACCGTATCGCATTAACATACTCAGAATCAGAGGATTCCTTAGTGCCCCCACTCAAAATTCGCAGCGACCTCTTTGAGGCTGAGAGGCGCTGCCTCTAATTTTCCGCAGGATGTTTAACCTGTTTGTTATTCATGGCCTTAAGTGTTTGTTCCGTTTCATATTGGTGCTAGTTATGTGGTACAAATGCCGGTGTAGAGGGGTAAAATCCACTGGGTGCATTCACTTGTGAATAAAATACTTGAGACGGCTGCTGTCGCCCGATCTTTTGGTTGCCGGCAAAACCATTTCCTTGTGAAGGAAAGTTCGCATTTGGTGCCATTTGAAAATTGTTCCGCGGTCCTCTATTCTGTGAAAAGTTGTTCTGATGTGCTGGGTGGCCTCCGCCTGGCCCATGCCACTTACTATATTTCGACCTATAACTTTGATTGTACACTGGCCCATTTGAAAAATTACCAATCGTTTGTGGAGAATTTCCATACTGCTCAGGCGCAGAATTAAAGGGTGGGTTTCCGTACTGATGTTGTACCTAGTGGTTGTAAATTGGGTGGTATCTCTGCTGATTACTGTAATTGGTTTTCTGCTTCCCTTTAAAGTTATTGCCGTTTGCGTTTTGATAACCGCTGGCAGGTTGGTAACAGCGGTCGCAGTAGCTCGCTCTCTCCTTGGGCGCATTGTTGTCCGCGTGCGATGCATTCTGCTGGCTGCCAGGGAAGAATTTGCCGCTGCCAACCTTGGAGCGCACATCCTCGCTAATTAAATCTAAGGAATCCAGCGCAGAAAGGAATGCATTCGTGTCTTCTTCGGACACATTTACTAGTTTCTCTCTAATAGACACAGGGAGTTTGCTTTTGAGAATCATAATTACGTCCTTGGAAGAAATCGGAGAATCCCAGAATTTAATTTTTGCTAGATACTTCTCAAAGTATCGCCGGAGACTTCCATGCTTCTCATTGAAAATTTCCGCACCATACACCTCCTTCCTTAATCTTTGCTGTACCCCATTACTCCAAAATTTTGCCAAGAACATTTTCTCAAACTCTTCATAATTCCTACACGTGTCTACCATTTCCGTTCCCCATAATGCTGCATCACCAGAAATAAAGCCAGTGACGAACTGAATACGCTGTCTGTCTGTCCAGCTCCTGGGAAATATGCCGGAAAAATTCTTTAGGAACACGATGGGGTGTATTTCTCGCTTCTGCGGATGAAAAACAGGAAAAGTGCGATGCTTGATCACACTTTCCTCTTGCATTAAACTCACAATTGTGGGCGGATCATTTATTTTCCCTACTCGGGACTCAACATGACTGTCGTTTTGCATGTAATCAGGCGGTGAACGATAAGGAGTTGACTGACATTCGTCACCGTCTAAAGAGTTGTTCCCTATAGTTTGCGTATGTGTGTGCGGATTTTCTACCCAGTTTCTCAGCATTCTGACTTCGTCCACTACTTGCTGCTTCCACTCGGGAAGATCCCGTGTAAGTGTCCTCCGAATCTGTCCCAATTCAGAAACTACTGTGTCTCCCGACTTACCAGGAGCAGCTAAGATTTCATAAGTTACATCCTTGACAGTCTCCCTAAGCTCCTCCCTGACCTTCTTTTCGATAAAAATATCTTTACCCTTTATCCATTCACTGTAGTGTTCCGACAATGCCTCCGCGTGTGCTTTCACGGTGCTCTTAACCTGTTCCTCGATATTGATTGAGTCTATCTGCCTCGACAGATCCTCAACTACACCTTCAATGTCAGATACTGCATTTCTAACTGAGTTTATTTCTTTGGTAGCTGCCTGAATTTTTGTGTTTAATGTTCCAGATACTTCAGCTATTTCACTTTTCACCTGTTTCTGCATTTTCTGAATTTGATCACTGATCTTAGTTTGCACCTCACCCAAATGGGTATTTAATTCAGCCGTAATTTCTTTATGCAGATCTGTTTTGATTGTGCCTAGCTCTGTTTTTAATGATTCGCTTACAGCATCTAGTCGGGCGTTAACAATCTCATTTTGTGTTTTTATAGTCTCATTTTGTGTTTTTATATTCTCATTTACTGCGTCAAACTGTTGTTTCAGCATTTCCATTAACGCACCGAGGTCATTTGTAGCTGCAGCGGGACGAGTTTGGACTTCAGGGTCACTTTCCCCTGTTACAGACATGGTTAGTTCAGTTTCCACACGGGAACCTACCATTCGCGATCGTAAAGGGTATGGAATACTATTAACGTCTTCACTCCAGTCTCCTGTTGTCACCTGTCTCTGTTTACTATCTGCCATTTTCGTCAGTAAATCAGGTGCTACGCAAGGCTTTCGTCGTTTGTCAGTGACGTGGTGAGTCCGCTAAGAGCACCGCTCTCGCGTGAGCAACAAATGAAACTCTATCTGGCGAGAAGACAAGATGGAACCTAACCGTTTCAGACAAATGAATGAAGATGCTCTTCACTGCTAATTGCGCACACTATCCACTATGTTGAAAATGCAATACAGGTATACTAACAATGGGGAGAAATAATTTCTATTATCAGACTACGAAGAATTTTACTTTGAAAGATAAAATAAAGCAGATTTTCTATAGCGGGAAGGAGATAGAAAGGATGTGGATCGACTTGGAAAAGCAACGTTGCTACTGAAGCACTACACTGCGTATGCAAAATTCTGACTTACATTTTGATGGCTTGGTTACCGCTATGTTGTCTCAGCAAATTCGCATCTCTTTTCTTTTCCTTTCTCTCGATAATTAAACTGCGTTTTCGACCAGCGTATTTTCTGGCATTCTCACAGAGAGATGATGTGTACATGAAACGACAGAACATATATTAACACAAGCACATAGAAATTTTCCAAGAATTTGAACTAATTTTTGGTCAAGTCCCTGTTCGGGCGACAAGTGTGATGTTACAAAATAGAAGTGATGTTGCTATTCAATGGAAAGTTGGAAATTGAGATTTAACTAACTGTTTTATCAATTACAATTGGCGTAAGAATCATGGATTGACCATTGTCATAAAATATTGCATTATGAGATGTGAATAGTTTTACTTGCGGTTTCGCGTGGCTTGAGGCAGTCACAACTAGCGTGCTATTGATTAAGAAGTTGCGTTATCGTCTTTCTAATTACTTCATGATCGTAGATACGATCATACGCGGTTGTGAAGTTATTGTTATGACAAAAAAAATTTCCTAAGGGACCAGAAAGATCTTAAGGGCGCAAAAACAGCTGTAACATCACACAAAAGAGAAATTCAATATTGAAGCTGATGCAAGAAGACGATAAAACAGTTTTCTTTTTATCAATGTAACACGCACATTGGACTGCTGATCTTGGAGTCTGTAATATTAGCAAATTGCATAATTAAAATGAAAATAATACTGAGGAGATAATGGAAATGAGCACTGCTAAATGATTCAGTATTCCCAGAACAAATATTTATTATAACTAAAACATATATCGTACCTTAAGCTTAATACTACAATGACGGTAGATTTTTATGTCCATATCATGTCCATTGAGCGCTCTTTTATGTAGCCATTGTCCTCTTGAGTCGCTCGTGCTTCGTCACGGTAAGTTACAACAGTTCTTCTTCCTACACTTCACTCAAAACTAAGACGGAACACGTTTTTATTTATTTAGTAAAAATTATTAGATCAGACCGCCACAAATCTGCGTCCGTCTTACTCGAGAAAATCAGTAAAAGTCTTTTTAGCGCTCAAGGCTTCATTTGTTCTAAAGCGAACAAAATAGTGAAGGATCGCATATCCATCCGTACTTTTCTGTTTATATTGCCGCCCAAAGACAACGAATTACATTATCTAGAAAATTCCACCGTCGCCATGCGACGCCTTATTATATGTTAATCATTCTGTATAAACAAGTGTTTGCCTTCTGCCTGAATTTGCTGTTTTAATTAAGCCAAAAATAGCGAATATCACACACTCCAGGTTCAATGTATTCCTTGGACATACTCATTGACGATGAAACACTGAATTTACATCGGAATTAAATACAAAAGGAACAATACCGCCTTCACTGCAAGATGAGTGAGACTTCTTTGAGTCTGTGCTTTGATCCTTTCCTGTGAGACCAGTATTAGTTTCCGATAAACCACTGCAGGTTCAATGTATTCCATGGACCTTCGCATTGACGATGAAACACAGATATCGCATCGGAACTAAATACAAAATGCACATTGCCGCAATAAGTACAAGAATAGAGACTCTTCTTACAGTCGGTGCTTTGAGCATTCCCTGTGAGACCAGTATTAGTTTCCGATACACCACTGCAGGTTCAATGAATTCCTTAGACATACATATTGACGATGAAACACTGAAATTACATCGGAATTAAATACAAAAGGCACAATGCCGCCATAAGTGCAAGAATAGAGACTCTTCTCACAGTCGGTGCTTTGAGCTTTCCCAGTGAGACCAGTATTAGGTTCCGATACACCACTGCAGGTTCAATGTATTCCTTAGACAAACACATTGCCGAAGAAACACTGAAATTACATCGGAATTAAATACAACTGGCACAATGCCGCCATAAGCGCAAGAATAGAGACTCCTCTTACAGTCGATGCTTTGAGCATTCCCTGTGAGACCAGTATTAGTTTCCGATACACCACTGCAGGTACAATGTATTCCTTGTACCTTCACATTGACAATGAAACACAGAAATCACATCGGAATTAAATACAAAAGGCACAATGCCGCCTTAAGTACAAGAATAGAGACTCATCTAACAGTCGGTGCTTTGAGCATTCCCTGTGAGACCAGTATTAGTTTCTGATACACCACTGCAGGTTCAATGTATTCCTTGGACATACACATTGACGATGAAACACAGAAATCGCATCGGAAATAAATACAAATGGCACAATGCCGCCTTACGTACAAGAATAGAGAGTCTTCTTACAGTCGGTGCTTTGAGCATTCCCTGTGAGACCAGTATTAGTTTCCGATACGCCACTCCAGGTTCAATGTATTCCTTGGACATACTCATTGACGATGAAACACTGAAATTAGATCGGAATTAAATACAAAAAGAACAATACCGCCTTAACTGCAAGATGTGTGAGACTTCTTTGAGTCTGTGCTTTGATCCTTTCCTGTGAGACCAGTATTAGTTTCCGATACACCAGTGCATGTTCAATGTATTCCATGGACCTTCGCATTGACGATGAAACACAGAAATCGCATCGGAACTAAATACAAAATGCACAATGCCGCCATAAGTGCAAGAATAGAGACTCTCCTTACAGTCGGTGCTTTGAGCTTTCCCAGTGACACCAGTATTAGTTTCCGATACACCACTGCAGGTTCAATGTATTCCTTAGACATACACATTGCCGAAGAAACACTGAAATTACATTGGAATTAAATACAAAAGTCACAATGCCGCCATAAGTGCAAGAATAGAGACACTTCTTACAGTCGGTGCTTTCAGCATTCCCTGTGAGACCAGTATTAGTTTCCGATACACCACTGCAGGTACAATGTATTCCTTGGACCTTCACATAGACGATGAAACACAGAAATCGCATCGGAATTAAATGCAAAAGGCACAATGCCGCCTTAAGTACAAGAATAGAGACTCTTCTTATAATCGGTGCTTTGAGCATTCCCTGTGAGACCAGTATTAGTTTCCGATACACCACCGCAGGTTCAATGCATTCCTTGGACATACACATTGACGATGAAACACAGAACTCGCATCGCAATTAAATACAAAAGGCACAATGCCGCCTTTCGTACAAGAATAGAGACTCTTCTTACAGTCGGTGCTTTGAGCATTCCCTGTGAGACCAGTATTAGTTTCCGATACACCACCCCAGGTTCAATGTTTTCCCTGGACATACTCATTAACGATGAAACACTGAAATTACATCGGAATTAAATACAAAAGGAACAATGCCGATATAACTGCAAGGTGAGTGAGACTTCTTTGAGTCTGTGCTTTGATTCTTTCCTGTGAGACCAGTATTAGTTTCCGATACACCACTGCAGGCTCAATGTATTCCATGGACCTTCGCATTGACGATGAAACACAGAAATCGCATCGGAACTAAATACAATATGCACAATGCCGCAATAAGTACAAGAATAGAGACTCTTCTTACAGTCGGTGCTTTGAGCATTCCCTGTGAGACCAGTATTAGTTTCCGATACACCACTGCAGGTTCAATGAATTCCTTAGACATACACATTGACAATGAAACACTGAAATTACATCGGAATTAAATACAAAAGGCACAATGCCGCCATAAGTACAAGAATAGAGACTCTTCTTACAGTCGGTGCTTTGAGCTTTCCCAGTGAGACCAGTATTAGTTTCCGATACACCACTGCAGGTACAATGTATTCCTTAGACATACACATTGCCGAAGAAACACTGAAATTACACTAGAATTAAATACAAAAGTCACAATGCCGCCATAAGTGCAAGAATAGAGAATTTTCTTACAGTCGGTGCTTTGAGCATTCCCTGTGAGACCAGTATTAGTTTCCGATACACCACTGCAGGTACAATGTATTCCTTGGACCTTCACATAGACGATGAAACACAGAAATCGCATTGGAATTAAATGCAAAATTCACAATGCCGCCTTAAGTACAAGAATAGAGACTCTTCTTACAGTCGGTGCTTTGAGAATTCCCTGTGAGACCAGTAGTAGTTTCCGATATACCACCGCAGGTTCAATGCATTCCTTGGACATACACATAGACGATGAAACACAGAATTCGCATCGGAATTAAATACAAAAGGCACAATGCCGTTTTCGTACAAGAATAGAGACTCTTCTTACGGTCGGTGCTTTGAGCATTACCTGTGAGACCAGTATTAGTTCCCGATACACCACTCCAGGTTCAATGCATTCCTTGGACATACTCATTGACGATGAAACACTGAAATTACATCGGAATTAAATACAAAAGGAACAATGCCGCCTTAACTGCAAGATGAGTGAGACTTCTTAGAGTCTGTGCTTTGATCCTTTCTACTGTGAGACCAGTATTAGTTTCCGATACACCATTGCAGGTTCAATGTATTCCTTGGACCTTCGCATTGACGATGAAACACAGAAATCGAATCGGAACTAAATACAAAAGGCACAATGCCGCAATAAGTACAAGAATAGAGACTCTTCTTACAGTCGGTGCTTTGAGCATTCCCTGTGAGACCTGTATTAGTTTCCGATACACCACTGCAGGTTCAAAGTATTCCTTAGACATACACATTGACGATGAAACACTGAAAGTACATCGGAATTAAATACAAATGGCACAATGCCGCCATAAGTGCAAGAATAGAGACTCCTCTTACGGTCGGTGCTTTGAGCATTCCCTCTGAGACCAGTATTAGTTTCCGATACACCACTGCAGGTACAATGTATTCCTTAGACATACACATTGTCGATGAAACACAGAACTCGCATCGGAATTAAATACAAAAGGCACAATGCCACCTTTCGTACAAGAATAGAGACACTTCTTACAGTCGGTGCTTTGAGCATTCCCTGTGAGACCAGTATTAGTTTCCGATACACCACTCCAGGTTTAAAAGTTTTCCCTGGACATACTCTTTGACGATGGAACACTGAAATTACATCGGAATTAAATACAAAAGGAACAATGCCGATATAACTGCAAGGTGAGTGAGACTTCTTAGAGTCTGTGCTTTGATCCTTTCCTGTGAGACCAGTATTAGTTTCCGATACACCACTGCAGGTTCAATGTATTCTTTGGACCTTCGCATTGACGATGAAACAAAGAAATCATATCGGAATGAAATACAAAAGGCACAATGCAGCCTTAAGTACAAGCATAGAGACTCTTCTTACAGTCGGTGCTTTGAGCATTCCCTGTGAGACCAGTATTAGTTTCCGATACACCACTGCAGATTCAATGTATTTCTTGGACATACACATTGACGATGAAACACAGAAATCACATCAGAATTAAATACAAAAGGCACAATGCCGCCTTACATACAAGAGGAGAGACTCTTCTTACGGTCGGTGCTTTGAGCATTACCTGTGAGACCAGTATTAGTTTCCGATACACCACTCCAGGTTCAATGTATTCGTTGGACATACTCATTGACGATGAAACACTGAAATTACATCGGAATTAAATACAAATAGCACAATGTCGCCATAGGTGCAAGAATAGAGACTCCTCTTACGGTCGGTGCTTTGAGCATTCTCTGTGAGACCAGTATTAGTTTCCGATACACCACAGCTGGTACACTGTATTCCTTGTACCTTCACATCGACGATGAAACACAGAAATCGCATCGGAATTAAATACAAAAGGCACAATGCCGCCTTAAGTACAAGAATAGAGACTCTTCTAACAGTCGGTGCTTTGAGCATTCCCTGTGAGACCAGTATTAGTTTCTGATACACCACTGCAGGTTCAATGTATTCCTTGGACATACACATTGACGATGAAACACAGATATCGCATCGGAATTAAATACAAAAGGCACAATGCCGCCTTACGTACAAGAATAGAGACTCTTCTTACAGTCGGTGCTTTGAGCATTACCTGTGAGACCAGTATTAGTTTCCGATACACCACTCAAGGTTCAATGTATTCCTTGGACATACTCATTGACGATGAAACACTGAAATTACATCGGAATTAAATACAAAAGGAACAATGCCGCCTTAACTGCAAGATGAGTGAGACTTCTTAGAGTCTGTGCTTTGATCCTTTCTACTGTGAGACCAGTATTAGTTTCCGATACACCACTGCAGGTTCAATGTATTCCTTGGAACTTCGCATTGACGATGAAACACAGAAATCGAATCGGAACTAAATACAAAAGGCACAATGCCGCAATAAGTACAAGAAAAGAGACTCTTCTTACAGTCGGTGCTTTGAGCATTCCCTGTGAGACATGTATTAGTTTCCGATACACCACAGCAGGTTCAATGTACTCCTTAGACATACACATTGACGATGAAACACTGAAATTACATCGGAATTAAGTACAAATGGCACATTGCCACCATAAGTGCAAGAATAGAGACTCCTCTGACAGTCGGTGCTTTCAGCATTCCCTCTTAGACCAGTATTAGTTTCCGATACACCACTGCAGGTACAATGTATTCCTTAGACATACACATTGCCGAAGAAACACTGAAATTACATTGGAATTTAATACAAAAGTCACAATGCCGCCATAAGTGCAAGAATAGAGACTCTTCTTACAGTCGGTGCTTTCAGCATTCCCTGTGAGACCAGTATTAGTTTCCGATACACCACTGCAGGTACAATGTATTCCTTGGACCTTCACATAGACGATGAAACACAGAAATCGCATCGGAATTAAATGCAAAAGGCACAATGCCGCTTTAAGTACAAGAATAGAGACTCTTCTTACAGTCGGTGCTTTGAGCATTCCCTGTGAGACCAGTATTAGTTTCCGATACACCACCGCAGGTTCAATGCATTCCTTGGACATACACATTGTCGATGAAACACAGAACTCGCATCGGAATTAAATACACAAGGCACAATGCCACCTTTCGTACAAGAATAGAGACTTTTCTTACAGTCGGTGCTTTGAGCATTCCCTGTGAGACCAGTATTAGTTTCCGATACACCACTCCAGGTTCAATGTTTTCCCTGGACATACTCATTGACGATGAAACACTGAAATTACATCGGAATGAAATACAAAAGGAACTATGCCGATATAACTGCAAGGTGAGTGAGACTTCTTAGAGTCTGTGCTTTGATCCTTTCCTGTGAGACCAGTATTAGTTTCCGATACACCACTGCAGGTTCAATGTATTCTTTGGACCTTCGCATTGACGATGAAAACAGATATCACATCGGAATGAAATACAAAAGGCACAATGCAGCCTTAAGTACAAGAATAGAGACTCTTCTTACAGTCGGTGTTTGAGCATTCCCTGTGAGACCAGTATTAGTTTCCGATACACCACTGCAGATTCAGTGTATTCCTTGGACATATACATCGACGATGAAACACAGAAATCACATCGGAATTAAAAACAAAAGGCACAATGCCGCCTTACGTACAAGAGGAGAGACTCTTCTTACGGTCGTTGCTTTGAGCAGTACCTGTGAGACCAGTGTTAGTTTCTGATACGCCACTCCAGTTTCAATGGATTCCTTGGACATACTCATTGACGATGAAACACTGAAATTACATTGGAATTAAATACAAAAGAAACAATGCCGCCTTAACTGCAAGATGAGTGAGACTTCTTAAAGTCTGTGCTTTGATCCTTTCTACTGTGAGACCAGTATTAGTTTCCGATACACCACTGCAGGTTCAATGTATTCCTTAGACATACACATTGACGATGAAACACTGAAATTACATCGGAATTAAATACAAAAGGCATAATGCCGCCATAAGTGCAAGAATAGAGACTCTTCTTACAGTCGGTGATTTGAGCTTTCCCAGTGAGACCAGTATTAGTTTCCGATACACCACTGCAGGTTCAGTGTATTCCTAACACATACACATTGCCGAAGAAACACAGAAATCACATCGGAATTACATACAAAAGGCACAATGCCGCCTTACGTCTTACGTAAAAGAATAGAGACTCTTCTTACGGTCCGTGCTTTGAGCATAACCTGTGAGACCAGTATTAGTTTCCGATACACCACTCCAGGTTCAATGTATTCCTTGGACATACTCATTGACGATGAAACACTGATATTACATCGGAATTAAATACAAACGGAACGATACTGCCTTAACAGCAAGATGAGTGAGACTTCTTTGAGTCTGTGCTTTGCTCCTTTCCTGTGAGACCAGTATTAGTTTCCGATACACCAATGCAGGTTCAATGTATACCACGGACCTTCGCATTGACGATGAAACACAGAAATCGCATCGGAACAGAATTCAAAATGCACAATGCCGCAATAAGTACAAGAATAGAGACTCTTCTTACAGTCCGAGCTTTGAGCATTCCCTGTGAGACCAGTATTAGTTTCCGATACACCACACCAGGTTCAATGTATTCCTTGGACATACTCATTGACGATGAAACACTGAAATTACATCGGAATTATATACAAAAGGAACAATGCCGCCTTAACTGCAAGATGAGTGAGACTTCATAGAGTCTGTGCTTTGATCCTTTCCTGTGAGACCAGTATTAGTTTATGATACACCACTGCAGGTTCAATGTATTCCTTGGACCTTCGCATTGACGATGAAACACAGAAATCGCATCGGAACTAAATACAAAAGCACAATGCCGCAATAAGTACAAGAATAGGGACTCTTCTTACAGTTGGTGCTTTGAGCATTACCTTCGGGACCAGTATTAGTTTCCGATATTCCACTGCAGGTTCAATGTATTCCGTAGACATACACATTGACGATGAAACACTGAAATTACATCGGAATTAAATACATAAGGCAAAATGCCGCCATACGTGCGAGAATAGAGAATCTTCTTCCAGTCGGTGCTTTGACCATTCCCTGTGAGACCAGTATTAGTTTCCGATACACCACTCCAGGTTCAATGTATTCCTTGGACATACTCATTGACGATGAAACACTGAAATTACATCGGAATTAAATACAAAAGGCACAATGTCGCCAAGGGTGCAAAAATAGAGACTCCTCTTACAGTCGGTGCTTTGAGCATTCCCTGTGAGATCAGTATTAGTTTCCGATACACCACAGCAGGTACAATGTATTCCTTGTACCTTCACATTGACGGTGAAACACAGAAATCGCATCGGAATTAAATACAAAAGGCACAATACCGCCTTAAGTACAAGTTTAGAGACTCTTCTAACAGTCGGTGCTTTGAGCATTCCCTGTGAGACCAGTATTAGTTTCTGATACACCACTGCAGGTTCAATGTATTCCTTGGACATACACATTGACGGTGAAACACTGAAATTACATCGGAATTAAATACAAAAGGAACAATGCCGATATAACTGCAAGGTGAGTGAGACTTCTTAGGGTCTGTGCTTAGATCCTTTCCTGTGAGACCAGTATTAGTTTCCGACACACCACTGCAGGTTCAATGTATTCCGTAGACATACTCATTGACGATGAAACACTGAAATTACATCGGAATTAAATACAAAAGGCACAATGTCGCCAAGGGTGCAAAAATAGAGACTCCTCTTACAGTCGGTGCTATGAGCATTCCCTGTAAGACCAGTATTAGTTTCCGATACACCACTCCAGGTTCAATGTTTTCCCTGGACATACTCATTGACGGTGAAACACTGAAATTACATCGGAATTAAATACAAAAGGAACAATGCCGATATAACTGCAAGGTGAGTGAGACTTCTTAGGGTCTGTGCTTTGATCCTTCCCTGTGAGACCAGTATTAGTTTCCGATACACCACTGCAGGTTCAATGTATTCCTTGGACCTTCGCATTGACGATGAAACACAGAAATCATATCGGAATGATATACAAAAGGCACAATGCCGCCTTAAGTACAAGAATAGAGACTCTTCTTACAGTCGGTGTTTGAGCATTCCCTGTGAGACCAGTATTAGTTTCCGATACACCACTGGAGATTCAATGTATTCCTTGGACATACACATTGACGATGAAACACAGAAATCACATCCTAATTAAAAACAAAAGGCACAATGCCGCCTTACGCACAACAATAGAGACTCTTCTTACGGTCGGTGCTTTGAGCATTACCTGTGAGACCAGCATTAGTTCCCGATTCACCACTCCAGGTTCAATGCATTCCTTGGACATACTCACTGACGATGAAACACTGAAATTACATCGGAATTAAATACAAAAGGAACAATGCCGCCTTAACTGCAAGATGAGTGAGACTTCTTAGAGTCTGTGCTTTGATCCTTTCTACTGTGAGACCAGTATTAGTTTCCGATACAACAATGCAGGTTCAATGTATTCCTTGGACCTTCGCATTGACGATGAAACACAGAAATCGAATCGGAACTAAATACAAAAGGCACAATGCCGCAATAAGTACAAGAATAGAGACTCTTCTTACAGTCGGTGCTTTGAGCATTCCCTGTGAGACCTGTATTAGTTTCCGATACACCACTGCAGGTTCAGAGTATTCCTTAGACATACACATTGACGATGAAACACTGAAAGTACATCGGAATTAAATACAAATGGTCACAATGCCGCCATAAGTGCAAGAATAGAGACTCCTCTTACGGTCGGTGCTTTGAGCATTCCCTCTGAGACCAGTATTAGTTTCCGATACACCACTGCAGGTACAATGTATTCCTTAGACATACACATTGTCGACGAAACACAGAACTCGCATCGGAATTAAATACAAAAGGCACAATGCCACCTTTCGTACAAGAATAGAGACACTTCTTACAGTCGGTGCTTTGAGCATTCCCTGTGAGACCAGTATTAGTTTCCGATACACCACTCCAGGTTTAAAAGTTTTCCCTGGACATACTCATTGACGATGGAACACTGAAATTACATCGGAATTAAATACAAAAGGAACAATGCCGATATAACTGCAAGGTGAGTGAGACTTCTTGGAGTCTGTGCTTTGACCCTTTCCTGTGAGACCAGTATTAGTTTTCGATACACCACTGCAGGTTCAATGTATTCTTTGGACCTTCGCATTGACGATGAAACACAGAAATCATATCGGAATGAAATACAAAAGGCACAATGCAGCCTTAAGTACAAGAATAGAGACTCATCTTATAGTCGGTGCTTTGAGCATTCCCTGTGAGACCAGTATTAGTTTCCGATACACCACTGCAGATTCAATGTATTTCTTGGACATACACATTGACGATGAAACACAGAAATCACATCAGTATTAAATACAAAAGGCACAATGCCGCCTTACATACAAGAGGAGAGACTCTTCTTACGGTCGGTGCTTTGAGCATTACCTGTGAGACCAGTATTAGTTTCCGATACACCACTCCAGGTTCAATGTATTCGTTGGACATACTCATTGACGATGAAACACTGAAATTACATCGGAATTAAATACAAATGGCACAATGTCGCCATAGGTGCAAGAATAGAGACTCCTCTTACAGTCGGTGCTTTGAGCATTCCCTGTGTGACCAGTATTAGTTTCCGATACACCACAGCAGGTACACTGTATTCCTTGTACCTTCACATCGACGATGAAACACAGAAATCGCATCGGAATTAAATACAAAAGGCACAATGCCGCCTTAAGTACAAGAATAGAGACTCTTCTAACAGTCGGTGCTTTGAGCATTCCCTGTGAGACCAGTATTAGTTTCTGATACACCACTGCAGGTTCAATGTATTCCTTGGACATACACATTGACGATGAAACACAGATATCGCATCGGAATTAAATACAAAAGGCACAATGCCGCCTTACGTACAAGAATAGAGACTCTTCTTACAGTCGGTGCTTTGAGCATTACCTGTGAGACCAGTATTAGTTTCCGATACACCACTCAAGGTTCAATGTATTCCTTGGACATACTCATTGACGATGAAACACTGAAATTACATCGGAATTAAATACAAAAGGAACAATGCCGCCTTAACTGCAAGATGAGTGAGACTTCTTAGAGTCTGTGCTTTGATCCTTTCTACTGTGAGACCAGTATTAGTTTCCGATACACCACTGCTGGTTCAATGTATTCCTTGGAACTTCGCATTGACGATGAAACACAGATATCGAATCGGAACTAAATACAAAAGGCACAATGCCGCAATAAGTACAAGAATAGAGACTCTTCTTACAGTCGGTGCTTTGAGCATTCCCTGTGAGACATGTATTAGTTTCCGATACACCACAGCAGGTTCAATGTATTCCTTAGACTTACACATTGGCGATGAAACACTGAAATTACATCGGAATTGAGTACAAATGGCACATTGCCACCATAAGTGCAAGAATAGAGACTCCTCTGACAGTCGGTGCTGTCAGCATTCCCTCTGAGACCAGTATTAGTTTCCGATACACCACTGCAGGTACAATGTATTCCTTAGACATACACATTGCCGAAGAAACACTGAAATTACATTGGAATTTAATACAAAAGTCACAATGCCGCCATAAGTGCAAGAATAGAGACTCTTCTTACAGTCGGTGCTTTGAGCATTCCCTGTGAGACCAGTATTAGTTCCCGATACACCACTGCAGGTACAATGTATTCCTTGGACCTTCACATAGACGATGAAACACAGAAATCGCATCGGAATTAAATGCAAAAGGCACAATGCCGCCTTAAGTACAAGAATAGAGACTCTTCTTACAGTCGGTGCTTTGAGCATTCCCTGTGAGACCAGTATTAGTTTCCGATACACCACCGCAGGTTCAATGCATTCCTTGGACATACACATTGTCGATGAAACACAGAACTCGCATCGGAATTAAATACACAAGGCACAATGCCACCTTTCGTACAAGAATAGAGACTCTTCTTACAGTCGGTGCTTTGAGCATTCCCTGTGAGACCAGTATTAGTTTCCGATACACCACTCCAGGTTCAATGTTTTCCCTGGACATACTCATTGACGATGAAACACTGAAATTACATCGGAATTAAATACAAAAGGAACTATGCCGATATAACTGCAAGGTGAGTGAGACTTCTTAGAGTCTGTGCTTTGATCCTTTCCTGTGAGACCAGTATTAGTTTCCGATACACCACTGCAGGTTCAATGTATTCTTTGGACCTTCGCATTGACGATGAAAACAGATATCATATCGGAATGAAATACAAAAGGCACAATGCAGCCTTAAGTACAAGAATAGAGGCTCTTCTTACAGTCGGTGTTTGAGCATTCCCTGTGAGACCAGTATTAGTTTCCGATACACCACTGCAGATTCAATGTATTCCTTGGACATATACATTGACGATGAAACACAGAAATCACATCGGAATTAAAAACAAAAGGCACAATGCCGCCTTACGTACAAGAGGAGAGACTCTTCTTACGGTCGGTGCTTTGAGCAGTACCTGTGAGACCAGTGTTAGTTTCCGATACGCCACTCCAGTTTCAATGGATTCCTTGGACATACTCATTGACGATGAAACACTGAAATTACATTGGAATTAAATACAAAAGAAACAATGCCGCCTTAACTGCAAGATGAGTGAGACTTCTTAGAGTCTGTGCTTTGATCCTTTCTACTGTGAGACCAGTATTAGTTTCCGATACACCACTGCAGGTTCCATGTATTCCTTGGACCTTCGCATTGACGATGAAACACGAAATCGAATCGGAGCTAAATACAAAATGCACAATGCCGCAATAAGTACAAGAATAGAGACTCTTCTTACAGTCGGTGCTTTGAGCATTCCCTGTGAGACCAGTATTAGTTTCCGATACACCACTGCAGGTTCAATGTATTCCTTAGACATACACATTGACGATGATGCACTGAAATTACATCGGAATTAAATACAAATGGCACAATGCCGCCATAAGTGCAAGAATAGAGACCCCTCTCACTGTCGGTGCTTTGAGCATTCCCTGTGAGACCAGTATTAGTTTCCGATACTCCACTGCAGGTACAATGTATTCCTTGTACCATCACATTGACTATGAAACACAGAAATCGCATCGGAATTAAATACAAAAGGCACAATGCCGCCTTAAGTACAAGAATAGAGACTGTTCTAACAGTCGGTGCTTTGAGCATTCCCTGTGAGACCAGTATTAGTTTCTGATACACCACAGCAGGTTCAATGTATTCCTTGGACATACACATTGACGATGAAACACAGAAATCGCATCGGAATTAAATACAAAAGGCACAATGCCGCCTTACGTACAAGATTAGAGCCTCTTCTTACAGTCGGTGCTTTGACCATCCCCTGTGAGACCAGAATTAGTTTCTGATACACCACTGCAGGTTCAATGTATTCCTTGGACATACTCATTGACGATGAAACACTGAAATTACATCGGAATTAAATACAAAAGGTACAATACCGCCTTAACTGCAAGATGAGTGAGACTTCTTTGAGTCTATGCTATGATCCTTTCCTGTGAGACCAGTATTAGTTTCCGATACACCACTGCAGGTTCAATGTATTCCATGGACCTTCGCATTGACGATGAAACACAGAAATCGCATCGGAACTAAATACAAAATGCACAATGCCGCAATAAGTACAAGAACAGAGACTCGTCTTACAGTCGGTGCTTTGAGCATTCCCTGTGAGACCAGTATTAGTTTCCAATACACCACTGCAGGTTCAATGAATTCCTTAGACATACACATTGACGATGAAACACTGAAATTACATCGGAATTAAATACAAAAGGCATAATGCCGCCTTACGTCTTACGTACAAGAATAGAGACTCTTCTTACGGTCCGTGCTTTGAGCATAACCTGTGAGACCAGTATTAGTTTCCGATACACCACTCCAGGTTCAATGTATTCCTTGGACATACTCATTGACGATGAAACACTGATATTACATCGGAATTAAATACAAACGGAACGATACTGCCTTAACAGCAAGATGAGTGAGACTTCTTTGAGTCTGTGCTTTGCTCCTTTCCTGTGAGACCAGTATTAGTTTCCGATACACCAATGCAGGTTCAATGTATACCACTTACCTTCGCATTGACGATGAAACACAGAAATCGCATCGGAACAGAATTCAAATTGCACAATGCCGCAATAAGTACAAGAATAGAGACTCTTCTTACAGTCCGAGCTTTGAGCATTCCCTGTGAGACCAGTATTAGTTTCCGATACACCACACCAAGTTCAATGTATTCCTTGGACATACTCATTGACGATGAAACACTGAAATTACATCGGAATTATATACAAAAGGAACAATGCCGCCTTAACTGCAAGATGAGTGAGACTTCATAGAGTCTGTGCTTTGATCCTTTCCTGTGAGACCAGTATTAGTTTATGATACACCACTGCAGGTTCAATGTATTCCTTGGACCTTCGCATTGACGATGAAACACAGAAATCGCATCGGAACTAAATACAAAAGCACAATGCCGCAATAAGTACAAGAATAGGGACTCTTCTTACAGTTGGTGCTTTGAGCATTCCCTTTGGGACCAGTATTAGTTTCCGATATTCCACTGCAGGTTCAATGTATTCCGTAGACATACACATTGACGATAAAACACTGATATTACATCGGAATTAAATACAAAAGGCAAAATGCCGCCATACGTGCGAGAATAGAGAATCTTCTTCCAGTCGGTGCTTTGACCATTCCCTGTGAGACCAGTATTAGTTTCCGATACACCAGTCCAGGTTCAATGTATTCCTTGGACATACTCATTGACGATGAAACACTGAAATTACATCGGAATTAAATACAAAAGGCACAATGTCGCCAAGGGTGCAAAAATAGAGACTCCTCTTACAGTCGGTGCTTTGAGCATTCCCTGTGAGATCAGTATTAGTTTCCGATACACCACAGCAGGTACAATGTATCCTTGTACCTTCACATTGACGGTGAAACACAGAAATCGCATCGGAATTAAATAGAAAAGGCACAATACCGCCTTAAGTACAAGATTAGAGACTCTTCTAACAGTCGGTGCTTTGAGCATTCCCTGTGAGACCAGTATTAGTTTCTGATACACCACTGCAGGTTCAATGTATTCCTTGGACATACACATTGACGATGAAAAACAGATATCGCATCAGAATTAAATACAAAAGGCACAATGCCGCATTACGTACAAGAATAGAGACTCTTCTTACAGTCGGTGCTTTGAGCATTACGTGTGAGACCAGTATTAGTTTCCGATACACCACTCAAGGTTCAATGTATTCCTTGGACATACACATTGACGATGAAACACTGAAATTACATCGGAATTAAATACAAACGGAACAATACTGCCTTAACAGCAAGATGTGTGAGACTTCTTTGAGTCTGTGCTTTGATCCTTTCCTGTGAGACCAGTATTAGTTTCCGATACACCAATGCAGGTTCAATGTATTCCACGGACCTTCGCATTGACGATGAAACACAGAAATCGCATCGGAACTGAATACAAAATGCACAATGCCGCAATAAGTACAAGAATAGAGACTCTTCTTACAGTCGGTGCTTTGAGCATTCCCTGTGAGACCAGTATTAGTTTCCGATACACCACTGCAGGTTCAATGAATTCCTTAGACATACACATTGACGATGAAACACTGAAATTACATCGGAATTAAATACAAAAGGCACAATGCCGCCTTAAGTACAAGAATAGAGACTCTTCTTACAGTCGGTGCTTTGAGCATTCCCTGTGAGACCAGTATTAGTTTCCGATACACCACCGCAGGTTCAATGCATTCCTTGGACATACACATTGACGATGAAACACAGAACTCGCATCGGAATTAAATACAAAAGGCACAATGCCGCCTTTCGTACAAGAATAGAGACTCTTCTTTCTGTCGGTGCTTTGAGCATTCCCTGTGAGACCAGTATTAGTTTCCGATACACCACTCCAGGTTCAATGTTTTCCCTGGACATACTCATTGACGATGAAACACTGAAATTACATCGGAATTAAATACAAAAGGAACAATGCCGATATAACTGCAAGGTGAGTGGGACTTCTTAGAGTCTGTGCTTTGATCCTTTCCTGTGAGACCAGTGTTAGTTTCCGATACACCACTGCAGGTTCAATGTATTCCTTGGACCTTCGCATTGACGATGAAACCCAGAAATCATATCGGAATGAAATACAAAAGGCACAATGCCACCTTAAGTACAAGAATAGAGACTCTTCTTACAGTCGGTGTTTGAGCATTCCCTGTGAGACCAGTATTACTTTCCGATACACCACTGCACATTCAATGTATTCCTTGGACATATACATTGACGATGAAACACAGAAATCACATCGGAATTAAATACAAAAGGCACAATGCCGCCTTACGTACAAGAATAGAGACTCTTCTTACGGTCGGTGCTTTGAGCATTACCTGTGAGACCAGTATTAGTTTCCGATACACCACACCAGGTTCAATGTATTCCTTGGACATACTCATTGACGATGAAACAGTGAAATTACATCGGAATTATATACAAATGGAACAATGCCGCCTTAACTGCAAGATGACTGAGACTTCATAGAGTCTGTGCTTTGATCCTTTCCTGTGAGACCAGTATTAGTTTCCGATACACCACTGCAGGTTCAATGTATTCCTTGGACCTTCGCATTGACGATGAAACACAGAAATCGCATCGGAACTAAATACAAAAGCACAATGCCGAATAAGTACAAGAATAGGGACTCTTCTTACAGTTGGTGCTTTGAGCATTCCCTTTGAGACCAGTATTAGTTTCCGATATTCCACTGCAGGTTCAATGTATTCCTTAGACATACACATTGACGATGAAACACTGATATTACATCGGAATTAAATACAAAAGGCAAAATGCCGCCATACGTGTGAGAATAGGGAATCATCTTCCAGTCGGTGCTTTGACCATTCCCTGTGAGACCAGTATTAGTTTCCGATACACCACAGCAGGTACAATGTATTCCTTGGACCTTCACATTGACGATGAAACACACACATCGCATCGGAATTAAATACAATAGGCACAATGCCGCTTTAAGTACAAGAATAGAGCCCCTTCCTACAGTCGGTGTTTGAGCATTCCCTGTGAGACCAGTATTAGTTTCCGATACACCACTGCGGGTTCAATGTATTCCTTGGCCATACACATTGACGATGAAACACAGAAATCGCATCGGAATTAAATACAAAACGCACAATGCCGCATTACGTACAAGAATAGAGACTCTTCTTACAGTCGGTGCTTTGAGCATTCCCTGTGAGACCAGTATTAGTTTCCGATACACCACTCCAAGTTCAATGTATTCCTTGGACATACTCATTGACGATGAAACACTGAAATTACATCGCTATTAAATACAAAAGGAACAATGCCGCCTTAACTGAAAGATGAGTGAGACATCTTAGAGTCTGTGATTTGATCCTCTCCTGTGAGACCAGTATTAGTTTCCGATACACCACTGCAGGTTCAATGTATTCCTTGGACCTTCGCATTGACGATGAAACACAGAAATCGCATCGGAACTAAATACAAAAGGCACAATGCCGCAATAAGTACAAGAATAGAGACTCTTCTTACAGTCGGTGCTTTGAGCATTCCCTGCGAGACCAGTATTAGATTCCGATACACCACTGCAGGTACAATGTATTCCTTGGACCTTCTCATTGACGATGAAACACAGAAATCGCATCGGAATTAAATACAAAAGGCACAATGCCTCTTCAGTGCATGAATAGAGACTCTTCTTACAGTCGGTGTTTTGAGCATTTCCTGTGAGACCAGTATTAGTTTCCGATACACCACTGCAGGTTCAATGTATTCCTTGGACCTTCGCATTGACGATGAAACACAGAAATCGCATCGGAACTAAATACAAAAGGCACAATGCCGCAATAAGTACAAGAATAGAGACTCTTCTTACAGTCGGTGCTTTGAGCATTCCCTGTGAGACCAGTATTAGTTTCCGATACACCACTGCAAGTTCAATGAATTCCTTAGACATACACATTGACGATGAAACACTGAAATTACATCGGAATTAAATACAAAACGCACAATGCCGCCACAAGTGCAAGAATAGAGACTCTTCTTACAGTCGGTGCTTTCAGCTTTCCCACTGAGACCAGTATTAATTTCCGATGCACCACTGCAGCTTCAATGTATTCCGTAGACATACACATTGTCGAAGAAACACTGAAATTACATCGGAATTAAATACAAAAATCACAATGCCGCCATAAGTGCAAGAATAGGGACTCTTCTTACAGTCGGTGCTTTGAGCATTCCCTGTGAGATCAGTATTAGTTTCCGATACACCACTGCAGGTACAATGTATTCCTTGGACCTTCACATTGACGATGACACACAGAAATCGCATCGGAATTAAATACAAAAGGCACAATGCCGCCTTAAGTACAAGAATAGAGACTCTTCTTACAGTCGGTGCTTTGAGCATTCCCTGTGAGACCAGTATTAGTTTCCGATACACCACCGCAGGTTCAATGCATTCCTTGGACATACACATTGACGATGAAACACAGAACTCGCATCGGAATTAAATACAAAAGGCACAATGCCGCCTTTCGTACAAGAATAGAGACTCTTCTTACAGTCGGTGCTTTGAGCATTCCCTGTGAGACCAGTATTAGTTTCCGATACACCACTCCAGGTTCAATGTTTTCCCTGGACATACTCATTGACGATGAAACACTGATATTACATCGGAATTAAATACAAAATGAACAATGCCGATATAACTGTAAGGTGAGTGAGACTTCTTAGAGTCTGTGCTTTGATCCTTTCCTGTGAGACCAGTGTTAGTTTCCGGTACACCACTGCAGGTTCAATGTATTCCTTGGACCTTCGCATTGACGATGAAACCCAGAAATCATATCGGAATGAAATACAAAAGGCACAATGCCGCCTTAAGTACAAGAATAGAGACTCTTCTTACAATCGGTGTTTGAGCAATCCCTGTGAGACCAGTATTAGTTTCCGATACACCACTGCACATTCAATGTATTCCTTGGACATACACATTCACGATGAAACACAGAAATCACATCGGAATTATATACAAAAGGCACAATGCCGCCTTACGTACAAGAATAGAGACTCTTCTTGCGGTCGGAGCTTTGAGCATTACCTGTGAGACCAGTATTAGTTTCCGATACACCACACCAGGTTCAATGTATTCCTTGGACATACTCATTGACGATGAAACACTGAAATTAATTCGGAATTAAATACAAAAGGAACAATGCCGCCTTAACGGCAAGATGAGTAAGACTTCTTAAGGTCTGTGCTTTGATCCTTTCCTGTGAGACCAGTATTAGTTTCCCATACACCACTGCAGGTACAATGTATTCCTTGGACCATCGCATTGACGATGATACACAGAAATCGCATCGGAACTAAATACAAAAGCGCAATGCCGCGATAAGTACAAGAATAGGGACTCTTCTTACAGTTGGTGCTTTGAGCATTCCCTTTGGGACCAGTATTAGTTTCCGATGCACCACCGCAGGTTCAATGTATTCCTGAGACATACACATTGACGATGAAACACTGATATTACATCGGAATTAAATACAAAAGGCAAAATGCCGCCATACGTGCAAGAATAGAGAATCTTTTTCAGTCGGTGCTTTGAGCATTCCCTGTGAGACCAGTATTAGTTTCCAATAGACCACAGCAGGTACAATGTATTCCTTGGACATTCACACTGACGATGAAACACACACATCGCATCGGAATTAAATACAAAAGGCACAATGCCGCCTTAAGTACAATAATAGACACCCTTCCTACAGTCTGTGCTTTGAGCATGTCCTGTGAGACCAGTATTAGTTTCCGATACACCACTGCAGGTTCAATGTATTCCTTGGACCTTCATATTGACGATGAAACACAGAAATCGCATCGGAACTAAATACAAAAGGCACAATGCCGCAATAAGTACAAGAATAGAGACTCCTTTTACAGTCGGTGATCTGAGCATTCCCTGCGAGATTAGTATTAGTTTCCGATACACCACTGCAGGTTCAATGTATTCCTTAGACATACACATTGACGATGAAACACAGAAATTGCTTCGGAATTTAATACAAATGGCACAAAGCCGCCTTAAGTACAAGAATAGAGACTCTTCTTACAGTCGGTGCTTTGAGCATTCCCTGTGAGACCGGTATTACTTTCCGATACACCACTCCAGGTTCAATGTATTCCATGGACATACTCATTGACGATGTAACACTGAAATTACATCGGAATTAAATACAAAAGGAACAATGCCGCATTAACTGCAAGATGTGTGAGACTTCTTAGAGTCTGTGCTTTGATCCTTTCCTGTGAGACCAGTATTAGTTTTCGATACACCACTGCAGGTTAAATGTATTTCTTAGACATACACATTGACGATGCAACACTGAAATTACTTCGGAATTAAATACAAAAGGCACAATGCCGCCATAAGTGCAAGAATAGAGACTCTTCATCCAGTCGGTGCTTTGAGCATTCCCTGCGAGACCAGTATTAGTTTCCGATACACCACTGCAGGTACAATGTTGTCCTTGGACCCTCACGTTGTCGAAGAAACACAGAAATGGCATCGGAATTAAATACAAATGGCACAATGTCGCCTTAAGTACAAGAATAGAGAGTCTTCTTACAGTCGGTGTTTTGAGCATTCCCTGTGAGACCAGTTTTAGTTTCCCATACACCACTGCAGGTTCAATGTATTCTTCGGACCTTCACATTGACGATGAAGTACAGAAATGGCATCGGAATTAAATACAAATGGCACAATGCCGCCTTAAGTACA
The DNA here is from genome assembly GCF_023864345.2 of Schistocerca serialis cubense. Classification (NCBI taxonomy): domain Eukaryota; kingdom Metazoa; phylum Arthropoda; class Insecta; order Orthoptera; family Acrididae; genus Schistocerca; species Schistocerca serialis. The sequence continues at coordinate 31,837,197 of NC_064643.1, read as the reverse complement.
AGAATAGAGACACTTCTTAGAGTCGGTGCTTTGAGCATTCCTGTGAGACCAGTATTAGCTTCCAATCCACCATTGCAGATTGCATGTATTCCTTGGACATACACATTGACGATGAAATACTGAAATTACATCGGAATTCAATAAAAAAGGCACAATGCCGACTTAAGTACAAGTATAGAGACTCTTCTTACAATCGGTGCTATGAGCATTCCCTGTGAGACCAGTATTAGTTTCCGATACACCACTGCAGGTCCAATGTATTCCTTGGACATACGCATTGACGATGAACACAGAAATTACATCAGCATTAAATACAAAAGGCACAATGCCGCCTTAAGTGCAAGAAGCGTGAGACTTCTTAGACTCTGTGCGCATATCCTTTCCTGTGAGACCAGTATTAGTTTCCGATACACCACTGCAGGTTCAATGTGTTCCTTGCACCTTCACATTGACGAAGAAACACAGTAATCGCATCGGAATTAAATACAAACGGCACAATGCCGCCTTAAGTACATGAAAAGATACTGTTCTTACAGTCGGTGCTTTGAGCATTCCCTGTGAGACCAGTATTAGCTTCCGATACACCACTGCAGGTTCAATGTATTCCTTGGACCTGCACATTGAAAATGAAACGCAGAAATCGCATTGGAATTAAATGCAAAAGTCACAATGCCGCCTAAGGACAAGAATAGAGACTCTTCTTACAGTCGGTGCTTTGAGCATTCCCTGTGAGACCAGTATTAGTTTCCGATACACCACTGGAGGTTGAATGTATTCCTTTGACATTCACATTGACGATAAAACACTGAAATTAAATCGGAATTAAACACAAAAGGGACAATGCCGCCTTAAGTACAAGAATAGAGACTCTTCATATAGTCGGTGCTTTGAGGAATCCCTGTGAGACCAGTATTAGTTTCCGATACACCAGTGCAGGTTCAATGTTTTCCTTGGACCTTCACATTGACGATGAAACACAGAAATTGCATCGGAATTAAATGCAAAAGCCACAATGCCGCCATAAGTACAAGAATAGAGACTCTTCTTACAGTCGATGCTTTGAGCATTCCCTGTGAGACCAGTATTAGTTTCCTATACACGACTGCAGGTTCAATGTATTCCTTGGACCTTCACATTGACGATTAAACAAAGAAATCGCATCGGAATTAAATACAAAAGCCGCAATGCCGCCTTAAGTACAAATATAGAGACTCTTCTTACAGTCGGTGCTTTGAGCATTCCCTGTGAGACCAGTATTAGTTTCCAATACATTAGTGCAGGTTCAGTGTATTCCTTGGACCTTCGCATTGAGGATGAAACACAGAAATCGCATCGGAATTAAATACAAGAAGCACAATGCCGCCATAAGTACAAGAATAGAGACCCTTCTTACAGTCGGGGCTTTGAGCATTATTTGTGAGACCAGTATTAGTTTCCGATACACCACTGCAATTTCAGTGTATTCCTTGGACCTTCACATTGAGGATGAAGCACATAAATCGCATCGGAATGAAATACAATAGGAACAATGCCGCCTTAAGTACAAGAATAGAGACTTTTCTTACAGTCGGTGCTTGGTGCATTCCCTGTGAGACCAGTATTAGATTCCGATACACCATTGCAGGTTCAATGTATTCCTAATATATCACTTTGACGATGAGACACTGAAATTACATCGGATTTAAATACAAAAGTCACAATGCCGTCTTAAGTACAAGAATAGAGACTCTTCTTACAGACGGTGCTTTGAGCATTCCCTGTGAGACCAGTATCAGTTTCCGATACACCACTGCAGGTTCAATGTATTCCTTGTACTTTCACATTGACGATGAAACACAGAAATCGCATCGGAATTAAATCCAAAACGCTCAATGCCGCCTTAAGTACAAGAATAGAGACTCTTCTTACAGTCGGTGCTTTGAGCATTCCCTGTGAGACCAGTAATAGTATCCGATACACCACTCCAGGTTCAATCTATTCCTTGGACATACACATTGACGATGAAACACTGAAATTACATCGGAATTAAATACAAAAGGGACAATGCCGCCTTAAGTACAAGAATACAGACTCTACTTACAGTCGGTGCTTTGAGCATTAACTGCGAGACCAGTATTAGTTTCCGATACACCACTGCAGGTTCAATGTATTCCTTGGACCTTCACATTGACGATGAAACACAGAAATCGCATCGGAAGCAAATACAAAAGTCACAATGCAGCCTTAAATACAAGAATAGAGACTCTTCTTACAGTCGGTGCTTTGAGCATTCCCTGTGAGACCAGTAATAGTATCCGATACACCACTCCAGGTTCAATCTATTCCTTGGACATACACATTGACGATGAAACACTGAAATTACATCGGAATTAAATACAAAAGGGACAATGCCGCCTTAAGTACAAGAATAGAGACTCTTCTTACCGTCGGTGCTTTGAGCATTCCGTGTGTGACTAGAATTAGTTTCCGATACACCACTGGAGGTTCAATGAATTCCTTGGACATTCACATTGGCGATGAAACACTGAAATTACATCGGAATTAAATACAAAATTCACAATGCCGCCTTAAGTACAAGTATAGAGACTGTTCTTACCGTCGGTGCTTTGAGCATTCCCTGTGACACCAGTATTACTTTCCGCTACACCTCTGCAGGTTCAGTTTATTCCTTGGACCTTTACATTGACGATGAAACACAGAAATGGCATCGGAATTAAATACAAAAGGCACAATGCCGCCTTAAGTACAAGAATAGAGACTCTTCTTACAGTCGGTGCTTTGAGCATTCCCTGTGAGACCAGTATTAGTTTCCGTTACACCTCTGCAGGTTCAGTTTATTCCTTGGACCTTCACATTGACGATGAAACACAGAAATGGCATCGGAATTAAATACAAAATGCTCAACGCCGCCTTAAGTACAAGAATAGAGACTCTTCTTACAGTCGGAGCTTTGAGCATTCCCTGTGAGACCAGTAGTAGTTTCCGATACACCACTGCAGGTTCAATGTATTCCTTGGAACATCACATTGACGATGAAACACAAAAATCGCATCGAAATTAAATACAAAAGGCACAATGCCGCCTTAAGTACAAGAATAGAGACTCTTCTTACAGTCGGTGCTTTGAGCATTCCCTGTGAGACCAGTATTAGTTTCCGCTACACCTCTGCAGGTTCAGTTTATTCCTTGGACCTTCACATTGACGATGAAACACAGAAATGGCATCGGAATTAAATACAAAAGGCACAATGCGCCTTAAATACAAGAATAGAGACTCTTCTTACAGTCGGTGCTATGAGCATTCCCTGTGAGACCAGTATTAGTTTCCGCTACACCTCTGCAGGTTCAGTTTATTCCTTGGACCTTCACATTGAGGATGAATCACAGAAATGGCATCGGAATTAAACACAAAATGCTCAACGCCGCCTTAAGTACAAGAATAGAGACTCTTCTTACAGCCGGTGCTTTGAGCATTCCCTGTGAGACCAGTATTAGTTTCCGCTACACCTCTGCAGGTTCAGTTTATTCCTTGGACCTTCACATTGACGATGAAACACAGAAATGGCATCGGAAATAAATACAAAAGGCACAATGCCGCCTTAAGTACAAGAATAGAGACTCTTCTTACAGTCGGTGTTTTGAGCATTCCCTGTGAGACCAGTATTAGTTTCCGATACACCACTGCAGGTTCAGTTTATTCCTTGGACCTTCTCATTGACGATGAAACACAGTAATGGCATCGGAATTAAATACAAAAAGCGCAATACCGCCTTAAGTACAAGAATAGAGACTCTTCTTACAGTCGGTGCTTTGAGCATTCCCTGTGAGAGCAGTATTAGTTTCCGATACACCACTGCAGGTTCAATGTATTTCTTGGACCTTCGCATTGACGATGAAACACAGAAATCGCATCGGAATTAAATACAAAAGGCACAATGCCGCCTTAAGTACAAGAATAGAGACTCTTCTTACAGTCGGTGCTTTGAGCATTCCCTGTGAGATTAGTATTAGCTTCCGATACACCACTGGAGGTTCAATGAATTCCTTGGACATTCACATTGACGATGAGACACTGAAATTACATCGGAATTAAATACAAAAGGCACAATGCCGCCTTAAGTACAAGAATAGAAACACTTTTTACAGTCGGTGCTTTGAGCATTCCCTGTGAGACCAGTATTAGTTTCTGATACACCACTGCAGGTTCAATGTATTCCTCGGACATACACATTGACGATGAAATACTGATATCACATCGGAATTAAATACAAAAGGCACAATGCCGCCATAAGTGCAAGAAGAGTGAGACTTCTTAGAGTCTGTGTTTTGATCCTTTCCTGTGCGACCTGTATTAGTTTTCGATACGCCACTGCCGGTTCAATGTAATCCTTGGACCTTCACATTGACGATGAAACACAGAAATCGCATCGGAATCAAATACAAAAGGCACAATGCAGCCTTAAGTACAAGAATAGAGACTCTTCTTACAGTCGGTGCTTTGAGCATTCCCTGTGAGACCAGTATTGGTTTCCGCTACACCTCTGCAGGTTCCGTTTATTCCTTGGACCTTCACATTGACGATGAAACGCAGAAATGGCATCGGAATTAAATACAAAACGCACAATGCAGCCATAAGTACAGGAATAGAGACTCTTCTTACAGTCGGTGCTTTGAGCATTCCCTGTGAGACCAGTATTAGTTTCCGACACACCACTGCCGGTTCAATGTATTCCTTGGACCTTGAATTTGACGATGATACACAGAAATCGCATCAGAAGCAAATACAAAAGGCACAATGCCGCCTTAAGTACAAGAAAAGAGACTCTTCTTACAGTCGGTGCTTTGAGCATTCCCTGTGAGACCAGGATTACTTTCCGCTACACCTCTGCAGGTTCAATGTATTCCTTGGACTTTCACATTGACGATGAAACGCAGAAATCGCATCGGAATTAAATACAAAAGGTACAATGCCGCCTTAAGTACAAGAATAGAGACTCTTCTTACAGTCGGTGCTTTGAGCATTCTCTGTGAGACCAGTATTAGTTTCCGATACGCCACTGCAGGTTCAATGTATTCCTTGGACCTTCAAATTGGCGATGATACACAGAAATCGCATCGGAATTAAATACAAAAGGCACAATGCCGCCTTAAGTACAAGAATTGACACTCTTCTTACACTCGGTGCTTTGAGCATTCCCTGTGGGACCAGTATTAGTTTCCGATACACCACTGCAGGTTCAATGTATTCCTTGTACCTTCACATTGACGATGAAACACAGAAATGGCATCGGAATTAAATACAAAAGACACAATGCCGCCTTAAGTACAAGAATAGAGACTCTTCTTACAGTCGGTGCTTTGAGCATTCCCTGTGAGACCAGTATTAGTTTCCGCTACACCTCCGCAGGTTCAGTTTATTCCTTGGACCTTCACATTGACGATGAAACACAGAAATGGCATCGGAATTAAATACAAAAGGCACAATGCGGCCTTAAGTACAAGAATAGAGACTCTTCTCACAGTCGGTGTTTTGAGCATTCCCTGTGAGACCAGTATTAGTTTCCGATACACCACTGCAGGTTCAATGTATTCCTTGGACCTTCACATTGACAATGAAACACAGAAATCGCATCGGAATTAAATCCAAAACGCTCAATGCCGCCTTATGTACAAGAATACAGACTCTACTTACAGTCGGTGCTTTGAGCATTCCCTGTGAGACCAGTATTAGTTTCCGATACTCCACTGCAGGTTCAATGTATTCCTTGGACCTTCACATTGACGATGAAACACAGAAATCGCATCGGAATCAAATACAAAAGGCACAATGCCGCCATAAGTACAAGAATAGAGACTCTTCTTACAGTCGGTGCTTTGAGCATTCCCTGTGAGACCAGTAATACTATCCGATACACCACTGCAGGTTCAATCTATTCCTTGGACATACACATTGACGATGAAACACTGAAATTACATCGGAATTATATACAAAAGGGACAATGCCGCCTTAAGTACAAGAATAGAGACTCTTCTTACCGTCGGTGCTTTGAGCATTCCCTGTGAGACCAGTATTAGTTTCCGATACACCACTGGAGGTTCAATGAATTCCTTGGACATTCACATTGAAGATGAAACACTGAAATTACATCGGAATTAAATACAAAATTCACAATGCCGCCTTAAGTACAAGAATAGAGACTGTTCTTACCGTCGGTGCTTTGAGCATTCCCTGTGAGACCAGTATTAGTTTCCGCTACACCTCTGCAGGTTCAGTTTATTCCTTGGACCTTCACATTGACGAAGAAACACAGAAATGCATCGGAATTAAATACAAAAGGCACAATGCCGCCTTAAGTACAAGAATAGAGACTCTTCTTACAGTCGGTGCTTTGAGCATTCCCTGTGAGACCAGTATTAGTTTCCGCTACACCTCTGCAGGTTCAGTTTATTCCTTGGACCTTCACATTGACGATGAAACACAGAAATGTCATCGGAATTAAATACAAAAGGCACAATGCCGCCTTAAGTACAAGAATAGAGACTCTTCTTACCGTCGGTGCTTTGAGCATTCCCTGTGAGACCAGTAATAGTTTCCTATACACCACTGGAGGTTCAATGAATTCCTTGGACATTCACATTGACGATGAAACACTGAAATTACATCGGAATTAAATACAAAATTCACAATGCCGCCTTAAGTACAAGAATAGAGACTGTTCTTACCGTCGGTGCTTTGAGCATTCCCTGTGAGACCAGTATTAGTTTCCGCTACACCTCTGCAGGTTCAGTTTATTCCTTGGACCTTCACATTGACGATGAAACACAGAAATGGCATCGGAATTAAATACAAAAGGCACAATGCCGCCTTAAGTACAAGAATAGAGACTCTTCTTACAGTCGCTCCTTTGAGCATTCCCTGTGAGACCAGTATTAGTTTCCGATACACCACTGCAGGTTCAATGTATTCCTTGGACATACACAATGACAATGAAACACTGAAATTACATCAGAATTAAATACAAATGGAACAACTCCGCCTTAAGTGCTAGAAGAGTGAAACTTCTTAAAATCTGTGCTTTGATCCTTTCCTGTGAGACCAGTATTAGTTTCCGATACACCACTCCAGGTTCAATGTATTCCTTGGACATACAAATTGACGATGAAACACTGAAATTACATCGGAATTAAATACAAAAGGGACAATGCAGCCTTAAGTGCAAGCTATGTGAGACTTCTTAGAGTCTGTGCTTTGATCCTTTCCTGCGAGACCAGTATTAGATTCCGATACACCACTGCAGGTTCAATGTATTCCTTGGACATACACGTAGACGAAGAAACACTGAAATTACATCGGAATAAAATATAGAAGGCACAATGCCGCCTTAAGTGCTAGAGTAGAGACTCTTCTTACAGTCGGTGCTTTGAGCATTCCCTGTGAGACCAGTATTAGTTTCCGATACACCAGAGCAGGTTCATTGTATTCCTTGGACATACACATTGACGATGAAACACCGAAATTACATCGGAATTAAATACAAAAGGCACAATGACTCCTTAAATACAAGAAGAGTGAGACTTCTTATAGTCTGTGCTTTGATCTATTCCTGTGAGACCAGTATTAGTCTCCGATACACCACTGCAGGTTCAATGTATTCCTTGGACATACACATTGACGATGAAACACAGTCATAGCATCGGAATTAAATACAAGAGGCACAATGGCGCCCTAAGTGCAAGAAGAGTGAGTCTTCTTAGAGACTGTTCTTTGATCCTTTCCTGCGAGACCAGTATTAGATTCCGGTACACCACTTCAGGTTCAATGTATTCCTTGGACCTTCAGATTGACGATGAAGCACAGAAATCGCATCGGAATTAAATACAAAAGTTACAATGCCGCCTTAAGTACAAGAATAGAGACTCTCCTTACAGTCGGTGCTTTGAGCAGTCCCTGTGAGACCAGTATTAGTTTCCGATACACCACAGCAGGTTCAATGTATTCCTTGGACTTACACATTGACGATCAAACACCGAAATTACATCGGAATTAAATACAAAAGGCACAAATCCGCATCAAGTGCAAGAAGCGTGAGACTTCTTAGAGTCTGTGCTTTGATCCTTTCCTGTAAGAACAGTATTAGTTTCCGATACTCCACAGCAGGTTCAATGTATTCCTTGGACATACACATTGACGATGAAACACAGAAATCGCATCGGAATTAAATACAAAAGGCACAATGCCGCCTTAAGTACAAGAATAGGGACTCTTCTTGAAGTCGGTGCTTTGAGCATTCCGTGTGAGACCAGTATTAGATTCCGATACACCACTGCACGTTCAATGTATTCCTTGGACATACACATTGACGATGAAACACAGAAATCGCATCGGAATTAAATACAAATGGCACAATGCCGCCTTAAGTACAAGAATAGAGACTCTTCTTACAGTCGGTGCTTTGAGCATTCCCTGTGAGACCAGTATAAGTTTTCGATACACCACTGCAGGTTCAATGTATTCTTTGGACCTTCACATTGACGATGTAACACAGAAATCGCATCCGAATTCAATACAAAAGGCACAAGGCCGCCTTAAGTGCAAGAAGAGTGAGACTTCTTAGAGTCTGTGCTTTGAATCTTTCCTGTGAGACCAGTATTAGTTTACGATACACCACTGCAGATTCAATGTATTCCTTGGAAATTCACATTGACGATGAGACACAGAAATCGGATCGGAATTAAATACATAAGGCACAAGCCGCCTTAAGTGCAAGAAGCGTGACACTTCTTGGAGTCTGTGCTTTGATCCTTTCCTGTGAGACCAGTATTAGTTTCCGATACACCACTGCAGGTTCAATGTATTCCTTAGACCTTCATATTGACGATGAAACACAGAAATCGCATCGGAATAAAATACAAAAGGCACTATGCCGCCTTAAGTACAAGAATAGAGAATCTTCTTGAAGACGGTGCTTTGAGCGATCCGTGTGAGACCAATATTAGTTTCCCATACACCACTGCAGGTTCAATGTATTCCTTGGACATACACATTGACGATGAAACACAGAAATCCCATCGGAATTAAGTACAAAAGGCACAATGCTCCGTAAGTACAAGAATAGAGACTATTCTTGAAGTCGCTGCTTTGAGCCTTCCGTGTGAGACCAGTATTAGTTTCTTATACACCACTTCAGGCTCAATGTATTCCTTGGACATACACAATGACAATGAAACACTGAAATTACATCAGAATTAAATACAAATGGAACATTTCCGCCTTAAGTGCTAGAAGAGTGAAACTTCTTAAAATCTGTGCTTTGATCCTTTCCTGTGAGACCAGTATTAGTTTCCGATACACCACTCCAGGTTCAATGTATTCCTTGGACATACACATTGACGATGAAACACTGAAATTACATCGGAATTAAATACAAAAGGGACAATGCCGCCTTAAGTGCAAGCTATGTGAGACTTCTTAGAGTCTGTGCTTTGATCCTTTCCTGTGAGACTGGTATTAGCTTCCGATACATCACTGCAGGTTCAATGTGTTCCTTGGACCGTCACATTGACGATGAAACACAGAAATGGCATTGGAATTAAATACAAAATTCACAATGCCGCCCTAAATACAAGTATAGAGAGTCTTCTTACAGTCGGTGTTTTGAGCATTCCCTGTGAGACCAGTATTAGTTTCCGATACACCACTGCAGGTTCAATGTATTCCTTGGACATACACGTTGACGATGAAACACTGAAATTACATCGGAATTAAATATAAAAGGCACAATGCCGCCTTAAGTGCAAGAGTAGAGACTCTTCTTACAGTCGGTGCTTTGAGCATTCCCTGTGAGACCATTATTAGTTTCCGATACACCACAGCAGGTTCATTGTATTCCTTGGACATACACATTGACGATGAAACACCGAAATTACATGGGAATTAAATACAAAAGGCACAATGACTCCTTAAATGCAAGACGAGTGAGACTTCTTATAGTCTGTGCTTTGATCAATTCCTGTGAGACCAGTATTAGTTTCCGATACACCACTGCAGGTACAATGTATTCCTTGGACATACACATTGACGATGAAACACAGAAATAGCATCGAAACTAAATACAAAAGGCACAATGGCGCCCTAAGTGCAAGAAGAGTGAGTCTTCTTAGAGTCTGTTCTTTGATCCTTTCCTGCGAGACCAGTATTAGATTCCGGTACACCACTTCAGGTTCAATGTATTCCTTGGTCCTTCAGATTGACGATGAAGCACAGAAATCGCATCGGAATTAAATACAAAAGTTACAATGCCGCCTTAAGTACAAGAATAGAGACTCTTCTTACAGTCGGTGCTTTGAGCATTACCTGTGAGACCATTATTAGTGTCCGATACACGACTGCAGGTTCAATGTATTCCTTGGAAATTCACATTGACGATGAGACACAGAAATCGGATCGGAATTAAGTACATAAGGCACAATGCCGCCTTAAGCACAAGAATAGAGACCCTTCTTACAGTCGGTGATTTGAGCATTCCCTGTGAGACCAGTATTAGTTTCCGATACACCACAGCAGGTTCAATGTATTCCTTGGACATAAACATTGACGATCAAACACCGAAATTACATCGGAATTAAATACAAAAGGCACAAAGTCGCATCATGAGCAAGAAGCGTGAGACTTCTTAGAGTCTGTGCTTTGATCCTTTCCTGTAAGAACAGTATTAGTTTCCGATACTCCACAGCAGTTTCAATGTATTCCTTGGACATACACATTGACGATGAAACACTGAAATCGCATCGGAATTAAATACCAATGGCACAATGCCGTTTTAAGTACAAGAATAGAGACTCTTCTTGAAGTCGGTGCTTTGAGCATTCCGTGTGAGACCAGTATTAGATTCCGATACACCACTGCACGATCAATGTATTCCTTGGACATACACATTTACGATGAAACACTGAAATTACATCGTAATTAAATACAAAAAGTATAATGCCGTCTTAAGTGCAAGAAGAGTGAGACTTCTTAGAGTCTGTGCTTTTATCCTTTCCTGAGCGACCAGTATCAGTTTCCGATACGCCACTGCAGGTTCAATGTATTCCTTGGACCTTCACATTGACGATGAAACACAGAAATCGCATGGGAATTAAATACAAATGGCACAATGCCGCCTTAAGTACAAGAATAGAGACTCTTCTTACAGTCGGTGCTTTGAGCATTCCCTGTGAGACCAGTATAAGTTTCCGATACACCACTGCAGGTTCAATGTATTCTTTGGACCTTCACATTGACGATGTAACACAGAAATCGCATCCGAATTCAATACAAAAGGCACAATGCCGCCTTAAGTACAAGAAAAGAGACTCTTCTTACAGTCGGTTCTTTGAGCATTCCCTTTGAGACCAGTATTAGTTGCCGATACACCATAGCAGGTTTAATGTATTCCTTGGACCTTCACATTGACGATGAAACACAGAAATCGCATCGGAAAGAAATACAAAAGGCACAATGCCCCCTTAAGTACAAGAATAGAGACTCGTCTTACAGTCGGTGTTTGAGCATTCCCTGCGAGTCCATTATTAGTTTCCGATACGCCACTGCAGGTTCAATGTATTCCTTGGACCTTCACATTGTCGATGAAACAGAGAAATCGCATCGGAATTAAATACAAACGGCGCAATGCCGCCTTAAGTACAGGAATAGGGACTCTTCTTGCAGTCGGTGCTTTGAGCATTGCCTGTGAGACCAGTATTAGCTTGCGATACACCACTGGAGGTTCAATGTATTCCTTGGACATACACATTGACGATGAAACACTGAAATTACATCGGAATTAATTACAAAACGCACAAGGCCACCTTAAGTGCAAGAAGAGTGAGACTTCTTAGAGTCTGTGCTTTGATCCTTTCCTGTGAGACCAGTATTAGTTTCCGATACACCACTGCAGATTCAATGTATTCCTTGGACCTTCACATTGGCGATGAAACACAGAAATCGCATCGGAATTAAATACAAAATTCACAATTAAGCCTTAAGTACAAGAATAGAGACTCTTCTTGAAGTCGGTCCTTTGCGCATTCCGTGCGAGATCAGTATTAGTTTCCGATATACCACTGCCAGATCAATGTATCCTTGAACATACACATTGACGATGAAACACTGAAATTACATGGAAATTAAATGGAAAAGGAACAATTCCTCCTTAAGTGCAAGAAGAGTGATACTTCTTAAAATCTGTGCTTTGATCCTTTCCTGTGAGACCAGTATTAGTTTTCCGATACACCACTACGGTTCAATGTGTTCTTTGGACCTTCACATTGACGATGTAACACAGAAATCGCATCGGAATTAAATACAAGAGGCAGAATGCTGCCTTAAGTACAAGAATAGAGACTCTTCTTACAGTCGGTTCTTTGAGCATTCCCTTTGAGGCCAGTATTAGTTTCCGATACACCATGGCAGGTTCAGTATATTCCTTGGACCTTCACATTGACGATGAAACACAGAAATCGCATCGGAATTAAATACAAACGGCACAATGCCGCCTTAAGTACAAGAATAGAGACTCTTCTTACAGTCGGTGTTTTGAGCATTCCCCGTGAGACCAGTATTAGCTTGCGATACACCACTGCGGGTTCAATGTACTCCTTGGACATACACATTGACGATGAAACACTGAAATTACATCGGATTTAAATACAAAACGCACAATGCCGCCTTAAGTGCAAGAAGAGTGAGACTTCTTACAGTCTGTGCTTTGATCCATTCCTGTGAGACCAGTATTAGCTTCCAATACGCCACTGCAGGTTCAATGTATTCCTTGGACATACACATTGACGATGAAACACAGAAATCGCATCGGAATGAAATACAAAAGGCACAATGCCGCCTTAAGTACAAGAATAGAGACTCTTCTTACAGTCGGGGCTTTGAGCATTCCGTTTGAGACCAGTATTAGTTTCCGATATACCACTGCCAGTTCAATGTATTCCTTGAACATACACATTGACGATGAAACACTGAAATTACATGGGAATTAAATACATTAGGCACAATGCTGCCTTAAGTGCAAGAATAGAGGCTCCTCTTACAGTCGGTGCTTTGAGCATTCTCTGTGAGACCAGTATTTGTTTCCGATACACCACTGCACGTTCAATGTATTCCTTGGACCTTCACATTGACGATGAAACACAGAAATCGCATCGGAATAAAATACAAAAGGCACAATGCAGCCTTAAGTACAAGAATACAGACTCTTCTTACAGTCGGTGATTTGAGCATTCCCTGTGAGACCAGTATTAGAGTTCGATACACCACTGCAGGTTCAATGTATTCCTTGGACATACACATTGACGATGAAACACTGAAATTACATCGGAATTAAATACAAAAGGCACAATGCCGCCTTCAGTGCAAGAGTAGAGACTGTTCTTACAGTCGGTGCTTTGAGCATACCCTGCGGGACCAGTATTAGTTTCCGATACACCACTGCAGGTTCAATGTATTCCTTGGACATACACATTGACGATGAAACACAGAAATTACATCAAAAATAAGTACAAAAGGTACAATGCCGCCTTAAGTGCAACAAGAGTGAGAATCCTTAGAGTCTGTGCCATCATCCTTTCCTGTGCGACCAGTATTAGTTTCCGATACACCACTGCAGGTTCAATGTATTCCTTGGACCTTCACATTGTCGATGAAACACAGAAATGGCATCGGAATTAAATACAAATGGCACAATGCCGCCTTAAGTACAAGAGTAGAGACTCTTCTTACAGTCGGTGCTTTGAGCATTCCCTGTGACACCAGCATTAGTTTCCGATACACTACTGCAGGTTCAATGTATTCCTTGGACCTTCACATTGACGATGAAATACAGAGATCGTATCGGAATTAAACACAAAATTCACAATGCCGCCTTAAGTACAAGAATAGAGACTCTTCTTACAGTCGGTGCTTAGATCATTTCCTGTGAGACCATTATTAGTATCCGATACACCCCTGCAGGTTCAGTTTATTCCTTGGACCTTCACATTGACGATGAAACACAGAAATCGCATCGGAATTAAATACAAACGGCACAATGCCGCCTTAAGTACAAGAATAGAGACTCTTCTTACAGTCGGTGTTTTGAGCATTCCCCGTGAGACCAGTATTAGCTTGCGATACACCACTGCGGGTTCAATGTACTCCTTGGACATACACATTGACGATGAAACACTGAAATTACATCGGAATTAAAGACAAAAAGCACAATGCCGCCATAAGTGCAAGAATAGAGACTCTTCTTACAGTCGGTGCTTTTAGCATTCCACTGCAGGTTCAATGTATTCCTTGGACATACACATTGACGATGAAACACAGAAATCGCATCGGAATGAAATACAAAAGGCACAATGCCCCCTTAAGTACAAGAATAGAGACTCTTCTTACAGTCGGTGTTTGAGCATTCCCTGCGAGTCCATTATTAGTTTCCGATACGCCACTGCAGGTTCAATGTATTCCTTGGACCTTCACATTGTCGATGAAACAGAGAAATCGCATCGGAATTAAATACAAAAGGCACAATGCCGCCTTAAGTACAAGAGTAGAGACTCTTCTTACAGTCGGGGCTTTGAGCATTCCGTTTGAGACCAGTTTAAGTTTCCGATATACCACTGCCAGTTCAATGTATTCCTTGAACATACACATTGACGATGAAACACTGAAATTACATGGGAATTAAATACATTAGGCACAATGCTGCCTTAAGTGCAAGAATAGAGACTTTTCTTACAGTCGGTTCTTTGAGCATTCCCTCTGAGACCAGTATTAGTATCCGATACACCATAGCAGGTTCAGTGTATTCCTTGGACCTTCACATTGACGATGAAACACAGAAATCGCATCGGAATTAAATACAAACGGCAGAATGCCACCTTAAGTACAAGAATAGAGACTCTTCTTATAGTCGGTGCTTTGAGCATTCCCCGTGAGACCAGTATCAGCTTGCGATACACTACTGCAGGTTCAATGTATTCCTTGGACATACGTCTTAACGATGAAACACAGAAATCGCATCGGAATTAAATACAAAAGGCACAATGCCGACTTAGGTACAAGAATAGGGACTTTTCTTACAGTCTTAAAGTCGGTGTTTTGAGCATTCCCCGTGAGACCATGAAATAAGTACAAGTATAGCTACTCTTCTTACAGTCGGTGCTTTGAGCATTCCCTGTGAGACCAGTATTAGTTTCCGACACACCACTCCAGGTTCAATGTATTCCTTGGACACACACATTGTCGATGAAACACTGAAATTACATCGGAATTAAATACAAAAGGCACAATGCCGCCGTAAGTACAAGAATAGAGACTCTTCATACAGTCGGTGCTTTGAACATTCATTGTGAGACCAGTATTAGTTTCCGATACACCACTGCAGGTTCAATGTATTCCTTGGACCTTCACATTGACGATGAAACACAGAAATCGCATCGGAATTAAATACATAAGGCACTATGCCCCCTTAAGTACAAGTATAGAGACTCTTCTTAAAGTCGGTGCTTAGGCATTCCGTGTGAGACCAGTATTAATTTCCGATCACCACTGCAGGTTCAACGTATTCCATGGACATACACATTGACGATGAAGCACAGAAATCGTATCGGAATTAAATACAAAAGGCACAATGCCGCCTTAAGTACAAGAATAGAGACTCTTCTTACAGTCGGTGCTTTGAGCACTCCCTGTGAGATCAGTGTTAGTTTCCGATGCCACTGCAGGTTCAATGTATTCCTTGGACATACACGTTGACGATGAAACACTGAAATTGCATCGGAATTAAGTACAAAAGGCACAACGCCACCCTAAGTGCAAGACGAGTGAGTCTTCTTAAAGTGTGTGCTTTGATCCTATCCTGTGAGACCAGTTTCAGTTTCCGATACACCACTGCAGATTCAATGTATTCCTTGGACATACACATTGACGATGAAACACAGAAATTACATCGTAAATAAATACAAAAGGTACAATGCCGCCTTAAGTGCAAGAAGAGTGAGTCTTCTTAGAGTCTGTGCTTTTATCCTTTCCTGTGCGACCAGTATTATTTGCCGATACGCCACTGCCGGTTCAATGTATTCTTTGGACCTTCACATGGTCGATGAAACACAGAAATCGCATCGGAATTAAATACAAATGGCACAATGCCGCCTTACGTTCAAGAATAGAGACTTTTCTTACAGTCGGTGCTTTGAGCATTCCCTGTGACACCAGTATTAGTTTCCGACACACCACTCCAGGTTCAATGTATTCCTTGGACATACACATTGACGATGCAACACTGAAATTACATCGGAATTAAATACAAAAGGAACAATGCCGCCTTAAGTGCAAGAAGAGTGAGACTTCTTAGAGTCTGTGCATTGATCCTTTACTGTTCGACCAGTATTAGTTTCCGATACATCACTGCAGGTTCAATGTGTTCCTTGGACCTTCACATTGACAATGAAACACAGAAATCGCATTGGAATTAAATACAAAAGGCACAATGCCGCCCTAAGTAGAAGAATAGAGACTCTTCTTATAGTCGGTGCTTTGAGCATTCCCCGTGAGACCAGTATCAGCTTGCGATACACCACTGCAGGTTCAATGTATTCCTTGGACATACACATTGACGATGAAACACTGAAATTACATCGGAATTAAAGACAAAAAGCACAATGCCGCCATAAGTGCAAGAATAGAGACTCTTCTTACAGTCGGTGCTTTTAGCATTCCACTGCAGGTTCAATGTATTCCTTGGACATACACATTGACGATGAAACACAGAAATCGCATCGGAATGAAATACAAAAGGCACAATGCCCCCTTAAGTACAAGAATAGAGACTCTTCTTACAGTCGGTGTTTGAGCATTCCCTGCGAGTCCATTATTAGTTTCCGATACGCCACTGCAGGTTCAATGTATTCCTTGGACCTTCACACTGTCGATGAAACAGAGAAATCGCATCGGAATTAAATACAAAAGGCACAATGCCGCCTTAAGTACAAGAGTAGAGACTCTTCTTACAGTCGGGGCTTTGAGCATTCCGTTTGAGACCAGTTTAAGTTTCCGATATACCACTGCCAGTTCAATGTATTCCTTGAACATACACATTGACGATGAAACACTGAAATTACATGGGAATTAAATACATTAGGCACAATGCTGCCTTAAGTGCAAGAATAGAGACTTTTCTTACAGTCGGTTCTTTGAGCATTCCCTCTGAGACCAGTATTAGTATCCGATACACCATAGCAGGTTCAGTGTATTCCTTGGACCTTCACATTGACGATGAAACACAGAAATCGTATCGGAATTAAATACAAACGGCAGAATGCCACCTTAAGTACAAGAATAGAGACTCTTCTTATAGTCGGTGCTTTGAGCATTCCCCGTGAGACCAGTATCAGCTTGCGATACACTACTGCAGGTTCAATGTATTCCTTGGACATACGTCTTAACGATGAAACACAGAAATCGCATCGGAATTAAATACAAAAGGCACAATGCCGACTTAGGTACAAGAATAGGGACTTTTCTTACAGTCTTAAAGTCGGTGTTTTGAGCATTCCCCGTGAGACCATGAAATAAGTACAAGTATAGCTACTCTTCTTACAGTCGGTGCTTTGAGCATTCCCTGTGAGACCAGTATTAGTTTCCGACACACCACTCCAGGTTCAATGTATTCCTTGGACACACACATTGTCGATGAAACACTGAAATTACATCGGAATTAAATACAAAAGGCACAATGCCGCCGTAAGTACAAGAATAGAGACTCTTCATACAGTCGGTGCTTTGAACATTCATTGTGAGACCAGTATTAGTTTCCGATACACCACTGCAGGTTCAATGTATTCCTTGGACCTTCACATTGACGATGAAACACAGAAATCGCATCGGAATTAAATACATAAGGCACTATGCCCCCTTAAGTACAAGTATAGAGACTCTTCTTAAAGTCGGTGCTTAGGCATTCCGTGTGAGACCAGTATTAATTTCCGATCACCACTGCAGGTTCAACGTATTCCATGGACATACACATTGACGATGAAGCACAGAAATCGTATCGGAATTAAATACAAAAGGCACAATGCCGCCTTAAGTACAAGAATAGAGACTCTTCTTACAGTCGGTGCTTTGAGCACTCCCTGTGAGATCAGTGTTAGTTTCCGATGCCACTGCAGGTTCAATGTATTCCTTGGACATACACGTTGACGATGAAACACTGAAATTGCATCGGAATTAAGTACAAAAGGCACAACGCCACCCTAAGTGCAAGACGAGTGAGTCTTCTTAGAGTGTATGCTTCGATCCTATCCTGTGAGACCAGTTTCAGTTTCCGATACACCACTGCAGATTCAATGTATTCCTTGGACATACACATTGACGATGAAACACAGAAATTACATCGTAAATAAATACAAAAGGTACAATGCCGCCTTAAGTGCAAGAAGAGTGAGTCTTCTTAGAGTCTGTGCTTTTATCCTTTCCTGCGCGACCAGTATTATTTGCCGATACGCCACTGCCGGTTCAATGTATTCTTTGGACCTTCACATGGTCGATGAAACACAGAAATCGCATCGGAATTAAATACAAATGGCACAATGCCGCCTTAAGTACAAGATTAGAGACTTTTCTTACAGTCGGTGCTTTGAGCATTCCCTGTGACACCAGTATTAGTTTCCGACACACCACTCCAGGTTCAATGTATTCCTTGGACATACACATTGACGATGCAACACTGAAATTACATCGGAATTAAATACAAAAGGAACAATGCCGCCTTAAGTGCAAGAAGAGTGAGACTTCTTAGAGTCTGTGCATTGATCCTTTACTGTGCGACCAGTATTAGTTTCCGATACATCACTGCAGGTTCAATGTGTTCCTTGGACCTTCACATTGACAATGAAACACAGAAATCGCATTGGAATTAAATACAAAAGGCACAATGCCGCCCTAAGTAGAAGAATAGAGACTCTTCTTACGGTCGGTGTTTTGAGCATTTCCTGTGAGACCAGTATTAGTTTCCGATACACCACTGCAGGTTCAATGTATTCCTTGGACATACACAGTGACGATGAAACACTGAAATTACATCGGAATTAAATACAAAATGCACAATGCCGCCTTAAGTGCAAGAGTAGACACTCTTCTTACAGTCGGTGTTTGAGCATTACCTGCAAGACCAGTATTAGTTTCCGATACACCACTGCACGTTCAATGTATTCCTTGGACATACTCATTGACGATGAAACACTGAAATTACATCGTAATTAAATACAATTGGTACAATACCGCCTTAACTGCAAGAAGAGTGAGACTTCTTAGAGTCTGTGATTTTATCGTTTCCTGTGCGACCAGTATCAGTTTCCGATACGCCACTGCAGGTTCAATGTATTCCTTGGACCTTCACATTGACGATGAAACTCAGAAATCGCATCGGAATTAAATACAAATGGCACAATGCCGCCTTAAGCACAAGAATAGAGACTCTTCTTACAGTCGGTGCTTTGAGCATTCCCTGTGAGATCAGTATTAGTTTCCGATACACCACTGCAGGTTCAATGTATTCTGTGGACCTTCACATTGACGATGTAACACAGAAATCTCATTGCAATTAAATACAAAAGGCACAATGCCGCCTTAAGTACAAGAATAGAGACTCTTCTAACAGTCGGTTTTTTGAGCATTCCTCGTGAGACCAGTATTAGCTTGCGATACACCACTGCAGGTTCAATGTATTCCTTGGACATACACATTGACGATGAAACACTGAAATTACATCGGAATTACATACAAAACGCACAATGCCCCCTTAAGTGCAAGAAGAGTGAGACTTCTTAGAGTCTGTGCTTTGATCCATTCCTTTGAGACCAGTATTAGCTTCCGATACGCCACTGCAGGTTCAATGTATTTCTTTGACATACACATTGACGATGAAACACAGAAATCGCATCGGAATTAAATACAAAGGGCACAATGCCGCCTTAAGTACAAGATTAGAGACTCTTCTTACAGTCGGTGTTTGAGCATTCCCTGTGAGGCAAGTATTAGTTTCCGATACACCACAGCAGGTTCAATGTTTTCCTTGGATCTTCACATTGACGATGAAACACAGAAACGCAACGGTATTAAATACAAAAGGCACAATGCCGCCTTAAGTGCAAGAATAAAGTCACTTCTTACAGTCGGTGCTTTGAGGATTCCCTGTGAGACCAGTATTAGTTTCCGATACACCACTGCAGGTTCAATGTACTCCTTCGACATACACATTGACGATGAAACACCGAAATTACATCGGAATTTTATACAAAAGGCACAATGCCGCCTTAAGTGCAAGAAGATTGAGACTTCTTAGAGTCTGTGCTTTGATCCCTTCCTGTGAGACCAGTATTAGCTTCCGATACACCACTGCAGGTTTAATGTATTCCTTGGACATACACATTGACGATGAAACACAGAAATCACATCTGAATTAAATACAAAAGGTACAATGCCGCCTTAAGTACAAGAATAGAGACTCTTCTTACAGTCGGTGCATTGAGCACTCCCTTTGAGACCAGTATTAGTTTCCGATACACCACTGCAGGTTCAATGTATTCCTTGGACATACACATTGACGATGAAACACAGATATCGCATCGGAACTAAATACAAAAATCACAATGCCTCCTTACGTACAAGAATAGAGACTCTTCATACGGTCGGTGCTTTGAGCATTCATTGTGAGACCAGTATTAGTTTCCGATACACCTCTGCAGGTTCAATGAATTCCTTGGACCTTCACATTGACGATGAAACACAGAAATCGCATCGGAATTAAATACAAAAGGCACAATGCCGCCTTAAGTACAAGAATAGAGACTCTTCTTACAGTCGGTGCTTTGAGCACTCCCTGTGAGATCAGTGTTAGTTTCCGATACCACTGCAGGTTCAATGTATTCCTTGGACATACACATTGACAATGAAACACTGAAATTAATTCCGCCCTAAGTGCAAGAAGAGTGAAACTTCTTAAAATCTGTGCTTTGATTCTTTCCTGTGGGACCAGTATTAGTTTCCGATACACCACTGCAGGTACAATGTATTCCTTGGACATACACGTTGACGATGAAACACTGAAATTACATCGGAATTAAATACAAAAGGCACAATGCCGCCCTAAGTGCAAGAATAGTGAGTCTTCTTAGATTCTGTGCTTTGATCCTTTCCTGTGAGACCAGTTTTAGTTTCCGATACACCACTGCAGATTCAATGTATTCCTTGGACATACACATTGACGATGAAACACAGAAATTACATCGTAAATAAATACAAAAGGTACAATGCCGCCTTAAGTGCAAGAAGAGTGAGTCTTCTTAGGATTTGTGCATTTATCCTTTCCTGTGCGACCAGTATTAGTTGCCGATACGCCACTGCAGGTTCAATGTGTTCCCTGGACCTTCACATTGTCGATGAAACACAGAAGTCGCATCGGAATTAAATACAAAAGGCACAATGCCGCCTTAAGTACAAGAATAGAGACTCTTCTTACAGTCGGTGCTTTGAGCATTCCCTGTGAGACCACTATTAGCTTGTGATACACCACTGCAGGTTCAATGTGTTCCTTGGACCTTCATAATGATGATGAAACACAGAAATCGCATCGGAATTAAATACAAAAGGCACAATGCCACCATAAGTACAAGAATAGAGACTCATCTTACAGTCGGTGCTTTGAGCATTACCTGCGAGACGAGTATTAGTTTCCGATACACCAAAGCTGCTTCAATGTATACCTTAGACACACACATTGACGAAGAAACACTGAAATTAAATCGGAATTAGATACAAAAGGCTAAATGCCGCCTTAAGTGCAAGAAGAGTGAGACGTCTTAAAGTCTGTGATTTGATCATTTGCTGTGAGACCAGTATGTTTCCGATACACCACTGCAGGTTCAATGTGTTCTTTGGACCATCACATTGACAGTGAAACACAGAAATCGCATCGGAATTAAATACAAAAGGCACAATGCCGCCTTAAGTACAAGAATAGAGACTCTTCTTACAGTCATTGCTTTGGACATACTCCGTGAGACCAGTATTCGATTCCGATACACCACTGCAAGTTCAATGTATTCCTTGGACCATCACATTGACGATGAAACACAGAAATCGCATTGGAATTAAATACAAAAATCACAATGCCGACTTAAGTACAAGAATAGAGACTCTTCTTACAGTCGGTGCTATGACCATTCCCTGTGAGACCAGTATTAGTTTCCGATACACCACTGCAGGTTCAATGTATTTCTTGGACATACACATTGACGATGGAAAACTGAAATTTCATCGGAATTAAATACAAAAGGCACAATGCCGCCTTAAGTGCAAGAAGAGTGAGACTTCTTAGAGTCTGTGCTTTGATCCTTTCCTGTGAGACCAGTATTAGTTTCCGATACAGCACTGCAGGTTCAATGTATTCCACGGACTTTCAATTGACGATGAAACACTGAAATCGCATCGGAATTAAATACGAAAGGCACAATTCCGCCTTCAGTGCAAGAAGAGTGACCCTTCTTACAGTCGGTTCTTTGAGCATTCCCTGTGAGACCAGTATTAGTTTCCGATACACCACTGCAGGTTCAATGTATTCCATGGAAATTCACATTGGCGATGAGACACAGAAATCGGATCGGAATTAAATACAAAAGGCACAATGCCGCCTTAAGCACAAGAATAGAGACTCTTCTTACAGTCGGTGCTTTGAGCATTCCCTGTGAGACCAGTATTAGTTTCAGATACACCACAGCAGGTTCAAGGTATTCCTTGGACATACACATTGACGATCAAACACTGAAATTACATCGGAATTAAATACTAAAGGCACAAAGCGGCCTTAAGTGCAAGAAGAGTGAGACTTCTTAGAGTCTGTGCTTTGATCCTTTCCTGTGAGAACAGTATTAGTTTCCGATACACCACTACAGGTTCAACGTATTCCTTGGACATACACATTGACGATGAAACACCGAAATTGCAACGGAATAAAATACAAAAGACACAATGCAGCCTTAAGTACAAGAATGCAGACTCATCTTACAGGCTGTGCTTTGAGCATTCCCTGGGAGACCAGTATTAGTTTCCGATACACCACTGCAGGTTCAATGTATTCCTTGGGCATACACATTGACGATGAAACACAGAAATCGCATCGGAATTAAATACAAAAAGCACAATGTCGCCTTAAGTACAAGAGTAGAGACTCTTCTTACAGTCGGTGTTTTGAGCATTCCCTGTGAGACCAGTATTAGCTTGCGATACACCACTGCAGGTCCAATGTATTCCTTGGACATATACATTGACGATGAAACACTGAAATTACATCGGAATTAAATACAAAACGCACAATGCCGCCTTAAGTGCAAGAAGAGTGGGACTTCTTAGAGTCTGTGCTTTGATCCATTCCTGTTAGACCAGTATTAGCTTCCGATACGCCACTGCAGGTTCAATGTATTCCTTGGACATACGCATTGACGATGAAACACAGAAATCGCATCGGAATTAAATACAAAAGGCACAATGCCGCCTTATGTACAGGAATAGAGACTCTTCTTACAGTCGTTGTTTGAGCATTCCCTGTGAGACCAGTATTAGTTTCCGATACACCACAGCAAGTTCAATGTACTCCTTGGACCTTCACATTGATGATGAAACACAGTAACGCATCGGTATTAAATACAAAATGCACAATGCCGCCTTAAGTGCAAGAAAAAAGTCTCTTCTTACAGTCGGTGCTTTGAGCATTTCCTGTGAGACCAGTATCAGTTTCCGTTACTCCACAGCAGCTTCAATATATTCCTTAGACTTACACATTTACGATGAAACACTGAAATTACATCGGAATTAAATACAAAAGGCTCAATGCCGCCGTAAGTACGAGAAAAGTGAGTCTTCTTTGAGACTGTGCTTTGATCCTTTCCTGTGAGACCAGTATTAGTTTCCGATACACCACTGCAGGTTCAATGTATTCCTTGGACATTCACATTGACGATGAATCACCGAAATCGCATCGGAATTAAATACAAAAGGCGCAATGCCGCCTTAAGTACAAGAATAGAGACTCTTCTTACAGTCGGTGTTTGAGCAATCCCTGTGAGACCAGTATTAGTTTCCGATACACCACTGCAGGTCCAATGTATTCCTTAGACATACACATTGACTATGAAACCCTGAAATTACATAGGAATTAAATACAAAAGGCACAATGCCGCCTTAAGTACAAGAAAAGTGAGACTCCTTTGAGTCTGTGCTTTGATCCTTTCCTGTGAGACCAGTATTAGTTTCCGATTCACCACTGCAGGTTCAATGTATTCCTTGGACATACACCTTGACGATGAAACACAGAAATCGAATCGGAATTAAATACAAATGGCACAATGCCCCCTTAAGTACAAGAATAGAGACTCTTCTTACAGTCGGTGCTTTGAGCATTCCCTGTGAGACCAGTATTAGTTTCCGATATACCACTGCTGGTTCAATGTACTCCTTGGACCTTCACATTGACGATGAAACACAGTAACGCATCGGTATTAAATACAAAAGGCACAATGCCGCCTTAAGTGCAAGAAAAAAGTCTCTTCTTACAGTCGGTGCTTTGAGCACTTCCTGTGAGACCAGTATCAGTTTCCGTTACTCCACTGCAGCTTCAATATATTCCTTAGACTTACACCTTGACGATGAAACACTGAAATTACATCGGAATGAAATCCAAAAGGCACAATGCCGCCATAAGTGCATGATTAAAGACTCTTCTTACAGTCGGTGCTTTGAGCATTCCCTGTGAGGCCAGTATTAGTTTCCGATACACCACTGCAGGTACAATGTATTCCTTGGACATTCAAATTGACAATGAAACACAGAAATCGCATCGGAATTAAATACAAAATGCACAATGCCGCCTTACGTACAAGAATAGAGACTCTTCTTTCAGTCGGTGCTTTGAGCATTCCCTTTGAGGCCAGTATTAGTTTCCGATACACCACTGCAGGTACAATGTATTCCTTGGACATTCAAATTGACAATGAAACACAGAAATCGCATCGGAATTAAATACAAAATGCACAATGCCGCCTTACGTACAAGAATAGAGACCCTTCTTACAGCCGGTGCTTTGAGCATTCCCTGTGAGACCAGTATTAGTTTCCGATACACCACAGCAGATACAATGTATTCCTTGGAACTTCCAATTGACGATGAAACACAGAAATCGCATCGGAATTAAATACAAAAGGCACAATGCCGCCTTAAGTACATGAACTGAGACTCTTACTTCAGTCGGTACTTTGAGCATTCCCCGTGAGACCAGTATTAGCTTTCGATACACCACTGCAGGTTCAATGTATTCCTTGGACATACACATTGAAGATGAAACACTGAAATTACATCGGAATTACATACAAAACGCACAATGCCGCCTTAAGTGCAAGAAGAGTGATACTTCGTAGAGTCTGCGCTTTGATCCTTTCCTGTGAGACCAGTACTAGTTTCCGATACACCACTGCAGGTTTAATGTATTCCTTGGACCTTCACATTGACGATGAAACACAGAAATCACATCGGAATTAAATACAAAAGGCACAATGCCGCCTCACGTACAAGAATAGAGACTCTTCTTACAGTCGGTGCTTTGAGCATTCCCTTTGAGACCAGTATTAGTTTCCGATACACCACTGCAGTTTCAATGTATTCCTTGGACATACACATTGACGATGAAACACAGATATCGCATCGGAATTAAATACAAAAATCACAATGCCGCCTTACGTACAAGAATAGAGACTCTTCTTATAGTCGGTGCTTTGAGCATTCCCTGTCAGACCAGTATTAGTTTCCGATACACCACTGCAGGTTCAATGTATTCCTTAGACATACACATTGACCATGAAACACTGAAATTACATCGGAATAAAATACAAAAGGCACAATGCCGCCATAAGTGCAAGAACAGAGACTCTTCTTACAGTCGGTGCTTTGAGCATTCCACTGCAGGTTCAATGTATTCCTTGGACATACACATTGACGATGAAACACAGAAATCGCATCGGAATTAAATACAAAAGGCACAATGCCGCCTTAAGTGCAAGAATAGAGACTCTTCTTACAGTCGGTGTTTTGAGCATTCCCTGTGACACCAGTATTAGTTTCCGATTCACATCTGCAGGTTCAATGTATTCCTTGGACATACACCTTGACGATGAAACACAGAAATCGCATCGGACTTAAAACAAAAGGCACAGTGCCGACTTAAGTACAAGAATAGAGACTTTTCTTACGGTCTTACAGTCGGTGTTTTGAGCATTCCCTGTGAGACCATGAAATAAGTACAAGTATAGCTACTCTTCTTACAGTCGGTGCTTTGAGCATTCCCTGTGAGACCAGTATTAGTTTCCGACACACAACTCCAGGTTCAATGTATTCCTTGGACATACACATTGACGATGAAACACTGAAATTACATCGGAATTAAATACAAAAGGCACAATGCCGCCGTAAGTACAAGAATTGAGACTCTTCATACGGTCGGTGCTTTGAGCATTCATTGTGAGACCAGTATTAATTTCCGATACACCACTGCAGGTTCAACGTATTCCTTAGACCTTCACATTGACGATGAAACACAGAAATCGCATCGGAATTAAATACAAAAGGCACAATGCCCCCTTAAGTACATGAATAGAGACTCTTCTTAAAGTCGGTTCTTAGGCATTCCGTGTGAGACTAGTATTAATTTCCGATACACCACTGCAGGTTCAATGAATTCCTTGGACATACACATTGACGATGAAGCACAGAAATTGCATTGGAATTAAATATAAAAGGCACAATGCCGCCTTAAGTACAAGAATAGAGACTCTTCTTACAGTCGGTGCTTTGAGCCCTCCCTGTGAGATCAGTGTTAGTTTCCGATACCACTGCAGGTTCAATGAATTCCTTGGACATACACATTGACAATGAAACACTGAAATTAATTCCGCCCTAAGTGCAAGAAGTGTGAAACTTCTAAAAATCTGTGCTTTGATCCATTCCTGTGAGACCAGTATTAGTTTCCGACACAACACTGAAGGTACAATGTATTCCTTGGACATACACGTTGACGATGAAACACTGAAATTACATCGGAATTAAATACAAAAGGCACAATGCCGCCCTAAGTGCAAGAAGAGTGAGTCTTCTTAGAGTCTGTTCTTTGATCCTTTCCTGTGAGACCAGTTTTAGTTTCCGATACACCACTGCAGATTCAATGTATTCCTTGGACATATACATTGACGATGAAACACAGAAATTACATCGTAAATATATACAAAAGGTACAATGCCGCCTTAAGAGCAAGAAGAGTAAGTCTTCTTAGAGTCTGTGCTTTCATCTTTTCCTGTGCGACCAGTATTAGTTGCCGATACGCCACTGCAGGTTCAATGTATTCCTTGGACATTCACATTGTCGATGAAACATAGAAATCGCATTGGAATTAAACACAAAAAGCACAATGCCGCCTTAAGTACAAGAATAGAGACTCTTCTTACAGTCGTTGTTAGAGCATTCCCTGTGAGACCATTATTAGTTTCCGATACACCACTGCAGGTTCCGTGTATTCCTTTGACCATCACATTGACTATGAAACACAGAAATGGCATCGGAATTAAATACAAAATGTACAATGCCTCCATAACTACAAGAATAGAGACTCTTCTTACAGTCGGTGCTTTGAGCATTCCCTGAGAGACCAGTATTAGTTTCCGATACACCATTGCAGGTTCAATGTATTCCTTGGACCTTCACGTTGACGATGAAACACAGAATCGCATTGGAATTAAATACAAAAGGCACAATGCCGCCGTAAGTACAAGAATAGAGACTCTTCTTACAGTCGGTGCTTTGAGCATTCCCTGTGAGACCAGTATTAGCTTGTGCTACACCACTGCAGGTTCAATGTGTTCCTTGGACCTTCATATTGACGATGAAACACAGAAACGCATCGGTATTAAATACAAAAGGCGAAATGCCGCCATAAGTGCAAGAATAAAGTCTCTTCTTACAGTCGGTGATTTGAGCATTCCCTGTGAGACCAGTATCAGTTTCCGTTACACCACTATAGTTTCAATATATTCCTTAGACTTACACATTGACGATGAAACACTGAAAATAAATCGTAAGTAAATACAAAAGGCACAATGCCGCCTTAAATACGAGAAAAGTGAGTCATCTTAGAGTCTGTGCTTTGATCCTTTCCTGTGAGACCAGTATTAGTTTCCGATACATCACTGCAGGTTCAATTTGTTCCTTGGACCTTCACATTGACGATGAAACATAGAAGTCACATTGGAATTAAATACAAAAGGCACAATGCCGCCTTAAGTACAAGAATAGAGACTCTTCTTACAGTCGGTGCTTTGAGCATTCCCTGTGAGACCAGTATTAGTTTCCGATATACCACTGCAGGTTCAATGCATTACTTGGACATACGCATTGACGATGAAACACAGAAATCGCATCGGAATTAAATACAAAAGGCACAATGCCGCCTTACGTACAAGAATAGAGACTCTTCTTACAGTCGGTGCTCTGAGCATTCCCTGTGAGACCAATATTAGTTTCCGATACACCACTGCAAATTCAATGTATTCCTTAGACATAAGGCACTATGCCGCCATAAGTACATGTATAGAGACTCTTCTTACAGTCGGTGCTTTGAGCATTCCCTGTGAGGCCAGTATAAGTTTCCGATACACCACTGCAGGTACAATGTATTCCTTGTCCTTCAAATTGACGATGAAACACAGAAATCGCATCGGAATTAAATACAAAATGCACAATGCCGCCTTAAGTACAAGAATAGAGACTCTTCTTACAGTCGGTGCTTTGAGCATTCCCTCTGAGACCAGTATTGTTTTCCGATACACCACTGCAGGTTCAATGTATTCCTTGGACATACACATTGACAATGAAACACAGAAATCGCATCGGAATTAAACACAAAAGGCACAATGCCGCCATAAGTGCCAGAATAGAGACCCTTCTTACAGTCTGTGCTTTGAGCATTCCCTGTGAGACCAGTATTAGTTTCCGATACACCACAGCAAGTACAATGTATTCGTTGGAACTTCCAATTGACGGTGAAACACAGAAATCGCATCGGAATTAAATACAAAATTCACAATGCCGCCTTAACTACAGGAATTGAGAATCTTCCTACCGTCGCTGCTTTGATCATTCCCTGTGAGACCAGTATTAGTTTCCGATACACCACTGCAGGTTCAATGGATTCCTTGGACATACACATTTACGATGAAACACAGAAATCGCCTCGGAATTAATTCAAAAGGCACAATGCCGCCTTACATACAAGAATAGAGCCTCTTCTTACACTCGGTGCTATGAGCATTCGCTGTGAGACCAGTATTAGTTTCCGATACACCACTCCAGGTTCAATGTATTCCTTGGACATACTCATTGACGATGAAACACTGATATTACATCGGTATTAAATACAAAAGGGACAATGCCGCCTTAACTGCAAGATGAGTGAGAATTCTTAGAGTCTGATCTTTGATCCTTTCGTGTGAGACCTGTATTAGTTTCCGAAATACCACTGCAGGTTCATTGTATTCCTTGGACCTTCGCATTGACGAAGAAACACAGAAATCGCAGTGGAACTAAATTCGAAAGGCACAATGCCGCCTTACGTACAAGAATAGAGACTCCTCGTACAGTCGGTGCTTTGAGCATTCCCTGTGAGACCAGTATTAGTTTCTGATTCACCACTGCAGGTTCAATGTATTCCTTAGACATACACATTGACAATGAAACACTGAAATTACATCGGAATTAAATACAAAAGTCACAATGCTGCCATAAGTGCTAGAACATTTACTCTTCTTACAGTCGGTGCTTTGAGCATTCCCTGCGAGACCAGTACTAGTTTCCGATACACAACTGCAGGTACAATGTATTCCTTGGACATTCACATTGTCGATGGAACACAGAAATGGCATCGGAATTAAATACAAATAGCACAATGCCGCCTTAAGTACAAGAATAGAGAGTCTTCTTAGTCGGTACTTTGAGTATTCCCTGTGAGAACAGTATTAGTTTCCTATACACCACTGCAGGGTCTATGTATTCCATGGACCTTCACATTGACGATGAAACACAGAAATCGCATCGGCATTAAATACAAAAGGCACAATGCCGCCTTAAGTACAAGAATAGAGTCTCTTCTTACAGTCGGAGCATTGAGCATTCCCTGTGAGACCAGTATTAGTTTCCGATACACCATTGCCGGTTCAATGAAATTCTTGGACCTTCACGTTGACGATGAAACACAGAATCGCATTGGAATTAAATACAAAAGGCACAATGCCGCCGTAAGTACAAGAATAGAGACTCTTCTTACAGTCGGTGCTTTGAGCATTCCCTGTGAGACCAGTATTAGCTTGTGATACACCACTGCAGGTTCAATGTGTTCCTTGGACCATCATATTGACGATGAAACACAGAAACGCATCGGTATTAAATACAAAAGGCGAAATGCCGCCTTAAGTGCAAGAATAAAGTCTCTTCTTACAGTCGGTGCTTTGAGCATTCCCTGTGAGACCAGTATCAGTTTCCGTTACACCACTATAGTTTCAATATATTCCTTAGACTTACACATTGTCGATGAAACCCTGAAATTACATCGGAATTAAATACAAAAGGCACAATGCCGCCTTAAGTACAAGTAAAGTGAGACTTCTTTGAGTCTGTGCTTTGATCCTTTCCTGTGAGCCCAGTATTAGTTTCCGATTCACCACTGCAGGTTCAATGTATTCCTTGGACATACACCTTGACGATGAAACACAGAAATCGCATCGGAATTAAATACAAAAGGCACAATGCCCCCTTAAGTACAAGAATAGAGACTCTTCTTACAGTCTTACAGTCGGTGTTTTGAGCATTCCCTGTGAGACCATGAAATTAGTACAAGTATGGAGACTCTTCTTACAGTCGGTGCTTTGAGCATTCCCTGTGAGACCAGTATTAGTTTCCGACACACCACTCCAGGTTCCATGTATTCCTTGGACATACACATTGACGATGAAACCCTGAAATTAAATCGTAAATAAATACAAAAGGCACAATGCCGCCTTAAGTACAAGTAAAGTGAGACTTCTTTGAGTCTGTGCTTTGATCCTTTCCTGTGAGACCAGTATTAGTTTCCGATACATCACTGCAGGTTCAATGCATTACTTGGACATACGCATTGACGATGAAACACAGAAATCGCATC
Source organism: Schistocerca serialis cubense (assembly GCF_023864345.2). Lineage (NCBI taxonomy): Eukaryota > Metazoa > Arthropoda > Insecta > Orthoptera > Acrididae > Schistocerca > Schistocerca serialis. Next base: position 31,805,876 of record NC_064643.1, on the reverse strand, counting down.
GGAATTAAATACAAAAGGCACAATGCCGCCTTACGTACAAGAATAGAGACTCTTCTTACAGTCGGTGCTCTGAGCATTCCCTGTGAGACCAATATTAGTTTCCGATACACCACTGCAAATTCAATGTATTCCTTAGACATACACCTTGACGATGAAACACTGAAATTACATCGGAATTAAATACAAAACGCACAATGCCGCCTTAAGTGCAAGAAGAGTGGGACTGCTTAGAGTCTGTGCCTTGATCCATTCCTGTGAGACCAGTATTCGCTTCCGATACGCCACTGCAGGTTCAATGTATTCCTTGGACATACACATTGACGATGAAACACAGAAATCGCATCGGAATTAAATAGAAAAGGCACAATGCCGCCTTAAGTACAAGAATAGAGACTCCTCTTAAAGTCGGTGCTTTGAGCATTCCGTGTGAGACCAGTATTAGTTTCCGATACACCACTGCAGGTTCAATGTATTCCTTGGACATACACAATGACAATGAAACACTGAAATTACATCGGAATTAAATACAAAAGGAACAATTCCGCCTTAAGTGCAAGAAGAGTGAAACTTCTTTATATCTGTGCTTTGATCCTTTCCTGTGAGACCAGTATTAGTTTCCGATACACCACTACAGGTTCGATGTATTCCTTGGACCTTCACATTGACGATGAAACACCGAAACCGCATCGGAATAAAATACAAAAGAAACAATGCAGCCTTAAGGACAATAATGCAGACTCATATTACAGGCTGTGCTTTGAGCATTCCCAGTGAGACCAGTATTAGTTTCCGATACACCACTGCAGGTGCAATGTATTCCTTGGACATACACAATGACAATGAAACACTGAAATTACATCGGAATTAAATACAAAAGGAACAATTCCGCCTTAAGTGCAAGAAGAGTGAAACTTCTTAAAATCTGTGTTTGATCCTTTCCTGTGAGACCAGTATTAGTTTCCGATACACCACTGCAGGTTCAATGTATTCCTTGGACCTTCACATAGACGATGAAACACCGGAATCGCATCGGAATTAAATACAAAAGGCACAATGCCGCCTTAAGTACAAGAATAGAGACTCTTCTTATAGTCGGTGCATTGAGCATTCCCTGTGAGACAAGTATTAGTTTCCGATACACCATTGCCGGTTCAATGAATTCTTTGGACCTTCACATTGACGATGTAACACAGAATTCGCATCGGAATTAAATACAAAATGCACAATGCCACCTTAAGTACAAGAATAGAGACTCTTCTTACAGTCGGTTCTTTGAGCATTCCCTTTGAGACCAGTATTAGTTTCCGATACACCATAGCAGGTTCAGTGAATTCCTTGGAACTTCACATTGACTATGAAACACAGAAATCGCATCGGAATTAAATACAAACGGCACAATGCCGCCTTAAGTACAAGAATAGAGACTCTTCTTACAGTCGGTGCTTTGAGCATTCCCCGTGAGACCAGTATTAGCTTGCGATACACCACTGCAGGTCCAATGTATTCCATGGACATACACATTGACGATGAAACACTGAAATTACATCGGAACTAAATACGAAACGCACAATGCCGCCTTAAGTGCAAGAAGAGTGGGACTTCTTAGAGTCTGTGCATTGATCCATTCCTGTGAGACGAGTATTAGCTTCCGGTACGCCACTGCAGGTTCAATGTATTCCTTGGACATACACATTGACGATGAAGCACAGAAATCACATCGGAATTAAATACAAAAGGCACAATGAAGCCTTATGTACAGGAATAGAGACTCTTCTTACAGTCGTTGTTTGAGCATTCCCTGTGAGACCAGTATTGGTTTCCGATACACCACAGCAAGTTCAATGTATTCCTTGGACCTTCACATTGACGATGAAACACCGAAATCGCATCGGAATTAAATACAAAAGGCGCAATGCCGCCTAAAGTACAAGAATAGAGACTCTTCTTACAGTCGGTGTTTGAGCAATCCCTGTGAGACCAGTATTAGTTTCCGATATGCCACTGCAGGTTCAATGTATTCCTTGGACATACGCATTGACGATGAAACACAGAAATCGCATCGGAATTAAATACAAAAGGCACAATGCCGCCTTACGTACAAGAATAGAGATACTTCTTACAGTCGGTGCTTTGATCATTCCCTGTGAGACCAGTATTAGTTTCCGATACACCACTGCAGGTTCAATGTATTCCTTAGACATACACCTTGACGATGAAACACTGAAATTAGACCGGAATCATATACAAAAGGCACAATGCCGCCATAAGTGCATGAATAGAGACTCTTCTTACAGTCGGTGCTTTGAGCATTACCTGTGAGGCCAGTATTAGTTTCCGATACACCACTGCAGGTACAATGTATTCCTTGGACCTTCAAATTGACGATGAAACACAGAAATCGCATCGGAATTACATACAAAAGGCACAATGCCGCCTTAAATACATGAATTGAGACTCTTCCTACCGTCGATGCTTTGATCATTCCCTGTGAGACCAGTATTAGTTTCCGATACACCACTGCAGGTTCAATGGATTCCATGGACATACACATTTACGGTGAAACACAGAAATCGCCTCGGAATTAATACAAAAGGCACAATGCCGCCTTACATACAAGAATAGAGACTCTTCTTACAGTCGGTGTTTGAGCAATCCCTGTGAGATCAGTATTAGTTTCCGATACACCACTGCAGGTTCAATGTATTCCTTAGACATACACATTGCCGAAGAAACACTGAAATTACATTGGAATTAATTACAAAAGTCACAATGCCGCCATAAGTGCAAGAATAGAGACACTTCTTACAGTCGGTGCTTTGAGCATTTCCTGTGAGACCAGTATTAGTTTCCGATACACCACTGCAGGTACAATGTATTCCTTGGACCTTCACATAGACGATGAAACACAGAAATCGCATCGGAATTAAATGCAAAAGGCACAATGCCGCCTTAAGTACAAGAATAGAGACTCTTCTTACAGTCGGTGTTTGAGCAATCCCTGTGAGACCAGTATTAGTTTCCGATACACCACTGCAGGTCCAATGTATTCCTTAGACATACACATTGACGATGAAACCCTCAAATTACATCGGAATGAAATACAAAAGGCACAATGCCGCCATAAGTGCATGAATCGAGACTCTTCTTACAGTCGGTGCTTTGAGCATTCCCTGTGAGGCCAGTATTAGTTTCCGATACACCACTGCAGGTGCAATGTATTCCTTGGACCTTCAAATTGACGATGAAAAACAGAAATCGCATCGGAATTAAATACAAAATGCACAATGCCGCCTTAAGTACAAGAACAGAGACTCTTCTAACAGTCGGTGCTTTGAGCATTCCCTTTGAGACCAGTATTGTTTTCCGATACACCACTGCAGGTTCAATGTATTCCTTGGACATAGACATTGACAATGAAACACAGAAATCGCATCGGAATTAAACACAAAAGGCACAATGCCGCCATAAGTGCCAGAATAGAGACCCTTCTTACAGTCGGTGCTTTGAGCATTCCCTGTGAGACCAGTATTAGTTTCCGATACACCACTGCAGGTCCAATGTATTCCTTAGACATACACATTGACGATGAAACACTGAAATTACATCGGAATTAAATACAAAAGGAACAATGCCGCCTTAACGGCAAGATGAGTGAGACTTCTTAGAGTCTGTGCTTTGATCCCTTCCTGTGAGACCAGTTTTTGTTTCCGATACACCACTGCAGGTTCAATGTATTACTTGGACCTTCGCATTGACGATGAAACACAGATATCGAATCGGAACTAAATACAAAAGGCACAATGCCGCAATAAGTACAAGAATAGAGATTCTTCTTACAGTCGGTGCTTTAAACATTCCCTGTGAGACCAATATTAGTTTCCGATATACCACTGCAGGTTCAATGTATTCCTTAGACATATACATTGACGGTGAAACACTAAAATTACATTGGAATTAAATACAAATGGCACAATGCCGCCATAAGTGCAAGAATAGAGACTCCTCTTACAGTCGGAGCTTTGAGCATTCCCTGTGAGACCAGTATTAGTTTCCGATACACCACTGCAGGTACAATGTATTCCTTCTACCTTCACATTGACGATGAAACACAGAAATCGCATCGGAATTAAATACAAAAGGCACAATGCCGCCTTAAGTAGAAGAATAGAGACTATTCTTACAGTCGGTGCTTTGAGCATTCCCTGTGAGACCAGTATAAGTTTCTGATACACCACTGCAGGTTCAATGTATTCCTTGGACATACACATTGACGATGAAACACAGATATCGCATCGGAATTAAATACAAAAGGCACAATGCTGCCTTACGTACGAGAATAGACACTCTTCTTACAGTCGGTGCTTTGAGCTTTCCCTGTGAGACCAGTTTTAGTTTCCGATACACCACTCTAGGTCAATGTATTCCTTGGACATACTCATTGACGATGAAACACTGAAATTACATCGGAATTAAATACAAAAGGAACAATGCCGCCTTAAGGGCAAGATGAGTAAGACTTCTTAGAGTCTGTGTTTTGATCCTTTCCTGTGAGACCAGTATTAGTTTCCGATACACCACTGCAGGTTCAATGTATTCCTTTGACCTTCGCATTGACGATGAAACACAGATATCGCTTCGGAATTAAATACAAAAGGCACAATGCCGCCTTAAGTACAAGAATAGAGACTCTTCTTACAGTCGGTGCTTTGAGCATTCCCTGTGAAAACAGTATTACTTTCCGGTATACCACTGCAGGTTCAATGTATTCCTTAGACATACACATTAACGATGAAACACTGAAATTACATCGGAATTAAATACAAAAGGCACAATGCCGCCATAAGTGCATGAATAGAGACTCTTCTTACAGCCGGTGCTTTGAGCATTCCCTATGAGGCCAATATTAGTTTCCGATACACCACTGCAGGCTCAATGTATTCCTTAAACCTTCAAATTGACGATGAAACACTGAAATCGCATCGGAATTAAATACAAAATGCACAATGCCGCCTTATGTACAAGAATACAGACTCTTCTTACAGTCTGTGCTTTGAGCAATCTCTTTGAGACCAGTATTGGTTTCCGATACACCACTGCAGGTTCAATGTATTCCTTGGACATACACATTGACAATGAAACACAGAAATCGCATCGGAATTAAACACAAAAGGCACAATGCCGCCATAAGTGCCAGAATAGAGACGCTTCTTACAGTCGGTGCTTTGAGCATTCCCTGTGAGACCAGTATTAGTTTTCGATACACCACAGCTGGTACAATGTATTCCTTGGAACTTCACATTGACGACCAAACACAGAAATCGCATCGGAATTAAATACAAAAGGCATAATGCCGCCTTAAGTACAAGAATTGAGACTCTTCCTACAGTCGATGCTTTGAGCATTCCCTCTGAGACCAGTATTAGTTTCCGATACACAACTGCAGGTTGAATGGATTCCTTGGACATATGCATTGACGATGAAACACAGAAAACACCTCGGAATTAATACAAAAGGCACAATGCTGCCTTACGTACAAGAATAGAGACTCTTCTTACAGTCGGTGCTTTGAGCATTCGCTGTGAGACCAATATTAGTTTCCGATACACCACTCCAGGTTTAATGTATTCCTTGGACATACTCATAGACGATGAAACACTGAAATTACATCGGTATTAAATACAAAAGGAACAATGCCGCCTTAACTGCTAGATGAGTGAGACTCCATAGAGTCTGTGCTTTGATCCTTTCCTGTGAGACCAGTATTAGTTTCCGATACACCACAGCGGGTACAATGTATTCCTTGGAACTTCACATTGACGATGAAACACAGAAATCGCATCGGAATTAAACACAAAAGGCACAATGCCGCCTTAAGTACAAGAATTGAGACTCTTCCTACAGTCGATGCTTTGAGCGTTCCCTGTGAGACCAGTATTAGACTCCGATACACCACTGCAGGTTCAATGAATTCCTTAGACATACACATTGACGATAAAACACTGAAATTACATCGGAATTAAATACAAAAGGCACAATGCCGCCATAAGTGCAAGAACAGAGACTCCTCTTACAGTCGGTGCTTTGAGCTTTCCCTGTGAGACCAGTATTGGTTTCCGATACACCACTCCAGGTTCAATGTATTCCTTGGACATACTCATTGACGATGAAACACTGAAATTACATCGGAATTAAATACAAAAGGAACAATGCCGCCTTAACGGCCAGATGAGTAAGACTTCTTAGGGTCTGTGCTTTGATCCTTTCCTGTGAGGCCAGTATTATTTTCCGATACACCACTGCAGGTTCAATGTGTTCCTTGGACCGTCGCATTGACGATGAAACACAGAAATCGAATCGGAACTAAATACAAAAGGCACAATGCCGCAATAAGTACAAGAATAGAGACTCTTCTTACAGTCGGTGCTTTAAGCACTCCATGTGAGACCAGTATTATTTTCCGATACTCCACTGCAGGTTCAATGTGTTCCTTGGACCTTCGCATTGACGATGAAACACAGAAATCGAATCAAAACTAAATACAAAAGGCACAATGCCGCCTTACGTACAAGAATAGAGACTCTTCTTACAGTCGGTGCTTTGAGTTTTCCCTGTGAGACCAGTATTGGTTTCCGATACACCACTCCAGGTTCAATGTATTCCTTGGACATACTCATTGACGATGAAACACTGAAATTACATCGGTATTAAATACAAAAGGAACAATGCCGCCTTAACGGCCAGATGAGTAAGACTTCTTAGGGTCTGTGCTTTGATCCTTTCATGTGAGACCAGTATTAGTTTCCGATACACAACTGCAGGTTCAATGTATTCCTTGCACCTTCGCATTGACGAAGAAACACAGAAATCACATCGGAACTAAATACAAAAGGCACAATGCCGCAATAAGCACAAGACTAGAGACTCTTCTTATAGTCGTTGCTTTGAGCATTCCCTGTGAGACCAGTATTAGTTTCCGATACACCACTGCAGGTTCAATGTATTCCTTAGACGTACACATTGACGATGAAACACTGAAATTACAATGGAATTTAATAAAAAAGGCACAATGCCGCCATAAGTACAAGAATAGAGACTCCTCTTACAGTCGGTTCTTTGAGCATTCCCTGTGAGACCAGTATTAGTTTCCGATACACCACTGCAGGTACAATGTATTCCTTGTACCTTCACATTGACGATGAAACACAGAAATCGCATCGGAATTAAATACAAAATGCACAATGCCGCCTTAAGTACAAGAATAGAGACTTTTCTTACAGTCGGTGCTTTGAGCATTCCCTGTGAGACCAGTAGTAGTTTCTGATACACCACTGCTGGTTCAATGTATTCCTTAGACATACACATTGACAACGAAACACTGATATTACATCGGTATTAAATACAACAGCAACAATGCCGCCTTAAGTGCAAGAAGAATGAGACTTCTTAGAGTCTGTGCTTTAATCCTTTCCTGTGAGACCAGTATTAGTTTCCGATACACCACTGCAGGTGCAATGTGTTCCTTGGACCTTCTCATTGACGATGAAACACAGAAATCGCATTGGAATTAAATACAAAAGGCACAATGCCGCCTTAAGTAGAAGAATAGAGACTCTTCTTACAGTCGGTGCTTTGAGCTTTCCCTGTGAGACCAGTTTTAGTTTCCGATACACCACTGCAGGTTCAATGTATTCCTTGGACATACACATTGACGATGAAACACAGATATTGCATCGTAATTTAATAAAAAAGGCACAATGCCGCCATAAGTACAAGAATAGAGACTCTTCTTACAGTCGGTACTTTGAGCAATCCCTGTGAGACCAGTATTAGTTTCCGATATACCACTCCAGGTTCAATGTATTCCTTGGACCTTGACATTGACGATGAAACACAGAATTCGCATCGGAATTAAATACTAAAGGCATAATGCCGCCTTCAGTACAAGAATAGAGACTCTTCTTACAGTCGGTGCTTTAAGCATTTCGTGTGAGACCAATATTAGTTTCCGATACACCACTGCAGGTGCAATGTATTGCTTGGACATACACATTGACGATGAAACACAGAAATCGCATCGGAATTAAATACAAAAGGTACAATGCCGCCTTACGTACAAGAATTGAGACTCAAATAACGGTCGGTGCTTTTAGCATTCCCTGTGAGACCAGTATTAGTTTCCGATACACCTATCGAGGTTCAATGTATTCCTTAGTCATACTCATTGACGATGAATCACTGAATTTACATCGGAATTAAATACAAAAGGAACAATGCCGCCTTAACGGCAAGATGAGTGAGACTTCTAAGAGTCTGTGCTTTGATCCTTTCCTCTGAGACCATTATTAGTTTCCGATACACCACTGCAGGTTCATTGTATTCCTTGGATCTTCACATTGACGATGAAACACAGAGATCGAATCGGAACTAAATACAAAAGGCACAATGCCGCAATAAGTACAAGAATGGAGACTCTTCTTACAGTCGGTGCTTTGAGCAATCCCTGTGAGACCAGTATTAGATTCCGATACACCACTGCAGGTTCAATGTATTCTTTAGACATACACATTGACGATGAAACACTGAAATTACATCGGAATTAAATACAAATGGCACAATGCCGCCATAAGTGCAAGAATAGAGACTCCTCTTACAGTCGGTGCTTTGAGCATTCCCTGTGAGACCAGTATTAGTTTCCGATACACCACTGCTGGTACAATGTATTCCTTGTACCTTCACATTGACGATGAAACACAGAAATCGCATCGCAATTAAATACAAAAGGCACAATGCCGCCTTTCGTACAAGAATAGAGACTCTTCTTACAGTCGGTGCTTTGAGCATTCCCTGTGAGACCAGTATTAGTTTCCGATACACCACTCCAGGTTCAATGTACTCCTTGGACATACTCATTGACGATGAAACACTGAAATTACATAGGAATTAAATACAAAAGGAACAATGCCGCCTTAACTGCAAGATGAGTGAGACTTCTTAGAGTCAGTGCTTTGATCCTCTCCTGTGAGACCAGTATTAGTTTCCGATACACCACTGCAGGTTCGATGTATTCCTTGGACCTTCGCATTGACAATGAAACACAGAAATCGCATCGGAATTAAATACAAAAGGCACAATGCCGCCTTAAGTACAACAATAGAGACTCTTCTTACAGTCGGTGCTTTGAGCACTCCCTGTGAGACCAGTATTAGTTTCCGATATACCACTGCAGGTTCAATGTATTCCTTGGACATACGCATTGACGATGAAACACAGAAATCGCATCGGAATTAAATACAAAATGCACAATGCCACCTTACGTACAAGAATAGAGACTCTTCTTACAGTCGGTGCTTTGAGCATTCCCTGTGAGGTCAGTATTAGTTTCCGATACACCACTGCAGGTTCTATGTATTCCTTAGACATACACATTGACGATGAAACACTGAAATTACATCGGAATTAAATACAAATGGCACAATGCCGCCATAAGTGCAAGACCATAGACTCTTATTACAGTCAGTGCTTTGAGCATTCCCTGCGAGACCAGTACTAGTTTCCGATACACCACTGCAGGTACAATGTATTCCTTGGACCTTCATATTGACGATGGAACACAGAAATGGCATCGGAATTAAATACGAATGGCACAATGCCGCCTTAAGTACAAGAATAGAGACTCTTCTTACAGTCGGTGCTTTGAGCATTCCCTGTTAGACCAGTATTAGCTTCCGATACACCACTGCAGATTCCATGTATTCCTAGGAGATACACATTGACGATGAAACACTGAAATTACATCGGTATTAAATACAAAAGGAACAACGCCGTCTTAAGTGCAAGAAGAATGAGACTTCTTAGAGTCTGTGCTTTGATCCTTTCCTGTGAGACCAGTATTAGTTTCCGATACACCACTGCAGGTGCAATGTATTCCTTAGACCTTCACATTGACGATGAAACACAGAAATCGCATTGGAATTAAATACAAAAGGCACAATGCCGCCTTAAGTACAAGAATAGAGACTCTTCTTACAGTCGGTGCTTTGAGCTTTCCCTGTGAGACCAGTATTAGTTTCCGATACACCACTGCAGATTCAGTGTATTCCATGGACATACACATTGACGATGAAACACAGATATTGCATCGGAATTTAATAAAAAAGGCACAATGCCGCCATAAGTACAAGAATAGAGACTCTTCTTGCAGACGGTGCTTTGAGCATTCCCTGTAAGACCAGTATTAGTTTCCGATACACCACTGCAGGTTCAAAGTATTCCTTGGACCTTCACATTGACGATGAAACACAGAATTCGCATCGGAATTAAATACTGAAGGCATAATGCCGCCTTCTGGACAGGAATAGAGACTCTTCTTACAGTCGGTGCTTTGAGTATTTCCTGTGAGACCAGTATTAGTTTCCGATACACCACTGCAGGTTCAATGTATTGCTTGGACGTACACATTGACGATGAAACACAGAAATCGCATCGGAATTAAATACAAAAGGCACAATGCCGCCTTACGTACAAGAATAAAGACTCTTCTTACAGCCGGTGCTTTTAGCATTCCCTGTCAGACCAGTATTAGTTTCCGATACACCACTCCACGTTCAATGTATTCCTTGGACATACTCATTGACGATGGAACACTGAAATTACATCGGAATTAAATACAAAAGGAACAATGCCGCCTTAACGGCAAGATGAGTGAGATTTCTTAGAGTCTGTGCTTTGATCCTTTCCTGTGAGACCATTATTAGTTTCCGATACACCACTGCAGGTTCAATGTATTCCTTGGACCTTCGCATTGACGATGAAACACAGAGATCGAATCGGAACTAAATACAAAAGGCACAATGCCGCTATAAGTACAAGAATAGAGACTCTTCTTACAGTCGGTGCTTCGAGCAATCCCTGTGAGACCAGTATTAGATTCCGATACACCACTGCAGATTCAATGTATTCCTTAGACATACACATTGACGATGAAACATTGAAATTACATCGGAATTAAATACAAATGGCCCCATGCCGCCATAAGTGCAAGAATAGAGACTCCTCTTACAGTCGGTGGTTTGAGCATTCCCTGTGCGACCAGTAATAGTTTCCGATACACCACTGCTGGTACAATGTATTCCTTGTACCTTCACATTGACGATGAAACGCAGAAATCGCATCGCAATTAAATACAAAAGGCACAATGCCGCCCTAAGTACAAGAATAGAGACTCTTCTTACAGTTGGTGCTTTGAGCATTCCCTGTGAGACCAGTATTAGTTTCCGATACACCACTGCAGGTTCAATGTATTCCTTAGACATACACATTGACGATGAAACACAGAAATCGCATCGGAATTAAATACAAAAATCACAATGCCGCCTTAAGTACAAGAATAGAGACTCCTCTTACAGTCGGTGCTTTGAGCACTCCCTGTGAGACCAGTATTAGTTTCCGATATACCACTGCAGGTTCAATGTATTCCTTGGACATACGCATTGACGATGAAACACAGAAATCGTATCGGAATTAAATACAAAAGGCACAATGCCGCCTTACGTACAAAAACAGAGACTCTTCTTACAGTCGGTGCTTTGAGCATTCCCTGTGAGACCAGTATTAGTTTCCGGTACACCACTGCAGGTTCAATGTATTTCTTAGACATACACATTGATGATGAAACACTGAAATTACATCGGAATTAAATACAAAAGGCACAATGCCGCCATACGTGCATGAATCGAGACACTTCTTACAGTCGGTGCTTTGAGCATTCCTTGTGAGGCCAGTATTAGTTTCCGATACACCACTGCAGGTACAATGTATTCCTTGGACCTTCAAATTGACGAGGAAACACAAAAATCGCATCGGAATTAAATACAAAATGCACAATGCCGCCTTACGTACAAGAATAGAGACTCTTCTTACAGTCGGTGCTTTGAGCATTCCTTGTGAGACCAGTATTAGTTTCCGATACACCACTGCAGGTTCTATGTATTCTTTAGACATACACATTGACGATGAAACACTGAAATTACATCGGAATTAAATACAAAAGGAACAATGCCGCCATTAGTGCAATAATAGAGACTCCTCTTACAGTCGGTGCTCTGAGCATTCCCTGTGAGACCAGTATTAGTTTCCGATACACCAATCCAAGTTCAATGTATTCCTTGGACATACTCATTAACGATGAAACACTGAAATTACATCGGATTTAAATACAAAAGGAACAATGCCGCCTTAACTGCAAGATGAGTTATACTTCTTAGAGTCTGTGCTTTGATCCTTTCCTGTGAGACCAGTATTAATTTCCGATACACCACTGCAGGTTCAATGTATTCCTTGGACCTTCACATTGACGATGAAACACAGAAATCGCATCGGAATTAAATACAAAAGGCACAATGCCGCCTTACGTACAAGAATAGAGACTCTTCTTACAGACGGTGCTTTGAGCATTCCCTGTGAGACCAGTATTAGTTTCCGATACACCACTGCAGGATCAATGTATTCCTTAGACGTACACACTGACGAAGAAACACTGAAATTACATTGGAATTAAATACAAAAGGCACAATGCCACCATAAGTGCAAGAATAGAGACTCCTCTTACAGTCGGTGCTTTGAGCATTCCCTGTGAGACCAGTAATAGTTTCCGATACTCCACTGCAGGTTCAATGTATTGCTTGGACATACACACTGACGATGAAACACAGAAATCGCATCGGAATTAAATACAAAAGGCACAATGCCGCCTTACGTACAAGAATAGAGACTCATCTTACAGTCGGTGCTTTTAGCATTCCCTGTCAGACCAGTATTAGTTTCCGATACACCACTCCAGGTTCAATGTATTCCTTGGACATACTCATTGACGATGGAACACTGAAATTACATCGGAATTAAATACAAAAGGAACAATGCCGCCTTAACGGCAAGATGAGTGAGACTTCTTAGAGTCTGTGCTTTGATCCTTTCCTGTGAGACCATTATTAGTTTCCGATACACCACTGCAGGTTCAATGTATTCCTTGGACCTTCGCATTGACGATGAAACACAGAGATCGAATCGGAACTAAATACAAAAGGCACAATGCCGCTATAAGTACAATAATAGAGACTCTTCTTACAGTCGGTGCTTCGAGCAATCCCTGTGAGACCAGTATTAGATTCCGATACACCACTGCAGGTTCAATGTATTCCTTAGACATACACATTGACGATGAAACACTGAAATTACATCGGAAATAAGTACAAATGGCACAATGCCGCCATAAGTGCAAGAATAGAGACTCCCCTTACAGTCGGTGGTTTGAGCATTCCCTGTGCGACCAGTATTAGTTTCCGATACACCACTGCTGGTACAATGTATTCCTTGTACCTTCACATTGACGATGAAACACAGAAATCGCATCGCAATTAAATACAAAAGGCACAATGCCGCCCTAAGTACAAGAATAGAGACTCTTCTTACAGTCGGTGCTTTGAGCATTCCCTGTGAGACCAGTATTAGTTTCCGATACACCACTGCAGGTTCAATGTATTCCTTAGACATACACATTGACGATGAAACACAGAAATCGCATCGGAATTAACTACAAAAGGCACAATGCCGCCTTAAGTACAAGAATAGAGACTCCTCTTACAGTCGGTGCATTGAGCACTCCCTGTAAGACCAGTATTAGTTCCGATATACCACTGCAGGTTCAATGTATTCCTTGGACATACGCATTGACGAAGAAACACAGATATCGTATCGGAATTAAATACAAAAGGCACAATGCCGCCTTACGTACAAAAATAGAGACTCTTCTTACAGTCGGTGCTTTGAGCATTCCCTGTGAGACCAGTATTAGTTTCCGGTACACCACTGCAGGTTCAATGTATTTCTTAGACATACACATTGATGATGAAACACTGAAATTACATCGGAATTAAATACAAAAGGCACAATGCCGCCATACGTGCATGAATCGAGACTCTTCTTACAGTCGGTGATTTGAGCATTCCCTGTGAGGCCAGTATTAGTTTCCGATACACCACTGCACGTACAATGTATTCCTTGGACCTTCAAATTGACGAGGAAACACAAAAATCGCATCGGAATTAAATACAAAATGCACAATGCCGCCTTAAGTACAAGAATAGAGACTCTTCTTACAGTCGGTGCTTTGAGCATTCCTTGTGAGACCAGTATTAGTTTCCGATACACCACTGCAGGTTCTATGTATTCTTTAGACATACACATTGACGCTGAAACACTGAAATTACATCGGAATTAGATACAAAAGGAACAATGCCGCCATTAGTGCAATAATAGGGACTCCTCTTACAGTCGGTGCTCTGAGCATTCCCTGTGAGACCAGTATTAGTTTCCGATACACCAATCCAAGTTCAATGTATTCCTTGGACATACTCATTAACGATGAAACACTGAAAGTACATCGGAATTAAATACAAAAGGAACAATGCCGCCTTAACTGCAAGATGAGTTATACTTCTGAGAGTCTGTGCTTTGATCCTTTCCTGTGAGACCAGTATTAGTTTCCGATACACCACTGCAGGTTCAATGTATTCCTTGGACCTTCACATTGACGATGAAACACAGAAATCGCATCGGAATTAAATACAAAAGGCACAATGCCGCCTTACGTACAAGAATACAGACTCTTCTTACAGACGGTGCTTTGAGCATTCCCTGTGAGACCAGTATTAGTTTCCGATACACCACTGCAGGATCAATGTATTCCTTAGACATACACACTGACGAAGAAACACTGAAATTACATTGGAATTAAATACAAAAGGCACAATGCCACCATAAGTGCAAGAATAGAGACTCCTCTTACAGTCGGTGCTTTGAGCATTCCCTGTGAGACCAGTATGAGTTTCCGATACACCACTGCAGTTACATGTATTCCTTGTACCTTCACATTGACGATGAAACACAGAAATCGCATCGGAATTAAATGCAAAAGGCACAATGCCGCCTTAAGTACAAGAATAGAGACTCTTCTTACAATCGGTGATTTGAGCATTCCCTGTGAGACCAGTATTAGTTTCCGATATACCACTGCAGGTTCAATGTATTTCTTGGACATACGCATTGACGATGAAACACAGAAATCGCATCGGAATTAAATACAAAAGGCACAATGCCGCCTTACGTACAAGAATAGAGACTCTTCTTACAGACGGTGCTTTGAGCATTCCCTGTGAGACCAGTATTAGTTTCCGATACACCACTGCAGGATCAATGTATTCCTTAGACATACACACTGACGAAGTAACACTGAAATTACATTGGAATTAAATACAAAAGGCACAATGCCACCATAAGTGCAAGAATAGAGACTCCTCTTAATGTCGGTGCTTTGAGCATTCCCTGTGAGACCAGTATTAGTTTCCAATACACCACTGCAGGTACATGTATTCCTTGTACCTTCACATTGACGATGAAACACAGAAATCGCATAGGAATTAAATGCAAAAGGCACAATGCCGCCTTAAGTACAAGAATAGAGACTCTTCTTACAGTAGGTGCTTTGAGCATTGCCTAAGAGACCAGTATTAGTTTCCGATACACCACTGCAGGTTCAGTGTATTCCTTGGACATACACATTGACGATGAAACACAGAAATCGCATCAGAATGAAATACCAAATGCACAATGCCGCCTTACGTACAAGAATAGAGACTTTTCTTACAGTCGGTGCTTTGAGCATTCCCTGTGAGACCAGTATTAGTTTCTGATGCACCACTGCAGGTTCAATGTATTCCTTAGACATACACATTCACAATGAAACACTGAAATTACATCGGAATTAAATACAAAAGTCACAATGCCGCCATAAGTGCAAGAACATAGACTCTTCTTACAGTCGGTGCTTTGAGCATTCCCTGCGAGACCAGTACTAGTTTCCGATACACCACTGCAGGTACAATGTATTCCTTGGACCTTTACATTGACGATGGAACACAGAAATGGCATCGGAATTAGATACAAATGGCACAATGCCGCCTTAAGTACAAGAATAAAGACTCTTCTTACAGTCGGTGCTTTGAGCATTCCCTGTGAATCCACTATTAGCTTCCGATACACCACTGCAGATTCCATGTATTCCTAGGACATACACATTGACGATGAAACACTGAAATTACATCGGAATTTAATACAAAAGGAACAATGCCGCCTTAAGTGCAAGAAGAATGAGACTTCTTAGAGTCTGTGCTTTGATCCTTTCCTGTGAGACCAGTATTAGTTTCCGATACACCACTGCAGGTGCAATGTATTCCTTGGACCTTCACATTGATGATGAAACACAGAAATCGCATTGGAATTAAATACAAAAGGCATAATGCCGCCTTAAGTACAAGAATAGTGACTCTTCTTACAGTCGGTGCTTTGAGCTTTCCCTGTGAGACCAGTACTAGATTCCGATACACCACTGCAGGTTCAATGTATTCCATAGACATACTCATTGACGATGAATCACTGAAATTACATCGGAATTAAATACAAAAGGCACAATGCCGCCATACGTGCATGAATAGAGACTCTTCTTACAGCCGGTGCTTTGAGCATTCCCTGTGAGACCAGTATTAGTTTCCGATACACCACTCTAGGTTCAATGTACTCCTTGGACATACTCATTGACGATGAAACACTGAAATTACATCGGAATTAAATACAAAAGGAACAATGCCGCCTTGACTGCAAGATGAGTGAGACTTCTTAGAGTCTGTGCTTTGATCCTTTCCTGTGAGACCAGTATTAGTTTCCGATACACCACAGCAGGTTCAATGTATTCCTTGGACCTTCGCATTGACGGTGAAACACAGAAATCGCATCGGAATTAAATACAAAAGGCACAATGCCGCTTTAAGTACAAGAATAGAGACTCTTCTTACAGTCGGTGCTTTGAGCATTCTCTTTGAGACCAGTATTGGTTTCCGATACACCACTGCAGCTTCAATGTATTCCTTGGAACATCACATTGACGATGAAACACAGAAATCGCATCGGAATTAAATACAAAAGGCACAATGCCGCCTTAAGTACAAGAATGGAGACTCTTCCTACAGTCGATGCTTTGAGCATTCCCTGTGAGACCAGTATTAGCTTCCGATACACCACTGCAGGTTCAATGGATTCCTTGGACATACGCATTGACGATGAAACACAGAAATCGCCTCGGAATTAATACAAAAGGGACAATGCCGCCTTACGTACAAGAATAAAGACTCTCCTTACAGTCGGTGCTTTGAGCATTCCCTGTGAGACCAGTATTAGTTTCCGATACACCACTGCAGGATCAATGTATTCCTTATACAAACACATTGACGAAGAAACACTGAAATTACATTGGAATTAAATACAAAAGGCACAATGCCACCATAAGTGCAAGAATAGAGACTCCTCTTACAGTCGGTGCTTTGAGCATTCCCTGTGAGACCAGTATTAGTTTCCGATACACCACTGCTGGTACAATGTATTCCTTGTACCTTCACATTGACGATGAAACACAGAAATCGCATCGGAATTAAATGCAAAAGGCACAATGCCGCCTTAAGTACAAGAATAGAGACTCTTCTTACAGTCGGTGCTTTGAGCATTTCCTGAGAGACCAGTATTAGTTTCCGATACACCACGGCAGGTTCAGTGTATTCCTTGGACATACACATTGACGATGAAACACAGAAATCGCATCGGAATGAAATACAAAATGCACAATGCCGCCTTACGTACAAGAATAGAGACTTTTCTTACAGTCGGTGCTTTGAGCATTCCCTGTGAGACCAGTATTAGTTTCTGATGCACCACTGCAGGTTCAATGTATTCCTTAGACATACACATTGAAAATGAAACACTGAAATTACATCGGAATTAAATACAAAAGTCACAATGCCGCCATAAGTGCAAGAACATAGAGTCTTCTTACAGTCGGTGCTTTGAGCATTCCCTGCGAGACCAGTACTAGTTTCCGATACACCACTGCAGGTACAATGTATTCCTTGGACCTTCACATTGACGATGGAACACAGAATGGCATCGGAATTAGATACAAATGGCACAATGCCGCCTTAAGTACAAGAATAGAGACTCTTCTTACAGTCGGTGCTTTGAGCATTCCCTGTGCAACCAGTATTAGCTTCCGATACACCACAGCAGATTCCATGTATTCCTAGGACATACACATTGACGATGAAACACTGAAATTACATCGGAATTTAATACAAAAGGAACAATGCCGCCGTAAGTGCAAGAAGAATGATACTTCTTAGAGTCTGTGCTTTGATCATTTCCTGTGAGACCAGTATTAGTTTCCGATACACCACTGCAGGTGCAATGTATTCCTTATACCTTCACATTGATGATGACACACAGAAATCGCATTGGAATTGAAATACAAGAGGCATAATGCCGCCTTAAGTACAAGAATAGTGACTCTTCTTACAGTCGGTGTTTTGAGCTTTCCCTGTGAGACCAGTACTAGTTTCCGACACACCACTGCAGGTTCAATGTATTCCTTAGACATACGCATTGACGATGAATCACTGAAATTACATCGGAATTAAATACAAAAGGCACAATGCCGCCATACGTGCATGAATAGAGACTCTTCTTACAGCCGGTGCTTTGAGCTTTCCCTGTGAGACCAGTATTAGTTTCCGATACACCACTCCAGGTTCAATGTATTCCTTGGACATACTCATTGACGATGAAACACTGAAATTACATCGGAATTAAATACAAAAGGAACAATGCCGCCTTAACTGCAAGATGAGTGAGACATCTTAGAGTCTGTGCTTTGATCCTTTCCTGTGAGACCAGTATTAGTTTCCGATACACCACTGCAGGTTCAATGTATTCCTTGGACCTTCGCATTGACGGTGAAACACAGAAATCGCATCGGAATTAAATACAAAAGGCACAATGCCGCCTTAAGTACAGGAATAGAGACTCTTCTTACAGTCGGTGCTTTGAGCATTCCCTGTGAGACCAGTATTAGTTTCCGATATACCACTGCAGGTTCGATGTATTCCTTGGAACTTCACATTGCCGATGAAACACAGAAATCGCATCGGAATTAAATACAAAAGGCACAATGCCGCTTTAAGTACAAGAATAGAGACTCTTCTTACAGTCGGTGCTTTGAGCAATCCCTGTGAGACCGGTATTAGTTTCCGATACACCACTGCAGGTGCAATGTATTCCTTAGACATACACATTGACAACGAAACACAGAAATCGCATCGGAATTAAACACAAAAGGCACAATGCCGCCATAAGTGCCAGAATAGAGACCCTTCTTACAGTCGGTGCTTTGAGCATTCTGTGTGAGACCAGTATTAGATTCCGATACACCTCAGCAGGTACAATGTATTCCTTGGAACTTCACATTGACGATGAAACACAGAAATCGCATCGGAATTAAATACAAAAGGCACAATGCCGCCTTTCGTACAAGAATAGAGACTCTTCTTACAGTCGGTGCTTTGAGCATTCCCTGTGAGACCAGTATTAGTTTCCGATACACCACTCCAGGTTCAATGTATTCCTTGGACATACTCATTGACGATGAAACACTGAAATTACATCGGAATTAAATACAAAAGGAGCAATGCCGCCTTAACTGCAAGATGAGTGAGACTTCTTAGAGTCTGTGCTTTGATCCTTTCCTGTGAGCCCAGTATTAGTTTCCGATACACCACTGCAGGTTCAAAGTATTCCTTGGACCTTCGCATTGACGATGAAACACAGAAATCCCATCGGAATTAAATACAAAAGGCACAATGCCGCCTTAAGTACAGGAATAGAGACTCTTCTTACAGTCGGTGCTTGGAGCATTCCCTGTGAGACCAGTATTAGTTTCCGATATACAACTGCAGGATCAATGTATTCCTTTGACATACGCATTGACGATGAAACACAGAAATCGCATCGGAATTAAATACAAAAGGCACAATGCCGCCTTAAGTACAAGAATAGAGACTCTTCTTACAGTAGGTGCTTTGAGCATTGCCTAAGAGACCAGTATTAGTTTCCGATACACCACTGCAGGTTCAGTGTATTCCTTGGACATACACATTGACGATGAAACACAGAAATCGCATCGGAATGAAATACCAAATGCACAATGCCGCATTACGTACAAGAATAGAGACTTTTCTTACAGTCGGTGCTTTGAGCATTCCCTGTGAGACCAGTATTAGTTTCTGATGCACCACTGCAGGTTCAATGTATTCCTTAGACATACACATTGACGATGAATCACTGAAATTACATCGGAATTAAATACAAAAGGCACAATGCCGCCATACGTGCATGAATAGAGACTCTTCTTACAGCCGGTGCTTTGAGCATTCCCTGTGAGACCAGTATTAGCTTCCGATACACCACTCCAGGTTCAATGTATTCCTTGGACATACTCATTGACGATGAAACACTGAAATTACATCGGAATTAAATACAAAAGGAACAATGCCGCCTTGACTGCAAGATGAGTGAGACTTCTTAGAGTCTGTGCTTTGATCCTTTCCTGTGAGACCAGTATTAGTTTCCGATACACCACAGCAGGTTCAATGTATTCCTTGGACCTTCGCATTGACGGTGAAACTCAGAAATCGCATCGGAATTAAATACAAAAGGCACAATGCCGCTTTAAGTACAAGAATAGAGACTCTTCTTACAGTCGGTGCTTTGAGCATTCTCTTTGAGACCAGTATTGGTTTCCGATACACCACTGCAGGTTCAATGTATTCCTTGGAACATCACATTGACGATGAAACACAGAAATCGCATCGGAATTAAATACAAAAGGCACAATGCCGCCTTAAGTACAAGAATGGAGACTCTTCCTACAGTCGATGCTTTGAGCATTCCCTGTGAGACCAGTATTAGCTTCCGATACACCACTGCAGGTTCAATGGATTCCTTGGACATACGCATTGACGATGAAACACAGAAATCGCCTCGGAATTAATACAAAAGGGACAATGCCGCCTTACGTACAAGAATAAAGACTCTCCTTACAGACGGTGCTTTGAGCATTCCCTGTGAGACCAGTATTAGTTTCCGATACACCACTGCAGGATCAATGTATTCCTTATACATACACATTGACGAAGAAACACTGAAATTACATTGGAATTAAATACAAAAGGCACAATGCCACCATAAGTGCAAGAATAGAGACTCCTCTTACAGTCGGTGCTTTGAGCATTCCCTGTGAGACCAGTATTAGTTTCCGATACACCACTGCTGGTACAATGTATTCCTTGTACCTTCACATTGACGATGAAACACAGAAATCGCATCGGAATTAAATGCAAAAGGCACAATGCCGCCTTAAGTACAAGAATAGAGACTCTTCTTACAGTCGGTGCTTTGAGCATTGCCTAAGAGACCAGTATTAGTTTCCGATACACCACTGCAGGTTCAGTGTATTCCTTGGACATACACATTGACGATGAAACACAGAAATCGCATCGGAATGAAATACAAAATGCACAATGCCGCCTTACGTACAAGAATAGAGACTTTTCTTACAGTCGGTGCTTTGAGCATTCCCTGAGAGACCAGTATTAGTTTCTGATGCACCACTGCAGGTTCAATGTATTCCTTAGACATACACATTGAAAATGAAACACTGAAATTACATCGGAATTAAATACAAAAGTCACAATGCCGCCATAAGTGCAAGAACATAGACTCTTCTTACAGTCGGTGCTTTGAGCATTCCCTGCGAGACCAGTACTAGTTTCCGATACACCACTGCAGGTACAATGTATTCCTGGGACCTTCACATTGACGATGGAACACAGAATGGCATCGGAATTAGATACAAATGGCACAATGCCGCCTTAAGTACAAGAATAGAGACTCTTCTTACAGTCGGTGCTTTGAACATTCCCTGTGCAACCAGTATTAGCTTCCGATACACCACTGCAGATTCCATGTATTCCTAGGACATACACATTGACGATGAAACACTGAAATTACATCGGAATTTAATACAAAAGGAACAATGCCGCCGTAAGTGCAAGAAGAATGAGACTTCTTAGAGTCTGTGCTTTGATCATTTCCTGTGAGACCAGTATTAGTTTCCGATACACCACTGCAGGTGCAATGTATTCCTTATACCTTCACATTGATGATGACACACAGAAATCGCATTGGAATTAAATACAAAAGGCATAATGCCGCCTTAAGTACAAGAATAGTGACTCTTCTTACAGTCGGTGTTTTGAGCTTTCCCTGTGAGACCAGTACTAGTTTCCGACACACCACTGCAGGTTCAATGTATTCCTTAGACATACGCATTGACGATGAATCACTGAAATTACATCGGAATTAAATACAAAAGGCACAATGCCGCCTTAAGTACAGGAATAGAGACTCTTCTTACAGTCGGTGCTTTGAGCATTCCCTGTGAGACCAGTATTAGTTTCCGATATACCACTGCAGGTTCGATGTATTCCTTGGAACTTCACATTGACGATGAAACACAGAGATCGCATCGGAATTAAATACAAAAGGCACAATGCCGCTTTAAGTACAAGAATAGAGACTCTTCTTACAGTCGGTGCTTTGAGCAATCCCTGTGAGACCGGTATTAGTTTCCGATACACCACTGCAGGTGCAATGTATTCCTTAGACATACACATTGACAACGAAACACAGAAATCGCATCGGAATTAAACACAAAAGGCACAATGCCGCCATAAGTGCCAGAATAGAGTTCCTTCTTACAGTCGGTGCTTTGAGCATTCCCTGTGAGACTAGTATTAGATTCCGATACACCTCAGCAGGTACAATGTATTCCTTGGAACTTCACATTGACGATGAAACACAGAAATCGCATCGGAATTAAATACAAAGGCACAATGCCGCCTTTCGTACAAGAATAGAGACTCTTCTTACAGTCGGTGCTTTGAGCATTCCCTGTGAGACCAGTATTAGTTTCCGATACACCACTACAGGTTCAATGTATTCCTTGGACATACTCATTGACGATGAAACACTGAAATTACATCGGAATTAAATACAAAAGGAACAATGCCGCCTTAACTGCAAGATGAGTGAGACTTCTGAGAGTCTGTGCTTTGATCCTTTCCTGTGAGCCCAGTATTAGTTTCCGATACACCACTGCAGGTTCAATGTATTCCTTGGACCTTCGCATTGACGATGAAACACAGAAATCGCATCGGAATTAAATACAAAAGGCACAATGCCGCCTTAAGTACAGGAATAGAGACTCTTCTTACAGTCGGTGCTTTGAGCATTCCCTGTGAGACCAGTATTAGTTTCCGATATACCACTGCAGGATCAATGTATTCCTTTGACATACGCATTGACGATGAAACACAGAAATCGCATCGGAATTAAATACAAAAGGCACAATGCCGCCCTACGTACAAGAATAGAGACTCTACTTACATTCGGTGCTTTGAGCTTTCCCTGTGAGACCGGTATTAGTTTCCGATACACCACTGCAGGTTCAATGTATTCCTTAGACATACACATTGACAATGAAACACAGAAATCGAATCGGAATTAAACTCAAAAGGCACAATGCCGCCATAAGTGCCAGAATAGTGACCCTTCTTACAGTCGGTGCTTTGAGCATTCCCTGTGAGACCAGTATTAGTTTCCGATACACCTCAGCAGGTACAATGTATTCCTTGGAACTTCACATTGACGATGAAACACAGAAATCGCATCGGAATTAAATACAAAAGGCACAATGCCGCCTTAAGTACAAGAATTGAGACTCTTCCTACAGTCGATGCTTTGAGCATTCCCTGTGAGACCAGTATTAGTTTCCGATACACCACTGCAGGTTCAATGGATTCCTTGGACATACGCATTGACGATAAAACACAGAAATCGCCTCGGAATTAATACAAAAGGCACAATGCCGCAATAAGCACAAGAATAGAGACTCTTCTTACAGTCGGTGCTTTGAGCATTTCCTGTGAGACCAGTATTAGATTCCGATACACCACTGCAGGTTCAATGTATTCCTTAGACATACACATTGACGATGAAATACTGAAATTACATTAGAATTAAATACAAAAGGCACAATGCCACCATAAGTGCAAGTATTGAGACTCCTCTTACAGTCGGTGCTTTGAGCATTCCCTGTGAGATCAGTATTAGGTTCCGATACACCACTGCAGGTACAATGTATTCCTTGTACCTTCACATTGACGATGAAACACAGAAATCGCATCGGAATTAAATGCAAAAGGCACAATGCCGCCTTAAGTACAAGAATAGAGACTCTTCTTACAGTCGGTGCTTTGAGCATTGCCTGTGAGACCAGTAATAGTATCCGATACACCACTGCAGGTTCAATGTATTCCTTGGACCTTCACATTGACGATGAAACACAGAAATCGCATCGGAATCAAATACAAAAGGCACAATGCCGCCTTAAGTACAAGAATAGAGACTCTTCTTACAGTCGGCTATTTGAGCTTTCCCTGTGAGACCAGTATTAGTTTCCGATACACCACTGCTGGTTCAATGTATTCCTTGGACCTTCACATTGACGATGAAACACAGAATTCGCATCGGAATTAAATACTAAAGGCCTAATGCCGCCTTCAGTACAAGAATAGAGACTCTTCTTACAGTCGGTGCTTTGAGCATTTCCTGTGAGACCAGTATTAGTTTCCGATACACCACTGCAGGTTCAATGTATTGCTTGGACATACACACTGACGATGAAACATAGAAATCGCATCGGAATTAAATACAAAAGGCACAATGCCGCCTTACGTACAAGAATAGAGACTCATCTTACAGTCGGTGCTTTGAGGATTCCCTGTGAGACCAGTGTTAGTTTCCGATACACCACACCAGGTTCAATGTATTCCTTGGACATACTCATTGACGATGGAACACTGAAATTACATCGGAATTAAATTCAAAAGGAACAATGCCGCCTTAACGGCAAGATAAGTGAGGCTTCTTAGAGACTGTGCTTTGATCCTTTCCTGTGAGACCAGTATTAGTTTCCGATACACCATTGCAGGTTCAATGTATTCCTTGGACCATCGCATTGACGATGAAACACAGAGATCGAATCGGAACGAAATACAAAAGGCACAATGCCGCAATAAGTACAAGAATAGAGACTCTTCTTACAGCCGGTGCTTTGAGCATTCCCTGTGAGACCAGAATTAGTTTCCGATACACCACTGCAGGTTCAATGTATTCCTTAGACATACACATTGGCGATGAAACAATGAAATTATATCGGAATTAAATACAAATGGCACAATGCCGCCATAAGTGCAAGAATAGAGACTCCTCTTTCAGTCGGTGCTTTGAGCATTCCCTGTGAGACCAGTATTAGTTTCCGATACACCACTGCAGGTACAATGTATTCCTTGTACTTTCACATTCACGATGAAACACAGAAATCGCATCGGAATTAAATACAAAAGGCACAATGCCGCCTTTCGTACAAGAATAGAGACTCTTCTTACAGTCGGTGCTTTGAGCATTCCCTGTGAGACCAGTATTAGTTTCCGATACACCACTCCAGGTTCAATGTATTCCTTGGACATACTCATTGACGATGAAACACTGAAATTACATCGGAATTAAATACAAAAGGAACAATGCCGCCTTAACTGCAAGATGAGTGAGACTTCTTAGAGTCTGTGCTTTGATCCTTTCCTGTGAGACCAGTATTAGTTTCCGATACACCACTGCAGGTTCAATGTATTCCTCGGAACTTCGCATTGACGATGAAACACAGAAATTGCATCGGAATTAAATACAAAAGGCACAATGCCGCCCTACGTACAAGAATAGAGACTCTTCTTACATTCGGTGCTTTGAGCATTCCCTGTGAGACCAGTATTAGTTTCCGATACACCACTGCAGGTTCAATGTATTCCTTAGACATACACATTGACAATGAAACACAGAATTCGAATCGGAATAAAACTCAAAACGCACAATGCCGCCATAAGTGCCAGAATAGTGACCCTTCTTACAGTCGGTGCTTTGAGCATTCCCTGTGAGACCAGTATTAGTTTCCGATACACCTCAGCAGGTACAATGTATTCCTTGGAACTTCACATTGACGATATAACACAGAAATCGCATCGGAATTAAATACAAAAGGCACAATGCCGCGTTAAGTACAAGAATTGAGACTCTTCCTACAGTCGATGCTTTGAGCATTCCCTGTGAGACCAGTATTATTTTGCGATACACCACTGCAGGTTCAATGGATTCCTTGGACATACGCATTGACGATGAAACACAGAAATCGCCTCGGAATTAATACAAAAGGCTCAATGCCGCAATAAGCACAAGAATAGAGACTCTTCTTACAGTCGGTGCTTTGAGCATTTCCTGTGAGACCAGTATTAGTTTCCGATACACCACAGCAGGTTCAATGTATTGCTTGGACATACACACTGACGATGAAACATAGAAATCGCATCGGAATTAAATACAAAAGGCACAATGCCGCCTTACGTACAAGAATAGAGACTCATCTTACAGTCGGTGCTTTGAGGATTCCCTGTGAGACCAGTATTAGTTTCCGATACACCACACTAGGTTCAATGTATTCCTTGGACATACTCATTGACGATGGAACACTGAAATTACATCGGAATTAAATTCAAGAGGAACAATGCCGCCTTAACGGCAAGTTAAGTGAGGCTTCTTAGAGACTGTGCTTCGATCCTTTCCTGTGAGACCAGTATTAGTTTCCGATACACCATTGCAGGTTCAATGTATTCCTTGGACCATCGCATTGACGATGAAACACAGAGATCGAATCGGAACGAAATACAAAAGGCACAATGCCGCAATAAGTACAAGAATAGAGACTCTTCTTACAGCCAGTGCTTTGAGCATTCCCTGAGAGACCAGTATTAGTTTCCGATACACCACTCCAGGTTCAATGTATTCCTTGGACATACTCATTGACGATGAAACACTGAAATTACATCGGAATTAAATACAAAAGGAACAATGCCGCCTTAACTGCAAGATGAGTGAGACTTCTTAGAGTCTGTGCTTTGATCCATTCCTGTGAGACCAGTATTAGTTTCCGATACACCACTGCAGGTTCAATGTATTCCTCGTACCTTCGCATTGACGATGAAACACAGAAATTGCATCGGAATTAAATACAAAAGGCACAATGCCGCCCTACGTACAAGAATAGAGACTCTTCTTACATTCGGTGCTTTGAGCATTCCCTGTGAGACCAGTATTAGTTTCCGATACACCACTGCAGGTTCAATGTATTCCTTAGACATACACATTGACAATGAAACACAGAATTCGAATCGGAATAAAACTCAAAAGGCACAATGCCGCCCTACGTACAAGAATAGTGACTCTTCTTACATTCGGTGCTTTGAGCATTCCCTGTGAGACCGGTATTAGTTTCCGACACACCACTGCAGGTTCAATGTATTCCTTAGACATACACATTGACAATGAAACACAGAAATCGCATCGGAATTAAACACAAAAGGCACAATGCCGCCATAAGTGCCAGAATAGAGACCCTTCTTACAGTCGGTGCTTTGAGCATTCCCTGTAAGACCAGTATTAGTTTCCGATACACCTCAGCAGGTACAATGTATTCCTTGGAACTTCACATTGACGATGAAACACAGAAATCGCATCGGAATTAAATACAAAAGGCACAATGACGTTTTAAGTACAAGAATTGAGACTCTTCCTACAGTCGATGCTTTGAGCATTCCCTGTGAGACCAGTATTAGTTTCCGATACACCACTGCAGGTTCAATGGATTCCTTTTACATACGCATTGACGATGAAACACAGAAATCGCCTCGGAATTAATACAAAAGGCACTATGCCGCAATAAGCACAAGAATAGAGACTCTTCTTACAGTCGGTGCTTTGAGCATTTCCTGTGAGACCAGTATTAGTTTCCGATACACCAGTGCAGGTTCAATGTATTCCTTAGACATACACATTGACGATGAAACACTGAAATTACATTGGAATTAAATACAAAAGGCACAATGCCACCATAAGTGCAAGTATAGAGACTCCTCTTACAGTCGGTGCTTTGAGCATTCCCTGTGAGATCAGTATTAGTTTCCGAAACACCACTGCAGGTACAATGTATTCCTTGTACCTTCACACTGACGATGAAACACAGACATCGCATCGGAATTAAATGCAAAAGGCGCAATGCCGCCTTAAGCACAAGATTAGAGACTCTTCTTACAGTCGGTGCTTTGAGCATTGCCTGTGAGACCAGTAATAGTATCCGATACACCACTGCAGGTTCAATGTATTCCTTGGACCTTCACATTGACGATGAAACACAGAAATCGCATCGGAATCAAATACAAAAGGCACAATGCCGCCTTAAGTACAAGAATAGAGACTCTTCTTACAGTTGGCTCTTTGAGCTTTCCCTGTGAGACCAGTATTAGTTTCCGATACACCACTGCAGGATCAATGTATTCCTTGGACCTTCACATTGACGATGAAACACTGAATTCGCATCGGAATTAAATACTAAAGGCATAATGCCGCCTTCAGTACAAGAATAGAGTCTCTTCTTACAGTCGGTGCTTTGAGCATTTCCTGTGAGACCAGTATTAGTTTCCGATACACCACTGCAGGTTCAATGTATTGCTTGGACATACACACTGACGATGAAACATAGAAATCGCATCGGAATTAAATACAAAAGGCACAATGCCGCCTTACGTACAAGAATAGAGACTCATCTTACAGTCGGTGCTTTGAGCATTCCCTGTGAGACCAGTATTAGTTTCCGATACACCACTGCAGGTTCAATGTATTGCTTGGACATACTCATTGACGATGAAACACTGAAATTACATCGGAATTAAATACAAAAGGAGCAATGCCGCCTTAACTGCAAGACGAGTGAGACTTCTTAGAGTCTGTGTTTTTGATCCTTTCCTGTGGGACCAGTATTAGTTTCCGATACACCACTCCAGGTTCAATGTATTCCTTGGACATACTCATTGACGATGAAACACTGAAATTATATCGGAATTAAATACAAAAGGAACAATTCCGCCTTAACGGCAAGATGAGTAAGACTTCTTTAGGTCTGTGCTTTGATCCTTTCCTGTGAGACCAGTATTAGTTTCCGATACACCACGGCAGGTTCAATGTATTCCTTGGACCTTCGCATTGACAATGAAACACAGAAATCGAATCGGAACTAAATACAAAAGGCACAATGCCGCAATAAGTACAAGAATAGAGACTCTTCTTACAGTCGGTGCTTTGAGCATTCCCTGTGAGACCAGTACTAGATTCCGATACACCTCAGCAGGTACAATGTATTCCTTGTAACTTCACATTGACGATGAAACTCAGAAATCGCCTCGGAATTAATACAAAAGGCACAATGCCGCAATAAGCACAAGAATAGAGACTCTTCTTACAGTCGGTGCTTTGAGCATTTCCTGTGAGACCAGTATTAGTTTCCGATACACCACTCCAGGTTCAATGTATTCCTTAGACATACACATTGACGATGAAACACTGAAATTACATTGGAATTAAATACAAAAGGCACAATGCCACCATAAGTGCAAGTATAGAGACTCCTCTTACAGTCGGTGCTTTGAGCATTCCCTGTGAGATCAGTATTAGTTTGCGATACACCACTGCGGGTACAATATATTCCTTGTACCTTCACATTGACGATGAAACACAGAAATCGCATCGGAATTAAATGCAAAAGGCACAATGCCGCCTTAAGTACAAGAATAGAGACTCTTCTTACAGTCGGTACTTTGAGCATTGCCTGTGAGACCAGTAAAAGTATCAGATACACCACTGCAGGTTCAATGTATTCCTTGGACCTTCACATTGACGATGAAACACAGAAATCGCATCGGAATCAAATACAAAAGGCACAATGCCGCCTTAAGTACAAGAATAGAGACTCTTCTTACAGTCGGTTCTTTGAGCTTTCCCTGTGAGACCAGTATTAGTTTCCGATACACCACTGCAGGATCAATGTATTCCTTGGACCTTCACATTGACGATGAAACACAGAATTCGCATCGGAATTAAATACTAAAGGCATAATGCCGCCTTCAGTACAATAATAGAGTCTCTTCTTACAGTTGGTGCTTTGAGCATTTCCTGTGTGACCAGTATTAGTTTCCGATACACCACTGCAGGTTCAATGTATTGCTTGGACATACACACTGACGATGGAACATAGAAATCGCATCGGAATTAAATACAAAAGGCACAATGCCGCCTTACGTACAAGAATAGAGACTCATCTTACAGTCGGTGTTTTGAGCATTCCCTGTGAGACCAGTATTAGTTTCCGATACACCACACCAGGTTCAATGTATTCCTTGGACATACTCATTGACGATGGAACACTGAAATTACATCGGAATTAAATTCTAAAGGAACAATGCCGCCTTAACGGCAAGATAAGTGAGGCTTCTTAGAGGTTGTGTTTTGATCCTTTCCTGTGAGACCAGTATTAGTTTCCGATACACCATTGCAGGTTCAATGTATTCCTTGGACCATCGCATTGACGATGAAACACAGAGATCGAATCGGAACTTAATACAAAATGCACAATGCCGCAGTAAGTACAAGAATAGAGACTCTTCTTACAGTCGGTGCTTTGAGCATTCCCTGTGAGACCAGTATTAGTTTCCGATACACCACTGCAGGTTCAATGTATTCCTTAGACATACACATTGACGATGAAACACTGATATTACATCGGAATTAAATACAAATGGCACAATGCCGCCATAAGTGCAAGAATAGAGACTCCTCTTACAGTCGGTGCTTTGAGCATTCCATGTGAGACCAATATTAGTTTCCGATACACCACTGCAGGTACAATGTATTCCTTGTACCTTCACATTGAGGATGAAACACAGAATTTGCATCGGAATTAAATACTAAAGGCATAATGCCGCCTTCAGTACAAGAATAGAGTCTCTTCTTACAGTCGGTGCTTTGAGAATTTCCTGTGAGACCAGTATTAGTTTCCGATACACCACTGCAGGTTCAATGTATTCCTTGGACATACTCATTGACGATGAAACACTGAAATTACATCGGAATTAAATACAAAAGGAACAATGCCGCCTTAACGGCAAGATGAGTAAGACTTCTTAAGGTCTGTGCTTTGATCCTTTCCTGTGAGACCAGTATTAGTTTCCGATACACGACCGCAGGCTCAATGTATTCCTTGGACCTTCGCATTGACAATGAAACACAGAAATCGAATCGGAACTAAATACAAAAGGCACAATGCCGCAATAAGTACAAGAATAGAGACTCTTCTTACAGTCGGTGCTTTGAGCAATCCCTGTGAGACCAGTATTAGATTCCGATACACCTCAGCAGGTACAATGTATTCCTTGGAACTTCACATTGACGATGAAACACAGAAACCGCATCGGAATTAAATACAAAAGGCACAATGCCGCCTTAAGTACAAGAATTGAGACTCTTAATACAGTCGATGCTTTGAGCATTCCCTGTGAGACCAGTATTAGCTTCCGATACACCACTGCAGGTTCAATGGATTCCTTGGACATACGCATTGACGATGAAACACAGAAATCGCCTCGGAATTAATACAAAAGGGACAATGCCGCCTTACGTACAAGAATAAAGACTCTTCTTACAGACGGTGCTTTGAGCATTCCCTGTGAGACCAGTATTAGTTTCCGATACACCACTGCAGGATCAATGTATTCCTTATACATACACATTGACGAAGAAACACTGAAATTACATTGGAATTAAATATAAAAGGCACAATGCCACCATAAGTGCAAGAATAGAGACTCCTCTTACAGTCGGTGCTTTGAGCATTCCATGTAAGACCAATATTAGTTTCCGATACACCACTGCAGGTACAATGTATTCCATGTACCTTCACATTGACGATGAAAGACAGAAATCGCATCGGAAATAAATGCAAAAGGCACAATGCCGCCTTAAGTACAGGAATAGAGACTCTTCTTACAGTCGGTGCTTTGAGCATTGCCTAAGAGACCAGTATTAGTTTCCGATACACCACTGCAGGTTCAGTGTATTCCTTGGATATAAACATTGACGATGAAACACAGAAATCGCATCGGAATTAGATACAAATGGCACAATGCCGCCTTAAGTACAAGAATAGAGACTCTTCTTACAGTCGGTGCTTTGAGCATTCCCTGTGAAAGCAGGATTAGCTTCCGATACACCACTGCAGATTCCATGTATTCCTAGGACATACACATTGACGATGAAACGCTGAAATTACATCGGAATTTAATACAAAAGGAACAATGCCGCCTTAAGTACAGGAATAGAGACTCTTCTTACAGTCGGTGCTTTGAGCTTTCCCTGTGAGACCAGTACTAGTTTCCGACACACCACTGCAGGTTCAATGTATTCCTTAGACATACACATTGACGATGAATCACTGAAATTACATCGGAATTAAATACAAAAGGGACAATGCCGCCTTAACTGCAAGATGAGTGAGACATCTTAGAGTCTGTGCTTTGATCCTTTCCTGTGAGACCAGTATTTGTTTCCGATACACCACTGCAGGTTCAATGCATTCCTTGGACCTTCGCATTGACGGTGAAACACAGAAATCGCATCGGAATTAAATACAAAAGGCACAATGCCGCCTTAAGTACAGGAATAGAGACTCTTCTTACATTCGGTGCTTTGAGCATTCCCTGTGAGACCAGTATTAGTTTCCGATATACCACTGCAGGTTCGATGTATTCCTTGGAACTTCACATTGACGATGAAACACAGAAATCGCATCGGAATTAAATACAAAAGGCACAATGCCGCTTTAAGTGCAAGAATAGAGACTCTTCTTACAGTCGGTGCTTTGAGCAATCCCTGTGAGACCGGTATTAGTTTCCGATACACCACTGCAGGTGCAATGTATTCCTTAGACATACACATTGACAATGAAACACAGAAATCGCATCGGAATTAAACACAAAAGGCACAATGCCGCCATAAGTGCCAGAATAGAGACCCTTCTTACAGTCGGTGCTTTGAGCATTCCCTGTGAGACCAGTATTAGATTCCGATACACCTCAGCAGGTACAATGTATTCCTTGGAACTTCACATTGACGATGAAACACAGAAATCGCATCGGAATTAAATACAAAATGCACAATGCCGCCTTTCGTACAAGAATAGAGACTATTCTTACAGTCGGTGCTTTGAGCATTCCCTGTGAGACCAGTATTAGTTTCCGATACACCACTCCAGGTTCAATGTATTCCTTGGACATACTCATTGACGATGAAACACTGAAATTACATAGGAATTAAATACAAAAGGAACAATGCCGCCTTAACTGCAAGATGAGTGAGACTTCTTAGAGTCTGTGCTTTGATCCTTTCCTGTGAGCCCAGTATTAGTTTCCGATACACCACTGCAGGTTCAATGTATTCCTTGGACCTTCGCAGTGACGATGAAACACAGAAATCGCATCGGAATTAAATACAAAAGGCACAATGCCGCCTTAAGGACAGGAATAGAGACTCTTCTTACAGTCGGTGCTTTGAGCATTCCCTGTGAGACCAGTATTAGTTTCCGATATACCACTGCAGGATCAATGTATTCCTTGGACATACGCATTGACGATGAAACACAGAAATCGCATCGGAATTAAATACAAAAGGCACAATGCCGCCCTACGTACAAGAATAGAGACTCTTCTTACATTCGGTGGTTTGAGCATTCCCTGTGAGACCGGTATTAGTTTCCGATACACCATTGCAGGTTCAATGTATTCCTTAGACATACACATTGACAATGAAACACAGAAATCGAATCGGAATTAAACTCAAAAGGCACAATGCCGCCATAATTGCCAGAGTAGTGACCCTTCTTACAGTCGGTGCTTTGAGCATTCCCTGTGAGACCAGTATTAGTTTCGGATACACCACTGCAGGTACAATGTATTCCTTGTACCTTCACATTGACGATGAAACGCAGAAATCGCATCGGAATTAAATGCAAAAGGCACAATGCCGCCTTAAGTACAAGTATAGAGACTCATCTTACAGTCGGTGCTTTGAGCATTGCCTGTGAGACCAGTAATAGTATCCGATACACCACTGCAGGTTCAATGTATTCCTTGGACCTTCACATTGACGATGAAACACAGAAATCGCATCGGAATCAAATACAAAAGTCACAATGCCGCCTTAAGTACAAGAATAGAGACTCTTCTTACAGTCGGTTCTTTGAGCTTTCCCTGTGAGACCAGTATTAGTTTCCGATACACCACTGCTGGTTCAATGTATTCCTTGGACCTTCATATTGACGATGAAACACAGAATTCGCATCGGAATTAAATACTAATGGCCTAATGCCGCCTTCAGTACAAGAATAGAGACTCTTCTTACAGTCGGTGCTTTGAGCATTTCCTGTGAGACCAGTATTAGTTTCCGATACACCACTGCAGGTTCAATGTATTGCTTGGACATACACACTGACGATAAAACATAGAAATCGCATCGGAATTAAATACAAAAGGCACAATGCCGCCTTACGTACAAGAATAGAGACTAATCTTACAGTCGGTGCTTTGAGCATTCCCTGTGAGACCAGTATTAGTTTCCGATACACCACACCAGGTTCAATGTATTCCTTGGACATACTCATTGACGATGGAAAACTGAAATTACATCGGAATTAAATTCAAAAGGAACAATGCCGCCTTAACGGCGAGATAAGTGAGGCTTCTTAGAGACTGTGCTTTGATCCTTTCCTGTGAGACCAGTATTAGTTTCCGATACACCATTGCAGGTTCAATGTATTCCTTGGACCATCGCATTGACGATGAAACACAGAGATCGAATCGGAACTAAATACAAAAGGCACAATGCCGCAATAAGTACAAGAATAGAGACTCTTCTTACAGTCGGTGCTTTGAGCATTCCCTGTGAGACCAGTATTAGTTTCCGATACACCACTCAAGGTTCAATGTATTCCTTAGACATACACATTGACGATGAAACATTGATATTACATCGGAATTAAATACAAATGGCACAATGCCGCCATAAGTGCAAGAATAGAGACTCCTCTTACAGTCGGTGCTTTGAGCATTCCCTGTGAGACCAATATTAGTTTCCGATACACAACTGCAGGTACAATGTATTCCTTGTACCTTCACATTGACGATGAAACACAGAATTTGCATCGGAATTAAATACTAAAGGCATAATGCAGCCTTCAGTACAAGAATAGAGTCTCTTCTTACAGTCGGTGCTTTGAGCATTTCCTGTGAGACCAGTATTAGTTTCCGATACAAAACTGCAGGATCAATGTATTGCTTGGACATACACATTGACGATGAAACACAGAAATCGCATCGGAATTAAATACAAAAGGCACAATGTCGCCTTAAGTACAAGAATAGAGACTCTTCTTACAGTCGGTGCTTTGAGCATTCCCTGTGAGACCAGTATTACTTTCTGATACACCACTGCTGGTTCAATGTATTCCTTGGACATACGCATTGACGATGACACACATAAATCGCATCTGAATTAAATACAAAAGGCACAATGCCGCCTTACGTACAAGAATAGAGACTCTTCTTACAGTCGGTGCTTTGAGCATTCCCTGTGAGACCAGTATTAGTTTCCGATACACCACTCCAGCTTCAATGTATTCCTTGGACATACTCAATGACGATGAAACACTGAAATTACATCGGAATTAAATACAAAAGGAACAGTGCCACCTTAACTGCAAGATGAGTGAGACATCTTAAAGTCTGTGCTTTGATCCTTTCCTGTGAGACCTGTATTAGTTTCCGATACACCACTGCAGGTTCAATGTATTCCTTGGACCTTCGCATTGACGATGAAACACAGAAATCACATCGGAACTAAATACAAATTGCACAATACCGCAATAAGTACAAGAGTAGAGACTCTTCTTTCGGTCGGTGCCTTGAGCGTTCCCTGTGAGACCAGTATTAGTTTCCGATACACCACTGCAGGTTCAATGTATTGCTTGGACATACTCATTGACGATGGAACACTGAAATTACATCGGAATTAAATACAAAAGGAACAATGGCGCCTTAACTGCAAGATGAGTGAGACTTCTTAGAGTCTGTGCTTTGATCCTTTCCTGTGGGACCAGTATTAGTTTCCGATACACCACTCCAGGTTCAATGTATTCCTTGGACATACTCATTGACGATGAAACACTGAAATTACATCGGAATTAAATACAAAAGGAACAATGCCGCCTTAACTGCAAGATGAGTGAGACTTCTTAGAGTCTGTGCTTTGATCCTTTCCTGTGAGACCAGTATTAGTTTCCGATACACCACTGCAGGTTCAATGTATTCCTTGGACCTTCGCATTGACGATGAAACACAGAAATTGCATCGGAATTAAATACAAAAGGCACAATGCCGCCTTAAGTACAGGAATAGAGACTCTTCTTACAGTCGGTCCTTTGAGCATTCCCTGTGAGACCAGTATTAGTTTCCGATATACCACTGCAGGTTCAATGTATTCCTTGAACATACGCATTGACGATGAAACACAGGAATCGCATCGAAATTAAATACAAAAGGCACAATGCCGCCCTACGTACAAGAATAGAGACTCTTCTTACATTCGGTGCTTTGAGCATTACCTGTGAGACCGGTATTAGTTTCCGATACACCACTGCAGGTTCAATGTATTCCTTAGACATACACATTGACAATGAAACACAGAAATCGCATCGGAATTAAACACAAAAGGCACAATGCCGCCATAACTGCCAGAATAGAGACCCTTCTTACAGTCGGTGCTTTGAGCATTCCCAGTGAGACCAGTATTAGTTTCCGATACACCTCAGCAGGTACAATGTATTCCTTGGAACTTCACATTGACGATGAAACACAGAAATCGCATCGGAATTATATACAAAAGGCACAATGCCGCCTTAAGTACAAGAATTGAGACTCTTCCTACAGTCGATGCTTTGAGCATTCCCTGTGGGACCAGTATTAGTTTCCGATACACCACTGCAGGTTCAATGGATTCCTTGGACATACGCATTGACGATAAAACACAGAACTCGCCTCGGAATTAATACAAAAGGCACAATGCCGCACTACGTACAAGAATAGAGACTCTTCTTACATTCGGTGCTTTGAGCATTACCTGTGAGACCGGTATTAGTTTCCGATACACCACTGCAGGTTCAATGTATTCCTTAGACATACACATTGACGATGAAACACTGAAATTACATTGGAATTAAATACAAAAGGCACAATGCCACCATATGTGCAAGTATAGAGACTCCTCTTACAGTCGGTGCTTTGAGCATTCCCTGTGAGATCAGTATTAGTTTGCGATACACCACTGCAGGTACAATATATTCCTTGTACCTTCACATTGACGATGAAACACAGAAATCGCATCGGAATTAAATGCAAAAGGCACAATGCCGCCTTAAGTACAAGAATAGAGACTCTTCTTACAGTCGGTGCTTTGAGCATTGCCTGTGAGACCAGTAATAGTATCCGATACACCACTGCAGGTTAAATGTATTCCTTGGACCTTCACATTGACGATGAAACACAGAAATCGCATCGGAATCAAATACAAAAGGCACAATGCCGCCAAAAGTACAAGAATAGAGACTCTTCTTACAGTCGGTTCTTTGAGCTTTCCCTGTGAGACCAGTATTAGTTTCCGATACACCACTGCAGAATCAATGTATTCTTTATACCTTCACATTGACGATGAAACACAGAATTCGCATCGGAATTAAATACAAATGGCACAATGCCGCCTTACGTACAAGAATAGGGACTCATCTTACAGTCGGTGCTTTGAGCATTCCCTGTGAGACAAGTATTAGTTTCCGATACACCACACCAGGTTCAATGTATTCCTTGGACATACTCATTGACGATGAAACACTGAAATTACATCGGAATTAAATACAAAAGGAACAATGCCGCCTTAACTGCAACATGAGTGAGACTTCTTAGAGTCTGTGCTTTGATCCTTTCCTGTGGGACCAGTATTAGTTTCCGATACACCACTCCAGGTTCAATGTATTCCTTGGACATACTCATTGACGATGAAACACTGAAATAAAATCGGAATTCAATACAAAAGGAACAATGCCGCCTTAACGGCAAGATGAGTAAGACTTCTTAAGGTCTGTGCTTTGATCCTTTCCTGTGAGACCAGTATTAGTTTCCGATACACCACTGCAGGTTCAATGTATTCCTTGGACCTTCGCATTGACAATGAAACACAGAAATCGAATCGGAACTAAATACAAAAGGCACAATGCCGTAATAAGTACAAGAATAGAGACTCTTCTTACAGTCGGTGCTTTGAGCATTCCCTGTGAGACCAGTATTAGATTCCGATACGCCTCAGCAGGTACAATGTATTCCTTGGAACTTCACATTGACGATGAAACACAGAAATCGCCTCGGAATTAATACAAAAGGTACAATGCCGCAATAAGCACAAGAATAGAGACTCTTCTTACAGTCGGTGCTTTGAGCATTTCCTGTGAGACCAGTATTAGTTTCCGATACACCACTGCAGGTTCAATGTATTCCTTAGACATACACATTGACGATGAAACACTGAAATTACATTGGAATTAAATACAAAAGGCACAATGCCACCATAGGTGCAAGTGTAGAGACTCCTCTTACAGTCGGTGCTTTGAGCATTCCCTGTGAGATCAGTATTAGTTTCCGATACACCACTGCAGGTACAATGTATTCCTTGTACCTTCACATTGACGATGAAACACAGAAATCGCATCGGAATTAAATGCAAAAGGCACAATGCCGCCTTAAGTACAAGAATAGAGACTCTTCTTACAGTCGGTGCTTTGAGCATTGCCTGTGAGACCAGTAATAGTATCCGATACACCACTGGAGGTTCAATGTATTCCTTGGACCTACACATTGACGATGAAACACAGAAATCGCATCGGAATCAAATACAAAAGGCACAATGCCGCCTTAAGTACAAGAATAGAGACTCTTCTTACAGTCGGTTTTTTGAGCTTTCCCTGTGAGACCAGTATTAGTTTCCGATACACCACTGCAGGATCAATGTATTCCTTGGACCTCCACATTGACGATGAAACACAGAATTCGCATCGGAATTAAATACTAAAGGCATAATGCCGCCTTCAGTACAAGAATAGAGTCTCTTCTTACAGTTGGTGCTTTGAGCATTTCCTGTGAGACCAGTATTAGATTCCGATACACCACTGCAGGTTCAATGTATTGCTTGGACATACACACTGACGATGAAACATAGAAATCGCATCGGAATTAAATACAAATGGCACAATGCCGCCTTACGTACAAGAATAGAGACTCATCTTGCAGTCGGTGCTTTGAGCATTCCCTGTGAGACCAGTATTAGTTTCCGATACACCACTGCAGGTTCAGTGTATTGCTTGGACATACTCATTGACGATGAAACACTGAAATTACATCGGAATTAAATACAAAAGGAACAATGCCGCCTTAACTGCAAGATGAGTGAGACTTCTTAGAGTCTGTGCTTTGATCCTTTCCTGTGGGACCAGTATTACTTTCCGATACACCACTCCAGGTTCAATGTATTCCTTGGACATACTCATTGACGATGAAACACTGAAATTACATCGGAATTAAATACAAAAGGAACAATGCCGCCTTAACGGCAAGATGAGTAAGGCTTCTTAAGGTCTGTGCTTTGATCCTTTCCTGTGAGACCAGTATTAGTTTCCGATACACCACTGCAGGTTCAATGTATTCCTTGGACCTTCGCATTGACAATGAAACACAGAAATCGAATCGGAACTAAATACAAAAGGCACAATGCCGCCTTACGTACAAGAATAGAGACTCATCTTACAGTCGGTGATTTGAGCATTTCCTGTGAGACCAGTATTAGTTTCCGATACACCACTGCAGGTTCAATGTATTCCTTGGTCCTTCACATTGACGATGAAACACAGAATTCGCATCGGAATTAAATACTAAAGGCATAATGCCGCCTTCAGTACAAGATTAGAGACTCATCTTACAGTCGGTGCTTTGAGCATTCCCTGTGGGACCAGTATTAGTTTCCGATACACCACACCAGGTTCAATGTATTCCTTGGACATACTCATTGACGATGGAACACTGAAATTACATCGGAATTAAATTCAAAAGGAACAATGCCGCCTTAACGGCAAGATAAGTGAGGCTTCTTAGAGTCTGTGCTTTGATCCTTTCCTGTGAGACCAGTATTAGTTTCCGATACACCACTGCAGGTTCAATGTATTCCTTGGACCTTCGCATTGACAATGAATCACAGATATCGAATCGGAACTAAATACAAAAGGCACAATGCCGCAATAAGTACAAGAATAGAGACTCTTCTTACAGTCGGTCCTTTGAGCATTCCCTGTGAGACCAGTATTAGATTCCGATACACCTCAGCAGGTACAATGTATTCCTTGGAACTTCACATTGACGATGAAACACAAAGTCGCCTCGGAATTAATACAAAAGGCACAATGCCGCAATAAGCACAAGAATAGAGACTCTTCTTACAGTCGGTGCTTTGAGCATTTCCTGTGAGACCAGTATTAGTTTCCGATACACCACTGCAGGATCAATGTATTCCTTGGACCTTCACATTGACGATGAAACACAGAATTCGCATCGGAATTAAATACTAAAGGCATAATGCCGCCTTCAGTACAAGAATAGAGTCTCTTCTTACAGTTGGTGCTTTGAGCATTTCCTGTGAGACCAGTATTAGTTTCCGATACACCACTGCAGGTTCAATGTATTGCTTGGACATACACACTGACGATGAAACATAGAAATCGCATCGGAATTAAATACAAAAGGCACAATGCCGCCTTACGTACAAGAATAGAGACTCATCTTACAGTCGGTGCTTTGAGCATTCCCTGTGAGACCAGTATTAGTTTCCGATACACCACACCAGGTTCAATGTATTCCTTGGACATACTCATTGACGATGGAACACTGAAATTACATCGGAATTAAATTCAAAAGGAACAATGCCGCCTTAACGGCAAGATAAGTGAGGCTTCTTAGAGTCTGTGCTTTGATCCTTTCCTGTGAGACCAGTATTAGTTTCCGATACACCATTGCAGGTTCAATGTATTCCTTGGACCATCGCATTGACGATGAAACACAGAGATCGAATCGGAACTAAATACAAAAGGCACAATGCCGCAGTAAGTACAAGAATAGAGACTC
Organism: Schistocerca serialis cubense; assembly: GCF_023864345.2. NCBI lineage: Eukaryota > Metazoa > Arthropoda > Insecta > Orthoptera > Acrididae > Schistocerca > Schistocerca serialis. The sequence goes on along the minus strand of NC_064643.1, from coordinate 31,764,567 downwards.
TTCTTACAGTCGGTGCTTTGAGCATTCCCTGTGAGACCAGTATTAGTTTCCGATACACCACTGCAGGTTCAATGTATTCCTTAGACATACACATTTACGATGAAACACTGATATTACATCGGAATTAAATACAAATGGCACAATGCCGCCATAAGTGCAAGAATAGAGACTCCTCTTACAGTCGGTGCTTTGAGCATTCCGTGTGAGACCAATATTAGTTTCCGATACACCACTGCAGGTACAATGTATTCCTTGTACCTTCACAATGACGATGAAACACAGAATTTGCATCGGAATTAAATACTAAAGGCATAATGCCGCCTTCAGTACAAGAATAGAGTCTCTTCTTACAGTCGGTGCTTTGAGCATTTCCTGTGAGACCAGTATTAGTTTCCGATACACCACTGCAGGTTCAATGTATTCCTTGGACATACTCATTGACGATGAAACACTGATATTACATCGGAATTAAATACAAAAGGAACAATGCCGCCTTAACGGCAAGATGAGTAAGACTTCTTAAGGTCTGTGCTTTGATCCTTTCCTGTGAGACCAGTAATAGTTTCCGATACACCACTGCAGGTTCAATGTATTCCTTGGACCTTCGCATTGACAATGAAACACAGAAATCGAATCGGAACTAAATACAAAAGGCACAATGCCGCAATAAGTACAAGAATAGAGACTCTTCTTACAGTCGGTGCTTTGAGCATTCCCTGTGAGACCAGTATTAGATTCCGATACACCTCAGCAGGTACAATGTATTCCTTGGAACTTCACATTGACGATGAAACACAGAAATCGCCTCGGAATTAATACTAAAGGCACAATGCCGCAATAAGCACAAGAATAGAGACTCTTCTTACAGTCGGTGCTTTGAGCATTTCCTGTGAGACCAGTATTAGTTTCCGATACACCACTGCAGGTTCAATGTATTCCTTAGACATACACATTGACGATGAAACACTGAAATTACATTGGAATTAAATACAAAAGGCACAATGCCACCATAAGTGCAAGTATAGAGTCTCCTCTTACAGTCGGTGCTTTGAGCATTCCCTGTGAGATCAGTATTAGTTTCCGATACACCACTGCAGGTACAATGTATTCCTTGTACCTTCACATTGACGATGAAACACAGAAATCGCATCGGAATTAAATGCAAAAGGCACAATGCCGCCTTAAGTACAAGAATAGAGACTCTTCTTACAGTCGGTGCTTTGAGCATTGCCTGTGAGACCAGTAATAGTATCCGATACACCACTGCAGGTTCAATGTATTCCATGGACCTACACATTGACGATGAAACACAGAAATCGCATCGGAATCAAATACAAAAGGCACAATGCCGCCTTAAGTACAAGAATAGAGACTCTTCTTACAGTCGGTTCTTTGAGCTTTCCCTGTGAGAATAGTATTAGTTTCCGATACACCACTGCAGGATCAATGTATTCCTTGGACCTTCACATTGACGATGAAACACAGAATTCGCATCGGAATTAAATACTAAAGGCATAATGCCGCCTTCAGTACAAGAATAGAGTCTCTTCTTACAGTCGGTGCTTTGAGCATTTCCTGTGAGACCAGTATTAGTTTCCGATACACCATTGCAGGTTTAATGTATTGATTGGACATACACACTGACGATGAAACATAGAAATCGCATCGGAATTAAATACAAAAGGCACAATGCCGCCTTACGTACAAGAATAGAGACTCATCTTACAGTCGGTGCTTTGAGCATTCCCTGTGAGACCAGTATTAGTTTCCGATACACCACTGCAGGTTCAATGTATTGCTTGGACATACTCATTGACGATGAAACACTGAAATTACATCGGAATTAAATGCAAAAGGAACAATGCCGCCTTAACTGCAAGATGAGTGAGACTTCTTAGAGTCTGTGCTTTGATCCTTTCCTGTGGGACCAGTATTAGTTTCCGATACACCACTCCAGGTTCAATGTATTCCTTGGACATACTCATTGACGATGAAACCCTGAAATTACATCGGAATTAAATACTAAAGGAACAATGCCGCCTTAACGGCAAGATGAGTAAGACTTCTTAAGGTCTGTGCTTTGATCCTTTCCTGTGAGACCAGTATTAGTTTCCGATACACCACTGCAGGTTCAATGTATTCCTTGGACCTTCGCATTGACAATGAAACACAGAAATCGAATCGGAACTAAATACAAAAGGCACAATGCCGCAATAAGTACAAGAATAGAGACTCTTCTTACAGTCGGTGCTTTGAGCATTCCCTGTGAGACCAGTATTAGATTCCGATACACCTCAGCAGGTACAATGTATTCCTTGGAACTTCACATTGACGATGAAACACAGAAATCGCCTCGGAATTAATACAAAAGGCACAATGCCGCAATAAGCACAAGAATAGAGACTCTTCTTACAGTCGGTGCTTTGAGCATTTCCTGTGAGACCTGTATTAGTTTCCGATACACCACTGCAGGTTCAATGTATTCCTTAGACATACACATTGACGATGAAACACTGAAATTACATTGGAATTATATACAAAAGGCACAATGCCACCATAAGTGCAAGTATAGAAACTCCTCCTACTGTCGGTGCTTTGAGCATTCCCTGTGAGATCAGTATTAGTTTCCGATACACAACTGCAGGTACAATGTATTCCTTGTACCTTCACAATGACGATGAAACACAGAAATCGCATCGGAATTAAATGCAAAAGGCACAGTGCCGCCTTAAGTACAAGAATAGAGACTCTTCTTACAGTCGGTGCTTTGAGCATTGCCTGTGAGACCAGTAACAGTATCCGATACACCACTGCAGGTTCAATGTATTCCTTGGACCTTCACATTTTGATGAAACACAGAAATCGCATCGGAATCAAATACAAAAGGCACAATGCCGCCTTAAGTACAAGAATAGAGACTCTTCTTACAGTCGGTTCTTTGTGCTTTCCCTGTGAGACCAGTATTAGTTTCCGATATACCACTGCAGGATCAATGTATTCCTTGGACCTTCACATTGACGATGAAACACAGAATTCGCATCGGAATTAAATACTAAAGGCATAATGCCGCCTCCAGTACAAGATTAGAGACTCATCTTACAGTCGGTGCTTTGAGCATTCCCTGTGGGACCAGTATTAGTTTCCGATACACCACACCAGGTTCAATGTATTCCTTGGACATACTCATTGACGATGGAACACTGAATTTACATCGGAATTAAATTCAAAAGGAACAATGCCGCCTTAACGGCAAGATAAGTGAGGCTTCTTAGAGTCTGTGCTTTGATCCTTTCCTGTGAGACCAGTATTAGTTTCCGATACACCACTGCAGGTTCAATGTATTCCTTGGACCTTCGCATTGACAATGAACCACAGATATCGAATCGGAACTAAATACAAAAGGCACAATGCCGCAATAAGTACAAGAATAGAGACTCTTCTTACAGTCGGTGCTTTGAGCATTCCCTGTGAGACCAGTATTAGATTCCGATACACCTCAGCAGGTACAATGTATTCCTTGGAACTTCACATTGACGATGAAACACAAAGTCGCCTCGGAATTAATACAAAAGGCACAATGCCGCAATAAGCACAAGAATAGAGACTCTTCTTACAGTCGGTGCTTTGAGCATTTCCTGTGAGACCAGTATTAGTTTCCGATACACCACTGCAGGTTCAATGTGTTCCTTAGACATACACATTGACGATGAAACACTGAAATTACATTGGAATTAAATACAAAAGGCACAATGCCACCATAAGTGCAAGTATAGAGACCCCTCTTACAGTCGGTGCTTTGAGCATTCCCTGTGAGATCAGTATTAGTTTCCGATACACCACTGCAGGTACAATGTATTCCTTGTACGTTCACATTGACGATGAAACACAGAAATCGCATCGGAATTAAATGCAAAAGGCGCAATGCCGCATTAAGTACAAGAATAGAGACTCTTCTTACAGTCGGTGCTTTGAGCATTGCCTGTGAGACCAGTAATAGTATCCGATACACCACTGCAGGTTCAATGTATTCCTTGGACCTTCACATTGACGATGAAACACAGAAATCGCATCGGAATCAAATACAAAAGGCACAATGCCGCCTTAAGTACAAGAATAGAGACTCTTCTTACAGTCGGTTCTTTGAGCTTTCCCTGTGAGACCAGTATTAGTTTCCGATACACCACTCCAGGTTCAATGTATTGCTTGGACATACACACTGACGATGAAACATAGAAATCGCATCGGAATTAAATACAAAAGGCACAATGCCGCCTTACGTACAAGAATAGAGACTCATCTTACAGTCGGTGCTTTGAGCATTCCCTGTGAGACCAGTATTAGTTTCCGATACACCACTGCAGGTTCAATGTATTGCTTGGACATACTCATTGACGATGAAACACTGAAATTACATCGGAATTAAATACAAAAGGAACAATGCCGCCTTAACTGCAAGATGAGTGAGACTTCTTAGAGTCTGTGCTTTGATCCTTTCCTGTGGGACCAGTATTAGTTTCCGATACACCACTCCAGGTTCAATGTATTCCTTGGACATACTCATTGACGATGAAACACTGAAATTACATCGGAATTAAATACAAAAGGAACAATGCCGCCTTAACGGCAAGTTGAGTAAGACTTCTTAAGGTCTGTGCTTTGATCCTTTCCTGTGAGACCAGTATTAGTTTCCGATACACCACTGCAGGTTCAATGTATTCCTTGGACCTTCGCATTGACAATGAAACACAGAAATCGAATCGGAACTAAATACAAAAGGCACAATGCCGCAATAAGTACAAGAATAGAGACTCTTCTTACAGTCGGTGCTTTGAGCACTCCCTGTGAGACCAGTATTAGATTCCGATACACCTCAGCAGGTACAATGTATTCCTTGGAACTTCACATTGACGATGAAACACAGAAATCGCATCGGAATTAAATGCAAAAGGCACAATGCCGCCTTAAGTACAAGAATAGAGACTCTTTTTACAGTCGGTGCTTTGAGCATTGCCTGTGAGACCAGTAATAGTATCCGATACACCACTGCAGGTTCAATGTATTCCTTGGACCTTCACATTGACGATGAAACACAGAAATCGCATCGGAATCAAATACAAAAGGCACAATGCCGCCTTAAGTACAAGAATAGAGACTCTTCTTACAGTCGGTTCTTTGAGCTTTCCCTGTGAGACCAGTGTTAGTTTCCGATACACCACTGCAGGATCAATGTATTCCTTGGACCTTCACATTGACGATGAAACACAGAATTCGCATCGGAATTAAATACTAAAGGCATAATGCCGCCTTCAGTACAAGAATAGAGTCTCTTCTTACAGCTGGTGCTTTGAGCATTTCCTGTGAGACCAGTATTAGTTTCCGATACACCACTGCAGGTTCAATGTATTGCTTGGACATACACACTGACGATGAAACATAGAAATCGCATCGGAATTAAATACAAAAGGCACAATGCCGCCTTACGTACAAGAATAGAGACTCATCTTACAGACGGTGCTTTGAGCATTCCCTGTGAGACCAGTATTAGTTTCCGATACACCACACCAGGTTCAATGTATTCCTTGGACATACTCATTGACGATGGAACACTGAAATTAAATCGGAATTAAATTCAAAAGGAACAATGCCGCCTTAACGGCAAGATAAGTGAGGCTTCTTAGAGTCTGTGCTTTGATCCTTTCCTGTGAGACCAGTATTAGTTTCCGATACACCATTGCAGGTTCAATGTATTCCTTGGACCATCGCATTGACGATGAAACACAGAGATCGAATCGGAACTAAATACAAAAGGCACAATGCCGCAGTAAGTACAAGAATAGAGACTCTTCTTACAGTCGGAGCTTTGAGCATTCCCTGTGAGACCAGTATTAGTTTCCGATACACCACTGCAGGTTCAATGTATTCCTTAGACATACACATTTACGATGAAACACTGATATTACATCGGGATTAAATACAAATGGCACAATGCCGCCATAAGTGCAAGAATAGAGACTCCTCTTACAGTCGGTGCTTTGAGCATTCCGTGTGAGACCAATATTAGTTTCCGATACACCACTGCAGGTACAATGTATTCCTTGTACCTTCACAATGACGATGAAACACAGAATTTGCACCGGAATTAAATACTAAAGGCATAATCCCGCCTTCAGTACAAGAATAGAGTCTCTTCTTACAGTCGGTGCTTTGACCATTTCCTGTGAGACCAGTATTAGTTTCCGATACACCACTGCAGGTTCAATGTATTCCTTGGACATACTCATTGACGATGAAACACTGATATTACATCGGAATTAAATACAAAGGGAACAATGCCGCCTTAACGGCAAGATGAGTAAGACTTCTTAAGGTCTGTGCTTTGATCCTTTCCTGTGAGACCAGTATTAGTTTCCGATACACCACTGCAGGTTCAATGTATTCCTAGGACCTTCGCATTGACAATGAAACACAGAAATCGAATCGGAACTAAATACAAAAGGCACAATGCTGCAATAAGTACAAGAATAGAGACTCTTCTTACAGTCGGTGCTTTGAGCATTCCCTGTGAGACCAGTATTAGATTCCGATACACCTCAGCAGGTACAATGTATTCCTTGGAACTTCACAGTGACGATGAAACACAGAAATCGCCTCGGAATTAATACTAAAGGCACAATGCCGCAATAAGCACAAGAATAGAGACTCTTCTTACAGTCGGTGCTTTGAGCATTTCCTGTGAGACCAGTATTAGTTTCCGATACACCACTGCAGGTTCAATGTATTCCTTAGACATACACATTGACGATGAAACACTGAAATTACATTGGAATTAAATACAAAAGGCACAATGCCACCATAAGTGCAAGTATAGAGACTCCTCTTACAGTCGGTGCTTTGAGCATTCCCTGTGAGATCAGTATTAGTTTCCGATACACCACTGCAGGTACAATGTATTCCTTGTACCTTCACATTGACGATGAAACACAGAAATCGCATCGGAATTAAATGCAAAAGGCACAATGCCGCCTTAAGTACAAGAATAGAGACTCTTCATACAGTCGGTGCTTTGAGCATTGCCTGTGAGACCAGTAATAGTATCCGATACACCACTGCAGGTTCAATGTATTCCATGGACCTTCACATTGACGATGAAACACAGAAATCGCATCGGAATCAAATACAAAAGGCACAATGCCGCCTTAAGTACAAGAATAGAGACTCTTCTTACAGTCGGTTCTTTGAGCTTTCCCTGTGAGACCAGTATTAGTTTCCGATACACCAATGCAGGATCAATGTATTCCTTGGACCTTCACATTGACGATGAAACACAGAATTCGCATCGGAATTAAATACTAAAGGCATAATGCCGCCTTCAGTACAAGAATAGAGTCTCTTCTTACAGTCGGTGCTTTGAGCATTTCCTGTGAGACCAGTATTAGTTTCCGATACACCACTGCAGGTTTAATGTATTGATTGGACATACACACTGACGATGAAACATAGAAATCGCATCGGAATTAAATGCAAAAGGCACAATGCCCCCTTACGTACAAGAATAGAGACTCATCTTACAGTCGGTGCTTTGAGCATTCCCTGTGAGACCAGTATTAGTTTCCGATACACCACACCAGGTTCAATGTATTCCTTGGACATACTTATTGACGATGGAACACTGAAATTACATCGGAGTTAAATTCAAAAGGAACAATGCCGCCTTAACGGCAAGATAAGTGAGGCTTCTAAGAGTCTGTGCTTTGATCCTTTCCTGTGATACCAGTATTAGTTTCCGATACACCATTGCAGGTTCAATGTATCCCTTGGACCATCGCATTGACGATGAAACACAGAGATCGAATCGGAACTAAATACAAAAGGCACAATGCCGCAGTAAGTACAAGAATAGTGACTCTTCTTACAGTCGGTGCTTTGAGCATTCCCTGTGAGACCAGTATTAGTATCCGATACACCACTGCAGGTTCAATGTATTGCTTGGACATACTCATTGACGATGAAACACTGAAATTACATCGGAATTAAGTACAAAAGGAACAATGCCGCGTTAACGGCAAGATGAGTAAGACTTCTTAAGGTCTGTGCTTTGATCCTTTCCTGTGAGACCAGTACTAGTTTCCGATACACCACTGCAGGTTCAATGTATTCCTTGGACCTTCGCATTGACAATGAAACACAGAAATCGAATCTGAATTAAGTACAAATGGCACAATGCCGCCCTACGTACAAGAATAGAGACTCTTCTTACATTCGGTGCTTTGAGCATTCCCTGTGAGACCGGTATTAGTTTCCGATACACCACTGCAGGTTCAATGTATTCCTTAGACATACACATTGACAATGAAGCACAGAAATCGCATCGGAATTAAACTCAAAAGGCACAATGCCGCCATAAGTGCCAGAATAGAGACCCTTCTTACAGTCGGTGCTTTGAGCATTGCCTGTGAGACCAGTAATAGTATCCGATACACCACTGCAGGTTCAATGTATTCCTTGGACCTTCACATTGACGATGAAACACAGAAAACGCATCGGAATTAACTCAAAAGGCACAATGCCGCCATAAGTGCCAGAATAGAGACCCTTCTTACAGTCGGTGCTTTGAGCATTGCCTGTGAGACCAGTATTAGTTTCCGATACACAGCTGCAGGTTCAATGTATTCCTTGGACCTTCACATTGACGATGAAACACAGAATTCGCATCGGAATCAAATACTAAAGGCTTAATGCCGCCTTCAGTACAAGAATTGAGTCCCTTCTTACAGTCGGTGCTTTGAGCATTTCCAGTGAGACCAGTATTAGTTTCCGATACACCACTGCAGGTTCAATGTATTCCTTAGACATACACATTGGCGATGAAACATTGAAATTACATCGTAGGTAATTACAAATGGCACAATGCCGCCATAAGTGCAAGAATAGAGACCCCTCTTACAGTAGGTGCTTTGAGCATTCCCTGTGAGACCAGTATTAGTTTCCGATACACCACTGCAGGTACAATGTATTCCTTGTACCTTCACATTGACGATGAAACACAGAAATCGCATCGGAATTAAATACAAAAGGCACAATGCCGCCTTAAGTACAAGAATAGAGACTCTTCTTACAGTCGGTGCTTTGAGCATTCCCTGTGAGACCAGTATTAGTTTCTGATACACTACTGCAGGTTCAATGTATTCCTTGGACATACACATTGACGATGAAACACAGAAATCGAATCGGAATTAAATACAAAACGCACAATGCCGCCTTTCGTACAAGAATACAGACTCTTCTTACAGTCGGTGCTTTGAGCATTCCCTGTGAGACCAGTATTAGTTTCCGATACACCACTGCATGTTCAATGTATTCCTTGGACCTTCGCATTGACGATGAAACACAGAAATCGCATCGGAATTAAATACAAAAGGCAAAATGCCGCCTTAAGTACAGGAATAGAGACTCTTCTTACAGTCGGAGCTTTGAGCATTCCCTGTGAGACCAGTATTAGTTTCCGATATACCACTGCAGGTTCAATGTATTCCTTGGACATACGCATTGACGATGAAACACAGAAATCGCATCGGAATTAAATACAAAAGGCACAATGCCGCCCTACGTACAAGAATAGAGACTCTTCTTACATTCGGTGCTTTGAGCATTCCCTGTGAGACCGGTATTAGTTTCCGATACACCACTGCAGGTTCAATGTATTCCTTAGACATACACATTGACAATGAAACACAGAAATCGCATCGGAATTAAACTCAAAAAGCACAATGCCGCCATAAGTGCCAGAATAGTGACTCTTCTTACAGTCGGTGCTTTGAGCATTCCCTGTGAGACCAGTATTAGTTTCCGATACACCACTGCAGGTACAATGTATTCCTTTTAACCTCACATTGACGATGAAACACAGAAATCGCATCGGAATTAAATACAAAAGGCACAATGCCGCCTTAAGTACAAGAATAGAGACTCTTCTAACAGTCGGTGCCTTGAGCATTCCCTGTGAGACCAGTATTAGTTTCCGATACACAACTGCAGGTTCAATGAACTCCTTAGACATACACATTGACGATGAAACACTGAAATTACATCGGAATTAATTACAAAAGGCACAATGCCGCCATAAGTGCAAGAATAGAGACTCTTCTTACAGTCGGTGCTTTGAGATTTCCCTGTGAGACCAGTATTAGTTTCCGATACACCACTCCAGGTTCAATGTATTCCTTGGACATACTCATTGACGATGAAACACGGAAATTACATCGGAATTAAATACAAAAGGAACAATGCCGCCTTAACGGCAAGATGAGTAAGACTTCTTAAGGTCTGTGCTTTGATCCTTTCCTGTGGAACCAGTATTAGTTTCCGATACACCACTGCAGGTTCAATGTATTCCTTGGACCTTCGCATTGACAATGAAACACAGAAATCGAATCGGAACTAAATACAAATAGCACAATGCCGCAATAAGTACAAGAATAGAGACTCCTCTTACAGTAGGTGCTTTGAGCATTCCCTGTGAGACCAGTATTAGTTTCCGATACACCACTGCAGGTACAATGTATTCCTTGTACCTTCACATTGACGATGAAACACAGAAATCGCATCGGAATTACATACAAAAGGCACAATGCCGCCTTAAGTACAAGAATAGAGACTCTTCTTACAGTCGGTGCTTTGAGCATTCCCTGTGAGACCAGTATTAGTTTCTGATACACCCCTGCAGGTTCAATGTATTCCTTGGACATACACATTGACGATGAAACACAGAAATCGCATCGGAATTAAATACAAAACGCACAATGCCGCATTTCGTACAAGAATAGAGACTCTTCTTACAGTCGGTGCTTTGAGCATTCCCTGTGAGACCAGTATTAGTTTCCGATACACCACTGCAGGTTCAATGTATTCCTTCGACCTTCGCATTGACGACGAAACACAGAAATCGCATCGGAATTAAATACAAAAGGCACAATGCCGCCTTAAGTACAGGAATAGAGACTCTTCTTACAGTCGGTGCTTTGAGCATTCCCTGTGAGACCAGTATTAGTTTCCGATATACCACTGCAGGTTCAATGTATTCCTTGGACATACGCATTGTCGATGAAACACAGAAATCGCATCGGAATTAAATACAAAAGGCACAATGCCGCCCTACGTACAAGAATAGAGACTCTTCTTACATTCGGTGCTTTGAGCATTCCCTGTGAGACCGGTATTAGTTTCCGATACACCACTGCAGGTTCAATGTATTCCTAAGACATACACATTGACAATGAAACACAGAAATCGCATCGGAATTAAACTCAAAAGGCACAATGCCGCCATAAGTGCAAGAATAGAGACTCTTCTTACAGTCGGTGCTTTAAGATTTCCCTGTGAGACCAGTATTAGTTTCCGATACACCACTCCAGGTTCAATGTATTCCTTGGACATACTCATTGACGATGAAACACAGAAATTACATCGGAATTAAATACAAAAGGAACAATACCGCCTTACCGGCAAGATGAGTAAGACTACTTAAGGTCTGTGCTTTGATCCTTTCCTGTGAGACCAGTATTAGTTTCCGATACACCACTGCAGGTTCAATGTATTCCTTGGACCTTCGCATTGACAATGAAACACAGAAATCGAATCGGAACTGAATACAAAAGGCACAATGCCGCAATAAGTACAAGAATAGAGACTCTTCTTACAGTCGGTGCTTTGAGCATTCCCCGTGAGACCAGTATTAGTTTCCGATACACCACTGCAGGTTCAATGTATTCCTTAGACATACACATTGGCGATGAAACATTGAAATTACATCGGAATTAAATACAAATGGCACAATGCCGCCATAAGTGCAAGAATAGGGACTCCTCTTACAGTCGGTGCTTTGAGCATTCCCTGTGAGACCAGTATTAGTTTCCGATACATCACTGCAGGTACAATGTATTCCTTGTACCTTCACATTGACGATGAAACACAGGAATCGCATCGGAATTAAATACAAAAGGCACAATGCCGCCTTAAGTACAAGAATAGAGACTCTTCTTACAGTCGGTGCTTTGAGCATTCCCTGTGAGACCAGTATTAGTTTCTGATACACCACTGCAGGTTCAATGTATTCCTTGGACATACACATTGACGATGAAACACAGAAATCGCATCGGAATTAAATACAAAAGGCACAATGTTGCCTTTCATACAAGAATAGAGACTCTTCTTACAGTCGGTGCTTTGAGCATTCCCTGTGAGACCAGTATTAGTTTCCGATATACCACTGCAGGTTCAATGTATTCCTTGGACATACGCATTGACGATGAAACACAGAAATCGCATCGGAATTAAATACAAAAGGCACAATGCCGCCCTATGTACAAGAATAGAGACACTTCTTACATTCGGTGCTTTGAGCATTCCCTGTGAGACCGGTATTAGTTTCCGATACACCACTGCAGGTTCAATGTATTCCTTGGACATACTCATTGACGATGAAACACTGAAATTACATCGGAATTAAATACAAAAGGAACAATGCCGCCTTAACTGCAAGATGAGTGAGACTTCTTAGAGTCTGTGTTTGATCCTTTCCTGTGAGACCTGTATTAGTTTCCGATACACCACTGCAGGTTCAATGTATTCCCTGGACCTTCGCATTGACGATGAAACACAGAAATCACATCGGAACTAAATACAAAATGCACAATACCGCAATAAGTACAAGAGTAGAGACTCTTCTAACAGTCGGTGCCGTGAGCATTCCCTGTGAGACCAGTATTAGTTTCCGATACACAACTGCAGGTTCAATGAATTCCTTAGACATACACATTGACGATGAAACACTGAAATTACATCGGAATTAAATACAAAAGGCACAATGCCGCCATAAGCGCAAGAATAGAGACTCTTCTTACAGTCGGTGTTTTGATCTTTCCCTGTGAGACCAGTATTAGTTTCCGATACACCACTCCAGGTTCAATGTATTCCTTGGACATACTCATTGACGATGAAACACTGACATTACATCGGAATTAAATGCAAAAGGAACAATGCCGTCTTAACGGCAAGATGAGTAAGACTTCTTAAGGTCTGTGCTTTGATCCTTTCCTGTGAGACCAGTATTAGTTTCCGATACACCACTGCAGGTTCAATGTATTCCTTGGACCTTCGCATTGACAATGAAACACAGAAATCGAATCGGAACTAAATACAAAAATCACAATGCCGCAATAAGTACAAGAATAGAGACTCTTCTTACAGTCGGTGCTTTGAGCATTCCCCGTGAGACCAGTATTAGTTTCCGATACACCACTGCAGGTTCAATGTATTCCTTAGACATACACATTGGCGATGAAACATTGAAATTACATCGGAATTAAATACAAATGGCCAATGCCGCCATAAGTGCAAGAACAGAGACTCCTCTTACAGTCGGTGCTTTGAGCATTCCCTGTGAGACCAGTATTAGTTTCCGATACATTACTGCAGGTACAATGTATTCCTTGTACCTTCACATTGACGATGAAACACAGAAATCGCATCGGAATTAAATACAAAAGGCACAATGCCGCCTTAAGTACAAGAATAGAGACTCTTCTTACAGTTGGTGCTTTGAGCATTCCCTGTGAGACCAGTATTAGTTTCTGATTTACCACTGCAGGTTCAATGTATTCCTTGGACATACACATTGACGATGAAACACAGAAATCGCATCGGAATTAAATACAAAAGGCACAATGCCACCTTTCGTACAAGAATAGAGACTCTTCTTACAGTCGGTGCTTTGAGCATTCCCTGTGAGACCAGTATTAGTTTCCGATACACCACTCCAGGTTCAATGTATTCCTTGGACATACACATTGACGATGAAACTCTGAAATTACATCGGAATTAAATACAAAAGGCACAATGCCGCCATAAGTGCAAGAATAGAGTCTCTTCTTACAGTCGGTGCTTTGAGCTTTCCATGTGAGACCAGTATTAGTTTCCGATACACCACTACAGGTTCAATGTATTCCTTGGACATACTCATTGACGATGAAACACTGAAATTACATCGGAATTAAATACAAAAGGAACAATGCCGCCTTAACGGCAAGATGAGTAACACTTCTTAAGTTCTGTGCTTTGATCCTTTCCTGTGAGACCAGTATTATTTTCCGATACACCACTGCAGGTTCAATGTATTCCTTGGACCTTCGCATTGACAGTGAAACACAGAAATCGAATCGGAACTAAATACAAAAGGCACAATTCCGCTTTAAGTACAAGAATAGAGACTCTTCTTACAGTCGGTGCTTTGAGCATTCCCTGTGAGAACAGTATTATATTCCGATACACCTCAGCAGGTACAATGTATTCCTTGGAACTTCACATTGACGATGAAACACAGAAATCGCCTCGGAATTAATACAAAAGGCACAATGCCACAATAAGCACAAGAATAGAGACTCTTCTTACAGTCGGTGCTTTGAGCATTTCCTGTGAGACCTGTATTAGTTTCCGACACACCACTCCAGGTTCAATGTATTCCTTTGACATACTCATTGACGATGAAACACTGAAATTACATCGGAATTAAATACAAAAGGAACAATGCCCATTTAACTGCAAGATGAGTGAGACTTCTTAGAGTCTGTGCTTTGATCCTTTCCTGTGAGACCAGTATTAGTTTCCGATACACCACTGCAGGTTCAATGTCTTCCTTGGACCTTCGCATTGACGATGAAACACAGAAATCGCATCGGAATTAAATACAAAAGGCACAATGCCGCCTTAAGTACAGGAATAGAGACTCTTCTTACAGTCGGTGCTTTGAGCATTCCCTGTGAGACCAGTAGTAGTTTCCGATATACCACTGCAGGTTCAATGTATTCCTTGGACATACGCATTGACGATGAAACACAGAAATCGCATCGGAATTAAATACAAATGGCACAATGCCGCCCTACGTACAAGAATAGAAACTCTTCTTACATTCGGTGCTTTGAGCAATCCCTGTGATACCGGTATTAGTTTCCGATACACCACTGCAGGTTCAATGTATTCCTTAGACATACACATTGACAATGAAACACAGAAATCGCATCGGAATTAAACTCAAAAGGCACAATGCCGCCATAAGTGCCAGAATAGAGACCCTTCTTACAGTCGGTGCTTTGAGCATTCCCTGTGAGACCAGTATTAGTTTCCGATACACCTCAGCATGTACAATGTATTCCTTGGAACTTCACATTGACGATGAAACACAGAAATCGCATCGGAATTAAATACAAAAGGCACAATGCCGCCTTAAGTACAAGAATTGAGACTCTTCCTACAGTCGGTGCTTTGAGCATTGCCTGTGAGACCAGTATTAGTATCCGATACACCACTGCAGGTTCAATGTATTCCTTGGACCTTCACATTGACGATGAAACACAGAAATCGCATCGGAGTCAAATACAAAAGGCACAATGCCGCCTAAAGTACAAGAATAGAGACTCTTCTTACAGTCGGTTCTTTGAGCTTTCCCTGTGAGAACAGTATTAGTTTCCGATACACCACTGCAGGTTCAATGTATTCTTTGGACCTTCACATTGACGATGAAACACAGAATTCGCATCGGAACTAAATACTAAAGGCATAATGCCGCCTTCAGTGCAAGAATAGAGTCTCTTCTTACAGTCGGTGCTTTGAGCATTTCCTGTGAGACCAGTATTAGTCTCCGATACACCACTGCAGGTTCAATGTATTGCTTGGACATACACACTGACGATGAAACATAGAAATCGCATCGAAATTAAATACAAAAGGCACAATGCCGAATAACGTACAAGAATAGAGACTCATCTTACAGTCGGTGCTTTGAGCATTCCCTGTGAGACCAGTATTAGTTTCCGATACACCACACCAGGTTCAATGTATTCCTTGGACATACTCATTGACGATGGAACACTGAAATTACATCGGAATTAAATTCAAAAGGAACAATGCCGCCTTAACGGCAAGATAAGTGAGGCTTCTTAGAGTCTGTGCTCTGATCCTTTCCTGTGAGACCAGTATTAGTTTCCAATACACCATTGCAGGTACAATGTATTCCTTGGGCCATCGCATTGACGATGAAACACAGAGATCGAATCGGAACTAAATACAAAAGGCACAATGCTGCAATAAGTACAAGAATAGAGACTCTTCTTACAGTCGGTGCTTTGAGCATTCCCTGTGAGACCAGTATTAGTTTCCGATACATCACTGCAGGTTCAATGCATTCCTTAGACATACACATTGACGATGAAACGCTGATATTACATCGGAATTAAATACAAATGGCACAATGCCGCCATAAGTGCAATAATAGAGACTCTTCTTACAGTCGGTGCTTTGAGCTTTCCATGTGAGACCAGTATTAGTTTCCGATACACCACTACAGGTTCAATGTATTCCTTGGACATACTCATTGACGATGAAACACTGAAATTACATCGGAATTAAATACAAAAGGAACAATGCCGTCTTAACGGCAAGATGAGTAAGACTTCTTAAGGTCTGTGCTTTGATCCTTTCCTGTGAGACCAGTATTAGTTTCCGATACACCACTGCAGGTTCAATGTATTCCTTGGACCTTCGCATTGACAATGAAACACAGAAATCGAATCGGAACTAAATACAAAAATCACAATGCCGCAATAAGTACAAGAATAGAGACTCTTCTTACAGTCGGTGCTTTGAGCATTCCCCGTGAGACCAGTATTAGTTTCCGATACACCACTGCAGGTTCAATGTATTCCTTAGACATACACATTGGCGATGAAACATTGAAATTACATCGGAATTAAATACAAATGGCCAATGCCGCCATAAGTGCAAGAATAGAGACTCCTCTTACAGTCGGTGCTTTGAGCAATCCCTGTGAGACCAGTATTAGTTTCCGATACATTACTGCAGGTACAATGTATTCCTTGTACCTTCACATTGACGATGAAACACAGAAATCGCATCGGAATTAAATACAAAAGGCACAATGCCGCCTTAAGTACAAGAATAGAGACTCTTCTTACAGTCGGTGCTTTGAGCATTCCCTGTGAGACCAGTATTAGTTTCTGATACACCACTGCAGGTTCAATGTATTCCTTGGACATACACATTGACGATGAAACACAGAAATCGCATCGGAATTAAATACAAAAGGCACAATGCCACCTTTCGTACAAGAATAGAGACTCTTCTTACAGTCGGTGCTTTGAGCATTCCCTGTGAGACCAGTATTAGTTTCCGATACACCACTCCAGGTTCAATGTATTCCTTGGACATACACATTGACGATGAAACTCTGAAATTACATCGGAATTAAATACAAAAGGCACAATGCCGCCATAAGTGCAAGAATAGAGTCTCTTCTTACAGTCGGTGCTTTGAGCTTTCCATGTGAGACCAGTATTAGTTTCCGATACACCACTACAGGTTCAATGTATTCCTTGGACATACTCATTGACGATGAAACACTGAAATTACATCGGAATTAAATACAAAAGGAACAATGCCGCCTTAACGGCAAGATGAGTAACACTTCTTAAGTTCTGTGCTTTGATCCTTTCCTGTGAGACCAGTATTATTTTCCGATACACCACTGCAGGTTCAATGTATTCCTTGGACCTTCGCATTGACAGTGAAACACAGAAATCGAATCGGAACTAAATACAAAAGGCACAATTCCGCTTTAAGTACAAGAATAGAGACTCTTCTTACAGTCGGTGCTTTGAGCATTCCCTGTGAGAACAGTATTATATTCCGATACACCTCAGCAGGTACAATGTATTCCTTGGAACTTCACATTGACGATGAAACACAGAAATCGCCTCGGAATTAATACAAAAGGCACAATGCCACAATAAGCACAAGAATAGAGACTCTTCTTACAGTCGGTGCTTTGAGCATTTCCTGTGAGACCTGTATTAGTTTCCGACACACCACTCCAGGTTCAATGTATTCCTTTGACATACTCATTGACGATGAAACACTGAAATTACATCGGAATTAAATACAAAAGGAACAATGCCCCCTTAACTGCAAGATGAGTGAGACTTCTTAGAGTCTGTGCTTTGATCCTTTCCTGTGAGACCAGTATTAGTTTCCGATACACCACTGCAGGTTCAATGTCTTCCTTGGACCTTCGCATTGACGATGAAACACAGAAATCGCATCGGAATTAAATACAAAAGGCACAATGCCGCCTTAAGTACAGGAATAGAGACTCTTCTTACAGTCGGTGCTTTGAGCATTCCCTGTGAGACCAGTAGTAGTTTCCGATATACCACTGCAGGTTCAATGTATTCCTTGGACATACGCATTGACGATGAAACACAGAAATCGCATCGGAATTAAATACAAATGGCACAATGCCGCCCTACGTACAAGAATAGAAACTCTTCTTACATTCGGTGCTTTGAGCAATCCCTGTGATACCGGTATTAGTTTCCGATACACCACTGCAGGTTCAATGTATTCCTTAGACATACACATTGACAATGAAACACAGAAATCGCATCGGAATTAAACTCAAAAGGCACAATGCCGCCATAAGTGCCAGAATAGAGACCCTTCTTACAGTCGGTGCTTTGAGCATTCCCTGTGAGACCAGTATTAGTTTCCGATACACCTCAGCATGTACAATGTATTCCTTGGAACTTCACATTGACGATGAAACACAGAAATCGCATCGGAATTAAATACAAAAGGCACAATGCCGCCTTAAGTACAAGAATTGAGACTCTTCCTACAGTCGGTGCTTTGAGCATTGCCTGTGAGACCAGTATTAGTATCCGATACACCACTGCAGGTTCAATGTATTCCTTGGACCTTCACATTGACGATGAAACACAGAAATCGCATCGGAGTCAAATACAAAAGGCACAATGCCGCCTAAAGTACAAGAATAGAGACTCTTCTTACAGTCGGTTCTTTGAGCTTTCCCTGTGAGAACAGTATTAGTTTCCGATACACCACTGCAGGTTCAATGTATTCTTTGGACCTTCACATTGACGATGAAACACAGAATTCGCATCGGAACTAAATACTAAAGGCATAATGCCGCCTTCAGTGCAAGAATAGAGTCTCTTCTTACAGTCGGTGCTTTGAGCATTTCCTGTGAGACCAGTATTAGTCTCCGATACACCACTGCAGGTTCAATGTATTGCTTGGACATACACACTGACGATGAAACATAGAAATCGCATCGAAATTAAATACAAAAGGCACAATGCCGAATAACGTACAAGAATAGAGACTCATCTTACAGTCGGTGCTTTGAGCATTCCCTGTGAGACCAGTATTAGTTTCCGATACACCACACCAGGTTCAATGTATTCCTTGGACATACTCATTGACGATGGAACACTGAAATTACATCGGAATTAAATTCAAAAGGAACAATGCCGCCTTAACGGCAAGATAAGTGAGGCTTCTTAGAGTCTGTGCTCTGATCCTTTCCTGTGAGACCAGTATTAGTTTCCAATACACCATTGCAGGTACAATGTATTCCTTGGGCCATCGCATTGACGATGAAACACAGAGATCGAATCGGAACTAAATACAAAAGGCACAATGCTGCAATAAGTACAAGAATAGAGACTCTTCTTACAGTCGGTGCTTTGAGCATTCCCTGTGAGACCAGTATTAGTTTCCGATACATCACTGCAGGTTCAATGCATTCCTTAGACATACACATTGACGATGAAACGCTGATATTACATCGGAATTAAATACAAATGGCACAATGCCGCCATAAGTGCAATAATAGAGACTCTTCTTACAGTCGGTGCTTTGAGCTTTCCATGTGAGACCAGTATTAGTTTCCGATACACCACTACAGGTTCAATGTATTCCTTGGACATACTCATTGACGATGAAACACTGAAATTACATCGGAATTAAATACAAAAGGAACAATGCCGTCTTAACGGCAAGATGAGTAAGACTTCTTAAGGTCTGTGCTTTGATCCTTTCCTGTGAGACCAGTATTAGTTTCCGATACACCACTGCAGGTTCAATGTATTCCTTGGACCTTCGCATTGACAATGAAACACAGAAATCGAATCGGAACTAAATACAAAAATCACAATGCCGCAATAAGTACAAGAATAGAGACTCTTCTTACAGTCGGTGCTTTGAGCATTCCCCGTGAGACCAGTATTAGTTTCCGATACACCACTGCAGGTTCAATGTATTCCTTAGACATACACATTGGCGATGAAACATTGAAATTACATCGGAATTAAATACAAATGGCCAATGCCGCCATAAGTGCAAGAATAGAGACTCCTCTTACAGTCGGTGCTTTGAGCAATCCCTGTGAGACCAGTATTAGTTTCCGATACATTACTGCAGGTACAATGTATTCCTTGTACCTTCACATTGACGATGAAACACAGAAATCGCATCGGAATTAAATACAAAAGGCACAATGCCGCCTTAAGTACAAGAATAGAGACTCTTCTTACAGTCGGTGCTTTGAGCATTCCCTGTGAGACCAGTATTAGTTTCTGATACACCACTGCAGGTTCAATGTATTCCTTGGACATACACATTGACGATGAAACACAGAAATCGCATCGGAATTAAATACAAAAGGCACAATGCCGCCTTTCGTACAAGAATAGAGACTCTTCTTACAGTCGGTGCTTTGAGCATTCCCTGTGAGACCAGTATTAGTTTCCGATACACCACTCCAGGTTCAATGTATTCCTTGGACATACACATTGACGATGAAACTCTGAAATTACATCGGAATTAAATACAAAAGGCACAATGCCGCCATAAGTGCAAGAATAGAGTCTCTTCTTACAGTCGGTGCTTTGAGCTTTCCATGTGAGACCAGTATTAGTTTCCGATACACCACTACAGGTTCAATGTATTCCTTGGACATACTCATTGACGATGAAACACTGAAATTACATCGGAATTAAATACAAAAGGAACAATGCCGCCTTAACGGCAAGATGAGT
This sequence comes from Schistocerca serialis cubense, assembly GCF_023864345.2. NCBI lineage: Eukaryota > Metazoa > Arthropoda > Insecta > Orthoptera > Acrididae > Schistocerca > Schistocerca serialis. The sequence continues at coordinate 31,743,601 of NC_064643.1, read as the reverse complement.
AACACTTCTTAAGTTCTGTGCTTTGATCCTTTCCTGTGAGACCAGTATTACTTTCCGATACACCACTGCAGGTTCAATGTAGTCCTTGGACCTTCGCATTGACAGTGAAACACAGAAATCGAATCGGAACTAAATACAAAAGGCACAATTCCGCTTTAAGTACAAGAATAGTTACTCTTCTTACAGTCGGTGCTTTGAGCATTCCCTGTGAGACCAGTATTAGATTCCGATACACCTCAGCAGGTACAATGTATTCCTTGGAACTTCACATTGACGATGAAACACAGAAATCGCCTCGGAATTAATACAAAAGGCACAATGCCGCAATAAGCACAAGAATAGAGACTCTTCTTACAGTCGGTGCTTTGAGCATTTCCTGTGAGACCTGTATTAGTTTCCGATACACCACTCCAGGTTCAATGTATTCCTTTGACACACTCATTGACGATGAAACACTGAAATTACATCGGAATTAAATACAAAAGGAACAATGCCCCCTTAACTGCAAGATGAGTGAGACTTCTTAGAGTCTGTGCTTTGATCCTTTCCTGTGAGACCAGTATTAGTTTCCGATACACCACTGCAGGTTCAATGTCTTCCTTGGACCTTCGCATTGACGATGAAACACAGAAATCGCATCGGAATTAAATACAAAAGGCACAATGCCGCCTTAAGTACAGGAATAGAGACTCTTCTTACAGTCGGTGCTTTGAGCATTCCCTGTGAGACCAGTAGTAGTTTCCGATATACCACTGTAGGTTCAATGTATTCCTTGGACATACGCATTGACGATGAAACACAGAAATCGCATCGGAATTAAATACAAATGGCACAATGCCGCCCTACGTACAAGAATAGAAACTCTTCTTACATTCGGTGCTTTGAGCAATCCCTGTGATACCGGTATTAGTTTCCGATACACCACTGCAGGTTCAATGTATTCCTTAGACATACACATTGACAATGAAACACAGAAATCGCATCGGAATTAAACTCAAAAGACACAATGCCGCCATAAGCGCCAGAATAGAGACGCTTCTTAGAGTCGGTGCTTTGAGCATTCCCTGTGAGACCAGTATTAGTTTCCGATACACCTCAGCATGTACAATGTATTCCTTGGAACTTCACATTGACGATGAAACACAGAAATCGCATCGGAATTAAATACAAAAAGCACAATGCCGCCTTAAGTACAAGAATTGAGACTCTTCCTACAGTCGGTGCTTTGAGCATTGCCTGTGAGACCAGTATTAGTATCCGATACACCACTGCAGGTTCAATGTATTCCTTGGACCTTCACATTGACGATGAAAAACAGAAATCGCATCGGAGTCAAATACAAAAGGCACAATGCCGCCTAAAGTACAAGAATAGAGACTCTCCTTACAGTCGGTTCTTTGAGCTTTCCCTGTGAGAACAGTATTAGTTTCCGATACACCACTGCAGGTTCAATGTATTCTTTGGACCTTCACATTGACGATGAAACACAGAATTCGCATCGGAACTAAATACTAAAGGCATAATGCCGCCTTCAGTGCAAGAATAGAGTCTCTTCTTACAGTCGGTGCTTTGAGCATTTCCTGTGAGACCAGTATTAGTCTCCGATACACCACTGCAGGTTCAATGTATTGCTTGGACATACACACTGACGATGAAACATAGAAATCGCATCGAAATTAAATACAAAAGGCACAATGCCGAATAACGTACAAGAATAAAGACTCATCTTACAGTCGGTGCTTTGAGCATTCCCTGTGAGACCAGTATTAGTTTCCGATACACCACACCAGGTTCAATGTATTCCTTGGACATACTCATTGACGATGGAACACTGAAATTACATCGGAATTAAATTCAAAAGGAACAATGCCGCCTTAACGGCAAGATAAGTGAGGCTTCTTAGAGTCTGTGCTCTGATCCTTTCCTGTGAGACCAGTATTAGTTTCCAATACACCATTGCAGGTACAATGTATTCCTTGGGCCATCGCATTGACGATGAAACACAGAGATCGAATCGGAACTAAATACAAAAGGCACAATGCTGCAATAAGTACAAGAATAGAGACTCTTCTTACAGTCGGTGCTTTGAGCATTCCCTGTGAGACCAGTATTAGTTTCCGATACATCACTGCAGGTTCAATGTATTCCTTAGACATACACATTGACGATGAAACGCTGATATTACATCGGAATTAAATACAAATGGCACAATGCCGCCATAAGTGCAATAATAGAGACTCCTATTACAGTCGGTGCTTTGAGCATTCCCTGTGAGAGCAATATTAGTTTCCGATACACCACTGCAGGTACAATGTATTCCTTGTACCTTCACATTGACGATGAAACACAGAATTTGCATCGGAATTAAATACTAAAGGCATAATGCCGCCTTCAGTACAAGAATAGAGTCTCTTCTTACAGTCGGTGCTTTGAGCATTTCCTGTGAGACCAGTATTAGTTTCCGATACACCACTGCAGGTTCAATGTATTGTTTGGACATACACATTGACGATGAAACACAGAAATCACATCGGAACTAAATAGAAAATGCACAATACCGCAATAAGTACAAGAGTAGAGACTCTTCTTACAGTCGGTGCCTTGAGCATTCCCAGTGAGACCAGTATTAGTTTCCGATACACCACTGCAGGTTCAATGAATTCCTTAGACATACACATTGACGATGAAACACTGAAATTACTTCGGAATTAAATACAAAAGGCACAATGCCGCCATAAGTGCAAGAATAGAGACTCTTCTTACAGTCGGTGCTTTGAGCTTTCCCTGTGAGACCAGTATTAGTTTCCGATACACCACTCCAGGTTCAATGTATTCCTTGGACATACTCATTGACGATGAAACACTGAAATTACATCGGAATTAAATACAAAAGGAAAAATGCCGCCTTAACGGCAAGATGAGTAAGACTTCTAAAGGTCTGTGCTTTGATCCTTTCCTGTGAGACCAGTATTAGTTTCCGATACACCACTGCGGGTTCAATGTATTCCTTGGACCTTCGCATTGGCAATGAAACACAGAAATCGAATCGGAACTAAATACAGAAGGCACAATGCCGCAATAAGTACAAGAATAGAGACTCTTCTTACAGTCGGTGCTTTGAGCATTCCCTGTGGGACCAGTATTAGTTTCCGATACACCACTGCAGGTTCAATGTCTTCCTTAGACATACACATTGGCGATGAAACATTGAAATTACATCGGAATTAAATACAAATGGCACAATGCCGCCATAAGTGCAAGAATAGAGACGCCTCTTACAGTCGGTGATTTGAGCATTCCCTGTGAGACCAGTATTAGTTTCCGATACACCACTGCAGGTACAATGTATTCCTTGTACCTTCACATTGACGATGAAACACAGAAATCGCATCGGAATTAAATACAAAAGGCACAATGCCGCCTTAAGTACAAGAATAGAGACTCTTCTTACAGTCGGTGCTTTGAGCATTCCCTGTGAGACCAGTATTAGTTTCTTATACACCACTGCAGGTTCAACGTATTCCTTGGACATACACATTGACGATGATACACAGAAATCGCATCGGAATTAAATACAAAAGGCACAATGCCGCCTTTCGTACAAGAATAGAGACTCTTCTTACAGTCGGGGCTTTGAGCATTCCCTGTGAGACCAGTATTAGTTTCCGATACACCACTCCAAGTTCCATGTATTCCTTGGACATACTCATTGACGATGAAACACTGAAATTACATCGGAATTAAATACAAAAGGAACAATGCCGCCTTAACTGCAAGATGGGTGAGACTTCTTAGAGTCTGTGCTTTGATCCTTTCCTGTGAGACCAGTATTAGTTTCCGATACACCACTGCAGGTTCAATGTATTCCTTGGACATACACATTGACAATGAAACACAGAAATCGCATCGGAATTAAACTCAAAAGGCACAGTGCCGCCATAAGTGCCAGAATAGAGACCCTTCTTACCGTCGGTGCTTTGAGCATTCCCTGTGAGACCAGTATTAGTTTCTGATACACCTCAGCAGGTACAATGTATTCCTTGTAACTTCACATTGACGATGAAACACAGAAATCGCATCGGAATTAAATACAAAAGGCACAATGCCGCCTTATGTACAAGAATTGAGACTCTTCCTACAGTCGATGCTTTGAGCATTCCCTGTGAGACCAGTATTAGTTTCCGACACACCACTGCAGGTTCAATGGATTCCTTGGACATACGCATTGACGATGAAACACAGAAATCGCATCGGAATTAAATACAAAAGGTACAATGAAGCCCTACGTACAAGAATAGAGACTCTTCTTACATTCGGTGCTTTGAGCATTCCCTGTGAGACCGGTATTAGTTTCCGATACACCACTGCAGGTTCAATGTATTCCTTAGACATACACATTGACAATGAAACACAGAAATCGCATCGGAATTAAACTCAAAAGGCACAGTGCCGCCATAAGTGCCAGAATAGAGACCCTTCTTACAGTCGGTGCTTTGAGCATTTCCTGTGAGACCAGTATTAGTTTCCGATATACCACTGCAGGTTCAATGTATTGCTTGGACATACTCATTGACGATGAAACACTGAAATTACATCGGAATTAAATACAAAAGGAACAATGCCGCCTTAACTGCAAGATGAGTGAGACTTCTTTGAGTCTTTGCTTTGATCCATTCCTGTGAGACCAGTATTAGTTTCCGATACACCACCCCAGGTTCAATGTATTCCTTGGACATACTCATTGACGATGAAACACTGAAATTACATCGGAATTAAATACTAAAGGAACAATGCCACCTTAACGGCAAGATGAGTAAGACTTCTTAAGGTCTGTGCTTTGATCCTTTCCTGTGAGACCAGTATTAGTTTCCGATACACCACTGCAGGTTCAATGTATTCCTTGGACCTTCGCATTGACAATGAAACACAGAAATCGAATCGGAAATAAATACAAAAGGCACAATGCCGCAATAAGTACAAGAATAGAGACTCTTCTTACAGTCGGTGCTTTGAGCATTGCCTGTGAGACCAGTAATAGTTTCCGATACACCACTGCAGGTTCAATGTATTTCTTAGACATACACATTGACGATGAAACACTGATATTACATCGGAATTAAATACAAATGGCACAATGCCGCCATAAGTGCAAGAATGGAGACTCCTCTTACAGTCGGTGCTTTGAGCATTCCCTGTGAGACCAATATTAGTTTCCGATACACCACTGCAGGTACAATGTGTTCCTTGTACCTTAACATTGACGATGAAACACAGAATTTGCATCGGAATTAAATACTAAAGGCATAATGCCGCCTTCAGTACAAGAATAGAGTCTCTTCTTACAGTCGGTGCTTTAAACATTTCCTGTGAGACCAGTATTAGTTTCCGATATACCACTGCAGGTTCAATGTATTGCTTGGACATACTCATTGACGATGAAACACTGATATTACATCGGAATTAAATACAAAAGGAACAATGCCGCCTTAACTGCAGGATGAGTGAGACTTTTTAGAGTCTTTGCTTTGATCCTTTCCTGTGAGACCACTATTAGTTTCCGATACACCACTCCAGGTTAAATGTATTCCTTGGACATACTCATTGACGATGAAACACTGAAATTACATCGGAATTAAATACAAAAGGAACAATGCCGCCTTAACGGCAAGATGAGTAAGACTTCTTAAGGTCTGTGCTTTGATCCTTTCCTGTGAGACCAGTATTAGTTTCCGATACACCACTGCAGGTTCAATGTATTCCTTGGACCTTCGCATTGACAATGAAATACAGAAATCGAATCGGAAATAAATACAAAAGGCACAATGCCGCAATAAGTACAAGAATAGAGACTCTTCTTACAGTCGGTGCTTTGAGCATTCCCTGTGAGACCAGTATTAGATTCCGATACACCTCAGCAGGTACAATGTATTCCTTGGAACTTCACATTGACGATGAAACACCGAAATCGCATCGGAATTAAATACAAAAGGCACAATGCCGCTTTAAGTACAAGAATAGAGACTCTTCTTACAGTCGGTGCTTTGAGCATTCCCTGTGAGACTAGTATTAGTTTCTGATACACCACTGCAGGTTCAATGTATTCCTTGGACATACACATTGACGATGAAACACAGAAATCGCATCGGAATTAAATACAAAAGGCACAATGCCGCCTTTCGTACAAGAATAGAGACTCTTCTTACAGTCGGTGCTTTGAGCATTCCCTGTGAGACCAGTATTAGTTTCCGATACACCACTCCAGGTTCAATGTATTCCTTGGACATACTCATTGTCGATGAAACACTGAAATTACATCGGAATTAAATACAAAAGGAACAATGCCGCCTTAACTGCAAGATGAGTGAGACTTCTTAGAGTCTGTGCTTTGATCCTTTCCTGTGAGACCAGTATTAGTTTCCGATACACCACTGCAGGTTCAATGTATTCCTTCTACCTTCGCATTGACGATGAAACACAGAAATCGCATCGGAATTAAATACAAAAGGCACAATGCCGCCTTAAGTACAGGAATAGAGACTCTTCTTACAGTCGGTGCTTTGAGCATTCCCTGTGAGACCAGTATTAGTTTCCGATAAACCACTGCAGGTTCAATGTATTCCTTGGACATACGCATTGACGATGAAACACAGAAATCGCATCGGAATTAAATACAAAAGGCACAATGCCGCCCTTTGTACAAGAATAGAGACTCTTCTACATTCGGTGCTTTGAGCATTCCCTGTGAGACCGGTATTAGTTTCCGATACACCACTGCAGGTTCAATGTATTCCTTAGACATACACATTGACGATGAAACACAGAAATTACATTGGAATTAAATACAAAAGGCACAATGCCACCATAAGTATAGGTATAGAGACTCCTCTTACAGTCGGTGCTTTGAGCATTCCCTGTGAGATCAGTATTAGTTTCCGATACACCACTGCAGGTACAATGTATTCCTTGTACCTTCACATTGACGATGAAACACAGAAATCGCATCGGAATTAAATACAATAGGCACAATGCCGCTTTAAGTACAAGAATAGAGACTCTTCTTACAGTCGGTGCTTTGAGCATTCCCTGTGAGACCAGTATTAGTTTCTGATACACCACAGCAGGTTCAATGTATTCCTTGGACATACACATTGACGATGAAACACAGAAATCGCATCGGAATTAAATACAAAAGGCACAATGCCGCTTTAAGTACAAGAATAGAGACTCTTCTTACAGTCGGTGCTTTGAGCATTCCCTGTGAGACCAGTATTTGTTTCCGATACACCACTGCAGGTTCAATGTATTCCTTAGACATACACATTGACGATGAAACACAGAAATCGCATCGGAATTAAATACAAAAGGCACAATGCCGCCTTAAGTACAAGAATTGAGACTCTTCCTACAGTCGATGCTTTGAGCATTACCTGTGAGACCAGTATTTGTTTCCGATACACCACAGCAGGTTCAATGGATTCCTTGGACATACGCATTGACGATGAAACACAGAAATCGCCTCGGAATTAATACAAAAGGCACAATGCCGCAATAAGCACAAGAATAGAGACTCTTCTTACAGTCGGTGCTTTGAGCATTTCCTGTGAGACCAGTATTAGTTTCCGATACACCACTGCAGGTTCAATGTATTACTTAGACACACACATTGACGATGAAACACTGAAATTACGTTGGAATTAAATACAAAAGGCACAATGCCACCATAAGTGCAAGTATAGAGACTCCTCTTACAGTCGGTGCTTTGAGCATTCCCTGTGAGATCAGTATTAGTTTCCGATACACCACTGCAGGTACAATGTATTCCTTGTACCTTCACATTGACGATGAAACACAGAAATCGCATCGGAATTAAATGCAAAAGGCACAATGCCGCCTTAAGTACAAGAATAGAGACTCTTCTTACAGTCGGTGCTTTGAGCATTGCCTGTGAGACCAGTAATAGTATCCGATACACCGCTGCAGGTTCAATGTATTCCTTGGTCCTTCGTATTGACGATGGAATACAGAATTCGCATCGGAATTAAATACTAAAGGCATAATGCCGCCTTCAGTACAAGAATAGAGTCTCTTCTTACAGTCGGTGCTTTGAGCATTTCCTGTGAGACCAGTATTAGTTTCCGATACACCACTGCAGGTTCAATGTATTCCTTGGACCTTCACATTGACGATGAAACACAGAGATCGAATCGGAACTAAATACAAAAGGCACAATGCCGCAATAAGTACAAGAATATAGACTCTTCTTACAGTCGGTGCTTTGAGCATTCCCTGTGAGGCCAGTATTAGTTTCCGATGCACCACTGCAGGTTCAATGTATTCCTTAGACATACACATTGACGATGAAACACTGATATTACATCGGAATTAAATACAAATGGCACAATGCCGCCATAAGTGCAAGAATAGAGACTCCTCTTACAGTCGGTGCTTTGAGCATTCCCTGTGAGACCAGTATTAGTTTCCGATACACCACTGCAGGTACAATGTATTCCTTGTACCTTCACATTGACGATGAAACACAGGAATCGCATCGGAATTAAATACAAAACGCACAATGCCGCTTTAAATACAAGAATAGAGACTCTTCTTACAGTCGGTGCTTTGAGCAATCCCTGTGAGACCAGTATTAGTTTCCGATACACCACTGCAGGTTCAATGTATTCCTTAGACATCCACATTGGCGGTGAATCATTGAAATTACATCGGAATTAAATACAAATGGCACAATGCCGCCATAAGTGCAAGAATAGAGACTCCTCTTACAGTCGGTGCTTTGAGCATACCCTGTGAGACCAGTATTAGTTTCCGATACACCACTGCAGGTACAATGTATTCCTTGTACCTTCACATTGACGATGAAACACAAAAATCGCATCGGAATTAAATACAAAAGGCACAATGCCGCCTTAAGTACAAGAATAGAGACTCTTCTTACAGTCGGTGCTTTGAGCATTCCCTGTGAGACCAGTATTAGTTTCTGATACACCACTGCAGGTTCAATGTATTCCTTGGACATACACATTGACGATGAAACACAGAAATCGCATCGGAATTAAATACAAAAGGCACAATGCCGCCTTACGTACAAGAATAGAGGCTCTTCTTACAGTCGGTGCTTTGAGCATTCCCTGTGAGACCAGTATTAGTTTCCGATACACCGCTCCCGGTTCAATGTATTCCTTAGACCTTCACATTGACGATGGAACACAGATATGGCATTGGAATTAGATACAAATGGCACAATGCCGCCTTAAGTGCAAGAATAGAGACTCCTCCTAGAGTCGGTGCTTTGAGCATTCCCTGTGAGACCAGTATTAGTTTCCGATACACCACTGCAGGTACAATGTATTCCTTGTACCTTCACATTGACGATGAAACACAAAAATCGCATCGGAATTAAATACAAAAGGCACAATGCCGCATTAAGTACAAGAAGAGAGACTCTTCTTACAGTCGGTGCTTTGAGCATTCCCTGTGAGACCAGTATTAGTTTCTGATACACCACTGCAAGTTCAATGTATTCCTAGGACATACACATTGACGATGAAACACAGAAATCACATCGGAACTAAATATAAAATGCACAATGCCGCAATAAGTACAAGAATAGAGACTCTTCTTACAGTCGGTGCTTTGAGCATTCCCTGTGAGACCAGTATTAGTTTCCGATACACCACTGCAGGTTCAATGAATTCCTTAGACATACACATTGACGATGAAACACTGAAATTACATCGGAATTAAATACAAAAGGCACAATGCCGCCATAAGTGCAAGAATAGAGACTCTTCTTACAGTCGGTGCTTTTAGCTTTCCCTGTGAGACCAGTATTAGTTTCCGATACACCACACCAGGTTCAATGTATTCCTTGGACATACTCATTGACGATCAAACACTGAAATTACATCGGAATTTAATACAAAAGGAACAATGCCGCCTTAACGGCAAGATGAGTAAGACTTCTTAGAGTCTGTGCTTTGATCCTTTCCTGTGAGACCAGTATTAGTTTCCGATACACCACTGCCGGTTCAATGTATTCCTTGGACCTTCGCATTGACGATGAAACACAGAAATCGAATCGGAACTAAATACAAAAGTCACAATGCCGCAATAAGTACAAGAATAGAGCCTCTTCTTACAGTCGCGGCTTTGAGCATTCCCTGTGAGACCAGCATTAGTTTTAGATACACCACTGCAGGTTCAATGTATTCCTTAGACATACACATTGACGATGGAACACTGAAATTACATCGGAATTAAATACAAATGGCACAATGCCGCCTTAAGTACAAGAATAGAGACTCTTATTACAGTCGGTGCTATGAGCATTGCCTGTGAGACCAGTAATAGTATCCGATACACCACTGCAGGTTCAATGTATTCCTTGGACTTTCGCATTGACGATGAAACACAGAAATCGCATCGGAATCAAATACAAAAGGCACAATGCCGCCTTAAGTACAAGAATAGAGACTCTTCTTACAGTCGGTTCTTTGAGCTTTCCCTGTGAGACCAGTATTAGTTTCCGATACACCACTGCAGGTACAATGTATTCCTTAGACATACACATTGACGATGAAACACTGAAATTACATCGGAATTAAATACAAAAGGCACAATGCCGCCATAAGTGCAAGAATAGAGACTCCTCTTACAGTCGGTGCTTTGAGCATACCCTGTGAGACCAGTATTAGTATCCGATACACCACTGCAGGTTCAATGTATTCCTTGGACCTTCACATTGACGATGAAACACAGAAATCGCATCGGAGTCAAATACAAAAGGCACAATGCCGCCTAAAGTACAAGAATAGAGACTCTTCTTACAGTCGGTTCTTTGAGCTTTCCCTGTGAGAACAGTATTAGTTTCCGATACACCACTGCAGGTTCAATGTATTCTTTGGACCTTCACATTGACGATGAAACACAGAAATCGCATCGGAGTCAAATACAAAAGGCACAATGCCGCCTAAAGTACAAGAATAGAGACTCTTCTTACAGTCGGTTCTTTGAGCTTTCCCTGTGAGAACAGTATTAGTTTCCGATACACCACTGCAGGTTCAATGTATTCTTTGGACCTTCACATTGACGATGAAACACAGAATTCGCATCGGAACTAAATACTAAAGGCATAATGCCGCCTTCAGTGCAAGAATAGAGTCTCTTCTTACAGTCGGTGCTTTGAGCATTTCCTGTGAGACCAGTATTAGTCTCCGATACACCACTGCAGGTTCAATGTATTGCTTGGACATACACACTGACGATGAAACATAGAAATCGCATCGAAATTAAATACAAAAGGCACAATGCCGAATAACGTACAAGAATAGAGACTCATCTTACAGTCGGTGCTTTGAGCATTCCCTGTGAGACCAGTATTAGTTTCCGATACACCACACCAGGTTCAATGTATTCCTTGGACATACTCATTGACGATGGAACACTGAAATTACATCGGAATTAAATTCAAAAGGAACAATGCCGCCTTAACGGCAAGATAAGTGAGGCTTCTTAGAGTCTGTGCTCTGATCCTTTCCTGTGAGACCAGTATTAGTTTCCAATACACCATTGCAGGTACAATGTATTCCTTGGGCCATCGCATTGACGATGAAACACAGAGATCGAATCGGAACTAAATACAAAAGGCACAATGCTGCAATAAGTACAAGAATAGAGACTCTTCTTACAGTCGGTGCTTTGAGCATTCCCTGTGAGACCAGTATTAGTTTCCGATACATCACTGCAGGTTCAATGCATTCCTTAGACATACACATTGACGATGAAACGCTGATATTACATCGGAATTAAATACAAATGGCACAATGCCGCCATAAGTGCAATAATAGAGACTCTTCTTACAGTCGGTGCTTTGAGCTTTCCATGTGAGACCAGTATTAGTTTCCGATACACCACTACAGGTTCAATGTATTCCTTGGACATACTCATTGACGATGAAACACTGAAATTACATCGGAATTAAATACAAAAGGAACAATGCCGTCTTAACGGCAAGATGAGTAAGACTTCTTAAGGTCTGTGCTTTGATCCTTTCCTGTGAGACCAGTATTAGTTTCCGATACACCACTGCAGGTTCAATGTATTCCTTGGACCTTCGCATTGACAATGAAACACAGAAATCGAATCGGAACTAAATACAAAAATCACAATGCCGCAATAAGTACAAGAATAGAGACTCTTCTTACAGTCGGTGCTTTGAGCATTCCCCGTGAGACCAGTATTAGTTTCCGATACACCACTGCAGGTTCAATGTATTCCTTAGACATACACATTGGCGATGAAACATTGAAATTACATCGGAATTAAATACAAATGGCCAATGCCGCCATAAGTGCAAGAATAGAGACTCCTCTTACAGTCGGTGCTTTGAGCAATCCCTGTGAGACCAGTATTAGTTTCCGATACATTACTGCAGGTACAATGTATTCCTTGTACCTTCACATTGACGATGAAACACAGAAATCGCATCGGAATTAAATACAAAAGGCACAATGCCGCCTTAAGTACAAGAATAGAGACTCTTCTTACAGTCGGTGCTTTGAGCATTCCCTGTGAGACCAGTATTAGTTTCTGATACACCACTGCAGGTTCAATGTATTCCTTGGACATACACATTGACGATGAAACACAGAAATCGCATCGGAATTAAATACAAAAGGCACAATGCCGCCTTTCGTACAAGAATAGAGACTCTTCTTACAGTCGGTGCTTTGAGCATTCCCTGTGAGACCAGTATTAGTTTCCGATACACCACTCCAGGTTCAATGTATTCCTTGGACATACACATTGACGATGAAACTCTGAAATTACATCGGAATTAAATACAAAAGGCACAATGCCGCCATAAGTGCAAGAATAGAGTCTCTTCTTACAGTCGGTGCTTTGAGCTTTCCATGTGAGACCAGTATTAGTTTCCGATACACCACTACAGGTTCAATGTATTCCTTGGACATACTCATTGACGATGAAACACTGAAATTACATCGGAATTAAATACAAAAGGAACAATGCCGCCTTAACGGCAAGATGAGTAACACTTCTTAAGTTCTGTGCTTTGATCCTTTCCTGTGAGACCAGTATTACTTTCCGATACACCACTGCAGGTTCAATGTAGTCCTTGGACCTTCGCATTGACAGTGAAACACAGAAATCGAATCGGAACTAAATACAAAAGGCACAATTCCGCTTTAAGTACAAGAATAGTTACTCTTCTTACAGTCGGTGCTTTGAGCATTCCCTGTGAGACCAGTATTAGATTCCGATACACCTCAGCAGGTACAATGTATTCCTTGGAACTTCACATTGACGATGAAACACAGAAATCGCCTCGGAATTAATACAAAAGGCACAATGCCGCAATAAGCACAAGAATAGAGACTCTTCTTACAGTCGGTGCTTTGAGCATTTCCTGTGAGACCTGTATTAGTTTCCGATACACCACTCCAGGTTCAATGTATTCCTTTGACACACTCATTGACGATGAAACACTGAAATTACATCGGAATTAAATACAAAAGGAACAATGCCCCCTTAACTGCAAGATGAGTGAGACTTCTTAGAGTCTGTGCTTTGATCCTTTCCTGTGAGACCAGTATTAGTTTCCGATACACCACTGCAGGTTCAATGTCTTCCTTGGACCTTCGCATTGACGATGAAACACAGAAATCGCATCGGAATTAAATACAAAAGGCACAATGCCGCCTTAAGTACAGGAATAGAGACTCTTCTTACAGTCGGTGCTTTGAGCATTCCCTGTGAGACCAGTAGTAGTTTCCGATATACCACTGTAGGTTCAATGTATTCCTTGGACATACGCATTGACGATGAAACACAGAAATCGCATCGGAATTAAATACAAATGGCACAATGCCGCCCTACGTACAAGAATAGAAACTCTTCTTACATTCGGTGCTTTGAGCAATCCCTGTGATACCGGTATTAGTTTCCGATACACCACTGCAGGTTCAATGTATTCCTTAGACATACACATTGACAATGAAACACAGAAATCGCATCGGAATTAAACTCAAAAGACACAATGCCGCCATAAGCGCCAGAATAGAGACGCTTCTTAGAGTCGGTGCTTTGAGCATTCCCTGTGAGACCAGTATTAGTTTCCGATACACCTCAGCATGTACAATGTATTCCTTGGAACTTCACATTGACGATGAAACACAGAAATCGCATCGGAATTAAATACAAAAAGCACAATGCCGCCTTAAGTACAAGAATTGAGACTCTTCCTACAGTCGGTGCTTTGAGCATTGCCTGTGAGACCAGTATTAGTATCCGATACACCACTGCAGGTTCAATGTATTCCTTGGACCTTCACATTGACGATGAAAAACAGAAATCGCATCGGAGTCAAATACAAAAGGCACAATGCCGCCTAAAGTACAAGAATAGAGACTCTCCTTACAGTCGGTTCTTTGAGCTTTCCCTGTGAGAACAGTATTAGTTTCCGATACACCACTGCAGGTTCAATGTATTCTTTGGACCTTCACATTGACGATGAAACACAGAATTCGCATCGGAACTAAATACTAAAGGCATAATGCCGCCTTCAGTGCAAGAATAGAGTCTCTTCTTACAGTCGGTGCTTTGAGCATTTCCTGTGAGACCAGTATTAGTCTCCGATACACCACTGCAGGTTCAATGTATTGCTTGGACATACACACTGACGATGAAACATAGAAATCGCATCGAAATTAAATACAAAAGGCACAATGCCGAATAACGTACAAGAATAAAGACTCATCTTACAGTCGGTGCTTTGAGCATTCCCTGTGAGACCAGTATTAGTTTCCGATACACCACACCAGGTTCAATGTATTCCTTGGACATACTCATTGACGATGGAACACTGAAATTACATCGGAATTAAATTCAAAAGGAACAATGCCGCCTTAACGGCAAGATAAGTGAGGCTTCTTAGAGTCTGTGCTCTGATCCTTTCCTGTGAGACCAGTATTAGTTTCCAATACACCATTGCAGGTACAATGTATTCCTTGGGCCATCGCATTGACGATGAAACACAGAGATCGAATCGGAACTAAATACAAAAGGCACAATGCTGCAATAAGTACAAGAATAGAGACTCTTCTTACAGTCGGTGCTTTGAGCATTCCCTGTGAGACCAGTATTAGTTTCCGATACATCACTGCAGGTTCAATGTATTCCTTAGACATACACATTGACGATGAAACGCTGATATTACATCGGAATTAAATACAAATGGCACAATGCCGCCATAAGTGCAATAATAGAGACTCCTATTACAGTCGGTGCTTTGAGCATTCCCTGTGAGAGCAATATTAGTTTCCGATACACCACTGCAGGTACAATGTATTCCTTGTACCTTCACATTGACGATGAAACACAGAATTTGCATCGGAATTAAATACTAAAGGCATAATGCCGCCTTCAGTACAAGAATAGAGTCTCTTCTTACAGTCGGTGCTTTGAGCATTTCCTGTGAGACCAGTATTAGTTTCCGATACACCACTGCAGGTTCAATGTATTGTTTGGACATACACATTGACGATGAAACACAGAAATCACATCGGAACTAAATAGAAAATGCACAATACCGCAATAAGTACAAGAGTAGAGACTCTTCTTACAGTCGGTGCCTTGAGCATTCCCAGTGAGACCAGTATTAGTTTCCGATACACCACTGCAGGTTCAATGAATTCCTTAGACATACACATTGACGATGAAACACTGAAATTACTTCGGAATTAAATACAAAAGGCACAATGCCGCCATAAGTGCAAGAATAGAGACTCTTCTTACAGTCGGTGCTTTGAGCTTTCCCTGTGAGACCAGTATTAGTTTCCGATACACCACTCCAGGTTCAATGTATTCCTTGGACATACTCATTGACGATGAAACACTGAAATTACATCGGAATTAAATACAAAAGGAAAAATGCCGCCTTAACGGCAAGATGAGTAAGACTTCTAAAGGTCTGTGCTTTGATCCTTTCCTGTGAGACCAGTATTAGTTTCCGATACACCACTGCGGGTTCAATGTATTCCTTGGACCTTCGCATTGGCAATGAAACACAGAAATCGAATCGGAACTAAATACAGAAGGCACAATGCCGCAATAAGTACAAGAATAGAGACTCTTCTTACAGTCGGTGCTTTGAGCATTCCCTGTGGGACCAGTATTAGTTTCCGATACACCACTGCAGGTTCAATGTCTTCCTTAGACATACACATTGGCGATGAAACATTGAAATTACATCGGAATTAAATACAAATGGCACAATGCCGCCATAAGTGCAAGAATAGAGACGCCTCTTACAGTCGGTGATTTGAGCATTCCCTGTGAGACCAGTATTAGTTTCCGATACACCACTGCAGGTACAATGTATTCCTTGTACCTTCACATTGACGATGAAACACAGAAATCGCATCGGAATTAAATACAAAAGGCACAATGCCGCCT
This sequence comes from Schistocerca serialis cubense, assembly GCF_023864345.2. NCBI lineage: Eukaryota > Metazoa > Arthropoda > Insecta > Orthoptera > Acrididae > Schistocerca > Schistocerca serialis. Next base: position 31,727,110 of record NC_064643.1, on the reverse strand, counting down.
TAAGTACAAGAATAGAGACTCTTCTTACAGTCGGTGCTTTGAGCATTCCCTGTGAGACCAGTATTAGTTTCTTATACACCACTGCAGGTTCAACGTATTCCTTGGACATACACATTGACGATGATACACAGAAATCGCATCGGAATTAAATACAAAAGGCACAATGCCGCCTTTCGTACAAGAATAGAGACTCTTCTTACAGTCGGGGCTTTGAGCATTCCCTGTGAGACCAGTATTAGTTTCCGATACACCACTCCAAGTTCCATGTATTCCTTGGACATACTCATTGACGATGAAACACTGAAATTACATCGGAATTAAATACAAAAGGAACAATGCCGCCTTAACTGCAAGATGGGTGAGACTTCTTAGAGTCTGTGCTTTGATCCTTTCCTGTGAGACCAGTATTAGTTTCCGATACACCACTGCAGGTTCAATGTATTCCTTGGACATACACATTGACAATGAAACACAGAAATCGCATCGGAATTAAACTCAAAAGGCACAGTGCCGCCATAAGTGCCAGAATAGAGACCCTTCTTACCGTCGGTGCTTTGAGCATTCCCTGTGAGACCAGTATTAGTTTCTGATACACCTCAGCAGGTACAATGTATTCCTTGTAACTTCACATTGACGATGAAACACAGAAATCGCATCGGAATTAAATACAAAAGGCACAATGCCGCCTTATGTACAAGAATTGAGACTCTTCCTACAGTCGATGCTTTGAGCATTCCCTGTGAGACCAGTATTAGTTTCCGACACACCACTGCAGGTTCAATGGATTCCTTGGACATACGCATTGACGATGAAACACAGAAATCGCATCGGAATTAAATACAAAAGGTACAATGAAGCCCTACGTACAAGAATAGAGACTCTTCTTACATTCGGTGCTTTGAGCATTCCCTGTGAGACCGGTATTAGTTTCCGATACACCACTGCAGGTTCAATGTATTCCTTAGACATACACATTGACAATGAAACACAGAAATCGCATCGGAATTAAACTCAAAAGGCACAGTGCCGCCATAAGTGCCAGAATAGAGACCCTTCTTACAGTCGGTGCTTTGAGCATTTCCTGTGAGACCAGTATTAGTTTCCGATATACCACTGCAGGTTCAATGTATTGCTTGGACATACTCATTGACGATGAAACACTGAAATTACATCGGAATTAAATACAAAAGGAACAATGCCGCCTTAACTGCAAGATGAGTGAGACTTCTTTGAGTCTTTGCTTTGATCCATTCCTGTGAGACCAGTATTAGTTTCCGATACACCACCCCAGGTTCAATGTATTCCTTGGACATACTCATTGACGATGAAACACTGAAATTACATCGGAATTAAATACTAAAGGAACAATGCCACCTTAACGGCAAGATGAGTAAGACTTCTTAAGGTCTGTGCTTTGATCCTTTCCTGTGAGACCAGTATTAGTTTCCGATACACCACTGCAGGTTCAATGTATTCCTTGGACCTTCGCATTGACAATGAAACACAGAAATCGAATCGGAAATAAATACAAAAGGCACAATGCCGCAATAAGTACAAGAATAGAGACTCTTCTTACAGTCGGTGCTTTGAGCATTGCCTGTGAGACCAGTAATAGTTTCCGATACACCACTGCAGGTTCAATGTATTTCTTAGACATACACATTGACGATGAAACACTGATATTACATCGGAATTAAATACAAATGGCACAATGCCGCCATAAGTGCAAGAATGGAGACTCCTCTTACAGTCGGTGCTTTGAGCATTCCCTGTGAGACCAATATTAGTTTCCGATACACCACTGCAGGTACAATGTGTTCCTTGTACCTTAACATTGACGATGAAACACAGAATTTGCATCGGAATTAAATACTAAAGGCATAATGCCGCCTTCAGTACAAGAATAGAGTCTCTTCTTACAGTCGGTGCTTTAAACATTTCCTGTGAGACCAGTATTAGTTTCCGATATACCACTGCAGGTTCAATGTATTGCTTGGACATACTCATTGACGATGAAACACTGATATTACATCGGAATTAAATACAAAAGGAACAATGCCGCCTTAACTGCAGGATGAGTGAGACTTTTTAGAGTCTTTGCTTTGATCCTTTCCTGTGAGACCACTATTAGTTTCCGATACACCACTCCAGGTTAAATGTATTCCTTGGACATACTCATTGACGATGAAACACTGAAATTACATCGGAATTAAATACAAAAGGAACAATGCCGCCTTAACGGCAAGATGAGTAAGACTTCTTAAGGTCTGTGCTTTGATCCTTTCCTGTGAGACCAGTATTAGTTTCCGATACACCACTGCAGGTTCAATGTATTCCTTGGACCTTCGCATTGACAATGAAATACAGAAATCGAATCGGAAATAAATACAAAAGGCACAATGCCGCAATAAGTACAAGAATAGAGACTCTTCTTACAGTCGGTGCTTTGAGCATTCCCTGTGAGACCAGTATTAGATTCCGATACACCTCAGCAGGTACAATGTATTCCTTGGAACTTCACATTGACGATGAAACACCGAAATCGCATCGGAATTAAATACAAAAGGCACAATGCCGCTTTAAGTACAAGAATAGAGACTCTTCTTACAGTCGGTGCTTTGAGCATTCCCTGTGAGACTAGTATTAGTTTCTGATACACCACTGCAGGTTCAATGTATTCCTTGGACATACACATTGACGATGAAACACAGAAATCGCATCGGAATTAAATACAAAAGGCACAATGCCGCCTTTCGTACAAGAATAGAGACTCTTCTTACAGTCGGTGCTTTGAGCATTCCCTGTGAGACCAGTATTAGTTTCCGATACACCACTCCAGGTTCAATGTATTCCTTGGACATACTCATTGTCGATGAAACACTGAAATTACATCGGAATTAAATACAAAAGGAACAATGCCGCCTTAACTGCAAGATGAGTGAGACTTCTTAGAGTCTGTGCTTTGATCCTTTCCTGTGAGACCAGTATTAGTTTCCGATACACCACTGCAGGTTCAATGTATTCCTTCTACCTTCGCATTGACGATGAAACACAGAAATCGCATCGGAATTAAATACAAAAGGCACAATGCCGCCTTAAGTACAGGAATAGAGACTCTTCTTACAGTCGGTGCTTTGAGCATTCCCTGTGAGACCAGTATTAGTTTCCGATAAACCACTGCAGGTTCAATGTATTCCTTGGACATACGCATTGACGATGAAACACAGAAATCGCATCGGAATTAAATACAAAAGGCACAATGCCGCCCTTTGTACAAGAATAGAGACTCTTCTACATTCGGTGCTTTGAGCATTCCCTGTGAGACCGGTATTAGTTTCCGATACACCACTGCAGGTTCAATGTATTCCTTAGACATACACATTGACGATGAAACACAGAAATTACATTGGAATTAAATACAAAAGGCACAATGCCACCATAAGTATAGGTATAGAGACTCCTCTTACAGTCGGTGCTTTGAGCATTCCCTGTGAGATCAGTATTAGTTTCCGATACACCACTGCAGGTACAATGTATTCCTTGTACCTTCACATTGACGATGAAACACAGAAATCGCATCGGAATTAAATACAATAGGCACAATGCCGCTTTAAGTACAAGAATAGAGACTCTTCTTACAGTCGGTGCTTTGAGCATTCCCTGTGAGACCAGTATTAGTTTCTGATACACCACAGCAGGTTCAATGTATTCCTTGGACATACACATTGACGATGAAACACAGAAATCGCATCGGAATTAAATACAAAAGGCACAATGCCGCTTTAAGTACAAGAATAGAGACTCTTCTTACAGTCGGTGCTTTGAGCATTCCCTGTGAGACCAGTATTTGTTTCCGATACACCACTGCAGGTTCAATGTATTCCTTAGACATACACATTGACGATGAAACACAGAAATCGCATCGGAATTAAATACAAAAGGCACAATGCCGCCTTAAGTACAAGAATTGAGACTCTTCCTACAGTCGATGCTTTGAGCATTACCTGTGAGACCAGTATTTGTTTCCGATACACCACAGCAGGTTCAATGGATTCCTTGGACATACGCATTGACGATGAAACACAGAAATCGCCTCGGAATTAATACAAAAGGCACAATGCCGCAATAAGCACAAGAATAGAGACTCTTCTTACAGTCGGTGCTTTGAGCATTTCCTGTGAGACCAGTATTAGTTTCCGATACACCACTGCAGGTTCAATGTATTACTTAGACACACACATTGACGATGAAACACTGAAATTACGTTGGAATTAAATACAAAAGGCACAATGCCACCATAAGTGCAAGTATAGAGACTCCTCTTACAGTCGGTGCTTTGAGCATTCCCTGTGAGATCAGTATTAGTTTCCGATACACCACTGCAGGTACAATGTATTCCTTGTACCTTCACATTGACGATGAAACACAGAAATCGCATCGGAATTAAATGCAAAAGGCACAATGCCGCCTTAAGTACAAGAATAGAGACTCTTCTTACAGTCGGTGCTTTGAGCATTGCCTGTGAGACCAGTAATAGTATCCGATACACCGCTGCAGGTTCAATGTATTCCTTGGTCCTTCGTATTGACGATGGAATACAGAATTCGCATCGGAATTAAATACTAAAGGCATAATGCCGCCTTCAGTACAAGAATAGAGTCTCTTCTTACAGTCGGTGCTTTGAGCATTTCCTGTGAGACCAGTATTAGTTTCCGATACACCACTGCAGGTTCAATGTATTCCTTGGACCTTCACATTGACGATGAAACACAGAGATCGAATCGGAACTAAATACAAAAGGCACAATGCCGCAATAAGTACAAGAATATAGACTCTTCTTACAGTCGGTGCTTTGAGCATTCCCTGTGAGGCCAGTATTAGTTTCCGATGCACCACTGCAGGTTCAATGTATTCCTTAGACATACACATTGACGATGAAACACTGATATTACATCGGAATTAAATACAAATGGCACAATGCCGCCATAAGTGCAAGAATAGAGACTCCTCTTACAGTCGGTGCTTTGAGCATTCCCTGTGAGACCAGTATTAGTTTCCGATACACCACTGCAGGTACAATGTATTCCTTGTACCTTCACATTGACGATGAAACACAGGAATCGCATCGGAATTAAATACAAAACGCACAATGCCGCTTTAAATACAAGAATAGAGACTCTTCTTACAGTCGGTGCTTTGAGCAATCCCTGTGAGACCAGTATTAGTTTCCGATACACCACTGCAGGTTCAATGTATTCCTTAGACATCCACATTGGCGGTGAATCATTGAAATTACATCGGAATTAAATACAAATGGCACAATGCCGCCATAAGTGCAAGAATAGAGACTCCTCTTACAGTCGGTGCTTTGAGCATACCCTGTGAGACCAGTATTAGTTTCCGATACACCACTGCAGGTACAATGTATTCCTTGTACCTTCACATTGACGATGAAACACAAAAATCGCATCGGAATTAAATACAAAAGGCACAATGCCGCCTTAAGTACAAGAATAGAGACTCTTCTTACAGTCGGTGCTTTGAGCATTCCCTGTGAGACCAGTATTAGTTTCTGATACACCACTGCAGGTTCAATGTATTCCTTGGACATACACATTGACGATGAAACACAGAAATCGCATCGGAATTAAATACAAAAGGCACAATGCCGCCTTACGTACAAGAATAGAGGCTCTTCTTACAGTCGGTGCTTTGAGCATTCCCTGTGAGACCAGTATTAGTTTCCGATACACCGCTCCCGGTTCAATGTATTCCTTAGACCTTCACATTGACGATGGAACACAGATATGGCATTGGAATTAGATACAAATGGCACAATGCCGCCTTAAGTGCAAGAATAGAGACTCCTCCTAGAGTCGGTGCTTTGAGCATTCCCTGTGAGACCAGTATTAGTTTCCGATACACCACTGCAGGTACAATGTATTCCTTGTACCTTCACATTGACGATGAAACACAAAAATCGCATCGGAATTAAATACAAAAGGCACAATGCCGCATTAAGTACAAGAAGAGAGACTCTTCTTACAGTCGGTGCTTTGAGCATTCCCTGTGAGACCAGTATTAGTTTCTGATACACCACTGCAAGTTCAATGTATTCCTAGGACATACACATTGACGATGAAACACAGAAATCACATCGGAACTAAATATAAAATGCACAATGCCGCAATAAGTACAAGAATAGAGACTCTTCTTACAGTCGGTGCTTTGAGCATTCCCTGTGAGACCAGTATTAGTTTCCGATACACCACTGCAGGTTCAATGAATTCCTTAGACATACACATTGACGATGAAACACTGAAATTACATCGGAATTAAATACAAAAGGCACAATGCCGCCATAAGTGCAAGAATAGAGACTCTTCTTACAGTCGGTGCTTTTAGCTTTCCCTGTGAGACCAGTATTAGTTTCCGATACACCACACCAGGTTCAATGTATTCCTTGGACATACTCATTGACGATCAAACACTGAAATTACATCGGAATTTAATACAAAAGGAACAATGCCGCCTTAACGGCAAGATGAGTAAGACTTCTTAGAGTCTGTGCTTTGATCCTTTCCTGTGAGACCAGTATTAGTTTCCGATACACCACTGCCGGTTCAATGTATTCCTTGGACCTTCGCATTGACGATGAAACACAGAAATCGAATCGGAACTAAATACAAAAGTCACAATGCCGCAATAAGTACAAGAATAGAGCCTCTTCTTACAGTCGCGGCTTTGAGCATTCCCTGTGAGACCAGCATTAGTTTTAGATACACCACTGCAGGTTCAATGTATTCCTTAGACATACACATTGACGATGGAACACTGAAATTACATCGGAATTAAATACAAATGGCACAATGCCGCCTTAAGTACAAGAATAGAGACTCTTATTACAGTCGGTGCTATGAGCATTGCCTGTGAGACCAGTAATAGTATCCGATACACCACTGCAGGTTCAATGTATTCCTTGGACTTTCGCATTGACGATGAAACACAGAAATCGCATCGGAATCAAATACAAAAGGCACAATGCCGCCTTAAGTACAAGAATAGAGACTCTTCTTACAGTCGGTTCTTTGAGCTTTCCCTGTGAGACCAGTATTAGTTTCCGATACACCACTGCAGGTACAATGTATTCCTTAGACATACACATTGACGATGAAACACTGAAATTACATCGGAATTAAATACAAAAGGCACAATGCCGCCATAAGTGCAAGAATAGAGACTCCTCTTACAGTCGGTGCTTTGAGCATACCCTGTGAGACCAGTATTAGTTTCCGATACACCACTGCAGGTACAATGTATTCCTTGTACCTTCACATTGACGATGAAACACAAAAATCGCATCGGAATTAAATACAAAAGGCACAATGCCGCCTTAAGTACAAGAAAAGAGACTCTTCTTACAGTCGGTGCTTTGAGCATTCCCTGTGGGACCAGTATTAGTTTCTGATACACCACTGCAGGTTCAATGTATTCCTTGGACCTTCACATTGACGATGAAACACAGAGATCGAATCGGAACTAAATACAAAAGGCACAATGCCGCAATAAGTACAAGAATATAGACTCTTCTTACAGTCGGTGCTTTGAGCATTCCCTGTGAGGCCAGTATTAGTTTCCGATGCACCACTGCAGGTTCAATGTATTCCTTAGACATACACATTGACGATGAAACACTGATATTACATCGGAATTAAATACAAATGGCACAATGCCGCCATAAGTGCAAGAATAGAGACTCCTCTTACAGTCGGTGCTTTGAGCATTCCCTGTGAGACCAGTATTAGTTTCCGATACACCACTGCAGGTACAATGTATTCCTTGTACCTTCACATTGACGATGAAACACAGGAATCGCATCGGAATTAAATACAAAAGGCACAATGCCGCCTTAAATACAAGAATAGAGACTCTTCTTACAGTCGGTGCTTTGAGCAATCCCTGTGAGACCAGTATTAGTTTCCGATACACCACTGCAGGTTCAATGTATTCCTTAGACATCCACATTGGCGGTGAAACATTGAAATTACATCGGAATTAAATACAAATGGCACAATGCCGCCATAAGTGCAAGAATAGAGACTCCTCTTACAGTCGGTGCTTTGAGCATACCCTGTGAGACCAGTATTAGTTTCCGATACACCACTGCAGGTACAATGTATTCCTTGTACCTTCACATTGACGATGAAACACAAAAATCGCATCGGAATTAAATACAAGAGGCACAATGCCGCCTTAAGTACAAGAATAGAGACTCTTCTTACAGTCGGTGCTTTGAGCATTCCCTGTGAGACCAGTATTAGTTTCTGATACACCACTGCAGGTTCAATGTATTCCTTGAACATACACATTGACGATGAAACACAGAAATCGCATCGGAATTAAATACAAAAGGCACAATGCCGCCTTACGTACAAGAATAGAGGCTCTTCTTACAGTCGGTGCTTTGAGCATTCCCTGTGAGACCAGTATTAGTTTCCGATACACCGCTCCCGGTTCAATGTATTCCTTAGACCTTAACATTGACGATGGAACACAGATATGGCATCGGAATTAGATACAAATGGCACAATGCCGCCTTAAGTGCAAGAATAGAGACTCCTCCTAGAGTCGGTGCTTTGAGCATTCCCTGTGAGACCAGTATTAGTTTCCGATACACCACTGCAGGTACAATGTATTCCTTGTACCTTCACATTGACGATGAAACACAAAAATCGCATCGGAATTAAATACAAAAGGCACAATGCCGCATTAAGTACAAGAAGAGAGACTCTTCTTACAGTCGGTGCTTTGAGCATTCCCTGTGAGACCAGTATTAGTTTCTGATACACCACTGCAAGTTCAATGTATTCCTAGGACATACACGTTGACGATGAAACACAGAAATCACATCGGAACTAAATATAAAATGCACAATGCCGCAATAAGTACAAGAATAGAGACTCTTCTTACAGTCGGTGCTTTGAGCAATCCCTGTGAGACCAGTATTAGTTTCCGATACACCACTGCAGGTTCAATGAATTCCTTAGACATACACATTGACGATGAAACACTGAAATTACATCGGAATTAAATACAAAAGGCACAATGCCGCCATAAGTGCAAGAATAGAGACACTTCTTACAGTCGGTGCTTTTAGCTTTCCCTGTGAGACCAGTATTAGTTTCCGATACACCACACCAGGTTCAATGTATTCCTTGGACATACTCATTGACGATCAAACACTGAAATTACATCGGAATTTAATACAAGAGGAACAATGCCGCCTTAAGTACAAGAATAGAGACTCTTCTTACAGTCGGTGCTTTGAGCATTGCCTGTGAGACCAGTAATAGTATCCGATACACCACTGCAGGTTCAATGTATTCCTTGGACTTTCGCATTGACGATGAAACACAGAAATCGCATCGGAATCAAATACAAAAGGCACAATGCCGCCTTAAGTACAAGAATAGAGACTCTTCTTACAGTCGGTTCTTTGAGCATTCCCAGTGAGGCCAGTATTAGCTTCCGATGCACCACTGCAGGTTCAATGTATTCCTTAGACATACACATTGACGATGAAACACTGATATTACATCGGAATTAAATACAAATGGCACAATGCCGCCATAAGTGCAAGAATAGAGACTCCTCTTACAGTCGGTGCTTTGAGCATTCCGTGTGAGACCAGTATTAGTTTCCGATACACCACTGCATGTACAATGTATTCCTTGTACCTTCACATTGACGATGAAACACAGGAATCGCATCGGAATTAAATACAAAAGGCACAATGCCGCCTTAAATACAAGAATAGAGACTCTTCTTACAGTCGGTGCTTTGAGCATTCCCTGTGAGACCAGTATTAGTTTCCGATACACCACTGCATTTTCAATGTATTCCTTAGACATACACATTGGCGGTGATACATTGAAATTACATCGGAATGAAATACAAATGGCACAATGCCGCCATAAGTGCAAGAATAGAGACTCCTCTTACAGTCGGTGCTTTGAGCATTCCCTGTGAGACCAGTATTAGTTTCCGATACACCACTGCAGGTACAATGTATTCCTTGGACTTTCGCATTGACGATGAAACACTGAAATTACATCGGAAATAAATACAAAAGGCACAATGCCGCCATAAGGGCAAGAATAGAGACTCTTCTTTCAGTCGGTGCTTTGAGCTTTCCCTGTGAGACCAGTATTAGTTTCCGATACACCACACCAGGTTCAATGCATTCCTTGGACATACTCATTGACGATGAAACACTGAAATTACATCGGAATTTAATACAAAAGGAACAATGCCGCCTTAACGGCAAGATGAGTAAGACTTCTTAGAGTCTGTGCTTTGATCCTTTCCTGTGAGACCAGTATTAGTTTCCGATACACCACTGCAGGTTCAATGTATTCCTTGGACTTTCGCATTGACGATGAAACACAGAAATCGAATCGGAACTAAATACAAAAGGCACAATGCCGCAATAAGTACAAGAATAGAGCCTCTTCTTACAGTCGCTGCTTTGAGCATTCCCTGTGAGACCAGCATTAGTTTCCGATACACCACTGCAGGTTCAATGTATTCCTTAGACATACACATTGACGATGGAACACTGAAATTACATCGGAATTAAATACAAATGGCACAATGCCGCCTTAAGTGCAAGAATAGAGACTCCTCTTACAGTCGGTGCTTTGAGCATTCCCTGTGAGACCAGTATTAGTTTCTGATACACCACTGAAGGTTCAATGTATTCCTTGGACATACACATTGACGATGATACACAGAAATCGCATCGGAATTAATTACAAAAGGCACAATGCCGCCTTACGTACAAGAATAGAGACTCTTCTTACAGTCGGTGCTTTGAGCATTCCCTGTGAGACAGGTATTAGTTTCCGATACACCACTCCAGGTTCAATGTATTCCTTGGACATACTCATTGACGATGAAACACTGAAATTACATCGGAATTAAATACAAAACGAACATAACCGCCTTAACTGCAAGATGAGTGAGACTTCTTTGAGTCTGTGCTTTGATCCTTTCCTGTGAGACCAGTATTAGTTTCCGATACACCACTGCAGGTTCAATGTATTCCATGGATCTCCGCATTGACGATGAAACACAGAAATCGCATCGGAACTAAATACAAAATGCACAATGCCGCAATAAGTACAAGAATAGAGGCTCTTCTTACAGTCGGTGCTTTGAGCATTCCCTGTGAGACCAGTATTAGTTTGCGATACACCACTGCAGGTTCAATGAATTCCTTAGACATACACATTGACGATGACACACTGAAATGACATCGGAATTAAATACAAAAGGCACAATGCCGCCATAAGTGCAATAATAGAGACTCTTCTTACAGTCGGTGATTTGACCTTTCCCAGTGAGACCAGTATTAGTTTCCGATACACCACTGCAGGTTGAATGTATTCCTTAGACATACACATTGCCGAAGAAACACTGAAATTACATTGGAATTAAATACAAACGTCACAATGCCGCCATAAGTGCAAGAATAGAGACTCTTCTTACAGTCGGTGCTTTGAGCATTCCCTGTGAGACCAATATTAGTTTCCGATATACCACTGCAGGTTCAATGTATTACTTAGACACACACATTGACGATGAAACACTGAAATTACATTGGAATTAAATACAAAAGGCACAATGCCACCATAAGTGCAAGTATAGAGACTCCTCTTACAGTCGGTGCTTTGAGCATTCCCTGTGAGATCAGTATTAGTTTCCGATACACCACTGCAGGTACAATGTATTCCTTGTACCTTCACATTGACGATGAAACACAGAAATCGCATCGGAATTAAATGCAAAAGGCACAATGCCGCCTTAAGTACAAGAATAGAGACTCTTCTTACAGTCGGTGCTTTGAGCATTGCCTGTGAGACCAGTAATAGTATCCGATACACCACTGCAGGTTCAATGTATTCCTTGGACTTTCGCATTGACGATGAAACACAGAAATCGCATTGGAATCAAATACAAAAGGCACAATGCCGCCTTAAGTACAATAATAGAGACTCTTCTTACAGTCGGTTCTTTGAGCTTTCCCTGTGAGACCAGTATTAGTTTCCGATACACCACTGCAGGTTCAATGTATTCCTTGAACCTTCGCATTGACGATGAAACACAGAATTCGCATCGGAATTAAATTCTAAAGGCATAATGCCGCCTTCAGTACAAGAATAGAGACTCTTCTTACAGTCGGTGCTTTGAGCAATTCCTGTGAGACCAGTATTAGTTTCCGATACACCACTGCAGGTTCAATGTATTCCTTGGCCTTCACATTGACGATGAAACACAGAATTCGCATCGGAATTAAATACTAAAGGCATAATGCCGCCTTCAGTACAAGAATAGAGTCTCTTCTTACAGTCGGTGCTTTGAGCATTTCCTGTGAGACCAGTATTAGTTTCCGATACACCAATGCAGGTTCAATGTATTCCTTGGACCTTCACATTGACGATGAAACACAGAGATCGAATTGGAACTAAATACAAAAGGCACAATGCCGCAATAAGTACAAGAATATAGACTCTTCTTACAGTCGGTGCTTTGAGCATTCCCTGTGAGGCCAGTATTAGCTTCCGATGCACCACTGCAGGTTCAATGTATTCCTTGTACCTTCACATTGACGATGAAACACAGGAATCGCATCGGAATTAAATACAAAAGGCACAATGCCGCCTTAAATACAAGAATAGAGACTCTTCTTACAGTCGGTGCTTTGAGCATTCCCTGTGAGACCAGTATTAGTTTCCGATACACCACTGCAGGTACAATGTATTCCTTGTACTTTCACATTGTCGATGAAACACAAAAATCGCATCGGAATTAAATACAAAAGGCACAATGCCGCCTTAAGTACAAGAATAGAGACTCTTCTTACAGTCGGTGCTTTGAGCATTCCGTGTGAGACCAGTATTAGTTTCCGATACACCACTGCATGTACAATGTATTCCTTGTACCTTCACATTGACGATGAAACACAGGAATCGCATCGGAATTAAATACAAAAGGCACAATGCCGCCTTAAATACAAGAATAGAGACTCTTCTTACAGTCGGTGCTTTGAGCATTCCCTGTGAGACCAGTATTAAATTCCGATACACCACTGCAGGTTCAATGTATTCCTTAGACATACACATTGGCGGTGAAACATTGAAATTACATCGAAATTAAATACAAATGGCACAATGCCGCCATAAGTGCAAGAATAGAGACTCCTCTTACAGTCGGTGCTTTGAGCATTCCCTGTGAGACCAGTATTAGTTTCTGATACACCACTGAAGGTTCAATGTATTCCTTGGACATACACATTGACGATGATACACAGAAATCGCATCGGAATTAATTACAAAAGGCACAATGCCGCCATAAGTGCAAGAATAGAGACTCTTATTACAGTCGGTGCTTTGAGCATTCCCTGTGAGACAGGTATTAGTTTCCGATACACCACTCCAGGTTCAATGTATTCCTTGGACATACTCATTGACGATGAAACACTGAAATTACATCGGAATTAAATACAAAACGAACAATACCGCCTTAACTGCAAGATGAGTGAGACTTCTTTGAGTCTGTGCTTTGAACCTTTCCTGTGAGACCAGTATTAGTTTCCGATACACCACTGCAGGTTCAATGTATTCCATGGATCTCCGCATTGACGATGAAACACAGAAATCGCATCGGAACTAAATAAAAAATGCACAATGCCGCAATAAGTACAAGAATAGAGGCTCTTCTTACAGTCGGTGCTTTGAGCATTCCCTGTGAGACCAGTATTAGTTTCCGATACACCACTGCAGGTTCAATGATTTCCTTAGACATACACATTGACAATGAAACACTGAAATGACATCGGAATTATATACAAAAGGCACAATGCCGCCATAAGTGCAATAATAGAGACTCTTCTTACAGTCGGTGATTTGACCTTTCCCAGTGAGACCAGTATTAGTTTCCGATACACCACTGCAGGTTCAATGTATTCCTTAGACATACACATTGCCGAAGAAACACTGAAATTACATTGGAATTAAATACAAACGTCACAATGCCGCCATAAGTGCAAGAATAGAGACTCTTCTTACAGTCGGTGCTTTGAGCATTCCCTGTGAGACCAATATTAGTTTCCGATATACCTCTGCAGGTTCAATGTATTCCTTGGACATACGCATTGACGATGAAACACAGAAATCGCATCGGAATTAAATACAAAAGGCACAATGCCGCCCTACGTACAAGAATAGAGACTCTTCTTACATTCGGTGCTTTGAGCATTCCCTGTGAGTCCGGTATTAGTTTCCGATACACCACTGCAGGTTCAATGTATTCCTTAGACATACACATTGACAATGAAACGCAGAAATGGCATCGGAATTAAATGCAAAAGGCACAATGCCGCCATAAGTGCCAGAATAGAGACCCTTCTTACAGTCGGTGCTTTGAGCATTCCCTGTGAGACCAGTATTAGTTTCCGATACACCTCAGCATGTACAATGTATTCCTTGGAACTTCACATTGACGATGAAGCACAGAAATCGCATCGGAATTAAATACAAAAGGCACAATGCCGCCTTAAGTACAAGAATTGAGACTCTTCCTACAGTCGATGCTTTGAGCATTCCCTGTGAGACCAGTATTTGTTTCCGATACACCACTGCAGGTTCAATGGATTCCTTGGACATACGCATTGACGATGAAACACAGAAATCGCCTCGGAATTAATACAAAAGGCACAATGCCGCAATAAGCACAAGAATAGAGACTCTTCTTACAGTCGGTGCTTTGAGCATTTCCTGTGAGACCAGTATTAGTTTCCGATACACCACTGCAGGTTCAATGTATTACTTAGACACACACATTGACGATGAAACACTGAAATTACATTGGAATTAAATACAAAAGGCACAATGCCACCATAAGTGCAAGTATAGAGACTCCTCTTACAGTCGGTGCTTTGAGCATTCCCTGTGAGATCAGTATTAGTTTCCGATACACCACTGCAGGTACAGTGTATTCCTTGTACCTTCACATTGACGATGAAACACAGAAATCGCATCGGAATTAAATGCAAAAGGCACAATGCCGCCTTAAGTACTAGAATAGAGACTCTTCTTACAGTCGGTTCTTTGAGCTTTCCCTGTGAGACCAGTATTAGTTTCCGAAACACCACTGCTGGTTCAATGTATTTCTTGGACCTTCACATCGACGATTAAACTCAGAAATCGCATCGGAATTAAATGCAAAAGGCACAATGCCGCCTTAAGTACAAGAATAGAGACTCTTCTTACAGTCGGTGCTTTGAGCAATTCCTGTGAGACCAGTATTAGTTTCCGATACACCACTGCAGGTTCAATGTATTCCTTGGCCTTCACATTGACGATGAAACACAGAATTCGCATCGGAATTAAATACTAAAGACATAATGCCGCCTTCAGTACAAGAATAGAGTCTCTTCTTACAGTCGGTGCTTTGAGCATTTCCTGTGAGACCAGTATTAGTTTCCGATACACCAATGCAGGTTCAATGTATTCCTTGGACCTTCACATTGACGATGAAACACAGAGATCGAATTGGAACTAAATACAAAAGGCACAATGCCGCAATAAGTACAAGAATATAGACTCTTCTTACAGTCGGTGCTTTGAGCATTCCCTGTGAGGCCAGTATTAGCTTCCGATGCACCACTGCAGGTTCAATGTATTCCTTGTACCTTCACATTGACGATGAAACACAGGAATCGCATCGGAATTAAATACAAAAGGCACAATGCCGCCTTAAATACAAGAATAGAGACTCTTCTTACAGTCGGTGCTTTGAGCATTCCCTGTGAGACGAGTATTAGTTTCCGATACACCACTGCAGGTACAATGTATTCCTTGTACCTTCACATTGACGATGAAACACAGGAATCGCATCGGAATTAAATACAAAAGGCACAATGCCGCCTTAAATACAAGAATAGAGACTCTTCTTACAGTCGGTGCTTTGATCATTCCCTGTGAGACCAGTATTAGTTTCCGATACACCACTGCAGGTTCAATGTATTCCTTAGACATACACATTGGCGGTGAAACATTGAAATTACATCGGAATTAATTACAAATGGCACAATGCCGCCATAAGTGCAAGAATAGAGACTCCTCTTACAGTCGGTGCTTTGAGCATTCCCTGTGAGACCAGTATTAGTTTCCGATACACCACTGCAGGTTCAATGGATTCCTTGGACATACGCATTGACGATGAAACACAGAAATCGCCTCGGAATTAATACAAAAGGCACAATGCCGCAATAAGCACAAGAATAGAGACTCTTCTTACAGTCGGTGCTTTGAGCATTTCCTGTGAGACCAGTATTAGTTTCCGATACACCACTGCAGGTTCAATGTATTACTTAGACACACACATTGACGATGAAACACTGAAATTACATTGGAATTAAATACAAAAGGCACAATGCCACCATAAGTGCAAGTATAGAGACTCCTCTTACAGTCGGTGCTTTGAGCATTCCCTGTGAGATCAGTATTAGTTTCCGATACACCACTGCAGGTACAGTGTATTCCTTGTACCTTCACATTGACGATGAAACACAGAAATCGCATCGGAATTAAATGCAAAAGGCACAATGCCGCCTTAAGTACTAGAATAGAGACTCTTCTTACAGTCGGTTCTTTGAGCTTTCCCTGTGAGACCAGTATTAGTTTCCGAAACACCACTGCTGGTTCAATGTATTTCTTGGACCTTCACATCGACGATTAAACTCAGAAATCGCATCGGAATTAAATGCAAAAGGCACAATGCCGCCTTAAGTACAAGAATAGAGACTCTTCTTACAGTCGGTGCTTTGAGCAATTCCTGTGAGACCAGTATTAGTTTCCGATACACCACTGCAGGTTCAATGTATTCCTTGGCCTTCACATTGACGATGAAACACAGAATTCGCATCGGAATTAAATACTAAAGACATAATGCCGCCTTCAGTACAAGAATAGAGTCTCTTCTTACAGTCGGTGCTTTGAGCATTTCCTGTGAGACCAGTATTAGTTTCCGATACACCAATGCAGGTTCAATGTATTCCTTGGACCTTCACATTGACGATGAAACACAGAGATCGAATTGGAACTAAATACAAAAGGCACAATGCCGCAATAAGTACAAGAATATAGACTCTTCTTACAGTCGGTGCTTTGAGCATTCCCTGTGAGGCCAGTATTAGCTTCCGATGCACCACTGCAGGTTCAATGTATTCCTTGTACCTTCACATTGACGATGAAACACAGGAATCGCATCGGAATTAAATACAAAAGGCACAATGCCGCCTTAAATACAAGAATAGAGACTCTTCTTACAGTCGGTGCTTTGAGCATTCCCTGTGAGACGAGTATTAGTTTCCGATACACCACTGCAGGTACAATGTATTCCTTGTACCTTCACATTGACGATGAAACACAGGAATCGCATCGGAATTAAATACAAAAGGCACAATGCCGCCTTAAATACAAGAATAGAGACTCTTCTTACAGTCGGTGCTTTGATCATTCCCTGTGAGACCAGTATTAGTTTCCGATACACCACTGCAGGTTCAATGTATTCCTTAGACATACACATTGGCGGTGAAACATTGAAATTACATCGGAATTAATTACAAATGGCACAATGCCGCCATAAGTGCAAGAATAGAGACTCCTCTTACAGTCGGTGCTTTGAGCATTCCCTGTGAGACCAGTATTAGTTTCCGATACACCACTGCAGGTTCAATGTATTCCTTGTACTTTCACATTGACGATGAAACACAAAAATCGCATCGGAATTAAATACAAAAGGCACAATGCCGCCTTAAGTACAAGAATAGAGACTCTTCCTACAGTCGGTGCTTTGAGCATTCCCTGTGAGACCAGTATTAGTTTCTGATACACCACTGCAGGTTCAATGTATTCCTTGGACATACACATTGACGATGAAACACAGAAATCGCATCGGAATTAAATACAAAAGGCACAATGCCGCCTTACGTACAAGAATAGAGGCTCTTCTTACAGTCGGTGCTTTGAGCATTCCCTGTGAGACCAGTATTAGTTTCCGATACACCACTCCCGGTTCAATGTATTCCTTGGACACACTCAATGACGATGAAACCCTGAAAGTACATCGGAATTAAATACAAAAGGAACAATGCCGCCTTAAATGCAAGATGAGTGAGACTTCTTAGAGTCTGTGCTTTGATCCTTTCCTGTAAGACCGGTATTAGTTTCCGATACACCACTGCAGGTTCAATGTATTCCTTGGACCTTCGCATTGACGATGAAACACAGAAATCACATCGGAACTAAATATAAAATGCACAATGCCGCAATAAGTACAAGAATAGAGACTCTTCTTACAGTAGGTGCTTTGAGCATTCCCTGTGAGACCAGTATTAGTTTCCGATACACCACTGCAGGTTCAATGAATTCCTTAGACATACACATTGACGATGAAACACTGAAAGTACATCGGAATTAAATGCAAAAGGCACAATGCCGCCATAAGGGCAAGAATAGAGACTCTTCTTACAGTTGGTGCTTTGAGCTTTCCCTGTGAGATAAGTATTAGTTTCCGATACACCACACCAGGTTCAATGTATTCCTTGGACATACTCATTGACGATGAAACACTAAAATTACATCGGAATTTAATACAAAAGGAACAATGCCGCCTTAACGGCAAGATGAGTAAGACTTCTTAGAGTCTGTGCTTTGATCCTTTCCTGTGACACCAGTATTAGTTTCCGATACACCACTGCAGGTTCAATGTATTCCTTGGACCTTCGCATTGACGATGAAACACAGAAATCGAATCGGAACTAAATACAAAAGGCACAATGCCGCAATAAGTACAAGAATAGAGCCTCTTCTTACAGTCGCTGCTTTGAGCATTCCCTGTGAGACCAGCATTAGTTTCCGATACACCACTGCAGGTTCAATGTATTCCTTAGACATACAAATTGACGATGGAACACTGAAATTACATCGGAATTAAATACAAATGGCACAATGCCGCCTTAAGTGCAAGAATAGAGACTCCTCTTACAGTCGGTGCTTTGAGCATTCCCTGTGAGACCAGTATTAGTTTCTGATACACCACTGAAGGTTCAATGTATTCCTTGGACATACACATTGACGATGATACACAGAAATCGCATCGGAATTAATTACAAAAGGCACAATGCCGCCTTACGTACAAGAATAGAGACTCTTCTTACAGTCGGTGCTTTGAGCATTCCCTGTGAGACAGGTATTAGTTTCCGATACACCACTCCAGGTTCAATGTATTCCTTGGACATACTCATTGACGATGAAACACTGAAATTACATCGGAATTAAATACAAAACGAACAATACCGCCTTAACTGCAAGATGAGTGAGACTTCTTTGAGTCTGTGCTTTGATCCTTTCCTGTGAGACCAGTATTAGTTTCCGATACACCACTGCAGGTTCAATGTATTCCATGGATCTCCGCATTGACGATGAAACACAGAAATCGCATCGGAACTAAATACAAAATGCACAATGCCGCAATAAGTACAAGAATAGAGGCTCTTCTTACAGTCGGTGCTTTGAGCATTCCCTGTGAGAATAGTATTAGTTTCCGATACACCACTGCAGGTTCAATGAATTCCTTAGACATACACATTGACGATGAAACACTGAAATGACATCGGAATTAAATACAAACGTCACAATGCCGCCATAAGTGCAAGAATAGAGACTCTTCTTACAGTCGGTGCTTTGAGCATTCCCTGTGAGACCAATATTAGTTTCCGATACTCCACTGCAGGTACAATGTATTCCTTGTACCTTCACATTGACGATGAAACACATGAATCGCATCGGAATTAAATACAAAAGGCACAATGCCGCCTTAAGTACAAGAATAGAGACTCTTCTTACAGTCGGTGCTTTGAGCATTCCCTGTGAGACCAGTATTAGTTTCTGATACACCACTGCAGGTTCAATGAATTCCTTGGACATACGCATTGACGATGAAACACAGAAATCGCATCGGAATTAAATACAAAAGGCACAATGCCGCCTTACGTACAAGAATAGAGACTCTTCTTACAGTCGGTGCTTTGAGCATTCCCTGTGAGACCAGTATTAGTTTCCGATACACCACTCCAGGTTCAATGTATTTCTTGGACATACTCAATGACGATGAAACACTGAAATTACATCGGAATTAAATACAAAAGGAACAATGCCGCTTTAACTGCAAGATGAGTGAGACTTCTTAGAGTCTGTGCTTTGATCCTTTCCTATGAGACCGGTATTAGTTTCCGATACACCACTGCAGGTTCAATGTATTCCTTGGACCTTCGCATTGACGATGAAACACTGAAATCACGTCGGAACCAAATACAAAAGGCACAATGCCGCAATAAGTACAAGAATAGAGCCTGTTCTTACAGTCGGTGATTTGAGCATTCCCTGTGAGACCAGTATTAGTTTCCGATACACCACTGCAGATTCAATTTATTCCTTAGACATTCTCATTGACGATGAAACACTGAAATTACATCGGAATTAAATACAAATGGCACAATGCCGCCATAAGTGCAAGAATAGAGACTCCTCTTACAGTCGTTGCTTTGAGCATTCCCTCTGAGACCAGTATTAGTTTCCGATACACCACTGCAGGTACAATGTATTCCTTGTACCTTCACATTGACGATGAAACACAGAAATCGCATCGGAATTAAATACAAAAGGCACAATGCCGCCTTAAGTACAAGAATAGAGACTCTTCTTACAGTCGGTGCTTTGAGCATTCCCTGTGAGACCAGTATTAGTTTCTGATACACCACTGAAGGTTCAATGTATTCCTTGGACATACACATTGACGATGAAACACAGAAATCGCATCGGAATTAATTACAAAAGGCACAATGCCGCCTTACGTACAAGAATAGTGACTCTTCTTACAGTCGGTGCTTTGAGCATTCCCTGTGAGACAAGTATTAGTTTCTGATACACCACTGCAGGTTCAATGTATTCATTGGACATACACATTGACGATGAAACACAGAAATCGCATCGGAATTAAATACAAAAGGCACAATGCCGCCTTACGTACAAGAATAGAGACTCTTCTTACAGTCGGTGCTTTGAGCATTCCCTGTGAGACTAGTATTAGTTTCCGAAACACCACTTGTGATGTTACAAAATAGAAGTGATGTTGCTATTCAATGGAAAGTTGGAAATTGAGATTTAACTAACTATTTTATCAATCACAATTGGCGTAAGAATCATGGATTGACCATTGTCATAAAATATTGCATTATGAGATGTGAATAGTTTTTACTTGCGGTTTCGCGTGGCTTGAGGCAGTCACAACTAGCGTGCTATTGATTAAGAAGTTGCGTTATCGTGTTTGTAATTACTTAATGATCGTAGATACGATCATACCCGGTTGTGAAGTTATTGTTATGACAAAAAATATTTCCTAAGGGACCAGAAGGTTCTTAAGGGCGCAAAAACAACTGTAACATCACACAAAAGAGAAATTCAATATTAAAGCTGATGCAAGAAGACGATAAAACAGTTTTCTTTTTATCAATGTAACACGCACATTGGACTGCTGATCTTGGAGTCTGTAATATTAGCAAATTGCATAATTAAAATGAAAATAATACTGAGGAGATAATAGAAATGAGCACTGCTAAATGATTCAGTATTCCCAGAACAAATATTTATTATAACTAAAACATATATCGTACCTTAAGCTTAATACTACAATGACGGTAGATTTTTATGTCCATATCATGTCCATTGAGCGCTCTTTTATGTAGCCATTGTCCTCTTGAGTCGCTCGTGCTTCGTCACGGTAAGTTACAACAGTTCTTCTTCCTACACTTCACTCAAAACTTAGACGGAACACGTTTTTATTTATTTAGTAAAAATAATTAGATCAGACCGCCACAAATCTGCGTCCGTCTTACTCGAGAAAAACAGTAAATTTTAGCGCTCAAGGCTTCATTTGTTCTCCAGCGAACAAAATAGTGAAGGATCGCATATCCATCCGTACTTTTCTGTTTATATTGCCGCCCAAAGACGACGAATTACATTATCTAGAAAATTCCACCGTCGCCATGCGACGCCTTATTATATATTAATCATTCTTTATAAACAAGTATTTGCCTTCTGGCTGAATTTGCTGTTTTAATTAAGCCAAAAATAGCGAATATCACATTGCCTCCCATGAGGAGAGAGGGAATGCCGAAGGATTACCTCCATCCTCATGTCCTCATGAGATATTCGTGATTTTTGGTGTGACATTTACATAACGTTACTGGCGTACAAAGTACATAAATTGAAATCACATTTATAAACATATATCCGATATTTATCATTTTTCAAAATAAAGTTTTTCATTCTTTGTTCATCAGTCACTTCATTCCATAATACCAAGATTAACATTTATGTGCATATTTAAGTTTGGTCCATATTTGCTTATAACAATAAGTGAACGTTCATTTCGCACTTCAGGGGATAGAATTCAGGAATTACTTTCTCTTGAGCTTAACAACTAATACATGAGTACAGTGAGTGCTTATTTTCACTAAACTAGAGTGGACAATGTTCGAGCATCTGTTGACTCATTGTGGTTCAATTACAGTTTAATAACGTAGCACTACACTTCATGATGCTTTCACTTTCTGTGTTAGCTGTCTACGGCGTTCATCATGCAGTACATCTGTCCTTTCCGCTGTGGTGCCAGGAATTCATGCGGCTTCCCGGGTTTTTATTTACAATATGAAACAGAAGAAATGGAAAATTATTAGTATAACTTATAACCTATTGGATACATTTGTTAAGGATCGGGACTGGTCTGGAGTTTAGGGTCTTCCTATAGTGCACATTCATTTTCTTTGTCCATCAAGAGACAGGTTTATAATTCATTTTAGCAGTGTTCAGGAGTGCTGGTATTAATGGCTTTAAGGTCTCAGTAATCTAACAATTTACTTCTCACTCATCTTAACTTCAACTCAAGAAAATCGCTTAATTTACATTTGAAAATGTAGTCACACAAGTGTACAAATGTCTTTCCTCCAGTATGTACGATTGATGTCATGGCGGTTAGCAGTTTAAAGTTTGGATTGTTTCGTCACCCACACGTCAGCCACTCACAGCGGCTGCACAGTGTTGCGTGAGCTCCAATACTTAGTATCCGTTCGCGCTCAGGCTGTAACAGAGCTGCTCGTCGTCGATTGCTCCTTTTTTTTTTTTTTTTTTTTTGTGAACTTCGTATCACACGAGTGCATCGCTACAAACACCTCGCGCGCGTTTTCCACCGGAGGAGCCGGACACTGAAGCTGCCTCCATACTTCTCTGTCAACTGCCTCCCATGAGGCTCACAGGTAAGTGACGAAGAATGTTTTAGCTGTCGCTGCACTTAGAACAACACTGAACTTTGTGTTGCACCTGTTGTCGTAGCCTTAACTTCCTTTTTTACACTTGCAGTACAACACTACCACTAGTATACAGTGAACAGTTATTTTTATTATGCACGTCGCACTTTAGTGTGCATCTTCACACAGCATTCGTGCTTAGTTCCTTCGCCGATAGAGTTCATTTACAAAACAATCAATTTTGCACGTTTCCTCCACTGGTATAGAAAGACCTATATTCTACTATTTACAAAATATCACTTACGAGCTAATATTTACAATTAATGGTCACTCCTTTTGTTAAGTCCAGTGAACAACTGCTTTATGAATGGACTCTTTATATCTCAAGATTTGCTTTCACTAGTGAACCTAAAAATATTCTTTCAAACTTTCTTTTAAGGGCTCATCTCCTCATTATGAAAACTACAGGTTTCGCAACACTCGTTGCATTTATTCTTTAGTGCACCCAAGATCATTTTCTACTGCCACGCAGCATATCTACTACTTAACGAGTACACATTTAACGCTGAATCTTTTTTTTTTGTGCTTGCCAAATCTTTTTTTTATATTTGAGGGCAGACTGGATAACAATAGGTCTCCCTCTTCGCTTCATGTACTCAGCAATCGTTCTCTGTTAAAAAAAAATAGGGTAACGCGTGTCTACTATTTTTCGCATGAATAGAATTACCGACAGTTCACTGGGTTTACACAACCGGTCCATAACAAACATTACTAAAGCTAGCGAAGTTCATCACGCTACGTGTCTCATTTCTCATAAGCACTGCTTTGCCCCGAAGCACATGTGCCTTTTACAAGTCGACCCTTGGTGTGGGTTAATGAACCAAGATCAAAAGGAACGGGCACAAGGAAAGTGGATTTCATAAGAGGAGTGTCTTAGGAGACATTTTTGCAATAAAATCTTCATGTAAATCAAATTATCATAATAAACATAGGCACATATATAAATTTCAACCTCTTTCATTACAGCATGCTTTGCTACTTCTACGTCTTACTCTGGTTATAGTCAGTATTATGTTTAAATATCACTGCATTGCTTGTTCTTTAGATTAGCCTTCAATTAGGGTATTGAATGGTCGCTAGATTACACTACAAATTTCTGAAGATCTTTACTTGGACTTATTTATGATACAGGGGGCTTGCTGTGTGGTTATTTAGTACCTTTATCCTACTGAAATCAATTCGTCAGCTAACATTCCTCATATACTCTTTACATTGGGCACAGATCGCAGGGAAATAGTTTACTTTCATAGCAATTAATGGCCTCGTGGAGTACTTACGCTACATTATTGATGCTTCATGGTTTGCCTCTATTTGTACTGTATTTCACCTAACTTAGTTTACTACAGCTTATTGTCTCCTTGCGTGAACACATGTGGGTTACCACTTGTTTTTCCATTTAACAGCACGCTTTAACTGAACTTTAAGCTATTTCTTCTACTCCTGTCCACTGTCTGGACTGTTTGACCATGTACCTTTTTTTTTTTTTTTTTTTAAGCAGGTAATTTGGGCTTTTACAACAGAACTTCAAGTACTTACATTACTAAAAATAAATCTATAAATCTTCTTGTACCGTGAGAGAAGTGCTTATTTACGCATCCTTCTCCATTTCTCACCTTTACATATTTATTTAGCTCCGGGCAATCACCTCGAAAGCACTTTTTTTCTTATTACTAACTTAAAATTAAATTGAAATTATTGGTGCAACCCCTATTTCCTGCTTCAGCTTGTTGAAGAAATATCAGTTCAATGTCCATCACTACAAACAATTTTTCCATACATAGCATTTAATACTTAAAGTTTACATGTAGTAGCCGTTACCATGTAATCAGTGCGCTGTTCAACACAATACTTATTATTAACAGTTCACACAAGGAAATTTCCAGTAAGCAAGAGGCAGGAAACCGAAACAGATTCTATCTGCAGTTGAAGCTGCGTCTGTAAACTAACTCTCTGTTTCAATGGAGCAATCGCTCCCGATACGGAGCACCCCTGAATCGGCAATGATAAAACTTTTGAAACAGAAGACACCTGTCTGAAGAGACATGGTGACATGACATTGATGTTTGTTCCTGTATCAACAACGGCTGTGACAGGAATGTTAGTAATAGAAATCTTAATCGAAGCCTGGACCTGTTCATCATAAATGTCGTTAATGTCTTGAGCTTTGTCAGGTGCAAGGTCATCTCGTAAGTCGGTCTCATGGTCGTACCGTATCGCATTAACATACTCAGAATCAGAGGATTCCTTAGTGCCCCCACTCAAAATTCGCAGCGACCTCTTTGAGGCTGAGAGGCGCTGCCTCTAATTTTCCGCAGGATGTTTAACCTGTTTGTTATTCATGGCCTTAAGTGTTTGTTCCGTTTCATATTGGTGCTGGTTATGTGGTACAAATGCCGGTGTAGAGGGGTAAAATCCACTGGGTGCATTCACTTGTGAATAAAATACTTGAGACGGCTGCTGTCGCCCGATCTTTTGGTTGCCGGCAAAACCATTTCCTTGTGAAGGAAAGTTCGCATTTGGTGCCATTTGAAAATTGTTCCGCGGTCCTCTATTCTGTGAAAAGTTGTTATGTGCTGGGTGGCCTCCGCCTGGCCCATGCCACTTACTATATTTCGACCTATAACTTTGATTGTACACTGGCCCATTTGAAAAATTACCAATCGTTTGTGGAGAATTTCCATACTGCTCAGGCGCAGAATTAAAGGGTGGGTTTCCGTACTGATGTTGTACCTGGCGGTTGTAAATTGGGTGGTATCTCTGCTGATTACTGTAATTGGTTTTCTGCTTCCCTTTAAAGTTATTGCCGTTTGCGTTTTGATAACCGCTGGCAGGTTGGTAACAGCGGTCGCAGTAGCTCACTCTCTCCTTGGGCGCATTGTTGTCCGCGTGCGATGCATTCTGCTGGCTGCCAGGGAAGAATTTGCCGCTGCCAACCTTGGAGCGCACATCCTCGCTAATTGAATCTAAGGAATCCAGCGCAGAAAGGAATGCATTCGTGTCTTCTTCGGACACATTTACTAGTTTCTCTCTAATAGACACAGGGAGTTTGCTTTTGAGAATCATAATTACGTCCTTGGAAGAAATCGGAGAATCCCAGAATTTAATTTTTGCTAGATACTTCTCAAAGTATCGCCGGAGACTTCCATGCTTCTCATTGAAAATTTCCGCACCATACACCTCCTTCCTTAATCTTTGCTGTACCCCATTACTCCAAAATTTTGCCAAGAACATTTTCTCAAACTCTTCATAATTCCTACACGTGTCTACCATTTCCGTTCCCCATAATGCTGCATCACCAGAAATAAAGCCAGTGACGAACTGAATACGCTGTCTGTCTGTCCAGCTCCTGGGAAATATGCCGGAAAAATTCTTTAGGAACACGATGGGGTGTATTTCTCGCTTCTGCGGATGAAAAACAGGAAAAGTGCGATGCTTAATCACACTTTCCTCTTGCATTAAACTCACAATTGTGGGCGGATCATTTATTTTCCCTACTCGGGACTCAACATGACTGTCGTTTTGCATGTAATCAGGCGGTGAACGATAAGGAGTTGACTGACATTCTGTAATATTAGTAATTTTCGCCTCACAAACATTGATATACGCTCAATAGTAAACGCCTGATGGCCTAAAGTTATCGAACAGTTGTAAAGTAAAAGAAATGAATCATCGCATAGCAGCGACAGAATCTATTATTCTTTATCTTTACCGTTCTTGCGCGGTGCCAGTAAATCTCTATGTACATGTATCGATTAATGGTGTAAAAAAGAATTCTGTTGTTTCAAGACAAATGAGGCTGTTGGCGCCTCACCTTTTACTGTTTGTGTTCCATGAGAGGCGGACGCAGACTTGCTGCGTTCCACAACTGTATTTTATATTTGATGTGAAAATATTGAGTGAATATGCTAATTGTTATTTTTTCCAATCACAAAAGATGTAGTTTCTTGTAACTGATATCGAACAGACAGAATCAAGAGAACATTTTGACTGTTATGTATAAAGTATTTAACCACAATGGTCATCTATTGTAATTTAATATGAAAAGGTACGTAGCATTAAAAAAACGTGTGTTAAAGATAAGTGTGCTTATTTTCGTAAATTAACCTTGATGAGTCCATCTCCTTATTTACTTAACTTAATTATTTTGTGTTACTTCATCATCAGAAATTACGATCATGCTGATGGGCCGAACGCAGCATGAGGCAGAAGGAACATTATCGTTTTCCTATTATTTCTGAACCAACTCTTTTTAATTGTGTAGTGTTGCATTTCTTTTAAAGTCTATAAATCTTCTGGTCCCTTAGTGTTGATCCGGGTATGACTACATCGCGACTATAAAAATGCACAGAAATGATAATGTTTCTTCCGAGCGATCTCAAATATATGTATATCAATATGCTGCTCTTATTCAGGTATTTAATGGTCAACGTATGTTATTATAATAGTGTAATAAATCCCTGATTCTGTTGCCAAGTGGCCCACCAAAATATTCACTTTTTCGACAAAAAAAAAAAGTAACAATTCTTTTTATTTTTTTGTCCCCCAAGAGCAACGCTACACTTGGCGCCCGAACAGGGACTTGATCAAAAAATCATTTCATGTATGTGTTTAAAAAATTTTCTTTGCTTGTTCTAATAACTGTTTCATTTTTTCATGTGGATGCAATTCAACCGAGAAAGAGAAGTGGGAAAACCTTTTAATTAATTCAGAAGAACGATTGATGAAATTACCAAAAAACGCGAGTATCCAGCTGTATCATTATCAAGACAGCCATAGTAAGTCAAATTTTTATACGCAGTAGCCAAGCTTTCGTAGTGACGTAGCATCTTTCGAGTTGATCAGAACGTAAACCTGTCTTTCCTTGCCTTGAAACAGCTTTATTTCAATTTGTCCATAGTCCATTCTTACGTAGTTAAATTCAGTGAAAGTGTAACATTGTTGTCAGTGCATAAAAAAATTACGATATGGCGGATAACTACGCTCAAAACCGGTAAAACGTGTGATATTTCATTTGTTTGTAATTAGTAGGAACCATCTTGTCTTCTTGGCGTAAATGAACGTCAGTTGTTACCCAGAGTTAAAATTTTATCTTAGGTCCCAGTAAGCCATAGCACTACGTCACAGACAAACGACTGACGGCAGTGACAAACAATATCTGTAGCATTTTGACGTTTGACAAATAATTCATGAACATGGCTGACGGTAAACAGCGGACACAAACAAAACCAGACGACAGCGGTGATGCGAATGGACCTCACTATCCATTACGATCACGCGCGATAGGTACACGAGCGGAGGCAGAAGCAGCCTCGACCGAAGTTTTAGAAGCTGGTCCTAGTGTGCAAACTATTCCCGCTTTTGAAAAAAATGACTTGGCTGCAATGATCGAAGCAATAATGGAACGCAAGTTCGAAAGTCAAAGACAGAGAGAGGCGCAAAGACAGGAACGTGAAAAGCAGGAAAAATTAGATGAAAAGGCCCGCGAAGAAAAAGAGAAGGCCGAAAGACGGCATAATAAAAATCAGGTCCTTACAAATCTGTGCAACTCAGTAAAAGAAGACATAAATTCAGTAAAAACAGAAATAAATTCGGTAAAAACAGACATAAATTCAGTAAAAACAGATCTGCAAACGGAGATAAATGACCTAAATACACGGTTAAATTCGGTAAAGGCCGAACTAAAGGCAGACATAACAGCTGATTTAAATACCCTGTTGGGTAATGTCCAAAGCCAAATCAGCAGTCAGATCACGATCATGAGGCTAGAAATTGACACACAAGTAGAGTCAAAAATAGAGGATATTTCAAAACGGTTAGATGAAAAAATCGAAGCAGCCAAGGGAGAGATAAATTCAAAAGTGATAGGATATCAAAAACAAGCTGCGACCTTAAAAGAAGATTATACTGCAATCTCTGATGAGGTCAAAGGAGTTAAAACCGCAGTAGACACGATCGAGAATGTTGTTGATGATCTTTCGAAACAGATTGAGACTCTTAATGTAGAGGACCAAATAAAGAATACTGTTAAGGCACATGCTGAAGCATTGTCTGATCACTACCAAGAGTGGATTAAAAACAAAGACGGATTCATAGAAAACAAGGTCAAGAACGAACTCAGGGAAACTGTCAAAAACATGACCTTTGAAATATTGGCAGCCCCTGGAAAAACAGGAGACACGGTGATGTCAGAATTAGGCCAGACAAGACGAACGTTAGCTCAAGATTTACCTGAATGGCGTCAACAGATAGTTGATGAAGTTCGTACACTAAAATGTCAAGTTGAAAATTCCCCACCTCCCGTGTCAGGAAACTGGAATAATTCACCACGAAGTAATGAACAACAGCAGGTACATTACCGTTCACCATTTGATAACGCTCAAACTCATAGTTCTATAGAAGCACAAGTTAACCAGACTACCAGCCCATCCACTTTTGTCAGTTTGATGCAGGAGGAAAGCGTGATCAAACATCGTATTTTTCCGACCTTTCACCCACAGAAAAGAGAAATTCATCCTATAGTGTTCCTCCGAAATTTTTCAGGAATTTTCCCGAGTAGCTGGAGTGACCGCCAGCGAATTCAATTTGTTAGTGGATTTATCGTAGGCGATGCTGCCTTATGGGGAACCGAAATGGTCGACTCTTGTAAAAGTTACAAAGAGTTTGAATAGATGTTTTTAGCTAAATTCTGGAGTTCTGGTGTGCAGCAGCGCCTGAGAAAAGAGGTTTACAACGCCGAAGTGTTTAACAGTAAGCGCGGTAGTTTGAGAAGATATTTTGAAAAGTATTTAGCGAAAATCAAGTT
Source organism: Schistocerca serialis cubense (assembly GCF_023864345.2). Taxonomy (NCBI): domain Eukaryota; kingdom Metazoa; phylum Arthropoda; class Insecta; order Orthoptera; family Acrididae; genus Schistocerca; species Schistocerca serialis. The sequence goes on along the minus strand of NC_064643.1, from coordinate 31,696,817 downwards.
CTGGGATTCGCCGATCACCGCCAAAGACGTTATTATGATTCTAAAAACTAAGCTACCGATTGCGATCAGAGAAAAGTTAGTAAACGTGTCTGAGGACGATACGGACACTTTCCTATCTGTGTTAGACTCGTTAGATCTGATTTACGAGGACGCTAGAGTTGATGTTGGCAACGCCCACTTCAGTGCAGGCGGCCAGCACAATACAGAATACGCAGGCAACAATGGTGGCCGAGCGAAAGCGCGTCACAGCGACAGCCAGTACCAACCCCACAACGGTTTCAAAAATAAACACACTACGTACTCCAACAGCAAATACAAAAATAAGTACAATAACGGCCAGAGATACAATCCAATATATAATTCGTCACCACCTCAGTACGAAAATACACATTATAGCACACAGCCCCAGCAATATGGAAACACGCAACCGATCAACGGTAATTATCAAAACGATCAGTCTTACGATTCAAATCGTCAGTGGAAAAGAAATAAATGGCATAATCAAGGTGGAGACCAATGTACACCTTTCAGTAACGGTTACAATCAACACAAGCCACAGCAAAATACCTTTCAGCCACAAAATATACACTTCACGCAACAAGCGAACGGACCTTCGGGAACTCTGAAGCCTAAACGCCCGCATAATACGCAAATTTATTATGCGCAAGCGAATACGCCAGGACAACAAGATCCGTTTCCAACCGAGTTCGTACCACAAAACCAACACCAGTTCCAGACGGAAGAAACATTAAGAAATATAAATCAGCAGGAAAGTAAGCGTCGAGCGGAAAATTAAAAGCAGCACCTTTGAGCCTCCTAGAGGATGCTGCAGGTTTGAATGGGGCACCCCGTCCCTTAGTCCACACGAAATTAAAGCAATTAGGTATGACAAAGAGACAAACTTACGGGATGATCTAGTAGCAGACACTGAGACGAAAGGCAATGATGACGTATGGGACGAACAAGTTCAAGCTTCCATAAGGGTATCAATTGCCAACATACCAGTAACAGCTATTGTAGATACAGGAGCTAATATAAATGTCTTATCTTTATGTTTATTTAAGCAAATATCCTCTGTATGCAAAGTTTTATCACTTCCAATTCAAGGTTGCACCATATCGGGAGCAATTGGTCCACTAACACAACGTGTAAATCTTCAGACTCAGCTTCAAATCCAGATAGAGTCTATTTCAGTAACGTGCATTTTTCTTATTGTTAAAAACCTATCAGTGCCATGTATCCTGAGTATGGAACTCTTGAGGCAGACGAAAGCTAAAATTGACATCGAGTGTGGAATCTGTACTCTAGTAGCGAGCCAGCAACAAGTAACTGTAAATTTGTTAAGAAGTAAGGTGAAGACAAACTTTGGGGTGCTTCCAACAGCAGTACGGCCATGGACTAAAAGACAACAGTACAGTCAGACAGAAGACATGACAGATCTTGAAAGTGTTAATGACGATGAGTATAAAGACCTAATTCCCGATCAGAATGAATTATACGGTAAAGCTAGTGAGCCCATTGAATTATCCAAACAACAGAAGAATGAGCTTTACAATTTGTTAACAGATTACGTTCAAGTATTTTCTAAGAAACCTGGACTAATAAAAGGCTTTGAATATCGAATGGATGTCCTGCCCCATTCAACCTACTGTAGAACAAGCTATTCCATTCCATATGCGAGACGCGAAGCTGTCAAGTGCGAGATCAAGAAAATGTTACGCTGGAATGTGATAGAAGTATCTCATTCACCTTATTCGAGTCCTTTATTGTCTGTGCTAAAATCAGATGGTAGCGTAAGGCTAGTCCTAGATGCAAGATTAATCAATAAAATTATAGTACCCATAAGAACGAGACCAGAGGCTCTTGAAGAGCATCTGCAGAAGTTTCTTGGAGTTAGTTATTAGTCAGGACTCACTTTAAACCATCCCTGATGTTAAAGAAGAATCGTAAGTGGCAACACATTTATGAAGGTCCCTTTGTGATAATGAGGAAACCACACATTGGTAGCTATTTGTTATCTGACCCTGCCACGAATAAAATCAAAGGATTGTTCCACCATCAAGATTTAAGAAAATTTTATAACGCCAGGAATTAAGTTAATTTAAGCTGTAAGAAAATTCTAAGGTATTGGAGATCAGGATTAACCAATGAGTAACAAGAACGGAACTGAACTGACTACGGACGTTAACCGGTGCTGAAAGGAAACCTTGTGTATTAAAACAACGCGTCTGGAAAATAAAATACAGAATAAGTTGCAGACAAGTATTTACATGAATAATCTTTATGTAAACAGGAGGACATGTCCTAGAGGCGATTTTCAATTTTAGTTATAAGTTAGTATGTAAGGAAAATGATGTACTCGAGAGGTATTAATTAGCCCCGAGGTACTAAAATGAGGAAAGAGGAAGGAGCGAATAATGCACTTCTCTCGCTAAATAGTAATTTGAGAATGAGCAGGAAGGAGCGAATAATGCACTTCTCTCACTAAATAGTAATATGAAAATGTGATTATATGTGCTTAGTATTAGTAAGTGAAATTTAATCGAGGACAAATTAATGACCTGTTTTAAAAGGAAATACTTAAACGTCCAGACAAAATAGGAAAGTTGTAAGAAAAGATTCGATTCCATGAGGTTATTCCCTATTTTCAAAGGTGACGTAAATAAGGCACCACCTGTTAGCGTAAAACAGTCGGTAGATTTAACTTGTAAATTCCAGCACAGTGCTGTGCCAGCGATAAAATAACATCTCTTTGAAGTGAACAGATACCTAGGATTAAGCAGGAACAGATTGATAACGCAGTGCAATTGTTCTAAAAAGGCCTGACGTTAACCTTCAGTAAAAGCGTGATGGAATAAAAAGGAAGTTTATTATATAACGCAAAGTAAGATGAGTCCAGACTATAAACAAGCTGAGTAAAAGAACATATGAGTAACATGGTTTATTATGCCAACTTCACGGTACTATTGAGCATTAGCGATACTGCAAATTCACAAGCTAGCAGCACATATAATAAGGATCTCGCCCAAGCTTCACAGGTAGCGACAGCAGCAAAAAACAACACTCTAGTGAGAGGCTTATATATACAAATGATAATTAATACCCAAATGCGTAATGCATAAACTTGACTTAGTCTAAGAAATGAGCAAAGAGTAGTAAGCAAGCTGCAGCAAGATACATATTAGATATACATGCTTGAAGTGATAGATTTTATTTTAAGTGTGCACTGCAATATTTATTGTTTTCTCTGTGATTATGTGATTATTGAATCCCTTTCCTAAGTGCAAATCCTTTAAGATCCTTGATCCTATCCACTCCTCAGAATCAACTTGTAAAGATGCACGTGTGCTTAGGAAGTGAGGCACTACATATAAAAATGAGTAGGTTCGCGACGCGCATATTGCTTTTGTAATGCGCAAGGTAAATTAAATTTTCGACCTGGTTGAGGAGTAATTTAGATTCTGTCGACGATCCGCGAGTAGACCCGCTTTTCCCACCTTTCTTTTTTCGACTGTTTGTATTTCTACACGAAACTCAGAGGCGGAATTGCTATTTTCAAATCTGTCCTCGAACTTTCTTTAAGTACAAGCACATACGAGAAAAACTTTTGACATAAATGAAGCTCCCCTCACAAGTCACTAAATAAGACGTGCACTAAAAAAAAAAAAGTATTGGTCCTACAAAACGAGTAAGCAAGCGTGATAAAGATTACTATGAATGAAATTAATTTGTAAAGGAGATTGGAATGGATTTGGTCAAAGAAAAAGTACTTATAATAGCCTACCTGTGACCGTAGGCTTAAATAAAAAAAAAGACTAATTAAGAAACAATTGTTTTGATTCAAAGTGGTCAATTAGATTATTTCTCGATTTAAATGAACTCTTGTAAATAATAGTATGTAAATCAACTTGTAAACACCGTGTGATGTTATGACGCGAGAATTTCTTTTAATACACCGTTCACGCAGACGCTCACCACAGTGCAAGTGAAGTTTTAAAGTTCGACGATTGTCAGTGGCAGTATTCTACTGCACCATATGTGTGAACAATTTCGTTGATGTGTGCAGTGTGTAATAATCAGTGTCATTCCACACATGCAGTTGCAGCGGTAGCTACCACTTACCTGTGAATCCGTAACTGGATAGTGGACAGGAAGTGATGTGAGGCAGTTTCGGTGGCAGAAGCTCCCTCCAGCAATCTAAAAAGCACAAAGCCACGATCCGCCGAACAAAAGCGACGCACGGCACCTCAAGCGTGAAATCAACGCTCTGCAAGAAAGCTCCGGTCACGTGCGCGCGCACAGACTGAATTTCAAGATTGCTCGCAACAGTGGAGGCGGACAGCCACCACGTGACGAAATAATGTAAACGTTCAACCGCCAACACAGTTGCTGTGCGCTACATTCTGTAGCAAAAACATTCACACCCAGTACTGAAAACATTTTGTATGTATCATAAACCTTCCGAGAGACTCTAAAATAGAGAAGTTAACGTAATTATTATAATGACTGATTGTACACAGAGACAAGTCACAAGGTCACCTCTGAACACTGTTGAAATGTAAACTTTAACGAAAGGTCACGATACGAATGAAAATAAGCACACGAAAATACGTCAAAGGATCCGATCCTTCCTATATCCCATCCCAATTGTATATAAAATTAGTTTTGTAAGCTATTCTAATATAAGACATTTTATCTGTTTCATATGTGAAATAATTCGGAGAGCCACACTCGAACCCTGAAAGTGAAAGATATGGACTTCCTTTTCGAAGCCATCACCAGTGGCCGCTCTACAATCCAAGTCTATCATAAATAGTGTATGTGCGACGAAAATAAATGTATAATTAAATGCGACGACGGACAAGGCAATCAATCGACAAGACGATGACAATATAATGAATACTGTCAAAACTGAAAGTTGTGTACCAGTTGTGATAGTCAAATTACTTTTGCAACGATGAAAAATGAAGTGTGACTCTATTTCCTTATAAATTTTGTAAATATGTGTACTTATAGCCTTAATTTTAAGAATCATCAAGATAGAATGAATCCATACAAACACTGATAGAAACACAGAACAAATTCACAATGATCCACCGTCAGTAATTACAAATTGAAACGTTGATTCTTTTATTATGGAATGAATATGAAATGAGACTTTTAATAACCTGTATGTTACACTCGAAAATTACAAATATTCCAATGTGCATGAGGATGAAAGCAATACCTTCGGTATTCCTTCCCTCCTCATGGGAGGCAGTGTAATATTAGTAATTTTCGCCTCACAAACATTGATATACGCTCAATAGTAAACGCCTGATGGCCTAAAGTTATCGAACAGTTGTAAAGTAAAAGAAATGAATCATCGCATAGCAGCGACAGAATCTATTATTCTTTATCTTTACCGTTCTTGCGCGGTGCCAGTAAATCTCTATGTACATGTATCGATTAATGGTGTAAAAAAGAATTCTGTTGTTTCAAGACAAATGAGGCTGTTGGCGCCTCACCTTTTACTGTTTGTGTTCCATGAGAGGCGGACGCAGACTTGCTGCGTTCCACAACTGTATTTTATATTTGATGTGAAAATATTGAGTGAATATGCTAATTGTTATTTTTTCCAATCACAAAAGATGTAGTTTCTTGTAACTGATATCGAACAGACAGAATCAAGAGAACATTTTAACTGTTATGTATAAAGTATTTAACCACAATGGTCATCTATTGTAATTTAATATGAAAAGGTACGTAGCATTAAAAAAACGTGTGTTAAAGATAAGTGTGCTTATTTTCGTAAATTAACCTTGATGAGTCCATCTCCTTATTTACTTAACTTAATTATTTTGTGTTACTTCATCATCAGAAATTACGATCACGCTGATGGGCCGAACGCAGCATGAGGCAGAAGGAACATTATCGTTTTCCTATTATTTCTGAACCAACTCTTTTTAATTGTGTAGTGTTGCATTTCTTTTAAAGTCTATAAATCTTCTGGTCCCTTAGTGTTGATCCGGGTATGACTACATCGCGACTATAAAAATGCACAGAAATGATAATGTTTCTTCCGAGCGATCTCAAATATATATATATCAATATGCTGCTCTTATTCAGGTATTTAATGGTCAACGTATGTTATTATAATAGTGTAATAAATCCCTGATTCTGTTGCCAAGTGGCCCACCAAAATATTCACTTTTTCGACAAAAAAAAAAAGTAACAATTCTTTTTATTTTTTTGTCCCCCAAGAGCAACGCTACAATTCGTCACCGTCTAAAGAGTTGTTCCCTATAGTTTGCGTATGTGTGTGCGGATTTTCTACCCAGTTTCTCAGCATTCTGACTTCGTCCACTACTTGCTGCTTCCACTCGGGAAGATCCCGTGTAAGTGTCCTCCGAATCTGTCCCAATTCAGAAACTACTGTGTCTCCCGACTTACCAGGAGCAGCTAAGATTTCATAAGTTACATCCTTGACAGTCTCCCTAAGCTCCTCCCTGACCTTCTTTTCGATAAAAATATCTTTACCCTTTATCCATTCACTGTAGTGTTCCGACAATGCCTCCGCGTGTGCTTTCACGGTGCTCTTAACCTGTTCCTCGATATTGATTGAGTCGATCTGCCTCGACAGATCCTCAACTACACCTTCAATGTCAGATACTGCATTTCTAACTGAGTTTATTTCTTTGGTAGCTGCCTGAATTTTTGTGTTTAATGTTCCAGATACTTCAGCTATTTCACTTTTCACCTGTTTCTGCATTTTCTGAATTTGATCACTGATCTTAGTTTGCACCTCACCCAAATGGGTATTTAATTCAGCCGTAATTTCTTTATGCAGATCTGTTTTGATTGTGCCTAGCTCTGTTTTTAATGATTCGCTTACAGCATCTAGTCGGGCGTTAACAATCTCATTTTGTGTTTTTATAGTCTCATTTTGTGGTTTTATATTTTCATTTACTGCGTCAAACTGTTGTTTCAGCATTTCCATTAACGCACCGAGGTCATTTGTAGCTGCAGCGGGACGAGTTTGGACTTCAGGGTCACTTTCCCCTGTTACAGACATGGTTAGTTCAGTTTCCACACGGGAACCTACCATTCGCGATCGTAAAGGGTATGGAATACTATTAACGTCTTCACTCCCGTCTCCTGTTGTCACCTGTCTCTGTTTACTATCTGCCATTTTCGTCAGTAAATCAGGTGCTACGCAAGGCTTTCGTCGTTTGTCAGTGACGTGGTGAGTCCGCTAAGAGCACCGCTCTCGCGTGAGCAACAAATGAAACTCTATCTGGCGAGAAGACAAGATGGAACCTAACCGTTTCAGACAAATGAATGAAGATGCTCTTCACTGCAAATTGCGCACACTATCCACCATGTTGAAAATGCAATACAGGTATTCTAACAATGGGGAGAAATAATTTCTATTATCAGACTACGAAGAATTTTACTTTGAAAGATAAAATAAAGCAGATTTTCTATAGCGGGAAGGAGATAGAAAGGATGTGGATCGACTTGGAAAAGCAACGTTGCTACTGAAGCACTACACTGCGGATGCAAAATTCTGACTTACTTTTTGATGGCTTGGTTACCGCTATGTTGTCTCAGCAAATTCGCATCTCTTTTCTTTTCCTTACTCTCGATAATTAAACTGCGTAATCGACCAGCGTATTTTCTGGCATTCTCACAGAGAGATGATGTGTACTTGAAACGACAGAACATACATTAACACAAGCACATAGAAATTTTCCAAGAATTTGAACTAATTTTTGGTCAAGTCCCTGTTCGGCCGCCAAGTGTGACGGTACAAAATAGAAGTGATGTTGCTATTCAATGGAAAGTTGGAAATTGAGATTTAACTAACTGTTTTATCAATCACAATTGGCGTAAGAATCATGGATTGACCATTGTCATAAAATATTGCATTATGAAATGTGAATAGTTTTACTTGCGGTTTCGCGTGGCTTGAGGCAGTCACAACTAGCGTGCTATTGATTAAGAAGTTGCGTTATCGTCTTTCTAATTACTTCATGACCGTAGATACGATCATACCCGGTTGTGAAGTAATTGTTATGACAAAAAAAATTTCCTAAGGGACCAGAAAGATCTTAAGGGCGCAAAAACAACTGTAACATCACACAAAAGAGAAATTCAATATTAAAGCTGATGCAAGAAGACGATAAAACAGTTTTCTTTTTATCAATGTAACACGCACATTGGACTGCTGATCTTGGAGTCTGTAATATTAGCAAATTGCATAATTAAAATGAAAATAATACTGAGGAGATAATAGAAATGAGCACTGCTAAACGATTCAGTATTCCCAGAACAAATATTTATTATAACTAAAACATATATCGTACCTTAAGCTTAATACTACAATGACGGTAGATTTTTATGTCCATATCATGTCCATTGAGCGCTCTTTTATGTAGCCATTATCCTCTTGAGTCGCTCGCGCTTCGTCACGGTAAGTTACAACAGTTCTTCTTCCTACACTTCACTCAAAACTTAGACGGAACACGTTTTTATTTATTTAGTAAAAATAATTAGATCAGACCGCCACAAATCTGCGTCCGTCTTACTCGAGAAAATCAGTAAAAGTCTTTTTAGCGCTCAAGGCTTAATTTGTTCTACAGCGAACAAAATAGTGAAGGATCGCATATCCATCCGTACTTTTCTGTTTATATTGCCGCCAAAAGACAACGAATTACATTATCTAGAAAATTCCACCGTCGCCTTGCGACGCCTTATTATATATTAATCATTCTTTATAAACAAGTATTTGCCTTCTGCCTGAATTTGCTGTTTTAATTAAGCCAAAAATAGCGAATATCACACACTCCAGGTTCAATGTATTCCTTGGACATATTCATTGACGATGAAACACTGAAATTACATCGGAATTAAATACAAATGGAACAATACCGCCTTCACTGCAAGATGAGTGAGACTTCTTTGAGTCTGTGCTTTGATCCTTTCCTGTGAGACCAGTATTAGTTTCCGATAAACCACTGCAGGTTCAATGTATTCCATGGACCTTCGCATTGACGATGAAACACAGATATCGCATCGGAACTAAATACAAAATGCACAATGCCGCAATAAGTACAAGAATAGAGACTCTTCTTACAGTCGGTGCTTTGAGCATTCCCTGTGAGACCAGTATTAGTTTCCGATACACCACTGCAGGTTCAATGAATTCCTTAGACATACATATTGACGATGAAACACTGAAATTACATCAGAATTAAATACAAAAGGCACAATGCCGCCATAAGTGCAAGAATAGAGACTATTCTTACAGTCGGTGCTTTGAGCTTTCCCAGTGAGACCAGTATTAGGTTCCGATACACCACTGCAGGTTCAATGTATTCCTTAGACATACACATTGCCGAAGAAACACTGAAATTACATCGGAATTAAATACAACTGGCACAATGCCGCCATAAGTGCAAGAATAGAGACTCCTCTTACAGTCGGTGCTTTGAGCATTCCCTGTGAGACCAGTATTAGTTTCCGATACACCACTGCAGGTACAATGTATTCCTTGTACCTTCACATTGACGATGAAACACAGAAATCGCATCGGTATTAAATACAAAAGGCACAATGCCGCCTTAAGTACAAGAATAGAGACTCTTCTAACAGTCGGTGCTTTGAGCATTCCCTGTGAGACCAGTATTAGTTTCTGATACACCACTGCAGGTTCAATGTATTCCTTGGACATACACATTGACGATGAAACACAGAAATCGCATCGGAAATAAATACAAATGGCACAATGCCGCCTTACGTACAAGAATAGAGAGTCTTCTTACAGTCGGTGCTTTGAGCATTCCCTGTGAGACCAGTATTAGTTTCCGATACGCCACTCCAGGTTCAATGTATTCCTTGGACATACTCATTGACGATGAAACACTGAAATTACATCGGAATTAAATACAAAAGGAACAATACCGCCTTAACTGCAAGATGAGTGAGACTTCTTTGAGTCTGTGCTTTGATCCTTTCCTGTGAGACCAGTATTAGTTTCCGATACACCACTGCATGTTCAATGTATTCCAAGGACCTTCGCATTGACGATGAAACACAGAAATCGCATCGGAACTAAATACAAAATGCACAATGCCGCAATAAGTACAAGAATAGAGACTCTTCTTACAGTCGGTGGTTTGAGCATTCCCTGTGAGACCAGTATTAGTTTCCGATACACCACTGCAGGTTTAATGAATTCCTTAGACATACACATTGACGATGAAACACTGAAATTACATCGGAAGTAAATACAAAAGGCACAATGCCGCCATAAGTGCAAGAATAGAGACTCTCCTTACAGTCGGTGCTTTGAGCTTTCCCAGTGAGACCAGTATTAGTTTCCGATACACCACTGCAGGTTCAATGTATTCCTTAGACATACACATTGCCGAAGAAACACTGAAATTACATTGGAATTAATTACAAAAGTCACAATGCCGCCATAAGTGCAAGAATAGAGACACTTCTTACAGTCGGTGCTTTGAGCATTTCCTGTGAGACCAGTATTAGTTTCCGATACACCACTGCAGGTACAATGTATTCCTTGGACCTTCACATAGACGATGAAACACAGAAATCGCATCGGAATTAAATGCAAAAGGCACAATGCCGCCTTAAGTACAAGAATAGAGACTCTTCCTATAGTCGGTGATTTGAGCATTCCCTGTGAGACCAGTATTAGTTTCCGATACACCACCGCAGGTTCAATGCATTCCTCGGACATACACATTGACGATGAAACACAGAACTCGCATCGGAATTAAATACAAAAGGCACAATGCCGCCTATCGTACAAGAATAGAGACTCTTCTTACAGTCGGTGCTTTGAGCATTCCCTGTGAGACCAGTACTAGTTTCCGATACACCACTCCAGGTTCAATGTTTTCCCTGGACATACTCATTAACGATGAAACACTGAAATTACATCGGAATTAAATACAAAAGGAACAATGCCGATATAACTGCAAGGTGAGTGAGACTTCTTTGAGTCTGTGCTTTGATCCTTTCCTGTGAGACCAGTATTAGTTTCCGATACACCACTGCAGGTTCAATGTACTCCATGGACCTTCGCATTGACGATGAAACACAGAAATCGCATCGGAACTAAATACAATATGCACAATGCCGCAATAAGTACAAGAATAGAGACTCCTCTTACAGTCGGTGCTTTGAGCATTCCCTGTGAGACCAGTATTAGTTTCTGATACACAACTGCAGGTTCAATGTATTCCTTGGACATACACATTGACGATGAAACACAGAAATCGCATCGGAAATAAAAACAAATGGCACAATGCCGCCTTACGTACAAGAATAGAGAGTCTTCTTACAGTCGGTGCTTTGAGCATTCCCTGTGAGACCAGTATTAGTTTCCGATACGCCACTCCAGGTTCAATGTATTCCTTGGACATACTCATTAACGATGAAACACTGAACTTACATCGGAATTAAATACAAAAGGAACAATACCGCCTTAACTGCAAGATGAGTGAGACTTCTTTGAGTCTGTGCTTTGATCCTTTCCTGTGAGACCAGTATTAGTTTCCGATACACCACTGCATGTTCAATGTATTCCATGGACCTTCGCATTGACGATGAAACACAGAAATCGCATCGGAACTAAATACAAAATGCACAATGCCGCAATAAGTACAAGAATAGAGACTCTTCTTACAGTCGGTGGTTTGAGCATTCCCTGTGAGACCAGTATTAGTTTCCGATACACCACTGCAGGTTTAATGAATTCCTTAGACATACACATTGACGATGAAACACTGAAATTACATCGGAAGTAAATACAAAAGGCACAATGCCGCCATAAGTGCAAGAATAGAGACTCTCCTTACAGTCGGTGCTTTGAGCTTTCCCAGTGAGACCAGTATTAGTTTCCGATACACCACTGCAGGTTCAATGTATTCCTTAGACATACACATTGCCGAAGAAACACTGAAATTACATTGGAATTAATTACAAAAGTCACAAAGCCGCCATAAGTGCAAGAATAGAGACACTTCTTACAGTCGGTGCTTTGAGCATTTCCTGTGAGACCAGTATTAGTTTCCGATACACCACTGCAGGTACAATGTATTCCTTGGACCTTCACATAGACGATGAAACACAGAAATCGCATCGGAATTAAATGCTAAAGGCACAATGCCGCCTTAAGTACAAGAATAGAGACTCTTCCTATAGTCGGTGATTTGAGCATTCCCTGTGAGACCAGTATTAGTTTCCGATACACCACCGCAGGTTCAATGCATTCCTCGGACATACACATTGACGATGAAACACAGAACTCGCATCGGAATTAAATACAAAAGGCACAATGCTGCCTATCGTACAAGAATAGAGACTCTTCCTACAGTCGGTGCTTTGAGCATTCCCTGTGAGACCAGTACTAGTTTCCGATACACCACTCCAGGTTCAATGTTTTCCCTGGACATACTCATTAACGATGAAACACTGAAATTACATCGGAATTAAATACAAAAGGAACAATGCCGATATAACTGCAAGGTGAGTGAGACTTCTTTGAGTCTGTGCTTTGATCCTTTCCTGTGAGACCAGTATTAGTTTCCGATACACCACTGCAGGTTCAATGTACTCCATGGACCTTCGCATTGACGATGAAACACAGAAATCGCATCGGAACTAAATACAATATGCACAATGCCGCAATAAGTACAAGAATAGAGACTCCTCTTACAGTCGGTGCTTTGAGCATTCCCTGTGAGACCAGTATTAGTTTCCGATACACCACTGCAGATTCAATGAATTCCTTAGACATACACATTGACGATGAAACACTGAAATTACATCGGAATTAAACAAAAGGCACAATGCCGCCATAAGTGCAAGAATAGAGACTCTTCTTACAGTCGGTGCTTTGAGCTTTCCCAGTGAGACCAGTATTAGTTTCCGATACACCACTGCAGGTACAATGTATTCCTTAGACATACACATTGCCGAAGAAACACTGAAATTACATTGGAATTAAATACAAAAGCCACAATGCGCCATAAGTGCAAGAATAGAGAATTTTCTTACAGTCGGTGCTTTGAGCATTCCCTGTGAGACCAGTATTAGCTTCCGATACACCACTGCAGGTTCAATGTATTCCTTGGACCTACACATAGACGATGAAACACAGAAATCGCATTGGAATTAAATGCAAAAGGCACAATGCCGCCTTAAGTACAAGAATAGAGACTCTTCTTACAGTCGGTGCTTTGAGCATTCCCTGTGAGACCAGTATTAGTTTCCCATATACCACCGCAGGTTCAATGCATTCCTTGGACATACACATTGACGATGAAACACAGAACTCGCATCGGAATTAAATACAAAAGGCACAATGCCGCATTTCGTACAAGAACAGAGACTCTTCTTACAGTCGGTGCTTTGAGCATTCCCTGTGAGAACAGTATTACTTTCCGATAACCCACTCCATGTTCAATGTTTTCCCTGGACATACTCATTGACGGTGAAACACTGAAATACATCGGAATTAAATACAAAAGGAACAATGCCGATATAACTGCAAGGTGAGTGAGACTTCTTAGAGTTTGTGCTTTGATCCTTTCCTGTGAGACCAGTATTAGTTTCCGATACACCACTGCAGGTTCAATGTATTCCTTGGACCTTCGCATTGACGATGAAACACAGAAATCGAATCGGAACTAAATACAAAAGGCACAATGCCACAATAAGTACAAGAATAGAGCCTCTTCTTACAGTCGGTGCTTTGAGCATTCCCTGTGAGACCTGTATTAGTTTCCGATACACCACTGCAGGTTCAAAGTATTCCTTAGACATACACATTGACGATGAAACACTGAAATTACATCGGAATTAAATACAAATCTCACAATGCCGCCATAAGTGCAAGAATAGAGACTCCTCTTACAGTCGGTGCTTTGAGCATTCCCTCTGAGACCAGTATTAGTTTCCGATACACCAATGCAGGTACAATGTATTCCTTAGACATACACATTGTCGATGAAACACAGAACTCGCATCGGAATTAAATACAAAAGGCACAATGCCACCTTTCGTACAAGAATAGAGACTCATCTTACAGTCGGTGCTTTGAGCATTCCCTGTGAGACTAGTATTAGTTTCCGATACACCACTCCAGGTTTAAAAGTTTTCCCTGGACATACTCATTGACGATGAAACACTGAAATTACATCGGAATTAAATACAAAAGGAACAATGCCGATATAACTGCAAGGTGAGTGAGACTTCTTAGAGTCTGTGCTTTGATCCTTTCCTGTGAGACCAGTACTAGTTTCCGATACACCACTGCTGGTTCAATGTATTCTTTGGACCTTCGCATTGACGATGAACCAAAGAAATCATATCGGAATGAAATACAAAAGGCACAATGCAGCCTTAAGTACAAGAATAGAGACTCTTCTTACAGTCGGTGTTTGAGCATTCCCTGTGAGTCCAGTATTAGTTTCCGATACACCACTGCAGATTCAATGTATTTCTTGGACATACTCATTGATGATGAAACACTGAAATTACATCGGAATTAAATACAAATGGCACAATGTCGCCATAGGTGCAAGAATAGAGACTCCTCTTAATGTCGGTGCTTTGAGCATTCAATGTGAGACCAGTATTAGTTTCCGATACACCACAGCAGGTACAGTGTATTCCTTGTACCTTCACATCGACGATGAAACACAGAAATCGCATCGGACTTAAATACAAAAGGCACAATCCCGCCTTAAGTACAAGAATAGAGACTCTTCTAACAGTCGGTGCTTTGAGCATTCCCTGTGAGACCAGTATTAGTTTCTGATACACCACTGCAGGTTCAATGTATTCCTTGGACATACACATTGACGATGAAACACAGATATCGCATCGGAATTAAATACAAAAGGCACAATGCCGCCTTACGTACAAGAATAGAGACTCTTCTTACAGTCGGTGCTTTGAGCATTACCTGTGTGACCAGTATTAGTTTCCGATACACCACTCAAGGTTCAATGTATTCCTTGGACATACTCATTGACGATGAAACACTGAAATTACATCGGAATTAAATACAAAAGGAACAATGCCGCCTTAACAGCAAGATGAGTGAGACTTCTTAGAGTCTGTGCTTTGATCCTTTCTACTGTGAGACCAGTATTAGTTTCCGATACACCACTGCAGGTTCAATGTATTCCTTGGACCTTCGCATTGACGATGAAACACAGAAATCGAATCGGAACTAAATACAAAAGGCACAATGCCGCAATAAGTCCAAGAATAGAGACTCTTCTTACAGTCGGTGCTTTGAGCATTCCCTGTGAGACCAGTATTAGTTTCCGATACACCACTCCAGGTTCAATGTTTTCCCTGGACATACTCATTAACGATGAAACACTGAAATTACATCGGAATTAAATACAAAAGGAACAATGCCGATATAACTGCAAGGTGAGTGAGACTTCTTTGAGTCTGTGTTTTGATCCTTTCCTGTGAGACCAGTATTAGTTTCCGATACACCACTGCAGGTTCAATGCATTCCTTGGACCTTCGCATTGACGATGAAACACAGAAATCGAATCGGAACTAAATACAAAAGGCACAATGCCGCAATAAGTCCAAGAATAGAGACTCTTCTTACAGTCGGTGCTTTGAGCATTCCCTGTGAGACCTGTATTAGTTTCCGATACATCACTGCAGGTTCAATGTATTCCTTAGACATACACATTGACGATGAAACACTGAAATTACATCGGAATTAAATACAAATGGAACAATGCCACCATAAGTGCAAGAATAGAGACTCCTCTTACAGTCGGTGCTTTGAGCATTCCCTCTGAGACCAGTATTAGTTTCCGATACACCACTGCAGGTACAATGTATTCCTTAGACATACACATTGCCGAAGAGACACTGAAATTACATTGGAATTAAATACAAAAGTCATAATGCCGCCATAAGTGCAAGAATAGAGACTCTTCTTACAGTCGGTGCTTTGAGCATTCCCTGTGAGACCAGTATTAGTTTCCGATACACCACTGCAGGTACAATGTATTCCTTGGACCTTCACATAGACGATGAAACACAGAAATCGCATCGGAATTAAATGCAAAAGGCACAATGCCGCCTTAAGTACAAGAATAGAGACTCTTCTTACAGTCGGTGCTTTGAGCATTCCCTGTGAGACCAGTATTAGTTTCCGATACATCACAGCAGGTACAATGTATTCCTTGTACCTTCACATTGACGATGAAACACAGAAATCGCATCGGAATTAAATACAAAAGGCACAATACCGCCTAAGTACAAGATTAGAGACTCTTCTAACAGTCGGTGCTTTGAGCATTTCCTGTGAGACCAGTATTAGTTTCTGATACACCACTGCAGGTTCAATGTATTCCTTGGACATACACATTGACGATGAAACACAGATATCGCATCGGAATTTAATACAAAAGGCACAATGCCGCCTTACGTACAAGAATAGAGACTCTTCTTACAGTCGGTGCTTTGAGCATTACCTGAGAGACCAGTATTAGTTTCCGATACACCACCGCAGGGTCAATGCATTCCTTGGACATACACATTGTCGATGAAACACAGAACTCGCATCAGAATTAAATACACAAGGCATAATGCCAACTTTCGTACAAGAATAGAGACTCTTCTTACAGTCGGGGCTTTGAGCATTCCCTGTGAGACCAGTATTAGTTTCCGATACACCACTCCAGGTTCAATGTTTTCCCTGGACATACTCATTGACGATGAAACACTGAAATTACATCGGAATTAAATACAAAATGAACAATGCCGATATAACTGCAAGGTGAGTGAGACTTCTTAGAGTCTGTGCTTTGATCCTTTCCTGTGAGACCAGTATTAGTTTCCGATACACCACTGCAGGTTCAATGTATCCTTTGGACCTTCGCATTGACGATGAAAACAGAAATCATATCGGAATGAAATACAAAAGGCACAATGCAGCCTTAAGTACAAGAATAGAGACTCTTCTTACAGTCGGTGTTTGAGCATTCCCTGTGAGACCAGTATTAGTTTCCGATACACCACTGCAGATTCAATGTATTCCTTGGACATATACATTGACGATGAAACACAGAAATCACATCGGAATTAAATACAAAAGGCACAATGCCGCCTTACGTACAAGAGGAGAGACTCTTCTTACAGTCAGTGCTTTGAGCAGTACCTGTGAGACCAGTATTAGTTTCCGATACGAAAC
This sequence comes from Schistocerca serialis cubense, assembly GCF_023864345.2. NCBI lineage: Eukaryota > Metazoa > Arthropoda > Insecta > Orthoptera > Acrididae > Schistocerca > Schistocerca serialis. Next base: position 31,679,566 of record NC_064643.1, on the reverse strand, counting down.
TCCAGGTTCAGTGTATTCCTTGGACATACTCATTGACGATGAAACACTGAAATTACATTAGAATTAAATACAAAAGAAACAATGCCGCCTGAACTGCAAGATGAGTGAGACTTCTTAGGGTCTGTGCTTTGATCCTTTCTACTGTGAGACCAGTATTAGTTTCCGATACACCACTGCAGGTTCAATGTATTCCTTGGACCTTCGCATTGACGATGAAACACGAAATCGAATCGGAGCTAAATACAAAAGGCACAATGCCGCAATCAGTACAAGAATAGAGACTCTTCTTACAGTCGGTGCTTTGAGCATTCCCTGTGAGACCAGTATTAGTTTCCGATACACCACTGCAGGTTCAATGTATTCCTTAGACATACACATTGACGATGATACACTGAAATTACATCGGAATTAAATACAAATGGCACAATGCCGCCATAAGTGCAGGAATAGAGACCCCTCTATCAGTCGGTTCTTTGAGCATTCCCTGTGAGACCAGTATTAGTTTCCGATACACCACTGCAGGTTCAATGTATTCCTTAGACATACACATTGCCGAAGAAACACAGAAATCACATCGGAATTACATACAAAAGGCACAATGCCGCCTTACGTCTTACGTACAAGAATAGAGACTCTTCTTACGGTCCGTGCTTTGAGCATAACCTGTGAGACCAGTATTAGTTTCCGATACACCACTCCAGGTTCAATGTATTCCTTGGACATACTCATTGACGATGAAACACTGAAATTACATCGGAATTAAATACAAATGGCACAATGTCACCAAGGGTGCAAAAATAGAGACTCCTCTTACAGTCGGTGCTTTGAGCATTCCCTGTGAGATCAGTATTAGTTTCCGATACATCACAGCAGGTACAATGTATTCCTTGTACCTTCACATTGACGATGAAACACTGAAATCGCATCGGAATTAAATACAAAAGGCACAATACCGCCTTAAGTACAAGATTAGAGACTCTTCTAACAGTCGGTGCTTTGAGCATTCCCTGTGAGACCAGTATTAGTTTCTGATACACCACTGCAGGTTCAATGTATTCCATGGACATACACATTGACGATGAAACACAGATATCGCATCGGAATTAAATACAAAAGGCACAATGCCGCCTTACGTACAAGAATAGAGACTCTTCTTACAGTCGGTGCTTTGAGCATTACCTGAGAGACCAGTATTAGTTTCCGATACACAACTCAAGGTTCAATGTATTCCTTGGACATTCTCATTGACGATGAAACACTGAAATTACATCGGAATTAAATACAAACGGAACAATACTGCCTTAACAGCAAGATGAGTGAGACTTCTTTGAGTCTGTGTTTTGATCCTTTCCTGTGAGACCAGTATTAGTTTCCGATACACCAATGCAGGTTCAATGTATTCCACGGACCTTCGCATTGACGATGAAACACAGAAATCGCATCGGAACTGAATACAAAATGCACAATGCCGCAATAAGTACAAGAATAGAGACTCTTCTTACAGTCGGTGCTTTGAGCATTCCCTGTGAGACCAGTATTAGTTTCCGATACACCACTGCAGGTTCAATGAGTTCCTTAGACATACACATTTTCGATGAAACACTGAAATTACATCGGAATTAAATACAAAAGGCACAATGCCGCCTTAAGTACAAGAATTGAGACTCTTCTTACAGTCGGTGCTTTGAGCATTCCCTGTGAGACCAGTATTAGTTTCCGATACACCACCGCAGGTTCAATGCATTCCTTGGACATACACATTGACGATGTAGCACAGAACTCGCATCGGAATTAAATACAAAAGGCGCAATGCCGCCTTTCGTACAAGAATAGAGACTCTTCTTATAGTCGGTGCTTTGAGCATTCCCTGTGAGACCAGTATTAGTTTCCGATACACCACTCCAGGTTCAATGTTTTCCCTGGACATACTCATTGACGATGAAACACTGAAATTACATCGGAATTAAACACAAAAGGAACAATGCCAATATAACTGCAAGGTGAGTGAGACTTCTTAGAGCCTGTGCTTTGATCCTTTCCTGTGAGACCAGTGTTAGTTTCCGATACACCACTGCAGGTTCAATGTATTCCTTGGACCTTCGCATTGACGATGAAACCCAGAAATCATATCGGAATGAAATACAAAAGGCACAATGCCGCCTTAAGTACAAGAATAGAGACTCTTCTTACAGTCGGTATTTGAGCATTCCCTGTGAGACCAGTATTAGTTTCCGATACACCACTGCACATTCAATGTATTCCTTGGACATCCACATTGACGATGAAACACAGAAATCACATCGGAATTAAATACAAAAGGCACAATGCCGCCTTACGTACAAGAATAGAGACTCTTCTTACGGTCGGTGCTTTGAGCATTACCTGTGAGACCAGTATTAGTTTCCGATACATTACACCAGGTTCAATGTATTCCTTGGACATACTCATTGACGATGAAACACTGAAATTAAATCGGAATTATATACAAAAGGAACAATGCCGCCTTAACTGCAAGATGAGTGAGACTTCATAGAGTCTGTGCTTTGATCCTTTCCTGTAAGACCAGTATTAGTTTCCGATACACCACTGCAGGTTCAATGTATTCCTTGGAAATTCGCATTGACGATGAAACACAGAAATCGCATCGGAACTAAATACAAAAGCACAATGCCGCAATAAGTACAAGAATAGGGACTCTTCTTACAGTTGGTGCTTTGAGCATTCCCTTTGGGTCCAGTATTAGTTTCCGATATTCCACTGCAGGTTCAATGTATTCCTTAGACATACACATTGACGATGAAACACTGATATTACATCGGAATTAAATACAAAAGGCAAAATAGCGCCATACGTGCGAGAATAGAGAAACTTCTTCCAGTCGGTGCTTTGTCCATTCCCTGTGAGACCAATATTAGTTTCCGATACACCACTCCAGGTTCAATGTACTCCTTGGACATACTCATTGACGATGAAACACCGAAATTACATCGGAATTAAATAAAAATGGCTCAATGTCGCCAAGGGTGCAAAAATAGAGACTCCTGTTACAGTCGGTGCTTTGAGCATTCCCTGTGAGATCAGTATTAGTTTCCGATACACCACAGCAGGTACAATGTATTCCCTGTACCTTCACATTGACGATGAAAAACAGATATCGCATCGGAATTAAATACAAAAGGCACAATGCCGCCTTACGTACAAGAATAGAGACTCTTCTTACAGTCGGTGTTTTGAGCATTACCTGTGAGACCAGTATTAGTTTCCGATACACCACTCAAGGTTCAATGTATTCCTTGGACATACTCATTGACGATGAAACACTGAAATTACATCGGAATTAAATACAAACGGAACAATACTGCCTTAACAGCAAGATGAGTGAGACTTCTTTGAGTCTGTGCTTTGATCCTTTCCTGTGAGACCAGCATTAGTTTCCGATACACCAATGCAGGTTCAATGTATTCCAAGGACCTTCGCATTGACGATGAAACACAGAAATCGCATCGGAACTGAATACAAAATGCACAATGCCGCAATAAGTACAAGAATAGAGACTCTTCTTACAGTCGGTGCTTTGAGCATTCCCTGTGAGACCAGTATTAGTTTCCGATACACCACTGCAGGTTCAATGAATTCCTTAGACATACACATTGACGATGAAACACTGAAATTACATCGGAATTAAATACAAAAGGCACAATGCCGCCTTAAGTACAAGAATAGAGACTCTTCTTACAGTCGATGCTTTGAGCATTCCCTGTGAGACCAGTATTAGTTTCCGATACACCACCGCAGGTTCAATGCATTCCTTGGACATACACATTGACGATGAAACAATGAACTCGCATCCGAATTAAATACAAAAGGCACAATGCCGCCTTTCGTACAAGATTAGAGACTCTTCTTACTGTCGGTGCTTTGAGCATTCCCTGTGAGACCAGTATTAGTTTCCGATACACCACTCAAGGTTCAATGTTTTCCCTGGACATACTCATTGACGATGAAACACTGAAATTACATCGGAATTAAATACAAAAGGAACAATGCCGATATAACTGCAAGGTAAGTGAGACTTCTAAGAGTCTGTGCTTTGATTATTTACTGTGATACCAGTGTTAGTTTCCGATACACCACTGCAGGTTCAATGTATTCCTTGGACCTTCGCATTGACGATGAAACCCAGAAATCATATCGGAATGAAATACAAAAGGCACAATGCCACCTTAAGTACAAGAATAGAGACTCTTCTTACAGTCGGTGTTTGAGCATTATCTGTGAGACCAGTATTAGTTTCCGATACACCACTGCACATTCAATGTATTCCTTGGACATACACATTGACGATGAAACACAGAAATCACATCGGAAATAAATACAAAAGGCACAATGCCGCCTTACGTACAAGAATAGAGACTCTTCTTACGGTCGGTGCTTTGAGCATTACCTGTGAGATTAGTATTAGTTTCCGATACACCACACCAGGTTCAATGTATTCCTTGGACATACTCATTGACGATGAAACACTGAAATTACATCGGAATTAAATACAAAAGGAACAATGCCGCCTTAACTGCAAGATGAGTGAGACTTCATAGAGTCTGTGCTTTGATCCTTTCCTGTGAGACCAGTATTAGTTTCCGATACACCACTGCAGGTTCAATGTATTCCTTGGACCTTCGCATTGACGATGAAACACAGAAATCGTATCGGAACTAATTACAAAGGCACAATGCCGCAATAAGTACAAGAATAGGGACTCTTCTTACAGTTGGTGCTTTGAGCATTCCCTTTGGGACCAGTATTAGTTTCCGATATTCCACTGCAGGTTCAATGTATTCCTTAGACATACACATTGACGATGAAACACTGATATTACATCGGAATTAAATACAAAAGGCAAAATGCCGCCATACGTGCGAGAATAGAGAATCTTCTTCCAGTCGGTGCTTTGACCATTCCCTGTGAGACCAGTATTAGTTTCCGATACACCACAGCAGGTACAATGTATTCCTTATACCTTCACATTGACGATGAAACACACACATCGCATTGGAATTAAATACAAAAGGCACAATGCCGCTTTAAGTACAAGAATAGAGACCCTTCCTACAGTCGGTGCTTTGAGCATTCCCTGTGAGACCAGTATTAGTTTCCGATACACCACTGCAGGTTCAATGTTTTCCTTGGACATACACATTGACGATGAAACACAGAAATCGCATCGGAATTAAATACAAAACGCACAATGCCGCATTACGTACAAGAATAGAGACTCTTCTTACAGTCGGTGCTTTGAGCATTCCCTGTGAGACCAGTATTAGTTTCCGATACACCACTCCAAGTTCAATGTATTCCTTGGACATACTCATTGACGATAAAACACTGAAATTACATCGCTATTAAATACAAAAGGAACAATGCCGCCTTAACTGAAAGATGAGTGAGACATCTTAGAGTCTATGATTTGATCCTCTCCTGTGAGACCAGTATTAGTTTCCGATACACCACTGCAGGTTCAATGTATTCCTTAGACCTTCGCATTGACGATGAAACACAGAAATCGCATCGGAACTAAATACAATAGGCACAATGCCGCAAAAAGTACAAGAATAGAGACTCTTCTTACAGTCGGTGCTTTGAGCATTCCCTGCGAGACAAGTATTAGATTCCGATACACCACTGCAGGTACAATGTATTCCTTGGACCTTCACATTGACGATGAAACACAGAAATCGCATCGGAATTAAATACAAAAGGCACAATGCCGCTTCAGTACATGAATAGAGACTGTTCCTACAGTCGGTGCTTTGAGCATTTCCTGTGAGACCAGTATTAGTTTCCGATACACCACTGCAGGTTCAATGTATTCCTTGGACCTTCGCATTGACGATGAAACACAGAAATCGCATCGGAACTAAATACAATAGGCACAATGCCGCAAAAAGTACAAGAATAGAGACTCTTCTTACAGTCGGTGCTTTGAGCATTCCCTGTGAGTCCAGTATTAGTTTCCGATACACCACTCCAGGTTCAATGTTTTCCCTGGACATACTCATTGACGATGAAACACTGATATTACATCGGAATCAAATACAAAAGGAACAATGCCGATATAACTGCAAGGTGAGTGAGACTTCATAGAGTCTGAGCTTTGATCCTTTCCTGTGAGACCAGTATTAGTTTCCGATACACCACTGCAGGTTCAATGTATTCCTTGGACCTTCGCATTGACGATGAAACACAGAAATCGCATCGGAACTAAATACAAAAGCACAATGCCGCAATAAGTACAAGAATAGGGACTCTTCTTACAGTTGGTGCTTTGAGCATTCCCTTTGGGACCAGTATTAGTTTCCGATACACCACTGCAGGTTCAATGTATTCCTTAGACATACACATTGACGATGAAACACTGATATTACATCAGAATTAAATACAAAAGGCAAAATGCCGCCATACGTGCAAGAATAGAGAATCTTCTTCAGTCGGTGCTTTGAGCATTCCCTGTGAGACCAGTATTAGTTTCCGATAGACCACTCCAGGTTCAATGTATTCCTTGGACATACTCATTGACGATGTAACACTGAAATTACATCGGAATTTAATACAAAAGGAACAATGCCGCATTAACTGCAAGATGAGTGAGACTTCTTAGAGTCTGTGCTTTGATCCTTTCCTGTAAGTCCAGTATTAGTTTCCGATACACCACTGCAGGTTAAATGTATTTCTTAGACATACACATTGACGATGCAACACTGAAATTACTTCGGAATTAAATACAAAATGCACAATGCCGCCATAAGTGCAAGAATAGAGACTCTTCTTCCAGTCGGTGCTTTGAGCATTCCCTGCGACACCAGTATTACTTTCCGATACACCACTGCAGGTCCAATGTATTCCTTGGACATACGCATTGACGATGAAACACAGAAATTACATCAGCATTAAATACAAAAGGCACAATGCCGCCTTAAGTGCAAGAAGCCTGAGACTTCTTAGACTCTGTGCTTTGATCCTTTCCTGTGAGACCAGTATTAGTTTCCGACGCACCACTGCAGGTTCAATGTGTTCCTTGCACCTTCACGTTGACGAAGAAACACAGAAATCGCATCGGAATTAAATACAAACGGCACAATGACGCCTTAAGTACATGAGTAGATACTGTTCTTACAGTCGGTGCTTTGAGCATTCCCTGTGAGACCAGTATTAGTTTCCGATACACCACTGCAGGTTCAATGTACTCCTTGGACCTGCACATTGAAAATGAAACGCAGAAATCGCATTGGAATTAAATACAAAAGTCACAATGCCGCCTTAAGTACAAGAATAGAGACTCTTCTTACAGTCGGTGCTTTGAGCATTCCCTGTGAGACCAGTATTAGTTTCCGATACACCACTGGAGGTTGAATGTATTCCTTTGACATTCACATTGACGATAAAACACTGAAATTAAGTCGGAATTAAACACAAAAGGCACAATGCCGCCTTAAGCACAAGAATAGAGACTCTTCATATAGTCGGTGCTTTGAGGAATCCCTGTGAGACCAGTATTAGTTTCCGATACACCAGTGCAGGTTCAATGTTTTCCTTGGACCTTCACATTGACGATGAAACACAGAAATTGCATCGGAATTAAATGCAAAAGCCACAATGCCGCCATAAGTACAAGAATAGAGACTCTTCTTACAGTCGATGCTTTGAGCATTCCCTGTGAGACCAGTATTAGTTTCCAATACATTAGTGCAGGTTCAGTGTATTCCTTGGACCTTCGCATTGACGATGAAACACAGAAATCGCATCGGAATTAAATACAAGAAGCACAATGCCGCCATAAGTACAAGAATAGAGACCCTTCTTACAGTCGGGGATTTGAGCATTCCTTGTGAGACCAGTATTAGTTTCCGATACACCACTGCAATTTCAGTGTTTTCCTTGGACCTTCACATTGAGGATGAAGCACATAAATCGCATCGGAATGAAATACAATAGGAACAATGCCGCCTTAACTACAAGAATAGAGACTTTTCTTACAGTCGGTGCTTGGAGCATTCCCTGTGAGACCAGTATTAGATTCCGATACACCATTGCAGGTTCAATGTATTCGTTGGATATCACACAGACGATGAGACACTGAAATTACATCGGAATTAAATACAAAAGGCACAATGCCGTCTTAAGTACAAGAATAGAGACTCTTCTTACAGTCGGTGCTTTGAGCATTCCCTGTGAGACCAGTATCAGTTTCCGATACACCACTGCAGGTTCAATGTATTCCTCGGACATACACATGGACGATCAAATACTGATATCACATCGGAATTAAATACAAAAGGCACAATGCCGCCTTAAGTGCAAGATGAGTGAGACTTCTTAGAATCTGTGTTGTGATCCATTCCTGTGCGACCTGTATCAGTTTTCGATACGCCACTGCAGGTTCAATGTATTCCTTGGACCTTCACATTTACGTTGAAACACTGAAATGGCATCGGAATTAAATACAAAAGGAACAATGCCGCCTTAAGTATAAGAATAGAGACTCTTCTTACAGTCGGTGCTTTGAGCATTCCCTGTGAGACCAGTATTAGTTTCCGATACACCACTGCAGGTTCAATGTATTCCTTGGACCTTCACATTGACGATGAAACACAGACATCGCATCGGAATTAAATACAAAAGGCACAATGCCGCCTTAAGTACAAGAATAGACACTCTTCTTACAGTCGGTGCTTTGAGCATTCCCTGTGAGACCAGTATTAGTTTCAGATACACCACTGCAGGTTCAATGTATTCCTTGGACCTTCACATTGACGATGAAACACAGAAATGGCATCGGAATTAAATACAAAAGACACAATGCCGCCTTAAGTACAAGAATAGAGACTCTTCTTACAGTCGGTGCTTTGAGCAATCCCTGTGAGACCAGTATTAGTTTCCGCTACACCTCCGCAGGTTCAGTTTATTCCTTGGACCTTCGCATTGACGATGAAACACAGAAATGGCATCGGAATTAAATACAAAAGGCAAAATGCCGCCTTAAGTACAAGAATAGAGACTCTTCTCACAGTCGGTGCTTTGAGCATTCCCTGTGAGACCAGTATTAGTTTCCGATACACCACTGCAGGTTCAATGTATTCCTTGGACCTTCACATTGACGATGAAACACAGAAATCGCATCGGAATTAAATCCAAAACGCTCAATGCCGCCTTATGTACAAGAATACAGACTCTACTTACAGTCGGTGCTTTGAGCATTCCCTGTGAGACCAGTATTAGTTTCCGATACACCACTGCAGGTTCAATGTATTCCGTGGAGCTTCACATTGACGAAGAAACACAGAAATCGCATCGGAATCAAATACAAAAGGCACAATGCCGCCTCAAGTACAAGAATAGAGACTCTTCTTACAGTCGGTGCTTTGAGCATTCCCTGTGAGACCAGTAATAGTATCCGATACACCACTGCAGGTTCAATCTATTCCTTGGACATACACATTGACGATGAAACACTGAAATTGCATCGGAATTAAATACAAAAGGGACAATGCCGCCTGAAGTACAAGAACAGAGACTCTTCTTACCGTCGGTGCTTTGAGCATTCCCTGTGAGACCAGTATTAGCTTCCGATACACCACTGGAGGTTCTTTGAATTCCTTGGACCTTCACATTGACGATGAAACACTGAAATTACATTGGAATTAAATACAAAATTCACAATGCCGCCTTAAGTACAAGAATAGAGACTGTTCTTACCGTCGGTGCTTTGAGCATTCCCTGTGAGACCAGTATTAGTTTCCGCTACACCTCTGCAGATTCACTTTATTCCTTGGACCTTCACATTGACGATGAAACACAGAAATGGCATCGGAATTAAATACAAAAGGCACAATGCCGCCTTAAGTACAAGAATAGAGACTCTTCTTACAGTCGGTGCTTTGAGCATTCCCCGTGAGACCAGTATTAGTTTCCGCTACACCTCTGCAGGTTCAGTTTATTCCTTGGACCTTCACATTGACGATGAAACACAGAAATGGCATCGGAATTAAATACAAAAGGCACAAAGCCGCCTTAAGTACAAGAATAGAGACTCTTCTTACAGTCGGTGCTTTGAGCATTCCCTGTGAGACCAGTATTAGTTTCCGATACACCACTGCGGGTTCAATGTGTTCCTTGGAACTTCACATTGACGATCAAACATAGAAATCGGATCGGAATTAAATACAAAAGGCGCAATGCCGCCTTAAGTACAAGAATAGGGACTCTTCTTACAGTCGGCGCTTTGAGCATTCCCTGTGAGACCAGTATTAGATTCCGCTACACCACTGCAGGTTCAGTTTATTCCTTGGACCTGCACATTGACGATGAAACACAGAAATGGCATCGGAATTAAATACAAAAGGCATAATGCCGCCTTAAGTACAAGAATAGAGACTCCTCTTACAGTTGGTGCTTTGAGCATTCCCTGTGAGACCAGTATTAGTTTCCGCTACACCTCTGCAGGTTCAGTTTATTCCTTGGACCTTCACATTGACGATGAAACACAGAAATGGCATCGGAATTAAATACAAAATGCAGAATGCCGCCTTAAGTACAAGAATAGAGACTCTTCTTACAGTCGGAGCTTTGAGCATTCCCTGTGAGACCAGTATTAGTTTCCGATACTCCACTGCAGGTTCAATGTATTCCTTGGAACTTCACATTGTCGATGAAACACAGAAATCGCATCGGAATTAAATACAAAAGGCACAATGCCGCCTTAAGTACAAGAATAGAGACTCTTCTTACAGTCGGTGCTTTGAGCATTCCCTGTGAGACCAGTATTAGTTTCCGCTACACCTCTGCAGGTTCAGTTTATTCCTTGGACCTTCACATTGACGATGAAACACAGAAATGGCATCGGAATTAAATACAAAAGGCACAATGCGTCTTAAGTACAAGAATAGAGACTCTTCTTACAGTCGGTGCTATGAGCATTCCATGTGAGACCAGTATTAGTTTCCGCTACACCTCTGCAGGTTCAGATTATTCGTTGGACCTTCACATTGACGATGAAACACAGAAATGGCATCGGAATTAAATACAAAAGGCACAATGCCGCCTTAAGTACAAGAATAGAGACTCTTCTTACAGTCGGTGCTTTGAGCATTCCCTGTGAGACCAGTATTAGTTTCCGATACACCACTGCAGATTCAGTTTATTCCTTGGACCTTCACATTGACGATGAAACACAGTAATGGCATCGGAATTAAATACAAAAGGCACAATCCCGCCTTAAGTACAAGAATAGAGACTCTTCTTACAGTCGGTGCTTTGAGCATTCCCTGTGAGACCAGTATTAGTTTCCGATGCACCACTGCAGGTTCAATGTATTCCTTGGACCTTCACATTGACGTTGAAACACAGAAATCGCATCGGAATTAAATACAAAAGGCACAATACCGCCTTATGTACAAGAATAGAGACTCTTCTTACAGTCGGTGCTTTGAGCATTCCCTGTGAGACAAGTCTAAGCTTCCGATACACCACTGGAGGTTCAATGAATTCCTTGGACATTCACATTGACGATGAGACACTGAAATTACATCGGAATTAAATACAAAAGGCACAATGCCGCCTTAAGTACAAGAATAGAGACTCTTCTTACAGTCGGTGCTTTGAGCATTCCCTGTGAGACCAGTATTAGTTTCCGATACACCACTGCAGGTTCAATGTATTCCTCGGACATACACATTGACGATGAAATACTGATATCACATCGGAATTAAATACAAAAGGCACAATGCCGCCATAAGTGCAAGAAGAGTGAGACTTCTTAGAGTCTGTGTTTTGATCCTTTCCTGTGCGACCTGTATTAGTTTTCGATACGCCACTGCAGGTTCAATGTATTCCTTGGACCTTCACATTGACGATGAAACACAGAAATGGCATCGGAATTAAATACAAAAGACACAATGCCGCCTAAAGTACAAGAATAGAGACTCTTCTTACAGTCGGTGCTTTGAGCATTCCCTGTGAGACCAGTATTAGTTTCCGCTACGCCTTCGCAGGTTCAGTTTATTCCTTGGACCTTCACATTGACGATGAAACACAGAAATGGCATCGGAATTAAATACAAAAGGCAAAATGCCGCCTTAAGTACAAGAATAGAGACTCTTCTCACAGTCGGTGCTTTGAGCACTCCCTGTGAGAGCAGTATTAGTTTCCGATACACCACTGCAGGTTCAATGTATTCCCTGGACCTTCACATTGACGATGAAACACAGAAACCGCATCGGAATCAAATACAAAAGGCACAATGCCGCCTTAAGTACAAGAATAGAGACTGTTCTTACCGTCGGTGCTTTGAGCATTCCCTGTGAGACCAGTATTAGTTTCCGCTACACCTCTGCAGGTTCCGTTTATTCCTTGGACCTTCACATTGACGATGAAACACAGAAATGGCATCGGAATTAAATACAAAAGGCACAATGCCGCCTTAAGTACAAGAATAGAGACTCTTCTTACAGTCGGTGCTTTGAGCATTCCCTGTGAGACCAGTATTAGTTTCCGCTACACCTCTGCAGGTTCAGTTTATTCCTTGGACCTTCACATTGACGATGAAACACAGAAATGGCATCGGAATCAAATACAAAAGGCACAATGCCGCCTTAAGTACAATAATAGAGACTCTTCTTACAGTCGGTGCTTTGAGCATTCCCTGTGAGACCAGTATTAGCTTCCGTTACACCACTGCGGGTTCAATGTGTTCCTTGGAACTTCACATTGACGATGAAACATAGAAATCGCATCGGAATTAAATACAAAAGTCGCAATACCGCCTTAAGTACAAGAATAGAGACTCTTCTTACAGTCGGTGCTTTGAGCATTCCCTGTGAGACCAGTATTAGATTCCGCTACACCACTGCAGGTTCAGTTTATTCCTTGGACCTGCACATTGACGACGAAACACAGAAATGGCATAGGAATTAAATACAAAAGGCACAATGCCGCCTTAAGTACAAGAATAGAGACTCCTCTTACAGTCGGTGCTTTGAGCATTCCCTGTGAGACCAGTATTAGTTTCCGCTACACCTCTGCAGGTTCAGTTTATTCCTTGGACCTTCACATTGACGATGAAACACAGAAATGGCATCGGAATTAAATACAAAATGCACAATGCCGCCTTAAGTACAAGAATAGGGACTCTTCTTACAGTCGGAGCTTTGAGCATTCCCTGTGAGACCTGTATTAATTTCCGATACACCACTGCCGGTTCAATGTATTCCTTGGAACTTCACATTGACGATGAAACACAGAAATCGCATCGGAATTAAATACAAAAGGCACAATGCCGCCTTAAGTACAAGAATAGAGACTCTTCTTACAGTCGGTGCTTTGAGCATTCCCTGTGAGACCAGTATTAGTTTCCGCTACACCTCTGCAGGTTCAGATTATTCCTTGGACCTTCACATTGACGATGTAACACAGAAATGGCATCGGAAATAAATACAAAAGGCACAATGCGCCTTAACTACAAGAATAGAGACTCTTCTTACAGTCGGTGCTATGAGCATTCCCTGTGAGACCAGTATTAGTTTCCGCTACACCCCTGCAGGTTCAGTTTATTCGTTGGACCTTAACATTGACGATGAAACACACAAATGGCATCGGAATTAAATACAAAAGGCTCAATGCCGCCTTAAGTACAAGAATAGAGACTCTTCTTACAGTCGGTGCTTTGAGCATTCCCTGTGAGACCAGTATTAGTTTCCGATACACCACTGCAGATTCAGTTTATTCCTTGGACCTTCACATTGACGATGAAACACAGTAATGGCATCGGAGATAAATACAAAAGGCACAATGCCGCCTTAAGTACAAGAATAGAGACTCTTCTTACAGTCGGTGCTTTGAGCATCCCCTGTGTGACCAGTATTAGTTTCCGATACACCACTGCAGGTTCAATGTATTCCTTGGACCACCACATTGACGATGAAACACAGAAATCGCATCGGAATTAAATACAAAAGGCACAATGCCGCCTTAAGTACAAGAATAGAGACTCTTCTTACAGTCGGTGCTTTGAGCATTCCCTGTGAGACCAGTATTAGCTTCCGATACACCACTGGAGGTTCAATGAATTCCTTGGACATTCAAATTGACGATGAGACACTGAAATTACATCGGAATTAAATACAAAAGGCACAATGCCGCCTTAAGTACAAGAATAGAGACTCTTCTTACAGTCGGTGCTCTGAGCATTCCCTGTGAGACCAGTATTGGTTTCCGATAAACCACTGCAGGTTCAATGTATTCCTCGGACATACACAATGACGATGAAATACTGATATCACATCGGAATTAAATACAAAAGGCACAATGCCGCCATAAGTGCAAGAAGAGTGAGACTTCTTAGAGTCTGTGTTTTGATCCTTTCCTGTGCGACCTGTATTAGTTTTCGATACGCCACTGCAGGTTCAATGTATTCCTTGGACCTTCACATTGACGATGAAAAACAGAAATGGCGTCGGAATTAAATACAAAAGACTCAATGCCGCCTTAAGTACAAGAATAGAGACTCTTCTTACAGTCGGTGCTTTGAGCATTCCCTGTGAGACCAGTAATAGTATCCGATACACCACTGCAGGTTCAATCTATTCCTTGGACATACACATTGACGATGAAACACTGAAATTACATCGGAATTAAATACAAAAGGGACAATGCCGCCTTAAGTACAAGAATAGAGACTCTTCTTACCGTCGGTGCTTTGAGCATTGCCTGTGAGACTAGTATTAGTTTCCGATCCACCACTGGAGGTTCAATGAATTCCTTGGACATTCACATTGACGATGAAACACTGAAATTACATCGGAATTAAATACAAAATTCACAATGCCGCCTTAAGTACAAGAATAGAGACTGTTCTTACCGTCGGTGCTTTGAGCATTCCCTGTGAGACCAGTATTAGTTTCCGCTACACCTCTGCAGGATCAGTTTATTCCTTGGACCTTCACATTGACGATGAAACACAGAAATGGCATCGGAATTAAATACAAAAGGCACAATGCCGCCTTAAGTACAAGAATAGAGACTCTTCTTACAGTCGGTGCTTTGAGCATTCCCTGTGAGACCCGTATTAGTTTCCGATACACCACTGCGGGTTCAATGTGTTCCTTGGAGCTTCACATTGACGATGAAACATGGAAATCGCATCGGAATTAAATACAAAAGGCTCAATGCCGCCTTAAGTACAAGAATAGAGACTCTTCTTACAGTCGGTGCTTTGAGCATTCCCTGTGAGACCAGTATTAGATTCCGCTACACCACTGCAGGTTCAGTTTATTCCTTGGACCTGCACATTGACGATGAAACATAGAAATGGAAGCGGAATTAAATTCAAAAGGCACAATGCCGCCTTAAGTACAAGAATAGAGACTCCTCTTACAGTCGGTGCTTTGAGCATTCCCTGTGAGACCAGTTTTAGTTTCCGCTACACCTCTGCAGGTTCAGTTTATTCCTTGGACCTTCACATTGACGATGAAACACAGAAATTGCATCGGAATTAAATACAAAATGCACAATGCCGCCTTAAGTACAAGAATAGAGACTCTTCTTACAGTCGGAGCTTTGAGCATTCCCTGTGAGACCAGTATTAGTTTCCGATACACCACTGCAGGTTCAATGTATTCCTTGGAACTTCACATTGACGATAAAACACAAAAATCGCATCGGAATTAAATACAAAAGGCACAATGCCGCCTTAAGTACAAGAATAGAGACTCTTCTTACAGTCGGTGCTTTGAGCATTCCCTGTGAGACCAGTATTAGTTTACGCTACACCTCTGCAGGTTCAGTTTATTCCTTGCACCTTCACATTGACGATGAAACACAGAAATGGCATCGGAATTAAATACAAAAGTCACAATGCGCCTTAAGTACAAGAATAGAGACTCTTCTTACAGTCGGTGCTATGAGCATTCCCTGAGAGACCAGTATTAGTTTCCGCTACACCCCTGCAGGTTCAGTTTATTCGTTGGACCTTAACATTGACGATGAAACACAGAAATGGCATCGGAATTAAATACAAAAGGCTCAATGCCGCCTTAAGTACAAGAATAGAGCCTCTTCTTACAGTCGGTGCTTTGAGCATTCCCTGTGAGACCAGTATTAGTTTCCGATACACCACTGCAGATTCAGTTTATTCCTTGGACCTTCACATTGACGATGAAACACAGTAATGGCATCGGAATTAAATACAAAAGGCACAATGCCGCCTTAAGTACAAGAATAGAGACTCTTCTTACAGTCGGTGCTTTGAGCATTCCCTGTGAGACCAGTATTAGTTTCCGATACACCACTGCAGATTCAGTTTATTCCTTGGACCTTCACATTGACGATGAAACACAGTAATGGCATCGGAGATAAATACAAAAGGCACAATGCCGCCTTAAGTACAAGAATAGAGACTCTTCTTACAGTCGGTGCTTTGAGCATCCCCTGTGTGACCAGTATTAGTTTCCGATACACCACTGCAGGTTCAATGTATTCCTTGGACCACCACATTGACGATGAAACACAGAAATCGCATCGGAATTAAATACAAAAGGCACAATGCCGCCTTAAGTACAAGAATAGAGACTCTTCTTACAGTCGGTGGTTTGAGCATTCCCTGTGAGACCAGTATTAGCTTCCGATACACCACTGGAGGTTCAATGAATTCCTTGGACATTCAAATTGACGATGAGACACTGAAATTACATCGGAATTAAATACAAAAGGCACAATGCCGCCTTAAGTACAAGAATAGAGACTCTTCTTACAGTCGGTGCTCTGAGCATTCCCTGTGAGACCAGTATTGGTTTCCGATAAACCACTGCAGGTTCAATGTATTCCTCGGACATACACAATGACGATGAAATACTGATATCACATCGGAATTAAATACAAAAGGCACAATGCCGCCATAAGTGCAAGAAGAGTGAGACTTCTTAGAGTCTGTGTTTTGATCCTTTCCTGTGCGACCTGTATTAGTTTTCGATACGCCACTGCAGGTTCAATGTATTCGTTGGACCTTAACATTGACGATGAAACACAGAAATGGCGTCGGAATTAAATACAAAAGGCTCAATGCCGCCTTAAGTACAAGAATAGAGCCTCTTCTTACAGTCGGTGCTTTGAGCATTCCCTGTGAGACCAGTATTAGTTTCCGATACACCACTGCAGATTCAGTTTATTCCTTGGACCTTCACATTGACGATGAAACACAGTAATGGCATCGGAATTAAATACAAAAGGCACAATGCCGCCTTAAGTACAAGAATAGAGACTCTTCTTACAGTCGGTGCTTTGAGCATTCCCTGTGAGACCAGTATTAGTTTCCGATACACCACTGCAGATTCAGTTTATTCCTTGGACCTTCACATTGACGATGAAACACAGTAATGGCATCGGAGATAAATACAAAAGGCACAATGCCGCCTTAAGTACAAGAATAGAGACTCTTCTTACAGTCGGTGCTTTGAGCATCCCCTGTGTGACCAGTATTAGTTTCCGATACACCACTGCAGGTTCAATGTATTCCTTGGACCACCACATTGACGATGAAACACAGAAATCGCATCGGAATTAAATACAAAAGGCACAATGCCGCCTTAAGTACAAGAATAGAGACTCTTCTTACAGTCGGTGCTTTGAGCATTCCCTGTGAGACCAGTATTAGCTTCCGATACACCACTGGAGGTTCAATGAATTCCTTGGACATTCAAATTGACGATGAGACACTGAAATTACATCGGAATTAAATACAAAAGGCACAATGCCGCCTTAAGTACAAGAATAGAGACTCTTCTTACAGTCGGTGCTCTGAGCATTCCCTGTGAGACCAGTATTGGTTTCCGATAAACCACTGCAGGTTCAATGTATTCCTCGGACATACACAATGACGATGAAATACTGATATCACATCGGAATTAAATACAAAAGGCACAATGCCGCCATAAGTGCAAGAAGAGTGAGACTTCTTAGAGTCTGTGTTTTGATCCTTTCCTGTGCGACCTGTATTAGTTTTCGATACGCCACTGCAGGTTCAATGTATTCGTTGGACCTTAACATTGACGATGAAACACAGAAATGGCATCGGAATTAAATACAAAAGGCTCAATGCCGCCTTAAGTACAAGAATAGAGCCTCTTCTTACAGTCGGTGCTTTGAGCATTCCCTGTGAGACCAGTATTAGTTTCCGATACACCACTGCAGATTCAGTTTATTTCTTGGACCTTCACATTGACGATGAAACACAGTAATGGCATCGGAATTAAATACAAAAGGCACAATGCCGCCTTAAGTACAAGAATAGAGACTCTTCTTACAGTCGGTGCTTTGAGCATTCCCTGTGAGACCAGTATTAGTTTCCGATACACCACTGCAGATTCAGTTTATTCCTTGGACCTTCACATTGACGATGAAACACAGTAATGGCATCGGAGATAAATACAAAAGGCACAATGCCGCCTTAAGTACAAGAATAGAGACTCTTCTTACAGTCGGTGCTTTGAGCATCCCCTGTGTGACCAGTATTAGTTTCCGATACACCAATGCAGGTTCAATGTATTCCTTGGACCACCACATTGACGATGAAACACAGAAATCGCATCGGAATTAAATACAAAAGGCACAATGCCGCCTTAAGTACAAGAATAGAGACTCTTCTTACAGTCGGTGCTTTGAGCATTCCCTGTGAGACCAGTATTAGCTTCCGATACACCACTGGAGGTTCAATGAATTAATTGGACATTCAAATTGACGATGAGACACTGAAATTACATCGGAATTAAATACAAAAGGCACAATGCCGCCTTAAGTACAAGAATAGAGACTCTTCTTACAGTCGGTGCTCTGAGCATTCCCTGTGAGACCAGTATTGGTTTCCGATAAACCACTGCAGGTTCAATGTATTCCTCGGACATACACAATGACGATGAAATACTGATATCACATCGGAATTAAATACAAAAGGCACAATGCCGCCATAAGTGCAAGAAGAGTGAGACTTCTTAGAGTCTGTGTTTTGATCCTTTCCTGTGCGACCTGTATTAGTTTTCGATACGCCACTGCAGGTTCAATGTATTCCTTGGACCTTCACATTGACGATGAAAAACAGAAATGGCGTCGGAATTAAATACAAAAGACACAATGCCGCCTTAAGTACAAGAATAGAGACTCTTCTTACAGTCGGTGCTTTGAGCATTCCCTGTGAGACCAGTAATAGTATCCGATACACCACTGCAGGTTCAATCTATTCCTTGGACATACACATTGACGATGAAACACTGAAATTACATCGGAATTAAATACAAAAGGGACAATGCCGCCTTAAGTACAAGAATAGAGACTCTTCTTACCGTCGGTGCTTTGAGCATTGCCTGTGAGACTAGTATTAGTTTCCGATCCACCACTGGAGGTTCAATGAATTCCTTGGACATTCACATTGACGATGAAACACTGAAATTACATCGGAATTAAATACAAAATTCACAATGCCGCCTTAAGTACAAGAATAGAGACTGTTCTTACCGTCGGTGCTTTGAGCATTCCCTGTGAGACCAGTATTAGTTTCCGCTACACCTCTGCAGGATCAGTTTATTCCTTGGACCTTCACATTGACGATGAAACACAGAAATGGCATCGGAATTAAATACAAAAGGCACAATGCCGCCTTAAGTACAAGAATAGAGACTCTTCTTACAGTCGGTGCTTTGAGCATTCCCTGTGAGACCCGTATTAGTTTCCGATACACCACTGCGGGTTCAATGTGTTCCTTGGAGCTTCACATTGACGATGAAACATGGAAATCGCATCGGAATTAAATACAAAAGGCTCAATGCCGCCTTAAGTACAAGAATAGAGACTCTTCTTACAGTCGGTGCTTTGAGCATTCCCTGTGAGACCAGTATTAGATTCCGCTACACCACTGCAGGTTCAGTTTATTCCTTGGACCTGCACATTGACGATGAAACATAGAAATGGAAGCGGAATTAAATTCAAAAGGCACAATGCCGCCTTAAGTACAAGAATAGAGACTCCTCTTACAGTCGGTGCTTTGAGCATTCCCTGTGAGACCAGTTTTAGTTTCCGCTACACCTCTGCAGGTTCAGTTTATTCCTTGGACCTTCACATTGACGATGAAACACAGAAATTGCATCGGAATTAAATACAAAATGCACAATGCCGCCTTAAGTACAAGAATAGAGACTCTTCTTACAGTCGGAGCTTTGAGCATTCCCTGTGAGACCAGTATTAGTTTCCGATACACCACTGCAGGTTCAATGTATTCCTTGGAACTTCACATTGACGATAAAACACAAAAATCGCATCGGAATTAAATACAAAAGGCACAATGCCGCCTTAAGTACAAGAATAGAGACTCTTCTTACAGTCGGTGCTTTGAGCATTCCCTGTGAGACCAGTATTAGTTTACGCTACACCTCTGCAGGTTCAGTTTATTCCTTGCACCTTCACATTGACGATGAAACACAGAAATGGCATCGGAATTAAATACAAAAGTCACAATGCGCCTTAAGTACAAGAATAGAGACTCTTCTTACAGTCGGTGCTATGAGCATTCCCTGAGAGACCAGTATTAGTTTCCGCTACACCCCTGCAGGTTCAGTTTATTCGTTGGACCTTAACATTGACGATGAAACACAGAAATGGCATCGGAATTAAATACAAAAGGCTCAATGCCGCCTTAAGTACAAGAATAGAGCCTCTTCTTACAGTCGGTGCTTTGAGCATTCCCTGTGAGACCAGTATTAGTTTCCGATACACCACTGCAGATTCAGTTTATTCCTTGGACCTTCACATTGACGATGAAACACAGTAATGGCATCGGAATTAAATACAAAAGGCACAATGCCGCCTTAAGTACAAGAATAGAGACTCTTCTTACAGTCGGTGCTTTGAGCATTCCCTGTGAGACCAGTATTAGTTTCCGATACACCACTGCAGGTTCAATGTATTCCTTGGACCTCCACATTGACGATGAAACACAGAAATCGCATCGGAATTAAATACAAAAGGCACAATGCCGCCTTAAGTACAAGAATAGAGACCCTTCTTACAGTCGGTGCTTTGAGCATTCCCTGTGAGACCAGTATTAGCTTCCGATACACCACTGGAGGTTCAATGAATTCCTTGGACATTCAAATTGACGATGAGACACTGAAATTACATCGGAATTAAATACAAAAGGCACAATGCCGCCATAAGTGCAAGAAGAGTGAGACTTCTTAGAGTCTGTGTTTTGATCCTTTCCTGTGCGACCTGTATTAGTTTTCGATACGCCACTGCAGGTTCAATGTATTCCTTGTACCTTCACATTGACAATGAAAAACAGAAATGGCATCGGAATTAAATACAAAAGACACAATGCCGCCTTAAGTACAAGAATAGAACTCTTCTTACAGTCGGTGCTTTGAGGATTCCCTGTGAGACCAGTAATAGTATCCGATACAATACTGCAGGTTCAATCTATTCCTTGGACATACACATTGACGATGAAACACTGAAATTACATCGGAATTAAATACAAAAGGCACAATGCCGCCTTAAATACAAGAATAGAGACTCCTCGTACAGTCGGTGCTTTGAGCATTCCCTGTGAGACCAGTATTAGTTTCCGCTACACCTCTGCAGGTTCAGTTTATTCCTTGGACATTCACATTGACGATGAAACACAGAAATTGCATCGGAATTAAATACAAAATGCACAATGCCGCCTTAAGTACAAGAATAGAGACTCTTCTTACAGTCGGAGCTTTGAGCATTCCCTGTGACACCAGTATTAGTTTCCGATACACCACTGCAGGTTCAATGTAATCCTTGGAACTTCACATTGACGATGAAACACAAAAATCGCATCGGAATTAAATACAAAAGGCACAATGCCGCCTTAAGTACAAGAATAGAGACTCTTCTTACAGTCGGTGCTTTGAGCATTCCCTGTGAGACCAGTATTAGTTTACGCTACACCTCTGCAGGTTCAGTTTATTCCTTGCACCTTCACATTGACGATGAAACACAGAAATGGCATCGGAATTAAATACAAAAGGCACAATGCGCCTTAAATACAAGAATAGAGACTCTTCTCACAGCCGGTGCTTTGAGCATTCCCTGTGAGACCAGTATTAGTTTCCGCTACACCTCTGCAGGTTCAGTTTATTCCTTGGACCTTCACATTGACGATGAAACACAGAAATGGCATCGGAATTAAATACAAAAGGCACAATGCCGCCTTAAGTGCAAGAATAGGGACTCTTCTTGCAGTCTGTGCTTTGAGCATTCCCTGTGAGACCAGTATTAGTTTCCGATACACCACTGCAGGTTCAGTTTATTCCTTGGACCTTCACATTGACGATGATACACAGTAATGGCATCGGAATTAAATACAAAAGGCACAATGCCGCCTTAAGTACAAGAATAGAGACTCTTCTTACAGTCGGTGCTTTGAGCATTCCCTGTGAGACCAGTATTGGTTTCCGCTACACCTCTGCAGGTTCAGATTATTCCTTGGACCTTCACATTGACGATGAAACACAGAAATGGCATCGGAATTAAATACAAAAGGAACAATGCCGCCTTAAGTACAAGAATAGAGACTCTTCTTACAGTCGGTGCTTTGAGCATTCCCTGTGAGACCAGTATTAGTTTCCGATACACCACTGCAGGTTCAATGTATTCCTTGGACCTTCACATTGAAGATGAAACACAGAAATCGCATCGGAATTAAATACAAAACGCACAATGCAGCCATAAGTACAGGAATAGAGACTCTTCTTACAGTCGGTGCTTTGAGCATTCCCTGTGAGACCAGTATTAGTTTCCGACACACCACTGCCGGTTCAATGTATTCCTTGGACCTTGAATTTGACGATGATACACAGAAATCGCATCGGAAGCAAATACAAGAGGCACAATGCCGCCTTAAGTACAAGAATAGAGACTCTTCTTACAGTCGGTGCTTTGAGCATTCCCTGTGAGACCAGGATTACTTTCCGCTACACCTCTGCAGGTTCAATGTATTCCTTGGACCTTCACATTGACGATGAGACGCAGAAATCGCATCGGAATTAAATACAAATGACACAATGCCGCCTTAAGTACAAGAACAGAGACTCTTCTTACAGTCGGTGCTTTGAGCATTCCCTGTGAGACCAGTATTAGTTTCCGCTACACCTCCGCAGGTTCAGTTTATTCCTTGGACCTTCACATTGACGATGAAACACAGAAATGGCATCGGAATTAAATACAAAAGGCACAATGCCACCTTAAGTACAAGAATAGAGACTCTTCTCACATTTGGTGCTTTGAGCATTCCCTGTGAGACCAGTATTAGTTTCCGATACACCACTGCAGGTTCAATGTATTCCTTGGACCTTCACATTGAATGATGAAACACAGAAATCGCATCGGAATTAAATCCAAAACGCTCAATGCCGCCTTATGTACAAGAATACAGACTCTACTTACAGTCGGTGCTTTGAGCATTTCCTGTGAGACCAGTATTAGTTTCCGATACACCACTGCAGGTTCAATGTATTCCTTGGACCTTCACATTGACGATGAAACACAGAAATCGCATCGGAATCAAATACAAAAGGCACAATGCCGCCTTAAGTACAAGAATAGAGACTCTTCTTACAGTCGGTGCTTTGAGCATTCCCTGTGAGACCAGTAATAGTATCCGATACACCACTGCAGGTTCAATCTATTCCTTGGACATACACATTGACGATGAAACACTGAGATTACATCGGAATTATGACCAAAAGGGACAATGCCGCCTTAAGTACAAGAACAGAGACTCTTCTTACCGTCGGTGCTTTGAGCATTCCCTGTGAGACCAGTATTATTTTCCGATACACCACTGGAGGTTCAATGAATTCCTTGGACATTCACATTGACGATGAAACACTGAAATTACATCGGAATTAAATACAAAATTCACAATGCCGCCTTAAGTACAAGAATAGAGACTGTTCTTACCGTCGGTGCTTTTAGCATTCCCTGTGAGACCAGTATTAGTTTCCGCTACACCTCTGCAGGTTCAGTTTATTCGTTGGACCTTCACATTGACGATGAAACATAGAAATGGCATCGGAATTATATACAAAAGGCACAATGCCGCCTTAAGTACAAGAATAGAGACTCTTCTTACAGTCGGTGCTTTGAGCATTCCCTGTGAGACCAGTATTAGTTTCCGATACACCACAGCAGGTTCAATGTATTCCTTGGAACTTCACATTGACGATGAAACACAGAAATCGCATCGGAATTAAATACAAAAGGCACAATGCCGCCTTAAGTACAAGAATAGAGACTCTCCTTAGAGGCGGTGCTTTGAGCATTCCCTGTGAGACCAGTAGTAGTTTCCGCTACACCTCTGCAGGTTCTGTTTATTCCTTGGACCTTCACATTGACGATGAATCACAGAAGTGGCATCGGAATTAAACACAAAAGGCACAACGAAGCCTTAAGTACAAGAATAGAGACTCTTCTTACAGCCGGTGATTTGAGCATTCCCTGTGAGACCAGTATTAGTTTCCGCTACACCTCTGCAGGTTCAGTTTATTCCTTTGACCTTCACATTGACGATGAAACACAGAAATGGCATCGGAATTAAATACAAAAGGCACAATGCCGCCTTAAGAACAAGAATAGAGACTCTTCTTACAGTCGGTGCTTTGAGCATTCCCTGTGAGACCAGTATTAGTTTCCGATACACCACTGCAGGTCCAGTTTATTCCTTGGACCTTCACATTGACGATGAAACACACTAATGGCATCGGAATTAAATACAAAAGGCACAATGCCGCCTTAAGTACAAGAATGGAGACTCTTCTTACAGTCGGTGCTTTGAGCATTCCCTGTGAGACCTGTATTAGTTTCCGATACACCACTGCAGGATCAATGTATTCCTTGGACCTTCACATTGACGATGAAACACAGAAATCGCAACGGAATTAAATACATAAGGCACAATGCCACCTTAAGTACAAGAATAGAGATTCTTCTGTCAGTCGGTGCTTTCAGCATTCCCTGTGACACCAGTATTAGTTTCCGCTACACCTCTGCAGGTTCAGTTTATTCTTTGGACAATCACATTGACGATGAAACACAGTAATGGCATCGGAATTAAATACAAAAGGCACAATGCCGCCTTAAGTACAAGAATAGAGACTCTTCTTACAGTCGGTGCTTTGAGCATTCCCTGTGAGACCAGTATTAGTTTCCGTTACACCTCTGCAGGTTCAGTTTATTCCTTGGACCTTCACATTGACGATGAAACACAGAAATGGAATCGGAATTAAATACAAAAGGGAAATGCCGCCTTAAGTACAAGAATAGGGACTCTTCTTACAGTCGGTGCTTTGAGCATTCCCTGTGAGACCAGTATTAGTTTCCGATACACCACTGCAGGTACAATGTATTCCTTGGAACTTCACATTAACGTTGAAATACAGATATCGCATCGGAATTAAATACAAAAGGCACAATGCCGCCTTAAGTACAAGAATAGAGACTCTTCTTACAGTCGGTGCATTGAGCATTCCTTGTGAGACCAGTATTAGTTTCCGCTACACCTCTGCAGGTTCAGTTTATTCCTTGGACCTTTACATTGACGACGAAACACAGAAATGGCATCGGAATTAAATACAAAAGGCACAATGCCGCCTTAAGTACAAGAATAGAGACTCTTCTTACAGTCGGTGTATTGAGCATTCCCTGTGAGACCAGTATTAGTTTCCGATACACCACTGCGGGCTCAATGTATTCCTTGGAACTTCACATTGACGACGAAACATAGAAATCGCATCGGAATTAAATACAAAAAGCACAATGCCGCCTTAAGTACAAGAATAGAGACCCTTCGTACAGTCGGTGCTTTGAGCTTTCCCTGTGAGACCAGTATTAGTTTCCGCTACACCTCTGCAGGTTCAGTTTATTCCTTGAACCTTCACATTGACGATGAAACACAGAAATGGCATCGGAATTAAATAGAAAAGGCACAATGCCCCCGTAAGTACAAGAATAGAGACTCTTCTTACAGTCGGTGCTTTGAGCATTCCCTGTGAGGCCAGTATTAGATTCCGATACACCACTGCCGGTTCAATGTATTCCTTGGAACTTCACATTGACGATGAAACACAGAAATCGGATCGGAATTAAATACAAAGGGCACAATGTTGCCTTAAGTACAAGAATAGAGACTCTTCTTACAGTCGGTGCTTTGGGCTTCCCTGTGAGACCAATATTAGTTTCCGCTACACCTCTGCAGGTTCTTTTTATTCCTTGGACCTTCACATTGACCATGAAACACAGAAATGGCATCGGAATTAAACACAAAAGGCACAACGCCGCCTTATGTACAAGAATAGAGACTTTTCTTACAGTTGGTGCTTTGAGCATTCCCTGTGAGACCAGTATTACTTTCCGCTACACCTCTGCAGGTTCAGTTTATTCCTTGGACCTTCACGTTGACGATGAAACACAGAAATGGCATCGCAATTAAATACATAATTCATAATGCCGCCTTAAGTACAAGAATAGAGGCTCTTCTTACAGTCAGTGCTTTGAGCATTCCCTGTGAGACCAGTATTAGTTTCCGATACACCACTGCAGGTTCAATGTATTCCTTGGAACTTCACATTGACGATGAAACACAGAAATCGCATCGGAATTAAATACAAAAGGCACAATGCCGCCTTACGTGCAAGAATAGAGACTCTTCTTACAGTCGGTGTTTTGAGCATTCCCTGTGAGGCCAGTATTAGTTTCCGCTACACCTCTGCAGGTTCAGTTTATTCCTTGGACCTTCACATTGACGATGAAACACAGAAATGGCATCGGAATTAAATACAAAACGAACAATGCCGCCTTAAGTACAACAATAGAGACTCTTCTTACAGTCGGTGCTTTGAGCATTCCCTGTGAGGCCAGTATCAGTTTCCGATGCACCACTGCAGGTTCAATGTATTCCTTGGACCTTCACATTGACGATGGAACACAGAAGTCGCATCGGAATTAAATTCAAAAGGCACAATGCCGCCTTAAGTACAAGAATAGAGACTCTTCTTACAGTCGGTGCTTTGAGCATTCCCTGTGAGACCAGTATTAGTTTCCGCTACACTTCTGCAGGTTCAGTTTATTCCTTAACCAACACATTGACGATGATACACAGAAATGGCATCGGAACTAAATACAAAAGGCACAATGCCGCCTTAAGTACAAGAATAGAGACTCTTCTTACAGTCGGTGCTTTGAGCATTCCCTGTGAGACCAGTATTAGTTTCTGATACACCACTGCAGGTTCAATGTATTCCTTGGAACTTCAAATTGACGATGAAACACAGAAATGGCATCGGAATTAAATACAAAAGGCACAATGCCGCCTTAAGTACAAGAATAGAGACACTTCTTACAGTCGGTGCTTGGAGCATTCCCTGTGAGACCAGTATTAGTTTCCGCTACACCTCTGCAGGTTCAGTTTATTCCTTGGACCTTCACATTGACGATGAAACACAGAAATGGCATCGGAATTAAATAGAAAAGGCACAATGCCGCCGTAAGTACAAGAATAGAGACTCTTCTTACAGTCGGTGCTTTGAGCATTCCCTGTGAGACCAGTATTAGATTCCGATACACCACTGCAGGTTCAATGTATTCCTTGGAACTTCACATTGACGATGAAACACAGAAATCGCATCGGAATTAAATACAAAGGGCACAATGTTGCCTTAAGTACAAGAATAGAGACTCTTCTTACAGTCGGTGCTTTGGGCTTCCCTGTGAGACCAATATTAGTTTCCGCTACACCTCTGCAGGTTCTTTTTATTCCTTGGACCTTCACATTGACGACGAAACACAGAAATGGAATCGGAATTAAACACAAAAGGCACAACGCCGCCTTAAGTACAAGAACAGTGACTCTTCTTACTGTCGGTGCTTTGAGCATTCCCTGTGAGCCCAGTATTAGTTTCCGCTACACATCTGCAGGTTCAGTTTATTCCTTGGACCTTCACATTGATGATGAAACACAGAAATGGCATCGGAATTAAATACAAAACGAACAATGCCGCCTTAAGTACAACAATAGAGACTTTTCTTACAGTCGGTGCTTTGAGCATTCCCAGTGAGGCCAGTTCGGTTTCCGATACACCACTGCAGGTTCAGTGTATTCCTTGGACCTTCACATTGACGATGGAACACAGAAATGGCATCGGAATTAAATACAAAAGCACAATGCCGCCTTAAGTACAAGAATAGACTCTTCTTACAGTCGGTGCTTTGAGCATTCCCTGTGAGCCCAGTATTAGTTTCCGCTACACCTCTGCAGGTTCAGTTTATTCCTTGGACCTTCACATTGACGATGAAACACAGAAATGGCATCGGAAATAAACACAAAAGGCACAATGCCGCCTTAAGTACAAGAATAGAAACTCTTCTTACAGTCGGTGCTTGGAGCATTCCCTGAGAGACCAGTATTAATTTCCAATACACCACTGCAGGTTCAATGTATTCCTTGGAACTTCATATTAACGATGAAACACAGAAATGGCATCGGAATTAAATACAAAAGGCACAAAGCCGCCTTAAGTACAAGAATAGAGACTCTTCTTACAGTCGATGCTTTGAGCATTCCCTGTGAGACCAGTATTAGTTTCCGATACACCACTGCAGGTTCAATGTATTCCTTGGAACTTCACATTGACCATGAAACACAGAAATCGCATCGGAATTAAATACAAAAGGCACAATGCCGCCTTAAGTACAAGAAAAAGACTCTTCCCACAGTCGGTGCTTGGGCATTCCCTGTGAGACCGGTATTAGTGTCCGCTACACCTCTGCAGGTTCAGTTTATTCCTTGGACCTTCACATTGACGATGAAACACAGAAATTGCATCGCAATTAAATACATAAGGCACAATGCCGCCTTAAGTACAAGAATAGAGACTCTTCTTACAGTCGGTGCTTTGAGCATTCCCTGTGAGACCAGTATTAGTTTCCGATACACCACTGCAGGTTCAATGTATTCCTTGAAACTTCACATTGACGATGAAACACAGAAATCGCATCGGAATTAAATACAAATGGCACAATGCCGCCTTACGTACAAGAATAGAGACTCTTCTTACAGTCGGTGTTTTGAGCATTCCCTGTGAGGCCAGTATTAGTTTCCGCTACACCTCTGCAGGTTCAGTTTATTCCTTGGACCTTCACATTGACGATGAAACACAGAAATGGCATCGGAATTAAATACCAAACGAACAATGCCGCCTTAAGTACAACAATAGAGACTTTTCTTACAGTCTTTGCTTTGAGCATTCCCTGTGAGGCCAGTTCAGTTTCCGATACACAACTGCAGGTTCAGTGTATTCCTTGGACCTTCACATTGACGATGGAACACAGAAATCGCATCGGAATTAAATTCAAAAGGCACAATGCCGCCTTAAGTACAGGAATAGAGACTCTTCTTACAGTCGGTGCTTTGAGCATCCCCTGTGAGACCAGTATTAGTTTCCGCTACACCTCTGCAGGTTCAGTTTATTCCTTGGACCATCACATTGACGATGAAACACAGAAATGGCATCGGAATTAAACACAAAAGGCACAATGCCGCCTTAAGTACAAGAATAGAGACACTTCTTACAGTCGGTGCTTTGAGCATTCCCTGTGAGACCAGTATTAGTTTCCGATACACAACTGCAGGTTCAATGTATTCCTTGGAACTTCACATTGACGATGAAACACAGAAATCGCATCGGAATTAAATACTAAAGGCACAATGCCGCCTTAAGTACAAGAATAGAGACTCTTCCTACAGTCGGTGCTTTGTGCATTCCCTGTGAGACCAGTAGTGGTTTCCGCTACACCTAAGGAGGTTCAGTTTATTCCTTGGACCTTCACATTGACGATGAAACACAGATATGGCATCGGAATTAAATACAAAAGGCACAATGCCGCCTTACGTACAAGAATAGAGACTCTTCTTACAGTCGGTGTTTTGAGCATTCCCTGTGAGACCAGTATTAGTTTCCGATACACCACTGCAGGTTCAATGTATTCCTTGGAACTTCACTTTGACGATGAAACACAGAAATCGCATCGGAATTAAATACAAAAGGCACAATGCCGCCTTAAGTACAAGAATAGGGACTCTTCCTACAGTCGGTGCTTTGGGCATTCCCTGTGAGACCAGTATTAGTTTCCGCTACACCTCTGCAGGTTCAGTTTATTCCTTGGACCTTCACATTGACGATGGAACACAGAAATGGCATCGGAATTAAATACATAAGGCACAATGCCGCCTTAAGTACAAGAATAGAGACTCTTCTTACAGTCGGTGCTTTGAGCATTCCCTGTGAGACCAGTATTAGTTTCCGATACACCACTGCAGGTTCAATGTATTCCTTGGAACTTCACATTGACGATGAAACACAGAAATCGCATCGGAATTAAATACAAAAGGCACAATGTCGCCTTAAGTACAAGAATAGAGACTCTACTTACAGTCGGTGCTTTGAGCATTCCCTGTGAGACCAGTATTAGTTTCCGCTACACCTCTGCAGGTTCAGTTTATTCCTTGGACCTTCACAATGACGATGAAACACAGAAATGGCATCGGAATTAAATACAAAAGGCACAATGCCGCCTTAAGTACAAGAATAGAGACTCTTCTTACAGTCGATGCTTTGAGCATTCCCTGTGAGACCAGTATTGGTTTCCGCTACACCTAAGGAGGTAAAGTTTATTC
Source organism: Schistocerca serialis cubense (assembly GCF_023864345.2). Taxonomy (NCBI): domain Eukaryota; kingdom Metazoa; phylum Arthropoda; class Insecta; order Orthoptera; family Acrididae; genus Schistocerca; species Schistocerca serialis. Next base: position 31,648,776 of record NC_064643.1, on the reverse strand, counting down.
CTTGGACCTTCACATTGACGATGAAACACAGAAATGGCATCGGATTTAAATACAAAAGGCACAATGCCGCCTTACGTACAAGAATAGAGACTCTTCTTACAGTCGGTGTTTTGAGCATTCCCTGTGAAGCCGGTATTAGTTTCCGTTACACCTCTGCAGGTTCAGTTTTTTCCTTGGACCTTCACATTGACGATGAAACACAGAAATGGCATAGGAATTAAATACAAAACGAACAATGCCGCCTTAAGTACAACAATAGAGACTCTTCTTACAGTCGGTGCTTTCAGCATTCCCTGTGAGACCAGTATCAGTTTCCGATACACCACTGCAGGTTCAATGTATTCCTTGGACCTTCACATTGACGATGAAACACAGAAATCGCATCGGAATTAAATACAAAAGGCACAATGCCGCCTTAAGTACAAGAATAGAGACTCTTCTTACAGTCGGTGCTTTGAGCATTCCCTGTGAGACCAGTATTAGTTTCCGCTACACCTCTGCAGGTTCAGTTTATTCCTTGGACCTTCACATTGACGATGAAACACAGAAATGGCATCGGAATTAAATACAAAAGGCACAATGCCGCCTTAAGTACAAGAATAGAGACTCTTCTTACAGTCGGTGCTTTGAGCATTCCCTGTGAGACCAGTATTGGTTTCCGCTACACCTAAGGAGGTAACGTTTATTCCTTGGACCTTCACATTGACGATGAAACACAGAAATGGCATCGGATTTAAATACAAAAGGCACAATGCCGCCTTACGTACAAGAATAGAGACTCTTCTTACAGTCGGTGTTTTGAGCATTCCCTGTGAGGCCAGTATTAGTTTCCGTTACACCTCTGCAGGTTCAGTTTATTCCTTGGACCTTCACATTGACGATGAAACACAGAAATGGCATAGGAAATAAATACAAAACGAACAATGCCGCCTTAAGTACAACAATAGAGACTCTTCTTACAGTCGGTGCTTTGAGCATTCCCTGTGAGACCAGTATCAGTTTCCGATACACCACTGCAGGTTCAATGTATTCCTTGGACCTTCACCTGACGATGAAACACAGAAATCGCATCGGAATTAAATACAAAAGGCACAATGCCGCCTTAAGTACAAGAATGGAGACTCTTCTTACAGTCGGTGCTTTGAGCATTCCCTGTGAGACCAGTATTAGTTTCCGCTACACCTCTGCAGGTTCAGTTTATTCCTTGGACCTTCACATTGACGATGAAACACAGAAATGGCATCGGAATTAAATACAAAAGGCACAATGCCGCCTTAAGTACAAGAATAGAGACTCTTCTTACAGTCGGTGCTTTGAGCATTCCCTGTGAGACCAGTATTAGTTTCTGATACACCACTGCAGGTTCAATGTATTCCTTGGAACTTCACATTGACGATGAAATACAGAAATCGCATCGGGATCAAATACGAAAGGCACAATGCCGCCTTAAGTACAAGAATAGAGACTCTTCTTACAGTCGGTGCTTTGAGCATTCCCTGTGAGACCAGTATCAGTTTCCGATACACCTCTGCAGGTTCAGTTTAATCCTTGGACCTTCACATTGATGAAGAAACACAGAAATGACATCGGAATGAAATACAAAAGGCACAATGCCGCCTTAAGTACAAGAATAGAGACTCTTCTTACAGTCGGTGCTTTGCGCATTCCCTGTGAGACCAGTATTAGTTTCCGATACACCACTGCAGGTTCAATGTATTCCTTGGAACTTCACATTGACCATGAAACACAGAAATCGCATCGGAATTAAATACAAAAGGCACAATGCCGCCTTAAGTACAAGAAAAAGACTCTTCCCACAGTCGGTGCTTGGGCATTCCCTGTGAGACCAGTATTAGTGTCCGCTACACCTCTGCAGGTTCAGTTTATTCCTTGGACCTTCACATTGACGATGAAACACAGAAATTGCATCGCAATTAAATACATAAGGCACAATGCCGCCTTAAGTACAAGAATAGAGACTCTTCTTACAGTCGGTGCTTTGAGCATTCCCTGTGAGACCAGTATTAGTTTCCGATACACCACTGCAGGTTCAATGTATTCCTTGGAACTTCACATTGACGATGAAACACAGAAATCGCATCGGAATTAAATACAAAAGGCACAATGCCGCCTTACGTACAAGAATAGAGACTCTTCTTACAGTCGGTGTTTTGAGCATTCCGTGTGAGGCCAGTATTAGTTTCCGCTACACCTCTGCAGGTTCAGTTTATTCCTTGGACCTTCACATTGACGATGAAACACAGAAATGGCATCGGAATTAAATACAAAACGAACAATGCCGCCTTAAGTACAACAATAGAGACTTTTCTTACAGTCGGTGCTTTGAGCATTCCCTGTGAGGCCAGTTCAGTTTCCGATACACCACTGGAGGTTCAGTGTATTCCTTGGACCTTCACATTGACGATGGAACACAGAAATCGCATCGGAATTAAATTCAAAAGGCACAATGCCGCCTTAAGTACAAGAATAGAGACTCTACTTACAGTCGGTGCTTTGAGCATTCCCTGTGAGACCAGTATTAGTTTCCGCTACACCTCTGCAGGTTCAGTTTATTCCTTGGACCATCACATTGACGATGAAACACAGAAATGGCATCGGAATTTAATACAAAAGGCACAATGCCGCCTTAAGTACAGGAATAGAGACACTTCTTACAGTCGGTGCTTTGAGCATTCCCTGTGAGACCAGTATTAGTTTCCGATACACAACTGCAGGTTCAATGTATTCCTTGGAACTTCACATTGACGATGAAACACAGAAATCGCATCGGAATTAAATACAAAAGGCACAATGCCGCCTTAAGTACAGGAATAGAGACTCTTCCTACAGTCGGTGTTTTGGGCATTCCCTGTGAGACCAGTATTAGTTTCCGCTACACCTCTGCAGGTTCAGTTTATTCCTTGGACCTTCACATTGACGATGAAACACAGAAATGGCACCGGAATTAAATACATAAGGCACAATGCCGCCTTAAGTACAAGAATAGAGACTCTTCTTACAGTCGGTGCTGTGAGCATTCCCTGTGAGACCAGTATTAGTTTCCGATACACCACTGCAGGTTCAATGTATTCCTTGGAACTTCACATTGACGATGAAACACAGAAATCGCATCGGAATTAAATACAAAAGGCACAATGCCGCCTTAAGTACAAGAATAGAGACTCTACTTACAGTCAATGCTTTGAGCATTCCCTGTGAGACCAGTATTAGTTTCCGCTACACCTCTGCAGGTTCAGTTTATTCGTTGGACCTTCACATTGACGATGAAACACAGAAATGGCATCGGAATTAAATACAAAACGAACAATTCCGCCTTAAGTACAACAATAGAGACTCTTCTTACAGTCGGTGCTTTGAGCATTCCCTGTGAGACCAGTATTAGTTTCCGCTACACCTCTGCAGGTTCAGTTTATTCCTTGGACCTTCACATTGACGATGAAACACAGAAATGGCATCGGAATTAAATACAAAAGGCACAATGCCGCCTTAAGTACAAGAATAGAGACTCTTCTTACAGTCGGTGCTTTGAGCATTCCCTGTGAGACCAATATTAGTTTCTGATACACCACTGCATGTTCAATGTATTCCTTGGAACTTCACATTGACGATGAAACACAGAAATGGCATCGGAATTAAATACAAAAGGCACAATGCCGCCTTAAGCACAAGAATAGAGACTCTTCTTACAGTCGGTGCTTTGAGCATTCCCTGTGAGACCAGTATTAGTTTCCGATACACCACTGCAGGTTCAATGTATTCCTTGGAACTTCACTTTGACGATGAAACACAGAAATCGCATCGGAATTAAATACAAAAGGCACAATGCCGCCTTAAGTACAACAATAGAGACTCTTCTTACAGTCGGTGCTTTGAGCATTCCCTGTGAGACCAGTATCAGTTTCCGATACACCACTGCAGGTTCAATGTATTCCTTGGACCTTCACATTGACGATGAAACACAGAAATCGCATCGGAATTAAATACAAAAGGCACAATGCCGCCTTAAGTACAAGAATAGAGACTCTTCTTACAGTCGGTGCTTTGAGCATGCCCTGTGAGACAAGTATTAGTTTCCGCTACACCTCTGCAGGTTCAGTTTATTCCTTGGACCTTCACATTGACGATGAAACACAGAAATGGCATCGGAATTAAATACAAAAGGCACAATGCCGCCTTAAGTACAAGAATAGAGACTCTTCTTACAGTCGGTGCTTTGAGCATTCCCTGTGAGACCAGTATTAGTTTCTGATACACCACTGCAGGTTCAATGTATTCCTTGGAACTTCACATTCACGATGAAACACAGAAATCGCAACGGGATCAAATACAAGAGGCACAATGCCGCCTTAAGTACAAGAATAGAAACTCTTCTTACAGTCGGTGCTTTGAGCATTCCCTGTGAGACCAGTATTAGTTTCCGATACACCTCTGCAGGTTCAGTTTAATTCTTGGACCTTCACATTAATGATGAAGCACAGAAATGACATCGGAATGAAATACAAAAGGCACAATGCCGCCTTAAGTACAAGAATAGAGACTCTTCTTACAGTCGGTGCTTTGCGCATTCCCTGTGAGACCAGTATTAGTTTCCTATACACCACTGCAGGTTCAATGTATTCCTTGGACCTTCACATTGACGATGAAACAAAGAAATCGCATCGGAAATAAATACAAAACGCACAATGCCGCCTTAAGTACAAGAATAGAGAATCTTCTTACAGTCGGTGCTTTGAGCATTCCCTGTGAGACCAGTATTAGTTTCCGCTACACCTCGTCAGATTCAATGTATTCCTTGGACCTTCACATTGACGATGATACACAGAAATCGCATCGGAATTATATACAAAAGGCACAATGCCGCCTTAAGTACAAGAATAGGGACTCTTCTTACAGTCGGTGCTTTGCGCATTCCCTGTGAGACCAGTATTAGTTTCTTATACACCACTGCAGGTTCAATGTATTCCTTGGACCTTCACATTGACGATGAAACAAAGAAATCGCATCGGATTTAAATACAAAACGCACAATGCCGCCTTAAGTACAAGAATAGAGAATCTTCTTACAGTCGGTGCTTTGAGCATTCCCTGTGAGACCAGTATTAGTTTCCGCTACACCTCGTCAGGTTCAATGTATTCCTTGGACCTTCACATTGACGATGATACACAGAAATGGCATCGGATTTAAATACAAAAGGCACAATGCCGCCTTACGTACAAGAATAGAGACTCTTCTTACAGTCGGTGTTTTGAGCATTCCCTGTGAGGCCAGTATTAGTTTCCGTTACACCTCTGCAGGTTCAGTTTATTCCTTGGACCTTCACATTGACGATGAAACACAGAAATGGCATAGGAATTAAAAACAAAACGAACAATGCCGCCTTAAGTACAACAATAGAGACTCTTCTTACAGTCGGTGCTTTGAGCATTCCCTGTGAGACCAGTATCAGTTTCCGATACACCACTGCAGGTTCAATGTATTCCTTGGACCTTCACATTGACGATGAAACACAGAAATCGCATCGGAATTAAATACAAAAGGCACAATGCCGCCTTAAGTACAAGAATAGAGACTCTACTTACAGTCGGTGCTTTGAGCATTCCCTGTGAGACCAGTATTAGTTTCCGCTACACCTCTGCAGGTTCAGTTTATTCCTTGGACCTTCACATTGACGATGAAACACTGAAATGGCATCGGAATTAAATACAAAAGGCACAATGCCGCCTTAAGTACAAGAATAGAGACTCTTCTTACAGTCGGTGCGTTGAGCATTCCCTGTGAGACCAGTATTAGTTTCTGATACACCACTGCAGGTTCAATGTATTCCTTGGAACTTCACATTGACGATGAAACACAGAAATCGCATCGGGATCAAATACAAAAGGCACAATGCCGCCTTAAGTACAAGAATAGAGACTCTTCTTACAGTCGGTGCTTTGAGCATTCCCTGTGAGACCAGTATTAGTTTCCGATACACCTCTGCAGGTTCAGTTTAATCCTTGGACCTTCACATTGATGATGAAACACAGAAATGACATCGGAATTAAATACAAAAGGCACAATGCCGACTTACGTACAAGAATAGAGACTCTTCTTACAGTCGGTGTTTTGAGCATTCCCTGTGAGGCCAGTATTAGTTTCCGCTACACCTCTGCAGGTTCAGTTTATCCCTTGGACCTTCACATTGACGATGAAACACAGAAATGGCATCGGAATTAAATACAAAACGAACAATTCCGCCTTAAGTACAACAATAGAGACTCTTCTTACAGTCGGTGCTTTGAGCATTCCCTGTGAGACCAGTATTAGTTTCCGCTACACCTCCGCAGGTTCAGTTTATGCCTTGAACCTTCACATTGACGATGAAACACAGAAATGGCATCGGAATTAAATACAAAAGGCACAATGCCGCCTTAAGTACAAGAATAGAGACTCTTCTTACAGTCGGTGCTTTGAGCATTCCCTGTGAGACCAGTATTAGTTTCTGATACACCACTGCACGTTCAATGTATTCCTTGGAACTTCACATTGACGATGAAACACAGAAATGGCATCGGAATTAAATACAAAAGGCACAATGCCGCCTTAACCACAAGAATAGAGACTCCTCTTACAGTCGGTGCTTTGAGCATTCCCTGTGAGACCAGTATTAGTTTCCGATACACCACTGCAGGTTCAATGTATTCCTTGGAACTTCACATTGACTATGAAACACAGAAATCGCATCGGAATTAAATACAAAAGGCACAATGCCGCCTTAAGTACAAGAATAGGGACTCTTCCTACAGTCGGTGCTTTGGGCATTCCCTGTGAGACCAGTATTAGTTTCCGCTACACCTCTGCAGGTTCAGTTTATTCCTTGGACCTTCACATTGACGATGGAACACAGAAATGGCATCGGAATTAAATACATAGGGCACAATGCCGCCTTAAGTACAAGAATAGAGACTCTTCTTACAGTCGGTGCTTTGAGCATTCCCTGTGAGACCAGTATTAGTTTCCGATACACCACTGCAGGTTCAATGTATTCCTTGGAACTTCACATTGACGATGAAACACAGAAATCGCATCGGAATTAAATACAAAAGGCACAATGCCGCCTTAAGTACAAGAATAGAGACTCTACTTACAGTCGGTGCTTTGAGCATTCCCTTTGAGACCAGTATTAGTTTCCGCTACCCCTCTGCAGATTCAGTTTATTCCTTGGACCTTCACATTGACGATGAAACACAGAAATGGCATCGGAATTAAATACAAAAGGCACAATGCCGCTTTAAGTACAAGAATAGAGACTCTTCTTACAGTCGGTGCTTTTAGCATTCCCTGTGAGACCAGTACTGGTTTCCGCTACACCTAAGGAGGTTCAGTTTATTCCTTGGAACTTCACATTGACGATGAAACACAGAAATGGCATCGGATTTAAATACAAAAGGCACAATGCCGCCTTACGTACAAGAATAGAGACTCTTCTTACAGTCGGTGTTTTGCGCATTCCCTCTGAGGCCAGTATTAGTTTCCGTTACACCTCTGCAGGTTCAGTTTATTCCTTGGACCTTCACATTGACGATGAAACACGGAAATGACATCGGAATTAAATACAAAAGGCACAATGCCGCCTTCAGTACAAGAATAGAGACTCTTCTTACAGTCGGTGCTTTGAGCATTCCCTGTGAGACCAGTATTAGTTTCTGATACACCACTGCAGGTTCAATGTATTCCTTGGAACTTCACATTGACGATGAAACACAGAAATCGCATCGGAATCAAATACAAAAGGCACAATGCCGCCTTAAGTACAAGAATAGAGACTCTTCTTACAGTCGGTGCTTTGAGCATTCCCTGTGAGACCAGTATTAGTTTCCGATACACCTCTGCAGGTTCAGTTTATTCCTTGGACCTTCACATTGACGATGAAACACAGAAATGGCATCGGAATGAAATACAAAAGGCACAATGCCGCCTTAAGTACAAGAATAGAGACTCTTCTTACAGTCGGTGCTTTGCGCATTCCCTGTGAGACCAGTATTACTTTCCTATACACCACTGCAGGTTCAATTGTTTCCTTGGACCTTCACATTGACGATAAAACAAAGAAATCGCATCGGAATTAAATACAAAACGCACAATGCCGCCTTAAGTACAAGAATAGAGACTCTTCTTACAGTCGGTGCTTTGAGCATTCCCTGTGAGACCAGTATTAGTTACCGCTACACCTCGTCAGGTTCAATGTATTCCTTGGACCTTCACATTGACGATGATACACAGAAATGGCATCGGAATTAAATACAAAAGGCACAATGCCGCCTTAAGTACAAGAATAGAGACTCTTCTTACAGTTGGTGCTTTGAGTATTCCCTGTGAGACGAGTATTAGTTTCCGATACACCACAGCAGGTTCATTGTATTCCTTGGAACTTCACATTGACGATGAAACACAGAAATCGCATCGGAATCAAATACAAAAGCCACAATGCCGCTTTAAGTAAAAGAATAGAGACTCTTCTTACAGTCGGTGCTTTGAGCATTCCCTGTGAGACCAGTATTAGTTTCCGCTACACCTCTGCAGGTTCAGTTTATTCCTTGGACCTTCACATTGACGATGAAACACAGAAATCGCATCGGAAACAAATACAAAAGGCAGAATGCCGCCTTAAGTACAAGAATAGAGACTCTTCTTACAGTCGGCGATTTGAGCATTCCCTGTGAGACCAGTATTAGTTTCTGATACACCACTGCAGGTTCAATGTATTCCTTGGAACTTCACATTGACGATGAAACACAGAAATCGCATCGGAAACAAATACAAAAGGCACAATGCCGCCTTAAGTACAAGAATAGAATCTTTTCTTACAGTCGGTGCTTTGAGCATTCCCTGTGAGACCAGTATTAGTTTCCGATACACCTCTGCAGGTTCAGTTTATTCCTTGGACCATCACATTGACGATGAAACACAGAAATGGCATCGGAATGAAATACAAAAGGCACAATGCCGCCTTAGGTACAAGAATAAATACTCTTCTTACAGTCGGTGCATTGCGCATTCCCTGTGAGACCAGTATTAGTTTCCTATACACCACTGCAGGTTCAATGTATTCCTTGGACCTTCACATTGTCGATGAAACAAAGAAATCGCATCGGAATTAAATACAAAACGCACAATGCCGCCTTAAGTACAAGAATAGAGACTCTTCCCACAGTCGGTGCTTTGAGCATTATCTGTGAGACCAGTATTAGTTTCCGCTACACCTCGCCAGGTTCAATGTATTCCTTGGACCTTCACATTGACGATGATACACAGAAATCGCATCGGAATTAAATACAAAAGGCACAATGCCGCCTTAAGTACAAGAATAGAGACTCTTCTAACAGTCGGTGCTTTGAGCATTCCCTGTGAGACGAGTATTAGTTTCCGATACACCACTGCAGGTTCAATGTATTCCTTGGAACTTCACATTGACGATGAAACACAGAAATCGCATCGGAATCAAATACAAAAGCCACAATGCCGCTTTAAGTACAAGAATAGAGACTCTTCTTACAGTCGGTGCTTTGAGCATTCCCTGTGAGACCAGTATTAGCTTCCGATACACCTCTGAAGGTTCAGTTTATTCCTTGGACCTTCACATTGACGATGAAACACAGAAATGGCATCGGAATTAAATACAAAAGGCACAATGCCGCCTTAAGTACAAGAATAGAGACTCTTCTTACAGTCGGTGCTTTGAGCATTCCCTGTGAGACCAGTATTAGTTTCCGATACACCACTGCAGGTTCAATGTATTCCTAGGAACTTCACATTGAGGATGAAACACAGAAATCGCATCGGAATTACATACAAAAGGCACAATGCCGCCTTAAGTACAAGAATAGAGACTCTTCTTACAGTCGGTGCTTTGAGCATTCCCTGTGAGACCAGTATTAGTTTCCGCTACACCTCTGCAGGTTCAGTTTATTCCTTGGACCTTCACATTGTCGATGAAACACAGAAATCGCATCGGAATTAAATACAAAAGGCACAATGCCGCCTTAAGTACTAGAATAGGGACTCTTCTTACAGTCGGTGCTTTGAGCATTCCCTGTGAGACCAGTATTAGTTTCCGATACACCACTGCAGGTTCAATGTATTCCTTGGAACTTCACATTGACGATGAAACACAGAAATGGCATCGGAATTAAATACAAAAGGCACAATGCCGCCTTAAGTCCAAGAATAGAGACTCTTCTTACAGTCGGTGCTTTGAGCATTCCCTGTGAGACCAGTATTAGTTTCCGCTACACCTCTGCAGGTTCAGTTTATTCCTTGGACCTTCACATTGTCGATGAAACACAGAAATCGCATCGGAATTAAATACAAAAGGCACAATGCCGCCTTAAGTACAAGAATTGAGACTCTTCTTACAGTCGGTGCTTTGAGCTTTCCCTGTGAGACCAGTATTAGTTTTCGATACACCACTGCAGGTTCAACGTATTCCTTGGAACATCACATTGACGATGAAACACAGAAATAGCATCGGAATTATATACAAAAGGCACAATGCCGCCTTAAGTACAAGAATAGAGACTCTTCTTACAGTCGGTGCTTTGAGCATTCCCTGTGAGACCAGTATTAGTTTCCGCTACACCTCTGCAGGTTCAGTTTATTCCTTGGACCTTTAAATTGACGATGACACACAGAAATGGCATCAGAATTAAATACAAAAGGCACAATGCCGCCTTAAGTACAAGAATAGAGACTCATCTTACAGTCGGTGCTTTGAGCATTCCCTGTGAGACCAGTATTAGTTTCCGCTACACCTCTGCAGCTTCAGTTTATTCCTTGGACCTTCACATTGACGATGAAACACAGATATGGCATCGGAATTAAATACAATAGGCACAATGCCGCCTTTAGTACAAGAATAGAGACTCTTCTTACAGTCGGTGCTTTGAGCATTCCCTGTGAGACCAGTATTAGTTTCCGATACACCACTGCAGGTTCAATGTATTCCTTGGAACTTCACATTGACGATGAAACACAGAAATCGCATCGGAATTAAATACAAAAGGCACAATGCCGCCTTAAGTACAAGAATAGAGACACTTCTTACAGTCGGTGCTTTGAGCAATGCCTGTGAGACCAGTATTAGTTTCCGCTACACCTCTGCAAGTTCAGTTTATTCCTTGGACCTTCACATTGACGATGAAACACAGAAATGGCATCGGAATTAAACACAAAATGCACAATGCGCTTTCAGTACAAGAATAGAGACTCTTCTTACAGTCGGTGCTTTGAGCATTCCCTGTGAGACCAGTATTAGTTTCCGCTACACCTCTGCAGGTTCAGTTTATTCCTAGGACCTTCACATTTACGATGAACCACAGAAATGGCATCGGAATTAAATACAAAAGGCACAATGCCGCCTTAAGTACAAATAAAGAGACTCTTCTTACAGTCGGTGCTTTGAAATTCCCTGTGAGACCAGTATTAGTTTCCGCTACACCTCTGCAGGTTCAGTTTATTCCTTGTACCTTCACATTGACGATGAAACACAGAAATGGCATCGGAATTAAATACAAAAGGCACAAAGCCGCCTAAAGTACAAGAATAGAGACTCTTCTTACAGTCGGTGCTTTGAGCATTCCCTGTGAGACCAGTATTAGTTTCCGATACACCACTTCAGGTTCAATGTATTCCTTGGACCTTCACATTGACGATGAAACACAGAAATCGCATCGGAATTAAATACAAAAGTCACAATGCTGCCTTAAGTACAAGAATAGAGACTCTTCTTACAGTCGGTACTTTGATCATTCCCTGTGAGACCAGTATTAGTTTCCGCTACACCTCTGCAGGTTCAGATTATTCCTTGGACCTTCACATTGACGATGAAACACAGAAATGGCATCGGAATTAAATACAAAAGGCACAATGCCGCCTTAAGTACAAGAATAGAGACTCTTCTTACAGTCGGTGCTTTGAGCATTCCCTGTGAGACCAGTATTAGTTTCCGATACACCACTGCAGGTTGAATGTATTCCTTGGAACTTCACATTGACGATGAAACACAGAAGTCGCATCGGAATTAAATACAAAAGGCACAATGCCGCCTTAAGTACAAGAATAGAGACTCTTCTTACAGTCGGTGCTTTCAGCATTCCCTGTGAGACCAGTATTAGTTTCCGCTACACCTCTGCAGGTTCAGTTTATTTCTTGGACCTTCACATTGACGATGAAACACAGAAATGGCATCGGAATTAAATACAAAAGGCACAATGCCGCCTTAAGTACAAGAATAGAGACTCTTCTTACAGTCGGTGCTTTGAGCATTCCCTGTGAGACCAGTATTAGTTTCCGATACACCACTGCAGGTTCAATGTATTCCTTAGACCTTCACATTGACGATGAAACACAGAAATCGCATCGGAATTAAATACAAAAGGCACAATGCCGCCTTAAGTACAAGAATAGAGACTCTTCTTACAGTCGGTGCTTTGAGCATTCCCTGTGAGACCAATATTAGTTTCCGCTACACCTCTGCAGGTTCAGTTTATTCCTTGGACCTTCACATTGACGATGAAACACAGAAATGGCATCGGAATTAAATACAAAAGGCACAATGCCGCCTTAAGTACAAGAATAGAGACTCCTCTTACAGTCGGTGCTTTGGGCATTCCCTGTGAGACCAGTATTAGTTTCCGATACACCACTGCAGGTTGAATGTATTCCTTGGATCTTCACATTGACAATGAAACACAGAAATCGCATCGGAATTAAATACAAATCGCACAATGCCGCCATAAGTACAGGAATAGAGACTCTTCCTACAGTCGGTGCTTTGAGCAATCACTGTGAGACCAGTATTAGTTTCCGCTACACCTCTGCAGGTTCAGTTTATTCCTTGGACCTTCACATTGACGATGAAACACAGAAATGGCATCGGAATTAAATACAAAAGGCACAATGCCGCCTTAAGTACAAGAATAGAGACTCTTCTTACAGTCGGTGCTTTGAGCATTCCCTCTGAGACCAGTATTAGTTTCCGATACACCACTGCAGATTCAATGTATTCCTTGGACCTTCGCATTGATGATGAAACACAGAAATCGCATCGGAATTAAATACAAAAGGCACAATGCCGCCTTAAGAACAAGAATAGAGACTCTTCTTACAGTCGGTGCTTTGAGCATTCCCTGTGAGACCAGTATTAGTTTCTGTTACACCTCTGCAGGTTCAGATTATTCTTTGGACCTTCACATTGACGATGAAACACAGAAATGGCATCGTCATTAAATACAAAAGGCACAATGCCGCCTTAAGTACAAGAATAGAGATTCTTCTTACATTCGGTGCTTTGAGCATTCCCTGTGAGACCAGTATTAGTTTCCGCTACACCTCAGCAGGTTAAGTTTATTCCTTGGACCTTCACATTGACGATGAAACACAGAAATGGCATCGGAATTAAATACAAAAGGCACAATGCCGCCTTAAGTACAAGAATAGAGACTCTTCTTACAGTCGGTGCTTTGAGCATTCCCTGTGAGACCAATATTAGTTTCCGATACACCACTGCAGGTTGAATGTATTCCTTGGAACTTCACATTGACGATGAAACACAGAAATGGCATCGGAATTAAATACAAAAGGCACAATGCCGCCTTAAGTACAAGAATAGAGACTCTTCTTACAGTCGGTGCTTTGAGCATTCCCTGTGAGACCAGTATTAGTTTCCGCTACACCTCTGCAGGTTCAGTTTATTCCTAGGACCTTCACATTGACGATGAAACACAGAAATGGCATCGGAATTAAATACAAAAGGCACAATGCCGCCTTAAGTACAAGAATAGAGACTCTTCTTACAGTCGGTGCTTTGAGCATTCCCTGTGAGACCAGTATTAGTTTCCGATACACCACTGCAGATTCAATGTATACCTTGGACCTTCGCATTGATGATGAAACACAGAAATCGCATCGGAATTAAATACAAAAGGCACAATGCCGCCTTAAGTACAAGAATAGAGACTCTTCTTACAGTCGGTGCTTTGAGCATTCCCTGTCAGACCAGTATTAGTTTCCGATACACCACTGCAGGTTGAATGTATTCCTCGGAACTTCACCTTGACGATGAAACACAGAAATCGCATCGGAATTAAATTCAAAAGGCACAATGCCGCCTTAAGTACAAGAATAGAGACTCTTCTTGCAGTCGGTGCTTTGAGCATTCCCTGTGAGACCAGTATTAGTTTCCGCTACACCTCTGCAGGTTCAGTTTATTCCTTGGACCTTCACATTGACGATGAAACACAGAAATGGCATCGGAATTAAATACAAAAGGCACAATGCCGCCTTAAGTACAAGAATAGAGACTCTTCTTACAGTCGGTGCTTTGAGCATTCCCTGTGAGACCAGTATTAGTTTCCGATACACCACTGCAGATTCAATGTATTCCTTGGACTTTCGCATTGATGATGAAACACAGAAATCGCATCGGAATTAAATACAAAAGGCACAATGCCGCCTTAAGTACAAGAATAGTGACTCTTCTTACAGTCGGTGCTTTGAGCATTCCCTGTGAGACCAGTATTAGTTTCCGATACACCACTGCAGGTTCAATGTATTCCTTGGACCTTCAAATTGACGATGAAACACAGAAATTGCATCGGAATTAAATACAAAAGGCACAATGCCGCCTTAAGTACAAGAATAGAGACTCTTCTTACAGTCGGTGCTTTGAGCATTCCCTGTGAGACCAGTATTAGTTTCCGCTACACCTCTGCAGGTTCAGTTTATTCCTTGGACCTTCATATTGACGATGAAACACAGAAATCGCATCGGATTTAAATACAAAAAACACAATGCCGCCTTAAGTACAAGAATAGAGACTCTTCTTACAGTCGGTGCTTCGAGCATTCCCTGTGAGACCAGTATTAGTTTCCGATACACCACTGCAGGTTCAATGTATTCCTTGGAACTTCACATTGACGATGAAACACAGAAATCGCATCGGAATTAAATACAAAACGCACAATGCCGCCATAAGTACAGGAATAGTGACTCTTCTTACAGTCGGTGCTTTGAGCAATCCCTGTGAGACCAGTATTAGTTTCCGCTACACCTCTGCAGGTTCAATGTATTCCTTGGACCTTCACATTGACGATGATACACAGAAATCGCATCGGAATTAAATACAAAAGGCACAATGCCGCCTTAAGTACAAGAATAGAGACTCTTCTTACAGTCGGTGCTTTGAGCATTTCCTGTGAGACAATTATTAGTTTCCGATACACCTCTGCAGCTTCAGTTTATTCCTTGGACCTTCACATTGACGATGAAACACAGAAATGGCATCGGAATTAAATACAAAAGGCACAATGCCGCCTTAAGTACAAGAATAGAGCCTCTTCTTACAGTCGGTGCTTTGAGCATTCCCTGTGAGACCAGTATTAGTTTCCGCTACACCTCTACAGGTTCAATGTATTCCTTGGACCTTCACATTGACGATGATACACAGAAACCGCATCGGAATTAAATACAAAAGGCACAATGCCGCCAAAAGTACAAGAATAGAGACTCTTCTTACAGTCGGTGCTATGAGCATTCCCTGTGAGACCAGTATTAGTTTCCGCTACACCTCTGCAGGTTCTTTTTATTCCTTGGACCTTCACATTGACGACGAAACACAGAAATGGCATCGGAATTAAATACAAAAAGCACAATGGCGCCATAAGTACAAGAATAGAGACTCTTCTTACAGTCGGTGCTTTGAGCATTCCCTGTGAGACCACTATTAGTTTCCGATACACCTCTGCAGGTTCTTTTCATTCCTTGGACCTTCACATTGACGATGAAACACAGAAATGGCATCGGAATTAAATACAAAAGGCACAATGGCGCCATAAGTACAAGAATAGAGACTCTTCTTACAGTCGGTGCTTTGAGCATTCCC
This sequence comes from Schistocerca serialis cubense, assembly GCF_023864345.2. Classification (NCBI taxonomy): domain Eukaryota; kingdom Metazoa; phylum Arthropoda; class Insecta; order Orthoptera; family Acrididae; genus Schistocerca; species Schistocerca serialis. The sequence continues at coordinate 31,632,836 of NC_064643.1, read as the reverse complement.
TGTGAGACCAGTATTAGTTTCCGCTACATCTCTGCAGGTTCTTTTTATTCCTTGGACCTTCACATTGACGATGAAACACAGAAATGACATCGGAATTAAATACAAAAGGCACAATGGCGCCATAAGTACAAGAATAGAGACTCTTCTTACAGTCGGTGCTATGAGCATTCCCTGTGAGACCAGTATTAGTTTCCGCTACACCTCTGCAGGTTCTTTTTATTCCTTGGACCTTCACATTGACGATGAAACACAGAAATGGCATCGGAATTAAATACAAAAGGCACAATGGCGCCATAAGTACAAGAATAGAGACTCTTCTTACAGTCGGTGCTTTGGGCATTCCCTGTGAGACCAGTATTAGTTTCCGATACACCACTGCAGGTTGAATGTATTCCTTGGATCTTCACATCGACAATGAAACACCGAAATCGCATCGGAATTAAATACAAAAGGCACAATGCCGCCTTAAGTACAAGAATAGAGACTCTTCTTACAGTCGGTACTTTGATCATTCCCTGTGAGACCAGTATTAGTTTCCGCTACACCTCTGCAGGTTCAGTTTATTCCTTGGACCTTCATATTGACGATGAAACACAGAAATGGCATCGGAATTAAATACAAAAGGCACAATGCCGCCTTAAGTACAAGAATAGAGACTCTTCTTACAGTCGGTGCTTTGAGCATTCCCTGTGAGACCAGTATTAGTTTCCGATACACCACTGCAGGTTGAATGTATTCCTTGGAACTTCACATTGACGATGAAACACAGAAGTCGCATCGGAATTAAATACAAAAGGCACAATGCCGCCTTAAGTACAAGAATAGAGACTCTTCTTACAGTCGGTGCTTTGAGCATTCCCTGTGAGACCAGTATTAGTTTCCGATACACCACTGCAGATTCAATGTATTCCTTGGACTTTCGCATTGATGATGAAACACAGAAATCGCATCGGAATTATATACAAAAGGCACAATGCCGCCTTAAGTACAAGAATAGAGACTCTTCTTACAGTCGGAGCTTTGAGCATTCCCTGTGAGACCAGTATTAGTTTCCGATACACCACTGCAGGTTCAATGTATTCCTTGGACCTTCAAATTGACGATGAAACACAGAAATTGCATCGGAATTAAATACAAAAAACACAATGCCGCCTTAAGTACAAGAATAGAGACTCTTCTTACAGTCGGTGCTTCGAGCATTCCCTGTGGGACCAGTATTAGTTTCCGATACACCACTGCAGGTTCAATGTATTCCTTGGAACTTCACATTGACGATGAAACACAGAAATGGCATCGGAATCAAATACAAAAGGCACAATGCCGCCTTAAGTACAAGAATAGAGACTCTTCTTACAGTAGGTGCTTTGAGCATTCCCTGTGAGACCAGTATTTGTTTGCGATACACCCCTGCAGGTTCAGTTTATTCCTTGGACCTTCACATTCACGATGAAACACAGAAATGGCATCGGAATTAAATACAAAAGCACAATGCCGCCTTAAGTACAAGAATAGAGACTCTTCTTACAGTCGGTGCTTTGGGCATTACCTGTGAGACCAGTATTACTTTCCGATACACCACTGCAGGTTGAATGTATTCCTTGGAACTTCAAATTGACGATGAAACGCAGAAAACGCATCGGAATCAAATACAAAAGGCACAATGCCGCCTTAAGTACAAGAATAGAGACTCTTCTTACAGTCGGTGCTTTGAGCATTTCCTGTGAGACAATTATTAGTTTCCGATACACCTCTGCAGCTTCAGTTTATTCCTTGGACCTTCACATTGACGATGAAACACAGAAATGGCATCGGAATTAAATACAAAAGGCACAATGCCGCCTTAAGTACAAGAATAGAGCCTCTTCTTACAGTCGGTGCTTTGAGCATTCCCTGTGAGACCAGTATTAGTTTCCGCTACACCTCTGCAGGTTCAGATTATTCCTTGGACCTTCACATTGACGATGAAAGACAGGAATGGCATCGGAATTAAATACAAAAGGCACAATGCCGCCTTAAGTACAAGAATAGAGACTCTTCTTACAGTCGGTGCTTTGAGCATTCCCTGTGAGACCAGTATTAGTTTCCGATACACCACTGCAGATTCAATGTATTCCTTGGACTTTCGCATTGATGATGAAACACAGAAATCGCATCGGAATTATATACAAAAGGCACAATGCCGCCTTAAGTACAAGAATAGAGACTCTTCTTACAGTCGGTGCTTTGAGCATTCCCTGTGAGACCAGTATTAGTTTCCGATACACCACTGCAGGTTCAATGTATTCCTTGGACCTTCAAATTGACGATGAAACACAGAAATTGCATCGGAATTAAATACAAAAGGCACAATGCCGCCTTAAGTACAAGAATAGAGACTCTTCTTACAGTCGGTGCTTTGAGCATTCCCTGTGAGACCAGTATTAGTTTCCGCTACACCTCTGCAGGTTCAGTTTATTCCTTGGACCTTCACATTGACGATGAAACACAGAAATCGCATCGGAATTAAATACAAAAAACACAATGCCGCCTTAAGTACAAGAATAGAGACTCTTCTTACAGTCGGTGCTTCGAGCATTCCCTGTGGGACCAGTATTAGTTTCCGATACACCACTGCAGATTCAATGTATTCCTTGGACTTTCGCATTGATGATAAAACACAGAAATCGCATCGGAATTATATACAAAAGGCACAATGCCGCCTTAAGTACAAGAATAGAGACTCTTCTTACAGTCGGTGCTTTGAGCATTCCCTGTGAGACCAGTATTAGTTTCCGATACACCACTGCAGGTTCAATGTATTCCTTGGACCTTCACATTCACGATGAAACACAGAAATGGCATCGGAATTAAATACAAAAGGCACAATGCCGCCTTAAGTACAAGAATAGAGACTCTTCTTACAGTCGGTGCTTTGAGCATTCCCTGTGAGACCAGTATTAGTTTCCGCTACACCTCTGCAGGTTCAGTTTATTCCTTGGACCGTCACATTGACGATGAAACACAGAAATCGCATCGGAATTAAATACAAAAAACACAATGCCGCCTTAAGTACAAGAATAGAGACTCTTCTTACAGTCGGTGCTTCGAGCATTCCCTGTGGGACCAGTATTAGTTTCCGATACACCACTGCAGGTTCAATGTATTCCTTGGAACTTCACATTGACGATGAAACACAGAAATGGCATCGCAATCAAATACAAAAGGCACAATGCCGCCTTAAGTACAAGAATAGAGACTCTTCTTACAGTCGGTGCTTACAGCATTCCCTGTCAGACCAGTATTAGTTTCCGATACACCACTGCAGGTTGAATGTATTCCTCGGAACTTCACCTTGACGATGAAACACAGAAATCGCATCGGAATTAAATTCAAAAGGCACAATGCCGCCTTAAGTACAAGAATAGAGCCTCTTCTTACAGTCGGTGCTTTGAGCATTCCCTGTGAGACCAGTATTAGTTTCCGCTACACCTCTGCAGGTTCAGATTATTCCTTGGACTTTCACATTGACGATGAAAGACAGGAATGGCATCGGAATTAAATACAAAAGGCACAATGCCGCCTTAAGTACAAGAATAGAGACTCTTCTTACAGTCGGTGCTTTGAGCATTCCCTGTGAGACCAGTATTAGTTTCCGATACACCACTGCAGATTCAATGTATTCCTTGGACTTTCGCATTGATGATGAAACACAGAAATCGCATCGGAATTAAATACAAAAGGCACAATGCCGCCTTAAGTACAAGAATAGAGACTCTTCTTACAGTCGGTGCTTTGAGCATTCCCTGTGAGACCAGTATTAGTTTCCGATACACCACTGCAGGTTCAATGTATTCCTTAGACCTTCACATTGACGATGAAACACAGAAATCGCATCGGAATTAAATACAAAAGGCACAATGCCGCCTTAAGTACAAGAATAGAGACTCTTCTTACAGTCGGTGCTTTGAGCATTCCCTGTGAGACCAATATTAGTTTCCGCTACACCTCTGCAGGTTCAGTTTATTCCTTGGACCTTCACATTGACGATGAAACACAGAAATGGCATCGGAATTAAATACAAAAGGCACAATGCCGCCTTAAGTACAAGAATAGAGACTCCTCTTACAGTCGGTGCTTTGGGCATTCCCTGTGAGACCAGTATTAGTTTCCGATACACCACTGCAGGTTGAATGTATTCCTTGGATCTTCACATTGACAATGAAACACAGAAATCGCATCGGAATTAAATACAAATCGCACAATGCCGCCATAAGTACAGGAATAGAGACTCTTCCTACAGTCGGTGCTTTGAGCAATCACTGTGAGACCAGTATTAGTTTCCGCTACACCTCTGCAGGTTCAGTTTATTCCTTGGACCTTCACATTGACGATGAAACACAGAAATGGCATCGGAATTAAATACAAAAGGCACAATGCCGCCTTAAGTACAAGAATAGAGACTCTTCTTACAGTCGGTGCTTTGAGCATTCCCTCTGAGACCAGTATTAGTTTCCGATACACCACTGCAGATTCAATGTATTCCTTGGACCTTCGCATTGATGATGAAACACAGAAATCGCATCGGAATTAAATACAAAAGGCACAATGCCGCCTTAAGAACAAGAATAGAGACTCTTCTTACAGTCGGTGCTTTGAGCATTCCCTGTGAGACCAGTATTAGTTTCTGTTACACCTCTGCAGGTTCAGATTATTCTTTGGAGCTTCACATTGACGATGAAACACAGAAATGGCATCGTCATTAAATACAAAAGGCACAATGCCGCCTTAAGTACAAGAATAGAGATTCTTCTTACATTCGGTGCTTTGAGCATTCCCTGTGAGACCAGTATTAGTTTCCGCTACACCTCAGCAGGTTAAGTTTATTCCTTGGACCTTCACATTGACGATGAAACACAGAAATGGCATCGGAATTAAATACAAAAGGCACAATGCCGCCTTAAGTACAAGAATAGAGACTCTTCTTACAGTCGGTGCTTTGAGCATTCCCTGTGAGACCAATATTAGTTTCCGATACACCACTGCAGGTTGAATGTATTCCTTGGAACTTCACATTGACGATGAAACACAGAAATGGCATCGGAATTAAATACAAAAGGCACAATGCCGGCTTAAGTACAAGAATAGAGACTCTTCTTACAGTCGGTGCTTTGAGCATTCCCTGTGAGACCAGTATTAGTTTCCGCTACACCTCTGCAGGTTCAGTTTATTCCTAGGACCTTCACATTGACGATGAAACACAGAAATGGCATCGGAATTAAATACAAAAGGCACAATGCCGCCTTAAGTACAAGAATAGAGACTCTTCTTACAGTCGGTGCTTTGAGCATTCCCTGTGAGACCAGTATTAGTTTCCGATACACCACTGCAGATTCAATGTATACCTTGGACCTTCGCATTGATGATGAAACACAGAAATCGCATCGGAATTAAATACAAAAGGCACAATGCCGCCTTAAGTACAAGAATAGAGACTCTTCTTACAGTCGGTGCTTTGAGCATTCCCTGTCAGACCAGTATTAGTTTCCGATACACCACTGCAGGTTGAATGTATTCCTCGGAACTTCACCTTGACGATGAAACACAGAAATCGCATCGGAATTAAATTCAAAAGGCACAATGCCGCCTTAAGTACAAGAATAGAGACTCTTCTTGCAGTCGGTGCTTTGAGCATTCCCTGTGAGACCAGTATTAGTTTCCGCTACACCTCTGCAGGTTCAGTTTATTCCTTGGACCTTCACATTGACGATGAAACACAGAAATGGCATCGGAATTAAATACAAAAGGCACAATGCCGCCTTAAGTACAAGAATAGAGACTCTTCTTACAGTCGGTGCTTTGAGCATTCCCTGTGAGACCAGTATTAGTTTCCGATACACCACTGCAGATTCAATGTATTCCTTGGACTTTCGCATTGATGATGAAACACAGAAATCGCATCGGAATTAAATACAAAAGGCACAATGCCGCCTTAAGTACAAGAATAGTGACTCTTCTTACAGTCGGTGCTTTGAGCATTCCCTGTGAGACCAGTATTAGTTTCCGATACACCACTGCAGGTTCAATGTATTCCTTGGACCTTCAAATTGACGATGAAACACAGAAATTGCATCGGAATTAAATACAAAAGGCACAATGCCGCCTTAAGTACAAGAATAGAGACTCTTCTTACAGTCGGTGCTTTGAGCATTCCCTGTGAGACCAGTATTAGTTTCCGCTACACCTCTGCAGGTTCAGTTTATTCCTTGGACCTTCATATTGACGATGAAACACAGAAATCGCATCGGATTTAAATACAAAAAACACAATGCCGCCTTAAGTACAAGAATAGAGACTCTTCTTACAGTCGGTGCTTCGAGCATTCCCTGTGAGACCAGTATTAGTTTCCGATACACCACTGCAGGTTCAATGTATTCCTTGGAACTTCACATTGACGATGAAACACAGAAATCGCATCGGAATTAAATACAAAACGCACAATGCCGCCATAAGTACAGGAATAGTGACTCTTCTTACAGTCGGTGCTTTGAGCAATCCCTGTGAGACCAGTATTAGTTTCCGCTACACCTCTGCAGGTTCAATGTATTCCTTGGACCTTCACATTGACGATGATACACAGAAATCGCATCGGAATTAAATACAAAAGGCACAATGCCGCCTTAAGTACAAGAATAGAGACTCTTCTTACAGTCGGTGCTTTGAGCATTTCCTGTGAGACAATTATTAGTTTCCGATACACCTCTGCAGCTTCAGTTTATTCCTTGGACCTTCACATTGACGATGAAAGACAGAAATGGCATCGGAATTAAATACAAAAGGCACAATGCCGCCAAAAGTACAAGAATAGAGACTCTTCTTACAGTCGGTGCTATGAGCATTCCCTGTGAGACCAGTATTAGTTTCCGCTACACCTCTGCAGGTTCTTTTTATTCCTTGGACCTTCACATTGACGACGAAACACAGAAATGGCATCGGAATTAAATACAAAAAGCACAATGGCGCCATAAGTACAAGAATAGAGACTCTTCTTACAGTCGGTGCTTTGAGCATTCCCTGTGAGACCACTATTAGTTTCCGATACACCTCTGCAGGTTCTTTTCATTCCTTGGACCTTCACATTGACGATGAAACACAGAAATGGCATCGGAATTAAATACAAAAGGCACAATGGCGCCATAAGTACAAGAATAGAGACTCTTCTTACAGTCGGTGCTTTGAGCATTCCCTGTGAGACCAGTATTAGTTTCCGCTACATCTCTGCAGGTTCTTTTTATTCCTTGGACCTTCACATTGACGATGAAACACAGAAATGACATCGGAATTAAATACAAAAGGCACAATGGCGCCATAAGTACAAGAATAGAGACTCTTCTTACAGTCGGTGCTTTGAGCATTCCCTGTGAGACCAGTATTAGTTTCCGCTACACCTCTGCAGGTTCTTTTTATTCCTTGGACCTTCACATTGACGATGAAACACAGAAATGGCATCGGAATTAAATACAAAAGGCACAATGGCGCCATAAGTACAAGAATAGAGACTCTTCTTACAGTCGGTGCTTTGGGCATTCCCTGTGAGACCAGTATTAGTTTCCGATACACCACTGCAGGTTGAATGTATTCCTTGGATCTTCACATCGACAATGAAACACCGAAATCGCATCGGAATTAAATACAAAAGGCACAATGCCGCCTTAAGTACAAGAATAGAGACTCTTCTTACAGTCGGTACTTTGATCATTCCCTGTGAGACCAGTATTAGTTTCCGCTACACCTCTGCAGGTTCAGTTTATTCCTTGGACCTTCATATTGACGATGAAACACAGAAATGGCATCGGAATTAAATACAAAAGGCACAATGCCGCCTTAAGTACAAGAATAGAGACTCTTCTTACAGTCGGTGCTTTGAGCATTCCCTGTGAGACCAGTATTAGTTTCCGATACACCACTGCAGGTTGAATGTATTCCTTGGAACTTCACATTGACGATGAAACACAGAAGTCGCATCGGAATTAAATACAAAAGGCACAATGCCGCCTTAAGTACAAGAATAGAGACTCTTCTTACAGTCGGTGCTTTGAGCATTCCCTGTGAGACCAGTATTAGTTTCCGATACACCACTGCAGATTCAATGTATTCCTTGGACTTTCGCATTGATGATGAAACACAGAAATCGCATCGGAATTATATACAAAAGGCACAATGCCGCCTTAAGTACAAGAATAGAGACTCTTCTTACAGTCGGAGCTTTGAGCATTCCCTGTGAGACCAGTATTAGTTTCCGATACACCACTGCAGGTTCAATGTATTCCTTGGACCTTCAAATTGACGATGAAACACAGAAATTGCATCGGAATTAAATACAAAAAACACAATGCCGCCTTAAGTACAAGAATAGAGACTCTTCTTACAGTCGGTGCTTCGAGCATTCCCTGTGGGACCAGTATTAGTTTCCGATACACCACTGCAGGTTCAAAGTATTCCTTGGAACTTCACATTGACGATGAAACACAGAAATGGCATCGGAATCAAATACAAAAGGCACAATGCCGCCTTAAGTACAAGAATAGAGACTCTTCTTACAGTCGGTGCTTTGAGCATTCCCTGTGAGACCAGTATTTGTTTGCGATACACCCCTGCAGGTTCAGTTTATTCCTTGGACCTTCACATTCACGATGAAACACAGAAATGGCATCGGAATTAAATACAAAAGCACAATGCCGCCTTAAGTACAAGAATAGAGACTCTTCTTACAGTCGGTGCTTTGGGCATTACCTGTGAGACCAGTATTACTTTCCGATACACCACTGCAGGTTGAATGTATTCCTTGGAACTTCAAATTGACGATGAAACGCAGAAAACGCATCGGAATCAAATACAAAAGGCACAATGCCGCCTTAAGTACAAGAATAGAGACTCTTCTTACAGTCGGTGCTTTGAGCATTTCCTGTGAGACAATTATTAGTTTCCGATACACCTCTGCAGCTTCAGTTTATTCCTTGGACCTTCACATTGACGATGAAACACAGAAATGGCATCGGAATTAAATACAAAAGGCACAATGCCGCCTTAAGTACAAGAATAGAGCCTCTTCTTACAGTCGGTGCTTTGAGCATTCCCTGTGAGACCAGTATTAGTTTCCGCTACACCTCTGCAGGTTCAGATTATTCCTTGGACCTTCACATTGACGATGAAAGACAGGAATGGCATCGGAATTAAATACAAAAGGCACAATGCCGCCTTAAGTACAAGAATAGAGACTCTTCTTACAGTCGGTGCTTTGAGCATTCCCTGTGAGACCAGTATTAGTTTCCGATACACCACTGCAGATTCAATGTATTCCTTGGACTTTCGCATTGATGATGAAACACAGAAATCGCATCGGAATTATATACAAAAGGCACAATGCCGCCTTAAGTACAAGAATAGAGGCTCTTCTTACAGTCGGTGCTTTGAGCATTCCCTGTGAGACCAGTATTAGTTTCCGATACACCACTGCAGGTTCAATGTATTCCTTGGACCTTCAAATTGACGATGAAACACAGAAATTGCATCGGAATTAAATACAAAAGGCACAATGCCGCCTTAAGTACAAGAATAGAGACTCTTCTTACAGTCGGTGCTTTGAGCATTCCCTGTGAGACCAGTATTAGTTTCCGCTACACCTCTGCAGGTTCAGTTTATTCCTTGGACCTTCACATTGACGATGAAACACAGAAATCGCATCGGAATTAAATACAAAAAACACAATGCCGCCTTAAGTACAAGAATAGAGACTCTTCTTACAGTCGGTGCTTCGAGCATTCCCTGTGGGACCAGTATTAGTTTCCGATACACCACTGCAGATTCAATGTATTCCTTGGACTTTCGCATTGATGATAAAACACAGAAATCGCATCGGAATTATATACAAAAGGCACAATGCCGCCTTAAGTACAAGAATAGAGACTCTTCTTACAGTCGGTGCTTTGAGCATTCCCTGTGAGACCAGTATTAGTTTCCGATACACCACTGCAGGTTCAATGTATTCCTTGGACCTTCACATTCACGATGAAACACAGAAATGGCATCGGAATTAAATACAAAAGGCACAATGCCGCCTTAAGTACAAGAATAGAGACTCTTCTTACAGTCGGTGCTTTGAGCATTCCCTGTGAGACCAGTATTAGTTTCCGCTACACCTCTGCAGGTTCAGTTTATTCCTTGGACCGTCACATTGACGATGAAACACAGAAATCGCATCGGAATTAAATACAAAAAACACAATGCCGCCTTAAGTACAAGAATAGAGACTCTTCTTACAGTCGGTGCTTCGAGCATTCCCTGTGGGACCAGTATTAGTTTCCGATACACCACTGCAGGTTCAATGTATTCCTTGGAACTTCACATTGACGATGAAACACAGAAATGGCATCGCAATCAAATACAAAAGGCACAATGCCGCCTTAAGTACAAGAATAGAGACTCTTCTTACAGTCGGTGCTTACAGCATTCCCTGTCAGACCAGTATTAGTTTCCGATACACCACTGCAGGTTGAATGTGTTCCTCGGAACTTCACCTTGACGATGAAACACAGAAATCGCATCGGAATTAAATTCAAAAGGCACAATGCCGCCTTAAGTACAAGAATAGAGCCTCTTCTTACAGTCGGTGCTTTGAGCATTCCCTGTGAGACCAGTATTAGTTTCCGCTACACCTCTGCAGGTTCAGATTATTCCTTGGACCTTCACATTGACGATGAAAGACAGGAATGGCATCGGAATTAAATACAAAAGGCACAATGCCGCCTTAAGTACAAGAATAGAGACTCTTCTTACAGTCGGTGCTTTGAGCATTCCCTGTGAGACCAGTATTAGTTTCCGATACACCACTGCAGATTCAATGTATTCCTTGGACTTTCGCATTGATGATGAAACACAGAAATCGCATCGGAATTATATACAAAAGGCACAATGCCGCCTTAAGTACAAGAATAGAGACTCTTCTTACAGTCGGCGCTTTGAGCATTCCCTGTGAGACCAGTATTAGTTTCCGATACACCACTGCAGGTTCAATGTATTCCTTGGAACTTCACATTGACGATGAAACACAGAAGTCGCATCGGAATTAAATACAAAAGGCACAATGCCGCCTTAAGTACAAGAATAGAGACTCTTCTTACAGTCGGCGCTTTGAGCATTCCCTGTGAGACCAGTATTAGTTTCCGATACACCACTGCAGGTTGAATGTATTCCTTGGATCTTCACATTGACAATGAAACACAGAAATCGCATCGGAATTAAATACAAATCGCACAATGCCGCCATAAGTACAGGAATAGAGACTCTTCCTACAGTCGGTGCTTTGAGCAATCACTGTGAGACCAGTATTAGTTTCCGCTACACCTCTGCAGGTTCAGTTTATTCCTTGGACCTTCACATTGACGATGAAACACAGAAATGGCATCGGAATTAAATACAAAAGGCACAATGCCGCCTTAAGTACAAGAATAGAGACTCTTCTTACAGTCGGTGCTTTGAGCATTCCCTCTGAGACCAGTATTAGTTTCCGATACACCACTGCAGATTCAATGTATTCCTTGGACCTTCGCATTGATGATGAAACACAGAAATCGCATCGGAATTAAATACAAAAGGCACAATGCCGCCTTAAGAACAAGAATAGAGACTCTTCTTACAGTCGGTGCTTTGAGCATTCCCTGTGAGACCAGTATTAGTTTCTGTTACACCTCTGCAGGTTCAGATTATTCTTTGGACCTTCACATTGACGATGAAACACAGAAATGGCATCGGAATTAAATACAAAAGGCACAATGCCGCCTTAAGTACAAGAATAGAGATTCTTCTTACATTCGGTGCTTTGAGCATTCCCTGTGAGACCAGTATTAGTATCCGCTACACCTCAGCAGGTTAAGTTTATTCCTTGGACCTTCACATTGACGATGAAACACAGAAATGGCATCGGAATTAAATACAAAAGGCACAATGCCGCCTTAAGTACAAGAATAGAGACTCTTCTTACAGTCGGTGCTTTGAGCATTCCCTGTGAGACCAATATTAGTTTCCGATACACCACTGCAGGTTGAATGTATTCCTTGGAACTTCACATTGACGATGAAACACAGAAATGGCATCGGAATTAAATACAAAAGGCACAATGCCGCCTTAAGTACAAGAATAGAGACTCTTCTTACAGTCGGTGCATTGAGCATTCCCTGTGAGACCAGTATTAGTTTCCGCTACACCTCTGCAGGTTCAGTTTATTCCTAGGACCTTCACATTGACGATGAAACACAGAAATGGCATCGGAATTAAATACAAAAGGCACAATGCCGCCTTAAGTACAAGAATAGAGACTCTTCTTACAGTCGGTGCTTTGAGCATTCCCTGTGAGACCAGTATTAGTTTCCGATACACCACTGCAGATTCAATGTATACCTTGGACCTTCGCATTGATGATGAAACACAGAAATCGCATCGGAATTAAATACAAAAGGCACAATGCCGCCTTAAGTACAAGAATAGAGACTCTTCTTACAGTCGGTGCTTTGAGCATTCCCTGTCAGACCAGTATTAGTTTCCGATACACCACTGCAGGTTGAATGTATTCCTCGGAACTTCACCTTGACGATGAAACACAGAAATCGCATCGGAATTAAATTCAAAAGGCACAATGCCGCCTTAAGTACAAGAATAGAGACTCTTCTTGCAGTCGGTGCTTTGAGCATTCCCTGTGAGACCAGTATTAGTTTCCGCTACACCTCTGCAGGTTCAGTTTATTCCTTGGACCTTCACATTGACGATGAAACACAGAAATGGCATCGGAATTAAATACAAAAGGCACAATGCCGCCTTAAGTACAAGAATAGAGACTCTTCTTACAGTCGGTGCTTTGAGCATTCCCTGTGAGACCAGTATTAGTTTCCGATACACCACTGCAGATTCAATGTATTCCTTGGACTTTCGCATTGATGATGAAACACAGAAATCGCATCGGAATTAAATACAAAAGGCACAATGCCGCCTTAAGTACAAGAATAGTGACTCTTCTTACAGTCGGTGCTTTGAGCATTCCCTGTGAGACCAGTATTAGTTTCCGATACACCACTGCAGGTTCAATGTATTCCTTGGACCTTCAAATTGACGATGAAACACAGAAATCGCATCGGATTTAAATACAAAAAACACAATGCCGCCTTAAGTACAAGAATAGAGACTCTTCTTACAGTCGGTGCTTCGAGCATTCCCTGTGAGACCAGTATTAGTTTCCGATACACCACTGCAGGTTCAATGTATTCCTTGGAACTTCACATTGACGATGAAACACAGAAATCGCATCGGAATTAAATACAAAACGCACAATGCCGCCATAAGTACAGGAATAGTGACTCTTCTTACAGTCGGTGCTTTGAGCAATCCCTGTGAGACCAGTATTAGTTTCCGCTACACCTCTGCAGGTTCAATGTATTCCTTGGACCTTCACATTGACGATGATACACAGAAATCGCATCGGAATTAAATACAAAAGGCACAATGCCGCCTTAAGTACAAGAATAGAGACTCTTCTTACAGTCGGTGCTTTGAGCATTTCCTGTGAGACAATTATTAGTTTCCGATACACCTCTGCAGCTTCAGTTTATTCCTTGGACCTTCACATTGACGATGAAAGACAGAAATGGCATCGGAATTAAATACAAAAGGCACAATGCCGCCTTAAGTACAAGAATAGAGCCTCTTCTTACAGTCGGTGCTTTGAGCATTCCCTGTGAGACCAGTATTAGTTTCCGCTACACCTCTACAGGTTCAATGTATTCCTTGGACCTTCACATTGACGATGATACACAGAAACCGCATCGGAATTAAATACAAAAGGCACAATGCCGCCAAAAGTACAAGAATAGAGACTCTTCTTACAGTCGGTGCTATGAGCATTCCCTGTGAGACCAGTATTAGTTTCCGCTACACCTCTGCAGGTTCTTTTTATTCCTTGGACCTTCACATTGACGACGAAACACAGAAATGGCATCGGAATTAAATACAAAAAGCACAATGGCGCCATAAGTACAAGAATAGAGACTCTTCTTACAGTCGGTGCTTTGAGCATTCCCTGTGAGACCACTATTAGTTTCCGATACACCTCTGCAGGTTCTTTTCATTCCTTGGACCTTCACATTGACGATGAAACACAGAAATGGCATCGGAATTAAATACAAAAGGCACAATGGCGCCATAAGTACAAGAATAGAGACTCTTCTTACAGTCGGTGCTTTGAGCATTCCCTGTGAGACCAGTATTAGTTTCCGCTACATCTCTGCAGGTTCTTTTTATTCCTTGGACCTTCACATTGACGATGAAACACAGAAATGACATCGGAATTAAATACAAAAGGCACAATGCCGCCTTAAGTACAAGAATAGAGACTCTTCTTACAGTCGGTGCTTTGAGCATTCCCTGTGAGACCAGTATTAGTTTCCGATACACCACTGCAGATTCAATGTATTCCTTGGACTTTCGCATTGATGATGAAACACAGAAATCGCATCGGAATTATATACAAAAGGCACAATGCCGCCTTAAGTACAAGAATAGAGACTCTTCTTACAGTCGGTACTTTGAGCATTCCCTGTGAGACCAGTATTAGTTTCCGATACACCACTGCAGGTTCAATGTATTCCTTGGACCTTCAAATTGACGATGAAACACAGAAATTGCATCGGAATTAAATACAAAAGGCACAATGCCGCCTTAAGTACAAGAATAGAGACTCTTCTTACAGTCGGTGCTTTGAGCATTCCCTGTGAGACCAGTATTAGTTTCCGCTACACCTCTGTAGGTTCAGTTTATTCCTTGGACCTTCACATTGACGATGAAACACAGAAATCGCATCGGAATTAAATACAAAAAACACAATGCCGCCTTAAGTACAACAATAGAGACTCTTCTTACAGTCGGAGCTTCGAGCATTCCCTGTGGGACCAGTATTAGTTTCCGATACACCACTGCAGGTTCAATGTATTCCTTGGAACTTCACATTGACGATGAAACACAGAAATGGCATCGGAATCAAATACAAAAGGCACAATGCCGCCTTAAGTACAAGAATAGAGACTCTTCTTACAGTCGGTGCTTTGAGCATTCCCTGTGAGACCAGTATTAGTTTCCGATACACCCCTGCAGGTTCAGTTTATTCCTTGGACCTTCACATTCACGACGAAACACAGAAATGGCATCGGAATTAAATACAAAAGCACAATGCCGCCTTAAGTACAAGAATAGAGACTCTTCTTACAGTCGGTGCTTTGGGCATTACCTGTGAGACCAGTATTAGTTTCCGATACACCACTGCAGGTTGAATGTATTCCTCGGAACTTCACCTTGACGATGAAACACAGAAATCGCATCGGAATTAAATTCAAAAGGCACAATGACGCCTTAAGTACAAGAATAGAGACTCTTCTTACAGTCGGTGCTTTGAGCATTCCCTGTGAGACCAGTATTAGTTTCCGCTACACCTCTGCAGGTTCAGTTTATTCCTTGGACCTTCACATTGACGATGAAAGACAGAAATGGCATCGGAATTAAATACAAAAGGCACAATGCCGCCTTAAGTACAAGAATAGAGACTCTTCTTACAGTCGGTGCTTTGAGCATTCCCTGTGAGACCAGTATTAGTTTCCGATACACCACTGCAGATTCAATGTATTCCTTGGACTTTCGCATTGATGATGAAACACAGAAATCGCATCGGAATTATATACAAAAGGCACAATGCCGCCTTAAGTACAAGAATAGAGACTCTTCTTACAGTCGGTGCTTTGAGCATTCCCTGTGAGACCAGTATTAGTTTCCGATACACCACTGCAGGTTCAATGTATTCCTTGGACCTTCAAATTGACGATGAAACACAGAAATTGCATCGGAATTAAATACAAAAGGCACAATGCCGCCTTAAGTACAAGAATAGAGACTCTTCTTACAGTCGGTGCTTTGAGCATTCCCTGTGAGACCAGTATTAGTTTCCGCTACACCTCTGTAGGTTCAGTTTATTCCTTGGACCTTCACATTGACGATGAAACACAGAAATCGCATCGGAATTAAATACAAAAAACACAATGCCGCCTTAAGTACAACAATAGAGACTCTTCTTACAGTCGGAGCTTCGAGCATTCCCTGTGGGACCAGTATTAGTTTCCGATACACCACTGCAGGTTCAATGTATTCCTTGGAACTTCACATTGACGATGAAACACAGAAATGGCATCGGAATCAAATACAAAAGGCACAATGCCGCCTTAAGTACAAGAATAGAGACTCTTCTTACAGTCGGTGCTTTGAGCATTCCCTGTGAGACCAGTATTAGTTTCCGATACACCCCTGCAGGTTCAGTTTATTCCTTGGACCTTCACATTCACGACGAAACACAGAAATGGCATCGGAATTATATACAAAAGCACAATGCCGCCTTAAGTACAAGAATAGAGACTCTTCTTACAGTCGGTGCTTTGGGCATTACCTGTGAGACCAGTATTAGTTTCCGATACACCACTGCAGGTTGAATGTATTCCTTGGAACTTCAAATTGACGATGAAACGCAGAAAACGGATCGGAATCAAATACAAAATGCACAATGCCGCCTTAAGTACAAGAATATAGACTCTTCTTACAGTCGGTGCTTTGAGCATTTCCTGTGAGACAATTATTAGTTTCCGATACACCTCTGCAGCTTCAGTTTATTCCTTGGACCTTCACATTGACGATGAAACACAGAAATGGCATCGGAATTAAATACAAAAGGCACAATGCCGCCTTAAGTACAAGAATAGAGCCTCTTCTTACAGTCGGTGCTTTGAGCATTCCCTGTGAGACCAGTATTAGTTTCCGCTACACCTCTGCAGGTTCAGTTTATTCCTTGGACCTTCACATTGACGATGAAAGACAGAAATGGCATCGGAATTAAATACAAAAGGCACAATGCCGCCTTAAGTACAAGAATAGAGACTCTTCTTACAGTCGGTGCTTTGAGCATTCCCTGTGAGACCAGTATTAGTTTCCGATACACCACTGCAGATTCAATGTATTCCTTGGACTTTCGCATTGATGATGAAACACAGAAATCGCATCGGAATTATATACAAAAGGCACAATGCCGCCTTAAGTACAAGAGTAGAGACTCTTCTTACAGTCGGTGCTTTGAGCATTCCCTGTGAGACCAGTATTAGTTTCCGATACACCACTGCAGGTTCAATGTATTCCTTGGACCTTCAAATTGACGATGAAACACAGAAATTGCATCGGAATTAAATACAAAAGGCACAATGCCGCCTTAAGTACAAGAATAGAGACTCTTCTTACAGTCGGTGCTTTGAGCATTCCCTGTGAGACCAGTATTAGTTTCCGCTACACCTCTGCAGGTTCAGTTTATTCCTTGGACCTTCACATTGACGATGAAACACAGAAATCGCATCGGAATTAAATACAAAAAACACAATGCCGCCTTAAGTACAAGAAAAGAGACTCTTCTTACAGTCGGTGCTTCGAGCATTCCCTGTGGGACCAGTATTAGTTTCCGATACACCACTGCAGATTAAATGTATTCCTTGGACTTTCGCATTGATGATGAAACACAGAAATCGCATCGGAATTATATACAAAAGGCACAATGCCGCCTTAAGTACAAGAATAGAGACTCTTCTTACAGTCGGTGCTTTGAGCATTCCCTGTGAGACCAGTATTAGTTTCCGATACACCACTGCAGGTTCAATGTATTCCTTGGACCTTCAAATTGACGATGAAACACAGAAATTGCATCGGAATTAAATACAAAAGGCACAATGCCGCCTTAAGTACAAGAATAGAGACTCTTCTTACAGTCGGTGCTTTGAGCATTCCCTGTGAGACCAGTATTAGTTTCCGCTACACCTCTGCAGGTTCAGTTTATTCCTTGGACCTTCAAATTGACGATGAAACACAGATATCGCATCGGAATTAAATACAAAAAACACAATGCCGCCTTAAGTACAAGAATAGAGACTCTTCTTACAGTCGGTGCTTCGAGCATTCCCTGTGGGACCAGTATTAGTTTCCGATACACCACTGCAGGTTCAATGTATTCCTTGGAACTTCACATTGACGATGAAACACAGAAATGGCATCGGAATCAAATACAAAAGGCACAATGCCGCCTTAAGTACAAGAATAGAGACTCTTCTTACAGTCGGTGCTTTGAGCATTCCCTGTGAGACCAGTATTAGTTTCCGATACACCCCTGCAGGTTCAGTTTATTCCTTGGACCTTCACATTCACGATGAAACACAGAAATGGCATCGGAATTAAATACAAAAGGCACAATGCCGCCTTAAGTACAAGAATAGAGACTCTTCTTACAGTCGGTGCTTTGAGCATTCCCTGTGAGACCAGTATTAGTTTCCGCTACACCTCTGCAGGTTCAGTTTATTCCTTGGACCTTCACATTGACGATGAAACACAGAAATCGCATCGGAATTAAATACAAAAAACACAATGCCGCCTTAAGTACAAGAATAGAGACTCTTCTTACAGTCGGTGCTTCGAGCATTCCCTGTGGGACCAGTATTAGTTTCCGATACTCCACTGCAGGTTCAATGTATTCCTTGGAACTTCACATTGACGATGAAACACAGAAATGGCATCGGAATCAAATACAAAAGGCACAATGCCGCCTTAAGTACAAGAATAGAGACTCTTCTTACAGTCGGTGCTTTGAGCATTCCCTGTGAGACCAGTATTAGTTTCCGCTACACCTCTGCAGGTTCAGTTTATTCCTTGGACCTTCACATTGACGATGAAAGACAGAAATGGCATCGGAATTAAATACAAAAGGCACAATGCCGCCTTAAGTACAAGAATAGAGACTCTTCTTACAGTCGGTGCTTTGAGCATTCCCTGTGAGACCAGTATTAGTTTCCGATACACCACTGCAGATTCAATGTATTCCTTGGACTTTCGCATTGATGATGAAACACAGAAATCGCATCGGAATTATATACAAAAGGCACAATGCCGCCTTAAGTACAAGAATAGAGACTCTTCTTACAGTCGGTGCTTTGAGCATTCCCTGTGAGACCAGTATTAGTTTCCGATACACCACTGCAGGTTCAATGTATTCCTTGGACCATCAAATTGACGAAGAAACACAGAAATTGCATCGGAATTAAATACAAAAGGCACAATGCCGCCTTAAGTACAAGAATAGAGACTCTTCTTACAGTCGGTGCTTTGAGCATTCCCTGTGAGACCAGTATTAGTTTCCGCTACACCTCTGCTGGTTCAGTTTATTCCTTGGACCTTCACATTGACGATGAAACACAGAAATCGCATCGGAATTAAATACAAAAAACACAATGCCGCCTCAAGTACAAGAATAGAGACTCTTCTTACAGTCGGTGCTTCGAGCATTCCCTGTGGGACCAGTATTAGTTTCCGATACACCACTGCAGGTTCAATGTATTCCTTGGAACTTCACATTGACGATGAAACACAGAAATGGCATCGGAATCAAATACAAAAGGCACAATGCCGCCTTAAGTACAAGAATAGAGACTCTTCTTACAGTCGGTGCTTTGAGCATTCCCTGTGAGACCAGTATTAGTTTCCGATACACCCCTGCAGGTTCAGTTTATTCCTTGGACCTTCACATTCACGATGAAACATAGAAATGGCATCGGAATTAAATACAAAAGCACAATGCCGTCTTAAGTACAAGAATAGAGACTCTTCTTACAGTCGGTGCTTTGGGCATTACCTGTGAGACCAGTATTAGTTTCCGATACACCACTGCAGGTTGAATGTATTCCTTGGAACTTCAAATTGACGATGAAACGCAGAAAACGCATCGGAATCAAATACAAAAGGCACAATGCCGCCTTAAGTACAAGAATAGAGACTCTTCTTACAGTCGGTGCTTTGAGCATTTCCTGTGAGACAATTATTAGTTTCCGATACACCTCTGCAGCCTCAGTGTATTCCTTGGACCTTCACATTGACGATGAAACACAGAAATGGCATCGGAATTAAATACAAAAGGCACAATGCCGCCTTAAGTACAAGAATAGAGCCTCTTCTTACAGTCGGTGCTTTGAGCATTCCCTGTGAGACCAGTATTAGTTTCCGCTACACCTCTGCAGGTTCTTTTTATTCCTTGGACCTTCACATTGACGATGAAACACAGAAATGGCATCGGAATTAAATACAAAAAGCACAATGGCGCCAAAAGTACAAGAATAGAGACTCTTCTTACAGTCGGTGCTATGAGCATTCCCTGTGAGACCAGTATTAGTTTCCGCTACACCTCTGCAGGTTCTTTTTATTCCTTGGACCTTCACATTGACGACGAAACACAGAAATGGCATCGGAATTAAATACAAAAGGCACAATGGCGCCATAAGTACAAGAATAGAGACTCTTCTTACAGTCGGTGCTTTGAGCATTCCCTGTGACACCAGTATTAGTTTCCGCTACACCTCTGCAGGTTCTTTTTATTCCTTGGACCTTCACATTGACGATGAAACACAGAAATGGCATCGGAATTAAATACAAAAGGCACAATTGCGCCATAAGTACAAGAATAGAGACTCTTCTTACAGTCGGTGCTTTGAGCATTCCCTGTGAGACCAGTATTAGTTTCCGCTACACCTCTGCAGGTTCTTTTTATTCCTTGGACCTTCACATTGACGATGAAACACAGAAATGGCATCGGAATTAAATACAAAAGGCACAATGGCGCCATAAGTACAAGAATAGAGACTCTTCTTACAGTCGGTGCTTTGAGCATTCCCTGTGAGACCAGTATTAGTTTCCGCTACACCTCTGCAGGTTCTTTTTATTCCTTGGACCTTCACATTGACG
Organism: Schistocerca serialis cubense; assembly: GCF_023864345.2. NCBI lineage: Eukaryota > Metazoa > Arthropoda > Insecta > Orthoptera > Acrididae > Schistocerca > Schistocerca serialis. The sequence continues at coordinate 31,611,959 of NC_064643.1, read as the reverse complement.
ATGACACACAGAAATGGCATCGGAATTAAATACAAAAGGCACAATGGCGCCATAAGTACAAGAATAGAGACTCTTCTTACAGTCGGTGCTTTGGGCATTCCCTGTGAGACCAGTATTAGTTTCCGATTCACCACTGCAGGTTGAATGTATTCCTTGGATCTTCACATCGACAATGAAACACCGAAATCGCATCGGAATTAAATACAAAAGGCAAAATGCCGCCTTAAGTACAAGAATAGAGACTCTTCTTACAGTCGGTACTTTGATCATTCCCTGTGAGACCAGTATTAGTTTCCGCTACACCTCTGCAGGTTCAGTTTATTCCTTGGACCTTCACATTAACGATGAAACACAGAAATGGCATCGGAATTAAATACAAAAGGCACAATGCCGCCTTAAGTACAAGAATAGAGACTCTTCTTACAGTCGGTGCTTTGAGCATTCCCTGTGAGACCAGTATTAGTTTCCGATACACCACTGCAGGTTGAATGTATTCCTTGGAACTTCACATTGACGATGAAACACAGAAGTCGCATCGGAATTAAATAAAAAGGCACAATGCCGCCTTAAGTACAAGAATAGAGACTCTTCTTACAGTCGGTGCTTTCAGCATTCCCTGTCAGACCAGTATTAGTTTCCGATACTCCACTGCAGGTTGAATGTATTCCTCGGAACTTCACCTTGACGATGAAACACAGAAATCGCATCGGAAATAAATTCAAAAGGCACAATGCCGCCTTAAGTACAAGAATAGAGACTCTTCTTACAGTCGGTGCTTTGAGCATTCCCTGTGAGACCAGTATTAGTTTCCGCTACACCTCTGCAGGTTCAGTTTATTACTTGGACCTTCACATTGACGATGAAACACAGAAATGGCATCGGAATTAAATACAAAAGGCACAATGCCGCCTTAAGTACAAGAATAGAGCCTCTTCTTACAGTCGGTGCTTTGAGCATTCCCTGTGAGACCAGTATTAGTTTCCGATACACCACTGCAGATTCAATGTATTCCTTGGACTTTCGCATTGATGATGAAACACAGAAATGGCATCGGAATTAAATACAAAAGGCACAATGGCGCCATAAGTACAAGAATAGAGACTCTTCTTACAGTCGGTGCTTTGAGCATTCCCTGTGAGACCAGTATTAGTTTCCGCTACACCTCTGCAGGTTCAGTTTATTCCTTGGACCTTCACATTGACGATGAAACACAGAAATCGCATCGGAATTAAATACAAAAAACACAATGCCGCCTTAAGTACAAGAATAGAGACTCTTCTTACAGTCGGTGCTTCGAGCATTCCCTGTGAGACCAGTATTAGTTTCCGATACACCACTGCAGGTTCAATGTATTCCTTGGAACTTCACATTGACGATGAAACACAGAAATGGCATCGGAATCAAATACAAAAGGCACAATGCCGCCTTAAGTACAAGAATAGAGACTCTTCTTACAGTCGGTGCTTTGAGCATTCCCTGTGAGACCAGTATTAGTTTCCGATACACCTCTGCAGGTTCAGTTTATTCCTTGGACCTTCACATTCACGATGAAACACAGAAATGGCATCGGAATTAAATACAAAAGCACAATGCCGCCTTAAGTACAAGAATAGTGACTCTTCTTACAGTCGGTGCTTTGGGCATTACCTGTGAGACCAGTATTAGTTTCCGATACACCACTGCATATTGAATGTATTCCTTGGATCTTCACATTGACAATGAAACACAGAAATCGCATCGGAATTAAATACAAAACGCACAATGCCGCCATAAGTACAGGAATAGTGACTTCTTACAGTCGGTGCTTTGAGCAATCCCTGTGAGACCAGTATTAGTTTCCGCTACACCTCTGCAGGTTCAATGTATTCCTTGGACCTTCACATTGACGATGATACACAGAAATCGCATCGGAATTAAATACAAAAGGCACAATGCCGCCTTAAGTACAAGAATAGAGACTCTTCTTACAGTCGGTGCTTTGAGCATTCCCTTTGAGACCAGTATTAGTTTCCCATACACCACTGCAGGTTCAATGTATTCCTTGGAACTTCAAATTGACGATGAAACACAGAAATCGCATCGGAATCAAATACAAAAGGCACAATGCCGCCTTAAGTACAAGAATAGAGACTCTTCTTACAGTCGGTGCTTTGAGCATTTCCTGTGAGACAATTATTAGTTTCCGATACACCTCTGCAGCTTCAGTTTATTCCTTGGACCTTCACATTGACGATGAAACACAGAAATGGCATCGGAATTAAATACAAAAGGCACAATGCCGCCTTAAGTACAAGAATAGAGCCTCTTCTTACAGTCGGTGTTTTGAGCATTCCCTGTGAGACCAGTATTAGTTTCCGCTACACCTCTGCAGGTTCTTTTTATTCCTTGGACCTTCACATTGACGATGAAACATAGAAATCGCATCGGAATTAAATACAAAAAGCACAATGGCGCCAAAAGTACAAGAATAGAGACTCTTCTTACAGTCGGTGCTATGAGCATTCCCTGTGAGACCAGTATTAGTTACCGCTACACCTCTGCAGGTTCTTTTTATTCCTTGGACCTTCACATTGACGATGAAACACAGAAAAGGCATCGAAATTAAATACAAAAGACACAATGGCGCCATAAGTACAAGAATAGAGACTCTTCTTACAGTCGGTGCTTTGAGCATTCCCTGTGAGACCAGTAATAGTATCCGATACACCACTGCAGGTTCAATCTACTCCTTGGACATACACATTGACGATGAAACACAGAAATTACATCGGAATTAAATACAAAAGGAACAATGCCGCCTTAAGTACAAGAATAGAGATTGTTCTTACAGTCGGTGCTTTGAGCATTCCCTGTGAGACCAGTATTAGTTTCCGCTACACCTCTGCAGGTTCTTTTTATTCCTTGGACCTTCACATTGACGATGAAACACAGAGATGGCATCGAAATTAAATACAAAAGGCACAATGGCGCCATAAGTACAAGAATAGAGACTCTTCTTACAGTCGGTGCTTTGAGCATTCCCTGTGAGACCAGTATTAGTTTCCGCTACACTTCTGCAGGTTCTTTTTATTCCTTGGACCTTCACATTGACGATGAAACACAGAAATGGCATCGGAATTAAATACAAAAGGCACAATGGCGCCATAAGTACAAGAATAGAGACTCTTCTTACAGTCGGTGCTTTGAGCATTCCCTGTGAGACCAGTATTAGTTTCCGCTACACCTCTGCAGGTTCTTTTTATTCCTTGGACCTTCACATTGACGATGAAACACAGAAATGGCATCGGAATTAAATACAAAAGGCACAATGGCGCCATAAGTACAAGAATAGAGACTCTTCTTACAGTCGGTGCTTTGGGCATTCCCTGTGAGACCAGTATTAGTTTCCGATACACCACTGCAGGTTGAATGTATTCCTTGGATCTTCACATCGACAATGAAACACCGAAATCGCATCGGAATTAAATACAAAACGCACAATGCCGCCATAAGTACAGGAATAAAGACTCTTCTTACAGTCGGTGCTTTGAGCATTCCCTTTTGAGACCAGTATTAGTTTCCCATACACCACTGCAGGTTCAATGTATTCCTTGGAACTTGACATTGACGATGAAACACAGAAATCGCATCGGAATCAAATACAAAAGGCACAATGCCGCCTTAAGTACAAGAATAGAGACTCTTCTTACAGTCGGTGTTTTGAGCATTCCCTGTGAGACCATTATTAGTTTCCGATACACCTCTGCAGGTTCAGTTTATTACTTGGACCTTCACATTGACGATGAATCACAGAAATGGCATCGGAATTAAATACAAAAGGCGCAATGCCGCCTTAAGTACAAGAATAAGGACTCTTCTTACAGTCGGTGCTTTGAGCATTCCCTGTGAGACCAGTATTAGTTTCCGCTACACCTCTGCAGGTTCTATTTATTCCTTGAACCTTCACATTGACGATGAAACACAGAAATGGCATCGGAATTAAATACAAAAGGCACAATGGCGCCATAAGTACAAGAATGGAGACTCTTCTTACAGTCGGTGCTTTGAGCATTCCCTGTGAGACCAGTAATAGTATCCGATACACCACTGCAGGTTCAATCTATTCCTTGGACATACACATTGACGATGAAACACAGAAATTACATCGGAATTAAATACAAAAGGAACAATGCCGCCTTAAGTACAAGAATAGAGATTCTTCTTACAGACCGTGCTTTGAGCATTCCCTGTGAGACCAGTATTAGTTTCCGCTACACCTCAGCAGGTTCAGTTTTTTTCCTTGGACCTTCACTTTGACGATGAAACACAGAAATGGCATCGGAATTAAATACAAAAGGCACAATGGCGCCATAAGTACAAGAATAGAGACTCTTCTTACAGTCGGTGCTTTGAGCATTCCCTGTGAGACCAGTATTAGTTTCCGCTACACCTCTGCAGGTTCTTTTTATTCCTTGGACCTTCACATTGACGATGAAACACAGAAATGGCATCGGAATTAAATACAAAAGGCACAATGGCGCCATAAGTACAAGAATAGAGACTCTTGTAACAGTCGGTGCTTTGGGCATTCCCTGTGAGACCAGTATTAGTTTCTTATACACCACTGCAGGTTGAATGTATTCCTTGGATCTTCACATTGACAATGAAACACAGAAATCGCATCGGAATTAAATACAAAACGCACAATGCCGCCATAAGTACAGGAATAGTGACTTCTTACAGTCGGTGCTTTGAGCAATCCCTGTGAGACCAGTATTAGTTTCCGCTACACCTCTGCAGGTTCAATGTATTCCTTGGACCTTCACATTGACGATGATACACAGAAATCGCATCGGAATTAAATACAAAAGGCACAATGCCGCCTTAAGTACAAGAATAGAGACTCTTCTTACAGTCGGTGCTTTGAGCATTCCCTTTGAGACCAGTATTAGTTTCCCATACACCACTGCAGGTTCAATGTATTCCTTGGAACTTCAAATTGACGATGAAACACAGAAATCGCATCGGAATCAAATACAAAAGGCACAATGCCGCCTTAAGTACAAGAATAGAGACTCTTCTTACAGTCGGTGCTTTGAGCATTTCCTGTGAGACAATTATTAGTTTCCGATACACCTCTGCAGCTTCAGTTTATTCCTTGGACCTTCACATTGACGATGAAACACAGAAATGGCATCGGAATTAAATACAAAAGGCACAATGCCGCCTTAAGTACAAGAATAGAGCCTCTTCTTATAGTCGGTGCTTTGAGCATTCCCTGTGAGACCAGTATTAGTTTCCGCTACACCTCTGCAGGTTCTTTTTATTCCTTGGACCTTCACATTGACGATGAAACACAGAAATCGCATCGGAATTAAATACAAAAAGCACAATGGCGCCAAAAGTACAAGAATAGAGACTCTTCTTACAGTCGGTGCTATGAGCATTCCCTGTGAGACCAGTATTAGTTTCCGCTACACCTCTGCAGGTTCTTTTTATTCCTTGGACCTTCACATTGACGATGAAACACAGAAATGGCATCGGAATTAAATACAAAAGGCACAATGGCGCCATAAGTACAAGAATAGAGACTCTTCGTACAGTCGGTGCTTTGAGCATTCCCTGTGAGACCAGTAATAGTATCCGATACACCACTGCAGGTTCAATCTACTCCTTGGACATACACATTGACGATGAAACAAAGAAATTACATCGGAATTAAATACAAAAGGAACAATGCCGCCTTAAGTACAAGAATAGAGATTGTTCTTACAGTCGGTGCTTTGAGCATTCCCTGTGAGACCAGTAATAGTATCCGATACACCACTGCAGGTTCAATCTACTCCTTGGACATACACATTGACGATGAAACACAGAAATTACATCGGAATTAAATACAAAAGGAACAATGCCGCCTTAAGTACAAGAATAGAGATTGTTCTTACAGTCGGTGCTTTGAGCATTCCCTGTGAGACCAGTATTAGTTTCCGCTACACCTCTGCAGGTTCTTTTTATTCCTTGGACCTTCACATTGACGATGAAACACAGAAATGGCATCGGAATTAAATACAAAAGGCAAAATGGCGCCATAAGTACAAGAATAGAGACTCTTGTAACAGTCGGTGCTTTGGGCATTCCCTGTGAGACCAGTATTAGTTTCTTATACACCACTGCAGGTTGAATGTATTCCTTGGATCTTCACATTGACAATGAAACACAGAAAACCGCATCGGAATTAAATACAAAACGCACAATGCCGCCATAAGTACAGGAATAGTGACTTCTTACAGTCGGTGCTTTGAGCAATCCCTGTGAGACCAGTATTAGTTTCCGCTACACCTCTGCAGGTTCAATGTATTCCTTGGACCTTCACATTGGCGATGATACACAGAAATCGCATCGGAATTAAATACAAAAGGCACAATGCCGCCTTAAGTACAAGAATAGAGACTCTTCTTACAGTCGGTGCTTTGTGCATTTCCTTTGAGACCAGTATTAGTTTCCCATACACCACTGCAGGTTCAATGTATTCCTTGGAACTTCAAATTGACGATGAAACACAGAAATCGCATCGGAATCAAATACAAAAGGCACAATGCCGCCTTAAGTACAAGAACAGAGACTCTCCTTACAGTCGGTGTTTGAGCATTTCCTGTGAGACAATTATTAGTTTCCGATACACCTCTGCAGCTTCAGTTTATTCCTTGGACCTTCACATTGACGATGAAACACAGAAATGGCATCGGAATTAAATACAAAAGGCACAATGCCGCCTTAAGTACAAGAATAGAGCCTCTTCTTACAGTCGGTGCTTTGAGCATTCCCTGTGAGACCAGTATTAGTTTCCGCTACACCTCTGCAGGTTCTTTTTATTCCTTGGACCTTCACATTGACGATGAAACACAGAAATCGCATCGGAATTAAATACAAAAAGCACAATGGCGCCAAAAGTACAAGAATAGAGACTCTTCTTACAGTCGGTGCTATGAGCATTCCCTGTGAGACCAGTATTAGTTTCCGCTACACCTCTGCAGGTTCTTTTTATTCCTTGGACCTTCACATTGACGATGAAACACAGAAATGGCATCGGAATTAAATACAAAAGGCACAATGGCGCCATAAGTACAAGAATAGAGACTCTTCGTACAGTCGGTGCTTTGAGCATTCCCTGTGAGACCAGTAATAGTATCCGATACACCACTGCAGGTTCAATCTACTCCTTGGACATACACATTGACGATGAAACACAGAAATTACATCGGAATTAAATACAAAAGGAACAATGCCGCCTTAAGTACAAGAATAAAGATTGTTCTTACAGTCGGTGCTTTGAGCATTCCCTGTGAGACCAGTACTAGTTTCCGCTACACCTCTGCAGGTTCTTTTTATTCCTTGGACCTTCACATTGACGATGAAACACAGAAATGGCATCGAAATTAAATACAAAAGGCACAATGGCGCCATAAGTACAAGAATAGAGACTCTTCTTACAGTCGGCGCTTTGAGCATTCCCTGTGAGACCAGTATTAGTTTCCGCTACACCTCTGCAGGTTCTTTTTATTCCTTGGACCTTCACATTGACGATGAAACACAGAAATGGCATCGGAATTAAATACAAAAGGCACAATGGCGCCATAAGTACAAGAATAGAGACTCTTCTTACAGTCGGTGCTTTGAGCATTCCCTGTGAGACCAGTATTAGTTTCCGCTACACCTCTGCAGGTTCTTTTTATTCCTTGGAACTTCACATTGACGATGAAACACAGAAATGGCATCGGAATTAAATACAAAAGGCACAATGGCGCCATAAGTACAAGAATAGAGACTCTTCGTACAGTCGGTGCTTTGAGCATTCCCTGTGAGACCAGTAATAGTATCCGATACACCACTGCAGGTTCAATCTATTCCTTGGACATACACATTGACGATGAAACACAGAAATTACATCGGAATTAAATACAAAAGGAACAATGCCGCCTTAAGTACAAGAATAGAGATTCTTCTTACAGACGGTGCTTTGAGCATTCCCTGTGAGACCAGTATTAGTTTCCGCTACACCTCAGCAGGTTCAGTTTTTTTCCTTGGACCTTCACTTTGACGATGAAACACAGAAATGGCATCGGAATTAAATACAAAAGGCACAATGGCGCCATAAGTACAAGAATAGAGACTCTTCTTACAGTCGGTGCTTTGAGCATTCCCTGTGAGACCAGTATTAGTTTCCGCTACACCTCTGCAGGTTCTTTTTATTCCTCGGACCTTCACATTGACGATGAAACACAGAAATGGCATCGGAATTAAATACAAAAGGCACAATGGCGCCATAAGTACAAGAATAGAGACTCTTGTAACAGTCGGTGCTTTGGGCATTCCCTGTGAGACCAGTATTAGTTTCTTATACACCACTGCAGGTTGAATGTATTCCTTGGATCTTCACATTGACAATGAAACACAGAAATCGCATCGGAATTAAATACACAACGCACAATGCCGCCATAAGTACAGGAATAGAGACTCTTCTTACAGTCGGTGCTTTGAGCATTCCCTGTGAGACCAGTATTAGTTTCCGCTACACCTCTGCAGGTTCAATGTATTCCTTAGACCTTCACATTGTCGATGATACATAGAAATCGCATCGGAATTAAATACAAAAGGCACAATGCCGCCTTAAGTACAAGAATAGAGACTCTTCTTACAGTCGGTGCTTTGAGCATTCCCTGTGAGACCATTATTAGTTTCCGATACACCTCTGCAGGTTCAGTTTATTCCTTGGACCTTCACATTGACGATGAAACACAGAAATGGCATCGGAATTAAATACAAAAGGCACAATGCTGCCTTAAGTACAAGAATAGAGCCTCTTCTTACAGTCTGTGCTTTGAGCATTCCCTGTGAGACCAGTATTAGTTTCCGCTACACCTATGCAGGTTCTTTTTATTCCTTGGACCTTCACATTGACGATGAAACACTGAAATGGCATCGGAATTAAATACAAAAGGCACAATGGCGCCATAAGTACAAGAATAGAGACTCTTCGTACAGTCGGTGCTTTGAGCATTCCCTGTGAGGCCAGTAATAGTATCCGATACACCACTGCAGGTTCAATCTACTCCTTGGACATACACATTGACGATGAAACACAGAAATTACATCGGAATTAAATACAAAAGGAACAATGCCGCCTTAAGTACAAGAATAGAGATTGTTCTTACAGTCGGTGCTTTGAGCATTCCCTGTGAGACCAGTATTAGTTTCCGCTACACCTCAGCGGGTTCAGTTTTTTTCCTTGGACCTTCACATTGACGATGAAACACAGAAATGGCATCGGAATTAAATACAAAAGGCACAATGCCGCCTTAAGTACAAGAATAGAGACTCTTCTTACAGTCGGTGCTTTGAGCAATGCCTGTGAGACCAGTATTACTTTCCGATACACCACTGCAGGTTGAATGTATTCCTTGGAACTTCACATTGATGATGAAACACAGAAATCGCATCGGAAAGAAATACAAATGGCACAATGCCGCCTTAAGTACAAGAATAGAGACTCTTCATACAGTCGGTGGTTTGAGCATTCCCTGTAAGACCAGTATTAGTTTCCGATACACCACTGCAGATACAATGTATTCCTTGGACCTTCGCATTGATGATGAAACACAGAAATCGCATCGGAATTAAATACAAAAGGCACAATGCCGCCTTAAGTACAAGAATAGAGACTCTTGTAACAGTCGGTGCTTTGAGCATCCCCTGTGAGACCATTATTAGTTTCCGATACACCTCTGCAGGTTCTTTTTATTCCTTGGACCTTCACATTGACGATGAAACACAGAAATGGCATCGGAATTAAATACAAAAAGCACAATGGCGCCATAAGTACAAGAATAGAGACTCTTCTTACAGTCGGTGCTATGAGCATTCCCTGTGAGACCAGTATTAGTTTCCGCTACACCTCTGCAGGTTCTTTTTATTCCTTGGACCTTCACATTGACGATGAAACACAGAAATCGCATCGGAATTAAATACAAAAGGCACAATGGCGCCATAAGTACAAGAATAGAGACTCTTCTTACAGTCGGTGCTTTGAACATTCCCTGTGAGACCAGTATTAGTTTCCGATACACCACTGCAGGTTCAATGTATTCCTTGGAACTTCACATTGACGATGAAACACAGAAATCGCATCGGAATTAAATACAAAAGGCGCAATGCCGCTTTAAGTACAAGAATAGAGATTCTTCTTACTGTCGGTGCTTTGAGCATTCCCTGTGAGACCAGTATTAGTTTCCGCTACACCTCTGCAGGTTCTTTTTATTCCTTGGACCTTCACATTGACGATGAAACACAGAAATGGCATCGGAATTAAATACAAAAGACACAATGGCGCCATAAGTACAAGAATAGAGACTCTTCTTACAGTCGGTGCTTTGAGCATTCCCTGTGAGACCAGTATTAGTTTCCGCTACACCTCTGCAGGTTCTTTTTATTCCTTGGACCTTCACATTGACGATGAATCACAGAAATGGCATCGGAATTAAATACAAATGGCACAATGGCGCCATAAGTACGAGAATAGAGACTCTTCTTACAGTCGGTGCTTTGGGCATTCCCTGTGAGACCAGTATTAGTTTCCGATACACCACTGCAGGTTGAATGTATTCCTTGGATCTTCACATCGACAATGAAACACCGAAATCGCATCGGAATTAAATACAAAACGCACAATGCCGCCATAAGTACAGGAATAGAGACTCTTCTTACAGTCGGTGCTTTGAGCATTCCCTTTTGAGACCAGTATTAGTTTCCCATACACCACTGCAGGTTCAATGTATTCCTTGGAACTTGACATTGACGATGAAACACAGAAATCGCATCGGAATCAAATACAAAAGGCACAATGCCGCCTTAAGTACAAGAATAGAGACTCTTCTTACAGTCGGTGCTTTGAGCATTCCCTGTGAGACCAGTATTAGTTTCCGATACACCTCAGCAGGTTCAGTTTTTTTCCTTGGACCTTCACTTTGACGATGAAACACAGAAATGGCATCGGAATTAAATACAAAAGGCACAATGGCGCCATAAGTACAAGAATAGAGACTCTTCTTACAGTCGGTGCTTTGGGCATTCCCTGTGAGACCAGTATTAGTTTCCGATACACCACTGCAGGTTGAATGTATTCCTTGGATCTTCACATTGACGATGAAACACAGATATGGCATCGGAATTAAATACAAAAGGCACAATGCCGCCTTAAGTACAAGAATAGAGACTCTTCTTACAATCGGTGCTTTGAGCATTCCCTGTGAGGCCAGTATTAGTTTCCGATGCACCACTGCAGGTTCAATGTATTCCTTGGACTTTCACATTGACGATGAAACACAGAAATGGCATAGGAATTAAATACAAAAGGCACAATGCCGCCTTAAGTACAAGAATTGAGCGTCTTCTTACAGTCATTGCTTTGAGCATTCCCTGTGAGACCAGTATTAGTTTCCGATACACCACTGCAGGTCCAATGTATTTCTTGGAACTTCACATTGACGATAAAACACAGAAATCGCATCGGAATTAAATACAAAAGGCACAATGCCACCTTATGTACAAGAATAGAGACCCTTCTTACAGTCGGTGCTTTGAGCATTCCCTGTGAGACCAGTATTAGTTTCCGCTACACCTCTGCAGGTTCAGTGTATTCCTTGGACCTTCACATTGACGATGATACACAGAAATCGCATCGGAATTAAATACAAAAGGCACAATGCCGCCTTAAGTACAAGAATAGAGACTCTTCTTACAGTCGGTGATTTGAGCATTCCCTTTGAGACCAGTATTAGTTTCCCATACACCACTGCAGGTTCAATGTATTCCTTGGAACTTCACATTGACGATGAAACACAGAAATCGCATCGGAATCAAATACAAAAGGCACAATGCCGCCTTAAGTTCAATAATAGAGACTCTTCTTACAGTCGGTGCTTTGAGCATTCCCTGTGAGACCATTATTAGTTTCCGATACAGCTCTGCAGGTTCAGTTTATACCTTGGACCTTCACATTGACGATGAAACACAGAAATGGCATCGGAATTAAATACAAAAGGCACAATGCCGCCTTAAGTACAAGAATAGAGCCTCTTCTTACAGTCGGTGCTTTGAGCATTCCCTGTGAGACCAGTATTAGTTTCCGCTACACCTCTGCAGGTTCTTTTTATTCCTTGGACCTGCACATGACGATGAAACACAGAAATGGCATCGGAATTAAATACAAAAGACACAATGGCGCCATAAGTACAAGAATAGAGACTCTTCTTACAGTCGGTGCTTTGAGCATTCCCTGTGAGACCAGTAATAGTATCCGATACACCACTGCAGGTTCAATCTGTTCCTTGGACATACACATTGACGATGAAACACAGAAATTACATCGGAATTAAATACAAAAGGAACAATGCCGCCTAAAGTAGAAGAATAGAGATTCTTCTTACAGTCGGTTCTTTGAGCATTCCCTGTGAGACCAGTATTAGTTTCCGCTACACCTCAGCAGGTTGAGTTTTTTTCCTTGGACCTTCACTTTGACGATGAAACAGAGAAATCGCATCGGAATTAAATACAAAACGCACAATGCCGCCATAAGTACAGGAATAGAGACTCTTCTTACAGTCGGTACTTTGAGCATTCCCTGTGAGACCAGTATTAGTTTCCGCTACACCTCTGCAGGTTCAATGTATTCCTTGGACCTTCACATTGTCGATGATACACAGAAATCGCATCGGAATTAAATACAAAAGGCACAATGCCGCCTTAAGTACAAGAATAGAGACTCTTCTTACAGTCGGTGCTTTGAGCATTCCCTTTTGAGACCAGTATTAGTTTCCCATACACCACTGCAGGTTCAATGTATTCCTTGGAACTTGACATTGACGATGAAACACAGAAATCGCATCGGAATCAAATACAAAAGGCACAATGCCGCCTTAAGTACAAGAATAGAGACTCTTCTTACAGTCGGTGCTTTGAGCATTCCCTGTGAGACCAGTATTAGTTTCCGATACACCTCAGCAGGTTCAGTTTTTTTCCTTGGACCTTCACTTTGACGATGAAACACAGAAATGGCATCGGAATTAAATACAAAAGGCACAATGGCGCCATAAGTACAAGAATAGAGACTCTTCTTACAGTCGGTGTTTTTGGGCATTCCCTGTGAGACCAGTATTAGTTTCCGATACACCACTGCAGGTTGAATGTATTCCTTGGATCTTCACATTGACGATGAAACACAGAAATGGCATCGGAATTAAATACAAAAGGCACAATGCCGCCTTAAGTACAAGAATAGAGACTCTTCTTACAATCGGTGCTTTGAGCATTCCCTGTGAGGCCAGTATTAGTTTCCGATGCACCACTGCAGGTTCAATGTATTCCTTGGACTTTCACATTGATGATGAAACACAGAAATGGCATAGGAATTAAATACAAAAGGCACAATGCCGCCTTAAGTACAAGAATTGAGCGTCTTCTTACAGTCATTGCTTTGAGCATTCCCTGTGAGACCAGTATTAGTTTCCGATACACCACTGCAGGTCCAATGTATTTCTTGGAACTTCACATTGACGATAAAACACAGAAATCGCATCGGAATTAAATACAAAAGGCACAATGCCACCTTATGTACAAGAATAGAGACCCTTCTTACAGTCGGTGCTTTGAGCATTCCCTGTGAGACCAGTATTAGTTTCCGCTACACCTCTGCAGGTTCAGTGTATTCCTTGGACCTTCACATTGACGATGATACACAGAAATCGCATCGGAATTAAATACAAAAGGCACAATGCCGCCTTAAGTACAAGAATAGAGACTCTTCTTACAGTCGGTGATTTGAGCATTCCCTTTGAGACCAGTATTAGTTTCCCATACACCACTGCAGGTTCAATGTATTCCTTGGAACTTGACATTGACGATGAAACACAGAAATCGCATCGGAATCAAATACAAAAGGCACAATGCCGCCTTAAGTTCAATAATAGAGACTCTTCTTACAGTCGGTGCTTTGAGCATTCCCTGTGAGACCATTATTAGTTTCCGATACAGCTCTGCAGGTTCAGTTTATACCTTGGACCTTCACATTGACGATGAAACACAGAAATGGCATCGGAATTAAATACAAAAGGCACAATGCCGCCTTAAGTACAAGAATAGAGCCTCTTCTTACAGTCGGTGCTTTGAGCATTCCCTGTCAGACCAGTATTAGTTTCCGCTACACCTCTGCAGGTTCTTTTTATTCCTTGGACCTGCACATGACGATGAAACACAGAAATGGCATCGGAATTAAATACAAAAGACACAATGGCGCCATAAGTACAAGAATAGAGACTCTTCTTACAGTCGGTGCTTTGAGCATTCCCTGTGAGACCAGTAATAGTATCCGATACACCACTGCAGGTTCAATCTGTTCCTTGGACATACACATTGACGATGAAACACAGAAATTACATCGGAATTAAATACAAAAGGAACAATGCCGCCTAAAGTAGAAGAATAGAGATTCTTCTTACAGTCGGTTCTTTGAGCATTCCCTGTGAGACCAGTATTAGTTTCCGCTACACCTCAGCAGGTTGAGTTTTTTTCCTTGGACCTTCACTTTGACGATGAAACAGAGAAATCGCATCGGAATTAAATACAAAACGCACAATGCCGCCATAAGTACAGGAATAGAGACTCTTCTTACAGTCGGTACTTTGAGCATTCCCTGTGAGACCAGTATTAGTTTCCGCTACACCTCTGCAGGTTCAATGTATTCCTTGGACCTTCACATTGTCGATGATACACAGAAATCGCATCGGAATTAAATACAAAAGGCACAATGCCGCCTTAAGTACAAGAATAGAGACTCTTCTTACAGTCGGTGCTTTGAGCATTCCCTGTAAGACCAGTATTAGTTTCCGATTCACCACTGCAGATTCAATGTATTCCTTGGACCTTCGCACTGATGATGAAACACAGAAATCGCATCGGAATTAAATACAAAAGGCACAATGCCGCCTTAAGTACAAGAATAGAGACTCTTCTTACAGTCGGTGCTTTGAGCATTCCCTGTGAGACCAGTATTAGTTTCCGCTACACCTCTGCAGGTTCAGTTTATTTCTTGGACCTTCACATTGACGATGAAAAACAGAAATGGCATCGTCATTAAATACAAAAGGCACAATGCCGCCTTAGGTACAAGAATGGAGACTCTTCTTACAGTCGGTGCTTTGGGCATTCCCTGTGAGACCAGTATTAGTTTCCGATACACCACTGCAGGTTGAATGTATTCCTTGGATCTTCACATTGACGATGAAACACAGAAATGGCATCGGAATTAAATACAAAAGGCACAATGCCGCCTTAAGTACAAGAATAGAGACTCTTCTTACAATCGGTGCTTTGAGCGTTCCCTGTGAGGCCAGTATTAGTTTCCGATGCACCACTGCAGGTTCAATGTATTCCTTGGACTTTCACATTGATGATGAAACACAGAAATGGCATCGGAATTAAATACAAACGGCACAATGCCGCCTTAAGTACAAGAATAGAGCCTCTTCTTACAGTCGGTGCTTTGAGCATTCCCTGTGAGACCAGTATTAGTTTCCGCTACACCTCTGCAGGTTCAATGTATTACTTGGACCTTCACATTGACGATGATACACAGAAATCGCATCGGAATTAAATACAAAAGGCACAATGCCGAATTAAGTACAAGAATAGAGACTCTTCTTACAGTCGGTGATTTGAGCATTCCCTTTGAGACCAGTATTAGTTTTCCATACACCACTGCAGGTTCAATGTATTCCTTGGAACTTGACATTGACGATGAAACACAGAAATCGCATCGGAATCAAATACAAAAGGCACAATGCCGCCTTAAGTACAAGAATAGAGACTCTTCTTACAGTCGGTGCTTTGAGCATTCCCAGTGAGACCATTATTAGTTTCCGATACACCTCTGCAGGTTCAGTTTATTCCTTGGACCTTCACATTGACGATGAAACACAGAAATGGCATCCGAATTAAATAAAAAAGGCACAATGCCGCCTTAAGTACAAGAATAGAGCCGCTTCTTACAGACGGTGCTTTGAGCATTCCCTGTGAGACCAGTATTAGCTTCCGCTACACCTCTGCAGGTTCTTTTTATTCCTTGGACCTTCACATTGACGATGAAACACAGAAATGGCATCGAAATTAAATACAAAAGGCACAATGGCGCCATAAGTACAAGAATAGAGACTCTTCTTACAGTCGGTGCTTTGAGCATTCCCTGTGAGACCATTAATAGTATCCGATACACCACTGCAGGTTAAATCTATTCCTTGGACATACACATTGACGATGAAACACAGAAATTACATCGGAATTAAATACAAAAGGAACAATGCCGCCTTAAGTACAAGAATAGAGATTCTTCTTACAGTCGGTGCTTTCTGCATTCCCTGTGAGACCTGTATTAGTTTCCGCTACACCTCAGCAGGTTCAGTTTTTTTCCTTGGACCTTCACTTTGACGATAAAACACAGAAATGGCATCGGAATTAAATACAAAAGGCACAATGGCGCCATAAGTACAAGAATAGAGACTCTTCTTACAGTCGGTGCTTTGAGCATTCCCTGTGAGACCAGTATTAGTTTCCGCTACACCTCTGCAGGTTCTTTTTATTCCTAGGACCTTCACATTGACGATGAAACACAGAAATGGCATCGGAATTAACTACAAAAGGCACAATGGCGCCATAAGTACAAGAATAGAGACTCTTCTTACAGTCGGTGCTTTGGGCATTCCCTGTGAGACCAGTATTAGTTTCCGATACACCACTGCAGGTTGAATGTATTCCTTGGATCTTCACATTGACAATGAAGCACAGAAATCGCATCGGAGTTAAATACAAAACGCACAATGCCGCCATAAGTACAGGAATAGAGACTCTTCTTACAGTCGGTGCTTTGAGCATTCCCTGTGAGACCAGTATTAGTTTCCGCTACACCTCTGCAGGTTCAAAGTATTCCTTGGACCTTCACATTGACGATGATACACAGAAATCGCATCGGAATTAAATACAAAAGGCACAATGCCGCCTTAAGTACAAGAATAGAGACTCTTCTTACAGTCGGTGCTTTGAGCATTCCCTTTGAGACCAGTATTAGTTTCCCATACACCACTGCAGGTTCAATGTATTCCTTGGATCTTCACATTGACGATGAAACACAGAAATTACATCGGAATTAAATACAAAAGGCACAATGCCGCCTTAAGTACAAGAATAGAGACTCTTCTTACAATCGGTGCTTTGAGCATTCCCTGTGAGGCCAGTATTAGTTTCCGTTGCACCACTGCAGGTTCAATGTATTCCTTGGACTTTCACATTGATGATGAAACACAGAAATCGCATCGGAATTAAATACAAACGGCACAATGCCGCCTTAAGTACAAGAATAGAGACTCTTCTTACAGTCGGTGATTTGAGCATTCCCTTTGAGACCAGTATTAGTTTCCCATACACCACTGCAGGTTCAATGTATTCCTTGGAACTTGTCATTGACGATGAAACACAGAAATCGCATCGGAATCAAATACAAAAGGCACAATGCCGCCTTAAGTACAAGAATAGAGCCTCTTCTTACAGTCGGTGCTTTGAGCATTCCCTGTGAGACCAGTATTAGCTTCCGCTACACCTCTGCAGGTTCTTTTTATTCCTTGGACCTTCACATTGACGATGAAACACAGAAATCGCATAGGAATCAAATACAAAAGGCACAATGCCGCCTTAAGTACAAGAATAGAGACTCTTCTTACAGTCGGTGCTTTGAGCATTCCCTGTGAGACCATTATTAGTTTCCGATACACCTCTGCAGGTTCAGTTTATTCCTTGGACCTTCACATTGACGATGAAACACAGAAATGGCATCGGAATTAAATACAAAAGGCACAATGCTGCCTTAAGTACAAGAATAGAGACTCTTCTTACACTCGGTGCTTTGAGCATTCCCTGTGAGACCAGTATTAGTTTCCGCTACACCTCTGCAGGTTCTTTTTATTCCTTGGACCTTCACATTGACGATGAAACACAGAAATGACATCGGAATTAAATACAAAAGTCACAATGGCGCCATAAGTACAAGAATAGAGACTCTTCTTACAGTCGGTGCTTTGAGCATTCCCTGTGAGACCAGTAATAGTATCCGATACACCACTGCAGGTTCAATCTATTCCTTGGACATACACATTGACGATGAAACACAGAAATTACATCGGAATTAAATACAAAAGGAACAATGCCGCCTTAAGTACAAGAATAGAGATTCTTCTTACAGTCGGTGCTTTGAGCATTCCCTGTGAGACCAGTATAAGTTTCCGCTACACCTCAGCAGGTTCAGTTTTTTTCCTTGGACCTTCACATTGACGATGAAACACAGAAATGGCAACGGAATTAAATACAAAAGGCACAATGCCGCCTTAAGTACAAGAATAGAGACTCTTCTTACAGTCGGTGCTTTGAGCATTCCCTGTGAGACCAGTATTAGTTTCCGATAAACCACTGCAGGTTGAATGTATTCCTTGGAACTTCACATTGACGATAAAACACAGAAATCGCATCGGAATTAAATACAAAAGGCACAATGCCACCTTATGTACAAGAATAGAGACCCTTCTTACAGTCGGTGCTTTGAGCATTCCCTGTGAGACCAGTATTAGTTTCCGCTACACCTCTGCAGGTTCAGTGTATTCCTTGGACCTTCACATTGACGATGATACACAGAAATCGCATCGGAATTAAATACAAAAGGCACAATGCCGCCTTAAGTACAAGAATAGAGACTCTTCTTACAGTCGGTGATTTGAGCATTCCCTTTGAGACCAGTATTAGTTTCCCATACACCACTGCAGGTTCAATGTATTCCTTGGAACTTGACATTGACGATGAAACACAGAAATCGCATCGGAATCAAATACAAAAGGCACAATGCCGCCTTAAGTTCAATAATAGAGACTCTTCTTACAGTCGGTGCTTTGAGCATTCCCTGTGAGACCATTATTAGTTTCCGATACAGCTCTGCAGGTTCAGTTTATACCTTGGACCTTCACATTGACGATGAAACACAGAAATGGCATCGGAATTAAATACAAAAGGCACAATGCCGCCTTAAGTACAAGAATAGAGCCTCTTCTTACAGTCGGTGCTTTGAGCATTCCCTGTGAGACCAGTATTAGTTTCCGCTACACCTCTGCAGGTTCTTTTTATTCCTTGGACCTGCACATGACGATGAAACACAGAAATGGCATCGGAATTAAATACAAATGACACAATGGCGCCATAAGTACAAGAATAGAGACTCTTCTTACAGTCGGTGCTTTGAGCATTCCCTGTGAGACCAGTAATAGTATCCGATACACCACTGCAGGTTCAATCTGTTCCTTGGACATACACATTGACGATGAAACACAGAAATTACATCGGAATTAAATACAAAAGGAACAATGCCGCCTAAAGTAGAAGAATAGAGATTCTTCTTACAGTCGGTTCTTTGAGCATTCCCTGTGAGACCAGTATTAGTTTCCGCTACACCTCAGCAGGTTGAGTTTTTTTCCTTGGACCTTCACTTTGACGATGAAACAGAGAAATCGCATCGGAATTAAATACAAAACGCACAATGCCGCCATAAGTACAGGAATAGAGACTCTTCTTACAGTCGGTACTTTGAGCATTCCCTGTGAGACCAGTATTAGTTTCCGCTACACCTCTGCAGGTTCAATGTATTCCTTGGACCTTCACATTGTCGATGATACACAGAAATCGCATCGGAATTAAATACAAAAGGCACAATGCCGCCTTAAGTACAAGAATAGAGACTCTTCTTACAGTCGGTGCTTTGAGCATTCCCTGTAAGACCAGTATTAGTTTCCGATTCACCACTGCAGATTCAATGTATTCCTTGGACCTTCGCACTGATGATGAAACACAGAAATCGCATCGGAATTAAATACAAAAGGCACAATGCCGCCTTAAGTACAAGAATAGAGACTCTTCTTACAGTCGGTGCTTTGAGCATTCCCTGTGAGACCAGTATTAGTTTCCGCTACACCTCTGCAGGTTCAGTTTATTTCTTGGACCTTCACATTGACGATGAAAAACAGAAATGGCATCGTCATTAAATACAAAAGGCACAATGCCGCCTTAGGTACAAGAATGGAGACTCTTCTTACAGTCGGTGCTTTGGGCATTCCCTGTGAGACCAGTATTAGTTTCCGATACACCACTGCAGGTTGAATGTATTCCTTGGATCTTCACATTGACGATGAAACACAGAAATGGCATCGGAATTAAATACAAAAGGCACAATGCCGCCTTAAGTACAAGAATAGAGACTCTTCTTACAATCGGTGCTTTGAGCGTTCCCTGTGAGGCCAGTATTAGTTTCCGATTCACCACTGCAGGTTCAATGTATTCCTTGGACTTTCACATTGATGATGAAACACAGAAATGGCATCGGAATTAAATACAAACGGCACAATGCCGCCTTAAGTACAAGAATAGAGCCTCTTCTTACAGTCGGTGCTTTGAGCATTCCCTGTGAGACCAGTATTAGTTTCCGCTACACCTCTGCAGGTTCAATGTATTACTTGGACCTTCACATTGACGATGATACACAGAAATCGCATCGGAATTAAATACAAAAGGCACAATGACGACTTAAGTACAAGAATAGAGACTCTTCTTACAGTCGGTGATTTGAGCATTCCCTTTGAGACCAGTATTAGTTTTCCATACACCACTGCAGGTTCAATGTATTCCTTGGAACTTGACATTGACGATGAAACACAGAAATCGCATCGGAATCAAATACAAAAGGCACAATGCCGCCTTAAGTACAAGAATAGAGACTCTTCTTACAGTCGGTGCTTTGAGCATTCCCAGTGAGACCATTATTAGTTTCCGATACACCTCTGCAGGTTCAGTTTATTCCTTGGACCTTCACATTGACGATGAAACACAGAAATGGCATCCGAATTAAATAAAAAAGGCACAATGCCGCCTTAAGTACAAGAATAGAGCCGCTTCTTACAGACGGTGCTTTGAGCATTCCCTGTGAGACCAGTATTAGCTTCCGCTACACCTCTGCAGGTTCTTTTTATTCCTTGGACCTTCACATTGACGATGAAACACAGAAATGGCATCGAAATTAAATACAAAAGGCACAATGGCGCCATAAGTACAAGAATAGAGACTCTTCTTACAGTCGGTGCTTTGAGCATTCCCTGTGAGACCATTAATAGTATCCGATACACCACTGCAGGTTAAATCTATTCCTTGGACATACACATTGACGATGAAACACAGAAATTACATCGGAATTAAATACAAAAGGAACAATGCCGCCTTAAGTACAAGAATAGAGATTCTTCTTACAGTCGGTGCTTTCAGCATTCCCTGTGAGACCTGTATTAGTTTCCGCTACACCTCAGCAGGTTCAGTTTTTTTCCTTGGACCTTCACTTTGACGATAAAACACAGAAATGGCATCGGAATTAAATACAAAAGGCACAATGGCGCCATAAGTACAAGAATAGAGACTCTTCTTACAGTCGGTGCTATGGGCATTCCCTGTGAGACCAGTATTAGTTTCCGATACACCACTGCAGGTTGAATGTATTCCTTGGATCTTCACATTGACAATGAAACACAGAAATCGCATCGGAGTTAAATACAAAACGCACAATGCCGCCATAAGTACAGGAATAGAGACTCTTCTTACAGTCGGTGCTTTGAGCATTCCCTGTGAGACCAGTATTAGTTTCCGCTACACCTCTGCAGGTTCAAAGTATTCCTTGGACCTTCACATTGACGATGATACACAGAAATCGCATCGGAATTAAATACAAAAGGCACAATGCCGCCTTAAGTACAAGAATAGAGACTCTTCTTACAGTCGGTGCTTTGAGCATTCCCTTTGAGACCAGTATTAGTTTCCCATACACCACTGCAGGTTCAATGTATTCCGTGGATCTTCACATTGACGATGAAACACAGAAATTACATCGGAATTAAATACAAAAGGCACAATGCCGCCTTAAGTACAAGAATAGAGACTCTTCTTACAATCGGTGCTTTGAGCATTCCCTGTGAGGCCAGTATTAGTTTCCGTTGCACCACTGCAGGTTCAATGTATTCCTTGGACTTTCACATTGATGATGAAACACAGAAATCGCATCGGAATTAAATACAAACGGCACAATGCCGCCTTAAGTACAAGAATAGAGACTCTTCTTACAGTCGGTGATTTGAGCATTCCCTTTGAGACCAGTATTAGTTTCCCATACACCACTGCAGGTTCAATGTATTCCTTGGAACTTGTCATTGACGATGAAACACAGAAATCGCATCGGAATCAAATACAAAAGGCACAATGCCGCCTTAAGTACAAGAATAGAGCCTCTTCTTACAGTCGGTGCTTTGAGCATTCCCTGTGAGACCAGTATTAGCTTCCGCTACACCTCTGCAGGTTCTTTTTATTCCTTGGACCTTCACATTGACGATGAAACACAGAAATGGCATCGGAATTAAATACAAAATGCACAATCTCGCCATAAGTACAAGAATAGAGACTCTTCTTACAGTCGGTGCTTTGAGCATTCCCTGTGAGACCATTAATAGTATCCGATACACCACTGCAGGTTAAATCTATTCCTTGGACATACACATTGACGATGAAACACAGAAATTACATCGGAATTAAATACAAAAGGAACAATGCCGCCTTAAGTACAAGAATAGAGATTCTTCTTACAGTCGGTGCTTTGAGCATTCCCTGTGAGACCTGTATTAGTTTTCGCTACACCTCAGCGGGTTCAGTTTTTTTCCTTGGACCTTCACTTTGACGATGAAACACAGAAATGGCATCGGAATTAACTACAAAAGGCACAATGGCGCCATAAGTACAAGAATAGAGACTCTTCTTACAGTCGGTGCTTTGGGCATTCCCTGTGAGACCAGTATTAGTTTCCGATACACCACTGCAGGTTGAATGCATTCCTCGGATCTTCACATTGACAATGAAACACAGAAATCGCATCGGAATTAAATACAAAACGCACAATGCCGCCATAAGTACAGGAATAGAGACTCTTCTTACAGTCGGTGCTTTGAGCATTCCCTGTGAGACCAGTATTAGTTACCGCTACACCTCTGCAGGTTCAATGTATTCCTTGGACCTTCACATTGACGATGATACACAGATATCGCATCGGAATTAAATACAAAAGGCACAATGCCGCCTTAAGTACAAGAATAGAGACTCTTCTTACAGTCGGTGCTTTGAGCATTCCCTTTGAGACTAGTATTAGTTTCCCATACACCACTGCAGGTTCAATGTATTCCTTGGAACTTCACATTGACGATGAAACACAGAAATCGCATAGGAATCAAATACAAAAGGCACAATGCCGCCTTAAGTACAAGAATAGAGACTCTTCTTACAGTCGGTGCTTTGAGCATTCCCTGTGAGACCATTATTAGTTTCCGATACACCTCTGCAGGTTCAGTTTATTCCTTGGACCTTCACATTGACGATGAAACACAGAAATGGCATCGGAATTAAATACAAAAGGCACAATGCTGCCTTAAGTACAAGAATAGAGACTCTTCTTACACTCGGTGCTTTGAGCATTCCCTGTGAGACCAGTATTAGTTTCCGCTACACCTCTGCAGGTTCTTTTTATTCCTTGGACCTTCACATTGACGATGAAACACAGAAATGACATCGGAATTAAATACAAAAGTCACAATGGCGCCATAAGTACAAGAATAGAGACTCTTCTTACAGTCGGTGCTTTGAGCATTCCCTGTGAGACCAGTAATAGTATCCGATACACCACTGCAGGTTCAATCTATTCCTTGGACATACACATTGACGATGAAACACAGAAATTACATCGGAATTAAATACAAAAGGAACAATGCCGCCTTAAGTACAAGAATAGAGATTCTTCTTACAGTCGGTGCTTTGAGCATTCCCTGTGAGACCAGTATAAGTTTCCGCTACACCTCAGCAGGTTCAGTTTTTTTCCTTGGACCTTCACATTGACGATGAAACACAGAAATGGCAACGGAATTAAATACAAAAGGCACAATGCCGCCTTAAGTACAAGAATAGAGACTCTTCTTACAGTCGGTGCTTTGAGCATTCCCTGTGAGACCAGTATTAGTTTCCGATAAACCACTGCAGGTTGAATGTATTCCTTGGAACTTCTCATTGACGATGAAACACAGAAATCGCATCGGAATTAAATACAAATGGCACAATGCCGCCTTAAGTACAAGAATAGAGACTCTTCTTACAGTCGGTGCTTTGAGCATTCCCTGTAAGACCAGTATTAGTTTCCGCTACACCTCTGCAGGTTCAGTTTATTCCTTGGACCTTCACATTGACGATGAAACACAGAAATGGCATCGGAATTAAATACAAATGTCACAATGCCGCCTTAAGTACAAGAATAGAGACTCTTCTTACAGTCGGTGCTTTGAGCATTCCCTGTGAGACCAGTATTAGTTTCCGATACACCACTGCAGATTCAATGTATTCCTTGGACCTTCGCATTGATGATGAAACACAGAAATCGCATCGGAATTAAATACAAAAGGCACAATGCCGCCTTAAGTACAAGAATAGAGACTCTTCTTACAGTCGGTGATTTGAGCATTCCCTGTGAGACCAGTATTAGTTTCCGCTACACCTCTACAGGTTCAGTTTATTCCTTGGACCTCCACATTGACGATGAAACGCAGAAATGGCATCGTCATTAAATACAAAAGGCACAATGACGCCTTAGGTACAAGAATAGAGACTCTTCTTACAGTCGGTGCTTTGGGCATTCCCTGTGAGACCAGTATTAGTTTCCGATACACCACTGCAGGTTGAATGTATTCCTTGGATCTTCACATTGACGATGAAACACAGAAATGGCATCGGAATTAAATACAAAAGGCACAATGCCGCCTTAAGTACAAGAATAGAGACTCTTCTTACAATCGGTGCTTTGAGCATTCCCTGTGAGGCCAGTATTAGTTTCCGATGCACCACTGCAGGTTCAATGTATTCCTTGGACTTTCACATTGATGATGAAACACAGAAATGGCATCGGAATTAAATACAAACGGCACAATGCCAACTTAAGTACAAGAATAGAGCCTCTTCTTACAGTCGGTGCTTTGTGCATTCCCTGTGAGACCAGTATTAGTTTCCGCTACACCTCTGCAGGTTCAATGTATTACTTGGACCTTCACATTGACGATGATACACAGAAATCGCATCGGAATTAAATACAAAAGGCACAATGCCGCCTTAAGTACAAGAATAGAGACTCTTCTTACAGTCGGTGATTTGAGCATTCCCTTTGAGACCAGTATTAGTTTCCCATACACCACTGCAGGTTCAATGTATTCCTTGGAACTTGACATTGACGATGAAACACAGAAATCGCATCGGAATCAAATACAAAAGGCACAATGCCGCCTTAAGTACAAGAATAGAGACTCTTCTTACAGTCGGTGCTTTGAGCATTCCCTGTGAGACCATTATTAGTTTCCGATACACCTCTGCAGGTTCAGTTTATTCCTTGGACCTTCACATTGACGATGAAACACAGAAATGGCATCCGAATTAAATAAAAAAGTCACAATGCCGCCTTAAGTACAAGAATAGAGCCTCTTCTTACAGTCGGTGCTTTGAGCATTCCCTGTGAGACCAGTATTAGCTTCCGCTACACCTCTGCAGGTTCTTTTTATTCCTTGGACCTTCACATTGACGATGAAACACAGAAATGGCATCGGAATTAAATACAAAAGGCACAATGGCGCCATAAGTACAAGAATAGAGACTCTTCTTACAGTCGGTGCTTTGAGCATTCCCTGTGAGACCATTAATAGTATCCGATACACCACTGCAGGTTAAATCTATTCCTTGGACATACACATTGACGATGAAACGCAGAAATTACATCGGAATTAAATACAAAAGGAACAATGCCGCCTTAAGTACAAGAATAGAGATTCTTCTTACAGTCGGTGCTTTGAGCATTCCCTGTGAGACCTGTATTAGTTTCCGCTACACCTCAGCAGGTTCAGTTTTTTTCCTTGGACCTTCACTTTGACGATGAAACACAGAAATGGCATCGGAATTAAATACAAAAGGCACAATGGCGCCATAAGTACAAGAATAGAGACTCTTCTTACAGTCGGTGCTTTGCGCATTCCCTGTGAGACCAGTATTAGTTTCCGCTACACCTCTGCAGGTTCTTTTTATTCCTTGGACCTTCACATTGACGATGAAACACAGAAATGGCATCGGAATTAACTACAAAAGGCACAATGGCGCCATAAGTACAAGAATAGAGACTCTTCTTACAGTCGGTGCTTTGGGCATTCCCTGTGAGACCAGTATTAGTTTCCGATACACCACTGCAGGTTGAATGTATTCCTTGGATCTTCACATTGACAATGAAACACAGAAATCGCATCGGAATTAAATACAAAACGCACAATGCCGCCATAAGTACAGGAATAGAGACACTTCTTACAGTCGGTGCTTTGAGCATTCCCTGTGAGACCAGTATTAGTTTCCGCTACACCTCTGCAGGTTCAATGTATTCCTTGGACCTTCACATTGACGATGATACACAGAAATCGCATCGGAATTAAATACAAAAGGCACAATGCCGCCTTAAGTACAAGAATAGAGACTCTTCTTACAGTCGGTGCTTTGAGCATTCCCTTTGAGACCAGTATTAGTTTCCCATACACCACTGCCGGTTCAATGTATTCCTTGGATCTTCACATTGACGATGAAACACAGAAATGGCATCGGAATTAAATACAAAAGGCACAATGCCGCCTTAAGTACAAGAATAGAGACTCTTCTTACAATCGGTGCTTTGAGCATTCCCTGTGAGGCCAGTATTAGTTTCCGATGCACCACTGCAGGTTCAATGTATTCCTTGGACTTTCACATTGACGATGAAACACAGAAATGGCATCGGAATTAAATACAAAAGGCATAATGGCGCCATAAGTACAAGAATAGAGCCTCTTCTTACAGTCGGTGCTTTGAGCATTCCCTGTGAGACCAGTATTAGTTTCCGCTACACCTCTGCAGGTTCAATGTATTCCTTGGACCTTCACATTGACGATGAAACACAGAAATGGCATCGGAATTAACTACAAAAGGCACAATGGCGCCATAAGTACAAGAATAGAGACTCTTCTTACAGTCGGTGCTTTGGGCATTCCCTGTGAGACCAGTATTAGTTTCCGATACACCACTGCAGGTTGAATGTATTCCTTGGATCTTCACATTGACAATGAAACACAGAAATCGCATCGGAATTAAATACAAAACGCACAATGCCGCCATAAGTACAGGAATAGAGACTCTTCTTACAGTCGGTGCTTTGAGCATTCCCTGTGAGACCAGTATTAGTTTCCGCTACACCTCTGCAGGTTCAATGTATTCCTTGGACCTTCACATTGACGATGATACACAGAAATCGCATCGGAATTAAATACAAAAGGCACAATGCCGCCTTAAGTACAAGAATAGAGACTCTTCTTACAGTCGGTGCTTTGAGCATTCCCTTTGAGACCAGTATTAGTTTCCCATACACCACTGCAGGTTCAATGTATTCCTTGGAACTTCACATTGACGATGAAACACAGAAATCGCATAGGAATCAAATACAAAAGGCACAATGCCGCCTTAAGTACAAGAATAGAGACTCTTCTTACAGTCGGTGCTTTGAGCATTCCCTGTGAGACCATTATTAGTTTCCGATACACCTCTGCAGGTTCAGTTTATTCCTTGGACCTTCACATTGACGATGAAACACAGAAATGGCATCGGAATTAAATACAAAAGGCACAATGCTGCCTTAAGTACAAGAATAGAGACTCTTCTTACACTCGGTGCTTTGAGCATTCCCTGTGAGACCAGTATTAGTTTCCGTTCACCTCTGCAGGTTCTTTTTATTCCTTGGACCTTCACATTGACGATGAAACACAGAAATGACATCGGAATTAAATACAAAAGTCACAATGGCGCCATAAGTCCAAGAATAGAGACTCTTCTTACAGTCGGTGCTTTGAGCATTCCCTGTGAGACCAGTAATAGTATCCGATACACCACTGCAGGTTCAATCTATTCCTTGGACATACACATTGACGATGAAACACAGAAATTACATCGGAATTAAATACAAAAGGAACAATGCCGCCTTAAGTACAAGAATAGAGATTCTTCTTACAGTCGGTGCTTTGAGCATTCCCTGTGAGACCAGTATAAGTTTCCGCTACACCTCAGCAGGTTCAGTTTTTTTCCTTGGACCTTCACATTGACGATGAAACACAGAAATGGCATCGCAATTAAATACAAATGTCACAATACCGCCTTAAGTACAAGAATAGAGACTCTTCTTACAGTCGGTGCTTTGAGCATTCCCTGTGAGACCAGAATTAGTTTCCGATACACCACTGCAGATTCAATGTATTCCTTGGACCTTCGCATTGATGATGAAACACAGAAATCGCATCGGAATTAAATACAAAAGGCACAATGCCGCCTTAAGTACAAGAATAGAGACTCTTCTTACAGTCGGTGATTTGAGCATTCCCTGTGAGACCAGTATTAGTTTCCGCTACACCTCTACAGGTTCAGTTTATTCCTTGGACCTCCACATTGACGATGAAACACAGAAATGGCATCGTCATTAAATACAAAAGGCACAATGCCGCCTTAGGTACAAGAATAGAGACTCTTCTTACAGTCGGTGCTTTGGGCATTCCCTGTGAGACCAGTATTAGTTTCCGATACACCACTGCAGGTTGAATGTATTCCTTGGATCTTCACATTGACAATGAAACACAGAAATCGCATCGGAATTAAATACAAAACGCACAATGCCGCCATAAGTACAGAAATAGAGACTCTTCTTATAGTCGGTGCTTTGAGCATTCCCTGTGAGACCAGTATTAGTTTCCGCTACACCTCTGCAGGTTCAATGTATTCCTTGGACCATCACATTGACGATGATACACAGAAATCGCATCGGAATTAAATACAAAAGGCACAATGCCGCCTTAAGTACAAGAATAGAGACTCTTCTTACAGTCGGTGTTTTGAGCATTCCCTTTGAGACCAGTATTAGTTTCCGATACACCACTGCAGGTTCAAAGTATTCCTTGGAACTTCACATTGACGATGGAACACAGATATAGCATGGAGTCAAATACAAAAGGCACAATGCCGCCTTAAGTACAAGAATAGAGACTCTTCTTACAGTCGGTGCTTTGAGCATTCCCTGTGAGACCAGTATTAGTTTCCGATACACCTCTGCAGGTTCAGTTTATTCCTTGGACCTTCACATTGACGATGAAACACAGAAATGGCATCGGAATAAAATACAAAAGGCACAATGCCGCCTTAAGTACAAGAATAGAGACTCTTCTTACAATCGGTGCTTTGAGCATTCCCTGTGAGGCCAGTATTAGTTTCCGATACACCACTGCAGGTTGAATGTATTCCTTGGATCTTCACATTGACAATGAAACACAGAAATCGCATCGGAATTAAATACAAAACGCACAATGCCGCCATAAGTACAGGAATAGAGACTCTTCTTACTGTCGGTGCTTTGAGCATTCCCTGTGAGACCAGTATTAGTTTCCGCTACACCTCTGCAGGTTCAATGTATTCCTTGGACCTTCACATTGACGATGATACACAGAAATCGCATCGGAATTAAATACATAAGGCACAATGCCGCCTTAAGTACAAGAATAGAGACTCTTCTTACAGTCGGTGCTTTGAGCATTCCCTTTGAGACCAGTATTAGTTTCCCATACACCACTGCAGGTTCAATGTATTCCTTGGATCTTCACATTGACGATGAAACACAGAAATGGCATCGGAATTAAATACAAAAGGCACAATGCCGCCTTAAGTACAAGAATAGAGACTCTTCTTACAATCGGTGCTTTGAGCATTCCCTGTGAGGCCAGTATTAGTTTCCGATGCACCACTGCAAGTTCAATGTATTCCTTGGACTTTCACATTGATGATGAAACACAGAAATGGCATCGGAATTAAATACAAACGGCACAATGCCGCCTTAAGTACAAGAATAGAGACTCTTCTTACAGTCGGTGATATGAGCATTCCCTTTGAGACCAGTATTAGTTTCCCATACACCACTGCAGGTTCAATGTATTCCTTGGAACTTCACATTGACGATGAAACACAGAAATCGCATCGAAATCAAATACAAAAGGCACAATGCCGCCTTAAGTACAAGAATAGAGACTCTTCTTACAGTCGGTGCTTTGAGCATTCCCTGTGAGACAATTATTAGTTTCCGATACACATCTGCAGGTTCAGTTTATTCCTTGGACCTTCACATTGACGATGGAACACAGAAATGGCATCCGAATTAAATAAAAAAGGCACAATGCCGCCTTAAGTACAAGAATAGAGCCTCTTCTTACAGTCGGTGCTTTGAGCATTCCCTGTGAGACCAGTATTAGCTTCCGCTACACCTCTGCAGGTTCTTTTTATTCCTTGGACCTTCACATTGGAGATGAAACACAGAAATGGCATCGGAATTAAATACAAAAGGCACAATGGCGCCATAAGTACAAGAATAGAGACTCTTCTTACAGTCGGTGCTTTGAGCATTCCCTGTGAGACCATTAATAGTATCCGATACACCACTGCAGGTTAAATCTATTCCTTGGACATACACATTGACGATGAAACACAGAAATTACATCGGAATTAAATACAAAAGTACAATGCCGCCTTAAGTACAAGAATAGAGATTCTTCTTACAGTCGGTGCTTTGAGCATTCCCTGTAAGACCTGTATTAGTTTCCGCTACACCTCAGCAGGTTCAGTTTTTTTCCTTGGACCTTCACTTTGACGATGAAACACAGAAATGGCATCGGAATTAAATACAAAAGGCACAATGGCGCCATAAGTACAAGAATAGAGAGTCTTCTTACAGTCGGTGCTTTGAGCATTCCCTGTGAGACCAGTATTAGTTTCCGCTACACCTCTGCAGGTTCTTTTTATTCCTTGGACCTTCACATTGACGATGAAACACAGAAATGGCATCGGAATTAACTACAAAAGGCACAATGGCGCCATAAGTACAAGAATAGAGACTCTTCTTACAGTCGGTGCTTTGGGCATTCCCTGTGAGACTAGTATTAGTTTCCGATACAGCACTGCAGGTTGAATGTATTCCTTGGATCTTCACATTGACAATGAAACACAGAAATCGCATCGGAATTAAATACAAAACGCACAATGCCGCCATAAGTACAGGAATAGAGACTCTTCTTACAGTCGGTGCTTTGAGCATTCCCTGTGAGACCAGTATTAGCTTCCGCTACACCTCTGCAGGTTCAATTTATTCCTTGGACCTTCACATTGACGATGATACACAGAAATCGCATCGGAATTAAATACAAAAGGCACAATGCCGCCTTAAGTACAAGAATAGAGACTCTTCTTACAGTCGGTGCTTTGAGCATTCCCTTTGAGACCAGTATTAGTTTCCCATACACCACTGCAGGTTCAATGTATTCCTTGGAACTTCACATTGACGATGAAACACAGAAATCGCATAGGAATCAAATACAAAAGGCACAATGCCGCCTTAAGTACAAGAATAGAGACTCTTCTTACAGTCGGTGCTTTGAGCATTCCCTGTGAGACCATTATTTGTTTCCGATACACCTCTGCAGGTTCAGTTTATTCCTTGGACCTTCACATCGACGATGAAACACAGAAATGGCATCGGAATTAAATACAAAAGGCACAATGCTGCCTTAAGTACAAGAATAGAGACTCTTCTTACACTCGGTGCTTTGAGCATTCCCTTTGAGACCAGTATTAGTTTCCCATACACCTCTGCAGGTTCTTTTTATTCCTTGGACCTTCACATTGACGATGAAACACAGAAATGACATCGGAATTAAATACAAAAGGCACAATGGCGCCATAAGTACAAGAATAGAGACTCTTCTTACAGTCGGTGCTTTGAGCATTCCCTGTGAGACCAGTAATAGTATCCGATACACCACTGCAGGTTCAATCTATTCCTTGGACATACACATTGACGATGAAACACAGAAATTACATCGGAATTAAATACAAAAGGAACAATGCCGCCTTAAGTACAAGAATAGAGATTCTTCTTACAGTCGGTGCTTTGAGCATTCCCTGTGAGACCAGTATAAGTTTCCGCTACACCTCAGCAGTTTCAGTTTTTTTCCTTGGACCTTCACATTGACGATGAAACACAGAAATGGCAACGGAATTAAATACAAAAGGCACAATGCCGCCTTAAGTACAAGAATAGAGACTCTTCTTACAGTCGGTGCTTTGAGCATTCCCTGTGAGACCAGTATTAGTTTCCGATAAACCACTGCAGGTTGAATGTATTCCTTGGAACTTCGCATTGACGATGAAACACAGAAATCGCATCGTTATTAAATAAAAATGGCACAATGCCGCCTTAAGTACAAGAATAGAGACTCTTCTTACAGTCGGTGCTTTGAGCTTTCCCTGTAAGACCAGTATTAGTTTCCGCTACACCTCTGCAGGTTCAGTTTATTCCTTGGACCTTCACATTGACGATGAAACACAGAAATGGCATCGGAATTAAATACAAATGGCACAATGCCGCCTTAAGTACAAGAATAGAGACTCTTCTTACAGTCGGTGCTTTGAGCATTCCCTGTGAGACCAGTATTAGTTTCCGATACACCACTGCAGATTCAATGTATTCCTTGGACCTTCGCATTGATGATGAAACACAGAAATCGCATCGGAATTAAATACAAAAGGCACAATGCCGCCTTAAGTACAAGAATAGAGACTCTTCTTACAGTCGGTGATTTGAGCATTCCCTGTGAGACCAGTATTAGTTTCCGTTACACCTCTACAGGTTCAGTTTATTCCTTGGACCTCCACATTGACGATGAAACACAGAAATGGCATCGTCATTAAATACAAAAGGCACAATGCCGCCTTAGGTACAAGAATAGAGACTCTTCTTACAGTCGGTGCTTTGGGCATTCCCTGTGAGACCAGTATTAGTTTCCGATACACCACTGCAGGTTGAATGTATTCCTTGGATCTTCACATTGACAATGAAACACAGAAATCGCATCGGAATTAAATACAAATCGCACAATGCCGCCATAAGTACAGAAATAGAGACTCTTCTTATAGTCGGTGCTTTGAGCATTCCCTGTGAGACCAGTATTAGTTTCCGCTACACCTCTGCAGGTTCAATGTGCTCCTTGGACCATCACATTGACGATGATACACAGAAATCGCATCGGAATTAAATACAAAAGGCACAATGCCGCCTTAAGTACAAGAATAGAGACTCTTCTTACAGTCGGTGCTTTGAGCATTCCCTGTGAGACCAGTATTAGTTTCCGATACACCTCTGCAGGTTCAGTTTATTCCTTGGACCTTCACATTGACGATGAAACACAGAAATGGCATCGGAATAAAATACAAAAGGCACAATGCCGCCTTAAGTACAAGAATAGAGACTCTTCTTACAATCGGTGCTTTGAGCATTCCCTGTGAGGCCAGTATTAGTTTCCGATGCACCACTGCAGGTTCAATGTATTCCTTGGACTTTCACATTGACGATGAAACACAGAAATGGCATCGGAATTAAATACATAAGGCACAATGCCGCCTTAAGTACAAGAATAGAGCCTCTTCTTACAGTCGGTGCTTTGAGCATTCCCTGTGAGACCAGTATTAGTTTCCGATACACCACTGCAGGTTCAATGTATTCCTTGGAACTTCACATTGACGATGAAACACAGAAATCGCATCGGAATTAAATACAAAAGGCACAATGCCCCCTTAAGTACAAGAATAGAGACTCTTCTTACAGTCGGTGCTTTGAGCATTTCCTGTGAGACCAGTATTAGTTTCCGCTACACCTCAGCAGGTTCAGTTTAATCCTCGGACCTTCACATTGACGATGAATCACAGAAATGGCATCGGAATGAAATACAAAAGGCACAATGCGCCTTAAGTACAAGAATAGAACCTCTTCCTACAGTCGGTGCTTTGAGCATTAGCTGTGTGACCAGTATTTGTTTCCGCTACACCTCTGCAGGTTCTTTTAATTCCTTGGACCTTCACATTGACAATGAAACGCAGAAATTCCATCGGAATTAAATACAAATGGCACAATGCCGCCTTAAGTACAAGAGTAGAGACTCTTCTTACAGTCGGTGCATTGAGCATTCCCTGTGAGGCCAGTATTAGTTTCCGCCACACCTCTGCAGGTTCAGATCATTCCTTGGACCTTCACATTGACGATGAAACACAGAAATGGCATCGGAATTAAATACAAAAGGCACAATGGTGCCATAAGTACAAGAATAGAGACTCTTCTTACAGTCGGTGCTTTGAGCATTCCCTGTGAGACCAGTATTAGTTTCCGATACACCACTGCAGGTTCAATGTATTCCTTGGAACTTCACATTGACGATGAAACACAGAAATCGCATCGGAATTAAATACAAAAGGCACAATGACGCCTTAAGTACAAGAATAGAGACTCTTCTTACAGTCGGTGCTTTGAGCATTCCCTGTGAGACCAGTATTAGATTCCGCTACACCTCTGCAGGTTCAGTTCATTCCTTGGACCTTCACATTGACGATGAAACAAAGAAATGGCATCGGAATTAAATACAAAAGGCACAATGCCGCCTTAAGTACAAGAATAGAGATTCTTCTTACAGTCGGTGCTTTGAGCATTCCCTGTGAGACCAGTATTAGTTTCCGCTACACCTCAGCAGGTTCAGTTTTTTTCCTTGGACCTTCACATTGACGATGAAACACAGAAATGGCATCGGAATTAAATACAAAAGGCACAATGCCGCCTTAAGTACAAGAATAGAGACTCTTCTTACAGTCGGTGCTTTGAGCATTCTCTGTGAGACCAGTATTAGTTTCCGCTACACCTCTGCAGGTT
Source organism: Schistocerca serialis cubense (assembly GCF_023864345.2). Lineage (NCBI taxonomy): Eukaryota > Metazoa > Arthropoda > Insecta > Orthoptera > Acrididae > Schistocerca > Schistocerca serialis. Next base: position 31,576,894 of record NC_064643.1, on the reverse strand, counting down.
CAATGTATTCCATGGACCATCACATTGACGATCATACACAGAAATCGCATCGGAATTAAATACAAAAGGCACAATGCCGCCTTAAGTACAAGAATAGAGACTCTTCTTACAGTCGGTACTTTGAGCATTCCCTTTGAGACCAGTATTAGTTTCCGATACACCACTGCAGGTTCAATGTATTCCTTGGAACTTCACATTGACGATGAAACACAGAAATCGCATCGGAGTCAAATACAAAAGGCACAATGCCGCCTTAACTACAAGAATAGAGACTCTTCTTACAGTCGGTGCTTTGAGCATTCCCTGTGAGACCAGTATTAGTTTCCGATACACCTCTGCAGGTTCAGTTTATTCCTTGGACCTTCACATTGACGATGAAACACAGAAATGGCATCGGAATAAAATACAAAAGGCACAATGCCGCCTTAAGTACAAGAATAGAGACTCTTCTTACAATCGGTGCCTTGAGCATTCCCTGTGAGGCCAGTATTAGTTTCCGATGCACCACTGCAGGTTCAATGTATTCCTTGGACTTTCACATTGACGATGAAACACAGAAATGGCATCGGAATTAAATACAAAAGGCACAATGCCGCCTTAAGTACAAGAATAGAGCCTCTTCTTACAGTCGGTGCTTTGAGCATTCCCTGTGAGACCAGTATTAGTTTCCGATACACCACTGCAGGTTCAATGTATTCCTTGGAACTTCACATTGACGATGAAACACAGAAATCGCATCGGAATTAAATACAAAAGGCACAATGCCCCCGTAAGTACAAGAATAGAGACTCTTCTTACAGTCGGTGCTTTGAGCATTCCCTGTGAGACCAGTATTAGTTTCCGCCACACCTCTGCAGGTTCAGATTATTCCTTGGACCTTCACATTGACGATGAAACACAGATATGGCATCGGAATTAAATACAAAAGGCACAATGGTGCCATAAGTACAAGAATAGAGACCCTTCTTACAGTCGGTGCTTTGAGCATTCCCTGTGAGACCAGTATTAGTTTCCGATACACCACTGCAGGTTCAATGTATTCCTTGGAACTTCACATTGACGATGAAACACAGAAACCGCATCGGAATTAAATACAAAAGGCACAATGCCGCCTTAAGTACAAGAATAGAGACTCTTCTTACAGTCGGTGCTTTGAGCATTCCCTGTGAGACCAGTATTAGATTCCGCTACACCTCTGCAGGTTCAGTTTATTCGTTGGACCTTCACATTGACGATGAAACAAAGAAATGGCATCGGAATTAAATTCAAAAGGCACAATGCCGCCTTAAGTACAAGAATAGAGACTCTTCTTACAGTCGGTGCTTTGAGCATTCCCTGTGAGACCAGTATTAGTTTCCGATACACCACTGCAGGTTGAATGTATTCCTTGGAACTTCACATTGACGATGAAACACAGAAATCGCATCGGAATTAAACACAAATGGCACAATGCCGCCTTAAGTACAAGAATAGAGACTCTTCTTACAGTCGGTGCTTTGAGCATTCCCTGTAAGACCAGTATTAGTTTCCGCTACACCTCTGCAGGTTCAGTTTATTCCTTGGACCTTCACATTGACGATGAAACACAGAAATAGCATCGGAATTAAATACAAATGGCACAATGCCGCCCTAAGTACAAGAATAGAGACTCTTCTTACAGTCGGTGCTTTGAGCATTCCCTGTGAGACCAGTATTAGTTTCCGATACACCTCTGCAGGTTCAGTTTATTCCTTGGACCTTCACATTGACGATGAAACACAGAAAAGGCATCGGAATTAAATACAAAAGGCACAATGCCGCCTTAAGTACAAGAATAGAGACTCTTCTTACAGTCGGTGCTTTGAGCATTCCCTGTGAGACCAGTATTAGTCTCCGATACACCACTGCCGGTTCAATGTATTCCTTGGAACTTCAAATTGACGATGAAACACAGAAATCGCTCGGAATTAAATACAAAAGCACAATGCCGATTTATGTACAACAATAGAGAATCTTCTTACAGTCGGTGCTTTGAGCATTCCCTGTGAGACCAGTATTAGTTTCCGATACTCCTCTGCAGGTTCACTTTACTCATTGGACCTTCACATTGACGATGAAACACAGAAATGGCATCGGAATTAAATACAAATGGCACAATGCCGCCTTAAGTACAAGAGCAGAGACTCATTTAACAGTCGGTGCTTTGAGCATTCCCTGTGAGACCAGTATTAGTTTCCGATACACCACAGCAGGTTCAATGTATTCCTTGGAACTTCACATTGACGATGAAACACAGAAATGGCATCGGAATTAAATACAAATGGCACAATGCCGCCTTAAGTACAAGAATAGAGACTCTTCTTACAGTCGGTGCTTTGAGCATTCCCTGTGAGACCAGTATTAGTTTCCGATACACCACTGCAGATTCAATGTATTCCTTGGACCTTCGCATTGATGATGAAACACAGAAATCGCATCGGAATTAAATACAAAAGGCACAATGCCGCCTTAAGTACAAGAATAGAGACTCTTCTTACAGTCGGTGATTTGAGCATTCCCTGTGAGACCAGTATTAGTTTCCGTTACACCTCTACAGGTTCAGTTTATTCCTTGGACCTCCACATTGACGATGAAACACAGAAATGGCATCGTCATTAAATACAAAAGGCACAATGCCGCCTTAGGTACAAGAATAGAGACTCTTCTTACAGTCGGTGCTTTGGGCATTCCCTGTGAGACCAGTATTAGTTTCCGATACACCACTGCAGGTTGAATGTATTCCTTGGATCTTCACATTGACAATGAAACACAGAAATCGCATCGGAATTAAATACAAAACGCACAATGCCGCCATAAGTACAGAAATAGAGACTCTTCTTATAGTCGGTGCTTTGAGCATTCCCTGTGAGACCAGTATTAGTTTCCGCTACACCTCTGCAGGTTCAATGTGCTCCTTGGACCATCACATTGACGATGATACACAGAAATCGCATCGGAATGAAATACAAAAGGCACAATGCCGCCTTAAGTACAAGAATAGAGACTCTTCTTACAGTCGGTGCTTTGAGCATTCCCTGTGAGACCAGTATTAGTTTCTGATACACCTCTGCAGGTTCAGTTTATTCCTTGGACCTTCACATTGACGATGAAACACAGAAATGGCATCGGAATAAAATACAAAAGGCACAATGCCGCCTTAAGTACAAGAATAGAGACTCCTCTTACAATCGGTGCTTTGAGCATTCCCTGTGAGGCCAGTATTAGTTTCCGATGCACCACTGCAGGTTCAATGTATTCCTTGGACTTTCACATTGACGATGAAACACAGAAATGGCATCGGAATTAAATACATAAGGCACAATGCCGCCTTAAGTACAAGAATAGAGCCTCTTCTTACAGTCGGTGCTTTGAGCGTTCCCTGTGAGACCAGTATTAGTTTCCGATACACCACTGCAGGTTCAATGTATTCCTTGGAACTTCACATTGACGATGAAACACAGAAATCGCATCGGAATTAAATACAAAAGGCACAATGCCCCCTTAAGTACAAGAATAGAGACTCTTCTTACAGTCGGTGCTTTGAGCATTTCCTGTGAGACCAGTATTAGTTTCCGCTACACCTCAGCAGGTTCAGTTTAATCCTCGGACCTTCACATTGACGATGAAACACAGAAATGGCATCGGAATGAAATACAAAAGGCACAATGCGCCTTAAGTACAAGAATAGAACCTCTTCCTACAGTCGGTGCTTTGAGCATTAGCTGTGTGACCAGTATTTGTTTCCGCTACACCTCAGCAGGTTCTTTTAATTCCTTGGACCTTCACATTGACAATGAAACACAGAAATTCCATCGGAATTAAATACAAATGGCACAATGCCGCCTTAAGTACAAGAGTAGAGACTCTTCTTACAGTCGGTGCATTGAGCATTCCCTGTGAGGCCAGTATTAGTTTCCGCCACACCTCTGCAGGTTCAGATCATTCCTTGGACCTTCACATTGACGATGAAACACAGAAATGGCATCGGAATTAAATACAAAAGGCACAATGGTGCCATAAGTACAAGAATAGAGACTCTTCTTACAGTCGGTGCTTTGAGCATTCCCTGTGAGACCAGTATTAGTTTCCGATACACCACTGCAGGTTCAATGTATTCCTTGGAACTTCACATTGACGATGAAACACAGAAATCGCATCGGAATTAAATACAAAAGGCACAATGCCGCCTTAAGTACAAGAATAGAGACTGTTCTTACAGTCGGTGCTTTGAGCATTCCCTGTGAGACCAGTATTAGATTCCGCTACACCTCTGCAGGTTCAGTTCATTCCTTGGACCTTCACATTGACGATGAAACAAAGAAATGGCATCGGAATTAAATACAAAAGGCACAATGCCGCCTTAAGTACAAGAATAGAGATTCTTCTTACAGTCGGTGCTTTGAGCATTCCCTGTGAGACCAGTATTAGTTTCCGCTACACCTCAGCAGGTTCAGTTTTTTTCCTCGGACCTTCACATTGACGATGAAACACAGAAATGGCATCGGAATTAAATACAAAAGGCACAATGCCGCCTTAAGTACAAGAATAGAGACTCTTCTTACAGTCGGTGCTTTGAGCATTCTCTGTGAGACCAGTATTAGTTTCCGCTACACCTCTGCAGGTTCAATGTATTCCATGGACCATCACATTGACGATGATACACAGAAATCGCATCGGAATTAAATACAAAAGGCACAATGCCGCCTTAAGTACAAGAATAGAGACTCTTCTTACAGTCGGTACTTTGAGCATTCCCTTTGAGACCAGTATTAGTTTCCGATACACCACTGCATGTTCAATGTATTCCTTGGAACTTCACATTGACGATGAAACACAGAAATCGCATCGGAGTCAAATACAAAAGGCACAATGCCGCCTTAACTACAAGAATAGAGACTCTTCTTACAGTCGGTGCTTTGAGCATTCCCTGTGAGACCAGTATTAGTTTCCGATACACCTCTGCAGGTTCAGTTTATTCCTTGGACCTTCACATTGACGATGAAACACAGAAATGGCATCGGAATAAAATACAAAAGGCACAATGCCGCCTTAAGTACAAGAATAGAGACTCTTCTTACAATCGGTGCTTTGAGCATTCCCTGTGAGGCCAGTATTAGTTTCCGATGCACCACTGCAGGTTCAATGTATTCCTTGGACTTTCACATTGACGATGAAACACAGAAATGGCATCGGAATTAAATACAAAAGGCACAATGCCGCCTTAAGTACAAGAATAGAGCCTCTTCTTACAGTCGGTGCTTTGAGCATTCCCTGTGAGACCAGTATTAGTTTCCGATACACCACTGCAGGTTCAATGTATTCCTTGGAACTTCACATTGACGATGAAACACAGAAATCGCATCGGAATTAAATACAAAAGGCACAATGCCCCCGTAAGTACAAGAATAGAGACTCATCTTACAGTCGGTGCTTTGAGCATTCCCTGTGAGACCAGTATTAGTTTCTGCCACACCTCTGCAGGTTCAGATTATTCCTTGGACCTTCACATTGACGATGAAACAAAGAAATGGCATCGGAATTAAATTCAAAAGGCACAATGCCGCCTTAAGTACAAGAATAGAGACTCTTCTTACAGTCGGTGCTTTGAGCATTCCCTGTGAGACCAGTATTAGTTTCCGATACACCACTGCAGGTTGAATGTATTCCTTGGAACTTCACATTGACGATGAAACACAGAAATCGCATCGGAATTAAACACAAATGGCACAATGCCGCCTTAGGTACAAGAATAGAGACTCTTCTTACAGTCGGTGCTTTGAGCATTCCCTGTAAGACCAGTATTAGTTTCCGCTACACCTCTGCAGGTTCAGTTTATTCCTTGGACCTTCACATTGACGATGAAACACAGAAATAGCATCGGAATTGAATACAAATGGCACAATGCCGCCCTAAGTACAAGAATAGAGACTCTTCTTACAGTCGGTGCTTTGAGCATTCCCTGTGAGACCAGTATTAGTTTCCGATACACCTCTGCAGGTTCAGTTTATTCCTTGGACCTTCACATTGACGATGAAACACAGAAAAGGCATCGGAATTAAATACAAAAGGCACAATGCCGCCTTAAGTACAAGAATAGAGACTCTTCTTACAGTCGGTGCTTTGAGCATTCCCTGTGAGACCAGTATTAGTCTCCGATACACCACTGCCGGTTCAATGTATTCCTTGGAACTTCAAATTGACGATGAAACACAGAAATCGCTCGGAATTAAATACAAAAGCACAATGCCGATTTATGTACAACAATAGAGAATCTTCTTACAGTCGGTGCTTTGAGCATTCCCTGTGAGACCAGTATTAGTTTCCGATACTCCTCTGCAGGTTCACTTTACTCATTGGACCTTCACATTGACGATGAAACACAGAAATGGCATCGGAATTAAATACAAATGGCACAATGCCGCCTTAAGTACAAGAGCAGAGACTCATTTAACAGTCGGTGCTTTGAGCATTCCCTGTGAGACCAGTATTAGTTTCCGATACACCACAGCAGGTTCAATGTATTCCTTGGAACTTCACATTGACGATGAAACACAGAAATCGCATGGGAATCAAATACAAAATGCACAATGCCGCCTTAAGTACAAGAATAGAGACTCTTCTTACAGTCGGTGCTTTGAGCATTCCCTGTAAGACCAGTATTAGTTCCGATACTCCTCTGCAGGTTCACTTTATTCCTTGGACCTTCAAATTGACGATGAAACACAGAGATGGCATCGGAATTAAATAAAAAAAGCACAATGCCGCCTTAAGTACAAGAATAGATCCTCTTCTTACAGTCGGTGCTTTGAGCATTCCCTGTGAGACCAGTATTAGTGTCCGATACACCACTGCAGGTTCAATGTATTCCTTGGACCTTCAAATTGACGATGAAACACAGAAATCGCATCGGAATTAAATACAAAAGGCACAATGCCGCCTTAAGTACAAGAATAGAGACTCTTCTTACAGTCGGTGCTTTGAGCATTCCCTGTGAGACCAGTATTAGTTTCCGCTACACCTCTGCAGGTTCAGATTATTCCTTGGACCTTCACATTGACGATGAAACACAGAAATGGCATCGGAATTAAATACAAAAAGCACAATGCCGCCTTAAGTACAAGAATAGAGACTCTTCTTACCGTCGGTGCTTTGAGCATTCCCTGTGAGACCAGTATTAGTTTCCGCTACACCACTGCAGGTTCAGTTTATTCCTTAGACCTTCACATTGACGATGAAACACCGAAATGGCATCGTAATTAAATACAAAAGGCACAATGCCGCCTTAAGTACAAGAATGGAGACTCTTCTTACAGTCGGTGCTTTGAGCATTCCCTGTGAGACCCATATTACTTTCCGCTACACCTCTGCAGGTGCAGTTCATTCCTTGGACCTTCACATTGACGATGATACACAGAAATCGCATCGGAAATAAGTACAAAAGGCACAATGCCGCCTTAAGTACAAGAATAGAGACTCTTCTTACAGCCGGTGCTTTGAGCATTCCCTGTGAGACCAGTATTAGTTTCCGATGCACCACTGCAGGTTCAATGTATTCCTTGGACCTTCACATTGACGATGAAACACAGAAATGGCATCGGAATTAAATACAAAAGGCACAATGCCGCCTTAAGTACAAGAATAGAGACTCTTCTTACAGTCGGTGCTTTGAGCATTCCCTGTGAGACCAGTATTAGTTTCCGATACACCACTGCAGGTTCAATGTATTCCTTGGAACTTCACACTGACGATGAAACACAGAAATCGCATCGGAAACAAATACAAATGGCACAATGCCGTCTTAAGTACAAGAATAGAGACTCTTCTTACAGTCGGTGCTTTGAGCATTCCCTGTGAGACCAGTATTAGTTTCCGATACACCTCTGCAGGTTCAGTTTATTCCTTGGACCTTCACATTGACGATGAAACACAGAAATCGCATCGAAATTAAATACAAAAGGCACAATGCCGCCTTAAGTACAAGAATAGAGACTCTTCTTACAGTCGGTGCTTTCAGCATTCCCTGTGAGACCAGTATTAGTTTCCGATACACCACTGCAGGTTCAATGTATTCCTTGGACCTTCACATTGACGATGATACACAGAAATCGCATCGGAATTAAGTACAAAAGGCACAATGCCGCGTTAAGTACAAGAATAGAGACTCTCCTTACAGTCGGTGCTTTGAGCATTCCCTGTGAGACCAGTATTAGTTTCCGCTACACCTCTGCAGGTTCAGTATATTCCTTGGACCTTCACATTGACGATGAAACACAGAAATCGCATCGGAATTAAATACAAAAGGCACAATGCCAACTTAAGTACAAGAATAGAGACTCTTCTTACAGTCGGTGCTTTGAGCATTCCCTGTGAGACCAGTATTAGTTTCCGCTACACCTCTGCAGGTTCAATGTATTCCTTGGAACTTCACATTGACGATGAAACACAGAAATGGCATCGGAATTAAGTACAAAAAGCACAATGAAGCCTTAAGTACAAGAATAGAGACTCTTCTAACAGTCGGTGCTTTGAGCATTCCCTGTGAGACCAGTATTAGTTTCCGATACACCACTGCAGGTTCAATGTATTCCTTGGACCTTCACATTGACAATGAAACACAGAAATGGCATCGGAATTAAATACAAAAGGCACAATGCCGCCTTAAGTACAAGAATAGAGACTCTTCTTACAGTCGGTGCTTTGGGCATTCCTTGTAAGACCAGTATTAGTTTCCGATACACCACTGCAGGTTCAATGTATTCCTTGGACTTTCGTATTGACGATGAAACACAGAAATGGCATCGGAATTAAATAGAAAAGACACAATACCGCCTTAGGTACAAGAATAGAGACTCTTCTTGCAGTCGGTGCTTTGAGCATTCCATGTGAGACCAGTATTAGTTTCCGATACACCACTGCAGGTTCAATGTATTCCTTGGACCTTCGCATTGACGATGAAACACAGAAATCGCATCGGAATTAAATACAAAAGCCACAATGCCGCCTTAAGTACAAGAATAGAGACTCTTCTTACAGTCGGTGCTTTGAGCATTCCCTGTCAGCCCAGTATTAGTTTCCGATACTCCTCTGCAGGATCAGTTTATTCCTTGGACCTTCACATTGACGATGAAACACAGAAATGCCATCGGAATTAAATACAAAACGCACAATGCCGCCTTAAGTACAAGAATAGAGCCTCTTCTTACAGTCGGTGCTTTGAGCATTCCCTGTGAGACCAGTATTAGTTTCCGATACACCACTGCAGGTTCAATGTATTCCTTGGAACTTCACATTGACGATGAAACACAGAAATCGCATCGGAATTAAATACAAAAGGCACTATGCCGCCTTAAGTACAAGAATAGAGACTCTTCTTACAGTCGGTGCTTTGAGCATTCCCTGTGAGACAAGTATTGGTTTCCGATACACCTCTGCAGGTTCAGATTATTCCTTGGACCTTCACATTGACGATGAAACACAGAAATGGCATCGGAATTAAATACAAAAGGCACAATGCCGCCTTAAGTACAAGGATAGAGACTCTTCTTACAGTCGGTGCTTTGAGCATTCCCTGTGAGACCAGTATTAGTTTCCGATACACCACTGCAGGTTCAATGTATTCCTTGGAACTTCACACTGACGATGAGACACAGAAATCGCATCGGAATGAAATACAAAAGGCACAATGCCGCCTTAAGCACAAGAATAGAGACTCTTCTTGCAGTCGGTGCTTTGAGCATTCCCTGTGAGACCGGTATTAGTTTCCGATACACCACTGCAGGTTCAATGTATTCCTTGGACCTTCACATTGACGATGAAACACAGAAATCGCATCGGAATTAAATACAAAACGCACAATGCCGCCTTATGTACAAGAATAGAGACTCTTCTTACAGTCGGTGCTTTGAGCATTCCCTGTGAGACCAATATTAGTTACCGCTACACCTCTGCAGGTTCAATGTATTCCTTGGACCTTCACATTGACGATGATACACAGAAATCGCATCGGAAATAAGTACAATAGGCACAATGCCGCCTTAAGTACAAGAATAGAGACTCTTCTTACAGTCGGTGCTTTGAACATTCCCTGTGAGACCAGTATTAGTTTCCGCTACACCTCTGCAGGTTCAGTATATTCCTTGGACCTTCACATTGACGATGAAACACAGAAATGGCATCGGAATTAAATACAAAAGGCACAATGCCGCCTTAAGTACAAGAATAGAGACTCTTCTTACAGTCGATGCTTTGAGCATTCCCTGTGAGACCAGTATTAGTTTCCGCTACACCTCTGCAGGTTCAGTTTATTCCTTGGACCTTCACATTGACGATGAAACACAGAAATGGCATCGGAATTAAATACAAAAGGCACAATGCCACCTTAAGTACAAGAATAGAGACTCTTCTTACAGTCGGTGCTTTGAGCATTCCCTGTGAGACTAGTATTAGTTTCCGATACACCACTGCAGGTTCCATGTATTCCTTGGAACTTCACACTGACGAAGAAACACAGAAATCGCATCTGAATCAAATACAAAAGGCGCAATGCCGCCTTAAGTACTAGGATAGAGACTCTTCTTACAGTCGGTGCTTTGAGCATTCCCTGTGAGACCAGTATTAGTTTACGATACACCACTGCAGGTTCAATGTATTCCTTGGACCTTCACATTGACGATGAAACACAGAAATCGCATCGGAATTAAATACAAAACGCACAATGCCGCCTTATGTAGAAGAATAGAGACTCTTCTTACGGTCGGTGCTTTGAGCATTCCCTGTGAGACCAGTATTAGTTACCGCTACACCTCTGCAGGTTCAATGTATTCCTTGGACCTTCACATTGACGATGATACACAGAAATCGCATCGGAAATAAGTACAAAAGGCACATTGCCGCCTTAAGTACAAGAATAGAGACTCTTCTCACAGTCGATGCTTTGAGCATTCCCTGTGAGACTAGTATTAGTTTCCGCTACACCTCTGCAGGTTCAATGTATTCCTTGGACCTTCACATTGACGATGATACACAGAAATCGCAACGGAATTAAATACAAAACGCACAATGCCGCCTTAAGTACAAGAATAGAGACTCTTCTCACAGTCGATGCTTTGAGCATTCCCTGTGAGACCAGTATTACTTTCCGCTACACCTCTGCAGGTGCAGTTCATTCCTTGGACCTTCACATTGACGATGATACACAGAAATCGCATCGGAATTAAGTACAAAAGGCACAATGCCGCCTTAAGTACAAGAATAGAGACTCTCCTTACAGTCGGTGCTTTGAGCATTCCCTGTGAGACCAGTATTAGTTTCCGCTACACCTCTGCAGGTTCAGTATATTCCTTGGACCTTCACATTGACAATGAAACACAGAAATCGCATCGGATTTAAATACAAAAGGCACAATGCCACCTTAAGTACAAGAATAGAGACTCTTCTTACAGACGGTGCTTTGAGCATTCCCTGTGAGACCAGTATTAGTTTCCGCTACACCTCTGCAGGTTCAATGTATTCCTTGGAACTTCACATTGACGATGAAACACAGAAATGGCATCGGAATTAAATACAAAAAGCACAATGAAGCCTTAAGTACAAGAATATAGACTCTTCTAACAGTCGGTGCTTTGAGCATTCCCTGTGAGACCAGTATTAGTTTCCGATGCACCACTGCAGGTTCAATGTATTCCTTGGACCTTCACATTGACAATGAAACACAGAAATGGCATCGGAATTAAATACAAAAGGCACAATGCCGCCTTAAGTACAAGAATAGAGACTCTTCTTACAGTCGGTGCTTTGGGCATTCCTTGTAAGACCAGTATTAGTTTCCGATACACCACTGCAGGTTCAATGTATTCCTTGGACTTTCACATTGACGATGAAACACAGAAATGGCATCGGAATTAAATACAAAAGACACAATACCGTCTTATGTACAAGAATAGAGACTCTTCTTGCAGTCGGTGCTTTGAGCATTCCATGTGAGACCAGTATTAGTTTCCGATACACCACTGCAGGTTCAATGTATTTCTTGGACCTTCGCATTGACGATGAAACACAGAAATCGCATCCGAATTAAATACAAAAGGCACAATGCCGCCTTAAGTACAAGAATAGAGACTCATCTTACAGTCGGTGCTTTGAGCATTCTCTGTCAGACCAGTATTAGTTTCCGATACTCCTCTGCAGGTTCAGTTTATTCCTTGGACCTTCACATTGACGATGAAACACAGAAATGGCATCGAAATTAAATACAAAACGCACAATGCCGCCTTAAGTACAAGAATAGAGCCTCTTCTTACAGTCGGTGCTTTGAGCATTCCCTGTGAGACCAGTATTAGTTTCCGATACACCACTGCAGGTTCAATGTATTCCTTGGACCTTCACATTGACGATGAAACACAGAAATCGCATCGGAATTAAATACAAAAGGCACAATGCCGCCTTAAGTACAAGAATAGAGACTCTTCTTACCGTCGGTGCTTTGAACATTCCCTGTGAGACCAGTATTAGTTTCCGCTACACCACTGCAGGTTCAGTTTATTCCTTGGACCTTCACATTGACGATGAAACACAGAAATGGCATCGGAATTAAATACAAAAGGCACAATGCCGCCTTAAGTACAAGAATAGAGACTCTTCTTACAGTCGGTGCTTTGAGCATTCCCTGTGAGACCAGTATTAGTTTCCGATACACCACTGCAGGTTCAATGTATTCCTTGGACCTTCGCATTGACGATAAAACACAGAAATCGCATCGGAATTAAATACAAAAGGCACAATGCCGCCTTAAGTACAAGAATAGAGACTCATCTTACAGTCGGTGCTTTGAGCATTCCCTGTCAGACCAGTATTAGATTCCGATACTCCTCTGCAGGTTCAGTTTATTCCTTGGACCTTCACATTGACGATGAAACACAGAAATGGCATCGGAATTAAATACAAAACGCACAATGCCGCCTTAAGTACAAGAATAGAGCCTCTTCTTACAGTCGGTGCTTTGAGCATTCCCTGTGAGACCAGTATTAGTTTCCGATACACCACTGCAGGTTCAATGTATTCCTTGGACCTTCACATTGACGATGAAACACAGAAATCGCATCGGAATTAAATACAAAAGACACAATGCCGCCTTAAGTACAAGAATAGAGACTCTTCTTACAGTCGGTGCTTTGAGCATTCCCTGTGAGACCCGTATTAGTTTCCGCTACACCTCTGCAGGTGCAGTTTATTCCTTGGACCTTCACATTGACGATGAAACACAAAAATGGCATCGGAATTAAATACAAAAGGCACAATGCCGCCTTAAGTACAAGGATAGAGACGCTTCTTACAGTCGGTACTTTGAGCATTCCCTGTGAGACCAGTATTAGTTTCCGATACACCACTGCAGGTTCAATGTATTCCTTGGAACTTCACACTGACGATGAAACACAGAAATCGCATCCGAATGAAATACAAAAAGCACAATGCCGCCTTAAGTACAAGAATAGAGACTCTTCTTGCAGTCGGTGCTTTGAGCATTCCCTGTGAGACCACTATTAGTTTCCGATACACCACTGCAGGTTCAATGTATTCCTTGGACCTTCACATTGACGATGAAACACAGAAATCGCATCGGAATTAAATACAAGACGCACAATGCCGCCTTATGTACAAGAATAGAGACTCTTCTTACAGTCGGTGCTTTGAGCATTCCCTGTGAGACCAGTATTAGTTACCGCTACACCTCTGCAGGTTCAATGTATTCCTTGGACCTTCACATTGACGATGATACACAGAAATCGCATCGGAAATAAGTACAAAAGGCACAATGCCGCCTTAAGTACAAGAATAGAGACTCTCCTTACAGTCGGTGCTTTGAACATTCCCTGTGAGACCAGTATTAGTTTCCGCTACACCTCTGCAGGTTCAGTATATTCCTTGGACCTTCACATTGACGATGAAACACAGAAATGGCATCGGAATTAAATACAAAAGGCACAATGCCGCCTTAAGTACAAGAATAGAGACTCTTCTTCCAGTCGATGCTTTGAGCATTCCCTGTGAGACCAGTATTAGTTTCCGCTACACCTCTGGAGGTTCAGTTTATTCCTTGGACCTTCACATTGACGATGAAACACAGAAATGGCATCGGAATTAAATACAAAAGGCACAATGCCGCCTTAAGTACAAGAATAGAGACTCTTCTTGCAGTCGATGCTTTGAGCATTCCCTGTGAGACCAGTATTAGTTTCCGCTACACCTCTGCAGGTTCAGTTTATTCCTTGGACCTTCACATTGACGATGAAACACAGAAATTTCATCGGAATTAAATACAAAAGGTACAATGCCGCCTTAAGTACAAGAATAGAGACTCTTCTTACAGTCGGTGCTTTGAGCATTCCCTGTGAGACCAGTATTAGTTTCCGATACACCACTGCAGGTTCCATGTATTCCTTGGACCTTCGCATTGACGATGAAACACAGAAATCGCTTCGCAATTAAATACAAAATGCACAATGCCGCCTTAAGTACAAGAATAGAGACTCTTCTTACAGTCGGTGCTTTGAGCATTCCCTGTGAGACCAGTATTAGTTTCCGGTACACCTCTGCAGGTTCAGTTTATTCCTAGGACCTTCACATTGACGATAAAACACAGAAATGGCATCGGAATTAAATACAAAACGCACAATGCCGCCTTAAGTACAAGAATGGAGACTCGTCTTACAGTCGGTGCTTTGAGCATTCCCTGTGAGACCAGTATTAGTTTCCGATACACCACTGAAGGTTCAATGTATTCCTTGGACCTTCACATTGACGATGAAACTCAGAAATCGCATCGGGATTAAATACAAAAGGCACAATGCCGCCTTAAGTACAAGAATAGAGCCTCTTCTTACAGTCGGTGCTTTGAGCATTCCCTGTGAGACCAGTATTACTTTCCGCTACACCTCTGCAGGTTCAGATTATACCTTGGACCTTCACATTGACGATGAAACACAGAAATGGCATCGGAAGTAAATACAAAAGGCACAATGCCGCCTTAAGTACAAGAATGGAGTCTCTTCTTACCGTCGGTGCTTTGAGCATTCCCTGTGAGACCAGTATTAGTTTCCGCTACACCACTGCAGGTTCAGTTTATTACTTAGACCTTCACATTGACGATGAAACACCGAAATGGCATCGGAATTAAATACAAAAGGCACAATGCCGCTTTAAGTACAAGAATGGAGACTCTTCTTACAGTCGGTGCTTTGAGCATTCCCTGTGAGACCCGTATTAGTTTCCGCTACACCTCTGCAGGTGCAGTTTATTCCTTGGACCTTCACATTGACGATGAAACACAGAAATGGCATCGGAATTAAATACAAAAGGCACAATGCCGCCATAAGTACAAGAATAGAGACTCTTCTTACAGTCGGTGCTTTGAGCATTCCCTGTGAGACCAGTATTAGTTTCCGCTACACCTCTGCAGGTTCAATGTATTGCTTGGACCTTCACATTGACGATGAAACACAGAAATGGCATCGGAATTAAATACAATAGGCACAATGCCGCCTTAAGTACAAGAATGGAGAGTCTTCTTACAGTCGGTGCTTTGAGCATTCCCTGTGAGACCAGTATTAGTTTCCGATACACCACTGCAGATTCAATGTATTCCTTGGACCTTCACATTGACGATGAAACACAGAAATGGCATCGGAATTAAATACAAAAGGCACAATGCCGCCTTAAGTACAAGAATAGAGACTCTTCTTACAGTCGGTGCTTTGAGCATTCCCTGTGAGACCAGTATTAGTTTCCGGTACACCTCTGCAGGTTCAGTTTATTCCTAGGACCGTCACATTGACGATAAAACACAGAAATGGCATCGGAATTAAATACAAAACGCACAATGCCGCCTTAAGTACAAGAATAGAGACTCGTCTTACAGTCGGTGCTTTGAGCATTCCCTGTGAGACCAGTATTAGTTTCCGATACACCACTGCAGGTTCAATGTATTCCTTGGACCTTCACATTGACGATGAAACACAGAAATCGCATCGGAATTGAATACAAAAGGCACAATGCCGCCTTAAGTACAAGAATAGAGACTCTTCTTACAGTCGGTGCTTTGAGCATTCCCTGTGAGACCAGTATTAGTTTCCGCTACACCTCTGCAGGTTCAGATTATTCCTTGGACCTTCACATTGACCATGAAACACAGAAATGGCATCGGAAGTAAATACAAAAGGCACAATGCCGCCTTAAGTACAAGAATGGAGAATCTTCTTACCGTCGGTGCTTTGAGCATTCCCTGTGAGACCAGTATTAGTTTCCGCTACACCACTGCAGGTTCAGTTTATTCCTTAGACCTTCACATTGACGATGAAACACCGAAATGGCATCGGAATTAAATACAAAAGGCACAATGCCGCCTTAAGTACAAGAATAGAGACCCTTCTTTCAGTCGGTGCTTTGAGCATTCCCTGTGAGACCAGTATTAGTTTCCGATACACCACTGCAGGTTCAATGTATTCCTTGGAACTTCACACTGACGATGAAACACAGAAATCGCATCGGAATCAAATACAAAAGGCGCAATGCCGCCTTAAGTACAAGAATAGAGACTCTTCTTGCAGTCGGTGCTTTGAGCATTCCCTGTGAGACTAGTATTAGTTTCCGATACACCACTGCAGGTTCAAAGTATTCCTTGGACCTTCACATTGAGGATGAAACACAGAAATCGCATCGGAATTAAATACAAAACGCACTATGCCGCCTTATGTACAAGAATAGAGACTCTTCTTACAGACGGTGCTTTGAGCATTCCCTGTGAGACCAGTATTAGTTACCGCTACACCTCTGCAGGTTCAATGTATTCCTTGGATCTTCACATTGACGATGATACACAGAAATCGCATCGGAATTAAGTACAAAAGGCACAATGCCGCCTTAAGTACAAGAATAGAGACTCTTCTTACAGTCGGTGCTTTGAGCATTCCCTGTGAGACCAGTATTAGTTTCCGCTACACCTCTGCAGGTTCAGTATATTCCTTGGATCTTCACATTGACGATGAAACACAGAAATCGCATCGGAATTAAATACAAAAGGCACAATGCTACCTTAAGTACCAGAATAGAGACTCTTCTTACAGTCGGTGCTTTGAGCATTCCCTGTGACACCAGTATTAGTTTCCGCTACACCTCTGCAGGTTCAATGTATTCCTTGGACCTTCACTTTGACGATGAAACACAGAAATGGCATCGGAATTAAATACAAAAGGCACAATGCCGCCTTCAGTACAAGAATAGAGACTCTTCCTACAGTCGGTGCTTTGAGCATTCCCTGTGAGACCAGTATTAGTTTCCGCTACACCTCTGCAGGTTCAGTATATTCCTTGGATCTTCACGTTGACGATGAAACACAGAAATCGCATCGGAATTAAATACAAAAGGCACAATTCCACCTTAAGTACAAGAATAGAGACTCTTCTTACAGTCGGTGCTTTGAGCATTCCCTGTGAGACCAGTATTAGTTTCCGCTACACCTCTGCAGGTTCAATGTATTCCTTGGACCTTCACATTGACGATGAAACACAGAAATGGCATCGGAATTAAATACAAAAGGCACAATGCCGCCTTAAGTTCAAGAATGGAGACTCTTCTTACAGTCGGTGCTTTGAGCATTCAAAGTGAGACCAGTATTAGTTTCCGATACACCACTGCAGGTTCAATGTATTCCTTGGACCTTCACATTGACGATGAAACACAGAAATGGCATCGGAATTAAATACAAAAGGCACAATGCCGCCTTAAGTACAAGAATAGAGACTCTTCTTTCAGTCGGTGCTTTGAGCATTCCCTGTGAGATTAGTATTAGTTTCCGGTACACCTCTGCAGGTTCAGTTTATTTCTAGGACCTTCACATTGACGATAAAACACAGAAATGGCATCGGAATTAAATACAAAACGCACAATGCCGCCTTAAGTACAAGAATAAAGACTCGTCTTACAGTCGGTGCTTTGAGCATTCCCTGTGAGACCAGTATTAGTTTCCGCTACACCTCTGCAGGTTCAGATTATACCTTGGACCTTCACATTGACGATGAAACACAGAAATGGCATCGGAAGTAAATACAAAAGGCACAATGCCGCCTTAAGTACAAGAATGGAGTCTCTTCTTACCGTCGGTGCTTTGAGCATTCCCTGTGAGACCAGTATTAGTTTCCGCTACACCACTGCAGGTTCAGTTTATTACTTAGACCTTCACATTGACGATGAAACACCGAAATGGCATCGGAATTAAATACAAAAGGCACAATGCCGCTTTAAGTACAAGAATGGAGACTCTTCTTACAGTCGGTGCTTTGAGCATTCCCTGTGAGACCCGTATTAGTTTCCGCTACACATCTGCAGGTGCAGTTTATTCCTTGGACCTTCACATTGACGATGAAACACAGAAATGGCATCGGAATTAAATACAAAAGGCACAATGCCGCCATAAGTACAAGAATAGAGACTCTTCTTACAGTCGGTGCTTTGAGCATTCCCTGTGAGACCAGTATTAGTTTCCGCTACACCTCTGCAGGTTCAATGTATTGCTTGGACCTTCACATTGACGATGAAACACAGAAATGGCATCGGAATTAAATACAATAGGCACAATGCCGCCTTAAGTACAAGAATGGAGAGTCTTCTTACAGTCGGTGCTTTGAGCATTCCCTGTGAGACCAGTATTAGTTTCCGATACACCACTGCAGATTCAATGTATTCCTTGGACCTTCACATTGACGATGAAACACAGAAATGGCATCGGAATTAAATACAAAAGGCACAATGCCGCCTTAAGTACAAGAATAGAGACTCTTCTTACAGTCGGTGCTTTGAGCATTCCCTGTGAGACCAGTATTAGTTTCCGGTACACCTCTGCAGGTTCAGTTTATTCCTAGGACCGTCACATTGACGATAAAACACAGAAATGGCATCGGAATTAAATACAAAACGCACAATGCCGCCTTAAGTACAAGAATAGAGACTCGTCTTACAGTCGGTGCTTTGAGCATTCCCTGTGAGACCAGTATTAGTTTCCGATACACCACTGCAGGTTCAATGTATTCCTTGGACCTTCACATTGACGATGAAACACAGAAATCGCATCGGAATTGAATACAAAAGGCACAATGCCGCCTTAAGTACAAGAATAGAGACTCTTCTTACAGTCGGTGCTTTGAGCATTCCCTGTGAGACCAGTATCAGTTTCCGCTACACCTCTGCAGGTTCAGATTATTCCTTGGACCTTCACATTGACCATGAAACACAGAAATGGCATCGGAAGTAAATACAAAAGGCACAATGCCGCCTTAAGTACAAGAATGGAGAATCTTCTTACCGTCGGTGCTTTGAGCATTCCCTGTGAGACCAGTATTAGTTTCCGCTACACCACTGCAGGTTCAGTTTATTCCTTAGACCTTCACATTGACGATGAAACACCGAAATGGCATCGGAATTAAATACAAAAGGCACAATGCCGCCTTAAGTACAAGAATAGAGACCCTTCTTTCAGTCGGTGCTTTGAGCATTCCCTGTGAGACCAGTATTAGTTTCCGATACACCACTGCAGGTTCAATGTATTCCTTGGAACTTCACACTGACGATGAAACACAGAAATCGCATCGGAATCAAATACAAAAGGCGCAATGCCGCCTTAAGTACAAGAATAGAGACTCTTCTTGCAGTCGGTGCTTTGAGCATTCCCTGTAAGACTAGTATTAGTTTCCGATACACCACTGCAGGTTCAAAGTATTCCTTGGACCTTCACATTGAGGATGAAACACAGAAATCGCATCGGAATTAAATACAAAACGCACTATGCCGCCTTATGTACAAGAATAGAGACTCTTCTTACAGACGGTGCTTTGAGCATTCCCTGTGAGACCAGTATTAGTTACCGCTACACCTCTGCAGGTTCAATGTATTCCTTGGATCTTCACATTGACGATGATACACAGAAATCGCATCGGAATTAAGTACAAAAGGCACAATGCCGCCTTAAGTACAAGAATAGATACTCTTCTTACAGTCGGTGCTTTGAGCATTCCCTGTGAGACCAGTATTAGTTACCGCTACACCTCTGCAGGTTCAATGTATTCCTTGGATATTCACATTGACGATGATACACAGAAATCGCATCGGAATTAAGTACAAAAGGCACAATGCCGCCTTAAGTACAAGAATAGAGACTCTTCTTACAGTCGGTGCTTTGAGCATTCCCTGTGAGACCAGTATTAGTTTCCGCTACACCTCTGCAGGTTCAGTATATTCCTTGGATCTTCACATTGACGATGAAACACAGAAATCGCATCGGAATTAAATACAAAAGGCACAATGCTACCTTAAGTACCAGAATAGAGACTCTTCTTACAGTCGGTGCTTTGAGCATTCCCTGTGACACCAGTATTAGTTTCCGCTACACCTCTGCAGGTTCAATGTATTCCTTGGACCTTCACTTTGACGATGAAACACAGAAATGGCATCGGAATTAAATACAAAAGGCACAATGCCGCCTTCAGTACAAGAATAGAGACTCTTCCTACAGTCGGTGCTTTGAGCATTCCCTGTGAGACCAGTATTAGTTTCCGCTACACCTCT
The DNA here is from genome assembly GCF_023864345.2 of Schistocerca serialis cubense. Taxonomy (NCBI): domain Eukaryota; kingdom Metazoa; phylum Arthropoda; class Insecta; order Orthoptera; family Acrididae; genus Schistocerca; species Schistocerca serialis. The sequence continues at coordinate 31,556,266 of NC_064643.1, read as the reverse complement.
GCAGGTTCAGTATATTCCTTGGATCTTCACGTTGACGATGAAACACAGAAATCGCATCGGAATTAAATACAAAAGGCACAATTCCACCTTAAGTACAAGAATAGAGACTCTTCTTACAGTCGGTGCTTTGAGCATTCCCTGTGAGACCAGTATTAGTTTCCGCTACACCTCTGCAGGTTCAATGTATTCCTTGGACCTTCACATTGACGATGAAACACAGAAATGGCATCGGAATTAAATACAAAAGGCACAATGCCGCCTTAAGTTCAAGAATGGAGACTCTTCTTACAGTCGGTGCTTTGAGCATTCAAAGTGAGACCAGTATTAGTTTCCGATACACCACTGCAGGTTCAATGTATTCCTTGGACCTTCACATTGGCGATGAAACACAGAAATGGCATCGGAATTAAATACAAAAGGCACAATGCCGCCTTAAGTACAAGAATAGAGACTCTTCTTTCAGTCGGTGCTTTGAGCATTCCCTGTGAGATTAGTATTAGTTTCCGGTACACCTCTGCAGGTTCAGTTTATTTCTAGGACCTTCACATTGACGATAAAACACAGAAATGGCATCGGAATTAAATACAAAACGCACAATGCCGCCTTAAGTACAAGAATAGAGACTCGTCTTACAGTCGGTGCTTTGAGCATTCCCTGTGAGACCAGTATTAGTTTCCGATACACCACTGCAGGTTCAATGTATTCCTTGGACCTTCACATTGACGATGAAACTCAGAAATCGCATGGGAATTAAATACAAAAGGCACAATGCCGCCTTAAGTACAAGAATAGAGACTCTTCTTACAGTCGGTGCATTGAGCATTCCCTGTGAGACCAGTATTAGTTTCCGCTACACCTCTGCAGGTTCAGATTATTCCTTGGACCTTCACATTGACGATGAAACACAGAAATGGCATCGGAAGTAAATACAAAAGGCACAATGCCGCCTTAAGTACAAGAATGGAGAATCTTCTTACCGTCGGTGCTTTGAGCATTCCCTGTGAGACCAGTATTAGTTTCCGCTACACCACTGCCGGTTCAGTTTATTCCTTAGACCTTCACATTGACGATGAAACACCGAAATGGCATCGGAATTAAATACAAAAGGCACAATGCCGCCTTAAGTACAAGAATGGAGACTCTTCTTACAGTCGGTGCTTTGAGCATTCCCTGTGAGACCCGTATTAGTTTCCGCTACACCTCTGCAGGTGCAGTTTATTCCTTGGACCTTCACATTGACGATGAAACACAGAAATGGCATCGGAATTAAATACAAAAGGCACAATGCCGCCTTAAGTACAAGAATAGAGACCCTTCTTACAGTCGGTGCTTTGAGCATTCCCTGTGAGACCAGTAACAGTTTCCGATACACCACTGCAGGTTCAATGTATTCCTTGGAACTTCACACTGACGATGAAACACAGAAATCGCATCGGAATCAAATACAAAAGGCGCAATGCCGCCTTAAGTACAAGAATAGAGACTCTTCTTGCAGTCGGTGCTTTGAGCATTCCCTGTGAGACCAGTATTAGTTTCCGATACACCACTGCAGGTTCAAAGTATTCCTTGGACCTTCACATTGACGATGAAACACAGAAATCGCATCCGAATTAAATACAAAACGCACAATGCCGCCTTATGTACAAGAATAGAGACTCTTCTTACAGTCGGTGCTTTGAGCATTCCCTGTGAGACCAGTATTAGTTACCGCTACACCTCTGCAGGTTCAATGTATGCCTTGGATCTTCACATTGACGATGATACACAGAAATCCCATCGGAATGAAGTACAAAAGGCACAATGCCGCCTTAAGTACAAGAATAGAGACTCTACTTACAGTCGGTGCTTTGAGCATGCCCTGTGAGACCAGTATTAGTTTCCGCTACACCTCTGCAGGTTCAGTATATTCCTTGGATCTTCACATTGACGATGAAACACAGAAATCGCATCCGAATTAAATACAAAAGGCACAATGCCACCTTAAGTACAAGAATAGAGACTCTTCTTACAGTCGGTGCTTTGAGCATTCCCTGTGAGACCAGTATTAGCTTCCGCTACACCTCTGCAGGTTCAGTGTATTCCTTGGACCTTCACATTGACGATGAAACACAGAAATGGCATCGGAATTAAATACAAAAGGCACAATGCCGCCTTAAGTACAAGAATGGAGACTCTTCTTACAGTCGGTGCTTTAAGCATTCCCTGTGAGACCAGTATTAGATTCCGCTACACCTCTGCAGGTGCAGTTTATTCCTTGGACCTTCACATTGACGATGAAACACAGAAATTGCATCGGAATTAAATACAAAAGGCACAATGCCGCCTTAAGTACAAGAATAGAGACCCTTCTTACAGTCGGTGCTTTGAGCATTCCCTGTGAGACCAGTATTAGTTTCCGATACACCACTGCAGGTTCAATGTATTCCTTGGAACTTCACACTGACGATGAAAAACAGAAATCGCATCGGAATCAAATACAAAAGGCGCAATGCCGCCTTAAGTACAAGAATAGAGACTCTTCTTGCAGTCGGTGCTTTGAGCATTCCCTGTGATACCAGTATTAGTTTCCGAAACACCACTGCAGGTTCAAAGTATTCCTTGGACCTTCAAATTGACGATGAAACACAGAAATCGCTCGGAATTAAATACAAAAGCACAATGCCGATTTATGTACAAGAATAGAGAATCTTCTTACAGTCGGTGCTTTGAGCATTCCCTGTGAGACCAGTATTTGTTTCCGATACTCCTCTGCAGGTTCACTTTACTCCTTGGACCTTCACATTGACGATGAAACTCAGAAATGGCATCGGAATTAAATACAAATGTCACAATGCCGCCTTAAGTACAAGAATAGAGACTCATTTAACAGTCGGTGCTTTGAGCATTCCCTGTGAGACCAGTATTAGTTTCCGATACACCACAGCAGGTTCAATGTATTCCTTGGAACTTCACATTGACGATGAAACACAGAAATCGCATGGGAATCAAATACAAAAGGCACAATGCCGCCTTAAGTACAAGAATAGAGACTCTTCTTACAGTCGGTGCTTTGAGCATGCCCTGTGAGACCAGTATTAGTTTCCGCTACACCTCTGCAGGTTCAGTATATTCCTTGGATCTTCACATTGACGATGAAACACAGAAATCGCATCCGAATTAAATACAAAAGGCACAATGCCACCTTAAGTACAAGAATAGAGACTCTTCTTACAGTCGGTGCTTTGAGCATTCCCTGTGAGACCAGTATTAGTTTCCGATACACCACTGCAGGTTCAATGTATTCCTTGGACCTTCACATTGACGATGAAACACAGAAATCGCATCGGAATTAAATACAAACCGCACAATGCCGCCTTATGTACAAGAATAGAGACTCTTCTTACAGTCGGTGCTTTGAGCATTCCCTGTGAGACCAGTATTAGTTTCCGCTACACCTCTGCAGGTTCAATCTATTCCTTGGACCTTCAACATTGACGATGATACACAGAAATCGCATCGAAAATAAGTACAAAAGGCACAATGCCGCCTTAAGTACAAGAATAGAGACTCTTCTTACAGCCGGTGCTTTGAGCATTCCCTGTGAGACCAGTATTAGTTTCCGATACACCACTGCAGGTTCAATGTATTCCTTGGACCTTCACATTGACGATGAAACACAGAAATGGCATCGGAATTAAATACAAAAGGCACAATGCCGCCTTAAGTACAAGAATAGAGACTCTTCTTACAGTCGGTGCTTTCAGCATTCCCTGTGAGACCAGTATTAGTTTCCGATATACCACTGCAGGTTCAATGTTTCCTTGGAACTTCACACTGAAGATGAAACACAGAAATCGCATCGGAATCAAATACAAAAGGCACAATGCCGTCTTAAGTAAAAGAATAGAGACTCTTCTTACAGTCGGTGCTTTGAGCATTCCCTGTGAGACCAGTATTAGTTTCCGATACACCTCTGCAGGTTCAGTTTATTCCTTGGACCTTCACATTGACGATGAAACACAGATATCGCATTGAAATTAAATACAAAATTCACAATGCCGCCTTAAGTACAAGAACAGAGACTCTTCTTACAGTCGGTGCTTTCAGCATTCCCTGTGAGACCAGTATTAGTTTCCGATACACCACTGCAGGTTCAATATATTCCTTGGACCTTCACATTGGCGATGAAACACAGAAATCGCATCGGAATTAAATACAAAACGCACAATGCCGCCTTAAGTACAAGAATAGAGACTCTTCTTACAGTCGATGTTTTCAGCATTCCCTGTGAGACCAGTATTAGTTTCCGCTACACCTCTGCAGGATCAATGTATTCCTTGGACCTTCACATTGACGATGATACACAGAAATCGCATCGGAATTAAGTACAAAAGGCACAATGCCGCCTTAAGTACAAGAATAGAGACTCTCCTTACAGTCGGTGCTTTGAGCATTCCCTGTGAGACCAGTATTAGTTTCCGCTACACCTCTGCAGGTTCAGTATATTCCTTGGACCTTCACATTGACGATGAAACACAGAAATCGCATCGTAATTAAATACAAAAGGCACAATGCCACCTTAAGTACAAGAATAGAGGCTCTTCTTGCAGTCGGTGCTTTGAGCATTCCCTGTGAGACCAGTATTAGTTTCCGCTACACCTCTGCAGGTTCAATGTATTCCTTGGAACTTCACATTGACGATGAAACACAGAAATGACATCGTCATTAAATACAAAAAGCACAATGAAGCCTTAAGTACAAGAATAGAGACTCTTCTAACAGTCGGTGCTTTGAGCATTCCCTGTGAGACCAGTATTTGTTTCCGATACACCACTGCAGGTTCAATGTATTCCTTGGACCTTCACATTGACAATGAAACACAGAAATGGCATCGGAATTAAATACAAAAGGCACAATGCCGCCTTAAGTACAAGAATAGAGACTCTTCTTACAGTCGGTGCTTTGGGCATTCCTTGTAAGACCAGTATTAGTTTCCGATACACCACTGCAGGTTCAATGTATTCCCTGGACTTTCACATTGACGATGAAACACAGAAATGGCATCGGAATTAAATACAAAAGACACAATACCACCTTAAGTACAAGAATAGAGACTCTTCTTGCAGTCGGTGCTTTGAGCATTCCATGTGAGACCAGTATTAGTTTCCGATACACCACTGCAGGTTCAATGTATTCCTTCGACCTTCGCATTGACGATAATACACAGAAATCGCATCGGAATTAAATACAAAAGGCACAATGCCGCCTTAAGTACAAGAATAGATACTCATCTTACAGTCGGTGCTTTGAGCATTCCCTGTCAGACCAGAATTAGTTTCCGATACTCCTCTGCAGGTTCAGTTTATTCCTTGGACCTTCACATTGACGATGAGACACAGAAATGGCTTCGGAATTAAATACAAAACGCACAATGCCGCCTTAAGTACAAGAATAGAGCCTCTTCTTACAGTCGGTGCTTTGAGCAATCCCTGTGAGACCAGTATTAGTTTCCGATACACCACTGCAGGTTCAATGTATTCCTTGGACCTTCACATTGACGATGAAACACAGAAATCGCATCGGAATTAAATACAAAAGGCACAATGCCGCCTTAAGTACAAGAATAGAGATTCTTCTTACAGTCGGTGCTTTGAGCATTCCCTGTGAGACAAGTATTAGTTTCCGATACACCTCTGCAGGTTCAGATTATTCCTTGGACATTCACATTGACGATGAAACACAGAGATGGCATCGGAAGTAAATACAAAAGGCACAATGCCGCCTTAAGTACAAGAATAGAGACTCTTCTTACCGTCGGTGCTTTGAACATTCCAAGTGAGACCAGTATTAGTTTCCGCTACACCACTGCAGGTTCAGTTTATTCCTTAGACCTTCACATTGACGATGAAACACCGAAATGGCATCGGAATTAAATACAAAAGGCACAGTGCCGCCTTAAGTACAAGAATGGAGACTCTTCTTACAGTCGGTGCTTTGAGCATTCCCTGTGAGACCCGTATTAGTTTCCGCTACACCTCTGCAGGTGCAGTTTATTCCTTGGACCTTCACATTGACGATGAAACACAGAAATGGCATCGGAATTAAATACAAAAGGCACAATGCCGCCTTAAGTACAAGGATAGAGACTCTTCTTACAGTCGGTGCTTTGAGCATTCCCTGTGAGACCAGTATTAGTTCCCGATACACCACTGCAGGTTCAATGTATTCCTTGGAACTTCACACTCACGATGAAACACAGAAATCGCATCGGAATTAAACACAAAAGGCACAATGCCGCCTTAAGTACAAGAATAGAGACTCTTCTTGCAGTCGGTGCTTTGAGCATTCCCTGTGAGACCAGTATTAGTTTCCGATACACCACTGCAGGTTCAATGTATTCCTTGGACCTTCACATTGACGATGAAACACAGAAATCGCATCGGAATTAAATACAAAATGCACAATGCCGCCTTATGTACAAGAATAGAGACTCTTCTTACAGTCGGTGCTTTGAGCATTCCCTGTGAGATTAGTATTAGTTACCGCTACACCTCTGCAGGTTCAATGTATTCCTTGGACCTTCACATTGACGATGATACACAGAAATCGCATCGGAAATAAGTAAAAAAGGCACAATGCGGCCTTAAGTACAAGAATAGAGACTCTTCTTACAGTCGGTGCTTTGAACATTCCCTGTGAGACCAGTATTAGTTTCCGCTACACCTCTGCAGGTTCAGTATATTCCTAGGACCTTCACATTGACGATGAAACACAGAAATGGCATCGGAATTAAATGCAAAAGGCACAATGCCGCCTTAAGTACAAGAATAGAGACTCTTGTTACAGGCGATGCTTTGAGCATTCCCTGTGAGACCAGTATTAGTTTCCGCTACACCTCTGCAGGTTCAGTTTATTCCTTGGACCTTCACATTGACGATGAAACACAGAAATGGCATCGGAATTAAATACAAAACGCACAATGACGCCTTATGTACAAGAATAGAGACTCTTCTTTCAGTCGGTGCTCTGAGCATTCCCTGTGAGACCAGTATTAGTAACCGCTACACCTCTGCAGGTTCAATGTATTCCTTGGACCTTCACATTGACGATGATACACAGAAATCGCATCGGAAATAAGTACAAAAGGCACAATGCCGCCTTAAGTACAGGAATAGAGACTCTTCTTACAGTAGGTGCTTTGAGCATTCCCTGTCAGACCAGTATTAGTTTCCGCTACACCTCTGCAGGTTCAGTATATTCCTTGGACCTTCACATTGACGATGAAACACAGAAATGGCATCGGAATTAAATACAAAAGGCACAATGCCGCCTTAAGTACAAAAATAGAGACTCTTCTTACAGTCGATGCTTTGAGCATTCCCTGTGAGACCAGTATTAGTTTCCGCTACACCTCTGCAGGTTCAGTTTATTCCTTGGACCTTTACATTGACGATGAAACACAGAAATGGCATCGGAATTAAATACATAAGGCACAATGCCGCCTTAAGTACAAGAATAGAGACTCTTCTTACAGTCGGTGCTTTGAGCATTCCCTGTGAGACCAGTATTAGTTTCCGATACACCACTGCAGGTTCCATGTATTCCTTGGACCTTCGCATTGACGATGAAACACCGAAATGGCATCGGAATTAAATACAAAAGGCACAATGCCGCCTTAAGTACAAGAATAGAGACTCTTCTTACAGTCGGTGCTTTGAGCATTCCCTGTGAGACCAGTATTAGTTTCCGGTACACCTCTGCAGGTTCAGTTTATTCCTAGGACCTTCACATTGACGATAAAACACAGAAATGGCATCGGAATTAAATACAAAACGCACAATGCCGCCTTAAGTACAAGAATAGAGACTCGTCTTACAGTCGGTGCTTTGAGCATTCCCTGTGAGACCAGTATTAGTTTCCGATACACCACTGAAGGTTCAATGTATTCCTTGGACCTTCACATTGACGATGAAACTCAGAAATCGCATCGGAATTAAATACAGAAGGCACAGTGCCGCCTTAAGTACAAGAATAGAGACTCTTCTTACAGTCGGTGCTTTGAGCATTCCCTGTGAGACCAGTATTAGTTTCCGCTACACCTCTGCAGGTTCAGATTATTCCTTGGACCTTCACATTGACGATGAAATACAGAAATGGCCTCGGAAGTAAATACAAAAGGCACAATGCCGCCTTAAGTACAAGAACAGAGACTCTTCTTACAGTCGGTGCTTTGAGCATTCCCTGTGAGACCAGTATTAGTTTCCGATACACCACTGCAGGTTCAATGTATTCCTTGGAACTTCACACTGACGATGAAACACAGAAATCGCATCGGAATCAAATACAAAAGGCGCAATGCCGCCTTCAGTACAAGAATAGAGACTCTTCTTGCAGTCGATGCTTTGAGCATTCCCTGTGAGACCAGTATTAGTTTCCGATACACCACTGCAGGTTCAAAGTATTCCTTGGACCTTCACATTGACGATGAAACACAGAAATCGCATCGGAATTAAATACAAAACGCACAATGCCGCCTTATGTACAAGAATAGAGACTCTTCTTACAGTCGGTGCTTTGAGCATTCCCTGTGAGACCAGTATTAGTTACTGCTACACCTCTGCAGGTTCAATGTATTCCTTGGATCTTCACATTGACGATGATACACAGAAATCGCATCGTAATTAAGTACAAAAGGCACAATGCCGCCTTAAGTACAAGAATAGAGACTCTTCTTACAGTCGGTGCTTTGAGCAATCCCTGTGGGACCAGTATTAGTTTCCGCTACACCTCTGCAGGTTCAGTATATTCCTTGGATCTTCACGTTGACGATGAAACTTAGAAATCGCATCGGAATGAAATACAAAAGGCACAATGCCACCTTAAGTACAAGAATAGAAACTCTTCTTACAGTCGGTGCTTTGAGCACTCCCTGTGAGACCAGTATTAGTTTCCGCTACACCTCTGCAGGTTCAGATTATTCCTTGGACCTTCACATTGACGATGAAACACAGAAATGGCATCGGAAGTAAATACAAAAGGCACAATGCCGCCTTAAGTACAAGAATGGAGAATCTTCTTACCGTCGGTGCTTTGAGCATTCCCTGTGAGACCAGTATTAGTTTCCGCTACACCACTGCAGGTTCAGTTTATTCCTTAGACCTTCACATTGACGATGAAACACCGAAATGGCATCGGAATTAAATACAAAAGGCTCAATGCCGCCTTAAGTACAAGAATGGAGACTCTTCTTACAGTCGGTGCTTTGAGCATTCCCTGTGAGACCCGTATTAGTTTCCGCTACACCTCTGCAGGTGCAGTTTATTCCTTGGACCTTCACATTGACGATGAAACACAGAAATGGCATCGTAATTAAATACAAAAGGCACAATGCCGCCTTAAGTACAAGAATAGAGACCCTTCTTACAGTCGGTGCTTTGAGCATTCCCTGTGAGACCAGTATTAGTTTCCGATACACCACTGCAGGTTCAATGTATTCCTTGGAACTTCACACTGACGATGAAACACAGAAATCGCATCGGAATCAAATACAAAAGGCGCAATGCCGCCTTAAGTGCAAGAATAGAGACTCTTCTTGCAGTCGGTGCTTTGAGCATTCCCTGTGAGACCAGTATTAGTTTCCGCTACACCTCTGCAGGTTCAATGTATTTCTTGGACCTTCACATTGACGATGAAACACAGAAATGGCATCGGAATTAAATACAAAAGGCACAATGCCGCCTTAAGTACAAGAATGGAGACTCTTCTTACAGTCGGTGCTTTGGGCATTCCCTGTGAGACCAGTATTAGTTTCCGATACACCACTGCAGGTTCAGTGTATTCCTTGGACCTTCACATTGACGATGAAACACAGAAATGGCATCGGAATTAAATACAAAAGGCACAATGCCGCCTTAAGTACAAGAATAGAGACTCTTCTTACAGTCGGTGCTTTGAGCATTCCCTGTGAGACCAGTATTAGTTTCCGATACACCACTGCAGGTTCAATGTATTCCTTGGATCTTCACATTGACGATGATACACAGAAATCGCATCGGAATTAAGTACAAAAGGCACAATGCCGCCTTAAGTACAAGGATAGAGACTCTTCTCACAGTCGGTGCTTTGAGCAATCCCTGTAAGACCAGTATTAGTTTCCGCTACACCTCTGCAGGTTCAGTATATTCCTTGGATCTTCACGTTGACGATGAAACTTAGAAATCGCATCGGAATGAAATACAAAAGGCACAATGCCACCTTAAGTACAAGAATAGAAACTCTTCTTACAGTCGGTGTTTTGAGCATTCCCTGTGAGACCAGTATTAGTTTCCGCTACACCTCTGCAGGTTCAATGTATTCCTTGGACCTTCACATTGACGATGAAACACAGAAATGGCATCGGAATTAAATACAAAAGGCACAATGCCGCATTAAGTACAAGAATGGAGACTCTTCTTACAGTCGGTGCTTTGAGCATTCCCAGTGAGACCAGTATTAGTTTCCGATACACCACTGCAGTTCAATGGATTCCTTGGACCTTCACATTGACGATGAAACTCAGAAATCGCATCGGAATTAAATACAAAAGCACAATGCCGCCTTAAGTACAAGAATAGAGACTCTTCTTACAGTCGGTGCTTTGAGCATTCCCTGTGAGACCAGTATTAGTTTCCGCTACACCTCTGCAGGTTCAGATTATTCCTTGGACCTTCACATTGACGATGAAACACAGAAATGGCTTCGGAAGTAAATACAAAAGGCACAATGCCGCCTTAAGTACAAGAATGGAGAATCTTCTTACCGTCGGTGCTTTGAGCATTCCCTGTGAGACCAGTATTAGTTTCCGCTACACCACTGCAGGTTCAGTTTATTCCTTAGACCTTCACATTGACGATGAAACACCGAAATGGCATCGGAATTAAATACAAAAGGCTCAATGCCGCCTTAAGTACAAAAATGGAGACTCTTCTTACAGTCGGTGCTTTGAGCATTCCCTGTGAGACCCGTATTAGTTTCCGCTACACCTCTGCAAGTGCAGTTTATTCCTTGGACCTTCACATTGACGATGAAACACAGAAATGGCATCGGAATTAAATACAAAAGGCACAATGCCGCCTTAAGTACAAGAATAGAGACCCTTCTTACAGTCGGTGCTTTGAGCATTCCCTGTGAGACCAGTATTAGTTTCCGATACACCACTGCAGGTTCAATGTATTCCTTGGAACTTCACACTGACGATGAAACACAGAAATCGGATCGGAATCAAATACAAAAGGCGCAATGCCGCCTTAAGTACAAGAATAGAGACTCTTCTTGCAGTCGGTGCTTTGAGCATTCCCTGTGAGACCAGTATTAGTTTCCGCTACACCTCTGCAGGTTCAATGTATTTCTTGGACCTTCACATTGACGATGAAACACAGAAATGGCATCGGAATTAAATACAAAAGGCACAATGCCGCCTTAAGTACAAGAATGGAGACTCTTCTTACAGTCCGTGCTTTGACCATTCCCTGTGAGACCCGTATTAGTTTCCGCTACACCTCTGCAGGTGCAGTTTATTCCTTGGACCTTCACATTGACGATGAAACACAGAAATGACATCGGAATTAAATACAAAAGGCACAATGCCGCCTTAAGTACATGAATAGAGACTCTTCTTACAGTCGGTGCTTTGAGCATTCCCTGTGAGACCAGTATTAGTTTCCGATACACCACTGCAGGTTCAATGTATTCCTTGGAACCTCACACTGACGATGAAACACAGAAATAGCATCGGAATCAAATACAAAAGGCGCAATGCCGCCTTAAGTACAAGAATAGAGACTCTTCTTGCAGTCGGTGCTTTCAGCATTCCCTGTGAGACCAGTATTAGTTTCCGATACACCACTGCAGGTTCAAAGTATTCCTTGGACCTCCACATTGAAGATGAAACACAGAAATCGCATCGGAATTAAATCCAAAAGCACAATGCCGCCTTATGTACAAGAATAGAGACTCTTCTTACAGACGGTGCTTTGAGCATTCCCTGTGAGACCACTATTAGTTACCGCTACACCTCTGCAGGTTCATTGTATTCCTTGGATCTTCACATTGACGATGATACACAGAAATCGCATCGGAATTAAATACAAAAGGCACAATGCCGCCTTAAGTACAAGAATAGAGACTCTTCTTACAGTCGGTGCTTTGAGCATTCCCTGTGAGACCAGTATTAGTTTCCGGTACACCTCTGCAGGTTCAGTATATTCCTTGGATCTTCACGTTGACGATGAAACACAGAAATCGCATCGGAATTAAATACAAAGGCACAATGCCACCTTAAGTACAAGAATAGAGACTCTTCTTACAGTCGGTGCTTTAAGCATTCCCTGTGAGACCAGTATTAGTTTCCGCTACACCTCTGCAGGTACAATGTATTCCTTGGACCTTCACATTGACGATGAAACACAGAAATGGCATCGGCATTAAATACAAAAGACACAATGCCGCCTTAAGTACAAAAATGGAGACTCTTCTTACAGTCGGTGTTTTGAGCATTCCCTGTGAGACCAGTATTAGTTTCCGATACACCACTGCAGGTTCAAAGTATTCCTTGGACCTTCACATTGACGATGAAACACAGAAATGGCATCGGAATTAAATACAAAAGGCACAATGCCGCCTTAAGTACAAGAATGGGGACTCTTCTTACAGTCCGTGCTTTGAACATTCCCTGTGAGACCCGTATTAGTTTCCGCTACACCTCTGCAGGTGCAGTTTATTCCTTGGACCTTCACATTGACGATGAAACACAGAAATGACATCGGAATTAAATACAAAAGGCACAATGCCGCCTTAGGTACATGAATAGAGACTCTTCTTACAGTCGGTGCTTTGAGCATTCCCTGTGAGACCAGTTTTAGTTACCGATAAACCACTGCAGGTTCAATGTATTCCTTGGAACTTCACACTGACGATGAAACACAGAAATCGCATCGGAATCAAATACAAAAGGCGCAATGCCGCCTTAAGTACAAGAATAGAGACTCTTCTTGCAGTCGGTGCTTTCAGCATTCCCTGTGAGACCAGTATTAGTTTCCGATACACCACTGCAGGTTCAAAGTATTCCTTGGACCTCCACATTGAAGATGAAACACAGAAATCGCATCGGAATTAAATCCAAAAGCACAATGCCGCCTTATGTACAAGAATAGGGACTCTTCTTACAGACGGTGCTTTGAGCATTCCCTGTGAGACCACTATTAGTTACCGCTACACCTCTGCAGGTTCAATGTATTCCTTGGATCTTCACATTGACGATGATACACAGAAATCGCATCGGAATTAAATACAAAAGGCACAATGCCGCCTTAAGTACAAGAATAGAGACTCTTCTTACAGTCGGTGCTTTGAGCATTCCCTGTGAGACCAGTATTAGTTTCCGGTACACCTCTGCAGGTTCAGTGTATTCCTTGGATCTTCACGTTGACGATGAAACACAGAAATCGCATCGGAATTAAATACAAAAGGCACAATGCCACCTTAAGTACAAGAATAGAGACTCTTCTTACAGTCGGTGCTTTAAGCATTCCCTGTGAGACCAGTATTAGTTTCCGCTACACCTCTGCAGGTTCAATGTATTCCTTGGACCTTCACATTGACGATGAAACACAGAAATGGCATCGGCATTAAATACAAAAGACACAATGCCGCCTTAAGTACAAAAATGGAGACTCTTCTTACAGTCGGTGTTTTGAGCATTCCCTGTGAGACCAGTATTAGTTTCCGATACACCACTGCAGGTTCAAAGTATTCCTTGGACCTTCACATTGACGATGAAACACAGAAATGGCATCGGAATTAATTACAAAAGGCACAATGCCGCCTTAAGTACAAGAATAGAGACTCCTCTTACAGTCGGTGCTTTGAGCATTCCCTGTGAGACCAGTATTAGTTTCCGGTACACCTCTGCAGGTTCAGTTTATTCCTAGGACCTTCACATTGACGATAAAACACAGAAATGGCATCGGAATTAAATACAAAACGCACAATGCCGCCTTAAGTACAAGAATAGAGACTCAACTTACAGTCGGTGCTTTGAGCATTCCCTGTGAGACCAGTATTAGTTTCCGATACACCACTGCAGGTTCAATGTATTCCTTGGACCTTCACATTAACGATGAAACTCAGAAATCGCATCGGAATTAAATACAAAAGGCACAATGCCGCCTTAAGTACAAGAATAGAGACTCTTCTTACAGTCGGCGCATTGAGCGTTCCCTGTGAGACCAGTATTAGTTTCCGCTACACCTCTGCAGGTTCAGATTATACCTTGGACCTTCACATTGACGATGAAACACAGTAATGGCATCGGAAGTAAATACAAAAGGCACAATGCCGCCTTAAGTACAAGAATGGAGAATCTTCTTACCGTCGGTGCCTTGAGCATTCCCTGTGAGACCAGTATTAGTTTCCGCTACACCACTGCAGGTTCAGTTTATTCCTTAGACCTTCACATTGACGATGAAACACCGAAATGGCATCGGAATTAAATACAAAAGGCACAATGCCGCCTTAAGTACAAGAATGGAGACTCTTCTTACAGTCGGTGCTTTGAGCATTCCCTGTGAGACCCGTATTAGTTTCCGCTACACCTCTGCAGGTGCAGTTTATTCCTTGGACCTTCACATTGACGATGAAACACAGAAATGGCATCGGAATTAAATACAAAAGGCACAATGCCGCCTTAAGTACAAGAATAGAGACCTTTCTTACAGTCGGTGCTTTGAGCAATCCCTGTGAGACCAGTACTAGTTTCCGATACACCACTGCAGGTTCATTGTATACCTTGGAACTTCACACTGACGATGAAGCACAGAAATCGCATCGGAATCAAATACAAAAGGCGCAATGCCGCCTTAAGTACAAGAATAGAGACTCTTCTTGCAGTCGGTGCTTTGAGCATTCCCTGTGAGACCAGTATTAGTTTCCGATACACCACTGCAGGTTCAAAGTATTCCTTGGACCTTCACATTGACGATGAAACACAGAAATCGCATCGGAATTAAATACAAAACGCACAATGCCGCCTTATGTACAAGAATAGGGACTCTTCTTACAGTCGGTGCTTTGAGCATTCCCTGTGAGACCAGTATTAGTTACCGATACACCTCTGCAGGTTCAATGTATTCCTTGGATCTTCACATTGACGATGATACACAGAAATCGCATCGGAATTAAGTACAAAAGGCACAATGCCGCCCTAAGTACAAGAACAGAGACTCTTCTTACAGTCGGTGCTTTGAGCATTCCCTGTGAGACCAGTATTAGTTTCCGATACACCACTGCAGGTTCAATGTATTCCTTGGAACTTCACACTGACGATGAAACACAGAAATCGCATCGGAATCAAATACAAAAGGCGCAATGCCGCCTTCAGTACAAGAATAGAGACTCTTCTTGCAGTCGATGCTTTGAGCATTCCCTGTGAGACCAGTATTAGTTGCCGATACACCACTGCAGGTTCAAAGTATTCCTTGGACCTTCACATTGACGATGAAACACAGAAATCGCATCGGAATTAAATACAAAACGCACAATGCCGCCTTATGTACAAGAATAGAGACTCTTCTTACAGTCGGTGCTTTGAGCATTCCCTGTGAGACCAGTATTAGTTACTGCTACACCTCTGCAGGTTCAATGTATTCCTTGGATCTTCACATTGACGATGATACACAGAAATCGCATCGTAATTAAGTACAAAAGGCACAATGCCGCCTTAAGTACAAGAATAGAGACTCTTCTTACAGTCGGTGCTTTGAGCAATCCCTGTGGGACCAGTATTAGTTTCCGCTACACCTCTGCAGGTTCAGTATATTCCTTGGATCTTCACGTTGACGATGAAACTTAGAAATCGCATCGGAATGAAATACAAAAGGCACAATGCCACCTTAAGTACAAGAATAGAAACTCTTCTTACAGTCGGTGCTTTGAACACTCCCTGTGAGACCAGTATTAGTTTCCGCTACACCTCTGCAGGTTCACATTATTCCTTGGACCTTCACATTGACGATGAAACACAGAAATGGCATCGGAAGTAAATACAAAAGGCACAATGCCGCCTTAAGTACAAGAATGGAGAATCTTCTTACCGTCGGTGCTTTGAGCATTCCCTGTGAGACCAGTATTAGTTTCCGCTACACCACTGCAGGTTCAGTTTATTCCTTAGACCTTCACATTGACGATGAAACACCGAAATGGCATCGGAATTAAATACAAAAGGCTCAATGCCGCCTTAAGTACAAGAATGGAGACTCTTCTTACAGTCGGTGCTTTGAGCATTCCCTGTGAGACCCGTATTAGTTTCCGCTACACCTCTGCAGGTGCAGTTTATTCCTTGGACCTTCACATTGACGATGAAACACAGAAATGGCATCGTAATTAAATACAAAAGGCACAATGCCGCCTTAAGTACAAGAATAGAGACCCTTCTTACAGTCGGTGCTTTGAGCATTCCCTGTGAGACCAGTATTAGTTTCCGATACACCACTGCAGGTTCAATGTATTCCTTGGAACTTCACACTGACGATGAAACACAGAAATCGCATCGGAATCAAATACAAAAGGCGCAATGCCGCCTTAAGTGCAAGAATAGAGACTCTTCTTGCAGTCGGTGCTTTGAGCATTCCCTGTGAGACCAGTATTAGTTTCCGCTACACCTCTGCAGGTTCAATGTATTTCTTGGACCTTCACATTGACGATGAAACACAGAAATGGCATCGGAATTAAATACAAAAGGCACAATGCCGCCTTAAGTACAAGAATGGAGACTCTTCTTACAGTCGGTGCTTTGGGCATTCCCTGTGAGACCAGTATTAGTTTCCGATACACCACTGCAGGTTCAGTGTATTCCTTGGACCTTCACATTGACGATGAAACACAGAAATGGCATCGGAATTAAATACAAAAGGCACAATGCCGCCTTAAGTACAAGAATAGAGACTCTTCTTACAGTCGGTGCTTTGAGCATTCCCTGTGAGACCAGTATTAGTTTCCGATACACCACTGCAGGTTCAATGTATTCCTTGGATCTTCACATTGACGATGATACACAGAAATCGCATCGGAATTAAGTACAAAAGGCACAATGCCGCCTTAAGTACAAGGATAGAGACTCTTCTTACAGTCGGTGCTTTGAGCAATCCCTGTAAGACCAGTATTAGTTTCCGCTACACCTCTGCAGGTTCAGTATATTCCTTGGATCTTCACGTTGACGATGAAACTTAGAAATCGCATCGGAATGAAATACAAAAGGCACAATGCCACCTTAAGTACAAGAATAGAAACTCTTCTTACAGTCGGTGCTTTGAGCATTCCCTGTGAGACCAGTATTAGTTTCCGCTACACCTCTGCAGGTTCAATGTATTCCTTGGACCTTCACATTGACGATGAAACACAGAAATGGCATCGGAATTAAATACAAAAGGCACAATGCCGCATTAAGTACAAGAATGGAGACTCTTCTTACAGTCGGTGCTTTGAGCATTCCCAGTGAGACCAGTATTAGTTTCCGATACACCACTGCAGTTCAATGGATTCCTTGGACCTTCACATTGACGATGAAACTCAGAAATCGCATCGGAATTAAATACAAAAGGCACAATGCCGCCTTAAGTACAAGAATAGAGACTCTTCTTACAGTCGGTGCTTTGAGCATTCCCTGTGAGACCAGTATTAGTTTCCGCTACACCTCTGCAGGTTCAGATTATTCCTTGGACCTTCACATTGACGATGAAACACAGAAATGGCTTCGGAAGTAAATACAAAAGGCACAATGCCGCCTTAAGTACAAGAATGGAGAATCTTCTTACCGTCGGTGCTTTGAGCATTCCCTGTGAGACCAGTATTAGTTTCCGCTACACCACTGCAGGTTCAGTTTATTCCTTAGACCTTCACATTGACGATGAAACACCGAAATGGCATCGGAATTAAATACAAAAGGCTCAATGCCGCCTTAAGTACAAAAATGGAGACTCTTCTTACAGTCGGTGCTTTGAGCATTCCCTGTGAGACCCGTATTAGTTTCCGCTACACCTCTGCAAGTGCAGTTTATTCCTTGGACCTTCACATTGACGATGAAACACAGAAATGGCATCGGAATTAAATACAAAAGGCACAATGCCGCCTTAAGTACAAGAATAGAGACCCTTCTTACAGTCGGTGCTTTGAGCATTCCCTGTGAGACCAGTATTAGTTTCCGATACACCACTGCAGGTTCAATGTATTCCTTGGAACTTCACACTGACGATGAAACACAGAAATCGGATCGGAATCAAATACAAAAGGCGCAATGCCGCCTTAAGTACAAGAATAGAGACTCTTCTTGCAGTCGGTGCTTTGAGCATTCCCTGTGAGACCAGTATTAGTTTCCGCTACACCTCTGCAGGTTCAATGTATTTCTTGGACCTTCACATTGACGATGAAACTCAGAAATGGCATCGGAATTAAATACAAAAGGCACAATGCCGCCTTAAGTACAAGAATGGAGACTCTTCTTACAGTCCGTGCTTTGACCATTCCCTGTGAGACCCGTATTAGTTTCCGCTACACCTCTGCAGGTGCAGTTTATTCCTTGGACCTTCACATTGACGATGAAACACAGAAATGACATCGGAATTAAATACAAAAGGCACAATGCCGCCTTAAGTACATGAATAGAGACTCTTCTTACAGTCGGTGCTTTGAGCATTCCCTGTGAGACCAGTATTAGTTTCCGATACACCACTGCAGGTTCAATGTATTCCTTGGAACCTCACACTGACGATGAAACACAGAAATAGCATCGGAATCAAATACAAAAGGCGCAATGCCGCCTTAAGTACAAGAATAGAGACTCTTCTTGCAGTCGGTGCTTTCAGCATTCCCTGTGAGACCAGTATTAGTTTCCGATA
Organism: Schistocerca serialis cubense; assembly: GCF_023864345.2. Taxonomy (NCBI): domain Eukaryota; kingdom Metazoa; phylum Arthropoda; class Insecta; order Orthoptera; family Acrididae; genus Schistocerca; species Schistocerca serialis. The sequence continues at coordinate 31,537,361 of NC_064643.1, read as the reverse complement.
CACCACTGCAGGTTCAAAGTATTCCTTGGACCTCCACATTGAAGATGAAACACAGAAATCGCATCGGAATTAAATCCAAAAGCACAATGCCGCCTTATGTACAAGAATAGAGACTCTTCTTACAGACGGTGCTTTGAGCATTCCCTGTGAGACCACTATTAGTTACCGCTACACCTCTGCAGGTTCATTGTATTCCTTGGATCTTCACATTGACGATGATACACAGAAATCGCATCGGAATTAAATACAAAAGGCACAATGCCGCCTTAAGTACAAGAATAGAGACTCTTCTTACAGTCGGTGCTTTGAGCATTCCCTGTGAGACCAGTATTAGTTTCCGGTACACCTCTGCAGGTTCAGTATATTCCTTGGATCTTCACGTTGACGATGAAACACAGAAATCGCATCGGAATTAAATACAAAAGGCACAATGCCACCTTAAGTACAAGAATAGAGACTCTTCTTACAGTCGGTGCTTTAAGCATTCCCTGTGAGACCAGTATTAGTTTCCGCTACACCTCTGCAGGTACAATGTATTCCTTGGACCTTCACATTGACGATGAAACACAGAAATGGCATCGGCATTAAATACAAAAGACACAATGCCGCCTTAAGTACAAAAATGGAGACTCTTCTTACAGTCGGTGTTTTGAGCATTCCCTGTGAGACCAGTATTAGTTTCCGATACACCACTGCAGGTTCAAAGTATTCCTTGGACCTTCACATTGACGATGAAACACAGAAATGGCATCGGAATTAAATACAAAAGGCACAATGCCGCCTTAAGTACAAGAATGGAGACTCTTCTTACAGTCCGTGCTTTGACCATTCCCTGTGAGACCCGTATTAGTTTCCGCTACACCTCTGCAGGTGCAGTTTATTCCTTGGACCTTCACATTGACGATGAAACACAGAAATGACATCGGAATTAAATACAAAAGGCACAATGCCGCCTTAAGTACATGAATAGAGACTCTTCTTACAGTCGGTGCTTTGAGCATTCCCTGTGAGACCAGTATTAGTTTCCGATAAACCACTGCAGGTTCAATGTATTCCTTGGAACTTCACACTGACGATGAAACACAGAAATCGCATCGGAATCAAATACAAAAGGCGCAATGCCGCCTTAAGTACAAGAATAGAGACTCTTCTTGCAGTCGGTGCTTTCAGCATTCCCTGTGAGACCAGTATTAGTTTCCGATACACCACTGCAGGTTCAAAGTATTCCTTGGACCTCCACATTGAAGATGAAACACAGAAATCGCATCGGAATTAAATCCAAAAGCACAATGCCGCCTTATGTACAAGAATAGAGACTCTTCTTACAGACGGTGCTTTGAGCATTCCCAGTGAGACCACTATTAGTTACCGCTACACCTCTGCAGGTTCAATGTATTCCTTGGATCTTCACATTGACGATGATACACAGAAATCGCATCGGAATTAAATACAAAAGGCACAATGCCGCCTTAAGTACAAGAATAGAGACTCTTCTTACAGTCGGTGCTTTGAGCATTCCCTGTGAGACCAGTATTAGTTTCCGGTACACCTCTGCAGGTTCAGTGTATTCCTTGGATCTTCACGTTGACGATGAAACACAGAAATCGCATCGGAATTAAATACAAAAGGCACAATGCCACCTTAAGTACAAGAATAGAGACTCTTCTTACAGTCGGTGCTTTAAGCATTCCCTGTGAGACCAGTATTAGTTTCCGCTACACCTCTGCAGGTTCAATGTATTCCTTGGACCTTCACATTGACGATGAAACACAGAAATGGCATCGGCATTAAATACAAAAGACACAATGCCGCCTTAAGTACAAAAATGGAGACTCTTCTTACAGTCGGTGTTTTGAGCATTCCCTGTGAGACCAGTATTAGTTTCCGATACACCACTGCAGGTTCAAAGTATTCCTTGGACCTTCACATTGACGATGAAACACAGAAATGGCATCGGAATTAATTACAAAAGGCACAATGCCGCCTTAAGTACAAGAATAGAGACTCTTCTTACAGTCGGTGCTTTGAGCATTCCCTGTGAGACCAGTATTAGTTTCCGGTACACCTCTGCAGGTTCAGTTTATTCCTAGGACCTTCACATTGACGATAAAACACAGAAATGGCATCGGAATTAAATACAAAACGCACAATGCCGCCTTAAGTACAAGAATAGAGACTCAACTTACAGTCGGTGCTTTGAGCATTCCCTGTGAGACCAGTATTAGTTTCCGATACACCACTGCAGGTTCAATGTATTCCTTGGACCTTCACATTAACGATGAAACTCAGAAATCGCATCGGAATTAAATACAAAAGGCACAATGCCGCCTTAAGTACAAGAATAGAGACTCTTCTTACAGTCGGCGCATTGAGCGTTCCCTGTGAGACCAGTATTAGTTTCCGCTACACCTCTGCAGGTTCAGATTATACCTTGGACCTTCACATTGACGATGAAACACAGTAATGGCATCGGAAGTAAATACAAAAGGCACAATGCCGCCTTAAGTACAAGAATGGAGAATCTTCTTACCGTCGGTGCCTTGAGCATTCCCTGTGAGACCAGTATTAGTTTCCGCTACACCACTGCAGGTTCAGTTTATTCCTTAGACCTTCACATTGACGATGAAACACCGAAATGGCATCGGAATTAAATACAAAAGGCACAATGCCGCCTTAAGTACAAGAATGGAGACTCTTCTTACAGTCGGTGCTTTGAGCATTCCCTGTGAGACCCGTATTAGTTTCCGCTACACCTCTGCAGGTGCAGTTTATTCCTTGGACCTTCACATTGACGATGAAACACAGAAATGGCATCGGAATTAAATACAAAAGGCACAATGCCGCCTTAAGTACAAGAATAGAGACCTTTCTTACAGTCGGTGCTTTGAGCAATCCCTGTGAGACCAGTACTAGTTTCCGATACACCACTGCAGGTTCATTGTATACCTTGGAACTTCACACTGACGATGAAGCACAGAAATCGCATCGGAATCAAATACAAAAGGCGCAATGCCGCCTTAAGTACAAGAATAGAGACTCTTCTTGCAGTCGGTGCTTTGAGCATTCCCTGTGAGACCAGTATTAGTTTCCGATACACCACTGCAGGTTCAAAGTATTCCTTGGACCTTCACATTGACGATGAAACACAGAAATCGCATCGGAATTAAATACAAAACGCACAATGCCGCCTTATGTACAAGAATAGAGACTCTTCTTACAGTCGGTGCTTTGAGCATTCCCTGTGAGACCAGTATTAGTTACCGATACACCTCTGCAGGTTCAATGTATTCCTTGGATCTTCACATTGACGATGATACACAGAAATCGCATCGGAATTAAGTACAAAAGGCACAATGCCGCCCTAAGTACAAGAATAGAGACTCTTCTTACAGTCGGTGCTTTGAGCATTCCCTGTGAGACCAGTATTAGTTTCCGCTACACCTCTGCAGGTTCAGTATATTCCTTGGATCTTCACATTGACGATGAAACACAGAAATCGCATCGGAATTTAATACAAAAGGCACAAACCCACCTTAAGTACAAGAATAGAGACTCTTCTTACAGTCGGTGCTTTGAGCATTCCCTGTGAGACCAGTATTAGTTTCCGCTACACCTCTGCAGATTCAATGTATTCCTTGGACCTTCACATTGACGATGAAACAAAGAAATGGCATCGGAATTAAATACAAAAGGCACAATGCCGCCTTAAGTACGAGAATGGAGACTCTTCTTACAGTCGGTGCTTTGAGCATTCCCTGTGAGACCAGTATTAGTTTCCGATACACCACTGCAGGTTCAATGTATTCCTTGGACTTTCACATTGACGATGAAACACAGAAATGGCATGGGAATTAAATACAAAAAGCACAATGCCGCCTTAAGTACAAGAATAGAGACTCTTCTTACAGTCGGTGCTTTGAGCATTCCCTGTGAGGCCAGTATTAGTTTCCGATACACCACTGCAGGTTCAATGTATTCCTTGGACTTTCACATTAACGATGAAACACAGAAATGGCATCTGAATTAAATACAAAAGACACAATGCCGCCTTAAGTACAAGAATAGAGACTCTTCTGACAGTCGGTGCTTTGAGCATTCCCTGTGAGACCAGTATTAGTTTCCGATACACCACTGCAGGTTCAATGTATGCCTTGGACCTTCACATTGACGATAAAACACAGAAATGGCATCGGAATTAAATACAAAACGCACAATGCCGCATTAAGTACAAGAATAGAGACTCTTCCTACAGTCGGTGCATTGAGCACTCCCTGTGAGACCAGTATTAGTTTCCGCTACACCTCTGCAGGTTCAGTTTATTCTTTGGACCTTCACATTAACGATGAAACACAGAAATGGCATCGGAACTAAATACAAAAGGCACAATGCCGCCTTAAGTACAAGAATAGAGACTCTTCTTGCAGTCGGTGCTTTGAGCATTCCCTGTGAGACCAGTATTAGTTTCCGATACACCACTGCAGGTTCAATGTATTCCTTGGACCTTCACATTGACGATGAAACACAGAAATCGCATCGGAATTAAATACAAAACGCACAATGCTGCCTTATGTACAAGAATAGAGACTCTTCTTACAGTCGGTGCTTTGAGCATTCCCTGTGAGACCATTATTAGTTACCGCTACACCTCTGCCGGTTCAATGTATTCCTTGGATCTTCACAGTGACGATGATACACAGAAATCGCATCGGAATTAAGTACAAATGGCACAATGCCGCCTTAAGTACAAGAATAGAGACTCTTCTTACAGTCGGTGCTTTGAGCATTCCCTGTGACACCAGTATTAGTTTCCGCTACACCTCTGCAGGTTCAGTATATTCCTTGGATCTTCACATTGACGATGAAACACAGAAATCGCATCGGAATTAAATACAAAAGGCACAATGCTACCTTAAGTACAAGAATAGAGACTCTTCTTACAGTCGGTGCTTTGAGCATTCCCTGTGAGACCAGTATTAGTTTCCGCTACACCTCTGCACGTTCAATGTATTCCTTGGACCTTCACATTGACGATGAAACACAGAAATGGCATCGGAATTAAATACAAAAGGCACAATGCCGCCTTAAGTACAAGAATAGAGACTCTTGTTACAGTCGGTGCTTTGAGCATTCCCTGTGAGACCAGTATTAGTTTCCGATACACCACTGCAGGTTCAATGTATTCCTTGGACCTTCACATTGACGATGAAACACAGAAATGGCATCGGAATTAAATACAAAAGGCACAATGCCGCCTTAAGTACAAGAATAGAGACTCTTCTTACAGTCGGTGCTTTGAGCATTCCCTGTGAGACCAGTATTAGTTTCCGATACACCACTGCAGGTTCAATGTATTCCTTGGACTTTCACATTGTCGATGAAACACAGAAATGGCATCGGAATTAAATACAAAAGACACAATGCCGCCTTAAATACAAGAATAGAGACTCTTCTTACAGTCGGTGCTTTGAGCATTCCCTGTGAGACCAGTATTAGTTTCCGATACACCACTGCAGGTTCAATGTATTCCTTGGACCTTCACATTGACGATGAAACACAGAAATGGCATCGGAATTAAATACAAAAGGCACAATGCCGCCTTAAGTACAAGAATGGAGACTCTTCTTACAGTCGGTGCTTTGGGCATTCCCTGTGAGACCAGTATTAGTTTCCGATACACCACTGCAGGTTCAGTGTATTCCTTGGACCTTCACATTGACGATGAAACACAGAAATGGCATCGGAATTAAATACAAAAGGCACAATGCCGCCTTAAGTACAAGAATAGAGACTCTTCTTACAGTCGGTGCTTTGAGCATTCCCTGTGAGACCAGTATTAGTTTCCGATACACCACTGCAGGTTCAATGTATTCCTTGGACTTTCACATTAACGATGATACCCAGAAATGGCATCGGAATTAAATACAAAAGACACAATGCCGAATTAAGTACAAGAATAGAGACTCTTCTTACAGTCGGTGCTTTGAGCATTCCCTGTGAGACCAGTATTAGTTTCCGATACACCACTGCAGGTTCAATGTATGCCTTGGACCTTCACATTGACGATAAAACACAGAAATGGCATCGGAATTAAATACAAAACGCACAATGCCGCCTTAAGTACAAGAATAGAGACTCTTCTTACAGTCGGCGCATTGAGCGTTCCCTGTGAGACCAGTATTAGTTTCCGCTACACCTCTGCAGGTTCAGATTATACCTTGGACCTTCACATTGACGATGAAACACAGTAATGGCATCGGAAGTAAATACAAAAGGCACAATGCCGCCTTAAGTACAAGAATAGAGACTCTTCTTACAGTCGGTGCTTTGAGCATTCCCTGTGAGGCCAGTATTAGTTTCCGATACACCACTGCAGGTTCAATGTATTCCTTGGACTTTCACATTAACGATGAAACACAGAAATGGCATCTGAATTAAATACAAAAGACACAATGCCGCCTTAAGTACAAGAATAGAGACTCTTCTGACAGTCGGTGCTTTGAGCATTCCCTGTGAGACCAGTATTAGTTTCCGATACACCACTGCAGGTTCAATGTATGCCTTGGACCTTCACATTGACGATAAAACACAGAAATGGCATCGGAATTAAATACAAAACGCACAATGCCGCATTAAGTACAAGAATAGAGACTCTTCCTACAGTCGGTGCTTTGAGCACTCCCTGTGAGACCAGTATTAGTTTCCGCTACACCTCTGCAGGTTCAGTTTATTCTTTGGACCTTCACATTAACGATGAAACACAGAAATGGCATCGGAACTAAATACAAAAGGCACAATGCCGCCTTAAGTACAAGAATAGAGACTCTTCTTGCAGTCGGTGCTTTGAGCATTCCCTGTGAGACCAGTATTAGTTTCCGATACACCACTGCAGGTTCAATGTATTCCTTGGACCTTCACATTGACGATGAAACACAGAAATCGCATCGGAATTAAATACAAAACGCACAATGCTGCCTTATGTACAAGAATAGAGACTCTTCTTACAGTCGGTGCTTTGAGCATTCCCTGTGAGACCATTATTAGTTACCGCTACACCTCTGCCGGTTCAATGTATTCCTTGGATCTTCACAGTGACGATGATACACAGAAATCGCATCGGAATTAAGTACAAATGGCACAATGCCGCCTTAAGTACAAGAATAGAGACTCTTCTTACAGTCGGTGCTTTGAGCATTCCCTGTGACACCAGTATTAGTTTCCGCTACACCTCTGCAGGTTCAGTATATTCCTTGGATCTTCACATTGACGATGAAACACAGAAATCGCATCGGAATTAAATACAAAAGGCACAATGCTACCTTAAGTACAAGAATAGAGACTCTTCTTACAGTCGGTGCTTTGAGCATTCCCTGTGAGACCAGTATTAGTTTCCGCTACACCTCTGCACGTTCAATGTATTCCTTGGACCTTCACATTGACGATGAAACACAGAAATGGCATCGGAATTAAATACAAAAGGCACAATGCCGCCTTAAGTACAAGAATAGAGACTCTTGTTACAGTCGGTGCTTTGAGCATTCCCTGTGAGACCAGTATTAGTTTCCGATACACCACTGCAGGTTCAATGTATTCCTTGGACCTTCACATTGACGATGAAACACAGAAATGGCATCGGAATTAAATACAAAAGGCACAATGCCGCCTTAAGTACAAGAATAGAGACTCTTCTTACAGTCGGTGCTTTGAGCATTCCCTGTGAGACCAGTATTAGTTTCCGATACACCACTGCAGGTTCAATGTATTCCTTGGACTTTCACATTGACGATGAAACACAGAAATGGCATCGGAATTAAATACAAAAGACACAATGCCGCCTTAAATACAAGAATAGAGACTCTTCTTACAGTCGGTGCTTTGAGCATTCCCTGTGAGACCAGTATTAGTTTCCGATACACCACTGCAGGTTCAATGTATTCCTTGGACCTTCACATTGACGATGAAACACAGAAATGGCATCGGAATTAAATACAAAAGGCACAATGCCGCCTTAAGTACAAGAATGGAGACTCTTCTTACAGTCAGTGCTTTGGGCATTCCCTGTGAGACCAGTATTAGTTTCCGATACACCACTGCAGGTTCAGTGTATTCCTTGGACCTTCACATTGACGATGAAACACAGAAATGGCATCGGAATTAAATACAAAAGGCACAATGCCGCCTTAAGTACAAGAATAGAGACTCTTCTTACAGTCGGTGCTTTGAGCATTCCCTGTGAGACCAGTATTAGTTTCCGATACACCACTGCAGGTTCAATGTATTCCTTGGACTTTCACATTAACGATGATACCCAGAAATGGCATCGGAATTAAATACAAAAGACACAATGCCGAATTAAGTACAAGAATAGAGACTCTTCTTACAGTCGGTGCTTTGAGCATTCCCTGTGAGACCAGTATTAGTTTCCGATACACCACTGCAGGTTCAATGTATGCCTTGGACCTTCACATTGACGATAAAACACAGAAATGGCATCGGAATTAAATACAAAACGCACAATGCCGCCTTAAGTACAAGAATAGAGACTCTTCTTACAGTCGGCGCATTGAGCGTTCCCTGTGAGACCAGTATTAGTTTCCGCTACACCTCTGCAGGTTCAGATTATACCTTGGACCTTCACATTGACGATGAAACACAGTAATGGCATCGGAAGTAAATACAAAAGGCACAATGCCGCCTTAAGTACAAGAATGGAGAATCTTCTTACCGTCGGTGCCTTGAGCATTCCCTGTGAGACCAGTATTAGTTTCCGCTACACCACTGCAGGTTCAGTTTATTCCTTAGACCTTCACATTGACGATGAAACACCGAAATGGCATCGGAATTAAATACAAAAGGCACAATTCCGCCTTAAGTACAAGAATGGAGACTCTTCTTACAGTCGGTGCTTTGAGCATTCCCTGTGAGACCCGTATTAGTTTCCGCTACACCTCTGCAGGTGCAGTTTATTCCTTGGACCTTCACATTGACGATGAAACACAGAAATCGCATCGGAATTTAATACAAAAGGCACAATCCCACCTTAAGTACAAGAATAGAGACTCTTCTTACAGTCGGTGCTTTGAGCATTCCCTGTGAGACCAGTATTAGTTTCCGCTACACCTCTGCAGATTCAATGTATTCCTTGGACCTTCACATTAACGATGGAACAAAGAAATGGCATCGGAATTAAATACAAAAGGCACAATGCCGCCTTAAGTACGAGAATGGAGACTCTTCTTACAGTCGGTGCTTTGAGCATTCCCTGTGAGACCAGTATTAGTTTCCGATACACCACTGCAGGTTCAATGTATTCCTTGGACTTTCACATTGACGATGAAACACAGAAATGGCATGGGAATTAAATACAAAAAGCACAATGCCGCCTTAAGTACAAGAATAGAGACTCTTCTTACAGTCGGTGCTTTGAGCATTCCCTGTGAGGCCAGTATTAGTTTCCGATACACCACTGCAGGTTCAATGTATTCCTTGGACTTTCACATTAACGATGAAACACAGAAATGGCATCTGAATTAACTACAAAAGACACAATGCCGCCTTAAGTACAAGAATAGAGACTCTTCTTACAGTCGGTGCTTTGAGCATTCCCTGTGAGACCAGTATTAGTTTCCGATACACCACTGCAGGTTCAATGTATGCCTTGGACCTTCACATTGACGATAAAACACAGAAATGGCATCGGAATTAAATACAAAACGCACAATGCCGCATTAAGTACAAGAATAGAGACTCTTCCTACAGTCGGTGCTTTGAGCACTCCCTGTGAGACCAGTATTAGTTTCCGCTACACCTCTGCAGGTTCAGTTTATTCTTTGGACCTTCACATTGACGATGAAACACAGAAATGGCATCGGAACTAAATACAAAAGGCACAATGCCGCCTTAAGTACAAGAATAGAGACTCTTCTTGCAGTCGGTGCTTTGAGCATTCCCTGTGAGACCAGTATAAGTTTCCGATACACCACTGCAGGTTCAATGTATTCCTTGGACCTTCACATTGACGATGAAACACAGAAATCGCATCGGAATGAAATACAAAACGCACAATGCTGCCTTATGTACAAGAATAGAGACTCTTCTTACAGTCGGTGCTTTGAGCATTCCCTGTGAGACCATTATTAGTTACCGCTACACCTCTGCCGGTTCAATGTATTCCTTGGATCTTCACAGTGACGATGATACACAGAAATCGCATCGGAAATAAGTACAAATGGCACAATGCCGCCTTAAGTACAAGAATAGAGACTCTTCTTACTGTCGGTGCTTTGAGCATTCCCTGTGAGACCAGTATTAGTTTCCGCTACACCTCTGCAGGTTCAGTATATTCCTTGGAACTTCACATTGACGATGAAACACAGAAATGGCATCGAAATTAAATACAAAAGGCACAATGCCGCCTTAAGTACAAGAATAGAGACTCTTCTTACCGTCGGTGCTTTGAGCATTCCCTGTGAGACCAGTATTAGTTTCCGATACACCACTGCAGGTTCAATGTATTCCTTGGACCTTCACATTGACGATGAAACACAGAAATGGCATCGGAATTAAATACAAAAGGCACAATGCCGCCTTAAGTACAAGAATAGAGACTCTTCTTACAGTCGGTGCTTTGAGCATTCCCTGTGAGACCAGTATTAGTTTCCGATACACCACTGCAGGTTCAATGTATTCCTTGGACTTTCACATTGACGATGAAACACAGAAATGGCATCGGAATTAAATACAAAAGACACAATGCCGCCTTAAATACAAGAATAGAGACTCTTCTTACAGTCGGTGCTTTGAGCATTCCCTGTGAGACCAGTATTAGTTTCCGATACACCACTGCAGGTTCAATGTATGCCTTGGACCTTCACATTGACGATGAAACACAGAAATGGCATCGGAATTAAATACAAAAGGCACAATGCCGCCTTAAGTACAATAATGGAGACTCTTCTTACAGTCGGTGCTTTGGGCATTCCCTGTGAGACCAGTATTAGTTTCCGATACACCACTGCAGGTTCAGTGTATTCCTTGGACCTTCACATTGACGATGAAACACAGAAATGGCATCGGAATTAAATACAAAAGGCACAATGCCGCCTTAAGTACAAGAATAGAGACTCTTCTTACAGTCGGTGCTTTGAGCATTCCCTGTGAGACCAGTATTAGTTTCCGATACACCACTGCAGGTTCAATGTATTCCTTGGACTTTCACATTAACGATGATACCCAGAAATGGCATCGGAATTAAATACAAAAGACACAATGCCGAATTAAGTACAAGAATAGAGACTCTTCTTACAGTCGGTGCTTTGAGCATTCCCTGTGAGACCAGTATTAGTTTCCGATACACCACTGCAGGTTCAATGTATGCCTTGGACCTTCACATTGACGATAAAACACAGAAATGGCATCGGAATTAAATACAAAACGCACAATGCCGCATTAAGTACAAGAATAGAGACTCTTTTTACAGTCGGTGCTTTGAGCACTCCCTGTGAGACCAGTATTAGTTTCCGCTACACCTCTGCAGGTTCAGTTTATTCTTTGGACCTTCACATTGACGATGAAACACAGAAATGGCATCGGAATTAAATACAAAAGGCACAATGCCGCCTTAAGTACAAGAATAGAGACTCTTCTTGCAGTCGGTGCTTTAAGCATTCCCTGTGAGACCAGTATTAGTTTCCGATACACCACTGCAGGCTCAATGTATTCCTTGGACCTTCATATTGACGATGAAACACAGAAATCGCATCGGAATTAAATACAAAACGCACAATGCTGCCTTATGTACAAGAATAGAGACTCTTCTTACAGTCGGTGCTTTGAGCATTCCCTGTGAGACCAGTATTAGTTACCGCTACACCTCTGCAGGTTCAATGTATTCCTTGGATCTTCACATTGACGATGATACACAGAAATCGCATCGGAATTAAGTACAAAAGGCACAATGCCGCCTTAAGTACAAGAATAGAGACTCTTCTTACAGTCGGTGCTTTGAGCATTCCCTGTGAGACCAGTATTAGTTTCCGCTACACCTCTGCAGGTTCAGTATATTCCTTGGATCTTCACATTGGCGATGAAACACAGAAATCGCATCGGAATTAAATACAAAAGGCACAATGCTACCTTAAGTACAAGAATAGAGACTCTTCTTACAGTCGGTGCTTTGTACATTCCCTGTGAGGACAGTATTAGTTTCCGCTACACCTCTGCAGGTTCCATGTATTACTTGGACCTTCACATTGACGATGAAACACAGAAATGGCATCGGAATTAAATACAAAAGGCACAATGCCGCCTTAAGTACAAGAATAGAGACTCTTCTTACAGTCGGTGCTTTGAGCATTCCCTGTGAGACCAGTATTAGTTTCCGATACACCACTGCAGGTTCAGTTTATTCCTTAGACCTTCACATTGACGATGAAACACCGAAATGGCATCGGAATTAAATACAAAAGGCACAATGCCGCCTTAAGTACAAGAATGGAGACTCTTCTTACAGTCGGTGCTTTGACCATTCCCTGTGAGACCCGTATTAGTTTCCGCTACACCTCTGCAGGTGCAGTTTATTCCTTGGACCTTCACATTGACGATGAAACACAGAAATGACATCGGAATCAAATACAAAAGGCGCAATGCCGCCTTAAGTACAAGCATAGAGACTCTTCTTGCAGTCGGTGCTTTGAGCATTCCCTGTGAGACCAGTATTAGTTTCCGATACACCACTGCAGGTTCAAAGTATTCCTTGGACCTCCACATTGAAGATGAAACACAGAAATCGCATCGGAATTAAATCCAAAAGCACAATGCCGCCTTATGTACAAGAATAGAGACTCTTCTTACAGTCGGTGCTTTGAGCATTCCCTGTGAGACCACTATTAGTTACCGCTACACCTCTGCAGGTTCAATGTATTCCTTGGATCTTCACATTGACGATGATACACAGAAATCGCATCGGAATTAAATACAAAAGGCACAATGCCGCCTTAAGTACAAGAATAGAGACTCTTCTTACAGTCGGTGCTTTGAGCATTCCCTGTGAGACCAGTATTAGTTTCCGGTACACCTCTGCAGGTTCAGTATATTCCTTGGATCTTCACGTTGACGATGAAACACAGAAATCGCATCGGATTTAAATACAAAAGGCACAATGCCACCTTAAGTACAAGAATAGAGACTCTTCTTACAGTCGGTGCTTTAAGCATTCCCTGTGAGACCAGTATTAGTTTCCGCTACACCTCTGCAGGTTCAATGTATTCCTTGGACCTTCGCATTGACGATGAAACACAGAAATGGCATCGGAATTAAATACAAAAGACACAATGCCGCCTTAAGTACAAGAATGGAGACTCTTCTTACAGTCGGTGCTTTGAGCATTCCCAGTGAGACCAGTGTTAGTTTCCGATACACCACTGCAGGTTCAAAGTATTCCTTGGACCTTCACATTGACGATGAAACACAGAAATGGCATCGGAATTAAATACAAAAGGCACAATGCCGCCTTAAGTACAAGAATAGAGACTCTTCTTACAGTCGGTGCTTTGAGCATTCCCTGTGAGACCAGTATTAGTTTCCGGTACACCTCTGCAGGTTCAGTTTATTCCTAGGGCCTTCACATTGACGATAAAACACAGAAATGGCATTGGAATTAAATACAAAACGCACAATGCCGCCTTAAGTACAAGAATAGAGACTCGTCTTACAGTCGGTGCTTTGAGCATTCCCTGTGAGACCAGTATTAGTTTCCGATACACCACTGCAGGTTCAATGTATTCCTTGGACCTTCACATTGACGATGAAACTCAGAAATCGCATCGGAATTAAATACAAAAGGCACAATGCCGCCTTAAGTACAAGAATAGAGACTCTTCTTACAGTCGGTGCATTGAGCATTCCCTGTGACCAATATTAGTTTCCGCTACACCTCTGCAGGTTCAGATTATTCCTTGGACCTTCACATTGACGATGAAACAGAGAAATGGCATCGGAAGTAAATACAAAAGGCACAATGCCGCCTTAAGTACAAGAATGGAGAATCTTCTTACCGTCGGTGCTTTGAGCATTCCCTGTGAGACCAGTATTAGTTTCCGCTACACCACTGCCGGTTCAGTTTATTCCTTAGACCTTCACAGTGACGATGAAACACCGAAATGGCATCGGAATTAAATACAAAAGGCACAATGCCGCCTTAAGTACAAGAATGGAGACTCTTCTTACAGTCGGTGCTTTGAGCATTCCCTGTGAGACCCGTATTTGTTTCCGCTACACCTCTGCAGGTGCAGTTTATTCCTTGGACCTTCACATTGACGATGAAACACAGAAATGGCATCGGAATTAAATACAAATGGCACAATGCCGCCTTAAGTACAAGAATAGAGACCGTTCTTACAGTCGGTGCTTTGAGCATTCCCTGTGAGACCAGTACTAGTTTCCGATACACCACTGCAGGTTCATTGTATTCCTTGGAACTTCACACTGACGATGAAGCACAGAAATCGCATCGGAATCAAATACAAAAGGCGCAATGCCGCCTTAAGTACAAGAATAGAGACTCTTCTTGCAGTCGGTGCTTTGAGCATTCCCTGTGAGACCAGTATTAGTTTCCGATACACCACTGCAGGTTCAAAGTATTCCTTGGACCTTCACATTGACGATGAAACACAGAAATCGCATCGGAATTAATTACAAAACGCACAATGCCGCCTTATGTACAAGAATAGAGACTCTTCTTACAGTCGGTGCTTTGAGCATTCCCTGTGAGACCAGTATTAGTTACCGCTACACCTCTGCATGTTCAATGTATTCCTTGGATCTTCACATTGACGATGATACACAGAAATCGCATCGGAATTAAGTACAAAAGGCACAATGCCGCCTTAAGTACAAGAATAGAGACTCTTCCTACAGTCGGTGCTTTGAGCATTCCCTGTGAGACCAGTATTAGTTTCCGCTACACCTCTGCAGGTTCAGTATATTCCTTGGATCTTCACATTGACGATGAAACACAGAAATCGCATCGGAATTAAATACAAAAGGCACAATCCCACCTTAAGTACAAGAATAGAGACTCTTCTTACAGTCGGTGCTTTGAGCATTCCCTGTGAGACCAGTATTAGTTTCCGCTACACCTCTGCAGGTTCAATGTATTCCTTGGACCTTCACATTGACGATGAAACACAGAAATGGCATCGGAATTAAATACAAAAGGCACAATGCCGCCTTAAGTACAAGAATGGAGACTCTTCTTACAGTCGGTGCTTTGAGCATTCCCTGTGAGACCAGTATTAGTTTCCGATACACCACTGCAGGTTCAATGTATTCCTTAAACCTTCAAATTGACGATGAAACACAGAAATGGCATGGGAATTAAATACAAAAAGCACAATGCCGCCTTAAGTACAAGAATAGAGACTCTTCTTACAGTCGGTGCTTTGAGCATTCCCTGTGAGGCCAGTATTAGTTTCCGATACACCACTGCAGGTTCAATGTATTCCTTGGACTTTCACATTAACGATGAAACACAGAAATGGCATCTGAATTAAATACAAAAGACACAATGCCGCCTTAAGTACAAGAATAGAGGCTCTTCTTACAGTCGGTGCTTTGAGCATTCCCTGTGAGACCAGTATTAGTTTCCGATACACCACTGCAGGTTCAATGTATGCCTTGGACCTTCACATTGACGTTAAAACACAGAAATGGCATCGGAATTAAATACAAAACGCACAATGCCGCATTAAGTACAAGAATAGAGACTCTTCTTACAGTCGGTGCTTTGAGCACTCCCTGTGAGACCAGTATTAGTTTCCGCTACACCTCTGCAGGTTCAGTTTATTCTTTGGACCTTCACATTGACGATGAAACACAGAAATGGCATCGGAATTAAATACAAAAGGCACAATGCCGCCTTAAGTACAAGAATAGAGACTCTTCTTGCAGTCGGTGCTTTGAGCATTCCCTGTGAGACCAGTATTAGTTTCCGATACACCACTGCAGGTTCAATGTATTCCTTGGACCTTCACATTGACGATGAAACACAGAAATCGCATCCGAATTAAATACAAAACGCACAATGCTGCCTTATGTACAAGAATAGAGACTCTTCTTACAGTCGGTGCTTTGAGCATTCCCTGTGAGACCATTATTAGTTACCGCTACACCTCTGCAGGTTCAATGTATTCCTTGGATCATCACAGTGACGATGATACACAGAAATCGCATCGGAATTAAGTACAAATGGCACAATGCCGCCTTAAGTACAAGAATAGAGACTCTTCTTACAGTCGGTGCTTTGAGCATTCCCTGTGAGACCAGTATTACTTTCCGCTACAACTCAGCAGGTTCAGTATATTCCTTGGATCTTCACATTGACGATGAAACACAGAAATCGCATCGGAATTAAATACAAAAGGCACAATGCTACCTTAAGTACAAGAATAGAGACTCTTCTTACAGTCGGTGCTTTGAGCATTCCCTGTGAGACCAGTATTAGTTTCCGCTACACCTCTGCAGGTTCAATGTATTCCTTGGACCTTCACATTGACGATGAAACACAGAAATGGCATCGGAATTAAATACAAAAGGCACAATGCCGCCTTAAGTACAAGAATAGAGACTCTTCTTACAGTCGGTGCTTTGAGCATTCCCTGTGAGACCAGTATTAGTTTCCGATACACCACTGCAGGTTCAATGTATTCCTTGGACCTTCACATTGACGATGAAACACAGAAATGGCATCGGAATTAAATACAAAAGGCACAATGAGCCTTAAGTACAAGAATAGAGACTCTTCTTACAGTCGGTGCTTTGAGCATTCCCTGTGAGACCAGTATTAGTTTCCGATACACCACTGCAGGTTCAATGTATACCTTGGACTTTCACATTGACGATGAAACACAGAAATGGCATCGGAATTAAATACAAAAGACACAATGCCGTCTTAAATACAAGAATAGAGACTCTTCTTACAGTCGGTGCTTTGAGCATTCCCTGTGAGACCAGTATTAGTTTCCTATACACCACTGCAGGTTCAATGTATGCCTTGGACCTTCGCATTGACGATGAAACACAGAAATCGCATCGAAATTAAATACAAAAGGCACAATGCCGCCTTAAGTACAAGAATAGAGACTCTTCTTACAGTCGGTGCTTTGAGCATTCCCTGTGAGACCAGTATTAGTTTCCGCTACGCCTCTGCAGGTTCAGTTTATTCCTAGGACCTTCACATTGACGATAAAACACAGAAATGGCATCGGAATTAAATACAAAATGCACAATGCCGCCTTAAGTACAAGAATAGTGACTCTTCTTACAGTCGGTGCTTTGAGCACTCCCTGTGTGACCAGTATTAGTTTCCGCTACACCTCTGCAGGTTCAGTTTATTCTTTGGACCTTCACATTGACGATGAAACAAAGAAATGGCATCGGAATTAAATACAAAAGGCACAATGCCGCCTTAAGTACAAGAATAGAAACTCTTCTTACAGTCGGTGCTTTGAGCATTCCCTGTCAGACCAGTATTAGTTTCCGATACACCACTGCAGGTTCAATGTATTCCTTGGACCTTCACATTGACGATGAAACACAGAAATCGCATCCGAATTAAATACAAAACGCACAATGCTGCCTTATGTACAAGAATAGAGACTCTTCTTACAGTCGGTGCTTTGAGCATTCCCTGTGAGACCATTATTAGTTACCGCTACACCTCTGCAGGTTCAATGTATTCCTTGGATCATCACAGTGACGATGATACACAGAAATCGCATCGGAATTAAGTACAAATGGCACAATGCCGCCTTAAGTACAAGAATAGAGACTCTTCTTACAGTCGGTGCTTTGAGCATTCCCTGTGAGACCAGGATTACTTTCCGCTACAACTCAGCAGGTTCAGTATATTCCTTGGATCTTCACATTGACGATGAAACACAGAAATCGCATCGGAATTAAATACAAAAGGCACAATGCTACCTTAAGCACAAGAATAGAGACTCTTCTTACAGTCGGTGCTTTGAGCATTCCCTGTGAGACCAGTATTAGTTTCCGCTACACCTCTGCAGGTTCAATGTATTCCTTGGACCTTCACTTTGACGATGAAACACAGAAATGGCATCGGAATTAAATACAAAAGGCACAATGCCGCCTTAAGTACAAGAATAGAGACTCTTCTTACAGTCGGTGCTTTGAGCATTCCCTGTGAGACCAGTATTAGTTTCCGATACACCACTGCAGGTTCAATGTATTCCTTGGACCTTCACATTGACGATGAAACACAGAAATGGCATCGGAATTAAATACAAAAGGCACAATGAGCCTTAAGTACAAGAATAGAGACTCTTCTTACAGTCGGTGCTTTGAGCATTCCCTGTGAGACCAGTATTAGTTTCCGATACACCACTGCAGGTTCAATGTATACCTTGGACTTTCACATTGACGATGAAACACAGAAATGGCATCGGAATTAAATACAAAAGACACAATGCCGTCTTAAATACAAGAATAGAGACTCTTCTTACAGTCGGTGCTTTGAGCATTCCCTGTGAGACCAGTATTAGTTTCCTATACACCACTGCAGGTTCAATGTATGCCTTGGACCTTCGCATTGACGATGAAACAAAGAAATGGCATCGGAATTAAATACAAAAGGCACAATGCCGCCTTAAGTACAAGAATAGAAACTCTTCTTACAGTCGGTGCTTTGAGCATTCCCTGTCAGACCAGTATTAGTTTCCGATACACCACTGCAGGTTCAATGTATTCCTTGGAACTTCACATTGTCGATGAAACACAGAAATCGCATCGGAATTAAATACAAAAGGCACAACGCCGCCTTAAGTACAAGAATAGAGAATCTTCTTACAGTCGGTGCTTTGAACATTCCCTGTGAGACCAGTATTAGTTTCCGGTACACCTCTGCAGGTTCAGTTAATTCCTTGGACCTTCACATTGACGATGAAACACAGAAATGGCATCGGAATTAAATACAAATGGCACAATGCCGCCTTAAGTACAAGAATAGAGACTCTTCTTACAGTCGGTGCTTTGAGCATTCCCTGTGAGACCAGTATTAGTTTCCGATACACCACTGCAGGTTCGATGTATTCCTTGGAACATCACATTGACGATGAAACACATAAATCGCATCGGAATTAAATACAAAAGGCACAATGCCGCCTTAAGTACAAGAATAGAGACTCTTCTTACAGTCGGTGCTTTGAGCATTCCATGTGAGACCAGTATTAGTTTCCGCTACACCTTTGCAGGTTCAGTTTATTCCTTGGACCTTCACATTGACGATGAAACACAGAAATCGCATCGGAAATAAATACAGAAGGCACAATGCCGCCTTAAGTACAAGAATAGAGACTCTTCTTACAGTCGGTGCTTTGAGCATTCCCTGTAAGACCAGTATTAGTTCCCGCTACACCACTGCAGGTTCAATGTATTCCTTGGAACTTCACATTGACGATGAAACACAGAAATCGCATGGGAATCAAATACAAAAGGCACAATGCCGCCTTAAGTACAAGAATAGAGACTCTTCTTACAGTCGGTGCTTTGAGCATTCCCTGTGAGACCAGTATTAGCTTCCGATACTCCTCTGCAGGTTCAGTTTATTCCTTGGACCTTCACATTGACGATGAAACACAGAAATGGCATCGGAATTAAATACAAAAGGCACAATGCCGCCTTAAGTACAAGAATAGAGACTCTTCTTACAGTCGGTGCTTTGAGCATTCCCTGTGAGACCAGTATTAGTTTCCGATACACCACTGCAGGTTCAATGTATTCCTTGGACCTTCACATTGACGATGAAACACAGAAATGGCATCGGAATTAAATACAAAAGGCACAATGCCGCCTTAAGTACAAGAATAGAGACTCTTCTTACAGTCGGTGCTTTGAGCATTCCCTGTGAGACCAGTATTAGTTTCCGATACACCACTGCAGGTTCAATGTATTCCTTGGACTTTCACATTGACGATGAAACACAGAAATGGCATCGGAATTAAATACAAAAGACACAATGCCGCCTTAAATACAAGAATAGAGACTCTTCTTACAGTCGGTGCTTTGAGCATTCCCTGTGAGACCAGTATTAGTTTCCGATACACCACTGCAGGTTCAATGTATGCCTTGGACCTTCGCATTGACGATGAAACACAGAAATCGCATCTAAATTAAATACAAAAGGCACAATGCCGCCTTAAGTACAAGAATAGAGACTCTTCTTACAGTCGGTGCTTTGAGCATTCCCTGTGAGACCAGTATTAGTTTCCGCTACGCCTCTGCAGGTTCAGTTTATTCCTAGGACCTTCACATTGACGATAAAACACAGAAATGGCATCGGAATTAAATACAAAATGCACAATGCCGCCTTAAGTACAAGAATAGTGACTCTTCTTACAGTCGGTGCTTTGAGCACTCCCTGTGTGACCAGTATTAGTTTCCGCTACACCTCTGCAGGTTCAGTTTATTCTTTGGACCTTCACATTGACGATGAAACAAAGAAATGGCATCGGAATTAAATACAAAAGGCACAATGCCGTATTAAGTACAAGAATAGAAACTCTTCTTGCAGTCGGTGCTTTGAGCATTCCCTGTCAGACCAGTATTAGTTTCCGATACACCACTGCAGGTTCAATGTATTCCTTGGAACTTCACATTGTCGATGAAACACAGAAATCGCATCGGAATTAAATACAAAAGGCACAACGCCGCCTTAAGTACAAGAATAGAGAATCTTCTTACAGTCGGTGCTTTGAACATTCCCTGTGAGACCAGTATTAGTTTCCGATACACCTCTGCAGGTTCAGTTAATTCCTTGGACCTTCACATTGACGATGAAACACAGAAATGGCATCGGAATTAAATACAAATGGCACAATGCCACCTTAAGTACAAGAATAGAGACTCTTCTTACAGTCGGTGCTTTGAGCATTCCCTGTGAGACCAGTATTAGTTTCCGATACACCACTGCAGGTTCGATGTATTCCTTGGAACATCACATTGACGATGAAACACATAAATCGCATCGGAATTAAATACAAAAGGCACAATGCCGCCTTAAGTACAAGAATAGAGACTCTTCTTACAGTCGGTGCTTTGAGCATTCCCTGTGAGACCAGTATTAGTTTCCGCTACACCTCTGCAGGTTCAGTTTATTCCTTGGACCTTCACATTGACGATGAAACACAGAAATCGCATCGGAAATAAATACAGAAGGCACAATGCCGCCTTAAGTACAAGAATAGAGACTCTTCTTACAGTCGGTGCTTTGAGCATTCCCTGTGAGACCAGTATTAGTTCCCGCTACACCACTGCAGGTTCAATGTACTCCTTGGAACTTCACATTGACGATGAAACACAGAAATCGCATGGGAATCAAATACAAAAGGCACAATGCCGCCTTAAGTACAAGAATAGAGACTCTTCTTGCAGTCGGTGCTTTGAGCATTCCCTGTGAGACCAGTATTAGCTTCCGATACTCCTCTGCAGGTTCAGTTTATTCCTTGGACCTTCACATTGACGATGAAACACAGAAATGGCATCGGAATTAAATACAAAAGGCACAATGCCGCCTTAAGTACGAGAATAGAGACTCTTCTTACAGTCGGTGCTTTGAGCATTCCCTGTGAGACCAGTATTAGTTTCCGATACACCACTGCAGGTTCAATGTATTCCTTGGACCTTCACATTGACGATGAAACACAGAAATGGCATCGGAATTAAATACAAAAGGCACAATGAGCCTTAAGTACAAGAATAGAGACTCTTCTTACAGTCGGTGCTTTGAGCATTCCCTGTGAGACCAGTATTAGTTTCCGATACACCACTGCAGGTTCAATGTATACCTTGGACTTTCACATTGACGATGAAACACAGAAATGGCATCGGAATTAAATACAAAAGACACAATGCCGTCTTAAATACAAGAATAGAGACTCTTCTTACAGTCGGTGCTTTGAGCATTCCCTGTGAGACCAGTATTAGTTTCCTATACACCACTGCAGGTTCAATGTATGCCTTGGACCTTCGCATTGACGATGAAACACAGAAATCGCATCGAAATTAAATACAAAAGGCACAATGCCGCCTTAAGTACAAGAATAGAGACTCTTCTTACTGTCGGTGCTTTGAGCATTCCCTGTGAGACCAGTATTAGTTTCCACTACGCCTCTGCAGGTTCAGTTTATTCCTAGGACCTTCACATTGACGATAAAACACAGAAATGGCATCGGAATTAAATACAAAATGCACAATGCCGCCTTAAGTACAAGAATAGTGACTCTTCTTACAGTCGGTGCTTTTAGCACTCCCTGTGTGACCAGTATTAGTTTCCGCTACACCTCTGCAGGTTCAGTTTATTCTTTGGACCTTCACATTGACGATGAAACAAAGAAATGGCATCGGAATTAAATACAAAAGGCACAATGCCGCCTTAAGTACAAGAATAGAAACTCTTCTTACAGTCGGTGCTTTGAGCATTCCCTGTCAGACCAGTATTAGTTTCCGATACACCACTGCAGGTTCAATGTATTCCTTGGAACTTCACATTGTCGATGAAACACAGAAATCGCATCGGAATTAAATACAAAAGGCACAACGCCGCCTTAAGTACAAGAATAGAGAATCTTCTTACAGTCGGTGCTTTGAACATTCCCTGTGAGACCAGTATTAGTTTCCGGTACACCTCTGCAGGTTCAGTTAATTCCTTGGACCTTCACATTGACGATGAAACACAGAAATGGCATCGGAATTAAATACAAATGGCACAATGCCGCCTTAAGTACAAGAATAGAGACTCTTCTTACAGTCGGTGCTTTGAGCATTCCCTGTGAGACCAGTATTAGTTTCCGATACACCACTGCAGGTTCGATGTATTCCTTGGAACATCACATTGACGATGAAACACATAAATCGCATCGGAATTAAATACAAAAGGCACAATGCCGCCTTAAGTACAAGAATAGAGACTCTTCTTACAGTCGGTGCTTTGAGCAT
This sequence comes from Schistocerca serialis cubense, assembly GCF_023864345.2. Lineage (NCBI taxonomy): Eukaryota > Metazoa > Arthropoda > Insecta > Orthoptera > Acrididae > Schistocerca > Schistocerca serialis. The sequence continues at coordinate 31,514,351 of NC_064643.1, read as the reverse complement.
TCCATGTGAGACCAGTATTAGTTTCCGCTACACCTTTGCAGGTTCAGTTTATTCCTTGGACCTTCACATTGACGAAGAAACACAGAAATCGCATCGGAAATAAATACAGAAGGCCCAATGCCGCCTTAAGTACAAGAATAGAGACTCTTCTTACAGTCGGTGCTTTGAGCATTCCCTGTAAGACCAGTATTAGTTCCCGCTACACCACTGCAGGTTCAATGTATTCCTTGGAACTTCACATTGACGATGAAACACAGAAATCGCATGGGAATCAAATACAAAAGGCACAATGCCGCCTTAAGTACAAGAATAGAGACTCTTCTTACAGTCGGTGCTTTGAGCATTCCCTGTGAGACCAGTATTAGCTTCCGATACTCCTCTGCAGGTTCAGTTTATTCCTTGGACCTTCACATTGACGATGAAACACAGAAATGGCATCGGAATTAAATACAAAAGGCACAATGCCGCCTTAAGTACAAGAATAGAGACTCTTCTTACAGTCGGTGCTTTGAGCATTCCCTGTGAGACCAGTATTAGTTTCCGATACACCACTGCAGGTTCAATGTATTCCTTGGACCTTCACATTGACGATGAAACACAGAAATGGCATCGGAATTAAATACAAAAGGCACAATGCCGCCTTAAGTACAAGAATAGAGACTCTTCTTACAGTCGGTGCTTTGAGCATTCCCTGTGAGACCAGTATTAGTTTCCGATACACCACTGCAGGTTCAATGTATTCCTTGGACTTTCACATTGACGATGAAACACAGAAATGGCATCGGAATTAAATACAAAAGACACAATGCCGCCTTAAATACAAGAATAGAGACTCTTCTTACAGTCGGTGCTTTGAGCATTCCCTGTGAGACCAGTATTAGTTTCCGATACACCACTGCAGGTTCAATGTATGCCTTGGACCTTCGCATTGACGATGAAACACAGAAATCGCATCGAAATTAAATACAAAAGGCACAATGCCGCCTTAAGTACAAGAATAGAGACTCTTCTTACAGTCGGTGCTTTGAGCATTCCCTGTGAGACCAGTATTAGTTTCCGCTACGCCTCTGCAGGTTCAGTTTATTCCTAGGACCTTCACATTGACGATAAAACACAGAAATGGCATCGGAATTAAATACAAAATGCACAATGCCGCCTTAAGTACAAGAATAGTGACTCTTCTTACAGTCGGTGCTTTGAGCACTCCCTGTGTGACCAGTATTAGTTTCCGCTACACCTCTGCAGGTTCAGTTTATTCTTTGGACCTTCACATTGACGATGAAACAAAGAAATGGCATCGGAATTAAATACAAAAGGCACAATGCCGCCTTAAGTACAAGAATAGAAACTCTTCTTGCAGTCGGTGCTTTGAGCATTCCCTGTCAGACCAGTATTAGTTTCCGATACACCACTGCAGGTTCAATGTATTCCTTGGAACTTCACATTGTCGATGAAACACAGAAATCGCATCGGAATTAAATACAAAAGGCACAACGCCGCCTTAAGTACAAGAATAGAGAATCTTCTTACAGTCGGTGCTTTGAACATTCCCTGTGAGACCAGTATTAGTTTCCGATACACCTCTGCAGGTTCAGTTAATTCCTTGGACCTTCACATTGACGATGAAACACAGAAATGGCATCGGAATTAAATACAAATGGCACAATGCCGCCTTAAGTACAAGAATAGAGACTCTTCTTACAGTCGGTGCTTTGATTATTCCCTGTGAGACCAGTATTAGTTTCCGATACACCACTGCAGGTTCGATGTATTCCTTGGAACATCACATTGACGATGAAACACATAAATCGCATCGGAATTAAATACAAAAGGCACAATGCCGCCTTAAGTACAAGAATAGAGACTCTTCTTACAGTCGGTGCTTTGAGCATTCCCTGTGAGACCAGTATTAGTTTCCGCTACACCTCTGCAGGTTCAGTTTATTCCTTGGACCTTCACATTGACGATGAAACACAGAAATCGCATCGGAAATAAATACAGAAGGCACAATGCCGCCTTAAGTACAAGAATAGAGACTCTTCTTACAGTCGGTGCTTTGAGCATTCCCTGTGAGACCAGTATTAGTTCCCGCTACACCACTGCAGGTTCAATGTATTCCTTGGAACTTCACATTGTCGATAAAACACAGAAATCGCATCGGAATTAAATACAAAAGGCACAACGCCGCCTTAAGTACAAGAATAGAGAATCTTCTTACAGTCGGTGCTTTGAACATTCCCTGTGAGACCAGTATTAGTTTCCGGTACACCTCTGCAGGTTCAGTTAATTCCTTGGACCTTCACATTGACGATGAAACACAGAAATGGCATCGGAATTAAATACAAATGGCACAATGCCGCCTTAAGTACAAGAATAGAGACTCTTCTTACAGTCGGTGCTTTGAGCATTCCCTGTGAGACCAGTATTAGTTTCCGATACACCACTGCAGGTTCGATGTATTCCTTGGAACATCACATTGACGATGAAACACATAAATCGCATCGGAATTAAATACAAAAGGCACAATGCCGCCTTAAGTACAAGAATAGAGACTCTTCTTACAGTCGGTGCTTTGAGCATTCCATGTGAGACCAGTATTAGTTTCCGCTACACCTTTGCAGGTTCAGTTTATTCCTTGGACCTTCACATTGACGAAGAAACACAGAAATCGCATCGGAAATAAATACAGAAGGCCCAATGCCGCCTTAAGTACAAGAATAGAGACTCTTCTTACAGTCGGTGCTTTGAGCATTCCCTGTAAGACCAGTATTAGTTCCCGCTACACCACTGCAGGTTCAATGTATTCCTTGGAACTTCACAATGACGATGAAACACAGAAATCGCATGGGAATCAAATACAAAAGGCACAATGCCGCCTTAAGTACAAGAATAGAGACTCTTCTTACAGTCGGTGCTTTGAGCATTCCCTGTGAGACCAGTATTAGCTTCCGATACTCCTCTGCAGGTTCAGTTTATTCCTTGGACCTTCACATTGACGATGAAACACAGAAATGGCATCGGAATTAAATACAAAAGGCACAATGCCGCCTTAAGTACAAGAATAGAGACTCTTCTTACAGTCGGTGCTTTGAGCATTCCCTGTGAGACCAGTATTAGTTTCCGATACACCACTGCAGGTTCAATGTATTCCTTGGACCTTCACATTGACGATGAAACACAGAAATGGCATCGGAATTAAATACAAAAGGCACAATGCCGCCTTAAGTACAAGAATAGAGACTCTTCTTACAGTCGGTGCTTTGAGCATTCCCTGTGAGACCAGTATTAGTTTCCGATACACCACTGCAGGTTCAATGTATTCCTTGGACTTTCACATTGACGATGAAACACAGAAATGGCATCGGAATTAAATACAAAAGACACAATGCCGCCTTAAATACAAGAATAGAGACTCTTCTTACAGTCGGTGCTTTGAGCATTCCCTGTGAGACCAGTATTAGTTTCCGATACACCACTGCAGGTTCAATGTATGCCTTGGACCTTCGCATTGACGATGAAACACAGAAATCGCATCGAAATTAAATACAAAAGGCACAATGCCGCCTTAAGTACAAGAATAGAGACTCTTCTTACAGTCGGTGCTTTGAGCATTCCCTGTGAGACCAGTATTAGTTTCCGCTACGCCTCTGCAGGTTCAGTTTATTCCTAGGACCTTCACATTGACGATAAAACACAGAAATGGCATCGGAATTAAATACAAAATGCACAATGCCGCCTTAAGTACAAGAATAGTGACTCTTCTTACAGTCGGTGCTTTGAGCACTCCCTGTGTGACCAGTATTAGTTTCCGCTACACCTCTGCAGGTTCAGTTTATTCTTTGGACCTTCACATTGACGATGAAACAAAGAAATGGCATCGGAATTAAATACAAAAGGCACAATGCCGCCTTAAGTACAAGAATAGAAACTCTTCTTGCAGTCGGTGCTTTGAGCATTCCCTGTCAGACCAGTATTAGTTTCCGATACACCACTGCAGGTTCAATGTATTCCTTGGAACTTCACATTGTCGATGAAACACAGAAATCACATCGGAATTAAATACAAAAGGCACAACGCCGCCTTAAGTACAAGAATAGAGAATCTTCTTACAGTCGGTGCTTTGAACATTCCCTGTGAGACCAGTATTAGTTTCCGATACACCTCTGCAGGTTCAGTTAATTCCTTGGACCTTCACATTGACGATGAAACACAGAAATGGCATCGGAATTAAATACAAATGGCACAATGCCGCCTTAAGTACAAGAATAGAGACTCTTCTTACAGTCGGTGCTTTGATTATTCCCTGTGAGACCAGTATTAGTTTCCGATACACCACTGCAGGTTCGATGTATTCCTTGGAACATCACATTGACGATGAAACACATAAATCGCATCGGAATTAAATACAAAAGGCACAATGCCGCCTTAAGTACAAGAATAGAGACTCTTCTTACAGTCGGTGCTTTGAGCATTCCCTGTGAGACCAGTATTAGTTTCCGCTACACCTCTGCAGGTTCAGTTTATTCCTTGGACCTTCACATTGACGATGAAACACAGAAATCGCATCGGAAATAAATACAGAAGGCACAATGCCGCCTTAAGTACAAGAATAGAGACTCTTCTTACAGTCGGTGCTTTGAGCATTCCCTGTGAGACCAGTATTAGTTCCCGCTACACCACTGCAGGTTCAATGTATTCCTTGGAACTTCACATTGACGATGAAACACAGAAATCGCATGGGAATCAAATACAAAAGGCACAATGCCGCCTTAAGTACAAGAATAGAGACTCTTCTTGCAGTCGGTGCTTTGAGCATTCCCTGTGAGACCAGTATTAGCTTCCGATACTCCTCTGCAGGTTCAGTTTATTCCTTGGACCTTCACATTGACGATGAAACACAGAAATGGCATCGGAATTAAATACAAAAGGCACAATGCCGCCTTAAGTACAACAATAGAGCCTCTTCTTACAGTCGGTGCTTTGAACATTCCCTGTGAGTCCAGTATTAGTTTCCGATACACCACTGCAGGTTCAATGTATTCCTTGGACCTTCAAATTGACGATGAAACACAGAAATCGCATCGGAATTAAATACAAAAGTCACAATGCCGCCTTAAGTACAAGAATAGAGACTCTTCTTACAGTCGGTGCTTTGAGCATTCCCTGTGAGACCAGTATTAGTTTCCGCTACACCTCTGCAGGTTCAGATTATTCCTTGGACCTTCACATTGACGATGAAACACAGATATGGCATCGGAAGTAAATACAAAATGCACAATGACGCCTTAAGTACAAGAGTAGAGACTCTTCTTACCGTCGGTCTTTTGAGCATTCCCTGTGCGACCAGTATTAGTTTCCGATACACCACTGCAGGTTCAATGTATTCCTTGGACCTTCACATTGACGATGAAACACAGAAATCGCATCGGAATTAAATACAAAAGGCACAATGCCACCTTAAGTACAAGAATAGAGACTCTTCTAACAGTCGGTGGTTTGAGCATTCCCTGTAAGACCAGTATTAGTTTCCGCTACATGTCTGCAGGTTCAATGTATTCCTTGGACCTTCACATTGACGATGAAACACAGAAATGGCATCGGAATTAAATACAAAAGGCACAATGCCGCCTTAAGTACAAGAATAGAGACTCTTCTTCCTGTCGGTGCTTTGAGCATTCCCTGTGAGACCAGTATTAGTTTCCGATACACCACTGCATGTTCAATGTATTCCTTGGACTTTCACATTGACGATGAAACACAGAAATGGCATCTGAATTAAATACAAAAGGCCCAATGCCGCCTTAAGTACAAGAATAAAGACTCTTCTTACAGTCGGTGCTTTGAGCATTCCCTGTAAGAACAGTATTAGTTTCCGATACACCACTGCAGGTTCAATGTATTCCTTGGACTTTCACATTGACGATGAAACACAGAAATGGCATCGGAATTAAATACAAAAGGCACAATGCCGCCTTAAGTACAAGAATAGAGACTCTTCTTACAGTCGGTGCTTTGAGCATTCCCTGTGAGACCAGTATTAGATTCCGGTACACCTCTGCAGATTCAGTTTATTCCTTGGACCTTCACATTGACGATGAAACACAGAAATGGCATCGGAATTAAATACAAATGGCACAATGCCTCCTTAAGTACAAGAATAGAGACTCTTCTTACAGTCGGTGCTTTGAGCATTCCCTGTGAGACCATTTTTAGTTTCCGATACACCACTGCAGGTTCAATGTATTCCTTGGAACATCACATTGACGATGAAACACATAAATCGCATCGGAATTAAATACAAAAGGCACAATGCCGCCTTAAGTACAAGAATAGAGACCCTTTTTACAGTCGGTGCTTTGAACATTCCCTGTGAGACCAGTATTAGTTTCCGCTACACCTCTGCAGGATCAGTATATTCCTTGGACCTTAACATTGACGATGAAACACAGAAATGGCATAGGAATTAAATACAAAAGGCACAATGCCGCCTTAAGTACAAGAATAGAGACTCTTCTTACAGTCGGTGCTTTGAGCAATTGCTGTGAGACCAGTATTAGTTTCCGCTACACCTCTGCAGGTTCAATGTATTCCTTGGACCTTCACATTGACGATGAAACACAGAAATGGCATCGGAATTAAATACAAAAGACACAATGCCGCCTTAAGTACAAGAATGGAGACTCTTCTTACAGTCGGTGCTTTGAGCATTCCCAGTGAGACCAGTATTAGTTTCCGATACACCACTGCAGGTTCAAAGTATTCCTTGGACCTTCACATTGACGATGAAACACAGAAATGGCATCGGAATTAAATACAAAAGGCACAATGCCGCCCTAAGTACAAGAATAGAGACTCTTCTTACAGTCGGTGCTTTGAGCATTCCCTGTGAGACCAGTATTAGTTTCCGGTACACCTCTGCAGGTTCAGTTTATTCCTAGGACCTTCACATTGACGATAAAACACAGAAATGGCATCGGAATTAAATACAAAACGCACAATGCCGCCTTAAGTACAAGAATAGAGACTCGTCTTACAGTCGTTGCTTTGAGCATTCCCTGTGAGACCAGTATTAGTTTCCGATACACCACTGCAAGTTCAATGTATTCCTTGGACCTTCACATTGACGATGAAACTCAGAAATCGCATCGGAATTAAATACAAAAGGCACAATGCCGCCTTAAGTACAAGAATAGAGACTCTTCTTACAGTCGGTGCATTGAGCATTCCCTGTTAGACCAGTATTAGTTTCCGCTACACCTCTGCAGGTTCAGATTATTCCTTGGACCTTCACATTGACGATGAAACACAGAAATGGCATCGGAAGTAAATACAAAAGGAACAATGCCGCCTTAAGTACAAGAATGGAGAATCTTCTTACCGTCGGTGCTTTGAGCATTCCCTGTGAGACCAGTATTAGTTTCCGCTACACCACTGCAGGTTCAGTTTATTCCTTAGACCTTCACATTGACGATGAAACACCGAAATGGCATCGGAATTAAATACAAAAGGCACAATGCCGCCTTAAGTACAAGAATGGAGACTCTTCTTACAGTCGGTGCTTTGAGCATTCCCTGTGAGACCCGTATTAGTTTCCGCTACACCTCTGCAGGTGCAGCTTATTCCTTGGACCTTCACATTGACGATGAAACACAGAAATGGCATCGGAATTAATTACAAAAGGCACAATGACGCCTAAAGTACAAGAATAGAGACCCTTCTTACTGTCGGTGCTTTGAGCATTCCCTGTGAGACCAGTATTAGTTTCCGATACACCACTGCAGGTTCATTGTATTCCTTGGAACTTCACACTGACGATGAAGCACAGAAATCGCATCGGAATCAAATACAAAAGGCGCAATGCCGCCTTAAGTACAAGAATAGAGACTCTTCTTGCAGTCGGTGTTTTGAGCATTCCCTGTGAGACCAGTATTAGTTTCCGATACACCTCTGCAGGTTCAGTATATTCCTTGGACCTTCACATTGACGATGAAACACAGAAATCGCATCGGAATTAAATACAAAACGCACAATGCCGCCTTATGTACAAGAATAGAGACCCTTCTTACAGTCGGTGCTTTGAGCATTCCCTGTGAGACCAGTATTAGTTACCGCTACACCTCTGCAGGTTCAATGTATTCCTTGGATCTTCACATTGACGATGATACACAGAAATCTCATCGGAATTAAGTACAAAAGGCACAATGCCGCCTTAAGTACAAGAATAGAGACTCTTCTTACAGTCGGTGCTTTGAGCATTCCCTGTGAGACCAGTATTAGTTTCCGCTACACCTCTGCAGGTTCAGTATATTCCTTGGATCTTCACATTGACGATGAAACACAGAAATCGCATCGGAATTAAATACAAAAGGCACAATCCCACCTTAAGTACAAGAATAGAGACTCTTCTTACAGTCGGTGCTTTGTGCATTCCCTGTGAGACCAGTATTAGTTTCCGCTACACCTCTGCAGGTTCAATGTATTCCTTGGACCTTCACATTGACGATGAAACACAGAAATGGCATCGGAATTAAATACAAAAGGCACAATGCCGCCTTAAGTACAAGAATGGAGACTCTTCTTACAGTCGGTGCTTTGTGCATTCCCTGTGAGACCAGTATTAGTTTCCGATACACCACTGCAGGTTCAATGTATTCCTTGGACCTTCACATTGACGATGAAACACAGAAATGGCATGGGAATTGAATACAAAAGGCACAATGCCGCCTTAAGTACAAGAATAGAGACTCTTCTTACAGTCGGTGCTTTGAGCATTCCCTGTGAGGCCAGTATTAGTTTCCGATACACCACTGCAGGTTCAATGTATTCCTTGGACTTTCACATTAACGATGAAACACAGAAATGGCATCTGAATTAAATACAAAAGACACAATGCCGCCTTAAGTACAAGAATAGAGACTCTTCTTACAGTCGGTGCTTTGAGCATTCCCTGTGAGACCAGTATTAGTTTCCGATACACCACTGCAGGTTCAATGTATGCCTTGGACCTTCACATTGACGATGAAACACAGAAATGGCATCGGAATTAAATACAAAAGGCACAATGCCGCCTTAAGTACAAGAAAAGAGACTCTTCTTGCAGTCGGTGCTTTGAGCATTCCCTGTGAGACCAGTATTAGTTTCCGATACACCACTGCAGGTTCAATGTATTCCTTGGACCTTCACATTGACGATGAAACACAGAAATCGCATCGGAATTAAATACAAATGGCACAATGCCGCCTTAAGTACAAGAATAGAGACTCTTCTTACAGTCGGTGCTTTGAGCATTCCCTGTGAGACCAGTATTAGTTTCCGATACACCACTGCAGGTTCGATGTATTCCTTGGAACATCACATTGACGATGAAACACATAAATCGCATCGGAATTAAATACAAAAGGCACAATGCCGCCTTAAGTACAAGAATAGAGACTCTTCTTACAGTCGGTGCTTTGAGCATTCCCTGTGAGACCAGTATTAGTTTCCGCTACACCTCTGCAGGTTCAGTTTATTCCTTGGACCTTCACATTGACGATGAAACAATGAAATCGCATCGGAAATAAATACAGAAGGCACAATGCCGCCTTAAGTACAAGAATAGAGACTCTTCTTACAGTCGGTGCTTTGAGCATTCCCTGTAAGACCAGTATTAGTTCCCGCTACACCTCTGCAGGTTCGATGTATTCCTTGGACCTTCACATTGACGATGATACACAGAAATCGCATCGGAATTAAATACAAAAGGCACAATGCTGCCTTAAGTACAAGAATACAGACTCTTCTTACAGTCGGTGCTTTGAGCATTCCCTGTGAGACCAGTATTAGTTTCCGATGCACCACTGCAGGTTCAATGTATTCCTTGGACCTTCACATTGACGATGAAACACAGAAATCGCATCGGAATTAAATACAAAAGGCACAATGCCGCCTTAAGTACAAGAATAGAGACTCTTCCTACAGTCGGTGCTTTGAGCATTCCCTGTGAGACCAGTATTAGTTTCCGATACACCACTGCAGGTTCAATGTATTCCTTGGAACTTCACATTGACGATGAAACACAGAAATCGCATGGGAATCAAATACAAAAGGCACAATGCCGCCTTAAGTTCAAGAATAGAGACTCTTCTTACAGTCGGTGCTTTGAGCATTCCCTGTGAGACCAGTATTAGCTTCCGATACTCCTCTGCAGGTTCAGTTTATTCCTTGGACCTTCACATTGACGATGAAACACAGAAATGGCATCGGAATTAAATACAAAAGGCACAATGCCGCCTCAAGTACATGAATAGAGCCTCTTCTTACAGTCGGTGCTTTGAACATTCCCTGTGAGTCCAGTATTAGTTTCCGATACACCACTGCAGGTTCAATGTATTCCTTGGACCTTCAAATTGACGATGAAACACAGAAATCGCATCGGAATTAAATACAAAAGTCACAATTCCGCCTTAAGTACAAGAATAGAGACTCTTCTTACAGTCGGTGCTTTGAGCATTCCCTGTGAGACCAGTATTAGTTTCCGCTACACCTCTGCAGGTTCAGATTATTCCTTGGACCTTCACATTGACGATGAAACACAGATATGGCATCGGAAGTAAACACAAAATGCACAATGCCGCCTTAAGTACAAGAGTAGAGACTCTTCTTACCGTCGGTCTTTTGAGCATTCCCTGTGAGACCAGTATTAGTTTCCGATACACCACTGCAGGTTCAATGTATTCCTTGGAACTTCACATTGACGATGAAACACAGAAATCGCATCGGAATTAAATACAATAGGCACAATGCCACCTTAAGTACAAGAATAGAGACTCTTCTAACAGTCGGTGGTTTGAGCATTCCCTGTAAGCACAGTATTAGTTTCCGCTACATCTCTGCAGGTTCAATGTATTCCTTGGACCTTCACATTGACGATGAAACACAGAAATGGCATCGGAATTAAATACAAAAGGCACAATGCCGCCTTAAGTACAAGAATAGAGACTCTTCTTCCTGTCGGTGCTTTGAGCATTCCCTGTGAGACCAGTATTAGTTTCCGATACACCACTGCATGTTTAATGTATTCCTTGGACTTTCACATTGACGATGAAACACAGAAATGGCATCGGAACTAAATACAAAAGGCCCAATGCTGAGTTAAGTACAAGAATAAAGACTCTTCTTACAGTCGGTGCTTTGAGCATTCCCTGTAAGAACAGTATTAGTTTCCGATACACCACTGCAGGTTCAATGTATTCCTTGGACTTTCACATTGACGATGAAACACAGAAATGGCATCGGAATTAAATACAAAAGGCACAATGCCGCCTTTAGTACAAGAATAGAGACTCTTCTTTCAGTCGGTGCTTTGAGCATTCCCTGTGAGACCAGTATTAGATTCCGGTACACCTCTGCAGGTTCAGTTTATTCCTTGGACCTTCACATTGACGATGAAACACAGAAATGGCATCGGAATTAAATACAAATGGCACAATGCCTCCTTAGGTACAAGAATTGAGACTCTTCTTACAGTCGGTGCTTTGAGCATTCCCTGTGAGACCATTATTAGTTTCCGATACACCACTGCAGGTTCAATGTATTCCTTGGAACATCACATTGACGATGAAACACATAAATCGCATCGGAATTAAATACAAAAGGCACAATGCCGCCTTAAGTACAAGAATAGAGAATCTTCTTACAGTCGGTGCTTTGAGCATTCCCTGTGAGACCAGTATTAGTTTCCGCTATACCTCTGCAGGATCAGTATATTCCTTGGACCTTCACATTGACGATGAAACACAGAAATGGCATTGGAATTAAATACAAAAGGCACAATGCCGCCTTAAGTACAAGAATAGAGACTCTTCTTACAGTCGGTGCTTTGAGCATTCCCTGTGAGACCAGTATTAGTTTCCGCTACACCCCTGCAGGTTCAGTTTATTCCTTGGAGCTTCACATTGACGATGAAACCTAGAAGTCGCATCGGAATTAAATACAAAAGGCACGATGCCGCCTTAAGTACAAGAATAGAGACTCTTCTTACAGTCAGTGCTTTGAGCATTCCCTGTGAGACCAGTATTAGTTTCCGCTACACCTCTGCACGTTCAGTTTCTTCCTTGGACCTTCACATTGACGATGAAACACAGAAATGGCATCGGAATTAAATACAAAACAAACAATGCCGCCTTAAGTACAAGAATAGAGACTCTTCTTACAGTCGGTGCTTTGAGCATTTCCTGTGAGACCAGTATTAGTTTCCGATACACCACTGCAGGTTCAATGTATTCCTTGGACCTTCACATTGAGAGTGAAACACAGAAATCGCATCGGAATTAAATACAAAAGGCACAATGCCGCCTTAAGTACAAGAATAGAGACTCTTCTTACAGTCGGTGCTTTGAGCATTCCCTGTAAGACCAGTATTAGTTTCCGATACACCACTGCAGGTTCAATGTATTCCTTGGACTTTCACATTGACGATGAAACACAGAAATGGCATCGGAATTAAATACAAAAGGCACAATGCCGCCTTAAGTACAAGAATAGAGACTCTTCTTACAGTCGGTGATTTGAGCATTCCCTGTGAGACCAGTATTAGTTTCCGCTACACCTCTGCAGGTTCAGTTTATTCCTTGGACCTTCACATTGACGATGAAAATCAGAAATGGCATCGGAATTAAATACAAAAGGCACAATGCCGCCTTAAGTACAAGAATAGAGACTCTTCTTCCTGTCGGTGCTTTGATCATTCCCTGTGAGACCAGTATTAGTTTCCGATACACCACTGCAGGTTCAATGTATTCCTTGGACTTTCACATTGACGATGAAACACAGAAATGGCATCGGAATTAAATACAAAAGGCACAATGCCGCCTTAAGAACAAGAATAGAGACTCTTCTTACAGTCGGTGATTTGAGCATTCCCTGTGAGACCAGTATTAGTTTCCGGTACACCTCTGCAGGTTCAGTTTATTCCTTGGACCTTCACATTGACGATGAAACACAGAAATGGCATCGGAATTAAATACAAAAGGCACAATGCCTCCTTAAGTACAAGAATAGATACTCTTCTTACAGTCGGTGCTTTGAGCATTCCCTGTGAGACCATTATTAGTTTCCGATACACCACTGCAGGTTCAATGTATTCCTTGGAACATCACATTGACGATGAAACACATAAATCGCATCGGAATTAAATACAAAAGGCACAATGCCGCCTTAAGTACAAGAGTAGAGACTCTTCTTACAGTCGGTGCTTTGAGCATTCCCTGTGAGACCAGTATTAGTTTCCGCTACACCTCTGCAGGTTCAGTATATTCCTTGGACCTTCACATTGACGATGAAACACAGAAATGGCATCGGAATTAAATACAAAAGGCACAATGCCGCCCTAAGTACAAGAATAGAGACTCTTCTAACAGTCGGTGCTTTGAGCATTCCCTGTGAGACCAGTATTAGTTTCCGCTACACCTCTGCAGGTTCCGTTTATTCCTTGGACCTTCACATTGACGATGAAACCTAGAAGTAGCATCGGAATTAAATACAAAAGGCACGATGCCGCCTTAAGTACAAGAATAGAGACTCTTCTTACAGTCGGTGCTTTGAGCATTCCCTGTGAGACCAGTATTAGTTTCCGCTACACCTCTGCACGTTCAGTTTATTCCTTGGACCTTCACATTGACGATGAAACACAGAAATGGCATCGGAATTAAATACAAAACGCACAATGCCGCTTTAAGTACAAGAATAGAGACTCTTCTTACAGTCGGTGCTTTGAGCATTTCCTGTGAGACCAGTATTAGTTTCCGATTCACCACTGCAGGTTCAATGTATTCCTTGGACCTTCACATTGAGAGTGAAACACAGAAATCGCATCGGAATTAAATACAAAAGGCACAATGCCGCCTTAAGTACAAGAATAGAGACTCTTCTTACAGTCGGTGCTTTGAGCATTCCCTGTGAGACCAGTATTAGTTTCCGCTACACCTCTGCAGGTTCAGTTTATTCCTTGGACCTTCACATTGACGATGAAACACAGAAATCGCATCGGAATTAAATACAGAAGGCATAATGCCGCCTTAAGTACAAGAATAGAGACTCTTCTTACAGTCGGTGCTTTGAGCATTCCCTGTAAGACCAGTATTAGTTCCCGCTACACCTCTGCAGGTTCGATGTATTCCTTGGACCTTCACATTGACGATGATACACAGAAATCGCATCGGAATTAAATACAAAAGGCACAATGCCGCCTTAAGTACAAGAATACAGACTCTTCTTACAGTCGGTGCTTTGAGCATTCCCTGTGAGACAAGTATTAGTTTCCGATGCACCACTGCAGGTTCAATGTATTCCTTGGACCTTCACATTGACGATGAAACACAGAAATCGCATCGGATTTAAATACAAAAGGTACAATGCCGCCTTAAGTACAAGAATAGAGACTCTTCCTACAGTCGGTGCTTTGAGCATTCCCTGTGAGACCAGTATTAGTTTCCGATACACCACTGCAGGTTCAATGTATTCCTTGGAACTTCACATTGACGATGAAACACAGAAATCGCATGGGAATCAAATACAAAAGGCACAATGCCGCCTTAAGTACAAGAATAGAGACTCTTCTTACTGTCGGTGTTTTGAGCATTCCCTGTGAGACCAGTATTAGCTTCCGATACTCCTCTGCAGGTTCAGTTTATTCCTTGGACATTCACATTAACGATGAAACACAGATATGGCATCGGAAGTAAATACAAAAGGCACAATGCCGCCTTAAGTACAAGAATAGAGACTCTTCTTACCGTCGGTGTTTTGAGCATTCCCTGTGAGACCAGTATTAGTTTCCGATACACCACTGCAGGTTCAATGTATTCCTTGGACCTTCACATTGACGATGAAACACAGAAATCGCATCTGAATTAAATACAAAAGGCACAATGCCACCTTAAGTACAAGAATCGAGACTCTTCTAACAGTCGGTGCTTTGAGCATTCCCTGTGAGACCAGTATTAGTTTCCGCTACACCTCTGCAGGTTCAATGTATTCCTTGGACCTTCACATTGACGATGAAACACAGAAATGGCATCGGAATTAAATACAAAAGGCACAATGCCGCATTAAGTACAAGAATAGAGACTCTTCTTCCAGTCGGTGCTTTGAGCATTCCCTGTGTGACCAGTATTAGTTTCCGATACACCACTGCAGGTTCAATGTATTCCTTGGACCTTCACATTGACGATGAAATACAGAAATGGCATCGGAATCAAATACAAAAGGCACAATGCCGCCTTAGGAACAAGAATAGAGACTCTTCTTACAGTCGGTTTTTTGAGCATTCCCTGTGAGACCAGTATTAGTTTCCGATACACCACCGCAGGTTCAATGTATTTCTTGGACCTTCACATTGACCATGAAACACAGAAATCGCATCGGAACTAAATCCAAAACGCACAATGCCGCCATAAGTACAAGAAGACAGACTCTACTTACAGTCGGTGCTTTGAGCATTCCCTGTGAGACCAGTATTAGTTTCCGATACACCACTGCAGGTTCAATGTATTCCTTGGACCTTCACATTGACGATGAAATACAGAAATGGCATCGGAATCAAATACAAAAGGCACAATGCCGCCTTAGGTACAAGAATAGAGACTCTTCTTACAGTCGGTGCTTTGAGCATTCCCTGTGAGACCAGTAATAGTATCCGATACAACACTGCAAGTTCAATCTATTCCTTGGACATACTCATTGATGATGAAACACTGAAATTACATCGGAATTAAATCCAAAAGAACAATGCCGCCTTAAGTACAAGAATAAAGGCTCCTCTTACCGTCGGTGCTTTGAGCATTCCCTGTGAGACCAGTATTAGTTTCCGCTACACCTCTGCAGGTTCCGTTTATTCCTTGGACCATCACAGTGACGATGAAACACAGAAATGCCATCGGGATTAAATACAAAAGGCATAATGCCGCCTTAAGTACAAGAATAGAGACACTTCTTACAGTCGGTGCTTTGAGCATTCCCTGTGAGACCAGTATTAGTTTCCGCTACACCTCTGCAAGTTCAGTTTATTCCTTGGACCTTCACATTGACGTAGAAACACAGAAATGGCATCGGAATTAAATACAAAAGGCACAATGCCGCCTTAAGTATAAGAATAGAGACTCTTCTTACTGTCGGTGCTTTGAGCATTCCCTGTGAGACCAGTAATAGTATCCGATACACCACTGCAGGTTCAATCTATTCCTTGGACATACACATTGACGATGAAACACTGAAATTACATCGGAATTAAATACAAAAGGAACAATGCCGCCTCAAGTACAAGAATAGAGACTCCTCATACCGTCGGTGCTTTGAGCATTTCCTGTGAGACCAGTATTCGTTTCCGATACACCACTGGAGGTTCAATAAATTCCTTGGACATTCACATTGACGATGAAACACTGAAATTACATCGGAATTAAATACAAAAGGTACAATTCCGCCTTAAGTACCAGAATAGAGACTCTTCTTACCGTCGGTGCTTTGAGCATTCCCTGTGAGACCAGTATTAGTTTCCGCTACACCTCTGCAAGTTCAGTTTATTCCTTGGACCTTCACATTGACGTAGAAACACAGAAATGGCATCGGAATTAAATACAAAAGGCACAATGCTGCCTTAAGTACGAGAATAGACACTCTTCTTACAGTCGGTGCTTTGAGCATTACCTGTGAGTCCAGTATTAGTTTCCGATACACCACTGCAGGTTCAATGTATTCCTTGGACCTTCACATTGACGATGAAACACAGAAATGGCATCGGAATTAAATACAAAAGGCACAATGCCGCCTTAAGTACCAGAATAGAGACTCTTCTTACAGTCGGTGCTTTCAGCATTCCCTGTGAGACCAGTATTAGTTTCCGATACACCACTGCAGGTTCAATGTATTCCTTGGACCTTCACATTGACGATGAAACACAGATATCGCATCGGAATTAAATACAAAACGCACAATGCCGCCTTAAGTACAAGAATACAGACTCTACTTACAGTCGGTGCTTTGAGCATTCCCTGTGGGACCAGTATTAGTTTCCGATACACCACTGCAGGTTCAATGTATTCCTTGGACCTTCACATTGACGATGAAATACAGAAATCGCATCGGAATCAAATACAAAAGGCACAATGCCGCCTTAAGTACAAGAATAGAGACTCTTCTTACAGTCGGTGCTTTGAGCATTCCCTGTGAGACCAGTAATAGTATCCTATACACCACTGCAGGTTCAATCTATTCCTTGGACATACACATTGACGATGAAACACAGAAATGGCATCGGAATTAAATACAAAAGGCACAATGCCGCCTTAAGTACAAGAATAGAGACTCTGTTTACAGTCGGTGCCTTGAGCATTCCCTGTGAGACCAGTATTAGTTTACGCTACACCTCTGCAGGTTCAGTTTATTCCTTGGATCTTCACATTGAGGATGAAACACAGAAATCGCAACAGAATTAAATACGAAAGGCACAATGCCGCCTTAAGTACAAGAATAGAGACTCTTCTTACAGTCGGTGCTTTGAGCATTCCCTGTGAGACCAGTATTAGTTTCCGCTAAACCTCTGCAGGTTTAATTTATTCCTTGGACCTTCACATTGACGATGAAACGCAGAAATCGCATCGGAATTAAATACAAAATGCACAATGCCGCCCTAAGTACAAGAATAGAGACTATTCTTACAGTCGGTGCTTTGAGCATTCCCTGTGAGACCAGTATTAGTTTCCGCTACACCTCTGCAGGTTCAGTTTATTCCTTGGACCTTCACATTGCCGATGAAACACAGAAATGGCATCGGAATTAAATAGAAAAGGCACAATGCCGCCTTAAGTACAAGAATAGAGACTCTTCTTACAGTCGGTTCTTTGAGCATTCCCTGTGAGACCAGTATTAGTTTCCGATACACCACTGCAAGTTCAATGTATTCCTTGGACCTTCACATTGACGATGAAACACAGAAATCGCATCGTAATTAAATCCAAAACGCATAATGCCGCCTTAAGTACAAGAATACAGACTCTACTTACAGTCGGTGTTTTGAGCATTCCCTGTGAGACCAGTATTAGTTTCCGATACACCACTGCAGGTTTAATGTATTCCTTGGACCTTCACATTGACGATGAACTACAGAAATCGCATCGGAATCAAATACAAAAAGCACAATGCCGCCTTAAGAACAAGAATAGAGACTCTTCTTACAGTTGGTGCTTTGAACATTCCCTGTGAGACCAGTAATAGTATCCGATACACCACTGCAGGTTCAATCTATTCCTTGGACATACACATTGACGATGAAACACTGAAATTACATCGGAATTAAATACAAAAGGAACAATGCCGCCTTAAGTACAAGAATATAGACTCTTCTTACCGTCGGTGCTTTGAGCATTCCCTGTGAGACCAGTATTAGTTTCCGATACACCTCTGCAGGTTCAATGTATTCCTTGGACCTTCATATTGACGATGAAACGCAGAAATCGCATCGGAATTAAATACAAAAGGCACAATGCCGCCTTAAGTACAAGAATAGAGACTCTTCTTACAGTCGGTGCTTTAAACATTCCCTGTGAGAGCAGTATTAGTTTCCGATACGCCACTGCCGGGTCAATGTATTCCTTGGACCTTCGAATTGACGATGATACAAAGAAATCGCATCGGAAATAAATACAAATGGCACAATTCCGCCTTAAGTACATGAATAGACACTCATCTTACAGTCGATGCTTTGAGCATTCCCTGTGAGACCAGTATTAGTTTCCGATACACCACTGCAGGATCAATGTATTCCTTGGACCTTCACATTGACGATGAAACACAGAAATCGCATCGGAATTAAATACAAAAGGCACAATGCCGCCTTAAGTACAAGAATAGAGACTCTTCTTACAGTCGGTGCTTTGCGCATTCCCTGTGAGAACAGTATTAGTTTCCGATACACCACTGCATTGTTAATGTATTCCTTGGACCTTCAAATTGACGATGATACACAGAAATCGCATCGGAATTAAATACAAAAGGCACAATGCCGCCTTAAGAACAAGAATAGAGACTCTTCTTACAGTTGGTGCTTTGAACATTCCCTGTGAGACCAGTAATAGTATCCGATACACCACTGCAGGTTCAATCTATTCCTTGGACATACACATTGACGATGAAACACTGAAATTACATCGGAATTAAATACAAAAGGAACAATGCCGCCTTAAGTACAAGAATATAGACTCTTCTTACCGTCGGTGCTTTGAGCATTCCCTGTGAGACCAGTATTAGTTTCCGATACACCTCTGCAGGTTCAATGTATTCCTTGGACCTTCACATTGACGATGAAACGCAGAAATCGCATCGGAATTAAATACAAAAGGCACAATGCCGCCTTAAGTACAAGAATAGAGACTCTTCTTACAGTCGGTGCTTTAAACATTCCCTGTGAGAGCAGTATTAGTTTCCGATACGCCACTGCCGGGTCAATGTATTCCTTGGACCTTCGAATTGACGATGATACAAAGAAATCGCATCGGAAATAAATACAAATGGCACAATTCCGCCTTAAGTACATGAATAGACACTCATCTTACAGTCGATGCTTTGAGCATTCCCTGTGAGACCAGTATTAGTTTCCGATACACCACTGCAGGTTCAATGTATTCCTTGGACCTTCACATTGACGATGAAACACAGAAATCGCATCGGAATTAAATACAAAAGGCACAATGCCGCCTTAAATAAGAGAATAGAGACTCTTCTTACAGTCGGTGCTTTGAGCATTCCCTGTGAGACCAGTATTAGTTTCTGATACGCCACTGCAGGTTCAGTGTATTCCTAGGACCATCAAATTGACGATGATACACAGAAATCGCATCGGAACTAAATACAAAAGGCACAATGCCGCCTTAAGTACTAGAATAGAGACTCTTCTTACAGTCGGTGCTTTGAGCATTCCCTGTGAGACCAGTATTAGTTTCCGCTACACCTCTGCAGGTTCAGTTTATTCCTTGGACCTTTACATTGACGATGAAACACAGAAATGGCATCGGCATTAAATACAAAAGGCACAATGTTACCCTAAGTACAAGAATAGAGGCTCTTCTTACAGTTGGTGCTTTGAACATTCCCTGTGAGACCAGTAATAATATCCGATACACCACTGCAGGTTCAATGTATTCCTTGGACCTTCACATTGACGATGAAACATAGAAATCGCATCGGAATTAAATACAAAACGCACAATGCCGCCTTAAGTACAAGAATAGAGACTCTTCTTACAGTCGGTGCTTTGAGCATTCCCTGTGAGACCAGTAATAGTATCCGATACACCACTGCAGGTTCAATGTATTCCTTGGGCCTTCACATTGACGATGAAACACAGAAATGGCATCGGAATTAAATACAAAAGGCACAATGCCGCCTTAAGTACAAGAATAGAGACTCTTCTTACAGTCGGTGCTTTGAGAATTCCCTGTGAGACCAGTATTAGTTTCCGCTACACCCCTGCAGGTTCAGTTTATTCCTTGGACCTTCACATTGACGATGAAACACAAAAATGGCATCGGAATTAAATACAAAAGGCACAATGCCGCCTTAAGTACAAGAATAGAGACTCTTCTTACAGTCGGTGCTTTGAGCATTCCCTGTGAGACCAGTAATAGTATCCGATACACCACTGCAGGTTCAATGTATTCCCTGGACCTTCACATTGACGATGAAACATAGAAATCGCATCGGAATTAAATACAAAAGGCACAATGCCGCCTTAAGTACAAGAATAGAGACTCTTCTTACAGTTGGTGCTTTGAACATTCCCTGTGAGACCAGTAATAGTATCCGATACACCACTGCAGGTTCAATCTATTTCTTGGACATACACATTGACGATGAAACACTGAAATTACATCGGAATTAAATACAAAAGGACCAATGCCGCCTTAAGTACAAGAATATAGACTCTTCTTACCGTCGGTGCTTTGAGCATTCCCTGTGAGACCAGTATTAGTTTCCGATACACCTCTGCAGGTTCAATATATTCCTTGGATCTTCACATTGACGATGAAACGCAGAAATCGCATCGGAATTAAATACAAAAGGCACAATGCCGCCTTAAGTACAAGAATAGAGATTCTTCTTACAGTTGGTGCTTTGAACATTCCCTGTGAGACCAGTAATAGTATCCGATACACCACTGCAGGTTCAATCTATTCCTTGGACATACACATTGACGATGAAACACTGAAATTACATCGGAATTAAATACAAAAGGAACAATGCCGCCTTAAGTACATGAATAGACACTCATCTTACAGTCGATGCTTTGAGCATTCCCTGTGAGACCAGTATTAGTTTCCGATACACCACTGCAGGTTCAATGTATTACTTGGACCTTCACAATGACGATGAAACACAGAAATCGCATCGGAATTAAATACAAAAGGCACAATGCCGCCTTAAGTACAAGAATAGAGACTCTTCTTACAGTCGGTGCTTTGAGCATTCCCTGTGAGACCAGTATTAGTTTCCGATACACCACTGCAGGTTCAATGTATTCCTTGGACCTTCAAATTGACGATGATACACAGAAATCGCATCGGAATTAAATACAAAAGGCACAATGCCGCCTTAAGTACAAGAATAGAGACTCTTCTTACTGTCGGTGCTTTGAGCATTCCCTGTGAGACCAGTATTAGTTTCCGATACACCACTGCAGGTTCAATGTATTCCTTAGACCTTCAAATTGACGATGATACACAGAAATCGCATCGGAATTAAATACAAAAGGCACAATGCCGCCTTAAGTACAAGAATAGAGACTCTTCTTACAGTCGGTGCTTTGAGCATTCCCTGTGAAACCAGTATTAGTTTCCGATACGCCACTGCAGGTTCAGTGTATTCCTAGGACCTTCAAATTGACGATGATACACAGAAATCGCATCGGAACTAAATACAAAAGGCACAATGCCGCCTTAAGTACTAGAATAGAGACTCTTCTTACAGTCGGTGCTTTGAGCATTCCCTGTGAGACCAGTATTATTTTCCGCTACACCTCTGCAGGTTCAGTTTGTTCCTTGGACCTTTACATTGACGATGAAACACAGAAATGGCATCGGCATTAAATACAAAAGGCACAATACCGCCTTAAGTACAAGAATAGAGACTCTTCTTACAGTCGGTGCTATCAGCATTCCCTGTGAGACCAGTAATAGTAACCGATACACCACTGCAGGTTCAATGTATTCCTTGGACCTTCACATTGACGATGAAACACAGAAATGGCATCGGAATTAAACACAAAAAGCACAATGCCGCCTTAAGTACAAGAATAGAGACTCTTCGTACAGTCGGTGCTTTGAGAATTCCCTGTGGGACCAGTATTAGTTTCCGCTACGCCCCTGCAGGTTCAGTTTATTCCTTGGACCTTCACATTGACGATGAAACACAAAAATGGCATCGGAATTAAATACAAAAGGCATAATGCCGCCTTAAGTACAAGAATAGAGACTCTTCTTACAGTCGGTGCTTTGAGCATTCCCTGTGAGACCAGTAATAGTATCCGATACACCACTGCAGGTGCATTGTATTCCTTGGACCTTCACATTGACGATGAAACATAGAAATCGCATCGGAATTAAATACAAAAGGCACACTGCCGCCTTAAGTACAAGAATAGAGACTCTTCTTACAGTCGGAGCTTTGAGCATTCCCTGTGAGACCAGTAATAGTAACCGATACACCACTGCAGGTTCAATGTATTCCTTGGACTTTCACATTGGCGATGAAACACAGAAATGGCTTCGGAATTAAATACAAAAGGCACAATGCCGCCTTAAGTACAAGAATAGAGACTCTTCTTACAGTCGGTGCTTTGAGAATTCCCTGTGAGACCAGTATTAGTTTCCGCTACACCCCTGCAGGTTCAGTTTATTCCTTGGACCTTCACATTGACGATGAAACACAAAAATGGCATCGGAATTAAATACAAAAGGCACAATGCCGCCTTAAGTACAAGAATAGAGACTCTTCTTACAGTCGGTGCTTTGAGAATTCCCTGTGAGACCAGTATTAGTTTCCGCTACACCCCTGCAGGTTCAGTTTATTCCTTGGACCTTCACATTGACGATGAAACACAAAAATGGCATCGGAATTAAATACAAAAGGCACAATGCCGCCTTAAGTACAAGAATAGAGACTCTTCTTACAGTCGGTGCTTTGAGCATTCCCTGTGAGACCAGTAATAGTATCCGGGACAACCACTGCATGTTCAGTTTATTCCTTGGACATACACATTGACGATGAAACACAGAAATTACATCGGAATTAAATACAAAAGGAACAATGCCGCCTTAAGTACAAGAATAGAGACTCTTCTTACAGTCGGTGCTTTGAGCATTCCCTGTGAGACCAGTAATAATATCCGATACACCACTGCAGGTTCAATGTATTCCTTGGACCTTCACATTGACGATGAAACATAGAAATCGCATCGGAATTAAATACAAAAGGCACAATGCCGCCTTAAGTACAAGAATAGAGACTCTTCTTACAGTCGGTGCTTTGAGCATTCCCTGTGAGACCAGTAATAGTAACCGATACACCACTGCAGGTTCAATGTATTCCTTGGACCTTCACATTGACGATGAAACACAGAAATGGCATCGGAATTAAATACAAAAGGCACAATGCCGCCTTATGTACAAGAATAGAGAATCTTCTTACAGTCGGTGCTTTGAGAATTCCCTGTGAGACCAGTATTAGTTTCCGCTACACCCCTGCAGGTTCAGTTTATTCCTTGGACCTTCACATTGACGATGAAACACAAAAATGGCATCGGAATTAAATACAAAAGACACAATGCCGCCTTAAGTACAAGAATAGAGACTCTTCTTACAGTCGGTGCCTTGAGCATTCCCTGTGAGACCAGAAATAGTATCCGATGCACCACTGCAGGTTCAGTTTATTCCTTGGACAAACACATTGACGATGAAACACAGAAATTACATCGGAATTAAATACAAAAGGAACAATGCCGCCTTAAGTACAAGAATAGAGACTCTTCTTACAGTCGGTGCTTTGAGCATTCCCTGTGAGACCAGTATTAGTTTCCGCTACACCTCTGCAGGTTCAGTTTTTTCGTTGGACCTTCACATTGACGATGAAACACAGAAATGGCATCGGAATTAAATACAAAAGGCACAATGCCGCCTTAAGTACAAGAATAGAGACTCTTCTTACAGTCGGTGCTTTGAGCATTCCCTGTGAAACCAGTAATAGTATCCGATACACCACTGCAGGTTCAATGTATTCCTTGGACCTTCACATTGACGATGAAACACAGAAACCGCATCGAAATCAAATACAAAAGGCAGAATGCCGCCTTAAGTACAAGAATAGAGACACATCTTACAGTCGATGCTTTAAGCATTCCCTGTGAGAAGAGTAATATTATCCGATACACCACTGCAGGTTCAATGTATTCCTTGGACCTTCACATTAACGATGAAACACAGAAATCGCATCGGAATTAAATACAAAAGGCACAATGCCGTCTTAAGTACAAGAATAGACACTCTTCTTACAGTCGGTGCTTTGAGCATTCCCTGTGAGACCAGTATTAGTTTCCGCTACACCTCTGCGGGTTCAGTTTATTCCTTGGACCTTCACATTGACGATGAAACACAGAAATTACATCGGAATTAAATACAAAAGGAACAATGCCGCCTTAAGTACAAGAATAGAGACTCTTCATACCGTCGGTGCTTTGAGCATTCCGTGTGAGACCAGTATTAGTTTCCGATACACCACTGCAGGTTCAATCTATTCCTTTGACATACACATTGACTATGAAATACAGAAATTACATCGCAATTAAATACAAAAGGAACAATGCAGCCATAAGTACAAGAATAGAGACTCTTCTTACCGTCGGTGCTTTGAGCATTTCCTGTGAGACCACTATTGGTTTCTGCTACACCTCTGCAGGTTCAGTTTATTCCTTGGACCTTCACATTGACGATGAAACACAGAAATGGCATCGGAATTAAATACAAAACGCACAATGTCGCCTTAAGTACAAGAATAGAGACTCTTATTACAGTCGGTGCTTTGAGCATTCCCTGTGAGACCAGTATTAGTTTCCGATACACCACTGCAGGTTCAATGTATTCCTTGGACTTCACATTGACGATGAAACACAGAAATGGCATCGGAATTAAATCCAAAACGCAGAATGCCGCCTTAAGTACAAGAACAGAGACTCTTCTTACAGTCGGTGCTTTGAGCATTCCCTGTGACACCAGTAATAGTATCCGATACACCACTGCAGGTTCAATGTATTCCTTGGACACACACATTGACGATGAAACACAGAAATTACATCGGAATTAAATACAAAAGGAACAATGCCGCCTTAAGTACAAGAATAGAGACTCTTCTTACCGTCGGTGCTTTGAGCATTCCCTGTGCGACCAGTAATAGTATCCGATACACCACTGCAGGTTCAATGTATTACTTGGACCTTCACATTGACGATGAAACATAGAAATCGCATCGGAATTAAATACAAAAGGCACAATGCCGCCTTAAGTACCAGAATAGAGACTCCTCTTACAGTCGGAGCTTTGAGCATTCCCTGTGAGACCAGCAATTGTAACCGATACACCACTGCAGGTTCAATGTATTCCTTGGGCTTTCACATTGACGATGAAACACAGAAATGGCTTCGGAATTAAATACAAAAGGCACAATGCCGCCTTAAGTACAAGAATAGAGACTCTTCTTACAGTCGGTGCTTTGAGAATTCCCTGTGAGACCAGTATTAGTTTCCGCTACACCCCTGCAGGTTCAGTTTATTCCTTGGACCTTCACATTGACGATGAAACACAAAAATGGCATCGGAATTAAATACAAAAGGCACAATGCCACCTTAAGTACAAGAATAGAGACTCTTCTTACAGTCGGTGCTTTGAGAATTCCCTGTGAGACCAGTATTAGTTTCCGCTACACCCCTGCAGGTTCAGTTTATTCCTTGGACCTTCACATTGACGATGAAACACAAAAATGGCATCGGAATTAAATACAAAAATCACAATGCCGCCTTAAGTACAAGAATAGAGACTCTTCTTACAGTCGGTGCTTTGAGCATTCCCTGTGAGACCAGTAATAGTATCCGGTACAACCACTGCAGGTTCAGTTTATTCCTTGGACATACACATTGACGATGAAACACAGAAATTACATCGGAATTAAATACAAAAGGAACAATGCCGCCTTAAGTACAAGAATAGAGACTCTTCTTACAGTCAGTGCCTTGAGCATTCCCTGTGAGACCAGAAATAGTATCCGATACACCACTGCAGGTTCAGTTTATTCCTTGGACATACACATTGACGATGAAACACAGAAATTACATCGGAATTAAATACAAAAGGAACAATGCCGCGCCCGCATCTCGTGGTCGTGCGGTAGCGTTCTCGCTTCCCACGCCCGGGTTCCCGGGTTCGATTCCCGGCGGGGTCAGGGATTTTCTCTGCCTCGTGATGGCTGGGTGTTGTGTGCTGTCCTTAGGTTAGTTAGGTTTAAGTAATTCTAAGTTCTAGGGGACTGATGACCATAGATGTTAAGTCCCATAGTGCTCAGAGCCATTTGAACCATTTTTTGAACAATGCCGCCTTAAGTACAAGAATAGAGACTCTTCTTACAGTCGGTGCTTTGAGCATTCCCTGTGAGACCAGTATTAGTTTCCGCTACACCTCTGCAGGTTCAGTTTTTTCGTTGGCCCTTCACATTGACGATGAAACACAGAAATGGCATCGGAATTAAATACAAAAGGCACAATGCCGCCTTAAGTACAAGAATAGAGACTCTTCTTACAGTCGGTGCTTTGATCTTTCCCTGTGAGACCAGTAATAGTATCCGATACACCACTGCAGGTTCAATGTATTCCTTGGACCTTCACATTGACGATGAAACACAGAAACCGCATCGAAATCAAATACAAAAGGCAGAATGCCGCCTTAAGTACAAGAATAGAGACACATCTTACAGTCGGTGCTTTAAGCATTCCCTGTGAGAAGAGTAATATTATCCGATACACCACTGCAGGTTCAATGCATTCCTTGGACCTTCACATTAACGATGAAACACAGAAATCGCATCGGAATTAAATACAAAAGGCACAATGCCGTCTTAAGTACAAGAATAGACACTCTTCTTACAGTCGGTGCTTTGAGCATTCCCTGTGAGACGAGTATTAGTTTCCGATACACCACTGCAGGTTCAATGTATTCCTTGGACCTTCACATTGACGATGAAACACAGAAATGGCGTCGGAATTAATTCCAGAACGCACAATGCCGCCTTAAGTACAAGAATAGGGACTCTTCTTACCGTCGGTGCTTTGAGCATTCCCTGTGAGACCAGTATTAGTTTCCGCTACACCTCTGCGGGATCAGTTTATTCCTTTGACCTTCACATTGACGATGAAACACAGAAATTACATCGGAATTAAATACAAAAGGAACAATGCCGCCTTAAGTACAAGAATAGAGACTCTTCATACCGTGGGTGCTTGAGCATTCCGTGTTAGACCAGTATTAGTTTCCGATACACCACTGCAGGTTCAATCTATTCCTTTGACATACACATTGACTATGAAATACAGAAATTACATCGGAATTAAATACAAAAGGAACAATGCAGCCATAAGTACAAGAATAGAGACTCATCTTACCGTCGGTGCTTTGAGCATTCCCTGTGAGACCACTATTAGTTTCCGCTACACCTCTGCAGGTTCAGTTTATTCCTTGGACCTTCACATTGACGATGAAACACAGAAATGGCATCGGAATTAAATACAAAACGCACAATGTCGCCTTAAGTACAAGAATAGAGACTCTTATTACAGTCGGAGCTTTGAGCATTCCCAGTGAGACCAGTATTAGTTTCCGATACACCACTGCAGGTTCAATGTATTCCTTGGACTTCACATTGACGATGAAACACAGAAATGGCATCGGAATTAAATCCAAAACGCACAATGCCGCCTTAAGTACAAGAATAGAGACTCTTCTTACAGTCGGTGCTTTGAGCATTCCCTGTGACACCAGTAATAGTATCCGATACACCACTGCAGGTTCAATGTATTCCTTGGACACACACATTGACGATGAAACACAGAAATTACATCGGAATTAAATACAAAAGGAACAATGCCGCCTTAAGTACAAGAATAGAGACTCTTCTTACAGTCGGTGCTTTGAGCATTCCCTGTGAGACCAGTATTAGTTTCCGCTACTCCTCTGCAGGTTCGGTTTATTCCTTGGACGTTCACATTGACGATGAAACACAGAAATGGCATCGGAATTAAATCCAAAGGGCACAATGCCGCCTTAAGTACAAGAATAGAGACACATCTTACAGTCGGTGCTTTAAGCATTCCCTGTGAGAAGAGTAATATTATCCGATACACCACTGCAGGTTCAATGTATTCCTTGGACCTTCACATTAACGATGAAACACAGAAATCGCATCGGAATTAAATACAAAAGCCACAATGCCGTCTTAAGTACAAGAATAGACACTCTTCTTACAGTCGGTGCTTTGAGCATTCCCTGTGAGACGAGTATTAGTTTCCGATACACCACTGCATGTTCAATGTATTCCTTGGACCTTCACATTGACGATGAAACACAGAAATGGCGTCGGAATTAATTCCAAAACGCACAATGCCGCCTTAAGTACAAGAATAGAGACTCTTCCTACCGTCGGTGCTTTGAGCATTCCCTGTGAGACCAGTATTAGTTTCCGCTACACCTCTGCTGGTTCAGTTTATTCCTTGGACCTTCACATTGACGATGAAACACAGAAATCGCATCGGAATTAAATACAAAAGGCAAAATGCCGCCTTAAGTACAAGAATAGAGACTCTTCTTACCGTCGGTGCTTTGAGCATTCCCTGTGAGACCAGTTTTAGTTTCCGATACACCACTGGAGGTTCTATGAATTCCTTGGACATTCACATTGACGATGAAGCACTGAAATTACATCGGAATTAAATACAAACGGCACAATGCCGCCTTAAGTACAAGAATAGAGGCTCTTCTTACAGTCGGTGCTTTGAGCATTCCCTGTGAGACCAGTAATAGTATTCGATACACCACTGCAGGTTCAATCTATTCCTTGGACATACACATTGACAATGAAACACAGAAATTACATCGGAATTAAATACAAAAGGAACAATGCCACCTTAAGTACAAGAATAGAGACTCTTCTTACCGTCGGTTGTTTGAGCATTCCCTTAGCGACCAGTAATAGTATCCGATACACCACTGCAGGTTCAATGTATTACTTGGACCTTCACATTGACGATGAAACATAGAAATCGCATCGGAATTAAATACAAAAGGCACAATGCCGCCTTAAGTACCAGAATAGAGACTCCTCTTACAGTCGGAGCTTTGAGCATTCCCTGTGAGACCAGTAATAGTAACCGATACACCACTGCAGGTTCAATGTATTCCTTGGGCTTTCACATTGACGATGAAACACAGAAATGGCTTCGGAATTAAATACAAAAGGCACAATGCCGCCTTAAGTACAAGAATAGAGACTCTTCTTACAGTCGGTGCTTTGAGAATTCCCTGTGAGACCAGTATTAGTTTCCGCTACACCCCTGCAGGTTCAGGTTATTCCTTGGACCTTCACATTGACGATGAAACCCAAAAATGGCATCGGAATTAAATACAAAAGGCACAATGCCGCCTTAAGTACAAGAATAGAGACTCTTCTTACAGTCGGTGCTTTGAGAATTCCCTGTGAGACCAGTATTAGTTTCCGCTACACCCCTGCAGGTTCAGTTTATTCCTTGGACCTTCACATTGACGATGAAACACAAAAATGGCATCGGAATTAAATACAAAAGGCACAATGCCGCCTTAAGTACAAGAATAGAGACTCTTCTTACAGTCGGTGCTTTGAGCATTCCCTGTGAGACCAGTAATAGTATCCGGTACAACCACTGCAGGTTCAGTTTATTCCTTGGACATACACATTGACGATGAAACACAGAAATTACATCGGAATTAAATACAAAAGGAACAATGCCGCCTTAAGTACAAGAATAGAGACTCTTCTTACAGTCGGTGCTTTGAGCATTCCCTGTGAGACCAGTAATAATATCCGATACGCCACTGCAGGTTCAATGTATTCCTTGGACCTTCACATTGACGATGAAACATAGAAATCGCATCGGAATTAAATACAAAAGGCACAATGCCGCCTTAAGTACAAGAATAGAGACTTTTCTTACAGTCGGTGCTTTGAGCATTCCCTGTGAGACCAGTAATAGTAACCGATACACCACTGCAGGTTCAATGTATTCCTTGGACCTTCACATTGACGATGAAACACAGAAATGGCATCGGAATTAAATACAAAAGGCACAATGCCGCCTTAAGTACAAGAATAGAGACTCTTGTTACAGTCGGTGCTTTGAGAATTCCCTGTGAGACCAGTATTAGTTTCCGCTACACCCCTGCAGGTTCAGTTTATTCCTTGGACCTTCACATTGACGATGAAACACAAAAATGGCATCGGAATTAAATACAAAAGACACAATGCCGCCTTAAGTACAAGAATAGAGACTCTTCTTACAGTCGGTGCCTTGAGCATTCCCTGTGAGACCAGATATAGTATCCGATACACCACTGCAGGTTCAGTTTATTCCTTGGACATACACATTGACGATGAAACACAGAAATTACATCGGAATTAAATACAAAAGGAACAATGCCGCCTTAAGTACAAGTATAGAGACTCTTCTTACAGTCGGTGCTTTGAGCATTCCCTGTGAGACCAGTATTAGTTTCCGCTACACCTCTGCAGGTTCAGTTTTTTCGTTGGACCTTCACATTGACGATGAAACACAGAAATGGCATCGGAATTAAATACAAAAGGCACAGTGCCGCCTTAAGTACAAGAATAGAGACTCTTCTTACAGTCGGTGCTTTGATCATTCCCTGTGAGACCAGTAATAGTATCCGATACACCACTGCAGGTTCAATGTATTCCTTGGACCTTCACATTGACGATGAAACACAGAAACCGCATCGAAATCAAATACAAAAGGCAGAATGCCGCCTTAAGTACAAGAATAGAGACACATCTTACAGTCGGTGCTTTAAGCATTCCCTGTGAGAAGAGTAATATTATCCGATACACCACTGCAGGTTCAATGTAATCCTTGGACCTTCAGATTAACGATGAAACACAGAAATCGCATCGGAATTAAATACAAAAGGCACAATGCCGTCTTAAGTACAAGAATAGACACTCTTCTTACAGTCGGTGCTTTGAGCATTCCCTGTGAGACGAGTATTAGTTTCCGATACACCACTGCATGTTCAATGTATTCCTTGGACCTTCACATTGACGATGAAACACAGAAATGGCGTCGGAATTAATTCCAAAACGCACAATGCCGCCTTAAGTACAAGAATAGAGACTCTTCTTACCGTCGGTGCTTTGAGCATTCCCTGTGAGACCAGTATTAGTTTCCGCTACACCTCTGCTGGTTCAGTTTATTCCTTGGACCTTCACATTGACGATGAAACACAGAAATCGCATCGGAATTAAATACAAAAGGCAAAATGCCGCCTTAAGTACAAGAATAGAGACTCTTCTTACCGTCGGTGCTTTGAGCATTCCCTGTGAGACCAGTATTAGTTTCCGATACACCACTGGAGGTTCTATGAATTCCTTGGACATTCACATTGACGATGAAGCACTGAAATTACATCGGAATTAAATACAAACGGCACAATGCCGCCTTAAGTACAAGAATAGAGGCTCTTCTTACAGTCGGTGCTTTGAGCATTCCCTGTGAGACCAGTAATAGTATTCGATACACCACTGCAGGTTCAATCTATTCCTTGGACATACACATTGACAACGAAACACAGAAATTACATCGGAATTAAATACAAAAGGAACAATGCCGCCTTAAGTACAAGAATAGAGACTCTTCTTACCGTCGGTGGTTTGAGCATTCCCTGTGCGACCAGTAATAGTATCCGATACCACTGCAGGTTCAATGTATTACTTGGACCTTCACATTGACGATGAAACATAGAAATCGCATCGGAATTAAATACAAAAGGCACAATGCCGCCTTAAGTACCAGAATAGAGACTCCTCTTACAGTCGGAGCTTTGAGCATTCCCTGTGAGACCAGTAATAGTAACCGATACACCACTGCAGGTTCAATGTATTCCTTGGGCTTTCACATTGACGATGAAACACAGAAATGGCTTCGGAATTAAATACAAAAGGCACAATGCCGCCTTAAGTACAAGAATAGAGACTCTTCTTACAGTCGGTGCTTTGAGAATTCCCTGTGAGACCAGTATTAGTTTCCGCTACACCCCTGCAGGTTCAGTTTATTCCTTGGACCTTCACATTGACGATGAAACACAAAAATGGCATCGGAATTAAATACAAAAGGCACAATGCCGCCTTAAGTAGAAGAATAGAGACTCTTCTTACAGTCGGTGCTTTGAGAATTCCCTGTGAGACCAGTATTAGTTTCCGCTACACCCCTGCAGGTTCAGTTTATTCCTTAGACCTTCACATTGACGATGAAACACAAAAATGGCATCGGAATTAAATACAAAAGGCACAATGCCGCCTTAAGTACAAGAATAGAGACTCTTCTTACAGTCGGTGCTTTGAGCATTCCCTGTGAGACCAGTAATAGTATCCGGTACAACCACTGCAGGTTCAGTTTATTCCTTGGACATACACATTGACGATGAAACACAGAAATTACATCGGAATTAAATACAAAAGGAACAATGCCGCCTTAAGTACAAGAATAGAGACTCTTCTTACAGTCGGTGCTTTGAGCATTCCCTGTGAGACCAGTAATAATATCCGATACACCACTGCAGATCCAATGTATTCCTTGGACCTTCACATTGACGATGATACATAGAAATGGCATCGGAATTAAATACAAAAGGCACAATGCCGCCTTAAGTACAAGAATAGAGACTCTTGTTACAGTCGGGGCTTTGAGAATTCCCTGTGAGACCAGTATTAGTTTCCGCTACACCCCTGCAGGTTCAGTTTATTCCTTGGACCTTCACATTGACGATGAAACACAAAAATGGCATCGGAATTAAATACAAAAGACACAATGCCGCCTTAAGTACAAGAATAGAGCCTCTTCTTACAGTCGGTGCCTTGAGCATTCCCTGTGAGACCAGAAATAGTATCCGATACACCACTGCAGGTTCAGTTTATTCCTTGGACATACACATTGACGATGAAACACAGAAATTACATCGGAATTAAATACAAAAGGAACAATGCCGCCTTAAGTACAAGTATAGAGACTCTTCTTACAGTCGGTGCTTTGAGCATTCCCTGTGAGACCAGTATTAGTTTCCGCTACACCTCTGCAGGTTCAGTTTTTTCGTTGGACCTTCACATTGACGATGAAACACAGAAATGGCATCGGAATTAAATACAAAAGGCACAATGCCGCCTTAAGTACAAGAATAGAGACTCTTCTTACAGTCGGTGCTTTGATCATTCCCTGTGAGACCAGTAATAGTATCCGATACACCACTGCAGGTTCAATGTATTCCTTGGACCTTCACATTGACGATGAAACACAGAAACCGCATCGAAATCAAATACAAAAGGCAGAATGCCGCCTTAAGTACAAGAATAGAGACACATCTTACAGTCGGTGCTTTAAGCATTCCCTGTGAGAAGAGTAATATTATCCGATACACCACTGCAGGTTCAATGTAATCCTTGGACCTTCAGATTAACGATGAAACACAGAAATCGCATCGGAATTAAATACAAAAGGCACAATGCCGTCTTAAGTACAAGAATAGACACTCTTCTTACAGTCGGTGCTTTGAGCATTCCCTGTGAGACGAGTATTAGTTTCCGATACACCTCTGCAGGGTCAATGTATTCCTTGGACCTTCACATTGACGATGAAACACAGAAATGGCGTCGGAATTAATTCCAAAACGCACAATGCCGCCTTAAGTACAAGAATAGAGACTCTTCTTACCGTCGGTGCTTTGAGCATTCCCTGTGAGACCAGTATTAGTTTCCGCTACACCTCTGCGGGTTCAGTTTATTCCTTGGACCTTCACATTGACGATGAAACACAGAAATTACATCGGAATTAAATACAAAAGGAACAATGCCGCCTTAAGTACAAGAATAGAGACTCTTCATACCGTCGGTGCTTTGAGCATTCCGTGTGAGACCAGTATTAGTTTCCGATACACCACTGCAGGTTCAATCTATTCCTTTGACATACACATTGACTATGAAATACAGAAATTACATCGGAATTAAATACAAAAGGAACAATGCAGCCATAAGTACAAGAATAGAGACTCTTCTTACCGTCGGTGCTTTGAGCATTCCCTGTGAGACCACTATTAGTTTCCGCTACACCTCTGCAGGTTCAGTTTATTCCTTGGACCTTCACATTGACGATGAAACACAGAAATGGCATCGGAATTAAATACAAATCGCACAATGTCGCCTTAAGTACAAGAATAGAGACTCTTATTACAGTCGGTGCTTTGAGCATTCCCTGTGAGACCAGTATTAGTTTCCGATACACCACTGCAGGTTCAATGTATTCCTTGGACTTCACATTGACGATGAAACACAGAAATGGCATCGGAATTAAATCCAAAACGCACAATGCCGCCTTAAGTACAAGAATAGAGACTCTTCTTACAGTCGGTGCTTTGAGCATTCCCTGTGACACCAGTAATAGTATCCGATACACCACTGCAGGTTCAATGTATTCCTTGGACACACACATTGACGATGAAACACAGAAATTACATCGGAATTAAATACAAAAGGAACAATGCCGCCTTAAGTACAAGAATAGAGACTCTTCTTACAGTCGGTGCTTTGAGCATTCCCTGTGAGACCAGTATTAGTTTCCGCTACTCCTCTGCAGGTTCGGTTTATTCCTTGGACGTTCACATTGACGATGAAACACAGAAATGGCATCGGAATTAAATCCAAAGGGCACAATGCCGCCTTAAGTACAAGAATAGAGACACATCTTACAGTCGGTGCTTTAGGCATTCCCTGTGAGAAGAGTGATATTATCCGATACACCACTGCAGGTTCAATGTATTCCTTGGACCTTCACATTAACGATGAAACACAGAAATCGCATCGGAATTAAATACAAAAGGCACAATGCCGTCTTAAGTACAAGAATAGACACCCTTCTTACAGTCGGTGCTTTGAGCATTCCCTGTGAGACGAGTATTAGTTTCCGATACACCACTGCATGTTCAATGTATTCCTTGGACCTTCACATTGACGATGAAACACAGAAATGGCGTCGGAATTAATTCCAAAACGCACAATGCCGCCTTAAGTACAACAATAGAGACTCTTCTTACAGTCGGTGCTTTGAGCATTCCCTGTGAGACCAGTATTAGTTTCCGCTACACCTCTGCGAGTTCAGTTTATTCCTTGGACCTTCACATTGACGATGAAACACAGAAATCGCATCGGAATTAAATACAAAAGGCAAAATGCCGCCTTAAGTACAAGAATAGAGACTCTTCTTACAGTTGGTGGTTAGAGCATTCCCTGTGAGACCAGTAATAGTATCCGATACACCACTGCAGGTTCATTCTATTCCTTGGACATACACATTGTCGATGAAACACAGAAATTACATCGGAATTAAATACAAAAGGAACAATGCCGCCTTAAGTACAAGAATAGAGACTCTTCTTACCGTCGGTGCTTTGAGCATTCCCTGTGAGACCAGTATTAGTTTCCGATACACCACTGGAGGTTCAATAAATTCCTTGGACATTCACATTGACGATGAAGCACTGAAATTACATCGGAATTAAATACAAACGGCACAATGCCGCCTTAAGTACAAGAATAGAGACTCTTCTTACAGTCGGTGCTTTGAGCATTCCCTGTGAGACCAGTAATAGTATTCGATACACCACTGCAGGTTTAATCTGTTCCTTGGACATACACATTGACAATGAAACACAGAAATTACATCGGAATTAAATACAAAAGGAACAATGCCGCCTTACGTACAAGAATAGAGACTCTTCTTACCGTCGGTGCTTTGAGCATTCCCTGTGCGACCAGTAATAGTATCCGATACACCACTGCAGGTTTAATGTATTACTTGGACCTTCACATTGACGATGAAACATAGAAATCGCATCGGAATGAAATACAAAAGGCACAATGCCGCCTTAAGTACCAGAATAGAGACTCCTCTTACAGTCGGAGCTTTGAGCATTCCCTGTGAGACCAGTAATAGTAACCGATACACCACTGCAGGTTCAATGTATTCCTTGGGCTTTCACATTGACGATGAAACACAGAAATGGCATAGGAATTAAATACAAAAGGCACAATGCCGCCTTAAGTACAAGAATAGAGACTCTTCTTACAGTCGGTGCTTTGAGAATTCCCTGTGAGACCAGTATTAGTTTCCGCTACACCCCTGCAGGTTCAGTTTATTCCTTGGACCTTCACATTGACGATGAAACACAAAAATGGCATCAGAATTAAATACAAAAGGCACAATGCCGCCTTAAGTACAAGAATAGAGACTCTTCTTACAGTCGGTGCTTTGAGCATTCCCTGTGAGACCAGTAATAGTATCCGATACACCACTGCAGGTTCAATCTATTCCTTGGACATACACATTGACGATGAAACACAGAAATGGCATCGGAATTAAATACAAAAGGCACAATGCCGCCTTAAGTACAAGAATAGAGACTCTTCTTACAGTCGGTGCTTTGAGCATTCCCTGTGAGACCAGTAATAGTATCCGGTACAACCACTGCAGATTCAGTTTATTCCTTGGACATACACATTGACGATGAAACACAAAAATTGCATCGGAATTAAATACAAAATGCACAATGCCGCCTTAAGTACAAGAATAGAGACTCTTCTTACTGTCGGTGCTTTGAGCATTCCCTGTGAGACCAGTAATAGTATCCGATACACCACTGCAGGTTCAATCTATTCCTTGGGCTTTCACATTGACGATGAAACACAGAAATGGCATCGGAATTAAATACAAAAGGCACAATGCCGCCTTAAGTACAAGAATAGAGACTCTTCTTACAGTCGGTGCTTTGAGAATTCCCTGTGAGACCAGTATTAGTTTCCGCTACACCCCTGCAGGTTCAGTTTATTCCTTGGACCTTCACATTGACGATGAAACACAAAAATGGCATCGGAATTAAATACAAAAGGCACAATGCCGCCTTAAGTACAAGAATAGAGACTCTTCTTACAGTCGGTGCTTTGAGAATTCCCTGTGAGACCAGTATTAGTTTCCGCTACACCCCTGCAGGTTCAGTTTATTCCTTGGACCTTCACATTGACGATGAAACAGAAAAATGGCATCGGAATTAAATACAAAAGGCACAATGCCGCCTTAAGTACAAGAATAGAGACTCTTCTTACAGTCGGCGCTTTGAGCATTCCCTGTGAGGCCAGTAATAGTATCCGGTACAACCACTGCAGGTTCAGTTTATTCCTTGGACATACACATTGACGATGAAACACAGAAATTACATCGGAATTAAATACAAAAGGAACAATGCCGCCTTAAGTACAAGAATAGAGACTCTTCTTACAGTCGGTGCTTTGAGCATTCCCTGTGAGACCAGTAATAATATCCGATACACCACTGCAGGTTCAATGTATTCCTTGGACCTTCACATTGACGATGAAACATAGAAATCGCATCGGAATTAAATACAAAAGGCACAATTCCGCCTTAAGTACAAGAATAGAGACTCTTCTTACAGTCGGTGCTTTGAGCATTCCCTGTGAGACCAGAAATAGTATCCGATACACCACTGCAGGTTCAGTTTATTCCTTGGACATACACATTGACGATGAAACACAGAAATTACATCGGAATTAAATACAAAAGGAACAATGCTGCCTTAAGTACAAGAATAGAGACTCTTCTTACAGTCGGTGCTTTGAGCATTCCCTGTGAGACCAGTATTAGTTTCCGCTACACCTCTGCAGGTTCAGTTTTTTCGTTGGACCTTCACATTGACGATGAAACACAGAAATGGCATCGGAAATAAATACAAAAGGCGTAATGCCGCCTTAAGTACAAGAATAGAGACTCTTCTTACAGTCGGTGCTTTGAGCATTCCCTGTGAGACCAGTAATAGTATCCGATACACCACTGCAGGTTCAATGTATTCCTTGGACCTTCACATTGACGATGAAACACAGAAACCGCATCGAAATCAAATACAAAAGGCAGAATGCCGCCTTAAGTACAAGAATAGAGACACATCTTACAGTCGATGCTTTAAGCATTCCCTGTGAGAAGAGTAATATTATCCGATACACCACTGCAGGTTCAATGTATTCCTTGGACCTTCACATTAACGATGAAACACAGAAATCGCATCGGAATTAAATACAAAAGGCACAATGCCGTCTTAAGTACAAGAATAGACACTCTTCTTACAGTCGGTGCTTTGAGCATTCCCTGTGAGACGAGTATTAGTTTCCGATACACCGCTGCAGGTTCAATGTATTCCTTGGA
The DNA here is from genome assembly GCF_023864345.2 of Schistocerca serialis cubense. Lineage (NCBI taxonomy): Eukaryota > Metazoa > Arthropoda > Insecta > Orthoptera > Acrididae > Schistocerca > Schistocerca serialis. The sequence continues at coordinate 31,475,707 of NC_064643.1, read as the reverse complement.
CCTTCACATTGACGATGAAACACAGAAATGGCGTCGGAATTAATTCCAAATCGCACAATGCCGCCTTAAGTACAAGAATAGAGACTCTTCTTACCGTCGGTGCTTTGAGCATTCCCTGTGAGACCAGTATTAGATTCCGCTACACCTCTGCGGGTTCAGTTTATTCCTTGGACCTTCACATTGACGATGAAACACAGAAATCGCATCGGAATTAAATACAAAAGGCAAATTGCCGCCTTAAGTACAAGAATAGAGTCTCTTCTTACAGTCAGTGGTTAGAGCATTCCCTGTGAGACCAGTAATAGTATCCGATACACCACTGCAGGTTCATTCTATTCCTTGGACATACACATTGTCGATGAAACACAGAAATTACATCGGAATTAAATACAAAAGGAACAATGCCGCCTTAAGTACAAGAATAGAGACTCTTCTTACCGTCGGTGCTTTGAGCATTCCCTGTGCGACCAGTAATAGTATCCGATCCACCACTGCAGGTTCAATGTATTACTTGGACCTTCACATTGACGATGAAACATAGAAATCGCATCGGAATTAAATACAAAAGGCACAATGCCGCCTTAAGTACCAGAATAGAGACTCCTCTTACAGTCGGAGCTTTGAGCATTCCCTGTGAGACCAGTAATAGTAACCGATACACCACTGCAGGTTCAATGTATTCCTTGGGGTTTCACATTGACGATGAAACACAGAAATGGCATCGGAATTAAATACAAAAGTCACAATGCCGCCTTAGGTTCAAGAATAGAGACTCTTCTTACAGTCGGTGCTTTGAGAATTCCCTGTGAGACCAGTATTAGTTTCCGCTACACCCCTGCAGGTTCAGTTTATTCCTTGGACCTTCACATTGTGGATGAAACACAAAAATGGCATCGGAATTAAATACAAAAGGCACAATGCCGCCTTAAGTACAAGAATAGAGACTCTTCTTACAGTCGGTGCTTTGGGCATTCCCTGTGAGACCAGTAATAGTATCCGATACACCACTGCAGGTTCAATCTATTCCTTGGACATACACATTGACGATGAAACACAGAAATTACATCGGAATTAAATACAAAAGGAACAATGACGCCTTAAGTACAAGAATAGAGACTCTTCTTACAGTCGCTGCTTTGAGCATTCCCTGTGAGACCAGTAATAGTATCCGATACACCACTGCAGGTTCAATGTATTCCTTGGGCTTTCACATTGACGATGAAACACAGAAATGGCATCGGAATTAAATACAAAAGGCACAATGCCAACATAAGTACCAGAGTAGAGACTCCTCTTACAGCCGGTGCTTTGAGCATTCCCTGTGAGACCAGTATTAGTTTCCGCTACACCTCTGCAGGTTCAGTTTTTTCCTTGGACCATCACATTGACGATGAAACACAGAAATGGCATCGGAATTAAATACAAAAGGCACAATGCCGCCTTAAGAACAAGAATAGAGACTCTTCTTACAGACGGTGCTTTGAGCATTCCCTGTGAGACCAGTAATAGTATCCGATACACCACTGCAGGTTCAATGTATTCCATGGACCTTCACGTTGACGATGAAACACAGAGATCGCATCGGAATCAAATACAAAAGGCACAATGCCGCCTTAAGTACAAGAATAGAGACTCTTCTTACAGTCGGTGCTTTGAGCATTCCCTGTGAGACCAGTAATAGTATCCGATACACCACTGCAGGTTCAATCTATTCCTTGGACATACACATTGACGATGAAACACAGAAATTACATAGGAATTAAATACAAAAGGAACAATGCCGCCTTTAGTACAAGAATAGAGACTCTTCTTACCGTCGGTGCTTTGAGCATTCCCTGTGACACCAGTTTTAGTTTCCGATACACCACTGGAGGTTTATTGAATTCCTTGGACATTCACATTGACGATGAAACACTGAAATTACATCGGAATTAAATACAAAAGGCACAATCCCGACTTAAGTACAAGAATAGAGACCCTTCTTACAGTCGGTGCTTTGAGCATTCCGTGTGAGCCCAGTATTAGTTTCCGATACACCACTGCAGGTTCAATCTATTCCTTTGACATACACATTGACGATGAAATACAGAAATTACAACGGAATTAAATACAAAAGGAACAATGCAGCCTTAAGTACAAGAATAGAGACACTTCTTACCGTCGGTGCTTTGAGCATTCCCTGTGAGACCACTATTAGTTTCCGCTACACCTCTGCAGGTTCAGTTTATTCCTTGGACCTTCACATTGACGATGAAACACAGATATGGGATCGGAATTAAAAACAAAACGCACAATGCCGCCTTATGTACAAGAATAGAGACTCTTATTACAGTCGGTGGTTTGAGCATTCCCTGTGAGACCAGTATTAGTTTCCGATACACCACTGCAGGTTCAATGTATTCCTTGGACCATCACATTGACGATGAAACACAGAAATGGCATCGGAATTAAATCCAAAACGCACAATGCCGCCTTAAGTACAAGAATAGAGACTCTTCTTACAGTCGGTGCTTTGAGCATTCCCTGTGAGACCAGTAATAGTATCCGATACACCACTGCAGGTTCAATGTATTCCTTGGACACACAAATTGACGATGAAACACAGAAATTACATCGGAATTAAATACAAAAGGAACATTGCCGCCTTAAGTACAAGAATAGAGACTCTTCTTACAGTCGGAGCTTTGAGCATTCCCTGTGAGACCAGTACTAGTTTCCGCTACACCTCTGCAGGTTCGGTTTATTCCTTGGACCTTCACATTGACGATGAAACACAGAAATGGCATCAGAATTAAATCCAAAGGGCACAATGCCGCCTTAGGTACAAATATAGAGACTCTTCTTACAGTCGGTGCTTTGAGCATTCCCAGTGAGACCAGTAATAGTATCCGATACACCACTGCAGGTTCAATGTATTCCTTGGACCTTCACATTGACGATGAAACATAGAAATCGCATCGGAATTAAATACAAAAGGCACACTGCCGCCTTAAGTACAAGAATAGAGACTCTTCTTACAGTCGGAGTTTTGAGCATTCCCTGTGAGACCAGTAATAGTAACCGATACACCACTGCAGGTTCAATGTATTCCTTGGACTTTCACATTGACGATGAAACACAGAAATGGCTTCGGAATTAAATACAAAAGGCACAATGCCGCCTTAAGTACAAGAATAGAGTTTCTTCTTACAGTCGGTGCTTTGAGAATTCCCTGTGAGACCAGTATTAGTTTCCGCTACACCCCTGCAGGTTCAGTTTATTCCTTGGACCTTCACATTGACGATGAAACACAAAAATGGCATCGGAATTAAATACAAAAGGCACAATGCCGCCTTAAGTACAAGAATAGAGACTCTTCTTACAGTCGGTGCTTTGAGAATTCCCTGTGAGACCAGTATTAGTTTCCGCTACACCCCTGCAGGTTCAGTTTATTCCTTGGACCTTCACATTGACGATGAAACACAAAAATGGCATCGGAATTAAATACAAAAGGCACAATGCCGCCTTAAGTACAAGAATAGAGACTCTTCTTACAGTCGGTGCTTTGAGCATTCCCTGTGAGACCAGTAATAGTATCCGGTACAACCACTGCAGGTTCAGTTTATTCCTTGGACATACACATTGACGATGAAACACAGAAATTACATCGGAATTAAATACAAAAGGAACAATGCCGCCTTAAGTACAAGAATAGAGACTCTTCTTACAGTCGGTGCTTTGAGCATTCCCTGTGAGAAGTGTAATATTATCCGATACACCACTGCAGGTTCAATGTATTCCTTGGACCATCACATTGACGATGAAACACAGAAATGGCGTCGGAATTAATTCCAAAACGCACAATGCCGCCTTAAGTACAAGAATAGAGACTCTTCTTACCGTCGGTGCTTTGAGCATTCCCTGTGAGACCAGTATTAGTTTCCGCTACACCTCTGCGGGTTCAGTTTATTCCTTGGACCTTCACATCGACGATGAAACACAGAAATTACATCGGAATTAAATACAAAAGGAACAATGCCGCATTAAGTACAAGAATAGAGACTCTTCATACCGTCGGTGCTTTGAGCATTCCGTGTGAGACCAGTATTAGTTTCCGATACACCACTGCAGGTTCAATCTATTCCTTTGACATACACATTGACTATGAAATACAGAAATTACATCGGAATTAAATACAAAAGGAACAATGCAGATAAAGTACAAGAATAGAGACTCTTCTTACCGTCGGTGCTTTGAGCATTCCCTGTGAGACCAGTATTAGTTTCCGATACACCACTGCAGGTTCAATGTATTCCTTGGACTTCACATTGACGATGAAACACAGAAATGGCATCGGAGTTAAATCCAAAACGCACATTGCCGCCTTAAGTACAAGAATAGAGACTCTTCTTACAGTCGGTGCTTTGAGCATTCCCTGTGAGACCAGTAATAGTATCCGATACACCACTGCAGGTTCAATGTATTCCTTGGACACACACATTGACGATGAAACACAGAAATTACATCGGAATTAAATACAAAAGGAACAACGCCACCTTAAGTACAAGAATAGAGACTCTTCTTACAGTCGGTGCTTTGAGCATTCCCTGTGAGACCAGTATTAGTTTCCGCTACACCTCTGCAGGTTCAATGTATTCCTTGGACCTTCACATTAACGTTGAAACACAGAAATCGCATCGGAATTAAATACAAAAGGCACAATGCCGTCTTAAGTACAAGAATAGACACTCTTCTTACAGTCGGTGCTTTGAGCATTCCCTGTGAGACGAGTATTAGTTTCCGATACACCACTCCATGTTCTATGTATTCCTTGGACCTTCACATTGACGATGAAACACAGAAATGGCGTCGGAATTAATTCCAAAACGCACAATGCCGCCTTAAGTACAAGAATAGAGATTCTTCTTACCGTCGGTGCTTTGAGCATTCCCTGTGAGACCAGTATTAGTTTCCGCTACACCTCTGCGGGTTCAGTTTATTCCTTGGACCTTCACATTGACGATGAAACACAGAAATCGCATCGGAATTAAATACAAAAGGCAAAATGCCGCCTTAAGTACAAGAATAGAGACTCTTCTTACAGTCGGTGGTTAGAGCATTCCCTGTGAGACCAGTGATAGTATCCGATACACCACTGCAGGTCCATTCTATTCCTTGGACATACACATTGACGATGAAACACAGAAATTATATCGGAATTAAATACAAAAGGAACAATGCCGCCTTAAGTACAAGAATAGAGACTCTTCTTACCGTCGGTGCTTTGAGCATTCCCTGTGAGTCCAGTATTAGTTTCCGATACACCACTGGGGGTTCAATGAATTCCTTGGACATTCACATTGACGATGAAGCACTGAAATTACATCGGAATTAAATACAAACGGCACAATGCCGCCTTAAGTACAAGAATAGAGACTCTTCTTACAGTCGGAACTTTGAGCATTCCCTGTGAGACCAGTAATAGTATTCGATACACCACTGCAGGTTCAATCTATTCCTTGGACATACACATTGACATAGAAACACAGAAATTACATCGGAATTAAATACAAAAGGAACAATGCAGCTTTAAGTACAAGAATAGAGGCTCTTCTTACCGTCGGTGCTTTGAGCATTCCCTGTGAGACCACTATTAGTTTCCGCTACACCTCTGCAGGTTCAGTTTATTCCTTGGACCTTCACATTGACGATGAAACACAGAAATGGCATCGGAATTAAATACAAAACGCACAATGCCGCCTTAAGTACAAGAATAGAGACTCTTACTACAGTCGGTGCTTTGAGCATTCCCTGTGAGACCAGTATTAGTTTCCGATACACCACTGCAGGTTCAATGTATTCCTTGGACCTTCACATTGACGATGATATACAGAAATGGCATCGGAATTAAATCCAAAACGCACAATGCCGCCTTAAGTACAAGAATAGAGACTCTTCTTACAGTCGGTGCTTTGAGCATTCCCTGTGAGACCAGTAATAGTATCCGATACACCACTGCAGGTTCAATGTATTCCTTGGACACACAAATTGACGATGAAACACAGAAATTACATCGGAATTAAATACAAAAGGAACATTGCCGCCTTAAGTACAAGAATAGAGACTCTTCTTACAGTCGGAGCTTTGAGCATTCCCTGTGAGACCAGTAATAGTTTCCGCTACACCTCTGCAGGTTCAATGTATTCCTTGGACCTGCCCATTGACGATGAAACGCAGAAATCGCATCGGAACTAAATACAAAAGGCACAATGCCGCCTTAAGTACAAGAATAGAGACTCTTCTTACAGTCGGTGCTTTAAACACTTCCTGTGAGACCAGTATTAGTTTCCGCTACACCTCTGCAGCTTCGGTTTATTCCTTGGACCATCCCATTGACGATGAAACACAGAAATGGCATCGGAATTAAATCCAAAGGGCACAATGCCGCCTTAGGTACAAATATAGAGACTCTTCTTACTGTCGGTGCTTTGAGCATTCCCAGTGAGACCAGTAATAGTATCCGATACACCACTGCAGGTTCAATCTATTCCTTGGACATACACATTGACGATGAAACACAGAAATTACATCGGAATTAAATACAAGAGGAACAATGCCGCCTTAAGTACAAGAATAGAGACTATTCTTACCGTCGGAGCTTTGAGCATTCCCTGTGAGAGCAGTATTAGTTTTCGATACACCACTGGAGGTTCAATGAATTCCTTGGACATTCACATTGACGATGAAACACTGAAATAACATCGGAATTAAATACAAACGGCACAATGCCGCCTTAAGTACAAGAATAGAGACTCTTCTTACCGTCGGTGCTTTGAGCATTCCCTGTGAGACCAGTATTAGTTTCCGATACACCACTGCAAATTCAATGTATTCCTTGGACCTTCACATTGACGATGAAACACTGAAATTACATCGGAATTAAATACAAAAGGCACAGTGCCGCCTTAAGTACAAGAATGGAGACTCTTCTTACAGTCGGTGCTTTGAGCATTCCCTGTGAGACCAGTATTAGTTTCCGATACACCACCGCAGGTTCAATGTATTCCTTGGACCTTCACATTGACGATGAAACAAATAAATCGCATCGGAATTAAATACAAAAGGCACAATGCCGCCTTAAGTACAAGAATAGAGACTCTTCTTACAGTCGGTGCTTTGAGCAATCTCTGTGAGACCAGTATTAGTTTCCGCTACACCTCTGCAGGTTCAGTTTATTCCTTGGACCTTCACATTGACGATGAAACACAGAAATGGCATCGGAATTAAATACAAAAGGCACAATGCCGCCTTAAGTACAAGAATAGAGACTCTTCTTACAGTCGGTGCTTTGAGCATTCCCTGTGAGACCAGTATTATTTTCCGATACACCACTGCAGGTTCAATGTATTCCTTGGACCTTCACATTGACGATGAAACACAGAAATGGCATCGGAATTAAATACAAAAGGCACAATGCCGCCTTAAGTACAAGAATACAGACTCTACTTACAGTCGGTGCTTTGAGCATTCCCTGTGAGACCAGTATTAGTTTCCGATACACCACTGCAGGTTCGGTTTATTCCTTGGACCTTCACATTGACAATGAAACACGAAATGGCATCGGAATTAAATCCAAAGGGCACAATGCCGCCTTAGGTACAAGAATAGAGACTCTTCTTACAGTCGGTGCTTTGAGCATTCCCTGTGAGACCAGTAATAGTATCCGATACACCACTGCAGGTTCAATCTATTCCTTGGACATACACATTGACGACGAAACACAGAGATTACATCGGAATTAAATACAAAAGGAACAATGCCGCCTTAAGTACAAGAATAAAAACCATTCTTACCGTCGGTGCTTTGAGAATTCCCTGTGAGACCAGTATTAGTTTCCGATACACCACTGGAGGTTCATTGAATTCCTTGGACCTTGACATTGACGATGAAACACTGAAATTACATCGGAATTAAATACAAAAGGCACAATGCCGCCTTAAGTACAAGAAAGAGACTCTTCTTACAGTCTGTGCTGTGAGCATTCCCTGTGAGACGAGTAATAGTATCCGATACACCACAGCCGGTTCAATCTATTCCTTGGACATACACACTGACGATGAAACACAGAAATTACATCGGAATTAAATACAAAAGGAACAATGCCGCCTTAAGTACAAGAATTGAGACTCTTCTTACAGTCGGTGCTTTGAGCATTCCCTGTGAGACAAGTATTAGTTTCCGATACACCACTGGAGGTTCAATGAATACCTTGGACCTTCACATTGACGATGAAACACTGAAATTACATCGGAATTAAATACAAAAGGCACAATGCCGCCTTAAGTACAAGAATAGAGACACTTCTTACAGTCGGTGCTTTAAGCATTCCCTGTGAGACCAGTAATAGTATCCGATACACCACTGCAGGTTCAATGTATTCCTTGGACCTTCACATTGACGATGAAACACAGAAATCGCATCGGAATTAAATACAAAAGGCACAATGCTGCCTTAAGTACAAGAATAGAGACTCTTCTTACAGTCGGTGCTTTGAGCATTCCCTGTGAGACGAGTATTAGTTTCCGATACACCACTGCAGGTTCAATGTATTCCTTGGACTTTCACATTGACGATGAAACACAGAAATGGCGTCGGCATTAAATCCAAAACGCACAATACCGCCTTAAGTACAAGAATAGAGACTCTTCTTGTCGTCGGTGCTTTGAGCATTCCCTGTGAGACCAGTATTAGTTTCCGCTACACCTCTGCGGGTTCAGTTTATTCCTTGGACCTTTAAATTGACGATGAAACACAGAAATCGCATCGGAATTAAATACAAAAGGCACAATGCCGCCTTAAGTACAAGAATAGAGACTCTTCTTACAGTCGGTGGTTAGAGCATTCCCTGTGAGACCAGTAATAGTATCCGATACACCACAGCAGGTTCATTCTATTCCTTGGACATACACATTGACGATGAAACACAGAAATTACATCGGAATTAAATACAAAAGGAACAATGCCGCCTTAAGTACAAGAATAGAGACTCTTCTTACCGTCGGTGCTTTGAGCATTCCCTGTGAGACAAGTATTAGTTTCCGATACACCACTGGAGGTTCAATGAATTCCTTGGACATTCACATTGACGATGAAACACTGAAATTACATCGGAATTAAATACAAACGGCACAATGCCGCCTTAAGTACAAGAATAGAGACTCTTCATACAGTCGGTGCTTTGAGCATTCCCTGTGAGACCAGTAATAGTATTCGATACACCACTGCAGGTTCAATCTATTCCTTCGACATACACATTGACGATGAAACACAGAAATCGCATCGGGATTAAATACAAAAGGCACAATGCCGCCTTAAGTACAAGAATAGAGCCTCTTCTTACAGTCGGTGCTTTGAGCATTCCCTGTGAGACCAGTATTAGTATCCGATACACCACTGCAGGTTCAATCTATTCCTTGGACATACACATTGACGATGAAACACAGAAATTACATAGGAATTAAATACAAAAGGAACAATGCCGCCTTTAGTACAAGAATAGAGACTCTTCTTACCGTCGGTGCTTTGAGAATTCCCTGTGACACCAGTTTTAGTTTCCGATACACCACTGGAGGTTTAATGAATTCCTTGGACATTCACATTGACGATGAAACACTGAAATTACATCGGAATTAAATACAAAAGGCACAATCCCTACTTAAGTACAGGAATAGAGACCCTTCTTACCGTCGGTGCTTTGAGCATTCCGTGTGAGACCAGTATTAGGTTCCGATACACCACTGCAGGTTCAATCTATTCCTTTGACATACACATTGACGATGAAATACAGAAATTACAACGGAATTAAACACAAAAGGAACAATGCAGCCTTAAGTACAAGAATAGAGACTCTTCTTACCGTCGGTGCTTTGAGCATTCCCTGTGAGACCACTATTAGTTTCCGCTACACCTCTGCTGGTTCAGTTTATTCCTTGGACCTTCACATTGACGATGAAACACAGAAATGGCATCGGAATTAAATACAAAACGCACAATGCCGCCTTAAGTACAAGAATAGAGACTCTTACTACAGTCGGTGCTTTGAGCATTCCCTGTGAGACCAGTATTAGTTTCCGATACACCACTGCAGGTTCAATGTATTCCTTGGACCTTCACATTGACGATGAAACACAGAAATGGCATCGGAATTAAATCCAAAACGCACAATGCCGCCTTAAGTACAAGAATAGAGTCTCTTCTTACAGTCGGTGCTTTGAGCATTCCCTGTGAGACCAGTAATAGTATCCGATACACCACTGCAGGTTCAATGTATTCCTTGGACACAGAAATTGACGATGAAACACAGAAATTACATCGGAATTAAATACAAAAGGAACATTGCCGCCTTAAGTACAAGAATAGAGACTCTTCTTACAGTCGGAGCTTTGAGCATTCCCTGTGAGACCAGTAATAGTTTCCGCTACACCTCTGCAGGTTCAATGTATTCCTTGGACCTGCCCATTGACGATGAAACGCAGAAATCGCATCGGAATTAAATACAAAAGGCACAATGCCGCCTTAAGTACAAGAATAGAGACTCTACTTACAGCCGGTGCTTTAAACATTTCCTGTGAGACCAGTATTAGTTTCCGCTACACCTCTGCAGGTTCGGTTTATTCCTTGGACCTTCACACTGACGATGAAACACAGAAATGGCATCGGAATTAAATCCAAAGGGCACAATGCCGATTTAGGTACAAATATAGAGACTCTTCTTACTGTCGGTGCTTTGAGCATTCCCAGTGAGACCAGTAATAGTATCCGATACACCACTGCAGGTTCAATCTATTCCTTGGACATACACATTGACGATGAAACACAGAAATTACATCGGAATTAAATACAAGAGGAACAATGCCGCCTTAAGTACAAGAATAGAGACTATTCTTACCGTCGGAGCTTTGAGCATTCCCTGTGAGAGCAGTATTAGTTTCCGATACACCACTGGAGGTTCAATGAATTACTTGGACATTCACATTGACGATGAAACACTGAAATAACATCGGAATTAAATACAAACGGCACAATGCCGCCTTAAGTCCAAGAATAGAGACTCTTCTTACAGTCGGTGCTTTGAGCATTCCCTGTGAGACCAGTAATAGTATTCGATACACCACTGCAGGTTCAATCTATTCCTTCGACATACACATTGACGATGAAACACAGAAATTACATCGGAATTAAATACAAGAGGAACAATGCCGCCTTAAGTACAAGAATAGAGACTCTTCTTACCGTCGGTGCTTTGAGCATTCCCTGTGAGACCAGTATTAGTTTCCGATACACCACTGCAAATTCAATGTATTCCTTGGTCCTTCACATTGACGATGAAACACTGAAATTACATCGGAATTAAATACAAAAGGCACAGTGCCGCCTTAAGTACAAGAATGGAGACTCTTCTTACAGTCGGTGCTTCGAGCATTCAATGTGAGACCAGTATTAGTTTCCGATACACCACTACAGGTTCAATGTATGCCCTGGACCTTCACATTGACGATGAAACACAGAAATGGCATCGGAAGTAAATACAAAAGGCACAAGGCCCCCTTAAGTACAAGAATAGAGACTCTTCTTACAGTCGGAGATTTGAGCATTCCCTGTGAGACCAGTAATAGTTTCCGCTACACCTCTGCAGGTTCAATGTATTCCTTGGACCTGCCCATTGACGATGAAACGCAGAAATCGCATCGGAATTAAATACAAAAGGCACAATGCCGCCTTAAGTACAAGAATAGAGACTCTTCTTACAGTCGGTGCTTTAAACATTTCCTGTGAGACCAGTATTAGTTTCCGATACGCCACTGCAGGTTCAATGTATTCCTTGGATCTTCAAATTGACGATGATACACAGAAATCGGATAGGAATAAAATACAAAAGGCACAATGCCGCCTTAAGTACAAGAATAGAGACGCTTCTTACAGTCGGTGCTTTGAGCATTCCCTGTGAGACCAGTATTAGTTTCCGATACACCACCGCAGGTTCAATGTATTCCTTGGACCTTCACATTGACGATGAAACAAATAAATCGCATCGGAATTAAATACAAAAGGCACAATGCCGCCTTAAGTACAAGAATAGAGACTCTTCTTACAGTCGGTGCTTTGAGCAATCTCTGTGAGACCAGTATTAGTTTCCGCTACACCTCTGCAGGTTCAGTTTATTCCTTGGACCTTCACATTGACGATGAAACACAGAAATGGCATCGGAATTAAATACAAAAGGCACAATGCCGCCTTAAGTACAAGAATAGAGACTCTTCTTACAGTCGGTGCTTTGAGCATTCCCTGTGAGACCAGTATTATTTTCCGATACACCACTGCAGGTTCAATGTATTCCTTGGACCTTCACATTGACGATGAAACACAGAAATGGCATCGGAATTAAATACAAAAGGCACAATGCCGCCTTAAGTACAAGAATACAGACTCTTCTTACCGTCGGTGCTTTGAGGATTCCCTGTGAGACCAGTATTAGTTTCCGCTACACTTCTGCAGGTTCAGTTTATTTCTTGGACCTTCACATTGACGATGAAACACAGAAATCGCATCGGAATTAAATACAAAAGGCACAATGCCGCCTTAAGTACAAGAATAGAGACTCTTCTTACAGTCGGTGCTTTGAGCATTCCCTGTGAGACCAGTATTAGTTTCCGATACACCACTGCAGGTTCAATGTATTCCCTGGACCTTCACATTGACGATGAAACACAGAAATGGCATCGGAAGTAAATACAAACGGCACAATGCCCCCATAAGTACAAGAATAGAGACTCTTCTACAGTCGGAGCTTTGAGCATTCCCTGGGAGACCAGTAATAGTTTCCGCTACACCTCTGCAGGTTCAATGTATTCCTTGGACATACACACTGACGATGAAACACAGAAATTACATCGGAATTAAATACAAAAGGAACAATGCCGCCTTAAGTACCAGAATTGAGACTCTTCTTACAGTCGGTGCTTTGAGCATTCCCTGTGAGACCAGTATTAGTTTCCGATACACCACTGGAGGTTCAAAGAATACCTTGGACCTTCACATTGACGATGAAACACTGAAATTACATCGGAATTAAATACAAAAGGCACAATCCCGCCTTAAGTACAAGAATAGAGACACTTCTTACAGTCGGTGCTTTAAGCATTCCCTGTGAGACCAGTAATAGTATCCGAAACACCACTGGAGGTTTATTGAATTCCTTGGACATTCACATTGACGATGAAACACTGAAATTACATCGGAATTAAATACAAAAGGCACAATCCCGACTTAAGTACAAGAATAGAGACCCTTCTTACAGTCGGTGCTTTGAGCATTCCGTGTGAGCCCAGTATTAGTTTCCGATACACCACTGCAGGTTCAATCTATTCCTTTGACATACACATTGACGATGAAATACAGAAATTACAACGGAATTAAATACAAAAGGAACATTGCCGCCTTAAGTACAAGAATAGAGACTCTTCTTACAGTCGGAGTTTTGAGCATTCCCTGTGAGACCAGTAATAGTAACCGATACACCACTGCAGGTTCAATGTATTCCTTGGACTTTCACATTGACGATGAAACACAGAAATGGCTTCGGAATTAAATACAAAAGGCACAATGCCGCCTTAAGTACAAGAATAGAGTTTCTTCTTACAGTCGGTGCTTTGAGAATTCCCTGTGAGACCAGTATTAGTTTCCGCTACACCCCTGCAGGTTCAGTTTATTCCTTGGACCTTCACATTGACGATGAAACACAAAAATGGCATCGGAATTAAATACAAAAGGCACAATGCCGCCTTAAGTACAAGAATAGAGACTCTTCTTACAGTCGGTGCTTTGAGAATTCCCTGTGAGACCAGTATTAGTTTCCGCTACACCCCTGCAGGTTCAGTTTATTCCTTGGACCTTCACATTGACGATGAAACACAAAAATGGCATCGGAATTAAATACAAAAGGCACAATGCCGCCTTAAGTACAAGAATAGAGACTCTTCTTACAGTCGGTGCTTTGAGCATTCCCTGTGAGACCAGTAATAGTATCCGGTACAACCACTGCAGGTTCAGTTTATTCCTTGGACATACACATTGACGATGAAACACAGAAATTGCATCGGAATTAAATACAAAAGGAACAATGCCGCCTTAAGTACAAGAATAGAGACTCTTCTTACAGTCGGTGCTTTGAGCATTCCCTGTGAGAAGTGTAATATTATCCGATACACCACTGCAGGTTCAATGTATTCCTTGGACCATCACATTGACGATGAAACACAGAAATGGCGTCGGAATTAATTCCAAAACGCACAATGCCGCCTTAAGTACAAGAATAGAGACTCTTCTTACCGTCGGTGCTTTGAGCATTCCCTGTGAGACCAGTATTAGTTTCCGCTACACCTCTGCGGGTTCAGTTTATTCCTTGGACCTTCACATCGACGATGAAACACAGAAATTACATCGGAATTAAATACAAAAGGAACAATGCCGCAGTAAATGTCCATGAATAGAGACTCTTCATACCGTCGGTGCTTTGAGCATTCCGTGTGAGACCAGTATTAGTTTCCGATACACCACTGCAGGTTCAATCTATTCCTTTGACATACACATTGACTATGAAATACAGAAATTACATCGGAATTAAATACAAAAGGAACAATGCAGCCATAAGTACAAGAATAGAGACTCTTCTTACCGTCGGTGCTTTGAGCATTCCCTGTGAGACCAGTATTAGTTTCCGATACACCACTGCAGGTTCAATGTATTCCTTGGACTTCACATTGACGATGAAACACAGAAATGGCATCGGAGTTAAATCCAAAACGCACATTGCCGCCTTAAGTACAAGAATAGAGACTCTTCTTACAGTCGGTGCTTTGAGCATTCCCTGTGAGACCAGTAATAGTATCCGATACACCACTGCAGGTTCAATGTATTCCTTGGACACACACATTGACGATGAAACACAGAAATTACATCGGAATTAAATACAAAAGGAACAACGCCACCTTAAGTACAAGAATAGAGACTCTTCTTACAGTCGGTGCTTTGAGCATTCCCTGTGAGACCAGTATTAGTTTCCGCTACACCTCTGCAGGTTCAATGTATTCCTTGGACCTTCACATTAACGTTGAAACACAGAAATCGCATCGGAATTAAATACAAAAGGCACAATGCCGTCTTAAGTACAAGAATAGACACTCTTCTTACAGTCGGTGCTTTGAGCATTCCCTGTGAGACGAGTATTAGTTTCCGATACACCACTCCATGTTCTATGTATTCCTTGGACCTTCACATTGACGATGAAACACAGAAATGGCGTCGGAATTAATTCCAAAACGCACAATGCCGCCTTAAGTACAAGAATAGAGATTCTTCTTACCGTCGGTGCTTTGAGCATTCCCTGTGAGACCAGTATTAGTTTCCGCTACACCTCTGCGGGTTCAGTTTATTCCTTGGACCTTCACATTGACGATGAAACACAGAAATCGCATCGGAATTAAATACAAAAGGCAAAATGCCGCCTTAAGTACAAGAATAGAGACTCTTCTTACAGTCGGTGGTTAGAGCATTCCCTGTGAGACCAGTGATAGTATCCGATACACCACTGCAGGTCCATTCTATTCCTTGGACATACACATTGACGATGAAACACAGAAATTATATCGGAATTAAATACAAAAGGAACAATGCCGCCTTAAGTACAAGAATAGAGACTCTTCTTACCGTCGGTGCTTTGAGCATTCCCTGTGAGTCCAGTATTAGTTTCCGATACACCACTGGGGGTTCAATGAATTCCTTGGACATTCACATTGACGATGAAGCACTGAAATTACATCGGAATTAAATACAAACGGCACAATGCCGCCTTAAGTACAAGAATAGAGACTCTTCTTACAGTCGGAACTTTGAGCATTCCCTGTGAGACCAGTAATAGTATTCGATACACCACTGCAGGTTCAATCTATTCCTTGGACATACACATTGACATAGAAACACAGAAATTACATCGGAATTAAATACAAAAGGAACAATGCAGCTTTAAGTACAAGAATAGAGGCTCTTCTTACCGTCGGTGCTTTGAGCATTCCCTGTGAGACCAGTATTAGTTTCTGATACACCACTGCAGGTTCAGTTTATTCCTTGGACCTTCACATTGACGATGAAACACAGAAATGGCATCGGAATTAAATACAAAACGCACAATGCCGCCTTAAGTACAAGAATAGAGACTCTTACTACAGTCGGTGCTTTGAGCATTCCCTGTGAGACCAGTATTAGTTTCCGATACACCACTGCAGGTTCAATGTATTCCTTGGACCTTCACATTGACGATGATATACAGAAATGGCATCGGAATTAAATCCAAAACGCACAATGCCGCCTTAAGTACAAGAATAGAGACTCTTCTTACAGTCGGTGCTTTGAGCATTCCCTGTGAGACCAGTAATAGTATCCGATACACCACTGCAGGTTCAATGTATTCCTTGGACACACAAATTGACGATGAAACACAGAAATTACATCGGAATTAAATACAAAAGGAACATTGCCGCCTTAAGTACAAGAATAGAGACTCTTCTTACAGTCGGAGCTTTGAGCATTCCCTGTGAGACCAGTAATAGTTTCCGCTACACCTCTGCAGGTTCAATGTATTCCTTGGACCTGCCCATTGACGATGAAACGCAGAAATCGCATCGGAACTAAATACAAAAGGCACAATGCCGCCTTAAGTACAAGAATAGAGACTCTTCTTACAGTCGGTGCTTTAAACACTTCCTGTGAGACCAGTATTAGTTTCCGCTACACCTCTGCAGCTTCGGTTTATTCCTTGGACCATCCCATTGACGATGAAACACAGAAATGGCATCGGAATTAAATCCAAAGGGCACAATGCCGCCTTAGGTACAAATATAGAGACTCTTCTTACTGTCGGTGCTTTGAGCATTCCCAGTGAGACCAGTAATAGTATCCGATACACCACTGCAGGTTCAATCTATTCCTTGGACATACACATTGACGATGAAACACAGAAATTACATCGGAATTAAATACAAGAGGAACAATGCCGCCTTAAGTACAAGAATAGAGACTGTTCTTACCGTCGGAGCTTTGAGCATTCCCTGTGAGAGCAGTATTAGTTTTCGATACACCACTGGAGGTTCAATGAATTCCTTGGACATTCACATTGACGATGAAACACTGAAATAACATCGGAATTAAATACAAACGGCACAATGCCGCCTTAAGTACAAGAATAGAGACTCTTCTTACCGTCGGTGCTTTGAGCATTCCCTGTGAGACCAGTATTAGTTTCCGATACACCACTGCAAATTCAATGTATTCCTTGGACCTTCACATTGACGATGAAACACTGAAATTACATCGGAATTAAATACAAAAGGCACAGTGCCGCCTTAAGTACAAGAATGGAGACTCTTCTTACAGTCGGTGCTTTGAGCATTCCCTGTCAGACCAGTATTAGTTTCCGATACACCACTGCAGGTTCAATGTATTCCCTGGACCTTCACATTGACGATGAAACACAGAAATGGCATCGGAAATAAATACAAAAGGCACAATGCCCCCATAAGTACAAGAATAGAGACTCTTCTTACAGTCGGAGCTTTGAGCATTCCCTGTGAGACCAGTAATAGTTTCCGCTACACCTCTGCAGGTTCAATGTATTCCTTGGACCTGCCCATTGACGATGAAACGCAGAAATCGCATCGGAATTAAATACAAAAGGCACAATGCCGCCTTAAGTACAAGAATAGAGACTCTTCTTACAGTCGGTGCTTTAAACATTTCCTGTGAGACCAGTATTAGTTTCCGATACGCCACTGCAGGTTCAATGTATTCCTTGGATCTTCAAATTGACGATGATACACAGCAATCGGATAGGAATAAAATACAAAAGGCACAATGCCGCCTTAAGTACAAGAATAGAGACTCTTCTTACAGTCGGTGCTTTGAGCATTCCCTGTGAGACCAGTATTAGTTTCCGATACACCACCGCAGGTTCAATGTATTCCTTGGACCTTCACATTGACGATGAAACAAATAAATCGCATCGGAATTAAATACAAAAGGCACAATGCCGCCTTAAGTACAAGAATAGAGACTCTTCTTACAGTCGGTGCTTTGAGCAATCTCTGTGAGACCAGTATTAGTTTCCGCTACACCTCTGCAGGTTCAGTTTATTCCTTGGACCTTCACATTGACGATGAAACACAGAAATGGCATCGGAATTAAATACAAAAGGCACAATGCCGCCTTAAGTACAAGAATAGAGACTCTTCTTACAGTCGGTGCTTTGAGCATTCCCTGTGACACCAGTATTATTTTCCGATACACCACTGCAGGTTCAATGTATTCCTTGGACCTTCACATTGACGATGAAACACAGAAATGGCATCGGAATTAAATACAAAAGGCACAATGCCGCCTTAAGTACAAGAATACAGACTCTACTTACAGTCGGTGCTTTGAGCATTCCCTGTGAGACCAGTATTAGTTTCCGATACACCACTGCAGGTTCGGTTTATTCCTTGGACCTTCACATTGACGATGAAACACGAAATGGCATCGGAATTAAATCCAAAGGGCACAATGCCGCCTTAGGTACAAGAATAGAGACTCTTCTTACAGTCGGTGCTTTGAGCATTCCCTGTGAGACCAGTAATAGTATCCGATACACCACTGCAGGTTCAATCTATTCCTTGGACATACACATTGACGACGAAACACAGAGATTACATCGGAATTAAATACAAAAGGAACAATGCCGCCTTAAGTACAAGAATAAAAACCATTCTTACCGTCGGTGCTTTGAGAATTCCCTGTGAGACCAGTATTAGTTTCCGATACACCACTGGAGGTTCATTGAATTCCTTGGACCTTGACATTGACGATGAAACACTGAAATTACATCGGAATTAAATACAAAAGGCACAATGCCGCCTTAAGTACAAGAAAGAGACTCTTCTTACAGTCTGTGCTGTGAGCATTCCCTGTGAGACGAGTAATAGTATCCGATACACCACAGCCGGTTCAATCTATTCCTTGGACATACACACTGACGATGAAACACAGAAATTACATCGGAATTAAATACAAAAGGAACAATGCCGCCTTAAGTACAAGAATTGAGACTCTTCTTACAGTCGGTGCTTTGAGCATTCCCTGTGAGACAAGTATTAGTTTCCGATACACCACTGGAGGTTCAATGAATACCTTGGACCTTCACATTGACGATGAAACACTGAAATTACATCGGAATTAAATACAAAAGGCACAATGCCGCCTTAAGTACAAGAATAGAGACACTTCTTACAGTCGGTGCTTTAAGCATTCCCTGTGAGACCAGTAATAGTATCCGATACACCACTGCAGGTTCAATGTATTCCTTGGACCTTCACATTGACGATGAAACACAGAAATCGCATCGGAATTAAATACAAAAGGCACAATGCTGCCTTAAGTACAAGAATAGAGACTCTTCTTACAGTCGGTGCTTTGAGCATTCCCTGTGAGACGAGTATTAGTTTCCGATACACCACTGCAGGTTCAATGTATTCCTTGGACTTTCACATTGACGATGAAACACAGAAATGGCGTCGGCATTAAATCCAAAACGCACAATACCGCCTTAAGTACAAGAATAGAGACTCTTCTTGTCGTCGGTGCTTTGAGCATTCCCTGTGAGACCAGTATTAGTTTCCGCTACACCTCTGCGGGTTCAGTTTATTCCTTGGACCTTTAAATTGACGATGAAACACAGAAATCGCATCGGAATTAAATACAAAAGGCACAATGCCGCCTTAAGTACAAGAATAGAGACTCTTCTTACAGTCGGTGGTTAGAGCATTCCCTGTGAGACCAGTAATAGTATCCGATACACCACAGCAGGTTCATTCTATTCCTTGGACATACACATTGACGATGAAACACAGAAATTACATCGGAATTAAATACAAAAGGAACAATGCCGCCTTAAGTACAAGAATAGAGACTCTTCTTACCGTCGGTGCTTTGAGCATTCCCTGTGAGACAAGTATTAGTTTCCGATACACCACTGGAGGTTCAATGAATTCCTTGGACATTCACATTGACGATGAAACACTGAAATTACATCGGAATTAAATACAAACGGCACAATGCCGCCTTAAGTACAAGAATAGAGACTCTTCATACAGTCGGTGCTTTGAGCATTCCCTGTGAGACCAGTAATAGTATTCGATACACCACTGCAGGTTCAATCTATTCCTTCGACATACACATTGACGATGAAACACAGAAATCGCATCGGGATTAAATACAAAAGGCACAATGCCGCCTTAAGTACAAGAATAGAGCCTCTTCTTACAGTCGGTGCTTTGAGCATTCCCTGTGAGACCAGTATTAGTATCCGATACACCACTGCAGGTTCAATCTATTCCTTGGACATACACATTGACGATGAAACACAGAAATTACATAGGAATTAAATACAAAAGGAACAATGCCGCCTTTAGTACAAGAATAGAGACTCTTCTTACCGTCGGTGCTTTGAGAATTCCCTGTGACACCAGTTTTAGTTTCCGATACACCACTGGAGGTTTAATGAATTCCTTGGACATTCACATTGACGATGAAACACTGAAATTACATCGGAATTAAATACAAAAGGCACAATCCCTACTTAAGTACAGGAATAGAGACCCTTCTTACCGTCGGTGCTTTGAGCATTCCGTGTGAGACCAGTATTAGGTTCCGATACACCACTGCAGGTTCAATCTATTCCTTTGACATACACATTGACGATGAAATACAGAGATTACAACGGAATTAAACACAAAAGGAACAATGCAGCCTTAAGTACAAGAATAGAGACTCTTCTTACCGTCGGTGCTTTGAGCATTCCCTGTGAGACCACTATTAGTTTCCGCTACACCTCTGCTGGTTCAGTTTATTCCTTGGACCTTCACATTGACGATGAAACACAGAAATGGCATCGGAATTAAATACAAAACGCACAATGCCGCCTTAAGTACAAGAATAGAGACTCTTACTACAGTCGGTGCTTTGAGCATTCCCTGTGAGACCAGTATTAGTTTCCGATACACCACTGCAGGTTCAATGTATTCCTTGGACCTTCACATTGACGATGAAACACAGAAATGGCATCGGAATTAAATCCAAAACGCACAATGCCGCCTTAAGTACAAGAATAGAGTCTCTTCTTACAGTCGGTGCTTTGAGCATTCCCTGTGAGACCAGTAATAGTATCCGATACACCACTGCAGGTTCAATGTATTCCTTGGACACAGAAATTGACGATGAAACACAGAAATTACATCGGAATTAAATACAAAAGGAACATTGCCGCCTTAAGTACAAGAATAGAGACTCTTCTTACAGTCGGAGCTTTGAGCATTCCCTGTGAGACCAGTAATAGTTTCCGCTACACCTCTGCAGGTTCAATGTATTCCTTGGACCTGCCCATTGACGATGAAACGCAGAAATCGCATCGGAATTAAATACAAAAGGCACAATGCCGCCTTAAGTACAAGAATAGAGACTCTACTTACAGCCGGTGCTTTAAACATTTCCTGTGAGACCAGTATTAGTTTCCGCTACACCTCTGCAGGTTCGGTTTATTCCTTGGACCTTCACACTGACGATGAAACACAGAAATGGCATCGGAATTAAATCCAAAGGGCACAATGCCGATTTAGGTACAAATATAGAGACTCTTCTTACTGTCGGTGCTTTGAGCATTCCCAGTGAGACCAGTAATAGTATCCGATACACCACTGCAGGTTCAATCTATTCCTTGGACATACACATTGACGATGAAACACAGAAATTACATCGGAATTAAATACAAGAGGAACAATGCCGCCTTAAGTACAAGAATAGAGACTATTCTTACCGTCGGAGCTTTGAGCATTCCCTGTGAGAGCAGTATTAGTTTCCGATACACCACTGGAGGTTCAATGAATTACTTGGACATTCACATTGACGATGAAACACTGAAATAACATCGGAATTAAATACAAACGGCACAATGCCGCCTTAAGTCCAAGAATAGAGACTCTTCTTACAGTCGGTGCTTTGAGCATTCCCTGTGAGACCAGTAATAGTATTCGATACACCACTGCAGGTTCAATCTATTCCTTCGACATACACATTGACGATGAAACACAGAAATTACATCGGAATTAAATACAAGAGGAACAATGCCGCCTTAAGTACAAGAATAGAGACTCTTCTTACCGTCGGTGCTTTGAGCATTCCCTGTGAGACCAGTATTAGTTTCCGATACACCACTGCAAATTCAATGTATTCCTTGGTCCTTCACATTGACGATGAAACACTGAAATTACATCGGAATTAAATACAAAAGGCACAGTGCCGCCTTAAGTACAAGAATGGAGACTCTTCTTACAGTCGGTGCTTTGAGCATTCAATGTGAGACCAGTATTAGTTTCCGATACACCACTACAGGTTCAATGTATGCCCTGGACCTTCACATTGACGATGAAACACAGAAATGGCATCGGAAGTAAATACAAAAGGCACAAGGCCCCCTTAAGTACAAGAATAGAGACTCTTCTTACAGTCGGAGATTTGAGCATTCCCTGTGAGACCAGTAATAGTTTCCGCTACACCTCTGCAGGTTCAATGTATTCCTTGGACCTGCCCATTGACGATGAAACGCAGAAATCGCATCGGAATTAAATACAAAAGGCACAATGCCGCCTTAAGTACAAGAATAGAGACTCTTCTTACAGTCGGTGCTTTAAACATTTCCTGTGAGACCAGTATTAGTTTCCGATACGCCACTGCAGGTTCAATGTATTCCTTGGATCTTCAAATTGACGATGATACACAGAAATCGGATAGGAATAAAATACAAAAGGCACAATGCCGCCTTAAGTACAAGAATAGAGACGCTTCTTACAGTCGGTGCTTTGAGCATTCCCTGTGAGACCAGTATTAGTTTCCGATACACCACCGCAGGTTCAATGTATTCCTTGGACCTTCACATTGACGATGAAACAAATAAATCGCATCGGAATTAAATACAAAAGGCACAATGCCGCCTTAAGTACAAGAATAGAGACTCTTCTTACAGTCGGTGCTTTGAGCAATCTCTGTGAGACCAGTATTAGTTTCCGCTACACCTCTGCAGGTTCAGTTTATTCCTTGGACCTTCACATTGACGATGAAACACAGAAATGGCATCGGAATTAAATACAAAAGGCACAATGCCGCCTTAAGTACAAGAATAGAGACTCTTCTTACAGTCGGTGCTTTGAGCATTCCCTGTGAGACCAGTATTATTTTCCGATACACCACTGCAGGTTCAATGTATTCCTTGGACCTTCACATTGACGATGAAACACAGAAATGGCATCGGAATTAAATACAAAAGGCACAATGCCGCCTTAAGTACAAGAATACAGACTCTTCTTACCGTCGGTGCTTTGAGGATTCCCTGTGAGACCAGTATTAGTTTCCGCTACACTTCTGCAGGTTCAGTTTATTTCTTGGACCTTCACATTGACGATGAAACACAGAAATCGCATCGGAATTAAATACAAAAGGCACAATGCCGCCTTAAGTACAAGAATAGAGACTCTTCTTACAGTCGGTGCTTTGAGCATTCCCTGTGAGACCAGTATTAGTTTCCGATACACCACTGCAGGTTCAATGTATTCCCTGGACCTTCACATTGACGATGAAACACAGAAATGGCATCGGAAGTAAATACAAACGGCACAATGCCCCCATAAGTACAAGAATAGAGACTCTTCTACAGTCGGAGCTTTGAGCATTCCCTGGGAGACCAGTAATAGTTTCCGCTACACCTCTGCAGGTTCAATGTATTCCTTGGACATACACACTGACGATGAAACACAGAAATTACATCGGAATTAAATACAAAAGGAACAATGCCGCCTTAAGTCCCAGAATTGAGACTCTTCTTACAGTCGGTGCTTTGAGCATTCCCTGTGAGACCAGTATTAGTTTCCGATACACCACTGGAGGTTCAAAGAATACCTTGGACCTTCACATTGACGATGAAACACTGAAATTACATCGGAATTAAATACAAAAGGCACAATCCCGCCTTAAGTACAAGAATAGAGACACTTCTTACAGTCGGTGCTTTAAGCATTCCCTGTGAGACCAGTAATAGTATCCGAAACACCACTGCAGGTTCAATGTATTCCTTGGACCTTCACATTGACGATTAAACACAGAAATCGCATCGGAATTAAATACAAAAGGCACAATGCTGCCTTAAGTACAAGAATAGAGACTCTTCTTACAGTCGGTTCTTTGAGCATTCCCTGTGAGACGAGTATTAGTTTCCGATACACCACTGCAGGTTCAATGTATTCCTTGGACTTTCACATTGACGATGAAACACAGAAATGGCGTCGGAATTAAATCCAAAACGCACAATGCCGCCTTAAGTACAAGAATAGAGACTCTTCTTACCGTCGGTGCTTTGAGCATTCCCTGTGAGACCAGTATTAGTTTCCGCTACACCTCTGCGGGTTCAGTTTATTCCTTGGACATACACATTGACGATGAAACACAGAAATTACATCGGAATTAAATACAAAAGGAACAATGCCGCCTTAAGTACATGAATAGAGACTCTTTATACAGTCGGTGCTTTGAGCATTCCCTGTGAGACCAGTAATAGTATTCGATACACCACTGCAGGTTCAATCTATTCCTTCGACATACACATTGACGGTGAAACACAGAAATTACATCGGAATTAAATACAAAAGGAACAATGCCGCCTTAAGTACAAGAATAGAGACTCTTCTTACCGTCGGTGCTTTGAGCATTCCCTGTGAGACCAGTATTAGTTTCCGATACACCACTGCAAATACAATGTATTCCTTGGACCTTCACATTGACGATGAAACACTGAAATTACATCGGAATTAAATACAAAAGGCACAATGCCGCCTTAAGTCTAAGAATAGAGACTCTTCTTACCGTCGGTGCTTTGAGCATTCCCTGTGAGACCAGTATTAGTTTCCGCTACACTTCTGCAGGTTCAGTTTATTTCTTGGACCTTCACATTGACGATGAAACACAGAAATCGCATCGGAATTAAATACAAAAGGCACAATGCCGCCTTAAGTACAAGAATAGAGACTCTTCTTACAGTCGGTGCTTTGAGCATTCCCTGTGAGACCAGTATTAGTTTCCGATACACCACTGCAGGTTCAATGTATTCCCTGGACCTTCACATTGACGATGAAACACAGAAATGGCATCGGAAGTAAATACAAACGGCACAATGCCCCCATAAGTACAAGAATAGAGACTCTTCATACAGTCGGAGCTTTGAGCATTCCCTGTGAGACCAGTAATAGTTTCCGCTACACCTCTGCAGGTTCAATGTATTCCTTGGACCTGCCCATTGACGATGAATGGCAGAAATCGCATCGGAATTAAATACAGAAGGCACAATGCCGCCTTAAGTACAAGAATAGAGACTCTTCTTACAGTCGGTGCTTTAAACATTCCCTGTGAGACCAGTATTAGTTTCCGATACGCCACTGCAGGTTCAATGTATTCCTTGGATCTTCAAATTGACGATAATACACAGAAATCGGATAGGAATGAAATACAAAAGGCACAATGCCGCCTTAAGTACAAGAATAGAGACTCTTCTTACAGTCGGTGCTTTGAGCATTCCCTGTGAGACCAGTATTAGTTTCCGCTACACCTCTGCAGGTTCAGTTTATTCCTTGGACCTTCACATTGACGATGAAACACAGAAATGGCATCGGAATTAAATACACAAGGCACAATGCCGCCTTAAGTACAAGAATAGAGACTCTTCTTACAGTCGGTGCTTTGAGCATTCCCTGTGAGACCAGTATTATTTTCCGATACACCACTGCAGGTTCAATGTATTCCTTGGACCTTCACATTGACGATGAAACACAGAAATCGCATCGGAATTAAATCCAAAACGCACAATGCCGGCATAAGTACAAGAATACAGACTCTACTTACAGTCGGTGCTTTGAGCATTCCCTGTGAGATCAGTAATAGTATGCGATACACCACTACAGGTTCAATCTATTCCTTGGACATACACATTGACGATGAAACACTGAAATTACATAGGAATTAAATACAAAAGGAACAATGCCGCCTTAAGTACAAGAATAGAGACTCATCTTACCGTCGATGCTTTGAGCATTCCCTGTAAGGCCATTATTAGTTTCCAATACACCACTGGAGGTTCAATTAATTCCTTGGACATTCTCAATGACGATGAAACACTGAAATTACATCGGAATTAAATACAAAAGGTACAATGCCGCCTTAAGTACAAGAATAGAGACTCTTCTTACCATCGGTGCTTTCAGCATTCCCTGTGAGACCAGTATTAGTTTCCGCTACACCTCTGCACGTTCAGATTATTCCTTGGACCTTCACATTGACGATGAAACACAGAAATGGAATCGGAATTAAATACAAAAGGCACAATGCCGCCTTAAGTACAAGAATAGAGACTCTTCTTACAGTCGGTGCTTTGGGCATTCCCTGTGAGACCAGTATTAGTTTCCGCTACACCTCTGCAGGTTCAGTTTATTCCTTGGACCTTCACGTTGACGATGAAACACGGAAATCGCATCGCAATTAAATACAAAAGGCACAATGCCGCCTTAAGTACAAGAATGGAGACTCTTCTTACAGTCGGTGCTTTGAGCATTCCCTGTGAGACCAGTATTAGTTTCCGATACACCACTGGAGGTTCAATGAATTCCTTGGACATTCACATTGACGATGAAACACTGAAATTACATCGGAATTAAATACAAAGGGCACAATGCCGCCTTAAGTACAAGAATAGAGACTCTTCTTACAGTCGGTGCTTTGAGCATTCCCTGTGAGACCAGTAATAGTATTCGATACACCACTGCAGGTTCAATCTATTCCTTGGACATACACATTGACGATGAAACACAGAAATTACATCGGAATTAAATACAAAAGGAACTATGCCGCCTTAAGTACAAGAATAGAGACTCTTCTTACCGTCGGTGCTTTGAGCATTCCCTGTGAGACCAGTAATCGTATCCGATACACCACTGCAGGTTCAATGTATTCCTTGGACCTTCACATTGACGATGAAACATAGAAATCGCATCGGAACTAAATACAAAAGTCACAGTGCCGCCTTAAGTACAAGAATAGAGACTCTTCTTATAGTTGGAGCTGTGAGCATTCCCTGTGAGACCAGTAATAGTAACCGATACACCACTGCTGGTTCAATGTATTCCTTGGACTTTCACATTGACGATGAAACACAGAAATGGCATCGGAATTAAATACAAAAGGCACAATGCCGCCTTAAGTACAAGAATAGAGACTTTTCTTACAGTCGGTGCTTTGAGAATTCCCTGTGAGACCAGTATTAGTTTCCGCTAAACCCCTGCAGGTTCAGTTTATCCCTTGGACCTTCACATTGACGATGAAAGACAAAAATGGCATCGGAATTAAATACAAAAGGCACAATGTCGCCTTAAGTACAAGAATAGAGACTCTTCTTACAGTCGGTGCTTTGAGCATTCCCTGTGAGACCAGTAATAGTATCCGATACACCACTGCAGGTTCAATCTATTCCTTGGACATACACATTGACGATGAAACACAGAAATTACATCGGAATTAAATACAAAAGGAACAATGCCGCCTTAAGAACAAGAATAGAGACTCTTCTTACAGTCGGTGCTTTGAGCATTCCCTGTGAGACCAGTATTAGTTTCCGCTACACCTCTGCAGGTTCAGTTTTTCCCTTGGACCTTCACATTGACGATGAAACACAGAAATCGCATCGGAATTAAATACAAAAGGCACAATGCCGCCTTAAGTACAAGAATAAAGACTCTTCCTACAGTCGGTGCTTTGAGCATTCCCTGTGAGACCAGTAACAGTATCCGATACACCACTGCAGGTTCAATGTATTCCTTGGACCTTCACGTTGACGATGAAACACAGAGATCGCATCGGAATCAAATACAAAAGGCACAATGCCGCCTTAAGTACAAGAATAGAGACTCTTCTTACAGTCGGTGCTTTGAGCATTCCCTGTGAGACCAGTAATAGTATCCGATACACCACTGCAGGTTCAATCTATTCCTTGGACATACACATTGACGATGAAACACAGAAATTACATCGGAATTAAATACAAAAGGATCAATGCCGCCTTAAGTACAAGAATAGAGACTCTTCTTACAGTCGGTGCTTTGAGCATTCCCTGTGAGACCAGTATTAGGTTCCGCTACACCTCTGCAGGTTCAGTTTATTCCTTGGACCTTCACATTGACGATGAAACACAGAAATCGCATCGGAATTAAATACAAAAGGCACAATGCTGCCTTAAGTACAAGAATAGAGACTCTTCTTACAGTCGGTGCTTTGAGCATTCCCTGTGAGACCAGTATTAGTTTCCGCTACACCTCTGCAGGTTCAGTTTATTCCTTGGACGTTCACATTGACGATGAAACACAGAAATGGCATCGGAATTAAATACAAAAGGCACAATGCCGCCTTAAGTACAAGAATATAGACTCTTCTTACAGTCGGTGTTTTGAGCACTCCCTGTGAGACCAGTAACAGTATCCGATACACCACTGCAGGTTCAATCTATTCCTTGGACATACACATTGACGATGAAACACAGAAATTACATCGGAATTAAATACAAAAGGAACAATGCCGCCTAAAGTACAAGAATAGAGACTCTTCATACCGTCTGTGCTTTGAGCATTCCGTGTGAGACCTGTATTAGTTTCCGATACATAACTGCAGGTTTAATCTATTCCTTTGACATACACATTGACGATGAAATACAGAAATTACATCGGAATTAAATACAAAAGGAACAATGCAGCCTTAAGTACAAGAATAGAGACTCTTCTTACCGTCGGTGCTTTGAGCATTCCCTGTGAGACCACTACTAGTTTCCGCTACACCTCTGCAGGTTCAGTTGATTCATTGGACCTTCACATTGACGTTGAAACACAGAAATGGCATCTGAATTAAATACAAAACGCACAATGCCACCTTAAGTACAAGAATAGAGACTCTTCTTACAGTCGGTGCTTTGAGCATTCCCTGTGAGACCAGTAATAGTATCCGATACACCACTGCAGGTTCAATCTATTCCTTGGACATACACATTGACGATGAAACACAGAAATTACATCGGAATTAAATACAAAAGGAACAATGCCGCCTTAAGTACAAGAATAGAGACTCTTCTTACAGTCGGTGCTTTGAGCATTCCCTGTGAGACCAGTATTAGTTTCCGCTACACCTCTGCAGGTTCAGTTTTTCCCTTGGACCTTCACATTGACGATGAAACACAGAAATCGCATCGGAATTAAATACAAAAGGCACAATGCCGCCTTAAGTACAAGAATAAAGACTCTTCCTACAGTCGGTGCTTTGAGCATTCCCTGTGAGACCAGTAATAGTATCCGATACACCACTGCAGGTTCAATGTATTCCTTGGACCTTCACGTTGACGATGAAACACAGAGATCGCATCGGAATCAAATACAAAAGGCACAATGCCGCCTTAAGTACAAGAATAGAGACTCTTCTTACAGTCGGTGCTTTGAGCATTCCCTGTGAGACCAGTAATAGTATCCGATACACCACTGCAGGTTCAATCTATTCCTTGGACATACACATTGACGATGAAACACAGAAATTACATCGGAATTAAATACAAAAGGATCAATGCCGCCTTAAGTACAAGAATAGAGACTCTTCTTACAGTCGGTGCTTTGAGCATTCCCTGTGAGACCAGTATTAGGTTCCGCTACACCTCTGCAGGTTCAGTTTATTCCTTGGACCTTCACATTGACGATGAAACACAGAAATCGCATCGGAATTAAATACAAAAGGCACAATGCTGCCTTAAGTACAAGAATAGAGACTCTTCTTACAGTCGGTGCTTTGAGCATTCCCTGTGAGACCAGTATTAGTTTCCGCTACACCTCTGCAGGTTCAGTTTATTCCTTGGACCTTCACATTGACGATGAAACACAGAAATGGCATCGGAATTAAATACAAAAGGCACAATGCCGCATTAAGTACAAGAATATAGACTCTTCTTACAGTCGGTGTTTTGAGCATTCCCTGTGAGACCAGTAACAGTATCCGATACACCACTGCAGGTTCAATCTATTCCTTGGACACACACATTGACGATGAAACACAGAAATTACATCGGAATTAAATACAAAAGGAACAATGCCGCCTAAAGTACAAGAATAGAGACTCTTCATACCGTCTGTGCTTTGAGCATTCCGTGTGAGACCTGTATTAGTTTCCGATACATAACTGCAGGTTTAATCTATTCCTTTGACATACACATTGACGATGAAATACAGAAATTACATCGGAATTAAATACAAAAGGAACAATGCAGCCTTAAGTACAAGAATAGAGACTCTTCTTACCGTCGGTGCTTTGAGCATTCCCTGTGAGACCACTACTAGTTTCCGCTACACCTCTGCAGGTTCAGTTGATTCCTTGGACCTTCACATTGACGTTGAAACACAGAAATGGCATCGGAATTAAATACAAAACGCACAATGCCACCTTAAGTACAAGAATAGAGACTCTTATTACAGTCGGTGCTTTGAGCATTCCCTGTGAGACCAGTATTAGTTTCCGATACACCACTGCAGGTTCAATGTATTCCTTGGACCTTCACATTGACAATGAAACACAGAAATGGCATCGGAATTAAATCCAAAACGCACAATGCCGCCTTAAGTACAAGAATAGAGACTCTTCTTACAGTCGGTGCTTTGAGCATTCCCTGTGAGACCAGTAATAGTATTCGATACACCACTGCAGGTTCAATGTATTCCTTGGACACACACATTGACGATGAAACACAGAAATTACATCGGAATTAAATACAATAGGAACAACGCCGCCTTAAGTACAAGAAAAGAGACTCTTCTTACCGTCGGTGCTTTGAGCATTCCCTGTGAGACCAGTATTAGTTTCCGCTACACCTCTGCAGGTTCGGTTTATTCCTTGGACCTTCACATTGACGATGAAACACAGAAATGGCATCGGAATTTAATCCAAAGGGCGCAATGCCGCCTTATGTACAAGAATAGAGACTCTTCTTACAGTCGGTGCTTTGAGCATTCCCTGTGAGACCAGTAATAGTATCCGATACACCACTGCAGGTTTAATCTATTCCTTGGACATACACATTGACGACGAAACACAGAGATTACATCGGAATTAAATACAAAAGGAACAATGCCGTCTTACATACAAGAATAAAAACCATTCTTACCGCCGGTGCTTTGAGAATTCCCTGTGAGACCAGTATTAGTTTCCGATACACCACTGGAGGTTCAATGAATTCCTTGGACCTTCACATTGACGATGAAACACTGAAATTACATCGGAATTAAATACAAAAGGCACAATGCCGCCTTAAGTACAAGAATAGAGACACTTCTTACAGTCGGTGCTTTAAGCATTCCCTGTGAGACCAGTAATAGTATCCGATACACCACCGCAGGTTCAATGTATTCCTTGGACGTTCACATTGACGATGAAACACAGAAATCGCATCGGAATTAAATACAAAAGGCACAATGCCGCCTTAAGTACAAGAATAGAAACTCTTCTTACAGTCGGTGCTTTGAGCATTCCCTGAGAGACAAGTATTAGTTTCCGATACACCACTGCAGGTTCAGTTTATTCCTTGGACCTTCACATTGACGATGAAACACAGAAATCGCATCGGAATTAAATACAAAAGGCACAATGCTGCCTTAAGTACAAGAATAGAGACTCTTCTTACAGTCGGTGCTTTCAGCATTCCCTGTGAGACCAGTATTAGTTTCCGCTACACCTCTGCAGGTTCAGTTTATTCCTTGGACCTTCACATTGACGATGAAACACACAAATGGCATCGGAATTAAATACAAAAGGCACAATGCCGCCTTCAGTACAAGAATAGAGACTCTTCTTACAGTCGGTGCTTTGAGCATTCCCTGTGAGACCAGTATTAGTTTCCGATACACCACTGCAGGTTCAATGTATTCCCTGGACCTTCACATTGACAATGAAACACAGATATGGCATCGGAAGTAAATACAAAAATCACAATGCCCCCATAAGTACAAGAATAGAGACTCTTCTTACAGTCGGTGCTTTGAGCATTCCCTGTGAGACCAGTAATAGTTTCCGCTACACCTCTGCAGGTTCAATGTATTTCTTGGACCTTCCCAATGACGATGAAACGCAGAAATCGCATCGGAATTAAATACAAAAGGCACAATGCCGCCTTAAGTACAAGAATAGAGACTCTTCTTACAGTCGGTGCTTTAAACATTCCCTGTGAGACCAGTATTAGTTTCCGATACACCACTGCAGGTTCAATGTATTCCTTGGATCTTCAAATTGACGACGATACACAGAAATCGGATAGGAATGAAATACAAAAGGCACAATGCCGCCTTAAGTACAATAATAGAGACTCTTCTTACAGTCGGTGCTTTGAGCATTCCCAGTGAGTCCAGTATTAGTTTCCGCTACACCTCTGCAGGTTCAGTTTATTCCTTGGACCTTGACATTGACGATGAAACACTGAAATTACATCGGAATTAAATACAAAAGGCACAATGCCGCCTTAAGTACAAGAAAGAGACTCTTCTTACAGTCTGTGCTGTGAGCATTCCCTGTGAGACGAGTAATAGTATCCGATACACCACAGCCGGTTCAATCTATTCCTTGGACATACACACTGACGATGAAACACAGAAATTACATCGGAATTAAAAACAAAAGGAACAATGCCGCCTTAAGTACAAGAATTGAGACTCTTCTTATAGTCGGTGCTTTGAGCATTCCCTGTGAGAATAGTATTAGTTTCCGATACACCACTGGAGGTTCAATGAATACCTTGGACCTTCACATTGACGATGAAACACTGAAATTACATCGGAATTAAATACAAAAGGCACAATGCCGCCTTAAGTACAAGAATAGAGACACTTCTTACAGTCGGTGCTTTAAGCATTCCCTGTGAGACCAGTAATAGTATCCGATACACCACTGCAGGTTCAATGTATTCCTTGGACCTTCACATTGACGATGAAACACAGAAATCGCATCGGAATTAAATACAAAAGGCACAATGCTGCCTTAAGTACAAGAATAGAGACTCTTCTTACAGTCGGTGCTTTGAGCATTCCCTGTGAGACGAGTATTAGTTTCCGATACACCACTGCAGATTCAATGTATTCCTTGGACTTTCACATTGACGATGAAACACAGAAATGGCGTCGGAATTAAATCCAAAACGCACAATGCCGCCTTAAGTACAAGAATAGAGACTCTTCTTACCGTCGGTGCTTTGAGCATTCCCTGTGAGACCAGTATTAGTTTCCGCTACACCTTTGCGGGTTCAGTTTATTCCTTGGACCTTTACATTGACGATGAAACACAGAAATCGCATCGGAATTAAATACAAAAGGGACAATGCCGCCTTAAGTACAAGAATAGAGACTCTTCTTACAGTCGGTGGTTAGAGCATTCCCTGTGAGACCAGTAATAGTATCCGATACACCACAGAAGGTTCATTCTATTCCTTGGACATACACATTGACGATGAAACACAGAAATTACATCGGAATTAAATACAAAAGGAACAATGCCGCCTTAAGTACAAGAATAGAGACTCTTCTTACCGTCGGTGCTTTGAGCATTCCCTGTGAGACCAGTATTAGTTTCCGATACACCACTGGAGGTTCAATGAATTCCTTGGACATTCACATTGACGATGTAACACTGAAATTACATCGGAATTAAATACAAACGGCACAATGCCGCCTTAAGTACAAGAATAAAGACTCTTCATACAGTCGGTGCTTTGAGCATTCCCTGTGAGACCAGTAATAGTATTCGATACGCCACTGCAGGTTCAATCTATTCCTTCGACATACACATTGACGATGAAACACAGAAATTACATCGGAATTAAATACAAAAGGAACAATGCCGCCTTAAGTACAAGAATAGAGACTCTTCTTACCGTCGGTGCTTTGAGCATTCCCTGTGAGACCAGTATTAGTTTCCGATACACCACTGCAAATTCAATGTATTCCTTGGACCTTCACATTGACGATGAAACACTGAAATTACATCGGAATTAAATACAAAAGGCACAATGCCGCCTTAAGTACAAGAATCGAGACTCTTCTTACCGTCGGTGCTTTGAATATTCCCTGTGAGACCAGTATTAGTTTCCGCTACACTTCTGCAGGTTCAGTTTATTTCTTGGACCTTCACATTGACGATGAAACACAGAAATCGCATCGGAATTAAATACAAAAGGCACAATGCCGCCTTAAGTACAAGAATAGAGACTCTTCTTACAGTCGGTGCTTTGAGCATTCCCTGTGAGACCAGTATTAGTATCCGATACACCACTGCAGGTTCAATCTATTCCTTGGACATACACATTGACGATGAAACACAGACATTACATAGGAATTAAATACAAAAGGAACAATGCCGCCTTTAGTACAAGAATAGAGATTCTTCTTACCGTCGGTGCTTTGAGCATTCCCTGTGACACCAGTTTTAGTTTCCGATACACCACTGGAGGTTTAATGAATTCCTTGGACATTCACATTGACGATGAAACACTGAAATTACATCGGAATTAAATACAAAAGGCACAATCCCGACTTAAGTACAAGAATAGAGACCCTTCTTACCGTCGGTGCTTTGAGCATTCCGTGTGAGACCAGTATTAGTTTCCGATACACCACTGCAGGTTCAATCTATACCTTTGACATTCACATTGACGATGAAATACAGAAATTACAACGGAATTAAATACAAAAGGAACAATGCAGCCTTAAGTACAAGAATAGAGACTCTTCTTACCGTCGGTGCTTTGAGCATTCCCTGTGAGACCACTATTAGTTTCCGCTACACCTCTGCAGGTTCAGTTTATTCCTTGGACCTTGACATTGACGATGAAACACTGAAATTACATCGGAATTAAATACAAAAGGCACAATGCCGCCTTAAGTACAAGAAAGAGACTCTTCTTACAGTCTGTGCTGTGAGCATTCCCTGTGAGACGAGTAATAGTATCCGATACACCACAGCCGGTTCAATCTATTCCTTGGACATACACACTGACGATGAAACACAGTAATTACATCGGAATTAAATACAAAAGGAACAATGCCGCCATAAGTACAAGAATTGAGACTCTTCTTACAGTCGGTACTTTGAGCATTCCCTGTGAGACCAGTATTAGTTTCCGATACACCACTGGAGGTTCAATGAATACCTTGGACCTTCACATTGACGATGAAACACTGAAATTACATCGGAATTAAATACAAAAGGCACAATGCCGCCTTAAGTACAAGAATAGAGACACTTCTTACAGTCGGTGCTTTAAGCATTCCCTGTGAGACCAGTAATAGTATCCGATACACCACTGCAGGTTCAATGTATTCCTTGGACCTTCACATTGACGATGAAACACAGAAATCGCATCGGAATTAAATACAAAAGGCACAATGCTGCCTTAAGTACAAGAATAGAGACTCTTCTTACAGTCGGTGCTTTGAGCATTCCCTGTGAGACGAGTATTAGTTTCCGATACACCACTGCAGGTTCAATGTATTCCTTGGACTTTCACATTGACGATGAAACACAGAAATGGCGTCGGAATTAAGTCCAAAACGCACAATGCCGCCTTAAGTACAAGAATAGAGACTCTTCTTACCGTCGGTGCTTTGGGCATTCCCTGTGAGACCAGTATTAGTTTCCGCTACGCCTCTGCGGGTTCAGTTTATTCCTTGGACCTTTACATTGACGATGAAACACAGAAATCGCATCGGAATTAAATACAAAAGGCACAATGCCGCCTTAAGTACAAGAATAGAGACTCTTCTTACAGTCGGTGGTTAGAGCATTCCCTGTGAGACCAGTAATAGTATCCGATACACCACAGCAGGTTTATTCTATTCCTTGGACATACACATTGACGATGAAACACAGAAATTACATCGGAATTAAATACAAAAGGAACAATGCCGCCTTAAGTACAAGAATAGAGACTCTTCTTACCGTCGGTGCTTTGAGCATTCCCTGTGAGACCAGTATTAGTTTCCGATACACCACTGCAAATTCAATGTATTCCTTGGACCTTCACATTGACGATGAAACACTGAAATTACATCGGAATTAAATACAAAAGGCACAATGCCGCCTTAAGTACAAGAATAGAGACTCTTCTTACCGTCGGTGCTTTGAGCATTCCCTGTGAGACCAGTATTAGTTTCCGCTACACTTCTGCAGGTTCAGTTTATTTCTTGGACCTTCACATTGACGATGAAACACAGAAATCGCATCGGAATTAAATACAAAAGGCACAATGCCGCCTTAAGTACAAGAATAGAGACTCTTCTTACAGTCGGTGCTTTGAGCATTCCCTGTGAGACCAGTATTAGTATCCGATACACCACTGCAGGTTCAATCTATTCCTTGGACATACACATTGACGATGAAACACAGAAATTACATAGGAATTAAATACAAAAGGAACAATGCCGCCTTTAGTACAAGAATAGAGACTCTTCTTACCGTCGGTGCTTTGAGCATTCCCTGTGACACCAGTTTTAGTTTCCGATACACCACTGGAGGTTTAATGAATTCCTTGGACATTCACATTGACGATGAAACACTGAAATTACATCGGAATTAAATACAAAAGGCACAATCCCGACTTAAGTACAAAAATAGAGACCCTTCTTACCGTCGGTGCTTTGAGCATTCCGTGTGAGACCAGTATTAGTTTCCGATACACTACTGCAGGTTCAATCTATTCCTTTGACATACACATTGACGATGAAATACAGAAATTACAACGGAATTACATACAAAAGGAACAATGCAGCCTTAAGTACAAGAATAGAGACTCTTCTTACCGTCGGTGCATTGAGCATTCCCTGTGAGACACTATTAGTTACCGCTACACCTCTGCAGGTTCAGTTTATTCCTTGGACCTTCACATTGTCAATGAAACACAGAAATGGCATCGGAATTAAATACAAAACGCACAATGCCGCCTTAAGTACAAGAATAGAGACTCTTACTACAGTCGGTGCTTTGAGCATTCCCTGTGAGAGCAGTATTAGTTTCCGATACACCACTGCAGGTTCAATGTATTCCTTGGACCTTCACATTGACGATGAAACACAGAAATGGCATCGGAATTAAATCCAAAACGCACAATGCCGCCTTAAGTACAAGAATAGAGACTCTTCTTACAGTCGGTGCTTTGAGCATTCCCTGTGAGACCAGTAATAGTATCCGATACACCACTGCAGGTTCAATGTATTCCTTGGACACACAAATTGACGATGAAACACAGAAATTACATCGGAATTAAATACTAAAGGAACATTGCGCCTTAAGTACAAGAATAGAGACTCTTCTTACAGTCGGAGCTTTGAGCATTCCCTGTGAGACCAGTAATAGTTTCCGCTACACCTCTGCAGGTTCAACGTATTCCTTGGACCTGCCCATTGACGATGAAACGCAGAAATCGCATCGGAATTAAATACAAAAGGCACAATGCCGCCTTAAGTACAAGAATAGAGACTCTTCTTACAGTCGGTGCTTTAAACATTTCCTGTGAGACCAGTATTAGTTTCCGCTACACCTCTGCAGGTTCGGTTTATTCCTTGGACCTTCACATTGACGATGAAACACAGAAATGGCATCGGAATTAAATCCAAAGGGCACAATGCCGCCTTAGGTACAAATATAGAGACTCTTCTTACAGTCGGTGCTTTGAGCATTCCCAGTGAGACCAGTAATAGTATCCGATACACCACTGCAGGTTCAATCTATTCCTTGGACATACACATTGACGATGAAACACAGAAATTACATCGGAATTAAATACAAGAGGAACAATGCCGCCTGAAGTACAAGAATAGAGACTATTCTTACCGTCGGAGCTTTGAGCATTCAATGTGAGAGCAGTATTAGTTTCCGATCCACCACTGGAGGTTCAATGAATTCCTTGGACATTCACATTGACGATGAAACACTGACATAACATCGGAATTAAATACAAACGGCACAATGCCGCCTTAAGTACAAGAATAGAGACTCTTCTTACAGTCGGTGCTTTGAGCATTCCCTGTGAGACCAGTAATAGTATTCGATACACCACTGCAGGTTCAATCTATTCCTTCGACATACACATTGACGATGAAACACAGAAATTACATCGGAATTAAATACAAGAGGAACAATGCCGCCTTAAGTACAAGAATAGAGACTCTTCTTACCGTCGGTGCTTTGAGCATTCCCTGTGAGACCAGTATTAGTTTCCGATACACCACTGCAAATTCAATGTATTCCTTGGACCTTCACATTGACGATGAAACACTGAAATTACATCGGAATTAAATACAAAAGGCACAGTGCCGCCTTAAGTACAAGAATGGAGACTCTTCTTACAGTCGGTGCTTTGAGCATTCCCTGTGAGACCAGTATTAGTTTCCGATACACCACTGCAAATTCAATGTATTCCCTGGACCTTCACATTGACGATGAAACACAGAAATGGCATCGGAAGTAAATACAAAAGGCACAATGCCCCCATAAGTACAAGAATAGAGACTCTTCTTACAGTCGGAGATTTGAGCATTCCCTGTGAGACCAGTAATAGTTTCCGCTACACCTCTGCAGGTTCAATGTATTCCTTGGACCTGCCCATTGACGATGATACGCAGAAATCGCATCGGAATTAAATACAAAAGGCACAATGCCGCCTTAAGTACAAGAATAGAGACTCTTCTTACAGTCGGTGCTTTAAACATTTCCTGTGAGACCAGTATTAGTTTCCGATACGCCACTGCAGGTTCAATGTATTCCTTGGATCTTCAAATTGACGATGATACACAGAAATCGGATAGGAATAAAATACAAAAGGCACAATGCCGCCTTAAGTACAAGAATAGAGACGCTTCTTACAGTCCGTGCTTTGAGCATTCCCTGTGAGACCAGTATTAGTTTCCGATACACCACCGCAGGTTCAATGTATTCCTTGGACCTTCACATTGACGATGAAACAAATAAATCGCATCGGAATTAAATACTAAAGGCACAATGCCGCCTTAAGTACAAGAATAGGGACTCTTCTTACAGTCAGTGCTTTGAGCAATCTCTGTGAGACCAGTATTAGTTTCCGCTACACCTCTGCAGGTTCAGTTTAATCCTTGGACCTTCACATTGACGATGAAACACAGAAATGGCATCGGAATTAAATACAAAAGGCACAATGCCGCCTTAAGTACAAGAATAGAGACTCTTCTTACAGTCGGTGCTTTGAGCATTCCCTGTGAGACCAGTATTACTTTCCGATACACCACTGCAGGTTCAATGTATTCCTTGGACCTTCACATTGACGATGAAACACAGAAATGGCATCGGAATTAAATACAAAAGGCACAATGCCGCCTTAAGTACAAGAATACAGACTCTACTTACAGTCGGTGCTTTGAGCATTCCCTGTGAGACCAGTATTAGTTTCCGATACACCACTGCAGGTTCGGTTTATTCCTTGGACCTTCACATTGACGATGAAACACGAAATGGCATCGGAATTAAATCCAAAGGGCACAATGCCGCCTTAGGTACAAGAATAGAGACTCTTCTTACAGTCGGTGCTTTGAGCATTCCCTGTGAGACCAGTAATAGTATCCGATACACCACTGCAGGTTCAATCTATTCCTTGGACATACACATTGACGACGAAACACAGAGATTACATCGGAATTAAATACAAAAGGAACAATGCCGCCTTAAGTACAAGAATAAAAACCATTCTTACCGTCGGTGCTTTGAGAATTCCCTGTGAGACCAGTATTAGTTTCCGATACACCACTGGAGGTTCATTGAATTCCTTGGACCTTGACATTGACGATGAAACACTGAAATTACATCGGAATTAAATACAAAAGGCACAATGCCGCCTTAAGTACAAGAAAGATACTCTTCTTACAGTCTGTGCTGTGAGCAATCCCTGTGAGACCAGTA
The DNA here is from genome assembly GCF_023864345.2 of Schistocerca serialis cubense. Classification (NCBI taxonomy): domain Eukaryota; kingdom Metazoa; phylum Arthropoda; class Insecta; order Orthoptera; family Acrididae; genus Schistocerca; species Schistocerca serialis. The sequence continues at coordinate 31,435,513 of NC_064643.1, read as the reverse complement.
ATAGTATCCGATACACCACAGCCGGTTCAATCTATTCCTTGGACATACACACCGACGATGAAACACAGAAATTACATCGGAATTAAATAAAAAAGGAACAATGCCGCCTTAAGTACAAGAATTGAGACTCTTCTTACAGTCGGTGCTTTGAGCATTCCCTGTGAGACCAGTATTAGTTTCCGATACACCACTGGAGGTTCAAAGAATACCTTGGACCTTCACATTGACGATGAAACACTGAAATTACATCGGAATTAAATACAAAAGGCACAATGCCGCCTTAAGTACAAGAATAGAGACACTTCTTACAGTCGGTGCTTTATGCATTCCCTGTGAGACCAGTAATAGTATCCGATACACCACTGCAGGTTCAATGTATTCCTTGGACCTTCACATTGACGTTGAAACACAGAAATCGCATCGGAATTAAATACAAAAGGCACAATGCTGCCTTAAGTACAAGAATAGAGACTCTTCTTACAGTCGGTGCTTTGAGCATTCCCTGTGAGACGAGTATTAGTTTCCGATACACCACTGCAGGTTCAATGTATTCCTTGGACTTTCACATTGACGATGAAACACAGAAATGGCGTCGGAATTAAATCCAAAACGCATAATGCCGCCTTAAGTACAAGAATAGAGACTCTTCTTACCGTCGGTGCTTTGAGCATTCCCTGTGAGACCAGTATTAGTTTCCGCTACACCTCTGCGGGTTCAGTTTATTCCTTGGACCTTTACATTGACGATGAAACACAGAAATCGCATCGGAATTAAATACAATAGGCACAATGCCGCCTTAAGTACAAGAATAGAGACTCTTCTTACAGTCGGTGCTTTGAGCATTCCCTGTGAGATCAGTAATAGTATGCGATACACCACTGCAGGTTCAATCTATTCCTTGGACATACACATTGACGATGAAACACTGAAATTACATAGGAATTAAATACAAAAGGAACAATGCCGCCTAAAGTACAAGAATAGAGACTCATCTTACCGTCGATGCTTTGAACATTCCCTGTAAGGCCATTATTAGTTTCCGATACACCACTGGAGGTTCAATTAATTCCTTGGACATTCACAATGACGATGAAACACTGAAATTACATCGGAATTAAATACAAAAGGTGCAATGCTGCCTTAAGGACAAGAATAGAGACTCTTCTTACCGTCGGTGCTTTGAGCATTCCCTGTGAGACCAGTATTAGTTTCCGCTACACCTCTGCACGTTCAGATTATTCCTTGGACCTTCACGTTGACGATGAAACACAGAAAAGGAATCAGAATTAAATACAAAAGGCACAATGCCGCCTTAAGTACAAGAATAGAGACTCTTCTTACAGTCGGTGCTTTGGGCATTCCCTGTGAGACCAGTATTAGTTTCCGCTACACCTCTGCAGGTTCAGTTTATTCCTTGGACCTTCACGTTGACGATGAAACACGGAAATCGCATCGCAATTAAATACAAAAGGCACAATGCCGCCTTAAGTACAAGAATGGAGACTCTTCTCACAGTCGGTGCTTTGAGCATTCCCTGTGAGACCAGTATTAGTTTCCGATACACCACTGGAGGTTCAATGAATTCCTTGGACATTCACATTGACGATGAAACACTGAAATTACATCGGAATTAAATACAAAAGGAACAATGCCGCCTTAAGTACAAGAATAGAGACTCTTCATACCGTCGGTGCTTTGAGCATTCCCTGTGAGACCAGTAATCGTATCCGATACACCACTGCAGGTTCAATGTATTCCTTGGACCTTCACATTGACGATGAAACATAGAAATCGCATCGGAATTAAATACAAAAGTCATAGTGCCGCCTTAAGTACAAGAATAGAGACTCTTCTTATAGTTGGAGCTGTGAGCATTCCCTGTGAGACCAGTAATAGTAACCGATACACCACTGCTGGTTCAATGTATTCCTTGGACTGTCACATTGACGATGAAACACAGAAATGGAATCGGAATTAAATACAAAAGGCACAATGCCGCCTTAAGTACAAGAATAGAGACTCTTCTTACAGTCGGTGCTTTGAGAATTCCCTGTGAGACCAGTATTAGTTATCGCTAAACCCCTGCAGGTTCAGTTTATTCCTTGGACCTTCACATTGACGATGAAACACAAAAATGGCATCGGAATTAAATACAAAAGGCACAATGCCGCCTTAAGTACAAGAATAGAGACTCTTCTTACTGTCGGTGCTTTGAGCATTCCCTGTGAGACCAGTAATAGTATCCGATACACCACTGCAGGTTCAATCTATTCCTTGGACATACACATTGACGATGAAACACAGAAATTACATCGGAATTAAATACAAAAGGAACAATGCCGCCTTAAGTACAAGAATAGAGACTCTTCCTACGGTCGGTGCTTTGAGCATTCCCTGTGAGACCAGTAATAGTATCCGATACACCACTGCAGGTTCAATCTATTCCTTGGACATACACATTGACGATGAAACACAGAAATTACATCGAAATTAAATACAAAAGGGTCAATGCCGCCTTAAGTACAAGAATAGAGACTCTTCTTACAGTCGGTGCTTTGAGCATTCCCTGTGAGACCAGTATTAGTTTCCGCTACACCTCTGCAGGTTCAGTTTATTCCTTGGACCTTCACATTGACGATGAAACACAGAAATCGCATCGGAATTAAATACAAAAGGCACAATGCTGCCTTAAGTACAAGAATAGAGACTCTTCTTACAGTCGGTGCTTTGAGCATTCCCTGTGAGACCAGTATTAGTTTCCGCTACACCTCTGCAGGTTCAGTTTATTCCTTGGACCTTCACATTGACGATGAAACACAGAAATGGCATCGGAATTAAATACAAAAGGCACAATGCCGCCTTAAGTACAAGAATAGAGACTCTTCTTACAGTCGGTGTTTTGAGCATTCCCTGTGAGACCAGTAACAGTATCCGATACACCACTGCAGGTTCAGTCTATTCCTTGGACATACACATTGACGATGAAACACAGAAATTACATCGGAATTAAATACAAAAGGAACAATGCCGCCTTAAGTACAAGAATAGAGACTCTTCATTCCATCTGTGCTTTGAGCATTCCGTGTGAGACCTGTATTAGTTTCCGATACATAACTGCAGGTTCAATCTATTCCTTTGACATACACATTGACGATGAAATACAGAAATTACATCGGAATTAAATACAAAAGGAACAATGCAGCCTTAAGTACAAGAATAGAGACTCTTCTTACCGTCGGTGCTTTTAACATTCCCTGTGAGACCACTACTAGTTTCCGCTACACCTCTGCAGGTTCAGTTGATTCCTTGGACCTTCACATTGACGTTGAAACACAGAAATGGCATCGGAATTAAATACAAAACGCACAATGCCACCTTAAGTACAAGAATAGAGACTCTTATTACAGTCGGTGCTTTGAGCATTCCCTGTGAGACCAGTAATAGTATCCGATACACCACTGCAGGTTCAATGTATTCCTTGGACACACACATTGACGATGAAACACAGAAATTACATCGGAATTAAATACAATAGGAACAACGCCGCCTTAAGTACAAGAAAAGAGACTCTTCTTACCGTCGGTGCTTTGAGCATTCCCTGTGAGACCAGTATTAGTTTCCGCTACACCTCTGCAGGTTCGGTTTATTCCTTGGACCTTCACATTGACGATGAAACACAGAAATGGCATCGGAATTAAATCCAAAGGGCACAATGCCGCCTTATGTACAAGAATAGAGACTCTTCTTACAGTCGGTGCTTTGAGCATTCCCTGTGAGACCAGTAATAGTATCCCATACACCACTGCAGGTTTAATCTATTCCTTGGACATACACATTGACGACGAAACACAGAGATTACATCGGAATTAAATACAAAAGGAACAATGCCGTCTTATACACAAGAATAAAAACCATTCTTACCGCCGGTGCTTTGAGAATTCCCTGTGAGACCAGTATTAGTTTCCGATACACCACTGGAGGTTCAATGAATTCCTTGGACCTTCACATTGACGATGAAACACTGAAATTACATCGGAATTAAATACAAAAGGCACAATGCCCCCCTTAAGTACAAGAATAGAGACACTTCTTACAGTCGGTGCTTTAAGCATTCCCTGTGAGACCAGTAATAGTATCCGATACACCACTGCAGGTTCAATGTATTCCTTGGACCTTCACATTGACGATGAAACACAGAAGTCGCATCGGAATTAAATACAAAAGGCACAATGCCGCCTTAAGTACAAGAATAGAGACTCTTCTTACAGTCGGTGCTTTGAGCATTCCCTGTGAGACCAGTATTAGTTTCCGCTACACCTCTGCAGGTTCAGTTTATTCCTTGGACCTTCACATTGACGATGAAACACAGAAATCGCATCGGAATTAAATACAAAAGGCACAATGCTGCCTTAAGTACAAGAATAGAGACTCTTCTTACAGTCGGTGCTTTGAGCATTCCCTGTAAGACCAGTATTAGTTTCCGCTACACCTCTGCAGGTTCAGTTTATTCCTTGGACCTTCACATTGACGATGAAACACAATAATGGCATCGGAATTAAATACAAAAGGCACAATGCCGCCTTAAGTACAAGAATAGAGACTCTTCTTACAGTCGGTGCTTTGAGCATTCCCTGTGAGACCAGTATTAGTTTCCGATACACCACTGCAGGTTCAATGTATTCCCTGGACCATCACATTGGCGATGAAACACAGAAATGGCATCGGAAGTAAATACAAAAATCACAATGCCCCCATAAGTACAAGAATAGAGACTCTTCTTACAGTCGGTGCTTTGAGCATTCCCTGTGAGACCACTAATAGTTTCCGCTACACCTCTGCAGGTTCAATGTATTTCTTGGACCTTCCCAATGACGATGAAACGCAGAAATCGCATCGGAATTAAATACAAAAGGAACAATGCCGCCTTAAGTACAAGAATAGAGACTCTTCGTACAGTCGGTGCTTTAAACATTCCCTGTGAGACCAGTATTAGTTTCCGATACACCACTGCAGGTTCAATGTATTCCTTGGTTCTTCAAATTGACGACGATACACAGAAATCGGATAGGAATGAAATACAAAAGGCACAATGCCGCCTTAAGTACAAGAATAGAGACTCTTCTTACAGTCGGTGCTTTGAGCATTCCCTGTGAGTCCAGTATTAGTTTCCGCTACACCTCTGCAGGTTCAGTTTATTCCTTGGACCTTCACATTGACGATGAAACACAGAAATGGCATCGGAATTAAATACAAAAGGCACAATGCCGCCTTAAGTACAAGAATAGAGACTCTTCTTACAGTCGGTGCTTTGAGCATTCCCTGTGAGACCAGTATTATTTTCCGATACACCACTGCAGGTTCAATGTATTCCTTGGACCTTCACATTGACGATGAAACACAGAAATCGCATCGGAATTAAATCCAAAACGCACAATGCCGGCATAAGTACAAGAATACAGACTCTACTTACAGTCGGTGCTTTGAGCATTCCATGTGAGACCAGTATTAGTTTCCGATACACCACTGCAGGTTCAATGTATTCCTTGGACCTTCACATTGACGATGAAATACAGAAATCGCATCGGAATCAAATACAAAAGGCACAATGCCGCCTAAAGTACAAGAATAGAGACTCTTCTTACGGTCGGTGCTTTGAGCATTCCCTGTAAGACCATTATTAGTTTCCGATACACCACTGAAGGTTCAATTAATTCCTTGGACATTCACAATGACGATGAAACACTGAAATTACATAGGAATTAAATACAAAAGGAACAATGCCGCCTTAAGTACAAGAATAGAGACTCTTCTTACCGTCGGTGCTTTGAGCATTCCCTGTAAGACCATTATTAGTTTCCGATACACCACTGAAGGTTCAATTAATTCCTTGGACATTCACAATGACGATGAAACACTGAAATTACATCGGAATTATATACAAAAGGTACAATGCCGCCTTAAGTACAAGAATAGAGACTCTTCTTACCGTCGGTGCTTTGAGCATTCCCTGTGAGACCAGTATTAGTTTCCGCTACACCTCCGCACGTTCAGTTTATTCCTTGGACCTACACATTGACGATGAAACACAGAAATGGCATCGGAATTAAATACAAAAGGCACAATGCGTCTTAAGTACAAGAATAGAGACTCTTCTTACAGTCGGTGCTTTGAGCATTCCCTGTGAGACCAGTATTAGTTTCCGCTACACCTCTGCAGGTTCAGTTTATTCCTTGGACCTTCACGTTGACGATGAAACACGGAAATCGCATCGGAATTAAATACAAAAGACACAATGCCGCCTTAAGTACAAGAATACAGACTCTTCTTACAGTCGGTGCTTTGAGCATTCCCTGTGAGACCAGTATTAGTTTCCGCTACACCTCTGCAGTTCTAATTTATTCCTTGGACCTTTACATTGACGATGAAACGCAGAAATCGAATCGGAATTAAATACAAAAGGCACAATGCGGCCTTAAGTACAAGAATAGAGAATCTTCTTACAGTCGGTGCTTTAAACATTCCCTGTGGGACCAGTATTAGTTTCCGATACGCCACTGAAGGTTCAATGTATTCCTTGGACCTTCAAAGTGACGATGATACACAGAAATCGCATAGGAATTAAATACAAAAGGCACAAGGCCGCCTTAAGTACAAGAATAGAGACTCTTCTTACAGTCGGTGCTTTGAGCATTCCCTGTGAGACCAGTATTAGTTTCCGATACACCACTGCAGGTTCAATGATTTCCTTGGACCTTCACATTGACGATGAAACACTGAAATTACATCGGAATTAAATACAAAAGGCACAATGCCGCCTTAAGTACAAGAAAGAGACTCTTCTTACAGTCGGTGCTGTGAGCATTCCCTGTGAGACCAGTAATAGTATCCGATACACCACTGCAGGTTGAATCTATTCCTTGGACATACACATTGACGATGTAACACAGAAATTACATCGGAATTAAATACAAAAGGAACAATGCCGCCTTAAGTACAAGAATAGAGACTCTTCTTACCGTCGGTGCTTTGAGCATTCCCTGTGTGACCAGTATTAGTTTCCGATACACCACTGGAGGTTCAATGAATTCCTTGGACCTTCACATTGACGATGAAACACTGAAATTACATAGGAATTAAATACAAAAGGCACAATGCCGCCTTAAGTACAAGAATATAGACACTTCTTACAGTCGGTGCTTTAAGCATTCCCTGTGAGAAGAGTAATAGTATCCGATACACCACTGCAGGTTCAATGTATTTCTTGGACCTTCACATTGACGATGAAACATAGAAATCGCATCGGAATTAAATACAAAAGGCACAATGCCGCCTTAAGTACAAGAATAGAGACTCTTCTTACAGTCGGTGCTTTGAGCATTCCCTGTGAGACCAGTAATAGTATCCGATACACCACTGCAGGTTCATTCTATTCCTTGGACATACACATTGACGATGAAACACAGAAATTACATCGGAATTAAATACAAAAGGAACAATGCCGCCTTAAGTACAAGAATAGAGACTCTTCTTACCGTCGGTGCTTTGAGCATTCCCTGTGAGACCAGTATTAGTTTCCGATACACCACTGGAGGTTCAATGAATTCCTTGGACATTCACATTGACGATGAAACACTGAAATTACATCGGAATTAAATACAAACGGCACAATCCCGCCTTAAGTACAAGAATAGAGACTCTTCTTACAGTCGGTGCTTTGAGCAATCCCTGTTAGACCAGTAATAATATTCGATACACCACTGCAGGTTCAATCTATTCCTTGGACATACACATTGACAATGAAACACAGAAATTACATCGGAATTAAATACAAAAGGAACAATGCCGCCTTAAGTACAAGAATAGAGACTCTTCTTACTGTCGGTGCTTTGAGCATTCCCTGTGAGACCAGTAATAGTATCCGATACACCACTGCAGGTTCAATGTATTCCTTGGACCTTCACATTGACGATGAAACATAGAAATCGCATCGGAATTAAATACAAAAGGCACAATGCCGCCTTAAGTACAAGAATAGAAACTCTTCTTACAGTCGGTGCTTTGAGCATTCCCTGAGAGACAAGTATTAGTTTCCGATACACCACTGCAGGTTCAATGTATTCCTTGGACCTTCACATTGACGATAAAACACTGAAATCACATCGGAATTAAATACAAAAAGCACAATGCCGCCTTAAGTACAAGAATAGAGACTCTTCTTACAGTCGGTGCTTTGAGCATTCCCTGTGAGACCAGTATTAGTTTCCGCTACACCTCTGCAGGTTCAGTTTATTCCTTGGACCTTCACATTGACGATGAAACACAGAAATCGCATCGGAATTAAATACAAAAGGCACAATGCTGCCTTAAGTACAAGAATAGAGACTCTTCTTACAGTCGGTGCTTTGAGCATTCCCTGTGAGACCAGTATTAGTTTCCGCTACACCTCTGCAGGTTCAGTTTATTCCTTGGACCTTCACATTGACGATGAAACACAGAAATGGCATCGGAATTAAATACAAAAGGCACAATGCCGCCTTAAGTACAAGAATAGAGACTCTTCTTACAGTCGGTGCTTTGAGCATTCCCTGTGAGACCAGTATTAGTTTCCGATACACCACTGCAGGTTCAATGTATTCCCTGGACCTTCACATTGATGATGAAACACAGAAATGGCATCGGAAGTAAATACAAAAATCACAATGCCCCCATAAGTACAAGAATAGAGACTTTTCTTACAGTCGGTGCTTTGAGCATTCCCTGTGAGACCAGTAATAGTTTCCGCTACACCTCTGCAGGTTCAATGTATTTCTTGGACCTGCCCATTGACGATGAAACGCAGAAATCGCATCGGAATTAAATACAAAAGGCACAATGCCGCCTTAAGTACAAGAATAGAGACTCTTCTTACAGTCGGTGCTTTAAACATTCCCTGTGAGACCAGTATTAGTTTCCGATACACCACTGCAGGTTCAATGTATTCCTTGGATATTCAAATTGACGATGATACACAGAAATCGGATAGGAATGAAATACAAAAGGCACAATGCCGCCTTAAGTACAAGAATAGAGACTCTTCTTACAGTCGGTGCTTTGAGCATTCCCTGTGAGACCAGTATTAGTTTCCGCTACACCTCTGCAGGTTCAGTTTATTCCTTGGACCTCCACATTGACGATGAAACACAGAAATGGCATCGGAATTAAATACAAAAGGCACAATGCCGCCTTAAGTACAAGAATAGAGACTCTTCTTACAGTCGGTGCTTTGAGCATTCCCTGTGAGACCAGTATTATTTTCCGATACACCACTGCAGGTTCAATGTATTCCTTGGACCTTCACATTGACGATGAAACACAGAAATCGCATCGGAATTAAATCCAAAACGCACAATGCCGGCATAAGTACAAGAATGCAGACTCTACTTACAGTCGGTGCTTTGAGCATTCCCTGTGAGACCAGTATTAGTTTCCGATACACCACTGCAGGTTCAATGTATTCCCTGGACCTTCACATTGACGATGAAATACAGAAATCGCATCGGAATCAAATACAAAAGGCACAATGCCGCCTAAAGTACAAGAATAGATACTCTTCTTACAGTCGGTGCTTTGAGCATTCCCTGTGAGATCAGTAATAGTATCCGATACACCACTGCAGGTTCAATCTATTCCTGGGACATACACATTGACGATGAAACACTGAAATTACATAGGAATTAAATACAAAAGGAACAATGCCGCCTTAAGTACAAGAATAGAGACTCTTCTTACCGTCGGTGCTTTGAGCATTCCCTGTAAGACCATTATTAGTTTCCGATACACCACTGAAGGTTCAATTAATTCCTTGGACATTCACAATGACGATGAAACACTGAAATTACATCGGAATTAAATACAAAAGGTACAATGCCGCCTTAAGTACAAGAATAGAGACTCTTCTTACAGGCGGTGCTTTGAGCATTCCCTGTGAGACCAGTATTAGTTTCCGCTACACCTCTGCAGTTCTAATTTATTCCTTGGACATTTACATTGGCGATGAAACGCAGAAATCGAATCGGAATTAAATACAAAAGGCACAATGCGGCCTTAAGTACAAGAATAGAGAATCTTCTTACAGTCGGTGCTTTAAACATTCCCTATGGGACCAGTAATAGTTTCCGCTACACCTCTGCACGTTTAGTTTATTCCTTGGACCTACACATTGACGATGTAACACAGAAATTACATCGGAATTAAATACAAAAGGAACAATGCCGCCTTAAGTACAAGAATAGAGACTCTTCATACCGTCGGTGCTTTGAGCATTCCCTGTGAGACCAGTATTAGTTTCCGATACACCACTGGAGGTTCAATGAATTCCTTGGACCTTCACATTGACGATGAAACACTGAAATTACATAGGAATTTAATACAAAAGGCACAATGCCGCCTTAAGTACAAGAATATAGACACTTCTTACAGTCGGTGCTTTAAGCATTCCCTGTGAGAAGAGTAATAGTATCCGATACACCACTGCAGGTTTAATGTATTCCTTGGACCTTCACATTGACGATGAAACATAGAAATCGCATCGGAATTAAATACAAAAGGCACAATGCTGCCTTAAGTACAAGAATAGAGACTCTTCTTACAGTCGGTGCTTTGAGCATTCCCTGTGAGACCAGTAATAGTATCCGATACACCACTGCAGGTTCAATCTATTCCTTGGACATACACATTGACGATGAAACACAGAAATTACATCGGAATTAAATACAAAAGGAACAATGCCGCCTTAAGTACAAGAATAGAGACTCTTCTTACCGTCGGTGCTTTGAGCATTCCCTGTGAGACCAGTATTAGTTTCCGATACACCACTGGAAGTTCAATGAATTCCTTGGACATTCACATTGACGATGAAACACTGAAATTACATCGGAATTAATTACAAACGGCACAATGCCGCCTTAAGTACAAGAATAGAGACTCTTCTTACAGTCGGTGCTTTGAGCATTCCCTGTGAGACCAGTAATAGTATTCGATACACCACTGTAGGTTCAATCTATTCCTTGGACATACACATTGACAATGAAACACAGAAATTACATCGGAATTAAATACAAAAGGAACAATGCCGCCTTAAGTACAAGAATAGAGACTCTTCTTACCGTCGGTGCTTTGAGCATTCCCTGTGAGACCAGTAATAGTATCCGATACACCACTGCAGGTTCAATGTATTCCTTGGATCTTCACATTGACGATAAAACACTGAAATCACATCGGAATTAAATACAAAAGGCACAATGCCGCCTTAAGTACAAGAATAGAGACTCTTCTTACAGTCGGTGCTTTGAGCATTCCCTGTGAGACCAGTATTAGTTTCCGCTACACCTCTGCAGGTTCAGTTAATTCCTTGGACCTTCACATTGACGATGAAACACAGAAATCGCATCGGAATTAAATACAAAAGGCACAATGCTGCCTTAAGTACAAGAATAGAGACTCTTCTTACAGTCGGTGCTTTGAGAATTCCCTGTGAGACCAGTATTAGTTTCCGCTACACCTCTGCAGGTTCAGTTTATTCCTTGGACCTTCACATTGACGATGAAACACAGAAATGGCATCGGAATTAAATACAAAAGGCACAATGCCGCCTTAAGTACAAGAATAGAGACTCTTCTTACAGTCGGTGCTTTGAGCATTCCCTGTGAGACCAGTATTAGTTTCCGATACACCACTGCAGGTTCAATGTATTCCCTGGACCTTCACATTGACGATGAAACACAGAAATGGCATCGGAAGTAAATACAAAAATCACAATGCCCCCATAAGTACAAGAATAGAGACTTTTCTTACAGTCGGTGCTTTGAGCATTCCCTGTGAGACCAGTAATAGTTTCCGCTACACCTCTGCAGGTTCAATGTATTTCTTGGACCTGCCCATTGACGATGAAACGCAGAAATCGCATCGGAATTAAATACAAAAGGCACAATGCCGCCTTAAGTACAAGAATAGAGACTCTTCTTACAGTCGGTGCTTTAAACATTCCCTGTGAGACCAGTATTAGTTTCCGATACACCACTGCAGGTTCAATGTATTCCTTGGATCTTCAAATTGACGATGATACACAGAAATCGGATAGGAATGAAATACAAAAGGCACAATGCCACCTTAAGTACAAGAATAGAGACTCTTCTTACAGTCGGTGCTTTGAGCATTCCCTGTGAGACCAGTATTAGTTTCCGCTACACCTCTGCAGGTTCAGTTTATTCCTTGGACCTCCACATTGACGATGAAACACAGAAATGGCATCGGAATTAAATACAAAAGGCACAATGCCGCCATAAGTACAAGAATAGAGACTCTTCTTACAGTCGGTGCTTTGAGCATTCCCTGTGAGACCAGTATTATTTTCCGATACACCACTGCAGGTTCAATGTATTCCTTGGACCTTCACATTGACGATGAAACACAGAAATCGCATCGGAATTAAATCCAAAACGCACAATGCCGGCATAAGTACAAGAATACAGACTCCACTTACAGTCGGTTCTTTGAGCATTCCCTGTGAGACCAGTATTAGTTTCCGATACACCACTGCAGGTTCAATGTATTCCTTGGACCTTCACATTGACGATGAAATACAGAAATCGCATCGGAATCAAATACAAAAGGCACAACGCCGCCTAAAGTACAAGAATAGAGACTCTTCTTACAGTCGGGGCTTTGAGCATTCCCTGTGAGATCAGTAATAGTATCCGATACACCACTGCAGGTTCAATCTATTCCTTGGACATACACATGGACGATGAAACACTGAAATTACATAGGAATTAAATACAAAAGGAACAATGCCGCTTTAAGTACAAGAATAGAGACTCTTCTTACCGTCGGTGCTTTGAGCATTCCCTGTAAGACTATTATTAGTTTCCGATACACCACTGAAGGTTCAATTAATTCATTGGACATTCACAATGACGATGAAACACTGAAATTACATCGGAATTAAATACAAAAGGTACAATGCCGCCTTAAGTACAAGAATAGAGACTCTTCTTACCGTCGGTGCTTTGAGCATACCCTGTGAGACCAGTATTAGTTTCCGCTACACCTCTGCACGTTTAGTTTATTCCTTGGACCTACACATTGACGATGAAACAAAGAAATGGCATCGGAATTAAATACAAAAGGCACAATGCGCCTTAAGTACAAGAATAGAGACTCTTCTTACAGTCGGTGCTTTGAGCATTCCCTGTGAGACCAGTATTAGTTTCCGCTACACCTCTGCAGGTTCAGTTTATTCCTTGGACCTTCACGTTGACGATGAAACACGGAAATCGCATCGGAATTAAATACAAAAGGCACAATGCCGCCTTAAGTACAAGAATAGAGACTCTTCTTACAGTCGGTGCTTTGAGCATTCCCTGTGAGACCAGTATTAGTTTCCGCTACACCTCTGCAGTTCTAATTTACTCCTTGGACATTTACATTGGCGATGAAACGCAGAAATCGAATCGGAATTAAATACAAAAGGCACAATGCCGCCTTAAGTACAAGAATAGAGACTCTTCTTACAGTCGGTGCTTTGAGCTTTCCCTGTGAGACCAGTAATAGTATCCGATACACCACTGCAGGTTCATTCTATTCCTTGGACTTACACATTGACGATGAAAGACAGAAATTACATCGGAATTAAATACAAAAGGAACAATGCCGCCTTAAGTACAAGAATAGAGACTCTTCTTACCGTCGGTGCTTTGAGCATTCCCTGTGAGACCAGTATTAGTTTCCGATACACCACTGGAGGTTCAATGAATTCCTTGGACATTCCCATTGACGATGAAACACTGAAATTACATCGGAATTAAATACAAACGGCACAATGCCGCCTTAAGTACAAGAATAGAGACTCTTCTTACAGTCGGTGCTTTGAGCATTCCTGTGAGACCAGTAATAGTATTCGATACACCACTGCAGGCTCAATCTATTCCTTGGACATACACATTGACAATGAGACACAGAAATTACATCGGAATTAAATACAAAAGGAACAATGCCGCCTTAAGTACAAGAATAGAGACTCTTCTTACCGTCGGTGCTTTGAGCATTCCCTGTGAGACCAGTAATAGTATCCAATACACCACTGCAGGTTCAATATATTCCTTGGACCTTCACATTGACGATGAAACACAGAAATGGCATCGGAATTAAATACAAAAGGCACAATGCCGCCTTAAGTACAAGAATAGAGACTCCTCTTACAGTCGGAGCTTTGAGCATTCCCTGTGAGACCAGTAATAGTAACCGATACACCACTGCAGTTTCAATGTATTCCTTGGACTTTCACATTGACAATGAAACACAGAAATGGCATCGGAATTAAATACAAAAGGCACAATGCCGCCTTAAGTACAAGAATAGAGACTATTCTTACAGTCGGTGCTTTGAGAATTCCCTGTGAGACCAGTATTAGTTTCCGCTACACCCCTGCAGGTTCAGTTTATTCCTTGGACCTTCACATTGATGATGAAACACAAAAATGGCATCGGAATTAAATACAAAAGGCACAATGCCGCCTTAAGTACAAGAATAGAGACTCTTCTTACAGTCGGTGCTTTGAGCATTCCCTGTGAGACCAGTAATAGTATCCGATACACCACTGCAGGTTCAATCTATTCCTTGGACATACACATTGACGATGAAACACAGAAATTACATCGCAATTAAATACAAAAGGAACAATGCCACCTTAAGTACAAGAATAGAGACTATTCTTACAGTCGGTGCTTTGAGCATTCCCTGTGAGACCAGTATTAGTTTCCGCTACACCTCTGCAGGTTCAGATTTTTCCTTGGACCATCACATTGACGATGAAACACAGAAATGGCATCGGAATTAAATACAAAAGGCACAATGCCGCCTTAAGTACAAGAATAGAGACTCTTCTTACAGTCGGTGCTTTGAGCATTCCCTGTGAGACCAGTAATAGTATCCGATACACCACTGCAGGTTCAATGTATTCCTTGGACTTTCACGTTGACGATGAAACACAGAGATCGCATCGGAATCAAATACAAAAGGCACAATGCCGCCTTAAGTACAAGAATAGAGACTCTTCTTACAGTCGGTGCTTTGAGCATTCCCTGTGAGACCAGTAATAGTATCCGATACACCACTGCAGGTTCATTCTATTCCTTGGACATACACATTGACGATGAAACACTGAAATTACATCGGAATTAAATACAAAAGGAACAATGCCGCCTTTAGTACAAGAATAGAGACTCTTCTTACCGTCGGTGCTTTGAGCATTCCGTGTAAGACCAGTATTAGTTTCCGATACACCACTGCAGGTTCAATCTATTCCTTTGACATACACATTGACGATGAAATACAGAAATTACATCGGAATTAAATACAAAAGGAACAATGCAGCCTTAAGTACAAGAATAGAGACTCTTATTACAGTCGGTGCTTTGAGCATTCCCTGTGAGACCAGTATTAGTTTCCGATACACCACTGCAGGTTCAATGTATTCCTTTAACATTCAAATTGACGATGAAACACAGAAATCGCATCGGAATTAAATCCAAAACGCACAATGACGCCTTAAGTACAAGAATAGAGACTCTTCTTACAGTCGGTGCTTCGAGCATTCCCTGTGAGACCAGTAATAGTATCCGATACACCACTGCAGGTTCAATGTATTCCTTGGACACACACATTGACGATGAAACACAGAAATTACATCGGAATTAAATACAAAAGGAACAACGCCGCCTTAAGTACAAGAATAGAGACTCTTCTTACAGTCGGTGGTTTGAGCATTCCCTGTGAGACCAGTATTAGTTTCCGCTACACCTCTGCAGGTTCGGTTTATTCCTTGGACCTTCACATTGACGATGAAACACAGAAATGGCATCGGAATTAAATCCAAAGGGCACAATGCCGCCTGAGGTACAAGAATAGAGACTCTTCTTACAGTCGGTGCTTTGAGCATTCCCTGTGAGATTAGTAATAGTATCCGATACACCACTGCAGGTTCAATCTATTCCTTGGACATACACATTGACGACGAAACACAGAGATTACATCGGAATTAAATACAAAAGGAACAATGCCGCCATAAGTACAAGAATAAAACCATTCTTACCGTCGGTGCTTTGAGAATTCCCTGTGAGACCAGTATTAGTTTCCGATACACCACTGGAGGTTCAATGAATTCCTTGGACCTTCACTTTGACGATGAAACACTGAAATTACATCGGAATTAAATACAAAAGGCACAATGCCGCCTTAAGTACAAGAAAGAGACTCTTCTTACAGTCGGTGCTGTGAGCATTCCCTGTGAGACCAGTAATAGTATCCGATACACCACTGCAGGTTCAATCTATTCCTTGGACATACACATTGACGATGAAACACAGAAATTACATCGGAATTACATACAAAAGGAACAATGCCGCCTTAAGTACAAGAATTGAGACTCTTCTTACCGTCGGTGCTTTGAGCATTCCCTGTGAGACCAGTATTAGTTTCCGATACACCACTGGAGGTTCAATGAATTCCTTGGACCTTCACATTGACGATGAAACACTGAAATTACATCGGAATTAAATACAAAAGGCACAATGCTGCCTTAAGTACAAGAATAGAGACTCTTCTTACAGTCGGTGCTTTGAGCATTCCCTGTGAGACGAGTATTAGTTTCCGGTACACCACTGCAGGTTCAATGTATTCCTTTTACCTTCACATTGACGATGAAACACAGAAATGGCGTCGGAATTAAATCCAAAACGCACAATGCCGCCTTAAGTACAAGAATAGAGACTCTTCTTAACGTCAAAGCTTTGAGCATTCCCTGTGAGACCAGTACTAGTTTCCGCTACACCTCTGCGGGTTCAGTTTATTCCTTGGACCATCACATTGACGATGAAACACAGAAATCGCATCGGAATTAAATACAAAAGGCACAATGCCGCCTTAAGTACAAGAATAGAGACTCTTCTTACAGTCGGTGGTTAGAGCATTCCCTGTGAGACCAGTAATAGTATCCGATACACCACTGCAGGGTCATTCTATTCCTTGGACATACACATTGACGATGAAACACAGAAATTACATCGGAATTAAATACAAAAGGAACAATGCCGCCTTAAGTACAAGAATAGAGACTCTTCTTACCGTTGGTGCTATGAGCATTCCCTGTGAGACCAGTATTAGTTTCCGATACACCACTGGAGGTTCAATGAATTATTTGGACATTCACATTGACGATGAAACACTGAAATTACATCGGAATTAAATACAAACGGCACAATGCCGCCTTAAGTACAAGAATAGAGACTCTTCTTACAGTCGGTGCTTTGAGCATTCCCTGTGAGACCAGTAATAGTATTCGATACACCACTGCAGGTTCAATCTATTCCTTCGACATACACATTGACGATGACACACAGAAATTACATCGGAATTAAATACAAAAGGAACAATGCCGCCTTAAGTACAAGAATAGAGACTCTTCTTACCGTCGGTGCTTTGAGCATTCCCTGTGAGACCAGTATTAGTTTCCGATACACCACTGCAAATTCAATGTATTCCTTGGACCTTCACATTGACGATGAAACACTGAAATTACATCGGAATTAAATACAAACGGCACAATGCCGCTTTAAGTACAAGAATAGAGACTCTTCTTACAGTCGGTGCTTTGAGCATTCCCTGTGAGACCGGTAATAGTATTCGATACACCACTGCAGGTTCAATCTATTCCTTCGACATACACATTGACGATGAAACACAGAAATTACATCGGAATTAAATACAAAAGGCACAATGCCGCCTTAAGTACAAGAATAGAGATTCTTCTTACCGTCGGTGCTTTGAGCATTTCCTGTGAGACCAGTAATAGTTTCCGCTACACCTATGCAGGTTCAGTTTATTCCTTGGACCTTCACATTGACGATGAAACACAGAAATCGCATCGGAATTAAATACAAAAGGCACAATGCCGCCTTAAGTACAAGAATAGAGACTCTTCTTACAGTCGGTGCTTTGAGCATTCCCTGTGAGACCAGTATTAGTTTCCGATACACCACTGCAGGTTCAATGTATCCCCTGGACCTTCACATTGACGATGAAACGCAGAAATGGCATCGGAAGTAAATACAAAAGGCACAATGCCCCCATAAGTACAAGAACAGACACTCTTCTTACAGTCGGTGCTTTGAGCATTCCCTGTGAGACCAGTAATAGTTTCCGCTACACCTCTGCAGGTTCAATGAATTCCTTGGACCTGCCCATTGACGATGAAACGCAGAAATTGCATCGGAATTAAATACAAAAGGCACAATGCCGCCTTAAGTACAAGAATAGAGACTCCTCTTACAGTCGGTGCTTTAAACATTCCCTGAGAGACCAGTATTAGTTTCCGATACCCCACTGCAGGTTCAATGTATTCCTTGGATCTACAAATTGACGATGATACACAGAGATCGGATAGGAATGAAATACAAAAGGCACAATGCCGCCTTAAGTACAAGAATAGAGACTCTTCTTACAGTCGGTGCTTTGAGCATTCCCTGTGAGACCAGTATTAGTTTCCGATACACCACCGCAGGGTCAATGTATTCCTTGGACCTTCACATTGACGATGCAACATAGAGATCGCATCGGAATTAAATACAAAAAGCACAATGCCGCCTTAAGTACAAGAATAGAGACTCTTCTTACAGTCGGTGCTTTGAGCATTCACTGTGAGACCAGTATTAGTTTCCGCTACACCTCTGCAGGTTCAGTTTATTCCTTGGACCTTCACATTGACGATGAAACACAGAAATGGCATCGGAATTAAATACAAAAGGCACAATGCCGCCTTAAGTACAAGAATAGAGACTCTTATTACAGTCGGTGCTTTGAGCATTCCCTGTGAGACCAGTATTATTTTCCGATACACCACTGCAGGTTCAATGTATTCCTTGGACCTTCACATTGACGATGAAACACAGAAATCGCATCGGAATTAAATCCAAAACGCACAATGCCGGTATATGTACAAGAATACAGACTCTACTTACAGTCGGTGCTTTGAGCATTCCCTGTGAGACCAGTATTAGTTTCCGATACACCACTGCAGGTTCAATGTATTCCTTGGACCTTCACATTGACGATGAAATACAGAAATCGCATCGGAATCAAATACAAATGGCACAATTCCGCCTAAAGTACAAGAATAGAGACTCTTCTTACAGTCGGTGCTTTGAGCATTCCCTGTGAGATCAGTAATAGTATCCGATACACCACTGCAGGTTCAATCTATTCCTTGGACACACACATTGACGATGAAACACTGAAATTACATGGGAATTAAATACAAAAGGAACAATGCCGCCTTAAGTACAAGAATAGAGACTCATCTTACCGTCGGTGCTTTGAGCATTCCCTGTAAGACCATTATTAGCTTCCGATACACCAATGGAGGTTCAATTAATTCCTTGGACATTCACAATGACGATGAAACACTGAAATTACATCGGAATTAAATACAAAAGGTACAATGCCGCATTAAGTACAAGAATAGAGACTCTTCTTTCCGTCGGTGCTTTGAGCATTCCCTGTGAGACCAGTATTAGTTTCCGCTACACCTCTGCACGTTCAGTTTATTCTTTGGAAATTCACATTGACGATGAAACACAGAAATGGCATCGGAATTAAATACAAAAGGCACAATGCCGCCTTAAGTACAAGAATAGAGACTCTTCTTACAGTCGGTGCTTTGAGCATTCCCTGTGAGACCAGTATTAGTTTCCGCTACACCTCTGCAGGTTCAGTTTATTCCTTGGACCTTCACGTTGACGATGAAACACGGAAATCGCATCGCAATTAAATACAAAAGGCACAATGCCGCCTTAAGTATAAGAATAGAGACTCTTCTTACTGTTGGTGCTTTGAGCATTCCCTGTGAGACCAGTATTAGTTTCAGCTACACCTCTGCAGTTTTAATTTTTTTCCTTGCACTTTCTCATTGACGATGAAACGCAGAAATCGCATCGGAATTAAATACAAAAGGCACAATGCGGCCTTAAGTACAAGAATAGAGACTCTTCTTACAGTCGGTGCTTTTAGCATTCCCTGTGAGACCAGTATAAGTTTCCGATACACCACTGCATTTACAATGTATTCATTGGTCCTTCAAATTGACGATGATACACAGAAATCGCATCGGAATTAAGTACAAAAGGCACAATGCCGCCTTAAGTATGAGAATAGAGACTCTTCTTACAGTCGGTGCTTTGAGCATTCCCTGTGAGACCAGTAATAGTATCCGATACACCACTGCAGGTTCAATGTATTCCCTGGACCTTCGCATTGACGATGAAACACAGAAATGGCATCGGAATTAAATACAAAAGGCACAATGCCGCCTTAAGTACAAGAAAGAGACTCTTCTTACAGTCGGTGCTTTGAGCATTCCCTGTGAGACCAGTTTTAGTTTCCTCTACACCTCTGCAGGTTCGGTTTATTCCTTGGCCCTTCACATTGACGATGAAACACAGAAATGGCATCGGAATTAAATCCAAAGGGCATAATGCCGCCTTAAGTACAAGAATAGAGCCTCTTTTTACAGTCGGTGCTTTGAGCACTCCCTGTGAGACCAGTAATAGTATCCGATACACCACTGCAGGTTCAATCTATTCCTTGGACATACACATTGACGACGAAACACAGAGATTACATCGGAATTAAATACAAAAGGAACAATGCCGCCTTAAGTACAAGAATAAAAACCATTCTTACCGTCGGTGCTTTGAGAATTCCCTGTGAGACCAGTATTAGTTTCCGATACACCACTGGAGGTTCAATGATTTCCTTGGACCTTCACATTGACGATGAAAGACTGAAATTACATCGGAATTAAATACAAAAGGCACAATGCCGCCTTAAGTACAAGAAAGAGACTCTTCTTACAGTCGGTGCTGTGAGCATTCCCTGGGAGACCAGTAATAGTATCCGATACACCACTGCAGGTTCAATCTATTCCTTGGACATACACATTGACGATGAAACACAGTAATTTCATCGGAATTAAATACATAAGGAACAATGCCGCCTTAAGTACAAGTATAGAGACTCTTCTTACCGTCGGTGCTTTGAGCATTCCCTGTGAGACCAGTATTAGTTTCCGATACACAACTGGAGGTTCAATGAATTCCTTGGACCTTCACATTGACGATGAAACACTGAAATTACATCGGAATTAAATACAAAAGGCACAATGCCGCCTTAAGTACAAGAATAGAGACTCTTCTTACCGTCGGTGCTTTGAGCATTCCCTGTGAGACCAGTATTAGTTTCCGCTACACCTCCGCGGGTTCAGTTTATTCCTTGGACCTTCACATTGACGATGAAACACGGAAATCGCATCGGAATTACATACAAAAGGCACAATGCCGCCTTAAGTACAAGAATAGAGACTCTTCTTACAGTCGGTGGTTAGAGCATTCCCTGTGAGACCAGTAATAGTATCCGATACACCACTGCAGGTTCATTCTATTCCTTGGACATACACATTGACGATGAAACACAGAAATTACATCGGAATTAAATACAAAAGGAACAATGCCGCCTTAAGTACAAGAATAGAGACTCTTCTTACCGTCGGTGCTTTGAGCATTTTCTGTGAGACCAGTATTAGTTTCCGAAACACCACTGGATGTTCAATGAATTCCTTGGACATTCACATTGACGATGAAACACTGAAATTACATCGGAATTAAATACAAACGGCACAATGCCGCCTTAAGTACAAGAATAAAGACTCTTCTTACAGTCGGTGCTTTGAGCATTCCCTGTGAGACCAGTAATAGTATTCGATACACCACTGCAGGTTCAATCTATTCCTTGGACATACACATTGACGATGAAACACAGAAATTACATCGGAATTGATTACAAAAGGAACAATGCCGCCTTAAGTAAAAGAATAGAGACTCTTCTTACCGTCGCTGCTTTGAGCATTCCCTGTGAGACTAGTAATAGTATCCGATACACCACTGCAGTTTCAATGTATTCCTTGGACCTTCACATTGACGATGAAACATAGAAATCGCTTCGGAATTAAATACAAAAGGCACAATGCCGCCTTAAGTACAAGAATAGAGACTCTTCTTACAGTCGGAGCTTTGAGCATTACCTGTGAGACCAGTAATAGTAACCGATACACCACTGCTGGATCAATGTATTCCTTGGACTTTCACATTGACGATGAAACACAGAAATGGCATCGGAATTAAATACAAAAGGCACAATGCCGCCTTAAGTACAAGAATAGAGACTCTTCTTACAGTCGGTGATTTGAGAATTCCCTGTGAGACCAGTATTAGTTTCCGCTAAACCCCTGCAGGTTCAGTTTATTCCTTGGACCTTCACATTGACGATGAAACACAAAAATGGCATCGGAATTAAATACAAAATGCACAATGCCGCCTTAAGTACAAGAATAGAGACTCTTCTTACCGTCGGTGCTATGAGCATTCCCTGTGAGACCAGTAATAGTATCCGATACACCACTGCAGGTTCAATCTATTCCTTGGACATACACATTGACGATGAAACACAGAAATTACATCGGAATTAAATACAAAAGGAACAATGCCGCCTTAAGTACAAGAATAGAGACTCTTCTTACAGTCGGTGCTTTGAGCATTCCCTGTGAGACCAGTATTAGTTTCCGCTACACCTCTGCAGGATCAGTTTTTTCCTTGGACCTTCACATTGACGATGAAACACAGAAATGGCATCGGAATTAAATACAAAAGGCACAATGCCGCCTTAAGTACAAGAATAGAGACTCTTCTTACAGTCGGTGCTTTGAGCATTCCCTGTGACACCAGTAATAGTATCCGATACACCACTGCAGGTTCAATCTATTCCTTGGACATACACATTGACGATGAAACACAGAAATTACATCGGAATTAAATACAAAAGGAACAATGCCGCCTTTGGTACAAGAATAGAGACTCTCCTTACCGTCGGTGCTTTGAGCATTCCCTGTGAGACCAGTATTAGTTTCCTTATACACCACGGGAAGTTTGATGAATTCCTTGGACATTCACATTGACGATGAAACACTGAAATTACATCGGAATTAAATACAAAAGGCACAATCCCGCCCTAAGTACAAGAATAGAGACTCTTCTTACTGTCGGTGCTTTGAGCATTCCCTGTGAGACCAGTATTAGTCTCCTCTACACCTCTGCAGTTTCAGTTTATTCCTTTGACCTTCACATTGACGATGAAACACAGAAATGGCATCGGAATTAAATACAAAAGGCACAATGCCGCCTTAAGTACAAGAATAGAGACTCTTCTTACAGTCGGTGCTTTGAGCATTCCCTGTGAGACCAGTAATAGTATCCGATACACCACTGCAGGTTCAATGTATTCCTTGGACCTTCACATTGACAATGAAACACAGAAATGGCATCGGAATTAAATCCAAAACGCACAATGCCGCCTTAAGCAGAAGAACAGAGACTCTTCTTACAGTCGGTGCTTTGAGCATTCCCTGTGAGACCAGTAATAGTATCCGATACACCACTGCAGGTTCAATGTATTCCTTGGACACACACATTGACGATGAAACACAGAAATTACATGCGGAATTAAATACAAAAGGAACAACGCCGCCTTAAGTACAAGAATAGAGACTCTTCTTACAGTCGGTGCTTTGAGCATTCCCTGTGAGACCAGTATTAGTTTCCGCTACACCTCTGCAGGTTCGGTTTATTCTTTGGACCTTCACATTGACGATGAAACACAGAAATGGCATCGGAATTAAATCCAAAGGGCACAATGCCGCCTTAAGTACAAGTATAGAGACTCTTCTTACAGTCGGTGATTTGAAAATTCCCTGTGAGACTAGTATTAGTTCCCGCTACACCCCTGCAGGTTCCGTTTATTCCTTGGACCATCACATTGACGATGAAACACAAAAATGGCATCGGAATTAAATACAAAAGGCACAATGCCGCCTTAAGTACAAGAATAGAGACTCTTCTTACAGTCGGTGCTTTGAGCATTCCCTGTGAGACCAGTAATAGTATCCGATACACTACTGCAGGTTCAATCTATTCCTTGGACATACACATTGACGAAGAAATACAGAAATTACATCGGAATTAAATACAAAAGGAACAATGCAGCCATAAGTACAAGAATAGAGACTCTTCTTACCGTCGGTGCTCTGAGCATTCCCTGTGAGACCACTATTAGTTTCCGCTAAGCTCTGCAGGTTCAGTTTATTCCTTAAACCTTCACATTGACGTTGAAACACAGAAATGGCATCGGAATTAAATACAAAACGCACAATGCCACCTTAAGTACAAGAATAGAGACTCTTATTACAGTCGGTGCTTTGAGCATTCCCTGTGAGACCAGTATTAGTTTCCGATACACCACTGCAGGTTCAATGTATTCCTTGGACCTTCACATTGACGATGAACCCCAGAAATGGCATCGGAATTAAATCCAAAACGCACAATGCCGCCTTAAGCAGAAGAACAGAGACTCTTCTTACAGTCGGTGCTTTGAGCATTCCCTGTGAGACCAGTAATAGTATCCGATACACCACTGCAGGTTCAATGTATTCCTTGGACACACACATTGACGATGAAACACAGAAATTACATCGGAATTAAATACAAAAGGCACAATGCCGCCTTAAGTACAAGAAAGAGACTCTTCTTACAGTCGGTGCTGTGAGCATTCCCTGTGAGACCAGTAATAGTATCCGATACACCACTGCAGGTTCAATCTATTCCTTGGACATACACATTGACGATGAAACACAGAGATTACATCGGAATTAAATACAAAACGAACAATGCCGCCTTAAGTACAAGAATAGAGACTCTTCTTACCGTCGGTGCTTTGAGCATTCCCTGTGAGACCAGTATCAGTTTCCGATACACCACTGGAGGTTCAATGAATTCCTTGGTCCTTCACATTGACGATGAAACACTAAAATTACATCGGAATTAAATACAAAAGGCACAATGCCGCCTTAAGTACAAGAATAGAGACATTTCTTACAGTCGGTGCTTTAAGCATTCCCTGTGAGACCAGTAATAGTATCCGATACACCACTGCAGGTTCAATGTATTCCTTGGACCCTCACATTGACGATGAAACACAGAAATCGCATCGGAATTAAATACAAAAGGCACAATGCCGCCTTAAGTACAAGAATAGAGACTCTTCTTACCGTCGGTGCTTTGAGCATTCCCTGTGAGACCAGTATCAGTTTCCGATACACCACTGCAGGCTCAATGTATTCCTTGGACCTTCACATTGACGATGTAATACTGAAATTACATCGGAATTAAATACAAAAGGCACAATGCCGCCTTAAGTACAAGAATAGAGACTCTTCTTACCGTCGGTGCTTTGAGCATTCCCTGTGAGACCAGTATTATTTTCCGATACACCACTGGAGGTTCAATGAATTCCTTGGACATTCACATTGACGATGAAACACTGAAATTACATCGGAATTAAATACAAACGGCACAATGCCGCCATAAGTACAAGAATAGAGACTCTTCTTACAGTCGGTGCTTTGAGCATTCCCTGTGAGACCGGTAATAGTATTCGATACACCACTGCAGGTTCAATCTATTCCTTGGACATACACATTGACGATGAAACACAGAAATTACATCGGAATTAAATACAAAAGGAACAATGCCGCCTTAAGTACAAGAATAGAGACTCTTCTTACCGTCGGTGCTTTGAGCATTCCCTGTGAGACCAGTATTAGTTACCGATACACCACTGCAGGTTCAATGTATTCCTTGGACCTTCACATTGACGATGAAACACTGAAATTACATCGGAATTAAATACAAAAGGCACAATGCCGCCTTAAGTACAAGAATAGAGACTCTTCTTACCGTCGGTGCTTTGATCACTCCCTGTGAGACCAGTATTAGTTTCCGATACACCTCTGCAGGTTCAGTTTATTCCTTGGACCTTCACATTGACGATGAAACACAGAAATCTCATCGGAATTAAATACAAAAGGCACAATGCCGCCTTAAGTACAAGAATAGAGACTCTTCTTACAGTCGGTGCTTTGAGCATTCCCTGTGAGACCAGTAGTAGTTTCCGCTACACCTCTGCAGGTTCAGTTTATTCCTTGGACCTTCACATTGACGATGAAACACAGAAATGGCATCGGAATTAAATACAAAAGGCACAATGCCGCCTTAAGTACAAGAATAGAGACTCTTCTTACAGTCTGTGCTTTGAGCATTCCCTGTGAGACCAGTAATAGTTTCCGCTACACCTCTGCAGGTTCAATGTATTCCTTGGTCCTGCCCACTGACGATGAAACGCAGAAATCGCATCGGAATTAAATACAAAAGGCACAATGCCGCCCTAAGTACAAGAATAGAGACTCTTCTTACAGTCGGTGCTTTGATCATTCCCTGTTAGACGAGTATTAGTTTCCGATACACCACTGCCGGTTCAATGTATTCCTTGGACCTTCACATTGACGATGAAACACAGAAATGGCGTCGGAATTAAATCCAAAACGCACAATGCCGCCTTAAGTACAAGAATAGAGACTCTTCTTACCGTCGGTGCTTTGAGCATTCCCTGTGAGACCAGGATTAGTTTCCGCCACACCTCTGCGGGTTCAGTTTATTCCTTGGACCTTCACATTGACGATGAAACACAGAAATCGCATCAGAATTAAATACAAAAGGCACAATGCCGCCTTAAGTACAAGAATAGAGACACTTCTTACAGTCGGTGGTTAGAGCATTCCCTGTGAAACCAGTAATAGTATCCGATACACCACTGCAGGTTCATTCTATTCCTTGGACATACACATTGACGATGAAACACAGAAATTACATCGGAATTAAATACAAACGGCACAATGCCGCCTTAAGTACAAGAATGGAGACTCTTCTTACCGTCGGTGCTTTGAGCATTCCCTGTGAGACCAGTATTAGTTTCCGATACACCACTGCAGGTTCAATGTATTCCTTGGACCTTCACATTGACGATGAAACACTGAAATTACATCGGAATTAAATACAAAAGGCACAATGCCGCCAAAAGTACAAGAATAGAGACTCTTCTTACCGTCGGTGCTTTGAGCATTCCCTGTGAGACCAGTGTTATTTTCCGATACACCACAGGAGGTTCAATGAATTCCTTGGACATTCACATTGACGATGAAACACTGAAATTACATCGGAATTAAATACAAACGGCACAATGCCGCCATAAGTACAAGAATAGAGACTCTTCTTACCGTCGGTGCTTTGATCATTCCCTGTGAGACCAGTATTAGTTTCCGATACACCTCTGCAGGTTTAGTTTATTCCTTGGACCTTCACATTGACGATGAAACACAGAAATCTCATCGGAATTAAATACAAAAGGCACAATGCCGCCTTAAGTACAAGAATAGAGACTCTTCTTACAGTCGGTGCTTTGAGCATTCCCTGTGAGACCAGTAGTAGTTTCCGCTACACCTCTGCAGGTTCAGTTTATTCCTTGGACCTTCACATTGACGATGAAACACAGAAATGGCATCGGAATTAAATACAAAGGCACAATGCCGCCTTAAGTACAAGAATAGAGACTCTTCTTACAGTCGGTGCTTTGAGCATTCCCTGTGGGACCAGTATTAGTTTCCGATACACCACTGCAGGTTCAATGTAATCCTTGGATCTTCAAATTGACGATGATACACAGAAATCGGATAGGAATGAAATACAAAAGGCACAATGCCGCCTTAAGTACACGAATAGAGACTCTTCTTACAGTCGGTGCTTTGAGCATTCCCTGTGAGACCAGTATTAGTTTCCGATACACCACCGCAGGTTCAATGTATTCCTTGGACCTTCACATTGACGATGAAACACAGAAATCGCATCGGAATTAAATACAAAAGGCACAATGCCGCCTTAAGTACAAGAATAGAGACTCTTCTTACAGTCGGTGCTTTGAGCATTCCCTGTGAGACCAGTATTAGTTTACGCTACACTTCTGCAGGTTCAGCTTATTCCTTGGACCTTCACATTGACGATGAAACACAGAAATGGCATCGGAATTAAATACAAAAGGCACAATGCCGCCTTAAGTACAAGAATAGAGACTCTTCTTACAGTCGGTGCTTTGAGCATTCCCTGTGAGACCAGTATTATTTTCCGATACACCACTGCAGGTTCAATGTATTCCTTGGACCTTCACATTGACGATGAAACACAGAAATCGCATCGGAATTAAATCCAAAACGCACAATGCCGGCATAAGTACAAGAATAGAGACTCTTCTTACAGTCGGTGCTTTGAGCATTCCCTGTGAGACGAGTATTAGTTTCCCATACACCACTGCCGGTTCAATGTATTCCTTGGACCTTCACATTGACGATGAAACACAGAAATGGCGTCGGAATTAAATCCAAAACGCACAATGCCGCCTTAAGTACAAGAATAGAGACTCTTTTTACCGTCGGTGCTTTGAGCATTCCCTGTGAGACCAGTATTAGTTTCCGCCACACCTCTGCGGGTTCAGTTTATTCCTTGGACCTTCACATTGACGATGAAACACAGAAATCGCATCGGAATTAAATACAAAAGGCACAATGCCGCCTTAAGTACAAGAATAGAGACACTTCTTACAGTCGGTGGTTAGAGCATTCCCTGTGAGACCAGTAATAGTATCCGATACACCACTGCAGATTCATTCTATTCCTTGGACATACACATTGACGACGAAACACAGAAATTACATCGGAATTAAATACAAACGGCACAATGCCGCCTTAAGTACACGAATAGAGACTCTTCTTACCGTCGGTGCTTTGAGCATTACCTGTGAGACCAGTATTTGTTTCCGATACACCACTGCAGGTTCAATGTATTCCTTGGACCTTCACATTGACGATGAAACACTGAAATTACATCGGAATTAAATACAAAAGGCACAATGCCGCCTTAAGTACAAGAATAGAGACTCTTCTTACCGTCGGTGCATTGAGCATTCCCTGTGAGACCAGTATCATTTTCCGATACACCACTGGAGGTTCAATGAATTCCTTGGACATTCACATTGACGATGAAACACTGAAATTACATCGGAATTAAATACAAACGGCACAATGCCGCCATAAGTACAAGAATAGAGTCTCTTCTTACAGTCGGTGCTTTGAGCATTCCGTGTGAGACCAGTAATAGTATTCGATACACCACTGCAGGTTCAATCTATTTCTTGGACATACACATTGACGATGAAACAAAGAAATGACATCGGAATTAAATACAAAAGGAACAATGCCGCCTTAAGTACAAGAATAGAGACTCTTCTTACCGTCGGTGCTTTGAGCATTCCTTGTGAGACCAGTATTAGTTTCCGATACACCACTGCAGGTTCAATGTATTCCTTGGACCTTCACATTGACGATGAAACACAGAAATTACATCGGAATTAAATACAAAAGGCACAATGCCGCCTTAAGTACAAGAATAGAGACTCTTCTTACCGTCGGTGCTTTGATCATTCCCTGTGAGACCAGTATTAGTTTCCGATACACCTCTGCAATTTCAGTTTATTCCTTGGACCTTCACATTGACGATGAAACACAGAAATGGCATCGGAATTAAATACAAAAGGCTCAATGCCGCCTTAAGTACAAGAATAGAGACTCTTCTTACAGTCGGTGCTTTGAGCATTCCCTGTGGGACCAGTATTAGTTTCCGATACACCACTGCAGGTTCAATGTATTCCGTGGACCTTCACATTGACGATGAAACACAGAAATGGCATCGGAAGTAAATACAAAAGGCACAATGCCCCCATAAGTACAAGAATAGAGACTCTTCTTACAGTCTGTGCTTTGAGCATTCCCTGTGAGACCAGTAATAGTTTCCGCTACACCTCTGCAGGTTCAATGTATTCCTTGGACCTGCCCATTGACGATGAAACGCAGAAATCGCATCGGAATTAAATACAAAAGGCACAATGCCGCCCTAAGTACAAGAATAGAGACTCTTTTTACAGTCGGTGCTTTAAACATTCCCTGTGAGACCAGTATTAGTTTCCGATACACCACTGCAGGTTTAATGTAATCCTTGGATCTTCAAATTGACGATGATACACAGAAATCGGATAGCAATGAAATACAAAAGGCACAATGCCGCCTTAAGTACAAGAATAGAGACTCTTCTTACAGACGGTGCTTTGAGCATTCCCTGTGAGACCAGTATTAGTTTCCGATACACCACCGCAGGTTCAATGTATTCCTTGGACCTTCACATTGACGATGAAACACAGAAATCGCATCGGAATTAAATACAAAAGGCACAATGCCGCCCTAAGTACAAGAATAGAGACTCTTTTTACAGTCGGTGCTTTAAACATTCCCTGTGAGACCAGTATTAGTTTCCGATACACCACTGCAGGTTCAATGTAATCCTTGGATCTTCAAATTGACGATGATACACAGAAATCGGATAGGAATGAAATACAAAAGGCACAATGCCGCCTTAAGTACAAGAATAGAGACTCTTCTTACAGTCGGTGCTTTGAGCATTCCCTGTGAGACCAGTATTAGTTTCCGATACACCACCGCAGGTTCAATGTATTCTTTGGACCTTCACATTGACGATGAAACACAGAAATCGCATCGGAATTAAATACTAAAGGCACAATGCCGCCTTAAGTACAAGAATAGAGACTCTTCTTACAGTCGGTGCTTTGAGCATTCCCTGTGAGACCAGTATTAGTTTCCGCTACACTTCTGCAATTTCAGCTTATTCCTTGGACCTTCACATTGACGATGAAACACAGAAATGGCATCGGAATTAAATACAAAAGGCACAATGCCGCCTTAAGTACAAGAATAGAGACTCTTCTTACAGTCGGTGCTTTGAGCATTCCCTGTGAGACCAGTATTATTTTCCGATACACCACTGCAGGTTCAATGTATTCCTTGGACCTTCACATTGACGATGAAACCCAGAAATCGCATCGGAATTAAATCCAAAACGCACAATGCCGGCATAAGTACAAGAATAGAGACTCTTCTTACAGTCGGTGCTTTGAGCATTCCCTGTGAGACGAGTGTTAGTTTCCGATACACCACTGCCGGTTCAATGTATTCCTTGGACCTTCACATTGACGATGAAACACAGAAATGGCGTCGGAATTAAATCCAAAACGCACAATGCCGCCTTAAGTACAAGAATAGAGACTCTTCTTACCGTCGGTGCTTTGAGCATTCCCTGTGAGACCAGTATCAGTTTCCGCCACACCTCTGCGGGTTCAGTTTATTCCTTGGACCTTCACATTGACGATGAAACACAGAAATCGCATCGGAATTAAATACAAAAGGCACAATGCCGCCTTAAGTACAAGAATAGAGACACTTCTTACAGTCGGTGGTTAGAGCACTCCCTGTGAGACCAGTAATAGTATCCGATACACCACTGCAGGTTCATTCTATTCCTTGGACATACACATTGACGATGAAACACAGAAATTACATCGGAATTAAATACAAACGGCACAATGCCGCCTTAAGTACACGAATAGAGACTCTTCTTACCGTCGGTGCTTTGAGCATTCCCTGTAGACCAGTATTAGTTTCCGATACACCACTGCAGGTTCAATGTATTCCTTGGACATTCACATTGACGATGAAACACTGAAATTACATCGGAATTAAATACAAAAGGCACAATGCCGCCTTAAGTACAAGAATAGAGACTCTTCTTACCGTCGGTGCATTGAGCATTCCCTGTGAGACCAGTATTATTTTCCGATACACCACTGGAGGTTCAATGAATTCCTTGGACATTCACATTGACGATGAAACACTGAAATTACATCGGAATTAAATACAAACGGCACAATGCCGCCATAAGTACAAGAATAGAGACTCTTCTTACAGTCGGTCCTTTGAGCATTCCCTGTGAGACCAGTAATAGTATTCGATACACCACTGCAGGTTCAATCTATTCCTTGGACATACACATTGACGATGAAACACAGAAATGACATCGGAATTAAATACAAAAGGAACAATGCTGCCTTAAGTTCAAGAATACAGACTCTTCTTACCGTCGGTGCTTTGAGCATTCCCTGTGAGACCAGTATTAGTTTCTGATACACCACTGCAGGTTCAATGTATTCCTTGGACCTTCACATTGACGATGAAACACTGAAATTACATCGGAATTAAATACAAAAGGCACAATGCCGCCTTAAGTACAAGAATAGAGACTCTTCTTACCGTCGGTGCCTTGATCATTCCCTGTGAGACCAGTATTAGTTTCCGATACACCTCTGTAGGTTCAGTTTATTCCTTGGACCTTCACATTGACGATAAAACACAGAAATGGCATCGGAATTAAATACAAAAGGCACAATGCCGCCTTAAGTACAAGAATAGAGACTCTTCTTACAGTCGGTGCTTTGAGCATTCCCTGTGGGACCAGTATTAGTTTCCGATACACCACTGCAGGTTCAATGTATTCCGTGGACCTTCACATTGACGATGAAACACAGAAATGGCATCGGAAGTAAATACAAAAGGCACAATGCCCCCATAAGTACAAGAATAGAGACTCTTGTTACAGTCTGTGCGTTGAGCATTCCCTGTGAGACCAGTAATAGTTTCCTCTACACCTCTGCAGGTTCAATGTATTCCGTGGACCTGCCCATTGACGATGAAACGCAGAAATCGCATCGGAATTAAATACAAAAGGCACAATGCCGCCCTAAGTACAAGAATAGAGACTCTTTTTACAGTCGGTGCTTTAAACATTCCCTGTGAGACCAGTATTAATTTCCGATACACCACTGCAAGTTCAATGTAATCCTTGGATCTTCAAATTGACGATGATACACAGAAATCGGATAGGAATGAAATACAAAAGGCACAATGCCGCCTTAAGTACAAGAATAGAGACTCTTCTTACAGTCGGTGCTTTGTGCATTCCCTGTGAGACCAGTATTAGTTTCCGATACACGACCGCAGGTTCAATGTATTCCTTGGACCTTCACATTGACGATTAAACACAGAAATCGCATCGGAATTAAATACAAAAGGCACAATGCCGCCTTAAGTACAAGAATAGAGACTCTTCTTACAGTCGGTGCTTTGAGCATTCCCTGTGAGACCAGTATTAGTTTCCGCTACACTTCTGCAGGTTCAGTTTATTCCTTGGACCTTCACATTGACGATGAAACACAGAAATGGCATCGGAATTAAATCCAAAACGCACAATGCCGGCATAAGTACAAGAATACAGACTCTACATACAGTCGGTGCTTTGAACATTCCCTGTGAGACCAGTATTAGTTTCCGATACACCACTGCATTTTCAATGTATTCCTTGGACCTTCACATTGACGATGAAATACAGAAATCGCATCGGAATCAAATACAAAAGGCACAATGCCGCCTAAAGTACAAGAATAGAGACACTTCTTACAGTCGGTGCTTTGAGCATTCCCTGTGAGATCAGTAATAGTATCCGATACACCACTGCAGGTTCAATCTATTCCTTGGACATACACATTGACGATGAAACACTGAAATTACATAGGAAATAAATACAAAAGGAACAATGACGCCTTAAGTACAAGAATAGAGACTCTTCTTACCGTCGGTGCTTTGAGCATTCCCTGTAAGACCATTATTAGTTTCCGATACACCACTGAAGATTCAATTAATTCCTTGGACATTCACAATGACGATGAAACACTCAAATTACATCGGAATTAAATACAAAAGGCACAATGCCGCCTTAAGTACAAGAATAGAGATTCTTCTTACAGTCGGTGCTTTGAGCATACCCTGTGAGACCAGTATTAGTTTCCGCCACACCTCTGCGGGTTCAGTTTATTCCTTGGACCTTCACATTGACGATGAAACACAGAAATCGCATCGGAATTAAATACAAAAGGCACAATGCCGCCTTAAGTACAAGAATAGAGACACTTCTTACAGTCGGTGGTTAGAGCATTCCCTGTGAGACCAGTAATAGTATCCGATACACCACTGCAGGTTCATTCTATTCCTTGGACATACACATTGACGATGAAACACAGAAATTACATCGGAATTAAATACAAACGGCACAATGCCGCCTTAAGTACACGAATAGAGACTCTTCTTACCGTCGGTGCTTTGAGCATTCCCTGTGAGACCAGTATTAGTTTCCGATACACCACTGCAGGTTCAATGTATTCCTTGGACCTTCACATTGACGATGAAACACTGAAATTACATCGGAATTAAATACAAAAGGCACAATGCCGCCTTAAGTACAAGAATAGAGACTCTTCTTACCGTCGGTGCATTGAGCATTCCCTGTGAGACCAGTATTATTTTCCGATACACCACTGGAGGTTCAATGAATTCCTTGGACATTCACATTGACGATGAAACACTGAAATTACATCGGAATTAAATACAAACGGCACAATGCCGCCATTAGTACAAGAATAGAGTCTCTTCTTACAGTCGGTGCTTTGAGCATTCCCTGTGAGACCAGTAATAGTATTCGATACACCACTGCAGGTTCAATCTATTCCTTGGACATACACATTGACGATGAAACACAGAAATGACATCGGAATTAAATACAAAAGGAACAATGCCGCCTTAAGTACAAGAATAGAGACTCTTCTTACCGTCGGTGCTTTGAGCATTCCCTGTGAGACCAGTATTAGTTTCCGATACACCACTGCAGGTTCAATGTATTCCTTGTACCTTCACATTGACGATGAAACACAGAAATTACATCGGAATTAAATACAAAAGGCACAATGCCGCCTTAAGTACAAGAATAGAGACTCTTCTTACCGTCGGTGCTTTGATCATTCCCTGTGAGACCAGTATTAGTTTCCGATACACCTCTGCAGGTTCAGTTTATTCCTTGGACCTTCACATTGACGATGAAACACAGAAATGGCATCGGAATTAAATACAAAAGGCACAATGCCGCCTTAAGTACAAGAATAGAGACTCTTCTTACAGTCGGTGCTTTGAGCATTCCCTGTGGGACCAGTATTAGTTTCCGATACACCACTGCAGGTTCAATGTATTCCGTGGACCTTCACATTGACGATGAAACACAGAAATGGCATCGGAAGTAAATACAAAAGGCACAATGCCCCCATAAGTACAAGAATAGAGACTCTTCTTACAGTCTGAGCTTTGAGCATTCCCTGTGAGACCAGTAATAGTTTCCGCTACACCTCTGCAGGTTCTATGTATTCCTTGGACCTGCCCATTGACGATGAAACGCAGAAATCGCATCGGAATTAAATACAAAAGGCACAATGCCGCCCTAAGTACAAGAATAGAGACTCTTTTTACAGTCGGTGCTTTAAACATTCCCTGTGAGACCAGTATTAGTTTCCGATACACCACTGCAGGTTTAATGTAATCCTTGGATCTTCAAATTGACGATGATACACAGAAATCGGATAGGAATGAAATACAAAAGGCACAATGCCGCCTTAAGTACAAGAATAGAGACCCTTCTTACAGTCGGTGCTTTGAGCATTCCCTGTGAGACCAGTATTAGTTTCCGATACACCACCGCAGGTTCAATGTATTCCTTGGACCTTCACATTGACGATGAAACACAGAAATCGCATCGGAATTAAATACAAAAGGCACAATGCCGCCCTAAGTACAAGAATAGAGACTCTTTTTACAGTCGGTGCTTTAAACATTCCCTGTGAGACCAGTATTAGTTTCCGATACACCACTGCAGGTTCAATGTAATCCTTGGATCTTCAAATTGACGATGATACACAGAAATCGGATAGGAATGAAATACAAAAGGCACAATGCCGCCTTAAGTACAAGAATAGAGACTCTTCTTACAGTCGGTGCTTTGAGCATTCCCTGTGAGACCAGTATTAGTTTCCGATACACCACCGCAGGTTCAATGTATTCCTTGGACCTTCACATTGACGATGAAACACAGAAATCGCATCGGAACTAAATACAAAAGGCACAATGCCGCCTTAAGTACAAGAATAGAGACTCTTCTTACCGTCGGTGCTTTGAGCATTCCCTGTGAGACCAGTATTAGTTTCCGCTACACTTCTGCAATTTCAGCTTATTCCTTGGACCTTCACATTGACGATGAAACACAGAAATGGCATCGGAATTAAATACAAAAGGCACAATGCCGCCTTAAGTACAAGAATAGAGACTCTTCTTACAGTCGGTGCTTTGAGCATTCCCTGTGAGACCAGTATTAATTTCCGATACACCACTGCAGGTTCAATGTATTCCTTGGACCTTCACATTGACGATGAAACACAGAAATCGCATCGGAATTAAATCCAAAACGCACAATGCCGGCATAAGTACAAGAATAGAGACTCTTCTTACAGTCGGTGCTTTGAGCATTCCCTGTGAGACGAGTGTTAGTTTCCGATACACCACTGCCGGTTCAATGTATTCCTTGGACCTTCACATTGACGATGAAACACAGAAATGGCGTCGGAATTAAATCCAAAACGCACAATGCCGCCTTAAGTACAAGAATAGAGACTCTTCTTACCATCGGTGCTTTGAGCATTCCCTGTGAGACCAGTATCAGTTTCCGCCACACCTCTGCGGGTTCAGTTTATTCCTTGGACCTTCACATTGACGATGAAACACAGAAATCGCATCGGAATTAAATACAAAAGGCACAATGCCGCCTTAAGTACAAGAATAGAGACACTACTTACAGTCGGTGGTTAGAGCATTCCCTGTGAGACCAGTAATAGTATCCGATACACCACTGCAGGTTCATTCTATTCCTTGGACATACACATAGACGATGAAACACAGAAATTACATCGGAATTAAATACAAATGGCACAATGCCGCCTTAAGTACACGAATAGAGACTCTTCTCACCGTCGGTGCTTTGAGCATTCCCTGTAGACCAGTATTAGTTCCGATACACCACTGCAGGTTCAATGTATTCCTTGGACCTTCACATTGACGATGAAACACTGAAATTACATCGGAATTAAATACAAAAGGCACAATGCCGCCTTAAGTACAAGAATAGAGACTCTTCTTACCGTCGGTGCATTGAGCATTCCCTGTGAGACCAGTATTATTTTCCGATACACCACTGGAGGTTCAATGAATTCCTTGGACATTCACATTGACGATGAAACACTGAAATTACATCGGAATTAAATACAAACGGCACAATGCCGCCATAAGTACAAGAATAGAGACTCTTCTTACAGTCAGTGCTTTGAGCATTCCCTGTGAGACCAGTAATAGTATTCGATACACCACTCCAGGTTCAATCTATTCCTTGGACATACACATTGACGATGAAACACAGAAATGACATCGGAATTAAATACAAAAGGAACAATGCCGCCTTAAGTACAAGAATAGAGACTCTTCTTACCGTCGGTGCTTTGAGCATTCCCTGTGAGACCAGTATTAGTTTCCGATACACCACTGCAGGTTCAATGTATTCCTTGGACCATCACATTGACGATGAAACACTGAAATTACATCGGAATTAAATACAAAAGTCACAATGCCGCCTTAAGTACAAGAATAGAGACTCTTCTTACCGTCGGTGCATTGAGCATTCCCTGTGAGACCAGTATTATTTTCCGATACACCACTGGAGGTTCAATGAATTCCTTGGACATTCACATTGACGATGAAACACTGAAATTACATCGGAATTAAATACAAACGGCACAATGCCGCCATAAGTACAAGAATAGAGACTCTTCTTACAGTCGGTGCTTTGAGCATTCCCTGTGAGACCAGTAATAGTATTCGATACACCACTGCAGGTTCAATCTATTCCTTGGACATACACATTGACGATGAAACACAGAAATGAATTCGGAATTAAATACAAAAGGAACAATGCCGCCTTAAGTACAAGAATAGAGACTCTTCTTACCGTCGGTGCTTTGAGCATTCCCTGTGAGACCAGTATTAGTTTCCGATACACCACTGCAGGTTCAATGTATTCCTTGGACCTTCACATTGACGATGAAACACTGAAATTACATCGGAATTAAATACAAAAGGCACAATGCCGCCTTAAGTACAAGAATAGAGACTCTTCTTACCGTCGGTGCCTTGATCATTCCCTGTGAGACCAGCATTAGTTTCCGATACACCTCTGCAGGTTCAGTTTATTCCTTGGACCTTCACATTGACGATAAAACACAGAAATGGCATCGGAATTAAATACAAAAGGCACAATGCCGCCTTAAGTACAAGAATAGAGACTCTTCTTACAGTCGGTGCTTTGAGCATTCCCTGTGGGACCAGTATTAGTTTCCGATACACCACTGCAGGTTCAATGTATTCCGTGGACCTTCACATTGACGATGAAACACAGAAATGGCATCGGAAGTAAATACAAAAGGCACAATGCCCCCATAAGTACAAGAATAGAGACTCTTGTTACAGTCTGTGCGTTGAACATTCCCTGTGAGAACAGTAATAGTTTCCTCTACACCTCTGCAGGTTCAATGTATTCCTTGGACGTGCCCATTGACGATGAAACGCAGAAATCGCATCGGAATTAAATACAAAAGGCACAATGCCGCCCTAAGTACAAGAATAGAGACTCTTTTTACAGTCGGTGCTTTAAACATTCCCTGTGAGACCAGTATTAATTTCCGATACACCACTGCAAGTTCAATGTAATCCTTGGATCTTCAAATTGACGATGATACACAGAAATCGGATAGGAATGAAATACAAAAGGCACAATGCCGCCTTAAGTACAAGAATAGAGACTCTTCTTACAGTCGGTGCTTTGAGCATTCCCTGTGAGACCAGTATTAGTTTCCGATACACCACCGCAGGTTCAATGTATTCCTTGGACCTTCACATTGACGATGAAACACAGAAATCGCATCGGAATTAAATACAAAAGGCACAATGCCGCCTTAAGTACAAGAATAGAGACTCTTCTTACAGTCGGTGCTTTGAGCATTCCCTGTGAGACCAGTATTAGTTTCCGCTACACTTCTGCAGGTTCAGTTTATTCCTTGGACCTTCACATTGACGATCAAACACAGAAATGGCATCGGAATTAAATCCAAAACGCACAATGCCGGCATAAGTACAAGAATACAGACTCTACATACAGTCGGTGCTTTGAGCATTCCCTGTGAGACCAGTATTAGTTTCCGATACACCACTGCAGGTTCAATGTATTCCTTGGACCTTCACATTGACGATGAAATACAGAAATCGCATCGGAATCAAATACAAAAGGCACAATGCCGCCTAAAGTACAAGAATAGAGACACTTCTTACAGTCGGTGCTTTGAGCATTCCCTGTGAGATCAGTAATAGTATCCGATACACCACTGCAGGTTCAATCTATTCCTTGGACATACACATTGACGATGAAACACTGAAAGTACATAGGAAATAAATACAAAAGGAACAATGACGCCTTAAGTACAAGAATAGAGACTCTTCTTACCGTCGGTGCTTTGAGCATTCCCTGTAAGACCTTTATTAGTTTCCGATACACCACTGAAGATTCAAATAATTCCTTGGACATTCACAATGACGATGAAACACTCAAATTACATCGGAATTAAATACAAAAGGCACAATGCCGCCTTAAGTACAAGAATAGAGATTCTTCTTACAGTCGGTGCTTTGAGCATACCCTGTGAGACCAGTATTAGTTTCCGCCACACCTCTGCGGGTTCAGTTTATTCCTTGGACCTTCACATTGACGATGAAACACAGAAATCGCATCGGAATTAAATACAAAAGGCACAATGCCGCCTTAAGTACAAGAATAGAGACACTTCTTACAGTCGGTGGTTAGAGCATTCCCTGTGAGACCAGTAATAGTATCCGATACACCACTGCAGGTTCATTCTATTCCTTGGACATACACATTGACGATGAAACACAGAAATTACATCGGAATTAAATACAAACGGCACAATGCCGCCTTAAGTACACGAATAGAGACTCTTCTTACCGTCGGTGCTTTGAGCATTCCCTGTGAGACCAGTATTAGTTTCCGATACACCACTGCAGGTTCAATGTATTCCTTGGACCTTCACATTGACGATGAAACACTGAAATTACATCGGAATTAAATACAAAAGGCACTATGCCGCCTTAAGTACAAGAATAGAGACTCTTCTTACCGTCGGTGCATTGAGCATTCCCTGTGAGACCAGTATTATTTTCCGATACACCACTGGAGGTTCAATGAATTCCTTGGACATTCACATTGACGATGAAACACTGAAATTACATCGGAATTAAATACAAACGGCACAATGCCGCCATAAGTACAAGAATAGAGTCTCTTCTTACAGTCGGTGCTTTGAGCATTCCCTGTGAGACCAGTAATAGTATTCGATACACCACTGCAGGTTCAATCTATTCCTTGGACATACACATTGACGATGAAACACAGAAATGACATCGGAATTAAATACAAAAGGAACAATGCCGCCTTAAGTACAAGAATAGAGACTCTTCTTACCGTCGGTGCTTTGAGCATTCCCTGTGAGACCAGTATTAGTTTCCGATACACCACTGCAGGTTCAATGTATTCCTTGGACCTTCACATTGACGATGAAACACAGAAATGGCATCGGAATTAAATACAAAAGGCACAATGCCGCCTTAAGTACAAGAATAGAGACTCTTCTTACAGTCGGTGCTTTGAGCATTCCCTGTGGGTCCAGTATTAGTTTCCGATACACCACTGCAGGTTCAATGTATTCCGTGGACCTTCACATTGACGATGAAACACAGAAATGGCATCGGAAGTAAATACAAAAGGCACAATGCCCCCATAAGTACAAGAATAGAGAATCTTCTTACAGTCTGTGCTTTGAGCATTCCCTGTGAGACCAGTAATAGTTTCCGCTACACCTCTGCAGGTTCAATGTATTCCTTGGACCTGCCCATTGACGATGAAACGCAGAAATCGCATCGGAATTAAATACAAAAGGCACAATGCCGCCCTAAGTACAAGAATAGAGACTCTTTTTACAGTCGGTGCTTTAAACATTCCCTGTGAGACCAGTATTAGTTTCCGATACACCACTGCAGGTTTAATGTAATCCTTGGATCTTCAAATTGACGATGATACACAGAAATCGGATAGGAATGAAATACAAAAGGCACAATGCCGCCTTAAGTACAAGAATAGAGACCCTTCTTACAGTCGGTGCTTTGAGCATTCCCTGTGAGACCAGTATTAGTTTCCGATTCACCACCGCAGGTTCAATGTATTCCTTGGACCTTCACATTGACGATGAAACACAGAAATCGCATCGGAATTAAATACAAAAGGCACAATGCCGCCCTAAGTACAAGAATAGAGACTCTTTTTACAGTCGGTGCTTTAAACATTCCCTGTGAGACCAGTATTAGTTTCCGATACACCACTGCAGGTTCAATGTAATCCTTGGATCTTCAAATTGACGATGATACACAGAAATCGGATAGGAATGAAATACAAACGGCACAATGCCGCCTTAAGTACAAGAATAGAGACTCTTCTTACAGTCGGTGCTTTGAGCATTCCCTGTGAGACCAGTATTAGTTTCCGATACACCACCGCAGGTTCAATGTATTCCTTGGACCTTCACATTGACGATGAAACACAGAAATCGCATCGGAATTAAATACAAAAGGCACAATGCCGCCTTAAGTACAAGAATAGAGACTCTTCTTACAGTCGGTGCTTTGAGCATTCCCTGTGAGACCAGTATTAGTTTCCGCTACACTTCTGCAATTTCAGCTTATTCCTTGGACCTTCACATTGACGATGAAACACAGAAATGGCATCGGAATTAAATACAAAAGGCACAATGCCGCCTTAAGTACAAGAATAGAGACTCTTCTTACAGTCGGTGCTTTGAGCATTCCCTGTGAGACCAGTATTATTTTCCGATACACCACTGCAGGTTCAATGTATTCCTTGGACCTTCACATTGACGATGAAACACAGAAATCGCATCGGAATTAAATCCAAAACGCACAATGCCGGCATAAGTACCAGAATAGAGACTCTTCTTACAGTCGGTGCTTTGAGCATTCCCTGTGAGACGAGTGTTAGTTTCCGATACACCACTGCCGGTACAATGTATTCCTTGGACCTTCACATTGACGATGAAACACAGAAATGGCGTCGGAATTAAATCCAAAACGCACAATGCCGCCTTAAGTAAAAGAATAGAGACTCTTCTTACCGTCGGTGCTTTGAGCATTCCCTGTGAGACCAGTATCAGTTTCCGCCACACCTCTGCGGGTTCAGTTTATTCCTTGGACCTTCACATTGACAATGAAACACAGAAATCGCATCGGAATTAAATACAAAAGGCACAATGCCGCCTTAAGTACAAGAATAGAGACACTACGTACAGTCGGTGGTTAGAGCATTCCCTGTGAGACCAGTAATATCATCCGATACACCACTGCAGGTTCATTCTATTCCTTGGACATACACATTGACGATGAAACACAGAAATTACATCGGAATTAAATACAAACGGCACAATGCCGCCTTAAGTACACGAATAGAGACTCTTCTTACCGTCGGTGCTTTGAGCATTCCCTGTAGACCAGTATTAGTTCCGATACACCACTGCAGGTTCAATGTATTCCTTGGACCTTCACATTGACGATGAAACACTGAAATTACATCGGAATTAAATACAAAAGGCACAATGCCGCCTTAAGTACAAGAATAGAGACTCTTCTTACCGTCGGTGCATTGAGCATTCCCTGTGAGACCAGTATTATTTTCCGATACACCACTGGAGGTTCAATGAATTCCTTGGACATTCACATTGACGATGAAACACTGAAATTACATCGGAATTAAATACAAACGGCACAATGCCGCCATAAGTACAAGAATAGAGACTCTTCTTACAGTCGGTGCTTTGAGCATTCCCTGTGAGACCAGTAATAGTATTCGATACACCACTGCAGGTTCAATCTATTCCTTGGACATACACATTGACGATGAAACACAGAAATGACATCGAAATTAAATACAAAAGGAACAATGCCGCCTTAAGTACAAGAATAGAGACTCTTCTTACCGTCGGTGCTTTGAGCATTCCCTGTGAGACCAATATTAGTTTCCGATACACCACTGCAGGTTCAATGTATTCCTTGGACCATCACATTGACGATGAAACACTGAAATTACATCGGAATTAAATACAAAAGGCACAATGCCGCCTTAAGTACAAGAATAGAGACTCTTCTTACCGTCGGTGCTTTGATCATTCCCTGTGAGACCAGTATTAGTTTCCGATACACCTCTGCAGGTTCAGTTTATTCCTTGGACCTTCACATTGACGATGAATCACAGAAATGGCATCGGAATTAAATACAAAAGGCACAATGCCGCCTTAAGTACAAGAATAGAGACTCTTCTTACAGTCGGTGCTTTGAGCATTCCCTGTGGGACCAGTATTAGTTTCCGATACACCACTGCAGGTTCAATGTATTCCGTGGACCTTCACATTGACGATGAAACACAGAAATCGCATCGGAATTAAATACAAAAGGCACAATGCCGCCTTAAGTACAAGCATAGAGACTCTTCTTACAGTCGGTGCCTTGAGCATTCCCTGTGAGACCAGTATTAGTTTCCGCTACACTTCTGCAATTTCAGCTTATTCCTTGGACCTTCACATTGACGATGAAACACAGAAATGGCATCGGAATTAAATACAAAAGGCACAATGCCGCCTTAAGTACAAGAATAGAGACTCTTCTTACAGTCGGTGCTTTGAGCATTCCCTGTGAGACCAGTATTATTTTCCGATACACCACTGCAGGTTCAATGTATTCCTTGGACCTTCACATTGACGATGAAACACAGAAATCGCATCGGAATTAAATCCAAAACGCACAATGCCGGCATAAGTACAAGAATAGAGACTCTTCTTACAGTCGGTGCTTTGAGCATTCCCTGTGAGACGAGTGTTAGTTTCCGATACACCACTGCCGGTACAATGTATTCCTTGGACCTTCACATTGACGATGAAACACAGAAATGGCGTCGGAATTAAATCCAAAACGCACAATGCCGCCTTAAGTAAAAGAATAGAGACTCTTCTTACCGTCGGTGCTTTGAGCATTCCCTGTGAGACCAGTATCAGTTTCCGCCACACCTCTGCGGGTTCAGTTTATTCCTTGGACCTTCACATTGACAATGAAACACAGAAATCGCATCGGAATTAAATACAAAAGGCACAATGCCGCCTTAAGTACAAGAATAGAGACACTACTTACAGTCGGTGGTTAGAGCATTCCCTGTGAGACCAGTAATAGTATCCGATACACCACTGCAGGTTCATTCTATTCCTTGGACATACACATTGACGATGAAAAACAGAAATTACATCGGAATTAAATACAAACGGCACAATGCCGCCTTAAGTACACGAATAGAGACTCTTCTTACCGTCGGTGCTTTGAGCATTCCCTGTAGACCAGTATTAGTTCCGATACACCACTGCAGGTTCAATGTATTCCTTGGACCTTCACATTGACGATGAAACACTGAAATTA
Organism: Schistocerca serialis cubense; assembly: GCF_023864345.2. Lineage (NCBI taxonomy): Eukaryota > Metazoa > Arthropoda > Insecta > Orthoptera > Acrididae > Schistocerca > Schistocerca serialis. The sequence goes on along the minus strand of NC_064643.1, from coordinate 31,390,905 downwards.
CATCGGAATTAAATACAAAAGGCACAATGCCGCCTTAAGTACAAGAATAGAGACTCTTCTTACCGTCGGTGCATTGAGCATTCCCTGTGAGACCAGTATTATTTTCCGATACACCACTGGAGGTTCAATGAATTCCTTGGACATACACATTGACGATGAAACACAGAAATGACATCGGTATTAAATACAAAAGGAACAATGCCGCCTTAAGTACAAGAATAGAGACTCTTCTTACCGTCGGTGCTTTGAGCATTCCCTGTGAGACCAGTACTAGTTTCCGATACACCACTGCAGGTTCAATGTATTCCTTGGACCATCACATTGACGATGAAACACTGAAATTACATCGGAATTAAATACAAAAGGCACAATGCCGCCTTAAGTACAAGAATAGAGACTCTTCTTACCGTCGGTGCTTTGATCATTCCCTGTGAGACCAGTATTAGTTTCCGATACACCTCTGCAGGTTCAGTTTATTCCTTGGACCTTCACAGTGACGATGAAACACAGAAATGGCATCGGAATTAAATACAAAAGGCACAATGCCGCCTTAAGTACAAGAATAGAGACTCTTCTTACAGTCGGTGCTTTGAGCATTCCCTGTGGGACCAGTATTAGTTTCCGATACACCACTGCAGGTTCAATGTATTCCGTGGACCTTCACATTGACGATGAAACACAGATATGGCATCGGAAGTAAATACAAATGGCACACTGCCCCCATAAGTACAAGAATAGAGACTCTTGTTACAGTCTGTGCGTTGAGCATTCCCTGTGAGACCAGTATTAGTTTCCGCTACACCTCTGCAGGTTCAATGTATTCCTTGGACCTGCCCATTGACGATGAAACGCAGAAATCGCATCGGAATTAAATACAAAAGGCACAATGCCGCCCTAAGTACAAGAATAGAGACTCTTTTTACAGTCGGTGCTTTAAACATTCCCTGTGAGACCAGTATTAGTTTCCGATACACCACTGCAGGTTCAATGTAATCCTTGGATCTTCAAATTGACGATGATACACAGAAATCGGATAGGAATGAAATACAAAAGGCACAATGCCGCCTTAAGTACAAGAATAGAGACTCTTCTTACAGTCGGTGCTTTGAGCATTCCCTGTGAGACCAGTATTAGTTTCCGATACACCACCGCAGGTTCAATGTATTCCTTGGACCTTCACATTGACGATGAAACACAGAAATCGCATCGGAATTAAATACAAAAGGCACAATGCCGCCTTAAGTACAAGAATAGAGACTCTTCTTACAGTCGGTGCTTTGAGCATTCCCTGTGAGACCAGTATTAGTTTCCGCTACACCACTGCAGGTTCAATGTATTCCTTGGACCTTCACATTGACGATGAAACACAGAAATCGCATCGGAATTAAATCCAAAACGCACAATGCCGGCATAAGTACAAGAATACAGACTCTACATACAGTCGGTGCTTTGAGCATTCCCTGTGAGACCAGTATTAGTTTCCGATTCACCACTGCAGGTTCAATGTATTCCTTGGACCTTCACATTGACGATGAAATACAGAAATCGCATCGGAATCAAATACAAAAGGCACAATGCCGCCTAAAGTACAAGAATAGAGACACTTCTTACAGTCGGTGCTTTGAGCATTCCCTGTGAGATCAGTAATAGTATCCGATACACCACTGCAGGTTCAATGTATTCCTTGGTCCTTTACATTGACGATGAAACACAGAAATGGCGTCGGAATTGAAATCCAAAACGCACAATGCCGCCTTCAGTACAAGAATATGGACTCTTCTTGCCGTCGGTGCTTTGAGCATTCCCTGTGAGACCAGTATTAGTTTCCGCTACACCTCTGCGGGTTCAGTTTATTCCTTGGACCTTCACATTGACGATGAAACCCAGAAATCGCATCGGAATTAAATACAAAAGGCACAATGCCGCCTTAAGTACAAGAATAGAGACTCTTCTTACAGTCGGTGGTTAGAGCATTCCCTGTGAGACCAGTAATAGTATCCGATACACCACTGCAGGTTCATTCTATTCCTTGGACATACACATTGACGATGAAACACAGAAATTACATCGGAATTAAATACAAAAGGAACAATGCCGCCTTAAGTACAAGAATAGAGGCTCTTCTTACCGTCGGTGCTTTGAGCATTCCCTGTGAGACCAGTATTAGTTTCCGCTACACCTCTGCACGTTCAGTTTATTCCTTGGACCCACACATTGACGATGAAACACAGAAATGGCATCGGAATTAAATACAAAAGGCACAATGCGCCTTAAGTACAAGAATAGAGACTCTTCTTACAGTCGGTGCTTTGAGCATTCCCTGTGAAACCAGTATTAGTTTCCGCTACACCTCTGCAGGTTCAGCTTATTCCTTGGACCTTCACGTTGACGATGAAACACGGAAATCGCATCGGAATTAAATACAAAAGGCACAATGCCGCCTTAAGTACAAGAATAGAGATTCTTCTTACAGTCGGTGCTTTGAGCATTCCCTGTGAGACCAGTATTAGTTCCCGCTACACCTCTGCAGCTTTAATTTATTCCTTGGATCTTCCCATTGACGATGAAACGCAGAAATCGCATCGGAATTAAATACAAAAGGCACAATGCGGCCTTAAGTACAAGAATAGAGACTCTTCTTACCGTCGGTGCTTTGAGCATTCCCTGTGAGACCAGTATTAGTTTCCGATACACCACTGGACGTTCAATGAATTCCTTGGACCTTCACATTGACGATGAAACACTGAAATTACATAGGAATTAAATACAAAAGGCACAATGACGCCTTAAGTACAAGAATAGAGACACTTCTTACAGTCGGTGCTTTAAGCATTCCCTGTGAGAGGAGTAATAGTATCCGATACACCATTGCAGGTTCAATGTATTCCTTGGACCTTCACATTGACGATGAAACACAGAAATCGCATCGGAATTAAATACAAAAGGCACAATGCCGCCTTCAGTACAAGAATAGAGACTCTTCTTACAGTCGGTGCTTTGAGCATTCCCCGTGAGACGAGTATTAGTTTCCGATACACCACTGCAGGTTCAATGTATTCCTTGGTCCTTTACATTGACGATGAAACACAGAAATGGCGTCGGAATTGAAATCCAAAACGCACAATGCCGCCTTCAGTACAAGAATATGGACTCTTCTTACCGTCGGTGCTTTGAGCATTCCCTGTGAGACCAGTATTAGTTTCCGCTACACCTCTGCGGGTTCAGTTTATTCCTTGGACCCTCACATTGACGATGAAACCCAGAAATCGCATCGGAATTAAATACAAAAGGCACAATGCCGCCTTAAGTTCAAGAATAGAGACTCTTCTTACAGTCGGTGGTTAGAGCATTCCCTGTGAGACCAGTAATAGTATCCGATACACCACTGCAGGTTCATTCTATTCCTTGGACATACACATTGACGATGAAACACAGAAATTACATCGGAATTAAATACAAAAGGAACAATGCCGCCTTAAGTACAAGAATAGAGACTCTTCTTACCGTCGGTGCTTTGAGCATTCCCTGCGAGACCAGTATTAGTTTCCGATACACCACTGGAGGTTCAATGAATTCCTTGGACATTCGCATTGACGATGAAACACTGAAATTACATCGGAATTTAATACAAACGGCACTATGCCGCCTTAAGTACAAGAATAGAGACTCTTCTTACAGTCGGTGCTTTGAGCATTCCCTGTGAGACCAGTAATAGTATTCGATACACCACTGCAGGTTCAATCTATTCCTTGGACATACACATTGACAATGAAACACAGAAATTACATCGGAATTAAATACAAAAGGAACAATGCCGCCTTAAGTACAAGAATAGAGACTCTTCTTACAGTCGGTGCTTTGAGAATTCCCTGTGAGACCAGTATTAGTATCCGATACACCACTGCAGGTTCAATGTATTCCTTGGACCCTCACATTGACGATGAAACATAGAAATCGCATCGGAATTAAATACAAAAGGAACAATGCCGCCTTAAGTACAAGAATAGAGACTCCTCTTACAGTCGGAGCTTTGAGCATTCCCTGTGAGACCAGTAATAGTAACCGATACACCACTGCCGGTTCAATGTATTCCTTCGACTTTCACATTGACGTTGAAACACAGAAATGGCATCGGAATTAAATACAAAAGGCACAATGCCGCCTTAAGTACAAGAATAGAGACTCTTCTCACAGTCGGTGCTTTGAGAATTCCCTGTGAGACCAGTATTAGTTTCCGCTACACCTCTGCAGGTTCAGTTTATTCCTTGGACCTTCACATTGACGATGAAACACAAAAATGGCATCGGAATTAAATACAAAGGCACAATGCCGCCTTAAGTACAAGAATAGAGACTCTTCTTACAGTCGGTGCTTTCAGCATTCCCTGTGAGACCAGTAATAGTATCCGATACACCACTGCAGGTTCAATCTATTCCTTGGACATACACATTGACGATGAACACAGAAATGGCATCGGAATTGAATACAAAAGGCACAATGCCGCCTTAAGTACAAGAATAGAGACTCTTCTTACAGTCGGTGCTTTGAGAATTCCCTGTGAGACCAGTATTAGTTTCCGCTACACCCCTGCAGGTTCAGTTTATTCCTTGGACCTTCACATTGACGATGAAACACAGAAATGGCATCGGAATTAAATACAAAAGGCACAATGCCGCCTTAAGTACAAGAATAGAGACTCCTCTTACAGTCGGAGCTTTGAGCATTCCCTGTGAGACCAGTAATAGTAACCGATACACCACTGCGGGTTCAATGTATTCCTTGGACTTTCACATTGACGATGAAACACAGAAATGGCATCGGAATTAAATACAAAAGGCACAATGCCGCCTTAAGTACAAGAATAGAGACTCTTCTTACAGTCGGTGTTTTGAGCATTCCCTGTGAGACGAGTATTAGTTTCCGATACACCACTGCAGGTTCAATGTATTCCTTGGCCCTTTACATTGACGATGAAACACAGAAATGGCGTCGGAATTAAATCCAAAACGCACAATGCCGCCTTAAGTACAAGAATAGGGACTCTTCTTACCGTCGGTGCTTTGAGCATTCCCTGTGAGACCAGTATTAGTTTCCGCTACACCTCTGCGGGTTCAGTTTATTCCTTGGACCTTCACATTGACGATGAAACCCAGAAATCGCATCGGAATTAAATACAAAGGGCACAATGCCGCCTTAAGTACAAGAATAGAGTCTCTTCTTACAGTCGGTGGTTAGAGAATTCCCTGTGAGACCAGTAATAGTATCCGATACACCACTGCAGGTTCATTGTATTCCTTGGACATACACATTGACGATGAAACACAGAAATTACATCGGAATTAAATACAAAAGGAACAATGCCGCCTTAAGTACAAGAATAGAGACTCTTCTTACCGTCGGTGCTTTTGAGCATTCCCTGTGAGACCAGTATTAGTTTCCGATACACCACTGGACGTTCAATGAATTCCTTGGACCTTCACATTGACGATGAAACACTGAAATTACATAGGAATTAAATACAAAAGGCACAATGACGCCTTAAGTACAAGAATAGAGACACTTCTTACAGTCGGTGCTTTAAGCATTCCCTGTGAGAAGAGTAATAGTATCCGATACACCATTGCAGGTTCAATGTATTCCTTGGACCTTCACATTGACGATGAAACACAGAAATCGCATCGGAATTAAATACAAAAGGCACAATGCCGCCTTAAGTACAAGAATAGAGACTCTGCTTACAGTCGGTGTTTTGAGCATTCCCCGTGAGACGAGTATTAGTTTCCGATACACCACTGCAGGTTCAATGTATTCCTTGGTCCTTTACATTGACGATGAAACACAGAAATGGCGTCGGAATTGAAATCCAAAACGCACAATGCCGCCTTCAGTACAAGAATATGGACTCTTCTTGCCGTCGGTGCTTTGAGCATTCCCTGTGAGACCAGTATTAGTTTCCGCTACACCTCTGCGGGTTCAGTTTATTCCTTGGACCTTCACATTGACGATGAAACCCAGAAATCGCATCGGAATTAAATACAAAAGGCACAATGCCGCCTTAAGTACAAGAATAGAGACTCTTCTTACAGTCGGTGGTTAGAGCATTCCCTGTGAGACCAGTAATAGTATCCGATACACCACTGCAGGTTCATTCTATTCCTTGGACATACACATTGACGATGAAACACAGAAATTACATCGGAATTAAATACAAAAGGAACAATGCCGCCTTAAGTACAAGAATAGAGGCTCTTCTTACCGTCGGTGCTTTGAGCATTCCCTGTGAGACCAGTATTAGTTTCCGCTACACCTCTGCACGTTCAGTTTATTCCTTGGACCCACACATTGACGATGAAACACAGAAATGGCATCGGAATTAAATACAAAAGGCACAATGCGCCTTAAGTACAAGAATAGAGACTCTTCTTACAGTCGGTGCTTTGAGCATTCCCTGTGAAACCAGTATTAGTTTCCGCTACACCTCTGCAGGTTCAGCTTATTCCTTGGACCTTCACGTTGACGATGAAACACGGAAATCGCATCGGAATTAAATACAAAAGGCACAATGCCGCCTTAAGTACAAGAATAGAGATTCTTCTTACAGTCGGTGCTTTGAGCATTCCCTGTGAGACCAGTATTAGTTCCCGCTACACCTCTGCAGCTTTAATTTATTCCTTGGATCTTCCCATTGACGATGAAACGCAGAAATCGCATCGGAATTAAATACAAAAGGCACAATGCGGCCTTAAGTACAAGAATAGAGACTCTTCTTACCGTCGGTGCTTTGAGCATTCCCTGTGAGACCAGTATTAGTTTCCGATACACCACTGGACGTTCAATGAATTCCTTGGACCTTCACATTGACGATGAAACACTGAAATTACATAGGAATTAAATACAAAAGGCACAATGACGCCTTAAGTACAAGAATAGAGACACTTCTTACAGTCGGTGCTTTAAGCATTCCCTGTGAGAGGAGTAATAGCATCCGATACACCATTGCAGGTTCAATGTATTCCTTGGACCTTCACATTGACGATGAAACACAGAAATCGCATCGGAATTAAATACAAAAGGCACAATGCCGCCTTAAGTACAAGAATAGAGACTCTTCTTACAGTCGGTGCTTTGAGCATTCCCCGTGAGACGAGTATTAGTTTCCGATACACCACTGCAGGTTCAATGTATTCCTTGGTCCTTTACATTGACGATGAAACACAGAAATGGCGTCGGAATTGAAATCCAAAACGCACAATGCCGCCTTCAGTACAAGAATATGGACTCTTCTTACCGTCGGTGCTTTCAGCATTCCCTGTGAGACCAGTATTAGTTTCCGCTACACCTCTGCGGGTTCAGTTTATTCCTTGGACCCTCACATTGACGATGAAACCCAGAAATCGCATCGGAATTAAATACAAAAGGCACAATGCCGCCTTAAGTTCAAGAATAGAGACTCTTCTTACAGTCGGTGGTTAGAGCATTCCCTGTGAGACCAGTAATAGTATCCGATACACCACTGCAGGTTCATTCTATTCCTTGGACATACACATTGACGATGAAACACAGAAATTACATCGGAATTAAATACAAAAGGAACAATGCCGCCTTAAGTACAAGAATAGAGACTCTTCTTACCGTCGGTGCTTTGAGCATTCCCTGTGAGACCAGTATTAGTTTCCGATACACCACTGGAGGTTCAATGAATTCCTTGGACATTCGCATTGACGATGAAACACTGAAATTACATCGGAATTTAATACAAACGGCACTATGCCGCCTTAAGTACAAGAATAGAGACTCTTCTTACAGTCGGTGCTTTGAGCATTCCCTGTGAGACCAGTAATAGTATTCGATACACCACTGCAGGTTCAATCTATTCCTTGGACATACACATTGACAATGAAACACAGAAATTACATCGGAATTAAATACAAAAGGAACAATGCCGCCTTAAGTACAAGAATAGAGACTCTTCTTACAGTCGGTGCTTTGAGAATTCCCTGTGAGACCAGTATTAGTATCCGATACACCACTGCAGGTTCAATGTATTCCTTGGACCCTCACATTGACGATGAAACATAGAAATCGCATCGGAATTAAATACAAAAGGAACAATGCCGCCTTAAGTACAAGAATAGAGACTCCTCTTACAGTCGGAGCTTTGAGCATTCCCTGTGAGACCAGTAATAGTAACCGATACACCACTGCCGGTTCAATGTATTCCTTCGACTTTCACATTGACGTTGAAACACAGAAATGGCATCGGAATTAAATACAAAAGGCACAATGCCGCCTTAAGTACAAGAATAGAGACTCTTCTCACAGTCGGTGCTTTGAGAATTCCCTGTGAGACCAGTATTAGTTTCCGCTACACCTCTGCAGGTTCAGTTTATTCCTTGGACCTTCACATTGACGATGAAACACAAAAATGGCATCGGAATTAAATACAAAGGCACAATGCCGCCTTAAGTACAAGAATAGAGACTCTTCTTACAGTCGGTGCTTTCAGCATTCCCTGTGAGACCAGTAATAGTATCCGATACACCACTGCAGGTTCAATCTATTCCTTGGACATACACATTGACGATGAACACAGAAATGGCATCGGAATTGAATACAAAAGGCACAATGCCGCCTTAAGTACAAGAATAGAGACTCTTCTTACAGTCGGTGCTTTGAGAATTCCCTGTGAGACCAGTATTAGTTTCCGCTACACCCCTGCAGGTTCAGTTTATTCCTTGGACCTTCACATTGACGATGAAACACAGAAATGGCATCGGAATTAAATACAAAAGGCACAATGCCGCCTTAAGTACAAGAATAGAGACTCCTCTTACAGTCGGAGCTTTGAGCATTCCCTGTGAGACCAGTAATAGTAACCGATACACCACTGCAGGTTCAATGTATTCCTTGGACTTTCACATTGACGATGAAACACAGAAATGGCATCGGAATTAAATACAAAAGGCACAATGCCGCCTTAAGTACAAGAATAGAGACTCTTCTTACAGTCGGTGTTTTGAGCATTCCCTGTGAGACGAGTATTAGTTTCCGATACACCACTGCAGGTTCAATGTATTCCTTGGCCCTTTACATTGACGATGAAACACAGAAATGGCGTCGGAATTAAATCCAAAACGCACAATGCCGCCTTAAGTACAAGAATAGAGACTCTTCTTACCGTCGGTGCTTTGAGCATTCCCTGTGAGACCAGTATTAGTTTCCGCTACACCTCTGCGGGTTCAGTTTATTCCTTGGACCTTCACATTGACGATGAAACCCAGAAATCGCATCGGAATTAAATACAAAAGGCACAATGCCGCCTTAAGTACAAGAATAGAGTCTCTTCTTACAGTCGGTGGTTAGAGCATTCCCTGTGAGACCAGTAATAGTATCCGATACACCACTGCAGGTTCATTGTATTCCTTGGACATACACATTGACGATGAAACACAGAAATTACATCGGAATTAAATACAAAAGGAACAATGCCGCCTTAAGTACAAGAATAGAGACTCTTCTTACCGTCGGTGCTTTTGAGCATTCCCTGTGAGACCAGTATTAGTTTCCGATACACCACTGGAGGTTCAATGAATTCCTTGGACATTCGCATTGACGATGAAACACTGAAATTACATCGGAATTAAATACAAACGGCACAATGCCGCCTTAAGTACAAGAATAGAGGCTCTTCTTACAGTCGGTGCTTTGAGCATTTCCTGTGAGACCAGTAATAGTATTCGATACACCACTGCAGGTTCAATCTATTCCTTGGACATTCACATTGTCAATGAAACACAGAAATTACATCGGAATTAAATACAAAAGGAACAATGCCGCCTTAAATACAAGAATAGAGACTCTTCTTACCATCGGTGCTTTGAGCATTCCCTGTGAGACCAGTAATAGTATCCGATACACCACTGCAGGTTCAACGTATTCCTTGGACCTTCACATTGACGATGAAACATAGAAATCGCATCGGAATTAAATACAAAAGGCACAATGCCGCCTTAAGTACAAGAATAGAGACTCCTCTTACAGTCGTAGCTTTGAGCATTCCCTGTGAGACCAGTAATAGTAACCGATACACCACTGCAGGTTCAATGTATTCCTTGGACTTTCACATTGACGATGAAACACAGAAATGGCATCGGAATTAAATACAAAAGGCACAATGCCGCCTTAAGTACAAGAATAGAGACTCTTCTTACAGTCAGTGCTTTGAGACTTCCCAGTGAGACCAGTAATACTTTCCGCTACACCCCTGCAGGTTCAGTTTATTCCTTGGACCTTCACATTGACGATGAAACACAAAAATGGCATCGGAATTAAATACAAAGGCACAATGCCGCCTTAAGTACAAGAATAGAGGCTCTTCTTACAGTCGGTGCTTTCAGCATTCCCTGTGAGACCAGTAATAGTATCCGATACACCACTGCAGGTTCAATCTATTCCTTGGACATACACATTGACGATGAAACACAGAAATTACATCGCAATTAAATACAGAAGGAACAATGCCGCCTTAAGTACAAGAATAGAGACCCTTCTTACAGTCGGTGCTTTGAGCATTCCCTGTGAGACCAGTATTAGTTTCCGATACACCTCTGCAAGTTCAGATTTTTCCTTGGACCATCACAATGACGATGAAACACAGAAATGGCATCGGAATTAAATACAATAGGCACAATGCCGCCTTAAGTACAAGAATAGAGACTCTTCTTACAGTCGGTGCTTTGAGCAGTCCCTGTGAGACCAGTAATAGTATCCGATACACCACTGCAGGTTCAATGTATTCCTTGGACTTTCACGTTGATGATGAAACACAGAGATCGCATCGGAATCAAATACAAAAGGCACGATGCCGCCTTAAGAACAAGAATAGAGAGTCTTCTTACAGTCGGTGCTTTGAGCATTCCCTGTGAGACCAGTAATAGTATCCGATACACCACTGCAGGTTCATTCTATTCCTTGGACATACCCATTGACGATGAAACACAGAAATTACATCGCAATTAAATACAAAAGGAACAATGCCGCCCTTAGTACAAGAATAGAGACTCTTCTTACCGTCGGTGCTTTGAGCATTCCCAGTGAGACCAGTAATAGTATCCGATACACCACTGCAGGTTCATTCTATTCCTTGGACATACCCATTGACGATGAAACACAGAAATTACATCGAAATTAAATACAAAAGGCACAATCCCGACTTAAGTACAAGAATAGAGACTCTTCTTACCGTCGGTGCTCTGAGCATTCCCTGTGTGACCAGTATTAGTTTCCGCTACACCTCTGCAGTTTCAGTTTATTCCTTTGACCTTCACATTGACGATGAAACACAGAAATGGCATCGGAATTAAATACAAAAGACACAATGCCGCCTTAAGTACAAGAATAGAGACTCTTCTTACAGTCGGTGCTTTGAGAATTCCCTGTGAGACTAGTATTAGTTTCCGCTACACCCCTGCAGGTTCACTTTATTCCTTGGACCTTCACATTGACGATGAAACACAAAAATGGCATCGGAATTAAATACAAAAGGCACAATGCCGCCTTAAGTACAAGAATAGAGACTCTTCTTACAGTCGGTGCTTTGAGCATTCCCTGTGAGACCAGTAATAGTATCCGATACACCACTGCAGGTTCAATCCATTCCTTGGACATACACATTGACGATGAAACACAGAAATTACATCGGAATTAAATACAAAAGGAACAATGCCGCCTTAAGTACAAGAATAGAGACTCTTCATACCGTCGGTGCTTTGAGCATTCCGTGTGAGACCAGTATTAGTTTCCGATACACCACTGCAGGTTCAATCTATTCCTTTGACATACACATTCACGATGAAATACAGAAATTACATCGGAATTAAATACAAAAGGAACAATGCAGCCTTAAGTACAAGAATAGAGACTCTTCTTACCGTCGGTGCTTTGAGCATTCCCTGTGAGACCACTATTAGTTTCCGCTACACCTCTGCAGGTTCAGTTTATTCCTTTGATCTTCACATTGACGATGAAACACAGAAATGGCATCGGAATTAAATACAAAACGCACAATGCCGCCTTAAGTACAAGAATAGAGACTCTTATTACAGTCGGTGATTTGAGCATTCCCTGTGAGACCAGTATTAGTTTCCGATACACCACTGCAGGTTCAATGTATTCCTTGGACCTTCAAATTGACGATGAAACACAGAAATGGCATCGGAATTAAATCCAAAACGCACAATGCCGCCTTAAGTACAAGAATAGAGACTCTTCTTACAGTCGGTGCTTTGAGCATTCCCTGTGAGACCAGTAATAGTATCCGATACACCACTGCAGGTTCAATGTATTCCTTGGACACACACATTGACGAGGAAGCACAGAAATTACATCGGAATTAAATACAAAAGGAACAACGCCACCTTAAGTACAAGAATAGAGACTCTTCTTACAGTCGGTGGTTTGAGCATTCCCTGTGAGACCAGTATTAGTTTCCGCTACACCTCTGCAGGTTCGGTTTATTCCTTGGACCTTCACATTGACGATGAAACACAGAAATGGCATTGGAATTAAATCCAAAGGGCACAATGCCGCCTTAGGTACAAGAATAGAGACTCTTCTTACAGTCGGTGCTTTGAGCAATCCCTGTGAGACCAGTAATAGTATCCGATACACCACTTCAGGTTCAATCTATTCCTTGGACATACACATTGACGACGAAACACAGAGATTACATCGGGATTAAATACAAAAGGAACAATGCCGCCATAAGTACAAGAATAAAAACCATTCTTACCGTCGGTGCTTTGAGAATTCCCTGTGGGGCCAGTATTAGTTTCCGATATACCACTGGAGGTTCAATGAATTCCTTGGACCTTCACATTGACGATGAAACACAGAAATGGCATCGGAATTAAATACAAAAGGCACAATGCCGCCTTAAGTACAAGAAAGAGACTCTTCTTCCAGTCGGTGCTGTGAGCATTCCCTGTGAGACCAGTAATAGTATCCGATACACCACTGCAGGTTCAATCTATTTCTTGGACATACACATTGACGATGAAACACAGAAATTACATCGGAATTAAATACAAAAGGAACAATGCCGCCTTAAGTACAAGAATTGAGACTCTTCTTACCGTCGGTGCTTTGAGCATTCAATGTGAGACCAGTATTAGTTTCCGATACACCACTGGAGGTTCAATGAATTCCTTGGACCCTCACATTGACGATGAAACACTGAAATTACATCGGAATTAAATACAACAGGCACAATGCCGCCTTAAGTACAAGAATAGAGACACTTCTTACAGTCGGTGCTTTAAGCATTCCCTGTGAGACCAGTAATAGTATCCGATACACCACTGCAGGTTCAATGTATTCCTTGGACCTTCACATTGACGATGAAACACAGAAATCGCATCGGAATTAATTACAAAAGGCACAATGCTGCCTTAAGTACAAGAATAGAGACTCTTCTTACAGTCGGTGCTTTCAGCATTCCCTGTGATACGAGTATTAGTTTCCGGTACACCACTGCAGGTTCAATGTATTCCTTGGACCTTCACATTGACGATGAAACACAGAAATGGCGTCGGAATTAAATCCAAAACGCACAACGCCGCCTTAAGTACAAGAATAGAGACTCTTCTTACCGTCGGTGCTTTGAGCATTCCCTGTGAGACCAGTATTAGTTTCCGCTACACCTCTGCGGGTTCAGTTTATTCCTTGGACCTTCACATTGACGGTGAAACACAGAAATCGCATCGGAATTAAATACAAAAGGCACAATGCCGCCTTAAGTACAAGAATAGAGACTCTTCTTACAGTCGGTGGTTAGAGCTTTCCCTGTGAGACCAGTAATAGTATCCGATACACCACTGCAGGTTCATTCTATTCCTTGAACATACACATTGACGATGAAACACAGAAATTACATCGGAATTAAATACAAAAGGAACAATGCCGCCTTAAGTACAAGAATAGAGACTCTTCTTACCGTTGGTGCTTTGAGCATTCCCTGTGAGACCAGTATTAGTTTCCGATACACCACTGGAGGTTCAATGAATTCCTTGGACATTCACATTGACGATGAAACACTGAAATTACATCGGAATTAAATACAAACGGCACAATGCCGCCTTAAGTACAAGAATAGAGACTCTTCTTACAGTCGGTGCTTTGGGCATTCCCTGTGAGACCAGTATTAGTTTCCGCTACACCTCTGCAGGTTCAGTTTATTCCTTGGACCTTCACGTTGACGATGAAACACGGAAATCGCATCGCAATTAAATACAAAAGGCACAATGCCGCCTTAAGCACAGGAATAGAGACTCTCCTTACAGTCGGTGCTTTGAGCACTCCCTGTGAGACCAGTATTAGTTTCCGCTACACCTCTGCAGTTTTAATTTTTTTCCTTGGACCTTCACATTGACGATGAAACGTAGAAATCGCATCGGAATTAAATACAAAAGGCACAAAGCGGCCTTAAGTACAAGAATAGAGACTCTTCTTACAGTCGGTGCTTTTAGCATTCCCTGTGAGACCAGTATAAGTTTCCGATACACCACTGCAGTTACAATGTATTCATTGGTCCTTCAAATTGAGGACGATACACAGAAATCGCATCAAAATAAAGTACAAAAGGCACAATGCCGCCTTAAGTATAAGAATAGAGACTCTTCTTACAGTCGGTGCTTTGAGCATTCCCTGTGAGACCAGTAATAGTATCCGATACACCACTGCAGGTTCAATGTATTCCTTGGACCTTCACATTGACGATGAAACACAGAAATGGCATCGGAATTAAATACAAAAGGCACAATGCCGCCTTAAGTACAAGAAAGAGACTCTTCTTACAGTCGGTGCTTTGAGCATTCCCTGTGAGACCACTATTAGTTTCCGCTACACCTCTGCAGGTTCAGTTTATTCCTTTGACCTTCACATTGACGAAGAAACACAGAAATGGCATCGGAATTAAATACAAAACGCACAATGCCGACTTAAGTACAAGAATAGAGACTCTTATAACAGTCGGTGCTTTGAGCATTCCCTGTGAGACCAGTATTAGTTTCCGATACACCACTGCAGGTTTAATGTATTCCTTGGACCTTCAAATTGACGATGAAACACAGAAATGGCATCGGAATTAAATCCAAAACGCACAATGCCGCCTTAAGTACAAGAATAGAGACTCTTCTTACAGTCGGTGCTTTGAGCATTCCCTGTGAGACCAGTAATAGTATCCGATACACCACTGCAGGTTCAATGTATTCCTTGGACACACACATTGACGATGAAACACAGAAATTACATCGGAATTAAATACAAAAGGAACAACGCCGCCTTAAGTACAAGAATAGAGACTCTTCTTACAGTCGGTGGTTTGAGCATTCCCTGTGAGACCAGTATTAGTTTCCGCTACACCTCTGCAGGTTCGGTTTATTCCTTGGACCTTCACATTGACGATGAAACACAGAAATGGCATCGGAATTAAATCCAAAGGCACAATGCCGCCTTAGGTACAAGAATAGAGAATCCTCTTACAGTCGGTGCTTTGAGCATTCCCTGTGAGACCAGTAATAGTATCCGATACACCACTGCAGGTTCAATCTATTCCTTGGACATACACATTGACGACGAAACACAGAGATTACATCGGAATTAAATACAAAAGGAACAATGCTGCCATAAGTACAAGAATAAAAACCATTCTTACCGTCGGTGCTTTGAGAATTCCCTGTGAGACCAGTATTAGTTTCCGATACACCACTGGAGGTTCAATGAATTCCTTGGACCTTCACATTGACGATGAAACACAGAAATGGCATCGGAATTAAATACAAAAGGCACAATGCCGCCTTAAGTACAAGAAAGAGACTCTTCTTACAGTCGGTGCTGTGAGCATTCGCTGTGAGACCAGTAATAGTATCCGATACACCACTGCAGGTTCAATCTATTCCTTGGACATACACATTGACGATGAAACACAGATATTACATCGGAATTAAATACAAAAGGAACAATGCCGCCTTAAGTACAAGAACTGAGACTCTTCTTACCGACGGTGCTTTGAGCATTCCCTGTGAGACCAGTATTAGTTTCCGATACACCACTGGAGGTTCAATGAATTCCTTGGACCTTCACATTGACGATGAAACACTGAAATTACATCGGAATTAAATACAAAAGGCACAATGCCGCCTTAAGTACAAGAATAGAGACACTTCTTACAGTCGGTGCTTTAAGCATTCCCTGTGAGACCAGTAATAGTATCCGATACACCACTGCAGGTTCAATGTATTCCTTGGACCTTCACATTGACGATGAAACACAGAAATCGCATCGGAATTAAATACAAAAGGCACAATGCTGCCTTAAGTACAAGAATAGAGACTCTTCTTACAGTCGGTGCTTTGAGCATTCCCTGTGAGACGAGTATTAGTTTCCGGTACACCACTGCAGGTTCAATGTATTCCTTGGACCTTCACATTGACGATGAGACACAGAAATGGCGTCGGAATTAAATCCAAAACGCACAACGCCGAATTAAGTACAAGAATAGAGACTCTTCTTACCGTCGGTGCTTTGAGCATTCCCTGTGAGACCAGTATTAGTTTCCGCTACACCTCTGCGGGTTCAGTTTATTCCTTGGACCTTCACATTGATGATGAAACACAGAAATCGCATCGGAATTAAATACAAAAGGCACAATGCCGCCTTAAGTACACGAATAGAGACTCTTCTTACAGTCGGTGGTTAGAGCTTTCCCTGTGAGACCAGTAATAGTATCCGATACACCACTGCAGGTTCATTCTATTCCTTGGACATACACATTGACGATGAAACACAGAAATTACATCGGAATTAAATACAAAAGGAACAATGCCGCCTTAAGTACAAGAATAGGGACTCTTCTTACCGTTGGTTCTTTGAGCATTCCCTGTGAGACCAGTATTAGTTTCCGATACACCACTGGAGGTTCAATGAATTCCTTGGACATTCACATTGACGATGAAACACTGAAATTACATCGGAATTAAATACAAACGGCACAATGCCGCCTTAAGTACAAGAATAGAGACTCTTCTTACCGTCGGTGCTTTGAGCATTCCCTGTGAGACCAGTATTAGTTTCCGATACACAACAGCAAATTCAATGTACTCCTTGGACCTTCACATTGACGATGAAACACTGAAATTACATCGGAATTAAATACAAAAGGCACAATGCCGCCTTAAGTACAAGAATAGAGACTCTTCTTACCGTCGGTGCTTTGAGCATTCCCTGTGAGACCAGTATTAGTTTCCGCTACACCTCTGCAGGTTCAGTTTATTCCTTGGACTGTCACATTGACGATGAAACACAGAAATCGCATCGGAATTAAATACAAAAGGCACAATGCCGCCTTATGTACAAGAATAGAGACACTTCTTACAGTCGGTGCTTTGAGCATTCCCTGTGAGACCAGTATTAGTTTCCGATACACCACTGCAGGTTCAATGTATTCCCTGGACCTTCACATTGACGATGAAACACAGAAATGGCATCGGAAGTAAATACAAAAGGCACAATGCCCCCATAAGTACAAGAATAGAGACTCTTCTTACAGTCGGTGCTTTGAGCATTCCCTGTGAGACCAGTAATAGTTTCCGCTACACCTCTTCAGGTTCAATGTATTCCTTGGACCTGCCCATTGACGATGAAACGCAGAAATCGCATTGGAATTAAATACAAAAGGCACAATGCCGCCTTAAGTACAAGAATAGAGACTCTTCTTACAGTCGGTGCTTTAAACATTCCCTGTGAGACCAGTATTAGTTTCCGATACGCCACTGCAGGTTCAATGTATTCCTTGGATCTACAAATTGAAGATGATACACAGAAATCGGATAGGAATGAAATACAAAAGGCACAATGCCGCCTTAAGTACAAGAATAGAGACTCTTCTTACAGTCGGTGCTTTGAGCATTCCCTGTGAGACCAGTATTAGTTTCCGATACACCACTGCAGGTTCAATGTATTCCTTGGCCCTTTACATTGACGATGAAACACAGAAATGGCGTCGGAATTAAATCCAAAACGCACAATGCCGCCTTAAGTACAAGAATAGAGACTCTTCTTACCGTCGGTGCTTTGAGCATTCCCTGTGAGACCAGTATTAGTTTCCGCTACACCTCTGCGGGTTCAGTTTATTCCTTGGACCTTCACATTGACGATGAAACCCAGAAATCGCATCGGAATTAAATACAAAAGGCACAATGCCGCCTTAAGTACAAGAATAGAGTCTCTTCTTACAGTCGGTGGTTAGAGCATTCCCTGTGAGACCAGTAATAGTATCCGATACACCACTGCAGGTTCATTGTATTCCTTGGACATACACATTGACGATGAAACACAGAAATTACATCGGAATTAAATACAAAAGGAACAATGCCGCCTTAAGTACAAGAATAGAGACTCTTCTTACCGTCGGTGCCTTTGAGCATTCCCTGTGAGACCAGTATTAGTTTCCGATACACCACTGGAGGTTCAATGAATTCCTTGGACATTCGCATTGACGATGAAACACTGAAATTACATCGGAATTGAATACAAACGGCACAATGCCGCCTTAAGTACAAGAATAGAGGCTCTTCTTACAGTCGGTGCTTTGAGCATTTCCTGTGAGACCAGTAATAGTATTCGATACAGCACTGCAGGTTCAATCTATTCCTTGGACATTCACATTGTCAATGAAACACAGAAATTACATCGGAATTAAATACAAAAGGAACAATGCCGCCTTAAATACAAGAATAGAGACTCTTCTTACCATCGGTGCTTTGAGCATTCCCTGTGAGACCAGTAATAGTATCCGATACACCACTGCAGGTTCAACGTATTCCTTGGACCTTCACATTGACGATGAAACATAGAAATCGCATCGGAATTAAATACAAAAGGCACAATGCCGCCTTAAGTACAAGAATAGAGACTCCTCTTACAGTCGTAGCTTTGAGCATTCCCTGTGAGACCAGTAATAGTAACCGATACACCACTGCAGGTTCAATGTATTCCTTGGACTTTCACATTGACGATGAAACACAGAAATGGCATCGGAATTAAATACAAAAGGCACAATGCCGCCTTAAGTACAAGAATAGAGACTCTTCTTACAGTCAGTGCTTTGAGACTTCCCAGTGAGACCAGTAATACTTTCCGCTACACCCCTGCAGGTTCAGTTTATTCCTTGGACCTTCACATTGACGATGAAACACAAAAATGGCATCGGAATTAAATACAAAGGCACAATGCCGCCTTAAGTACAAGAATAGAGGCTCTTCTTACAGTCGGTGCTTTCAGCATTCCCTGTGAGACCAGTAATAGTATCCGATACACCACTGCAGGTTCAATCTATTCCTTGGACATACACATTGACGATGAAACACAGAAATTACATCGCAATTAAATACAGAAGGAACAATGCCGCCTTAAGTACAAGAATAGAGACCCTTCTTACAGTCGGTGCTTTGAGCATTCCCTGTGAGACCAGTATTAGTTTCCGATACACCTCTGCAAGTTCAGATTTTTCCTTGGACCATCACAATGACGATGAAACACAGAAATGGCATCGGAATTAAATACAATAGGCACAATGCCGCCTTAAGTACAAGAATAGAGACTCTTCTTACAGTCGGTGCTTTGAGCAGTCCCTGTGAGACCAGTAATAGTATCCGATACACCACTGCAGGTTCAATGTATTCCTTGGACTTTCACGTTGATGATGAAACACAGAGATCGCATCGGAATCAAATACAAAAGGCACGATGCCGCCTTAAGTACAAGAATAGAGAGTCTTCTTACAGTCGGTGCTTTGAGCATTCCCTGTGAGACCAGTAATAGTATCCGATACACCACTGCAGGTTCATTCTATTCCTTGGACATACCCATTGACGATGAAACACAGAAATTACATCGCAATTAAATACAAAAGGAACAATGCCGCCCTTAGTACAAGAATAGAGACTCTTCTTACCGTCGGTGCTTTGAGCATTCCCAGTGAGACCAGTAATAGTATCCGATACACCACTGCAGGTTCATTCTATTCCTTGGACATACCCATTGACGATGAAACACAGAAATTACATCGAAATTAAATACAAAAGGCACAATCCCGACTTAAGTACAAGAATAGAGACTCTTCTTACCGTCGGTGCTTTGAGCATTCCCTGTGTGACCAGTATTAGTTTCCGCTACACCTCTGCAGTTTCAGTTTATTCCTTTGACCTTCACATTGACGATGAAACACAGAAATGGCATCGGAATTAAATACAAAAGACACAATGCCGCCTTAAGTACAAGAATAGAGACTCTTCTTACAGTCGGTGCTTTGAGAATTCCCTGTGAGACTAGTATTAGTTTCCGCTACACCCCTGCAGGTTCACTTTATTCCTTGGACCTTCACATTGACGATGAAACACAAAAATGGCATCGGAATTAAATACAAAAGGCACAATGCCGCCTTAAGTACAAGAATAGAGACTCTTCTTACAGTCGGTGCTTTGAGCATTCCCTGTGAGACCAGTAATAGTATCCGATACACCACTGCAGGTTCAATCCATTCCTTGGACATACACATTGACGATGAAACACAGAAATTACATCGGAATTAAATACAAAAGGAACAATGCCGCCTTAAGTACAAGAATAGAGACTCTTCATACCGTCGGTGCTTTGAGCATTCCGTGTGAGACCAGTATTAGTTTCCGATACACCACTGCAGGTTCAATCTATTCCTTTGACATACACATTCACGATGAAATACAGAAATTACATCGGAATTAAATACAAAAGGAACAATGCAGCCTTAAGTACAAGAATAGAGACTCTTCTTACCGTCGGTGCTTTGAGCATTCCCTGTGAGACCACTATTAGTTTCCGCTACACCTCTGCAGGTTCAGTTTATTCCTTTGATCTTCACATTGACGATGAAACACAGAAATGGCATCGGAATTAAATACAAAACGCACAATGCCGCCTTAAGTACAAGAATAGAGACTCTTATTACAGTCGGTGATTTGAGCATTCCCTGTGAGACCAGTATTAGTTTCCGATACACCACTGCAGGTTCAATGTATTCCTTGGACCTTCAAATTGACGATGAAACACAGAAATGGCATCGGAATTAAATCCAAAACGCACAATGCCGCCTTAAGTACAAGAATAGAGACTCTTCTTACAGTCGGTGCTTTGAGCATTCCCTGTGAGACCAGTAATAGTATCCGATACACCACTGCAGGTTCAATGTATTCCTTGGACACACACATTGACGAGGAAGCACAGAAATTACATCGGAATTAAATACAAAAGGAACAACGCCACCTTAAGTACAAGAATAGAGACTCTTCTTACAGTCGGTGGTTTGAGCATTCCCTGTGAGACCAGTATTAGTTTCCGCTACACCTCTGCAGGTTCGGTTTATTCCTTGGACCTTCACATTGACGATGAAACACAGAAATGGCATTGGAATTAAATCCAAAGGGCACAATGCCGCCTTAGGTACAAGAATAGAGACTCTTCTTACAGTCGGTGCTTTGAGCAATCCCTGTGAGACCAGTAATAGTATCCGATACACCACTTCAGGTTCAATCTATTCCTTGGACATACACATTGACGACGAAACACAGAGATTACATCGGGATTAAATACAAAAGGAACAATGCCGCCATAAGTACAAGAATAAAAACCATTCTTACCGTCGGTGCTTTGAGAATTCCCTGTGGGGCCAGTATTAGTTTCCGATATACCACTGGAGGTTCAATGAATTCCTTGGACCTTCACATTGACGATGAAACACAGAAATGGCATCGGAATTAAATACAAAAGGCACAATGCCGCCTTAAGTACAAGAAAGAGACTCTTCTTCCAGTCGGTGCTGTGAGCATTCCCTGTGAGACCAGTAATAGTATCCGATACACCACTGCAGGTTCAATCTATTTCTTGGACATACACATTGACGATGAAACACAGAAATTACATCGGAATTAAATACAAAAGGAACAATGCCGCCTTAAGTACAAGAATTGAGACTCTTCTTACCGTCGGTGCTTTGAGCATTCAATGTGAGACCAGTATTAGTTTCCGATACACCACTGGAGGTTCAATGAATTCCTTGGACCCTCAAATTGACGATGAAACACTGAAATTACATCGGAATTAAATACAACAGGCACAATGCCGCCTTAAGTACAAGAATAGAGACACTTCTTACAGTCGGTGCTTTAAGCATTCCCTGTGAGACCAGTAATAGTATCCGATACACCACTGCAGGTTCAATGTATTCCTTGGACCTTCACATTGACGAAGAAACACAGAAATCGCATCGGAATTAATTACAAAAGGCACAATGCTGCCTTAAGTACAAGAATAGAGACTCTTCTTACAGTCGGTGCTTTCAGCATTCCCTGTGAGACGAGTATTAGTTTCCGGTACACCACTGCAGGTTCAATGTATTCCTTGGACCTTCACATTGACGATGAAACACAGAAATGGCGTCGGAATTAAATCCAAAACGCACAACGCCGCCTTAAGTACAAGAATAGAGACTCTTCTTACCGTCGGTGCTTTGAGCATTCCCTGTGAGACCAGTATTAGTTTCCGCTACACCTCTGCGGGTTCAGTTTATTCCTTGGACCTTCACATTGACGGTGAAACACAGAAATCGCATCGGAATTAAATACAAAAGGCACAATGCCGCCTTAAGTACAAGAATAGAGACTCTTCTTACAGTCGGTGGTTAGAGCTTTCCCTGTGAGACCAGTAATAGTATCCGATACACCACTGCAGGTTCATTCTATTCCTTGAACATACACATTGACGATGAAACACAGAAATTACATCGGAATTAAATACAAAAGGAACAATGCCGCCTTAAGTACAAGAATAGAGACTCTTCTTACCGTTGGTGCTTTGAGCATTCCCTGTGAGACCAGTATTAGTTTCCGATACACCACTGGAGGTTCAATGAATTCCTTGGACATTCACATTGACGATGAAACACTGAAATTACATCGGAATTAAATACAAACGGCACAATGCCGCCTTAAGTACAAGAATAGAGACTCTCCTTACAGTCGGTGCTTTGAGCATTCCCTGTGAGACCAGTAATAGTATTCGATACACCACTGCAGGTTCAATCTATTCCTTCGACATACACATTGACGATGAAACACAGAAATTACATCGGAATTAAATACAAAAGGAACAATGCCGCCTTAAGTACAAGAATAGAGACTCTTCTTACCGTCGGTGCTTTGAGCATTCCCTGTGAGACCAGTATTAGTTTCCGATACACCACTGCAAATTCAATGTATTCCTTGGACCTTCACATTGTCGATGAAACACTGAAATTACATCGGAATTAAATACAAAAGGCACAATGCCGCCTTAGGTACAAGAATAGAGACTCTTCTTACCGTCGGTGCTTTGAGCATTCCCTGTGAGACCAGTATTAGTTTCCGCTACACCTCTGCAGGTTCAGTTTATTCCTTGGACCTTCACATTGACGATGAAACACAGATATCGCATCTGAATTAAATACAAAAGGCACAATGCCGCCTTAAGTACAAGAATAGAGTCTCTTCTTACAGTCGGTGCTTTGAGGATTCCCTGTGAGACCAGTATTAGTTTCCGATACACCACTGCAGGTTCAATGTATTCCCTGGACCTTCACATTGACGATGAAACACAGAAATGGCATCGGAAGTAAATACAAAAGGCACAATGCCCCCATAAGTACAAGAATAGAGACTCTTCCTATAGTCGGTGCTTTGAGCATTCCCTGTGAGACCAGTATTAGTTTCCGCTACACCTCTGCAGGTTCAGTTTATTCCTTGGACCTTCACATTGACGATGAAACACAGAAATGGCATCGGAATTAAATACAAAAGGCACAATGCCGCCTTAATTACAAGAATAGAGACTCTTCTTACAGTCGGTGTTTTGAGCATTCCCTGTGAGACCAGTATTATTTTCCGATACACCACTGCAGGTTCAATGTATTCCTTGGACCTTCACATTGACGTTGAAACACAGAAATCGCATCGGAATTAAATCCGAAACGCACAATGCCGGCATAAGTACAAGAATACAGACTCTACTTACAGTCGGTGCTTTGAGCATTCCCTGTGAGACCAGTATTAGTTTCCGATACACCACTGCAGGTTCAATGTATTCCTTGGACCTTCACATTGACGATGAAATACAGAAATCGCTTCGGAATCAAATACAAAAGGCACAATGCCGCCTAAAGTACAAGAATAGAGACTCTTCTTACAGTCGGTGTTTTGAGCATTCCCTGTGAGATCAGTAATAGTATCCGATACACCACTGCAGGTTCAATCTATTCCTTGGACGTACACATTGACGATGAAACACTGAAATTACATGGGAATTAAACACAAAAGGAACAATGCCGCCTTACGTACAAGAATAGAGACTCTTCTTACCATCGGTGCTTTGAGCATTCCCTGTAAGACCATTATTAGTTTCCGATACACCACTGGAGGTTCAATTAATTCCTTGGACATTCACAATGACGATGAAACACTGAAATTACAACGGAATTAAATACAAAAGGTACAATGCCGCCTTAAGTACAAGAATAGAGACTCTTCTTTCCGTCGGTGCTTTGAGCATTCCCTGTGAGACCAGTATTAGTTTCCGCAACACCTCTGCACGTTCAGTTTATTCCTTGGACCTTCACATTGACGATGAAACACAGAAATGGCATCCGAATTAAATACAAAAGGCACAATGCCGCCTTAAGTACAAGAATAGAGACTCTTCTTACAGTCGGTGCTTTGGGCATTCCCTGTGAGACCAGTATTAGTTTCCGCTACACCTCTGCAGGTTCAGTTTATTCCTTGGACCTTCACGTTGACGATGAAACACGGAAATCGCATCGCAATTAAATACAAAAGGCACAATGCCGCCTTAAGCACAGGAATAGAGACTCTCCTTACAGTCGGTGCTTTGAGCACTCCCTGTGAGACCAGTATTAGTTTCCGCTACACCTCTGCAGTTTTAATTTTTTTCCTTGGACCTTCACATTGACGATGAAACGTAGAAATCGCATCGGAATTAAATACAAAAGGCACAAAGCGGCCTTAAGTACAAGAATAGAGACTCTTCTTACAGTCGGTGCTTTTAGCATTCCCTGTGAGACCAGTATAAGTTTCCGATACACCACTGCAGTTACAATGTATTCATTGGTCCTTCAAATTGAGGATGATACACAGAAATCGCATCAAAATAAAGTACAAAAGGCACAATGCCGCCTTAAGTATAAGAATAGAGACTCTTCTTACAGTCGGTGCTTTGAGCATTCCCTGTGAGACCAGTAATAGTATCCGATACACCACTGCAGGTTCAATGTATTCCTTGGACCTTCACATTGACGATGAAACACAGAAATGGCATCGGAATTAAATACAAAAGGCACAATGCCGCCTTAAGTACAAGAAAGAGACTCTTCTTACAGTCGGTGCTTTGAGCATTCCCTGTGAGACCACTATTAGTTTCCGCTACACCTCTGCAGGTTCAGTTTATTCCTTTGACCTTCACATTGACGAAGAAACACAGAAATGGCATCGGAATTAAATACAAAACGCACAATGCCGACTTAAGTACAAGAATAGAGACTCTTATTACAGTCGGTGCTTTGAGCATTCCCTGTGAGACCAGTATTAGTTTCCGATACACCACTGCAGGTTTAATGTATTCCTTGGACCTTCAAATTGACGATGAAACACAGAAATGGCATCGGAATTAAATCCAAAACGCACAATGCCGCCTTAAGTACAAGAATAGAGACTCTTCTTACAGTCGGTGCTTTGAGCATTCCCTGTGAGACCAGTAATAGTATCCGATACACCACTGCAGGTTCAATGTATTCCTTGGACACACACATTGACGATGAAACACAGAAATTACATCGGAATTAAATACAAAAGGAACAACGCCGCCTTAAGTACAAGAATAGAGACTCTTCTTACAGTCGGTGGTTTGAGCATTCCCTGTGAGACCAGTATTAGTTTCCGCTACACCTCTGCAGGTTCGGTTTATTCCTTGGACCTTCACATTGACGATGAAACACAGAAATGGCATCGGAATTAAATCCAAAGGCACAATGCCGCCTTAGGTACAAGAATAGAGAATCCTCTTACAGTCGGTGCTTTGAGCATTCCCTGTGAGACCAGTAATAGTATCCGATACACCACTGCAGGTTCAATCTATTCCTTGGACATACACATTGACGACGAAACACAGAGATTACATCGGAATTAAATACAAAAGGAACAATGCTGCCATAAGTACAAGAATAAAAACCATTCTTACCGTCGGTGCTTTGAGAATTCCCAGTGAGACCAGTATTAGTTTCCGATACACCACTGGAGGTTCAATGAATTCCTTGGACCTTCACATTGACGATGAAACACAGAAATGGCATCGGAATTAAATACAAAAGGCACAATGCCGCCTTAAGTACAAGAAAGAGACTCTTCTTACAGTCGGTGCTGTGAGCATTCGCTGTGAGACCAGTAATAGTATCCGATACACCACTGCAGGTTCAATCTATTCCTTGGACATACACATTGACGATGAAACACAGATATTACATCGGAATTAAATACAAAAGGAACAATGCCGCCTTAAGTACAAGAACTGAGACTCTTCTTACCGACGGTGCTTTGAGCATTCCCTGTGAGACCAGTATTAGTTTCCGATACACCACTGGAGGTTCAATGAATTCCTTGGACCTTCACATTGACGATGAAACACTGAAATTACATCGGAATTAAATACAAAAGGCACAATGCCGCCTTAAGTACAAGAATAGAGACACTTCTTACAGTCGGTGCTTTAAGCATTCCCTGTGAGACCAGTAATAGTATCCGATACACCACTGCAGGTTCAATGTATTCCTTGGACCTTCACATTGACGATGAAACACAGAAATCGCATCGGAATTAAATACAAAAGGCACAATGCTGCCTTAAGTACAAGAATAGAGACTCTTCTTACAGTCGGTGCTTTGAGCATTCCCTGTGAGACGAGTATTAGTTTCCGGTACACCACTGCAGGTTCAATGTATTCCTTGGACCTTCACATTGACGATGAGACACAGAAATGGCGTCGGAATTAAATCCAAAACGCACAACGCCGCCTTAAGTACAAGAATAGAGACTCTTCTTACCGTCGGTGCTTTGAGCATTCCCTGTGAGACCAGTGTTAGTTTCCGCTACACCTCTGCGGGTTCAGTTTATTCCTTGGACCTTCACATTGATGATGAAACACAGAAATCGCATCGGAATTAAATACAAAAGGCACAATGCCGCCTTAAGTACACGAATAGAGACTCTTCTTACAGTCGGTGGTTAGAGCTTTCCCTGTGAGACCAGTAATAGTATCCGATACACCACTGCAGGTTCATTCTATTCCTTGGACATACACATTGACGATGAAACACAGAAATTACATCGGAATTAAATACAAAAGGAACAATGCCGCCTTAAGTACAAGAATAGGGACTCTTCTTACCGTTGGTTCTTTGAGCATTCCCTGTGAGACCAGTATTAGTTTCCGATACACCACTGGAGGTTCAATGAATTCCTTGGACATTCACATTGACGATGAAACACTGAAATTACATCGGAATTAAATACAAACGGCACAATGCCGCCTTAAGTACAAGAATAGAGACTCTTCTTACCGTCGGTGCTTTGAGCATTCCCTGTGAGACCAGTATTAGTTTCCGATACACAACAGCAAATTCAATGTACTCCTTGGACCTTCACATTGACGATGAAACACTGAAATTACATCGGAATTAAATACAAAAGGCACAATGCCGCCTTAAGTACAAGAATAGAGACTCTTCTTACCGTCGGTGCTTTGAGCATTCCCTGTGAGACCAGTATTAGTTTCCGCTACACCTCTGCAGGTTCAGTTTATTCCTTGGACTGTCACATTGACGATGAAACACAGAAATCGCATCGGAATTAAATACAAAAGGCACAATGCCGCCTTATGTACAAGAATAGAGACACTTCTTACAGTCGGTGCTTTGAGCATTCCCTGTGAGACCAGTATTAGTTTCCGATACACCACTGCAGGTTCAATGTATTCCCTGGACCTTCACATTGACGATGAAACACAGAAATGGCATCGGAAGTAAATACAAAAGGCACAATGCCCCCATAAGTACAAGAATAGAGACTCTTCTTACAGTCGGTGCTTTGAGCATTCCCTGTGAGACCAGTAATAGTTTCCGCTACACCTCTTCAGGTTCAATGTATTCCTTGGACCTGCCCATTGACGATGAAACGCAGAAATCGCATTGGAATTAAATACAAAAGGCACAATGCCGCCTTAAGTACAAGAATAGAGACTCTTCTTACAGTCGGTGCTTTAAACATTCCCTGTGAGACCAGTATTAGTTTCCGATACGCCACTGCAGGTTCAATGTATTCCTTGGATCTACAAATTGAAGATGATACACAGAAATCGGATAGGAATGAAATACAAAAGGCACAATGCCGCCTTAAGTACAAGAATAGAGACTCTTCTTACAGTCGGTGCTTTGAGCATTCCCTGTGAGACCAGTATTAGTTTCCGATACACCACCGCAGGTTCAATGTATTCCTTGGACCTTCACATTGACGATGAAACAAAGAAATCGCATCGGAATTAAATACAAAAGGCACAATGCCGCCTTAAGTACAAGAATAGACACTCTTCTTACAGTCGGTGCTTTGAGCATTCCCTGTGAGACCAGTATTAGTTTCCGCTACACCTCTGCAGGTTCAGTTTATTCCTTGGACCTTCACATTGACGATGAAACACAGAAATGGCATCGGAATTAAATACAAAAGGCACAATGCCGCCTTAAGTACAAGAATAGAGACTCTTCTTACAGTCGGTGTTTTGAGCATTCCCTGTGAGATCAGTAATAGTATCCGATACACCACTGCAGGTTCAATCTATTCCTTGGACATACACATTGACGATGAAACACTGAAATTACATGGGAATTAAATACAAAAGGAACAATGCCGCCTTAAGTACAAGAATAGAGACTCTTCTTACCGTCGGTGCTTTGAGCATTCCCTGTGAGACCAGTAATAGTATCCGATACACCACTGCAGGTTCAATGTATTCCTTGGACCTTCACATTGACGATGAAACACAGAAATGGCATCGGAATTAAATACAAAAGGCACAATGCCGCCTTAAGTACAAGAAAGAGACTCTTCTTACAGTCGGTGCTTTGAGCATTCCCTGTGAGACCACTATTAGTTTCCGCTACACCTCTGCAGGTTCAGTTTATTCCTTTGACCTTCACATTGACGAAGAAACACAGAAATGGCATCGGAATTAAATACAAAACGCACAATGCCGACTTAAGTACAAGAATAGAGACTCTTATTACAGTCGGTGCTTTGAGCATTCCCTGTGAGACCAGTATTAGTTTCCGATACACCACTGCAGGTTTAATGTATTCCTTGGACCTTCAAATTGACGATGAAACACAGAAATGGCATCGGAATTAAATCCAAAACGCACAATGCCGCCTTAAGTACAAGAATAGAGACTCTTCTTACAGTCGGTGCTTTGAGCATTCCCTGTGAGACCAGTAATAGTATCCGATACACCACTGCAGGTTCAATGTATTCCTTGGACACACACATTGACGATGAAACACAGAAATTACATCGGAATTAAATACAAAAGGAACAACGCCGCCTTAAGTACAAGAATAGAGACTCTTCTTACAGTCGGTGGTTTGAGCATTCCCTGTGAGACCAGTATTAGTTTCCGCTACACCTCTGCAGGTTCGGTTTATTTCTTGGACCTTCACATTGACGATGAAACACAGAAATGGCATCGGAATTAAATCCAAAGGCACAATGCCGCCTTAGGTACAAGAATAGAGAATCCTCTTACAGTCGGTGCTTTGAGCATTCCCTGTGAGACCAGTAATAGTATCCGATACACCACTGCAGGTTCAATCTATTCCTTGGACATACACATTGACGACGAAACACAGAGATTACATCGGAATTAAATACAAAAGGAACAATGCTGCCATAAGTACAAGAATAAAAACCATTCTTACCGTCGGTGCTTTGAGAATTCCCTGTGAGACCAGTATTAGTTTCCGATACACCACTGGAGGTTCAATGAATTCCTTGGACCTTCACATTGACGATGAAACACAGAAATGGCATCGGAATTAAATACAAAAGGCACAATGCCGCCTTAAGTACAAGAAAGAGACTCTTCTTACAGTCGGTGCTGTGAGCATTCGCTGTGAGACCAGTAATAGTATCCGATACACCACTGCAGGTTCAATCTATTCCTTGGACATACACATTGACGATGAAACACAGATATTACATCGGAATTAAATACAAAAGGAACAATGCCGCCTTAAGTACAAGAACTGAGACTCTTCTTACCGACGGTGCTTTGAGCATTCCCTGTGAGACCAGTATTAGTTTCCGATACACCACTGGAGGTTCAATGAATTCCTTGGACCTTCACATTGACGATGAAACACTGAAATTACATCGGAATTAAATACAAAAGGCACAATGCCGCCTTAAGTACAAGAATAGAGACACTTCTTACAGTCGGTGCTTTAAGCATTCCCTGTGAGACCAGTAATAGTATCCGATACACCACTGCAGGTTCAATGTATTCCTTGGACCTTCACATTGACGATGAAACACAGAAATCGCATCGGAATTAAATACAAAAGGCACAATGCTGCCTTAAGTACAAGAATAGAGACTCTTCTTACAGTCGGTGCTTTGAGCATTCCCTGTGAGACGAGTATTAGTTTCCGGTACACCACTGCAGGTTCAATGTATTCCTTGGACCTTCACATTGACGATGAGACACAGAAATGGCGTCGGAATTAAATCCAAAACGCACAACGCCGCCTTAAGTACAAGAATAGAGACTCTTCTTACCGTCGGTGCTTTGAGCATTCCCTGTGAGACCAGTATTAGTTTCCGCTACACCTCTGCGGGTTCAGTTTATTCCTTGGACCTTCACATTGATGATGAAACACAGAAATCGCATCGGAATTAAATACAAAAGGCACAATGCCGCCTTAAGTACACGAATAGAGACTCTTCTTACAGTCGGTGGTTAGAGCTTTCCCTGTGAGACCAGTAATAGTATCCGATACACCACTGCAGGTTCATTCTATTCCTTGGACATACACATTGACGATGAAACACAGAAATTACATCGGAATTAAATACAAAAGGAACAATGCCGCCTTAAGTACAAGAATAGGGACTCTTCTTACCGTTGGTTCTTTGAGCATTCCCTGTGAGACCAGTATTAGTTTCCGATACACCACTGGAGGTTCAATGAATTCCTTGGACATTCACATTGACGATGAAACACTGAAATTACATCGGAATTAAATACAAACGGCACAATGCCGCCTTAAGTACAAGAATAGAGACTCTTCTTACCGTCGGTGCTTTGAGCATTCCCTGTGAGACCAGTATTAGTTTCCGATACACAACAGCAAATTCAATGTACTCCTTGGACCTTCACATTGACGATGAAACACTGAAATTACATCGGAATTAAATACAAAAGGCACAATGCCGCCTTAAGTACAAGAATAGAGACTCTTCTTACCGTCGGTGCTTTGAGCATTCCCTGTGAGACCAGTATTAGTTTCCGCTACACCTCTGCAGGTTCAGTTTATTCCTTGGACTGTCACATTGACGATGAAACACAGAAATCGCATCGGAA
Organism: Schistocerca serialis cubense; assembly: GCF_023864345.2. Taxonomy (NCBI): domain Eukaryota; kingdom Metazoa; phylum Arthropoda; class Insecta; order Orthoptera; family Acrididae; genus Schistocerca; species Schistocerca serialis. The sequence goes on along the minus strand of NC_064643.1, from coordinate 31,359,087 downwards.
TTAAATACAAAAGGCACAATGCCGCCTTATGTACAAGAATAGAGACACTTCTTACAGTCGGTGCTTTGAGCATTCCCTGTGAGACCAGTATTAGTTTCCGATACACCACTGCAGGTTCAATGTATTCCCTGGACCTTCACATTGACGATGAAACACAGAAATGGCATCGGAAGTAAATACAAAAGGCACAATGCCCCCATAAGTACAAGAATAGAGACTCTTCTTACAGTCGGTGCTTTGAGCATTCCCTGTGAGACCAGTAATAGTTTCCGCTACACCTCTTCAGGTTCAATGTATTCCTTGGACCTGCCCATTGACGATGAAACGCAGAAATCGCATCGGAATTAAATACAAAAGGCACAATGCCGCCTTAAGTACAAGAATAGAGACTCTTCTTACAGTCGGTGCTTTAAACATTCCCTGTGAGACCAGTATTAGTTTCCGATACGCCACTGCAGGTTCAATGTATTCCTTGGATCTACAAATTGAAGATGATACACAGAAATCGGATAGGAATGAAATACAAAAGGCACAATGCCGCCTTAAGTACAAGAATAGAGACTCTTCTTACAGTCGGTGCTTTGAGCATTCCCTGTGAGACCAGTATTAGTTTCCGATACACCACCGCAGGTTCAATGTATTCCTTGGACCTTCACATTGACGATGAAACAAAGAAATCGCATCGGAATTAAATACAAAAGGCACAATGCCGCCTTAAGTACAAGAATAGAGACTCTTCTTACAGTCGGTGCTTTGAGCATTCCCTGTGAGACCAGTATTAGTTTCCGCTACACCTCTGCAGGTTCAGTTTATTCCTTGGACCTTCACATTGACGATGAAACACAGAAATGGCATCGGAATTAAATACAAAAGGCACAATGCCGCCTTAAGTACAAGAATAGAGACTCTTCTTACAGTCGGTGTTTTGAGCATTCCCTGTGAGATCAGTAATAGTATCCGATACACCACTGCAGGTTCAATCTATTCCTTGGACATACACATTGACGATGAAACACTGAAATTACATGGGAATTAAATACAAAAGGAACAATGCCGCCTTAAGTACAAGAATAGAGACTCTTCTTACCGTCGGTGCTTTGAGCATTCCCTGTAAGACCATTATTAGTTTCCGATACACCACTGGAGGTTCAATTAATTCCTTGGACATTCACAATGACGATGAAACACTGAAATTACATCGGAATTAAATACAAAAGTACAATGCCGCCTTAAGTACAAAAATAGAGACTCTTCTTTCCGTCGGTGCTATGAGCATTCCCTGTGAGACCAGTATTAGTTTCCGCAACACCTCTGCACGTTCAGTTTATTCCTTGGACCTTCACATTGACGATGAAACACAGAAATGGCATCCGAATTAAATACAAAAGGCACAATGCCGCCTTAAGTACAAGAATAGAGACTCTTCTTACAGTCGGTGCTTTGGGCATTCCCTGTGAGACCAGTATTAGTTTCCCCTACACCTCTGCAGGTTCACTTTATTACTTGGACCTTCACGTTGACGATGAAACACGGAAATCGCATCGCAATTAAATACAAAAGGCACAATGCCGCCTTAAGCACAAGAATAGAGACTCTCCTTACAGTCGGTGCTTTGAGCATTCCCTGTGAGACCAGTATTAGTTTCCGCTACACCTCTGCAGTTTTAATTTTTTTCTTTGGACCTTCACATTGACGATGAAACGCAGAAATCGCATCGGAATTAAATACAAAAGGCACAATGCGGCCTTAAGTACAAGAATAGAGACTCTACTTACAGTCGGTGCTTTTAGCATTCCCTGTGAGACCAGTATAAGTTTCCGATACACCACTGCAGTTACAATGTATTCATTGGTCCTTCAAATTGTCGATGATACACAGAAATCGCATCGGAATTAAGTACAAAAGGCACAATGCCGCCTTAAGTATAAGAATAGAGACTCTTCTTACCGTCGGAGCTTTGAGCATTCCCTGTGAGACCACAAATAGTATCCGATACACCACTGCAGGTTCAATGTATTCCTTGGACCTTCACATTGACGATGAAACACAGAAATGGCATCGGAATTAAATACAAAAGGCACAATGCCGCCTTAAGTACAAGAAAGAGACTCTTCTTACAGTCGGTGCTTTGAGCATTCCCTGTGAGACCAGTATTAGTTTCCGCTACACCTCTGCAGGTTCGGTTTATTCCTTGGCCCTTCACATTGACGATGAAACACAGAAATGGCATCGGAATTAAATCCAAAGGGCACAATGCCGCCTTAAGTACAAGAATAGAGCCTCTTTTTACAGTCGGTGCTTTGAGCATTCCCTGTGAGACCAGTAATAGTATCCGATACACCACTGCAGGTTCAATCTATTCCTTGGACATACACATTGACGACGAAACACAGAGATTACATCGGAATTAAATACAAAAGGAACAATGCCGCCTTAAGTAGAAGAATAAAAACCATTCTTACCGTCGGTGCTTTGAGAATTCCCTGAGAGACCAGTATTATTTTCCGATACACCACTGGAGGTTCAATGAATTCCTTGGACCTTCACATTGACGATGAAACACTGAAATTACATCGGAATTAAATACAAAAGGCACAATGCCGCCTTAAATACAAGAAAGAGACTGTTCTTACAGTCGGTGCTGTGAGTATTCCCTGGGAGACCAGTAATAGTAACCGATACACCACTGCAGGTTCAATCTATTCCTTGGACATACACATTGACGATGAAACACAGAAATTTCATCGGAATTAAATACAAAAGGAACGATGCCGCCTTAAGTCAAGTATAGAGACTCTTCTTACCGTCGGTGCTTTGAGCATTCCCTGTGAGACCAGTATTAGTTTCCGATACACCACTGGAGGTTCAATGAATTCCTTGGACCTTCACATTGACGATGAAACACTGAAATTACATCGGAATTAAATTCCAAAGGCACAATGCCGCCTTATGTACAAGAATAGAGACACTTCTTACAGTCGGTGCTTTAAGCATTCCCTGTGAGACCAGTAATAGTATCCGATACACCACTGCAGGTTCAATGTATTCCTTGGACCTTCACAATTACGATGAAACACAGAAATCGCATCGGAATTAAATACAAAAGGCACAATGCCGCCTTAAGTACAAGAATAGAGACTCTTCTTACAGTCGGTGCTTTGAGCATTCCCTGTGAGACGAGTATTAGTTTCCGATACACCACTGCAGGTTCAATGTATTCCTTGGACCTTCACAATTACGATGAAACACAGAAATCGCATCGGAATTAAATACAAAAGGCACAATGCCGCCTTAAGTACAAGAATAGAGACTCTTCTTACCGTCGGTGCTTTGAGCATTCCGTGTGAGACCAGTATTAGCTTCCGCTACACCTCTGCGGGTTCAGTTTATTCCTTGGACCTTCACATTGACGATGAAACACAGAAATCGCATCGGAATTAAATACAAAAGGCACAATGCCGCCTTAAGTACAAGAATAGAGACTCTTCTTACAGTCGGTGGTTAGAGCATTCCCTGTGAGACCAGTTATAGTATCCGATACACCACTGCAGGTTCATTCCATTCCTTGGACATACACATTGACGATGAAACACAGAAATTACATCGGAATTAAATACAAACGGCTCAATGCCGCCTTAAGTACAAGAATAGAGACTCTTCTTACAGTCGGTGCTTTGAGCATTCCCTGTGAGACCAGTAATAGTATTCGATACACCACTGCAGGTTCAATCTATTCCTTGGACATACACATTGACGATGAAACACAGAAATTACATCGGAATTAAATACAAAAGGAACAATGCCGCCTTAAGTATAAGAATAGAGACTCTTCTTACCGTCGGTGTTTTGAGCATTCCCTGTGAGACCAGTAATAGTATCCGATACACCACTGCAGGTTCAAAGTATTCCTTGGACCTTCAAATTGACGATGAAACATAGATATCGCATCGGAATTAAATACAAAAGGCACAATGCCGCCTTAAGTACAAGAATAGAGACTCTTCTTACAGTCGGAGCTTTGAGCATTCCCTGTGAGACCAGTAATAGTAACCGATACAGCACTGCTGGATCAATGTATTCCTTGGACTTTCACATTGACGATGAAACACAGAAATGGCATCGGAATTAAATACAAAAGGCAGAATGCCGCCTTAAGTACAAGAATAGAGACTCTTCTTACAGTCGGTGCTTTGAGAATTCCCTGTGAGACCAGTATTAGTTTCCGCTAAACCCCTGCAGGTTCAGTTTATTCCTTGGACCTTCACATTGACGATGAAACACAAAAATGGCATCGGAATTAAATACAAAAGGCACAATGCCGCCTTAAGTACAAGAATAGAGACTCTTCTTCCAGTCGGTGCTTTGAGGATTCCCTGTGCGACCAGTAATAGTATCCGATACACCCCTGCAGGTTCAATGTATTCCATGGACCATCACGTTGACGATGAAACACAGAGATCGCAACGGAATCAAATACAAAAGGCACAATGCCGCCTTAAGTCCAAGAATAGAGACTGTTCTTACAGTCGGTGCTTTGAGCATTCCCTGTGAGACCAGTAATAGTATCCGATACACCACTACAGGTTCAATCTATTCCTTGGGCGTACACATTGACGATGAAACACAGAAATTACATCGGAATTAAATACAAAAGGAACAATGCCGCCTTAAGTACAAGAATGGAGACTCTTCATACCGTCTGTGCTTTGAGCATTCCGTGTGAGACCAGTATTACTTTCCGATACATAACTGCAGGTTCAATCTATTCCTTTGACATACACATTGGCGATGAAATACAGAAATTACATCGGAATTAAATACAAAAGGAACAATGCAGCCTTAAGTACAAGAATAGAGACTCTTCTTACCGTCGGTGCTTTGAGCATTCCCTGTGAGACCACTATTAGTTTCCGCTACACCTCTGCAGGTTCAGTTTATTCCTTGGACCTTCACATTGACGTTGAAACACAGAAATGGCATCGGAATTAAATACAAAACGCACAATGCCACCTTAAGTACAAGAATAGAGACTCTTATTACGGTCGGGCTTTGAGCATTCCCTGTGAGACCAGTATTAGTTTCCGATACACCACTGCAGGTTCAATGTATTCCTTGGACCTTCACATTGACGATGAAACACAGAAATGGCATCGGAATTAAATCCAAAACGCACAATGCCGCCTTAAGTACAAGAATAGAGACTCTCCTTACAGTCGATGCTTTGAGCATTCCCTGTGAGACCATTAATAGTATCCGATACACCACTGCAGGTTCAATGTATTCCTTGGACACACACATTAACGATGAAACACAGAAATTACATCGGAATTAAATACAAAAGGAACAACGCCGCCTTAAGTACAAGAATAGAGACTCTTCTTACAGTCGGTGCTTTGAGCATTCCCTGTGAGACCAGTATTAGTTTCCGCTACACCTCTGCAGGTTCGGTTTATTCTTTGGACCTTCACATTGACGATGAAACACAGAAATGGCATCGGAATTAAATCCAAAGGGCACAATGCCGCCTTAAGTACAAGAATAGAGACTCTTCTTACAGCCGGTGCTTTGAGCATTCCCTGTGAGACTAGTAATAGTATCCGATACACCACTGCAGGTTTAATCTATTCCTTGGACATACACATTGACGACGAAACACAGAGATTACATCGGAATTAAATACAAAAGGAACAATGCCGCCTTAAGTACAAGAATAAAAACCATTCTTACCGTCGGTGCTTTGAGAATTCCCTGTGAGACCAGTATTAGTTTCCGATAGACCACTGGAGGTTCAATGAATTCCTTGGACCTTCACATTGACGATGAAACACTGAAATTACATCGGAATTAAATACAAAAGGCACAATGCCGCCTTAAGTACAAGAAAGAGACTCTTCTTACAGTCGGTGCTGTGAGCATCCCCTGTGAAACCAGTAATAGTATCCGATACACCACTGCAGGTTCAATCTATTCCTTGGACATACACATTGACGATGAAACACAGAAATTACATCGGAATTAAATACAAAAGGAACAATGCCGCCTTAAGTACAAGAATAGAGACGCTTCTTACCGTCGGTGCTTTGAGCATTCCCTGTGAGACCAGTAATAGTATCCGATACACCACTGCAGGTTCAATGTATTCCTTGGACCTTCACATTGACGATGAAACATAGAAATCGCATCGGAATTAAATACAAAAGGCACAATGCCGCCTTAAATACAAGAATAGAGACTCTTCTTACAGTCGGAGCTTTGAGCATTCCCTGTGAGACCAGTAATAGTAACCGATAGACCACTGCTGGATCAATGTATTCCTTGGACTTTCACATTGACGATGAAACACAGAAATGGCATCGGAATTAAATACAAAAGGCACAATGCCGCCTTAAGTACAAGAATAGAGACTCTTCTTACAGTCGGTGCTTTGAGAATTCCATGTGAGACCAGTATTAGTTTCCGCTAAACCCCTGAGGTTCAGTTTATTCGTTGGACCTTCACATTGACGATGAAACACAAAAATGGCATCGGAATTAAATACAAAAGGCACAATGCCGCCTTAAGTACAAGAATAGAGACTCTTCTTACAGTCGGTGCTTTGAGCATTCCCTGTGCGACCAGTAATAGTATCCGATACACCACTGCAGGTTAAATCTATTCCTTGGACATACACATTGACGATGATACACAGAAATTACATCGGAATCAAATACAAAAAGAACAATGCCGCCTTAAGTACAAGAATAGAGACTCTTCTTATAGTCGGTGCTTTGAGCATTCCCTGTGAGACCAGTATTAGTTTCCGCTACACCTCTGCAGGTTCAGTTTTTTCCTTGGATCTTCACATTGACGATGAAACACAGAAATGGCATCGGAATTAAATACAAAAGGCACAATGCCGCCTTAAGTACAAGAATAGAGACTCTTCTTACAGTCGGTGCTTTGAGCATTCCCTGTGAGACCAGTAATAGTACACGATACACCACTGCAGGTTCAATGTAATCCATGGACCTTCACGTTGACGATGAAACACAGAGATCGCAACGGAATCAAATACAAAAGGCACAATGCCGCCTTAAAAACAAGAATAGAGACTCTTCTTACAGTTGGTGCTTTGAGCATTCCCTGTGAGACCAGTAATAGTATCCGATAGACCACTGCAGGTACAATCTATTCCTTGGACATACAAATTGACGATGAAACACAGAAATTACATCGGAATTAAATACAAAAGGAACAATGCCGCCTTAGTACAAGAATAGAGACGCTTCTTACCGTCGGTGCTTTGAGCATTCCCTGTGAGACCAGTAATAGTATCCGATACACCACTGCAGGTTCAATGTATTCCTTGGACCTTCACATTGACGATGAAACATAGAAATCGCATCGGAATTAAATACAAAAGGCACAATGCCGCCTTAAATACAAGAATAGAGACTCTTCTTACAGTCGGAGCTTTGAGCATTCCCTGAGAGACCAGTAATAGTAACCGATACACCACTGCTGGATCAATGTATTCCTTGGACTTTCACATTGACGATGAAACACAGAAATGGTATCGGAATTAAATACAAAAGGCACAATGCCGCCTTAAGTACAAGAATAGAGACTCTTCTTACAGTAGGTGCTTTGAGAATTCCATGTGAGACCAGTATTAGTTTCCGCTAAACCCCTGCAGGTTCAGTTTATTCCTTGGACCTTCACATTGACGATGAAACACAAAAATGGCATCGGAATTAAATACAAAAGGCACAATGCCGCCTTAAGTACAAGAATAGAGACTCTTCTTACAGTCGGTGCTTTGAGCATTCCCTGTGCGACCAGTAATAGTATCCGATACACCACTGCAGGTTAAATCTATTCCTTGGACATACACATTGACGATGATACACAGAAATTACATCGGAATTAAATACAAAAAGAACAATGCCGCCTTAAGTACAAGAATAGAGACTCTTCTTATAGTCGGTGCTTTGAGCATTCCCTGTGAGACCAGTATTAGTTTCCGCTACACCTCTGCAGGTTCAGTTTTTTCCTTGGATCTTCACATTGACGATGAAACACAGAAATGGCATCGGAATTAAATACAAAAGGCACAATGCCGCCTTAAGTACAAGAATAGAGACTCTTCTTACAGTCGGTGCTTTGAGCATTCCCTGTGAGACCAGTAATAGTACCCGATACACCACTGCAGGATCAATGTATTCCATGGACCTTCACGTTGACGATGAAACACAGAGATCGCAACGGAATAAAATACAAAAGGCACAATGCCGCCTTAAGTACAAGAATAGAGACTCTTCTTACAGTTGGTGCTTTGAGCATTCCCTGTGAGACCAGTAATAGTATCCGATAGACCACTGCAGGTTCAATCTATTCCTTGGACATACAAATTGACGATGAAACACAGAAATTACATCGGAATTAAATACAAAAGGAACAATGCCGCCTTAGTACAAGAATAGAGACTCTTCGACCAGTCGGTGGTTTGAGCATTCCCTGTGAGACCAGTATTAGTTTCCGCTACACCTCTGCAGGTTCAGTTTTTTCCTTGGACCTTCACATTGACGATGAAACACAGAAATGGCATCCTAATTACATATAAAAGGCACAATGCCGCCTTAAGTACAAGATAAGAGACTCTTCTTACAGTCGGTGCTTTGAGCATTCCCTGTGAGACCAGTAATAGAATCCGATACACCACTGCAGCTTCAATGTATTCCTTGGACTTTCACGTTGACGATGAAACACAGGGATCGCATCGGAATCAAATACAAAAGGCACAATGCCGCCTTAAGTACAAGAATAGAGACTCTTCTTACAGTTGGCGCTTTGAGCATTCCCTGTGAGACCAGTAATAGTATCCGATACACCACTGCAGGTTCAATCTATTCCTTGGACATACACATTGACGATGAAACACAGAAATTACATCGAAATTAAATACAAAAGGAACAATGCCGCCTTAGTACAAGAATAGAGACTCTTCTTAGAGTCGGTGCTTTGAGCATTCCCTGTGAGACCAGTATTAGTTTCTGCTACACCTCTGCAAGTTCAGATTTTTCCTTGGACCATCACATTGACGATGAAACACAGAAATGGCATCGGAATTAAATACAAAAGGCACAATGCCGCCTTAAGTACAAGAATAGAGACTCTTCTTACAGTCGGTGCTTTGATCATTCCCTGTGAGACCAGTAATAGTATCCGATACACCACTGCAGGTTCAATGTATTCCTTGGACTTTCACGTTGACGATGAAACACAAAGATCGCATCGGAATCAAATACAAAATGCACAATGCCGCCTTAAGTACAAGAATAGAGACTCTTCTTACAGTCGGTGCTTTGAGCATTCCCTGTGAGACCAGTAATAGTATCCGATACACCACTACAGGTTCATTCTATTCCTTGGACATACCCATTGACGATGAAACACAGAAATTACATCGGAATTAAATACAAAAGGAACAATGCCGTTCTTAGTACAAGAATAGAGACTCTTCTTACCGTCGGTGCTTTGAGGATTCCCTGTGAGACCAGTATTAGTTTCCGATACACCACTGGAGGTTTAATGAATTCCTTGGACATTCACATTGACGGTGAAACACTGAAATTACATCGGAATTAAATACAAAAGGCACAATCCCGACTTAAGTACAAGAATAGAGACTCTTCTTACCGTCGGTGCTTTGAGCATTCCCTGTGTGACCAGTATTAGTTTCCGCTACACCTCTGCAGTTTCAGTTTATTCCTTTGACCTTCACATTGACGATGAAACACAGAAATGGCATCGGAATTAAATACAAAAGACACAATGCCGCCTTAAGTACAAGAATAGAGAATCTTCTTACCGTCGGTGCTTTGAGAATTCCCTGTGAGACTAGTATTAGTTTCCGCTACACCCCTGCAGGTTCACTTTATTCCTTGGACCTTCACATTGACGATGAAACACAAAAATGGCATCGGAATTAAATACAAAAGGCACAATGCCGCCTTAAGTACAAGAATAGAGACTCTTCTTACAGTCGGTGCTTTGAGCATTCCCTGTGAGACCAGTAATAGTATCCGATACACCACTGCAGGTTCAATCCATTCCTTGGACATACACATTGACGACGAAACACAGAGATTACATCGGAATTAAATACAAAAGGAACAATGCCGCCATAAGTACAAGAATAAAAACCATTCTTACCGTCGGTGCTTTGAGAATTCCCTGTGAGACCAGTATTAGTTTCCGCTACACCTCTGCAGTTTCAGTTTATTCCTTTGACCTTCACATTGACGATGAAAAACAGAAATTACATCGGAATTAAATACAAAAGGAACAATGCCGCCTTAAGTACAAGAATAGAGACTCTTCATACCGTCGGTGCTTTGAGCATTCCGTGTGAGACCAGTATTAGTTTCCGATACACCACTGCAGGTTCAATCTATTCCTTTGACATACACATTGACGATGAAATACAGAAATTACATCGGAATTAAATACAAAGGAACAATGCAGCCTTAAGTACAAGAATAGAGTCTCTTCTTTCCGTCGGTGCTTTGAGCATTCCCTGTGAGACCACTATTAGTTTCCGCTACACCTCTGCAGGTTCAGTTTATTCCTTTGACCTTCACATTGACGATGAAACACAGAAATGGCATCGGAATTAAATACAAAACGCACAATGCCGCCTTAAGTACAAGAATAGAGACTCTTATTACAGTCGGTGCTTTGAGCATTCCCTGTGAGACCAGTATTAGTTTCCGATACACCACTGCAGGTTCAATGTATTCCTTGGACCTTCAAATTGACGATGAAACACAGAAATGGCATCGGAATTAAATCCAAAACGCACAATGCCGCCTTAAGTACAAGAATAGAGACTCTTCTTACAGTCGGTGCTTTGAGCATTCCCTGTGAGACCAGTAATAGTATCCGATACACCACTGCAGGTTAAATGTATTCCTTGGACACACACATTGACGATGAAACACAGAAATTACATCGGAATTAAATACAAAAGGAACAACGCCGCCTTAAGTACAAGAATAGAGACTCTTCTTACGGTCGGTGGTTTGAGCATTCCCTGTGAGACCAGTATTAGTTTCCGCTACACCTCTGCAGGTTCGGTTTATTCCTTGGACCTTCACATTGTCGATGAAACACAGAAATGGCATCGGAATTAAATCCAAAGGGCACAATTCCGCCTTAGGTACAAGAATAGAGACTCTTCTTACAGTCGGTGCTTTGAGCATTCCCTGTGAGACCAGTAATAGTATCCGATACACCACTGCATGTTCAATCTATTCCTTGGTCATACACATTGACGACGAAACACAGAGATTACATCGGAATTCAATACAAAAGGAACAATGCCGCCATAAGTACAAGAATAAAAACCATTCTTACCGTCGGTGCTTTGAGAATTCCCTGTGAGACCAGTATTAGTTTCCGATACACCACTGGAGGTTCAATGAATTCCTTGGACCTTCACATTGACGATGAAACACAGAAATGGCATCGGAATTAAATACAAAATGCACAATGCCGCCTTAAGTACAAGAAAGAGACTCTTCTTACAGTCGGTGATGTGAGCATTCCCTGTGAGACCAGTAATAGTATCCGATACACCACTGCAGGTTCAATCTATTCCTTGGACATACACATTGACGATGAAACACAGACATTACATCGGACTTAAATACAAAAGGAACAATGCCGCCTTAAGTACAAGAATAGAGACTCTTCTTACCGTCGGTGCTTTGAGCATTCCCTGTGAGACCAGTATTAGTTTCCGATACACCACTGGAGGTTCAATGAATTCCTTGGAACTTCACATTGACGATGAAACACTGAAATTACATCGGAATTAAATACAAAAGGCACAATGCCGCCATAAGTACAAGAATAGAGACACTTCTTACAGTCGGTGCTTTAAGCATTCCCTGTGAGACCAGTAATAGTATCCAATACACCACTGCAGGTTCAATGTATTCCTTGGACCTTCACATTGACGATGAAACACAGAAATCGCATCGGAATTAAATACAAAAGGCACAATGCTGCCTTAAGTACAAGAATAGAGACGCTTCTTACAGTCGGTGCTTTGAGCATTCCCTGTGAGACGAGTATTAGTTTCCGGTACACCACTGCAGGTTCAATGTATTCCTTGGACCTTCACAATGACGATGAAACACAGAAATGGCGTCGGAATTAAATCCAAAACTCACAACGCCGCCTTAAGTAAAAGAATAGAGACTCTTCTTACAGTCGGTGCTTTGAGCATTCCCTGTGAGACCAGTAATAGTATCCGATACACCACTGCAGGTTCAATCCATTCCTTGGACATACACATTGACGATGAAAAACAGAAATTACATCGGAATTAAATACAAAAGGAACAATGCCGCCTTAAGTACAAGAATAGAGACTCTTCATACCGTCGGTGCTTTGAGCATTCCGCGTGAGACCAGTATTAGTTTCCGATACACCACTGCAGGTTCAATCTATTCCTTTGACATACACATTGACGATGAAATACAGAAATTACATCGGAATTAAATACAAAAGGAACAATGCAGCCTTAAGTACAAGAATAGAGACTCTTCTTACCGTCGGTGCTTTGAGCATTCCCTGTGAGACCACTATTAGTTTCCGCTACACCTCTGCAGGTTCAGTTTATTCCTTTGACCTTCACATTGACGATGAAACACAGAAATGGCATCGGAATTAAATACAAAACGCACAATGCCGCCTTAAGTACAAGAATAGAGACTCTTATTACAGTCGGTGCTTTGAGCATTCCCTGTGAGACCAGTATTAGTTTCCGATACACCACTGCAGGTTCAATGTATTCCTTGGACCTTCAAATTGACGATGAAACACAGAAATGGCATCGGAATTAAATCCAAAACGCACAATGCCGCCTTAAGTACAAGAATAGAGACTTTTCTTACAGTCGGTGCTTTGAGCATTCCCTGTGAGACCAGTAATAGTATCCGATACACCACTGCAGGTTCAATGTATTCCTTGGACACACACATTGACGATGAAACACAGAAATTACATCGGAATTAAATACAAAAGGCACAACGCCGCCTTAAGTACAAGAATAGAGACTCTTCTTACGGTCGGTGGTTTGAGCATTCCCTGTGAGACCAGTATTAGTTTCCGCTACACCTCTGCAGGTTCGGTTTATTCCTTGGACCTTCACATTGTCGATGAAACACAGAAATGGCATCGGAATTAAATCCAAAGGGCACAATGCCGCCTTAGGTACAAGAATAGAGACTCTTCTTACAGTCGGTGCTTTGAGCATTCCCTGTGAGACCAGTAATAGTATCCGATACACCACTGCAGGTTCAATCTATTCCTTGGACATACACATTGACGACGAAACACAGAGATTACATCGGAATTAAATACAAAAGGAACAATGCCGCCATAAGTACAAGAATAAAAACCATTCTTACCGTCGGTGCTTTGAGAATTCCCTGTGAGACCAGTATTAGTTTCCGATACACCACTGGAGGTTCAATGAATTCCTTGGACCTTCACATTGACGATGAAACACAGAAATGGCATCGGAATTAAATACAAAATGCACAATGCCGCCTTAAGTACAAGAAAGAGACTCTTCTTACAGTCGGTGCTGTGAGCATTCCCTGTGAGACCAGTAATAGTATCCGATACACCACTGCAGGTTCAATCTATTCCTTGGACATACACATTGACGATGAAACACAGAAATTACATCGGAATTAAATACAAAAGGAACAATGCCGCCTTAAGTACAAGAATAGAGACTCTTCTTACCGTCGGTGCTTTGAGCATTCCCTGTGAGACCAGTATTAGTTTCCGATACACCACTGGAGGTTCAATGAATTCCTTGGAACTTCACATTGACGATGAAACACTGAAATTACATCGGAATTAAATACAAAAGGCACAATGCCGCCATAAGTACAAGAATAGAGACACTTCTTACAGTCGGTGCTTTAAGCATTCCCTGTGAGACCAGTAATAGTATCCAATACACCACTGCAGGTTCAATGTATCCCTTGGACCTTCACATTGACGATGAAACACAGAAATCGCATCGGAATTAAATACAAAAGGCACAATGCTGCCTTAAGTACAAGAATAGAGACTCTTCTTACAGTCGGTGCTTTGAGCATTCCCTGTGAGTCGAGTATTAGTTTCCGGTACACCACTGCAGGTTCAATGTATTCCTTGGACCTTCACATTGACGATGAAACACAGAAATGGCGTCGGAATTAAATCCAAAACGCACAACGCCGCCTTAAGTACAAGAATAGAGACTCTTCTTACCGTCGGTGCTTTGAGCATTCCCTGTGAGACCAGTATTAGTTTCCGCTACACCTCTGCGGGTTCAGTTTATTCCTTGGACCTTCACATTGACGATGCAACACAGAAATCGCATCGGAATTAAATACAAAAGGCACAATGCCGCCTTAAGTACAAGAATAGAGACTCTTCTTACAGTCGGTGCTTTGAGCATTCCCTGTGAGACCAGTATTAGTTTCCGATACACCACTGCAGGTTCAATGTATTCCCTGGACCTTCACATTGACGATGAAACACAGAAATGGCATCGGAAGTAAATACAAAAGGCACAATGCCCCCATAAGTACAAGAATAGAGACTCTTCTTACAGTCGGTGCTTTGAGCATTCCCTGTGAGACCAGTAATAGTTTCCGCTACACCTCTGCAGGTTCAATGTATTCCTTGGATCTACAAATTGAAGATGATACACAGAAATCGGTAAGGAATGAAATACAAAAGGCACAATGCCATCTTAAGTACAAGAATAGAGACTCTTCTTACAGTCGGTGCTTTGAGCATTCCCTGTGAGACCAGTATTAATTTCCGATACACCACCGCAGGTTCAATGTATTCCTTGGATCTTCACATTGACGATGAAACAAAGAAATCGCATCGGAATTAAATACAAAAGGCACAATGCCGCCTTAAGTACAAGAATAGAGACTCTTCTTACAGTCGGTGCTTTGAGCATTCCCTGTGAGACCAGTATTAATTTCCGCTACACCTCTGCAGGTTCAGTTTATTCCTTGGACCTTCACATTGACGATGAAACACAGAAATGGCATCGGAATTAAATACAAAAGGCACAATGCCGCCTTAAGTACAAGAATAGAGACTCTTCTTTCCGTCGGTGCTATGAGCATTCCAAGTGAGACCAGTATTAGTTTCCGCAACACCTCTGCACGTTCAGTTTATTCCTTGGACCTTCACATTGACGATGAAACACAGAAATGGCATCCGAATTAAATACAAAAGGCACAATGCCGCCTTAAGTACAAGAATAGAGACTCTTCTTACAGTTGGTGCTTTGGGCATTCCCTGTGAGACCAGTATTAGTTTCCGCTACACCTCTGCAGGTTCAGTTTATTCCTTTGACCTTCACGTTGACGATGAAACACGGAAATCGCATCGGAATTAAATACAAAAGGCACAATGCCGCCTTAAGTACAAGAAAGAGACTCTTCTTACAGTCGGTGCTGTGAGCATTCCCTGGGAGACCAGTAATAGTATCCGATACATCACTGCAGGTTCAATCTATTCCTTGGACATACACATTGAAGATGAAACACAGAAATTTCATCGGAATTAAATACAAGAGGAACAATGCCGCCTTAAGTCAAGTATAGAGACTCTTCTTACCGTCGGTGCTTTGAGCATTCCCTGTGAGACCAGTATTAGTTTCCGATACACCACTGGAGGTTCAATGAATTCCGTGGACCTTCACATTGACGATGAAACACTGAAATTACATTGGAATTAAATACAAAAGGCACAATGCAGCCTTAAGTACAAGAATAGAGACACTTGTTACAGTCGGTGCTTTAAGCATTCCATGTGAGCCCAGTAATAGTATCCGATACACCACTGCAGGTTCAATGTATTCCTTGGACTTTCACATTGACGATGAAACACAGAAATCGCATCGAAATTAAATACAAAAGGCACAATGCCGCCATAAGTACAAGAATAGAAACTCTTCTTACAGTCGGTGGTTAGAGCATTCCCTGTGAGACCAGTAATAGTATCCGATACACCACTGCAGGTTCAATCTATTCCTTGGACATACACATTGACGATGAAACACAGAAATTACATCGGAATTAAATACAAAAGGAACAATGCCGCCTTAAGCACAAGAATAGAGACTCTCCTTACAGTCGGTGCTTTGAGCATTCCCTGTGAGACCAGTATTAGTTTCCGCTACACCTCTGCAGTTTTAATTTTTTTCCTTGGACCTTCACATTGACGATGAAACGCAGAAATCGCATCAAAATTAAATACAAAAGGCACAATGCGGCCTCAAGTACAAGAATAGAGACTCTTCTTACAGTCGGTGCTTTTAGCATTCCCTGTGAGACCAGTATAAGTTTCCGATACACCACTGCAGTTACAATGTATTCATTGGTCCTTCAAATTGACGATGATACACAGAAATCGCATCGGAATTAAGTAAAAAAGGCGCAATGCCGCCTTAAGTATAAGAATGGAGACTCTTCTTACAGTCGGTGCTTTGAGCATTCCCTGTGAGACCAGTAATAGTATCCGATACACCACTGCAGGTTCAATCTATTCCTTGGACATACACATTGACGACGAAACACAGAGATTACATCGGAATTTTAAATACAAAAGGAACAATGCCGCCTTAAGTACAAGAATAAAAACCATTCTTACCCTCGTTGCTTTGAGAATTCCCTGAGAGACCAGTATAAGTTTCCGATACACCACTGGAGGTTCAATGAATTCCTTGGACCTTCACATTGACGATGAAACACTGAAATTACATCGGAATTAAATACAAAAGGCACAATGCCGCCTTAAGTACAAGAAAGAGACTCTTCTTACAGTCGGTGCTGTGAGCATTCCCTGGGAGACCAGTAATAGTATCCGATACACCACTGCAGGTTCAATCTATTCCTTGGACATACACATTGACGATGAAACACAGAAATTTCATCGGAATTAAATACAAAAGGAACAATGCCGTTCTTAGTACAAGAATAGAGACTCTTCTTACCGTCGGTGCTTTGAGCATTCCCTGTGAGACCAGTATTAGTTTCCGATACACCACTGGAGGTTCAATGAATTCCTTGGACCTTCACATTGACGATGAAACACTGAAATAACATCGGAATTAAATACAAAAGGCACAATGCCGCCTTAAGTACAAGAATAGAGACACTTCTTACAGTCGGTATTTTAAGCATTCCCTGTGAGACCAGTAATAGTATCCGATACACCACTGCAGGTTCAATGTATTCCTTGGACCTTCACAATTACGTTGAAACACAGAAATCGCATCGGAATTAAATACAAAAGGCACAATGCCGCCTTAAGTACAAGAATAGAGACTCTTCTTACAGTCGGTGCTTTGAGCATTCCCTGTGAGACGAGTATTAGTTTCCGATACACCACTGCAGGTTCAATGTATTCCTTGGACCTTCACATTGACGATGAAACACAGAAATGGCGTCGGAATTAAATACAAAAGGCACAATGCCGCCTTAAGTACAAGAATAGAGACTCTTCTTATAGTCGGTGGTTAGAGCATTCCCTGTGAGACCAGTAATAGTATCCGATACACCACTGCAGGTTCATTCTATTCCTTGGTCATACACATTGACGATGAAACACAGAAATTACATCGGAATTAAATACAAACGGCTCAATGCCGCCTTAAGTACAAGAATAGAGACTCTTCTTACAGTCGGTGCTTTGAGCATTCCCTGTGAGACCAGTAATAGTATCCGATACACCACTGCAGGTTCAAAGTATTCCTTGGACCTTCAAATTGACGATGAAACATAGATATCGCATCGGAATTAAATACAAAAGGCACAATGCCGCCTTAAGTACAAGAATAGAGACTCTTCTTACATTCGGAGCTTTGAGCATTCCCTGTGAGACCAGTAATAGTAACCGATACAGCACTGCTGGATCAATGTATTCCTTGGAGTTTCACATTGACGATGAAACACAGAAATGGCATCGGAATTAAATACAAAAGGCAGAATGCCGCCTTAAGTACAAGAATAGAGACTCTTCTTACAGTCGGTGCTTTGAGAATTCCCTGTGAGACCAGTATTAGTTTCCGCTAAACCCCTGCAGGTTCAGTTTATTCCTTGGACCTTCACATTGACGATGAAACACAAAAATGTCATCGGAATTAAATACAAAAGGCACAATGCCGCCTTAAGTACAAGAATAGAGTCTCTTCTTCCAGTCGGTGCTTTGAGGATTCCCTGTGCGACCAGTAATAGTATCCGATACACCACTGCAGGATCAATGTATTCCATGGACCATCACGTTGACGATGAAACACAGAGATCGCAACGGAATCAAATACAAAAGGCACAATGCCGCCTTAAGTACAAGAATAGAGACTGTTCTTACAGTCGGTGCTTTGAGCATTCCCTGTGAGACCAGTAATAGTATCCGATACACCACTGCAGGTTCAATCTATTCCTTGGACATACACATTGACGATGAAACACAGAAATTACATCGGAATTAAATACAAAAGGAACAATGCCGCCTTAAGTACAAGAATAGAGACTCTACTTACAGTCAGTGCTTTGAGCATTCCCTGTGAGACCAGTATTAGTTTCCGCTACACCTCTGCAGGTTCGGTTTATTCTTTGGACCTTCACATTGACGATGAAACACAGAAATGGCATCGGAATTAAATCCAAATTGCACAATGCCGCCTTAAGTGCAAGAATCGAGACTCTTCTTACAGTCGGTGCATTGAGCATTCCCTGTGAGACTAGTAATAGTATCCGATACACCACTGCAGGTTTAATCTATTCCTTGGACATACACATTGACGACGAAACACAGAGATTACATCGGAATTAAATACAAAAGGAACAATGCCGCCTTAAGTACAAGAATAAAAACCATTCTTACCGTCGGTGCTTTGAGAATTCCCTGTGAGACCAGTATTAGTTTCCGATAGACCACTGGAGGTTCAATGAATTCCTTGGACCTTCACATTGACGATGAAACACTGAAATTACATCGGAATTAAATACAAAAGGCACAATGCCGCCTTAAGTACAAGAAAGAGACTCTTCTTACAGTCGGTGCTGTGAGCATCCCCTGTGAGACCAGTAATAGTATCCGATACACCACTGCCGGTTCAATCTATTCCTTGGACATACACATTGACGATGAAACACAGAAATTACATCGGAATTAAATACAAAAGGAACAATGCCGCCTTAAGTACAAGAATAGAGACTCTTCTTACCGTCGGTGCTTTGAGCATTCCCTGTGAGACCAGTAATAGTATCCGATACACCACTGCAGGTTCAATGTATTCCTTGGACCTTCACATTGACGATGAAACATAGAAATCGCATCGGAATTAAATACAAAAGGCACAATGCCGCCTTAAATACAAGAATAGAGACTCTTCTTACAGTCGGAGCTTTGAGCATTCCCTGTGAGACCAGTAATAGTAACCGATACACCACTGCTGGATCAATGTATTTCTTGGACTTTCACATTGACGATGAAACACAGAAATGGCATCGGAATTAAATACAAAAGGCACAATGCCGCCTTAAGTACAAGAATAGAGACTCTTCTTACAGTTGGTGCTTTGAGAATTCCATGTGAGACCAGTATTAGTTTCCGCTAAACCCCTGCAGGTTCAGTTTATTCCTTGGACCTTCACATTGACGATGAAACACAAAAATGGCATCGGAATTAAATACAAAAGGCACAATGCCGCCTTAAGTACAAGAATAGAGACTCTTCTTACAGTCGGTGCTTTGAGCATTCCCTGTGCGACCAGTAATAGTATCCGATACACCACTGCAGGTTAAATCTATTCCTTGGACATACACATTGTCGATGATACACAGAAATTACAGTGGAATTAAATACAAAAGGAACAATGCCGCCTTAAGTACAAGAATAGAGACTCTTCTTACAGTCGGTGCTTTGAGCATTCCCTGTGAGACCAGTATTAGTCTCCGCTACACCTCTGCAGGTTCAGTTTTTTCCTTGGACCTTCACATTGACGATGAAACACAGAAATGGCATCGGAATTAAATACAAAAGGCACAATGCCGCCTTAAGTACAAGAATAGAGACTCTTCTTACAGTCGGTGCTTTGAGCATTCCCTGTGAGACCAGTAATAGTACCCGATACACCACTGCAGGTTCAATGTATTCCATGGACCTTCACGTTGACGAGGAAACACAGAGATCGCAACGGAATCAAATACTAAAGGCACAATGCCGCCTTAAGTACAAGAATAGAGACTCTTCTTACAGTTGGTGCTTTGAGCATTCCCTGTGAGACCAGTAATAGTATCCGATAGACCACTGCAGGTTCAATCTATTCCTTGGACATACACATTGACGATGAAACACAGAAATTACATCGGAATTAAATACAAAAGGAACAATGCCGCCTTAGTACAAGAATAGAGACTCTTCGACCAGTCGGTGCTTTGAGCATTCCCTGTGAGACCAGTATTAGTTTCCGCTACACCTCGGCAGGTTCAGTTTTTTCCTTTACCTTCACATTGACGATGAAACACAGAAATGGCATCCTAATTACATACAAAAGGCACAATGCCGCCTTAAGTACAAGAATAGAGACTCTTCTTACAGTCGGTGCTTTGAGAATTCCCTGTGAGACCAGTAATAGAATCCGATACACCACTGCAGGTTCAATGTATTCCTTGGACTTTCACGTTGACGATGTAACACAGGGATCGCATCGGAATCAAATACAAAAGGCACAATGCCGCCTTAAGTACAAGAATAGAGACTCTTCTTACAGTTGGTGCTTTGAGCATTCCCTGTGAGACCAGTAATAGTATCCGATACACCACTGCAGGTTCAATCTATTCCTTGGACATACACATTGACGATGAAACACAGAAATTACATCGAAATTAAATACAAAAGGAACAATGCCGCCTTAGTACAAGAATAGAGACTCTTCTTACAGTCGGTGCTTTGATCATTCCCTGTGAGACCAGTAATAGTATCCGATACACCACTGCAGGTTCAATGTATTCCTTGGACTTTCACGTTGACGATGAAACACAGAGATCACATCGGAATCAAATACAAAATGCACAATGCCGCCTTAAGTACAAGAATAGAGACTCTTCTTACAGTCGGTGCTTTGAGCATTCCCTGTGAGACCAGTAATAGTATCCGATACACCACTGCAGGTTCATTCTATTCCTTGGACATACCCATTGACGATGAAACACAGAAATTACATCGGAATTAAATACAAAAGGAACAATGCCGTTCTTAGTACAAGAATAGAGACTCTTCTTACCGTCGGTGCTTTGAGCATTCCCTGTGAGACCAGTATTAGTTTCCGATACACCACTGGAGGTTTAATGAATTCCTTGGACCTACACATTGACGATGAAACACTGAAATTACATCGGAATTAAATACAAAAGGCACAATCCCGACTTAAGTACAAGAATAGAGACTCTTCTTACCGTCGGTGCTTTGAGCATTCCCTGTGTGACCAGTATTAGTTTCCGCTACACCTCTGCAGTTTCAGTTTATTCCTTTGACCTTCACATTGACGATGAAACACAGAAATGGCATCGGAATTAAATACAAAAGACACAATGCCGCCTTAAGTACAAGAGAAGAGACTCTTCTTACAGTCGGTGCTTTGAGAATTCCCTGTGAGACTAGTATTAGTTTCCGCTACACCCCTGCAGGTTCACTTTATTCCTTGGACCTTCACATTGACGATGAAACACAAAAATGGCATCGGAATTAAATACAAAAGGCACAATGCCGCCTTAAGTACAAGAATAGAGACTCTTCTTACAGTCGGTGCTTTGAGCATTCCCTGTGAGACCAGTAATAGTATCCGATACACCACTGCAGGTTCAATCCATTCCTTGGACATACACATTGACGATGAAACACAGAAATTACATCGGAATTAAATACAAAAGGAACAATGCCGCCTTAAGTACAAGAATAGAGACTCTTCTTACCGTCGGTGCTTTGAGCATTCCCTGTGAGACCACTATTAGTTTCCGCTACACCTCTGCAGGTTCAGTTTATTCCTTTGACCTTCACATTGACGATGAAACACAGAAATGGCATCGGAATTAAATACAAAACGCACAATGCCGCCTTAAGTACAAGAATAGAGACTTTTATTACAGTCGGTGCTTTGAGCATTCCCTGTGAGACCAGTATTAGTTTCCGATACACCACTGCAGGTTCAATGTATTCCTTGGACACACACATTGACGAT
Source organism: Schistocerca serialis cubense (assembly GCF_023864345.2). Lineage (NCBI taxonomy): Eukaryota > Metazoa > Arthropoda > Insecta > Orthoptera > Acrididae > Schistocerca > Schistocerca serialis. The sequence goes on along the minus strand of NC_064643.1, from coordinate 31,336,766 downwards.
GAAACACAGAAATTACATCGGAATTAAATACAAAAGGAACAACGCCGCCTTAAGTACAAAAATAGAGACTCTTCTTACGGTCGGTGGTTTGAGCATTCCCTGTGAGACCAGTATTAGTTTCCGCTACACCTCTGCAGGTTCGGTTTATTCCTTGGACCTTCACACTGACGATGAAACACATAAATGGCATCGGAATTAAATCCAAAGGGCACAATGCCGCCTTAGGTACAAGAATAGAGACTCTTCTTACAGTCGATGCTTTGAGCATTCCCTGTGAGACCAGTAATAGTATCCGATACATCACTGCATGTTCAATCTATTCCTTGGACATACACATTGACGACGAAACACAGAGATTACATCGGAATTAAATACAAAAGGAACAATGCCGCCATAAGTACAAGAATAAAAACCATTCTTACCGTCGGTGCTTTGAGAATTCCCTGTGAGACCAGTATTAGTTTCCGATACACCACTGGAGGTTCAATGAATTCCTTGGACCTTCACATTGACGATGAAACACAGAAATGGCATCGGAATTAAGTACAAAATGCACAATGCCGCCTTAAGTACAAGAAAGAACCTCTTCTTACAGTCGGTGCTGTGAGCATTCCCTGCGAGACCAGTAATAGTATCCGATACACCACTGCAGGTTCAATCTATTCCTTGGACATACACATTGACGATGAAACACAGAAATTACATCGGAATTAAATACAAAAGGATCAATGCCGCCTTAAGTACAAGAATAGAGACTCTTCTTACCGTCGGTGCTTTGAGCATTCCCTGTGAGACCAGTATTAGTTTCCGATACACCACTGGAGGTTCAATGAATTCCTTGGACCTTCACATTGACGATGAAACACTGAAATTACATCGGAATTAAATACAAAAGGCACAATGCTGCCTTAAGTACAAGAATAGACACTCTTCTTACAGTCGGTGCTTTGAGCATTCCCTGTGAGACGAGTATTAGTTTCCGGTACACCACTGCAGGTTCAATGTATTCCTTGGACCTTCACATTGACGATGAAACACAGAAATGGCGTCGGAATTAAATCCAAAACGCACAACGCCGCCTTAAGTACAAGAATAGAGACTCTTCTTACCGTCGGTGCTTTGAGCATTCCCTGTGAGACCAGTATTAGTTTCCGCTACACCTCTGCGGGTTCAGTTTATTCCTTGGACCTTCACATTGACGATGAAACACAGAAATCGCATCGGAATTAAATACAAAAGGCACAATGCCGCCTTAAGTACAAGAATAGAGACTCTTCTTACAGTCGGTGGTTAGAGCACTCCCTGTGAGACCAGTAATAGTATCCGATACACCACTGCAGGTTCATTCTATTCCTTGGACATACACATTGACGATGAAACACAGAAATTACATCGGAATTAAATACAAAAGGAACAATGCCGCCTTAAGTACAAGAATAGAGACTCTTCTTACCGTTGGTGCTTTGAGCATTCCCTGTGAGACCAGTATTAGTTTCCGATACACCACTGGAGGTTCAATGAATTCCTTGCACATTCACATTGACGATGAAACACTGAAATTACATCGGAATTAAATACAAACGGCACAATGCTGCCTTAAGTACAAGAATAGAGACTCTTCTTACAGTCGGTGCTTTGAGCATTCCCTGTGAGACCAGTAATAGTATTCGATACACCACTGCAGGTTCAATCTATTCCTTCGACATACACATTGACGATGAAACACAGAAATTACATCGGAATTAAATACAAAAGGAATAATGCCGCCTTAAGTACAAGAATAGAGACTCTTCTTACCGTCGGTGCTTTGAGCATTCCCTGTGAGACCAGTATTAGTTTCCGATACACCACTGCAAATTCAATGTATTCCTTGGACCTTCACATTGACGACGAAACACTGAAATTACATCGGAATTAAATACAAAAGGCACAATGCCGCCTTAAGTACAAGAATAGAGACTCTTCTTACCGTCGGTGCTTTGAGCATTCCCTGTGAGACCAGTATTAGTTTCCGCTACACCTCTGCAGGTTCAGTTTATTCCTTGGACCTTCACATTGACGATGAAACACAGAAATCGCATCGGAATTAAATACAAAAGGCACAATGCCGCCTTAAGTACAAGAATAGAGACTCTTCTTACAGTCGGTGCTTTGAGCATTCCCTGTGAGACCAGTATTAGTTTCCGATACACCACTGCAGGTTCAATGTATTCCACGGACCTTCACATTGACGATGAAACACAGAAATGGCATCGCAAGTAAATACAAAAGGCACAATGCCCCCATAAGTACAAGAATAGAGACTCTTCTTACAGTCGGTGCTTTGAGCATTCCCTGTGAGACCAGTAATAGTTTCCGCTACACCTCTGCAGGTTCAATGTATTCCTTGGATCTACAAATTGAAGATGATACACAGAAATCGGTAAGGAATGAAATACAAAAGGCACAATGCCGCCTTAAGTACAAGAATAGAGACTCTTCTTACAGTCGGTGCTTTGAGCATTTCCTGTGAGACCAGTATTAGTTTCCGATACACCACCGCAGGTTCAATGCATTCCTTGGACCTTCACATTGACGATGAAACAAAGAAATCGCATCGGAATTAAATACAAAAGGCACAATGCCGCCTTAAGTACAAGAATAAATACTCTTCTTACAGTCGGTGCTTTGAGCATTCCCTGTGAGACCAGTATTAGTTTCCGCTACACCTCTGCAGGTTCAGTTTATTCCTTGGACCTTCACATTGACGATGAAACACAGAAATGGCATCGGAATTAAATACAAAAGGCACAATGCCGCCTTAAGTACAAGAATAGAGACTCTACTTTCCGTCGGTGCTTTGAGCATTCCCTGTGAGACCAGTATTAGTTTCCGCAACACCTCTGCACGTTCAGTTTATTCCTTGGACCTTCACATTGTCGATGAAACACAGAAATGGCATCCGAATTAAATACAAAAGGCACAATGCCGCCTTAAGTACATGAATAGAGACTCTTCTTACAGTTGGTGCTTTGGGCATTCCCTGTGAGACCAGTATTAGTTTCCGCTACACCTCTGCAGGTTCAGTTTATTCCTTGGACCTTCACGTTGACGATGAAACACGGAAATCGCATCGGAATTAAATACAAAAGGCACAATGCCGCCTTAAGTACAAGAAAGAGACTCTTCTTACAGTCGGTGCTGTGAGCATTCCCTGGGAGACCAGTAATAGTATCCGATACACCACTGCAGGTTCAATCTATTCCTTGGACATACACATTGAAGATGAAACACAGAAATTTCATCGGAATTAAATACAAGAGGAACAATGCCGCCTTAAGTCAAGTATAGAGACTCTTCTTACCGTCGGTGCTTTGAGCATTCCCTGTGAGACCAGTATTAGTTTCCGATACACCACTGGAGGTTCAATGAATTCCTTGGACCTTCACATTGACGATGAAACACTGAAATTACATCGGAATTAAATACAAAAGGCACAATGCACCCTTAAGTACAAGAATAGAGACACTTCATACAGTCGGTGCTTTAAGCATTCCATGTGAGACCAGTAATAGTATCCGATACACCACTGCAGGTTCAATGTATTCCTTGGACCTTCACAATTACGATGAAACACAGATATCGCATCGGAATTAAATACAAAAGGCCCAATGCCGCCTTAAGTACAAGAATAGAGACTCTTCTTACAGTCGGTGCTTTGAGCATTCCCTGTGGGACGAGTATTAGTTTCCGATACACCACTGCAGGTTCAATGTATTCCTTGGACCTTCACATTGACGATGAAACACAGAAATGGCGTCGGAATTAAATCCAAAACGCACAATGCCACCTTAAGTACAAGAATAGAGACTCTTCTTACCGTCGGTGCTTTGAGCATTCCGTGTGAGACCAGTATTAGTTTCCGCTACACCTCTGCGGGTTCAGTTTATTCCTTGGACCTTCACATTGACGATGAAACACAGATATCGCATCGGAATTAAATACAAAAGGCACAATGCCGCCTTAAGTACAAGAATAGAGACTCTTCTTACAGTCGGTGGTTAGAGCATTCACTGTGAGACCAGTAATAGTATCCGATACACCACTGCAGGTTCATTCTATTCCTTGGACATACACATTGACGATGAAACAAAGAAATTACATCGGAATTAAATACAAACGGCTCAATGCCGCCTTAAGTACAAGAATAGAGACTCTTCTTACAGTCGGTGCTTTGAGCATTCCCTGTGAGACCAGTAATAGTATTCGATACACCACTGCAGGTTCAATCTATTCCTTGGACATACACATTGACGATGAAACACAGAAATTACATCGGAATTAAATACAAAAGGAACAATGCCGCCTTAAGCACAAGAATAGAGACTCTCCTTACAGTCGGTGCTTTGAGCATTCCCTGTGAGACCAGTATTAGTTTCCGCTACACCTCTGCAGTTTTAATTTTTTTCCTTGGACCTTCACATTGACGATGAAACGCAGAAATCGCATCGGAATTAAATACAAAAGGCACAATGCGGCCTTAAGTACAAGAATAGAGACTCTTCTTACAGTCGGTGCTTTTAGCATTCCCTGTGAGACCAGTATAAGTTTCCGATACACCACTGCAGTTACAATGTATTCATTGGTCCTTCAAATTGACGATGATACACAGAAATCGCATCGGAATTAAGTACAAAAGGCACAATGCCGCCTTAAGTATAAGAATAGAGACTCTTCTTACAGTCGGTGCTTTGAGCATTCCCTGTGAGACCAGTAATAGTATCCGATACACCACTGCAGGTTCAATCTATTCCTTGGACATACACATTGACGACGAAACACAGAGATTACATCGGAATTTTAAATACAAAAGGAACAATGCCGCCTTAAGTACAAGAATAAAAACCATTCTTACCCTCGTTGCTTTGAGAATTCCCTGAGAGACCAGTATTAGTTTCCGTAACACCACTGGAGGTTCAATGAATTCCTTGGACCTTCACATTGACGATGAAACACTGAAATTACATCGGAATTAAATACAAAAGGCACAATGCCGCCTTAAGTACAAGAAAGAGACTCTTCTTACAGTCGGTGCTGTGAGCATTCCCTGGGAGACCAGTAATAGTATCCGATACACCACTGCAGGTTTAATCTATTCCTTGGACATACACATTGACGATGAAACACAGAAATGGCGTCGGAATTAAATACAAAAGGCACAATGCCGCCTTAAGTACAAGAATAGGGACTCTTCTTATAGTCGGTGGTTAGAGCATTCCCTGTGAGACCAGTAATAGTATCCGATACACCACTGCAGGTTCATTCTATTCCTTGGACATACACATTGACGATGAAACACAGAAATTACATCGGAATTAAATACAAACGGCTCAATGCCGCCTTAAGTACAAGAATAGAGACTCTTCTTACAGTCGGTGCTTTGAGCATTCCCTGTGAGACCAGTAATAGTATTCGATACACCACTGCAGGTTCAATCTATTCCTTGGACATACACATTGACGATGAAACACAGAAATTACATCGGAATTAAATACAAAAGGAACAATGCCGCCTTAAGTCAAGTATAGAGACTCTTCTTACCGTCGGTGCTTTGAGCATTCCCTGTGAGACCAGTATTAGTTTCCGATACACCACTGGAGGTTCAATGAATTCCTTGGACCTTCACATTGACGATGAAACACTGAAATTACATCGGAATTAAATGCAAAAGGCACAATGCCGCCTTAAGTACAAGAATAGAGACACTTCTTACAGTCGGTGCTTTAAGCATTCCCTGTGAGACCAGTAATAGTATCCGATACACCACTGCAGGTTCAATGTATTCCTTGGACCTTCACAATTACGTTGAAACACAGAAATCGCATCGGAATTAAATACAAAAGGCACAATGCCGCCTTAAGTACAAGAATAGAGACTCTTCTTACAGTCGGTGCTTTGAGCATTCCCTGTGAGACGAGTATTAGTTTCCGATACACCACTGCAGGTTCAATGTATTCCTTGGACCTTCACATTGACGATGAAACACAGAAATGGCGTCGGAATTAAATACAAAAGGCACAATGCCGCCTTAAGTACAAGAATAGAGACTCTTCTTATAGTCGGTGGTTAGAGCATTCCCTGTGAGACCAGTAATAGTATCCGATACACCACTGCAGGTTCATTCTATTCCTTGGACATACACATTGACGATGAAACACAGAAATTACATCGGAATTAAATACAAAAGGAACAATGCCGCCTTAAGTACAAGAATAGAGACTCTTCTTACCGTCGGTGCTTTGAGCATTCCCTGTGAGACCAGTAATAGTATCCGATATACCACTGCAGGTTCAAAGTATTCCTTGGACCTTCCCATTGACGATGAAACATAGAAATCGCATCGGAATTAAATACAAAAGGCACAATGCCGCCTTAAGTACAAGAATAGAGACTCTTCTTACAGTCGGAGCTTTGAGCATTCCCTGTGAGACCAGTAATAGTAACCGATACAGCACTGCTGGATCAATGTATTCCTTGGACTTTCACATTGACGATGAAACTGAGAAATAGCATCGGAATTAAATACAAAAGGCACAATGCCGCCTTAAGTACAAGAATAGAGACTCTTCTTACAGTCGGTGCTTTGAGAATTCACTGTGAGACCAGTATTAGTTTCCGCTAAACCCCTGCAGGTTCAGTTTATTCCTTGGCCCTTCACATTGACGATGAAACACAAAAATGGCATCGGAATTAAATACAAAAGGCACAATGCCGCCTTAAGTACAAGAATAGAGACTCTTCTTACAGTCGGTGCTTTGAGGATTCCCTGTGCGACCAGTAATAGTATCCGATACACCACTGCAGGTTCAATGTATTCCATGGACCATCACGTTGACGATGAAACACAAAGATCGCAACGGAATCAAATACAAAAGGCACAATGCCGCCTTAAGTACAAGAATAGAGACTGTTCTTACAGTCGGTGCTTTGAGCATTCCCTGTGAGACCAGTATAGTATCCGATACACCACTGCAGGTTCAATCTATTCCTTGGACATACACATTGTCGATGAAACACAGAAATTACATCGGAATTAAATACAAAAGGAACAATGCCGCCTTAAGTACAAGAATAGAGACTCTTCATACCGTCTGTGCTTTGAGCATTCCGTGTGAGACCAGTATTAGTTTCCGATACATAACTGCAGGTTCAATCTATTCCTTTGACATACACATTGGCGATGAAATACAGAAATTACATCGGAATTAAATACAAAAGGAACAATACAGCCTTAAGTACAAGAATAGAGACTCTTCTTACCGTCGGTGCTTAGAGCATTCCCTGTGAGACCACTATTAGTTTCCGCTACACCTCTGCAGGTTCAGTTTATTCCTTGGACCTTCACATTGACGTTGAAACACAGAAATGGCATCGGAATTAAATACAAAACGCACAATGCCACCTTAAGTACAAGAATAGAGACTCTTATTACGGTCGGTGCTTTGAGCATTCCCTGTGAGACCAGTATTAGTTTCCGATGCACCACTGCAGGTTCAATGTATTCGGTGGACCTTCACATTGACGATGAAACACAGAAATGGCATCGGAATTAAATCCAAAACGCACAATGCCGCCTTAAGTACAAGAATAGAGACTCTTCTTACAGTCGGTGCTTTGGGCATTCCTGTGAGACCATTAATAGTATCCGATACACCACTGCAGGTTCAATGTATTCCTTGGACACACACATTGACGATGAAACACAGAAATTACATCGGAATTAAATACAAAAGGAACAACGCCGCCTTAAGTACAAGAATAGAGACTCTTCTTACAGTCGGTGCTTTGAGCATTTTCTGTGAGGCCAGTATTAGTTTCCGCTACACCTCTGCAGGTTCGGTTTATTCTTTGGACCTTCACATTGACGATGAAACACAGAAATGGCATCGGAATTAAATCCAAAGGGCACAATGCCGCCTTAAGTACAAGAATAGAGACTCTTCTTACAGTCGGTGCTTTGAGCATTCCCTGTGAGACCAGTAATAGTATCCGATACACCACTGCAGGTTTAATCTATTCCTTGGACATACACATTGACGATGAAACACAGAAATTTCATCGGAATTAAATACAAAAGGAACAATGCCGCCTTAAGTCAAGTATAGAGACTCTTCTTACCGTCGGTGCTTTGAGCATTCCCTGTGAGAGCAGTATTAGTTTCCGATACACCACTGGAGGTTCAATGAATTCCTTGGAGCTTCACATTGACGATGAAACACTGAAATTACATCGGAATTAAATACAAAAGGCACAATGCCGCCTTAAGTACAAGAATAGAGACACTTCTTACAGTCGGTGCTTTAAGCATTCCCTGTGAGACCAGTAATAGTATCCGATACACCACTGCAGGTTCAATGTATTCCTTGGACCTTCACAATTACGATGAAACACAGAAATCGCATCGGAATTAAATACAAAAGGTACAATGCCGGCTTAAGTACAAGAATAGAGACTCTTCTTACAGTCGGTGCTTTGAGCATTCCCTGTGAGACGAGTATTAGTTTCCGATACACCACTGCAGGTTCAATGTATTCCTTGGACCTTCACATTGACGATGAAACACAGAAATGGCGTCGGAATTAAATCCAAAACGCACAATGCCACCTTAAGTACAAGAATAGAGACTCTTCTTACCGTCGGTGCTTTGAGCATTCCGTGTGAGACGAGTATTAGTTTCCGCTACACCTCTGCGGGTTCAGTTTATTCCTTGGACCTTCACATTGACGATGAAACACAGAAATCGCATCGGAATTAAACACAAACGGCTCAATGCCGCCTTAAGTACAAGAATAGAGACTCTTCTTACAGTCGGTGCTTTGAGCATTCCCTGTGAGACCAGTAATAGTATTCGACACACCACCGCAGGTTCAATCTATTCCTTGGACATACACATTGACGATGAAACACAGAAATTACTTCGGAATTAAATACAAAAGGAACAATGCCGCCTTATGTACAAGAATAGAGACTCTTCTTACCGTCGGTGCTTTGAGCATTCCCTGTGAGACAAGTAATAGTATCCGATACACCACTGCAGGTTCAAAGTATTCCTTGGACCTTCACATTGACGATGAAACATAGAAATCGCATCGGAATTAAATACAAAAGGCACAATGCCGCCTTAAGTACAAGAATAGAGACTCTTCTTACAGCCGGAGCTTTGAGCATTCCCTGTGAGACCAGTAATAGTAACCGATACAGCACTGCTGGATCAATGTATTCCTTGGACATACACATTGACGATGAAACACAGAAATTACATCGGAATTAAATACAAAAGGAACAATGCCGCCTTAGTACAAGAATAGAGACTCTTCTTTCAGTCGGTGCTTTGAGCATTCCCTGTGAGACCAGTATTAGTTTCCGCTACACCTCTGCAGGTTCAGTTTTTTCCTTGGACCTTCACATTGACGATGAAACTCAGAAATGGCATCCTAATTGAATACAAAAGGCACAATGCCGCCTTAAGTACAAGAATAGAGACTCTTCTTACAGTCGGTGCTGTGAGCATTCCCTGTGAGACCAGTAATAGTACCCGATACACCACTGCAGGTTCAATGTATTCCATGGACCATCACGTTGACGATGAAACACAGAGATCGCAACGGAATCAAATACAAAAGGCACAATGCCGCCTTAAGTACAAGAATAGAGACTCTTCTTACAGTCGGTGCTTTGAGCATTCCCTGTGAGACCAGTAATAGTATCCGATACACCACTGCAGGTTCAATCTATTCCTTGGACATACACATTGACGATGAAACACAGAAATTACATCGGAATTAAATACAAAAGGAACAATGCCGCTTTTAGTACAAGAATAGAGACTCTTCTTACCGTCGGTGCTTTGAGCAATCCCTGTGAGACCAGTATTAGTTTCCTTATACACCACTGGAGGTTTAATGAATTCCTTGGACATTCACATTGACGATGAAACACTGAAATTACATCGGAATTAAATACAAAAGGCACAATCCCTCCTTAAGTACAAGAATAGAGACTCTTCTTACTGTCGGTGCTTTGAGCATTCCCTGTGAGACCAGTATTAGTCTCCGCTACACCTCTGCAGTTTCAGTTTATTCCTTTGACCTTCACATTGGCGATGAAACACAGAAATGGCATCGGAATTAAATACAAAAGCATAATGCCGCCTTAAGTACAAGAATAGAGACACTTCTTACAGTCGGTGCTTTGAGAATTCCCTGTGAGACTAGTATTAGTTTCCGCTACACCCCTGCAGGTTCAGTTTATTCCTTGGACATACACATTGACGATGAAACACAAAAAAAATTGGCATCGGAATTAAATACAAAAGGCACAATGCCGCCTTAAGTACAAGAATAGAGACTCTTCTTACAGTCGGTGCTTTGAGCATTCCCTGTGAGACCAGTAATAGTATCCGATACACCACTGCAGGTTCAATCTATTCCTTGGACATACACATTGACGATGAAACACAGAAATTACATCGCAATTAAATACAAAAGGAACAATGCCGCCTTAAGTACAAGAATAGGGACTCTTTATACCGTCTGTGCTTTGAGCATTCCGTGTGAGACCAGTATTAGTTTCCGATACATAACTGCAGGTTCAATCTATTCCTTTGACATACACATTGACGATGAAATACAGAAATTACATCGGAATTAAATACAAAAGGAACAATGCAGCCTTAAGTACAAGAATAGAGACTCATCTTACCGTCGGTGCTTTGAGCATTCTCTGTGAGACCACTATTAGTTTCCGCTACACCTCTGCAGGTTCAGTTTATTCCTTGGACCTTCACATTGACGTTGAAACACAGAAATGGCACCGGAATTAAATACAAAACGCACAATGCCACCTTAAGTACAAGAATAGAGACTCTTATTACGGTCGGTGCTTTGAGCATTCCCTGTGAGACCAGTATTAGTTTCCGATACACCACTGCAGGTTCAATGTATTCCTTGGACCTTCACATTGACGATGAAACACAGAAATGGCATCGGAATTAAATCCAAAACGCACAATGCCGCCTTAAGTACAAGAATAGAGACTCTTCTTACAGTCGGTGCTTTGAGCATTCCCTGTGAGACCATTAATAGTATCCGATACACCACTGCAGGTTCAATGTATTCCTTGGACACACACATTGACGATGAAACACAGAAATTACATCGGAATTAAATACAAAAGGAACAACGCCGCCTTAAGTACAAGAATAGAGACTGTTCTTACAGTCGGTGCTTTGAGCATTCCCTGTGAGACCAGTATTAGTTTCCGCTACACCTCTGCAGGTTCGGTTTATTCTTTGGACCTTCACATTGACAATGAAACACAGAAATGGCATCGGAATTAAATCCAAAGGGCACAATGCCGCCTTAAGTACAAGAATAGAGAGTCTTCTTACAGTCGGTGCTTTGAGCATTCCTTGTGAGACCAGTAATAGTATCCGATACACCACTGCAGGTTTAATCTATTCCTTGGACATACACATTGACGACGAAACACAGAGATTACATCGGAATTAAATACAAAAGGAACAATGCCGCCTTAAGTACAAGAATAAAAACCATTCTTACCGTCGGTGCTTTGAGAATTCCCTGTGAGACCAGTATTCGTTTCCGATAGACCACTAGAGGTTCAATGAATTCCTTGGACCTTCACATTGAAGATGAAACACAGAAATTACATCGGAATTAAATACAAAAGGCACAATGCCGCCTTAAGTACAAGAAAGAGACTCTTCTTACAGTCGGTGATGTGAGCATTCCCTGTGAGACCAGTAATAGTATCCGATACACCACTGCAGGTTCAATCTATTCCTTGGACATACACATTGACGATGAAACACAGAAATTACATCGGAATTAAATACAAACGGAACAATGCCGCCTTAAGTACAAGAATAGAGACTCTTCTTACCGTCGGTGCTTTGAGCATTCCCTGCGAGACCAGTAATAGTATCCGAAACACCACTGCAGGTTCAATGTATTCCTTGGACCTTCACATTGACGATGAAACATAGAAATCGCATCGGAATTAAATACAAAAGGCACAATGACGCCTTAAGTACAAGAATAGAGACTCTTCTTACAGTCGGAGCTTTGAGCATTCCCTATGAGACCAGTAATAGTAACCGATACACCACTGCTGGATCAATGTATTCCTTGGACTTTCACATTGACGATGAAACACAGAAATGGCATCGGAATTAAATACAAAAGGCACAATGCCGCCTTAAGTACAAGAATAGAGACTCCTCTTACAGTCGGTGCTTTGAGAATTCCCTGTGAGACCAGTATTAGTTTCCGCTAAACCCCTGCAGGTTCAGTTTATTCCTTGGACCTTCACATTGACGATGAATTACAAAAATGGCATCGGAATTAAATACAAAATTCACAATGCCGCCTTAAGTACAAGAATAGAGACTCTTCTTACAGTCGGTGTTTTGAGCATTCCCTGTGCGACCAGTAATAGTATCCGATACACCACTGCAGGTTCAATCTATTCCTTGAACATACACATTGACGATGAAACACAGAAATTACATCGGAATTAAATACAAAAGGAACAATGCCGCCTTAAGTACAAGAATAGAGACTCTTCTTACAGTCGGTGCTTTGAGCATTCCCTGTGAGACCAGTATTAGTTTCCGCTACACCTCTGCAGGTTCAGTTTTTTCCTTGGACCTTCACATTGACGATGAATTACAGAAATGGCATCCTAATTAAATACAAAAGGCACAATGCCGCCTTAAGTACAAGAATAGAGACTTTTCTTACAGTCGGTGCTTTGAGCATTCCCTGTGAGACCAGTAATAGTACCCGATACACCACTGCAGGTTCAATGTATTCCATGGACCTTCACGTTGACGATGAAACACAGAGATCGCAACGGAATCAAATACAAAAGGCACAATGCCGCCTTAAGTACAAGAATAGAGACTCTTCTTACAGTTGGTGCTTTGAGCATTCCCTGTGAGACCAGTAATAGTATCCGATACACCACTGCAGGTTCAATCTATTCCTTGGACATACACATTGACGATGAAACACAGAAATTACATCGGAATTAAATACAAAAGGAACAATGCCGCCTTTAGTACAAGGATAGAGACTCTTCTTACCGTCGGTGCTTTGAGCATTCCCTGTGAGACCAGTATTAGTTTCCTTATACACCACTGGAGGTTTAATGAATTCCTTGGACATTCACATTGACGATGAAACACTGAAATTACATCGGAATTAAATACAAAAGGCACAATGCCGCCTTAAGTACAAGAATAGAGACTCTTCTTACAGTTGGTGCTTTGAGCATTCCCTGTGAGACCAGTAATAGTATCCGATACACCACTGCAGGTTCAATCTATTCCTTGGACATACACATTGACGATGAAACACAGAAATTACATCGGAATTAAATACAAAAGGAACAATGCCGCCTTAAGTACAAGAATAGAGACTCTTCATACCGTCTGTGCTTTGAGCATTCCGTGTGAGACCAATATTAGTTTCCGATACATAACTGCAGGTTCAATCTATTCCTTTGACATACACATTGACGATGAAATACAGAAATTACATCGGAATTAAATACAAAAGGAACAATGCAGCCTTAAGTACAAGAATAGAGACTCTTCTTACCGTCGGTGCTTTGAGCATTCCCTGTGAGACCACTATTAGTTTCCGCTACACCTCTGCAGGTTCAGTTTATTCCTTGGACCTTCACATTGACGTTGAAACAAAGAAATCGCATCGGAATTAAATACAAAACGCACAATGCCACCTCAAGTACAAGAATTGAGACTCTTATTACGGTCGGTGCTTTGAGCATTCCCTGTGAGACCAGTATTAGTTTCCGATACACCACTGCAGGTTCAATGTATTCCTTGGACCTTCACATTGACGATGAAACACAGAAATGGCATCGGAATTAAATACAAAACGCACAATGCCGCCTTAAGTACAAGAATAGAGACTCTTCTTACAGTCGGTGCTTTGAGCATTCCCTGTGAGACCATTAATAGTATCCGATACACCACTGCAGGTTCAATGAATTCCTTGGACACACACATTGACGATGAAACACAGAAATTACATCGGAATTAAATACAAAAGGAATAACGCCGCCTTAAGTACAAGAATAGAGACTCTTCTTACCGTCGGTGCTTTGAGCATTCCCTGTGAGACCAGTATTAGTTTCCGATACACCACTGGAGGTTCAATGAATTCCTTGGACCTTCACATTGACGATGAAACACTGAAATTACATCGGAATTAAATACAATAGGCACAATGCCGCCTTAAGTACAAGAATAGAGACACTTCTTACAGTCGGTGCTTTAAGCATTCCCCGTGAGACCAGTAATAGTATCCGATACACCACTGCAGGTTCAATGTATTCCTTGGACACACACATTGACGATGAAACACAGAAATTACATCGGAATTAAATACAAAAGGAACAACGCCGCCTTAAGTACAAGAATAGAGACTGTTCTTACAGTCGGTGCTTTGGGCATTCCCTGTGAGACCAGTATTAGTTTCCGCTACACCTCTGCAGGTTCGGTTTATTCTTTGGACCTTCACATTGACAATGAAACACAGAAATGGCATCGGAATTAAATCCAAAGGGCACAATGCCGCCTTAAGTACAAGAATAGAGAGTCTTCTTACAGTCGGTGCTTTGAGCATTCCTTGTGAGACCAGTAATAGTATCCGATAAACCACTGCAGGTTTAATCTATTCCTTGGACATACACATTGACGACGAAACACAGAGATTACATCGGAATTAAATACAAAAGGAACAATGCCGCCTTAAGTACAAGAATAAAAACCATTCTTACCGTCGGTGCTTTGAGAATTCCCTGTGAGACCAGTATTAGTTTCCGATAGACCACTAGAGGTTCAATGAATTCCTTGGACCTTCACATTGAAGATGAAACACAGAAATTACATCGGAATTAAATACAAAAGGCACAATGCCGCCTTAAGTACAAGAAAGAGACTCTTCTTACAGTCGGTGATGTGAGCATTCCCTGTGAGACCAGTAATAGTATCCGATACACCACTGCAGGTTCAACCTATTCCTTGGACATACACATTGACGATGAAACACAGAAATTACATCGGAATTAAATACAAAAGGAACAATGCCGCCTTAAGTACAAGAATAGAGACTCTTCTTACCGTCGGTGCTTTGAGCATTCCCTGTGAGACCAGTAATAGTATCCGAAACACCACTGCAGGTTCAATGTATTCCTTGGACCTTCACATTGACGATGAAACATAGAAATCGCATCGGAATTAAATACAAAAGGCACAATGACGCTTTAAGTACAAGAATAGAGACTCTTCTTACAGTCGGAGCTTTGAGCATTCCCTATGAGACCAGTAATAGTAACCGATACACCACTGCTGGATCAATGTATTCCTTGGACTTTCACATTGACGATGAAACACAGAAATGGCATCGGAATTAAATACAAAAGGCACAATGCCGCCTTAAGTACAAGAATAGAGACTGCTCTTACAGTCGGTGCTTTGAGAATTCCCTGTGAGACCAGTATTAGTTTCCGCTAAACCCCTGCAGGTTCAGTTTATTCCTTGGACCTTCACATTGACGATGAAACACAAAAATGGCATCGGAATTAAATACAAAAGGCACAATGCCGCCTTATGTACAAGAATAGAGACTCTTCTTACAGTCGGTGTTTTGAGCATTCCCTGTGCGACCAGTAATAGTATCCGATACACCACTGCAGGTTCAATCTGTTCCTTGGACATACACATTGACGATGAAACACAGAAATTACATCGGAATTAAATACAAAAGGAACAATGCCGCCTTAAGTACAAGAATAGAGACTCTTCTTACAGTCGGTGCTTTGAGCATTCCCTGTGAGACCAGTATTAGTTTCCGCTACACCTCTGCAGGTTCAGTTTTTTCCTTGGACCTTCACATTGACGATGAAACACAGAAACGGCATCCTAATTAAATACAAAAGGCACAATGCCGCCTTAAGTACAAGAATAGAGACTCTTCTTACAGTCGGTGCTTTGAGCATTCCCTGTGAGACCAGTAATAGTACCCGATACACCACTGCAGGTTCAATGTATTCCATGGACCTTCACGTTGACGATGAAACACAGAGATCGCAACGGAATCAAATACAAAAGGCACAATGCCGCCTTAAGTACAAGAATAGAGACTCATCTTACAGTTGGTGCTTTGAGCATTCCCTGTTGAGACCAGTAATAGTATCCGATACACCACTGCAGGTTCAATCTATTCCTTGGACATACACATTGACGATGAAACACAGAAATTACATCGGAATTAAATACAAAAGGAACAATGCAGCCTTTAGTACAAGGATAGAGACTCTTCTTACCGTCGGTGCTTTGAGCATTCCCTGTGAGACCAGTATTAGTTTCCTTATACACCACTGGAGGTTTAATGATTTCCTTGGACATTCACATTGACGATGAAACACTGAAATTACATCGGAATTAAACACAAAAGGCACAATCCCGCCTTATGTACAAGAATAGAGACTCTTCTTACTGTCGGTCCTTTGAGCATTCCCTGTGAGGCCAGTATTAGTCTCCGCTACACCTCTGCAGTATCAGTTTATTCCTTTGACCTTCACATTGACGATGAAACACACAAAAGTGGCATCGGAATTAAATACAAAAGGCACAATGCCGCCTTAAGTACAAGAATAGAGACTCTTCTTACAGTCGGTGATTTGAGAATTCCCTGTGAGACTAGTATTAGTTTCCACTACACCCCTGCAGGTTCAGTTTATTCCTTGGACCTTCACATTGACGATGAAACACAAAAAAAATTGGCATCGGAATTAAATACAAAAGGCACAATGCCGCCTTAAGTACAAGAATAGAGACTCTTCTTACAGTCGGTGCTTTGAGCATTCCCTGTGAGACCAGTAATAGTATCCGATACACCACTGCAGGTTCAATCTATTCCTTAGACATACACATTGACGATGAAACACAGAAATTACATCGGAATTAAATACAAAAGGAACAGTGCCGCCTTAAGTACAAGAATAGAGACTCTTCATACCGTCTGTGCTTTGAGCATTCCGTGTGAGACCAATATTAGTTTCCGATACATAACTGCAGGTTCAATCAATTCCTTTGACATACACATTGACGATGGAATACAGAAATTACATCGGAATTAAATACAAAAGGAACAATGCAGCCTTAAGTACAAGAATAGAGACTCTTCTTACCGTCGGTGCTTTGAGCATTCCCTGTGAGACCACTATTAGTTTCCGCTACACCTCTGCAGGTTCAGTTTATTCCTTGGACCTTCACATTGACGTTGAAACAAAGAAATGGCATCGGAATTAAATACAAAACGCACAATGCCACCTTAAGTACAAGAATAGAGACTCTTATTACGGTCGGTGCTTTGAGCATTCCCTGTGAGACCAGTATTAGTTTCCGATACACCACTGCAGGTTCAATGTATTCCTTGGACCTTCACATTGACGATGAAACACAGAAATGGCATCGGAATTAAATCCAAAACGCACAATGCCGCTTTAAGTACAAGAAAAGAGACTCTTCTTACAGTCGGTGCTTTGAGCATTCCCTGTGAGACCATTAATAGTATCCGATACACCACTGCAGGTTCAATGAATTCCTTTGACACACACATTGACGATGAAACACAGAAATTACATCGGAATTAAATACAAAAGGAATAACGCCGCCTTAAGTACAAGAATAGAGACTCTTCTTACCGTCGGTGCTTTGAGCATTCCCTGTGAGACCAGTATTAGTTTCCGATACACCACTGGAGGTTCAATGAATTCCTTGGACCTTCACATTGACGATGAAACACTGAAATTACATCGGAATTAAATACAATAGGCACAATGCCGCCTTAAGTACAAGAACAGAGACACTTCTTACAGTCGGTGCTTTAAGCATTCCCCGTGAGACCAGTAATAGTATCCGATACACCACTGCAGGTTCAATGTATTCCTTGGACCTTCACATTGACGATGAAACACAGAAATCGCATCGGAATTGAATACAAAAGGCACAATGCCGCCTTAAGTACAAGAATAGAGACTCTTCTTACAGTCGGTGCTTTGAGCATTCCCTGTGAGACCAGTATTAGTTTCCGCTAAACCCCTGCAGGTTCAATGTATTCCTTGGACCTTCACATTGACGATGAAACACAGAAATGGGGTCGGAATTAAATCCAAAACGCACAATGCCGCCTTAAGTACAAGAATAGAGACACTTCTTACAGTCGGTGGTTAGAGCATTCCCTGTGAGACCAGTAATAGTATCCGATACACCACTGCAGGTTCATTCTATTCCTTGGACATACACATTGACGATGAAACACAGAAATTACATCGGAATTAAATACAAACGGCACAATGCCGCCTTAAGTACAAGAATAGAGACTCTTCTTACCGTCGGTGCTTTGAGCATTCCCTGTGAGACCAGTATTAGTTTCCGATACACCACTGCAGGTTCAATGTATTCCTTGGACCTTCACATTGACGATAAAACACTGAAATTACATCGGAATTAAATACAAAAGGCACAATGCCGCCTTAAGTACAAGAATAGAGACTCTTCTTACCGTCGGTGCTTTGAGCATTCCCTGTGAGACCAGTATTAGTTTCCGATAGACCACTGGAGGTTCAATGAATTCCTTGGACCTTCACATTGACGATGAAACACTGAAATTACATCGGAATTAAATACAAAAGGCACAATGCCGCCTTAATTACTAGAAAGAGACTCTTCTTACAGTCGGTGCTGTGAGCATTCCCTGTGAGACCATTAATAGTATCCGATACACCACTGCAGGTTCAATCTATTCCTTGGACATACACATTGACGATGAAACACAGAAATTACATCGGAATTAAATACAAAAGGAACAATGCCGCCTTAAGTACAAGAATAGAGACGCTTCTTACAGTCGGTGCTTTGAGCATTCCCTGTGAGACCAGTATTAGTTTCCGATACACCACTGGAGGTTCAATGAATTCCTTGGACCTTCACATTGACGATGAAACACAGAAATCGCATCGGAATTAAATACAAAAGGCACAATGCCGCCTTAAGTACAAGAATAGAGACTCTTCTTACAGTCGGTGCTTTGAGCATTCCCTGTGAGACCAGTATTAGTTTCCGCTACACCTCTGCAGGTTCGGGTTATTCTTTGGACCTTCACATTGATGATGAAACACAGATATGGCATCGGAATTAAATCCAACGGGCACAATGCCACCTTAAGTACAAGAATAGAGACTCTTCTTACAGTCGGTGCTTTGAGCATTCCCTGTGAGACCAGTAATAGTATCCGATACACCACTGCAGGTTTAATCTATTCCTTGGACATACACATTGACGACAAAACACAGAGATTACATCGGAATTAAATACAAAAGGAACAATGCCGCCTTAAGTACAAGAATAAAAACCATTCTTACCGTCGGTGCTTTGAGAATTTCCTGTGAGACCAGTATTAGTTTCCGATAGACCACTGGAGGTTCAATGAATTCCTTGGACCTTCGCATTGACGATGAAACACTGAAATTACATCGGAATTAAATACAAAAGGAACAATGCAGCCTTAAGTACAAGAATAGAGACTCTTCTTACCGTCGGTGCTTTGAGCATTCCCTGTGAGACCACTATTAGTTTCCGCTACACCTCTGCAGGTTCAGTTTATTCCTTGGACCTTCACATTGACGTTGAAACAAAGAAATGGCATCGGAATTAAATCCAAAACGCACAATGCCGCCTTAAGTACAAGAATAGAGACTCTTCTTACAGTCGGTGCTTTGAGCATTCCCTGTGAGACCATTAATAGTATCCGATACACCACTGCAGGTTCAATGAATTCCTTGGACACACACATTGACGATGAAACACAGAAATTACATCGGAATTAAATGCAAAAGGAATAACGCCGCCTTAAGTACAAGAATAGAGACTCTTCTTACCGTCGGTGCTTTGAGCATTCCCTGTGAGACCAGTATTAGTTTCCGATACACCACTGGAGGTTCAATGAATTCCTTGGACCTTCACATTGACGATGAAACACTGAAATTACATCGGAATTAAATACAATAGGCACAATGCCGCCTTAAGTACAAGAATAGAGACACTTCTTACAGTCGGTGCTTTAAGCATTCCCCGTGAGACCAGTAATAGTATCCGATACACCACTGCAGGTTCAATGTATTCCTTGGACACACACATTGACGATGAAACACAGAAATTACATCGGAATTAAATACAAAAGGAACAACGCCGCCTTAAGTACAAGAATAGAGACTGTTCTTACAGTCGGTGCTTTGAGCATTCCCTGTGAGACCAGTATTAGTTTCCGCTACACCTCTGCAGGTTCGGTTTATTCTTTGGACCTTCACATTGACAATGAAACACAGAAATGGCATCGGAATTAAATCCAAAGGGCACAATGCCGCCTTAAGTACAAGAATAGAGAGTCTTCTTACAGTCGGTGCTTTGAGCATTCCTTGTGAGACCAGTAATAGTATCCGATACACCACTGCAGGTTTAATCTATTCCTTGGACATACACATTGACGACGAAACACAGAGATTACATCGGAATTAAATACAAAAGGAACAATGCCGCCTTAAGTACAAGAATAAAAACCATTCTTACCGTCGGTGCTTTGAGAATTCCCTGTGAGACCAGTATTAGTTTCCGATAGACCACTAGAGGTTCAATGAATGCCTTGGACCTTCACATTGAAGATGAAACACAGAAATTACATCGGAATTAAATACAAAAGGCACAATGCCGCCTTAAGTACAAGAAAGAGACTCTTCTTACAGTCGGTGATGTGAGCATTCCCTGTGAGACCAGTAATAGTATCCGATACACCACTGCAGGTTCAATCTATTCCTTGGACATACACATTGACGATGAAACACAGAAATTACATCGGAATTAAATACAAAAGGAACAATGCCGCCTTAAGTACAAGAATAGAGACTCTTCTTACCGACGGTGCTTTGAGCATTCCCTGTGAGACCAGTAATAGTATCCGAAACACCACTGCAGGTTCAATGTATTCCTTGGACCTTCACATTGACGATGAAACATAGAAATCGCATCGGAATTAAATACAAAAGGCACAATGACGCCTTAAGTACAAGAATAGAGACTCTTCTTACAGTCGGAGCTTTGATCATTCCCTATGAGACCAGTAATAGTAACCGATACACCACTGCTGGATCAATGTATTCCTTGGACTTTCACATTGACGATGAAACACAGAAATGGTATCGGAATTAAATACAAAAGGCACAATGCCGCCTTAAGTACAAGAATAGAGACTCCTCTTACAGTCGGTGCTTTCAGAATTCCCTGTGAGACCAGTAATAGTATCCGATACACCACTGCAGGTTCAATCTATTCCTTGGACATACACATTGACGATGAAACACAGAAATTACATCGGACTTAAATACAAAAGGAACAATGCCGCCTTAAGTACAAGAATAGAGACTCTTCTTACAGTCGGTGCTTTGAGCATTCCCTGTGAGACCAGTATTAGTTTCCGCTACACCTCTGCAGGTTCAGTTTTTTCCTTGGACCTTCACATTGACGATGAAACACAGAAATGGCATCCTAATTAAATACAAAAGGCACAATGCCGCCTTAAGTACAAGAATAGAGACTCTTCTTACAGTCGGTGCTTTGAGCATTCCCTGTGAGACCAGTAATAGTACCCGATACACCACTGCAGGTTCAATGTATTCCATGGACCTTCACGTTGACGATGAAATACAGAGATCGCAACGGAATCAAATACAAAAGGCACAATGCCGCCTTAAGAACAAGAATAGAGACTCATCTTACAGTTGGTGCTTTGAGCATTCCCTGTGAGACCAGTAATAGTATCCGATACACCACTGCAGGTTCAATCTATTCCTTGGACATACACATTGACGATGAAACACAGAAATTACATCGGAATTAAATACAAAAGGAACAATGCCGCCTTTAGTACAAGGATAGAGACTCTTCTTACTGTCGGTGCTTTGAGCATTCCCTGTGAGACCAGTATTAGTTTCCTTATACACCACTGGAGGTTTAATGAATTCCTTGGACATTCACATTGACGATGAAACACTGAAATTACATCGGAATTAAATACAAAAGGCACAATCCCGCCTTAAGTACAAGAATAGAGACTCTTCTTACTGTCGGTCCTTTGAGCATTCCCTGTGAGGCCAGTATTAGTCTCCGCTACACCTCTGCAGTATCAGTTTATTCCTTTGACCTTCACATTGACGATGAAACACACAAAAGTGGCATCGGAATTAAATACAAAAGGCACAATGCCGCCTTAAGTACAAGAATAGAGACTCTTCTTACAGTCGGTGATTTGAGAATTCCCTGTGAGACTAGTATTAGTTTCCACTACACCTCTGCAGGTTCAGTTTATTCCTTGGACCTTCACATTGACGATGAAACACAAAAAAAATTGGCATCGGAATTAAATACAAAAGGCACAATGCCGCCTTAAGTACAAGAATAGAGACTCTTCTTACAGTCGGTGCTTTGAGCATTCCCTGTGAGACCAGTATTAGTTTCCGCTACACCTCTGCAGGTTCGGGTTATTCTTTGGACCTTCACATTGACGATGAAACACACAAAAGTGGCATCGGAATTAAATACAAAAGGCACAATGCCGCCTTAAGTACAAGAATAGAGACTCTTCTTACAGTCGGTGATTTGAGAATTCCCTGTGAGACTAGTATTAGTTTCCACTACACCTCTGCAGGTTCAGTTTATTCCTTGGACCTTCACATTGACGATGAAACACAAAAAAAATTGGCATCGGAATTAAATACAAAAGGAATAACGCCACCTTAAGTACAAGAATAGAGACTCTTCTTACCGTCGGTGCTTTGAGCATTCCCTGTGAGACCAGTATTAGTTTCCGATACACCACTGGAGGTTCAATGAATTCCTTGGACCTTCACATTGACGATGAAACACTGAAATTACATCGGAATTAAATACAATAGGCACAATGCCGCCTTAAGTACAAGAATAGAGACACTTCTTACAGTCGGTGCTTTAAGCATTCCCCGTGAGACCAGTAATAGTATCCGATACACCACTGCAGGTTCAATGTATTCCTTGGACACACACATTGACGATGAAACACAGAAATTACATCGGAATTAAATACAAAAGGAACAACGCCGCCTTAAGTACAAGAATAGAGACTGTTCTTACAGTCGGTGCTTTGAGCATTCCCTGTGAGACCAGTATTAGTTTCCGCTACACCTCTGCAGGTTCGGTTTATTCTTTGGACCTTCACATTGACAATGAAACACAGAAATGGCATCGGAATTAAATCCAAAGGGCACAATGCCGCCTTAAGTACAAGAATAGAGAGTCTTCTTACAGTCGGTGCTTTGAGCATTCCTTGTGAGACCAGTAATAGTATCCGATACACCACTGCAGGTTTAATCTATTCCTTGGACATACACATTGACGACGAAACACAGAGATTACATCGGAATTAAATACAAAAGGAACAATGCCGCCTTAAGTACAAGAATAAAAACCATTCTTACCGTCGGTTCTTTGAGAATTCCCTGTGAGACCAGTATTAGTTTCCGATAGACCACTAGAGGTTCAATGAATGCCTTGGACCTTCACATTGAAGATGAAACACAGAAATTACATCGGAATTAAATACAAAAGGCACAATGCCGCCTTAAGTACAAGAAAGAGACTCTTCTTACAGTCGGTGATGTGAGCATTCCCTGTGAGACCAGTAATAGTATCCGATACACCACTGCAGGTTCAATCTATTCCTTGGACATACACATTGACGATGAAACACAGAAATTACATCGGAATTAAATACAAAAGGAACAATGCCGCCTTAAGTACAAGAATAGAGACTCTCCTTACCGTCGGTGCTTTGAGCATTCCCTGTGAGACCAGTAATAGTATCCGAAACACCACTGCAGGTTCAATGTATTCCTTGGACCTTCACATTGACGATGAAACATAGAAATCGCATCGGAATTAAATACAAAAGGCACAATGACGCCTTAAGTACAAGAATAGAGACTCTTCTTACAGTCGGAGCTTTGAGCATTCCCTATGAGACCAGTAATAGTAACCGATACACCACTGCTGGATCAATGTATTCCTTGGACTTTCACATTGACGATGAAACACAGAAATGGTATCGGAATTAAATACAAAAGGCACAATGCCGCCTTAAGTACAAGAATAGAGACTCCTCTTACAGTCGGTGCTTTGAGAATTCCCTGTGAGACCAGTATTAGTTTCCGCTAAACCCCTGCAGGTTCAGTTTATTCCTTGGACCTTCACATTGACGATGAAACACAAAAATGGCATCGGAATTAAATACAAAAGGCACAATGCCGCCTTAAGTACAAGAATAGAGACTCTTCTTACAGTCGGTGTTTTGAGCATTCCCTGTGCGACCAGTAATAGTATCCGATACACCACTGCAGGTTCAATCTATTCCTTGGACATACACATTGACGATGAAACACAGAAATTACATCGGAATTAAATACAAAAGGAACAATGCCGCCTTAAGTACAAGAATAGAGACTCTTCTTACAGTCGGTGCTTTGAGCATTCCCTGTGAGACCAGTATTAGTTTCCGCTACACCTCTGCAGGTTCAGTTTTTTCCTTGGACCTTCACATTGACGATGAAACACAGAAATGGCATCCTAATTAAATACAAAAGGCACAATGCCGCCTTAAGTACAAGAATAGAGACTCTTCTTACAGTCGGTGCTTTGAGCATTCCCTGTGAGACCAGTAATAGTACCCGATACACCACTGCAGGTTCAATGTATTCCATGGACCATCACGTTGACGATGAAATACAGAGATCGCAACGGAATCAAATACAAAAGGCACAATGCCGCCTTAAGAACAAGAATAGAGACTCATCTTACAGTTGGTGCTTTGAGCATTCCCTGTGAGACCAGTAATAGTATCCGATACATCACTGCAGGTTCAATCTATTCCTTGGACATACACATTGACGATGAAACACAGAAATTACATCGGAATTAAATACAAAAGGAACAATGCCGCCTTTAGTACAAGGATAGAGACTCTTCTTACCGTCGGTGCTTTGAGCATTCCCTGTGAGACCAGTATTAGTTTCCTTATACACCACTGGAGGTTTAATGAATTCCTTGGACATTCACATTGACGATGAAACACTGAAATTACATCGGAATTAAATACAAAAGGCACAATCCCGCCTTAAGTACAAGAATAGAGACTCTTCTTACTGTCGGTCCTTTGAGCATTCCCTGTGAGGCCAGTATTAGTCTCCGCTACACCTCTGCAGTATCAGTTTATTCCTTTGACCTTCACATTGACGATGAAACACACAAAAGTGGCATCGGAATTAAATACAAAAGGCACAATGCCGCCTTAAGTACAAGAATAGAGACTCTTCTTACAGTCGGTGATTTGAGAATTCCCTGTGAGACTAGTATTAGTTTCCACTACACCTCTGCAGGTTCAGTTTATTCCTTGGACCTTCACATTGACGATGAAACCCAAAAAAAATTGGCATCGGAATTAAATACAAAAGGCACAATGCCGCCTTAAGTACAAGAATAGAGACACTTCTTACAGTCGGTGCTTTAAGCATTCCCCGTGAGACCAGTAATAGTATCCGATACACCACTGCAGGTTCAATGTATTCCTTGGACCTTCACATTGACGATGAACCACAGAAATCGCATCGGAATTGAATACAAAAGGCACAATGCCGCCTTAAGTACAAGAATAGAGACTCTTCTTACAGTCGGTGCTTTGAGCATTCCCTGTGAGACGAGTATTAGTTTCCGATACACCACTGCCGGTTCAATGTATTCCTTGGACCTTCACATTGACGATGAAACACAGAAATGGGGTCGGAATTAAATCCAAAACGCACAATGCCGCCTTAAGTACAAGAATAGAGACACTTCTTACAGTCGGTGGTTAGAGCATTCCCTGTGAGACCAGTAATAGTATCCGATACACCACTGCAGGTTCATTCTATTCCTTGGACATACACATTGACGATGAAACACAGAAATTACATCGGAATTAAATACAAACGGCACAATGCCGCCTTAAGTACGAGAATAGAGACTCTTCTTACCGTCGGTGTTTTGAGCACTCCCTTTGAGACCAGTATTAGTTTGCGATACACCACTGCAGGTTCAATGTATTCCTTGGACATACACATTGACGATGAAACACTGAAATTAGATCGGAATTAAATAAAAAAGGCTCAATGCCGCCTTAAGTGCAAGAAGGGTGAGACTTCTTATAGTCTGTGCTTTGATCCTTTCCTGTGAGACCAGTATTAGTTTCCGATACACCACTGCAATTTCCATGTGTTCCTTGGACCTTCACATTGCCGATGAAAGACAGAAATCGCATCGGAATTAAATACAAAAGGCACAATGCCTCCATACGTACAAGAGTAGAGACTCTTCTTACAGTCGGTGTTTTGAGCACTCCCTGTGAGACCAGTATTAGTTTCCGATACACCACTGCAGGTTCAATGTATTCCTTGGACATACACATTGACGATGAAACTCTGAAATTAGATCGGAATTATATAAAAAAGGCTCAATGCCGCCTTAAGTGCAAGAAGAGTGACACTTCTTAGAGTCTGTGCTTTGATGCTTTCCTGTTAGACCAGTATTAGTTTCGTATACACCACTGCAGGTGCAATGTATCCCTTGGACCTTCACATTGACGATGAAACACAGAAATCGCATCGGAATTAAATACAAAAGGCACAATGCCTCCATAAGTACAAGAATAGAGACTCTTCTTACAGTCGGAGTTTTGAGCACTCCCTGTGAGACCAGTATTAGTTTGCGATACACAACTGCATGTTCAATGTATTCCTTGGACATACACATTGACGATGAAACACTGAAATTAGATCGGAATTAAATAAAAAAGGCTCAATGCCGACTTATGTGCAAGAAGAGTGAGACTTCTTAGAGTCTGTGCTTTGATCCTTTCCTGTGAGACCAGTATTAGTTTCCGATACACCACTGCAGGATCAATGTTTTCCTTGGACCTTCACATTGACTATGAAACACAGAAATCGCATCGGAATTTAATACAAAAGGCACAATGCCTCCATAAGTACAGGAATAGAGACTCTTCTTACAGTCGGTGTTTTGAGTACTTCCTGTGAGACCAGTATTAGTTTGCGATTTACCACTGCAGGTTCAATGTATTCCTTGGACATACACATTGACGATGAAACACTGAAATTAGATCGGAATTAAATAAAAAAGCTCAATGCCGCCTTAAGTGCAAGAAGAGTGGGACTTCTTATAGTCTGTGCTTTGATCCTTTCCTGTGAGACCAGTATTAGTTTCCGATACACCACTGCAGGTTCAATGCATTCCTTGGACCTTCACATTGATGATGAAACACAGAAATCGCATCGGAATTAAATACAAAAGGCACAATGCCTCCATAAGTACAAGAATAGAGACTCTTCTTACAGTCGGAGTTTTGAGCACTCCCTGTGAGACCAGTATTACTTTGCGATACACCACTGCAGGTTCAATGTATTCCTTGGACATACACATTGACGATGAAACACTGAAATTAGATCGGAATTAAATAAAAAAGGCTCAATGCCGCCGTAAGTGCAAGAAGAGTGAGTCTTCTTATAGTCTGTGCATTGATCCTTTCCTGTGAGACCAGTATTAGTTTCCGATACACAACTGCAATTCAATGTATTCCTTGGACCTTCACATTGACGATGAAACACAGAAATCGCATCGGAATTAAATACAAAAGGCACAATGCCTCCATAAGTACAAGAATAGAGACTCTTCTTACAGTCGGTGTTTTGAGCACTCCCTGTGAGACCAGTATTAGTTTGCGATACACCACTGCAGGTTCAATGTATTCCTTGGAAATACACATTGACGATGAAACACTGAAATTAGATCGGAATGAAACAAAAAAGGCTCAATGCCGCCGTAAGTGCAAGAAGAGTGAGTCTTCTTATAGTCTGTGCATTGATCCTTTCCTGTGAGACCAGTATTAGTTTCCGATACACCACTGCAGGTTCTATGTATTCCTTGGACCTCCACATTGACGATGAAACACAGATATCGCATCGGAATTAAATACAAAAGGCACAATGCCTCCATAAGTACAAGAATAGAGACTCTTCTTACAGTCGGTGTTTTGAGCACTCCCTGTGAGACCAGTATTAGTTTGCGATACACCACTGCAGGTTCAATGTATTCCTTGGACATACACATTGACGATGAAACACTGAAATTAGATCCGAATTAAATAAAAAATGCTCATTGCCGCCTTAAGTGCAAGAAGGGTGAGACTTCTTATAGTCTGTGCTTTGATCCTTTCCTGTGAGACCAGTATTAGTTTCCGATACACCACTGCAATTTCAATGTATTCCTTGGACCTTCACATTGACGATGAAACACAGAAATCGCATCGGAATTAAATACAAAAGGCACAATGCCTACATAAGTACAAGAATAGAGACTCTTCTTACAGTCGGTGTTTTGAGCACTCCCTGTGAGACCAGTATTAGTTTGCGATACACCACTGCAGGTTCAATGTATTCCTTGGACATACACATTGACGATGAAACACTGAAATTAGATCCGAATTAAATAAAAAATGCTCAATGCCGCCTTAAGTGCAAGAAGGGTGAGACTTCTTATAGTCTGTGCTTTGATCCTTTCCTGTGAGACCAGTATTAGTTTCCGATACACCACTGCAATTTCAATGTATTCCTTGGACCTTCACATTGACGATGAAACACAGAAATCGCATCGGATTTAAATACAAAAGGCACAATGCCGACTTAAGTGCAAGAAGAGTGAGACTTCTTATAGTCTGTGCCTTGATCCTTTCCTGTGAGACCAGTATTAGTTTCCGATACACCACTGCAATTTCAATGTATTCCTTGGACCTTCACATTGACGATGAAACACAGAAATCGCATCGGAATTAAATACAAACGGCACAATGCCTCCATAAGTACAAGAATAGAGACTCTTCTTACAGTCGGTGTTTTAAGCACTCCCTGTGAGACCAGTATTAGTTTTCGATACACAATTGCAGGTTCAATGTATTCCTTGGACATACACATTGACGATGAAACACTGAAATTAGATCGGAAATAAATAAAAAAGGCTCAATGCCGCCTTAAGTGCAAGAAGGGTGAGACTTCTTATAGTCTGTGCTTTGATCCTTTCCTGTGAGACCAGTATTAGTTTCCGATACACCACTGCAATTTCAATGTATTCCTTGGACCTTCACATTGACGATGAAACCCAGAAATCGCATCTTAATTAAATACAAAAGGCACAACGCCGACTTAAGTGCAAGAAGAGTGAGACTTCTTATAGTCTGTGCTTTGATCCTTTCCTGTGAGACTAGTATTAGTTTCCGATACACCACTGCAATTTCAATGTATTCCTTGGACCTTCACATTGACGATGAAACACAGAAATCGCATCGGAATTAAATACAAAAGGCACAATGCCTCCATAAGTACAAGAATAGAGACTCTTCTTACAGTCGGTGCTTTGAGCACTCCCTGTGAGACCAGTATTAGTTTGCAATACACCACTGCAGGTTCAATGTATTAATTGGACATACACATTGACGATGAAACACTGAAATTAGATCGGAATTAAATAAAAAAGGCTCAATGCCGCCTTAAGTGCAAGAAGGTTGAGACTTCTTATAGTCTGTGCTTTGATCCTTTCCTGTGAGACCAGTATTAGTTTCCGATACACCACTGCAATTTCAATGTATTCCTTGGTCGTTCACATTGACGATGAAACACAGAAATCGCATCGGAATTATATACAAAAGGCACAATGCCGACTTAAGTGCAAGAAGAGTGAGACTTCTTATAGTCTGTGCTTTGATCCTTTACTGTGAGACCAGTATTAGTTTCCGATACACCACTGCAATTTCAATGTATTCCTTGGACCTTCACATTCACGATGAAAAACAGAAATCGCATCGGAATTAAATACAAAAGGCACAATGCCTCCACAAGTACAAGAACAGAGACTCTTCGTACGGTCGGTGTTTTGAGCACTCCCTGTGAGACCAGTATTAGTTTGCGATACACCACTGCAGGTTCAATGTATTCCTTGGAAATACACATTGACAATGAAACACTGAAATTAGATCGGAATTAAATAAAAAAGGCTCAATGCCGGCTTAAGTGCAAGAAGAGAGAGACTTCTTATAGTCTGTGCTTTGATCCTTTCGTGTGAGACCAGTATTAGTTTCCGATACACCACTGCAATTACCATGTATTCCTTGGACCTTCACATTGACGATGAAACACAGAAATCGCATCGGAATTAAATACAAAAGGCACAATGCCTCCATAAGTACAAGAATAGAGACTCTTCTTACAGTCGGTGTTTTGAGCACTCCCTGTGAGACCAGTATTAGTTTGCGATACGCCACTGCAGGTTCAATGTATTCCTTGAACATACACATTGACGATGAAACACTGAAATTAGATCAGAATTAAATAAAAAAGGCTCAATGCCGCCTTAAGTGCAAGAAGGGTGAGACTTCATATAGTCTGTGCTTTGATCCTTTCCTGTGAGACCAGTATTAGTTTCCGATACACCACTGCAATTTCAATGTATTCCTTGGACCTTCACATTGACGATGAAACACAGAAATCGCATCGGAATTAAATACAAAAGGCACAATGCCGACTAAGTGCAAGAAGAGTGAGACTTCTTATAGTGTGTGCTTTGATCCTTTCCTGTGAGACCAGTATTAGTTTCCGATACACCACTGCAATTTCAATGTGTTTATTGGACCTTCACATTGACGATGAAACACAGAAATCGCATCTGAATTAAATACAAAAGGCACAATGCCGCCTTAAGTGCAAGAAGAGAGAGACTTCTTATAGTCTGTGCTTTGACCCTTTCGTGTGAGACCAGTATTAGTTTCCGATACACCACTGCAGGTTCTATGAATTCCTTGGACCTTCACATTGACGATGAAACACAGAAATCGCATCGGAATTAAATACAAAAGGCACAATGCCTCCATAAGTACAAGAATAGAGACTCTTCTTACAGTCGGTGTTTTGAGCACTCCCTGTGAGACCAGTATTAGTTTGCGATACACCACTGCAGGTTCAATGTATTCCTTGGACATACACATTGACGATGAAACACTGAAATTAGATCGGAATTAAGTAAAAAAGTCTCAATGCCGCCTTAAGTGCAAGAAGGGTGAGACTTCTTATAGTCTGTGCTTTGATCCTTTCCTGTGAGACCAGTATTAGTTTCCAATACACCACTGCAATTTCAATGTATTCCTTGGACCTTCACATTGACGATGAAACACAGAAATCGCATCGGAATTAAATACAAAAGGGACAATGCCTCCATAAGTATAAGAATAAAGACTCTTCTTACAGTCGGTGTTTTGAGCACTCCCTGTGAGACCAGTATTAGTTTGCGATACACCACTGTAGGTTCAATGTATTCCTTGGACATACACATTGACGTTGAAACACTGAAATTAGATCGGAATTAAATAAAAAAGGCTCAATGCCGCCTTAAGTGCAAGAAAGGTGAGACTTCTTATAGTCTGTGCTTTGATTCTTACCTGTGAGACCAGTATTAGTTTCCGATACACCAATGCAATTTCAATGTATTCCTTGGACCTTCACATCGACGATGTAACCCAGATATCGCATCGGAATTAAATACAAAAGGCACAATGCCTCCATAAGTACAAGAATAGAGACTCTTCTTACAGTCGGTGCTTTGAGCACTCCCTGTAAGACCAGTATTAGTTTGCGATACACCACTGCAGGTTCAATGTATTCCTTGGACATACGCATTGACGATGAAACACTGAAATTAGATCGGAATTAAATAAAAAAGGCTCAATGCCGCCTTAAGTGCAAGAAGGATGAGACTTCTTATAGTCTGTGCTTTGATCCTTTCCTGTGAGACCAGTATTAGTTTCCGACACACCACTGCAATTTCAATGTATTCCTTGGACCTTCACATTGTTGATGAAACATAGAAATCGCATCGGAATTAAATACAAAAGGCACAATGAGTCCATAAGTACAAGAATAGAGACTCTTCTTACAGTCGGTGTTTTGAGCACTCCCTGTGGGACCAGTATTAGTTTGCGATACACCACTGCAGGTTCAATGTATTCCTTGGACATACACATTGACGATGAAACACTGAAATTAGATCGGAATTAAATAAAAAAGCCTCAATGCCGCCTTAAGTGCAAGAGGGGTGAGACTTCTTATAGTCTGTGCTTTGATCCTTTTCTGTGAGACCAGTATTAGTTTCCGACACACCACTGCAATTTCAATGTATTCCTTGGACCTTCACATTGTTGATGAAACCCAGAAATCGCATCGGAATTAAATACAAAAGGCACAATGAGTCCATAAGTACAAGAATAGAGACTCTTCTTACAGTCGGTGTTTTGAGCACTCCCTGTGGGACCAGTATTAGTTTGCGATACACCACTGCAGGTTCAGTGTATTCCTTGGACATACACATTGACGATGAAACACTGAAATTAGATCGGAATTAAATAAAAAAGCCTCAATGCCGCCTTAAGTGCAAGAATGGTGAGACTTCTTATAGTCTGTGCTTTGATCCTTTTCTGTGAGACCAGTATTAGTTTCCGATACACCACTGCAATTTCAATGTATTCCTTGGACCTTCACATTGACGATGAAACACAGAAATCGCATCGGAATTAAATACAAAAGGCACAATGCCGACTTAAGTGCAAGAAGAGTGAGACTTCTTATAGTGTGTGCTTTGATCCTTTCCTGTGAGACCAGTATTAGTTTCCGATACACCACTGCAATTTCAATGTATTCCTTGGACCTTCACATTGACGATGAAACACAGAAATCGCATCGGAATTAAATACAAAAGGCACAATGCCTCCATAAGTACAAGAATAGAGACTCTTCTTACAGTCGGTGTTTTGAGCACTCCATGTGAGACCAGTATTAGTTTGCGATACACCACAGCAGCTTCAGTGTATTCCTTGGACATACACATTGACGATGAAACACAGAAATTTGATCGGAATTAAATAAACAAGGCTCAATGCCGCCTTAAGTGCAAGAAGAGTGAGACTTCTTAGTGTCTGTGCTTTGATCCCTTCCTGTGAGACCAGTATTAGGTTCCGATACACCACTGCAATTTTAATGTATTCCTTGGACCTTCACATTGACGATGAAACACAGAAATCGCATCGGAATTAAATACAAAAGGCACAGTGCCGACTTAAGTGCAAGAAGAGTGAGACTTCTTATAGTCTGTGCTTTGATCTTTTCCTGTGAGACCAGTATTAGTTTCCGATACACCACTGCAATTACAATGTATTCCTTGGACCTTCACATTGACGATGAAACACAGAAATCGCATCGGAATTAAATACAAAAGGCACAATGCCTCCATAAGTACAAGAATAGAGACTCTTCATACAGTCGGTGTTTTGAGCACTCCCTGTGAGACCAGTATTAGTTTGCGATACACCACTGCAGCTTCAATGTATTCCTTGAACATACACATTGACGATGAAACACTGAAATTAGATCAGAATTAAATAAAAAAGGCTCAATGCCGCCTTAAGTGCAAGAAGGGTGAGACTTCATATAGTCTGTGTTTTGATCCTTTCCTGTGAGACCAGTATTAGTTTCCGATACACCACTGCAATTTCAATGTATTCCTTGGACATACACATTGACGATGAAACACTGAAATTTGATCGGAATTAAATAAAAAAGGCTCAATGCCGCCTTAAGTGCATGAAGGTTGAGACTTCTTATAGTCTGTGCTTTGATCCTTTCCTGTGAGACCAGTATTAGTTTCCGATACACCACTGCAATTTCAATGTATTCCTTGGACCTTCACATTGGCGATGAAACACAGAAATCGCATCGGAATTAAATACAAAAGGCACAATGCCTCCATAAGTACAAGAATAGAGACTCTTCTTACAGTCGGTGCTTTGAGCACTACCTGTGAGACCAGTATTAGTTTGCAATACACCACTGCAGGTTCAATGTATTCCTTGGACATACACATTGACGATGAAACACTGAAATTAGATCGGAATTAAATAAAAAAGGCTCAATGCCGCCTTAAGTGCAAGAAGGTTTAGACTTTTTATAGTCTGTGCTTTGATCCTTTCCTGTGAGACCAGTATTTATTTCCGATACACCACTGCAATTTCAATGTATTCCTTGGACCTTCACATTGACGATGAAACACAGAAATCGCATCAGAATTAAATACAAAAGGCACAATGCCGCCTTATGTGCAAGAAGAGAGAGACTTCTTATAGTCTGTGCTTTGACCCTTTCGTGTGAGACCAGCATTAGTTTCCGATACACCACTGCAGGTTCTATGAATTCCTTGGACCTTCACATTGACGATGAAACACAGAAATCGCATCGGAATTAAATACTAAAGGCACAATGCCTCCATAAGTACAAGAATAGAGACTCTTCTTACAGTCGGTGTTTTGAGCACTCCCTGTGAGACCAGTATTAGTTTGCGATACACCACTGCAGGTTCAATGTATTATTCGGACATACACATTGACGATGAAACACTGAAATTAGATCGGAATTAAATAAAAAAGCTCAATGCCGCCTTAAGTGCAAGAAGGGTGAGACTTCTTATAGTCTTTGCTTTGATCCTTTCCTGTGAGACCAGTATTAGTTTCCGATACACCACTGCAATTTCAATGTATTCCTTGGACCTTCACATTGACGAAGAAACACAGAAATCGAATCGGAATTAAATACAAAAGGCAAAATGCCTCCATAAGTACAAGAATAGAGACTCTTCTTACAGTCGGTGTTTTGAGCACTCCCTGTGAGACCAGTATTAGTTTGCGATACGCCACTGCAGGTTCAGTGTATTCCTTGAACATACACATTGACGATGAAACACTGAAATTAGATCAGAATTAAATAAAAAAGGCTCAATGCCGCCTTAAGTGCAAGAAGGGTGAGACTTCATATAGTCTGTGCTTTGATCCTTTCCTGTGAGACCAGTATTAGTTTCCGATACACCACTGCAATTTCAATGTATTCCATGGACCTTCACATTGACGATGAAACACAGAAATCGCATCGGAATTAAATACAAAAGGCACAATGCCGACTTAAGTGCAAGAAGAGTGAGACGACTTATAGTGTGTGCTTTGATCCTTTCCTGTGAGACCAGTATTAGTTTCCGATACACCACTGCAATTTCAATGTATTCCTTGGACCTTCACATTGACGATGAAACACAGAAATCGCATCGGAATTAAATACAAAAGGCACAATGCCTCCATAAGTACAAGAATAGAGACTCTTCTTACAGTCGGTGTTTTGAGCACTCCATGTGAGACCAGTATTAGTTTGCGATACACCACAGCAGCTTCAATGTATTCTTTGGACATACACATTGACGATGAAACACAGAAATTAGATCGGAATTAAATAAACAATGCTCAATGCCGCCTTAAGTGCAAGAAGAGTGAGACTTCTTAGTGTCTGTGCTTTGATCCTTTCCTGTGAGACCAGTATTAGTTTCCGATACACCACTGCAATTTTAATGTATTCCTTGGACCTTCACATTGAGGATGAAACACAGAAATCGCATCGGAATTAAATACAAAAGGCACAATGCCGACTTAAGTGCAAGAAGAGTGAGACTTCTTATAGTCTGTGTTTTGATCTTTTCCTGTGAGACCAGTATTAGTTTCCGATACACCACTGCAATTACAATGTATTCCTTGGACCTTCACATTGACGATGAAACACAGAAATCGCATCGGAATTAAATACAAAAGGCACAATGCCTCCATAAGTACAAGAATAGAGACTCTTCTTACAGTCGGTGTTTTGAGCACTCCCTGTGAGACCAGTATTAGTTTGCGATACACCACTGCAGCTTCAATGAATTCCTTGGACATACACATTGACGATGAAACACAGAAATTAGGTCGGAATTAAATAAACAAGGCTCAATGCCGCCTAAAGTGCAAGAAGAGTGAGACTTCTTAGCGTCTGTGCTTTGATCCTTTCCTGTGAGACCAGTATTAGTTTCCGATACACCACTGCAATTTTAATGTATTCCTTGGACTTTCAAATTGACGATGAAACACAGAAATCGCATCAGAATTAAATACAAAAGCACAATGCCGCCTTAAGTGCAAGAAGAGTGAGACTTCTTATAGTCTGTGCTTTAATCCTT
Source organism: Schistocerca serialis cubense (assembly GCF_023864345.2). Taxonomy (NCBI): domain Eukaryota; kingdom Metazoa; phylum Arthropoda; class Insecta; order Orthoptera; family Acrididae; genus Schistocerca; species Schistocerca serialis. Next base: position 31,300,360 of record NC_064643.1, on the reverse strand, counting down.
TCGTGTGAGACCAGTATTAGTTTCCGATACAACACTGCAGGTTCTATGTATTACTTGGACCTTCACATTGACGATGAAACACAGAAATCGCATCGGAATTAAATACAAAAGGCACAATGCCTCCATAAGTACAAGAATAGAGACTCTTCTTACAGTCGGTGTTTTGAGCACTCCCTGTGAGACCAGTATTAGTTTGCGATACACCACTGCAGCTTCAATGAATTCCTTGGACATACACATTGACGATGAAACACAGAAATTAGGTCGGAATTAAATAAACAAGGCTCAATACCGCCTAAAGTGCAAGAAGAGTGAGACTTCTTAGCGTCTGTGCTTTGATCCTTTCCTGTGAGACCAGTATTAGTTTCCAATACACCACTGCAATTTCAATGTATTCCATGGACCTTCACATTGACGATGAAACACAGAAATCGCATCGGAATTAAATACAAAAGGGACAATGCCTCCATAAGTATAAGAATAGAGACTCTTCTTACAGTAGGTGTTTTGAGCACTCCCTGTGAGACCAGTATTAGTTTGCGATACACCACTGTAGGTTCAATGTATTCCTTGGACATACACATTGACGTTGAAACACTGAAATTAGATCGGAATTAAATAAAAAAGGCTCAATGCCGCCTTAAGTGCAAGAAGGGTGAGACTTCTCATAGTCTGTGCTTTGATTCATACCTGTGAGACCAGTATTAGTTTCCGATACACCACTGCAATTTCAATGTATTCCTTGGACCTTCACATTGACGATGTAACCCAGATATCGCATCGGAATTAAATACAAAAGGCACAATGCCTCCATAAGTACAAGAATAGAGACTCTTCTTACAGTCGGTGTTTTGAGCACTCCCTGTGAGACCAGTATTAGTTTGCGATACACCACTGCAGGTTCAAGGTATTCCTTGGACGTACACATTGACGATGAAACACTGAAATTAGATTGGAATTAAATAAACAATGCTCAATGCCGCCTTAAGTGCAAGAAGGACGAGACTTCTAATAGTGTGTGCTTTGATCCTTTCGTGTGAGACCAGTATTAGTTTCAGATACACCACTGCAAATTCAATGTATTCCTTGGACCTTCACATTGACGATGAAACACAGAAATCGCATCGGAATTAAATACAAAAGGCACAATGCCGACTTATGTGCAAGAAGAGTGAGACTTCTTTTAGTCTGTGCTTTGATCCTATCCTGTGAGACCAGTATTAGTTTCCGATACACCACTGCAATTTCAATGTGCTCCTTGGACCTTCACATTGCCGATGAAACACAGAAATCGCATCGGAATTAAATACAAAAGGCACAATGCCTCCATGAGTACAAGAATAGAGACTCTTCTTACAGTCGGTGTTTTGAGCACTCCCTGTGAGACCAGTATTAGTTTGCGATACACCACTGCAGGTTCAATGTATTCCTTGGACATACACATTGACGATGAAACACAGAAATTAGATTGGAATTAAGTAAAAAAGGCTCAATGCCGCCTTAAGTGGAAGAAGAGTGAGACTTCTTAGAGTCTGTGCTTTGATCCTTTCCTGTGAGACCAGTATTAGTTTCCGATACACCACTGCAGGTTCAATGTATTCCTTGGACCTTCACATTGACGATGAAACACAGAAATCGCATCAGAATTAAATACAAAAGGCACAATGCCACCTTAAATGCAAGAAGAGTGAGACTTCTCATAGTCTGTGCTTTGATCCTTTCCTGTGAGACCAGTATTAGTTTCCGATACACCACTGCAGGTTCTATGTATTCCTTGGACATTTACATTGACGATGAAACACTGAAATTAGATCGAAATTAAATAAAAAAGGCTCAATGCCGCCTTAAGTGCAAGATGGGTGGGACTTCTTATAGTCTGTGCTTTGATCCTTTCCTGTGAGACCAGTATTAGTTTCCGATACACCACTGCTATTTCAGTGTATTCCTTGGACCTTCACATTGACGATGAAACACAGAAATCGCATAGGAATTAAATACAAAAGGCACAATGCCGACTTAAGTGCAAGAAGATTGAGACTTCTTATAGTCTGTGCTTTGATCCTTTCCTGTGAGACCAGTATTAGCTTCCGATACACCACTGCAATTTCAATCTATTCCTTGGACCTTCACATTGACGATGTAACACAGAAATCGCATCGGAATTAAATACAAAAGGCACAATGCCTCCATACGTACAAGAATAGAGACTCTTCTTACAGGTAGTGTTTTGAGCACTCCCTGTGAGTCCTGTATTAGTTTGCGATACACCACTGCAGGTTCAATGTATTCCTTGGACATACACATTGACGATGAAACTCTGAAATTAGATCGGAATTAAATAAAAAAGGCTCAATGCCGCCTTAAGTGCAAGAAGAGTGAGACTTCTTAGAGTCTGTGCTTTGATCCTTTCCTGTGAGACCAGTATTAGTTTCCGATACACCACTGCAGGTTCAACGTATTCCTTGGACCTTCACATAGACGATGAAACACAGAAGTCGCATCGGAATTAAATACAAAATGCACAATGCCTCCATAAGTACAAGAATTGAGACTCTTCTTACAGTCGGTGTTTTGAGCACTCCCTGTGAGACCAGTATTAGTTTGCGATACACCACTGCAGGTTCAATGTATTCCTTGGACATACACATTGACGATGAAACACTGAAATTAGATCGGAATTAAATAAAAAAGGCTCAATGCCGCCTTAAGTGCAAGAAGGGTGAGACTTCTTATAGTCTGTGCTTTGATCCTTTCCTGTGAGACCAGTATTAGTTTCCGATACACCACTGCAATTTCAATGTATTCCTTGGACCTTCAAATTGACGATGAACACAGAAATCGCATCGGAATTAAATACAAAAGGCACAATGCAGACTTAAGTGCAAGAAGAGTGAGACTTCTTATAGTCTGTGCCCTGTTCCTTTCCTGTGAGACCAGTATTAGTTTCCGATACACCACTGAAATTTCAATGTATTCCTTGGACCGTCACATTGACGATGAATCACAGAAATTGCATCGGAATTAAATACAAAAGGCACAATGCCTCCATAAGTACAAGAATAGAGACTCTTCTTACAGTCGGTGTTTTGAGCACTCCCTGTGAGACCAGTATTAGTTTGTGATACACCACTGCAGGTTCAATGTATTCCTTGGAAATACACATTGACGATGAAACACTGAAATTAGATCGGTATTAAATAAAAAAACCTCAATGCCGCCTTAAGTGCAAGAAGAGTGAGACTTCTTATAGTCTGTGCTTTGATCCTTTCCTGTGAGACCAGTATTAGTTTCCGATACACCACTGCAGGTTCTATGCATTCCTTGGACCTCCACATTGACGATAAAACACAGAAATCGCATCGGAATTAAATCCAAAAGGCACAATGCCTCCATAAGTACAAGAATAGAGACTCTTCTTACAGTCGGTGTTTTGAGCACTCCCTGTGAGACCAGTATTAGTTTGCGATACACCACTGCAGGTTCAATGTATTCCTTGGACATACACATTGACGATGAAACACTGAAATTAGATCGGAATTAAATAAAAAAGGCTCAATGCCGCCTTAAGTGCAAGAAGGGTGAGACTTCTTATAGTCTGTGTTTTGATCCTTTCCTGTGAGACCAGTATTAGTTTTTGATACACCACTGTAATTACAATGTATTCCTTGGACCTTCACATTGGCGATGAAACACAGAAATCGTATCGGAATTAAATACAAAGGCACAATGCCGACTTAAGTGCAAGAAGAGTGAGACTTCTTATAGTCTGTGCTTTGATCCTTTCCTGTGAGACCAGTATTAGTTTCCGATACACCACTGCAATTTCAATGTATTCCTTGGGCCATCACATTGACGATGAAACACAGAAATCGCATCGGAATTAAATACAAAAGGCACAATGCCTCCATAAGTACAAGAATAGAGACTCTTCTTACAGTCGGTGTTTTGAGCACTCCCTGTGAGACCAGTATTAGTTTGCGATACACCACTGCAGGTTCAATGTATTCCTTGGACATACACATTGACGATGAAACACTGAAATTAGATCGGAATTAAATAAAAAAGGCTCAATGCCGCCTTAAGTGCAAGAAGGGTGAGACTTCTTATAGTCTGTGTTTTGATCCTTTCCTGTGAGACCAGTATTAGTTTTTGATACACCACTGCAATTACAATGTATTCCTTGGACCTTCACATTGGCGATGAAACACAGAAATCGTATCGGAATTAAATACAAAGGCACAATGCCGACTTAAGTGCAAGAAGAGTGAGACTTCTTATAGTCTGTGCTTTGATCCTTTCCTGCGAGACCAGTATTAGTTTCCGATACACCACTGCAGGATCTATGTATTCCTTGGACCTTCACATTGACGATGAAACACAGAAATCGCATCGGAATTAAATACAAAAGGCACAATGACTCCATAAGTACAAGAATAGAGACTCTTCAGACAGTCGGTGTTTAGAGCACTCCCTGTGTGACCAGTATTAGTTTGCGATACACCACTGCAGGTTCAATGTATTCCTTGGACATACACATTGACCATGAAACACTGAAATTAGATTGGAATTAAATAAAAAAGGCTCAATGCCGCTTTAAGTGCAAGAAGGGTGAGACTTCTTATAGTCTGTGCTTTGATCCTTTCCTGTGAGACCAGTATTAGTTTCCGATACACCACTGCAATTTCAACGTATACCTTGGACATTCACATTGACGATGAAACACAGAAATCGCATCGGAATTAAATACAAAGGGCACAATTACGACTTATGTGCAAGAACAGTGAGACTTCTTATAGTCTGTGCTTGGATCCTTTCCTGTGAGACCAGTATTAGTTTCCGATACACCACTGCAATTTCAATGTATTCCTTGGACCATCACATTGACGATGAAACACAGAAATAGCATCGGAATTAAATACAAAAGGCACAATGCCTCCATAAGTACAAGAATATAGACTCTTCTTACAGTCGGTGTTTTGAGCACTCCCTGTGTGACCAGTATTAGTTTGCGATACACCACTGCAGGTACGATGTATTACTTGGACATACACGTTGACGATGAAACACAGAAATTAGATCGGAATTAAACAAAAAAGGCTCAATGCCGCCTTAAGTGGAAGAAGAGTGAGACTTCTTAGAGTCTGTGCTTTGGTCCTTTCCTGTGAGACCAGTATTAGTTCCCGATACACCACTGCAATTTCAACGTATACCTTGGACCTTCACATTGACGATGAAACACAGAAATCGCATCGGAATTAAATACAAAGGGCACAATGCCGACTTATGTGCAAGAACAGTGAGACTTCTTATAGTCTGTGCTTTGATCCTTTCCTGTGAGACCAGTATTAGTTTCCGATACACCACTGCAATTTCAATGTATTCCTTGGACCATCACATTGACGATGAAACACAGAAATCGCATCGGAATTAAATACAAAAGGCACAATGCCTCCATAAGTACAAGAATAGAGACTCTTCTTACAGTCGGTGTTTTGAGCACTCCCTGTGTGACCAGTATTAGTTTGCGATACACCACTGCAGGTTCGATGTGTTACTTGGACATACACATTGACGATGAAACACAGAAATTAGATCGGAATTAAACAAAAAAGGCTCAATGCCGCCTTAAGAGGAAGAAGAGTAAGACTTCTTAGAGTCTGTGCTTTGATCCTTTCCTGTGAGACCGGTATTAGTTTCCGATACACCACTGGAGGTTCAATGTATTCCTTGGACCTTCACACTGACGATGAAACACAGAAATCCCATTTGAATTAAATACAAAAGGCACAATGCCACCTTAAGTGCAAGAAGCGTGAGACTTCTTATAGTCTGTCCTTTGATCCTTTCCTGTGAGACCAGTATTAGTTTCCGATACACCACTGCAGATTCTATGTATTCCTTGGACCTTCACATTGACGATGAAACACAGAAATCCCATTTGAATTAAATACAAAAGGCACAATGCCTCCATAAGTACAAGAATAGAGACTCTTTTACAGTCGGTGTTTTGAGCACTCCCTGTGAGACCAGTATTAGTTTGCGATACACCACTGCAATTACAATGTATTCCTTGGACCTTCACATTGACGATGAAACACAGAAATCGCATAAGAATTAAATACAAAAGGCAAAATGCCTCCATAAGTAGAAGAACAGAGACTCTTCTTACAGTCGGTATTTTGAGCACTCCCTGTGAGACCAGTATTAGTTTGCGATACACCACTGCAGGTTCAATGTATTCCTTGGACATACACACAGACGATGAAACACTGAAATTAGATCGGAATTAAATAAAAAAGGCTCAATGCCGCCTTAAGTGCAAGAAGAGTGAGACTTCTTAGATTCTGTGCTTTGATCCTTTCCTGTGAGACCAGTATTAGTTTCCGATACACCACTGCAGGTTCAATGTTTTCCTTGGACACTCACATTGACTATGAAACACAGAAATCGCATCGGAATTAAATACAAAAGGCACAATGCCTCCATAAGTACAAGAATAGAGACTCTTCTTACAGTCGGTGTTTTGATTACTCCCTGTGAGACCAGTATTAGTTTGCGATACACCACTGCAGGCTCAATGTATTCCTTGGACATACACATTGACGATGAAACACTGAAATTAGATCGGAATTAAATAAAAAAGGCTCAATGCCGCCTTAAGTGCAAGAAGAGTGAGACTTCTTATAGTCTGTGCTTTGATCCTTTCCTGTGAGACCAGTATTAGTTTCCGATACACCACTGAAGGTTCTATGTTTTCCTTGGACCTTCTCATTGACGATCAAACACAGAAATCGCATCGGAATTAAATACATAAGGCACAATGCCTCCATAAGTACAGGAATAGAGACTCTTCTTACAGTCGGTGTTTTGAGCACTCCCTGTGACACCAGTATTAGTTTGCGATACACCACTGCAGGTTCGATGTATTCCTTGGACATACGCATTGACGATGAAACACTGAAATTAGATCGGAATTAAATAAAAAAGGCTCAATGCCGCCTTAAGTGCAAGAAGGGTGAGACTTCTTATAGTCTGTGCTTTGATCCTTTCCTGTGAGACCAGTATTAGTTTCCGATACACCACGGCAGGTTCAATGTATTCCTTGGACCTTCACATTGACGATGAAACACAGAAATCGCATCGGAATTAAATACAAAAGGCACAATGCCTCCATAAGTACAAGAATAGAGACTCTTCTTACAGTCGGTGTTTTGAGCACTCCCTGTGAGACCAGTATTAGTTTGCGATACACCACTGCTGGTTCAATGTATTCCTTGGACATACACATTGACGATGAAACACTGAAATTAGATCGGAATTAAATAAAAAAGCCTCAATGCCGCCTTAAGTGCAAGAAGGGTGAGACTTCTTATTGTCTGTCTTTGATCCTTTCCTGTGAGACCAGTATTAGTTTCCGATACACCACTGCAATTACAATGTATTCCTTGGACCTTCACATTGACGATGAAACACTGAAATCGCATCGGAATTAAATACAAAAGGCACAATGCCTCCATAAGTACAAGAATAGAGACTCTTCTTACAGTCGGTGTTTTGAGCACTCCCTGTGAGACCAGTATTAGTTTGCGATACACCACTGCAGGTTAAATGTATTCCTTGGACATACACATTGACGATGAAACACTGAAATTAGATCGAAATTAAATAAAAAAGGCTGAATGCCGCCTTAAGTGCAAGAAGGGTGAGACTTCTTATAGTCTGTGCTTTGATCCTTTCCTGTGAGACCAGTATTAGTTTCCGATACACCACTGCAATTACAATGTATTCCTTGGACCTTCACATTGACGATGAAACACAGAAATTGCATCGGAATTAAATACAAAAGGCACAAGCCGACTTAAGTGCAAGAAGAGTGAGACTTCTTATAGTCTGTGCTTTGATCCTTTCCTGTGAGACCAGTATTAGTTTCCGATACACCACTGCAATTTCAATGTGTTCCTTGGACCTTCACATTGCCGATGAAACACAGAAACCGCATCGGAATTAAATACAAAAGGCACAATGCCTCCATACGTACAAGAGTAGAGACTCTTCTTACAGTCGGTGTTTTGAGCACTCCCTGTGAGACCAGTATTAGTTTCCGATACACCACTGCAGGTTCAATGTATTCCTTGGACATACACATTGACGATGAAACTCTGAAATTAGATCGGAATTATATAAAAAAGGCTCAATGCCGCCTTAAGTGCAAGAAGAGAGAGACTTTTTAGAGTCTGTGCTTTGATCATTTCCTGTGAGACCAGTATTAGTTTCCGATACACCACTGCAGGTTCAATGTATTCCTTGGACCTTCACATTGACGATGAAACACAGAAATCGCATCGGAATTAAATACAAAAGGCACAATGCCTCCATACGTACAGGAATAGAGACTCTTCTTACAGCCGGTGTTTTGAGCACTCCCTGTGAGACCAGTATTAGTTTGCGATACACCACTGCTGGGTCAATGTATTCCTTGGACATACACATTGACAATGAAATACTGAAATTAGATCGGAATTAAATAAAAAAGCCTCAATGCCGTCTTAAGTGCAAGAAGGGTGAGACTTCTTATAGTCTGTGCTTTGATCATTTCCTGTGAGACCAGTATTAGTTTCCGATACACCACTGCAATTACAATGTATTCCTTGGACCTTCACATTGACGATGAAACACAGAAATCGCATCGGAATTAAATACAAAATGCACAATGCCTCCATAAGTACAAGAATAGAGACTCTTCTTACAGTCGGTGTTTTGAGCACTCCCTGTGAGACCAGTATTAGTTTGCGATACACCACTGCAGGTTCAATGTATTCCTTGGACATACACATTGACGATGAAACTCTGAAATTAGATCGGAATTATATAAAAAAGGCTCAATGCCGCCTTAAGTGCAAGAAGAGAGAGACTTCTTAGAGTCTGTGCTTTGATCCTTTCCTGTGAGACCAGTATTAGTTTAGGATACACCACTGCAATTACAATGTATTCCTTGGACCTTCACATTGACGATGAAACACAGAAATCGCATCGGAATTAAATACAAAAGGCACAATGCCTCCATAAGTACAAGAATAGAGACTCTTCTTACAGTCGGTGTTTTGAGCACTCCCTGTGAGACCAGTATTAGTTTCCGATACACCACTGCAGGTTCAAAGTATTCCTTGGACATACACATTGACAATGAAACTCTGAAATTAGATCGGAATTATATAAAAAAGGCTCAATGCCGCCTTAAGTGCAAGAAGAGAGAGACTTCTTAGAGTCTGTGCTTTGATCATTTCCTGTGAGACCAGTATTAGTTTCCGATACACCACTGCAGGTTCAATGTATTCCTTGGACCTTCACATTGACGATGAAACACAGAAATCGGATCGGAATTAAATACAAAAGGCACAATGCCTCCATAAGTACAAGAATAGAGACTCTTCTTACAGCCGGTGTTTTGAGCACTCCCTGTGAGACCAGTATTAGTTTGCGATACACCACAGCTGGTTCAATGTATTCCTTGGACATACACATTGACAATGAAATACTGAAATTAGATCGGAATTAAATAAAAAAGCCTCAATGCCGTCTTAAGTGCAAGTAGGGTGAGACTTCTTATAGTCTGTGCTTTGATCCTTTCCTGTGTGACCAGTATTAGTTTCCGATACACCACTGCAATTACAATGTATTCCTTGGACCTTCACATTGACGATGAAACACAGAAATCGCATCGGAATTAAATACAAAAGGCACAATGCCTCCATAAGTACAAGAATAGAGACTCTTCTTACAGTCGGTGTTTTGAGCACTCCCTGTGAGACCAGTATTAGTTTGCGATACACCACTGCAGGTTCAATGTATTCCTTGGACATACACATTGACGATGAAACTCTGAAATTAGATCGGAATTATATAAAAAAGGCTCAATGCCGCCTTAAGTGCAAGAAGAGAGAGACTTCTTAGAGTCTGTGCTATGATCCTTCCCTGTGAGACCAGTATTAGTTTCCGATACACCACTGCAATTACAATGTATTCCTTGGACCTTCACATTGACGATGAAACACAGAAATCGCATCGGTATTAAATACAAAAGGCACAATGCCTCCATAAGTACAAGAATAGAGACTCTTCTTACAGTCGGTGTTTTGAGCACTCCCTGTGAGACCAGTACTAGTTTGCGATACACCACTGCAGGTTCAATGTATTCCTTGGACATACACATTGACGATGAAACACTGAAATTAGATCGGAAATAAATAAAAATGGCTCAATGCCGCCTTAAGTGCAAGAAGAGTGACACTTCTTAGAGTCTGTGCTTTGATGCTTTCCTGTGAGACCAGTATTAGTTTCGTATACACCACTGCAGGTGCAATGTATCCCTTGGACCTTTACATTGACAATGAAACACAGAAATCGCATCGGAATTAAATACAAAGGGCACAATGCCTCCATAAGTACAAGAATAGAGACTCTTCTTACAGTCGGAGTTTTGAGCACTCCCTGTGAGACCAGTATTAGTTTGCGATACACCACTGCAGGTTCAATGTATTCCTTGGACATACACATTGACGATGAAACACTGAAATTAGATCGGAATTAAATAAAAAAGGCTCAATGCCGCCTTAAGTGCAAGAAGAGTGAGACTTCTTAGAGTCTGTGCTTTGATCCTTTCCCGTGAGACCAGTATTAGTTTCCGATACACCACTGCAGGATCAATGTTTTCCTTGGACCTTCACATTGACTATGAAACACAGAAATCGCATCGGAATTTAATACAAAAGGCACAATGCCTCCATAAGTACCAGAATAGAGACTCTTCTTACAGTCGGTGCTTTGAGTACTTCCTGTGAGACCAGTATTAGTTTGCGATTTACCACTGCGGGTTCAATGTATTCCTTGGACATACACATTGACGATGAAACACTGAAATTAGATCGGAATTAAATAAAAAAGGTTCAATGCCGCCTTAAGTGCAAGAAGAGTGAGACTTCTTATAGTCTGTGCTTTGATCCTTTCGTGTGAGACCAGTATTAGTTTCCGATACACCACTGCAGGTTCAATGCATTCCTTGGACCTTCAAATTGACGATGAAACACAGAAATCGCATCGGAATTAAATACAAAAGGCACAAGCCGACTTAAGTGCAAGAAGAGTGAGACTTCTTGTAGTCTGTGCTTTCATCCTTTCCTGTGAGACCAGTATTAGTTTCCGATACACCACTGCAATTTCAATGTGTTCCTTGGACGTTCACATTGCCAATGAAACACAGAAATCGCATCGGAATTAAATACAAAAGGCACAATGCCTCCATACGTACAAGAGTAGAGACTCTTCTTACAGTCGGTGTTTTGAGCACTCCCTGTGAGACCAGTATTAGTCTGCGATACACCACTGCAGGTTCAATGTATTCCTTGGACATGCACATTGACGATGAAACTCTGAAATTAGATCGGAATTATATAAAAAAAGGCTCAATGCCGCCTTAAGTGCAAGAAGAGAGAGACTTCTTAGAGTCTGTGTTTTGATCCTTTCCTGTGAGACCAGTATTAGTTTCCGATACACCACGGCAGGTTCAATGTATTCCTTGGACCTTCACATTGACGATGAAACACAGAAATCGCATCGGAATTAAATACAAAAGGCACAATGCCTCCATAAGTACAAGAATAGAGACTCTTCTTACAGTCGGTGTTTTGAGCACTCCCTGTGAGACCAGTATTAGTTTGCGATACACCACTGCTGGTTCAATGTATTCCTTGGACATACACATTGACGATGAAACACTGAAATTAGATCGGAATTAAATAAAAAAGCCTCAATGCCGCCTTAAGTGCAAGAAGGGTGTGACTTCTTATAGTCTGTCTTTGATCCTTTCCTGTGAGACCAGTATTAGTTTCCGATACACCACTGCAATTACAATGTATTCCTTGGACCTTCACATTGACGATGAAACACTGAAATCGCATCGGAATTAAATACAAAAGGCACAATGCCTCCATAAGTACAAGAATAGAGACTCTTCTTACAGTCGGTGTTTTGAGCACTCCCTGTGAGACCAGTATTAGTTTGCGATACACCACTGCAGGTTCAATGTATTCCTTGGACATACACATTGACGATGAAACACTGAAATTAGATCGAAATTAAATAAAAAAGGCTCAATGCCGCCTTAAGTGCAAGAAGGGTGAGACTTCTTATAGTCTGTGCTTTGATCCTTTCCTGTGAGACCAGTATTAGTTTCCGATACACCACTGCAATTACAATGTATTAGTTGGACCTTCACATTGACGATGAAACACAGAAATTGCATCGGAATTAAATACAAAAGGCACAAGCCGACTTAAGTGCAAGAAGAGTGAGACTTCTTATAGTCTGTGCTTTGATCCTTTCCTGTGAGACCAGTATTAGTTTCCGATACACCACTGCAATTTCAATGTGTTCCTTGGACCTTCACATTGCCGATGAAACACAGAAATCGCATCGGAATTAAATACAATAGGCACAATGCCTCCATACGTACAAGAGTAGAGACTCTTCTTACAGTCGGTGTTTTGAGCACTCCCTGTGAGACCAGTATTAGTTTCCGATACACCACTGCAGGTTCAATGTATTCCTTGGACATACACATTGACGATGAAACTCTGAAATTAGATCGGAATTATATAAAAAAGGCTCAATGCCGCCTTAAGTGCAAGAAGAGAGAGACTTTTTAGAGTCTGTGCTTTGATCATTTCCTGTGAGACCAGTATTAGTTTCCGATACACCACTGCAGGTTCAATGTATTCCTTGGACCTTCACATTGACGATGAAACACAGAAATCGCATCGGAATTAAATACAAAAGGCACAATGCCTCCATACGTACAAGAATAGAGACTCTTCTTACTGCCGGTGTTTTAAACACTCCCTGTGAGACCAGTATTAGTTTGCGATACACCACTGCTGGTTCAATGTATTCCTTGGACATACACATTGACAATGAAATACTGAAACTAGATCGGAATTAAATAAAAAAGCCTCAATGCTGTCTTAAGTGCAAGAAGGGTGAGACTTCTTATAGTCTGTGCTTTGATCATTTCCTGTGAGACCAGTATTAGTTTCCGATACACCACTGCAATTACAATGTATTCCTTGGACCTTCACATTGACGATGAAACACAGAAATCGCATCGGAATTAAATACAAAAGGCACAATGCCTCCATAAGTACAAGAATAGAGACTCTTCTTACAGTCGGTGTTTTGAGCACTCCCTGTGAGACCAGTATTAGTTTGCGATACACCACTGCAGGTTCAATGTATTCCTTGGACATACACATTGACGATGAAACTCTGAAATTAGATCGGAATTATATAAAAAAGGCTCAATGCCGCCTTAAGTGCAAGAAGAGAGAGACTTCTTAGAGTCTGTGCTTTGATCCTTTCCTGTGAGACCAGTATTAGTTTCCGATACACCACTGCAATTACAATGTATTCCTTGGACCTTCACATTGACGATGAAACACAGAAATCGCATCGGAATTAAAAACAAAAGGCACAATGCCTCCATAAGTACAAGAATAGAGACTCTTCTTACAGTCGGTGTTTTGAGCACTCCCTGTGAGACCAGTATTAGTTTCCGATACACCACCGCAGGTTCAATGTATTCCTTGGACATACACATTGACGATGAAACTCTGAAATTAGATCGGAATTATATAAAAAAGGCTCAATGCCGCCTTAAGTGCAAGAAGAGAGAGACTTCTTAGAGTCTGTGCTTTGATCATTTCCTGTGAGACCAGTATTAGTTTCCGATACACCACTGCAGGTTCAATGTATTCCTTGGAAATTCACATTGACGATGAAACACAGAAATCGCATCGGAATTAAATACAAAAGGCACAATGCCTCCATAAGTACAAGAATAGAGACTCTTCTTACAGCCGGTGTTTTGAGCACTCCCTGTGAGACCAGTATTAGTTTGCGATACACCACTGCTGGTTCAATGTATTCCTTGGACATACACATTGACAATGAAATACTGAAATTAGATCGGAATTAAATAAAAAAGCCTCAATGCCGTCTTAAGTGCAAGAAGGGTGAGACTTCTTATAGTCTGTGCTTTGATCCTTTCCTGTGAGACCAGTATTAGTTTCCGATACACCACTGCAATTACAATGTATTCCTTGGACCTTCACATTGACGATGAGACACAGAAATCGCATCGGAATTAAATACAAAAGGCACAATGCCTCCATAAGTACAAGAATAGAGACTCTTCTTACAGTCGGTGTTTTGAGCACTCCCTGTGAGACCAGTATTAGTTTGCGATACACCACTGCAGGTTCAATGTATTCCTTGGACATACACATTGACGATGAAACTCTGAAATTAGATCGGAATTATATAAAAAAGGCTCAATGCCGCCTTAAGTGCAAGAAGAGAGAGACTTCTTAGAGTCTGTGCTATGATCCTTTCCTGTGAGACCAGTATTAGTTTCCGATACACCACTGCAATTACAATGTATTCCTTGGACCTTCACATTGACGATGAAACACAGAAATCGCATCGGTATTAAATACAAAAGGCACAATGCCTCCATAAGTACAAGAATAGAGACTCTTCTTACAGTCGGTGTTTTGAGCACTCCCTGTGAGACCAGTACTAGTTTGCGATACACCACTGCAGGTTCAATGTATTCCTTGGACATACACATTGACGATGAAACACTGAAATTAGATCGGAAATAAATAAAAAAGGCTCAATGCCGCCTTAAGTGCAAGAAGAGTGACACTTCTTAGAGTCTGTGCTTTGATGCTTTCCTGTGAGACCAGTATTAGTTTCGTATACACCACTGCAGGTGCAATGTATCCCTTGGACCTTCACATTGACAATGAAACACAGAAATCGCATCGGAATTAAATACAAAGGGCACAATGCCTCCATAAGTACACGAATAGAGACTCTTCTTACAGTCGGAGTTTTGAGCACTCCCTGTGAGACCAGTATTAGTTTGCGATACACCACTGCTGGTTCAATGTATTCCTTGGACATACACAATGACGATGAAACACTGAAATTAGATCGGAATTAAATAAAAAAGGCTCAATGCCGCCTTAAGTGCAAGAAGAGTGAGACTTCTTAGAGTCTGTGCTTTGATCCTTTCCTGTGAGACCAGTATTAGTTTCCGATACACCACTGCAGGATCAATGTTTTCCTTGGACCTTCACATTGACTATGAAACACAAAAATCGCATCGGAATTTAATACAAAAGGCACAATGCCTCCATAAGTACCAGAATAGAGACTCTTCTTACAGTCGGTGCTTTGAGTACTTCCTGTGAGACCAGTATTAGTTTGCGATTTACCACTGCAGGTTCAATGTATTCCTTGGACATACACATTGACGATGAAACACTGAAATTAGATCGGAATTAAATAAAAAAGGTTCAATGCCGCCTTAAGTGCAAGAAGAGTGAGACTTCTTATAGTCTGTGCTTTGATCCTTTCGTGTGAGACCAGTATTAGTTTCCGATACACCACTGCAATTACAATGTATTCCTTGGACCTTCACATTGACGATGAAACACAGAAATCGCATCGGAATTAAATGCAAAAGGCACAAGCCGACTTAAGTGCAAGAAGAGTGAGACTTCTTATAGTCTGTGCTTTGATCCTTTCCTGTGAGACCAGTATTAGTTTCCGATACACCACTGCAATTTCAATGTGTTCCTTGGACCTTCACATTGCCGATGAAACACAGAAATCGCATCGGAATTAAATACAAAAGGCACAATGCCTCCATAAGTACAAGAATAGAGACTCTTCTTACAGTCGGTGTTTTGAGCACTCCCTGTGAGACCAGTACTAGTTTGCGATACACCACTGCAGGTTCAATGTATTCCTTGGACATACACATTGACGATGAAACACTGAAATTAGATCAGAAATAAATAAAAAAGGCTCAATGCCGCCTTAAGTGCAAGAAGAGTGACACTTCTTAGAGTCTGTGCTTTGATGCTTTCCTGTGAGACCAGTATTAGTTTCGTATACACCACTGCAGGTGCAATGTATCCCTTGGACCTTCACATTGACGATGAAACACAGAAATCGCATCGGAATTAAATACAAAAGGCACAATGCCTCCATAAGTACAAGAATAGAGACTCTTCTTACAGTCGGAGTTTTGAGCACTCCCTGTGAGATAAGTATTAGTTTGCGATACACCACTGCAGGTTCAATGTATTCCTTGGACATACACATTGACGATGAAACACTGAAATTAGATCGGAATTAAATAAAAAAGGCTCAATGCCGCCTTATGTGCAAGAAGAGTGAGACTTCTTAGAGTCTGAGATTTGATCCTTTCCTGTGAGACCAGTATTAGTTTCCGATACACCACTGCAGGATCAATGTTTTCCTTGGACCTTCACATTGACTATGAGACACAGAAATCGCATCGGAATTTAATACAAAAGGCACAATGCCTCCATAAGTACAGGAATAGAGACTCTTCTTACAGTCGGTGTTTTGAGTACTTCCTGTGAGACCAGTATTAGTTTGCGATTTACCACTGCAGGTTCAATGTATTCCTTGGACATACACATTGACGATGAAACACTGAAATTAGATCGGAATTAAATAAAAAAGGCTCAATGCCGCCTTAAGTGCAAGAAGAGTGGGACTTCTTATAGTCTGTGCTTTGATCCTTTCCTGTGAGACCAGTATTAGTTTCCGATACACCACCGCAGGTTCAATGCATTCCTTGGACCTTCACATTGATGATGAAACACAGAAATCGCATCGGAATTAAATACAAAAGGCACAATGCCTCCATAAGTACAAGAATAGAGACTCTTCTTACAGTCGGAGTTTTGAGCACTCCCTGTGAGACCAGTATTACTTTGCGATACACCACTGCAGGTTCAATGTATTCCTTGGACATACACATTGACGATGAAACACTGAAATTAGATCGGAATTAAATAAAAAATGCTCAATGCCGCCTAAAGTGCAAGAAGAGTGAGAGTTCTTAGAGCCTGTGCATTGATCCTTTCCTGTGAGACCAGTATTAGTTTCCGATACACCACTGCAATTCAATGTATTCCTTGGACCTTCACATTGACGATGAAACACAGAAATCGCATCGGAATTAAATACAAAAGGCACAATGCCTCCATAAGTACAAGAATAGAGACTCTTCTTACAGTCGGTGTTTTGAGCACTCCCTGTGAGACCAGTATTAGTTTGCGATACACCACTGCAGGTTCAATGTATTCCTTGGACATACACATTGACGATGAAACACTGAAATTAGATCGGAATGAAACAAAAAAGGCTCAATACCGCCGTAAGTGCAAGAAGAGTGAGACTTCTTATAGTCTGTGCATTGATCCTTTCCTGTGAGACCAGTATTAGTTTCCGATACACCACTGCAGGTTCTATGTATTCCTTGGACCTTCACATTGACGATGACACACAGAAATCGCATCGGAATTAAATACAAAAGGCACAATGCCTCCATAAGTACAAGAATAGAGACTCTTCTTACAGTCGGTGTTTTGAGCACTCCCTGTGAGACCAGTATTAGTTTGCGATACAGCACTGCGGGTTCAATGTATTCCTTGGACATACACATTGACGATGAAACACTGAAATTAGTTCGGTATTAAACAAAAAAGGCTCAATGCCGCCTTAAGTGCAAGAAGGGTGAGACTTCTTATAGTCTGTGCTTTGATCCTTTCCTGTGAGACCAGTATTAGTTTCCGATACACCACTGCAATTTCAATGTATTCCTTGGACGTTCACATTGTCGATGAAACACAGAAATCGCAACGGAATTAATTACAAAAGGCACATTGCCGACTTAAGTGCAAGAAGAGTGAGACTTCTTATAGTCTGTGCTTTGATCCTTTCCTGTGAGATCAGTATTAGTTTCCGATACACCACTGCAATTTCAATGTATTCCTTGGACCTTCACATTGACGATGAAACACAGAAATCGCATCGGAATTAAAAACAAAACACAGAATGCCTCTATATGTACAAGAATAGAGACTCTTCTTACAGTCGGTGTTTTGAGCACTCCCTGTGAGACCAGTATTACTTTGCGATACACCACTGCAGGTTCAATGTATTCCTTCGACATACACATTGACGATGAACCACAGAAATTAGATTGGAATTAAATAAAAAAGGCTCAATGCCGCCTTAAGTGCAAGAAGAGTGAGACTTCTAAGAGTCTGTGATTTGATCCTTTCCTGTGAGACCAGTATTAGTTTCCGATACACCATTGCAGGTTCAATGTATTCCTTGGACCTTCACATTGACGATGAAACACAGTAATCGCATCAGAATTAAATACAAAAGGCACAATGCTGCCTTAAGTGCAAGAAGAGTGAGACTTCTTAGAGTCTGTGTATTGATCCTTTCCTGTGAGACCAGTATTAGTTTCCGATACACCACTGCAGGTTCTATGTATTCCTTGGACCTTCACATTGACGATGAAACACAGAAATCGCATCGGAATTAAATACAAAATGCACAATGCCTCCATAAGTACAAGAATAGAGACTCTTCTTACCGTCGGTGGTTTGAGCATTCCCTGTGAGACCAGTATTAGATTGCGATGCACCACTGCAGGTTCAATGTATTCCTTGGACATACACATTGACGAAGAAACACAGAAATTGCATCAGAATTAAATACAAAAGGCACAATGCCGCCTTAAGTGCAAGAAAAGTGAGACTTCTTAGTGTCTGTGCATTGATCCTTTCCTGTGAGACCAGTATTAGTTTCCGATACACCACTGCAGGTTCTATGTATTCCTTGGACCTTCACAATGACGATGAAACACAGAAATCGCACCGGAATTAAATACAAAAGGCACAAAGCCGCCTTAAGTACAAGAATAGAGACTCTTCTTACAGTCGGTGCTTTGAGCATTCCCTGTGAAACCAGTATTAGTTTCCGCTACACCACTGCAGGTTCAATGTATTCCTTGGACCATCACATTGACGATGAAACACAGAAATGGCATCGGAATTAAATCCAAAACACACAATGCCGCCTTAAGTACAAGAATAGAGACTCTTCTTACAGTCGGTGCTTTCAGCATTCCCTGTGAGACCAGTATTAGTTTCCGATACACCACTGCAAGTTCAATGTATTCCTTGGACCTTCACATTGACGATGAAACTCAGAAATGGCATCGGAATTAAATCGAAAACGCACAATGCCGCCTTAAGTACAAGAATAGAGACTCTTCTTACAGTCGGTGCTTTGAGCATTCCCTGTGAGACCAGTGTTAGTTTCTGCTACACCTCTGCAGGTTCAGTTTATTCATTGGACCTTCACATTGACGATGAAACACAGAAATGGCATCGGAATTAAATACAAAAGGCACAATGCCTCCATAAGTACAAGAATAGAGACTCTTCTTACAGTCGGTGTTTTGAGCACTCCCTGTGAGACCAGTATTAGTTTGCGATACACCACTGCAGGTTCAATGTATTCCTTGGACATACACATTGACGATGAAATACTGAAATTAGATCGGAATGAAACAAAAAAGGCTCAATACCGCCGTAAGTGCAAGAAGAGTGAGACTTCTTATAGTCTGTGCATTGATCCTTTCCTGTGAGACCAGTATTAGTTTCCGATACACCACTGCAGGTTCTATGTATTCCTTGGACCTTCACATTGACGATGACACACAGAAATCGCATCGGAATTAAATACAAAAGACACAATGCCTCCATAAGTACAAGAATAGAGACTCTTCTTACAGTCGGTGTTTTGAGCACTCCCTGTGAGACCAGTATTAGTTTGCGATACAGCACTGCGGGTTCAATGTATTCCTTGGACATACACATCGACGATGAAACACTGAAATTAGTTCGGTATTAAACAAAAAAGGCTCAATGCCGCCTTAAGTGCAAGAAGGGTGAGACTTCTTATAGTCTGTGCTTTGATCCTTTCCTGTGAGACCAGTATTAGTTTCCGATACACCACTGCAATTTCAATGTATTCCTTGGACGTTCACATTGACGATGAAACACAGAAATCGCAACGGAATTAATTACAAAAGGCACATTGCCGACTTAAGTGCAAGAAGAGTGAGACTTCTTATAGTCTGTGCTTTGATCCTTTCCTGTGAGACCAGTATTAGTTTCCGATACACCACTGCAATTTCAATGTATTCCTTGGACCTTCACATTGACGATGAAACACAGAAATCGCATCGGAATTAAAAACAAAACACAGAATGCCTCTATATGTACAAGAATAGAGACTCTTCTTACAGTCGGTGTTTTGAGCACTCCCTGTGAGACCAGTATTACTTTGCGATACACCACTGCAGGTTCAATGTATTCCTTCGACATACACATTGACGATGAACCACAGAAATTAGATTGGAATTAAATAAAAAAGGCTCAATGCCGCCTTAAGTGCAAGAAGAGTGAGACTTCTAAGAGTCTGTGATTTGATCCTTTCCTGTGAGACCAGTATTAGTTTCCGATACACCATTGCAGGTTCGATGTATTCCTTGGACCTTCACATTGACGATGAAACACAGTAATCGCATCAGAATTAAATACAAAAGGCACAATGCTGCCTTAAGTGCAAGAAGAGTGAGACTTCTTAGAGTCTGTGTATTGATCCTTTCCTGTGAGACCAGTATTAGTTTCCGATACACCACTGCAGGTTCTATGTATTCCTTGGACCTTCACATTGACGATGAAACACAGAAATCGCATCGGAATTAAATACAAAAGGCACAATGCCGACTTATGTGCAAGAAGAGTGAGACTTCTTATAGTCTGTGCTTTGATATTTTCCTGTGAGACCAGTATTAGTTTTCGATAACCACTGCAATTTTAATGATTTCCTTGGACCTTCACATTGACGATGAAACACAGAAATCGCATCGGAATTAAATACAAAATGCACAATGCCTCCATAAGTACAAGAATAGAGACTCTTCTTACCGTCGGTGGTTTGAGCATTCCCTGTGAGACCAGTATTAGATTGCGATGCACCACTGCAGGTTCAATGTATTCCTTGGACATACACATTGACGATGAAACACAGAAATTGCATCAGAATTAAATACAAAAGGCACAAGCCGCCTTAAGTGCAAGGAAAGTGAGACTTCTTAGTGTCTGTGCATTGATCCTTTCCTGTGAGACCAGTATTAGTTTCCGATACACCACTGCAGGTTCTATGTATTCCTTGGACCTTCACAATGACGATGAAACACAGAAATCGCACCGGAATTAAATACAAAAGGCACAAAGCCGCCTTAAGTACAAGAATAGAGACTCTTCTTACAGTCGGTGCTTTGAGCATTCCCTGTGAAACCAGTATTAGTTTCCGCTACACCACTGCAGGTTCAATGTATTCCTTGGACCATCACATTGACGATGAAACACAGAAATGGCATCGGAATTAAATCCAAAACACACAATGCCGCCTTAAGTACAAGAATAGAGACTCTTCTTACAGTCGGTGCTTTCAGCATTCCCTGTGAGACCAGTATTAGTTTCCGATACACCACTGCAAGTTCAATGTATTCCTTGGACCTTCACATTGACGATGAAACTCAGAAATGGCATCGGAATTAAATCGAAAACGCACAATGCCGCCTTAAGTACAAGAATAGAGACTCTTCTTACAGTCGGTGCTTTGAGCATTCCCTGTGAGACCAGTGTTAGTTTCTGCTACACCTCTGCAGGTTCAGTTTATTCATTGGACCTTCACATTGACGATGAAACACAGAAATGGCATCGGAATTAAATACAAAAGGCACAATGCCGCCTTAAGTACAAGAATAGAGACTCTTTTTACAGTCGGTGCTTTGAGCACTCCCTGTGAGACCAGTATTAGTTTGCGATACACCTCAGCAGGTTCAGTTTATTCCTTGGACCTTCACATTGACGATGAAACACAGAAATCGCATCGGAATTAAATACAAAGGGCACAATGCCGCCTTAAGTACAAGAATAGAGACTCTTCTTACAGTCGGTGCTATAAGCATTCCCTGTGAGACCAGTAATAGTATCCGATACACCACTGCAGGTTCAATCTTTTCCTTGGACATACACATTGACGATAAAACTCTGAAATTACATCCGAATTAAATATAAAAGGCACAATGCCGCCTTAAGTACAAGAATAGAGACTCTTCTTACAGTCGGTGCTTTGAGCATACCATGTGAGACCAGTATTAGTATCCGATACACCTCTGCAGGTTCAGATTATTCCTTGGACCTTCACATTGACGATGAAACACAGAAATCGCATCGGAATTAAATACAAATGGCACAATGCCGCCTTAAGTACAAGTATAGAGACTCTTCTTACAGTCGGTGCTTTGAGCATTCCCTGTGAGACCAGTATTAGTTTCCGCTACACCTCTGCAGGTTCAGTTTATTCCTTGGACCTTCACATTGACGATGAAACACAGAAATCGCATCGGAATTAAATACAAAAGGCACAATGCCGCCTTAAGTACAAGAATAGAGACTCTTCTTACAGTCGGTGCTTTGAGCATTTCCTGTGAGACCAGTATTAGTTTCCGCTACACCACTGCAAGTTCAATGTGTTCCTTGGACCATCACATTGACGATGAAACACAGAAATGGCATCGGAATTAAATCCAAAACACACAATGCCGCCTTAAGTACAAGAATAGAGACTCTTCTTACAGTCGGTGCTTTCAGCATTTCCTGTGAGACCAGTATTAGTTTCCGATACACCACTGCAAGTTCAATGTATTCCTTGGACCTTCACATTGACGATGAAACACAGAAATGGCATCGGAATTAAATCCAAAACGCACAATGCCGCCTTAAGTACAAGAATAGAGGCTCTTCTTACAGTCGGTGCTTTGAGCATTCCTTGTGAGACCAGTATTAGATTCCGATACACCACTGCAGGTTCAGTGTATTCCTTGGACCTTCACATTGACGATGAAACACCGAAATGGCATCGGAATTAAATCCAAAACGCACAATGCCGCCTTAAGTACAAGAATAGAGGCTCTTCTTACAGTCGGTGCTTTGAGCATTCCCTGTGAGACCAGTATTAGTTTCCGCTACACCTCTGCAGGTTCAGTTTATTCAAGGACCTTCACATTGACGATGAAACACAGAAATCGCATCGGGATTAAATACAAAAGGTACAATGCCGCCTTAAGTACAAGAATAGAGACTCTTCTTACAGTCGGTGCTTTGAGCATTCCCTGTGAGACCAGTATTAGTTTCTGCTACACCTCTGCAGGTTCAGTTTATTCATTGGACCTTCACATTGACGATGAAATACAGACATGGCATCGGAATTAAATACAAAAGGCACAATGCCGCCTTAAGTACAAGAATAGAGACTCTTTTTACAGTCGGTGCTTTGAGCACTCCCTGTGAGACCAGTATTAGTTTGCGATACACCTCAGCAGGTTCAGTTTATTCCTTGGACCTTCACATTGACGATGAAACACCGAAATGGCATCGGAATTATATCCAAAACGCACAATGCCGCCTTAAGTACAAGAATAGAGGCTCTTCTTACAGTCGGTGCTTTGAGCATTCCCTGTGAGACCAGTATTAGTTTCTGCTACACCTCTGCATGTTCAGTTTATTCCTTGGACCTTCACATTGACGATGTAACACTGAAATTAGATCGGAATTAAATAAAAAAGGCTCAATGCCGCCTTAAGTGCAAGAAGAGTGAGACCTCTTAGAGTCTGTGCTTTGATCCTTTCCTGTGAGACCAGTATTAGTTTCCGACACACCACTGCAGGTTCAATGTATTCCTTGGACCTTCACATTGACGATGAAACACAGAAATCGCATCGGAATTAAATACAAAGGGCACAATCCATCCATAAGTACAAGAATAGAGACTCTTCTTACAGACGGTGTTTTGAGCACTCCCTGTGAGACCAGTATTAGTTTGCGATACACCACTGCAGGTTCAATGTATTCCTTGGACATACACATTGACGATGAAACACTGAAATTAGAACGGAATTTAATAAAAAAGGCACAATGCCGCCTTATGTGCAAGAAGAGTGAGGCTTCTTAAAGTCTGTGCTTTGATCCTTTCCTGTGAGACCAGTATTAGTTTCCGATACACCAATGCAGGTTCCATGTATTCCTTGGAACTTCACATTGACGATGAAACACAGAAATCGCAACGGAATTAAATACAAAAGGCACAATGCGTCTATAAGTACAAAAATAGAGACTCTTCTTACAGTCGGTGTTTTGAGCACTCCCTGTGTGACCAGTATTAGTTTGCGATACACCACTGCAATTTCAATGTATTCCTAGGACATACACATTGACGATGAAACACCGAAATTAGATCGGAATTAAATAAAAAAGGCTCAATGCCGCATTAAGTGCAAGAAGAGTGAGACTTCTTGGAGTCTGTGCTTTGATCCTTTCCTGTGAGACCAGTATTAGTTTCCGATACACCACTGCAGGTTCAATATATTCCTTGGACCTTCACATTGACGATGAAACACAGAAATCGCATCGGAATTAAATACAAAAGGCACAATGCCGCCTTAAGTACAAGAATAGAGACTCTTCTAAAAGTCGGTGCTTTGAGCATTCCCTGTGAGACCAGTATTAGTTTCGGCTACACCTCTGCAGGTTCAATGTATTCCTTGGACCTTCACATTGACGATGAAACACAGAAATGGCATCGGAATTAAATCCAAAACGCACAATGCCGTCTTAAGTACAAGAATAGAGACTCTTCTTACAATCGGTGCTTTGAGCATTCCCTGTGAGACCAGTATTAGTTTCCGATACACCACTGCAGGTTCAATGTATTCCTTGGACCTTCACATTGACGATGAAACACAGAAACGGCATCGGAATTAAATCCAAAACGCACAAAGCCGCCTTAAGTACAAGAATAGAGACTCTTCTTACAGTCGGTGCTTTGAGCATTCCCTGTGAGACCAGTATTAGTTTCCGATACACCACTGCAGGTTCAATGTATTCCTTGGACCTTCAAAATTGACGATGAAACACAGAAATGGCATCGGAATTAAATCCAAAACGCACAATTCCGCCTTAAGTACAGGAATAGAGACTCTTCTTACTGTCGGTGCTTTGAGCATTCCCTGTGAGACCAGTATTAGTTTCCGCTACACCTCTGCAGATACTGCAATTCCAATGTATTCCTTGGACCTTCACATTGACAATGAAACACAGAAATCGCATCGGAATTAATTACAAAACGCACATTGATGACTTAAGTGCAAGATGAGTGAGACTTCTTATAGTCTGTGCATTGATCCTTTCCTGAGAGACCAGTATTAGTTTGCGATACACCACTGCAGGTCCTATGTATTCCTTGGCCCTTCACATTGACGATGATACACAGAAATCGCATCGGAATTAAATACAAAAGGCACAATGCCTCCATAAGTACAAAAATAGAGACTCTTCTTACAGTCGGTGTTTTGAGCACTCCCTGTGAGACCAGTATTAGTTTGCGATACACCACTGCAGGTTCAATGTATTCCTTGGACGTTCACATTGACGATGAAACACAGAAATCGCATCGGAATTAAATACAAAAGGCACAATGCCGCCTTAAGTACAAGAATAGAGACTCTTCTAAAAGTCGGCGCTTTGAGCATTCCCTGTGAGACCAGTATTAGTTTCGGCTACACCACTGCAGGTTCTATGTATTCCTTGGACCTTCACATTGACGATGAAACACAGAAATCGCATCTTAATCAAATACAAAAGGCACAATGCCGCCTTAAGTACAAGATTAGGGACTCTTCTCACAGTCGTTGCTTTGAGCACTCCCTGTGAGACCAGTATTAGTTTGCGATACACCTCAGCAGGATCAGTTTATTCCTTGGACCTTCACATTGACGACGAAACACAGAAATCGCATCGGAATTAAATACAAAAGGCACAATGCCGCCTTAAGTACAAGAATAGAGACTCTTCTCACAGTCGGTGCTTTGAGCATTCCCTGTGAGACCAGTAGCAGTATCCGATACACCACTGCAGGTTCAATCTATTCCTTGGACATACACATTGACGATGAAACACTGAAATTACATCGGAATTTAATAGAAAAGGCACAATGCCGCCTTAAGTACAAGAATAGAGATCCTTCTTACAGTCGGTGCTTTGAGCATTCCCTGTGAGACCAGTATTAGTTTCCGATACACCACTGCTGGGTCAATCTATTCCTTGGACCTTCACATTGACAATGAAACACTGAAATGGCATCGGAATTAAATCCCAAACGCACAATGCCACCTTAAGTACAAGAATAGAGACTCTTCTTACAGTCGGTGCTTTGAGCATTCCATGTGAGACCAGTATTAGTATCCGATACACCTCTGCAGGTTCAGATTATTCCTTGGACCTTCACATTGACGATGAAACACAGAAATCGCATCGGAATTAAATACAAATGGCACAATGCCGCCTTAAGTACAAGTATAGAGACTCTTCTTACAGTCGGTGCTTTGAGCATTCCCTGTGAAACCAGTATTAGTTTCCGCTACACCACTGCAGGTTCAATGTATTCCTTGGACCATCACATTGACGATGAAACACAGAAATGGCATCGGAATTAAATCCAAAACACGCAATGCCGCCTTAAGTACAAGAATAGAGACTCTTCTTACAGTCGCTGCTTTCAGCATTCCCTGTGAGACCAGTATTAGTTTCAGATACACCACTGCAAGTTCAATGTATTCCTTGGACCTTCACATTGACGATGAAACTCAGAAATGGCATCGGAATTAAATCCAAAACGCACAATGCCGCCTTAAGTACAAGAATAGAGACTCTTCTTACAGTCGGTGCTTTGAGCATTCCCTGTGAGACCAGTATTAGTTTCTGCTACACCTCTGCAGGTTCAGTTTATTCATTTGACCTTCACATTGACGATGAAACACAGAAATGGCATCGGAATTAAATACAAATGGCACAATGCCGCCTTAAGTACAAGAATAGAGACTCTTTTTACAGTCGGTGCTTTGAGCACTCCCTGTGAGACCAGTATTAGTTTGCGATACACCTCAGCAGGTTCAGTTTATTCCTTGGACCTTCACATTGACGATGAAACACAGAAATCGCATCGGAATTAAATACAAAGGGCACAATGCCGCCTTAAGTACAAGAATAGAGACTCTTCTTACAGTCGGTGCTATAAGCATTCCCTGTGAGACCAGTAATAGTATCCGATACACCACTGCAGGTTCAATCTTTTCCTTGGACATACACATTGACGATGAAACTCTGAAATTACATCCGAATTAAATATAAGAGGCACAATGCCGCCTTAAGTAGAAGAATAGAGATTCTTCTTACAGTCGGTGCTTTGAGCATTCCCTGTGAGACCAGTATTAGTTTCCGATACACCACTGCTGGTTCAATGTATTCCTTGGACCTTCACATTGACGATGAAACACTGAAATGGCATCGGAATTAAATCCCAAACGCACAATGCCGCCTTAAGTACAAGAATAGAGACTCTTCTTACAGTCGGTGCTTTGAGCATTCCCTGTGAGACCAGTATTAGTATCCGATACACCTCTGCAGGTTCAGATTATTTCTTGGACCTTCACATTGACGATGAAACACAGAAATCGCATCGGAATTAAATACAAATGGCACAATGCCGCCTTAAGTACAAGAATAGAGACTCTTCTCACAGTCGGTGCTTTGAGCATTCCCTGTGAGACCAGTATTAGTTTGCGATACACCTCACCAGGATCAGTTTATTCCTTGGACCTTCACATTGACGACGAAACACAGAAATCGCATCGGAATTAAATACAAAAGGCACAATGCCGCCTTAAGTACAAGAATAGAGACTCTTCTTACAGTCGGTGCTTTGAGCATTCCCTGTGAGACCAGTAGCAGTATCCGATACAGTACTGCAGGTTCAATCTATTCCTTGGACATACACATTGACGATGAAACACTGAAATTACATCGGAATTTAATAGAAAAGGCACAATGCCGCCTTAAGTACAAGAATAGAGATTCTTCTTACAGTCGGTGCTTTGAGCATTCCCTGTGAGACCAGTATTAGTTTCCGATACACCACTGCTGGGTCAATGTATTCCTTGGACCTTCACATTGACGATGAAACACTGAAATGGCATCGGAATTAAATCCCAAACGCACAATGCCGCCTTAAGTACAAGAATAGAGACTCTTCTTACAGTCGGTGCTTTGAGCATTCCATGTGAGACCAGTATTAGTATCCGATACACCTTGTAATATTAGTAATTTTCGCCTCACAAACGTTAATATACGCTCAATAGTAAACGCCTGATGGCCTAAAGTTATCGAAAAATTGTAAAGTAAAAGAAATGAATCATCGTATAGCAGCGACAGAATCTATTATTCTTTATCTTTGCCCTTCTTGCGCGGTGCCAGTAAATCTCTATGTACATGTATCGATTAATGGTATAAAAAAAAGAATTCTGTTGTTTCAAGACAAATGAGGCTTTTCGCGCCTCACCTTTTACTGATTGTATTCCATGAGATGCGGACGCGGACTTGCTGCGTTCCGCAACTGTATTTTATATTTTATGTGAAAATATTTAGTGAATACGCTAATTGTTATTTTTTCCAATCAGAAAACATGTAGTTTCTTGTAACTGATATCGAACAGACAGCGTCAAGAGGACATTTTGACTGTTATGTATAAAGTATTTAACCACAATGGTCATCTATTGTAATTTAATATGAAAAGGTACGTAGCATTAAAAAAAACGTGTGTTAAAGATAAGTGTGCTTATTTTCGTAAATTAACCTTGATGATTCCATCTCCTTATTTAACTGAATGATAATTATTTTTGTGTTACTTCATCAGAAATTACGATCACGCTGATGGGCCGAACGCAGCATGAGGCAGAAGGAACATTATCGTTTTCCTATTATTTCTGAACCAACTCTTTTTAATTGTGTAGTGTTGCATTTCTTTTAAAGACTATAAATCTTCTGGTCCCTTAGTGTTGATCCGGGTATGACTACATCGCGACTATAAAAATGCACAGAAATGATAATGTTTCTTCCGAGCGATCTCAAATATATATATATATCAATATGCTGCCCTTATTCAGGTATTTAATGGTCAACGTATGTTATTATAATAGTGTAATAAATCCCTGATTCTGTTGCCAAGTGGCCCACCAAAATATTCACTTTTTCGACAAAAAAGAAAGTAACAATTCTTTTTATTTTTTGTCCCCCAAGAGCAACGCTACACTTGGCGCCCGAACAGGGACACGATAAAAAAATCATTTCATGTATTGTGTTTAAAAAATTTTCAGTTCTTGTTCTAATAATTGTTTCATTTTTCATGTGGATGCAATTCAACCGAGAAAGAGAAGTGGGAAAACCTTTTAATTAATTCAGAAGAACGATTGATGAAATTACCAAAAAACGCGAGTATTAATCCGTATCACCATCAAGACAGCCATAGTAAGTCAAATTTTTATACGCAGTAGCCAAGCTTTCGTAGTGACGTAGCATCTTTCGAGTTGATCAGAACGTAAACCTGTCTTTCCTTTCCTTGAAACAGCTTTATTTCAATTTGTCCATAGTCCATTCCTATGTAGTTAAATTCAGTGAAAGTGTACCATTGTTGTCAGTGCATAAAAAAAAATTACGATATGGCGGATAACTACGCTCAAAACTGGTAAAACGTGTGATATTTCATTTGTTTGTAATTAGTAGGAACCATCTTGTCTTCTTGGCGTAAATGAACGTCAGCTGTTACCCAGAGTTAAAAATTTTATCTTAGGTCCCAGTAAGCCATAGCACTACGTCACAGACAAACGACTGACGGCAGTGACAAACAATATCTGTAGCATTTTGACGTTTGACAAATAATTCATGAACATGGCTGACGGTAAACAGCGGACACAAACAAAACCAGACGACAGCGGTGATGCGAATGGACCTCACTATCCATTACGATCACGCGCGATAGGTACACGAGCGGAGGCAGAAGCAGCCTCGACCGAAGTTTTAGAAGCTGGTCCTAGTGTGCAAACTATTCCCGCTTTTGAAAAAAATGACTTGGCTGCAATGATCGAAGCAATAATGGAACGCAAGTTCGAAAGTCAAAGACAGAGAGAGGCGCAAAGACAGGAACGTGAAAAGCAGGAAAAATTAGATGAAAAGGCCCGCGAAGAAAAAGAGAAGGCCGAAAGACGGCATAATAAAAATCAGGTCCTTACAAATCTGTGCAACTCAGTAAAAGAAGACATAAATTCAGTAAAAACAGAAATAAATTCGGTAAAAACAGACATAAATTCAGTAAAAACAGATCTGCAAACGGAGATAAATGACCTAAATACACGGTTAAATTCGGTAAAGGCCGAACTAAAGGCAGACATAACAGCTGATTTAAATACCCTGTTGGGTAATGTCCAAAGCCAAATCAGCAGTCAGATCACGATCATGAGGCTAGAAATTGACACACAAGTAGAGTCAAAAATAGAGGATATTTCAAAACGGTTAGATGAAAAAATCGAAGCAGCCAAGGGGGAGATAAATTCAAAAGTGATAGAATATCAAAAACAAGCTGCGACCTTAAAAGAAGATTATACTGCAATCTCTGATGAGGTCAAAGGAGTTAAAACCGCAGTAGACACGATCGAGAATGTTGTTGATGATCTTTCGAAACAGATTGAGACTCTTAATGTAGAGGACCAAATAAAGAATACTGTTAAGGCACATGCTGAAGCATTGTCTGATCACTACCAAGAGTGGATTAAAAACAAAGACGGATTCATAGAAAACAAGGTCAAGAACGAACTCAGGGAAACTGTCAAAAACATGACCTTTGAAATATTGGCAGCCCCTGGAAAAACAGGAGACACGGTGATGTCAGAATTAGGCCAGATAAGACGAGCGTTAGCTCAAGATTTACCTGAATGGCGTCAACAGATAGTTGATGAAGTTCGTACACTAAAATGTCAAGTTGAAAATTCCCCACCTCCCGTGTCAGGAAACTGGAATAATTCACCACGAAGTAATGAACAACAGCAGGTACATTACCGTTCACTATTTGATAACGCTCAAACTCATAGTTCTATAGAAGCACAAGTTAACCAGACTACCAGCCCATCCACTTTTGTCAGTTTGATGCAGGAGGAAAGCGTGATCAAACATCGTATTTTTCCGACCTTTCACCCACAGAAAAGAGAAATTCATCCTATAGTGTTCCTCCGAAATTTTTCAGGAATTTTCCCGAGTAGCTGGAGTGACCGCCAGCGAATTCAATTTGTTAGTGGATTTATCGTAGGCGATGCTGCCTTATGGTTAACCGAAATGGTCGACTCTTGTAAAAGTTACAAAGAGTTTGAACAGATGTTTTTAGCTAAATTCTGGAGTTCTGGTGTGCAGCAGCGCCTGAGAAAAGAGGTTTACAACGCCGAAGTGTTTAACAGTAAGCGCGGTAGTTTGAGAAGATATTTTGAAAAGTATTTAGCGAAAATCAAGTTCTGGGATTCGCCGATCACCGCCAAAGACGTTATTATGATTCTAAAAACTAAGCTACCGATTGCGATCAGAGAAAAGTTAGTAAACGTGTCTGAGGACGATACGGACACTTTCCTATCTGTGTTAGACTCGTTAGATCTGATTTACGAGGACGCTAGAGTTGATGTTGGCAACGCCCACTTCAGTGCAGGCGGCCAGCACAATACAGAATACGCAGGCAACAATGGTGGCCGAGCGAAAGCGCGTCACAGCGACAGCCAGTACCAACCCCACAACGGTTTCAAAAATAAACACACTACGTACTCCAACAGCAAATACAAAAATAAGTACAATAACGGCCAGAGATACAATCCAATATATAATTCGTCACCACCTCAGTACGAAAATACACATTATAGCACACAGCCCCAGCAATATGGAAACACGCAACCGATCAACGGTAATTATCAAAACGATCAGTCTTACGATTCAAATCGTCAGTGGAAAAGAAATAAATGGCATAATCAAGGTAGAGACCAATGTACACCTTTCACTAACGGTTACAATCAACACAAGCCACAAAATATACACTTCACGCAACAAGCGAACGGACCTTCGGGAACTCTGAAGCCTAAACGCCCGCATAATACGCAAATTTATTATGCGCAAGCGAATACGCCAGGACAACAAGATCCGTTTCCAACCGAGTTCGTACCACAAAACCAACACCAGTTCCAGACGGAAGAAACATTAAGAAATATAAATCAGCAGGAAAGTAAGCGTCGAGCGGAAAATTAAAAGCAGCACCTTTGAGCCTCCTAGAGGATGCTGCAGGTTTGAATGGGGGCACCCTGTCCGTTAGTCCACATGAAATTAAAGCAATTAGGTATGACAAAGAGACAAACTTACGGGATGATCTAGTAGCAGACACTGAGACGAAAGACAATGATGACGTATGGGACGAACAAGTTCAAGCTTCCATAAGGGTATCAATTGCCAACATACCTGTAACAGCTATTGTAGATACAGGAGCTAATATAAATGTCTTATCTTTATGTTTATTTAAGCAAATATCCTCTGTATGCAAAGTTTTATCACTTCCAATTCAAGGTTGCACCATATCGGGAGCAATTGGTCCACTAACACAACGTGTAAATCTTCAGACTCAGCTTCAAATCCAGATAGAGTCTATTTCAGTAACGTGCATTTTTCTTATTGTTAAAAACCTATCAGTGCCATGTATCCTGAGTATGGAATTCTTGAGGCAGACGAAAGCTAAAATTGACATCGAGTGTGGAATCTGTACTCTAGTAGCGAGCCAGCAACAAGTAACTGTAAATTTGTTAAGAAGTAAGGTGAAGACAAACTTTGGGGTGCTTCAAACAGCAGTACGGCCATGGACTAAAAGACAACAGTACAGTCAGACAGAAGACATGACAGATCTTGAAAGTGTTAATGACGATGAGTATAAAGACCTAATTCCCGGTCAGAATGAATTATACGGTAAAGCTAGTGAGTCCATTGAATTATCCAAACAACAGAAGAATGAGCTTTACAATTTGTTAACAGATTACGTTCAAGTATTTTCTAAGAAACCTGGACTAATAAAAGGCTTTGAATATCGAATGGATGTCCTGCCCCATTCAACCTACTGTAGAACAAGCTATTCCATTCCATATGCGAGACGCGAAGCTGTCAAGTGCGAGATCAAGAAAATGTTACGCTGGAATGTGATAGAAGTATCTCATTCACCTTATTCGAGTCCTTTATTGTCTGTGCTAAAATCAGATGGTAGCGTAAGGTTAGTCCTAGATGCAAGATTAATCAATAAAATTATAGTACCCATAAGAACGAGACCAGAGGCTCTTGAAGAGCATCTGCAGAAGTTTCATGGAGTTAAGTATTTGAGTACCCTTGATTTGAAAAGCAGTTACTGGCAAGTAAAACTTGCGCAGGAGTCTAGGAAGTACACTGCGTTTATATTTGCAGGTAGATCTTACCATTTCAAAGTTGTACCGTTTGGACTAAATGTGAGTTCCGGAATTTTTATTTCTGCCCTTGACTATGTACTAGGTCCTGAACTTTTAGATGAGGTAACAGTCTATGTGGATGACATTCTTGTAGCATCGAAAAATTGGGAAGATCATGTGGCCCTTCTGCAAAAGATATTTCAACGATTCAGAGAGTATGGTGTTACAGCAAATCTTAAGAAATCCAAGTTTGGAAAAAGTGAAATTAAATTTTTAGGACACATCATCACCCCTGAAGGAATTAAACCCGACCCGGAAAAATTGTCTGCTATAAAAAACTTTCCAACCCCTGTTACAAAAAGGCAACTGAGAGGATTTATCGGTCTTACGTCATTTTTCAGACGTTTTGTTCCCAATCAGGTATTGAACAATCCCGCTCTTCACAACCTTTTAAAAAAGAATTCACATTGGAATTGGACGCCGGAATGCCAAGACGGATTTAAGAAAATTAAGGACAGTCTGGTTAACAGTAACATTCTCCATCATCCTCAGATGGATAAGGAATTTTGTATTACTACAGACGCTTCCTTTGTGGGTATCGGCGCTTGTCTTTTCCAGATTCAATTAGTAAATGGACACGAGCAAATCCAAGTGATTAGCTTTGCGAGTCGAGTGTTATCAGAGTGTGAGAAGTCTTATTCGGTTACGGAGTTGGAGGCACTTGCCGTAATATGGGCTTTTAGGCGATTTAACTATTATATCTATGGAAGAAAAATTAAAGTCTATTCAGACCATCAAGCCTTATCATTCCTCCTTACATGCAAGTTGCAACACCCTCGTCTTACTCGATGGTGCTTATTCCTGCAGGAATATGACTTTGACATTGTATACATAAAAGGTAAAGATAATGTTATAGCAGACGCACTTTCTCGCTCACCTGAGGGCTTACTAGAAACCAGCGAACTGGTGGAACAAATGTCTAATTATAAAGTCTTGTTAATGAAAGATCCAATTCACAGAAAGTATTTTCTTCAGTTATGTAGGCAGATTCAGATTCTTCAAAATACAGATCCAAAATGGAAAAAGGTTATACAAATTCTTCACGAAAATCCAGCCCACAAGTTGTCCAAGTTTTATAAAGTTCATAACCAAGTGCTATTTCATAAGACGTCTGAGTCATCTGAGAGGTGGTGTGTTTGCATCCCTCGAAATTTCATTGAACATCTTCTGTGGTACACTCACATTTCATGGGGTCACTACGGACCAGAAAAATGTAAAAGGAAAATCTCGACTTACTGTTATGTTCCGAATCTACACCAGAGAATTCATAAATTATTGAGAAACTGTGTCATCTGTCAAAAGGCAAAATCCTTAAACATTTCCACTTCAATTCCACTAAATCCAATAGTTGCTGAAAGGCCAAACCAGCTTCTTAGTATTGATTTAGCAGGTCCACTACCCACCGGTAGGGGAGGCGCTAAATACTTAGTAGCAATCCTGGACAATTTTTCTAAGCACATAAGACTGTACGCAGTAAAATCTTCTTGTGCAAATCCAATAATTCGTCGCATTGAAAATGATTATTTCCCACGATTCGGGGTTCCAGAATCAATTTTGTCTGATAATGCTTCAAATTTCACATCACGCCCGTGGCGTGCATTTCTTGCTCGCCATAGAATCAAACAAATTTTGATATCCCTGTTTCGACCGCAATCGAATCCGACAGAAAGAATCTTCAAAGAATTTAACAGATTTATAAGGACGTACATTCCGAATAAGCAATCTAAGTGGGTAGACTTCGTAACACCATTCGAACAGATTGTAAACCACCTTCCTCATCTGTCGACCGGATTCACGCCACATGAGTTAATGTCAAGATCAAAAGAGAGGAATGAATGGATAGACCCCCTTCCAAAGTTACAAGACAACGAATTGGACCTAGACGCAAAAATCAGGCAAGCTCTCATATCATTGACAACGTATGCTAACCTCCGAAAAAAAGGCATTTGATAAGAAGGTAAACAGAGTTATAGATTTCAAAGAAGGAGAAAAGGTATTAGTCAGGACTCACTTTAAACCATCCCTATTGTTAAAGAAGAATCGTAAGTGGCAACACATTTATGAAGGTCCCTTTGTGATAATGAGGAAACCACACATTGGTAGCTATTTGTTATCTGACCCTGCCACGAATAAAATCAAAGGATTGTTCCACCATCAAGATTTAAGAAAATTTTATAACGCCAGGAATTAAGTTAATTTAAGCGGTAAGAAAATTCTAAGGTATTGGAGATCAGGATTAACCAATGGGTAACAAGAACGGAACTGAACTGACTACGGACGTTAGCCGGTGCTAAAAGGAAACCTTATGTATCAAAACAACGTGTCTGGAAAATAAAATACAGAATAAGTTGTAGACAAGTATTTACATGAATAATCTTTATGTAAACAGGAGGACATGTCCTAGAGGCGATTTTCAATTTTAGTTATAAGTTAGTATGTAAGGAAAATGATGTACTCGAGAGGTATTAATTAGCCCCGAGGTACTAAAATGAGGAAAGAGGAAGGAGCGAATAATGCACTTCTCTCGCTAAATAGTAATTTGAGAATGAACAGGAAGGAGCGAATAATGCACTTCTCTCACTAAATAGTAATATGAAAATGATGATTATATGTGCTTAGTATTAGTAAGTGAAATTTAATCGAGGACAAATTAATGACCTGTTTTAAAAGGAAATACTTAAACGTCCAGACAAAATAGGAAAGTTGTAAGAAAAGATTCGATTCCATGAGGTTATTCCCTATTTTCAAAGGTGACGTAAATAAGGCACCACCTGTTAGCGTAAAACAGTCGGTAGATTTAACTTGTAAATTCCAGCACAGTGCTGTGCCAGCGATAAAATAACATCTCTTTGAAGTGAACAGATACCTAGGATTAAGCATGAACAGATTGATGACGCAGTGCAATTGTTCTAAAAAGGCCTGACGTTAACCTTAAGTAAAAGCGTGATGGAATAAACAGGAAGTTTATTGTATAACGCAAAGTAAGATGAGTCCAGACTATAAACAAGCTGAGTCAAAGAAGATATGAGTAACATGGTTTATTATGCCAACTTCACGGTACTATTGAGCATTAGCGATACTGCAAATTCACAAGCTAGCAGCACATATAATAAGGATCTCGCCCAAGCTTCACAGGTAGCGACAGCAGCAAAAAAAAAAAAAAACACTCTAGTGAGAGGCTTATATATATATACAAATGATAATTAATACCCAAATGCGTAATGCATAAACTTGACTTAGTCTAAGAAATGAGCAAAGAGTAGTAAGCAAGCTGCAGCAAGATACATATTAGATATACATGCTTGAAGTGATAGATTTTATTTTAAGTGTGCACTGCAATATTTATTGTTTTCTCTGTGATTATGTGATTATTGAATCCCTTTCCTAAGTGCAAATCCTTTAAGATCCTTGATCCTATCCACTCCTCAGGATCAACTTGTAAAGATGCACGTGTGCTTAGGAAGTGAGGCACTACATATAAATATGAGTAGGTTCGCGACGCGCATATTGCTTTTGTAATGCGCAATGTAAATTAAATTTTCGACCTGGTTGAGGAGTAATTTAAATTCTGTCGACGATCAGCGAGTAGACCCGCTTTTCCCACCTTTCTTTTTTCGACTGTTTGTATTTCTACACGAAACTCAGAGGCGGAATTGCTATTTTCAAATCTGTCCTCGAACTTTCTTTAAAGACAAGCACATACGAGAAAAACTTTTGACACTAAACAAGACGAGCACTAAAAAAAAAAAAGTATTGGTCCTACAAAATGAATAAGCAAGCGTGATAAAGATTACTATGAATGAAATTAATTTGTAAAGGAGATTGGAATGGATTTGGTCAAAGAAAAAGTACTTATAATAGCCTACCTGTGACCGTAGGCATAAATAAAAAAAAAAAGACTAATTAAGAAACAATTGTTTTGATTCAAAGTGGTCAATTAGATTATTTATCGATTTAAATGAACTCTTGTAAATATTAGTAGGTAAATCAACTTGTAAACACCGTGTGATGTTATGACGCGAGAATTTCTGTTAATACACCGTTCACGCAGACGCTCACCACAGTGCAAGTGAAGTTTTAAAGTTCGACGATTTTCAGTGGCAGTATTCTACTGTACCATATGTGTGAAAATTTCGTTGATGTGTGCAGTGTGTAATAATCAGTGTCATTCCACACATGCAGTTGCAGCGGTAGCTACCACTTACCTGTGAATCCGTAACTGGATAGTGGACAGGAAGTGATGTGAGGCAGTTTCGGTGGCAGAAGCTCCCTCCAGCAATCTAAAAAGCACAAAGCCACGATCCGCCAAACAAAAGCGACGCACGGCACCTCAAGCGCGAAATCAACGCTCTGCAAGAAAGCTCCGGTCACGTGCGCGCGCACAGACTGAATTTCAAGATTGCTCGCAACAGTGGAGGCGGACAGCCACCACGTGACGAAATAATGTAAACGTTCAACCGCCAACACAGTTGCTGTGCGCTACATTCTGTAGCAAAAACATTCACACCCAGTACTGAAAACATTTTGTATGTATCATAAACCTTCCGAGAGACTCTAAAATAGAGAAGTTAACGTAATTATTATAATGACTGATTGTACACAGAGACAAGTCACAAGGTCACCTCTGAACACTGTTGAAATGTAAACTTTGACGAGAGGTCACGATACGAATGAAAATAAGCACACGAAAATACGTCAAAGGATCCGATCCTTCCTATATCCCATCCCACATGTATATAAAATTAGTTTTGTAAGCTATTCTAATATAAGACATTTTATCTGTTTCATATGTGAAATAATTCGGAGAGCCACACTCGAGCCCTGAAAGTGAAAGATATGGACTTTCTTTTCGAAGCCATCACCAGTGGCCGCTCTACAATCCAAGTCTATCATAAATAGTGTATGTGCGACGAAAATAAATGTATAATTAAATGCGACGACGGACAAGGCAATCAATCGACAAGACGATGACAATATAATGAATACTGTCAAAACAGAAAGTTGTGTACCAGTTGTGATAGTCAAATTACTTTTGCAACGATGAAAAATGAAGTGTGACTCTATTTCCTTATAAATTTTGTAAATATGTGTACTTATAGCCTTAATTTTAAGAATCACCAAGAAAGACTGAATCCATGCAAACACTGACAGAAAACAGAACAAATTCACAATGATCCACCGTCAGTAATTACAAATTGAAACGTTAATTCTTTTATTATGGAATGAATATAAAATGAAACTTTTAATAACCTGTATGTTACACTCGAAAATTACAAATATTCCAATGTGCATGAGGATGAAAGCAATACCTTCGGTATTCCTTCCCTCCTCATGGGAGGCAGTGTAATATTAGTAATTTTCGCCTCACAAACGTTAATATACGCTCAATAGTAAACGCCTGATGGCCTAAAGTTATCGAAAAATTGTAAAGTAAAAGAAATGAATCATCGTATAGCAGCGACAGAATCTATTATTCTTTATCTTTGCCCTTCTTGCGCGGTGCCAGTAAATCTCTATGTACATGTATCGATTAATGGTATAAAAAAAAGAATTCTGTTGTTTCAAGACAAATGAGGCTTTTCGCGCCTCACCTTTTACTGATTGTATTCCATGAGAGGCGGACGCGGACTTGCTGCGTTCCGCAACTGTATTTTATATTTTATGTGAAAATATTTAGTGAATATGCTAATTGTTATTTTTTCCAATCAGAAAACATGTAGTTTCTTGTAACTGATATCGAACAGACAGCGTCAAGAGGACATTTTGACTGTTATGTATAAAGTATTTAACCACAATGGTCATCTATTGTAATTTAATATGAAAAGGTACGTAGCATTAAAAAAAACGTGTGTTAAAGATAAGTGTGCTTATTTTCGTAAATTAACCTTGATGATTCCATCTCCTTATTTAACTGAATGATAATTATATTTGTG
This sequence comes from Schistocerca serialis cubense, assembly GCF_023864345.2. Lineage (NCBI taxonomy): Eukaryota > Metazoa > Arthropoda > Insecta > Orthoptera > Acrididae > Schistocerca > Schistocerca serialis. The sequence continues at coordinate 31,260,937 of NC_064643.1, read as the reverse complement.
TTACTTCATCAGAAATTACGATCACGCTGATGGGCCGAACGCAGCATGAGGCAGAAGGAACATTATCGTTTTCCTATTATTTCTGAACCAACTCTTTTTAATTGTGTAGTGTTGCATTTCTTTTAAAGACTATAAATCTTCTGGTCCCTTAGTGTTGATCCGGGTATGACTACATCGCGACTATAAAAATGCACAGAAATGATAATGTTTCTTCCGAGCGATCTCAAATATATATATATATCAATATGCTGCCCTTATTCAGGTATTTAATGGTCAACGTATGTTATTATAATAGTGTAATAAATCCCTGATTCTGTTGCCAAGTGGCCCACCAAAATATTCACTTTTTCGACAAAAAAAAAAGTAACAATTCTTTTTATTTTTTGTCCCCCAAGAGCAACGCTACAACCTCTGCAGGTTCAGATTATTCCTTGGACCTTCACATTGACGATGAAACACAGAATTCGCATCGGAATTAAATACAAATGGCACAATGCCGAGTTAAGTACAAGTATAGAGACTCTTCTTACAGTCGGTGCTTTGAGCATTCCCTGTGAAACCAGTATTAGTTTCCGCTACACCACTGCAGGTTCAATGTATTCCTTGGACCATCACATTGACGATGAAACACAGAAATGGCATCGGAATCAAATCCAAAACACACAATGCCGCCTTAAGTACAAGAATAGAGACTCTTCTTACAGTCGGTGCTTTCAGCATTCCCTGTGAGACCAGTATTAGTTTCCGATACACCACTGCAAGTTCAATGTATTCCTTGGACCTTCACATTGACGATGAAACTCAGAAATGGCATCGGAATTAAATCCAAAACGCACAATGCCGCCTTAAGTACAAGAATAGAGACTCTTCTTACAGTCGGTGCTTTGAGCATTCCCTGTGAGACCAGTTTTAGTTTCTGCTACACCTCTGCAGGTTCAGTTTATTCATTGGACCTTCACATTGACGATGAAACACAGAAATGGCATCGGAATTAAATACAAAAGGCACAATGCCGCCTTAAGTACAAGAATAGAGACTCTTTTTACAGTCGGTGCTTTGAGCACTCCCTGTGAGACCAGTATTTGTTTGCGATACACCTCAGCAGGTTCAGTTTATTCCTTGGACCTTCACATTGACGATGAAACACAGAAATCGCATCGGAATTAAATACAAAGGGCACAATGCCGCCTTAAGTACAAGAATAGAGACTCTTCTTACAGTCGGTGCTATAAGCATTCCCTGTGAGACCAGTAATAGTATCCGATACACCACTGCAGGTTCAATCTTTTCCTTGGACATACACATTGACGATGAAACTCTGAAATTACATCCAAATTAAATATAAAAGGCACAATGCCGCCTTAAGTACAAGAATAGAGATTCTTCTTACAGTCGGTGCTTTGAGCATTCCCTGTGAGACCAGTATTAGTTTCCGATACACCAATGTTGGTTCAATGTATTCCTTGGACCTTCACATTGACGATGAAACACTGAAATGGCATCGGAATTAAATCCCAAACGCACAATGCCGCCTTAAGTACAAGAATAGAGACTCTTCTTACAGTCGGTGCTTTGAGCATTCCCTGTGAGACCAGTATTAGTATCCGATACACCTCTGCAGGTTCAGATTATTTCTTGGACCTTCACATTGACGATGAAACACAGAAATCGCATCGGAATGAAATACAAATGGCACAATGCCGCCTTAAGTACAAGTATAGAGACTCTTCTTACAGTCGGTGCTTTGAGCATTCCCTGTGAGACCAGTATTAGTTTCCGCTACACCTCTGCAGGTTCAGTTTATTCCTTGGACCTTCACATTGACGATGAAACACAGAAATGGCATCGGAATTAAATCCAAAACACATAATGCCGCCTTAAGTACAAGAATAGAGACTCTTCTTACAGTCGGTGCTTTCAGCAATCCCTGTGAGACCAGTATTAGTTTCCGATACACTACTGCAAGTTCAATGTATTCCTTGGACCTTCACATTGACGATGAAACGCAGAAATGGCATCGGAATTAAATCCAAAACGCACAATGCCGCCTTAAGTACAAGAATAGAGGCTCTTCTTACAGTCGGTGCTTTGAGCATTCCTTGTGAGACCAGTATTAGTTTCCGATACACCACTGCAGGTTCCATGTATTCCTTGGAACTTCACATTGACGATGAAACACAGAAATCGCAACGGAATTAAATACAAAAGGCACAATGCGTCTATAAGTACAAGAATAGAGACTCTTCTTACAGTCAGTGTTTTGAGCACTCCCTGTGTGACCAGTATTAGTTTGCAATACACCACTGCAATTTCAATGTATTCCTAGGACATACACATTGACGCTGAAACACCGAAATTAGATCGGAATTACATAAAAAAGGCTCAATGCCGCATTAAGTGCAAGAAGAGTGAGACTTCTGGGAGTCTGTGCTTTGATCCTTTCCTGTGAGACCAGTATTAGTTTCCGATACACCACTGCAGGTTCAATATATTCCTTGGACCTTCACATTGACGATGAAACACAGAAATCGCATCGGAATTAAATACAAAAGGCACAATGCCGCCTTAAGTACAAGAATAGAGACTTTTCTTAAAGTCAGTGCTTTGAGCAATCCCTGTGAGACCAGTAATAGTTTCCGCTACACCTCTGCAGGTTCAATGTATTCCTTGAACCTTCAAAATTGACGATGAAACACAGAAATGGCATCGGAATTAAATCCAAAACGCACAATTCCGCCTTAAGTACAGGAATAGAGACTCTTCTTACTGTCGGTGCTTTGAGCATTCCCTGTGAGACCAGTATTAGTTTCCGCTACACCTCTGCAGATACTGCAATTCCAATGTATTCCTTGGACCTTCACATTGACAATGAAACACAGAAATCGCATCGGAATTAATTACAAAACGCACATTGATGACTTAAGTGCAAGATGAGTGAGACTTCTTATAGTCTGTGCATTGATCCTTTCCTGAGAGACCAGTATTAGTTTGCGATACACCACTGCAGGTCCTATGTATTCCTTGGCCCTTCACATTGACGATGAAACACAGAAATCGCATCGGAATTAAATACAAAAGGCACAATGCCTCCATAAGTACAAAAATAGAGACTCTTCTTACAGTCGGTGTTTTGAGCACTCCCTGTGAGACCAGTATTAGTTTGCGATACACCACTGCAGGTTCAATGTATTCCTTGGACATACTTAATGACGATGAAACACTGAAATTACATCGGAATTAAATAAAAAAGGCCCAATGCCGCCTTAAGTGCCAGAAGAGTGAGACTTCTTAGAGTCTGTGCTTTGATCCTTTCCTGTGAGACCAGTATTAGTTTCCGATACACCACTGCAGGTTCAATGTATTCCTTGGACGTTCACATTGACGATGAAACACAGAAATCGCATCGGAATTAAATACAAAAGGCACAATGCCGCCTTAAGAACAAGAATAGAGACTCTTCTAAAAGTCGGTGCTTTGAGCATTCCCTGTGAGACCAGTATTAGTTTCGGCTACACCTCTGCAGGTTCAATGTATTCCTTGGACCTTCACATTGACGATGAAATGCAGAAATCGCATCGGAATTAAATACAAAAGGCACAATGCCGGCTTAAGTACAAGAATAGAGACTCTTCTTACAGTCGGTGCTTTGAGCATTCCCTGTGAGACCAGTATTAGTTTCCGATACACCACTGCAGGTTCTATGTATTCCTTGGACCTTCACATTGACGATGAAACACTGAAATCGCATCTTAATCAAATACAAAAGGCACAATGCCGCCTTAAGTACAAGATTAGGGACTCTTCTCACAGTCGTTGCTTTGAGCACTCCCTGTGAGACCAGTATTAGTTTGCGATACACCTCAGCAGGATCAGTTTATTCCTTGGACCTTCACATTGACGACGAAACACAGAAATCGCATCGGAATTAAATACAAAAGGCACAATGCCGCCTTAAGTACAAGAATAGAGACTCTTCTCACAGTCGGTGCTTTGGGCATTCCCTGTGAGACCAGTAGCAGTATCCGATACACCACTGCAGGTTCAATCTATTCCTTGGACATACACATTGACGATGAAACACTGAAATTACATCGGAATTTAATAGAAAAGGCACAATGCCGCCTTAAGTACAAGAATAGAGATTCTTCTTACAGTCGGTGCTTTGAGCATTCCCTGTGAGACCAGTATTAGTTTCCGATACACCACTGCTGGGTCAATCTATTCCTTGGACCTTCACATTGACAATGAAACACTGAAATGGCATCGGAATTAAATCCCAAACGCACAATGCCGCCTTAAGTACAAGAATAGAGACTCTTCTTACAGTCGGTGCTTTGAGCATTCCATGTGAGACCAGTATTAGTATCCGATACACCTCTGCAGGTTCAGATTATTCCTTGGACCTTCACATTGACGATGAAACACAGAAATCGCATCGGAATTAAATACAAATGGCACAATGCCGCCTTAAGTACAAGTATAGAGACTCTTCTTACAGTCGGTGCTTTGAGCATGCCCTGTGAAACCAGTATTAGTTTCCGCTACACCACTGCAGGTTCAATGTATTCCTTGGACCATCACATTGACGATGAAACACAGAAATGGCATCGGAATTAAATCCAAAACACACAATGCCGCCTTAAGTACAAGAATAGAGACTCTTCTTACAGTCGGTGCTTTCAGCATTCCCTGTGAGACCAGTATTAGTTTCCGATACACCACTGCAAGTTCAATGTATTCCTTGGACCTTCACATTGACGATGAAACTCAGAAATGGCATCGGAATTAAATCCAAAACGCACAATGCCGCCTTAAGTACAAGAATAGAGACTCTTCTTACAGTCGGTGCTTTGAGCATTCCCTGTGAGACCAGTATTAGTTTCTGCTACACCTCTGCAGGTTCAGTTTATTCATTGGACCTTCACATTGACGATGAAACACAGAAATGGCATCGGAATTAAATACAAAAGGCACAATGCCGCCTTAAGTACAAGAATAGAGACTCTTTTTACAGTCGGTGCTTTGAGCACTCCCTGTGAGACCAGTATTAGTTTGCGATACACCTCAGCAGGTTCAGTTTATTCCTTGGACCTTCACATTGACGATGAAACACAGAAATCGCATCGGAATTAAATACAAAGGGCACAATGCCGCCTTAAGTACAAGAATAGAGACTCTTCTTACAGTCGGTGCTATAAGCATTCCCTGTGAGACCAGTAATAGTATCCGATACACCACTGCAGGTTCAATCTTTTCCTTGGACATACACATTGACGATGAAACTCTGAAATTACATCCGAATTAAATATAAAAGGCACAATGCCGCCTTAAGTACAAGAATAGAGATTCTTCTTACAGTCGGTGCTTTGAGCATTCCCTGTGAGACCAGTATTAGTTTCCGATACACCACTGTTGGTTCAATGTATTCCTTGGACCTTCACATTGACGATGAAACACTGAAATGGCATCGGAATTAAATCCCAAACGCACAATGCCGCCTTAAGTACAAGAATAGAGACTCTTCTTACAGTCGGTGCTTTGAGCATTCCCTGTGAGACCAGTATTAGTATCCGATACACCTCTGCAGGTTCAGATTATTTCTTGGACCTTCACATTGACGATGAAACACAGAAATCGCATCGGAATTAAATACAAATGGCACAATGCCGCCTTAAGTACAAGTATAGAGACTCTTCTTACAGTCGGTGCTTTGAGCATTCCCTGTGAGACCAGTATTAGTTTCCGCTACACCTCTGCAGGTTCAGTTTATTCCTTGGACCTTCACATTGACGATGAAACACAGAAATGGCATCGGAATTAAATCCAAAACACATAATGCCGCCTTAAGTACAAGAATAGAGACTCTTCTTACAGTCGGTGCTTTCAGCAATCCCTGTGAGACCAGTATTAGTTTCCGATACACCACTGCAGGTTCAATGTATTCCTTGGACCTTCACATTGACGATGAAACACAGAAACGGCATCGGAATTAAATCCAAAACGCACAAAGCCGCCTTAAGTACAAGAATAGAGACTCTTCTTACAGTCGGTGCTTTGAGCATTCCCTGTGAGACCAGTATTAGTTTCCGATACATCACTGCAGGTTCAATGTATTCCTTGAACCTTCAAAATTGACGATGAAACACAGAAATGGCAACGGAATTAAATCCAAAACGCACAATTCCGCCTTAAGTACAGGAATAGAGACTCTTCTTACTGTCGGTGCTTTGAGCATTCCCTGTGAGACCAGTATTAGTTTCCGCTACACCTCTGCAGATACTGCAATTCCAATGTATTCCTTGGACCTTCACATTGACAATGAAACACAGAAATCGCATCGGAATTAATTACAAAACGCACATTGATGACTTAAGTGCAAGATGAGTGAGACTTCTTATAGTCTGTGCATTGATCCTTTCCTGAGAGACCAGTATTAGTTTGCGATACACCACTGCAGGTCCTATGTATTCCTTGGCCCTTCACATTGACGATGAAACACAGAAATCGCATCGGAATTAAATACAAAAGGCACAATGCCTCCATAAGTACAAAAATAGAGACTCTTCTTACAGTCGGTGTTTTGAGCACTCCCTGTGAGACCAGTATTAGTTTGCGATACACCACTGCAGGTTCAATGTATTCCTTGGACATACTTAATGACGATGAAACACTGAAATTACATCGGAATTAAATAAAAAAGGCCCAATGCCGCCTTAAGTGCAAGAAGAGTGAGACTTCTTAGAGTCTGTTTTTTGATCCTTTCCTGTGAGACCAGTATTAGTTTCCGATACACCACTGCAGGTTCAATGTATTCCTTGGACGTTCACATTGACGATGAAACACAGAAATCGCATCGGAATTAAATACAAATGGCACAATGCCGCCTTAAGTACAAGAATAGAGACTCTTCTAAAAGTCGGTGCTTTGAGCATTCCCTGTGAGACCAGTATTAGTTTCGGCTACACCTCTGCAGGTTCAATGTATTCCTTGGACCTTCACATTGACGATGAAATGCAGAAATCGCATCGGAATTAAATACAAAAGGCACAATGCCGGCTTAAGTACAAGAATAGAGACTCTTCTTACAGTCGGTGCTTTGAGCATTCCCTGTGAGACCAGTATTAGTTTCCGATACACCACTGCAGGTTCTATGTATTCTTTGGACCTTCACATTGACGATGAAACACAGAAATCGCATCTTAATCAAATACAAAAGGCACAATGCCGCCTTAAGTACAAGATTAGGGACTCTTCTCACAGTCGTTGCTTTGAGCACTCCCTGTGAGACCAGTATTAGTTTGCGATACACCTCAGCAGGATCAGTTTATTCCTTGGACCTTCACATTGACGACGAAACACAGAAATCGCATCGGAATTAAATACAAAAGGCACAATGCCGCCTTAAGCACAAGAATAGAGACTCTTCTCACAGTCGGTGCTTTGAGCATTCCCTGTGAGACCAGTAGCAGTATCCGATACACCACTGCAGGTTCAATCTATTCCTTGGACATACACATTGACGATGAAACACTGAAATTACATCGGAATTTAATAGAAAAGGCACAATGCCGCCTTAAGTACAAGAATAGAGATTCTTCTTACAGTCGGTGCTTTGAGCATTCCCTGTGAGACCAGTATTAGTTTCCGATACACCACTGCTGGGTCAATCTATTCCTTGGACCTTCACATTGACAATGAAACACTGAAATGGCATCGGAATTAAATCCCAAACGCACAATGCCGCCTTAAGTACAAGAATAGAGACTCTTCTTACAGTCGGTGCTTTGAGCATTTCATGTGAGACCAGTATTAGTATCCGATACACCTCTGCAGGTTCAGATTATTCCTTGGACCTTCACATTGACGATGAAACACAGAAATCGCATCGGAATTAAATACAAATGGCACAATGCCGCCTTAAGTACAAGTATAGAGACTCTTCTTACAGTCGGTGCTTTGAGCATGCCCTGTGAAACCAGTATTAGTTTCCGCTACACCACTGCAGGTTCAATGTATTCCTTGGACCATCACATTGACGATGAAACACAGAAATGGCATCGGAATTAAATCCAAAACACACAATGCCGCCTTAAGTACAAGAATAGAGACTCTTCTTACAGTCGGTGCTTTCAGCATTCCCTGTGAGACCAGTATTAGTTTCCGATACACCACTGCAAGTTCAATGTATTCCTTGGACCTTCACATTGACGATGAAACTCAGAAATGGCATCGGAATTAAATCCAAAACGCACAATGCCGCCTTAAGTACAAGAATAGAGACTCTTCTTACAGTCGGTGCTTTGAGCATTCCCTGTGAGACCAGTATTAGTTTCTGCTACACCTCTGCAGGTTCAGTTTATTCATTGGACCTTCACATTGACGATGAAACACAGAAATGGCATCGGAATTAAATACAAAAGGCACAATGCCGCCTTAAGTACAAGAATAGAGACTCTTTTTACAGTCGGTGCTTTGAGCACTCCCTGTGAGACCAGTATTAGTTTGCGATACACCTCAGCAGGTTCAGTTTATTCCTTGGACCTTCACATTGACGATGAAACACAGAAATCGCATCGGAATTAAATACAAAGGGCACAATGCCGCCTTAAGTACAAGAATAGAGACTCTTCTTACAGTCGGTGCTATAAGCATTCCCTGTGAGACCAGTAATAGTATCCGATACACCACTGCAGGTTCAATCTTTTCCTTGGACATACACATTGACGATGAAACTCTGAAATTACATCCGAATTAAATATAAAAGGCACAATGCCGCCTTAAGTACAAGAATAGAGACTCTTCTTACAGTCGGTGCTTTGAGCATGCCCTGTGAAACCAGTATTAGTTTCCGCTACACCACTGCAGGTTCAATGTATTCCTTGGACCATCACATTGACGATGAAACACAGAAATGGCATCGGAATTAAATCCAAAACACACAATGCCGCCTTAAGTACAAGAATAGAGACTCTTCTTACAGTCGGTGCTTTCAGCATTCCCTGTGAGACCAGTATTAGTTTCCGATACACCACTGCAAGTTCAATGTATTCCTTGGACCTTCACATTGACGATGAAACGCAGAAATGGCATCGGAATTAAATCCAAAACGCACAATGCCGCCTTAAGTACAAGAATAGAGGCTCTTCTTACAGTCGGTGCTTTGAGCATTCCTTGTGAGACCAGTATTAGTTTCCGATACACCACTGCAGGTTCCATGTATTCCTTGGAACTTCACATTGACGATGAAACACAGAAATCGCAACGGAATTAAATACAAAAGGCACAATGCGTCTATAAGTACAAGAATAGAGACTCTTCTTACAGTCGGTGTTTTGAGCACTCCCTGTGTGACCAGTATTAGTTTGCGATACACCACTGCAATTTCAATGTATTCCTAGGACATACACATTGACGATGAAACACCGAAATTAGATCGGAATTAAATAAAAAAGGCTCAATGCCGCATTAAGTGCAAGAAGAGTGAGACTTCTTGGAGTCTGTGCTTTGATCCTTTCCTGTGAGACCAGTATTAGTTTCCGATACACCACTGCAGGTTCAATATATTCCTTGGACCTTCACATTGACGATGAAACACAGAAATCGCATCGGAATTAAATACAAAAGGCACAATGCCGCCTTAAGTACAAGAATAGAGACTTTTCTTAAAGTCAGTGCTTTGAGCAATCCCTGTGAGACCAGTAATAGTTTCCGCTACACCTCTGCAGGTTCAGTTTATTCCTTGGACCTTCACATTGACGATGAAACATAGAAATCGCATCGGAATTAAATACAAAAGGCACAATGCTCCTTAAGTACAAGAATTGAGACTCTTCTTACAGTCGGTGCTTTGGGCATTCCTTGTGAGACCAGTAATAGTAACCCGATACACCACTGCCGGTTCAATCTATTCCTTGGACATACACATTGACGATGAAACACTGAAATTACATCGGAATTAAATACAAAAGGCACAATGCCGCCTTAAGAACAAGAATAGACACTCTACTTACCGTCGGTACTTTGAGCATTCCCTGTGAGACCAGTATTAGTTTCCGATATACCACTGCAGGTTCAATGTATTCCTTGGACCATCACATTGACGATGAAACACAGAAATGGCATCGGAATTAAATCCAAAACGCACAATGCCGTCTTAAGTACAAGAATAGAGACTCTTCTTACAATCGGTGCTTTGAGCATTCCCTGTGAGACCAGTATTAGTTTCCGATACACCACTGCAGGTTCAATGTATTCCTTGGACCTTCACATTGACGATGAAACACAGAAACGGCATCGGAATTAAATCCAAATCGCACAAAGCCGTCTTAAGTACAAGAATAGAGACTCTTCTTACAGTCGGTGCTTTGAGCATTCCCTGTGAGACCAGTATTAGTTTCCGATACACCACTGCAGGTTCAATGTATTCCTTGAACCTTCAAAATTGACGATGAAACACAGAAATGGCATCGGAATTAAATCCAAAACGCACAATTCCGCCTTAAGTACAGGAATAGAGACTCTTCTTACTGTCGGTGCTTTGAGCATTCCCTGTGAGACCAGTATTAGTTTCCGCTACACCTCTGCAGATACTGCAATTCCAATGTATTCCTTGGACCTTCACATTGACAATGAAACACAGAAATCGCATCGGAATTAATTACAAAACGCACTTTGATGACTTAAGTGCAAGATGAGTGAGACTTCTTATAGTCTGTGCATTGATCCTTTCCTGAGAGACCAGTATTAGTTTGCGATACACCACTGCAGGTCCTATGTATTCCTTGGCCCTTCACATTGACGATGAAACACAGAAATCGCATCGGAATTAAATACAAAAGGCACAATGCCTCCATAAGTACAAAAATAGAGACTCTTCTTACAGTCGGTGTTTTGAGCACTCCCTGTGAGACCAGTATTAGTTTGCGATACACCACTGCAGGTTCAATGTATTCCTTGGACATACTTAATGACGATGAAACACTGAAATTACATCGGAATTAAATAACAAAGGCCCAATGCCGCCTTAAGTACAAGAAGAGTGAGACTTCTTAGAGTCTGTGCTTTGATCCTTTCCTGTGAGACCAGTATTAGTTTCCGATACACCACTGCAGGTTCAATGTATTCCTTGGACGTTCACATTGACGATGAAACACAGAAATCGCATCGGAATTAAATACAAAAGGCACAATGCCGCCTTAAGTACAAGAATAGAGACTCTTCTAAAAGTCGGTGCTTTGAGCATTCCCTGTGAGACCAGTATTAGTTTCGGCTACACCTCTGCAGGTTCAATGTATTCCTTGGACCTTCACATTGACGATGAAATGCAGAAATCGCATCGGAATTAAATACAAAAGGCACAATGCCGGCTTAAGTACAAGAATAGAGACTCTTCTTACAGACGGTGCTTTGAGCATTCCCTGTGAGACCAGTATTAGTTTCCGATACACCACTGCAGGTTCTATGTATTCCTTGGACCTTCACATTGACGATGAAACACAGAAATCGCATCTTAATCAAATACAAAAGGCACAATGCCGCCTTAAGTACAAGATTAGGGACTCTTCTCACAGTCGTTGCTTTGAGCACTCCCTGTGAGACCAGTATTAGTTTGCGATACACCTCAGCAGGATCCGTTTATTCCTTGGACCTTCACATTGACGACGAAACACAGAAATCGCATCGGAATTAAATACAAAAGGCACAATGCCGCCTTAAGTACAAGAATAGAGACTCTTCTCACAGTCGGTGCTTTGAGCATACCCTGTGAGACCAGTAGCAGTATCCGATAGACCACTGCAGGTTCAATGTATTCCTTGGACATACACATTGACGATGAAACACTGAAATTACATCGGAATTTAATAGAAAAGGCACAATGCCGCCTTAAGTACAAGAATAGAGATTCTTCTTACAGTCGGTGATTTGAGCATTCCCTGTGAGACCAGTATTAGTTTCCGATACACCACTGCTGGGTCAATGTATTCCTTGGACCTTCACATTGACGATGAAACACTGAAATGGCATCGGAATTAAATCCCAAACGCACAATGCCGCCTTAAGTACAAGAATAGAGACTCTTCTTACAGTCGGTGCTTTGAGCATTCCATGTGAGACCAGTATTAGTATCCGATACACCTCTGCAGGTTCAGATTATTCCTTGGACCTTCACATTGACGATGAAACACAGAAATCGCATCGGAATTGAATACAAATGGCACAATGCCGCCTTAAGTACAAGTATAGAGACTCTTCTTACAGTCGGTGCTTTGAGCATTCCCTGTGAAACCAGTATTAGTTTCCGCTACACCACTGCAGGTTCAATGTATTCCTTGGACCATCACACTGACGATGAAACACAGAAATGGCATCGGAATTAAATCCAAAACACACAATGCCGCCTTAAGTACAAGAATAGAGACTCTTCTTACAGTCGGTGCTTTCAGCATTCCCTGTGAGACCAGTATTAGTTTACGATACACCACTGCAAGTTCAATGTATTCCTTGAACCTTCACATTGACGATGAAACTCAGAAATGGCATCGGAATTAAATCCAAAACGCACAATGCCGCCTTAAGTACAAGAATAGAGACTCTTCTTACAGTCGGTGCTTTGAGCATTCCCTGTGAGACCAGTATTAGTTTCTGCTACACCTCTGCAGGTTCAGTTTATTCATTGGACCTTCACATTGACGATGAAACACAGAAATGGCATCGGAATTAAATACAAAAGGCACAATGCCGCCATAAGTACAAGAATAGAGACTCTTTTTACAGTCGGTGCTTTGAGCACTCCCTGTGAGACCAGTATTAGTTTGCGATACACCTCAGCAGGTTTAGTTTATTCCTTGGACCTTCACATTGACGATGAAACACAGAAATCGCATCGGAATTAAATACAAAGGGCACAATGCCGCCTTAAGTACAAGAATAGAGACTCTTCTTACAGTCGGTGCTATAAGCATTCCCTGTGAGACCAGTAATAGTATCCGATACACCACTGCAGGTTCAATCTTTTCCTTGGACATACACATTGACGATGAAACTCTGAAATTACATCCGAATTAAATATAAAAGGCACAATGCCGCCTGAAGTACAAGAATAGAGATTCTTCTTACAGTCGGTGCTTTGAGCATTCCCTGTGGGACCTGTATTAGTTTCCGATACACCACTGCTGGTTCAATGTATTCCTTGGACCTTCACATTGACGATGAAACACTGAAATGGCATCGGAATTAAATCCCAAACGCACAATGCCGCCTTAAGTACAAGAATAGAGACTCTTCTTACAGTCGGTGCTTTGAGCATTCCCTGTGAGACCAGTATTAGTATCCGATACACCTCTGCAGGTTCAGATTATTTCTTGGACCTTCACATTGACGATGAAACACAGAAATCGCATCGGAATTAAATACAATTGGCACAATGCCGCCTTAAGTACAAGAATAGAGACTCTTCTCACAGTCGGTGCTTTGAGCATTCCCTGTGAGACCAGTATTAGTTTGCGATACACCTCAGTAGGATCAGTTTATTCCTTGGACCTTCACATTGACGACGAAACACAGAAATCGCATCGGAATTAAATACAAAAGGCACAATGCCGCCTTAAGTACAAGAATAGAGACTCTTCTTACAGTCGGTGCTTTGAGCAATCCCTGTGAGACCAGTATTAGTTTCCGATACACCACTGCAAGTTCAATGTATTCTTTGGACCTTCACATTGACGATGAAACGCAGAAATGGCATCGGAATTAAATCCAAAACGCACAATGCCGCCTTAAGTACAAGAATAGAGGCTCTTCTTACAGTCGGTGCTTTGAGCATTCCTTGTGAGACCAGTATTAGTTTCCGATACACCACTGCAGGTTCAGTGTATTCCTTGGACCTTCACATTGACGATGAAGCACCGAAATGGCATCGGAATTAATTCCAAAACGAACAATGCCGCCTAAATTACAAGAATAGAGACTCTTCTTACAATCGGTGCTTTGAGCATTCCCTGTGAGACCAGTATTAGTTTCCGCTACACCTCTGCAGGTTCAGTTTATTCCTTGGACCTTCACATTGACGATGAAACACAGAAATCGCATCGGGATTAAATACAAAAGGCACAATGCCGCCTTAAGTACAAGAATAGAGACTCTTCTTACAGTCGGTGCTTTGAGCATTCCCTGTGAGACCAGTATTAGTTTCTGCTACACCTCTGCAGGTTCAGTTTATTTATTGGACCTTCACATTGACGATGAAACACAGAAATGGCATCGGAATTAAATACAAAAGGCACAATGCCGCCTTAAGTACAAGAATAGAGACTCTTTTTACAGTCGGTGCTTTGAGCACTCCCTGTGAGACCAGTATTAGTTTGCGATACACCTCAGCAGGTTCAGTTTATTCCTTGGACCTTCACATTGACGATGAAACACAGAAATCACATCGGAATTAAATACAAAGGGCACAATGCCGCCTTCAGTACAAGAATAGAGACTCTTCTTACAGTCGGGGCTATAAGCATTCCCTGTCAGACCAGTAATAGTATCCGATACACCACTGCAGGTTCAATCTTTTCCTTGGACATACACATTGACGATGAAACTCTGTAATTACATCGGAATTAAATATAAAAGGCACAATGCCGCCTTAAGTACAAGAATAGAGACTCTTCTTACAGTCGGTGCTTTGAGCATTAAATACGAGACCAGTATTAGTTTCCGCTACACCTCTGCAGGTTCAGTTTATTCCTTGGACCTTCACATTGACGATGAAACACTGAAATTAGATCGGAATTAAATAGAAAAGGCTCAATGCCGCCTTAAGTGCAAGAAGAGTGAGACCTCTTAGAGTCTGTGCTTTGATCCTTTCCTGTGAGACCAGTATTAGTTTCCGATACACCACTGCAGGTTCAATGTATTCCTTGGACCTTCACATTGACGATGAAACACAGAAATCGCATCGGAATTAAATGCAAAAGGCACAATCCCTCCATAAGTACAAGAATAGAGACTCTTCTTACAGTCGGTGTTTTGAGCACTCCCTGTGAGACCAGTATTAGTTTGCGATTCACCACTGCAGGTTCAATGTACTCCTTGGACATACACATTGACGATGAAACACTGAAATTAGAACGGAATTTAATAAAAAAGGCTCAATGCCGCCTTAAGTGCAAGAAGAGTGAGACTTCTTAAAGTCTGTGCTTTGATCCTTTCCTGTGAGACCAGTATTAGTTTCCGATACTCCAATGCAGGTTCCATGTATTCCTTGGAACTTCACATTGACGATGAAACACAGAAATCGCAACGGAATTAAATACAAAAGGCACAATGCGTCTATAAGTACAAGAATAGAGACTCTTCTTACAGTCGGTGTTTTGAGCACTCCCTGTGTGACCAGTATTAGTTTGCGATACACCACTGCAATTTCAATGTTTTCCTAGGACATACACATTGACGATGAAACACCGAAATTAGATCGGAATTAAATAAAAAAGGCTCAATGCCGCATTAAGTGCAAGAAGAGTGAGACTTCTTGGAGTCTGTGCTTTGATCCTTTCCTGTGAGACCAGTATTAGTTTCCGATACACCACTGCAGGTTCAATGTATTCCTTGGACCTTCACATTGACGAAGAAACACAGAAATCGCATCGGAATTAAATACAAAAGGCACAATGCCGCCTTAAGTACAAGAATAGAGACTTTTCTTACAGTCAGTGCTTTGAGCATTCCCTGTGAGACCAGTATTAGTTTCCGCTACACCTCTGCAGGTTCAGTGTATTCCTTGGACCTTCACATTGACGATGAAACACAGAAATCGCATCGGAATTAAATACAAAAGGCACAATGCTCCTTAAGTACAAGAATTGAGACTCTTCTTACAGTCGGTGCTTTGGGCATTCCCTGTGAGACCAGTAATAGTAACCCGATACACCACTGCCGGTTCAATCTATTCCTTGGACATACACATTGACGATGAAACACTGAAATTACATCGGAATTAAATACAAAAGGCACAATGCCGCCTTAAGAACAAGAATAGAGACTCTACTTACCGTCGGTACTTTGAGCATTCCCTTTGAGACCAGTGTTAGTTTCCGATACACCACTGCAGGTTCAATGTATTCCTTGGACCATCACATTGACGATGAAACACAGAAATGGTATCGGAATTAAATCCAAAACGCACAATGCCGTCTTAAGTACAAGAATAGAGACTCTTCTTACAATCGGTGCTTTGAGCATTCCCTGTGAGACCAGTATTAGTTTCCGATACACCACTGCAGGTTCAATGTATTCCTTGGACCTTCACATTGACGATGAAACACAGAAATGGCATCGGAATTAAATCCAAAACGCACAAAGCCGCCTTAAGTACAAGAATAGAGACTCTTCTTACAGTCGGTGCTTTGAGCATTCCCTGTGAGACCAGTATTAGTTTCCGATACACCACTGCAGGTTCAATGTATTCCTTGGACCTTCAAAATTGACGATGAAACACAGAAATGGCATCGGAATTAAATCCAAAACGCACAATGCCGCCTTAAGTACAGGAATAGAGACTCTTCTTACTGTCGGTGCTTTGAGCATTCCCTGTGAGACCAGTATTAGTTTCAGCTACACCTCTGCAGGTTCAGTTTATTCCTTGGACATTCACATTGACGATGAAACACAGAAATCGCATCGGAATTAAATACAAAAGGCACAATGCCGCCTTAAGTACAAGAATAGAGACTCTTCTTACAGTCGGTGCTTTGAGCATTCCCTGTGAGACCAGTATTAGTTTCCGCTACACCTCTGCAGGTTCAGTATATTCCTTCGACCTTCACATTGGCGATGAAACACAGAAATCGCATCGGAATTAAATACAAAAGGCTTAATGCCGCCTTAAGTACAAGAATAGAGACTCTTCTTACAGTCGGTGCTTTGAGCATTCCCTGTGAGACCAGTAATAGTATCCGATACACCACTGCAGGTTCAATCTATTCCTTGGACATACACATTGACGATGAAACACTGAAATTACATCGGCATTAAATACAAAAGGCACAATGCCGCCTTAAGAACAAGAATAGAGACTCTTCTTACAGTCGGTGCTTTGAGCATTCCCTGTGAGACCAGTATTAGTTTCCGATACACCACTGCAGGTTCAATGTATTCCTTGGACCCCTCGCATTGACGATGAAACACAGAAATGGCATCGGAATTAAATCCAAAACGCACAATGCCGCCTTAAGTACAAGAATAGAGACTCTTCTTACAGTCGGTGCTTTGAGCATTCCCTGTGAGACCAGTATTAGTTTCCGCTACACCTCTGCAGGTTCAGTTTATTCCTTGGACCTTCACATTGACGATGAAAAAAAAAATCGCATCGGAATTAAATACAGAAGGCACAGTGCCGCCTTCAGTACAAGAATAGAGACTCTTCGTACAGTCGGTGTTTTGAGCATTCCTGTGAGACCAGTATTAGTTTCCGCTACACCTCTGCAGGTTCAGTTTATTCCTTGGACCTTCACATTGACGATGAAACACAGAAATCGCATCGGAATTAAATACAAAAGGCACAATGCCGCCTTAAATACAAGAATAGAGACTCTTCTTACAGTCGGTGCTTTGAGCATTCCCTGTGAGACCAGTAATAGCATCCGATACACCACTGCAGGTTCAATCTATTCCTTGGACATTCACATTGACGATGAAACACAGAAATTACATCGGAATTAAATACAAAAGGATTAATGCCGCCTTAAGTACAAGAATAGAGCCTCTTCTTACCGTCGGTGCTTTTAACATTCCCTGTGAGACCAGTATTAGTTTCCGCTACACCTCTGCAGGTTCAGTTTATTCCTTGGACCTTCACATTGACGATGAAACACTGAAATTAGATCGGAATTAAATAAAAAAGGCTCAATGCCGCCTTAAGTGCAAGAAGAGTGAGACCTCTTAGATTCTGTGCTTTGATCCTTTCCTGTGAGACCAGTATTAGTTTCCGATACACCACTGCAGGTTCCATGTATTCCTTGGAACTTCACATTGACGATGAAACACATAAATCGCAACGGAATTAAATACAAAAGGCACAATGCGTCTATAAGTGCAAGAATAGAGACTCTTCTTACAGTCGGTGTTTTGAGCGCTCCCTGTGTGACCAGTATTAGTTTGCGATACACCACTGCAATTTCAATGTATTCCTAGGACATACACATTGACGATGAAACACCGAAATTAGATCGGAATTAAATAAAAAAGGCTCAATGCCGCATTAAGTGCAAGAAGAGTGAGACTTCTTGGAGTCTGTGCTTTGATCCTTTCCTGTGAGACCAGTATTAGTTTCCGATACACCACTGCAGGTTCAATGTATTCCTTGGACCTTCACATTGACGATGAAACACAGAAATCGCATCGGAATTAAATACAAAAGGCACAATGCCTCCATAAGTACAAGAATAGGGACGCTTCTTACAGTCGGTGTTTTGAGCACTCCCTGTGAGACCAGTATTCGTTTGCGATACACCACTGCAGTTTCAATGTATTCCTTGGACATACACATTGACGATGAAACACTGAAATTAGATCGGAATTAAATAAAACAGGCTCAATGCCGCCTTAAGTGCAAGAAGAGTGAGACTTCTTAGAGTCTGTGCTTTGATCCTTTCCTGTGAGAGCAGTATTAGTTTCCGATACACCACTGCAGGTTCATTGTATTCCTTGGACCTTCACATTGACGATAAAACACAGAAATCGCATCGGAATTAAATACAAAAGGCATAATGCCTCCACAAGTTCAAGAATAGAGACTCTTCTTACAGTCGGTGTTTTGAGCACTCGCTGTGAGACCAGTATTAGTTTGCGATACACCACTGCAGGTTCAATGTAATCCTTGGAATTCACATTGACGATGAAACACTGACATTAGATCTGAATTAAATAAAAAAGGCCCAATGCCGCCTTAAGTGCAAGAAGAGTGAGACTTCTTATAGTCTGTGCTTCGATCCTTTCCTTTGAGACCAGTATTAGTTTCCGATACACCACTGCAGGTTCAATGTATTCCTTGGACCTTCACATTGACGATGAAACACAGAAATGGCATCGGAATTGAATCCAAAACGCACAATGCCGCCTTAAGTACAAGAATAGAGACTCTCCTTACAGTCGGTGCTTTGAGCATTCACTGTAAGCCCCGTATTAGTATCCGATACACCTCTGCAGGTTCAGTTTATTCCTTGGGCCTTCACATTGACGATGAAACACAGAAATCGCATCGGAATTAAATACAAAAGGCACAATGCCGCCTTAAGTACAAGAATAGAGACTCTTCTTACAGTCGGTGCTTTGAGCATTCCCTGTGAGACCAGTATTAGTTTCCGCTGCACCTCTGCAGGTTCAGTTTATTCCTTGGACCTTCACATTGACGACGAAACACAGAAATCGCATCGGAATTATATACAAATGGCACAATGCCGTCTTAAGTACAAGAATAGAGACTC
This sequence comes from Schistocerca serialis cubense, assembly GCF_023864345.2. Lineage (NCBI taxonomy): Eukaryota > Metazoa > Arthropoda > Insecta > Orthoptera > Acrididae > Schistocerca > Schistocerca serialis. Next base: position 31,241,465 of record NC_064643.1, on the reverse strand, counting down.
TTCTTACAGTCGGTGTTCTGAGCATTCCCTGTGAGACCAGTAATAGTATCCGACACACCACTGCAGGTTCAATCTATTCCTTGGACATACGGATTGACGATGAAACACAGAAATTACATCGGAATTAAATACAAAAGGAACAATGCCGCCTTAAGTACAAGAATAGAGACTCTTCTTAGCGTCGGTGATTTGAGCATTCCCTGTGAGACCAGTATTAGTTTCCGAAACACCACTGCAGGTTCAATGTATTCCTTGGACCTTCCAATTGACGATGAAACACAGAAATGGCATCGGAATTACATCCAAAACGCACAATGCCGCCATAAGTACAAGAATAGAGACTCTTCTTACAGTCGGTGCTTTGAGCATTCCCTGTGAGACCAGTATTAGTTTCCGATACACCACTGCAGGTTCAATGTATTCCTTGGACCTTCACATTGACGATGAAACACAGAAATGGCATCGGAATTAAATCCAAAACGCACAATGCCGCCTTAAGTACAAGAATAGAGACTCTTCTTATAGTCGGTGCTTTGAGCATTCCCTGTGAGACCAGTATTAGTTTCCGCTACACCTCTGCAGGTTCAGTTTATTCCTTGGACCTTCACATTGACGATGAAACACAGAAATCGCATCGGGATTAAATACAAAAGGCACAATGCCGCCTTAAGTACAAGAATAGAGACTCTTCTTACAGTCGGTGCTTTGAGCATTCCCTGTGAGACCAGTATTAGTTTCTGCTACACCTCTGCAGGTTCAGTTTATTCATTGGACCTTCACATTGACGATGAAACACAGAAATGGCATCGGAATTAAATACAAAAGGCACAATGCCGCCTTAAGTACAAGAATAGAGACTCTTTTTACAGTCGGTGCTTTGAGCACTCCCTGTGAGACCAGTATTAGTTTGCGATACACCTCAGCAGGTTCAGTTTATTCCTTGGACCTTCACATTGACGATGAAACACAGAAATCACATCGGAATTAAATACAAAGGGCACAATGCCGCCTTCAGTACAAGAATAGAGACTCTTCTTACAGTCGGGGCTATAAGCAGTCCCTGTCAGACCAGTAATAGTATCCGATACACCACTGCAGGTTCAATCTATTCCTTGGACATACACATTGACGATGAAACTCTGTAATTACATCGGAATTAAATATAAAAGGCACAATGCCGCCTTAAGTACAAGAATAGAGACTCTTCTTACAGTCGGTGCTTTGAGCATTAAATACGAGACCAGTATTAGTTTCCGCTACACCTCTGCACGTTCAGTTTATTCCTTGGACCTTCACATTGACGATGAAACACTGAAATTAGTTCGGAATTAAATAAAAAAGGTTCAATGCCGCCTTAAGTGCAAGAAGAGTGAGACCTCTTAGAGTCTGTGCTTTGATCCTTTCCTGTGAGACCAGTATTAGTTTCCGATACACCACTTTAGGTTCAATGTATTCCTTGGACCTTCACATTGACGATGAAACACAGAAATCGTATCGGAATTAAATGCAAAAGGCACAATCCCTCCATAAGTACAAGAATAGAGACTCTTCTTACAGTCGGTGTTTTGAGCACTCCCTGTGAGACCAGTATTAGTTTGCGATACACCACTGCAGGTTCAATGTATTCCTTGGACATACACATTGACGATGAAACACTGAAATTAGAACGGAATTTAATAAAAAAGGCTCAATGCCGCCTTAAGTGCAAGAAGAGTGAGACTTCTTGAAGTCTGTGCTTTGATCCTTTCCTGTGAGACCAGTATTAGTTTCCGATACACCAATGCAGGTTCCATGCATTCCTTGGAACTTCACATTGACGATGAAACACAGATATCGCAACGGAATTAAATACAAAAGGCACAATGCGTCTATAAGTACAAGAATAGAGACTCATCTTACAGTCGGTGTTTTGAGCACTCCCTGTGTGACCAGTATTAGTTTGCGATACACCACTGCAATTTCAATGTTTTCCTAGGACATACACATTGACGATGAAACACCGAAATTAGATCGGAATTAAATAAAAAAGGCTCAATGCCGCATTAAGTGCAAGAAGAGTAAGACTTCTTGGAGTCTGTGCTTTGATCCTTTCCTGTGAGACCAGTATTAGTTTCCGATACACTACTGCAGGTTCAATGTATTCCTTGGACCTTCACATTGACGAAGAAACACAGAAATCGCATCGGAATTAAATACAAAAGGCACAATGCCGCCTTAAGTACAAGAATAGAGACTTTTCTTACAGTCAGTGCTTTGAGCATTCCCTGTGAGACCAGTATTAGTTTCCGCTACACCTCTGCAGGTTCAGTTTATTCCTTGGACCTTCACATTGACGATGAAACACAGAAATCGCATCGGAATTAAATACAAAAGGCACAATGCTCCTTAAGTACAAGAATTGAGACTCTTCTTACAGTCGGTGCTTTGGGCATTCCCTGTGAGACCAGTAATAGTAACCCGATACACCACTGCCGGTTCAATCTATTCCTTGGACATACACATTGACGATGAAACACTGAAATTACATCGGAATTAAATACAAAAGGCACAATGCCGCCTTAAGAACAAGAATAGAGACTCTACTTACCGTCGGTACTTTGAGCATTCCCTGTGAGACCAGTGTTAGTTTCCGATACACCACTGCAGGTTCAATGTATTCCTTGGACCATCACATTGACGATGAAACACAGAAATGGCATCGGAATTAAATCCAAAACGCACAATGCCGCCTTAAGTACAAGAATAGAGACTCTTCTTACAATCGGTGCTTTGAGCATTCCCTGTGAGACCAGTATTAGTTTCCGATACACCACTGCAGGTTCAATGTATTCCTTGGACCTTCACATTGACGATGAAACACAGAAATCGCTTCGGAATTAAATACAAAAGGCACAATGCCGCCTTAAGTACAAGAATAGAGACTCTTCTTAAGGTGACTTGAGCATTCCCTGTGAGACCAGTATTAGTTTCCGCTACACCTCTGCAGGTTCAGTTTATTCCTTGGTCCTTCACATTGACGATTAAACACGGAAATGGCATCGGAATTAAATACAAAAGGCACAATGCCGCCTTAACTACAAGAATAGAGACTCTTCTTACAGTCGAAGCTTTGAGCATTCCTTGTGAGACCAGTATTAGTTTCCGCTACACCTCTGCAGGTTCAGTTTATTCCTTGGACCTTCACATTGACGATGAAACACAGAAATCGTATCGGAATTAAATACAAAAGGCACAATGCTCCTTAAGTACAAGAATAGAGACTCTTCTTACAGTCGGTGCTTTGAGCATTCCCTGTGAGACCAGTATTAGTTTCCGATGCACCACTGCATGTTCAATGTATTCCTTGGACCTTCACATTGACGCTGAAACACAGAAATCGCATCGGAATTAAATACAAAAGGCATAATGCCGCCTTAAGTACAAGAATAGAGACTCTTCTTACAGTCGGTGCTTTCAGCATTCCCTGTGAGACCAGTAATAGTATCCGATACACCACTGCAGGTTCAATCTGTTCCTTGGACCTTCACATTGACGATGAAACACAGAAATTACATCGGAATTAAATACAAAAGGCACAATGCCACCTTAAGTACAAGAATAGAGAGTCTTCTTACAGTCGGTGCTTTGAGCATTCCCTATGAGACCAGTAATAGTATCCGATACACCACTGCAGTTTCAATCTATTCCTTGCACATACACCTTGACGATGAAACACTGAAATTACATCGGAATTAAAAACAAAAGGCACAATGCCGCCTTAAGTACAAGAATAGAGACTCTTCCTACAGTCGGTGCTTTGAGCATTCCCTGTGAGACCAGTATTAGTTTCCGATACACAACTGTAGGTTCAATGTATTCCTTGGACCCCTCACATTGGCGATGAAACACAGAAATGGCATCGGAATTAAATCCAAAACGCACAATGCCGCCTTAAGTGCAAGAATAGAGACTCTTCTACCAGTCGGTGCTTTGAGCATTCCCTGTGAGACCAGTATTAGTTTCCGCAACACCTCTGCAGGTTCAGTTTATTCCTTGGACCTTCACATTGACGATGAAACACAGAAATGGCATCGGAATTAAATCCAAAACGCACAAAGCCGCCTTAAGTACAAGAATAGAGACTCTTCTTACAGTCGGTGCTTTGAGCATTCCCTGTGAGACCAGTATTAGTTTCCGATACACCACTGCAGGTTCAATGTATTCCTTGGACCTTCAAAATTGACGATGAAACACAGAAATGGCATCGGAATTAAATCCAAAACGCACAATGCCGCCTTAAGTACAGGAATAGAGACTCTTCTTACTGTCGGTGCTTTGAGCATTCCCTGTGAGACCAGTATTAGTTTCAGCTACACCTCTGCAGGTTCAGTTTATTCCTTGGACATTCACATTGACGATGAAACACAGAAATCGCATCGGAATTAAATACAAAAGGCACAATGCCGCCTTAAGTACAAGAATAGAGACTCTTCTTACAGTCGGTGCTTTGAGCATTCCCTGTGAGACCAGTATTAGTTTCCGCTACACCTCTGCAGGTTCAGTATATTCCTTCGACCTTCACAGTGGCGATGAAACACAGAAATCGCATCGGAATTAAATACAAAAGGCTTAATGCCGCCTTAAGTACAAGAATAGAGACTCTTCTTACAGTCGGTGCTTTGAGCATTCCCTGTGAGACCAGTAATAGTATCCGATACACCACTGCAGGTTCAATCTATTCCTTGGACATACACATTGACGATGAAACACTGAAATTACATCGGAATTAAATACAAAAGGCACAATGCCGCCTTAAGAACAAGAATAGAGACTCTTCTTACAGTCGGTGCTTTGATCATTCCCTGTGAGACCAGTATTAGTTTCCGATACACCACTGCAGGTTCAATGTATTCCTTGGACCCCTCGCATTGACGATGAAACACAGAAATGGCATCGGAATTAAATCCAAAACGCACAATGCCGCCTTAAGTACAAGAATAGAGACTCTTCTTACAGTCGGTGCTTTGAGCATTCCCTGTGAGACCAGTATTAGTTTCCGCTACACCTCTGCAGGTTCAGTTTATTCCTTGGACCTTCACATTGACGATGAAAAAAAAAATCGCATCGGAATTAAATACAGAAGGCACAGTGCCGCCTTCAGTACAAGAATAGAGACTCTTCGTACAGTCGGTGATTTGAGCATTCCCTGTGAGACCAGTATTAGTTTCCGCTACACCTCTGCAGGTTCAGTTTATTCCTTGGACCTTCACATTGACGATGAAACACAGAAATCGCATCGGAATTAAATACAAAAGGCACAATGCCGCCTTAAATACAAGAATAGAGACTCTTCTTACAGTCGGTGCTTTGAGCATTCCCTGTGAGACCAGTAATAGCATCCGATACACCACTGCAGGTTCAATCTATTCCTTGGACATTCACATTGACGATGAAACACAGAAATTACATCGGAATTAAATACAAAAGGATTAATGCCGCCTTAAGTACAAGAATAGAGCCTCTTCTTACCGTCGGTGCTTTTAACATTCCCTGTGAGACCAGTATTAGTTTCCGCTACACCTCTGCAGGTTCAGTTTATTCCTTGGACCTTCACATTGACGATGAAACACTGAAATTAGATCGGAATTAAATAAAAAAGGCTCAATGCCGCCTTAAGTGCAAGAAGAGTGAGACCTCTTAGATTCTGTGCTTTGATCCTTTCCTGTGAGACCAGTATTAGTTTCCGATACACCACTGCAGGTTCTATGTATTCCTTGGACCTTCACATTGACGATGACACACAGAAATCGCATCGGAATTAAATACAAAAGGCACAATGCCTCCATAAGTACAAGAATAGAGACTCTTCTTACAGTCGGTGTTTTGAGCACTCCCTGTGAGACCAGTATTAGTTTGCGATACACCACTGCAGGTGAAATGTATTCCTTGGACATACACATTGACGATGAAACACTGAAATTAGAACGGAATTTAATAAAAAAGGCTCAATGCCGCCTTAAGTGCAAGAAGAGTGAGACTTCTTTAAGTCTGTGCTTTGATCCTTTCCTGTGAGACCAGTATTAGTTTCCGATACACCACTGCAGGTTCCATGTATTCCTTGGAACTTCACATTGACGATGAAACACATAAATCGCAACGGAATTAAATACAAAAGGCACAATGCGTCTATAAGTGCAAGAATAGAGACTCTTCTTACAGTCGGTGTTTTGAGCGCTCCCTGTGTGACCAGTATTAGTTTGCGATACACCACTGCAATTTCAATGTATTCCTAGGACATACACATTGACGATGAAACACCGAAATTAGATCGGAATTAAATAAAAAAGGCTCAATGCCGCATTAAGTGCAAGAAGAGTGAGACTTCTTGGAGTCTGTGCTTTGATCCTTTCCTGTGAGACCAGTATTAGTTTCCGATACACCACTGCAGGTTCAATGTATTCCTTGGACCTTCACATTGACGATGAAACACAGAAATCGCATCGGAATTAAATACAAAAGGCACAATGCCTCCATAAGTACAAGAATAGGGACGCTTCTTACAGTCGGTGTTTTGAGCACTCCCTGTGAGACCAGTATTAGTTTGCGATACACCACTGCAGGTTCAATGTAATCCTTGGAATTCACATTGACGATGAAACACTGACATTAGATCTGAATTAAATAAAAAAGGCCCAATGCCGCCTTAAGTGCAAGAAGAGTGAGACTTCTTATAGTCTGTGCTTCGATCCTTTCCTTTGAGACCAGTATTAGTTTCCGATACACCACTGCAGGTTCAATGTATTCCTTGGACCTTCACATTGACGATGAAACACAGAAATGGCATCGGAATTGAATCCAAAACGCACAATGCCGCCTTAAGTACAAGAATAGAGACTCTCCTTACAGTCGGTGCTTTGAGCATTCACTGTAAGCCCCGTATTAGTATCCGATACACCTCTGCAGGTTCAGTTTATTCCTTGGGCCTTCACATTGACGATGAAACACAGAAATCGCATCGGAATTAAATACAAAAGGCACAATGCCGCCTTAAGTACAAGAATAGAGACTCTTCTTACAGTCGGTGCTTTGAGCATTCCCTGTGAGTCCAGTATTAGTTTCCGCTGCACCTCTGCAGGTTCAGTTTATTCCTTGGACCTTCACATTGACAATGAAACACAGAAATCGCATCGGAATTATATACAAATGGCACAATGCCGTCTTAAGTACAAGAATAGAGACTCTTCTTACAGTCGGTGTTCTGAGCATTCCCTGTGAGACCAGTAATAGTATCCGACACACCACTGCAGGTTCAATCTATTCCTTGGACATACGGATTGACGATGAAACACAGAAATTACATCGGAATTAAATACAAAAGGAACAATGCCGCCTTAAGTACAAGAATAGAGACTCTTCTTAGCGTCGGTGATTTGAGCATTCCCTGTGAGACCAGTATTAGTTTCCGAAACACCACTGCAGGTTCAATGTATTCCTTGGACCTTCCAATTGACGATGAAACACAGAAATGGCATCGGAATTACATCCAAAACGCACAATGCCGCCATAAGTACAAGAATAGAGACTCTTCTTACAGTCGGTGCTTTGAGCATTCCCTGTGAGACCAGTATTAGTTTCCGATACACCACTGCAGGTTCAATGTATTCCTTGGACCTTCACATTGACGATGAAACACAGAAATGGCATCGGAATTAAATCCAAAACGCACAATGCCGCCTTAAGTACAAGAATAGAGACTCTTCTTATAGTCGGTGCTTTGAGCATTCCCTGTGAGACCAGTATTAGTTTCCGCTACACCTCTGCAGGTTCAGTTTATTCCTTGGACCTTCACATTGACGATGAAACACAGAAGTCGCATCGGGATTAAATACAAAAGGCACAATGCCGCCTTAAGTTCAAGAATAGAGACTCTTCTTACAGTCGGTGCTTTGAGCATTCCCTGTGAGACCAGTATTAGTTTCTGCTACACCTCTGCAGGTTCAGTTTATTCATTGGACCTTCACATTGACGATGAAACACAGAAATGGCATCGGAATTAAATACAAAAGGCACAATGCCGCCTTAAGTACAAGAATAGAGACTCTTTTTACAGTCGGTGCTTTGAGCACTCCCTGTGAGACCAGTATTAGTTTGCGATACACCTCAGCAGGTTCAGTTTATTCCTTGGACCTTCACATTGACGATGAAACACAGAAATCACATCGGAATTAAATACAAAGGGCACAATGCCGCCTTCAGTACAAGAATAGAGACTCTTCTTACAGTCGGGGCTATAAGCAGTCCCTGTCAGACCAGTAATAGTATCCGATACACCACTGCAGGTTCAATCTATTCCTTGGACATACACATTGACGATGAAACTCTGTAATTACATCGGAATTAAATATAAAAGGCACAATGCCGCCTTAAGTACAAGAATAGAGACTCTTCTTACAGTCGGTGCTTTGAGCATTAAATACGAGACCAGTATTAGTTTCCGCTACACCTCTGCACGTTCAGTTTATTCCTTGGACCTTCACATTGACGATGAAACACTGAAATTAGTTCGGAATTAAATAAAAAAGGTTCAATGCCGCCTTAAGTGCAAGAAGAGTGAGACCTCTTAGAGTCTGTGCTTTGATCCTTTCCTGTGAGACCAGTATTAGTTTCCGATACACCACTGCAGGTTCAATGTATTCCTTGGACCTTCACATTGACGATGAAACACAGAAATCGTATCGGAATTAAATGCAAAAGGCACAATCCCTCCATAAGTACAAGAATAGAGACTCTTCTTACAGTCGGTGTTTTGAGCACTCCCTGTGAGACCAGTATTAGTTTGCGATACACCACTGCAGGTTCAATGTATTCCTTGGACATACACATTGACGATGAAACACTGAAATTAGAACGGAATTTAATAAAAAAGGCTCAATGCCGCCTTAAGTGCAAGAAGAGTGAGACTTCTTGAAGTCTGTGCTTTGATCCTTTCCTGTGAGACCAGTATTAGTTTCCGATACACCAATGCAGGTTCCATGCATTCCTTGGAACTTCACATTGACGATGAAACACAGAAATCGCAACGGAATTAAATACAAAAGGCACAATGCGTCTATAAGTACAAGAATAGAGACTCATCTTACAGTCGGTGTTTTGAGCACTCCCTGTGTGACCAGTATTAGTTTGCGATACACCACTGCAATTTCAATGTTTTCCTAGGACATACACATTGACGATGAAACACCGAAATTAGATCGGAATTAAATAAAAAAGGCTCAATGCCGCATTAAGTGCAAGAAGAGTGAGACTTCTTGGAGTCTGTGCTTTGATCCTTTCCTGTGAGACCAGTATTAGTTTCCGATACACTACTGCAGGTTCAATGTATTCCTTGGACCTTCACATTGACGAAGAAACACAGAAATCGCATCGGAATTAAATACAAAAGGCACATTGCCGCCTTAAGTACAAGAATAGAGACTTTTCTTACAGTCAGTGCTTTGAGCATTCCCTGTGAGACCAGTATTAGTTTCCGCTACACCTCTGCAGGTTCAGTTTATTCCTTGGACCTTCACATTGACGATGAAACACAGAAATCGCATCGGAATTAAATACAAAAGGCACAATGCTCCTTAAGTACAAGAATTGAGACTCTTCTTACAGTCGGTGCTTTGGGCATTCCCTGTGAGACCAGTAATAGTAACCCGATACACCACTGCCGGTTCAATCTATTCCTTGGACATACACATTGACGATGAAACACTGAAATTACATCGGAATTAAATACAAAAGGCACAATGCCGCCTTAAGAACAAGAATAGAGACTCTACTTACCGTCGGTACTTTGAGCATTCCCTGTGAGACCAGTGTTAGTTTCCGATACACCACTGCAGGTTCAATGTATTCCTTGGACCATCACATTGACGATGAAACACAGAAATGGCATCGGAATTAAATCCAAAACGCACAATGCCGCCTTAAGTACAAGAATAGAGACTCTTCTTACAATCGGTGCTTTGAGCATTCCCTGTGAGACCAGTATTAGTTTCCGATACACCACTGCAGGTTCAATGTATTCTTGGACCTTCACATTGACGATGAAACACAGAAATCGCTTCGGAATTAAATACAAAAGGCACAATGCCGCCTTAAGTACAAGAATAGAGACTCTTCTTAAGGTGACTTGAGCATTCCCTGTGAGACCAGTATTAGTTTCCGCTACACCTCTGCAGGTTCAGTTTATTCCTTGGTCCTTCACATTGACGATTAAACACGGAAATGGCATCGGAATTAAATACAAAAGGCACAATGCCGCCTTAACTACAAGAATAGAGACTCTTCTTACAGTCGAAGCTTTGAGCATTCCTTGTGAGACCAGTATTAGTTTCCGCTACACCTCTGCAGGTTCAGTTTATTCCTTGGACCTTCACATTGACGATGAAACACAGAAATCGTATCGGAATTAAATACAAAAGGCACAATGCTCCTTAAGTACAAGAATAGAGACTCTTCTTACAGTCGTTGCTTTGAGCATTCCCTGTGAGACCAGTATTAGTTTCCGATGCACCACTGCATGTTCAATGTATTCCTTGGACCTTCACATTGACGCTGAAACACAGAAATCGCATCGGAATTAAATACAAAAGGCATAATGCCGCCTTAAGTACAAGAATAGAGACTCTTCTTACAGTCGGTGCTTTGAGCATTCCCTGTGAGACCAGTAATAGTATCCGATACACCACTGCAGGTTCAATCTGTTCCTTGGACCTTCACATTGACGATGAAACACAGAAATTACATCGGAATTAAATACAAAAGGCACAATGCCACCTTAAGTACAAGAATAGAGAGTCTTCTTACAGTCGGTGCTTTGAGCATTCCCTATGAGACCAGTAATAGTATCCGATACACCACTGCAGTTTCAATCTATTCCTTGCACATACACCTTGACGATGAAACACTGAAATTACATCGGAATTAAAAACAAAAGGCACAATGCCGCCTTAAGTACAAGAATAGAGACTCTTCCTACAGTCGGTGCTTTGAGCATTCCCTGTGAGACCAGTATTAGTTTCCGATACACAACTGTAGGTTCAATGTATTCCTTGGACCCCTCACATTGGCGATGAAACACAGAAATGGCATCGGAATTAAATCCAAAACGCACAATGCCGCCTTAAGTACAAGAATAGAGACTCTTCTACCAGTCGGTGCTTTGAGCATTCCCTGTGAGACCAGTATTAGTTTCCGCAACACCTCTGCAGGTTCCGTTTATTCCTTGGACCTTCACATTGACGATGAAACACAGATATCGCATCGGAATTAAATACAAAAGGCACAATGCCGCCTTAAGTACAAGAATAGAGACTCTTCTTACAGTCGGTGCTTTGAGCATTCCCTGTGAGACCAGTATTAGTTTCCGCTACACCTCTGCAGGTTCAGTTTATTCCCTGGATCTTCACATTGACGATGAAACACAGAAATCGCATCGGAATTAAATACAAAAGGCACAATGCCGCCATAAGTACAAGAATAGAGACTCTCCTTACAGTCGGTGCTTTGAGCATTCCCTGTGAGACCAGTAATAGCATCCGATACACCACTGCAGGTTCAATCTATTCCTTGGACATACACATTGACTATGAAACACAGAAATAACATTGGAATTAAATACAAAAGGAACAATGCCGCCTTAAGTACAAGGATAAAGACTCTTCCTACCGTCGGTGCTTTGAGCATTCCCTGTGAGACCAGTATTAGTTTCCGATACACCACTGCAGGTTCAATGTATTCCTTGGACCTCCACATTGACGATGAAACACTGAAATTACATCGGAATTAAATACAAAAGCCACAATGCCGCCTTAAGTACAAGAATAGAGACTCTTCTTACCGTCGTTGCTTCGAGCACTCCCTGTGCGACCAGTTTTAGGTTCCGATACACCACCGGAGGTTCAATGAATTCCTTGGACATTCACATTGACGACGAAACACTGAAATTACATCGGAATTAAATACAAAAGGCACAAATCCGCCTTAAGTACAAGAATAGAGACTCTTCTTACAGTCGGTGCTTTGAGCATTCCCTGTGAGACCAGTAATAGTATCCGATACACCACTGCAGGTTCAATCTATTCCTTGGACATACACATAGACGATGAAACACAGAAATTACATCGGAATTAAATACAAAAGGAACAATGCCGCCTTAAGTACAAGGATAAAGACTCTTCCTACCGCCGGTGCTTTGAGCATTCCCTGTGAGGCCAGTATTAGTTTCCGACACACCACTGCAGGTTCAATGTATTCCTTGGACCTTCACATTGACGATGAAACACAGAAATCGTATCGGAATTAAATACAAAAGGCACAATGCCGCCTTAAGTACGAGAATAGAGACTCTTCTTACAGTCGGTGCTTTGAGCTTACCCTGTGAGACCAGTATTAGTTTCCGCTACACCTCTGCAGGTTCAGTTTATTCCTTGGACCTTCACATTGATGATGAAACACAGAAATCGCATCGGAATTAAATCCAAAAAGTTCAATGCCGCCATAAGTACAAGAATAGAGACTCTTCTTACAGTCGGTGCTTTGAGCATTCTCTGTGAGACCAGTATTAGTTTCCGATACACCACTGCAGGTTCAATGTATTCCTTGGACCTCCACATTGACGATGAAACACTGAAATTACATCGGAATTAAATACAAAAGCCACAATGCCGCCTTAAGTACAAGAATAGAGACTCTTCTTACAGTCGGTGCTTTGAGCATTCCGTGTGAGACTAGTAATAGTATCCGATACACCACTGCAGGTTCAATCTATTCCTTGGACAATCACATTGACGATGAAACACAGAAATTACATCGGAATTAAATACAAAAAGAACAACGCCGCCTTATTTACAAGAATAGAGACTCTTCTTACCGACGGTGCTTTGAGCATTCCCTGTGAGACCAGTATTACTTTCCGATACACCACTGCTTCTTCAATGTATTCCTTGGACTTTCACATTGACGGTGAAACACTGAAATTACATCGGAATTAAATACAAAAGGAACAATGCCGCCTTAAGTACAAGAATAGAGACACTTCTAACCGTCGGTGGTTTGAGCATTCCCTGTGAGACCAGTATTAGTTTCCGATACACCACTGCAGGTTCAATGTATTCCTTGGACCTTCACATTGACGATGAAACACTGTAATTACATCGGAATTAAATACAAAAGGCACAATGCCGCCTTAAGTACAAGAATAGAGACTCTTCTTACAGTCGGTGCTTTGAGCATTCCCTGTGAGACCAGTATTAGTTTCCGCTACACCTCTGCAGGTTCAGTTTATTCCTTGGACCTTCACATTGACGATGATACACAGAAATCGCATCGGAATTAAATCCAAAAAGTTCAATGCCGCCTTAAGTACAAGAATAGAGACTCTTCCTACAGTCGGTGCTTTGAGCATTCCCTGTGAGACCAGTATTAGTTTCCGATACACCACTGCAGGTTCAATGTATTCCTTGGACCTTCACATTGACGATGAAACACTGAAACTACATCGGAATTAAATACAAAAGGCACAATGCCGCCTTAAGTACAATAATAGAGACTCTTCATACAGTCGGTGATTTGAGCATTCCCTGTGAGACCAGTATTAGTTTCCGCTACACATCTGCAGGTTCAGATTATTCCTTGGACCTTCACATTGACGATGCAACACAGAAATCCAATCGGAATTAAATACAAAAGGCACGATGCCGCCTTAAGTACAAGAATAGAGACTCTTCTTACAATCGGTGCTTTGAGCATTCCCTGTGAGACCAGTAATAGTATCCGATACACCACTGCAGGTTCAATGTATTCCTTGGACCTTCACATTGACGATGAAACACAGAAATCGCATCGGAATTAAATACAAAAGGCACAATGCCGCCTTAAGTACAAGAATAGAGACTCTTCTTACAGTCGGTGCTTTGAGCATTCCCTGTGAGGCCAGTATTAGTTTCCGCTACACCTCTGCAGGTTCAGTTTATTCCTTAGACCTTCACATAGACGATGAAACACAGAAATCGCATCGTAATGAAATACAAAAGGCACAATGCCACCTTAAGTACAAGAATAGAGACTCTTCTTACAGTCGGTGCTTTGAGCATTCCCTGTGAGACCAGTATTAGTTTCCGCTACACTTCTGCAGGTTCAGTTTATTTCTTGGACCTTCACATTGACGATGAAACACAGAAATCGCATCGGAATTAAATACAAAAGGCACAATGCCGCCATAAGTACAAGAATAGAGACTCTTCTTACAGTCGGGGCTTTGAGCATTCCCTGTGAGACCAGTATTAGTTTCCGCTACACCTCTGCAGGTTCAGTTTATTCCTTGGACCTTCACATTGACGATGAAACACAAAAATCGCATCGGAATTAATTACAAAGGGAACAATGCCGCCTTAAGTACAAGAATAGAGACTCTTCTTACCGTCGGTGGTTTGAGCATTCCCTGTGAGACCAGTATTAGTTTCCGATACACCACTGCAGGTTCAATGTATTTCTTGGACCTCCACATTGACGATGAAACACTGAAATTACATCGGAATTAAATACAAAATGCACAATGCCGCCTGAAGTACAAGAATAGAGACTCTTCTTACAGTCGGTGCTTTGAGCATTCCCTGTGAGACCAGTATTAGTTTCCGCTACACCTCTCCAGGTTCAGTTTATTCCTTAGACCTTCACATTGACAATGAAACACAGAAATCGCATCGGAATTAAATACAAAAGGCACAATGCCACCTTAAGTACAAGAATAGAACTCTTCTTACAGTCGGTGCTTTGAGCATTCCCTGTGAGACCAGTATTAGTTTCCGCTACACCTCTGCAGGTTCAGTTTATTCCTTGGACCTTCACATTGACGATGAAACACAGAAATCGCATCGAAATTAAATACAAAAGGCACAATGCCGCCTTAAGTACAAGAATAGAGACTCTTCTTACTGTCGGTGCTTTGAGCATTCCCCGTGAGACCAGTATTAGTATCCGCTACACCTCTGCAGGTTCAGTTTATTTCTTGGACCTTCACATTGACGATGAAACACAGAAATCGCATCGGAATTAAATACAAAAGGCACAATGCCGCCTTAAGTACAAGAATAGAGACTCTTCTTACAGTCGGGGCTTTGAGCATTCCCTGTGAGACCAGTATTAGTTTCCGCTACACCTCTGCAGGTTCAGTTTATTCCTTGGACCTTCACATTGACGATGAAACACAGAAATCGCATCGTAATTAAATACAAAACGCACAATGCCGCCTTAAGTACAAGAATAGAGACTCTTCTTACAGTCGGTGCTTTGAGCATTCCCTGTGAGACCAGTAGTAGTTTCCGCTACACCTCTGCAGGTTCAGTTTATTCCTTGGACCTTCACATTGACGATGAAACACGGAAATCGCATCAGAATTAAATACAAAACGCACAATGCCGCCTTAAGTACAAGAATAGAGACTCTTCTTACAGTCGGTGCTTTGAGCATTCCCTGTGAGGCCAGTATTAGTTTCCGATACACCACTGCAGGTTCAATGTATTCCTTGGACCTCCACATTGACGATGAAACACTGAAATTATATCGGAATTAAATACAAAAGCCACAATGCCGCCTTAAGTACAAGAATAGAGACTCCTCTTACAGTCGGTGCGTTGAGCATTCCCTGTGAGACCAGTATTAGTTTCCGCTACACTTCTGCAGGTCCAGTTTATTCCTTGGACCTTCACATTGACGATGAAACACAGAAATCGCATCGGAATTATATACAAAAGGCACAATGCCGCCTTAAGTACAAGAATAGAGACTCTTCTTACAGTCGGTGCTTTGAGCATTCCCTGTGAGACCAGTATTAGTTTCCGCTACACCTCTGCAGGTTCAGTTTATTCCTTAGACCTTCACATAGACGATGAAACACAGAAATCGCATCGGAATGAAATACAAAAGGCACAATGCCACCTTAAGTACAAGAATAGAGACTCTTCTTACAGTCGGTGCTTTGAGCATTCCCTGTGAGACCAGTATTAGTTTCCGCTACACTTCTGCAGGTTCAGTTTATTTCTTGGACCTTCACATTGACGATGAAACACAGAAATCGCATCGGAATTAAATACAAAAGGCACAATGCCGCCATAAGTACAAGAATAGAGACTCTTCTTACAGTCGGGGCTTTGAGCATTCCCTGTGAGACCAGTATTAGTTTCCGCTACACCTCTGCAGGTTCAGTTTATTCCTTGGACCTTCACATTGACGATGAAACACAAAAATCGCATCGGAATTAATTACAAAGGGAACAATGCCGCCTTAAGTACAAGAATAGAGACTCTTCTTACCGTCGGTGGTTTGAGCATTCCCTGTGAGACCAGTATTAGTTTCCGATACACCACTGCAGGTTCAATGTATTTCTTGGACCTCCACATTGACGATGAAACACTGAAATTACATCGGAATTAAATACAAAATGCACAATGCCGCCTGAAGTACAAGAATAGAGACTCTTCTTACAGTCGGTGCTTTGAGCATTCCCTGTGAGACCAGTATTAGTTTCCGCTACACCTCTCCAGGTTCAGTTTATTCCTTAGACCTTCACATTGACAATGAAACACAGAAATCGCATCGGAATTAAATACAAAAGGCACAATGCCACCTTAAGTACAAGAATAGAACTCTTCTTACAGTCGGTGCTTTGAGCATTCCCTGTGAGACCAGTATTAGTTTCCGCTACACCTCTGCAGGTTCAGTTTATTCCTTGGACCTTCACATTGACGATGAAACACAGAAATCGCATCGAAATTAAATACAAAAGGCACAATGCCGCCTTAAGTACAAGAATAGAGACTCTTCTTACTGTCGGTGCTTTGAGCATTCCCCGTGAGACCAGTATTAGTATCCGCTACACCTCTGCAGGTTCAGTTTATTTCTTGGACCTTCACATTGACGATGAAACACAGAAATCGCATCGGAATTAAATACAAAAGGCACAATGCCGCCTTAAGTACAAGAATAGAGACTCTTCTTACAGTCGGGGCTTTGAGCATTCCCTGTGAGACCAGTATTAGTTTCCGCTACACCTCTGCAGGTTCAGTTTATTCCTTGGACCTTCACATTGACGATGAAACACAGAAATCGCATCGTAATTAAATACAAAACGCACAATGCCGCCTTAAGTACAAGAATAGAGACTCTTCTTACAGTCGGTGCTTTGAGCATTCCCTGTGAGACCAGTAGTAGTTTCCGCTACACCTCTGCAGGTTCAGTTTATTCCTTGGACCTTCACATTGACGATGAAACACGGAAATCGCATCAGAATTAAATACAAAAGGCACAATGCCGCCTTAAGTACATGAATAGAGACCCTTCTTACAGTCGGTGCTTTGAGCATTCCCTGTGAGACCAGTATTAGTTTCCGATACACCACTGCAGGTTCAATGAATTCCTTGGACCTTCACATTGACGATGAAACACTGAAATTACATCGGAATTAAATACAAAAGGCACAATGCCGCCTTAGGTACTAGAATAGAGACTCTTCTTACAGTCGGTGCTTTGAGCATTCCCTGTGAGACCAGTATTAGTTTCCGCTACACCTCTGCAGGTTCAGTTTATTCCTTGGACCTTCACATTGACGATGCAACACAGAAATCACAACGGAATTAATTACAAAAGGCACAATGCCGACTTAAGTACAAAAAAAGAGACTCTTCTTACAGTCGGTGCTTTGAGCATTCCCTGTGAGACCAGTATTAGTTTCCGATACACCACTGCAGGTTCAATGTATAACTTGGACCTTCACATTGACGATGAAACACTGAAATTACATCGGAATTAAATACAAAAGGCACAATGCCGCCTTTAGTACAAGAATAGAGACTCTTCTTACCGTCGGTGGTTTGAGCATTCCCTGTGAGACCAGTATTAGTTTCCGATACACCACTGCAGGTTCAATGTATTTCTTGGACCTCCACATTGACGATGAAACACTGAAATTACATCGGAATTAAATACAAAATGCACAATGCCGCCTGAAGTACAAGAATAGAGACTCTTCTTACAGTCGGTGCTTTGAGCATTCCCTGTGAGACCAGTATTAGTTTCCGCTACACCTCTCCAGGTTCATTTTATTCCTTAGACCTTCACATTGACGATGAAACACAGAAATCGCATCGGAATTAAATACAAAAGGCACAATGCCACCTTAAGTACAAGAATAGAGACTCTTCTTACAGTCGGTGCTATGAGCATTCCCTGTGAGACCAGTATTAGTTTCCGCTACACCTCTGCAGGTTCAGTTTATTCCTTGGACCTTCACATTGACGATGAAACACAGAAATCGCATCGAAATTAAATACAAAAGGCACAATGCCGCCTTAAGTACAAGAATAGAGACTCTTCTTACAGTCGGTGCTTTGAGCATTCCCCGTGAGACCAGTATTAGTATCCGCTACACCTCTGCAGGTTCAGTTTATTTCTTGGACCTTCACATAGACGATGAAACACAGAAATCGCATCGGAATTAAATACAAAAGGCACAATGCCGCCTTAAGTACAAGAATAGAGACTCTTCTTACAGTCGGGGCTTTGAGCATTCCCTGTGAGACCAGTATTAGTTTCCGCTACAGCTCTGCAGGTTCAGTTTATTCCTTGGACCTTCACATTGACGATGAAACACAGAAATCGCATCGGAATTAAATACAAAACGCACAACGCCGCCTTAAGTACAAGAATAGAGACTCTTCTTACAGTCGGTGCTTTGAGCATTCCCTGTGAGACCAGTAGTAGTTTCCGCTACACCTCTGCAGGTTCAGTTTATTCCTTGGACCTTCACATTGACGATGAAACACAGAAATCGCATCAGAATTAAATACAAAAGGCACAATGCCGCCTTAAGTACATGAATAGAGACCCTTCTTACAGTCGGTGCTTTGAGCATTCCCTGTGAGACCAGTATTAGTTTCCGATACACCACTGCAGGTTCAATGAATTCCTTGGACCTTCACATTGACGATGAAACACTGAAATTACATCGGAATTAAATACAAAAGGCACAATGCCGCCTTAGGTACTAGAATAGAGACTCTTCTTACAGTCGGTGCTTTGAGCATTCCCTGTGAGACCAGTATTAGTTTCCGCTACACCTCTTTAGGTTCCGTTTTTTCCTTGGACCTTCACATTGACGATGCAACACAGAAATCACAATTGAATTAATTACAAAAGGCACAATGCCGACTTAAGTACAAAAAAAGAGACCCTTCTTACAGTCGGTGCTTTGAGCATTCCCTGTGAGACCAGTATTAGTTTCCGATACACCACTGCAGGTTCAATGTATAACTTGGACCTTCACATTGACGATGAAACACTGAAATTACATCGGAATTAAATACAAAAGGCACAATGCCGCCTTAAGTACAAGAATAGAGACTCTTCTTACAGTCAGTGTTTGAGCATTCCCTGTGAGACCAGTATTAGTTTCTGATACACCACTGCAGGTTCAATGTATTTCTTGGACCTTCACATTGACGATGAAACACTGAAATTACATCGGAATTAAATACAAAATGCACAATGCCGCCTTAAGTACAAGAATAGAGACTCTTCTTACAGCGGGTCTTTGGCATTCCCTGTGAGACCAGTATTAGTTTCCGCTACACCTCTGCAGGTTCAGTTTATTCCGTGGACCTTCACATTGACGATGAAACACAGAAATCGCATCGGAATTAAATACAAAAGGCACAATGCCGCCTTAAGTACAAGAATAGAGACTCTTCTTACAGTCGGTGCTTTGAGCATTCCCTGTGAGACTAGTATTAGTTTCCGCTACACCTCTGCAGGTTCCGTTTATTCCTTGGACCTTCACATTGACGCTGAAACACAGAAATCGCATCGGAATTAAATACAAAAGGCACAATGCCGCCTTAAGTACAAGAATAGAGACTCTTCTTACAGTCGGTACTTTGAGCATTCCCTGTGAGACCAGTATTAGTTTCCGCTACACCTCTGCAGGTTCAGTTTATTTCTTGGACCTTCACATTGACGATGAAACACAGAAATCGCATCGGAATTAAATACAAAAGGCACAATGCCGCCTTAAGTACAAGAATAGAGACTCTTCTTACAGTCGGTGCTTTGAGCATTCCCTGTGAGACCAGTAGTAGTTTCCGCTACACCTCTGCAGGTTCAGTTTATTCCTTGGACCTTCACATTGACGATGAAACCCAGAAATCGCATCGGAATTAAATACAAAAGGCACAATGCCGCCTTAAGTACAAGAATAGAGACTCTTCTTACAGTCGGTGCTTTAAGCATTCCCTGTGAGACCAGTATTAGTTTCCGATACACCACTGCAGGTTCAATGAATTCCTTGGACCTTCACATTGACGATGAAACACTGAAATTACATCGGAATTAAATACAAAAGGCACAATGCCGCCTTAAGTACAAGAATAGGGACTCTTCTTACAGTCGGTGCTTTGAGCATTCCCTGTGAGACCAGTATTAGTTTCCGCTACACCTCTGCAGGTTCAGTTTATTCCTTGGACCTTCACATTGACGATGCAACACAGAAATCACATCGGAATTAAATACAAAAGGCACAATGCCGCCTTAAGTACAAGAAAAGAGACTCATCTTACAGTCGGTGCTTTGAGCATTCCCTGTGAGACCAGTATTAGTTTCCGCTACACCTCTGCAGGTTCAATGTATTCCTTGGACCTTCACATTGACGAAGAAACACTGACATTACATCGGTATTAAAAACAAAATGCACAATGCCGCCTTAAGTACAAGAATAGAGACTCTTCTTACAGTCGGTGCTTTGAGCATTCCCTGTGAGACCAGTATTAGTTTCCGCTACACCTCTGCATGTTCAATGTATTCCTTGGACCTTCACATTGACGATGAAACACTGAAATTACATCGGAATTAAATACAAAAGGCACAATGCCGCCTTAAGTACAAGAATGAGGCTCTTCTTACAGTCGGTGTTTTGAGCATTCCCTGTGAGACCAGTAATAGTATCCAATACACCACTGCAGGTTCAATCTATTCCTTGGACATACCCATTGACGATGAAACACAGAAATTACATCGGAATTAATTACAAAGGGAACAATGCCGCCTTAAGTACAAGAATAGAGACTCTTCTTACCGTCGGTGGTTTGAGCATTCCCTGTGAGACCAGTATTAGTTTCCGATACACCACTGCAGGTTCAATGTATTTCTTGGACCTTCACATCGACGATGAAACACTGAAATTACATCTTAATTAAATACAAAATGCACAATGCCGCCTTAAGTACAAGAATAGAGACTCTTCTTACAGTCGGTGCTTTGAGCATTCCCTGTGAGACCAGTATTAGTTTCCGCTACACCTCTGCAGGTTCAGTTTATTCCTTAGACCTTCACATTGACGATGAAACACAGAAATCGCATCGGAATTAAATACAAATGGCACAATGCCACCTTAAGTACAAGAATAGAGACTCTTCTTACAGTCGGTGCTTTGAGCATTCCCTGTGAGACCAGTATTAGTTTCCGCTACACCTCTGCATGTTCAGTTTATTCCTTGGACCTTCACATTGACGATGAAACGCAGAAATCGCATCGGAATTAAATACAAAATGCACAATGCCGCCTTAAGTACAAGAATAGAGACTCTTCTTACAGTCGGTGCTTTGAGCATTCCCCGTGAGACCAGTATTAGTATCCGCTACACCTCTGCAGGTTCAGTTTATTTTTTGGACCTTCACATTGACGATGAAACACAGAAATCGCATCGGAATTAAATACAAAAGGCACAATGCCGCCTTAAGTACAAGAATAGAGACTCTTCTTACAGTCGGGGATTTGAGCATGCCCTGTGAGACCAGTATTAGTTTCCGCTACACCTCTGCAGGTTCAGTTTATTCCTTGGACCGTCACATTGACGATGAAACACAGAAATCGCATCGGAATTAAATGCAAAAGGCACAATGCCGCCTTAAGTACAAGAATAGAGACTCTTCTTACAGTCGGTGCTTTGAGCATTCCCTGTGAGACCAGTATTAGTTTCCGATACACCACTGCAGGTTCAATGTATTCCTTGGACCTTCACATTGACGATGAAACACTGAAATTACATCGGAATTAAATACAAAAGGCACAATGCCGCCTTAAGTACAAGAATAGAGACTCTTCTTACAGTCGGTGTTTTGAGCATTCCCTGTGAGACCAGTAATAGTATCCAATACACCACTGCAGGTTCAATCTATTCCTTGGACATACCCATTGACGATGAAACACAGAAATTACATCGGAATTAATTACAAAGGGAACAATGCCGCCTTAAGTACAAGAATAGAGACTCTTCTTACCGTCGGTGGTTTGAGCATTCCCTGTGAGACCAGTATTAGTTTCCGATACACCACTGCAGGTTCAATGTATTTCTTGGACCTTCACATTGACGATGAAACACTGAAATTACATCGGAATTAAATACAAAATGCACAATGCCGCCTTAAGTACAAGAATAGAGACTCTTCTTACAGTCGGTGCTTTGAGCATTCCCTGTGAGACCAGTATTAGTTTCCGCTACACCTCTGCAGGTTCAGTTTATTCCTTAGACCTTCACATTGACGATGAAACACAGAAATCGCATCGGAATTTAATACAAAAGGCACAATGCCATCTTAAGTACAAGAATAGAGACTCTTCTTACAGTCGGTGCTTTGAGCATTCCCTGTGAGACCAGTAATAGTTTCCGCTACACCTATGCAGGTTCAGTTTATTCCTTGGACCTTCACATTGACGATGAAACACAGAAATCGCATCGGAATTAAATACAAAAGGCACAATGCCGCCTTAAGTACAAGAATAGAGACTCTTCTTACAGTCGGGGCTTTGAGCATTCCCTGTGAGACCAGTATTAGTTTCCGCTACACCTCTGCAGGTTCAGTTTATTCCTTGGACCTTCACATTGACGATGAAACACAGAAATCGCATCGGAATTAAATACAAAACGCACAATGCCGCCTTAAGTACAAGAATAGTGACTCTTCTTACAGTCGGTGCTTTGAGCATTCCCTGTGAGACCAGTAGTAGTTTCCGCTACACCTCTGCAGGTTCAGTTTTTTCCTTGGACCTTCACATTGACGATGAAACACAGAAATCGCATCAGAATTAAATACAAAAGGCACAATGCCGCCTTAAGTACATAAATAGAGACCCTTCTTACAGTCGGTGCTTTGAGCATTCCCTGTGAGACCAGTATTAGTTTCCGCTACACCTCTGCAGGTTCAGTTTATTCCTTGGACCTTCACATTCACGATGCAACACAGAAATCACATCGGAATTAATTACAAAAGGCACAATGCCGCCTTAAGTAAAAAAAAGAGACTCTTCTTACTGTCGGTGCTTTGAGCATTCCCCGTGAGACCAGTATTAGTTTCCGATACACCACTGCAGGTTCAATGTATAACTTGGACCTTCACATTGACGATGAAACACTGAAATTACATCGGAATTAAATACAAAAGGCACAATGCCGCCTTAAGTACAAGAATAGAGACTCTTCTTACAGTCAGTGCTTTGAGCATTCCCTGTGAGACCAGTAGTAGTTTCCGCTACACCTCTGCAGGTTCAGTTTATTCCTTGGACCTTCACATTGACGATGAAACACAGAAATCGCATCGGAATTAAATACAAAAGGCACAATGCCGCCTTAAGTACAAGAATAGAGACTCTTCTTACAGTCGGTGCTTTAAGCACTCCCTGTGAGACCAGTATTAGTTTCCGATACACCACTGCAGGTTCAATGAATTCCTTGGACCTTCACATTGACGATGAAACACAGATATCGCATCGGAATTAAATACAAAAGGCACAATGCCGCCTTAAGTAGAAGAATAGAGACTCTTCTTACAGTCGGTACTTTGAGCATTCCCTGTGAGACCAGTATTAGTTTCCGCTACACCTCTGCAGGTTCAGTTTATTTCTTGGACCTTCACATTGACGATGAAACACAGAAATCGCATCGGAATTAAATACAAAAGGCACAATGCCGCCTTAAGTACAAGAATAGAGACTCTTCTTACAGTCGGTGCTTTGAGCATTCCCTGTGAGACCAGTAGTAGTTTCCGCTACACCTCTGCAGGTTCAGTTTATTCCTTGGACCTTCACATTGACGATGAAACACAAAAATCGCATCGGAATTAAATACAAAAGGCACAATGCCGCCTTAAGTACAAGAATAGAGACTCTTCTTACAGTCGGTGCTTTAAGCATTCCCTGTGAGACCAGTATTAGTTTCCGATACACCACTGCAGGTTCAATGAATTCCTTGGACCTTCACATTGACGATGAAACACTGAAATTACATCGGAATTAATACAAAAGGCACAATGCCGCCTTAAGTACAAGAATAGGGACTCTTCTTACAGTCGGTGCTTTGAGCATTCCCTGTGAGACCAGTATTAGTTTCGGCTACACCTCTGCAGGTTCAGTTTATCCCTTGGACCTTCACTTTGACGATGCAACACAGAAATCACATCGGAATTAAATACAAAAATCAAAATGCCGCCTTAAGTACAGGAATAGAGACTCTTCTTACAGTCGGTGCTTTGAGCATTCCCTGTGAGACCAGTATTAGTTTCCGATACACCACTGCAGGTTCAATGTATTCCTTGGACCTTCACATTGACGAAGAAACACTGACATTACATCGGTATTAAAAACAAAATGCACAATGCCGCCTTAAGTACAAGAATAGAGACTCTTCTTACAGTCGGTGCTTTCAGCATTCCCTGTGAGACCAGTATTAGTTTCCGCTACACCTCTGCAGTTACAGTTAATTCCTTGGACCTTCACATTGACGATGAAACACAGAAATCGCATCGGATATAAATACAAAAGACACAATGCCGCCTTAAGTACAAGAATAGAGACTCTTCTTACAGTCGGTGCTTTCAGCATTCCCTGTGAGACCAGTATTAGTTTCCGCTACACCTCTGCAGTTACAGTTTATTCCTTGGACCTTCACATTGACGATGAAACACAGAAATCGCATCGGATATAAATACAAAAGGCACAATGCCGCCATAAGTACAAGAATAGAGACTCTTCTTACAGTCAGTGCTTTGAGCATTCCCTGTGAGACCAGTATTAGTTTCTGATACACCACTGCAGGTTCAATGTATTTCTTGGACCTTCACATTGACAATGAAACACAGAAATCGCATCAGAATTAAATAAAAAAAGCACAATGCCGCCTTAAGTACATAAATAGAGACCCTTCTTACAGTCGGTGCGTTGAGCATTCCCTGTGAGACCAGTATTAGTTTCCGCTACACCTCTGCAGGTTCAGTTTATTCCTTGGATCTTCACATTGACGATGCAACACAGAAATCACATCGGAATTAATTACAAAAGGCACAATGCCGCCTTAAGTACAAAAAAAGAGACTCTTCTTACAGTCGGTGCTTTGAGCATTCCCCGTGAGACCAGTATTAGTTTCCGATAAACCACTGCAGGTTCATTGTATAACTTGGACCTTCACATTGACGATGAAACACTGAAATTACATCGGAATTAAATACAAAAGGCACAATGCCGCCTTAAGTACAAGAATAGAGACTCTTCTTACAGTCAGTGCTTTGAGCATTCCCTGTGAGACCAGTAGTAGTTTCCGCTACACCTCTGCAGGTTCAGTTTATTCCTTGGACCTTCACATTGACGATGAAACACAGAAATCGCATCGGAATTAAATACAAAAGGCACAATGCCGCCTTAAGTACAAGAATAGAGACTCTTCTTACAGTCGGTGCTTTAAGCATTCCCTGTGAGACCAGTATTAGTTTCCGATACACCACTGCAGGTTCAATGAATTCCTTGGACCTTCACATTGACGATGAAACACAGAAATCGCATCGGAATTAAATACAAAAGGCACAATGCCGCCTTAAGTACAAGAATAGAGACTCTTCTTACAGTCAATACTTTGAGCATTCCCTGTGAGACCAGTATTAGTTTCCGCTACACCTCTGCAGGTTCAGTTTATTTCTTGGACCTTCACATTGACGATGAAACACAGAAATCGCATCGGAATTACATACAAAAGGCACAATGCCGCCTTAAGTACAAGAATAGAGACTCTTCTTACAGTCGGTGCTTTGAGCATTCCCTGTGAGACCAGTAGTAGTTTCCGCTACACCTCTGCAGGTTCAGTTTATTCCTTGGACCTTCACATTGACGATGAAACACAGAAATCGCATCGGAATTAAATACAAAAGGCACAATGCCGCCTTAAGTACAAGAATAGAGACTCTTCTTACAGTCGGTGCTTTAAGCATTCCCTGTGAGACCAGTATTAGTTTCCGATACACCACTGCAGGTTCAATGAATTCCTTGGACCTTCACATTGACGATGAAACACTGAAATTACATCGGAATTAATACAAAAGGCACAATGCCGCCTTAAGTACAAGAATAGGGACTCTTCTTACAGTCGGTGCTTTGAGCATTCCCTGTGAGACCAGTATTAGTTTCGGCTACACCTCTGCAGGTTCAGTTTATCCCTTGGACCTTCACATTGACGATGCAACACAGAAATCACATCGGAATTAAATACAAAAATCAAAATGCCGCCTTAAGTACAGGAATAGAGACTCTTCTTACAGTCGGTGCTTTGAGCATTCCCCGTGAGACCAGTATTAGTTTCCGATACACCACTGCAGGTTCATTGTATAACTTGGACCTTCACATTGACGATGAAACACTGAAATTACATCGGAATTAAATACAAAAGGCACAATGCCGCCTTAAGTACAAGAATAGAGACTCTTCTTACAGTCAGTGCTTCGAGCATTCCCTGTGAGACCAGTAGTAGTTTCCGCTACACCTCTGCAGGTTCAGTTTATTCCTTGGACCTTCACATTGACGATGAAACACAGAAATCGCATCGGAATTACATACAAAAGGCACAATGCCGCCTTAAGTACAAGAATAGAGACTCTTCGTACAGTCGGTGCTTTCAGCATTCCCTGTGAGACCAGTATTAGTTTCCGCTACACCTCTGCAGTTACAGTTTATTCCTTGGACCTTCACATTGACGATGAAACACAGAAATCGCATCGGATATAAATACAAAAGGCACAATGCCGCCATAAGTACAAGAATAGAGACTCTTCTTACAGTCAGTGCTTTGAGGATTCCCTGTGTGACCAGTATTAGTTTCTGATACACCACTGCAGGTTCAATGTATTTCTTGGACCTTCACATTGACAATGAAACACAGAAATTGCATCAGAATTAAATAAAAAAAGCACAATGCCGCCTTAAGTACATAAATAGAGACCCTTCTTACAGTCGGTGCTTTGAGCATTCCCTGTGAGACCAGTATTAGTTTCCGCTACACCTCTGCAGGTTCAGTTTATTCCTTGGATCTTCACATTGACGATGCAACACAGAAATCACATCGGAATTAATTACAAAAGGCACAATGCCGCCTTAAGTACAAAAAAAGAGACTCTTCTTACAGTCGGTGCTTTGAGCATTCCCCGTGAGACCAGTATTAGTTTCCGATACACCACTGCAGGTTCATTGTATAACTTGGACCTTCACATTGACGATGAAACACTGAAATTACATCGGAATTAAATACAAAAGGCACAATGCCGCCTTAAGTACAAGAATAGAGACTCTTCTTACAGTCAGTGCTTTGAGCATTCCCTGTGAGACCAGTAGTAGTTTCCGCTACACCTCTGCAGGTTCAGTTTATTCCTTGGACCTTCACATTGACGATGAAACACAGAAATCGCATCGGAATTAAATACAAAAGGCACAATGCCGCCTTCAGTACAAGAATAGAGACTCTTCTTACAGTCGGTGCTTTAAGCATTCCCTGTGAGACCAGTATTAGTTTCCGATACACCACTGCCGGTTCAATGAATTCCTTGGACCTTCACATTGACGATGAAACACAGAAATCGCATCGGAATTAAATACAAAAGGCACAATGCCGCCTTAAGTACAAGAATAGAGACTCTTCTTACAGTCGGTACTTTGAGCATTCCCTGTGAGACCAGTATTAGTTTCCGCTACACCTCTGCAGGTTCAGTTTATTTCTTGGACCTTCACATTGACGATGAAACACAGAAATCGCATCGGAATTACATACAAAAGGCACAATGCCGCCTTAAGTACAAGAATAGAGACTCTTCTTACAGTCGGTGCTTTGAGCATTCCCTGTGAGACCAGTAGTAGTTTCCGCTACACCTCTGCAGGTTCAGTTTATTCCTTGGACCTTCACATTGACGATGAAACACAGAAATGGCATCGGAATTAAATACAAAAGGCACAATGCCGCCTTAAGTACAAGAATAGAGACTCTTCTTACAGTCGGTGCTTTAAGCATTCCCTGTGAGACCAGTATTAGTTTCCGATACACCACTGCAGGTTCAATGAATTCCTTGGACCTTCACATTGACGATGAAACACTGAAATTACATCGGAATTAATACAAAAGGCACAATGCCGCCTTAAGTACAAGAATAGGGACTCTTCTTACAGTCGGTGCTTTGAGCATTCCCTGTGAGACCAGTATTAGTTTCGGCTACACCTCTGCAGGTTCAGTTTATCCCTTGGACCTTCACATTGACGATGCAACACAGAAATCACATCGGAATTAAATACAAAAATCAAAATGCCGCCTTAAGTACAGGAATAGAGACTCTTCTTACAGTCGGTGCTTTGAGCATTCCCTGTGAGACCAGTATTAGTTTCCGATACACCACTGCAGGTTCAATGTATTCCTTGGACCTTCACATTGACGAAGAAACACTGACATTACATCGGTATTAAAAACAAAATGCACAATGCCGCCTTAAGTACAAGAATAGAGACTCTTCTTACAGTCGGTGCTTTCAGCATTCCCTGTGAGACCAGTATTAGTTTCCGCTACACCTCTGCAGTTACAGTTAATTCCTTGGACCTTCACATTGACGATGAAACACAGAAATCGCATCGGATATAAATACAAAAGGCACAATGCCGCCTTAAGTACAAGAATAGAGACTCTTCTTACAGTCGGTGCTTTCAGCATTCCCTGTGAGACCAGTATTAGTTTCCGCTACACCTCTGCAGTTACAGTTTATTCCTTGGACCTTCACATTGACGATGAAACACAGAAATCGCATCGGATATAAATACAAAAGGCACAATGCCGCCATAAGTACAAGAATAGAGACTCTTCTTACAGTCAGTGCTTTGAGGATTCCCTGTGAGACCAGTATTAGTTTCTGATACACCACTGCAGGTTCAATGTATTTCTTGGACCTTCACATTGACGATGAAACACTGAAATTACATCGGAATTAAATACAAAATGCACAATGCCGCCTTAAGTACAAGAATAGAGACTCTTCTTACAGCGGGTCTTTGAGCATTCCCTGTGAGACCAGTATTAGTTTCCGCTCCACCTCTGCAGGTTCAGTTTATTCCTTGGACCTTCACATTGACGATGAAACACAGAAATCGCATCGAAATTAAATACAAAAGGCACAATGCCGCCTTAAGTACAAGAATAGAGACTCTTCTTACAGTCGGTGCTTTGAGCATTCCCTGTGAGACTAGTATTTGTTTCCGCTACACCTCTGCAGGTTCCGTTTATTCCTTGGACCTTCACATTGACGATGAAACACAGAAATCGCATCGGAATTAAATACAAAAGGCACAATGCCGCCTTAAGTACAAGAATAGAGACTCTTCTTACAGTCGGTGCTTTGAGTATTCCCTGTGAGACCAGTATTAGTTTCCGCTACACCTCTGCAGGTTCAGTTTATTTCTTGGACCTTCACATTGACGATGAAACACAGAAATCGCATCGGAATTAAATACAAAAGGCACAATGCCGCCTTAATACAAGAATAGAGACTCTTCTTACAGTCGGTGCTTTGAGCATTCCCTGTGAGACCAGTATTAGTTTCCGCTACACCTCTGCAGGTTCAGTTTATTCCTTGGACCTTCACACTGACGATCAAACACAGAAATCGCATCGGAATTAAATACAAAAGGCACAATGCCGCCTTAAGTACAAGAATAGAGACTCTTCTTACAGTCGGTGCTTTGAGCATTCCCTGTGAGACCAGTAGTAGTTTCCGCTACACCTCTGCAGGTTCAGTTTATTCCTTGGACCTTCACATTGACGATGAAACACAGAAATCACATCGGAATTAAATACTAAAGGCACAATGCCGCCTTAAGTACAAGAATAGAGACTCTTCTTACAGTCGGTGCTTTAAGCATTCCCTGTGAGACCAGTATTAGTTTCCGATACACCACTGCAGGTTCAATGAATTCCTTGGACCTTCACATTGACGATGAAACACTGAAATTACATCGGAATTAAATACAAAAGGCACAATGCCGCCTTAAGTACAAGAATAGGGACTCTTCTTACAGTCGGTGCTTTGAGCATTCCCTGTGAGACCAGTATTAGTTTCCGCTACACCTCTGCAGGTTCAGTTTATTCCTTGGACCTTCACATTGACGATGCAACACAGAAATCACATCGGAATTATATACAAAAGGCACAATGCCACCTTAATACAAGAACAGAGACTCTTCTTACAGTCGGTGCTTTGAGCATTCCCTGTGAGACCAGTAGTAGTTTCCGCTACACCTCTGCAGGTTCAGTTTATTCCTTGGACCTTCACATTGACGATGAAACACAGAAAACGCATCGGAATTAAATACAAAAGGCACAATGCCGCCTTAAGTACAAGAATAGAGACTCTTCTTACAGTCGGTGCTTTAAGCATTCCCTGTGAGACCAGTATTAGTTTCCGATACACCACTGCAGGTTCAATGAATTCCTTGGACCTTCACATTGACGATGAAACACTGAAATTACATCGGAATTAAATACAAAAGGCACAATGCCGCCTTAAGTACAAGAATAGGGACTCTTCTTACAGTCGGTGCTTTGAGCATTCCCTGTGAGACCAGTATTAGTTTCCGCTACACCTCTGCAGGTTCAGTTTATTCCTTGGACCTTCACATTGACGATGCAACACAGAAATCACATCGGAATTATATACAAAAGGCACAATGCCACCTTAATACAAGAACAGAGACTCTTCTTACAGTCGGTGCTTTGAGCATTCCCTGTGAGACCAGTATTAGTTTCCGATACACCACTGCAGGTTCAATGTATTCCTTGGACCTTCACATTGACGAAGAAACACTGACATTACATCGGAATTAAAAACAAAATGCACAATGCCGCCTTAAGTACAAGAATAGAGACTCTTCTTACAGTCGGTGCTTTGAGCATTCCCTGTGAGACCAGTATTAGTTTCCGCTACACCTCTGCAGGTTCAGTTTATTCCTTGGACCTTCACATTGACGATGAAACACAGAAATCGCATCGCAATTAAATACAAAAGGCACAATGCCGCCTTAAGTACAAGAATAGAGACTCTTCTTACAGTCGGTGCTTTGAGCATTCCCTGTGAGACCAGTATTAGTTTCCGCTACACCTCTGCAGGTTCAGTTTATTCCTTGGACCTTCACATTGACGATGAAACACAGATATCGCATCGGAATTAAATACAAAAGGCGCAATGCCGTCTTAAGTACAAGAGTAGAGACTCTTCTTACAGTCGGTGCTTTGAGCATTCCCTGTGAGACCAGTTTTAGTTTCCGCTACACCTCTGCAGGTTCAGTTTATTCCTTGGACCTTCACATTGACGATGAAACACAGAAATCGCATCGGAATTAAATACAAAAGGCACAATGCCGCCTTACGTACAAGAATAGAGACTCTTCTTACAGTCGGTGCTTTGAGCATTCCCTGTGAGACCAGTATTAGTTTCCGCTCCACCTCTGCAAGTTCAGTTTATTCCCTTGACCTTCACATTGACGATGAAACACAGAAATTACATCGGAATTGAATACAACAGGCACAATGCCGCCTTAAGTACAATAACAGAGACTCTTCTTACGGTAGGTGCTTTGAGCATTCCCTGTGAGACCAGTATTAGTTTCCGCTACACCACAGCAGGTTCAGTTTATCCCTTGGTCCTTCACATTGACGATGAAACACAGAAATCGCATCGGAATTAAATGCAAAAGCCACAATGCCGCCTTAAGTACAAGAATAGAGACTCTTCTTACAGTCGGTGCTTTGAGCATTCCCTGTGAGGCCAGTATTAGTTTCCGCTACACCTCTGCAGGTTCCGTTTATTCCTTGGACCTTCACATTGACGATGAAACACAGAAATCGCATCGGAATTAAATACAAAAGGCACAATGGCGCCTTAAGTACAAGAATAGAGACTCTTCTTACAGTCGGTGCTTTGAGCATTCCCTGTGAGACCAGTATTAGTTTCCGCTACACCTCTTCAGGTTCAGTTTATTCCTTGGACCTTCACATTGACGAAGAAACACAGAAATCGCATCGGAATTAAATACAAAAGGCACAATGCCGCCTTAAGTACATGAATAGAGACTCTTCTTACAGTCGGTGCTTTGAGCATTCCCTGTGAGACCAGTATTAGTTTCCGCTACACCTCTGCAGGTTCAGTTTATTCCTTGGACCTTCACATTGACGATGAAACACAGAAATCGCATCGGAATTAAATACAAAATGCACAATGCCGCCTTAAGTACAAGAATAGAGACTCTTCTTACAGTCGGTGCGTTGAGCATTCCCTGTGAGACCAGTATTAGTTTCCGATACACCACTGCAGGTTCAATGTATTCCTTGGACCTCCACATTGACGATGAACCACTGAAATTACATCGGAATTAAATACAAAAGCCACAATGCCGCCTTAAGTACAAGAATAGAGACTCTTCTTACAGTCGGTGCTTTGAGCATTCCCTGTGAGACCAGTAATAGTATCCGATACACCACTGCAGGTTCAATCTATTCCTTGGACATACACATTGACGATGAAACACAGAAATTACATCGGAATTAAATACAAAAAGAACAATGCCGCCTTAAGTACAAGAATAGAGGCTCTTCTTACCGACGGTGCTATGAGCATTCCCTGTGAGACCAGTATTAGTTTCCGATACACCACTGCAGGTTCAATGTATTCCTTGGACCATCACATTGACGATGAAACACTGAAATTACATCGGAATTAAATACAAAAGGCACTATGCTGCCTTACGTACAAGAATAGTGACTCTTCTTACAGTCGGTGCTTTGAGCATTCCCTGTGTGACCAGTAATAGTATCCGATACACCACTGCAGGTTCAATCTATTCCTTGGACATACACATTGACGATGAAACACAGAAATTACATCGGAAATAAATACAAAAGGAAAAATGCCGCCTTAAGTACAAGGATAGAGACTCTTCTTACCGTCGGTGGTTTGAGCATTCCCTGTGAGACCAGTATTAGTTTCCGATACGCCTCTGCAGGTCCAGTTTATTCCTTGGACCTTCACATTGACGATGAAACACAGAAATCGCATCGGAATTATATACAAAAGGCACAATGCCGCCTTAAGTACAAGAATAGAGACTCTTCTTACAGTCGGTGCTTTGAACATTCCCTGTGAGACCAGTAATAGTATCCGATACACCACTGCAGGTTCAATCTATTCCTTGGACATACCCATTGACGATGAAACACAGAAATTACATCGGAATTAATTACAAAAGAAACAATGCCGCCATAAGTACAAGAATAGAGACTTTTCTTACAGTCGGTGCTTTGAGCATTCCCTGTGAGTCCAGTATTAGTTTCCGCTACACCTCTGCAGGTTCAGTTTATTCCTTGGACCTTCACATTGACGATGAAAAACAGAAATCGCATCGGAATTAAATACAAAAGGCACAATGCCGCCTTAAGTACAAGAATAGAGACTCTTCTTACAGTCGGTGCTTTGAGCATTCCCTGTGAGACCAGTATTAGTTTCCGCTACACCTCTGCAGGTTCAGTTAATTCCTTGGACCTTCACATTGACGATGAAACACAGAAATCGCATCGGAATCAAATACAAAAGGCACAATGCCGCCTTAAGTACAAGAATAGAGACTCTTCTTACAGTCGGTGCTTTCAGCATTCCCTGTGAGACCAGTATTAGTTTCCGCTAAACCTCTGCAGGTTCAGTTTATTTCTTGGACCTTCACATTGACGATGAAACACAGAAATCGCATCGGAATTAAATACAAAAGGCACAATGCCGCCTTAAGTACAAGAATAGAGACTCTTCGTACAGTCGGTGCTTTGAGCATTCCCTGTGAGACCAGTATTAGTTTCCGCTACACCTCTGCAGGTTCAGTTTATTCCTTGGACCTTCACATTGACGATCAAACACAGAAATCGCATCGGAATTAAATACAAAAGGCACAATGCCGCCTTAAGTACAAGAATAGAGACTCTTCTTACAGTCGGTGCTTTGAGCATTCCCTGTGAGACCAGTAGTAGTTTCCGCTACACCTCTGCAGGTTCAGTTTATTCCTTGGACCTTCACATTGACGATGAAACACAGAAAACGCATCGGAATTAAATACAAAAGGCACAATGCCGCCTTAAGTACAAGAATAGAGACTCTTCTTACAGTCGGTGCTTTAAGCATTCCCTGTGAGACCAGTATTAGTTTCCGATACACCACTGCAGGTTCAATGAATTCCTTGGACCTTCACATTGACGATGAAACACTGAAATTACATCGGAATTAAATACAAAAGGCACAATGCCGCCTTAAGTACAAGAATAGAGACTCTTCTTACAGTCGGTGCTTTGAGCATTCCCTGTGAGACCAGTATTAGTTTCCGCTACACCTCTGCAGGTTCAGTTTATTCCTTGGACCTTCACATTGACGATGCAACACAGAAATCACATCGGAATTAAATACAAAAGGCACAATGCCGCCTTAAGTACAAGAACAGAGACTCTTCTTACAGTCGGTGATTTGAGCATTCCCTGTGAGACCAGTATTAGTTTCCGATACACCACTGCAGTTTCAATGTATTCCTTGGACCTTCACATTGACGAAGAAACACTGACATTACATCGGAATTAAAAACAAAATGCACAATGCCGCCTTAAGTACAAGAATAGAGACTCTTCTTACAGTCGGGGCTTTGAGCATTCCTTGTTAGACCTGTATAAGTTTCCGCTACACCTCTGCAGGTTCAGTTTATTCCTTGGACCTTCACATAGACGATGAAACACAGAAATCGCATCGCAATTAAATACAAAAGGCACAATGCCGCCTTAAGTACAAGAATAGAGACTCTTCTTACAGTCGGTGCTTTGAGCATTCCCTGTGAGACCAGTATTAGTTTCCGCTACACCTCTGCAGGTTCAGTTTATTCCTTGGACCTTCACATTGGCGATGAAACACAGAAATCGCATCGGAATTAAATACAAAAGGCACAATGCCGCCTTAAGTACAAGAATAGAGACTCTTCTTACAGTCGGTGCTTTCAGCATTCCCTGTGAGACCAGTATTAGTTTCCGCTAAACCTCTGCAGGTTCAGTTTATTTCTTGGACTTTCACATTGACGATGAAACACAGAAATCGCATCGGAATTAAATACAAAAGGCACAATGCCGCCTTAAGTACAAGAATAGAGACTCTTCTTACAGTCGGTGCTTTGAGCCATCCTTGTGAGACCAGTATTAGTTTCCGCTACACCTCTGCTGGTTCAGTTTATTCCTTGGATCTTCACATTGACGATCAAACACAGAAATCGCATCGGAATTAAATACAAAAGGCACAATGCCGCCTTAAGTACAAGAATAGAGACTGTTCCTACAGTCGGTGCTTTTAGCATTCCCTGTGAGACCAGTAGTAGTTTCCGCTACACCTATGCAGAATCAGTTTATTCCTTGGACCTTCACATTGACGATGAAACACAGAAATCGCATCGGAATTAAATACAAAAGGCACAATGCCGCCTTAAGTACAAGAATAGATACTCTTCTTACAGTCGGTGCTTTAAGCATTCCCTGTGAGACCAGTATTAGTTTCCGATACACCACTGCAGGTTCAATGAATTCCTTGGACCTTCACATTGACGATGAAACACTGAAGTTACATCGGAATTAAATACAAAAGGCACAATGCCGCCTTAAGTACAAGAATAGGGACTCTTCTTACAGTCGGTGCTTTGAGCATTCCCTGTTGGACCAGTATTAGTTTCCGCTACACCTCTGCAGGTTCAGTTTATTCCTTGGACCTTCACATTGACGATGCAACACAGAAATCACATCGGAATTAAATACAAAAGGCACAATGCCGCCTTAAGTACAAGAACAGAGACTCTTCTTACAGTCGGTGCTTTGAGCATTCCCTGTGAGACCAGTATTAGTTTCCGCTACACCTCTGCAGGTTCAGTTTATTCCTTGGACCTTCACATTGACGATGCAACACAGAAATCACATCGGAATTAAAAACAAAATGCACAATGCCGCCTTAAGTACAAGAATAGAGACTCTTCTTACAGTCGGTGCTTTGAGCATTCCCTGTGAGACCAGTATTAGTTTCCGCTACACCTCTGCAGGTTCAGTTTATTCCTTGGACCTTCACATTGACGATGAAACACAGAAATCGCATCGCAATTAAATACAAAAGGCAAAATGCCGCCTTAAGTACAAGAATAGAGACTCTTCTTACAGTCGGTGCTTTGAGCATTCCCTGTGAGACCAGTATTAATTTCCGCTACACCTCTGCATGTTCAGTTTATTCCTTGGACCTTCACATTGACGATGAAACACAGATATCGCATCGGAATTAAATACAAAAGGCGCAATGATGCCTTAAGTACAAGAGTAGAGACTCTTCTTACAGTCGGTGCTTTGAGCATTCCCTGTGAGACCAGTTTTAGTTTCCGCTACACCTCTGCAGGTTCAGTTTATTCCTTGGACCTTCACATTGACGATGAAACACAGAAATCGCATCGGAATTAAATACAAAAGGCACAATGCCGCCTTACGTACAAGAATAGAGACTCTTCTTACTGTCGGTGCTTTGAGCATTCCCTGTGAGACCAGTATTAGTTTCCGCTCCACCTCTGCAAGTTCAGTTTATTCCCTGGAGCTTCACATTGACGATGAAACACAGAAATTACATCGGAATTAAATACAACAGGCACAATGCCGCCTTAAGTACAATAACAGAGACTCTTCTTACGGTAGGTGCTTTGAGCATTCCCTGTGAGACCAGTATTAGTTTCCGCTACACCACAGCAGGTTCAGTTTATCCCTTGGACCTTCACATTGACGATGAAACACAGAAATCGCATCGGAATTAAATACAAAAGCCACAATGCCGCCTTAAGTACAAGAATAGAGACTCTTCTTACAGTCGGTGCTTTGAGCATTCCCTGTGAGGCCAGTATTAGTTTCCGCTACACCTCTGCAGGTTCAGTTTATTCCTTGGACCTTCACATTGACGATGAAACACAGAAATCGCATCGGAATTAAATACAAAAGGCACAATGGCGCCTTAAGTACAAGAATAGAGACTCTTCTTACAGTCGGTGCTTTGAGCATTCCCTGTGAGACCAGTATTAGTTTCCGCTACACCTCTTCAGGTTCAGTTTATTCCTTGGACCTTCACATTGACGAAGAAACACAGAAATCGCATCGGAATTAAACACAAAAGGCACAATGCCGCCTTAAGTACATGAATAGAGACTCTTCTTACAGTCGGTGCTTTGAGCATTCCCTGTGAGACCAGTATTAGTTTCCGCTACACCTCTGCAGGTTCAGTTTATTCCTTGGACCTTCACATTGACGATGAAACACAGAAATCGCATCGGAATTAAATACAAAATGCACAATGCCGCCTTAAGTACAAGAATAGAGACTCTTCTTACAGTCGGTGCGTTGAGCATTCCCTGTGAGGCCAGTATTAGTTTCCGATACACCACTGCAGGTTCAATGTATTCCTTGGACCTCCACATTGACGATGAAACACTGAAATTATATCGGAATTAAATACAAAAGCCACAATGCCGCCTTAAGTACAAGAATAGAGACTCCTCTTACAGTCGGTGCGTTGAGCATTCCCTGTGAGACCAGTATTAGTTTCCGCTACACTTCTGCAGGTCCAGTTTATTCCTTGGACCTTCACATTGACGATGAAACACAGAAATCGCATCGGAATTATATACAAAAGGCACAATGCCGCCTTAAGTACAAGAATAGAGACTCTTCTTACAGTCGGTGCTTTGAGCATTCCCTGTGAGACCT
The DNA here is from genome assembly GCF_023864345.2 of Schistocerca serialis cubense. Lineage (NCBI taxonomy): Eukaryota > Metazoa > Arthropoda > Insecta > Orthoptera > Acrididae > Schistocerca > Schistocerca serialis. Next base: position 31,203,265 of record NC_064643.1, on the reverse strand, counting down.
GTATTAGTTTCCGCTACACCTCTACAGGTTCAGATTATTCCTTGGACCTTCACATTGACGATGAAACACAGAAATCGCATCGGAATTAAATACGAAAGGCACAATGCCGCCTTAAGTACAAGAATAGAGACTCTTCTTACAGTCGGTGCTTTGAGCATTCCCTGTGAGACCAGTATTAGTTTCCGATACACCACTGCACGTTCAATGTATTCATTGGACGTTCACATTGACGATGAAACACTGAAATCACATCGGAATTAAATACAAAATGCACAATGCCGCCTTAAGTACAAGAATAGAGACTTTTCTTACAGTCGGTGCTTTGAGCATTCCCTGTGAGACCAGTATTAGTTTCCGCTACACCTCTGCAGGTTCAGTTTATTCCTTGGACCTTCACATTGACGATGAAACACAGAAATCGCATCGGAATTAAATACAAAAGGCACAATGCCGCCTTAAGTACAAGAATAGAGACTCTTCTTACAGTCGGTGCTTTGAGCATTCCCTGTGAGACCAGTATTAGTTTCCGCTACACCTCTGCAGGTTCAGTTTATTCCTTGGACCTTCACATTGACGATGAAACACAGAAATCGCATCGGAATTAAATACAAAAGGCACAATGCCGCCTTAAGTACAAGAATAGAGACTGTTCCTACAGTCGGTGCTTTTAGCATTCCCTGTGAGACCAGTAGTAGTTTCCGCTACACCTATGCAGAATCAGTTTATTCCTTGGACCTTCACATTGACGATGAAACACAGAAATCGCATCGGAATTAAATACAAAAGGCACAATGCCGCCTTAAGTACAAGAATAGATACTCTTCTTACAGTCGGTGCTTTAAGCATTCCCTGTGAGACCAGTATTAGTTTCCGATACACCACTGCAGGTTCAATGAATTCCTTGGACCTTCACATTGACGATGAAACACTGAAATTACATCGGAATTAAATACAAAAGGCACAATGCCGCCTTAAGTACAAGAATAGGGACTCTTCTTACAGTCGGTGCTTTGAGCATTCCCTGTGAGACCAGTATTAGTTTCCGCTACACCTCTGCAGGTTCAGTTTATTCCTTGGACCTTCACATTGACGATGCAACACAGAAATCACATCGGAATTAAATACAAAAGGCACAATGCCGCCTTAAGTACAAGAACAGAGACTCTTCTTACAGTCGGTGCTTTGAGCATTCCCTGTGAGACCAGTATTAGCTTCCGATACACCACTGCAGGTTCAATGTATTCCTTGGACCTTCACATTGACGAAGAAGCACTGACATTACATCGGAATTAAAAACAAAATGCACAATGCCGCCTTAAGTACAAGAATAGAGACTCTTCTTACAGTCGGTGCTTTGAGCATTCCCTGTGAGACCAGTATTAGTTTCCGCTACACCTCTGCAGGTTCAGTTTATTCCTTGGACCTTCACATTGACGATGAAACACAGAAATCGCATCGCAATTAAATACAAAAGGCAAAATGCCGCCTTAAGTACAAGAATAGAGACTCTTCTTACAGTCGGTGCTTTGAGCATTCCCTGTGAGACCAGTATTAGTTTCCGCTACACCTCTGCAGGTTCAGTTTATTCCTTGGACCTTCACATTGACGATGAAACACAGATATCGCATCGGAATTAAATACAAAAGGCGCAATGCCGCCTTAAGTACAAGAGTAGAGACTCTTCTTACAGTCGGTGCTTTGAGCATTCCCTGTGAGACCAGTTTTAGTTTCCGCTACACCTCTGCAGGTTCAGTTTATTCCTTGGACCTTCACATTGACGATGAAACACAGAAATCGCATCGGAATTAAATACAAAAGGCACAATGCCGCCTTACGTACAAGAATAGAGACTCTTCTTACTGTCGGTGCTTTGAGCATTCCCTGTGAGACCAGTATTAGTTTCCGCTCCACCTCTGCAAGTTCAGTTTATTCCCTGGAGCTTCACATTGACGATGAAACACAGAAATTACATCGGAATTAAATACAACAGGCACAATGCCGCCTTAAGTACAATAACAGAGACTCTTCTTACGGTAGGTGCTTTGAGCATTACCTGTGAGACCAGTATTAGTTTCCGCTACACCACAGCAGGTTCAGTTTATCCCTTGGACCTTCACATTGACGATGAAACACAGAAATCGCATCGGAATTAAATACAAAAGCCACAATGCCGCCTTAAGTACAAGAATAGAGACTCTTCTTACAGTCGGTGCTTTGAGCATTCCCTGTGAGGCCAGTATTAGTTTCCGCTACACCTCTGCAGGTTCAGTTTATTCCTTGGACCTTCACATTGACGATGAAACACAGAAATCGCATCGGAATTAAATACGAAAGGCACAATGCCGCCTTAAGTACAAGAATTGAGACTCTTCTTACAGTCGGTGCTTTGAGCATTCCCTGTGAGACCAGTATTAGTTTCCGATACACCACTGCAGGTTCAATGTATTCATTGGACGTTCACATTGACGATGAAACACTGAAATCACATCGGAATTAAATACAAAATGCACAATGCCGCCTTAAGTACAAGAATAGAGACTTTTCTTACAGTCGGTGCTTTGAGCATTCCCTGTGAGACCAGTATTAGTTTCCGCTACACCTCTGCAGGTTCAGTTTATTCCTTAGACGTTCACATTGACGATGAAACACAGAAATCGCATCGGAATTAAATACAAAAGGCACAATGCCGCCTTAAGTACAAGAATAGAGACTCTTCTTACAGTCGGTGCTTTGAGCATTCCCTGTGAGACCAGTATTAGTTTCCGCTACACCTCTGCAGGTTCAGTTTATTCCTTGGACCTTCACATTGACGATGAAACACAGAAATCGCATCGGAATTAAATACAAAAGGCACAATGCCGCCTTAAGTACAAGAATAGAGACTGTTCCTACAGTCGGTGCTTTTAGCATTCCCTGTGAGACCAGTAGTAGTTTCCGCTACACCTATGCAGAATCAGTTTATTCCTTGGACCTTCACATTGACGATGAAACACAGAAATCGCATCGGAATTAAATACAAAAGGCACAATGCCGCCTTAAGTACAAGAATAGATACTCTTCTTACAGTCGGTGCTTTAAGCATTCCCTGTGAGACCAGTATTAGTTTCCGATACACCACTGCAGGTTCAATGAATTCCTTGGACCTTCACATTGACGATGAAACACTGAAATTACATCGGAATTAAATACAAAAGGCACAATGCCGCCTTAAGTACAAGAATAGGGACTCTTCTTACAGTCGGTGCTTTGAGCATTCCCTGTGAGACCAGTATTAGTTTCCGCTACACCTCTGCAGGTTCAGTTTATTCCTTGGACCTTCACATTGACGATGCAACACAGAAATCACATCGGAATTAAATACAAAAGGCACAATGCCGCCTTAAGTACAAGAACAGAGACTCTTCTTACAGTCGGTGCTTTGAGCATTCCCTGTGAGACCAGTATTAGCTTCCGATACACCACTGCAGGTTCAATGTATTCCTTGGACCTTCACATTGACGAAGAAGCACTGACATTACATCGGAATTAAAAACAAAATGCACAATGCCGCCTTAAGTACAAGAATAGAGACTCTTCTTACAGTCGGTGCTTTGAGCATTCCCTGTGAGACCAGTATTAGTTTCCGCTACACCTCTGCAGGTTCAGTTTATTCCTTGGACCTTCACATTGACGATGAAACACAGAAATCGCATCGCAATTAAATACAAAAGGCAAAATGCCGCCTTAAGTACAAGAATAGAGACTCTTCTTACAGTCGGTGCTTTGAGCATTCCCTGTGAGACCAGTATTAGTTTCCGCTACACCTCTGCAGGTTCAGTTTATTCCTTGGACCTTCACATTGACGATGAAACACAGATATCGCACCGGAATTAAATACAAAAGGCGCAATGCCGCCTTAAGTACAAGAGTAGAGACTCTTCTTACAGTCGGTGCTTTGAGCATTCCCTGTGAGACCAGTTTTAGTTTCCGCTACACCTCTGCAGGTTCAGTTTATTCCTTGGACCTTCACATTGACGATGAAACACAGAAATCGCATCGGAATTAAATACAAAAGGCACAATGCCGCCTTACGTACAAGAATAGAGACTCTTCTTACTGTCGGTGCTTTGAGCATTCCCTGTGAGACCAGTATTAGTTTCCGCTCCACCTCTGCAAGTTCAGTTTATTCCCTGGAGCTTCACATTGACGATGAAACACAGAAATTACATCGGAATTAAATACAACAGGCACAATGCCGCCTTAAGTACAATAACAGAGACTCTTCTTACGGTAGGTGCTTTGAGCATTACCTGTGAGACCAGTATTAGTTTCCGCTACACCACAGCAGGTTCAGTTTATCCCTTGGACCTTCACATTGACGATGAAACACAGAAATCGCATCGGAATTAAATACAAAAGCCACAATGCCACCTTAAGTACAAGAGTAGAGACTCTTCTTACAGTCGGTGCTTTGAGCATTCCCTGTGAGGCCAGTATTAGTTTCCGCTACACCTCTGCAGGTTCAGTTTATTCCTTGGACCTTCACATTGACGATGAAACACAGAAATCGCATCGGAATTAAATACAAAAGGCACAATGGCGCCTTAAGTACAAGAATAGAGACTCTTCTTACAGTCGGTGCTTTGAGCATTCCCTGTGAGACCAGTATTAGTTTCCGCAACACCTCTTCAGGTTCAGTTTATTCCTTGGACCTTCACATTGACGAAGAAACACAGAAATCGCATCGGAATTAAATACAAAAGGCACAATGCCGCCTTAAGTACATGAATAGAGACTCTTCTTACAGTCGGTGCTTTGAGCATTCCCTGTGAGACCAGTATTAGTTTCCGCTACACCTCTGCAGGTTCAGTTTATTCCTTGGACCTTCACATTAACGATGAAACACAGAAATCGCATCGGCATTAAATACAAAAGGCCCAATGCCGCCTTAAGTACAAGAATAGAGACTCTTCTTACAGTCGGTGCTTTGAGCATTCCCTGTGAGACCAGTAGTAGTTTCCGCTACACCTCTGCAGGTTCAGTTTATTCCTTGGATCTTCACATTGACGATGAAACACAGAAATCGCATCGGAATTAAATACAAAAGGCACAATGCCGCCTTAAGTACAAGAATAGGGACTCTTCTTACAGTCGGTGCTTTGAGCATTCCCTGTGAGACCAGTATTAGTTTCCGCTACACCTCTGCAGGTTCAGTTTATTCCTTGGATCTTCACATTGACGATGCAACACAGAAATCACATCGGAATTAAATACAAAAGGCACAATGCCGCCTTAAGTACAAGAATAGAGACTCTTCTTACAGTCGGTGCTTTGAGCATTCCCTGTGAGACCAGTATTAGTTTCCGATACACCACTGCAGGTTCAATGTATTCCTTGGACCTTCACATTGACGAAGAAACACTGACATTACATCGGTATTAAAAACAAAATGCACAATGGCGCCTTAAGTACAAGAATAGAGACTCTTCTTACAGTCGGTGCTTTGAGCATTCCCCGTGAGACCAGTATTAGTTTCCGCTACACCTCTGCAGGTTCAGTTAGTTTCTTGGACCTTCACATTGACGATGAAACACAGATATCGCATCGGAATTAAATACAAAAGGCACAATGCCGCCTTAAGTACAAGAATAGAGACTCTTCTTACAGTCGGTGCTTTGAGCATTCCCTGTGAGACCAGTATTAGTTTCCGCTACACCTCTGCAGGTTCAGTTTATTCCTTGGACCTTCACATTGACGATGAAACACAGAAATCGCATCGGAATTAAATACAAAAGGCACAATGCCGCCTTAAGTACAAGAATAGAGACTGTTCCTACAGTCGGTGCTTTTAGCATTCCCTGTGAGACCAGTAGTAGTTTCCGCTACACCTATGCAGAATCAGTTTATTCCTTGGACCTTCACATTGACGATGAAACACAGAAATCGCATCGGAATTAAATACAAAAGGCACAATGCCGCCTTAAGTACAAGAATAGATACTCTTCTTACAGTCGGTGCTTTAAGCATTCCCTGTGAGACCAGTATTAGTTTCCGATACACCACTGCAGGTTCAATGAATTCCTTGGACCTTCACATTGACGATGAAACACTGAAATTACATCGGAATTAAATACAAAAGGCACAATGCCGCCTTAAGTACAAGAATAGGGACTCTTCTTACAGTCGGTGCTTTGAGCATTCCCTGTGAGACCAGTATTAGTTTCCGCTACACCTCTGCAGGTTCAGTTTATTCCTTGGACCTTCACATTGACGATGCAACACAGAAATCACATCGGAATTAAATACAAAAGGCACAATGCCGCCTTAAGTACAAGAACAGAGACTCTTCTTACAGTCGGTGCTTTGAGCATTCCCTGTGAGACCAGTATTAGCTTCCGATACACCACTGCAGTTTCAATGTATTCCTTGGACCTTCACATTGACGAAGAAGCACTGACATTACATCGGAATTAAAAACAAAATGCACAATGCCGCCTTAAGTACAAGAATAGAGACTCTTCTTACAGTCGGTGCTTTGAGCATTCCCTGTGAGACCAGTATTAGTTTCCGCTACACCTCTGCAGGTTCAGTTTATTCCTTGGACCTTCACATTGACGATGAAACACAGAAATCGCATCGCAATTAAATACAAAAGGCAAAATGCCGCCTTAAGTACAAGAATAGAGACTCTTCTTACAGTCGGTGCTTTGAGCATTCCCTGTGAGACCAGTATTAGTTTCCGCTACACCTCTGCAGGTTCAGTTTATTCCTTGGACCTTCACATTGACGATGAAACACAGATATCGCATCGGAATTAAATACAAAAGGCGCAATGCCGCCTTAAGTACAAGAGTAGAGACTCTTCTTACAGTCGGTGCTTTGAGCATTCCCTGTGAGACCAGTTTTAGTTTCCGCTACACCTCTGCAGGTTCAGTTTATTCCTTGGACCTTCACATTGACGATGAAACACAGAAATCGCATCGGAATTAAATACAAAAGGCACAATGCCGCCATACGTACAAGAATAGAGACTCTTCTTACTGTCGGTGCTTTGAGCATTCCCTGTGAGACCAGTATTAGTTTCCGCTCCACCTCTGCAAGTTCAGTTTATTCCCTGGAGCTTCACATTGACGATGAAACACAGAAATTACATCGGAATTAAATACAACAGGCACAATGCCGCCTTAAGTACAATAACAGAGACTCTTCTTACGGTAGGTGCTTTGAGCATTACCTGTGAGACCAGTATTAGTTTCCGCTACACCACAGCAGGTTCAGTTTATCCCTTGGACCTTCACATTGACGATGAAACACAGAAATCGCATCGGAATTAAATACAAAAGCCACAATGCCGCCTTAAGTACAAGAATAGAGACTCTTCTTACAGTCGGTGCTTTGAGCATTCCCTGTGAGGCCAGTATTAGTTTCCGCTACACCTCTGCAGGTTCAGTTTATTCCTTGGACCTTCACATTGACGATGAAACACAGAAATCGCATCGGAATTAAATACAAAAGGCACAATGGCGCCTTAAGTACAAGAATAGAGACTCTTCTTACAGTCGGTGCTTTGAGCATTCCCTGTGAGACCAGTATTAGTTTCCGCTACACCTCTTCAGGTTCAGTTTATTCCTTGGACCTTCACATTGACGAAGAAACACAGAAATCGCATCGGAATTAAATACAAAAGGCACAATGCCGCCTTAAGTACATCAATAGAGACTCTTCTTACAGTCGGTGCTTTGAGCATTCCCTGTGAGACCAGTATTAGTTTCCGCTACACCTCTGCAGGTTCAGTTTATTCCTTGGACCTTCACATTGACGATGAAACACAGAAATCGCATCGGAATTAAATACAAAATGCACAATGCCGCCTTAAGTACAAGAATAGAGACTCTTCTTACAGTCGGTGCGTTGAGCATTCCCTGTGAGGCCAGTATTAGTTTCCGATACACCACTGCAGGTTCAATGTATTCCTTGGACCTCCACATTGACGATGAAACACTGAAATTATATCGGAATTAAATACAAAAGCCACAATGCCGCCTTAAGTACAAGAATAGAGACTCCTCTTACAGTCGGTGCGTTGAGCATTCCCTGTGAGACCAGTATTAGTTTCCGCTACACTTCTGCAGGTCCAGTTTATTCCTTGGACCTTCACATTGACGATGAAACACAGAAATCGCATCGGAATTATATACAAAAGGCACAATGCCGCCTTAAGTACAAGAATAGAGACTCTTCTTACAGTCGGTGCTTTGAGCATTCCCTGTGAGACCTGTATTAGTTTCCGCTACACCTCTACAGGTTCAGATTATTCCTTGGACCTTCACATTGACGATGAAACACAGAAATCGCATCGGAATTAAATACGAAAGGCACAATGCCGCCTTAAGTACAAGAATAGAGACTCTTCTTACAGTCGGTGCTTTTAGCATTCCCTGTGAGACCAGTATTAGTTTCCGATACACCACTGCAGGTTCAATGTATTCATTGGACGTTCACATTGACGATGAAACACTGAAATCACATCGGAATTAAATACAAAATGCACAATGCCGCCTTAAGTACAAGAATAGAGACTTTTCTTACAGTCGGTGCTTTGAGCATTCCCTGTGAGACCAGTATTAGTTTCCGCTACACCTCTGCAGGTTCAGTTTATTCCTTGGACCTTCACATTGACGATGAAACACAGAAATCGCATCGGAATTAAATACAAAAGGCACAATGCCGCCTTAAGTACAAGAATAGAGACTCTTCTTACAGTCGGTGCTTTGAGCATTCCCTGTGAGACCAGTATTAGTTTCCGCTACACCTCTGCAGGTTCAGTTTATTCCTTGGACCTTCACATTGACGATGAAACACAGAAATCGCATCGGAATTAAATGCAAAAGGCACAATGCCGCCTTAAGTACAAGAATAGAGACTCTTCTTACAGTCGGTGCTTTCAGCATTCCCTGTGAGACCAGTATTGGTTTCCGCTAAACCTCTGCAGGTTCAGTTTATTTCTTGGACCTTCACATTGACAATGAAACACAGAAATCGCATCGGAATTAAATACAAAAGGCACAATGCCGCCTTAAGTACAAGAATAGAGACTCTTCTTACAGTCGGTGCTTTGAGCATTCCCTGTGAGACCAGTATTAGTTTCCGCTACACCTCTGCAGGTTCAGTTTATTCCTTGGACCTTCACATTGACGATGAAACACAGAAATCGCATCGCAATTAAATACAAAAGGCACAATGCCGCCTTAAGTACAAGAATAGAGACTCTTCTTACAGTCGGTGCTTTGAGCATTCCCCGTGAGACCAGTATTAGTATCCGCTACACCTCTGCAGGTTCGGTTTATGTCTTGGACCTTCACATTGACGATGAAACACAGAAATCGCATCGGAATTAAATACAAATGGCACAATGCCGCCTTAAGTACAAGAATAGAGACTCTTCTTACAGTCGGGGCTTTGAGCATTCCCTGTGAGACCAGTATTAGTTTCCGCTACACCTCTGCAGGTTCAGTTTATTCCTTGGACCTTCACATTGACGATGAAACACAGAAATCGCATCGGAATTAAATACAAAACGCACAATGCCGCCGTAAGTACAAGAATAGAGACTCTTCTTACAGTCGGTGCTTTGAGCATTCCCTGTGGGACCAGTAGTAGTTTCCGCTACACCTCTGCAGGTTCAGGTTATTCCTTGGACCTTCACATTGACGATGAAACACAGAAATCGCATCAGAATTAAATACAAAAGGCACAATGCCGCCTTAAGTACATGAATAGAGACCCTTCTTACAGTCGGTGCTTTGAGCATTCCCTGTGAGACCAGTATTAGTTTCCGATACACCACTGCAGGTTCAATGAATTCCTTGGACCTTCACATTGACGATGAAACACTGAAAATACATCGGAATTAAATACAAAAGGCACAATGCCGCCTTAGGTACAAGAATAGAGACTCTTCTTACAGTCGGTGCTTTGAGCATTCCCTGTTAGACCAGTATTAGTTTCCGCTACACCTCTGCAGGTTCAGTTTATTCCTTGGACCTTCACATTGACGATGAAACACAGAAATCGCATCGGAATTAAATACAAAAGGCACAATGCCGCCTTAAGTACAAGAATAGAGACTCTTCTTACAGTCGGTACTTTGAGCATTCCCTGTGAGACCAGTATTAGTTTCCGCTACACCTCTGCAGGTTCAGTTTATTTCTTGGACCTTCACATTAACGATGAAACACAGAAATCGCATCGGCATTAAATACAAAAGGCCCAATGCCGCCTTAAGTACAAGAATAGAGACTCTTCTTACAGTCGGTGCTTTGAGCATTCCCTGTGAGACCAGTAGTAGTTTCCGCTACACCTCTGCAGGTTCAGTTTATTCCTTGGATCTTCACATTGACGATGAAACACAGAAATCGCATCGGAATTAAATACAAAAGGCACAATGCCGCCTTAAGTACAAGAATAGGGACTCTTCTTACAGTCGGTGCTTTGAGCATTCCCTGTGAGACCAGTATTAGTTTCCGCTACACCTCTGCAGGTTCAGTTTATTCCTTGGATCTTCACATTGACGATGCAACACAGAAATCACATCGGAATTAAATACAAAAGGCACAATGCCGCCTTAAGTACAAGAATAGAGACTCTTCTTACAGTCGGTGCTTTGAGCATTCCCTGTGAGACCAGTATTAGTTTCCGATACACCACTGCAGGTTCAATGTATTCCTTGGACCTTCACATTGACGAAGAAACACTGACATTACATCGGTATTAAAAACAAAATGCACAATGGCGCCTTAAGTACAAGAATAGAGACTCTTCTTACAGTCGGTGCTTTGAGCATTCCCCGTGAGACCAGTATTAGTTTCCGCTACACCACTGCAGGTTCAGTTAGTTTCTTGGACCTTCACATTGACGATGAAACACAGATATCGCATCGGAATTAAATACAAAAGGCACAATGCCGCCTTAAGTACAAGAATAGAGACTCTTCTTACAGTCGGTGCTTTGAGCATTCCCTGTGAGACCAGTAGTAGTTTCCGCTACACCTCTGCAGGTTCAGTTTATTCCTTGGACCTTCACATTGACGATGCAACACAGAAATCACATCGGAATTAAATACAAAAGGCACAATGCCGCCTTAAGTACAAAAAAAGAGACTCTTCTTACAGTCTGTGCTTTGAGCATTCCCTGTGAGACCAGTATTAGTTTCCGATACACCACTGCAGGTTCAATGTATAACTTGGACCTTCACATTGACGATGAAACACTGAAATTACATCGGAATTAAATACAAAAGGCACAATGCCGCCATAAGTACAAGAATAGAGACTCTTCTTACAGTCAGTGCTTTGAGCATTCCCTGTGAGACCAGTATTAGTTTCTGATACACCACTGCAGGTTCAATGTATTTCTTGGACCTTCAAATTGACGATGAAACACTGAAATTACATCGGAATTAAATACAAAATGCACAATGCCGCCTCAAGTACAAGAATAGAGACTCTTCTTACAGCGGGTCTTTGAGCATTCCCTGTGTGACCAGTATTAGTTTCCGCTCCACCTCTGCAGGTTCAGTTTATTCCTTGGACCATCACATTGACGATGAAACACAGAAATCGCATCGGAATTAAATACAAAAGGCACAATACCGCCTTAAGTACTAGAATAGAGACTCTTCTTACAGTCGGTGCTTTGAGCATTCCCTGTGAGACTAGTATTTGTTTCCGCTACACCTCTGCAGGTTCCGTTTATTCCTTGGACCTTCACATTGACGATGAAACACAGAAATCGCATCGGAATTAAATACAAAAGGCACAATGCCGCCTTAAGTACAAGAATAGAGACTCTTCTTACAGTCGGTGCTTTGAGCATTCCCTGTGAGACCAGTAGTAGTTTCCGCTACACCTCTGCAGGTTCAGTTTATTCCTTGGACCTTCACATTGACGATGAAACACAGAAATCGCATCGGAATTAAATACAAAAGGCACAATGCCGCCTCAAGTACAAGAATAGAGACTCTTCTTACAGTCGGTGCTTTAAGCATTCCCTGTGAGACCAGTATTAGTTTCCGATACACCACTGCAGGTTCAATGAATTCCTTGGACCTTCACATTGACGATGAAACACTGAAATTACATCGGAATTAAATACAAAAGGCACAATGCCGCATTAAGTACAAGAATAGGGACTCTTCTTACAGTCGGTGCTTTGAGCATTCCCTGTGAGACCAGTATTAGTTTCCGCTACACCTCTGCAGGTTCAGTTTATTCCTTGGACCTTCACATTGACGATGCAACACAGAAATCACATCGGTATTAAACACAAAAGACACAACGCCGCCTTAAGTACAAGAACAGAGACTCTTCTTACAGTCGGTGCTTTGAGCATTCCCTGTGAGACCAGTATTAGTTTCCGATACACCACTGCAGGTTCAATGTATTCCTTAGACCTTCACATTGACGAAGAAACACTGACATTACATCGGAATTAAAAACACAATGCACAATGCCGCCTTAAGTACAAGAATGGAGACTCTTCTTACAGTCGGTGCTTTGAGCATTCCCTGTGAGACCAGTATTAGTTTCCGCTACACCTCTGCAGGTTCAGTTTATTCCTTGGACCTTCACATTGACGATGAAACACAGAAATCCCATCGGAATTAAATACAAAAGGCACAATGCCGCCTTAAGTACAGGAATAGAGACTCTTCTTACAGTCGGTGCTTTGAGCATTCCCTGTGAGACCAGTATTAGCTTCCGCTACACCTCTGCAGGTTCAGTTTATTCCTTGGACCTTCACATTGACGATGAAACACAGAAATCGCATCGGAATTAAATACAAAAGGCACAATGCCGCCTTAAGTACAAGAGTAGAGACTCTTCTTACAGTCGGTACTTTGAGCATTCCCTGTGAGACCAGTTTTAGTTTCCGCTACACCTCTGCAGGTTCAGTTTATTCCTTGGACCTTCCCATTGACGATGAAACACAGAAATCGCATCGGAATTAAATACAAAAGGCACAATGCCGCCTTACGTACAAGAATAGAGACTCTTCTTACAGTCGGTGCTTTGAGCATTCCCTGTGAGACCAGTATTAGTTTCCGCTCCACCTCTGCAAGTTCAGTTTATTCCCTGGACCTTCACATTGACGATGAAACATAGAAATTACATCGGAATTAAATACAACAGGCACAATGCCGCCTTAAGTACAATAACAGAGACTCTTCTTACAGTAGGTGCTTTGGGCATTCCCTGTGAGACCAGTATTAGTTTCCGCTACACCTCTGCAGGTTCAGTTTATCCCTTGGACCTTCACATTGACGATGAAACACAGAAATCGCATTGGAATTAAATACAAAAGCCACAATGCCGCCTTAAGTACAAGAATAGAGACTCTTCTTGCAGTCGGTGCTTTGAGAATTCCCTGTGAGACCAGTATTAGTTTCCGCTACACCTCTTCAGGTTCAGTTTACTCCTTGGACCTTCACATTGACGATGAAACACAGAAATCGCATCGGAATTAAATACAAAAGGCACAATGCCGCCTTAAGTACATGAATAGAGACTCTTCTTACAGTCGGTGCTTTGAGCATTCCCTGTGAGACCAGTATTAGTTTCCGCTACACCTCTGCAGGTTCAGTTTATTCCTTGGACCTTCACATTGACGATGAAACACAGAAATCGCATCGGAATTAAATACAAAATGCACAATGCCGCCTTAAGTACAAGAATAGAGACTCTTCTTACAGTCGGTGCGTTGAGCATTCCCTCTGAGACCAGTAATAGTATCCGATACACCACTGCAGGTTCAATCTATTCCTTGGACATACACATTGACGATGAAACACAGAAATTACGTCGGAATTAAATACAAAAAGAACAATGCCGCCTTAAGTACAAGAATAGAGACTCCTCTTACCGACGGTGCTATGAGCATTCCCTGTGAGACCAGTATTAGTTTCCGATACACCACTGCAGGTTCAATGTACTCCTTGGACCATCACATTGACGATGAAACACTGAAATTACATCGGAATTAAATACAAAAGGCACTATGCCGCCTTACGTACAAGAATAGAGACTCTTCTTACAGTCGGTGCTTTGAGCATTCCCTGTGAGACCAGTAATAGTATCCGATACACCACTGCAGGTTCAATCTATTCCTTGGACATACACATTGACGATGAAACACAGAAATTACATCGGAATTAAATACAAAAGGGAAAATGCCGCCTTAAGTACAAGAATAGAGACTCTTCTTACCGTCGGTGGTTTGAGCATTCCCTGTGAGACCAGTATTAGTTTCCGATACAACACTGCAGGTTCAATGTATTCCTTGGACCTTCACATTGACGATGAAACACTGAAATTACATCGGAATTAAATACAAAAGGCACAATGCCGCCTTAAGTACAAGAATAGAGACTCTTCTTACAGTCGGTGCTTTGAGCATTCCCTGTGAGACCATTATTAGTTTCCGCTACACCTCTGCTATTTCAGTGTATTCCTTGGACCTTCACATTGACGATGAAACACAGAAATCGCATCGGAATTATATAGAAAAGGCACAATGCCGCCTTAAGTACAAGAATAGAGACTCTTCTCACAGTCGGTGATTTGAGCATTCCCTGTGAGACCAGTATTAGTTTCCGCTATACCTCTGCAGGTCCAGATTATTCCTTGGACCTTCACATTGACGATGAAACACAGAAATCGCATCGGAATCATATACAAAAGGCACAATGCCGCCTTAAGTACAAGAATAGAGACCCTCCTTACAGTCGGTGCTTTGAGCATTCCCTGTGAGACCTGTATTAGTTTCCGCTACACCTCTACATGTTCAGTTTATTCCTTGGACCTTCACATTGACGATGAAACACAGAAATCGCATCGGAATTAAATACGAAAGGCACAATGCCGCCTTAAGTACAAGAATTGAGACACTTCTTACAGTCGGTGCTTTGAGCATTCCCTGTGAGACCAGTATTAGTTTCCGATACACCACTGCAGGTTCAATCTATTCCTTGGACATACCCATTGACGATGAAACACAGAAATTACATCGGAATTAAATACAAAATGCACAATGCCGCCTTAAGTACAAGAATAGAGACTTTTCTTACAGTCGGTGCTTTGAGCATTCCCTGTGAGACCAGTATTAGTTTCCGCTACACCTCTGCAGGTTCAGTGTATTCCTTGGACCTTCACATTGACGATGAAACACAGAAATCGCATCGGAATTAAATACAAAAGGCACAATGCCGCCTTAAGTACAAGAATAGAGACTCTTCTTACAGTCGGTGCTTTGAGCATTCCCTGTGAGACCAGTATTAGTTTCCGCTACACCTCTGCAGGTTCAGATTATTCCTTGGACCTTCACATTGACGATGAAACACAGAAATCGCATCGGAATTAAATACAAAAGGCACAATGCCGCCTTAAGTACAAGAATAGAGACTCTTCTTACAGTCGGTGTTTTCAGCATTCCCTGTGAGACCAGTATTAGTTTCCGCTAAACATCTGCAGGTTCAGTTTATTTCTTGGACCTTCACATTGACGGTGAAACACAGAAATCGCATCGGAATTAAATACAAAAGGCACAATGCCGCCTTAAGTACAAGAATAGAGACTCTTCTTACAGTCGGTGCTTTGAGCATTCCCTGTGAGACCAGTATTAGTTTCCGCTACACCTCTGCAGGTTCAGTTTATTCCTTGGACCTTCACATTGACGATGAAATACAGAAATCGCATCGGAATTAAATACAAAACGCACAATGCCGCCTTTAGTACAAGAATAGAGACTCTTCTTACCGACGGTGCTATGAGCATTCCCTGTGAGACCAGTATTAGTTTCCGATACATCACTGCAGGTTCAATGTATTCCTTGGACCATCACATTAACGATGAAACACTGAAATTACATCGGAATTAAATACAAAAGGCACTATGCCGCCTTACGAACAAGAATAGAGACTCTTCTTACAGTCGGTGATTTGAGCATTCCCTGTGCGACCAGTAATAGTATCCGATACACCACTGCAGGTTCAATCCATTCCTTGGACATACACATTGACGATGAAACACAGAAATTACATCGGAATTAAATACAAAAGGAAAAATGCCGGCTTAAGTACAAGAATAGAGACTCTTCTTACCGTCGGTGGTTTAAGCATTCCCTGTGAGACCAGTATTAGTTTCCGATACAACACTGCAGGTTCAATGTATTCCTTGGACCTTCACATTGACGATGAAACACTGAAATTACATCGGAATTAAATACAAAAGGCACAATGCCGCCTTAAGTACAAGAATAGAGACTCTTCTTACAGTCGGTGCTTTGAGCATTCCCTGTGAGACCAGTGTTAGTTTCCGCTACACCTCTGCTATTTCAGTGTATTCCTTGGACCTTCACATTGACGATGAAACACAGAAATCGCATCGGAATTATATACAAAAAGCACAATGCCGCCTTAAGTACAAGAATAGAGACTCTTCTCACAGTCGGTGATTTGAGCATTCCCTGTGAGACCAGTATTAGTTTCCGCTACACCTCTGCAGGTCCTGATTATTCCTTGGACCTTCACATTGACGATGAAACACAGAAATCGCATCGGAATTATATTCAAAAGGCACAATGCCGCCTTAAGTACAAGAATAGAGACTCTTCTTACAATCTGTGCTTTGAGCATTCCCTGTGAGACCAGTATTAGTTTCCGCTACACCTCTACATGTTCAGTTTATTCCTTGGACCTTCACATTGACGATGAAACACAGAAATCGCATCGGAATTAAATACGAAAGGCACAATGCCGCCATAAGTACAAGAATAGAGACTCTTCTTACAGTCGGTGCTTTGAGCATTCCCTGTGAGACCAGTATTAGTTTCCGATACACCACTGCAGGTTCAATGTATTCCTTGGACCTTCACATTGACGATGAAACACTGAAATTACATCGGAAGTAAATACAAAAGGCACAATGCCGCCTTAAGTACAAGAATAGAGACTCTTCTTACAGTCGGTGCTTTGAACATTCCCTGTGAGACCAGTAATAGTATCCGATACACCACTGCAGGTTCAATCTATTCCTTGGACATACCCATTGACGATGAAACACAGAAATTACATCGGAATTAATTACAAAAGAAACAATGCCGCCTTAAGTACTAGAATAGAGACTCTTCTTACCGTCGGTGGTTTGAGCATTCCCTGTGAGACCAGTATTAGTTTCCGATTCACCACTGCATTTTCAATGTATTTCTTGGACCTTCACATTGACGATGAAACACAGAAATCGCATCGGAATTAAATACAAAAGGCACAATGCCGCCTTAAGTACAAGAATAGAGACTCTTCTTACAGTCGGTGCTTTGAGCATTCCCTGTGAGACCAGTATTAGTTTCCGCTACACCTCTGCAGGTTCAGTTTATTCCTTGGACTTTCACATTGACGATGAAACACAGAAATCGCATCGGAATTAAATGCAAAAGGCACAATGCCGCCTTAAGTACAAGAATAGAGACTCTTCTTACAGTCGGTGCTTTGAGCATTCCCTGTGGGACCAGTATTAGTTTCCGCTACACCTCTGCAGGTTCAGTTTATTTCTTGGACCTTCACATTGACGATGAAACACAGAAATCGCATCGGAATTAAATACAAAAGGCACAGTGCCGCCTTAAGTACAAGAATAGAGACTCTTCTTACAGTCGGTGCTTTGAGCATTCCCTGTGAGACCACTATTAGTTTCCGCTACACCCTGCAGGTTCAGTTTATTCCTTGGACCTTCACATTGACGATGAAACACAGTAATCGCATCGGAATTAAATACAAAACGCACAATGCCGCCTTAAATACAAGAATAGAGACTCTTCTTACAGTCGGTGCTTTGAGCATTCCCTGTGAGACCAGTAGTAGTTTCAGCTACACCTCTGCAGGTTCAGTTTATTCCTTGGACCTTCACATTGACGATGCAACACAGAAATCACATCGGAATTAAATACAAAAGGGACAATGCCGCCTTAAGTACAAGAATAGAGACTCTTCTTACAGTCGGTGCTTTGAGCATTCCCTGTGAGACCAGTATTAGTTTCCGATACACCACTGCAGGTTCAATGTATTCCTTTTACCTTCACATTGACGACGAAACACTGAAATTACATCGGAATTAAATACAAAACGCACAATGCTGCCTTAAGTACAAGAATAGAGACTCTTCTTACACTCGGTGCTTTGAGCATTCCCTGTGAGACCAGTATTAGTTTCCGCTACACCTCTGCAGGTTCAGATTATTCCTTGGACCTTCACATTGACGATGAAACACAGAAATCGAATCGGAATTAAAAACAAAAGGCACAATGCCGCCATAAGTACAAGAATAGAGACTCTTCTTACAGTCGGTGCTTTGAGCATTCCCTGTGAGACCAGTATTAGTTTCCGCCACACCTCTGCAGGTTCAGTTTATTCCTTGGACCTTCACATTGACGATGAAACACAGAAATCGCATCGGAATTAAATACGAAAGGCACAATGCCGCCTTAAGTACAAGAATAGAGACTCTTCTTACAGTCGGTGCTTTGGGCATTCCCTGTGAGACCAGTATTAGTTTCCGATACACCACTGCAGTTTCAATGTATTCCTTGGACCTTCACATTGACGATGAAACACTGAAATTACATCGGAATTAAATACCAAAAGGCACAATGCCGCCTTAAGTACAAGAATAGAGACTCTTCTTACAGTCGGTGCTTTGAACATTCCCTGTGAGACCAGTAACAGTATCCGATACACCACTGCAGGTTCAATCTATTCCTTGGACATACCCATTGACGATGAAACACAGAAATTACATCGGAATTAATTACAAAAGAAACAATGCCGCCTTAAGTACAAGAATAGAGACTCTTCTTAACGTCGGTGGTTTGAGCATTTCCTGTGAGACCAGTATTAGTTTCCGATTCACCACTGCAGGTTCAATGTATTTCTTGGACCTTCACATTGACGATGAAACACTGAAATTACATCGGAATTAAATACAAAATACACAATGCCCCCTTAAGTACAAGAATAGAGACTTTTCTTACAGTCGGTGCTTTGAGCATTCCCTGTGAGACCAGTATTAGTTTCCGCTACACCTCTGCAGGTTCAGTTTATTCCTTGGACCTTCACATTGACGATGAAACACAGAAATCGCATCGGAATTAAATACAAAAGGCACTATGCCGCCTTAAGTACAAGAATAGAGACTCTTCTTACAGTCGGTGCTTTGAGCATTCCCTGTGAGACCAGTATTAGTTTCCGCTACACCTCTGCAGGTTCAGTTTATTCCATGGACCTTCACATTGACGATGAAACACAGAAATCGCATCGGAATTAAATACAAAAGGCACAATGCCGCCTTAAGTACAAGAATAGAGACTCTTCTTACAGTCGGTTCTTTCAGCATTCCCTGTGAGACCAGTATTAGTTTCCGCTAAACCTCTGCAGGTTCAGTTTATTTCTTGGACCTTCACATTGACGATGAAACACAGAAATCGCATCGGAATTAAATACAAAAGGCACAATGCCGCCTTAAGTACAAGGATAGAGACTCTTCTTACAGTCAATGCTTTGAGCATTCCCTGTGAGACCAGTATTAGTTTCCGCTACACCTCTGCAGGTTCCGTTTATTCCTTGGACCTTCACATTGACGATGAAATACAGAAATCGCATCGGAATTAAATACAAAACGCACAATGCCGCCTTAAGTACAAGAATAGAGACTCTTCTTACAGTCGGTGCTTTGAGGATTCCCTGTGAGACCAGTATTAGTTTCCGCTACACCTCTGCAGGTTCAGTTTATTCCTTGGACCTTCACATTGACGATGAAACACAGAAATCGCATCGGAGTTAAAAACAAAAGGCACAATGCCGCCTTAAGTACAAGAATAGAGACTCTTCTTGCAGTCGGTGTTTTGAGCATTCCCTGTGAGACCAGTATTAGTTTCCGCTACACCTCTGCAGGTTCAGTTTATTCCTTGGACCTTCACATTGACGATGAAACACAGAAATCGCATCGGAATTAAATACAAAAGGCACAATGCCGCCTTAAGTACAAGAATAGAGACTCTTCTTACAGTCGGTGCTTTGAACATTCCCTGTGAGACCAGTATTAGTTTCCGCTACACTTCTGCAGGTTCAGTTTATTCCTTGGACCTTCACATTGTCGATGAAACACAGAAATCGCATCGGAAATAAATACAAAAGCCACAATGTCCCCTTAAGTACAAGAATAGAGACTCTACTTACAGTCGGTGCTTTGAGCATTCCCTGTGAGACCAATATTAGTTTCCGCTACACCTCTGCAGGTTCCGTTTATTCCTTGGACCTTCACATTGACGATGAAACACAGAAATCGCATCGGATTTAAATACAAAAGGCACTATGCCGCCTTAAGTACAAGAATAGAGACTCTTCTTACAGTCGGTGCTTTGAGCATTCCCTGTGAGACCAGTATTAGTTTCCGCTAGACCTCTGCAGGTTCAGTTTATTCCTTGGACCTTCACATTGACGATGAAACACAGAAATCGCATCGGAATTAAATACAAAAGTTACAATGCCGCCTTAAGTACAAGAATAGAGACTCTTCTTACAGTCGGTGCTTTGAGCATTCCCTGTGAGACCAGTATTAGTTTCCGCTACACCTCTGCAGGTTCAGTTTATTCCTTGGACCTTCACATTGACGATGAAACACAGAAATCGCATCGGAATTAAATACAAGAGGCATAATGCCGCCTTAAGTACAAGAATAGAGACTCTTCTTACAGTCGGTGCTTTGAGCATTCCCTGGGAGACCAGTATTAGTTTCCGCTACACCTCTGCAGGTTCAGTTTATTCCTTGGATCTTCACATTGACGATAAAACACAGAAATCGCATCGGAAGTAAATACAAAAGGCACAATGCCCCCTTAAGTACAAGAATACTGACTCTTCTTACAGTCGGTGATTTCAGCATTCCCTGTGAGACCAGTATTAGTTTCCGCTACACCTCTGCAGGTTGAGTTTATTCCTTGGACCTTCACATTGACGATGAAACACAGAAATCGCATCGGAATGAAATACAAAAGGCACAATGCCACCTTAAGTACAAGAATAGAGACTCTTCTTAGAGTCGGTGCTTTGAGCATGCCCTGTGAGACCAGTATTAGTTTCCGCTACACCTCTGCAGGTTCAGTTTATTCCTTGGTCCTTCACATTGACGATGAAACACAGAAATTACATCGGAATTAAATACAAAAGGCACAATGCCGCCTTAAGTTCAATAATAGAGACTCTTCTTACAGTCGGTGCTTTGAGCATTCCCTGTGAGACCAGTATTAGTTTCCGCTACACCTCTGCAGGTTCAGTTTATTCCTTGGACCTTCACATTGACGATGGAACACAGAAATCGCATCGGAATTAAATACAAAAGCCACAATGCCGCCTTAAGTGCAATAATAGAGACTCTTCTTACAGTCGGTGCTTTGAGCATTCCCTGTGAGACCAGTATTAGTTTCCGCTACACCTCTGCAGGTTCACTTTATTCCTTGGGCCCTCACATTGACGATGAAACACAGAAATCGCATCGGAATTAAATACAAAAGGCACAATGCCGCCTTAAGTACAAGAATAGAGACTCTTCTTACAGTCGGTGCTTTGAGCATTCCCTGTGAGACCAGTATAAGTTTCCGCTACACCTCTGCAGGTTCAGTTTATTCCTTGGCCCTTCACCTTGACGATGAAACACAGAATTCGCATCGGAATTAAATACAAAAGGCACAATGCCGCCTTAACTACAAGAATAGAGACTCTTCTTACAGTCGGTGCTTTGAGCATTCCCTGTGAGACCAGTAATAGTTTCCGCTACACCTCTGCAGGTTCAGTTTATTCCTTGGACCTTCACATTGACGATGAAACACAGGAATCGCATCGGAATTAAATACAAAAGGCACAATGCCGCTCTAAGTACAAGAATAGAGACTCTTCTGACAGTCGGTGCTTTGAGCATTCCCTGTGAGACCAGTATTAGTTTCCGCTACACCTCTGCTGGTTCAGTTTATTCCTTGGACCTTCACATTGACGATGAAACACAGAAATCGCATCGGAATTAAATACAAATGGCACAATGCCGCCTTAAGTACAAGAATAGTGAGTCTTCTTACAGTCGGTGCTTTGAGCATGCCCTGTGAGACCAGTATTAGTTTCCGCTACACCTCTGCAGGTTCAGTTTATTCCTTGGACCTTCACATTGACGATGAAACACAGAAATCGCATCGGAATTGAATACAAGAGGCATAATGCCGCCTTAAGTACAAGAATAGAGACTCTTCTTACAGTCGGTGCTTTGAGCATTCCCTGTGAGACCAGTATTAGTTTCCGCTACACCTCTGCAGGTTCAGTTTATTCCTTGGACCTTCACATTGACGATAAAACACAGAAATCGCATCGGAATTAAATACAAAAGGCACAATGCCGACTTAAGTACAAGAATAGAGGCTCTTCTTACAGTCGGTGATTTCAGCATTCCCTGTGAGACCAGTATTAGTTTCCGCTACACCTCTGCAGGTTGAGTTTATTCCTTGGACCTTCACATTGACGATGAAACACAGAAATCGCATCGGAATAAAATACTAAAGGCACAATGCCACCTTAAGTACAAGAATAGAGACTCTTCTTACAGTCGGTGCTTTGAGCATTCCCTGTGAGACCAGTATTAGTTTCCGCTACACCTCTGCAGGTTCAGTTTATTCCTTGGACCTTCACATTGACGATGAATCACAGAAATCGCATTGGAATGAAATACAAGAGGCATAATGCCGCCTTAAGTACAAGAATAGAGACTCTTCTTACAGTCGGTGCTTTGAGCATTCCCTGGGAGACCAGTATTAGTTTCCGCTACACCTCTGCAGGTTCAGTTTATTCCTTGGATCTTCACATTGACGATAAAACACAGAAATCGCATCGGAATTAAATACAAAAGGCACAATGCCCCCTTAAGTACAAGAATAGTGACTCTTCTTACAGTCGGTGATTTCAGCATTCCCTGTGAGACCAGTATTAGTTTCCGCTACACCTCTGCAGGTTGAGTTTATTCCTTGGACCTTCACATTGACGATGAAACACAGAAATCGCATCGGAATGAAATACAAAAGGCACAATGCCACCTTAAGTACAAGAATAGAGACTCTTCTTACAGTTGGTGCTTTGAGCATTCCCTGTGAGACCAGTATTAGTTTCCGCTACACCTCTGCAGGTTCAGTTTATTCCTTGGACCTTCACATTGACGATGAAACACAGAAATCGCATCGGAATTAAATACAAAAGGCACAATGCCGCCATAAGTACAAGAGTAGAGACTCTTCTTACAGTCGGTGCTTTGAGCATTCCGTGTGAGACCCGTATTAGTTTCCGCTACACCTCTGCTGGTTCAGTTTATTCCTTGGACCTTCACATTGACGATTAAACACAGAAATCGCATCGGAATTAAATACAAAAGGCACAATGCCACCTTAAGTACAAGAATAGAGACTCTTCTTACAGTCGGTGCTTTGAGCATTCCCTGTGAGACCAGTATTAGTTTCCGCTACACCTCTGCAGGTTCAGTTTATTTCTTAGGTCTTCACATTGACGATGAAACACAGAAATCGCATCGGAATTAAATACAAAAGGCACAATGCCGCCTTAACTACAAGAATAGAGACTCTTCTTACAGTCGGTGCTTTGAGCATTCCCTGTGAGACCGGTATTAGTTTCCGCTACACCTCTGCAGGTTCAGTTTATTCCTTAGACCTTCACATTGACGATGAAACACAGAAAGCGAATCGGAATTAAATACAAATGGCACAATGCCGCCTTAAGTACAAGAATAGAGACTCTTCTTACAGTCGGTGCTTTGAGCATTCTCTGTGAGACCAGTATTAGTTTCCGCTACACCTCTGCATGTTCAGTTTATTCCTTTGACCTTCACATTGACGATGAAACACAGAAATCGCATCGGAATTAAATACAAAAGGCACAATGCCGCCTTAAGTACAAGAATAGAGACTCTTCTTACAGTCGGTGCTTTGAGCATTCCCTGTGAGACCAGTATTAGTTTCCGCTACACCTCTGCAGGTTCCGTTTATTTCTTGGACCTTCACATTGACGATGAAACACAGAAATCGCATCGGAATTAAATACAAAAGGCACAATGCCGCCTTAAGTACAAGAGTAGAGACTCTTCTTACAGTCGGTGCTTTGAGCATTCCCTGTGAGACCAGTATTAGTTTCCGCTACACCTCTGCATGTTCAGTTTATTCCTTGGACCTTCACAATGACGATGAAACACAGGAATCGCATCGGAATTCAATACAAAATTCACAATGCCGCCTTAAGTACAAGTGTAGAGACTCTTCTTACAGTCGGTGCTTTGAGCATTCCCTGTGAGACCAGTATTAGTTTCCGCTGCACCTCTGCAGGTTCAGTTTATTCCTTGGACCTTCACATTGACGATGAAACACAGAAATCGCATCGGAATTAAATACAAAAGGCACATTGCCGCCTTAAGTACAAGAATAGGGACTCTTCTTACAGTCGGTGCTTTGAGCATTCCCTGTGAGACCAGTATTACTTTCCGCTACACCTCTGCAGGTTCAGTTTATTCCTTGGACCTTCACATTGACGATGAAACACAGAAATCGCTTTGGAATTAAATACAAAAGGCACAATGCCGCCTTAAGTACAAGAATAAAGACTCTTCTTACAGTGGGTGCTTTGAGCATTCCCTGTGAGACCAGTATTAGTTTCCGCTACACCTCTGCAGGTTCAGTTTATTTCTTGGACCTTCACATTGACGATGAAACACAGAAATCGCATCGGAATTAAATACATAAGGCACAATGCCGCCTTAAGTACAAGAATAGAGTCTCTTCTTACAGTCGGTGCATTGAGCATTCCCTGTGAGACCAGTATTAGTTTCCGCTACACCTCTGCAGGTTCAGTTTATTCTTTGGACCTTCACATTGACGATGAAACACAGAAATCGCATCAGAATTAAATACAAATGGCACAATTTCGCCTTAAGTATAAGAATAGAGACTCTTCTTACAGTCGGTGCTTTGAGCATTCCCTGTGAGACCAGTATTAGTTTCCGCTACACCTCTGCAGGTTCAGTTTATTCCTTGGACCTTCACATTGACAATGAAACACAGAAATCGCATCGGAATTAAATACAAAAGGCACAATGCCGCCTTAAGTACAAGAATAGAGACTCTTCTTGCAGTCGGTGCTTTGAGCATTCCCTGTGAGACCAGTATTAGTTTCCGCTACACCTCTGCAGGTTCAGTTTATTCCTTGGACCTTCACATTGACGATGAAACACAGAAATCGCATCGGAAATAAATACAAAAGGCACAATGCCGCCTTAAGTACAAGAGTAGAGACTCTTCTTACAGTCGGTGCTTTGAGCATTTACTGTGAGACCAGTATTAGTTTCCGCTACACCTCTGCAGGTTCAGTTTATTCCCTGGACCTTCACATTGTCGATGAAACACAGAAATCGCATCGGAATTAAATACAAAAGGCACAATGCCGCCTTAAGTACAAGAATAGAGACTCTTCTTACAGTCGGTGCTTTGAGCATTCCCTGTGAGACCAGTATTAGTTTCCGCTACAGCTCTGCAGGTTCAGTTTATTCCTTGGACCTTCACATTGGCGATGAAACACAGAAATCGCATCGGAATTAAATACAAAAGGCACAATGCCGCCTTAAGTACAAGAATAGAGACTCTTCTTACAGTCGGTGCTTTGAGCATTCCCTGAGAGGCCAGTATTCGTTTCCGCTACACCTCTGCAGGTTCAGTTTATTCCTTGGACCTTCACATTGACGATGAAACACAGAAATCGCATCGGAATTAAATACAAAATGCACAATGCCGCCTTAACTTCAAGAATAGAGACTCTTCTTACAGTCGGTGATTTCAGAATTCCCTGTGAGACCAGTTTAGTTTCCGCTACAACTCTGCAGGTTGAGTTTCTTCCTTGGACCTTCACATTGACGATGACACACAGAAATCGCATCGGAATTAAATACAAAAGGCACAATGCCGCCTTAAGTACAAGAATAGAGACTCTTCTTACAGTCGGTGCTTTGAGCATTCCCTGTGAGACAAGTATTAGTTTCCGCTACACCTCTGCAGGTTCAGTTTATTCCTTGGACCTTCACATTGACGATGAAACACAGAAATCGCATCGGAATTAAATACCAAAGGCACAATGCCGCCTTAAGTACAAGAATAGAGACTCTTCTTACAGTGGGTGCTTTGAGCATTCCCTGTGAGACCAGTATTAGTTTCCGCTACACCTCTGCAGGTTCAGTTTATTTCTTGGACCTTCACATTGACGATGAAACACAGAAAACGCATCGGAATTAAATACAAAATGCACAATGCCGCCTTAAGTACAAGAATAGGGACTCTTCTTACAGTCGGTGCATTGAGCATTCCCTGTGAGTCCAGTATTAGTTTCCGCTACACCTCTGCAGGTTCAGTTTATTCTTTGGACCTTCACATTGACGATGAAACACAGAAATCGCATCGGAATTAAATTCATATGGCACAATTCCGCCTTAAGTACAAGAATAGAGACTCTTCTTACAGTCGGTGATTTCAGCATTCCCTGTGAGACCAGTATTAGTTTCCGCTACAACTCTGCAGGTTAAGTTTAATTATTGGACCTTCACATTGACGATGAAACACAGAAATCGCATCGGAATGAAATACAAAAGGCACAATGCCGCCTTAAGTACAAGAATAGAGACTCTTCTTACAGTCGGTGCTTTGAGCATTCCCTGTGAGACCAGTATTAGTTTCCGCTACACCTCTGCAGGTTCAGTTTATTCCTTGGACCTTCACATTGACGATGAAACACAGAAATCGCATCGGAATTATATACCAAAGGCACAATGCCGCCTTAAGTACAAGAATAGAGACTCTGCTTACAGTCGGTGCTTTGAGCATTCCCTGTGAGACCAGTATTAGTTTCCGCTACACCTCTGCAGGTTCAGTTAATTCCTTGGACCTTCACATTGACGATGAAACACAGAAATCGCATCGGAATTAAATACCAAAGGCACAATGCCGCCTTAAGTACAAGAATAGAGACTCTCCTTACTGTCGGTGCTTTGAGCATTCCCTTTGAGACCAGTATTAGTTTCCGATACACCACTGCAGGTTCAATGTATTCCTTTGACCTTCACATTGACGATGAAACACAGAAATCGCATCGGAATGAAATACAAAAGGCACAATGCCGCTTTAAGTACAAGAATAGAGACTCTTCTTACAGTCGGTGCTTTGAGCATTATCTGTGAGACCAGTAATAGTATCCGATACACCACTGCTGGTTCAATCTATTCCTTGGACATACACATTGACGATGAAACACAGAAATCGCATCGGAATCAAATACAAAAGGCACAATGCCGCTTTAAGTACAAGAATAGAGACTCTTCTTACAGTCGGTGCTTTGAGCATTCCCTGTGAGACCAGTATTAGTTTCCGCTACACCTCTGCAGGTCCAGTTTATTCCCTGGACCTTCACATTGACGATGAAACACAGAAATCGCATCGGAATTAAATACAAAAGGCACAATGCCGCCTTAAGTACAAGAATAGAGACTCTTCTTACAGTCGGTGCTTTGAGCATTCCCTGTGAGACCAGTATTAGTTTCCGCTACACCTCTGCAGGTTCAGTTCATTCCATGGACCTTCACATTGACGATGAAACACAGAAATCGCATCGGAATTAAATACAAAAGGCACAATGCCGCCTTAAGTACAAGAATAGAGACTCTTCTTACAGTGGGTGCTTTGAGCATTCCCTGTGAGACCAGTATTAGTTTCCGCTACACCTCTGCAGGTTCAGTTTATTTCTTGGACCTTCACATTGACGATGAAACACAGAAATCGCATCGGAATTAAATACAAAAGGCACAATGCCGCCTTAAGTACAAGAATAGAGTCTCTTCTTACAGTCGGTGCATTGAGCATTCCCTGTGAGACCAGTATTAGTTTCCGCTACACCTCTGCAGTTTCAGTTTATTCTTTGGACCTTCACATTGACGATGAAACACAGAAATCGCATCAGAATTAAATACAAGTGGCACAATTCCGCCTTAAGTACAAGAATAGAGACTCTTCTTACAGTCGGTGCTTCGAGCATTCCCTGTGAGACCAGTATTAGTTTCCGCTACACCTCTGCAGGTTCAGTTTATTCCTTGGACCTTCACATTGACAATGAAACACAGAAATTGCATCGGAATTAAATACAAAAGGCACAATGCCGCCTTAAGTACAAGAATAGAGACTCTTCTTGCAGTCGGTGCTTTGAGCATTCCCTGTGAGACCAGTATTAGTTTCCGCTACACGTCTGCAGGTTCAGTTTATTCCTTGGACCTTCACATTGACGATGAAACACAGAAATCGCATCGGAAATAAATACAAAAGGCACAATGCCGCCTTAAGTACAAGAGTAGAGACTCTTCTTACAGTCGGTGCATTGAGCATTTACTGTGAGACCAGTATTAGTTTCCGCTACACCTCTGCAGGTTCAGTTTATTCCCTGGACCTTCACATTGACGATGAAACACAGAAATCGCATCGGAATTAAATACAAAAGGCACAATGCCGCCTTAAGTACAAGAATAGAGACTCTTCTTACAGTCGGTGCTTTGAGCATTCCCTGTGAGACCAGTATTAGTTTCTGCTACAGCTCTGCAGGTTCAGTTTATTCCTTGGACCTTCACATTGGCGATAAAACACAGAAATCGCATCGGAATTAAATACAAAAGGCACAATGCCGCCTTAAGTACAAGAATAGAGACTCTTCTTACAGTCGGTGATTTGAGCATTCCCTGAGAGGCCAGTATTCGTTTCCGCTACACCTCTGCAGGTTCAGTTTATTCCTTGGACCTTCACATTGACGATGAAACACAGAAATCGCATCGGAATTAAATACAAAATGCACAATGCCGCCTTAACTTCAAGAATAGAGACTCTTCTTACAGTCGGTGATTTCAGCATTCCCTGTGAGACCAGTTTAGTTTCCGCTACAACTCTATAGGTTGAGTTTCTTCCTTGGACCTTCACATTGACGATGAAACACAGAAATCGCATCGGAATTAAATACAAAAGGCACAATGCCGCCTTAAGTACAAGAATAGAGACTCTTCTTACAGTCGGTGCTTTGAGCATTCCCTGTGAGACAAGTATTAGTTTCCGCTACACCTCTGCAGGTTCAGTTTATTCCTTGGACCTTCACATTGACGATGAAACACAGAAATCGCATCGGAATTAAATACCAAAGGCACAATGCCGCCTTAAGTACAAGAATAGAGACTCTTCTTACAGTGGGTGCTTTGAGCATTCCCTGTGAGACCAGTATTAGTTTCCGCTACACCTCTGCAGGTTCAGTTTATTTCTTGGACCTTCACATTGACGATGAAACACAGAAATCGCATCGGAATTAAATACAAAATGCGCAATGCCGCCTTAAGTACAAGAATAGGGACTCTTCTTACAGTCGGTGTATTGAGCATTTCCTGTGAGACCAGTATTAGTTTCCGCTTCACCTCTGCAGGTTCAGTTTATTCTTTGGACCTTCACATTGACGATGAAACACAGAAATCGCATCGGAATTAAATTAAAATGGCACAATTCCGCCTTAAGTACAAGAATAGAGACTCTTCTTACAGTCGGTGCTTTGAGCATTCCCTGTGAGACCAGTATTAGTTTCCGCTTCACCTCTGCAGGTTCAGTTTATTCCTTGGACCTTCACATTGACAATGAAACACAGAAATCGCATCGGAATTAAATACCAAAGGCACAATGCCGCCTTAAGTACAAGAGTAGAGACTCTTCTTACAGTCGGTGCTTTGAGCATTCCCTGTGAGACCAGTATTAGCTTCCGCTATAACTCTGTAGGTTCAGTTTATTCCCTGGACCTTCACATTGACGATGAAACACAGAAATCGCATCGGAATTAAATACAAAAGGCACAATGCCGCCTTAAGTACAAGAATAGAGACTCTTCTTACAGTCGGTGCTTTGAGCATTCCCTGTGAGACCAGTATTAGTTTCCGCTACACCTCTGCAGGTTCAGTTTATTCCTTGGACCTTCACATTGACGATGAAACACAGAAATCGCATCGGAATTAAATACCAAAGGCACAATGCCGCCTTAAGTACAAGAATAGAGACTCTTCTTACAGTCGGTGCTTTGAGCATTCCCTGTGAGACCAGTATTAGTTTCCGCTACACCTCTGCAGGTTCAGTTAATTCCTTGGACCTTCACATTGACGATGAAACACAGAAATCGCATCGGAATTAAATACCAAAGGCACAATGCCGCCTTAAGTACAAGAATAGAGACTCTTCTTACAGTCGGTGCTTTGAGCATTCCCTGTGAGACCAGTATTAGTTTCCGCTACACCTCTGCAGGTTCAGGTTATTCCTTGGACCTTCACATGGACGATGAAACACAGAAATCGCATCGGAATTAAATACAAAAGGCACAATGCCGCCTTAAGTACAAGAATAGAGACTCTTCTTACTGTCGGTGCTTTGAGCATTCCCTTTGAGACCAGTATTAGTTTCCGCTACACCTCTGCAGGTTCAGTTTATTCCTTGGACCTTCACGTTAACGATGAAACACAGAAATTGCATCGGAATTAAATACAAAAAGCACAATGCCGCCTTAAGTACAAGAATAGAGACTCTTCTTACAGTCGGTGCTTTGAGCATTCGCTGTGAGACCAGTATTAGTTTCCGATACACCACTGCAGGTTCAATGTATTCCTTTGACCTTCACATTGACGATGAAACACAGAAATCGCATCGGAATGAAATACAAAAGGCACAATGCCGCTTTAAGTACAAGAATAGAGACTCTTCTTACAGTCGGTGCTTTGAGCATTCCCTGTGAGACCAGTAATAGTATCCGATACAAAACTGCAGGTTCAATCTATTCCTTGGACATACACATTGACGATGAAACACAGAAATCGCATCGGAATCAAATACAAAAGGCACAATGCCGCTTTAAGTACAAGAATAGAGACTCTTCTTACAGTCGGTGCTTTGAGCATTCCCTGTGAGACCAGTATTAGTTTCCGCTACACTTCTGCAGGTCCAGTTTATTCCCTGGACCTTCACATTGACGATGAAACACAGAAATCGCATCGGAATTAAATACAAAAGGCACAATGCCGCCTTAAGTACAAGAATAGAGACTCTTCTTACAGTCGGTGCTTTGAGCATTCCCTGTGAGACCAGTATTAGTTTCCGCTACACCTCTGCAGGTTCAGTTTATTCCTTGGACCTTCACATTGACGATGAAACACAGAAATCGCATCGGAATTAAATACCAAAGGCACAATGCCGCCTTAAGTACAAGAATAGAGACTCTTCTTACAGTCGGTGCTTTGAGCATTCCCTGTGAGACCAGTATTAGTTTCCGCTACACCTCTGCAGGTTCAGTTAATTCCTTGGACCTTCACATTGACGATGAAACACAGAAATCGCATCGGAATTAAATACCAAAGGCACAATGCCGCCTTAAGTACAAGAATAGAGACTCTTCTTACAGTCGGTGCTTTGAGCATTCCCTGTGAGACCAGTATTAGTTTCCGCTACACCTCTGCAGGTTCAGTTTATTCCTTGGACCTTCACATTGGCGATGCAACACAGAAATTACATCGGAATTAAATACAAAGGGCACAATGACGCCTCAACTACAAGAAGAATGAGTCTTCTTAGAGTCTGTGAATTGATCCTTTCCTGTGAGACCAGTATTAGTTTCCGATATACCACTGCAGGTTAAATGTATTCAATGGTCCTTCACATTGACGATGAAACACAGATATCGCATCGGCATTAAATCCAAAACGCACAATGCCGCCTTAAGTACAAGAATAGAGACTCTCCTTACAGTCGGTGCTTCGAGCATTCCCTGTGAGACCAGTATTAGTTTCCGATACACCACTGCGGGTTCAATGTATTCCTTGGACCTTCACATTGACGATGAAACACAGAAATCGTTCGGAATCAAATACAAAAGGCACAATGCCGCCTTAAGTACAAGAATAGAGACTCTTCTTACAGTCGGTGCTTGGAGCATTCCCTGTGAGACCAGTAATACTATACGATACACCACTGCAGGTTCAATCTATTCCTTGGACATACACATTCACGATGAAACACTGAAATTACATCGGAATTAAATACAAAAGGAACAATGCCGCCTTAAGTACAAGAATAGTGACTCTTCTTACCGTCGGTGCTGTGAGCATTCCCTGCGAGACCGGTATTAGTTTCCGATACACCACTGCAAGTTCAATGTATTCTTTGGACATACACTTTGACGATGAAACACTGAAATTACATCGGAATTAAATACAAAGGGCACAACGACGCCTCAACTACAAGAAGAATGAGTCTTCTTAGAGTCTGTGATTTGATCCTTTCCTGTGGACCAGTATTAGTTTCCGATATACCACTGCAGGTTAAATGTATTCCATGGTCCTTCACATTGACGATGAAACACAGAAATCGCATCGGCATTAAATCCAAAACGCACAATGCCGCCTTAAGTACAAGAATAGAGACTCTCCTTACAGTCGGTGCTTTGAGCATTCCCTGTGAGACCAGTATTAGTTTCCGATACACCACTGCAGGTTCAATGTATTCCTTGGATCTTCACATTGACGATGAAACACAGAAATCGCATCGGAATCAAATACAAAAGGCACAATGCCGCCCTAAGTACAAGATTAGAGACTCTTCTTACAGTCGGTGCTTTGAGCATTCCCTGTGAGACCAGTAATAGTATCCGTACACCACTGCAGGTTCAATCTATTCCTTGGACATACACATTGACGATTAACAACTGAAATTACATCGGAATTAAATACAAAACGAACAATGCCGCCTTAAGTACAAGAATAGAGACTCTTCGTACCGTCGGTAATTTGAGCATTCCCTGTGGGACCAGTATTAGTTTCTGATACACCACTGCAGGTTCAATGTATTCCTTGGACATACACCTTGCCGATGAAACACTGAAATTACATCGTAATTAAATACAAAGGGCACAATGCCGCCTTAAGTACATGAATAATCACTCGGTGCTTTGAGCATTCCCTGTGTGACCAGCATTAGTTTCCGATACACCACTGCAGGTTCAATGTCTTCCCTGGACATACACATTGACGATGAAACACAGAAATCGTTCGGAATTAAATACAAAGGGCACAATGACACCTTAACTACAAGAAGAATGAGACTACTTAGAGTCTGTGATTTGATCCTTTCCTGTGGACCAGTTTTAGTTTCCGATACACCACTGCAAGTTCAATGTATTCTTTGGACATACACTTTGACGATGAAACACTGAAATTACATCGGAATCAAATACAAAAGGCCCAATGCCGCCTTGAGTACAAGAATAGAGACTCTTCTTACAGTCGGTGCTTTGAGCATTCCCTGTGAGACCAGTAATAGTATACGATACACCACTGCAGGTTCAATCCATTCCTTGGACACACACATTGACGATGAAACACTGAAATTACATCGGAATTAAATACAAAAGGAACAATGCCGCCTTAAGTACAAGAATAGAGACTCTTCGTGCCGTCGGTGATTTGAGTATTCCCTGTGAGACCAGTATTAGTTTCCGATACTCCACTGCAGGTTCAATGTATTCCTTGGACATACACATTGCCGATGAAACACTGAAATTACATCGGAATTAAATACAAAGGGCACAATGACGCCTTAACTACAAGAAGAATGAGACTTCTTAGAGACTGTGCTTTGATCCTTTCCTGTGAGACCAGTATTAGTTTCCGATATACCACTGCAGGTTAAATGTATTCCATGGTCCTTCACATTGACGATGTAACACAGAAATCGCATCGGAATTACATACAAAAGGCACAATGCCGCCCTAAGTACAAGAATGGACACTCATCTTAGAATCGGTGCTTCGAGCATTCCCTGAGAGACCAGTATTAATTTCTGATACACCACTGCAGGTTCAATGTATTACTTGGACCTTCACATTGACGTTGAAACACAGAAATCGCATCGGAATTAAATACCAAATGCACAATGCCGCCTTATGTACAAGAATAGAGGCTCTTCTTACCGTCGGTGTTTCAGCATTCCCTGTGAGATCAGTATTAGTTTCCGATACACCACTGCAGGTTCAATGTATTCCTTGGACATACACATTGACGATGAAACACTGAAATTACACCGGAATTATATACAAAAGGCACAATGCCGCCATAAGTGCAAGAAGAGTGAGA
This sequence comes from Schistocerca serialis cubense, assembly GCF_023864345.2. Taxonomy (NCBI): domain Eukaryota; kingdom Metazoa; phylum Arthropoda; class Insecta; order Orthoptera; family Acrididae; genus Schistocerca; species Schistocerca serialis. Next base: position 31,168,925 of record NC_064643.1, on the reverse strand, counting down.
CTTCTTAGAGTCTGCGTTTTGATCCTTTCCTGTGCGACCCGTATTAGTTTTCGATACGCCACTGCAGCTTCAATGTATTCCTTGGACATTCACATTGACGATGAATCACAGAAATTGCATCGGAATTAAATACAATAGGCACAATGCCCCCTTAAGTACCAGAATAGAGACTCTTCTTACGGTCGGTGCTTTGAGCATTCCCTGTGAGACCAGTATTAGTTTCCGATACACCACTGCAGGTTCAATCTATTCCTTGGACACACACATTGACGATGAAACACTGAAATTACATCGGAATTAAATACAAAAGGAACAATGCCGCCTTAAGTACAAGAATAGAGACTCTTCGTGCCGTCGGTGATTTGAGTATTCCCTGTGAGACCAGTATTAGTTTCCGATACTCCACTGCAGGTTCAATGTATTCCTTGGACATACACATTGCCGATGAAACACTGAAATTACATCGGAATTAAATACAAAGGGCACAATGACGCCTTAACTACAAGAAGAATGAGACTTCTTAGAGACTGTGCTTTGATCCTTTCCTGTGAGACCAGTATTAGTTTCCGATATACCACTGCAGGTTAAATGTATTCCATGGTCCTTCACATTGACGATGTAACACAGAAATCGCATCGGAATTACATACAAAAGGCACAATGCCGCCCTAAGTACAAGAATGGACACTCATCTTAGAATCGGTGCTTCGAGCATTCCCTGAGAGACCAGTATTAATTTCTGATACACCACTGCAGGTTCAATGTATTACTTGGACCTTCACATTGACGTTGAAACACAGAAATCGCATCGGAATTAAATACCAAATGCACAATGCCGCCTTATGTACAAGAATAGAGGCTCTTCTTACCGTCGGTGTTTCAGCATTCCCTGTGAGATCAGTATTAGTTTCCGATACACCACTGCAGGTTCAATGTATTCCTTGGACATACACATTGACGATGAAACACTGAAATTACACCGGAATTATATACAAAAGGCACAATGCCGCCATAAGTGCAAGAAGAGTGAGACTTCTTAGAGTCTGCGTTTTGATCCTTTCCTGTGCGACCCGTATTAGTTTTCGATACGCCACTGCAGCTTCAATGTATTCCTTGGACATTCACATTGACGATGAATCACAGAAATTGCATCGGAATTAAATACAATAGGCACAATGCCCCCTTAAGTACCAGAATAGAGACTCTTCTTACGGTCGGTGCTTTGAGCATTCCCTGTGAGACCAGTATTAGTTTCCGATACACCACTGCAGGTTCAATGTATTCCTTGGACATTCACATTGACGATGAAACACTGAAATTACATCGGAATTAAATACAAAAGCCACAATGCCGCCTTAAGTACAAGAATAGAGACTCTTCTCACTGTCGGTGCTTTGAGCATTCCCTGTGAGACCAGTATTAGTTTCCGATACACCACTGCAGGTTCAATGGACCTTCACATTGACGATTAAACACAGAAATCGCATCGGAATTAAATACAAAAGGCACAATGCCGCCTTAAGTACAAGAATAGAGACTCTTCTTACTGTCCATAAAGGCACATTTGCATGCCGAGCGTGAGTTTCCTCGGAAACGCGAGATATTAATTAAATAAATAATCGGTGCCAAATAAATAGAGCCTATGGCACACAACTGCAGCGCTGTGTCGCTGATAAAACAAAAGCACAATTACGTTACTCGTATGTTTGATTAGGAAAAGAGAGCTCTGGTTGAAGTGGTGCGTGAAGCACGTATTTTAGTTTATTGTCTGGCACACCGCCATATTTCATGTTATAGAAAATTACTGCGAGTTGCAACAATACTAGGCACCCGATTCTGAAAAGAATTTATATTTATAAAAGTAAGTAGGATTATGAACTGTAGGCTTATTCAATGAATATATCTGATTTAACTAACTGTGTAATTTTTTTGTTTAGTAGACAATCACCTCTGTACGACGTTTTGGCATGGCTGGCAAATTATTGTAATATTGAGATTTAGTTTATGAGTCCGCACCTACCGCAGCAGTCTTTGGAAACGATTTAATTACGAAGTCCGATTATTTCAGTTTTATTTCACTGTCAACTACGAGTAACATTGCCTGTACGAAAAAGCCATTGTCAAGCGTCTGATACCGAATAATTAAAACCTGACGACTCATAGGAGAGACAAACAAACAGATAAAATAATTAATATTTTATTTTATTTTATTTTATTTTATTTATTTTATATTGACGACTGCGTGTCGGACTTGTTAATTTGTCATTTGTTACATTGTTCTCTTTGTTTCATGTGAAAAATCAACTTTCTGGACCTGGACTTGACTATATGAGAAATAACAAAAATCAGAAGATATTTGCCAGTTATAAAATTTTGCGGGAAGACGCAAAGAAGCTTCCAGCAAAATAAGGTAAGACGCAGCATCTTTGCATTAGCAGGCTTGACCAGACGTATAATTCAGTGTATTAGCTTTTCAGTAAAATTCTGTAGTGTTTCTTTTCCGCATAACAGTTTCAGTGATAAATTTCATTCTCAGTACTTTTCCCTAAACAATAACGTATGCAACAATACCAGTACACGAGTGTACAATATGGCCGACTTCTGTACGATATCATGTAACATGGCCAGCAGCCATTACCAATAATCTCAAATTCAGTTTATATTTTTAAATTAACAGACAGCCATTGTTGCTACGACCGATTCATGCTCAACTGTATTTTATTTTAAAATCAGTGTCAAATATTTTCTTGAAACATATATCACGTGTGGCATGGTAATAACTAGAAAACAATACGCAAAAGTGGAACAGCAAAGACGTACTATTCAGACGCAATCCGACTCGGACGAGAGACAAATGTTAGAAAATGACTTTACGACAGCAACCGGTAGTGACGATTCATCAAACATTGACGCAAGTGTTGACGAAAATTTTGACAATAGGCCTTCCACCACAAAAATTTCAAAGTCTCAATCAGAGCCCATGTTAATGCATGACGTCACGTCTAATGACGCGGCGGGGGCAGAGACCTTGCAAACGGTAAACATTGCCGACATGTTACAAATGCTAATGAAACAAAACGCCGAAAACATGGCAACCTTACAGACGCAAAATGAACAGTTAAAGACACAAAATGACGGAATCAAATCTGATCTCATAGCACTCAAGACAGGTAATGACACTTTATGTAAGCGTGTGGAACTTATAGACGCCACACTGACCAAACAGATGACTGAACTCAGTGCTAAATTTTCCCAGCTTAATACGAGACAAGAAAAGACTACAACTGACGTAGCACTTTTACAGACACAAGTAAAAAACCTTAATGTCACGTGTGAAGTTCTTACTGAACAAATTCAAACATATCCTTCAGTACATGACAACCTTGAAAAACGAATTACTGACGTACAGAATAAATTTGACAATGTTGAACAACACCTGACTGACATCTTACAATCTGATGCCACAGCTCATTTTCAAAATATTAATAAAGAATTTCATGATTGGGTAGTCAACAAAGACAAACATTTTGATAGATGCTTACGTGAAAATTTACCAACAATGGTGCACGACTCCGTAGCGCAATACATTACTAATAACAAACAGCTGATCAGTGACGCAGTACAATCCGTCACTGCACCCATGGGACAATTCACCGATCGACCACAGTCTGAATGTAACGAAAATATCAGTCAAAATGCACAGTTCAGGAACCAATATACATTCGAGTATGACACACACATACCGCACACGACAAACGCACAAGAACAAAACACACCACAACTACAACACATACCACGATGTGCAAACACAAACACAAGCTATTATCATGGTAAAGCACAGCAACATTATCGTAATTACTCGCCAGCTGGACATAGCAGTAATTACAGAGGGACAAATCCATATCATAATGCAAAGGAAGACGAAAGCTTAATGAAACACAGGCAATTTCAGATTTTTATCCCAGAAAAACGAACCATTCATCCGGTGATTTTTCTCAAATCTTTTAGTAACGCATTTCCACGCACTTGGAGTGACCGGAAAAAGATTTCATATATTGTCGGTTACATCCAAGGCGATGCAGCTGTCTGGGCATACAGTCAAGCTGACGTATGTACCACGTACAGTGAGTTTGAGCGTGCATTTCTGAACAAATTCTGGTCGCAATCCGTTCAGGAGCGACTCAGAAGACAAATTTTAGAACCTGAAACTTTTAACAGTAAAAATGGTAACTTACGCAGATATTTTGAAAAATACTTGAACATGGGACACTTTTTAGACGAACCAGTCGCAACGCGAGATATACTCCGTGCGTTGAAGGCCAAATTGCCTTTCAACATTAAAGAAAAACTCCTACATATCCCGGATGACGATTCAGATAATTTTTTAACAGCTTTAGATTCGGTTGACATGTTACTTGAAGATCAGCGCTTCGCGCGGCAAAACAGCAGCCACAATGTTTACACTAGTGGTATGCAAAACATGCAGGCTTGCCAACACAATTCTGGCGCGCCCACAGTTGGATACGCGGTACGACAAAAACAGCAAACTCACATGCCGTCTCAGTACGGAAATCAAAATCAACACGCGTATTCCAATACAAACAATAGTTACAACAGTAATAACATTTCATGCGGCAATCCATACAAAAGGCACCGCGGTAATAACTACAACGGTAACAACGGATACAAAGGTAATAACAAAAACACAAACAGAAATAGAAATAATAATAACTACGAGCCAAGACAGCATCAAGGTTGGACTCGTAACGACCAGTACTTTCATTCAAACTCTGCTTTACCACAGCAGCCACCAGGACAAAATTGGAGCATACCTTACGACCGACAGGTAAGTTATAATGCGCAACAGCAACAACAACCGCAAAAGTTTGGAGATCATAACAGGCAATATCCGAATGTGAATATAATAGAAATGACACCTGATGCACAACCTCAATCTGTGTCAGTACCTAGTACAAATGCTAATCCAGCAAACTAGAAACAGTCACTACTTTGCCCCAGCTCGTGGCTGAAGAATCCTTGGGGGGCGGCTTCAATGTTAATCAGTTATTTGACACCACACTTGAACAACAGAATAATGATATGCCGAGTAATTCTAAACAAAAACTACCTGTTTTATTTATAAGATACAACCACAATAACAATATATCAGATGAACTTTTACAAGACAGTGCACAATGTCGTTTAAACACAAACGAAATTGTTTTAGCATCCACTACTGGTGTAGTAGGTGGGATTCCAACTACTATTATCCTAGATACAGGTGCAGCTGTGAGCGTTTTATCTTTTAATTTTTATAAAAAGATGTGTGAATTGGAACCTGTGCCTGAGTTTCCTGCCCAAAACTGTAAAATAACTACTGCACTAGGTAATAAGTCATGTAGGGTTACGAAGCAGGTTTTTGTAAACGTTAAAATAGGTAATGGAACCGTACAATGGCCATTCCTGGTTGTACAAAACCTTGTGACTAATTGCATATTAGGAATAGATATTATGAGCGAGAAGGTCTGCATTATAGACTTCTCCAAAGGTAAATGTATTTTAAATGATAAAAGCAGGGTAATTATTATTGATTTGGACAGGAGAACTCTAAAGCATGACAAACACTGTACTGGGTACAAGGTTCAGATAGTACTTCACAAAGACATTCAAGACATGCAAACACGCTCATCTGACGCAGAGCTAATGGACTTGAAAACATTGCTTGATCATAAGATAAGTGAAGCTACAGCTCTCAGTGTACATGAACGTATAAAACTACAGGAAGTGTTATCCAAATATTTACAAGTTTTTACCAAACGATTAGGTGTTATCAACACGTATGTGTACAAGATTGAAGTTAAGCCTCACAAGATCTTCTACCATAAGACATATAACGTACCGTTATCTCAACGACCTGCTGTGTGGCAAGAATTAAAACAAATGTTAGACTGGAAGGTCATTGAACCATCCACCTCACCTTACTGTAGTCCTCTACTTGTTGTCAAAAAATCAAATGGAAGCATTAGATTAGTGTTAGACGCACGAGCTATTATTGAAATAATTTTACCGGTTCACACAAAACCTGAAAATTTAGAAGAGCAATTACAGAAATTTCTAGATGCAAAATATTTTTCCACAATAGATCTCGCTAATTCGTTTTGGCAGGTGGGTATCACTCCTGATTCTCGGAAATATACTGCATTTATGTTCGGGGGGCGAACCTATCAGTTTTGTGTTCTACCCTTCGGACTGAATGTCAGCTCTGGGGTATTCATGACAGCCCTGGATACCGTGCTTGGCGACGAATTAGTTGAGACAGTCACACACTATGTAGATGATATACTGATAGCTACACAATCCTGGAATGAACATGTTGACACACTTCAAAGAATTTTAGAAAAATTTGCACAAGCTGGAGTCACAGCCAATCTTAGAAAATCAAAGTTTGGTTGCAGTGAGATAAAGTATTTAGGACATATCATTAATTCACAGAGCATACGTCCGGATCCCAGTAAATTAGATGCTATCAGAAACTTTCCTAGCCCTCGAACTAAAAAGCAGTTAAAATCATTCCTTGGGCTATGTTCATTTTTCAGACGTTTTTTGCCACAACCACTTTTGAACAGTAAACATCTGCTAAATCTACTCAGAAAGAATCAAGTTTGGATCTGGTCGGAACAGTGCCAGAATGACTTTAATACAATTAAACATGCTTTAGTGAATGCTAACATATTGAGCCATCCAGATTTCAATTTAGATTTTTGTATGACTTGTGACGCTTCACGTACTGGCTTGGGCTGTTGCTTATTTCAAGTTGTAAAGAATAAAGAGGAGGAACAGATAAGAATTATTGGGTTTGCGAGTCGCACTCTAACTGAATGTGAGGGTACATACTCCACTACTGAGTTAGAAACACTTTCCATAGTATGGGCATTCAAGAAATTCAATTATTATTTATTTGGAAAACATACAGTAATTTACACCGATCACCAGGCCCTGACATTTTTGTTAACTTGTAAACTTGTACATCCTAGACTATCACGATGGGCAGTTACACTTCAGAACTACTCTTTTGAAATTAAGTACATAAGAGGTAAGGACAACACCATTGCAGACACTTTGTCTAGACTTCCACAAGGTATGAATGATACCAACAGTGACTTAGAAAATATAAATGACTACAGGATTCTCTTAATGCAAGACAAGCAGTATCACCAATATTATATTGATATGTGCAGAAACATGGCTGAATTACAAAAATCTGATCCTCACTGGTATAAAATAATAACATTACTGGTAGAAAAACACAATCATCCTTTGACTAAGTATTACAAGTTACACAATGATGTGCTATTTTACCGCCGACATCCAAATGCTACTAACTGGTGTGTATGCATTCCCAAAGAGTCTGAACGTAATTTAATTTGGCACACACACTTAGTTTGGGGTCATTATGGGACAAAAAAGTGTTTAGCGAAGCTCAGTACATACTGTTATTTTAGCAATATGAGAAGAAAAATTTACAGGGAACTGAAAACATGTGTCATATGTCAAAAATCAAAACCCCAGAATTTATCCACAAAAACAGATTTACATTCTATTTTACCTAGTAAACCCCTGGAAATTCTGTGTACTGACATCAGTGGACCGCATCCAGCAAGCTCTGGAGGCGTCAAATATATCTTAGCTTTTTACGATATATTTTCTAAACATGTTGAACTTTATGCTTTAAAATCCGCCACTGCAAGTGCTATAATACGAAGATTCTCAAGTGATTACCTGACGCACGTGGGAAAACCTAAAGCAATTCTATCAGATAATGCAGCATACTACTCTGGGTACAAATGGAGAAATTTCTTGAAGGAAAATAACATTCAAAGTATATTTATTTCGAGGTTTAGTCCACAATGTAACGCGACTGAGAGACTTTTCCGAGAATTAAATCGATTCATGAGGACCTATATTTCATCAAAACATACTAATTGGGTGTCCTACCTAAGTCTTTTCGAAGACGTACACAATAACTTAAATATTTACGATACAAATTACACACCTAACGAGATCATGTTCAATTGCAAACAGAACGATCAGTGGATAGAACCATTACCTAAGTTGTCAGACAAGGAAATCACACCTGAACAGAAAATAAAAGAAGTATTGACTACATTGACACATAACGCACAAATACGAAACAAACATCACAGAAACATAATAAAAAGAAAACAAAAATTCGAGGTAGGAATGCTTGTACTACTTCGTACTCATCATAAATCTGTTGCACTCAAACGACGCAACGCTAAGTGGCGTCTGCTATATGAAGGACCTTATATAATTGTTAACATACCGGACCCTGGTGCGTATCTGTTACAACATCGTAGAACTAACAAAATTATTGGGCTATACGCACACCGAGATCTTAGAGCATTTCATGCTGAATAATGTCAAAGTCATACCCATCAAAATATTGCTAAGCAACTCGAAAAACTCTGTTGCTACAACACAGATAATAAGTAGTATAGAAATTTTCATTTCAGCGTTCCAGAGTCGCAGTTGAAGACAGAAGAACTTTTCTTTCAACGCCGCGGCTCCACCGAGAAGACTGAATATTAAAGTAAAATTTATGATTACGTAGCAGTGAATGACATATTAATTTTTCACGGAACATTTGTTATTGTAGGTACCACTGACTTGGTATGACACCTGACGAACTGACAGACGTCATCTGTGAAGCGATCTTTTACTTTGAGAAATAGATTAGACACACATCTCTCAACACGAAAAGCATCTATCAGTAGTCAAGGCCACACAGACACTCTACACACACGCACAAAGCGCGAGGAATCGAACATTTTCTCTCTCTTATTATTTTGAATATTTATTGAGTAGTGAAAACGCCTGGTCTCGCCTACTGATGTAATGAATGTTGTGTCTAACCTATCTTAATTTCAGATGACATCACAAAAAACATCTATAATATCCCAGCAAAACCGCTAAAGAGGATGTAAATATCTGCAATTCATGTAATCAAATGTGACACAATGTAATAACCTATAGCTATGTAATGATGATGAAAACATGTTTATGTGCAACTGTATTATGTTTATGCTAAGAAAATATGTGACGTGTGTATGTATAATTACTTATTTTTTTAACTGATGTATCATGTAAAGATTTGAACAAAACGAGTGCCAAAAAGACATTGCATAGTGAACCTCTGTTCACGGACATTAACGAACATTACTAACTCTGCAACTACGCAGAAACCTATGTGAAGGAAACGGTTAATGCCATTCATTATGCATCGTACCTATGTAAACGCGATGAACGATTTCCTTGATTAATAACTACGAACATTTAGGTGAGCTATATTCAGCAAAAAAAAAACTGAATATGTGAAGTGGGTAATTGGTGCATCGTCTAGTGACATTACTACAGTATCTAACTTCAAGATGTTAACTGGACTAAATGGTCACAACGTGCCTGTCCAGAAAACAACACGACGGGTGGAAGAATTTTGGTTGGAACTTCAGGGAATGAAATGTTCTCGAAATGTGACGGACACTCTTACCTGGACTGTCAAATGATCGACGCCAGCTATGTGCCGTCCGAGGTTCTGCAACCAAGCTTCCACGGAATGTAAAAAAAAAAAAAAAAAAAAAAAAAAAAAAAAAAAAAACGAACTGCACGTGGACCAATTACTCGACGGGTCACGTCTGATCTGTAATAAGCAATGCTTTTAGTCACAACGAACTGCATCACTACGACTATAATGGAAATGGGAAATGGACACGCTTATGTATTAATCACGTTGTTATACAACGAGGTTACTGTGATCAAAAAACTTTACCACGACGATACTAACCTGTAAAAAATTATTGTGCAGCAGATGAATATGAACTCTGATAACGACACGATGTGTATAGGTCAACGCACCTGAAACATACGGACATTTTTCTCTGAAGTATTTCAAAACAATACTATGTAACTAAGAACATTCAACAATCTAAGTTGTATTGTGTTATAATGAATATTGTAAATTTAAAACTAAGTTACCTGTCATAGAATGTAGTCTTCATATGTAATCTTGGTTGAATATTTTCTTTGTGCAACGACTGAGAAACGCGCGCACACGAACAATATGAACTGCAATACTGTGCCGCGTGATCTAACTGTACGACATAACGGCAGTCACACAGACGCTTCTGCGCATGCGCGCACTCTATCTGCCAACATAAGAACTTTTACGGCGCACCCGCGTCATTCAAAGTTTGTATATAGTGTGTATAATGAGTATAATGTAGGTCATGTAAATAGTTGTAGATAACTTAGATTTTCTTGTGCCTTTAGGTGAATTGCTCGCCTGCAGGTGTGTCCTTTCGCCTCGCAATTCAGGGGGCAATATAAAGGCACATTTGCATGCCGAGCGTGAGTTTCCTCGGAAACGCGAGATATTAATTAAATAAATAGTCAGTGACAAATAAATAAAGCCTATGGCACACAACTGCAGCGCTGTGTCGCTGATAAAACAAAAGCACAATTACGTTACTCGTATGTTTGATTAAGAAAAGAGAGCTCTGGTTGAAGTGGTGCGAGAAGCACGTATTTTAGTTTATTGTCTGGCACACCGCCATATTTCATGTTATAGAAAATTACTGCGAGTTGCAACCATACTAGGCACTCGATTCTGAGAAGAATTTATGTTTATAAAAGTAAGTAGGATTATGAACTGTAGGCTTATTCAATGAATATATCTGTTTTAACTAACTATGTAATTTTTTTGTTTAGTAGACAATCACCTCTGTACGACGTTTTGGCATGGCTGGCAAATTATTGTAATATTGAGATTTAGTTTATGAGTCCGCACCTACCGCAGCAGTCTTTGGAAACGATTTAATTACGAAGTCCGATTATTTCAGTTTTATTTCACGGTCAAATACGAGTAACATTGCCTTTACGAAAAAGCCATTGTCAAGCGTCTGATACCGAATAATTAAAACCTGACGACTCATAGGAGAGACAAACATACAGATAAAATAATTAACATTTTATTTTATTTTATTTTATTATATTTATTTTATAAGTCGGTGCTTTGAGCATTCCCTGTGAGACCAGTATTAGTTTCCGATACACCACTGCAGGTTCAATGTATTCCTAGGACCTTCACATTGACGATGACACACAGAAATTGCATCGTAATTATATACAAAAGCCACAATGCCGCCTTAAGTACAAGAATAAAGACTCTTCTTGCAGTCGGTGCTTTGAGCATTCCCTGTGAGACCAGTATTAGTTTCCGATACACCACTGCAGGTTCAATGTATTCCTTGGACATACACATTGACGATGAAACACTGAAATTACATCGGAATTAAATACAAAGGGAACAATGCCATCTTAACTATCAGAATAGACACTCCTCTTACTGTCGGTGCTTTGAGCATTCCCTGTGAGACCAGTATTAGTTTCCGAGACACCACTGCAGGTTCAATGTATTCCTTGGACCTTGACAGTGACGATTAAACACAGAAATCACATCGGAATTGAATACAAAAAGAACAATGCGGCCTTATGTACAAGAATAGAGACTCTTCTTACAGTCGATGCTTTGAGCATTCCCTGTGAGACCAGTATTAGATTCCGATACAACACTGCAGAATCAGTGCATTCCTTGGACCTTCACATTGACGATGAAACACAAAAATGGCAACGGAATTAAATACAAAAGGCACAATGCCGCTTTAAGTACAAGAATAGACACTCTTGTTACAGACGGTGTTTGAGCATTCCCTGTGCGACCCGTATTAGTTTCCGATACCCCACTGCAGGTTCAATGTATTCCTTGGACCTTCACATTGACGATGAAACACAGACATCGCATCGGAATTAAATTCAAAAGGCACAATGCCGCCTTAAGTACAAGAATAGAGACTTTCTTAGAGTCGGTGCTTTGAGCATTCCCTGTGACACTAATATTATAATCCGATACACCACTGCAGGTTCAATGTATTCCTTGGACATACACATTGACGATGAAACACTGAAATTACATCGGAATTAAATACAAAAGGAACAATATCGCCTTAAGTACAAGAATAGAGACTCTTCTTACTGTCGGTGTTTTGAGCATTCCCTGCGAGACCAGTATTATTTTCCGATACAATACTGCAGGTTCAATGTTTTCCCTGGACATACACATTGACGATGAAACACTGAAATTACATCGGAATTAAATACAAAGGGCACAATGACGCCTTAAGTACAAGCAGAGTGAGACTTCTTAGAGTCTGTGCTTTGATCCTTTCCTGTGAGACCAGTACTGGTTTCCGATATACCACTGCAGGTTCAATGTATTCCTTGGACATACACATTGACGATGAAACACTGAAACTACATCGGAATTAAATACAAAAGGCAAAATGCCGCCATAAGTGCAAGAAGAGTGAGACTTCTTAGAGTCTGTGTTTTGATCCTTTCCTGTGCGACCCGTATTAGTTTTCGACACGCCACTGCAGCTTCAATGTATTACTTGGACCTTCACATTGACGATGAAACACAGAAATTGCATCGGAATTAAATAAAAAAGGCACAATCCCGGCTTAAGTACAAGAATACAGACTCTTCTTACAGTCGGTGCTTTAAGCATTCCCTGTGAGAGCAGTATTAGTTCTTGATAGACCACTGCAGGTTCAATGTATTCCTTGGACCTTCACATTGACGATTAAACACAGAAATCGCATCGGAATTAAATACAAAAGGCACAATGCCGCCTTAAGTACAAGAATAGAGACTCTTCTTACTGTCGGTGCTTTGAGCATTCCCTGTGAGACCAGTATTAGTTTCCGATACACCACTGCAGGTTCAGTGTATTCCTTGGACCTTCACATTGACGATGAAACACAGAAATGGCATCGGAATTATATACAAAAGGCACAATGCCGCATTAAGTACAGGAATAGACACTCTTCTTACAGTCAGTGCATTGAGCATTCCCTGTGAGACCAGTATTAGTTTCCGATACACCACTGCAAGTTCAATGTATTCCTTGGACGTTCACATTGACGATGAAACACAGAAATCGCATCGGAATTAAACACAAAGGGCACAATGCCGCCTTAAGTACAAGAATACAGACTCTACTTATAGTCGGTGCTTTGAACATTCCCTGTGAGACCAGTATTAGTTTCCGATACACCACTGCAGGTTCAATGTATTCCTAGGACCTTCACATTGACCATTAAACACAGAAATCGCATCGGAATCAAATACAAAAGGCACAATGCCGCCTTAAGTACAAGAATAGAGACTCTTCTTACAGTCGGTGATTTGAGTATTCCCTGTGAGACCAGTATTAGTTTCCGATACACCACTGCAGGTTCAATGCATTCCTTGGGCCTTCACATTGACGATGACACACAGAAATTGCATCGTAATTATATACAAAAGCCACAATGCCGCCTTAAGTACAAGAATAGAGACTCTTCTTACAGTCGGTGCTTTGAGCATTCCCTGTGAGACCAGTATTAGTTTCCGATACAAAACTGCAGGTTCAATGTATTCGTTGGACATACACATTGACAATGAAACACTAAAATTACATCGGAATTAAATACAAAAGGAACAATGCCACCTTAAGTACAAGAATAGAGACTCCTCTTACTGTCGGTGCTTTGAGCATTCCCTGTGAGACCAGTATTAGTTTCCGATACACCACTGCAGGTTCAATGTATTCCTTTGACCTTCACATTGACGATTAAACACAGAAATCACATCGGAATTAAATACAAAAAGAACAATGCCGCCTTAAGTACAAGAATACAGACTCTACTTACAGTCGGTGCTTTGAGCACTCCCTGTGAGACCAGTATTTGTTTCCGATACACCACTGCAGGTTCAATGTATTCCTTGGAACTTCAAATTGATGATGAAACACAGAAATCGCATTGGAATTAAATACATAAGGCACAATACCGCTTTAAGTACAAGAATAGAGACTATTCTTACAGTCTGTGCTTTGAGCGTTCCCTGTGAGACCAGTATTAGTATCCGATACACCACTGCAGATTCAATGTTTTCCTTGGACATACACATTGACGATGAAACACTGCAATTACATCGGAATTAAATACAAAATGAACAATGCCACCTTAAGTACAAAAATAGAGACTCCTCTTACTGTCATTGCTTTGAGCATTCCCTGTGAGACCAGTATTACTTTCCGATACACCACTGCAGGTTCAATGTATTCCTTGGACTTTCACATTGACGATGAAACACAGAAATCGCATTGGAATTAAATACAAAAGGCTCAATGCCGCCTTAAGTACAAGAATAGGGACTCTTCTTACAGTCTGTGCTTTGAGCTTTCCCTGTGAGACCAGTATTAGTATCCGATTCATCACTGCAAATTCAATGTATTCCTTGGACATACACATTGACGATGAAACACTGAAATTACATCGGAATTAAATACAAAAGGCACAATGCCGCCATAAGTGCAAGAAGAGTGAGACCTTTTAATGTCTGTGTTTTGATCCTTTCCTGTGCGACCCGCATTAGTTTCCGATACGCCACTGCAGGTTCAATGTATTCCTTGGACTTTCACATTGACGATGAAACACAGAAATCGCATCGGAATTAAATACAAAAGGCACAATGCCGCCGAAAGTACAAGAATAGAGACTTTCTTAGAGTCGGTGCTTTGAGCATTCACTGTGAGACCAATATTAGTATCCGATACACAACTGCAGGTTTTAATGTATTCCTTGGACATACACATTGACGATGAAACACTGAAATTACATCGGAATTAAATACAAGAGGAACACTATCGCCTTTAGTACAAGAATAGAGACTCTTCTTACTGTCTGTGTTTTCAGCATTGCGTGTGTGACCAGTATTATTTTCCGATACAATACTGCAGGTTCAATGTATTCCCTGGACATACACATTGACGATGAAACACTGAAATTACATCGGAATTAAATACAAAGGGCACAATGACGCCTTAAGTACAAGCAGAGTGAGACTTCTTAGAGTCTATGTTTGATCCTTTCCTGTGAGACCAGTATCGGTTTCCGATATACCACTGCAGGTTCAATGTATTCCTTGGACCTTCACATTGACGATTATACACAGAAATCGCATCGGAATTAAATACAACAGGCACAATGCCGCCTTA
Organism: Schistocerca serialis cubense; assembly: GCF_023864345.2. NCBI lineage: Eukaryota > Metazoa > Arthropoda > Insecta > Orthoptera > Acrididae > Schistocerca > Schistocerca serialis. Next base: position 31,153,748 of record NC_064643.1, on the reverse strand, counting down.
TGTGCAAGAATAGAGACTCTTCTTACAGACGGTGTTTGAGCATTCCCTGTGAGACCAGTTTTAGTTTCCGATACGCCACTGCAGGTTCAGTGTATTCCTTGGACTTTCACATCGACGATGTAACACAGAAATGGCATCGGAATTAAATGCAAAGGGCACAATGCCGCTTAAGCACAAGAATAGACACTCTTCTTGCAGTCGGTGCTTTGAGCATTCCCTGTGAGACCAGTATTAGTTTCCGATACACCACTGCTGGTTCAATGTATTCCTTGGACCTTCACATTGACGATGAAGCACAGAAATCGCATCGGAATAAAAGTACAAAAGGCACAATGCCGCCTTAAGTACAAGAATAGAGACTCTTCTTACGGTCGGTGCTTTGAGCATTCCCTGTGAGACCAGTATTAGTTTCCGATACACCACTGGAGGTTCAATGTATTCCTTGGACATTCACACTGACGATGAAACACTGAAATTACATCGGCATTAGATACAAAAGGCACAATGATGCCTTAAGTACAAGAATAGAGATTCTTCTAACAGTCGGTCCTTTGAGGATTCCCTGTAAGACCAGTGTTACTTTCCAATACACCACAGGAGGTTCAATGTATTCCTTGGACCTTCACATTGACGATGAAACACAGAAATGGCATCGGAATTAAATACAAAAGCCACAATGCCGCCTTAAGTACAAGAATAGAGACTCTTCTTACTGTCGGTGCTTTGAGCATTCCCTGTGAGACCAGTATTAGTTTCCGATACACCTCTGCAGTTTCAATGTATTCCTTGGACCTTCACATTGACGGTTAAACACAGAAATCGCATCGGAATTAAATACAAAAGGCACAATGCCGCCTTAAGTAGAAGAATAGAGACTTTTCTTACTGTCGGTACTTTGAGCATTCCCTGTGGGACCAGTATTAGTTTCCGATACACCACTGTAGGTTCAGTGTATTCCTTGGACTTTCACATTGACGATGAAACACAGAAATGGCATCGGAATTAAATACAAAGGGCACAATGCCGCCTTAAGTACAAGAATAAACACACGGTGCTTTGAGCATTCCCTGTGTGACTAGTATTTGTTTCCGATACACCACTGCAGGTTCAATGTATTGCTTGGACATACACATTGACGAAGAAACACTGAAATTACACCGGAATTAAATACAAAAGTCCCCATTGCCGCCATAAGTGCAAGAAGAGTGAGACTTCTTAGAGACTGTGTTTTGATATTTTCCTGTGCGACCCGTACTAGTTTCCGATACGCCACTGCAGGATCAATGTATTCCTTGGACCTTCACATTGACAATTAAACACAGAAATCGCATCGGAATTAAATACAAAAGCACAATGCCGCCATAAGTACAAGAATAGAGACTCTTCTTACTGTCGGTGCTTTGAGCATTCCCTGTGAGACCAGTATTAGTTTCCGATACGCCACTGGAGGTTCAATGTATTCCTTGAACATTCAAATTGACGATGAAACACTGAAATTACATCGGAATTAAATAGAAGAGGCACAATGCCGCTATAAGTGCAAGAAGAGTGAGACTTCTTAGAGTCTGTGTTTTGATCCTCCCTGTGCGACCCGTATTAGATTCCGATACGCCACTGCAGGTTCAATGCATTCCTTGGATCTTCACATTGACGATGAAACACAGAAATCGCATCGGAATTAAATACAAAAGGCACAATGCCGACCTAAGTACAAGAATATAGTCTCTTCTCACAGTCGGTGTTTCGAGTATTCCCTGTGAGACCAGTATTAGTTTCCGATACAACAAAGCAGGTTCAATGTATTCCTTCGACCTTCACATTGACGACGAACCACAGAAATTCCATCGGAATTAAATACAAAAGCCACAATGCCGCCTTATGTACAAGAATAGAGACTCTTCTTACTGTCGGTGCTTTGAGCATTCCCTGTGAGACCAGTATTAGTTTCCGATACACCACTGCATGTTCAATGTATTCCTTGGACATAAACATAGACGATGAAACATTGAAACTACATCGGAATTAAATACAAAAGGCAAAATGCCGCATTATGTACAGGAATAGACACTCTTCTTACAGTCAGTGCTTTGAGGATTCCCTGTGAGACCAGTATTAGTTTCCGATACACCACTGCAGGTTCAATGTATTCCTTGGACATTCACATTGGCGATTAAACACAGAAAGCACATCGGAATTAAATACAAAAGGCACAATGCCGCCTTAAGTACAAAAATAGAGACTCTTCTTACAGTCGGTGCTTTGAGCTTTCCCTGTGAGACCAGTATTAGTTTCCGATACACCACTGCAGGTTCAGTGTATTTCTTGGACCTTCACATTGACGATGAAACACTGAAATGGCATCGGAATTAAATACAAAAGGCACAATGCCGCATTATGTACAGGAATAGACACTCTTCTTACAGTCAGTGCTTTGAGGATTCCCTGTGAGACCAGTATTAGTTTCCGATACAATACTGCAGGTTCAATGTATTCCCTGGACATACACATTGACGATGAAACACTGAAATTACATCGGAATTAAATACAAAGGGCACAATGACGCCTTAAGTACAAGCAGAGTGAGACTTCTTAGAGTCTATGTTTGATCCTTTCCTGTGAGACCAGTATCGGTTTCCGATATACCACTGCAGGTTCAATGTATTCCTTGGACCTTCACATTGACGATTATACACAGAAATCGCATCGGAATTAAATACAACAGGCACAATGCCGCCTTATGTGCAAGAATAGAGACTCTTCTTACAGACGGTGTTTGAGCATTCCCTGTGAGACCAGTTTTAGTTTCCGATACGCCACTGCAGGTTCAGTGTATTCCTTGGACTTTCACATCGACGATGTAACACAGAAATGGCATCGGAATTAAATGCAAAGGGCACAATGCCGCTTAAGCACAAGAATAGACACTCTTCTTGCAGTCGGTGCTTTGAGCATTCCCTGTGAGACCAGTATTAGTTTCCGATACACCACTGCTGGTTCAATGTATTCCTTGGACCTTCACATTGACGATGAAGCACAGAAATCGCATCGGAATAAAAGTACAAAAGGCACAATGCCGCCTTAAGTACAAGAATAGAGACTCTTCTTACGGTCGGTGCTTTGAGCATTCCCTGTGAGACCAGTATTAGTTTCCGATACACCACTGGAGGTTCAATGTATTCCTTGGACATTCACACTGACGATGAAACACTGAAATTACATCGGCATTAGATACAAAAGGCACAATGATGCCTTAAGTACAAGAATAGAGATTCTTCTAACAGTCGGTCCTTTGAGCATTCCCTGTAAGACCAATGTTACTTTCCAATACACCACAGGAGGTTCAATGTATTCCTTGGACCTTCACATTGACGATGAAACACAGAAATGGCATCGGAATTAAATACAAAAGCCACAATGCCGCCTTAAGTACAAGAATAGAGACTCTTCTTACTGTCGGTGCTTTGAGCATTCCCTGTGAGACCAGTATTAGTTTCCGATACACCTCTGCAGTTTCAATGTATTCCTTGGACCTTCACATTGACGGTTAAACACAGAAATCGCATCGGAATTAAATACAAAAGGCACAATGCCGCCTTAAGTAGAAGAATAGAGACTTTTCTTACTGTCGGTACTTTGAGCATTCCCTGTGGGACCAGTATTAGTTTCCGATACACCACTGTAGGTTCAGTGTATTCCTTGGACTTTCACATTGACGATGAAACACAGAAATGGCATCGGAATTAAATACAAAGGGCACAATGCCGCCTTAAGTACAAGAATAAACACACGGTGCTTTGAGCATTCCCTGTGTGACTAGTATTTGTTTCCGATACACCACTGCAGGTTCAATGTATTGCTTGGACATACACATTGACGAAGAAACACTGAAATTACACCGGAATTAAATACAAAAGTCCCCATTGCCGCCATAAGTGCGAGAAGAGTGAGACTTCTTAGAGACTGTGTTTTGATATTTTCCTGTGCGACCCGTACTAGTTTCCGATACGCCACTGCAGGATCAATGTATTCCTTGGACCTTCACATTGACAATTAAACACAGAAATCGCATCGGAATTAAATACAAAAGCACAATGCCGCCATAAGTACAAGAATAGAGACTCTTCTTACTGTCGGTGCTTTGAGCATTCCCTGTGAGACCAGTATTAGTTTCCGATACGCCACTGGAGGTTCAATGTATTCCTTGAACATTCAAATTGACGATGAAACACTGAAATTACATCGGAATTAAATAGAAAAGGCACAATGCCGCTATAAGTGCAAGAAGAGTGAGACTTCTTAGAGTCTGTGTTTTGATCCTCCCTGTGCGACCCGTATTAGATTCCGATACGCCACTGCAGGTTCAATGCATTCCTTGGATCTTCACATTGACGATGAAACACAGAAATCGCATCGGAATTAAATACAAAAGGCACAATGCCGACCTAAGTACAAGAATATAGTCTCTTCTCACAGTCGGTGTTTCGAGTATTCCCTGTGAGACCAGTATTAGTTTCCGATACAACAAAGCAGGTTCAATGTATTCCTTCGACCTTCACATTGACGACGAACCACAGAAATTCCATCGGAATTAAATACAAAAGCCACAATGCCGCCTTATGTACAAGAATAGAGACTCTTCTTACTGTCGGTGCTTTGAGCATTCCCTGTGAGACCAGTATTAGTTTCCGATACACCACTGCATGTTCAATGTATTCCTTGGACATAAACATAGACGATGAAACATTGAAACTACATCGGAATTAAATACAAAAGGCAAAATGCCGCATTATGTACAGGAATAGACACTCTTCTTACAGTCAGTGCTTTGAGGATTCCCTGTGAGACCAGTATTAGTTTCCGATACACCACTGCAGGTTCAATGTATTCCTTGGACATTCACATTGGCGATTAAACACAGAAAGCACATCGGAATTAAATACAAAAGGCACAATGCCGCCTTAAGTACAAAAATAGAGACTCTTCTTACAGTCGGTGCTTTGAGCTTTCCCTGTGAGACCAGTATTAGTTTCCGATACACCACTGCAGGTTCAGTGTATTTCTTGGACCTTCACATTGACGATGAAACACTGAAATGGCATCGGAATTAAATACAAAAGGCACAATGCCGCATTATGTACAGGAATAGACACTCTTCTTACAGTCAGTGCTTTGAGGATTCCCTGTGAGACCAGTATTAGTTTCCGATACACCACTGCAAGTTCAATGTATTCCTTGGACGTTCACATTGACGATGAAACACAGAAAGCGCATCGGAATTAAACACAAAAGGCACAATGCCGCCCTAAGTACAAGAATACAGACTATACTTACAGTCGGTGCTTTGAGCATTCCCTGTGAGACCAGTATTAGTTTCCGATACACCACTGCAGGTTCAATGTATTCCTTGGACCTTCACATTGATGATTAAACACAGAAATCGCATCGAAATTAAATACAAAAGGCACAATGCCGCCTTAAGTACATGAATCGAGACTCTTCTTACAGTCGGTGCTTTGAGCATTCCCTGTGAGACCAGTATTAGTTTCCGATACACCACTGGAGGGTCAATGTATTCCTTGGACCTTCACATTGACGATGACACACAGAAATAGCATTGTAATTACATACAAAAGCCACAATGACGCCTTAAGTACAAGAATAAAGACTCTTCTTACAGTCGGTGCTTTGAGCATTCCCTGGGAGACCAGTATTAGTTTCCGATACACCACTGGAGGTTCAATGTATTCCTTGGACATTCACATTCACTATGAAACACTAAAATTACATCGGAATTAAATACAAAAGGCACAATGCCGCCTTAAGTACAAGAATAGAGACTCTTCTTACAGTCGGTGCTTTGAGCATTCCCTGTGAGACCAGTATTAGTTTCCGATACACCACTGGAGGTTCAATGTATTCCTTGGACATTCACATTGGTGATGAAACACTGAAATTACATTGGAATTAAATACAAAAGGCACAATGATGCCTTAAGTATAAGAATAGAGACTCTTCTAACAGTCGGTGCTTTGAGCATTCCCAGTAAGACCAGTATTAGTTTCCGATACACCACAGCAGGTTCAATGTATTCCTTGGACCTTCACATTGACGATGAAACACAGAAATTGCATCGCAATTAAATACAAAAGCCACAATGCCGCCTTAAGTACAAGAATAGAGACTCTTCTTACTGTCGGTGCTTTGAGCATTCCCTGTGAGACCAGTATTAGTTTCCGATACACCACTGCAGGTTCAATGTATTCCTTGGACATAAACATTGACGATGAAACACTGAAACTACATCGGAATTAAATACAAAAGGCAAAATGCCGCCATAAGTGCAAGAAGAGTGAGACTTCTTAGAGTCTGTGTTTTGATCCTTTCCTGTGCGACTCGTATTAGTTTTCGATACGCCCCTGCAGCTTCAATGTATTCCTTGGACCTTCAAATTGGCGATGAAACACAGAAATCGCATCAGAATTAAATACAAAAGTCACAATACCGCCTTAAGTACAAGAATAGAGGCTCTTCCTACAGTCGGTGCTTTGAGCATTCCCTGTGAGACCAGTATTAGTTTCCGATACACCACTGCAGGTTCAATGTATACCTTGGACCTTCACATTGACGATTAAACACAGAAATCACATCGGAGTTAGTTACAAAAGGCACAATGCCGCCTTAAGTACAAGAATAGAGACTCTTCTTACAGTCGGTGCTTTGAGCATTCCCTGTGAGACCAGTATTAGTTTCCGATACACCACTGCAGGTTCAGTGTATTCCTTGGACCTTCACATTGACGATGAAACACAGAAATGGCATCGGAATTAAATACAAAAGGCACAATGAGGCATTAAGTACAGGAAAAGACATTCTTCTTGCAGTCAGTGCTTTGAGGTTTCCCTGTGAGACCAGTATTAGTTTCCGATACACCACTGCAAGTTCAATGTATTCCTTGGACGTTCACATTGACGATGAAACACAGAAATCGCATCGTAATTAAACACCAAAGGCACATTGCCGCGTTAAGTACAAGAATACAAACAATACTTACAGTCGGTGCTTTGAGCATTCCCTGTGAGATCAGTATTAGTTTCCGATACACCACTGCAGGTTCAATGTATACCTTGGACCTTCACATTGACGATTAAACACAGAAATCACATCGGAGTTAGTTACAAAAGGCACAATGCCGCCTTAAGTACAAGAATATTGACTCTTCTTACAGTCGGTGTTTTGAGCATTCCCTGTGAGACCAGTATTAGTTTCCGATACACCACTGCAGGTTCAATGTATTCCTTGGAAATTCACATTGACGATTAAACACAGAAATCACATCGGAATTAATTACAAAATTCACAATGCCGCCTTAAGTACAAGAATAGAGACTCTTCTTACAGTCGGTGCTTTGAGCATTCCCTGTGAGACCAGTATTAGTTTCCGATACACCACTGCAGGTTCAGTGTATTCCTTGGACCTTCACATTGACGATGAAACACAGAAATGGCATCGGAATTAAATACAAAAGGCACAATGAGGCATTAAGTACAGGAAAAGACACTCTTCTTGCAGTCAGTGCTTTGAGGATTCCCTGTGAGACCAGTATTAGTTTCCGATACACCACTGCAGGTTCAATGTATTCCTTGGACCTCACATTGACGATTAAACACAGAAATCACATCGGAATTAAATACAAAAAGAACGATGATGCCTTAAGTACAAGAATAGAGACTCTTCTTACAGTCGGTGCTTTGAGCTTTCCCTGTGAGACCAGTATTAGTTTCCGATACACCACTGCAGCTTCAGTGCATTCCTTCGACCTTCACATTGAAGATGAAACACAGAAATGGCAACGGAATTAAATACAAAAGGCACAATGTCGCCTTAAGTACAAGAATACAGACTCTACTTACAGTCGGTGTTTTTAGCATTCCCCGTGAGACCAGTATTAGTTTTAGATACACCACTGCAGGTTCAATGTATTCCTTGGACCTTCAAATTGACGATGTAACACAGAAATCGCATTGGAATTAAATACATAAGGCACAATGCCGCTTCAAGTACAAGAATAGAGACTATTCTTACAGTCTGTGCTTTGAGCGTTCCCTGTGAGATCAGTATTAGTATCCGATACACCACTGCAGATTCAATGTATTCCTAGGACATACACATTGACGATGAAATACTGCAATTAAATCGGAATTAAATTCAAAAGGAACAATGCCACTTTAAGTACAAGAATAGAGACTCCTCTTACTGTCGGTGCTTTGAGCATTCCCTGTGAGACCAGTATTAGTTTCCGATACACCACTGCATGTCCAATGTATTCCTTGGACTTTCACATTGACGATGACACACAGAAATCGCATTGGAATTAAATACAAAAGGCTCAATATCGCCTTAAGTACAAGAATAAAGACTCTTCTTACTGTCGGTGTATTGAGCATTCCCTGTGAGACCTGTATTATTTTCCGATACAATACTGCAGGTTCAATGCATTCCGTGGACATACACATTGACGATGAAACACTGAAATTACATCGGAATTAAATACGAAGGGCACAATGACGCCTTAAGTACAAGCAGAGTGAGACTTCTTAGAGTCTGTGTTTTGATCCTTTCCTGTGAGACCAGTATTGGTTTCCGATATACCACTACAGGTTCAGTGTATTCCTTGCACTTTCACATCGACGATGAAACACAGACAAAGCATCGGAATTAAATACAAAGGGCACAATGCCACCTTAAGCACAAGAATAGACACTTTTCTTACAGTCGGTGCTTTGAGCATTCCCTGTGAGACCAGTATTAGTTTCCGATACACCACTGCTGGTTCAATGTATTCCTAGGACCTTCACATTGACGATGATGCACAGAAATCGCATCGGAATCAAATACAAAAGGCACAATGCCGCCTTAAGTACAAGAAAAGAGACTCTTCTTACGGTCGGTGCTTTGAGCTTTCCCTGTGAGACAAGTATTAGTTTCCGAAACACCATTGGAGGTTCAACGTATTCCTTGGACATTCACATTGACGATGAAACACTGAAATTACATCGGAATTAAATACAAAAGGCACAATGATGCCTTAAGTACAAGAATAGAGACTCTTCTAACAGTCGGTGCTTTGAGCATTCCCTGTGAGACCAGTATTAGTTTCCGATACACCACTGCAGGTTCAGTGTATTCCTTGGACCTTCACATTGACGATGAAACACAGAAATTGCATCGGAATTAAATACAAAAGCCACAATGCCGCCTTAAGTACAAGAATAGAGACTTTTCTTACTGTCGGTGTTTTGGGCATTCCCTGTGAGACCAGTATTAGTTTCCGATACACCACTGCAGGTTCAATGTATTCCTTGGACATAAACACTGACGATGAAACACTGAAACTACATCGGAATTAAATACAAACGGCAAAATGCCGGCATAAGTGCAAGAAGGGTGAGACTTCTTAGAGTCTGTGTTTTGATCCTTTCCTGTGCGACCCGTATTAGTTTTCGATACGCCACTGCAGCTTCAATGTATTCCTTGGACCTTCAAATTGGCGATGAAACACAGAAATCGCATCGGAATTAAATACAAAAGTCACAATACCGCCTTAAGTACAAGAATAGAGGCTCTTCCTACAGTCGGTGCTTTGAGCATTCCCTGTGAGACCAGTATTAGTTTCCGATACACCACTGCAGATTCAATGTATTCCTTGGACCTTCACATTGACGATTAAACACAGAAATCACATCGGAATTAATTACAAAAGGCACAATGCCACCTTAAGTACAAGAATAGAGACTCTTCTTACAGTCGGTGCTTTGAGCATTCCTTGTGAGACCAGTATTAGTTTCCGATACACCACTGCAGGTTCAGTGTATTCCTTGGACCTTCACATTGACGATGAAACACTGAAATGGCATCGGAATTAAATACAAAAGGCACAATGAGGCATTAAGTACAGGAAAAGACACTCTTCTTGCAGTCAGTGCTTTGAGGATTCCCTGTGAGACCAGTATTAGTTTCCGATACACCACTGCAAGTTCAATGTATTCCTTGGACGTTCACATTGACGATGAAACACAGAAATCGCATCGGAATTAAACACCAAAGGCACAATGCCGCCTTAAGTACAAGACTACAAACAATACTTACAGTCGGTGCTTTGAGCATTCCCTGTGAGATCCAGTATTAGTTTCCGATACACCACTGCAGGTTCAATGTATTCCCTCTACCTTCACATTGACGATGACACACAGAAATTGCATCGTAATTATATACAAAAGCCTCAATGCCGCCTTAAGTACAAGAATATTGACTCTTCTTACAGTCGGTGCTTTGAGCATTCCCTGTGAGACCAGTATTAGTTTCCGATACACCACTGCAGGTTCAATGTATTGCTTGGACCTCACATTGACGATTAAACACAGAAATCACATCTTAATTAAATACAAAAAGAACGATGATGCCTTAAGTACAAGAATAGAGACTCTTCTTACAGTCGGTGCTTTGAGCTTTCCCTGTGAGACCAGTATTAGTTTCCGATACACCACTGCAGCTTCAGTGCATTCCTTGGACCTTCACAATGAAGATGAAAAACAGAAATGGCAACGGAATTAAATACAAAAGGCACAATGCCGCCTTAAGTACAAGAATACAGACTCTACTTACAGTCGGTGTTTTTAGCATTCCCCGTGAGACCAGTATTAGTTTAAGATACACCACTGCAGGTTCAATGTATTCCTTGGACCTTCAAATTGACGATGTAACACAGAAATCGCATTGGAATTAAATACATAAGGCACAATGCCGCTTCAAGTACAAGATTAGAGACTATTCTTACAGTCTGTGCTTTGAGCGTTCCCTGTGAGATCAGTATTAGTATCCGATACTCCACTGCAGATTTAATGTATTCCTAGGACATACACTTTGACGATGAAACACTGCAATTAAATCGGAATTAAATACCAATGGCATAATGCCGCCTTAAGTTCAAGAATAGAGACTCTTCTTACAGTCGGTGCTTTGAGCATTCAATGTGAGACTAGTATTAGTTTCCGATTCGCCACTGCAGGTTCAGTGTATACCTTGCACTTTCACATCGACGATGAAACACAGACAAAGCATCGGAATTAAATACAAAGGGCACAATGCCACCTTAAGCACAATAATAGACACTTTTCTTACAGTCGGTGCTTTGAGCATTCCCTGTGAGACCAGTATTAGTTTCCGATACACCACTGCTGGTTCAATGTATTCCTAGGACCTTCACATTGACGATGATGCACAGAAATCGCATCGGAATCAAATACAAAAGGCACATAGCCGCCTTAAGTACAAGAAAAGAGACTCTTCTTACGGTCGGTGCTTTGAGCTTTCCCTGTGAGACGAGTATTAGTTTCCGAAACACCATTGGAGGTTCAACGTATTCCTTGGACATTCACATTGACGATGAAACACTGAAATTACATCGGAATTAAATACAAAAGGCACAATGATGCCTTAAGTACAAGAATAGAGACTCTTCTAACAGTCGGTGCTTTGAGCATTCCCTGTGAGACCAGTATTAGTTTCCGATACACCACTGCAGGTTCAGTGTATTCCTTGGACCTTCACATTGACGATGAAACACAGAAATTGCATCGTAATTAAATACAAAAGCCACAATGCCGCCTTAAGTACAAGAATAGAGACTTTTCTTACTGTCGGTGTTTTGGGCATTCCCTGTGAGACCAGTATTAGTTTCCGATACACCACTGCAGGTTCAATGTATTCCTTGGACATAAACACTGACGATGAAACACTGAAACTACATCGGAATTAAATACAAACGGCAAAATGCCGGCATAAGTGCAAGAAGGGTGAGACTTCTTAGAGTCTGTGTTTTGATCCTTTCCTGTGCGACCCGTATTAGTTTTCGATACGCCACTGCAGCTTCAATGTATTCCTTGGACCTTCAAATTGGCGATGGAACACAGAAATCGCATCGGAATTAAATACAAAAGTCACAATACCGCCTTAAGTACAAGAATAGAGGCTCTTCCTACAGTCGGTGCTTTGAGCATTCCCTGTGAGACCAGTATTAGTTTCCGATACACCACTGCAGATTCAATGTATTCCTTGGACCTTCACATTGACGATTAAACACAGAAATCACATCGGAATTAATTACAAAAGGCACAATGCCGCCTTAAGTACAAGAATAGAGACTCTTCTTACAGTCGGTGCTTTGAGCATTCCTTGTGAGACCAGTATTAGTTTCCGATACACCACTGCAGGTTCAGTGTATTCCTTGGACCTTCACATTGACGATGAAACACTGAAATGGCATCGGAATTAAATACAAAAGGCACAATGAGGCATTAAGTACAGGAAAAGACACTCTTCTTGCAGTCAGTGCTTTGAGGATTCCCTGTGAGACCAGTATTAGTTTCCGATACACCACTGCAAGTTCAATGTATTCCTTGGACGTTCACATTGACGATGAAACACAGAAATCGCATCGGAATTAAACACCAAAGGCACAATGCCGCCTTAAGTACAAGAATACAAACAATACTTACAGTCGGTGCTTTGAGCATTCCCTGTGAGACCAGTATTAGTTTCCGATACACCACTGCAGGTTCAATGTATTCCCTGGACCTTCACATTGACGATGACACACAGAAATTGCATCGTAATTATATACAAAAGCCTCAATGCCGCCTTAAGTACAAGAATATTGACTCTTCTTACAGTCGGTGCTTTGAGCATTCCCTGTGAGACCAGTATTAGTTTCTGATACACCACTGCAGGTTCAATGTATTGCTTGGACCTCACATTGACGATTAAACACAGAAATCACATCGGAATTAAATACAAAAAGAACGATGATGCCTTAAGTACAAGAATAGAGACTCTTCATACAGTCGGTGCTTTGAGCTTTCCCTGTGAGACCAGTATTAGTTTCCGATACACCACTGCAGCTTCAGTGCATTCCTTGGACCTTCACAATGAAGATGAAACACAGAAATGGCAACGGAATTAAATACAAAAGGCACAATGCCGCCTTAAGTACAAGAATACAGACTCTACTTACAGTCGGTGTTTTTAGCATTCCCCGTGAGACCAGTATTAGTTTAAGATACACCACTGCAGGTTCAATGTATTCCTTGGACCTTCAAATTGACGATGTAACACAGAAATCGCATTGGAATTAAATTCATAAGGCACAATGCCGCTTCAAGTACAAGATTAGAGACTATTCTTACAGTCTGTGCTTTGAGCGTTCCCTGTGAGATCAGTATTAGTATCCGATACACCACTGCAGATTTAATGTATTCCTAGGACATACACTTTGACGATGAAACACTGCAATTAAATCGGAATTAAATACAAAAGGAACAATGCCACCTTAAGTACAAGAATAGAGACTCATCTTACTGTCGGTGCTTTGAGCATTCCCTGTGAGACCAGTATTAGTTTCCGATACACCACTGCATGTCCAATGTATTCCTTGGACTTTCACATTGACGATGACACACAGAAATCGCATTGGAATTAAATACAAAATGCTCAATATCGCCTTAAGTACAAGAATAAAGACTCTTCTTACTGTCGGTGTTTTGAGCATTCCCTGTGAGACCAGTATTATTTTCCGATGCAGTACTGCAGGTGCAATGCATTCCGTGGACATACACATTGACGATGAAACACTGAAATTACATCGGAATTAAATACAAAGGGCACAATGACGCCTTAAGTACAAGCAGAGTGAGACTTCTTACAGTCTGTGTTTTGATCCTTTCCTGTGAGACCAGTATTGGTTTCCGATATACCACTACAGGTTAAATGTACTCCTTGGACCTTCACATTGACAAAGAAACACATAAATCGCATCGGAATTAAATACCAATGGCATAATGCCGCCTTAAGTTCAAGAATAGAGACTCTTCTTACAGTCGGTGCTTTGAGCATTCCCTGTGAGACTAGTATTAGTTTCCGATTCGCCACTGCAGGTTCAGTGTATTCCTTGGACATTCACATCGACGATGAAACACAGACATGGCATCGGAATTAAATACAAAGGGCACAATGCCACCTTAAGCACTAGAATAGACACTTTTCCTACAGTCGGTGCTTTGAGCATTCCCTGTGAGACCAGTATTAGCTTCCGATACACCACTGCTGGTTCAATGTATTCCTAGGACCTTCACACTGACGATGATGCACAGAAATCGCATCGGAATCAAATACAAAAGGCACAATGCCGCCTTAAGTACAAGAAAAGAGACTCTTCTTCCGGTCGGTGCTTTGAGCTTTCCCTGCAAGACAAGTATTAGTTTCCGAAACGCCACTGGAGGTTCAATGTATTCCATGGACATTCACATTGACGATGAAACTCTGAAATTACATCGGAATTAAATACAAAAGGCACAATGATGCCTTAAGTACAAGAATAGAGACTCTTCTAACAGTCGGTGCTTTGAGCATTCCCTGTGAGACCAGTATTAGTTTCCGATACACCACTGCAGGTTCAGTGTATTCCTTGGACCTTCACATTGACGATGAAACACAGAAATTGCATCGCCATTAAATACAAAAGCCACAATGCCGCCTTAAGTACAAGAATAGAGACTCTTCTTACTGTCGGTGCTTTGGGCATTCCCTGTGAGACCAGTATTAGTTTCCGATACACCACTGCAGGTTCAATGTATTCCTTGGACATAAACATTGACGATGAAACACTGAAACTACATCGGAATTAAATACAAAAGGCAAAATGCCGCCATAACTGCAAGAAAGGTGAGACTTCTTAGAGTCTGTGTTTCGATCCTTTCCTGTGCGACCCGTATTAGTTTTCGATACGCCACTGCAGCTTCAATGTATTCCTTGGACCTTCACATTGACGATTAAACACAGAAATCACATCGGAATTAATTACAAAAGGCACAATGCCGCCGTAAGTACAAGAATAGAGACTCTTCTTGCAGTCGGTGCTTTGAGCATTCCCTGTGAGACCAGTATTAGTTTCCGATACACCTCTGCAGGTTCAGTGTATACCTTGGACCTTCACATTGACGATGAAACACAGAAATGGCATCGGAATTAAATACAAAAAGCACAATGAGGCATTAAGTACAGGAAAAGACACTCTTCTTACAGTCAGTGCTTTGAGCATTCCCTGTGAGACCAGTATTAGTTTCCGATACACCACTGCAAGTTCAATGTATTCCTTGGACGTTCACATTGACGATGAAACACAGAAATCGCATCGGAATTAAGCACAAAAGGCACAATGCCGCCTTAAGTACAAGAATACAGACTCTACTTACAGTCGGTGCTTTGAGCATTCCCTATGAGACCAATATTAGTTTCCGATACACCACTGCAGGTTCAATGTATTCCTTGGACCTTCACATTGACGATGACACACAGAAATTGCATCGTAATTATATACAAAAGCCACAATGCCGCCTTAAGTACAAGAATAGAGACTCTTCTTACAGTCGGTGTTTTGAGCATTCCCTGTGAGACCAGTATTAGTTTCCGATACACCACTGCAGGTTCAATGTATTCCTTGGACATACACATTGACGATGAAACACTGATATTACATCGGAATTAAATACAAGAGGCACAATGCCGCCATAAGTGCAAGAACAGTGAGACTTCTTAGAGTCTGTGTTTTTATCCTTTCCTGTGCGACCCGTATTAGTTTTCGATACTCCACTGCAAGTTAAATGTGATCCTTGGACTTTCAAATTGACGATGAAACACAGTAATCGCATCGGAATTAAATACAAAATGCACAATGCCGCCTTAAGTACAAGAACAGAGACTCTTCTTTCAGTCGGTGCTTTGAGCATTCCCTGTGAGATCAGTATTAGTATCCGATACACCACTGCAGATTCAATGTATTCCTAGGACATACACATTGACGATGAAACACTGCAATTAAATCGGAATTAAATACAAAAGGAACAATGCCACCTTAAGTACAAGAATAGAGTCTCCTCTTACTGTCGGTGCTTTGAGCATTCCCTGTGAGACCAGTATTAGTTTCCGATACACCACTGCATGTCCAATGTATTCCTTGGACCTTCACATTGACGATGAAACACAGAAATCACATCGGAATTAAATACAAAAGGCTCAATATCGCCTTAAGTACAAGAATAAAGACTCTTCTTACTGTCGGTGTTTTGAGCATTCCCTGTGAGACCAGTATTATTTTCCGATACAATACTGCAGGTTCAATGTATTCCGTGGACATACATATTGACGATGAAACAATGAAATTACATCGGAATTAAATACAAAGGGCACAATGACGCCTTAAGTACAAGCAGAGTGAGACTTCTTAGAGTCTGTGTTTTGATCCTTTCCTGTGAGACCAGTATTGGTTTCCGATATACCACTACAGGTTAAATGTATTCCTTGGACCTTCACATTGACAAAGAAACACATAAATCGCATCGGAATTAAATACCAATGGCACAATGCCGCCTTAAGTTCAAGAATAGAGACTCTTCTTACAGTCGGTGCTTTGAGCATTCCCTGTGAGACCAGTATTAGTTTCCGATACACCACTGCAGGTTCAGTGTATTCCTTGGACCTTCACAATGACGATGAAACACAGAAATGGCACCGGAATTAAATACATAAGGCACAATGCCGCTTTAAGTACAGGAATAGACACTCTTCTTACAGTCAGTGCTTTGAGCATTCCCTGTGAGACCAGTATTAGTTTCCGATACACCACTGCAAGTTCAATGTATTCCTTGGACTTTCACATTGACGATGAAACACAGAAATCGCATCGGAATTAAACACAACAGGCACAATGCCGCCTAAAGTTCAAGAATAGAGACTCTTCTTACAGTCGGTGCTTTGAGCATTCCCTGTGAGACCAGTATTAGTTTCCGATACACCACTGCAGGTTCAGTGTATTCCTTGGACCTTCACAATGACGATGAAACACAGAAATGGCACCGGAATTAAATACATAAGGCACAATGCCGCTTTAAGTACAGGAATAGACACTCTTCTTACAGTCAGTGCTTTGAGCATTCCCTGTGAGACCAGTATTAGTTTCCGATACACCACTGCAAGTTCAATGTATTCCTTGGACTTTCACATTGACGATGAAACACAGAAATCGCATCGGAATTAAACACAACAGGCACAATGCCGCCTTAAGTACAAGAATAGAGACTCTTCTTACAGTCGGTGCTTTAAGCATTCCCTGTGAGACCAGTATTAGTTTCCGATACACCACTGCAAGTTCAATGTATTCCTTGGACATACAGATTGACGATGAAACACTGAAATTACATCGGAATTAAATACAAAAGGCACAATGCCGCCATAAGCGCAAGAACAGTGAGACTTCTTAGAGTCTGTGCTTTGATCCTTTCCTGTGAGACCAGTAATGGTTTCCGATATACCACTGCAGGTTCAATGTATTCCTTGGACCTTCACATTTACGAAGAAACACATAAATCGAATCGGAATTAATTACCAAAGGCACAATGCCGCCTTAAGTTCAAGAATAGAGACTCTTCTTACAGTCGGTGCTTTGAGCATTCCCTGTGAGACTAGTATTAGTTTCCGATACAAGACTGCAGGTTCAATGTATTCTTTGGACCTTCACATTGACGATAATACACAGAAATCGCATCGGAATTAAATACAAAAAGCACAATGCCGCCTTAAGTACAAGAATAGAAACTCTTCTTACAGTCGGTGCTTTGAGCATTCCCTGTGAGACCAGTATTAGTTTCCGATACACCACTGCAGATTCAATGTATTCCTTGGACATACAAATTGACGATGAAACACTGAAATTACATCGGAATTAAATACAAAAGGAACAATGCCGCCTTAAGTACAAGAATAGAGACCCTTCTCACAGCCGGTGCGTCGAGTATTCCCTGTGAGACCAGTATTAGGTTCCGATACACCACTGCAGGTCCAAAGTATTCCTTGGAACTTCACATTGACGATGAAACACAGAAATCGCATTGGAATTAAATACATAAGGCACAATGCCGCTTTAAGTACAAGAATAGAGACTATTCTTACAGTCTGTGCTTTGAGCGTTCCCTGTGAGACCAGTATTAGTATCCGATACACCACTGCAGATTCAATGTATTCCTTGGACAACACATTGACGATGAAACACTGCAATTACATCGGAATTAAATACAAAAGGAAAAATGCCACCTTAAGTACAAGAATAGGGGCTCCTCTTACTGTCGGTGTTTTGAGCATGCCCTGAGAGACCAGTATTAGTTTCCGTTACACCACTGCATGTTCAATGTATTCCTTGGACTTTCACATTGACGATGAAACACAGAAATCGCATTGGAATTAAATACAAAAGGCTCAATGCTGCCTTAAGTACAAGAATAGAGACTCTTCTTATTGTCTGTGTTTTGAGCATTCCTGTGAGACCAGTATTAGTATCCGATTCACAACTGCAGATTCAATGTATTCCTTGGACATACACATTGACGATGAAACACTGAAATTACATCGGAATTAAATACAAAAGGCACATTGCCGCCATAAGTGCAAGAAGAGTGAGACTTCTTAAAGTCTGTGTTTTGATCCTTTCCTGTGCGACCCGTATTAGTTTCCGATACGCCACTGCATGTTCAATGTATTCCTTGGACCTTCACATTGACGATGGAACACAGAAATCGCATCTGAATTAAATACAAATTCACAATGCCGCCTTAAGTACAAGAATAGAGAATCTTCTTACAGTCGGTGTTTTGAGCATTCCCTGTGAGACCAATATTAGTATCTGATACACCACTGCAGGTTCAATGTATTCCTTGTACATACACATTGACGATGAAACACTGAAATTACATCGGAATTAAATACAAAAGGAACAATATCGCCTTAAGTACAAGAATAGAGACTCTTCTTACTGTCGGTGTTTTGAGCATTCCCTGTAAGACCAGCATTAGTTTCCGATACACCACAGCAGGTTCAATGTATTCCTTGGACCTTCGCATTGACGATGAAACACAGAAATCGCATCGGAATTAAATACAAAAGCCACAATGCCGCTTTAAGTACAAGAATAGAGACTCTTCTTACTGTCGGTGCTTTGAGCATTCCCTGTGAGACGAGAATTAGTTTCCGATACACCACAGCAGGTTCAATGTATTCCTTGGACCTTCAAATTGACGATGATACACAGAAATCGCATCGGAATTAAATACAAAAGGCACAATACCGCCTTAAGTACAAGAACAGAGGCTCTTCCTACAGTCGGTGCTTTGAGCATTCCCCGTGAGAGCAGTATTAGTTTCCGATACACCACTGCAGGTTCAATGTATTCCTTGGACCTTCACATTGATGATTAAACACAGAAATCACTTCGGAATTAAATACAAAAGGCACAATGCCGCCATAAGAACAAGAATAGAGACTCTTCTTACAGTCGGTGCTTTGAGCATTCCCTGTGAGACCAGTATTACTTTCCGATACACCACTACAGGTTCAATGTACTCCTTGGACCTTCACATTGACAAAGAAACACATAAATCGCATCGGAATTAAGTACCAATGGCACAATGCCGCCTTAAGGTCAAGAATAGAGACTCTTCTTACAGTCGGTGCTTCGAGCACTCCCTGTGAGACCAGTATTAGTTTCCGATACACCACTGCAGGTTCAATGTATTCTTTGGACCTTCACATTGACGATTATACACAGAAATCGCATCGGAATTTAATACAAAAGGCACAATGCCATCTTAAGTACAAGAATAGGGACTCTTCTTACAGTCAGTGCTTTGAGCATTCCCTGTGAGACCAGTATTAGTTTCCGATTCGCCACTGCAGGTTCAGTGTATTCCTTGGACTTTCACATCGACGATGAATCACAGACATGGCATCGGAATTAAATACAAAGGGCACAATGCCGCCTTAAGCACAAGAATAGACACTCTTCTTACAGTCGGTGCTTTTGAATATTCCCTGTGAGACCAGTATTAGTTTACGAAACATCACTGGAGGTTCAATGTATTCCTTGGACATTCACATTGACGATGAAACACTGAAATTACATCGGAATTAAATAGAAGAGGCACAATGATGCCTTAAGTACAGGAACAGAGACTCTTCTAACAGTCGGTGCTTTGAGCATTCCCTGTAAGACCAGTATTAGTTTCCGATACACCACTGGAGGTTCAATGTATTCCTTGGACCTTCACATTGACGATGAAACACAAAAATTGCATCGGAATTAAATACATAGGCCACAATGCTGCCTTAAGTAAAAGAATAGAGACTCTTCTTACTGTCGGTGCTTTGAGCATTCCATGTGGGACCAGTATTAGTTTCCGATACGCCACTGCAGGTTCAATGTATTCCTTCGACATACACATTGACGATGAAACACTAAAATTACATCGGAATTAAATACAAAAGGCACAATGCCGCCATAAGTGCAAGAACAGTGTGACTTCTTAGAGTCTGTGATTTGATCCTTTTCTGTGCGACCCGTATTATTTTTCGATACGCCACTGCAGGTTAAATGTATTCACTGGACCATCAAATTGACGATGAAGCACAGAAATCGCATCGGAATTAAATACAAAAGGCACAATGCTGCCTTAGGTACAAGAACAGAGACTCTTCTTTCAGTCGGTGCTTTGAGCATTCCCTATGAGACCAGTATTAGTTTCCGATACAACCCTGCTGGTTCAATGTATTCCTTGGACCTTCACATTGACGATTAAACACAGAAATCGCATCGGAATTAAATACAAAAAGAACAACGCCGCCTTAAGTACAAGAATAGAGACTCTTCTTACAGTCGGTGCTTTGAGCATTCCCTGTCAGACCAGTATTAGTTTCCGATACACCACTGCAGGTTCAGTGTATTCCTTGGACCTTCACATTGACGATGAAACACAGAAATGGCATCGGAATTAAATACATAAGGCACAATGCCGCATGAAGTACAGGAATAGACACTCTTCTTACAGTCAGTGCTTTGAGCATTCCCTGTGAGACCAGTATTAGTTTCCGATACACCACTGCAAGTTCAATGTATTCCTTGGACTTTCACATTGTCGATGAAACACAGAAATCGCATCGGAATTAAACACAAAAGGCACAATGCCGCCTTAAGTACAAGAATACAGACTCTACTTACAGTCGGTGCTTTGAGCATTCCCTGTGAGACCAGTATTAGTTTCCGTTACACCACTGCAGGTTCAATGTTTTCCTTGGACATTCACATTGACGAAGAAACACATAAATCGCATCGGAATTAAATACAAAAGGCACAATGCCGCCTTAAGAACAAGAATAGAGACTCTTCTTACAGTCGGTGCTTTGAGCATTCCCTGTGAGACCAGTATTAGTTTCCGATACACCACTACAGGTTCAATGTATTCCTTGGACCTTCACATTGACAAAGAAACGCATAAATCGCATCGGAATTAAGTACCAATGGCACAATGCCGCCTTAAGGTCAAGAATAGAGACTCTTCTTACAGTCGGTGCTTCGTGCATTCCCTGTGAGACCAGTATTAGTTTCCGATACACCACTGCAGGTTCAATGTATTCTTTGGACCTTCACATTGACGATTGTACACAGAAATCGCATCGGAATTAAATACAAAAGGCACAATGCCATCTTAAGTACAAGAATAGGGACTCTTCTTACAGTCGGTGCTTTGAGCATTCCCTGTGAGACCAGTATTAGTTTCCGATTCGCCACTGCAGGTTCAGTGTATTCCTTGGACTTTCACATCGACGATGAATCACAGACATGGCATCGGAATTAAATACAAAGGGCACAATGCCGCCTTAAGCACAAGAATAGACACTCTTCTTACAGTCGGTGGTTTTGAATATTGCCTGTGAGACCAGTATTAGTTTCCGAAACACCACTGGAGGTTCAATGTATTCCTTGGACATTCACATTGACGATGAAACACTGAAATTACATCGGAATTAAATAGAAAAGGCACAATGATGCCTTAAGTACAAGAATAGAGACTCTTCTAACAGTCGGTGCTTTGAGCATTCCCTGGGAGACCAGTATTAGTTTCCGATACGCCACTGCAGGTTCAATGTATTCCTTCGACATACACATTGACGATGAAACACTAAAATTACATCGGAATTAAATACAAAAGGCACAATGCCGCCATAAGTGCAAGAACAGTGTGACTTCTTAGAGTCTGTGATTTGATCCTTTCCTGGGCGACCCGTATTATTTTTCGATACGCCACTGCAGGTTAAATGTATTCACTGGACCATCAAATTGACGATGAAACGCAGAAATCGCATCGGAATTAAATACAAAAGGCACAATGCTGCCTTAGGTACAAGAACAGAGACTCTTCTTTCAGTCGGTGCTTTGAGCATTCCCTTTGAGACCAGTATTAGTTTCCGATACACCACTGGAGGTTCAATGAATTCCTTGGACCTTCACATTGACGAAGAAACACATAAATCGCATCGGAATTAAATACCAAAGGCACAATGCCGCCTTAAGTTCAAGAATAGAGACTCTTCTTACAGTCGGTGCTTTGAGCATTCCCTGTGAGACCAGTGTTAGTTTCCGATACACCACTGCAGGTTCAATGTATTCTTTGGACCTTCACATTGACGATTATACACAGAAATCGCACCGGAATTAAATACAAAAGGCACAATGCCGCCTTAAGTATAAGCATAGAGACTCTTCTTACAGTCGGTGGTTTGAGCATTCCCTGTGAGACCAGTATTAGTTTCCGATTCGCCACTGCAGGTTCAGTGTATTCCTTGGACTTTCACATCGACGATGAATCACAGACATGGCATCGGAATTAAATACAAAGGGCACAATGCCGCCTTAAGCACAAGAATAGACACTCTTCTTACAGTCGGTGCTTTTGAATATTCCCTGTGAGACCAGTATTAGTTTACGAAACATCACTGGAGGTTCAATGTATTCCTTGGACATTCACATTGACGATGAAACACTGAAATTGCATCGGAATTAAATAGAAGAGGCACAATGATGCCTTAAGTACAGGAACAGAGTCTCTTCTAACAGTCGGTGCTTTGAGCATTCCCTGTAAGACCAGTATTAGTTTCCGATACACCACTGGAGGTTCAATGTATTCCTTGGACCTTCACATTGACGATGAAACACAAAAATTGCATCGGAATTAAATACATAGGCCACAATGCTGCCTTAAGTAAAAGAATAGAGACTCTTCTTACTGTCGGTGCTTTGAGCATTCCATGTGGGACCAGTATTAGTTTCCGATACGCCACTGCAGGTTCAATGTATTCCTTCGACATACACATTGACGATGAAACACTAAAATTACATCGGAATTAAATACAAAAGGCACAATGCCGCCATAAGTGCAAGAACAGTGTGACTTCTTAGAGTCTGTGATTTGATCCTTTTCTGTGCGACCCGTATTATTTTTCGATACGCCACTGCAGGTTAAATGTATTCACTGGACCATCAAATTGACGATGAAGCACAGAAAACGCATCGGAATTAAATACAAAAGGCACAATGCTGCCTTAGGTACAAGAACAGAGACTATTCTTTCAGTCGGTGCTTTGAGCATTCCCTATGAGACCAGTATTAGTTTCCGATACAACCCTGCTGGTTCAATGTATTCCTTGGACCTTCACATTGACGATTAAACACAGAAATCGCATCGGAATTAAATACAAAAAGAACAACGCCGCCTTAAGTACAAGAATAGAGACTCTTCTTACAGTCGGTGCTTTGAGCATTCCCTGTCAGACCAGTATTAGTTTCCGATACACCACTGCAGGTTCAGTGTATTCCTTGGACCTTCACATTGACGATGAAACACAGAAATGGCATCGGAATTAAATACATAAGGCACAATGCCGCATTAAGTACAGGAATAGACACTCTTCTTACAGTCAGTGCTTTGAGCATTCCCTGTGAGACCAGTATTAGTTTCCGATACACCACTGCAAGTTCAATGTATTCCTTGGACTTTCACATTGTCGATGAAACACAGAAATCGCATCGGAATTAAACACAAAAGGCACAATGCCGCCTTAAGTACAAGAATACAGACTCTACTTACAGTCGGTGCTTTGAGCATTCCCTGTGAGACCAGTATTAGTTTCCGTTACACCACTGCAGGTTCAATGTTTTCCTTGGACATTCACATTGACGAAGAAACACATAAATCGCATCGGAATTAAATACAAAAGGCACAATGCCGCCTTAAGAACAAGAATAGAGACTCTTCTTACAGTCGGTGCTTTGAGCATTCCCTGTGAGACCAGTATTAGTTTCCGATACACCACTACAGGTTCAATGTATTCCTTGGACCTTCACATTGACAAAGAAACGCATAAATCGCATCGGAATTAAGTACCAATGGCACAATGCCGCCTTAAGGTCAAGAATAGAGACTCTTCTTACAGTCGGTGCTTCGAGCATTCCCTGTGAGACCAGTATTAGTTTCCGATACACCACTGCAGGTTCAATGTATTCTTTGGACCTTCACATTGACGATTATACACAGAAATCGCATCGGAATTAAATACAAAAGGCACAATGCCATCTTAAGTACAAGAATAGGGACTCTTCTTCCAGTCGGTGCTTTGAGCATTCCCTGTGAGACCAGTATTAGTTTCCGATTCGCCACTGCAGGTTCAGTGTATTCCTTGGACTTTCACATCGACGATGAATCACAGACATGGCATCGGAATTAAATACAAAGGGCACAATGCTGCCTTAAGCACAAGAATAGACACTCTTCTTACAGTCGGTGCTTTTGAATATTGCCTGTGAGACCAGTATTAGTTTCCGAAACACCACTGGAGGTTCAATGTATTCCTTGGACATTCACATTGACGATGAAACACTGAAATTACATCGGAATTAAATAGAAAAGGCACAATGATGCCTTAAGTACAAGAATAGAGACTCTTCTAACAGTCGGTGCTTTGAGCATTCCCTGGGAGACCAGTATTAGTTTCCGATACGCCACTGCAGGTTCAATGTATTCCTTCGACATACACATTGACGATGAAACACTAAAATTACATCGGAATTAAATACAAAAGGCACAATGCCGCCATAAGTGCAAGAACAGTGTGACTTCTTAGAGTCTGTGATTTGATCCTTTCCTGGGCGACCCGTATTATTTTTCGATACGCCACTGCAGGTTAAATGTATTCACTGGACCATCAAATTGACGATGAAACGCAGAAATCGCATCGGAATTAAATACAAAAGGCACAATGCTGCCTTAGGTACAAGAACAGAGACTCTTCTTTCAGTCGGTGCTTTGAGCATTCCCTTTGAGACCAGTATTAGTTTCCGATACACCACTGGAGGTTCAATGAATTCCTTGGACCTTCACATTGACGAAGAAACACATAAATCGCATCGGAATTAAATACCAAAGGCACAATGCCGCCTTAAGTTCAAGAATAGTGACTCTTCTTACAGTCGGTGCTTTGTGCATTCCCTGTGAGACCAGTGTTAGTTTCCGATACACCACTGCAGGTTCAATGTATTCGTTGGACCTTCACATTGACGATTATTCACAGAAATCGCACCGGAATTAAATACAAAAGGCACAATGCCGCCTTAAGTATAAGCATAGAGACTCTTCTTACAGTCGGTGGTTTGAGCATTTCCTGTGAGACCAGTATTAGTTTCCGATAAACCACTGCAGATTCAGTGTATTCCCTGGACTTTCACATCGACGATGAAACACAGAAATGGGATCGGAATTAAATACAAAGGGAACAATGCCGCCTTAAGTACAAGATTAGACACTCTTTTTACAGTCGGTGCTTTGAGCATTCCCTGTGAGACCAGTATTAGTTTCCGATACACCACTGCTGGTTCAATGTATTCCTTGGACCTTCACATTGACGATGAAACACTGAAATTGCATCGGAATTAAATACAAAAGGCACAATGCCGCCTTTAGTACAAGAATACAGACTCTACTCACAGTCGGTGATTTGAGCATTCCCTGTGAGACCAGTATTAGTTTCCGATACACCACTGCAGGTTCAATGTATTCCTTGGAACTTCACATTGACGATGAAACACAGAAATCGCATTGGAATTAAACACAAAAGGCACAATGCCGCCTTATGTACAAGAATAGAGACTCTTCTTACAGTCTGTGCTTTCAGCATTCCCTGTGAGACCAGTATTAGTATCCGATACACCACTGCAGATTCAATGTATTCCTTGGACATACACATTGACGATGAAACACTGAAATTACATCGGAATTAAATACAAAAGGAACAATGCCGCCTTAAGTACAAGAATAGAGACTCTTCTTACTGTCGGTGCTTTGAGCATTCCCTGTGAGACCAGTATTAATTTCCGATACACCACTGCAAGTTCAATGTATTCCTTGGAAATACACATTGACGATGAAACACAAAAATTACATCGTAATTAAATACAAAGGGCACAATGACGCCTTAAGTACAAGCAGAGTGAGATTTCTTAGAGTCTGCGATTTGATCCTTTCCTAGGAGAGCAGTATTAGTTTCCGATACACCACTGCAGTTTCAATGTATTCCTTGGACATACACATTGACGATGAAAAACTGAAATTACATCGGAATTAAATACAAAAGGCCCAATGCCGCCATAAGTGCAAGAAGAGTGAGACTTCTTAGAGTCTATGTTTTGATCCTTTCCTGTGCGACCCGTATTAGTTTCCGATACGCCAATGCAGGTTCAATGTATTCCTTGGACCTTCACATTGACGATTACACACAGAAATCGCATCGGAATCAAATACAAAAAGGCACAATGTCGCCTTAAGTACAAGAATAGAGACTCTTCTTGCATTCGGTCCTTTGAGCATTCCCTGTGAGACCAGTATTAGTATCCGGTACACCACTTCAGGTTCAATGTATTCCTAGGAAATACACATCGTCGATGAAACACAGAAATGGCATCTGAAATAAATACAAAAGGCTCAATGCCGCCTTAAGTACAAGAATAGAGACTCTTCTCACAGCCGGTGCGTCGAGTATTCCCTGTGAGACCAGTATTAGGTTCCGATACACCACTGCAGGTCCAAAGTATTCCTTGGACCTTCACATTGACGATGAAACACAGAAATCGCATTGGAATTAAATACATAAGGCACAATGCCGCTTTTAGTACAAGAATAGAGACTATTCTTACAGTCTGTGCTTTGAGCGCACCCTGTGAGACCAGTATTAGTATCCGATACACCACTGCAGATTCAATGTATTCCTTGGACATACACATTGACGATGAAACACTGCAATTACATCGGAATTAAATACAAAAGGAACCATGCCACCTTAAGTACAAGAATAGAGACTCCTCTTACTGTCGGTGCTTTGAGCATTCCCTGTGAGACCAGTATTAGTTTCCGATACACCTCTGCAGGTTCAATGTATTCCTTGGACCGTTCACATTGACGATTAAACACAGAAATCGCAACAGAATTAAATACAAAAGGCACAATGCCGCCTTAAGTAGAAGAATAGAGACTCTTCTTACTGTCGGTGCTTTGAGCACTCCCTATGGGACCAGTATTAGTTTCCGATACACCACTGTAGGTTCAGTGTATTCCTTGGACTTTCACATTGACGATGAAACACAGAAATGGCATCGGAATTAAATACAAACGGCACAATGCCGCCTTAAGTACAAGAATAAACACTCGGTGCTTTGAGCATTCCCTGTGTGACCAGTATTAGTTTCCGATACACCACTGCAGGTTCAATGTATTCGTTTGACATACACATTGACGACGAAACACTGAAATTACATCGGAATTAAATACAAAAGGCCCAATGCCGCCATTAGTGCAAGAAGAGTGAGACTTCTTAGAGACTGTGTTTTGATATTTTCCTGTGCGACCCGTACCAGTTTCCGATACGCCACTGCAGGATCAATGTATTCCTTGGACCTTCACATTGACGATTAAACACAGAAATCGCATCGGAATTAAATACAAAAGGCACAATGCCGCCTTAAGTACAAGAGTAGAGACTCTTCTTACGGTCGGTGCTTTGAGCATTCCCTGTGAGACCAGTATTAGTTTCCGATACGCCACTGGAGGTTCAATGTATTCCTTGGATCTTCACATTCACGATGAAACACAGAAATGGCATCGGAATTAAATACAAAGGGCACAATGCCGCCTTAAGTACAAGAATAAACACTCGGTGCTTTGAGCATTCCCTGTGTGACCAGTATTAGTTTCCGATACACCACTGCAGGTTCAATGTATTCCTTGGACATACACATTGACGACGAAACACTGAAATTACATCGGAATTAAATACAAAAGGCCCAATGCCGCCATAAGTGCAAGAAGGGTGCGACTTCTTAGAGTCTGTGTTTTGATTCTCCCTGTGCGACCCGTATTAGTTTCCGATACGACACTGCAGGTTCAATGCATTCCTTGGATCCTCACATTGACGATGAAACACAGAAATCGCATCGGAATTAGATACAAAAGGCACAATGCCGAGCTAAGTACAAGAATATAGTCTCTTCACACAGTCGGTGTTTCGAGTATTCCCTGTGAGACCAGTATTAGTTTCCGATACACCACTGCAGGTTCAATGTATTCCTTGGACATACACATTCACTATGAAACACTAAAATTACATTGAAATTAAATACAAAAGGCACAATGCCGCCATAAGTGCATGAAGAGTGAGATTTCTTAGAGTCTGTGATTTGATCCTTTCCTGTGCGACCCGTATTAGTTTCCGATACGCCACTGCAGATTCAATGTATTCCTTGGACCATCACATTGACGATTACACTCAGAAATCGCATCGGAATCAAATACAAAAGGCACAATGCCGCCTTAAGTACAAGAATAGAGACTCTTCTTACAGTCGGTGCTTTGAGCATTCCCTGTGAGAGCAGTTTTAGTTTCCGATACACCACTGCAGGTTCAATGTATTCCTTGGACCTTCACATTGACGATTAAACACAGAAATCACATCGGAAATAAATACAAAAGGCACAATGCCGCCTTAAGTACAAGAATAGAGACTCTTCTTACAGTCGGTGCTTTGAGCATTCCCTGTGAGACCAGTATTTGTTTCCGATACACCTCTGCAGGTTCAGTGTATTTCTTGGACCTTCACATTGACGATGAAACACAGAAATGGCATCGGAAGTAAATACAAAAGGCACAATGCCACATTAAGTACAGGAATTAACACTCTTCTTACAGTCAGTGCTTTGAGCATTCCCTGTGAGACCAGTATTAGTTTCCGATACACCACTGCAACTTCAATGTATTCCTTGGACGTTCACATTGACGAAGAAACACAGAAATCGCATCGGAATTAAACACAAAAGGCACAATGCCGCCTTAAGTACAAGAATACAGACTCTACTTACAGTCGGTGCTTTGAGCATTCCCTGTGAGACCAGTATTAGTTTCCGATACACCACTGCAGGTTCAATGTATTCCTTGGACCTTCACATTGACGATGACACACAGAAATTGCATCGTAATTATATACAACAGCCACAATGCCGCCTTAAGTACAAGAATAGAGACTCTTCTTACAGTCGGTGCTTTGAGCATTCCCTGTGAGACCAGTATTAGTTTCCGATACACCACTGCAGGTTCAATGTATTCCTGGGACCTTCAAATTGACGATGAAACACAGAAATCGCATTGGAATTAAATACATAAGGCACAATGCCGCTTCAAGTACAAGAATAGAGACTATTCTTACAGTCTGTGCTTTGGGCGTTCCCTGTGAGACCAGTATTATTTTCCGATACAATACTGCAGGTTCAATGTATTCCGTGGACATACACATTGACGATGAAACACTGAAATTGCATCGGAATTAAATACAAAGGGCACAATGACGCCTTAAGTACAAGCAGAGTGAGACTTCTTAGAGTCTGTGTTTTGATCCTTTCGTGTGAGACCAGTATTGGTTTCCGATATACCACTACAGGTTCAATGTATTCCTTGGACCTTCACATTGACAAAGAAACACATAAATCGCATCGGAATTAAATACCAATGGCACAATAACGCCTTAAGTTCAAGAATAGAGACTCTTCTTACAGTCGGTGCTTCGAGCATTGCCTGTGAGACCAGTATTAGTTTCCGATACACCACTGCAGGTTCAATGTATTCTTTGGACCTTCACATTGACGATTATACACAGAAATCGCATCGGAATTAAATACAAAAGGCACAATGCCACCTTAAGTACAAGAATAGAGACTCTTCTTACAGTCGGTGCTTTGAGCATTCCCTGTGAGACCAGTATTAGTTTCCGATACACCACTGCTCGTTCAATGTATTCCTAGGACTTTCACATTGACGATGATGCACAGAAATCGCATCGGAATCAAATACAAAAGGCACAATGCCGCCTTAAGTGGAGGAAAAGAGACTCATCTTACGGTCGGTGCTTTGAGCTTTCCCTGTGAGACAAGTATTAGTTTCCGAAACACCACTGGAAATTCAATGTATTCCTTGGACATTCACATTGACGATGAAACACTGAAATTCCATCGGAATTAAATACAAAAGGCACAATGATGCCCTAAGTACAAGAATAGAGACTCTTCTAACAGTCGTTGCTTTGAGCATTCCCTGTAAGACCAGTATTAGTTTCAGATACACCACAGCAGGTTCAATGTATTCCTTCCACCTTCACATTGACGATGAAACACAGAAATTGCATCGGAATTAAATACAAAAGCCACAATGCCGCCTTAACTGCAAGAACAGTGAGACTTCTTAGAGTCTGTGATTTGATCCTTTCCTGTGCGACCCGTATTATTTTTCGATACGCCACTGCAGGTTAAATGTATTCACTGGACCTTCAAATTGACGATGAAACACAGAAATCGCATCGGAATTAAATACAAAAGGCACAATGCTGCCTTAAGTACAAGATCAGAGACTCTTCTTTCAGTCGGTGCTTTGAGCATTCCCTGTGAGACCAGTATTAGTTTCCGATACACCTCTGCAGGTTCAATGTATTCCTTGGACCTTCACATTGACGATTAATCACAGAAATCGCATCGGAATTAAATACAAAAAGAATAATGCCGCCTTAAGTACAAGAATAGAGACTCTTCTTACAGTCGGTGCTTTGAGCATTCCCTGTGAGACCAGTATTTGTTTCCGATACACCACTGCAGGTTCAGTGTATTCCTTGGACCTTCACATTGACGATGAAACACAGAAATGGCATCGGAATTAAATACATAAGGCACAATGCCGCGTTAAGTACAGGAATAGACACTCTTCTTACAGTCAGTGCTTTGAGCATTCCCTGTGAGACCAGTATTAGTTTCCGATACATCACCGCAAGTTCAATGTATTCCTTGGACTTTCACATTGACGATGAAACACAGAAATCGCATCGGAATTAAACACAAAAGGCGCAATGCCGCCTTAAGTACAAGAATACATACTCTAATTACAGTCGGTGCTTTGAGCATTCCCTGTGAGACCAGTATTAGTTTCCGAAACACCACTGCAGGTTCAATGTATTTCTTGGACCTTCACATCGACGATTAAACTCAGAAATCGCATCGGAATTAAATACAAAAGGCACAATGCCGCCTTAAGTACAAGAGTAGAGACGCTTCTTACAGTCGGTGCTTTGAGCAATCCCTGTGAGACCAGTATTAGTTTCCGATACACCACTGGAGGTTCAATGTATTCCTTGGACTTTCACATTGACGATGACACACAGAAATTGCATCGTAAATATATACAAAAGGCACAATGCCGCCTTAAGTACAAGAATAGAGACTCTTCTTACAGTCGGTGCTTTGAGCATTCCCTGTGAGACCAGTATTAGTTTCCGATACACCACTGCAGGTTCAATGTATTGCTTGGACATACAGATTGACGATGAAACACTGAAATTACATCGGAATTAAATACAAAGACACAATGCCGCCATCAGTGCAAGAACAGTGAGACTTCTTAGAGTCTGTGATTTGATCCTTTCCTGTGAGACCAGTAATGGTTTCCGATATACCACTGCAGGTTCAATGAATTCCTTGGACCTTCACATTGACGAAGAGACACATAAATCGCATCGGAATTAAATACCAATGGCACAATGCCGCCTTAAGTTCAAGAATAGAGACTCTTCTTACAGTCGGCGCTTTGAGCATTCCCTGTGAGACCAGTATTAGTTTCCGATACACCACTGCAGGTTCAATGTATTCTTTGGACCCTCACATTGACGATTATACACATAAATCGCATCGGAATTAAATACAAAATGCACAATGCCGCCTTAAGTACAAGAATAGAGACTCTTCTTACAGTCGGTGCTTTGACAATTCCCTGTGAGACCAGTATTAGTTTCCGATACACCACTGCAGGTTCAGTGTATTGCATGGACTTTCACATCGACGATGAAACACAGAAGTGGAATCGGAATTAAATACAAAGTGCACAATGCCGCCTTAAGTACAAGAATAGACACCCTTTTTACAGTCGGTCCTTTGAGCATTCCCTGTGAGACCAGTATAAGTTTCCGATACACCACTGCTGGTGCAATGTATTCCTTGGACCTTCACATTGACAATGAAGCACAGAAATCGCATCAGAATTAAATACAAAAGGCACAATGCCGCCTTAAGTACAAGAATACAGACTCTACTCACAGTCAGTGATTTGAGCATTCCCTGTGAGACCAGTATTAGTTTCCGATACACCACTGCAGGTTCAATGTATTCCTTGGAACTTCACATTGACGATGAAACACAAAAATCGCATTGGAATTAAACACAAAAGGCACAATGCCGCCCTAAGTACAAGAATAGAGACTCTTCTTACAGTCTGTGCTTTCAGCATTCCCTGTGAGACCAGTATTAGTATCCAATTCACCACTGCAGATTCAATGTATTCCTTGGAAATGCACATTGACGATGAAACACTGAAATTACATCGGAATTAAATACAAAGGGCACAATGACGCCTTAAGTACAAGCAGAGTGAGATTTCTTAGAGTCTGTGCTTTGATCCTTTCCTGTGAGACCAGTTTTAGTTTCCGATATACCACTGCAGGTTCAATGTATTCCTTGGACCTTCACATTGATGATGAAACACAGAAATCGCATCGGAATTAAATACCAAAGGCACATTGCGTCCTTAAGTACAAGAATAGAGACTCTTCTTACAGTCGGTGCTTCGAGTATTCCCTGTGCGAGCAGTATTAGTTTCCGATGTATTCCTTGGACATACACATTGACTATGAAAAACTGAAATTACATCGGATTTAAATACAAAAGGCCCAATGCCGCCATAAGTGCAAGAAGACTGAGACTTCTTAGAGACTATGTTTTGATCCTTTCCTGTGCGACCCGTATTAGTTTCCGATACGCCAATGCAGGTTCAATGTATTCCTTGGACCTTCACATTGACGATTACACACAGAAATCGCATTGGAATTAAATACACAAGGCTCAATGCCGCCTTAAGTACAAGAATAGAGACTCTTCTCACAGCCGGTGCGTCGAGTATTCTATGTGAGACCAGTATTAGTTTCCGATACACCACTGCAGGTTCATTGCATTCCTTGGACCTTCACATTGACGATTATACACAGAAATAGCATCGGAATTAAATACAAAAGGCACAATACCGCCTTAAGTACAAGAATAGAGACTCTTCTTACAGTCGGTGTTTTGATCATTCCCTGTGAGACCAGTATTAGTTTCCGATACATCACTGCAGATTCAATGTATACCTTGGACATACACATTGACGATGAAACACTGCAATTACATCGGAATTAAATACAAAAGGAACAATGCCACCTTAATTACAAGAATAGAGACTCCTCTTACTGTCGGTGCTTTGAGCATTCCCTGTGAGACCAGTATTAGTTTCCGATACACCACTGCATGTTCAATGTATTCCTTGGACTTTCACATTGACGATGAAACACAGAAATCGCATTGGAATTAAATACAAAAGGCACAATGCCGCCTTAAGTACAAGAACAGAGACTCTTCTTACAGTCGGTGCTTTGAGCATTCCCTGTGAGACCAGTATTAGTTTCCGATACACCACTGCAGGTTCAATGTATTCCTTCGACATACACATTGACGATGAAACACTAAAATTACATCGGAATTAAATACAAAAGGCACAATGCCGCCATAAGTGCAAGAACAGTGAGACTTCTTAGAGTCTGTGTTTTGATCCTTTCCTGTGCGACCTGTATCAGTTTTCGATACGCCACTGCAGGTTAAATGTATTCCTTGGACCTTCAAATTGACGATGAAACACAGAAATCGCATCGGAATTAAATACAAAAGGCACAATGCCGCCTTTAGTACAAGAACAGAGACTCTTCTTACAGTCGGTGCTTTGAGCATTCCCTGTGAGACCAGTATTAGATTCCGATACACCCCTGAAGGTTCAGTGTACTCCTTAGACCTTCACATTGACGATGATACAAAGAAATGGCATCGGAATTAAATACAAAAGGCACAATGCCGCATTAAGTACAGGAATAGTCACTCTTCTTACAGTCAGTGCTTTGAGCATTCCCTGTGAGACCAGTATTAGTTTCCCATACACCAGTGCAAGTTCAATGTATTCCTTGGACTTTCACATTGACGATGAAACACAGAAATCGCATTCGAATTAAACACAAAAGGCACAATGCCGCCGTAAGTGCAATAATACAGACTCTACTTACAGTCGGTGCTTTGAGCATTCCCTGTGAGACCAGTATTAGTTTGCGATACACCACTGCAGGTTCAGTGCATTCCTTGGACCTTCACATTGACGATGAAACACAGATATGGCAACGGAATTAAATACAAAAGGCACAATGCCGCCATAACTACAAGAATAGACACTCTTCTTACAGACGGTGTTTGAGCATTCATTGTGAGACTAGTATTAGTTTCCGATACACCACTGCTGGTTCAATGTATTCCTTGGACCTTCACATTGACGATGAAACACAGAAATCACATCGGAATTAAATACAAAAGGCACAATGCCGCCTTAAGTACAAGAATAGAGACTCTTCTTACAGTCTGTGCTTTGAGCATTCCCTGTGAGACCAGTATTAGTATCCGATACACCACTGCAGATTCAATGTATACCTTGGACATACACATTGACGATGAAACACTGCAATTACATCGGAATTAAATACAAAAGCCACAATGCCGCCATAAGTGCAAGAAGAGTGAGACTTCTTAAAGTCTGTGTTTTGATCCTTACCTGTGCGACCTGTATTAGTTTCCGATACGCCACTGCTGGTTCAATGTATTCCTTGGACCTTCACATTGACGATGAAACACAGGAATCGCATCGGAATTAAATACAAAAGGCACAATGCCGCTTTAAGTACAAGAATAGAGACTATTCTTACAGTCTGTGCTTGGAGCGTTCCCTGTAAGACCAGTATTAGTATCCGATACACCACTGCAGATTCAATGTATTCCTTGGACATACACATCGACGATGATACACAGAAATGGCATCGGAATTAAATACAAACTGCACAATGCCACCATAAGTAGAAGAATAGACACTCTTCTTGCAGTCGGTGCTGTGGGTATTCCCTGTGAGACCAGTATTAGTTTCCGATACACCACTGCAGGTTCAATGTATTCCTTGGACCTTCACATTGACGATGAAACACAGAAATCGCATCGGAATTAAATACAAAAGGCACAATGTAGCATTAAGTACAAGAATACAGACTCTACTTACAGTCGGTCGTTTGAGCATTCCCATTGAGACCAGTATTAGTTTCCGATACACCACTACAGGTTCAATGTATTCCTTGGACATACACATTGACGATGAAACACTGAAATTACATCGGAATTAAATACAAAAGGAACAATGTCGCCTGAAGTACAAGAATAGAGACTCTTCTTAGAGTCGGTGCTTTAAGCATTCCCTGTGAGACCAGTATTAGTTTCCGATACACCACTGCAGGTTCAATGTATTCCTTGGACCTTCACATTGACGATTATACACAGAAATATCATCGGAATTAAATACAAAAGGCACAATACCGCCTTAAGTACAAGAATAGAGATTCTTCTTACAGTCGGTGCTTTGAGCATTCCCTGTGTGACCAGTATTAGTTTCCGATACACCACTACAGGTTCAGTGTATTCCTTGGACATTCACATCGACGAAGAAACACAGAAATGGCATCGCAATTAAATACAAAGGGCACAATGCCGCCTTAAGTACAAGAATAGACACTCTTCTTACAGTCGGTGCTTTGAGCATTCCCTGTGAGACCAGTATTAGTTTCCGATACACCACTGCAGGTTCAGTGTATTCCTTGGACATTCACATCGATGATGAAACACAGAAATGGCATCGGAATTAAATACAAAGGGCACAATGCCGCCTTAAGTACAAGAATAGACACTCTTCTTACAGTCGGTGCTTTGAGCATTCCCTGTGAGACCAGTATTAGTTTCTGATACACCACTGCAGGTTCAATGTATTCCTTGGACCTTCACATTGAGGATGAAAGACAGAAATCGCGTCGGAATTAAATGCAAAAGGTCCAGTGCCGCCTTAAGTACAAGAATAGAGACTCTTCTTACAGTCGTTGCTTTGAGCATTCCCTGTGAGACCAGTATTAGTTTCCGATACACCACTGCAGGATCAATGTATTCCTTGGACCTTCAAATTGACGATTATACACAGAAATCGCATCGGAATTAAATACAGAAGGCTCAATGCCCCCTTAAGTACAAGAATAGAGACGCTTCTTACAGACGGTGATTTGAGCATTCCCTGTGAGACCAGTATTAGTTTCCGATACACCACTGCAGGTCCAATGTATTCCTTGGACCTTCACATTGACGATGAAACACAGATATCGCATCGGAATAAATACAAAAGGCACAATGCCGCCTTAAGTACAAGAATACAGACTCTTCTTACAGTCGGAGCTTTGAGCATTTCCTGTGAGACCAGTATGTTTCCGATACCCCACTGCAGGTTCAATGTATTCCTTGGACCATCGCATTGACGATGAAACACAGAAATCGCATTGGAATTAAATACAAAATGCACAATGCCGCCTTAAGTACAAGAATAGAGACACTTCTTACAGTCTGTGCTTTGTCCATTCCCTGTGAGACCAGTTTTAGTATGCGATACACCACTGCAGATTCAATGTATTCCTTGGACATACACATTGACGATGAAACACTGAAATTACATCGGAATTAAATACAAAAGGAACAATGCCACCTTAAGTACAAGAATAGAGACTCTTCTTACTGTCGGTGCTTTGAGCATTCCCTGTGAGACCAGTATTAGTTTCCGATACACCACTGCAGGTTCAATGTATTCCTTGGACATACCCATTGACGATGAAACACTGATATTACATCGGAATTAAATACAAAAGCCACAATGCCTCCTTAACTACAAGAATAGAAACTCTTCTTACAGTCGGTGCTTTGAGCATTCCCTGTGAGACCAGTATTAGTTTCCGATACACCACTGCGGGTTCAATGTATTCCTCGGACCTTCACATAGACGAAGAAACACAGAAATCGCATCGGAATTAAAAACGAAAGGCCCAATGCTGCCATAAGTACAAGAATAGAGACTCTTAATACAGTCGGTGATTTGAGCATTCCCTGTGAGACCAATAATAGTATCTGATACAACTTTGCAGGTTCAATGTATTCCTTGGACATACACATTGACGATGAAACACTGAAATTACATTGGAATTAAATACAAAAGGAACAATATCGCCTTAAGTACAAGAATAGAGATTCTTCTTACTGTCGGTGCTTTGAGCATTCCCTGTAAGACCAGTATTAGTTTCCGATACACCACAGCAGGTTCAATGTATTCCTTGGACCTTCACATTGACGATGAAACACAGAAATTGCATCGGAATTAAATACAAAAGGCACAATGCCGCCTTAAGTACAAGAACAGAGACTCTTCTTAGAGTCGGTGTTTTGAGCATTCCCTGTGAGACCAATATTAGTATCTGATACAACTTTGCAGGTTCAATGTATTCCTTGGACATACACATTGACGATGAAACACTGAAATTACTTCGGAATTAAATACAAAAGTAACAATATCGCCTTAAGTACAAGAATAGAGACTCTTCTTACTGTCGGTGCTTTGAGCATTCCCTGTGAGTCCAGTATTAGTTTCCGATACACCACTGCAGGTTCAATGTGTTCCTTAGCCCTTCACATTGACGATTATATACAGAAATCACATCGGAATT
The DNA here is from genome assembly GCF_023864345.2 of Schistocerca serialis cubense. Taxonomy (NCBI): domain Eukaryota; kingdom Metazoa; phylum Arthropoda; class Insecta; order Orthoptera; family Acrididae; genus Schistocerca; species Schistocerca serialis. The sequence continues at coordinate 31,115,492 of NC_064643.1, read as the reverse complement.
AAATACAAGATGCACAATGACTCCTTAAGTACAAGAATACAGACTCTTCTTACAGTCAGTGCTTTGAGCATTCCCTGTGAGACCAGTATTAGTTTCCGATACACCACTGCAGGTCCAATGTATTCCTTGGACCTTCACATTGACGATGAACCACAGAAATCGCATCGGAATAAATACAAAAGGTACAATGCCACCTTAAGTACAAGAATACAGACTCTACTTACAGTCGGTGCTTTGAGCATTGCCTGTGAGACCAGTATTAGTTTCCGATACACCACTGCAGGTTCAATGTATTCCTTGGACCATCGCATTGACGATGAAACACAGAAATCGTATTGGAATTAAGTACAAAAAGCACAATGCCGCCTTAAGTACAAGAATAGAGACTCTTCTTACAGCCTGTGCTTTGTCCATTCCCTGTGAGACCAGTATTAGTATCCGATACACCATTGCAGATTCAATGTATTCCTTGGACATACACATTGACGATGAAACACTGAAATTACATCGGAATTAAATACAAAAGGAACAATGCCGCCTTAAGTACAAGAATAGAGACTCTTCTTACTGTCGGTGCTTTGAGCATTCCCTGTGAGACCAGTATTAGTTTCAGATACGCCACTGCAGGTTCAATGTATTCCTTGTAAATACACATTGACGATGAAACACTGAAATTACATCGGAATTAAATACAAAGGGCACAATGACGCCTTAAGTACAAGCAGAGTGAGACTTCTTAGTGTCTGTGTTTTGATCCTTTCCTGTGTGACCCGTATTAGTTTCCGATACGCCACTGCAGGTTCAATGTATTCCTTGGACTTTCACATTGACGATTACACACAGAAATCGCATCGGAATTAAATACAAATGGCACAATGCTTCCTTAAGTACAAGAATAGAGACTCTTCTTACAGTCGGTGCTTCTAGCATTCCCTGAGAGACCAGTATTAGTTTCCGATACACCACTGCAGTTGCAGTGTATTCCTTGGACTTTCACATCGACGATGAAACACAGAAAAGGCATCGGAAATAAATACAAAGGGCACAATGCCGCCTTAAGTACAAGAATAGACACTCTTCTTACAGTCGGTGCTTTGAACATTCCCTGTGAGACCACTATTAGTTTCCGGTACACCACTGCAGGTTCAATGTATTCCTTGGACCTTCACATTGACGATGAAACACAGAAATCGCATTGGAATTAAATACTGAAGGCACAATGCCGCCTTAAGTACAAGAATACATACTCTACTTACAGTCGGTGCTTTGAGCATTCCCTGTGAGACCAGTATTAGTTTTCGATACACCACTGCAGGTTCATTGTATTTCATGGACCTTAACATTGATGATGAAACACAGAAATCGCATCGGAATTAAATACAAAAAGCCACAATTACGCCTTAAGTACAAGAATAGAGACTCTTCTTACAGTCGGTGCTTTGAGCATTCCCTGTGAGACCAGTATTAGTAGCCGATACACCACTGCAGGTTCAATGTATTCCTTTGACATACACATTGACGATGAAACACTGAAATTACATCTGAATTAAATACAAAAGGAACAATGTCGCCTTAAGTACAAGAATAGAGACTCTTCTTTCTGTCGGTGTTTTGAGCATTCCCTCTAACACCAGTATTAGTTTCCGATACACCACTGCAGGTCCAATGTATTCCTTGGACCTTCACATTGTCTATGAAACACAGAAATCGCATCGGAATTAAATACAAAAGGCCCAATGCCGCCTTAAGTACAAGAATAGAGACTCTCCTTACAGTCGGTGCTTTGAGCATTCCCTGTGAGACCAGTATTAGTTTCCCATTCACAACTGCAGGTTCAATGTATACCTTGGACCTTCACATTGACGATTATACACAGAAATCGCATCGGAATTAAATACAAAAGGCACAATGCCGCATTAAGTTTAAGAATAGAGACTCTTGTTACAGTCGTTGCTTTGAGCATTCCCTGTGAGACCAGTATTAGTTTCCGATACACCACTGCAGGTTCAGTGTATTCCTTGGACATCCACATCGACGATGAAACACAGAAATGGCATCGGAATTAAATACAAAGGGCACAATGCCGCCTTAAGTACAAGAATAGACACTCTTCTTACAGTCGGTGCTTTGAGCATTCCCTGTGAGACCAGTATTAGTTTCCGATACACCACTGCAGGTTCAATGTATTCCTTGGAATTCACATTGACGATGAAAGACAGAAGTCGCATCGGAATTAAATACAAACGGCCCAATGCCGCCTTAAGTACAAGAATAGAGACTCTTCTTACAGTCGGTGCTTTGAGCATTCCCTGTGAGACCAGTATTAGTTTCCGATACACCACTGCAGGTTCAATGTATTCCTTGGACCTTTCCATTGACGATTATACACAGAAATCGCATCGGAATTAAATGCAAAAGGCACAATGCCGCCTTAAGTACAATAATAGAGACTCTTCATACAGTCGGTGCTTTGAGTATTCCCTGTGACACCGGTATTAGTTTCCGATACACCACTGCAGGCTCAATGTATTCCTTGGACCTTCACATTGACGATGAAACATAGAAATCGCATCTGAATTTAATACAAAAAGCACGATGAAGCCTTAAGTACAAGAATATAGACTCTACTTACAGTCGGGGCCTTGAGCATTCCCTGTGAGACCAGTATTAGTTTCCGATACACCACTGCAGGTTCAATGTATTCCTTGGACCTTCACATTGAAGATGAAACACAGAAATCGCATTGGAATTAAATACAAAAGGCACAATGCCGCCTTAAGTGCAAGAATAGACACTCTTCTTACAGTCGGTGCTTTGAGCATTCCCTGTGAGACCAGTATTAGTTTCCGATACACCACTGCAGGTTCAATGTATTCCTTGGACCTTCACATTGACAATGAAACACAGAAATGGCATCGGAATTAAATACAAAATGCACAATGCCGCCTTAAGTACAAGAAAACAGACTCTACTTACAGTCGGTGCTTTGAGCATTCCCTGTGAGACCAGTATTAGTTTCCGATACACCACTGCAGATTCAATGTAATCCTGGGACCTTCACATTGACGATGAAACACAGAAATCGCATCGGAATTAAATACAAAAGGCACAATGCCGCCTTAAGTACAAGAATAGAGACTCTTCTTACAGTCGGTGCTTTGAGCATTCCCTGTGAGTCCGGTATTAGTTTCCGATACACCACTGCAGGTTCAGTGTATTCCTTGGACTTTCACATCGACGATGAAACACAGAAATTGCATCGGAATTAAATACAAAGGGCACAATGCCGCCTTAAGTGCAAGAATAGACACTCTTCTTACAGTCGGTGCTTTGAGCAATCCCTGTGAGACCAGTATTAGTTTCCGATACACCACTGCAGGTTCAATGTATTCCTTGGACCTTCACATTGACGATGAAAGACAGAAATCGCATCGGAATTAAATACAAACGGCTCAATGCCGCCTTAAGTACAAGAATAGAGACTCTTCTTACAGTAGGTGTTTTGAGCATTCCCTGTGAGACCAGTATTACTTTCTGATACACCACTGCAGGTTCAATGTATTCCTTGGACCTTCACATAGACGATTATTCACAGAAATCGCATCGGAATTAAATACAAAAGCCACGATGCCGCCTTAAGTACAAGAATAGAGACTCTTCTTACAGTCGGTGATTTGAGCATTCCCTGTGAGACCAGTATTAGTATCCGATACACCACTGCCGGTTCAATGTATTTCTTGGACATACACATTGACAATGAAACACTGAAATTACATCGGAATTAAATACAAAAGGAACATTGTCTCCTTAAGTACAAGAATAGAGACTCTTCTTACTGTCGTGATTTGAGCACTCCCTCTGAGACCAGTACTAGTTTCCGATACACCACTGCAGGTCCAATGTATTCCTTGGACCTTCACATTGACGATGAAACACAGAAATTGCAACGGAATTAAATACAAAAGGCACAATGCCGCCTTAAGTACATGAATAGGGACTCTTCTTACAGTCGGTGCTTTGAGCATTCCCTGTGAGACCAGTATTAGTTTCCGATTCACCACTGCAGGTTCAATGTATACCTTGGACCTTCACATTGACGATATTACACAGAAATCGCATCGGAATTGAATACAAAAGGCACAATGCCGCCTTAAGTACAAGAATAGAGACTCTTCTTACAGTCGGTGCTTTGAGCATTCCCTGTGAGACCAGTATTAGTTTCCGATACACCACTGCAGGTTCAGTGTATTCCTTGGATTTTCACATCAGCGATGAAACACAGAAATGGCATCGGAATTAAATACAAAGGGCATAATGCCGCCTTAAGTACAAGAATATACACTCTTCTTACAGTCGGTGCTTTGTGCATTCCCTGTGAGACCAGTATTAGTTTCCGATACACCACTGCAGGTTCAATGTATTCCTTGGACCTTCACATTGACGATGAAAGACAGAAATCGCATCGGAATTAAATACAAACGGCTCAATGCCGCCTTAAGTACAAGAATAGAGACTCTCCTTACAGTCGGTGCTTAGAGCATTCCCTGTGAGACCAGTATTAGTTTCCGATACACCACTGCAGGTTCAATGTATTCCTCGGACCTTCACATTGACGATTATACACAGAAATCGCATCGGAATTAAATACAAAAGGCACAATGCCGGCTTAAGTACAAGAATAGAGACCCTTCATACAGTCGGTGTTTTGAGCATTCCCTGTGAGACCAGTATTAGTTTCCGATACACCACTGCAAGGTTCAATGTATTCCTTCGACCTTCACATTGACGATGAAACACAGAAATCGCATCTGAATTAAATATAAAAAGCACGATGCCGCTTAAGTACAAGAATACAGACTCTACTTACAGTCGGTGCCTTGAGCATTCCCTGTGAGACCAGTATTAGTTTCCGATACACCGCTGCTTGTTCAATGTATTCCTTGGAAATAAGTATAGACGATGAAACACTGAAACTACATCGGAATTAAATACAAAGTGCACAATGACGCCTTAAGTACAAGCAGAGTGAGACTTCTTAGAGTCTGTGTTTTGATCCTTTCCTGTGCGTCCCGTATTAGTTTCCGATACGCCACTGCAGGTTCAATGTATTCCTTGGACCTTCACATTGACGATGAGACACAGAAATCGCATCGGAAATAAATACAAAAGGCAGAATGCCGCCTTAAGTACAAGAATAGAGAGTCTTCATACAGTCGGTGCTTTGAGCATTACTTGTGAGACCAGTATTAGTATCCGGTACACCACTTCAGGTTCAATGTATTCCTTGGACATACACATCGACGATGGAACACAAAAATGGCATCAGAATTAAATTCAAAGGGCACAATGCCGCCTTAAGTACAAGAATAGAGACTCTCCTTACAGTCGGTGCTTAGAGCATTCCCTGTGAGACCAGTATTAGTTTCCGATACACCACTGCAGGTTCAATGTATTCCTCGGACCTTCACATTGACGATTATACACAGAAATCGCATCGGAATTAAATACAAAAATCACAATGCCGCCTTAAGTACAAGAATACAGACTCTACTTACAGTCGGTGCTTTGAGCATTCCCTGTGAGAGCAGTATTAGTTTCCAATACACCACTGAGTGTTCAATGTATTCCTTGGACATACACATTGACAATGAAACGCTGAAATTACATCGGAATTAAATACAAAAGGAACAATGTCGCCATAAGTACAAGAATAGAGACTCTTCTTGCTGTCGGTGTTTTGAGCATTCCCTCTGAGACCAGTATTAGTTTCCAATACACCACTGCAGGTTCAATGTATTCCTTGGACCATCGCATTGACGATGAAACACAGAAATCACATTGGAAATAAATACAAAAACACAATGCCGCCTTAAGTACAAGAATAGAGACTCTTCTTACAGTCTGTGCTTTGTCCATTCCCTGTGAGACCAGTATTAGTAACCGATACACCACTGCAGATTCAATGTATTCCTTGGACATACACATTGAGGATGAAACACTGAAATTACATCGGAATTAAATACAACGGGCACAATGACGCCTTAAGTACAAGCAGAGTGAGACTTCTTAGAGTCTGTGTTTTGATCCCTTCCTGTGTGACCCGTATTAGTTTCCGATACGCCACTGCAGGTTCAATGTATTCCTTGGACCTTCACATTGACGATTACACACAGAAATCGCATCGGAATTAAATACAAATGGCACAATGCTGCCTTAAGTACAAGAATAGAGGCTCTTCTTACAGTCGGTGCTTTGAGCATTTCCTGAGAGACCAGTATTAGTTTCCGATACACCACTGGAGGTGCAGAGTATTCCTTGGACTTTCACATCGACGATGAAACATAGAAATGGCATCGGAAATAAATACAAAGGGCACAATGCCGCCTTAAGTACAAGGATAGACACTCTTCTTACAGTCGGTGCTTTGAGCATTCCTTGTGAGACCACTATTAGTATCCGGTACACCACATCAGGTTCAATGTATTCCTTGGACATACACATCGACGATGAAACAAAGAAATGGCATCGGTATTAAATACAAAGGGCCCAATGCCGCCTTAAGTACAAGAATAGACACTCTACTTACAGTCCGTGCTTTGAGCATTCCCTGTGAGGCCAGTATTAGTTTTCGATACACCACTGCAGGTTCATTGTATTCCTTGGACATACACATTAACGATGAAACACTGAAATTACATCGGAATTAAATACAAAAGGAACAATGTCGCCTTAAGTACAAGAATAGAGACTCTTCTTTCTGTCTGTGTTTTGAGCATTCCCTGTGAGACCAGTATTAGTTTCCGATTCACTACTGCAGGTTCAATGTATACCTTGGACCATCACATTGACGATTATACACAGAAATCGCATCGGAATTAAATACAAAAGGCACAATGCCGCCTTAAATACAATAATAGAGACTCTTCATACAGTCGGTGCTTCGAACATTCCCTGTGAGACAAGTATTAGTTTCCGATACATTACTGCAGGTTCAATGTATTCCTTGGACCTTCACATTGACGATGAAACATAGAAATCGCATCGGAATTAAATACAAAACGCACGATGCCGCCTTAAGTACAAGAATACAGACTCTACTTACAGTCGGTGCTTTGAGCATTCCCTGTGAGACGAGTATTAGTTTCCGATACACCACTGCAGGTTCAATGTATTCCTTGGACCTTCACATTGAAGATGAAACACAGAAATCGCATTGGAATTAAATACAAAAGGCAAAATGCCGCCTTAAGTACAAGAATAGACACTCTTCTTACAGTCGGTGCTTTGAGCATTCCCTGTGAGACCAGTATTAGTTTCCGATACACCACTGCAGGTTCAATGTATTCCTTGGACCTTCATATTGACGATATTACACAGAAATCGCATCGGAATTAAATACAAAAGGCACAATGCCGCCTTAAGTACAAGAATAGAGACTCTTCTTACAGTCGGTGCCATGAGCATTCCCTGTGAGACCAGTATTAGTTTCCGATACACCACTGCAGGTTCAGTGTATTCCTTGGACTTACACATTGACGATGAAACACAGAAATGGCATCGGAATTAAATACAAAGGGCACAATGCCGCCTTAAGTACAAGAATAGACACTCTTCTTACAGTCTGTGCATTGAGCATTCCCTGTGAGACCAGTATTAGTTTCCGATACACCACTGCATGTTCAATGTATTCCTTGGACCTTCACATTGACGATGAAAGACAGAAATCGCATCGGAATTAAATACAAACGGCCCAATGCCGCCATAAGTACAAGAATAGAGACTCTTCTTACAGTCGGTGCTTTGAGCATTCCCTGTGAGACCAGTATTAGTTTGCGATACACCACTGCAGGTTCAATGTATTCCTTGGACCTTCACATTGACGATGAAACACAGAAATCGCATCGGAATTAAATATAAAAAGCACGATGCCGCTTAAGTACAAGAATACAGACTCTACTTACAGTCGGTGCTTTGAGCATTCCCTGTGAGACCAGTATTAGTTTCCGATACACCGCTGCTTGTTCAATGTATTCCTTGGAAATAAGCATTGACGATGAAACACTGAAATTACATCGGAATTAAATACAAAGGGCACAATGATGCCTTAAGTACAAGCAGAGTGAGACTTCTTAGAGTCTGTGTTTTGATCCTTTCCTGTGCGACCCGTATTAGTTTCCGATACGCCACTGCAGGTTCAATGTATTCCTTGGACCTTCACATTGACGATGAGACACAGAAATCGCATCGGAAATAAATACGAAAGGCAGAATGCCGCTTTAAGTACAAGAATAGAGACTCTTCTTACAGTCGGTGCTTTGAGCATTCCCTGTGAGACCAGTATTAGTTTGCGATACACCACTGCAGGTTCAATGTATTCCTTGGACCTTCACATTGACGATGAAACACAGAAATCGCATCGGAATTAAATATAAAAAGCACGATGCCGCTTAAGTACAAGAATACAGACTCTACTTACAGTCGGTGCTTTGAGCATTCCCTGTGAGACTAGTATTAGTTTCCGATACACCACTGCAGGTTCAGTGTATTCCTTGGACCTCCACATTGACGATGAAACACAGAAATCGCATCCGAATTAAATACAAAAAGGCACAATTCCGCCTTAAGTACAAGAATAGAGACTCTTCTTACAGTCGGTGCTTTGTGCATTCCCTGTGAGACCAGTATTAGTATCCGGTACACCACTGCAGGTTCAATGTTTTCCTTGGACATACACATCGTCGATGAAACACAGATACGGCATCGGAATTAAATATAAAGGGCACAATGCCGCCTTAAGTACAAGAATAGAGACTCTTCTTACAGTCGGTGCTTTGAGCATTTCCGGTGAGACCAGTATCAGTATCCGATACACCACTGAGTGTTCAATGTATTCCTTGGACATACACATTGACGATGAAACACTGAAATTACATCGGAATTAAAAACAAAAGGCACAATGCCGCCTTAAGTACAATAATAGAGACTCATCATACAGTCGGTGCTTCGAACATTCCCTGTGAGACCAGTATTAGTTTCAGATACGCCACTGCAGGTTCATTGTATTCCTTGGAAATACACATTGACAATGAAACACTGAAATTACATCGGAATTAAATACAAAGGGCACAATGACACCTTAAGTACAAGCAGAGTGAGACTTCTTAGAGTCTGTGTTTTGATCCTTTCCTGTGTGACTCGCATTAGTTTCCGATACGCCACTGCAGGTTCAATGTATTCCTTTTACCTTCACATTGACGATTACACACAGAAATCGCATCGGAATTAAATACAAATGGCACAATGCTGCCTTAAGTACAAGAATAGAGACTCTTCTTACAGTCGGTGCTTTAAACATTCCCTGAGAGACCAGTATTAGTTTCCGATACACCACTGCAGGTGCAGTGTATTCCTTGGACTTTCACATCGACGATGAAACACAGAAATGGCATCGGAAATAAATACAAAGGGCACAATGCCGCCTTAAGTACAAGGATAGACACTCTTCTTACAGTCGGTGCTTTAAACATTCCCTGAGAGACCAGTATAAGTTTCCGATACACCACTGCAGGTGCAGTGTATTCCTCGGACTTTCACATCGACGATGAAACACAGAAATCGCATCGAAATTAAATACTGAAGGCACAATTCCGCCTTAAGTACAAGAATACAGACTCTACTTACAGTCGGTGCTTTGAGCATTCCCTGTGAGACCAGTATTAGTTTTCGATACACCACTGCAGGTTCATTGTATTTCATGGACCTTCACATTGACGATGAACCACAGAAATCGCATCGTAATTAAATACAAAAAGGCACAATTACGCCTTAAGTACAAGAATAGAGACTCTTCTTACAGTCGGTGCTTTGAGCATTCCCTGTGAGACCAGTATTAGTATCCGATACACCACTGCAGGGTCAATGTATTCCTTGGACATACACATTGACGATGAAACACTGAAATTACATCGGAGTTAAATACAAAAGGAACAATGTCGCCTTAAGTACAAGAATAGGGACTCTTCTTTCTGTCGGTGTTTTGAGCATTCCCTGTGAGACCAGTATTAGTTTCCGATTCACCACTGGAGGTTCAATGTATACCTTGGACCTTCACATTGACGATTATACACAGAAATCGCATCGGAATTAAATACAAAAGGCACAATGCCGCCTTAAGTACAATAATAGAGACTCTTCATACAGTCGGTGCTTCGAACATTCCCTGTGAAACCAGTATTAGTTTCCGATACACCACTGCAGGTTCAATGTATTCCTTGGACCTTCACGTTTAAGATGAAGCACAGAAATCACATTGGAATTAAATACAAAAGGCACAATGCCGCCTTAAGTACAAGAATAGACACTCTTCTTACAGTCGGTGCTTTGAGCATTCCCTGTGAAACCAGTATTAGTTTCCGATACACCACTGCAGGTTCGATGTATTCCTTGGACCTTCACATTGACAATGAAACACAGAAATGGCATCGGAATTAAATACAAAAGGCACAATGCCGCCTTAAGTACAAGAATACAGACTCTACTTACAGGCGGTGCTTTGAGCATTCCCTGTGAGACCAGTATTAGTTTCCGATACACCACTGCAGATTCAATGTAATCCTGGGACCTTCACATTGACGATGAAACACAGAAATCGCATCGGAATTAAATACAAAAGGCACAATGCCGCCTTAAGTACAAGAATAGAGACTCTTCTTACAGTCGGTGCATTGAGCATTCCCTGTGAGACCGCTATTAGCTTCCGGTACACCACTGCAGGTTCAATGTATTCCTTGGACTTTCACATCGACGATGAAACACAGAAATTGCATCGGAATTAAATACAAAGGGCACAATGCCGCCTTAAGTACAAGAATAGACACTCTTCTTACAGTCGGTGCTTTGAGCATTCCCTGTGAGACCAGTATTAGTTTCCGATACACCACTGCAGGTTCAACGTATTCCTTGGACCTTCACGTTGACGATGAAAGACAGAAATCGCATCGGAATTAAATACAAACGGCTCAATGCCGCCTTAAGTACAAGAATAGAGACTCTTCTTACAGTCGGTGCTTTGAGCATTCCCTGTGAGATCAGTATTAGTTTCCGATACACCACTGCAGGTTCAATGTATTCCTTGGACCTTCACATTGACGATTATACACATAAATCGCATCGGAATTAAATACAGAAGGCACGATGCCGCCTTAAGTACAAGAATAGAGACTCTTCTTACAGTCGGTGGTTTGAGCACTCTCTCTGAGACCAGTATTAGTTTCCGATACACCACTGCAGGTCCAATGTATTCCTTGGACCTTCACATTGACGATGAAACACAGAAATCGCAACGGAATTAAATACAAAAGGCACAATGCCGCCTTAAGTACATGAATTGGGACTCTTCTTACAGTCGGTGCTTTGAGCATTCCCTGTGAGACCAGTATTAGTTTCTGATTCACCACTGCAGGTTCAATGTATACTTTGGACCTTCACATTGACGATATTACACAGAAATCGCATCGGAATTAAATACAAAAGGCACAATGCCGCCTTAAGTACAAGAACAGAGACTCTTCTTACAGTCGGTGCTTTGAGCATTCCCTGTGAGACCAGTATTAGTTTCCGATACACCACTGCAGGTTCAGTGTATTCCTTGGACTTTCACATCGACGATGTAACACAGAAATGGCATCGGAATAAAATACAAAGGGCACAATGCCGCCTTAAGTACAAGAACAGACACTCTTCTTACAGCCGGTGCTTTGAGCATTCCCTGTGAGACCAGTATTAGTTTCCGATACACCACTGCAGGTACAATGTATTCCTTGGACCTTCACATTGATGATGAAAGACAGAAATCGCATCGCAATTAAATACAAACGCCCCAATGCCGCCTTAAGTACAAGAATAGAGTCTCTTCTTACAGTCGGTGCTTTGAGCATTCCCTGTGAGACCAGTATTAGTTTCCGATACACCACTGCCGGTTCAATGTATTCCTTGGACCTTCACATTGACGATTATACACAGAAATGCATCGGAATTAAAAACAAAAGGCACAATGCCGGCTTAAGTACAAGAATAGAGACTCTTCATACTGTCGGTGCTTTGAGCATTCCCTGTGAGACCAGTATTAGTTTCCGATACACCACTGCAAGGATCAATGTATTCCTTGGACCTTCACATTGACGATGAAACACAGAAATCGCATCGGAATTAAATACAAAAAGCACGATGCCGCTTAAGTACAAGAATACAGACTCTACTTACAGTCGGTGCTTTGAGCATTCCCTGTGAGACCAGTATTAGTTTCCGATATACCGCTGCTGGTTCAATGTATTCCTTGGATATAAGCATTGACGATAAAACACTGAAATTACATATGGAATTAAATACAAAGGGCACAATGGCGCCTTAAGTACAAGCAGAGTGAGACTTCTTAGAATCTGTGTTTTGATCCTTTCCTGTGCGATCCGTATTAGTTTCCGATACGCCACTGCAGGTTCAATGTATTCCTTGGACCTTCACATTGACGATGAAACACAGAAATCGCATCGGAAATAAATACAAAAGGCAGAATGCCGCCTTAAGTACAAGAATAGAGACTCTTCTTACAGTCGGTGCTTTGAGCATTACTTGTGAGACCAGTATTAGTATCCGGTACACCACTTCAGGTTCAATATATTCCTTGGACATACACATCGACGATGAAACACAGAAATGGCATCAGAATTAAATACAAAGGGCACAATGCCGGCTTAAGTACAAGAATAGACACTCTTCTTACAGTCGGTGCTTTGAGCATTCGCTGTGAGACCAGTATTAGTTTCCGATACACCAGTGCAGGTTCAATGTATTCCTTGGACCTTCACATTGACGATGAAACACAGAAATCGCATCGGAATTAAATACAAAAACGCACAATGCCGCCTTAAGTACAAGAATAGAGACTCTTCTTACAGTCGGTAATTTGAGCACTCCCTGTGAGACCAGTGTTAGTATCCGGTAAACCACTGCAGGTTCAATGTATTCCTTGGACATACACATCGACGATGAAACACAGATACGGCATCGGAATTAAATATAAATGGCAAAATGCCGCCTTAAGTACAAGAATAGAGAGTCTTCTTGCTGTCGGTGTTTTGAGCATTCCCTCTGAGACCAGTATTAGTTTCCGATACACCACTGCAGTTTCAATGTATTCCTTGGACCTTAACATTGACGATTATACACAGAAATCGCATCGGAATTAAATACAAAAGGCAAAATGCCGCCTTAAGTACAAGAATAGAGACTCTTCTTACAGTCGGTGCTTTGAGCATTCCGTGTGAGGCCAGTATTAGTTTCCGATACACCACTGCAGGTTCAATGTATTCCTTGGACCTTCACATTGACGATGAAACACAGAAATTGCATCGGAATTAAATACAAAAGTCACAATGCAGCCTTAAGTACAAGAATACATCACTACTTACAGTCGGTGCCTTGAGCATTCCCTGTGAGACCAGTATTAGCTTCCGATACACCACTGCTGGTTCAAGCATTCCTTGGACATTCACATTGACGATGAAACACAGAAATCGCATTGGAATTTTAATACAAAAGGCACAATGCCGCCTTAAGTACAAGAATAGAGACTCTTCTTACAGTCTGTGTTTTGAGCATTCCCTGTGAGACCAGTATTAGTATCCGATACATCACTGCAGATTCAATGTATTCCTTGAACATACACATTGACGATGAAACACTGAAATTACATCGGAATTAAATACAAAAGGAACAATGAGGCCTTAAGTACAAGAATAGAGACTCTTCTTACTGTCGGTGCTTTGAGCATTCCCTGTGAGACCAGTATTAGTTTCCGATACACCACTGCAGGTTCAATGTATCCCTTGGAAGTACGGATTGACGATGAAACACTGAAATTACATCGGAATTAAATACAAAGGGCACAATGCCGCCTTAAGTAGAAGAATAGACACTCTTCTTACAGTCGGTGCTTTGAGCATTCCCTGTGAGACCAGTATTAGTTTCCGATACACCACTGCAGGTTCCATGTATTCCTTGGACCTTCACATTGACGATGAAACACAGAAATCGAATCGGTATTAAATACAAAAAGGCACAATGCCGCCTTAAGTACAAGAATAGAGACTCTTCTTACTGATGGTGTTTGAGCATTCCCTCTGAGACCAGTATTAGTTTCCGATACACCACTGCAGGTTCAGTGTATTCCTTGGACTTTCACATCGACGATGAAACACAGAAATTACATCGGAATTAGATACAAAGGGCACAATGACGCCTTAAGTGCAAGAAGAGTGATACTTCTTGGAGTCAGTGCTTTGATCCAATCCTGTGACACCAGTATTAGTTTCCGATACAACACTGCAGTTTCAATGTATTCCTTGGACCTTCACATTGACGATGAAACACAGAAATCGCATCGGAATTAAATACAAAGGGCACAATGCCGCCTTAAGTACAAGAATAGACACTCTTCTTACTGTCGGTGCTTTGAGCATTCCCTGTGAGACCAGTATTAGTTTCCGATACACCACTGCAGGTTCAATGTATTCCTTGGACCTTCACATTGACGATGAAACACAGAAATCGCACCGGAATTAAATACAAAAGGCACAATGCCGCCTTAAATTCAAAAATACAGACTCTACCTACAGTCGGTGCTTAGAGCATTCCCTGTGAGACCAGTATTAGTTTCTGATACACCACTGCAGGTTCAATGTATTCCGTGGACCTACACATTGACGATGAAACACAGAAATGGCATCGGAATTAAATACAAAATGGCACAATGCCGCCTTAAGTACAAGAATAGAGACTCTTCTTTTAGTCGGAGCTTTGACCATTCCCTGTGAGACCAGTATTAGTTTCCGATACACCACTGCAGGTTCAATGTATTCCTTGGAAATACGCATTGACGATGAAACACTGAAATTACATCGGAATTAAATACAAAGGGCACAATGACGCCTTAAATACAAGCAGAGTGAGACTTCTTAGAGTCTGTGTTTTGATCCTTTCCAGTGTGACCCGTATTAGTTTCCGATACGCCACTGCAGGTTCAATGTATTCCCTGGACCTTCACATTGACGATGAAACACGGAAATCGCATCAGAATTAAATACAAAAGGCACAATGCCGCCTTAAGTACAAGAATACAGACTCTTCTTACTGTCGGTGTTTTGAGCATTCCCTCTGAGACCAGTATTAGTTTCCGATACACCACTGGAGGTTCAGTGTATTCCTTGGACTTTCACATCGACGATGAAACACAGAAATGGCATCGGAATTAAATACAAAGGGCACAATGCCGCCTTAAGTACAAGAATAGAGACTCTTCGTACAGTCGGTGCTTTGAGCATTCCCTGTGAGACCCGTATTAGTTTCCGATACACCACTGCAGGTTCAATGTATTCCTTGGACATACACATTGACGATGAAACACTGAAATTAGATCGGAATTAAATACAAAAGGAACAATGCAGCCTTAAGTACAAGAACAGAGACTCTTCTTACTGTCGGTGCTTTGAGCATTCCCTGTGAGACCAGTATTAGTTTCCGATACACCACTGCAGGTCCAATGTATTCCTTACTCCTTCACATTGACGATGAAACACAGAACACGCATCGGAATGAAATACAAAAGGCACAATGCCGCCTTAAGTGCAAGAAGAGTCAGACTTCTTAGAGTCTGTGCTTTGATCCAATCCTGTGGCACCAGTATTAGTTTCCGATACAACACTGCAGTTTCAATGTATTCCTTGGACTCTCACATTGACGATGAAACACAGAAATCGCATCAGAATTAAATACATAAAGCCCAATGCCGCCTTAAGTACAAGAATACAGACTCTACTTACAGTCGGTGATTTGAGCATTCCCTGTGAGACCAGTATTAGTTTCCGATACACCACTGCTGGTTCAATGTATTCCTTGGACATACACATTGACGATGAAACACAGAAATCGCATTGGAATTAAATACAAATGGCACAATGCTGCCTTAAGTACAAGAATAGAGACTCTTCTTACAGTCTGTGCTTTGAGCATTCCCTGTGAGACCAGTATTAGTATCCGATACACCACTGCAGATTCAATGTATTCCTTGGACATACACATAGACGGTGAAACACAGAAATAGCATCGGAATTACATATAAAGGGCACAATGCCGCCTTAAGTACAAGAATAGACACTCTTCTAACAGTCGGTGCTTTGAGCATTCCCTGTGAGAGCAGTATTAGTTTCCGATACACCACTGCAGGTTCAGTGTATTCCTTGGACTTTCACATCGACGATGAAACACAGAAATGGCATCGGAATTAAATACAAAGGGCACAATGCCGCCTTAAGTACAAGAATAGACACTCTTCTTACAGTCGGTGCTTTGAGCATTCCCTGTGAGACCAGTATTAGTTTCCGATACACCACTGCAGGTTCAATGTATTCCTTGGACCTTCACATTCACGATGAAACACATAAATCGCATCGGAATTAAATACAAAAGGCACAATGCCGCCTTAAGTAAAAGAATACAGACTCTACTTACTGTCGGTGCTTTGAGCATTCCCTGTGAGACCAGTATTAGTATCCGGTACACCACTTCAGGTTCAATGTTTCCTTGGACATACACATCGACGATGAAACACAGAAATGGCATCGGAATTAAATACAAAGTGCACAATGCCGCCTTAAGTACAAGAGTAGAGACTCTTCTTACAGTCGGTGCTTTGAGCATTCCCTGTGAGACCAGTATTAGTTTCCGATACACCACTGCAGGTTCAATGTATTCCTTGGACCTTCACATTGACGATGAAACACAGAAATCGCATCGGAATTAAATACAAAAGGCACAATGCCGCCTTAAATACAAGATAACAGACTATACTTACAGTCGGTGCTTAGAGCATTCCCTGTGAGACCAGTATTAGTTTCTGATACACCACTGCAGGTTCAATGTATTCCGTGGACCTACACATTGACGATGAAACACAGAAATGGCATCGGAATTAAATACAATATGGCACAATGCCGCCTTAAGTACAAGAATAGAGACTCTTCTTTTAGTCGGTGTTTTGAGCATTCCCTGTGAGACCAGTATTAGTATCCAATACACCACTGCAGGTTCAATGTATTCCTTGGACATACACATTGACGATGAAACACTGAAATTACATCGGATTTAAATACAAAAAGGAACAATGTCGCTTTCAGTAGAAGAATAGACACTCTTATTACTGTCGGTGCTTTGAGCATTCTCTGTGGGACCAGTATTTGTTTCCGATACACCACTGCAGGTTCAATGTATTCCTTGGAAATGCGCATTGACGATGAAACACTGAAATTACATCGGAATTAAATACAAAAGGCACAATGCCGCCTTAAGTACAAGAATACAGACTCTTCTTACTGTCGGTGTTTTGAGCATTCCCTCTGAGACCAGTATTAGTTTCCGATACACCACTGCAGGTTCAATGTATTCCTTGGACCTTCACATTGACGATGAATCACAGAAATCGCATCGGAATTAAATACAAAAGGCACAATGAAGCCCTAAGTACAACAATAGAGACTCTTCTTACAGTCGGTGTCTCGAGCATTCCCTGAGAGACCAGTATTAATATCCGATACACCACTGCAGGTTCAATGTATTCCATAGACATTCACATTGACGATGAAACACAGATATCGCATCGGACTTAAATACCAAAGGCACAATGCCGACTTAAGTACAAGAATAGAGACTATTCTCACAGCCGGTGCTTCGAGTATTCCCTGTGAGACCAGTATTAGTTTCCGATACACCACTGCAGGTTCAATATATTCCTTGAACATACAAATTGACGATGAAACACTGAAATTACATCGGAATTAAATACAAAAGGCACAATGACGCCTTAAGTGCAAGAAGAGTGAGACTTCTTAGAGTCTGTGCTTTTATCCTATCCTGTGACACCAGTATTAGTTTCCGATACAACACTTCAGATTCAATGTATTCCTTGGACCTTCACATTGACGATGAAACACAGAAATCGCATCGGAATTAAATACAAAGGGCAGAATGCCGCCATAAGTACAAGAATAGAGACTCTTCTTACAGTCGGTGCTTTGAGCATTCCCTGTGAGAGCAGTATTAGTTTCCGATACACCACTGCAGGTTCAGTGTATTCCTTGGACTTTCACATCGACGATGAAACACAGAAATGGCATCGGAATTAAATACAAGGGGCACAATGCCGCCTTAAGTACAAGAATAGACACTCTTCTTACAGTCGGTGCTTTGAGCATTCCCTGTGAGACCAGTATTAGTTTCCGATACACCACTGCAGGTTCAATGTATTCCTTGGACCTTCACATTGACTATGAAACTCATAAATCGCATCGGAATTAAATACAAAAGGCACAATGCCGCCTTAAGTACAAGAATACAGACTCTACTTACTGTCGGTGCTTTGAGCATTCCCTGTGAGAATAGTATTAGTATCCGGTACACCACTTCAGGTTCAATGTTTCCTTGGACATACACATCGACGATGAAACACAGAAATGGCATCGGAATTAAATACAAAGTGCACAATGCCGCCTTAAGTACAAGAATAGACACTCTTCTTACAGTCGGTGCATTGAGCATTCCCTGTGAGACCAGTATTAGTATCCGATACACCACTGCAGATTCAATGTATTCCTTGGACATACACATAGACGGTGAAACACAGAAATAGCATCGGAATTACATATAAAGGGCACAATGCCGCCTTAAGTACAAGAATAGACACTCTTCTAACAGTCGGTGCTTTGAGCATTCTCTGTGAGAGCAGTATTAGTTTCCGATACACCACTGCAGGTTCAGTGTATCCCTTGGACTTTCACATCGACGATGAAACACAGAAATGGCATCGGAATTAAATACAAGGGGCACAATGCCGCCTTAAGTACAAGAATAGACACTCTTCTTACAGTCGGTGCTTTGAGCATTCCCTGTGAGACCAGTATTAGTTTCCGATACACCACTGCAGGTTCAATGTATTCCTTGGACCTTCACATTGACTATGAAACTCATAAATCGCATCGGAATTAAATACAAAAGGCACAATGCCGCCTTAAGTACAAGAATACAGACTCTACTTACTGTCGGTGCTTTGAGCATTCCCTGTGAGAATAGTATTAGTATCCGGTACACCACTTCAGGTTCAATGTTTCCTTGGACATACACATCGACGATGAAACACAGAAATCGCATTGGAATTAAATACAAATGGCACAATGCTGCCTTAAGTACAAGAATAGAGACTCTTCTTACAGTCTGTGCTTTGAGCATTCCCTGTGAGACCAGTATTAGTATCCGATACACCACTGCAGATTCAATGTATTCCTTGGACATACACATAGACGGTGAAACACAGAAATAGCATCGGAATTACATATAAAGGGCACAATGCCGCCTTAAGTACAAGAATAGACACTCTTCTAACAGTCGGTGCTTTGAGCATTCCCTGTGAGAGCAGTATTAGTTTCCGATACACCACTGCAGGTTCAGTGTATTCCTTGGACTTTCACATCGACGATGAAACACAGAAATGGCATCGGAATTAAATACAAAGGGCACAACGCCGCCTTAAGTACAAGAATAGACACTCTTCTTACAGTCGGTGCTTTGAGCATTCCCTGTGAGACCAGTATTAGTTTCCGATACACCACTGCAGGTTCAATGTATTCCTTGGACCTTCACATTGACGATGAAACACATAAATCGCATCGGAATTAAATACAAAAGGCACAATGCCGCCTTAAATACAAGATAACAGACTATACTTACAGTCGGTGCTTAGAGCATTCCCTGTGAGACCAGTATTAGTTTCTGATACACCACTGCAGGTTCAATGTATTCCGTGGACCTACACATTGACGATGAAAGACAGAAATGGCATCGGAATTAAATACAATATGGCACAATGCCGCCTTAAGTACAAGAATAGAGGCTCTTCTTTTAGTCGGTGTTTTGAGCATTCCCTGTGAGACCAGTATTAGTATCCGATACACCACTGCAGGTTCAATGTATTCCTTGGACATACACATTGACGATGAAACACTGAAATTACATCGGATTTAAATACAAAAAGGAACAATGTCGCTTTCAGTAGAAGAATAGAGACTCTTATTACTGTCGGTGCTTTGAGCATTCTCTGTGGGACCAGTATTTGTTTCCGATACACCACTGCAGGTTCAATGTATTCCTTGGAAATGCGCATTGACGATGAAACACTGAAATTACATCGGAATTAAATACAAAAGGCACAATGCCGCCTTAAGTACAAGAATACAGACTCTTCTTACTGTCGGTGATTTGAGCATTCCCTCTGAGACCAGTATTAGTTTCCGATACACCACTGCAGGTTCAATGTATTCCTTGGACCTTCACATTGACGATGAATCACAGAAATCGCATCGGAATTAAATACAAAAGGCACAATGAAGCCCTAAGTACAACAATAGAGACTCTTCTTACAGTCGGTGTCTCGAGCATTCCCTGAGAGACCAGTATTAATATCCGATACACCACTGCAGGTTCAATGTATTCCATAGACATTCACATTGACGATGAAACACAGATATCGCATCGGACCTAAATACCAAAGGCACAATGCCGACTTAAGTACAAGAATAGAGACTATTCTCACAGCCGGTGCTTCGAGTATTCCCTGTGAGACCAGTATTAGTTTCCGATACACCACTGCAGGTTCAATGTATTCCTTGAACATACAAATTGACGATGAAACACTGAAATTACATCGGAATTAAATACAAAAGGCACAATGACGCCTTAAGTGCAAGAAGAGTGAGACTTCTTAGAGTCTGTGCTTTTATCCTATCCTGTGACACCAGTATTAGTTTCCGATACAACACTTCAGATTCAATGTATTCCTTGGACCTTCACATTGACGATGAAACACAGAAGTCGCATCGGAATTAAATACAAAGGGCAGAATGCCGCTATAAGTACAAGAATAGAGACTCTTCTTACAGTCGGTGGTTTGAGCAGTCCCTGTGAGACCTGTATTAGTTTCCGATACACCACTGCTGGTTCAATGTATACCTTTGACCTTCACATTGACGATTATACACAGAAATCGCATCGGAATTAAATTCCAAAGGTTCAATGCCGCCTTAAGTACAAGAATAGAGACTCTTCTTACACTCGGTGCTTTGAGCATTCCCTGTAAGACCAGTATTAGTTTCCGATACACCACTGCAGGTTCAGTGTATTCCTTGGACTTTCACATCGACGATGAAACACAGAAATGGCATCGGAATTAAATACAAAATGGCACAATGCCGCCTAAAGTACAAGAATAGAGACTCTTCTTACAGTCGGTGCTTTGAGCATTCCCTGTGAGACCAGTATTAGTATCCGATACACCACTGCAGGTTCAATGTAATCCTTGGACATACACATTGACGATGCGACACTGAAATTACATCGGATTTAAATACAAAAGGAACAATGTCGCCTTAAGAACAAGAATAGGGACTCTTCTTACAGTCGGTGCTTTGAGCATTCTCTGTGGGACCAGTATTAGATTCCGATACACCACTGCAGGTTCAATGTATTCCTTCGAAATACGCATTGACGATGAAACACTGAAATTACATCGGAATTAAATACAAAGGGCACAATGACACCTTAAGTGCAAGAAGAGTGAGACTTCTTAGAGTCTGTGTTTTGATCCTTTCCAGTGTGACCCGTATTAGTTTCCGATACGCCACTGCAGGTTAATGTATTCCTTGGACCTTAACATTAACGATTTCACACAGATATCGCATCGGAATTAAATACAAAGGGCACAATGCCGCCTTAAGTACAAGAATAGACACTCTTCTTACAGTCGGTGCTTTGAGCATTCCCCGTGAGACCAGTATTAGTTTCCGATACACGACTTCAGGTTCAATATATTCCTTGGACCTTCACATTGACGATGAAACACAGAAATCGCATCGGAATTAAATACAAAAGGCACAATGCCGCCCTAAGTGCAAGAAGAGTGAGGCTTCTTAGAGTCTGTGCTTTGATCCTATCCTGTGACACCAGTATTACTTTCCGATACGACACTGCAGTTTCAATGAATTCCTTGGACCTTCACATTGGCGATGAAACACAGAAATCGCATCGGAATTAAATACAAAAGGCACAATGCCGCCTTAAGTACAAGAATAGAGACTCTTCTTACAGTCGGTGCTTTGAGCATTCATTGTGAAACCGGTATTAGTTTCCGATACACCACTGCAGGTTGATTGTAATCCTTGGAGCTTCACATTGACGATGAAACACAGAAATCGCATCGGAATAAAAAACAAAAGGCACAATGCCGCCTTAAGTACAAGAATAGAGACTCTTCTTACAGTCGGTGCTTTGAGCATGCCCTGTGAGACCAGTATTAGTATCCGATACACCCACTGCGGGTTCATAGTATTCCTTGGACATACACATTGACGATGAAACACTGAAATTACATCGGAATTAAATACAAAAGGAACAATGCCGCCTTAAGTACTAGAATAGAGGCTCTTCTTTCTGTCGGTGCTTTGAGCATTCCCTGTGAGACCAGTATTAGTTTCCGATAAACCACTGCAGGTCCAATGTTTTCCTTGGACCATCACATTGACGATGAAACACAGATATCGCATCGGAAATAAATACATAAATGCACAATGCCGCCCTAAGAACAATAACAGAGACTCTTCTTATAGTCGGTGCTTGGAGCATTCCCTGAGAGACCAGTATTAATTTCCGATACGCCACTGCAGGTTCAATGTATTCCTTAGACATTCACATCGACGATGAAACACAGAAATCGCATCGGAATTAAATACCAAAGGCACAATGCCGCCTTAAGTACAAGAATAGAGACTCTTCTCACAGCCTTTGCGTCGAGTATTCCCTGTGAGACCAGTATTAGTTTCCGATACACCGCTGCAGTTTCAATGTATTCCTTGGACTTTCACATTGACGATGAAACACAGAAATCGCATCGGAATTAAATACAAGGGTCAGAATGCCGCCTTAAGTACAAGAATAGAGACTCTTCTTACAGTCGGTGTTTTGAGCAGTCCCTGTGAGACCTGTATTAGTTTCCGATACACCACTGCTGGTTCAATGTACTCCTTGGACCTTCGCATTGACGATGAAACACAGAAATCGCATCGGAATTAAATACAAAGGGCAGAATGACGCCATAAGTACAAGAATAGAGACTCTGCGTACAGTCGGTGGTTTGAACAGTCCCTGTGAGACCTGTATTTGTTTCCGATACACCACTGCTGGTTCAATGTACTCCTTGGACCTTCACATTGACGATGAAACACAGAAATCGCATCGGAATTAAATACAAAAGGCACAATGCCGCCTTAACTACTAGATTAGAGACTCTTCTTACAGTCGGTGCTTTGAGCATTCCCTGTGAGACCAGTATTAGTTTCCGATTCACCACTGCAGGTTCAATGTATACCTTGGACCTTCACATTGACGATTATACACAAAAATCGCATCGGAATTAAATACAAAAGGCACAATGCCGCCTTAAGTACAAGAATAGAGACTCTTCTTAGACTCGGTGCTTTGAGAATTCCCTGTGAGACCAGTATTAGTTTCCGATACACCACTGCAGGTTCAGTGTATTCCTTGGACTTTCACATCGACGATGAAACACAGAAATGGCATCGGAATTAAATACAAGAAGGCACACTGCCGCCTTAAGTACAAGAATAGAGACTCTTCTTACAGTCGGTGCTTTGAGCATTCCCTGTGAAACCAGTAGTAGTTTCCGATAAACCACTGCAGGATCAATGTATTCCTTGGAAATACGCATTGACGATGAAACACTGAAATTACATCGGAATTAAATACAAAGGGCACAATGACTCCTTAAGTACAAGCAGAGTGAGACTTCTTAGAGTCTGTGTTTTGATCCTTTCCTGTGCAACCCCTATTAGTTTTCGATACGCCACTGCAGGTTCAATGTATTCCTTGGACCTTCACATTGACGATTACACACAGAAATCGCATCGGAATTAAATACAAAAGGCACAATTCCGCCTTAAGTACAAGAATAGAGACTCTTCTTACAGTCCTTGCTTTGAGCATTCCCTGTGAGAGCAGTATTAGTTTCCGATACACCACTGCAGGTTCAGTGTATTCCTTGGCCTTTCACATCGACGATGAAACACAGAAATGGCATCGGAATTAAATACAAAGGGCACAATGCCGCCTTAAGTACAAGAATAGACACTCTTCTTACAGTCGGTGCTTTGAGCATTCCCTGTGAGACCAGTATTAGTTTCCGATACACCACTGCAGGTTCAATGTATTCCTTGGACCTTCACATTGACGATGAAACACATAAATCGCATCGGAATTAAATATAAAAGGCACAATGCCGCCTTAAGTAAAAGAATACAGACTCTACTTACTGTCGGTGCTTTGAGCATTCCCTGTGAGACCAGTATTAGTATCCGGTACACCACTTCAGGTTCAATGTTTCCTTGGACATACACATCGACGATGAAACACAGAAATGGCATCGGAATTAAATACAAAGTGCACAATGCCGCCTTAAGTACAAAAGTAGAGACTCTTCTTACAGTCGGTGCTTTGAGCATTCCCTGTGAGACAAGTATTAGTTTCCGATACACCACTGCAGGTTCAATGTATTCCTTGGACCTTCACATTGACGATGAAACACAGAAATCGCATCGGAATTAAATACAAATGGCACAATGCCGCCTTAAATACAAGAATACAGACTCTACTTACAGTCGGTGCTTAGAGCATTCCCTGTGAGACCAGTATTAGTTTCTGATACACCACTGCAGGTTCAATGTATTCCGTGGACCTACACATTGACGATGAAACACAGAAATGGCATCGGAATTAAATACAAAATGGCACAATGCCGCCTTAAGTACAAGAATAGAGACTCTTCTTTTAGTCGGTGCTTTGAGCATTCCCTGTGAGACCAGTATTAGTATCCGATACACCACTGCGGGTTCAATGTATTCCTTGGACATACACATTGACGATGAAACACTGAAATTACATCGGATTTAAATACAAAAGGAACAATGTCGCCTTAAGTAGAAGAATAGAGACTCTTCTTACTGTCGGTGCTTTGAGCATTCTCTGTGGGACCAGTATTAGTTTCCGATACACCACTGCAGGTTCAATGTATTCCTTGGAAATACGCATTGACGATGAAACACTGAAATTACATCGGAATTAAATACAAAGGGCACAATGACGCCTTAAGTAGAAGCAGAGTGAGACTTCTTAGAGTCTGTAATTTGATCCTTTCCAGTGTGACCCGTATTAGTTTCCGATACGCCACTGCAGGTTCAATGTATTCCCTGGACCTTCACATTGACGATGAAACACGGAAATCGCATCAGAATTAAATACAAAAGGCACAATGCCGCCTTAAGTACAAGAATACAGACTCTTCTTACTGTCGGTGTTTTGAGCATTCCCTCTGAGACCAGTATTAGTTTCCGATACACCACTGCAGGTTCAATGTATTCCTTGGACCTTCACATTGACGATGAATCACAGAAATCGCATCGGCATTAAATACAAAAGGCACAATGAAGCCCTAAGTACCACAATAGAGACTCTTCTTACAGTCGGTGTCTCGAGCATTCCGTGAGAGACCAGTATTAATATCCGATACACCACTGCAGGTTCAATGTATTCCTTAGACATTCACAATGACGATGAAACACAGATATCGCATCGGAATTAAATACCAAAGGCACAATGCCGCCTTAAGTACAAGAATAGAGACTATTCTCACAGCCGGTGCTTCGAGTATTCCCTGTGAGACCAGTATTAGTTTCCGATACACCACAGCAGGTTCAATGTATCCCTTGAACATACACATTGACGTTGAAACACTGAAATTACATCGGAATTAAATACAAAAGGCAAAATGACGCCTTAAGTGCAAGAAGAGTGAGACTCCTTAGAGTCTGTTCTTTTATCCTATCCTGTGACACCAGTATTAGTTTCCGATACAACACTTCAGTTTCAATGTATTCCTTGGACCTTCACATTGACGATGAAACACAGAAATCGCATCGGAATTAAATACAAAGGGCAGAATGCCGCCATAAGTACAAGAATAGAGACTCTTCTTACAGTCGGTGGTTTGAGCAGTCCCTGTGAGACCTGTATTAGTTTCCGATACACCACTGCTGGTTCAATGTACTCCTTGGACCTTCACATTGACGATGAAACACAGATATCGCATCGGAATTAAATACAAAAGGCACAATGCCGCCCTAACTACAAGAATAGAGACTCTTCTTACAGTCGGTGTTTTGAGCATTCCCTGTGAGACCAGTATTAGTTTCCGATTCACCACTGCAGGTGCAATGTATACCTTTGACCTTCACATTGGCGATTATACACAGAAATCGCATCGGAATTAAATACAAAAGGCACAATTCCGCCTTAAGTACAAGAATAGAGACTCTTCTTACAGTCGGTGCTTTGAGCATTCCCTGTGAGAGCAGTATTAGTTTCCGATACACCACTGCAGGTTCAGTGTATTCCTTGGACTTTCACATCGACGATGAAACACAGAAATGGCATCGGAATGAAATACAAAGGGCACAATGCCGCCTTAAGTACAAGAATAGACACTCTTCTTACAGTCGGTGCTTTGAGCATTCCCTGTGAGACCAGTATTAGTTTCCGATACACCACTGCAGGTTCAATGTATTCCTTGGACCATCACATTGACGATGAAACACATAAATCGCATCGGAATTAAATATAAAAGGCACAATGCCGCCTTAAGTAAAAGAATACACACTCTACTTACTGTCGGTGCTTTGAGCATTCCCTGTGAGACCAGTATTAGTATCCGGTACTCCACTTCAGGTTCAATGTTTCCTTGGACATACACATCGACGATGAAACACAGAAATGGCATCGGAATTAAATACAAAGTGCACAATGCCGCCTTAAGTACAAGAGTAGAGACTCTTCTTACAGTCGGTGCTTTGAGCATTCCCTGTGAGACAAGTTTTAGTTTCCGATACACCACTGCAGGTTCAATGTATTCCTTGGAGCTTCACATTGACGATGAAACACAGAAATCGCATCGGAATTAAATACAAATGGCACAATGCCGCCTTAAATACAAGAATACAGACTCTACTTACAGTCGGTGCTTAGAGCATTCCCTGTGAGACCAGTATTAGTTTCTGATACACCACTGCAGGTTCAATGTATTCCGTGGACCTACACATTGACGATGAAACACAGAAATGGCATCGGAATTAAATACAAAATGGCACAATGCCGCCTTAAGTACAAGAATAGAGACTCTTCTTTTAGTCGGTGCTTTGAGCATTCCCTGTGAGACCAGTATTAGTATCCGATACACCACTGCGGGTTCAATGTATTCCTTGGATATACACATTGACGATGAAACACTGAAATTACATCGGATTTAAATACAAAAGGAACAATGTCGCCTTAAGTAGAAGAATAGAGACTCTTCTTACTGTCGGTGCTTTGAGCATTCTCTGTGGGACCAGTATTAGTTTCCGAAACACCACTGCAGGTTCAATGTATTCCTTGGAAATACGCATTGACGATGAAACACTGAAATTACATCGGAATTAAATACAAAGGGCACAATGACGCCTTAAGTAGAAGCAGAGTGAGACTTCTTAGAGTCTGTAATTTGATCCTTTCCAGTGTGAGCCGTATTAGTTTCCGATACGCCATTGCAGGTTCAATGTATTCCCTGGACCTTCACATTGACGATGAAACACGGAAATCGCATCAGAATTAAATACAAAAGGCACAATGCCGCCTTAAGTACAAGAATACAGACTCTTCTTACTGTCGGTGTTTTGAGCATTCCCTCTGAGACCAGTATTAGTTTCCGATACACCACTGCAGGTTCAATGTATTCCTTGGACCTTCACATTGACGATGAATCACAGAAATCGCATCGGAATTAAATACAAAAGGCACAATGAAGCCCTAAGTACCACAATAGAGACTCTTCTTACAGTCGGTGTCTCGAGCATTCCCTGAGAGACCAGTATTAATATCCGATACACCACTGCAGGTTCAATGTATTCCTTAGACATTCACATTGACGATGAAACACAGATATCGCATCGGAATTAAATACCAAAGGCACAATGCCGCCTTAAGTCCAAGAGTAGAGACTATTCTCACAGCCGGTGCTTCGAGTATTCCCTGTGAGACCAGTATTAGTTTCCGATACACCACAGCAGGTCCAATGTATTCCTTGAACATACACATTGACGTTGAAACACTGAAATTACATCGGAATTAAATACAAAAGGCAAAACGACGCCTTAAGTGCAAGAAGAGTGAGACTCCTTAGAGTCTGTTCTTTTATCCTATCCTGTGACACCAGTATTAGTTTCCGATACAACACTTCAGTTTCAATGTATTCCTTGGACCTTCACATTGACGATGAAACACAGAAATCGCATCGGAATTAAATACAAAGGGCAGAATGCCGCCATAAGTACAAGAATAGAGACTCTTCTTATAGTCGGTGGTTTGAGCAGTCCCTGTGAGACCTGTATTAGTTTCCGATACACCACTGCTGGTTAAATGTACTCCTTGGACCTTCACATTGACGATGAAACACAGATATCGCATCGGAATTAAATACAAAAGGCACAATGCCGCCCTAACTACAAGAATAGAGACTCTTCTTACAGTCGGTGTTTTGAGCATTCCCTGTGAGACCAGTATTAGTTTCCGATTCACCACTGCAGGTTCAATGTATACCTTTGACCTTCACATTGACGATTATACACAGAAATCGCATCGGAATTAAATACAAAAGGCTCAATGCCGCCTTAAGTACAAGAATAGAGACTCTTCTTACACTCGGTGCTTTGAGAATTCCCTGTAAGACCAGTATTAGTTTCCGATACACCACTGCAGGTTCAGTGTATTCCTTGGACTTTCACATCGACGATGAGACACAGAAATGGCATCGGAATTAAATACAAAGGGCACAATGCCACCTTAAGTACAAGAATAGACAATCTTCTTACAGTCGGTGCTTTGAGCATTCCCTGTGAGACCTGTATTAGTTTCCGATACACCACTGCAGGTTCAATGTATTCCTTGGACCTTCACATTGACTATGAAACTCATAAATCGCATCGGAATTAAATACAAAAGGCTCAATGCCGCCTTAAGTACAAGAATACAGACTCTACTTACTGTCGGTGCTTTGAGCATTCCCTGTGAGAATAGTATTAGTATCCGGTACACCACTTCAGGTTCAATGTTTCCTTGGACATACACATCGACGATGAAACACAGAAATGGCATCGGAATTAAATACCAAAGGCACAATGCCGCCTTATGTACAAGAATAGAGGCTCTTCGTACCGTCGGTGTTTTGAGCATTCCCTGTGAGACCAGTATTAGATTCCGATACACCACTGCTGGTTCAATGTATTCCTTGGACATACACATTGACGATGAAACACTGAAATTACATCGGAATTATATACAAAAGGCACAATGCCGCGATAAGTGCAAGAAGAGTGAGACTTCTTAGAGTCTGTGTTTTGATCCTTTCCTGTGCGACCCGTATTAGTTTTCGATACGCCACTGCAGGTTCAATGTATTCCTTGGACCTTCAAATTGACGATGATACACAGAATTCGCAACGGAATTAAATACAAAAGGCACTATGCCACCTTAAGTACACGAATAGAGGCTCTTCTTACAGTCGGGTCTTTCAGCTTTCCCTGTGAGACCAGTATTAGTTTCCGATACACCTCTGCAGGTTCAATGTATTCCTTGGACCTTCACATTGACGATTAAACACAGAAATCGCATCGGAATTAAATACAAAAGGCACAATGCCGCCTTAAGTAGAAGAATAGAGACTCTTCGTACTGTCGGTGGTTTGTGCATTCCCTGTGGGACCAGTATTAGTTTCCGATACACCACTGCAGGTTCAGTGGATTCCTTGGACTTTCACATTGACGATGAAACACAGAAATGGCATCAGAATTAAATACAAAGGGACAATGCCGCCTTAAGTACAAGAATAAAAACTCGGTGCTTTGAGCATTCCCTGTGTCACCAGTATTAGTTTCCGATACAC
Organism: Schistocerca serialis cubense; assembly: GCF_023864345.2. Taxonomy (NCBI): domain Eukaryota; kingdom Metazoa; phylum Arthropoda; class Insecta; order Orthoptera; family Acrididae; genus Schistocerca; species Schistocerca serialis. The sequence continues at coordinate 31,085,299 of NC_064643.1, read as the reverse complement.
CACTGCAGGTTCAATTTATTCCTTGGACATACACATTGACGATGAAACACTGATATTACATCGGAATTAAATACAGAAGGCACAATGCCGCCATAAGTGCAAGAAGAGTGTGACTTCTTAGAGACTGTGTTTTGATATTTTCCTGTGCGACCCGTACTAGTTTCCGATACTCCACTGCAGGATCAATGTATTCCTTGGACCTTCACATTCACGATGAAACACTGAAATTACATCGGAATTAAATACAAAAGGAACAATGCCGCCTTAAGTACAAGAATAGAGACTCTTCTTACCGTCGGTGCTTTGAGCATTCCCTGTGAGACCAGTATTAGTTTCCGATATACCACAGCAGGTTCAATGTATTCCTCGGACATACACATTGACGATGAAACACTGAAATCACATCGGAGATAAATACAAAAGGCACAATGCCGCCATAAGTGCAAGAAGAGTGAGACTTCTTAGAGTCTGTGTTTTGATCCTTTCCTTTGCGACCTGTATTAGTTTTCGATACGCCACTGCAGGTTCAATGTATTCCTTGGACCTTCAAATTGACGATGATACACAGAAATCGCATCGGAATTAAAAACAAAAGGCACAATGCCGCCTTAAGTACAAGAATAGAGACCCTTCTTACAGTCGGTGCCTTGAGCATTCCCTGCGAGACCAGTATTAGTTTCCGATACACCACTGCAGGTTCAATGTATTCCATGGACCTTCACATTGACGATTAAACACAGAAATCGCATCGGAATTAAATACAAAAGGCACAATGCCGCCTTAAGAACAAGGATAAAGACTCTTCTTACAGTCGGTGCTTTGAGCATTCCCTGTGAGACAAGTATTAGTTTCCGCTACACCTCTGCAGGTTCAGTATATTCCTTGGACCTTCACATTGACGATGAAACACAGAAATGGCATCGGAATTAAGTACAAAAGGCACAATGCCGCCTTAAGTACAAGAATACAGACCTACTTACAGTCGGTGCTTTGAGCATTCCCTGTGAGACCAGTATTAGTTTCCGATACACCACTGCAGGTTCAATGTATTCCTTGGACCTTCACATTGACGATGAAACACAGAAATCGCATCGGAATTAAATCAAAAACGCACAATGCCGCCTTGAGTACAAGAATACAGACCTACTTACGGTCGGTGCTTTGAGCATTCCCTGTGAGACCAGTATTAGTTTCCGATACACCACTGCTGGTTCAATGTATTCCTTGGACCTTCACATTGACGATGAAACACAGAAATCGCATCGGAATCAAATACAAAAGCCACAATGCCGCCTTAAGTACAAGAATAGAGACTCTTCTTACAGTCGGTGCTTTGAGCATTCCCTGTGAGACCAGTAATAGTATCCGATACACCACTGCAGGTTCAATGTATTTCTTGGATATACACATTGACGATGAAACACTGAAATTACATCGGAATTATATACAAAAGGCACAATGCCGCCTTAAGTACAAGAATAGAGACTCTTCTTACAATCGGTGCTTTGAGCATTCCCTGTGAGACCGGTATTAGTTTCCGCTACACCTCTGCAGGTTCAGTTTATTCCTTGGACCGTCACATTGACGATGAAACACAGAAATGGCATCGGAATTAAATACCAAAGGCACAATGCCGCCTTAAGTACAAGAATAGACACTCTTCTTACAGTCGGTGCTTTGAGCATTCTCTGTGAGACCAGTATTAGTTTCCGATACACCACTGCAGGTTCAATGTATTCCTTGGACCTTCACATTGACGATGAAACACAGAAATCGCATCGGAATTAATTCCAAAACGCACAATGCCGCCCTAAGTACAAGAATACAGACCTACTTACAGTCGGTGCTTTGAGCATTCCCTGTGAGACCAGATTTAGTTTCCGATACACCACTGCAGGTTCAATGTATTCCTTGGACCTTCACATTGACGATGAAACACAGAAATCGCATCGGAATCAAATACAAAAGGCACAATGCCGCCTTAAGTACAAGAATAGAGACTCTTCTTACAGTCGGTGCTTTGAGCATTCCCTGTGAGACCAGTAATAGTATCCGATACACCACTGCAGGTTCATTCTATTCCTTGGACATACACATTGACGATGAAACACTGAAATTACATCGGAATTAAATACAAAGAGCACAATGACGCCTTAACTACAAGAAGAATGATACTTCTTAGAGTCTGTGCTTTGATCCTTTCCTGTGAGACCAGTATTAGTTTCCGATATACCACTGCAGGTTACATGTATTCCATGGTCCTTCACATTGACGATGAAACACAGAAATGGTATCGGAATTACATACAAAAGGCACAATGCCGCCCTAAGTACAAGATTGGAGACTCATCTTACAATCGGTGCTTCGAGCATTCCCTGAGAGACCAGTATTAGTTTCCGATACACCACTGCTGGTTCAATGTATTCCTTGGACCTTCACATTGACGATGAAACACAGAAATCGCATCAGCATTAAATACCAAAGGCACAATGCCGCCTTATGTACAAGAATAGAGGCTCTTCTTACCGTCGGTGTTTTGAGCATTCCCTGTGAGACCAGTATTAGTTTCCGATACACCACTGCAGGTTCAATGTATTCCTTGGACATACACATTGACGATGAAACACTGAAATTACATCGGAATTCTATACAAAAGGCACAATGCCGCCATATGTGCAAGAAGAGTGAGACTTCTTAGAGTCTGTGTTTTGATCCTTTCCTGTGCGACCCGTATTACGAGGGCAGTTCAATAAGTAATGCAACACATTTTTTTTCTGAAACAGGGGTTGTTTTATTCAGCATTGAAATACTCCAGGTTATTCCCCAATCTTTTAGCTACACAACACTATTTTTCAACGTAATCTCCATTCAATGCTACGGCCTTACACCACCTTGAAATGAGGGCCTGTATGCCTGCACGGCACCATTCCACTGGTCGATGTCGGAGCCAACGTCGTACTGCATCAATAATTTCTTCATCATCCGCGTAATGCCTCCCACGGATTGCGTCCTCCATTGGGCCAAACATATGGAAATCCGACGGTGCGAGATCGGGGCTGTAGGGTGCATGAGGAAGAACAGGCCACTGAAGTTTTGTGAGCTCCTCTCGGGTGCGAAGACTTGTGTGAGGTCTTGCGTTGTCATGAAGAAGGAGAAGTTCGTTCAGATTTTTGTGCCCACGAACACGCTGAAGTCGTTTCTTCAGTTTCTGAAGAGTAGCACAATACACTTCAGAGTTGATCGTTTGACCATGGGGAAGGATATCGAACAGAATAACCCCTTCAGCGTCCCAGAAGACTGTAACCATGACTTTACCGGCTGAGGGTATGGCTTTAAACTTTTTCTTGGTAGGGGAGTGGGTGTGGCGCCACTCCATTGATTGCCGTTTTGTTTCAGGTTCGAAATGATGAACCCATGTTTCATCGCCTGTAACAATCTTTGACAAGAAATTGTCACCCTCAGCCACATCACGAGCAAGCAATTCCGCACAGATGGTTCTCCTTTGCTCTTTGTGGTGTTCGGTTAGACAACGAGGGACCCAGCGGGAACAAACCTTTGAATATCCCAACTGGTGAACAATTGTGACAGCACTACCAACAGAGATGTCAATTTGAGCACAGAGTTGTTTGATGGTGATCCGTCGATCATCTCGAACGAGTGTGTTCGCACGCTCCGCCATTGCAGGAGTCACAGCTGTGCACGGCCGGCCCGCACGCGGGAGATCAGACAGTCTTGCTTGACCTTGCGGCGATGATGACACACGCTTTGCCCAACGACTCACCGCGATTTTATCCACTGCCAGATCACCGTAGACATTCTGCAAGCGCCTATGAATATCTGAGATGCCCTGGTTTTCCGCCAAAAGAAACTCGATCACTGCCCGTTGTTAGCAACGCACATCCGTTACAGACGCCATTACAACAGCTCCGTACAGCACTGCCACCTTTCGGAAATCAATGAAACTATACGAGACGAAGCGGGAATCTTTGAAAATATTCCACAAGAAATTTCCGGTTTTTTCAACCAAAATTGGCCGAGAAAAAAAAAGTGTTGCATTACTTATTGAACTGCCCTCGTAGTTTTCGATACGCCACTGCAGGTTCAATGTATTCCTTGGACCTTCAAATTGACGATGATACACAGAAATCGCATCGGAATTAAATACAAAAGGCACAATGCCGCCTTAAGTACAAGAATAGAGACTCTTCTTACAGTCGGTGCTTTGAGCATTCCCTGTGAGACCAGTATTAGTTTCCGATACACTACTGAAGGTTCAATGTATTCCTTGGACGTACACATTGACGATGAAACACTGAAATTACATCGGAATTAAATACAAAAGGCACAATGACGCCTTAACTACAAGAAGAATGAGACTTCTCAGAGACGGTGCTTTGATCCTTTCCTCTGAGACCAGTATTAGTTTCCGATATACCACTGCAGGTTACATGTATTCCATGGTCCTTCACATTGACGATGAAACACAGAAATCGCATCGGAATTACATACAAAAGGCACAATGCCGCCCTAAGTACAAGAATGGAGACTCATTTTACAATCGGTGCTTCGAGCATTCCCTGAGAGACCAGTATTAATTTCCGATACACCACTGCAGGTTCAATGTATTCCTTGGACATACACATTGACGATGAAACACTGAAATTACATCGGAATTATATACAAAAGGCACAATGCCGCGATAAGTGCAAGAAGAGTGAGGCTTCTTAGAGTCTGTGTTTTGACCCTTTCCTGTGCGACCCGTATTAGTTTTCGATACGCCACTGCAGGTTCAATGTATTCCTTGGACCTTCAAATTGACGATGATACACAGAATTCGCAACGTAATTATATACAAAAGGCACTATGCCGCCCTAAGTACACGAATAGAGACTCTTCCTACAGCCGGGTCTTTGAGCTTTCCCTGTAAGACCAGTATTAGTTTCCGATACACCTCTGCAGGTTCAATGTATTCCTTGGAACTTCACATTGACGATTAAACACAGAAATCGCATCGGAATTAAATACAAAAGGCACAATGCCGCCATAAGTAGAAGAATAGAGACTCTTCTTACTGTCGGTGGATTGTGCATTCCCTGTGGGACCAGTTTTAGTTTCCGATACACCACTGCAGGTTCAGTGTATTCCTTGGACTTTCACATTGACGATGAAACACAGAAATGGCATCAGAATTAAATACAAAGGAACAATGCCGCCTTAAGTACAAGAATAAACAGTCGGTGCTGTGAGCATTCCCTGTGTGACCAGTATTAGTTTCCGATACACCACTGCAGGTTCAATTTATTCCTTGGACATACACATTGACGATGAAACACTGATATTACATCGGAATTAAATACAAAAGGCACAATGACGCCATAAGTGCAAGAATAGTGTGACTTCTTAGAGACTGTGTTTTGATATTTTCCTGTGCGACCCGTACTAGTTTCCGATACGCCACTGCAGGATCAATGTATTCCTTGGACCTTCACATTCACGATGAAACACTGAAATTACATCGGAATTAAATACAAAAGGAACAATGCCGCCTTAAGTACAAGAATAGAGACTCTTCTTACCGTCGGTACTTTGAACATTCCCTGTGAGACCAGTATTAGTTTCCGATACACCACAGCAGGTTCAATGTATTCCTCGGACATACACATTGACGATGAAACACTGAAATCACATCGGAATTAAAAAGAAAAGGCACAATGCCGCCATAAGTGCAAGAAGAGTGAGACTTCATAGAGTCTGTGTTTTGATCCTTTCCTGTGCGACCTGTATTAGTTTTCGATACGCCACTGCAGGTTCAATGTATTCCTTGGACCTTCAAATTGACGATGAAACACTGAAATTACATCGGAATTAAATACAAAAAGCACAATGCCGCCATAAGTGCAAGAAGAGTGAGACTTCTTAGAGTCTGTGTTTTGATCCTCTCCTGTGCGACCCGTATAAGTTTCCAATACGCCACTGCAGGTTCAATGCATTCCTTGGACCTTCACATTGACGATGAAACACAGAAATCGTATCGGAATTAAATACAAAAGGCACAATGCCGCCCTAAGTACAAGAATATTGTCTCTTGTCACAGTCGGTGTTTCAAGTATTCCATATGAGACCAGTATTAGTTTCCGATACACTACAGCGGTTCAATGTATTCCTTGGACCCTCACATTGACGATGAAACACAGAAATTGCATCGGAATTAAATACAAAAGCAACAACGCCGCCTTAATTACAAGAATAGAGACTCTTCTTACTGTCGGTGCTTTGAGCATTCCCTGTGAGACCAGTAGTAGTTTCCGATACACCACTGCAGGTTCAATGTATTCCTTGGACATACACATTGACGATGAAACATTGAAACAACATCGGAATTAAATTCAAAAGGCAAAATGCCGCCATAAGTGCAAGATGAGTGAGACTTCTTAGAGTCTGTGTTTTGATCCTTTCCTGTGCGACCCGTATTAGTTTTCTATACGACACTGCAGCGTCAATGTATTCCTTGGACCTTCAAATTGACGATGAAACACACAAATCGCATCGGAATTAAATACAAAAGGCACAATACCGCCTTAAGTACAAGAATAGAGGCTCTTCCTACAGTCGGTGTTTTGAGCATTCCCTGTGAGACCAGTATTAGTTTCCGATACACCACTGCAGGTTCAATGTATTCCTTGGACCTTCACATTGACGATTAAACACACAAATCACATCGGAATTAAATACAAAAGGCACAATGCCGCCTTAAGTACAAGAATAGAGACTCTTCTTACAGTCGGTGCTTTGAGCATTCCCTGTGAGATCAGTATTAGTTTCCGATACACCACTGCAGGTTCAATGTATTCCTTGGACCTTCACATTGACGATTAACCACAGAAATCGCATCGGAATTAAATACAAAAGGCACAATGCCGCCTTAAGTACAAGAATAGACACTCTTCTTACAGTCGGTCCTTTGAGCATTCCCTGTGAGACCAGTATTAGTTTCCGATACACTATTGGAAGTTCAATGAATTCCTTGGACCTTCACATTGACGATGACACACAGAAATTGCATCGTAATTATATACAAAAGCCACAATGCCGCCTTAAGGACAAGAACAGAGACTATTCTTACAGTCTGTGCATTGAGCGTTCCCTGTGAGACCAGTATTAGTATCCGATACACCACTGCAGATTCAATGTATTCCTTGGACATACACATTGACGATGAAACACTGCAATTACATCGGAATTAAATACAAAAGGCACAATGCCGCCCTAAGTACAAGAATGGAGACCCATCTTACAATCGGTGCTTCGAGCATTCCCTGAGAGACCAGTATAAATTTCCGATACACCACTGCAGGTTCAATGTATTCCTTGGACCTTCACATTGACGATGAAACACAGAAATCGCATCGGAATTAAATACCAAAGGCACAATGCCGCCTTATGTACAAGAATAGAGGCTCTTCTTACCGTCGGTGCTTTGAGCATTCCCTGAGAGACCAGTATTAGTTTCCGATACACCACTGCAGGTTCAATGTATTCCTTGGACCTTCAAATTGACGATGATGCACAGAATTTGCAACGGAATTAAATACAAAAGGCACAATGCCGCCTTAAGTACAAGAATAGTGGCTCTTCTTACAGTCGGTGCTTTGAGCTTTCCCTGTGAGACCAGTATTAGATTCCGATACACCTCGGCAGGTTCAATGTATTCCTTGGACCTTCACATCGACGATTAAACACAGAAATCGCATCAGAATTAAATACAAAAGGCACAATGCCGCCTTAAGTAGAAGAATAGAGTCTTTTCTTACTGTCGGTGCTTTGAGCATTCCCTGTGGGACCAGTATTAGTTTCCGATACACCACTGCAGGTTCAATGTACTCCTTGGACATACACATTGACGATGAATCACTGAAATTACATCGGAATTAAATACAAAAGGCACAATGCCGTCATAAGTGCAAGAAGAGTGAGACTTCTTAGAGACTGTGTTATGATATTTTCCTGTGCGACCCGTACTAGTTTCCGATACGCCACTGCAGGATCAATGTATTCCTTGGACCTTCACATTGACGATGAAACACAGAAATTGCATCGGAATTAAATACAAAAAGCACAATGCCGCCCTAAGTACAAGAATATAGTCTCTTTTCACAGTCGGTGTTTCGAGTATTCCCTGTGAGACCATTATTAGTTTCCGATACACCACTGCAGGTTCAATGTATTCCTTGGACATACACATTGACTATGAAACACTAAAATTACATCGGAATTAAATACAAAAGGCACTATGCCTCCATAAGTGCAAGAAGAGTGAGATTTCTTAGAGTTTGTGATTTGATCCTTTCCAGTGCGACCGTATTAGTTTCCGATACGCCATTGCAGGTTCAATGTATTCCTTGGACCTTCAGATTGACGATTAAACACAGAAATCGCATCGGAATTAGATACAAAAGGCACAATACCGCCCTAAGTACAAGAATAGAGGCTCTTCCTACAGTCGGTGTTTGAGCATTCCCTGTTGGAGCAGTATTAGTTTCCGCTACACCACTGCAGTTTCAATGTATTCCTTGGACCTTCACATTGACGATTAAACACAGAAATCACATCGGAATTAAATAAAAAAGGCACAATGCCGCCTTAAGTACAAGAATAGAGACTCTTCTTAGAGTCGGTGTTTTGAGCACTCCCTGTGAGACCGCTATTAGTTTCCGATACACCACTGCAGGTTCAGTGTATTCCTTGGACCTTCACATTGACGATGAAACACAGAAATGGCATCAGAATTAAATACAAAAGGCACAATGCCGCATTAAGTACAGGAATAGACACTCTTCTTACAGTTGGTGCTTTGAGCATTCCCTGTGAGACCAGTATCAGTTTCCGATACACCACTGCAAGTTCAATGTATTCCTTGGACGTTCACATTGACGATGAAAGACAGAAATCGCATCTGAATTAAACACAAAGGACACAATGTCGCCTTAAGTACAAGAATACAGACTCTACTTACAGTCGGTGCTTTGATCATGCCTTGTGAGACCAGTATTAGTTTCCGATACACCACTGCAGGTTCAATGTATTCCTTGGATATTCACATTGACGATTAAACACAGAAATCGCATCGGAATTAAATACAAAAGGCACAATGCCGCCTTAAAACAAGAATAGAGACTCTTCTTACACTCGGTGCTTCGAGCATTCCCTGTGAGAGCAGTATTAGTTTCCGATAGACCACTGCAGGTTCAATGTATTCCTTGGACATACACATTGACGATGAAACACTGAAATTACATCGGAATTAAATACAAAAGGCACAATGCCGCCATAAGTGCAAGAACAGTGAGACTTCTTAGAGTCTGTGTTTTGATCCTTTCCTGTGCGACCCGTATTAGTTTTCATACGCCGCTGCAGGTTAAATGTATTCCTTGGACATACACATTGTCGATAAAACACTGAAATCACATCGGAATTAAATACAAAAGGCACAATGCCGCCATAAGTGCATGAAGACTGAGACTTCTTAGAGTATTTGCTTTGATCCTTTCCTGTGCGACCTGTATTAGTTTTCGATTCGCCACTGCAGGTTCAATATAATCCTTGGACCTTCAAATTGACGATGATACACAGAAATCGCATCTTAATTAAATACAAAAAGCACTATGCCGCCATAAGTACAAGAATAGAGACTCTTCTTACAGTTGGTGCTTTGATCATTCCCTGTAAGACCAGTATTAGTGTCCTATACACCACTGCAGGTTCAATGTATTCCTTGGACCTTCACATTGACGATGAAACACAGAAATCGCATCGGAATTAAATACCAAAGGCACAATGCAGCCTTATGTACAAGAATAGAGGCTCTTCTTACCGTCGGTGCTTTGAGCATTCCCTGTGAGACCAGCATTAGTTTCCGATACACCACTGCAGGTTCAATGTATTCCTTGGACCTTCAAATTGACGATGATACACAGAATTCGCAACGGAATTAAATACAAAAGGCACAATGCCGCCTTAAGTACAAGAATAGTGGCTCTTCTTACAGTCGGTGCTTTGAGCTTTCCCTGTGAGACCAGTATTAGATTCCGATACACCTCTGCAGGTTCAATGTATTCCTTGGACCTTCACATTGACGATTAAACACAGAAATCGCATCGCAATTAAATACAAAAGGCACATGCCGCCTTAAGTAGAAGAATAGAGTCTTTTCTTACTGTCGGTGCTTTGAGCATTCCCTGTGGGACCAGTATTAGTTTCCGATACACCACTGCAGGTTCAGTGTATTCCTTGGACTTTCACATTGACGATGAAACACAGATATGTCATCGGAATTAAATACAAAGGGCACAATGCCGCCTTAAGTACAAGAATAAACACTCGGTGCTTTGAGCATCCCTGTGTGACCAGTATTAGTTTCCGATACACCACTGCAGGTTCAATGTACTCCTTGGACATACACATTGACGATGAATCACTGAAATTACATCGGAATTAAATACAAAAGGCACAATGCCGTCATAAGTGCAAGAAGAGTGAGACTTCTTAGAGACTGTGTTTTCATATTTTCCTGTGCGACCCGTACTAGTTTCCGATACGCCACTGCAGGATCAATGTATTCCTTGGACCTTCACATTGACGATTAAACACAGAAATCGCATCGGAATTAAATACAAAACGGACAATGCCGCCTTAAGTACAAGAATAGAGACTCTTCTTACGGTCAGTGCTTTGAGCATTCCCTGTGAGACCAGTATTAGTTTCCGATACGCCACTAGAAGTTCAATGTATTCCTTGGACATTCACATTGACGATGAAACACTGAAATTACATCGGAAATAAATACAAAAGGCACAATGCCGCCATAAGTGAAAGAAGAGTGAGACTTCTTAGAGTCTGTGTTTTGATCCTTTCCTGTGCGACCTGTATTAGTTTGCGATACGCCACTGCAGGTTCAATGCATTCCTTGGACCTTCACATTGACGATGAAACACAGAAATCGCATCGGAATTAAATACAAAAAGCACAATGCCGCCATAAGTACAAGAATATAGTGTCTTTTCACAGTCGGTGTTTCGAGTATTCCCTGTGAGACCAGTATTAGTTTCCGATACACCACTGCAAAATCAATGTATTCCTTGGACATACGCATTGACTATGAAACACTAAAATTACATCGGAATTAAATACAAAAGGCACAATGCCACCATAAGTGCAAGCAGAGTGAGATTTCTTAGAGTTTGTGATTTGATCCTTTCCTGTGCGACCCGTATTAGTTTCCGATACGCCATTGCAGGTTCAATGTATTCCTTGGACCTTCAGATTGACGACTAAACACAGAAATCGCATCGGAATTAGATACAAAAGGCACAATACTGCCTTAAGTATAGGAATAGAGGCTCTTCCTACAGTTGGTGCTTTGAGCATTCCCTGTGGGAGCAGTATTAGTTTCCGATACACCACTGCAGGTTCAATGTATTCCTTGGACCTTCACATTGACGATTAAACACAGAAATCACATAGGAATTAAATAAAAAAGGCACAATGCCGCCTTAAGTACAAGAATAGAGACTCTTCTTAGAGTCGGTGTTTTGAGCACTCCCTGTGAGACCGCTATTAGTTTCCGATACACCACTGCAGGTTCAGTGTATCCCTTGGACCTTCACATTGACGATGAAACACAGAAATGGCATCAGAATGAAATACAAAAGGCACAATGCCGCATTAAGTACAGGAATAGACACTCTTCTTACAGTTGGTGCTTTGAGCATTCCCTGTGAGACCAGTATCAGTTTCCGATACACCACTGCAAGTTCAATGTATTCCTTGGACGTTCACATTGACGATGAAAGACAGAAATAGCATCTGAATTAAACACAAAGGACACAATGCCGCCTTAAGTACAAGAATACAGTCTCTACTTACAGTTGGTGTTTTGAGCATTCCTTGTGAGACCAGTATTAGTATCCGATACACCACTGCAGGTGCAATCTATTCCTTGGACATACACATTGACGATGAAACACTGAAATTACATCGGAATAAATACAAAGGGCACAATGCCGCCTTAAGTACAAGAATAGAGACTCTTCTTAGAGTCGGTGTTTTGAGCACTCCCTGTGAGACCGCTATTAGTTTCCGATACACCACTGCAGGTTCAGTGTATCCCTTGGACCTTCACATTGACGATTAAACACAGAAATCGCATCGGAATTAAATACAAAAGGCACAATGCCGCCTTAAAACAAGAATAGAGACTCTTCTTACAGTCGGTGATTTGAGCATTCCCTGTGAGACCAGTATTAGTTTCCGCTACACCTCTGCAGGTTCAGTTTATTCCTTGGACCTTCACATTGACGATGACACACAGAAATGGCATTGGAATTAGATACAAAAGGCACAATGAAGCCTTAAGTACAAGAATAGACACTCTTCTTACAGTCGGTGCATTGAGCATTCCCTGTGAGACCAGTATTAGTTTCCGATACACCACTGCAGGTGCAATCTATTCCTTGGACATACACATTGACGATGAAACACTGAAATTACATCGGAATAAATACAAAGGGCACAATGACGCCTTAACTACAAGAAGAATGAGACTTCTTAGAGTCGGTGTTTTGATCCTTTCCTGTGAGACCAGTATTAGTTTCCGATATACCACTGCAGGTGAAATGTATTCCATGGTCCTTCACATTGACGATGAAACGCAGAAATCGCATCGGAATTACATACAAATGCACAATGCCGCCCTAAGCACAAGAATGGAGACTCATCTTACAATCGGTGATTCGAGCATTCCCTGAGAGACCAGTATTAATTTTCGATACCCACTGCAGGTTCAATGTATTCCTTGGACCTTCACATTGACGATGAAACACAGAAATCGCATCGGAATTAAATACCAAAGGCACAATGCCGCCTTAAGTACAAGAATAGAGACTCTTCTTACAGTCGGTGCTTTGAGCTTTCCCTGTGAGATCAGTAGTAGTTCCCGATACACCTCTGCAGGTTCAATGTCTTCCTTGGACCTTCACATTGACGATTAAACACAGAAATCGCATCGGAATTAAATACAAAAGGCACAATGACGCCTTAAGTAGAAGAATAGAGACTCATCTTACTGTCGGTGCTTTGAGCATTCCCTGTGGGACCAGTATTAGTTTCCGATACACCACTGCAGTTTCAGTGTATTCCTTGGACTTTCACAGTGATGATGAAACACATAAATGACATCGGAATTAAATGCAAGGGCACAATGCCGCCTTATTTACAAGAATAAACATTCGGTGTTTTGAGCATTCCCTGTGTGACCAGTGTTAGTTTCCGATACACCACTGCAGGTTCAATGTATTCCTTGGACATACACATTGACAATGAAACACTAAAATTACATCGGAATTAAATACAAAAGGCACAATGCCGCCATAAGTGCAAGACGAGTGAGATTTCATAGAGTCTGTGATTTGATCTTTCCTGTGCGACCCGTATTAGTTTCCGATACGCCACTGCAGGTCAATGTATTCCTTGGACATTCACATTGACGATGAAACACTGAAATTACATCGGAATTAAATACAAAAGGCACAATGCCGCCATAAGTGCAAGAAGAGTGGGACTTCTTCGAGTCTGTGTTTTGATCCTCTCCTGTGCGACCCGGATTAGTTTCCGAAACGCCACTGCAGGTTCAATGCATTCCTTGGTCCTTCACATTGACGATGAAACACAGAAATCGCATCGGAATTAAATACAAAAGGCACAATGCCACCCTAAGTACAAGAATATAGTCTCTTCTCACAGTCGGTGTTTCGAGTATTCCCTGTGAGACCAGTATTAGTTTCCGATACACCACTGCAGGTTCAATGTATTCCTTGCGATACACATTGACTATGAAACATTAAAATTACATCGGAATTACATACAAATGGCACAATGCCGCCATAAGTGCAAGAAAAATGAGATTTCTTAGAGTCTGTGATTTGATCCTTTCCTGTGCGACCCGTATTAGTTTCCGATACGCCACTGCAGGTTCAATGTATACCTTGGACCTTCACATTGACGATTAAACACAGAAATTGCATCGGAATTAAATACAAAAGCCACAATGCCGCCTTAAGTACAAGAATAGAGACTCTTCATACTGTCGGTGCTTTGAGCATTCCCTGTGAGACCAGTATTGGTTTCCGATACACCACTGCTGGTTCAATGTATTCCTTGGACATACACATTGACGATGAAACACTGAACCTACATCGGAATTAAATACAAAAGGCAAAATGTCGCCATAAGTGCAAGAAGAGTGGAACTTCTTAGAGTCTGTGTTTGATCCTTTCCTGTTCGACCCGTATTAGTTTTCGATACGCCACTGCAGCTTCAATGTATTCCTTGGACCTTGATATTGACGATGAAACACAGAAATCGCATAGGAATTAAATACAAAAGGCTCAATACCGCCTTAAGTACAAGAATAGAGGCTCTTCCTACAGTCGGTGCTTTGAGCATTTCCTGTGAGAGCAGTATTAGTTTCCGATACACCACTGCAGGTTCAATGTATTCCTGGACCTTCACATTGACGATTAAACAAAGAAATCACATCGGAATTAAATACAAAAGGCACAATGCCGCCTTAAGTACAAGAATAGTGTCTCTTCTTACAGTCGGTGCTTTGAGCATTCCCTGTGAGACCAGTATTAGTTTCCGATACGCCACTGGAGGTCAATGTATTCCTTGGACATACACATTGACAATGAAACACTAAAATTACATCGGAATTAAATACAAAAGGCACAATGCCGCCATAAGTGCAAGTAGAGTGAGATTTCTTAGAGTCTGTGATTTGATCCTTTCCTGTGCGACCCGTATTAGTTTCCGATACGACACTGCAGGTTCAATGTATTCTTTGGACATACACATTGACGATGAAACACTGAAATTACATCGGAATTAAATACAAAAGGCACAATGACGCCTTAACTACAAGAAGAATGAGACTTCTTAGAGTCTGTGCTTTGATCCTTTCCTGTGAGACCAGTATTAGTTTCCGATATACGACTGCAGGTTAAATGTTTTCCATGGTCCTTCATATTGACGATGAAACATAGAAATCGCATCGGAATTGCATACAAAAGGCACAATGCCGCCCTAAGTACAAGAATGGAGACTCATCTTACAATCGGTGTTTCGAGCATTCCCTGAGAGACCAGTTTTAATTTCCGATACACCACTACAGGGTCAATGTATTCCTTGGCCCTTCACATTGACGATGAAACACAGAAATCGCATCGGAATTAAATACCAAAGGCACAATGCCGTCTTATGTACAAGAATAGAGGCTCATCTTACCATCGGTGCTTTGAGCATTCCCTGTGAGACCAGTATTAGTTTCCGATACACCACTGCAGGTTCAATGTATTCCTTGGACCTACACATTGACGATTAAACACAGAAATCGCATCGGAATAAAATACAAAGGGCACAATGCCGCCTTAAGTAGAAGAATAGAGACCCTTCTTACTGTCGGTGCTTTGAGCATTCCCTGTGGGACCAGTATTATTTTCCGATTCGCCACTGCAGGTTCAGTGTATTCCTTGGCTTTCACATTGACGATGAAACACAGACATAGCATCGGAATTAAATACAAAGGGCACAATGCCGCCTTAAGTACAAGAATAAACACTCGGTGCTTTGAGCATTCCCTGTGTGACCAGTAATAGGTTCCGATACACCACTGCAGGTTCAATGTATTCCTTGGACATACACATTGACGATGAAACACTGAAATTACATCGGAATTAAATACAAAAGGCACAATGCCGCCGTAAGTGCAAGAAGAGTGAGACTTCTTAGAGTCTGTGTTTTGAACCTCTCCTGTGCGACCCGTATTAGTTTCCGATACGCAACTGCAGGTTAATGCATTCCTTGGACCTTCCCATTGACGATGAAACACAGAAATCGCATCGGAATTAAGTACAAAAGACACAATGCCGCCCTAAGTACAAGAATATAGCCTCTTCTCACAGTCGGTGTTTCGAGTATTCCTTGTGAGACCAGTATTAATTTGCGATACGCCACTGCAGGTTCAATGTATTCCTTGGACATACACATTGACTATGAAACACTAAAATTACATAGGAATTAAATACAAACGGCACAATGCCGCCTTAAGTACAAGAATAGAGACTCGGTGCTTTGAGCATTCCCTGTGTGACCAGTATTAGTTTCCGATACACCACTGCAGGTTCAATGTATTCCTTCGACATACACATTGACGATGAAACACTGATATTACATCGAAATTAAATACAAAAGTCACAATGCCGCCATAGGTGCAAGAAGGGTGAGACTTCTTAGAGTCTGTGTTTTGATCCTTTCCTGTGAGACCCGTATTAGTTTTCGATACGCCACTGCAGCTTCAATGTATTCCTTGGACCTTCAAATTGACGATGAAACACAGAAATCGCATCGGAATTAAATACAAAAGGCACAATGCCGCCTTAAGTACAAGAATAGAGACTCGGTGCTTTGAGCATTCCCTGTGTGACCAGTATTAGTTTCCGATACACCACTGCAGGATCAATGTATTCCTTAGACATACACATTGACGATGAAACACTGAAATTACATCGACATTAAATACAAAAGGCACATTGCCGCCATAAGTGCAAGAACAGTGAGACATCTTAGAGGCTGTGTTTTGATATTTTCCTGTGCGACCCGTACTAGTTTCCGATACGCCACTGCAGGATCAATGTATTCCTTGTACCTTCACATTGACGATTAAACACAGAAATCGCATCGGAATTAAATACAAATGGCACAATGCCGCCTTAAGTACAAGAATAGAGACTCTTCTTACGGTCGGTGTTTCGAGTATTCCCTGTTAGACCAGTATTAGTTTCCGATACACCACTGGAGGTTCAATGTATTCCATAGACATACACCCTGACTATGAAACACTAAAATTACATCGGAATTAAATACAAACGGCACAATGCCGCCTTAAGTACAAGAATAGAGACTCGGTGCTTTGAGCATTCCCTGTGTGACCAGTATTAGTTTCCGATACACCACTGCAGGATCAATGTATTCCTTGGACATACACATTGACGATGAAACACTGAAATTACATCGGAATTAAATACAAAAGGCACATTGCCGCCATAAGTGCAGAACAGTGAGACTTCTTAGAGGCTGTGTTTTGATATTTTCCTGTGCGACCCGTACTAGTTTCCGATACGCCACTGCAGGATCAATGTATTCCTTGTACCTTCACATTGACGATGAAACACAGAAATCGCATCGGAATTAAGTACAAAAGGCTCAATGCCGCCTTAAGTACAAGAAGAGAGACTCTTCTTACAGTCGGTGCTTTAAGCATTCCCTGTGAGACCAGGATAAGTTTCCGATACACCACTGCCGGTTCACTGTATTCCTTGGACATACACATTGACGATGAAACACTGAAACTACATCGGAATTAAATACAAAAGGCAAAATGCCGCCATAAGTGTAAGAAGAGTGAGACTTCTTAGAGTCTGTGTTTTGATCCTTTCCTGTGCGACCCGTATTAGTTTTCGATACGCCACTGCAGCGTCAATGTATTCCTTGGACCTTCAAATTGACGATGAAACACAGAAATCGCATAGGAATTAAAAACAAAAGGCACAATACCGCCTTAAGTACAAGAAAAGAGGCTCTTCGTACAGTCGGTGCTTTGAGCATTCCCTGTGAGAGCAGTATTAGTTTGCGATACACCACTGCAGGTTCAATGTATTCCTTGGACCTTCACATTGACGATTAAACACAGAAATCACATCGGAATTAAATACAAAAGGCACAATGCCGCCTTAAGTACAAGAATAGAGACTCTTCTTACAGTCGGTGCTTTGAGCATTCCCTGTGAGACCAGTATTAGTTTCCGATACGCCAGTGGAGGTTCAATGTATTCCTTGGACATACACATTGACTATGAAACACTAAAATTACAACGGAATTAATTACAAAAGGTACAATGCCGCCATAATTGCATGAAGAGTGAGATTTCTTAGAGTCTGTGATTTGATCCTTTCCTGTGCGACCCGTATTAGTTTCCGATATTCCACTGCAGGTTCTATGTATTCCTTGGACATACACATTGACGATGAAACACTGAAATTACATCGGAATTAAATACAAAGGGCACAATGACGCCTTAACTACAAGAAGAATGAGACTTCTTAGAGTCTGTGCTTTGATCCTTTCCTGTGAGACCAGTATTAGTTTCCGATATACGACTGCAGGTTAAATGTTTTCCATGGTCCTTCACATTGACGATGAAACACAGAAATCGTATCGGAATTACATACAAAAGGCACAATGCCGCCCTAAGTACAAGAATGGAAACTCATCTTACAATCGGTGCTTCGAGCATTCCCTGAGAGACCAGTTTTAATTTCCGAGACACCACTGCAGGTTCAATGTATTCCTTGGACCTTCACATTGACGATGAAACACAGAAATCGCATCGGAATTAAATACCAAAGGCACAATGCCGCCTTTTGTACAAGAATAGAGGCTCTTCTTACCGTCATTGCTTTGAGCATTCCCTGTGAGACCAGTATTAGTTTCCGATACACCACTGCAGGTTCAATGTATTCCTTGGACATACACATTGACGATAAAACACTGATATTACATCGGAATTAAATACAAAAGGCACAATGCCGCCATAAGTGCAAGAAGAGTGAGACTTCTTAGGGTCTGTGTTTTGATCCTTTCCTGTGCGACCCGTATTAGTTTTCGATACGCCACTGCAGCTTCAATGTATTCCTTGGACCTTCAAATTGACGATGTAACACAGAAATCGCATCGGAATTAAATACAAAAGGCACAATACCGCCTTAAGTACAAGAATAGAGGTTCTTCCTACAGTCGGTTCTTTGAGCATTCCCTGTGAGAGCAGTATTGGTTTCCGATACACCACTGCAGGTTCAATGTATTTTTTGGACCTTCACATTGACGATTAAACACAGAAATCACATCGGAATTAAATACAAAAGGCACAATGCCGCCTTAAGTACAAGAATAGAGACTCTTCTTACAGTCGGTGCTTTGAGCATTCCCTGTGAGAGCAGTATTAGTTTCCGATACACCACTGCAGGTTCAATGTATTCCTTGGTTCTTCACATTGACGATTAAACACAGAAATCACATCGGAATTAAATACAAAAGGCACAATGCAGCCTTAAGTACAAGAATAGAGACTCGGTGCTTTGAGCATTCCCTGTGTGACCAGTATTAGTTTCCGATACACCACTGCAGGTTCAATGTATTCCTTGGCCCTTCACATTGACGATTAAACACAGAAATCGCATCGGAATTAAATACAAAAGGCACAATGCCGCCTTAAGTACAAGAATAGAGACTCTTCTTACGGTCGGTGTTTCGAGTATTCCCTGTTAGACTAGTATTAGTTTCCGATACACCACTGCAGGTTCAATGTATTCCATAGACATACACCCTGACTATGAAACACTAAAATTACATCAGAATTCAATACAAAAGGCACAATGCCGCCATAAGTGCAAGAAGAGTGAGATTTCTTAGAGTCTGTGATTTGATCCTTTCCTGTGCGACCCGTATTAGTTTCCGATACGCCACTGCAGGTTCAATGTATTCCTGGGACCTTCACATTGACGATTAAACACAGAAATCGCATCGGAATTAAATACAAAAGGCACAATACCGCCTTAAGTACAAGAAGAGAGACTCTTCTTACAGTCGGTGCTTTGAGCATTCCCTGTGAGACCAGTATTAGGTTCCGATACACCACTGGAGGTTCGATGTATTCCTTGGACATTCACATTGACGATGAAACACTGAAGTTACATCGGAATTAAATACAAAAGGCTCAATGATGCCTTAAGTACAAGAATAGAGACTCCTCTAACAGTCGGTGCTTTGAGCATTCCCTGTGAGACCACTATTAGTTTCCGATACGCCAGTGGAGGTTCAATGTATTCCTTGGACATACACATTGACGATGAAGCACTGAAACTACATCGGAATTAAATACAAAAGGCAAAATGCCGCCATAATTGCAAGAAGAGTGAGACTTCTTAGTGTCTGTGTTTTGATCCTTTCCTGTGCGACCCATATTAGTTTTCGATACGCCACTGCAGCTTCAATGTATTCCTTGGACCTTCAAAATGACGATGAAACACAGAAATCGAATAGGAATTAAATACAAAAGGCACAATACCGCCTTAAGTACAAGAATAGAGGCTCTTCGTACAGTCGGTGCTTTGAACATTCCCTGTGAGAGCAGTATTAGTTTCCGATACACCACAGCAGGTTCAATGTATTTCTTGAACCTTCACATTGACGATGAAACACAGAAATTGCATCGGAATGAAATACTAAAGCCACAATGCCGCCTTAAGTACAAGAACAGAGACTCTTTTTACTGTCGGTGCTTTGAGCATTCCCTGTGAGACCAGTATTAGTTTCCCACACCACTGCAGGTTCACTGTATTCCTTGGACATACACATTGACGATGAAACACTGAAACTACATCGGAATTAAATACAAAATGCAAAATGCCGCCATAATTGCAAGAAGAGTGAGACTTCTTAGAGTCTGTGTTTTGATCCTTTCCTGTGCGACCCATATTAGTTTTCGATACGCCACTGCAGCTTCAATGTATTCCTTGGACCTTCAAAATGACGATGAAACACAGAAATCGAATAGGAATTAAATACAAAAGGCACAATACCGCCTTAAGTACAAGAATAGAGGCTCTTCGTACAGTCGGTGCTTTGAGCATTCCCTGTGAGAGCAGTATTAGTTTCCGATACACCACTGCAGGTTCAATGTATTCCTTGGACCTTCACATTGACGATTAAACACAGAAATCACATCGGAATTAAATACAAGAGGCACAATGCCGCCTTAAGTTCAAGAACAGAGTCTCTTCTTACAGTCGGTGCTTTGAGCATTCCCTGTGAGACCACTATTAGTTTCCGATACGCCAGTGGAGGTTCAATGTATTCCTTGGACATACAGGTTGACTATGAAACACTAAAATTACATCGGAATTAAATACAAAAGGCACAATGCCGCCATAAGTGCAAGAAGAGTGAGATTTCTTAGAGTCTGTGCTTTGATCCTTTCCTGTGAGGCCAGTATTAGTTTCCGATATACGACTGCAGGTTAAATGTTTTCCATGGTCCTTCACATTGACGATGAAACACAGAAATCGTATCGGAATTACATACAAAAGGCACAATGCCGCCCTAAGTACAAGAATGGAGACTCATCTTACAATCGGTGCTTCGAGCATTCCCTGAGAGGCCAGTTTTTATTTCCGAAACACCACTGCAGGTTCAATGTATTTTTTGGACCTTCACATTGACGATTAAACACAGAAATCACATCGGAATTAAATACAAAAGGCACAATGCCGCCTTAAGTACAAGAATAGAGACTCTTCTTACAGTCGGTGATTTGAGCATTCCCTGTGAGAGCAGTATTATTTTCCGATACACCACTGCAGGTTCAATGTATTCCTTGGACCTTCACATTGACGATTAAACACAGAAATCACATCGGAATTAAATACAAAAAGCACAATGCCGCCTTAAGTACAAGAATAGAGACTCGGTGCTTTGAGCATTCCCTGTGTGACCATTATTACTTTCCCATACACCACTGCAGGTTCAATGTGTTCCTTGGACATACAC
Source organism: Schistocerca serialis cubense (assembly GCF_023864345.2). Classification (NCBI taxonomy): domain Eukaryota; kingdom Metazoa; phylum Arthropoda; class Insecta; order Orthoptera; family Acrididae; genus Schistocerca; species Schistocerca serialis. The sequence continues at coordinate 31,063,582 of NC_064643.1, read as the reverse complement.
ATTGACGATGAAACTACATCGGAATTAAATACAAAAGGCAAAATGCCGCCATAAGTGCAAGAAGGGTGAGACTTCTTAGAGTCTGTGTTTTGATCCTTTCCTGTGCGACCCGTATTAGTTTTCGATACGCCACTGCAGCTTCAATGTATTCCTTGGACCTTCAAATTGACGATGAAACACCGAAATCGCATCGGAATTAAATACAAAAGGCACAGTACCGCCTTAAGTACTAGAATAGAGGCCCTTCCTACAGTCGGTGCTTTGAGCGTTCCCTGCGAGAGCAGTATTGGTTTCCGATACACCACTGCAGGTTCAATGTATTCCTTGGACCTTCACATTGACGATTAAACACAGAAATCACATCGGAATTAAATACAAAAGGCACAATGCCGCCTTAAGTACAGGAACAGAGACTCTTCATACTGTCGGTGCTTTGAGCATTCCCTGGGAGACCAGTATTAGTTTCCGATACACCACTGCAGGTTCGGTGTATTCCTTGGACATTCACATTGACGATGAAACATAGAAATGGTATCGGAATTAAATTCAAAAGGCCCAATGCCGCATTAAGTACAGCAATAGACACTCTTCTTACAGTCAGTGCTTTGAGCATTCCCTGTGAGACCAGTATTAGTTTCCGATACACCACTGCAAGTTCAATGTATTCCTTGGACGTTCACATTGACGAAGAAAGACAGAAATCGCATCGGAATTAAACACAAAATGCACATTGCCGCCTTAAAAAAATAATACAGACTCTACTTACAGTCGGTGATTTGAGCATTCCCTGTGAGACCAGTATTAGTTTCCGATACACCACTGAAGGTTTAATGTATTCCTTGGACCTTCACATTGACGATTAAACACAGAAATCGCATCGGAATTAAATACAAAAGGCACAATGCCGCCTTAAGTACAAGAATAGTGACTCTTCTCACAATCGGTGCTTTGAGCCTTCCCTGTGAGACCAGTATTAGTTTCCGATTCACCACTGCAGGTCCAATGTATTCCTTGGACCTTCAAATTGATGATGAAACACAGAAATCGCATTGGAATTAAATACATAAGGCGCAATGCCGCTTTAAGTACAAGAATAAAGACTATTCTTACAGTCTGTGCTTTGAGCGTACCCTGTGAGACCAGTATTAGTATCCGATACACCACTGCAGATTCCATGTATTCCTTGGGCATACACATTGACGATGAAACACTGCAATTACATCGGAATTAAATACAAAAGGCACAATGCCGCCCTAAGTACAAGAATGGAGACTCATCTTACAATCGGTGCTTCGAGCATTCCCTGAGAGACCAGTATTATTTTCCGATACACCACTGCTGGTTCAATGTATTCCTTGGACCTTCACATTTACGGTGAAACACAGAAATCGCATCGGAATTAAATACCAACGGCACAATGCCGCCTTATGTACAAGAATAGAGGCTCTCCTTACCGTCGGTGCTTTGAGCATTCCCTGTGAGACCAGTATTAGTTTCCGATACACACTGCAAGTTCAATGTATTCCTTGGACGTTCACATTGACGATGAAAGACAGAAATCGCATCGGAATTAAACACAAAAGGCACAATGCCGCCTTAAGTACAAGAATACAGACTCTACTTACAGTCGGTGCTTTGAGCATTCCCTGTGAGACCAGTATTAGTTTCCGATACACCACTGCAGGTTCAATGTATTCCTTGGACCTTCACATTGACGATTAAACACAGAAATCGCATCGGAATTAAATACAAAAGGAACAATGCGGCCTTAAGTACAAGAATAGAGGCTCTTCTTACAGTCGGTGCTTTGAGCATTCCCTGTGAGACCAGTATTAGTTTCCGATACACCACTGCAGGTTCAATGTATTCCTTGGACCTTCACATTGACGAATAAACACAGAAATCGCATCGGAATTAAATACAAAAGGAACAATGCCGCCTTCAGTACAACAATAGAGACTCTTCTTACAGTCGGTGCTTTGAGCATTCCCTGTGAGACCAGTATTAGTTTCCGATACACCACTGCAGGTTCAATGTATTCCTTGGACATACACATTGACGATGAAACACTGAAATTACATCGGAATTAAATACAAAAGGCACAATGCCGCCATAAGTGCAGGAACAGTGAGATTTCTTAGAGTCTGTGTTTTGATCCTTTCGTGTGCGGCCCGTATTAGTTTTCGATACGCCACTGCAGGTTAAATGTATTCCTTGGACTTTCAAATTAACGATGAAACACAGAAATCGCATCGGAATTAAATACAAAAGGCACAATGCCGCCTTAAGTACAAGAATAGACACTCTCCCTACAGACGGTGTTTGAGCATTCCCTGTGAGACCAGTATCAGTTTCCGATACACCACTGCAGGTTCAACGTATTCCTTGGACATACACATTGACGATGAAACACTGAAATTACATCGGAATTAAATACAAAAGGCACAAAGCCGCCATAAGTGCAAGAAGTGTGAGACTTCATAGAGAATGTGTTTTGATATTTTCCTGTGCGACCCGTACTAGTTTCCGATACGCCACTGCAGGATCAATGTATTCCTTGTACCTCCACATTGACGATTAAACACAGAAATCGCATCGGAATTAAATACAAAAGGCACAATGCCGCCTTAAGTACAAGAATAGAGACTCTTCTTACGGTCGTGGTTTCGAGTATTCCCTGTTAGACCAGTATTAGTTTCCGATACACCACTGCAGGTTCAATGTATTCCATAGACATACAGCCTGACTATGAAACACTAAAATTACATCGGAATTACATACAAAATGCACAATGCCGCCATAAGTGCAAGAAGAGTGAGATATCTTAGAGTCTGTGTTTTGATCCTTTCCTGTGCGTCCCGTATTAGTTTTCGATACGCCACTGCAGCTTCAATGTATTCCTTGGACCTTCAAATTGACGATGAAACACAGAAATCGCATCGGAATTAAATACAAAAAGAACAATGCCGCCTTAAGTACAAGAATAGACACTCTCCTTACAGACGGTGTTTGAGCATTCCCTGTGAGACCAGTATCATTTTCCGATACACCACTGCAGGTTCAACGTATTCCTTGGACATACACATTGACGATGAAACACTGAAATTACATCGGAATTAAATACAAAAGGCACAATGCTGCCATAAGTGCAAGAAGAGTGAGACTTCATAGAGACTGTGTTTTGATATTTTCCTGTGCGACCCGTACTAGTTTCCGATACGCCACTGCAGGATCAATGTATTCCTTGTACCTCCACATTGACGATTGAACACAGAAATCACATCGCAATTGAATACAAAAGGCACAATGCCGCCTTAAGTACAAGAACAGAGACTCTTCTTTCAGTCGGTGCTTTGAGCATTCCATGTGAGACCAGTATTAGTTTCCGATACACCACTGCAGGTTCAATGTATTCCTCGGACCTTCATATTGACGATTAAACACAGAAATCACATCGGAATTAAATACAAAAAGAACAATGGCGCCTTACGTACAAGAATAGAGACTCTTCTTACAGTCGCTGCTTTGAGCATTCCCTGTGAGACCAGTATTACTTTCCGATACACCACTGCAGGTAGAGTGCATTCCTTGGACCTTCACGTTGACGATGAAACACAGAAATGGCAACGGAATTAAATACAAAAAGCACAATGCCGCCTTAAGTACAAGAATAGACACTCTCCTTACAGACGGTGTTTGAGCATTCCCTGTGATACTAGTATTAGTTTCCGATACACCACTGCTGGTTCAATGTATTCCTTGGACCTTCACATTGACGATTAAACACAGAAATCGCATCGGAATTAAATACAAAAGAAACAATGCCGCCTTAAGTACAAGAATAGAGCCTCTTCTTACAGTCGGTGCTTTGAGCATTCCCTGTGAGACCAGTATTAGTTTCCGATACACCACTGGAGGTTCAATGTATTCCTTGGACCTTCATATTGACGATGACACACAGAAATTGCATCGTAATTATATACATAAGCCACAATGCCGCCTTCAGTACAACAATAGAGACTCTTCTTACAGTCGGTGCTTTGAGCATTCCCTGTGAGACCAGTATTAGTTTCCGATACACCACTGCAGGTTCAATGTATTCCTTGGACATACACATTGACGATGAAACACTGAAACAACATCGGAATTAAATTCAAAAGGCAAAATGCCGCCATAAGTGCAAGAAGAGTGAGACTTCTTAGAGTCTGTGTTTTGATCCTTTCGTGTGCGGCCCGTATTAGTTTTCGATACGCCACTGCAGGTTAAATGTATTCCTTGGCCTTTCAAATTAGCGATGAAACACAGAAATCGCATCGGAATTAAATCCAAATGCACAATGCCGCCTTAAGTACAAGAATAGACACTCTCCTTACAGACGGTGTTTGAGCATTCCCTGTGAGACCAGTATCAGTTTCCGATACACCACTGCAGGTTCAACGTATTCTTTGGACATACACATTGACGATGAAACACTGAAATTACAGCGGAATTGAATACAAAGGGCACAATGCCGCCATAAGTGCAAGAAGAGTGAGACTTCATAGAGACTGTGTTTTGATATTTTCCTGTGCGACCCGTACTAGTTTCCGATACGCCACTGCAGGATCAATGTATTCCTTGTACCTCCACATTGACGATTAAACACAGAAATCACATCGCAATTGAATACAAAAGGCACAATGCCGCCTTAAGTAGAAGAACAGAGATTCTTCTTTCAGTCGGTGCTTTGAGCATTCCATGTGAGACCAGTATTAGTTTCCGATACACCACTGCAGGTTCAATGTATTCCTCGGACCTTCATATTGACGATTAAACACAGAAATCACATCGGAATTAAATACAAAAAGAACAATGCCGCCTTACGTACAAGAATAGAGACTCTTCTTACAGTCGCTGCTTTGAGCATTCCCTGTGAGACCAGTATTACTTTCCGATACACCACTGCAGGTAGAGTGCATTCCTTGGACCTTCACGTTGACGATGAAACACAGAAATGGCAACGGAATTAAATACAAAAGGCACAATGCCGCCTTAAGTACAGGAATAGACACTCTCCTTACAGACGGTGTTTGAGCATTCCCTGTGAGACTAGTATTAGTTTCCGATACACCACTGCTGGTTCAATGTATGCCTTGGACCTTCACATTGACGATGAAACACTGAAATCGCATCGGAATTAAATACAAAAGGCACAATACCGCCTTAAGTACAAGCATACAGACTCTACTTACAATCGGTGCTTCGAGCATTCCCTGTGAGACCAGTGTTAGTTTCCGATAAACCACTGCAGGTTCAATGTATTCCTTGGAATTTCACATTGACGATGAAACACAGAAATCGCATTGGAATTAAATACATAAGGCACAATGCTGCTATAAGTACAAGAATAGAGACTATTCTTACAGTCTGTGCTTTGAGCGTTCCCTTTGAGACCAGTATTAGTATCCGATACACCACTGCAGATTCAATGTATTCCTTGGACATACACATTGACGATGAAACACTGAAATTACATCGGAATTAAATACAAAAGGAACAATATCGCCTCAAGTACAAGAATAGAGAGTCTTCTTACTGTCGGTGTTTTGAGCATTCCCTGTGAGACCAGTATTATTTTCCGATACAATACTGCAGGTTCTATGTATTCCTTGGACATACACATTGACGATGAAACACTGAAATTACATCGGAATTAAATACAAATGGCACAATGACGCCTTAAGTATAAGCAGAGTGACACTTCTTAGAGTCTGTGCTTTGATCCTTTCCTGTGAGACCAGTAATATTTTCCGATACACCGATGCAGGTTCAATGTATTCCTTGGACATACACATTGACGATGAAAAACAGAAATCTCATCCGAATTAAATACAAAAGGCACAATGCCGCCATAAATGCAAGAAGAGTGAGATTTCTTAAAGTCTGTGTTTTGATCCTTACCTGTGCGACCCGTATTAGTTTTCGATACGCCACTGCAGGTTCAATGTATTCCTTGGACCTTCACATTGACGATGAAACACTGAAATTACATCGGAATTAAATACAAAAGGAACAATGCCGCCATAAGTACAAGAATAGAGACTCCTCTTACTGTCGGTGCTTTGAGCATTCCCTGTGAGACCAGTATTAGTTTACGATACAACACTGCATGTTCAATGTATTCCTTGGACTTTCACATTGACGATGAAACACAGAAATCGCATTGGAATTAAATACAAAAGGCGCAATGCCGCCTTAAGTACGAGAATAGAGACTCTTCTTACAGTCTGTGCTTTGAGCATTCCCAGTGAGACCAGTATTAGTATCCGATTCACCACTGCAGATTCAATGTATTCCTTTGACATACGCAATGACGATGAAACACTGAAATTACATCGGAATTAAATACAAAAGGCACAATGCCGCCATAAGTGCAAGAAGAGTGAGGCTTCTTAAAGTCTGTGTTTTGATCCTTTCCTGTACGACCCGTATTAGTTTCCGATACGCCACTGCAATTTCAATGTATTCCTTGGACCTTCACATTGACGATGAAACACAGCAATCGCATTGGAATTAAATACAAAAGCCACAATGCCGCCTTAAGTACAAGAATAGAGACTCTTCTTAGAGTCGGTGCTTTGAGCATTTCCTGTGAGACAAATATTAGTATTCGATACACCACTGCAGGTTCAATGTATTCCTTGGACATACACATTGACGATGAAACACTGAAATTACATCGGAATTAAATACAAAAGGAACAATATCGCCTCAAGTACAAGAATAGAGAGTCTTCTTACTGTCGGTGTTTTGAGCATTCCCTGTGAGACCAGTATTATTTTCCGATACAATACTGCAGGTTCTATGTATTCTTTGGACATACACATTGACGATGAAACACTGAAATTACATCGGAATTAAATACAAATGGCACAATGACGCCTTAAGTATAAGCAGAGTGAGACTTCTTAGAGTCTATGCTTTGATCCTTTCCTGTGAGACCAGTAATATTTTCCGATACACCGATGCAGGTTCAATGTATTCCTTGGACATACACATTGACGATGAAACACAGAAATCTCATCCGAATTAAATACAAAAGGCACAATGCCGCCATAAGTGCCAGAAGAGTGAGACTTCTTAAAGTCTGTGTTTTGATCCTTACCTGTGCGACCCGTATTAGTTTCCGATACGCCACTGCAGGTTCAATGTATTCCTTAGACCTTCACATTGACGATGAAACACTGAAATTACATCGGAATTAAATACAAAAGGCACAATGCCGCCATAAGTGCAAGAAGAGTGAGACTTCCTAATGTCTGTGTTTTGATCCTTACCTGTGCGCCTCGTATTAGTTTCCGATACGCCACTGCAGGTTCAATGTATTCCTTGGACATACACATTGACGATGAAACACTGAAATTACATCGGAAGTAAATACAAAAGGCACAATGCCGCCATAAGTGCAAAAACAGTGAGACTTCTTAGAGTCTGTATTTTGAACCTTTCCTGTGCGACCCGTATTAGATTTCGATACGCCAATGCACGTTAAATGTATTCCTTGGACCTTCAAATTGACGATGAAACACAGAAATCGCATTGGAATTAAATACAAAATGCACAATGCCGCTTTAAGTACAAGAATAGAGACTATTCTTACAGTCTGTGCTTTGAACGTTCCGTGTGAGACCAGTATTAGTATCCGATACACCACTGCAGATTCAATATATACCTTGGACATACACATTGACGATGAAACACTGCAATTACATCGGAATTAAATACAAAATGAACAATGCCACCATAAGTACAAGAATAGAGACTCCTCTTACTGTCGGTGCTTTGAGCATTCCCTGTGAGACCAGTATTAGTTTCCGATACACCACTGCATGTTCAACGTATTCCTTGGACTATCACATTGACGATGAAACACAGAAATCGAATTGGAATTAAATACAAAACGCACAATGCCGCCTTAAGTACAAGAATAGAGACTCTTCTTACAGTCTGTGCTTTGAGCATTCCCTGTGAGACCAGTATTAGTATCCGATACACCACTGCAGGTTCAATGTATTCCTTGGACATACACATTGACGATGAAACACTGAAATTACATCGGAATTAAATACAAAAGGCACAATGCCGCCATAACTGCAAGAAGAGTGAGACTTCTTAAAGTCTGTGTTTTGATCCTTACCTGTGCGACCCGTATTAGTTTCCGATACGCCACTGCAGGTTCAATGTATTCGTTGGACCTTCACATTGACGATGAAACACAGAAATCGCATCGGAATTAAATAGCAAAGGCACAATGCCGACTTAAGTTCAAGAATAGAGACTCTTCTTACAGTCGGTGTTTTGAGCATTCCCTGTGAGACCAGTATTAGTTTTCGATACACCACTGAAGGTTCAATGTCTTCTTTGGACTTTCACATTGACGAATATAGACAGAAATCGCATCGGAATTAAATACAAAAGGCACAATGCCGCCTTAAGTACAAGAATAGAGACTCTTCTTACAGTCGGTGCTTTGAGCATTCCCTGTGAGACCTGTATTAGTTTCCGATACACCACTGCAGGTTCAGTGTATTCCTTGGACTTTCACATCGACGATGAAACACAGAAATGGCATCGGAATTAAGTACAAAGGGCACAATGCCGCCTTAAGTACAAGAATAGACACTCTTCTTACAGTCGGTGCTTAGAGCATTCCCTGTGAGACCAGTATTAATTTCCGATACACCACTGCTGGTTCAATGTATTCCTAGGACCTTCACATTGACAATGAAGCACAGAAATCGCATCGGAATTAAATACAAAAGGCACAATGCCGCCTTAAGTACAAGAATACAGGCTCTACTTACAGTCGGTGATTTGAGCATTCCCAGTGAGACCAGTATTAGTTTCCGATACACCACTGCAGGTCCAATGTATTCCTTGGAACTTCACATTGACGATGAAACACAGAAATCGCATTGGAATTAAACACAAAAGGCACAATGCCGCCATAAGTACAAGAATGGAGACTCTTCTTACAGTCTGTGCTTTCAGCATATCCTGTGAGACCAGTATTAGTATCCGATACAATACTGCAAATTCAATGTATTCCTTGGACATACACACTGACAATGAAAAACTGAAATTACATCGGAATTAAATACAAAACGCCCAATGCCGCCAAAAGCGCAAGAAGAGTGAGACTTCTGAGAGTCTGTGTTTTGATCCTTTCCTGTGCGACCCGTATTAGATTCCGATAGGCCACTACAGGTTCGATGAATTCATTGGACCTTCACATTGACGATTACACACAGAAATCGCTTCGGAATTAAATACAAAAAGGCACAATGTCTCCTTAAGTACAAGAATAGAGACTCTTCTTGCATTCGGTGCTTTGAGCATTCCCTGTGAGACCAGTATTAGTATCCGGTACGCCACTTCAGGTTCAATGTATTCCTAGGACATACACATCGACTATGAAACACAGAAATGGCATCGGAATTAAATACAAAGGGCACAATGCCGCCTTAAGTACAATAATACACACTCTTCTTACAGTCGGTGCTTTGAGCATTCCCTGTGAGACCAGTATTAGTTTCCGATACACCACTGCAGGTTCAATGAATTCCTTGGACCTTCACATTGACGATGAAACACAGAAATCGCATCGGAATTAAATACAAAAGGGACAATGCCGCCTTAAGTACAAGAATACAGACTCTACTTACAGTCGGTGCTTTGAGCATTCCCTGTGAGACCAGTATTAGTTTCCAATACACCACTGCAGGTTCAATGTATTCCTTGGACATACACATTGACGATGAAACACTGAAATTACATCGGAATTAAATTCAAAAGGAACAATGTCGCCTTAAGTACAAGAATAGAGACTCTTCTTACAGTCGGTGTTTTGAGCATTCCCTGTGAAACCAGTATTAGTTTCCGATACACCACTGCAGGTCCAATGTATTCCTTGGACCTTCACATTGACCATGAAACACAGAAATCGCATCGGAATTAAATACTAAAGGCACAATGCCGCCCTAAGTACAACAATAGAGACTCTTGGTACAGACGGTGTTTTGAGCATTCTGTGAGAGACCAGTATTAATTTTCGATACACCACTGCAGGTTCAATGTATTCCTTAAACATTCACATATACGATGAAACACTGAAATCGCATCGGAATTAAATACCAAAGGCACAATGCCGCCTTAAGTACAAGAATAGAGACTCTTCTTACAGTCGGTGCTTTGAGAATTCCCTGTGAGACCAGTATTAGTATCCGATACACCAATGCAGGTTCAATGTTTTCCTTGGTCATACACATTCACGATGAAACACTGAAATTACATCGGAATTAAATACAAATGGAACAATGTCGCCTTAACTACAAGAATAGAGAATCTTCTTACAGTCGGTGCTTTGAGCATTCCCTGTGAGACCAGTATTAGTTTCTGATACACCACTGCAGGTTCAATGTATTCCGTGGACATACACATTGACGATGAAACACTGAAATTACATCGGAATTAAATACAAAAGGCACAATGCCGCCATAAGTGCAAGAACAGTGAGACTTCTTAGAGTCTGTGTCTGATCCTTTCCTGTGCGACCCGTATTAGTTTTCGATACGGCACTGCAGGTTAAATGTATTCCTTGGACCTTCAAATTGACGATGAAACACTGAAATCGCATCGGAATTAAATACAAAAGGCACAATGCCGCCTTAAGTACAAGAACAGAGACTCTTCTTTCAGTCGGCGTTTTGAGCATTCCCTATGAGACCAGTATTAGTTTCCGTTACACCACTGCAGGTTCAATGTATTCCTTGGACCATCAAATTGACGATGAAACACAGAAATCAAATCGGAATTAAATACAAAAAGAACAATGCCGCCTTAAGTACAAGAATAGAGACTCTTCTTACAGTCGGTGTTTGAGCATTCCCTGTGAGACCAGTATTAGTTTCCGATACACCGCTGCAGGTTCAGTGCATTCCTTGGACCTTCACATTGACGATGAAACACAGAAATCGCATCGGAATTAAATACAAAAGGCATAATGCCGCCTTATGTACAAGCATACAGACTCTACTTACAGTCGGTGCTTTGAGCATTTCCTGTGAGACCAGTATTAGTTTGCGATACACCACTGCAGGTTCAGTGTATTCCTTGGACCTTCACATTGACGATGAAACACAGAAATCGCATCGGAATTAAATACAAAAAGAACAATGCCGCCTTAAGTACAAGAATAGGGAGTCTTCTTACAGTCGGTGTTTGAGCATCTAATGGGAGACCAGTATTAGTTTCCGATCCACCACTGCAGATTCAATGTATTCCTTGGACATACACATTGACGATGAAACACTGCAATTACATCGGAATTAAATAAAAAATGAACAATGCCGCCTTAAGTACAAGAATAGAGACTCCTCTTACTGTCGGTGCTTTGAGCATTCCCTGTGAGACCAGTATTAGTATCCGGTACACCACTTCAGGTTCAATGTATTCCTAGGACATACACATCGACTATGAAACACAGAAATGGCATCGGAATTAAATACAAAGGGCACAATGCCGCCTTAAGTACAAGAATAGACCCTCTTCTTACAGTCGGTGCTTTGAGCATTCCCTGTGAGACCAGTATTAGTATCCGGTACACCACTTCAGGTTCAATGTATTCCTAGGACATACACATCGAAGATGAAACACAGAAGTGGCATCGGAATTAAATACAAAGGGGCACAATGCCGCCTTAAGTACAAGAACAGACACTCTTCTTACAGTCGGTGCTTTGAGCATTCCCTGTGAGACCAGTATTAGTTTCCGATACACCACTGCAGGTTCAATGTATTCCTTGGACCTTCACATTGACGATGAAACACAGAAATCGCATCGGAATTAAATACAAAAGGGTCAATGCCGCCTTAAGTACAAGAATACAGACTCTACTTACAGTCGGTGCTTTGAGCATTCCCTGTGAGACCAGTATTAGTTTCCGATACACCACTGCAGGTTCAATGTATTCCTTGGACATACACATTGACGATGAAACACTGAAATTACATCGGAATTAAATACAAAAGGCACAATGCCGCCATAAGTGCAAGAATTGTGAGACTTCTTAAAGTCTGTGTTTTGATCCTTACCTGTGCGACCCGTATCTGTTTCCGATACGCCACTGCAGGTTCAATGTATTCCTTGGACCTTCACATTGACGATGAAACACAGAAATCGCATTGGAATTAAACACAAAAGGCACAATGCCGCCTTAAGTACAAGAATACAGACTCTACTTACAGTCGGTGATTTGAGCATTCCCTGTGAGACCAGTATTACTTTCCGATACACCACTGCAGGTTCAATGTATTCCTTGGAACTTCACATTGACGATGAAACACAGAAATCACATCGGAATTAAATACAAAAAGAACAATGCCACCTTAAGTACAAGAATAGGGAGTCTTCTTACAGTCGGTGTTTGAGCATTTCCTGTGAGAACAGTATTAGTTTCCGATCCACCACTGCAGATTCAATGTATTCCTTGGACATACACATTGACGATGAAACACTGCAATTACATCGGTATTAAATAAAAATTAACAATGCCGCCTTAAGTACAAGAATAGGGACTCCTCTTACTGTCGGTGCTTTGAGCATTCCCTGTCAGACCAGTATTAGTTTCCGATACACCACTGCAGATTCAATGTATTCCTTGGAACTTCACATTGACGATGAAACACAGAAATCGCATTGGAATTAAACACAAAAGGCACAATGCCGCCTTAAGTTCAAGAATAGAGACTCTTCTTACAGTCTGTGTTTTCAGCATTCCCTGTGAGACCAGTATTGGTATCCGATACAATACTGCAAATTCAATGTATTCCTTGGACATACACATTGACGATGAAAAACTGAAATTACATCGGAATTAAATACAAAAGGCCCAATGCCGCCAAAAGCGCAAGAAGAGTGAGACTTCATAGAGTCTGTGTTTTGATCCTTTCCTGTGCGACCCGTATTAGATTCCGATACTCCACTACAGGTTCGATGAATTCATTAGCCTTCACATTGACGATTACACACAGAAATCGCATCGGAATTAAATACAAAAAGGCACAATGTCGCCTTAAGTACAAGAATAGAGACTCTTCTTGCGTTCGCTGCTTTGAGCATTCCCTGTGAGACCAGTATTAGTTTCCGATGCACCACTGCAGATTCAATGTATTCCTTGGACATACACATTGACGATGAAACACTGCAATTACATCGGAATTAAATAAAAAATGAACAATGCCGCCTTAAGTACAAGAATAGAGACTCCTCTTACTGTCGGCGCTTTGAGCATTCCCTGTGAGACCAGTATTGGTTTCCGATATACTACTGCAGGTTCAATGTATTCCTTGGAACTTCACATTGACGATGAAACACAGAAATCGCATTGGAATTAAACACAAAAGGCACAATGCCGCTATAAGTACAAGAATAGAGACTCTTCTTACAGTCTGTGCTTTCAGCATTCCCTGTGAGACCAGTATTAGTATCCGATACAATACTGCAAATTCAGTGTATTCCTTGGACATACACATTGACGATGAAAAACTGAAATTACATCGGAATTAAATACAAAAGGCCCAATGCCGCCAAAAGCGCAAGAAGAGTGAGACTTCTTAGGGTCTGTGTTTTGATCCTTTCCTGTGCGACCCGTATTAGATTCCGATACGCCACTACAGGTTCGATGAATACATTGGACCTTCACATTGACGATTACACACAGATATCGCATCGGAATTAAATACAAAAAGGCACAATGTCGCCTTAAGTACAAGAATAGAGACTCTTCTTGCATTCGGTGCTTTGAGCATTCCCTGTGAGACTAGTATTAGTATCCGGTACACCACTTCAGGTTCAATGTATTCCTAGGACATACACATCGACTATGAAACACAGAAATGGCATCGGAATTAAATACAAAGGGCACAATGCCGCCTTAAGTACAAGAATAGACCCTCTTCTTACAGTCGGTGCTTTGAGCATTCCCCGTGAGACCAGTATTAGTATCCGGTACACCAATTCAGGTTCAATGTATTCCTAGGACATACACATCGAAGATGAAACACAGAAATGGCATCGGAATTAAATACAAAGGGCACAATGCCGCCATAAGTGCAAGAAGAGTGAGACTTCTTAAAGTCTGTGTTTTGATCCTTACCTGTTCGACCCGTATCTGTTTCCGATACGCCACTGCAGGTTCAATGTATGCCTTGGACCTTCACATTGACGATGAAACACAGAAATCGCATTGGAATTAAACACAAAAGCCACAATGCCGCCATAAGTTCAAGAATAGAGACTCTCCTTACAGTCTGTGTTTTCAGCATTCCCTGTGAGACCAGTAATGGTATCCGATACAATACTGCAAATTCAATGTATTCCTTGGACATACACATTGACGATGAAAAACTGAAATTACATCGGAATTAAATACAAAAGGGCCCAATGCCGCCAAAAGCGCAAGAAGAGTGAGACTTCTTAGAGTCTGTGTTTTGATCGTTTCCTGTGCGACCCGTATTAGATTCCGATACGCCACTACAGGTTCGATGAATTCATTGGCCTTCACATTGACGATTACACACAGAAATCGCATCGGAATTAAATACAAAAGGGACAATGCCGCCCTAAGTACAAGAATACAGACTCTACTTACAGTCGGTGCATTGAGCATTCCCTGTGAGACCAGTATTAGTATCCGATCCACCACTGCAGATTCAATGCATTCCTTGGACATACACATTGACCACGAAACACTGAAATTACATCGGAATTAAATACAAAAGGAACAATATCGCCTTATGTACAAGAATAGAGACCCTTCTTACTGTCGGTGTTTTGAGCATTCCCTATGAGACCAGTATTATTTTCCGATACAATACTGCAGGTTCAATGTATTCCTTGGACATACACATTGACGATGAAAAACTGAAATTACATCGGAATTAAATACAAAGGGCACAATGACGCCTTAAGTACAACCAGAGTGAGACTTTTTAGAGTCTGTGCTTTGATCCTTTCTTGTGAGACCAGTATTTGTTTCCGATACGCCATTGCAGGTTCAATGTATTCCTTGGACCTTCACATTGACGAAGAAACACATAAATCGCATCGGAATTAAATACCAAAGGCACAATGCTGCCGTAAGTTCTAGAATAACAGACTCTTCTTACAGTCGGTGCTTTGAGCATTCCCTGTGAGATCAGTATTAGTTTCCGATACACCACTGCAGCTTCAATGAATTCTTTGGACGTTCACATTGACAATTATACACAGAAATCGCATCGGAATTAAATGCAAAAGGCACAATGCCGCCTTAAGTACAGGAATACAGACTCTACTTACAGTCGGTGATTTGAGCATTCCCTGTGAGACCATTATTAGTTTCCGATACACCACTGCAGATTCAATGTATTCCTTGGAACTTCACATTGACGATGAAACACAGATATCGCATTGGAATTAAACACAAAAGGCACAATGCCGCCTTATGTACAAGAAGAGAGACTCTTCTTACAGTCTGTGCTTTCAGCATTCCCTGTGAAACCAATATTAGTATCCGATACACCACTGCAGATTCAATGTATTGCTTGGACATGCACATTGACGATGAAAAAATGAAATTACATCGGAATTAAATACAAAAGGCCCAATACCGCCATAAGCGCAAGAAGAGTGAGACTTCTTAGAGTCTGGGTTTTGATCCTTTCCTGTGCGACCCGTATTAGTTTCCGATACGCCACTGCAGGCTCGATGTATTCCTTGGACCTTCACATTGACGATTACACACAGAAATCGCATCGGAATTAAATACAAAAAGGCACAATGTCGCCTTAAGTACAAGAATAGAGACTCTTTTTGCATTCGGTGCTTTGAGCATTCCCTGTGAGACCAGTATTAGTATCTGGTTCACCACTTCAGGTTCAAAGTATTCCTAGGACATACACATCGACGATGAAAGACAGAAATGGCTTCGGAATTAAATACAAAAGGGACAATGCCGCCTGAAGTACAAGAATACAGACTCTACTTACAGTCGGTGCTTTGAGCATTCCCTGTGAGACCAGTATTAGTTTTCGATACACCACTGCAGGTTCAATGTATTCCTTGGACATACACATTGACGATGAAACACTGAAATTACATCGGAATAAATACAAAGGAACAATGTCGCCTTAAGTACAAGAATAGAGACTCTTCTTACTGTCGGTGTTTTGAGCATTCCCTGTGTGACCAGTATTAGTCTCCGATACACCACTGCAGGTCCAATGTATTCCTTGGACCTTCACATTGACCATGAAACACAGAAATCGCATCGGAATTAAATACAAAAGGCACAATGCCGCCCTAAGTACAACAATAGAGACTCTTCTTACAGACGGTGTTTTGAGCATTCCCTGAGAGACCAGTATTAATTTTCGATACACCACTGCAGGTTCAATGTATTCTTTAGACATTCACATTGACGATGAAACACTGAAATCGCATCGGAATTAAATACCAAAGGCACAATGCCGCCTTAAGTATAAGAATAGAGACTCTTCTTACAGTCGGTGCTTTGAGCATTCCCTGTGAGACCAGTATTAGTATCCGATACACCACTGCAGGTTCAGTGTATTCCTTGGACCTTCACATTGACGTTGAAACACAGAAATCACACCAGAATTAAATACAAAAGAACAAAGCCGCCTTAAGTACAAGAATACAGACTCTTCTTACAGTCGGTGCTTTGAGCATTCCCTGTGAGACCAGTATTTGTTTCCGATACACCACTGCAGGTTCAGTGTATTCCTTGGACCTTCACATCGTCGATGAAACACAGAAATGGCATCGGAATTAAATACAAAAGGAACAATGCCGCCTTAAGTACAAGAATAGACACTCTTCTTACAGTCGGTGCTTTGAGCATTCCCTGTGAGACCAGTATTAGTTTCCGATTCACCACTGCAGGTTCAATGTATTCCTTGGACCTTCACATTGACAATGAAACACAGAAATCGCATCGGAATTAAATAAAAAACGGACAATGCCGCCTGAAGTAGAAGAATACAGACTCTACTTACAGTCGGTGCTTTGAGCATTCCCTGTGAGACCAGTATTAGTTTCCGACACACAACTGCAGGTTCAATGTATTCCTTAGACATACACATTGACGATGAAACACTGAAATTACATCGGAATTAAATACAAAAGGAACAATGTCGCCTTAGGTACAAGAATAGAGACTCTTCTTACTGTCGGTGTTTCGAGCATTCCCTGTGAGACCAGTATTAGTTTCCGATACACCACTGCAGGACCAATGTATTCCTTGGACCTTCACATTGACGATGAAACACAGAAATCGCATCGCAATTAAATACAAAAGGCACAATGCCGCCCTAAGTACAACAATAGAGACTCGTCTTACAGACGGTGCTTTGAGCATTCCCTGAGGGACCAGTATTAATTTTCGATACACCACTGCAGGTTCAATGTATTCCTTAGACATTCACATTGACGATGAAACACTGAAATCACATCGGAATTAAATACCAAAAGCACAATGCCGCCTTAAGTACAAGAATAGAGACCTTTCTTACAGTCGGTGCTTTGAGCATTCCCTGTGAGACCAGTATTAGTATCCGATACACCATTGCAGGTTCAATGTATTCCTTGGACATACACATTGACGATGAAACACTGAAATTACATCGGAATTAAATACAAAAGGAACAATGTCGCCTTAAGTACAAGAATAGGGACTCTTCTTACTGTCCGTGATTTGAGGGTTCCCTGTGAGACCAGTATTAGTTTCCGATACACCACTGCAGGTTCAATGTATTCCTTGGAACTTCACATTGACGATGAAACACAGAAATCGCACTAGAATTAAACACAAACGGCACAATGCCGCCTTAAGTACAAGAATAGAGACTCTTCTTATAGTCTTTGCTTTCAGCATTCGCTGTGAGACCAGTAATAGTTTCCGACACACCACTGCAGGTTCAATGTATTCCTTGGACATACACATTGACGATGAAACACTGAAATTACATCGGAATTAAATACAAAAGGAACAATGTCGCCTTAAGTACAAGAATAGAGACTCTTCTTACTGTCGGTGTTGTGAGCATTCCCTGTGAGACCAGTATTAGTTTCCGATACACCACTGCAGGTCCAATGTATTCCTTGGACCTTCACATTGGCGATGAAACACAGAAATCGCATCGGAATTAAATACAAAAGGCACAATGCCGCCATAAGTACAACAATAGAGACTCTTCTTACAGACGGTGCTTTGAGCATTCCCTGTGAGACCAGTATTAGTTTCCGATACACCACTGCCGGTCCAATGTATTCCTTGGACATTCACATTGACGATGAAGCACAGAAATCGCATCGGCATTAAATAGAAAAGGCACAATGCCGCCCTAAGTACAACAATAGAGACTCTTCTTACAGACTGTGTTTTGAGCATTCCCTGAGAGACCAGTATTAATTTTCGATACGCCACTGCAGGTTCAATGTATTCCTTACACATTCACATTGACGACGAAACACTGAAATCGCATGGAAATGAAATACCAAAGGCACAATGCCGCCTTAAGTACAAGAATAGAGATCTTTCTTACCGTCGGTGCTTTGAGCATTCCCTGTGATACCAGTATTGGTATCCGATACACCACTGCAGGTTCAATGTATTCCTTGGACATACACATTGACGATTAAACACTGAAATTACATCGGAATTAAATACAAAAGGAACAATGTCGCCTTAAGTACAAGAATAGGGGCTCTTCTTACTGTCCGTGTTTTGAGGATTCCCTGTGAGAATAGTATTAGTTTCCGATACACCACTGCAGGTCCAATGCATTCCTTGGACCTTCACATTGACGATGAAACACTGAAATTACATCGGAATTAAATACAAAAGGCACAATGCCGCCCTAAGTACAACAATAGAGACTCCTCTTATAGGCGGTGTTTTGAGCATTCCCTGAGAGACCAGTATTAGTATCCGGTACACCACTTCAGGTTCAATGTATTCTTAGGACATACACATCGACGATGAAACACAGAAATGGCATCGGAATTAAATACAAAGGGCACAATGCCGCTTTAAGTACAAGAATAGACACTCTTCTTACAGTCGGTGCTTTGAGTATTCCGTGTGAGACCAGTATTAGTTTCCGATACACCATTGCAGGTTCAATGTATTCCTTGGACCTTCACATTGACGATGAAACACAGAAATCGCTTCGGAATTAAATACCAAAGGGACAATGCCGCCTGAAGTACAAGAATACAGACTCTACTTACAGTCGGTCCTTTGAGCATTCCCTGTGAGACCAGTATTAGTATTCGACACACCACTGCAGGTTGAATGTAATCCTTGGACATACACATTGACGATGAAACTCTGAAATGACATCGGAATTAAATACAAAAGGAACAATTTCGCTTTAAGTACAAGAATAGAGACTCTTCTTACTGTCGGTGTTTTGAGCATTCCCTGTGAGACCAGTATTAGTTTCCGATACACCACTGCAGGTCCAATGTATTCCTTGGACCTTCACATTGACGATGAAACACAGAAATTGCATCGGAATTAAATACAAATGGCACAATGCCGCCATAAGTACACCAATAGAGACTCTTCTTACAGACGGTATTTTGAGCATTCCCTGTGAGACCAGTATTAGTTTCCGATACACCACTGCAGGTTCAATGTTTTCCTTGGAACTTCACATTGACGATGAAACACAGAAATCGCACTGGAATTAAACACAAAAGGCACAATGCCGCCTTAAGTACAAGAATAGAGACTCTTCTTATAGTCTTTGCTTTCAGCATTCCCTGTGAGACCAGTATTAGTTTCCGACACACCACTGCAGGTTCAATGTATTCCTTGGACATACACATTGACGATGAAACACTGAAATTACATCGGAATTAAAAACAAAAGGAACAATGTCGCCTTAAGTACAAGAATAGAGACTCTTCTTACTGTCGGTGTTGTGAGCATTCCCTGTGAGACCAGTATTAGTTTCCGATACACCACTGCAGGTCCAATGTATTCCTTGGACCTTCACATTGGCGATGAAACACAGAAATCGCATCGGAATTAAATACAAAAGGCACAATGCCGCCATAAGTACAACAATAGAGACTCTACTTACAGACGATGCTTTGAGCATTCCCTGTGAGACCAGTATTAGTTTCCGATACACCACTGCAGGTTCAATGTATTCCTTGGAACGTCACATTGACGATGAAACACAGAAATCGCATTGGAATTAAACACAAAAGGCACAATGCCGCCTTAAGTACAAGAATAGAGACTCTTCTTACAGACTTTGCTTTCAGCATTTCCTATGAGACCAGTATTAGTTTCCGATACACCACTGCAGGTTCAATGTATTCCTTGGACCTTCACATTGACGATGAAACACAGAAATCGCTTCGGAATTAAATACAAAAGGGACAATGCCGCCTGAAGTACAAGAATACAGACTCTACTTACAGTCGGTGCTTTGAGCATTCCCTGTGAGACCAGTATTAGTTTCCGACACACCACTGCAGGTTCAATGTATTCCTTGGACATACACATTGACGATGAAACACTGAAATTACATCGGAACTAAATACAAAAGGAACAATGTCGCCTTTAGTACAAGAATAGAGACTCTTCTTACTGTCGGTGTTTTGAGCATTCCCTGTGAGACCAGTATTAGTTTCCGTTACACCACTTCAGGTCCAATGTATTCCTTGGACCTTCACATTGACGATGAAACACAGAAATCGCATCGGAATTAAACACAAAAGGCACAATGCCGCCATAAGTACAACAATAGAGACTCTTCTTACAGACGGTATTTGAGCATTCCCTGTGAGACCAGTATTAGTTTCCGATACACCACAGCAGGTTTAATGTATTCCTTGGAACTTCACATTGACGATGAAACACAGAAATCGCATTGGAATTAAACACAAAAGGCACAATGCCGCCTTAAGTACAAGAATAGAGACTCTTCCTACAGTCTTTGTTTTCAGCATTCCCTGTGAGACCAGTATTAGTTTCCGATACACCACTGCAGGTTCAATGTATTCCTTGGACATACACATTGACGATGAAACACTGAAATTACATCGGAATTAAATACAAAAAGGAACAATGTCGCCTTAAGTACAAGAATAGAGACTCTTCTTACTGTCGGTGTTTTGAGCATTCCCTGTGAGACCAGTATTAGTATCCGATACATCACTGCAGGTTCAATGTATTCCTTGGACATACACATTGACGACGAAACACTGAAATTACATCGGAATTAAATAAAAAAGGCACAATGCCGCCATAAGTGCAAGAACAGTGAGACTTCTTAGAGTCTGTGTTTTGATCCTTTCCTGTGCGACCCGTATTAGTTTTCGATACGTCACTGCAGGTTAAATGTATTCCTTGGACCTTCAAATTGACGATGAAACACAGAAATCGCATCGGAATTAAATAGAAAAGGCACAATGCCGCCTTAAGTACGAGAACAGAGACTTTTCTTTCAGTCGGTGCCTTGAGCATTCCCTGTGAGACCAGTATTAGTTTCCGATACACCACTGCAGGTTCAATGTATTTCTTGGACCTTCACATTGACGATTAAACACAGAAATCACATCGGAATTAAATACAAAAAGAACAATGCCGCCTTAAGTACAAGAATAGAGACTCTTCTTACAGTCGGTGCTTTGAGCATTTCCTGTGAGACCAGTATTAGTTTCCGATACACCACTGCAGGTTCAGTACATTCCTTGGACCTTCACATTGACGATGATACACAGAAATGGCAACGGAATTAAATACAAAAGGCACAATGCCGCCTTAAGTACAGGAATAGACACTCTTCTTACAGACGGTGTTTGAGCATTCCCTGTGAGACCAATATTAGTATCCGATACACCACTGCAGGTTCAATGTATTCCTTGGACATACACATTGACGATGAAACACTGAAATTACATCGGAATTAAATACAAAAGAAACAATATCGCCTTAAGTACAAGAATAGAGACCCTTCTTACTGTCGGTGTTTTGAACATTCCCTGTGAGACCAGTATTATTTTCCGTTACAATACTGCAGGTTCACTGTATTCCTTGGCCATACACATTGACGAAGAAAAACTGAAATTACATCGGAAATAAATACAAAGGGCACAATGACGCCTTAAGTACAAGCAGGGTGATCCTTCTTAGAGTCTGTGCTTTGATCCTTTCCTGTGAGACCAGTATTGGTTGCCGATAAACCACTGCAGATTCAATGTATTCCTTGGACCTTCACATTGACGAAGAAACACATAAATCGCATCGGAATTAAATACCAAAGGCACAATGCCGCCTTTAGTTGAAGAATAGAGACTCTTCTTACAGTCGGTGCTTTGAGCATTCCCTGTGAGGCCAGTATAAGTTTCCGATACACCACTGCAGGTTCAATGTATTCTTTCGACTTTCACATTGACGATTATACACAGAAATCGCATCGGAATTAAATACAAAAGGCACCATGCCGCCTTAAGTACAAGAAAAGAGACTCTTCTAACAGTCGGTGCTTTGAGCATTCCCTATGAGACCAGTATTAGTTTCCGATACACCACTGCAGGTTCAGTGTATTCCTTGGACTTTCACATCGACGATAAAACACAGAAATGGCATCGGAATTAAATACTAAGGGCACAATGCCACCTTAAGTACAAGAATAGACACTCTTCTTACAGTCAGTGCTTTGAGCATTCCCTGTGAGACCAGTATTAGTTTCGGATACACCACTGCTGGTTCAATGTATTCCTTGGACCTTCACATTGACAATGAAGCACAGAAATCGCATCGGAATTAAATACAAAAGGCACAATGCCTCCTTAAGTACAAGAGTACCGAATCTACTTACAGTCGGTGATTTAAGCATTCCCTGTGAGACCAGTATTAGTTTCCGATACACCACTGCGGGTTCAATGTATTCCTTAGAACTTCACATTGACGATGAAACACAGAAATCGCATTGGAATTAAACACAAAAGGCACAATGACGCCTTAAGTACAAGAATAGAGACTCTTCTTACAGGCTGTGCTTTCAGCATTCCCTGTGAGACCAGTATTAGTATCCGATACACCACTGCAGATTCAATGTATTCCATGGACATACACATGGACGATGAAAAACTGAAATTACATCGGAATTAAATACAAAAGGCCCAATGCCGCCATAAGCGCAAGAAGAGTGAGACTTCGTATAGTCTGTGTTTTGATCCTTTCCTGTGCGACCCGTATTAGTTTCCGATACGCCACTGCAGGTTCGATGTATTCCTTAAACCTTCACATTGACGATTACACACAGAAATCGCAGCGGAATTAAATACAAAAAGGCTCAATGTCGCCTTAAGTACAAGAATAGAGACACTTCTTGCATTCGGTGCTTTGAGCACTCCCTGTGAGACCAGTATTAGTATCCGGTACACCACCTCAGGTTCAATGTATTCCTAGGACATACACATCGACGATGAAACACAGAAATGGCATCGGAATTAAATACAAAGGGCACAATGCCGCCTTAAGTACAAGAATAGACACTCTTCTTACAGTCGGTGCTTTGAGCATTCCCTGTGAGACCAGTATTAGTTTCCGATACACCACTGCAGGTTCAATGTATTCCTTGGACCTTCACATTGACGATGAAACACAGAAATCGCATCGGAATTAAATACAAATGGCACAATGCCGCCTTAAGTACAAGAATACAGACTCTACTTACAGTCGGTGCTTTGAGCATTCCCTGTGAGCCCAGTATTAGTTTCCGATACAACACTGCTGGTTCAATGTATTCCTTGGACCCTCACATTGTCGATGAAACACAGAAATCGCATCGGAATTAAATACAAAGGGCAGAATGCCGCCTTAAGTACAAGAACAGAGACTCTTCTTACAGTCGGTGCTTTGAGCAGTCCCTGGGAGACCTGTGTTAGTTTCCGATACACCACTGCTGGTTCAATGTACTCCTTGGACCTTCACATTGACGTTGAAACACAGAAATCGCATCGGAATTAAATACAAAAGGCACAATGCCGCTTTAAGTACAAGAATAGAGACTCTTCTTACAGTCGGTGCTTTGAGCATTCCCTGTGAGACCAGTATTAGATTCCGATTCACCACTGCAGGTTCAATGTATTCCTTGGACATACACATTGACGATGAAACACTAAAATTACATCGGAATTAAATACAAAAGTAACAATGATTCCTCAACTACAAGAATAGAAACTCTTCTTACAGTCGGTGCTATGAGCATTCCCTGTGAGACCAGTATTAGTTTCCTACAGAACTTTGGGTTCAATGTATTCCTTGGACCTTCACATTGACGATGAAACACAGAAATTGCATCGGAATTAAATACAACAGGCACAATGCCGCCTTACGTACATGAATGGAGACTCTTCTTACAGTCGGTGCTTTGAGCATTCCTTGTGAGCCCAGTATTAGTTTCCGATACACCACTGCAGGTTCAATGTATTCCTCGAACCTTCACATTGACGATGAAACACAAAAATCGCATCGGAATTAAATACAAAAGGGCCCAATGCCGCCTTAAGTACAAGAATAGAGACTCTTCTTACAGTCGGTGCTTTGAGCATTCCCTGTGAGACCAGTATTAGTTTCCTATACAACACTGCATGGTCAATGTATTCCTTGGACCTTCACATTGACGATTATACACAGAAATAGCATCGGAATTAAATACAAATGCACAATGACGCCTTAAGTACAAGAATAGGGTTTCTTCTTACAGCCGGTGCTTTCAACATTCTCTGTGAGACCAGTATTAGTTGCCGATACACCACTGCAGGTTCAGTGTATTCCGTGGACTTTCACATTGACGATGAAACACAGAAATGGCATCGGAATTAAATACAAAGGGCACAATGCCGCCTTAAGTACAAGAATAGACACTCTTCATACAGTCGGTGCTTTGAGCATTCCCTGTGAGACCAGTATTAGTTTCCGATATACCACTGCAGCTTTAATGTATTCCTTGGACCTTCACATTGACGATTATAAACAGAAATCGCATCGGAATTAAATACAAAAGGCACAATGCCGCCTTAAGTACAAGAATAGAGACTCTTCTTACAGTCGGTGCTTTGAGCATTCCCTGTGAGACCAGTATTAGTTTCCGATACACCACTGCAGGTCCAATGTATTCCTTGGACCTTCACATTGACGATGAAACACAGATATCGCATCGGAATTAAATACCAAAGGCACAATGCCGGCTTAAGTTCAAGAATAGAGACTCTTCTTACAGTCGGTGCTTTGAGCATTCCCTGTGAGACCAGTATTAGTTTCCGATACACCACTGCAGGTTCAATGTATTCTTTGGACTTTCACTTTGACGATTATACACAGAAATCGCATCGGAATTAAATACAAAAGGCACAATGCCACCTTAAGTACAAGAATAGAGACTCTTCTTACAGCCGGTGCTTTGAGCATTCCCTGTGAGACCAGTCTTAGTTTCCGATACACCACTGCAGGTTCAGTGTATTCCTTGGACCTTCACATTGACGATGAAACACAGATATCGCATCGGAATTAAATACCAAAGGCACAATGCCGGCTTAAGTTCAAGAATAGAGACTCTTCTTACAGTCGGTGCTTTGAGCATTCCCTGTGATACCAGTATTAGTTTCCGATACACCACTGCAGGTTCAATGTATTCCTTGGACATTCACATTGACGATGAAACACAGATATCGCATCGGAATTAAATACAAAAGGCACAATGCCGCCTTAAGTACAAGAATAGAGACTCTTCTTACAGTCGGTGCTTTGAGCATTCCCTGTGAGACCAGTATTAGTTTCCGATACACCACTGCAGGTCCAATGTATTCCTTGGACCTTCACATTGACGATGAAACACAGATATCGCATCGGAATTAAATACCAAAGGCACAATGCCGGCTTAAGTTCAAGAATAGAGACTCTTCTTACAGTCGGAGCTTTGAGCATTCCCTGTGAGACCAGTATTAGTTTCCGATACACCACTGCAGGTTCAATGTATTCTTTGGACTTTCACTTTGACGATTATACACAGAAATCGCATCGGAATTAAATACAAAAGGCACAATGCCACCTTAAGTACAAGAATAGAGACTCTTCTTACAGCCGGTGCTTTGAGCATTCCCTGTGAGACCAGTCTTAGTTTCCGATACACCACTGCAGGTTCAGTGTATTCCTTGGACTTTCACATCGACGATAAAACACAGAAATGGCATCGGAATTAAATACAAAGGGCACAATGCCTACTTAAGTACAAGAATAGACACTCTTCTTACAGTCGGTGCTTTGAACATTCCCTGTGAGACCAGTTTTAGTTTCCGATACACCACTGCTGGTTCAATGTAATCCTTGGACCTTTACAGTGACAATGAAGCACAGAAATCGCATCGGAATTAAATACAAAAGGCACAATGCCGTCTTAAGTACAAGAATACAGACTCTACTTACAGTCGGTGATTTGAGCATTCCCTGTGAGACAAGAATTAGTTTCCGATACACCACTGCAGGTTCAATGTATTCCTTGAAACTTCACATTGACGATGAAACACAGAAATCGCGTTGGAATTAAACACAAAAGGCACAATGCCGCCATAAGTATAAGAATAGAGACTCTTCTTACAGTCTGTGCTTTCAGCATTCCCTGTTAGACCAGTATTAGTATCCGATACACCACTGCAGATTTAATGTATTCCATGGACATACACATTGACGATGAAAAACTGAAATTACAACGGAATTAAATACAAAAGGCACAATGCCCCCATAAGCGCAAGAAGAGTGAGACTTCTTAGAGTCTGTACTTTGATCCTATCCTGTGCGACCCATATTAGTTTCCGATACGCCAATGCAGGTTCAATGTATTCCTTGGACCTTCACATTGACGATTACATACAGAAATCGCATCTTAATTAAATACAACAAGCACAATGTCGCCTTAAGTATAAGAATAGAGATTCATCTTGCATTCGGTGCTTTGAGCATTCCCTGTGAGACCAGTATTAGTATCAGGTACACCACTTCATGTTCAATGTATTCCTAGGACATACACATCGACGATGAAACACAGAAATGGCATCGGAATTAAATACAAAGGGCACAATGCCGCCTTGAGTACAAGAATAGACACTCTTCTTACAGTCGGTGCTTTGAGCATTCCCTGTGAGACCAGAATTAGTTTCCGATAACCCACTGCAGGTTCGATGTATTCCTTGGAACTTCACATTGACGATGAAACACAGAAATCGCATCGGAATTAAATACAAAAGTCACAATGTCGACTTAAGTACAAGAATAGAGACTCTTCTTACTGTCAGTGTATTGAGCATTCCCTGTGAGACCAGTATTAGTTTCCGATACACCACTGCTGGTGGAATATATTCCTTGGACCTACACATTGACGATGAATCACAGAAATCGCATCGGAATTAAATACAAAGGTCACAATGCCGCCCTAAGTAGAACAATAGAGACTCTTCTTACAGACGGTGTTTTGAGCATTCCCTGAGAGACCAGTATTAATTTCCGATACACCACTGCAGGTTCAATGGATTCCTAAGACATTCACATTTACGATGAAACACTGAAATCGCATCGGAATTAAATACAAAAGTCACAATGCCGCCTTAAGTACAAGAATAGAGACTCTTCTTACAGTCGGTGCTTTGAGCATTCCCTGTGAGACCAGTATTAGTTTCCGATACACCACTGCAGGACCAATGTATTCCTTGGAACTTCACATTGACGATGAAACACAGAAATCGCATCGGAATAAATACAAAAGGCACAATGCCGCCTTAAGTACAAGAATACAGACTCTACTTACAGTCGGTGCTTTGAGCATTCCCTGTGAGTCCAGTATTAGTTTCCGATACACCACTGCAGGTTCAATATATTCTTTGGACCATCGCATTGACGATGAAATACAGAAATCGCATTGGAATTAAATACAAAAGGCACAATGCTGCCTTAAGGACAAGAATAGAGACTCTTCTTACAGTCTGTGCTTTGTCCATTCCCTGTGATACCAGTTCTAGTATCCGATACACCACTGCTGATTCAATGTATTCCTTGGACATACACAGTGACGATGAAACACTGAAATTACATCGGAATTAAATACAAAAGCCACAGTGCCTCCATAACTACATGAATAGAAACTCTTCTTACAGTCGGTGCTTTGAGCATTCCCTGTGAGACCAGTATTAGTTTCCGATACACCACTGCTGGTTCACTGTATTCCTTGGACTTTCACATTGACGATGAAACACACAAATCGCATCGGAATTAAATACAAAAGGCACAATGCCGCCTTAAGTACAAGAATACAGACTCTACTTACAGTCGGTGCGTTGAACATTCCCTGTGGGACCAGTATTAATTTCTGATACACCACTGCAGGTTCAATGTATTCCTCGGAACTTCACATTGACGATGAAACACAGAAATCGCATCGGAATTAAATACAATAGGCCCAATGCCGCCATAAGTACAAGAATAGAGACTCTTCTTACAGTCTGTGCTTTGAGCATTCCCTGTGAGACCAGTATTAGTTTCCTATACGCCACTGTAGGTTCGATGTATTCCTTGGACCTTCACATTGACGATTACATACAGAAATCGCATCTTATTTAAATACAACAAGCACAATGTCGCCTTAAGTATAAGAATAGAGATTCATCTTGCATTCGGTGCTTTGAGCATTCCCTGTGAGACCAGTATTAGTATCAGGTACACCACTTCATGTTCAATGTATTCCTAGGACATACACTTCGACGATGAAACACAGAAATGGCATCGGAATTAAATACAAAGGGCACAATGCCGCCTTAAGTACAAGAATAGACACTCTTCTTACAGTCGGTGCTTTGAGCATTCCCTGTGAGACCAGAATTAGTTTCCGATACACCACTGCAGGTTCGATGTATTCCTTACAAATTCACATTGACGATGAATCACAGAAATCGCATCGGAATTAAATACAAAAGGCACAATGCCGCCTTAAGTACAAGAATAGAGACCCTTCTTACAGTCGGTGCTTTGAGCATTCCCTGTGAGACCAGTATTAGTTTCCGATACACCACTGCAGGTTAAATGTCTTCCTTGGACGTACACATTGATGATGAAACACTGAAATTACATCGGAATTAAATACAAAAGGCACAATGACGCCTTAAGTACAAGAATAGAGACTCTTCTTACAGGCTGTGCTTTCAGCATTCCCTGTGAGACCAGTATTAGTATCCGATACACCACTGCAGATTCAATGTATTCCATGGACATACACATGGACGATGAAAAACTGAAATTACATCGGAATTAAATACAAAAAGCCCAATGCCGCCATAAGCGCAAGAAGAGTGAGACTTCGTACAGTCTGTGTTTTGATCCTTTCCTGTGCGACCCGTATTAGTTTCCGATACGCCACTGCGGGTTCGATGTATTCCTTGGACCTTCACATTGACGATTACACACAGAAATCGCAGCGGAATTAAATACAAAAAGGCACAATGTCGCCTTAAGTACAAGAATAGAGACACTTCTTGCATTCGTTGCTTTGAGCATTCCCTGTGAGACCAGTATTAGTATCCGGTACACCACCTCAGGTTCAATGTATTCCTAGGACATACACATCGACGATGAAACACAGAAATGGCATCGGAATTAAATACAAAGGGCACAATGCCGCCTTAAGTACAAGAATAGACACTCTTCTTACAGTCGGTGCTTTGAGCATTCCCTGTGAGACCAGTATTAGTTTCCGATACACCACTGCAGGTTCAATGTATTCCTTGGACCTTCAGATTGACGATGAAACACAGAAATCGCATCGGAATTAAATACAAATGGCACAATGCCGCCTTAAGTACAAGAATACAGACTCTACTTACAGTCGGTGCTTTGAGCATTCCCTGTGAGCCCAGTATTAGTTTCCGATACAACACTGCTGGTTCAATGTATTCCTTGGACCCTCACATTGTCGATGAAACACAGAAATCGCATCGGAATTAAATACAAAGGGCAGAATGCCGCCTTAAGTACAAGAACAGAGACTCTTCTTACAGTCGGTGCTTTGAGCAGTCCCTGGGAGACCTGTGTTAGTTTCCGATACACCACTGCTGGTTCAATGTACTCCTTGGACCTTCACATTGACGTTGAAACACAGAAATCGCATCGGAATTAAATACAAAAGGCACAATGCCGCCTTAAGTACAAGAATAGAGACTCTTCTTACAGTCGGTGCTTTGAGCATTCCCTGTGAGACCAGTATTAGTTTCCGATACACCACTGCAGGTCCAATGTATTCCTTGGACCTTCACATTGACGATGAAACACAGATATCGCATCGGAATTAAATACCAAAGGCACAATGCCGGCTTAAGTTCAAGAATAGAGACTCTTCTTACAGTCGGTGCTTTGAGCATTCCCTGTGAGACCAGTATTAGTTTCCGATACACCACTGCAGGTTCAATGTATTCTTTGGACTTTCACTTTGACGATTATACACAGAAATCGCATCGGAATTAAATACAAAAGGCACAATGCCACCTTAAGTACAAGAATAGAGACTCTTCTTACAGCCGGTGCTTTGAGCATTCCCTGTGAGACCAGTCTTAGTTTCCGATACACCACTGCAGGTTCAGTGTATTCCTTGGACCTTCACATTGACGATGAAACACAGATATCGCATCGGAATTAAATACCAAAGGCACAATGCCGGCTTAAGTTCAAGAATAGAGACTCTTCTTACAGTCGGTGCTTTGAGCATTCCCTGTGATACCAGTATTAGTTTCCGATACACCACTGCAGGTTCAATGTATTCCTTGGACATTCACATTGACGATGAAACACAGATATCGCATCGGAATTAAATACAAAAGGCACAATGCCGCCTTAAGTACAAGAATAGAGACTCTTCTTACAGTCGGTGCTTTGAGCATTCCCTGTGAGACCAGTATTAGTTTCCGATACACCACTGCAGGTCCAATGTATTCCTTGGACCTTCACATTGACGATGAAACACAGATATCGCATCGGAATTAAATACCAAAGGCACAATGCCGGCTTAAGTTCAAGAATGGAGACTCTTCTTACAGTCGGTGCTTTGAGCATTCCCTGTGAGACCAGTATTAGTTTCCGATACACCACTGCAGGTTCAATGTATTCTTTGGACTTTCACTTTGACGATTATACACAGAAATCGCATCGGAATTAAATACAAAAGGCACAATGCCACCTTAAGTACAAGAATAGAGACTCTTCTTACAGCCGGTGCTTTGAGCATTCCCTGTGAGACCAGTCTTAGTTTCCGATACACCACTGCAGGTTCAGTGTATTCCTTGGACTTTCACATCGACGATAAAACACAGAAATGGCATCGGAATTAAATACAAAGGGCACAATGCCTACTTAAGTACAAGAATAGACACTCTTCTTACAGTCGGTGCTTTGAACATTCCCTGTGAGACCAGTTTTAGTTTCCGATACACCACTGCTGGTTCAATGTAATCCTTGGACCTTTACAGTGACAATGAAGCACAGAAATCGCATCGGAATTAAATACAAAAGGCACAATGCCGTCTTAAGTACAAGAATACAGACTCTACTTACAGTCGGTGATTTGAGCATTCCCTGTGAGACAAGAATTAGTTTCCGATACACCACTGCAGGTTCAATGTATTCCTTGAAACTTCACATTGACGATGAAACACAGAAATCGCGTTGGAATTAAACACAAAAGACACAATGCCGCCATAAGTATAAGAATAGAGACTCTTCTTACAGTCTGTGCTTTCAGCATTCCCTGTTAGACCAGTATTAGTATCCGATACACCACTGCAGATTTAATGTATTCCATGGACATACACATTGACGATGAAAAACTGAAATTACAACGGAATTAAATACAAAAGGCACAATGCCCCCATAAGCGCAAGAAGAGTGAGACTTCTTAGAGTCTGTACTTTGATCCTATCCTGTGCGACCCATATTAGTTTCCGATACGCCAATGCAGGTTCAATGTATTCCTTGGACCTTCACATTGTCGATTACATACAGAAATCGCATCTTATTTAAATACAACAAGCACAATGTCGCCTTAAGTATAAGAATAGAGATTCATCTTGCATTCGGTGCTTTGAGCATTCCCTGTGAGACCAGTATTAGTATCAGGTACACCACTTCATGTTCAATGTATTCCTAGGACATACACTTCGACGATGAAACACAGAAATGGCATCGGAATTAAATACAAAGGGCACAATGCCGCCTTAAGTACAAGAATAGACACTCTTCTTACAGTCGGTGCTTTGAGCATTCCCTGTGAGACCAGAATTAGTTTCCGATACACCACTGCAGGTTCGATGTATTCCTTACAAATTCACATTGACGATGAATCACAGAAATCGCATCGGAATTAAATACAAAAGGCACAATGCCGCCTTAAGTACAAGAATAGAGACCCTTCTTACAGTCGGTGCTTTGAGCATTCCCTGTGAGACCAGTATTAGTTTCCGATACACCACTGCAGGTTCAGTGTATTCCTTGGACCTTCACATTGACGATGAAACACAGATATCGCATCGGAATTAAATACTAAAGGCACAATGCCGGCTTAAGTTCAAGAATAGAGACTCTTCTTACAGTCGGTGCTTTGAGCATTCCCTGTGATACCAGTATTAGTTTCCGATACACCACTGCAGGTTCAATGTATTCCTTGGACATTCACATTGACGATGAAACACAGATATCGCATCGGAATTAAATACAAAAGGCACAATGCCGCCTTAAGTACAAGAATAGAGACTCTTCTTACAGTCGGTGCTTTGAGCATTCCCTGTGAGACCAGTATTAGTTTCCGATACACCACTGCAGGTCCAATGTATTCCTTGGACCTTCACATTGACGATGAAACACAGATATCGCATCGGAATTAAATACCAAAGGCACAATGCCGGCTTAAGTTCAAGAATGGAGACTCTTCTTACAGTCGGTGCTTTGAGCATTCCCTGTGAGACCAGTATTAGTTTCCGATACACCACTGCAGGTTCAATGTATTCTTTGGACTTTCACTTTGACGATTATACACAGAAATCGCATCGGAATTAAATACAAAAGGCACAATGCCACCTTAAGTACAAGAATAGAGACTCTTGTTACAGCCGGTGCTTTGAGCATTCCCTGTGAGACCAGTCTTAGTTTCCGATACACCACTGCAGGTTCAGTGTATTCCTTGGACTTTCACATCGACGATAAAACACAGAAATGGCATCGGAATTAAATACAAAGGGCACAATGCCTACTTAAGTACAAGAATAGACACTCTTCTTACAGTCGGTGCTTTGAACATTCCCTGTGAGACCAGTTTTAGTTTCCGATACACCACTGCTGGTTCAATGTAATCCTTGGACCTTTACAGTGACAATGAAGCACAGAAATCGCATCGGAATTAAATACAAAAGGCACAATGCCGTCTTAAGTACAAGAATACAGACTCTACTTACAGTCGGTGATTTGAGCATTCCCTGTGAGACAAGAATTAGTTTCCGATACACCACTGCAGGTTCAATGTATTCCTTGAAACTTCACATTGACGATGAAACACAGAAATCGCGTTGGAATTAAACACAAAAGGCACAATGCCGCCATAAGTATAAGAATAGAGACTCTTCTTACAGTCTGTGCTTTCAGCATTCCCTGTTAGACCAGTATTAGTATCCGATACACCACTGCAGATTTAATGTATTCCATGGACATACACATTGACGATGAAAAACTGAAATTACAACGGAATTAAATACAAAAGGCACAATGCCCCCATAAGCGCAAGAAGAGTGAGACTTCTTAGAGTCTGTACTTTGATCCTATCCTGTGCGACCCATATTAGTTTCCGATACGCCAATGCAGGTTCAATGTATTCCTTGGACCTTCACATTGACGATTACATACAGAAATCGCATCTTATTTAAATACAACAAGCACAATGTCGCCTTAAGTATAAGAATAGAGATTCATCTTGCATTCGGTGCTTTGAGCATTCCCTGTGAGACCAGTATTAGTATCAGGTACACCACTTCATGTTCAATGTATTCCTAGGACATACACTTCGACGATGAAACACAGAAATGGCATCGGAATTAAATACAAAGGGCACAATGCCGCCTTAAGTACAAGAATAGACACTCTTCTTACAGTCGGTGCTTTGAGCATTCCCTGTGAGACCAGAATTAGTTTCCGATACACCACTGCAGGTTCGATGTATTCCTTACAAATTCACATTGACGATGAATCACAGAAATCGCATCGGAATTAAATACAAAAGGCACAATGCCGCCTTAAGTACAAGAATAGAGACCCTTCTTACAGTCGGTGCTTTGAGCATTCCCTGTGAGACCAGTATTAGTTTCCGATACACCACTGCAGGTTCAATGTCTTCCTTGGACGTACACATTGATGATGAAACACTGAAATTACATCGGAATTAAATACAAAAGGCACAATGACGCCTTAAGTACAAGAATAGAGACTCTTCTTACAGGCTGTGCTTTCAGCATTCCCTGTGAGACCAGTATTAGTATCCGATACACCACTGCAGATTCAATGTATTCCATGGACATACACATGGACGATGAAAAACTGAAATTACATCGGAATTAAATACAAAAAGCCCAATGCCGCCATAAGCGCAAGAAGAGTGAGACTTCGTACAGTCTGTGTTTTGATCCTTTCCTGTGCGACCCGTATTAGTTTCCGATACGCCACTGCGGGTTCGATGTATTCCTTGGACCTTCACATTGACGATTACACACAGAAATCGCAGCGGAATTAAATACAAAAAGGCACAATGTCGCCTTAAGTACAAGAATAGAGACACTTCTTGCATTCGTTGCTTTGAGCATTCCCTGTGAGACCAGTATTAGTATCCGGTACACCACCTCAGGTTCAATGTATTCCTAGGACATACACATCGACGATGAAACACAGAAATGGCATCGGAATTAAATACAAAGGGCACAATGCCGCCTTAAGTACAAGAATAGACACTCTTCTTACAGTCGGTGCTTTGAGCATTCCCTGTGAGACCAGTATTAGTTTCCGATACACCACTGCAGGTTCAATGTATTCCTTGGACCTTCACATTGACGATGAAACACAGAAATCGCATCGGAATTAAATACAAATGGCACAATGCCGCCTTAAGTACAAGAATACAGACTCTACTTACAGTCGGTGCTTTGAGCATTCCCTGTGAGCCCAGTATTAGTTTCCGATACAACACTGCTGGTTCAATGTATTCCTTGGACCCTCACATTGTCGATGAAACACAGAAATCGCATCGGAATTAAATACAAAGGGCAGAATGCCGCCTTAAGTACAAGAACAGAGACTCTTCTTACAGTCGGTGCTTTGAGCAGTCCCTGGGAGACCTGTGTTAGTTTCCGATACACCACTGCTGGTTCAATGTACTCCTTGGACCTTCACATTGACGTTGAAACACAGAAATCGCATCGGAATTAAATACAAAAGGCACAATGCCGCCTTAAGTACAAGAATAGAGACTCTTCTTACAGTCGGTGCTTTGAGCATTCCCTGTGAGACCAGTATTAGTTTCCGATACACCACTGCAGGTCCAATGTATTCCTTGGACCTTCACATTGACGATGAAACACAGATATCGCATCGGAATTAAATACCAAAGGCACAATGCCGGCTTAAGTTCAAGAATAGAGACTCTTCTTACAGTCGGTGCTTTGAGCATTCCCTGTGAGACCAGTATTAGTTTCCGATACACCACTGCAGGTTCAATGTATTCTTTGGACTTTCACTTTGACGATTATACACAGAAATCGCATCGGAATTAAATACAAAAGGCACAATGCCACCTTAAGTACAAGAATAGAGACTCTTCTTACAGCCGGTGCTTTGAGCATTCCCTGTGAGACCAGTCTTAGTTTCCGATACACCACTGCAGGTTCAGTGTATTCCTTGGACCTTCACATTGACGATGAAACACAGATATCGCATCGGAATTAAATACCAAAGGCACAATGCCGGCTTAAGTTCAAGAATAGAGACTCTTCTTACAGTCGGTGCTTTGAGCATTCCCTGTGATACCAGTATTAGTTTCCGATACACCACTGCAGGTTCAATGTATTCCTTGGACATTCACATTGACGATGAAACACAGATATCGCATCGGAATTAAATACAAAAGGCACAATGCCGCCTTAAGTACAAGAATAGAGACTCTTCTTACAGTCGGTGCTTTGAGCATTCCCTGTGAGACCAGTATTAGTTTCCGATACACCACTGCAGGTCCAATGTATTCCTTGGACCTTCACATTGACGATGAAACACAGATATCGCATCGGAATTAAATACCAAAGGCACAATGCCGGCTTAAGTTCAAGAATAGAGACTCTTCTTACAGTCGGTGCTTTGAGCATTCCCTGTGAGACCAGTATTAGTTTCCGATACACCACTGCAGGTTCAATGTATTCTTTGGACTTTCACTTTGACGATTATACACAGAAATCGCATCGGAATTAAATACAAAAGGCACAATGCCACCTTAAGTACAAGAATAGAGACTCTTCTTACAGCCGGTGCTTTGAGCATTCCCTGTGAGACCAGTCTTAGTTTCCGATACACCACTGCAGGTTCAGTGTATTCCTTGGACTTTCACATCGACGATAAAACACAGAAATGGCATCGGAATTAAATACAAAGGGCACAATGCCTACTTAAGTACAAGAATAGACACTCTTCTTACAGTCGGTGCTTTGAACATTCCCTGTGAGACCAGTTTTAGTTTCCGATACACCACTGCTGGTTCAATGTAATCCTTGGACCTTTACAGTGACAATGAAGCACAGAAATCGCATCGGAATTAAATACAAAAGGCACAATGCCGTCTTAAGTACAAGAATACAGACTCTACTTACAGTCGGTGATTTGAGCATTCCCTGTGAGACAAGAATTAGTTTCCGATACACCACTGCAGGTTCAATGTATTCCTTGAAACTTCACATTGACGATGAAACACAGAAATCGCGTTGGAATTAAACACAAAAGGCACAATGCCGCCATAAGTATAAGAATAGAGACTCTTCTTACAGTCTGTGCTTTCAGCATTCCCTGTTAGACCAGTATTAGTATCCGATACACCACTGCAGATTTAATGTATTCCATGGATATACACATTGACGATGAAAAACTGAAATTACAACGGAATTAAATACAAAAGGCACAATGCCCCCATAAGCGCAAGAAGAGTGAGACTTCTTAGAGTCTGTACTTTGATCCTATCCTGTGCGACCCATATTAGTTTCCGATACGCCAATGCAGGTTCAATGTATTCCTTGGACCTTCACATTGACGATTACATACAGAAATCGCATCTTAATTAAATACAACAAGCACAATGTCGCCTTAAGTATAAGAATAGAGATAAATCTTGCATTCGGTGCTTTGAGCATTCCCTGTGAGACCAGTATTAGTATCAGGTCCACCACTTCATGTTCAATGTAGTCCTAGGACATACACATCGACGATGAAACACAGAAATGGCATCGGAATTAAATACAAAGGGCACAATGCCGCCTTGAGTACAAGAATAGACACTCTTCTTACAGTCGGTGCTTTGAGCATTCCCTGTGAGACCAGAATTAGTTTCCGATAACCCACTGCAGGTTCGATGTATTCCTTGGAACTTCACATTGACGATGAAACACAGAAATCGCATCGGAATTAAATACAAAAGTCACAATGTCGACTTAAGTACAAGAATAGAGACTCTTCTTACTGTCAGTGTATTGAGCATTCCCTGTGAGACCAGTATTAGTTTCCGATACACCACTGCTGGTGGAATATATTCCTTGGACCTACACATTGACGATGAATCACAGAAATCGCATCGGAATTAAATACAAAGGTCACAATGCCGCCCTAAGTAGAACAATAGAGACTCTTCTTACAGACGGTGTTTTGAGCATTCCCTGAGAGACCAGTATTAATTTCCGATACACCACTGCAGGTTCAATGGATTCCTAAGACATTCACATTTACGATGAAACACTGAAATCGCATCGGAATTAAATACAAAAGTCACAATGCCGCCTTAAGTACAAGAATAGAGACTCTTCTTACAGTCGGTGCTTTGAGCATTCCCTGTGAGTCCAGTATTAGTTTCCGATACACCACTGCAGGTTCAATATATTCTTTGGACCATCGCATTGACGATGAAATACAGAAATCGCATTGGAATTAAATACAAAAGGCACAATTCTGCCTTAAGGACAAGAATAGAGACTCTTCTTACAGTCTGTGCTTTGTCCATTCCCTGTGATACCAGTTCTAGTATCCGATACACCACTGCTGATTCAATGTATTCCTTGGACATACACAGTGACGATGAAACACTGAAATTACATCGGAATTAAATACAAAAGCCACAGTGCCTCCATAACTACATGAATAGAAACTCTTCTTACAGTCGGTGCTTTGAGCATTCCCTGTGAGACCAGTATTAGTTTCCGATACACCACTGCTGGTTCACTGTATTCCTTGGACTTTCACATTGACGATGAAACACACAAATCGCATCGGAATTAAATACAAAAGGCACAATGCCGCCTTAAGTACAAGAATACAGACTCTACTTACAGTCGGTGCGTTGAACATTCCCTGTGGGACCAGTATTAATTTCTGATACACCACTGCAGGTTCAATGTATTCCTCGGAACTTCACATTGACGATGAAACACAGAAATCGCATCGGAATTAAATACAATAGGCCCAATGCCGCCATAAGTACAAGAATAGAGACTCTTCTTACAGTCTGTGCTTTGAGCATTCCCTGTGAGACCAGTATTAGTTTCCGATACGCCACTGTAGGTTCGATGTATTCCTTGGACCTTCACATTGACGATTACATACAGAAATCGCATCTTATTTAAATACAACAAGCACAATGTCGCCTTAAGTATAAGAATAGAGATTCATCTTGCATTCGGTGCTTTGAGCATTCCCTGTGAGACCAGTATTAGTATCAGGTACACCACTTCATGTTCAATGTATTCCTAGGACATACACTTCGACGATGAAACACAGAAATGGCATCGGAATTAAATACAAAGGGCACAATGCCGCCTTAAGTACAAGAATAGACACTCTTCTTACAGTCGGTGCTTTGAGCATTCCCTGTGAGACCAGAATTAGTTTCCGATACACCACTGCAGGTTCGATGTATTCCTTACAAATTCACATTGACGATGAATCACAGAAATCGCATCGGAATTAAATACAAAAGGCACAATGCCGCCTTAAGTACAAGAATAGAGACCCTTCTTACAGTCGGTGCTTTGAGCATTCCCTGTGAGACCAGTATTAGTTTCCGATACACCACTGCAGGTTCAATGTCTTCCTTGGACGTACACATTGATGATGAAACACTGAAATTACATCGGAATTAAATACAAAAGGCACAATGACGCCTTAAGAACAAGAATAGAGACTCTTCTTACAGGCTGTGCTTTCAGCATTCCCTGTGAGACCAGTATTAGTATCCGATACACCACTGCAGATTCAATGTATTCCATGGACATACACATGGACGATGAAAAACTGAAATTACATCGGAATTAAATACAAAAAGCCCAATGCCGCCATAAGCGCAAGAAGAGTGAGACTTCGTACAGTCTGTGTTTTGATCCTTTCCTGTGCGACCCGTATTAGTTTCCGATACGCCACTGCGGGTTCGATGTATTCCTTGGACCTTCACATTGACGATTACACACAGAAATCGCAGCGGAATTAAATACAAAAAGGCACAATGTCGCCTTAAGTACAAGAATAGAGACACTTCTTGCATTCGTTGCTTTGAGCATTCCCTGTGAGACCAGTATTAGTATCCGGTACACCACCTCAGGTTCAATGTATTCCTAGGACATACACATCGACGATGAAACACAGAAATGGCATCGGAATTAAATACAAAGGGCACAATGCCGCCTTAAGTACAAGAATAGACACTCTTCTTACAGTCGGTGCTTTGAGCATTCCCTGTGAGACCAGTATTAGTTTCCGATACACCACTGCAGGTTCAATGTATTCCTTGGACCTTCACATTGACGATGAAACACAGAAATCGCATCGGAATTAAATACAAATGGCACAATGCCGCCTTAAGTACAAGAATACAGACTCTACTTACAGTCGGTGCTTTGAGCATTCCCTGTGAGCCCAGTATTAGTTTCCGATACAACACTGCTGGTTCAATGTATTCCTTGGACCCTCACATTGTCGATGAAACACAGAAATCGCATCGGAATTAAATACAAAGGGCAGAATGCCGCCTTAAGTACAAGAACAGAGACTCTTCTTACAGTCGGTGCTTTGAGCAGTCCCTGGGAGACCTGTGTTAGTTTCCGATACACCACTGCTGGTTCAATGTACTCCTTGGACCTTCACATTGACGTTGAAACACAGAAATCGCATCGGAATTAAATACAAAAGGCACAATGCCGCTTTAAGTACAAGAATAGAAACTCTTCTTACAGTCGGTGCTTTGAGCATTCCCTGTGAGACCAGTATTAGATTCCGATTCACCACTGCAGGTTCAATGTATTCCTTGGACATACACATTGACGATGAAACACTAAAATTACATCGGAATTAAATACAAAAGAAACAATGCCCCCTCAACTACAAGAATAGAAACTCTTCTTACAGTCGGTGCTATGAGCATTTCCTGTGAGACCAGTATTAGTTTCCTACAGAACTTTGGGTTCAATGTATTCCTTGGACCTTCACATTGACGATGAAACACAGAAATTGCATCGGAATTAAATACAACAGGCACAATGCCGCCTTACGTACATGAATGGAGACTCTTCTTACAGTCGGTGCTTTGAGCATTCCTTGTGAGCCCAGTATTAGTTTCCGATACACCACTGCAGGTTCAATGTATTCCTCGGACCTTCACATTGACGATGAAACACAAAAATCGCATCGGAATTAAATACAAAAGGGCCCAATGCCGCCTTAAGTACAAGAATAGAGACTCTTCTTACAGTCGGTGCTTTGAGCATTCCCTGCGAGAACAGTATTAGTTTCCTATACAACACTGCATGGTCAATGTATTCCTTGGACCTTCACATTGACGATTATACACAGAAATAGCATCGGAATTAAATACAAAAGCACAATGACGCCTTAAGTACAAGAATTGGGTATCTTCTTACAGCCGGTGCTTTGAACATTCTCTGTGAGACCAGTATTAGTTGCCGATACACCACTGCAGGTTCAGTGGATTCCGTGGACTTTCACATTGACGATGAAACACAGAAATGGCATCGGAATTAAATACAAAGGGCACAATGCCGCCTTAAGTACAAGAATAGACACTCTTCATACAGTCGGTGCTTTGAGCATTCCCTGTGAGACCAGTATTAGTTTCCGATATACCACTGCAGGTTTAATGAATTCCTTGGACCTTCACATTGACGATTATAAACAGAAATCGCATCGGAATTGAATACAAAAGGCCCAGTGCCGCCTTAAGTACAAGAATTGAGACCCTTCTTACAGTCGTTGCTTTGAGCATTCCCTGTGATACCAGTATTAGTTTCCGATACACCACTGCAGGTTCAATGTATTCCTTGGACATTCACATTGACGATTATACACAGAAATCGCATCGGAATTAAATACAAAAGGCACAATGCCGCCTTAAGTACAAGAATAGAGACTCTTCTTACAGTCGGTGCTTTGAGCATTCCCTGTGAGACCAGTATTAGTTTCCGATACACCACTGCAGGTCCAATGTATTCCTTGGACCTTCACATTGACGATGAAACACAGAAATCGCATCGGTATTAAATACCAAAGGCACAATGCCGGCTTAAGTTCAAGAATAGAGACTCTTCTTACAGTCCGTGCTTTGAGCATTCCCTGTGAGACCAGTATTAGTTTCCGATACACCACTGCAGGTTCAATGTATTCTTTGGACTTTCACTTTGACGATTATACACAGAAATCGCATCGGAATTAAATACAAAAGGGACAATGCCACCTTAAGTACAAGAATAGAGACTCTTCTTACAGTCGGTGCTTTGAGCATTCCCTGTGAGACCAGTCTTAGTTTCCGATACACCACTGCAGGTTCAGTGTATTCCTTGGACTTTCACATCGACGATAAAACACAGAAATGGCATCGGAATTAAATACAAAGGGCACAATGCCGACTTAAGTACAAGAATAGACACTCTTCTTACAGTCGGTGCTTTGAACATTCCCTGTGAGACCAGTTTTAGTTTCCGATACACCACTGCTGGTTCAATGTAATCCTCGGACCTTTACAGTGACAATGAAGCACAGAAATCGCATCGGAATTAAATACAAAAGGCACAATGCCGTCTTAAGTACAAGAATACAGACTCTACTTACAGTCGGTGATTTGAGCATTCCCTGTGAGACAAGTATTAGTTTCCGATACACCACTGCAGGTTCAATGTATTCCTTGAAACTTCACATTGACGATGAAACACAGAAATCGCGTTGGAATTAAACACAAAAGGCACAATGCCGCCATAAGTATAAGAATAGAGACTCTTCTTACAGTCTGTGCTTTCAGCATTCCCTGTTAGACCAGTATTAGTATCCGATACACCACTGCAGATGTAATGTATTCCATGGACATACACATTGACGTTGAAAAACTGAAATTACAACGGAATTAAATACAAAAGGCACAATGCCCCCATAAGCGCAAGAAGAGTGAGACTTCTTAGAGTCTGTGTTTTGATCCTATCCTGTGCGAACCATATTAGTTTCCGATACGCCAATGCAGGTTAGATGTATTCCTTGGACCTTCACATTGACGATTACATACAGAAATCGCATCTTAATTAAATACAACAAGCACAATGTCGCCTTAAGTATAAGAATAGAGATTCATCTTGCATTCGGTGCTTTGAGCATTCCCTGTGAGACCAGTATTAGTATCAGGTACACCACTTCATGTTCAATGTACTCCTAGGACATACACATCGACGATGAAACACAGAAATGGCATCGGAATTAAATACAAAGGGCACAATGCCGCCTTAAGTACAAGAATAGACACTCTACTTCCAGTCGGTGCTTTGAGCATTCCCTGTGGGACCAGAATTAGTTTCCGATAACCCACTGCAGGTTCGATGTATTCCTTGGAACTTCACATTGACGATGAAACACAGAAATCGCATCGGAATTAAATACAAAAGTCACAATGTCGACTTAAGTACAAGAATAGAGACTCTTCTTACTGTGAGTGTATTGAGCATTCCCTGTGAGACCAGTATTAGTTTCCAATACACCACTGCTGGTGGAATATATTCCTTGGACCTACACATTGACGATGAATCACAGAAATCGCATCGGAATTAAATACAAAGGTCACAATGCCGCCCTAAGTAGAACCATAGGGACTCTTCTTACAGACGGTGTTTTGAGCATTCCCTGAGAGACCAGTATTAATCTCCGATACACCACTGCAGGTTCAATGGATTCCTTAGACATTCACATTTACGATGAAACACTGAAATCGCATCGGAATTAAATACAAAAGTCACAATGCCGCCTTAAGTACAAGAATAGAGACTCTTCTTACAGTCGGTGCTTTGAGCATTCCCTGTGAGACCAGTATTAGTTTCCGATACACCACTGCAGGTCCAATGTATTCCTTGGAACTTCACATTGACGATGAAACACAGAAATCGCATCGGAATAAATACAAAAGGCACAATGCCGCCTTAAGTACAAGAATACAGACTCTACTTACAGTCGGTGCTTTGAGCATTCCCTGTGAGACCAGTATTAGTTTCCGATACACCACTGCAGGTTCAATATATTCTTTGGACCATCGCATTGACGATGAAACACAGATATCGCATTGGAATTAAATACAAAAGGCACAATGCTGGCTTAAGTACAAAAATAGAGACTCTTCTTACAGTCTGTGCTCCGTTTATTCCCTGTGATACCAGTTCTAGTATCCGATACACCACTGCTGATTCAATGTATTCCTTGGACATACACAGTGACGATGAAACACTGAAATTACATCGGAATTAAATACAAAAGCCTCAATGCCTCCATAACTACAAGAATAGAAACTCTTCTTACAGTCGGTGCTTTGAGCATTCCCTGTGAAACCAGTATTAGTTTCCGATACACCACTGCAGGTCCAATGTATTCCTTGGACCTTCACATTGACGATGAAACACAGAAATCGCATCGGAATTAAATACCAAAGGCACAATGCCGGCTTAAGTTCAAGAATAGAGACTCTTCTTACAGTCCGTGCTTTGAGCATTCCCTGTGAGACCAGTATTAGTTTCCGATACACCACTGCAGGTCCAATGTATTCCTTGGAC
This sequence comes from Schistocerca serialis cubense, assembly GCF_023864345.2. Classification (NCBI taxonomy): domain Eukaryota; kingdom Metazoa; phylum Arthropoda; class Insecta; order Orthoptera; family Acrididae; genus Schistocerca; species Schistocerca serialis. The sequence goes on along the minus strand of NC_064643.1, from coordinate 31,019,062 downwards.
CTTCACATTGACGATGAAACACAGAAATCGCATCGGAATTAAATACCAAAGGCACAATGCCGGCTTAAGTTCAAGAATAGAGACTCTTCTTACAGTCCGTGCTTTGAGCATTCCCTGTGAGACCAGTATTAGTTTCCGATACACCACTGCAGGTTCAATGTATTCTTTGGACTTTCACTTTGACGATTATACACATAAATCGCATCGGAATTAAATACAAAAGGGACAATGCCACCTTAAGTACAAGAATAGAGACTCTTCTTACAGTCGGTGCTTTGAGCATTCCCTGTGAGACCAGTCTTAGTTTCCGATACACCACTGCAGGTTCAGTGTATTCCTTGGACTTTCACATCGACGATAAAACACAGAAATGGAATCGGAATTAAATACAAAGGGCACAATGCCGACTTAAGTACAAGAATAGACACTCTTCTTACAGTCGGTGCTTTGAACATTCCCTGTGAGACCAGTTTTAGTTTCCGATACACCACTGCTGGTTCAATGTAATCCTCGGACCTTTACAGTGACAATGAAGCACAGAAATCGCATCGGAATTAAATACAAAAGGCACAATGCCGTCTTAAGTACAAGAATACAGACTCTACTTACAGTCGGTGATTTGAGCATTCCCTATGAGACAAGTATTAGTTTCCGATACACCACTGCAGGTTCAATGTATTCCTTGAAACTTCACATTGACGATGAAACACAGAAATCGCGTTGGAATTAAACACAAAAGGCACAATGCCGCCATAAGTATAAGAATAGAGACTCTTCTTACAGTCTGTGCTTTCAGCATTCCCTGTTAGACCAGTATTAGTATCCGATACACCACTGCAGATGTAATGTATTCCATGGACATACACATTGACGATGAAAAACTGAAATTACAACGGAATTAAATACAAAAGGCACAATGCCCCCATAAGCGCAAGAAGAGTGAGACTTCTTAGAGTCTGTGTTTTGATCCTATCCTGTGCGAACCATATTAGTTTCCGATACGCCAATGCAGGTTAGATGTATTCCTTGGACCTTCACATTGACGATTACATACAGAAATCGCATCTTAATTAAATACAACAAGCACAATGTCGCCTTAAGTATAAGAATAGAGATTCATCTTGCATTCGGTGCTTTGAGCATTCCCTGTGAGACCAGTATTAGTATCAGGTACACCACTTCATGTTCAATGTATTCCTAGGACATACACATCGACGAAGAAACACAGAAATGGCATCGGAATAAAATACAAAGGGCACAATGCCGCCTTAAGTACAAGAATAGACACTCTTCTTCCAGTCGGTGCTTTGAGCATTCCCTGTGGGACCAGAATTAGTTTCCGATAACCCACTGCAGGTTCGATGTATTCCTTGGAACTTCACATTGACGATGAAACACAGAAATCGCATCGGAATTAAATACAAAAGTCACAATGTAGACTTAAGTACAAGAATAGAGACTCTTCTTACTGTGAGTGTATTGAGCATTCCCTGTGAGACCAGTATTAGTTTCCGATACACCACTGCTGGTGGAATATATTCCTTGGACCTACACATTGACGATGAATCACAGAAATCGCATCGGAATTAAATACAAAGGTCACAATGCCGCCCTAAGTAGAACCATAGGGACTCTTCTTACAGACGGTGTTTTGAGCATTCCCTGAGAGACCAGTATTAATCTCCGATACACCACTGCAGGTTCAATGGATTCCTTAGACATTCACATTTACGATGAAACACTGAAATCGCATCGGAATTAAATACAAAAGTCACAATGCCGCCTTAAGTACAAGAATAGAGACTCTTCTTACAGTCGGTGCTTTGAGCATTCCCTGTGAGACCAGTATTAGTTTCCGATACACCACTACAGGTCCAATGTATTCCTTGGAACTTCACATTGACGATGAAACACAGAAATCGCATCGGAATAAATACAAAAGGCACAATGCCGCCTTTAGTACAAGAATACAGACTCTACTTACAGTCGGTGCTTTGAGCATTCCCTGTGAGACCAGTATTAGTTTCCGATACACCACTGCAGGTTCAATATATTCTTTGGACCATCGCATTGACGATGAAACACAGATATCGCATTGGAATTAAATACAAAAGGCACAATGCTGCCTTAAGTACAAGAATAGAGACTCTTCTTACAGTCTGTGCTTCGTTTATTCCCTGTGATACCAGTTCTAGTATCCGATACACCACTGCTGATTCAATGTATTCCTTGGACATACACAGTGACGATGAAACACTGAAATTACATCGGAATTAAATACAAAAGCCTCAATGCCTCCATAACTACAAGAATAGAAACTCTTCTTACAGTCGGTGCTTTGAGCATTCCCTGTGAGACCAGTATTAGTTTCCGATACACCACTGCTGGTTCACTGTATTCCTTGGACCTTCACATTGACGATGAAACACACAAATCGCATCGGAATTAAATACAAAAGGCACAATGCCGCCTTAAGTACATGAATACAGACTCTACTTACAGTCGGTGCGTTGAACATTCCCTGTGGGACCAGTATTAATTTCCGATACACCACTGCAGGTTCAATGTATTCCTCGGAACTTCACATTGACGATGAAACACAGAAATCGCATCGGAATTAAATACAATAGGCCCAATGCCGCCATAAGTACAAGAATAGAGACTCTTCTTACAGTCGGTGCTTTGAGCATTCCCTGTGAGACCAGTATTAGTTTCCGATACACCACTGCAGGTTCAATGTATTCCTTGGACCTTCACATTGACGATTATACACAGAAATCGAATCGGAATTAAATACAAAAGCCACAATACCGCCTTAAGTACAAGAATAGATACTCTTCTTACCGTCGGTGCTTTGAGCATTCCCTGTGAGACCAGTATTAGTTTCCGATACACCACTGCAGGTTCAATGTATGCCTTGGACCTTCACATTGACGATGACAGACAGAAATCGCATCGGAATTAAATACAAAAAGGCACAATTCCGCCTTAAGTACAAGAATAGAGACTCTTCTTACAGTCAGTGTTTTGAGCATTCCCTCTGAGACCAGTATTAATTTCTGATACACCACTGCAGGTCCAATGTATTCCTTGGACCTTCACATTGACGATGAAACACAGAAATCGCATCGGAATTAAATACAAAAGGCACAATGCAGCTTTAAGTAAAAGAATACAGACTCTACTTACAGTCGGTGCTTAGAGCATTCCCTGTGAGACCAGTATTAGTTTCCGATACACCACTGCAGATTCAATGTATTCCTTGGACATACACATTGACTATGAAACACTGAAATTACATCGGAATTAAATACAAAAGGGACAATGCTGCCTTAAGTACAAGAATAGAGACTCGTCTTACTGTCGGTGCTTTGAGCATTCCCTGTCAGACCAGTATTAGTTTCCGATACACCACTGCAGGTCCAATGTATGCCTTGGACCTTCACATTGACGATGAAACACAGAAATCGCATCGGAATTAAATACAAAAAGGCACAATTCCGCCTTAAGTACAAGAATAGAGACTCTTCTTACAGTCGGTGTTTTGAGCATTCCCTCTGAGACCTGTATTAGTTTCCAAAACACCACTGGATGTCCAATGTATTCCTTGGACCTTCACATTGACGATGAAACACAGAAATCGCATCGGAATTAAATACAAAAGGCACAATGCCGCCCTAAGTACAAGAAAGAGACTCTTCTTACAGTCGGTGCTTTGAGCATTCCCTGTGAGACCAGTATTAGTTGCTGATGCACCACTGCAGGTTCAGTGTATTCCTTGGACTTTCACATTGACGATGAAACACAGTAATGGCATCGGAATTAAATACAAAGGGCACAATGCCGCCTTAAGTACAAGAATAGACACTCTCCATACAGTCGGTGCTTTGAGCATTCCCTGTGAGACCAGTATTAGTTTCCGATACACCACTGCAGGTTCAATGTGTTCCTTGGACCTTCACATTGACGATGAAAGACAGAAATCGCATCGGAATTAATTACAAAAGGCCCAGTGCCGCCTTAAGTACAAGAGTAGAGACTCTTCTTACAGTCGTTGCTTTGAGCATTCCCTGTGAGACCAGTATAAGTTTCCGATACACCACTGCTGGTTCAATGTATTCCTTGGACCTTCACATTGACGATTATATACAAAAATCGCATCGGAATTAAATACAAAAGGCACAATGCCGCCTTAAGTACAAGAATAGAGACTCTTCTTACATTCGGTGCTTTGAGCATTCCCTGTGAGACCAGTATTAGTATCCGATACACCACTGCAGGTCCAATGTATTCCTTGGAACATCACACTGACGATGAAACACAGATATCGCATTGGAATTAAATACAAAAGGCACAATGCTGCCTTAAGTAAAAGAATAGAGACTCTTCTTACAGTCTGTGCTTTGTCCATTCCCTATGAGACCAGTTTTAGTATCCGATACACCACTGCTGATTCAATGTATTCCTTGGAAATACACATTGACGATGAAACACTGAAATTACATCGGAATTAAATACAAAAGGATCAATGCCGCCTTAAGTACAAGAATAAAGACTCTTCTTACTGTCGGTGCTTTGAGCATTCCCTGCGAGACCAGTATTAGTTTCCGATACACACTGCAGGTTCAAAGTATTCCTTGGACATACACATTGACGATGAAACACTGAAATTACATCGGAATTAAATACAAAAGCCAGAATGCCTCCATAACTACAAGAATTGAAACTCTTCTTACAGTCGGTGCTTTGAGCATTCCCTGTGAGACCAGTATTAGTTTCCGATACACCACTTTAGGTTCAATATATTCCTTGGTCCTTCACATTGACGATGAAACACAGAAATTGCATTGGAATTAAATACAACAGGCACAATGCCGGGTTACGTACAAAAATGGAGACTCTTCTTACAGTCGGTGCTTTGAGCATTCCTTGTGTGACCAGTATTAGTTTCCGATTCACCACTGCAGCTTGAATGTATTCCTTGGAGCTTCACATTGACGATGAAACACACAAATCGCATCGGAATTAAATACAAAAGGCACAATGCCGCCTTAAGTACAAGAATACAGACTCTACTGACATTCGGTGCTTTTAACATTCCCTGTGAGACCAGTATTAATTTCCGATACACCACTGCAGGTTCAATGTATTAATCGGACCTTCACATTGACGATGAAACACAGAAATCGCATCGGAATTAAATACAATAGGCCCAATGCCGCCATAAGTACAAGAATAGAGACTCTTCTTACAGTCGGTGCTTTGAGCATTCCCTGTGAGGCCAGTATTAGTTTCCGATACACCACTGCAGGTTCAATGTATTCCTTGGACCTTCACATTGTCGATTATACACAGAAATAGCATCGGAATTAAAGACGAAAGGCACAATGCCGCCTAAAGTACAAGAATAGAGATTCTTCTTACAGTCGGTGCTTTGAGCATTCTCTGTGAGGCCAGTATTAGTTTCCGATACACCACTGCAGGTTCAGTGTATTCCTTGGACTTTCACATCGACGATGAAACACAGAAATGGCATCGGAATTAAATACAAAATACACAATGCCGCCTTAAGTACAAGAATAGACACTCTTCTTACAGTCGTTGCTTTGAGCAATCCCTGTGAGACCAGTATTAGTTTCCGATACACCACAGCAGGTTCAATGTATTCCTTGGATCTACACATTGACGATTTTGTTGTTGTTGTGGTCTTCAGTCCTGAGACTGGTTTGATGCAGCTCTCCATGCTACTCTATCCTGTGCAAGCTTTTTCATCTCCCAGTGCCTACTGCAACCTACATCCTTCTGAATCTGCTTAGTGTATTCGTCTCTTGGTCTCCCTCTACGATTTTTACCCTCCACGCTGCCCTCCAATACTAAATTGGTGATCCCTTGATGCCTCAGAACATGTCCTACCAACCGATCCCTTCTTCTGGTCAAGTTGTGCCACAAACTTCTCTTCTCCCCAATCCTATTCAATACTTCCTCATTAGTTATGTGATCTACCCATCTAATCTTCAGCATTCTTCTGTAGCACCACATTTCGAAAGCTTCTATTCTCTTCTTGTCCAAACTATTTATCGTCCATGTTTCACTTCCATACATGGCTACACTCCATACGAATACTTTCAGAAATGACTTCCTGACACTTAAATCAATACTGGATGTTAACAAATTTCTCTTCTTCAGAAACGCTTTCCTTGCCATTGCCAGCCTACATTTTATATCCTCTCTACTTCGACCATCATCAGTTATTTTGCTCCCCAAATAGCAAAACTCCTTTACTACTTTAAGTGCCTCATTTCCTAATCTAATTCCCTCAGCATCACCCGACTTAATTAGACTACATCCCATTATCCTTGTTTTGCTTTTGTTGATGTTCATCTTATATCCTCCTTTCAAGACACTGTCCATTCCATTCAACTGCTCTTCCAAGTTCTTTGCTGTCTCTGACAGAATTACAATGTCATCGGCGAACCTCAAAGTTTTTATTTCTTCTCCATGAATTTTAATACCTACCCCGAATTTTTCTTTTGTTTCCTTTACTGCTTGCTCAATATACAGATTGAACAACATCGGGGAGAGGCTACAACCCTGTCTTACTCCCTTCCCAACCACTGCTTCCCTTTCATGTCCCTCGACTCTTATAACTGCCATCTGGTTTCTGTACAAATTGTAAATAGCCTTTCGCTCCCTGTATTTTACCCCTGCCACCTTTAGAATTTGAAAGAGAGTATTCCAGTCAACATTGTCAAAAGCTTTCTCTAAGTCTACAAATGCTAGAAACGTAGGTTTGCCTCTCCTTAATCTTTCTTCTAAGATAAGTCGTAAGGTCAGTATTGCCTCACGTGTTCCAGTGTTTCTACGGAATCCAAACTGATCTTCCCCGAGGTTGGCTTCTACTAGTTTTTCCATTCGTCTGTAAAGAATTCGTGTTAGTATTTTGCAGCTGTGACTTATTAAGCTGATAGTTCGGTAATTTTCACATCTGTCAACACCTGCTTTCTTCGGGATTGGAATTATTATATTCTTCTTGAAGTCTGAGGGTATTTCGCCTGTTTCATACATCTTGCTCACCAGATGGTAGAGTTTTGTCAGGACTGGCTCTCCCACGGCCGTCAGTAGTTCCAATGGAATATTGTCTACTCCGGGGGCCTTGTTTCGACTCAGGTCTTTCAGTGCTCTGTCAAACTCTTCACGCAGTATCGTATCTCCCATTTCATCTTCATCTACATCCTCTTCCATTTCCATAATATTGTCCTCAAGTACATCGCCCTTGTATAGACCCTCTATATATTCCTTCCACCTTTCTGCTTTCCCTTCTTTGCTTAGAACTGGGTTTCCATCTGAGCTCTTGATATTCATACAAGTCGTTCTCTGATCTCCAAAGGTCTCTTTAATTTTCCTGTAGGCGGTATCTATCTTACCCCTAGTGAGATAGGCCTCTACATCCTTACATTTGTCCTCTAGCCATCCCTGCTTAGCCATTTTGCACTTCCTGGCGATCTCATTTTTGAGACGTTTGTATTCCTTTTCGCCTGTTTCACTCACTGCATTTTTATATTTTGTCCTTTCATCAATTAAATTCAATATTTCTTCTGTTACCCAAGGATTTCTACTAGCCCTGGTCTTTTTACCTACTTGATCCTCTGCTGCCTTCACTACTTCATCCCTCAGAGCTACCCATTCTTCTTCTACTGTATTTATTTCCCCCATTCCTGTCAATTGCTCCCTTATGCTCTCCCTGAATCTCTGTACAACCTCTGGTTCTTTCAGTTTATCCAGGTCCCATCTCCTTAAATTCCCACCTTTTTGCAGTTTCTTCAGTTTTAATCTACAGGTCATAACATTGACGATAAAAGACAGAAATCGCATCGGAATTAAATACAAACGGCCCAACGCCGCCTTAAGTACAAGAATAGACACTCTTCATACAGTCGGTGCTTTGAGCATTCCCTGTGAGACCAGTATTAGTTTCCGATACACCACTGCAGGTTCAATGTATTCCTTGGAAATACACATTGACGATGGAACACTGAAATTACATCGGAATTAAATACAAAAGGAACAATGCCGCCTTAAGTACAAGAATAGAGACTCTTCTTACTGTCGGTGCTTTGAGCATTCCCTGTGAGACCAGTATTAGTTTCCGATACACCACTGCAGGTTCAATCTATTTCTTGGAAATACACATTGACGATGAGTCACTGAAATAACATCGTAATTAAATACAAAGGGCGCAATGACGCCTTAAGTACAAGCAGAGTGAGACTTCTTAGAGTCTGTGATTTGATCCTTTCCTGTGTGACCCGTACTAGTTTCCGATACGCCACTGCAGGTTCAATGTATTCCTTGGACCTTCACATTGACGATTACACACAGAAATCGCATCGGAATTAAATACAAAAGCCACAATGCCGCCTTAAGTACAAGAATACAGACTCTACTTACAGTCTGTGCTTTGAGCATTCCCTGTGAGGCCAGTATTAGTATCCGATACACCACTGCAGATTCAATGAATTCCTTGTACATACACATTGACGATGAAACACTGAAATGACATCGGAATTAAATACAAAAGGAACAATGCCGCCTTAAGTACAAGAATAGAGACTCTTCATATTGTCGGTGCTTTGAGCATTCCCTGTGAGACCAGTATTAGTTTCCGATACACCACTGCTGGTTCAATGTATTCCTTGGAAATACGTATTGACGATTAAACACTGAAATTACATCGGAATTAAATACAAAGGGCACAATGACGCCTTAAGTACAAGCAGAGTGAGACTTCTTAGAGTCTGTGCTTTGATCCTTTTCTGTGCGACCCATATTAGTTTCCGATACGCCACTGCAGGTTCAATGTATTCCTTGGACCTTCACATTGACGATTACACACAGAAATCGCATCGGAATTAAATACAATAGGCACAATGCCGCCTTAAGTACAAGAATAGAGACTCTTCTTACAGTCGGTGCTTTGAGCATTCCCTGTGAGACCAGTATTCGTTTCCGATACACCACTGCAGTGTCAGTGTATTCCTTCGACTATCACATCGACGATGAAACACAGAAATGGCATCGGAATTAAATACAAAGTGCACAATGCCGCCTTAAGTACAAGAATACAGACTCTACCTACAGTCGGTGTTTTGAGTATTCCCTGTGAGACCAGTATTAGTTTCCGATACACCACGGCAGGTCCAATGTGTTCCTTGGACCTTCACATTGACGATGAAACACAGAAATCGCATCGGAATTAAATACAAAAGCCACAATGACGCCTTAAGTACAAGAATAGAGACTCTTATTACAGTCGATGCTTTGGGCATTCCCTGTGAGACCAGTATTAGTTTCCGATACACCACTGCATGTCCAATGTATTCCTTGGACCTTCACACTGACGATGAAACACAGAAATCGCATCGGAATTAAATACAAAAGGCACAATGCCGCCTTAAGTACAAGAATACAGACTCTACTTACAGTCTGTGCTTTGAGCATTCCCTGTGAGGCCAGTATTAGTATCCGATACACCACTGCAGATTCAATGAATTCCTTGTACATACACATTGACGATGAAACACTGAAATGACATCGGAATTAAATACAAAAGGAACAATGCCGCCTTAAGTACAAGAATAGAGACTCTTCTTACAGTCGGTGCTTTGAGCATTCCCTGTGAGACCAGTATTATTTTCCGATTCACCACTGCAGGTTCAATGTATACCTTGGACCTTCACATTGACGATTATACACAGAAATCGCATCGGAATTAAATACAAAAGGCACAATGCCGCCTTAAGTACAAGAATAGAGACTCTTATTACAGTCGATGCTTTGGGCATTCCCAGTGAGACCAGTATTAGTTTCCGATACACCACTGCAGTTTCAATGTATGCCTTGGACCTTCACATTGACGATGACAGACAGAAATCGCATCGGAATTAAATACAAAAAGGTACAATTCCGCCTTAAGTACAAGAATAGAGACTCTTCTTACAGTCAGTGTTTTGAGCATTCCCTCTGAGACCAGTATTAGTTTCTGATACACCACTGCAGGTCCAATGTATTCCTTGGACCTTCACATTGACGATGAAACACAGAAATCGCATCGGAATTAAATACAAAAGGCACAATGCAGCTTTAAGTACAAGAATACAGACTCTACTTACAGTCGGTGCTTAGAGCATTCCCTGTGAGACCAGTATTAGTTTCCAATACACCACTGCAGATTAAATGTATTCCTTGGACATACACATTGACTATGAAACACTGAAATTACATCGGAATTAAATACAAAAGGAACAATGCCGCCTTAAGTACAAGAATAGAGACTCTTCTTACTGTCGGTGCTTTGAACATTCCCTGTGAGGCCAGTATTAGTTTCCGATACACCACTGCAGGTCCAATGTATGCCTTGTACCTTCACATTGACGATGAAACACAGAAATCGCATCGGAATTAAATACAAAAAGGCACAATTCCGCCTTAAGTACAAGAATAGAGACTCTTCTTACAGTCGGTGTTTTGAGCATTCCCTCTGAGACCTGTATTAGTTTCCGATACACCACTGCATGTCCAATGTATTCCTTGGACCTTCACACTGACGATGAAACACAGAAATCGCATCGGAATTAAATACAAAAGGCACAATGCCGCCTTAAGTACAAGAATAGAGACTCTTGTTATAGTCGGTGCTTTGAGCATTCCCTGTGAGACCAGTATTAGTTTCCGATTCACCACTGCAGGTTCAATGTAAACCTTGGACCTTCCCACTGCCGATTATACACAGAAATCGCATCGGAATTAAATACAAAAGGCACAATGCCGCCCTAAGTACAAGAAAGAGACTCTTCTTACAGTCGGTGCTTTGAGCATTCCCTGTGAGACCAGTATTAGTTGCTGATGCCCCACTGCAGGTTCAATGTATTCCTTGGACCTTCACATTGTCGATTATACACAGAAATAGCACCGGAATTAAATACGAAAGGCACAATGCCGCCTTAAGTACAAGAATAGAGACTCTTCTTACAGCCGTTGCTTTGAGCATTCCCTGTGAGACCAGTATTAGTTTCCGACACACCACTGCAGGTTCAATGTATTCCTTGGAAATACACATTGACGATGAAAGTCAGAAATCGCATCGGAATTAAATACAAAAGGCCCAATGCCACCTTAAGTACAAGAATAGAGACTCTTCTTACAGTCGGTGCTTTGAGCATTCCCGGTGAGACCAGTATTATTTTCCGATACACCACTGCAGGTTCAATGTATTCCTTGGACCTTCACATTGACGATTATACACAGAAATCGAATCGGAATTAAATACAAAAGGCAAAATGCCGCCTTAAGTACAAGAATAGGAACTCTTCCTACAGTCTGTGCTTTGTCCATTCCCTGTGAGACCAGTATTAGCATCCGATACACCATTGCAGATTCAATGTATTCCTTGGACATACACATTGACGATGAAACACTGAAATCACATCGGAATTAAATACAAAAGGAACAGTGCCGCCTTAAGTACAAGCAGAGTGAGACTTCTTAGAGTCTGTGATTTGATCCTTTCCTGTGTGACCCGTACTAGTTTCCGATACGCCACTGCAGGTTCAATGTATTCCTTGGACCTTCACATTGACGATGTGAGACAGAAATCGCATCGGAATTAAATACAAACGGCCCAACGCCGCCTTAAGTACAAGAATAGACACTCTTCATACAGTCGGTGCTTTGAGCATTCCCTGTGAGACCAGTATTAGTTTCCGATACACCACTGCAGGTTCAATGTATTCCTTGGACCTTCAATTTGACGATTATACACCGAAATCTCGTCGGAATTAAATACAAAATTCACAATGCCGCCTTAAGTACAAGAATAGAGACTCTTCATACAGTCGGTGCTTTGAGCATTCCCTGTGAGACTAGTATTAGTTACCGATACACCACTGCAGGTTCAATGTATTCCTTGGACCCTCACATTGACGATGAAACACAGAAATCGCATCGGAATTAAATTCAAAAGGCACAATGCCGCCTTAAGTATAAGAATACAGACTCTACTTACAGTCTGTGCTTTGAGCACTCCCTGTGAGACCAGTATTAGTATCCGATACACCACTGCAGGTTCAATGAATTCCTTGGACATACTAATTGACGATGAAACACAGAAATGACATCGGAATTAAATACAAAAGGAACAATGCGCCTTAAGTACAAGAATAGAGACTCTTCTTACTGTCGGTGCTTTGAGCGTTCCCTGTGAGACTAGTATTAGTTTCCGATACACCACGGCTGGTTCAATGTATTCCTTGGAAATACGCATTGACGATGAAACACTGAAATTACATCGGAATTAAATACAAAGGGCAGATTGACGCCTTAAGTACAAGCAGAGTGAGACTTCTTAGAGTCTGTGTTTTGATCCTTTCCTGTGCGACCTATATTATTTTCCGATACGCCACTGCAGGTTCAATGTATTCCTTGGACCTTCACATTGACGATTAGACACAGATATCGCATCGGAATTAAATACAAAAGGCACAATGCCGCCTTAAGTACAAGAATAGAGACTCTTCTTACAGTCGGTGCTTTGAGCATTCCCTGTGAGACCAGTATTAGTTTCCGATACACCACTGCAGGGTCAGTGTATTCCTTGGACCTTCACATTGACGATGAAACACAGAAATGGCATCGGAATTACGTACAAAGTCCACAATGCCGTCTTAAGTACAAGTATAGACACTCTTCTTACAGTCGGTGCTTTGAGCATTCCCTGTGAGACCAGTATTAGTTTCCGATACACCACTGCAGGTTCAATGTATGCCTTGGGCCGTCACATTGACGCTGACAGACAGAAATCGCATCGGAATTAAATACAAAAGGCCCAATGCCGCCTTAAGGACAAGAATAGAGACTCTTCTTGCAGTCAGTGCTTTGAGCATTCCCTGTGAGACCAGTATTAGTATCCGATACACCACTGCAGATTCAATGAATTCCTTGTACATACACATTGACGATGAAACACTGAAATGACATCGGAATTAAATACAAAAGAAACAATGCCACCTTAAGTACAAGTATAGAGACTCTTCTTACTGTCGGTGCTTTAAGCATTCCCTGTGAGACCAGTATTAGTTTCCGATACACCACTGCTGGTTCAATGTATTCCTTGGAAATACGCATTGACGATTAAACACTGAAATTACATCGGAATTAAATACAAAGGGCACAATGACGCCTTAAGTACAAGCAGAGTGAGACTTCTTAGAGTCTGTGCTTTGATCCTTTTCTGTGCGACCCATATTAGTTTCCGATACGCCACTGCAGGTTCAATGTATTCCTTGGACCTTCACATTGACGATTACACACAGAAATCGCATCGGAATTAAATACAATAGGCACAATGCCGCCTTAAGTACAAGAATAGAGACTCTTCTTACAGTCGGTGCTTTGAGCAATCCCTGTGAGACCAGTATTCGTTTCCGATACACCACTGCAGTGTCAGTGTATTCCTTGGACTTTCACATCGACGATAAAACACAGAAATGGCATCGGAATTAAATACAAAGTGCACAATGCCGCCTTAAGTACAAGAATAGACACTATTCTTACAGTCGGTGCTTTGAGCATTCCCTGTGAGACCAATATTAGTTTCCGATGCACCACTGCAGGTTCAATGTATTCCTTGGACTTTCACATTGACGATGAAACACAGAAATCGCATCGGAATTAAATCCAAAAGGCACAATGCCGCCTTAAGTACAAGAATACAGACTCTACCTACAGTCGGTGTTTTGAGCATTCCCTGTGAGACCTGTATTAGTTTCCGATACACCACTGCAGGTCCAATGTGTTCCTTGGACCTTCACATTGACGATGAAACACAGAAATCGCATCGGAATTAAATACAAAAGGCACAATGACGCCTTAAGTACAAGAATAGAGACTCTTCTTACAGTCGGTGCTTTGAGCATTCCCTGTGAGACCAGTATTATTTTCCGATTCACCACTGCAGGTTCAATGTATACCTTGGACCTTCACATTGACGATTATACCCAGAAATCGCATCGGAATTAAATACAAAAGGCACAATGCCGCCTTAAGTACAAGAATAGAGACTCTTATTACAGTCGGTGCTTTGAGCATTCCCTGTGAGACCAGTATTAGTTTCCGATACACCACTGCAGGTTCAATGTATGCCTTGGACCTTCACATTGACGATGACAGACAGAAATCGCATCGGAATTAAATACAAAAAGGCACAATTCCGCCTTAAGTACAAGAATAGAGACTCTTCTTACAGTCAGTGTTTTGAGCATTCCGTCTGAGACCAGTATTAGTTTCTGATACACCACTGCAGGTCCAATGTATTCCTTGGACCTTCACATTGACGATGAAACACAGAAATCGCATCGGAATTAAATACAAAAGGCACAATGCAGCTTTAAGTACAAGAATACAGATTCTACTTACAGTCGGTGCTTAGAGCATTCCCTGTGAGACCAGTGTTAGTTTCCAATTCACCACTGCAGGTTCAATGTATACCTTGGACCTTCACATTGCCGATTATACACAGAAATCGCATCGGAATTAAATACAAAAGGCACAATGCCGCCCTAAGTACAAGAAAGAGACTCTTCTTACAGTCGGTGCTTTGAGCATTCCCTGTGAGACCAATATTAGTTGCTGATGCACCACTGCAGGTTCAGTGTATGCCTTGGACTTTCACATTGACGATGAAACACAGTAATGGCATCGGAATTAAATACAAAATGCACAATGCCGCCTTAAGTACAAGAATAGACACTCTTCATACAGTCGGTGATTTGAGCATTCCCTGTGAGACCAGTATTAGTTTCCGATACACCACTGCAGGTTCAATGTTTTCCTTGGATCTTCACATTGACGATGAAAGACAGAAATCGCATCGGAATTAATTACAAAAGGCACAGTGCCGCCTTAAGTACAAGAGTAGAGACTCTTCTTACAGTCGTTGCTTTGAGCATTCCCTGTGAGACCAGTATAAGTTTCCGATACACCACTGCTGGTTCAATGTATTCCTTGGACCTTCACATTGACGATTATATACAGAAATCGCATCGGAATTAAATACAAAAGGCACAATGCCGCCTTAAGTACAAGAATAGAGACTCTTCTTACAGTCGGTGCTTTGAGCATTCCCGGTGAGACCAGTATTAGTTTCCGATACACCACTGCAGGTTCAGTGTATTCCTTGGACTTTCACATCGACGATGAAACTCAGAAATGGTATCGGAATTAAATACAAAGAGCACAACGCCGCCTTAAGTACAAGAATAGACACTCTTCTTTCAGTCGGTGCTTTGAGCATTCCCTGTGAGACCAATATTAGTTTCCGATACACCACTGCATGTTCAATGTATTCCTTGGACCTTCACATTGACGATGAAACACAGAAATCGCATCGGAATTAAATACAAAAGGCACAATGCCGCCTTAAGTACAAGAATACAGACTCTACTTACAGTCTGTGCTTTGAGCATTCCCTGTGAGACCAGTATTAGTATCCGATACACCTCTGCAGATTCAATGAATTCCTTGTACATACACATTGACGATGAAACACTGAAATGACATCGGAATTAAATACAAAAGGAACAATGCCGCCTTAAGTACAAGAATAGAGACTCTTCTTACTGTCGGTGCTTTGAGCATTCCCTGTGAGACCAGTATTAGTTTCCGATACGCCACTGCAGGTTCAATGTATTCCTTGGACCTTCACATTGACGATTACACACAGAAATCGGATCGGAATTAAATACAATAGGCACAATGCCGCCTTAAGTACAAGAATAGAGACTCTTCTTACAGTCGGTGCTTTGAGCATTCCCTGTGAGACCAGTATTCGTTTCCGATACACCACTGCAGTGTCAGTGTATTCCTTGGACTTTCACATCGACGATGAAACACAGAAATGGCATCGGAATTAAATACAAACTGCACAATGCCGCCTTAAGTACAAGAATAGACACTCTTCTTACAGTCGGTGCTTTGAGCATTCCCTGTGAGACCAATATTAGTTTCCGATGCACCACTGCAGGTTCAATGTATTCCTTGGACTTTCACATTGACGATGAAACACAGAAATCGCATCGGAATTAAATACAAAAGGCACAATGCCGCCTTAAGTACAAGAATACAGATTCTACCTACAGTCGGTGTTTTGAGCATTCCCTGTGAGACCAGTATTAGTTTCCGATACACCACTGCAGGTCCAATGTGTTCCTTGGACCTTCACATTGACGATGAAACACAGAAATCGCATCGGAATCAAATACAAAAGGCACAATGACGCCTTATGTACAAGAATAGAGACTCTTCTTACAGTCGGTGCTATGAGCTTTCCCTGTGAGACCAGTATTATTTTCCGATTCACCACTGCAGGTTCAATGTATACCTTGGACCTTCACATTGACGATTATACACAGAAATCGCATCGGAATTAAATACAAAAGGCACAATTCCGCCTTAAGTACAAGAATAGAGACTCTTATTACAGTCGGTGCTTTGAGCATTCCCTGTGAGACCAGTATTAGTTTCCGATTCACCACTGCAGGTTCAATGTATACCTTGGACCTTCACATTCACGATTATACACAGAAATCGCATCGGAATTAAATACAAAAGGCACAATGCCGCCCTAAGTACAAGAAAGAGACTCTTCTTACAGTCGGTGCTTTGAGTATTCCCTGTGAGACCAGTATTAGTTGCTGATGCACCACTGCAGGTTCAGTGTATTCCTTGGACTTTCACATTGACGATGAAACACAGTAATGGCATCGGAATTAAATACAAAGGGCACAATGCCGCCTTAAGTACAAGAATAGACACTCTTCATACAGTCGGTGCTTTGAGCATTCCCTGTGTGACCAGTATTAGTTTCCGATACACCACAGCAGGTTCAATGTGTTCCTTGGGCCTTCACATTGACGGTGAAAGACAGAAATCGCATCGGAATTAATTACAAAAGGCCCAGTGCCCCCTTAAGTACAAGAGTAGAGGCTCTTTTTACAGTCGTTGCTTTGAGCATTCCCTGTGAGACCAGTTTTAGTATCCGATACACCACTGCTGATTCAATGTATTCCTTGGAAATACACATTGACGATGAAACACTGAAATTACATCGGAATTAAATACAAAAGGATCAATGCCGCCTTAAGTACAAGAATAAAGACTCTTCTTACTGTCGGTGCTTTGAGCATTCTATGCGAGACCAGTATTAGTTTCTGATACACACTGCAGGTTCAAAGTATTCCTTGGACATTCACATTGACGATGAAACACTGAAATTACATCGGAATTAAATACAAAAGCCAGAATGCGTCCATAACTACAAGAATAGAAACTCTTCTTACAGTCGGTGCTTTGAGCAATCCCTGTGAGACCAGTATTAGTTTCCGATACACCACTTTAGGTTCAATATATTCCTTGGACCTTCACATTGACGATGAAACACAGAAATTGCATTGGAATTAAATACAACAGGCACAATGCCGGGTTACGTTCAAAAATGGAGACTCTTCTTACAGTCGGTGCTTTGAGCATTCCTTGTGTGACCAGTATTTGTTTCCGATACACCACTGCAGCTTGAATGTTTTCCTTGGAGCTTCACATTGACGATGAAACACACAAATCGCATCGGAATTAAATACAAAAGGCACAATGCCGCCTTAAGTACAAGAATACAGACTCTACTGACATTCGGTGCTTTTAACATTCCCTGTGAGACCAGTATTAATTTCCGATACACCACTGCAGGTTCAATGTATTCCTCGGACCTTCACATTGACGATGAAACACAGAAATCGCATCGGAATTAGATACAATAGCCCCAATGCCGCCATAAGTACAAGAATAGAGACTCTTCTTACAGTCGGTGCTTTGAGCATTCCCTGTGAGACCAGTATTAGTTTGCGATACACCACTGCAGGTTCAATGTATTCCTTGGACCTTCACATTGTCGATTATACACAGAAATAGCATCGGAATTAAATACGAAAGGCACAATGCCGCCTTAAATACAAAAATAGAGATTCTTCTTACTGTCGGTGCTTTGAGCATTCTCTGTGAGGCCAGTATTAGTTTCCGATACACCACTGCAGGTTCAGTGTATTCCTTGGACTTTCACATCGACGATGAAACACAGAAATAGCATCGGAATTGAATACAAAATACACAATGCCGCCTTAAGTACAAGAATAGACACTCTTCTTACAGTCGTTGCTTTGAGCAATCCCTGTGAGACCAGTATTAGTTTCCTATACACCACAGCAGGTTCAATGTATTCCTTGGATCTACACATTGACGATAAAAGACAGAAATCGCATCGGAATAAAATACAAAATGCCCAGTGCCGCCTTAAGTACAAGAATAGAGACTCTTCTTACAGTCGTTGCTTTGAGCATTCCCTGTGAGACCAGTATTAGTTTCCGATACACCACTGCAGCTTGAATGTTTTCCTTGGAGCTTCACATTGACGATGAAACACACAAATCGCATCGGAATTAAATACAAAAGGCACAATGCCGCCTTAAGTACAAGAATACAGACTCTACTGACATTCGGTGCTTTTAACATTCCCTGTGAGACCAGTATTAATTTCCGATACACCACTGCAGGTTCAATGTATTCCTCGGACCTTCACATTGACGACGAAACACAGAAATCGCATCGGAATTAGATACAATAGCCCCAATGCCGCCATAAGTACAAGAATAGAGACTCTTCTTACAGTCGGTGCTTTGAGCATTCCCTGTGAGACCAGTATTAGTTTGCGATACACCACTGCAGGTTCAATGTATTCCTTGGACCTTCACATTGTCGATTATACACAGAAATAGCATCGGAATTAAATACGAAAGGCACAATGCCGCCTTAAATACAAAAATAGAGATTCTTCTTACAGTCGGTGCTTTGAGCATTCTCTGTGAGGCCAGTATTAGTTTCCGATACACCACTGCAGGTTCAGTGTATTCCTTGGACTTTCACATCGACGATGAAACACAGAAATAGCATCGGAATTGAATACAAAATACACAATGCCGCCTTAAGTACAAGAATAGACACTCTTCTTACAGTCGTTGCTTTGAGCAATCCCTGTGAGACCAGTATTAGTTTCCGATACACCACAGCAGGTTCAATGTATTCCTTGGATCTACACATTGACGATAAAAGACAGAAATCGCATCGGAATAAAATACAAAATGCCCAGTGCCGCCTTAAGTACAAGAATAGAGACTCTTCTCACCGTCGGTGCTTTGAGCATTCCCGGTGAGACCAGTATTCGTTTTCGATACACCACTGCAGGTTCAGTGTATTCCTTGGACTTTCACATCGACGATGAAACTCAGAAATGGCATCGGAATTAAATACAAAGAGCACAACGCCGCCTTAAGTACAAGAATAGACACTCTTCTTACAGTCGGTGCTTTGAGCATTCCCAGTGAGAGCTTTGAGCATTCCCTGTGAGACCAGTATTAGTTTCCGATACACCACTGCAGGTTCAATGTATTCCTTGGACCTTCAACGTGACGATTATACACAGAAATCTCATCGGAATTAAATACAAAAGGCACAATGCCGCCTTAAGTACAAG
This sequence comes from Schistocerca serialis cubense, assembly GCF_023864345.2. NCBI lineage: Eukaryota > Metazoa > Arthropoda > Insecta > Orthoptera > Acrididae > Schistocerca > Schistocerca serialis. The sequence goes on along the minus strand of NC_064643.1, from coordinate 30,999,432 downwards.
AATAGAGACTCTTCATACAGTCGGTGCTTTGAGCATTCCCTGTGAGACTAGTATTAGTTTCCGATACACCACTGCAGGTTCAATGTATTCCTTGGACCCTCACATTGACGATGAAACACAGAAATCGCATCGGAATTAAATACAAAAGGCACAATGCCGCCTTAAGTATAAGAATACAGACTCTACTTACAGTCTGTGCTTTGAGCACTCCCTGTGAGACCAGTATTAGTATCCGATACACCACTGCAGGTTCAATGAATTCCTTGGACATACTAATTGACGATGAAACACAGAAATGACATCGGAATTAAATACAAAAGGAACAATGCGCCTTAAGTACAAGAATAGAGACTCTTCTTACTGTTGGTGCTTTGAGCATTCCCTGTGAGACCAATATTAGTTTCCGATACACCACTGCTGGTTCAATGTATTCCTTGGAAATACGCATTGGCGATGAAACACTGAAATTACATCGGAATTAAATACAAAGGGCAGATTGACGCCTTAAGTACAAGCAGAGTGAGACTTCTTAGAGTCTGTGATTTGATCCTTTCCTGTGTGACCCGTACTAGTTTCCGATACGCCACTGCAGGTTCCGTGTATTCCTTGGACCTTCACATTGACGATTACACACAGAAATCGCATCGGAATTAAATACAAAAGCCACAATGCCGCCTTAAGTACAAGAATAGAGACTCTTCTCACCGTCGGTGCTTTGAGCATTCCCGGTGAGACCAGTATTCGTTTTCGATACACCACTGCAGGTTCAGTGTATTCCTTGGACTTTCACATCGACGATGAAACTCAGAAATGGCATCGGAATTAAATACAAAGAGCACAACGCCGCCTTAAGTACAAGAATAGACACTCTTCTTACAGTCGGTGCTTTGAGCATTCCCTGTGAGAGCTTTGAGCATTCCCTGTGAGACCAGTATTAGTTTCCGATACACCACTGCAGGTTCAATGTATTCCTTGGACCTTCAACGTGACGATTATACACAGAAATCTCATCGGAATTAAATACAAAAGGCACAATGCCGCCTTAAGTACAAGAATAGAGACTCTTCATACAGTCGGTGCTTTGAGCATTCCCTGTGAGACTAGTATTAGTTTCCGATACACCACTGCAGGTTCAATGTATTCCTTGGACCCTCACATTGACGATGAAACACAGAAATCGCATCGGAATTAAATACAAAAGGCACAATGCCGCCTTAAGTATAAGAATACAGACTCTACTTACAGTCTGTGCTTTGAGCACTCCCTGTGAGACCAGTATTAGTATCCGATACACCACTGCAGGTTCAATGAATTCCTTGGACATACTAATTGACGATGAAACACAGAAATGACATCGGAATTAAATACAAAAGGAACAATGCGCCTTAAGTACAAGAATAGAGACTCTTCTTACTGTTGGTGCTTTGAGCATTCCCTGTGAGACCAATATTAGTTTCCGATACACCACTGCTGGTTCAATGTATTCCTTGGAAATACGCATTGGCGATGAAACACTGAAATTACATCGGAATTAAATACAAAGGGCAGATTGACGCCTTAAGTACAAGCAGAGTGAGACTTCTTAGAGTCTGTGTTTTGATCGTTTCCTGTGCGACCCATATTATTTTCCGATACGCCACTGCAGGTTCAATGTATTCCTTGGACCTTCACATTGACGATTACACACAGAAATCGCATCGGAATTACATACAAACGGCACAATGCCGCCTTAAGTACAAGAATAGAGACTCTTCTTACAGTCGGTGCTTTGAGCATTCCCTGTGAGACCAGTATTAGTTTCCGATACACCACTGCAGGGTCAGTGTATTCCTTGGACCTTCACATTGACGATGAAACACAGAAATGGCATCGGAATTACGTACAAAGTGCACAATGCCGTCTTAAGTACAAGAATAGACACTCTTCTTACAGTCGGTGCTTTGAGCATTCCCTGTGAGACCAGCATTAGTTTCCGATGCACCACTGCAGGTTCAATGTATTCCTTGGACTTTCACATTGACGATGAAACACAGAAATCGCATCGGAATTAAATACAAAAGGCACAATGCCGCCTTAAGTACAAGAATACAGTCGCTACCTACAGTCGGGGTTTTGAGCATTCCCTTTGAGACCAGTATTAGTTTCCGATACACCACTGCAGGTACAATGTATTCCTTGGACCTTCACATTGACGATGAAACACAGAAATCGCATCGGAATTAAATACAAAAAGGCACAATGCCGCCTTAAGTACAAGAGTAGAGACTCTTCTTACAGTCGGTGCTTTGAGCATTCCCTGTGAGACCAGTATTAGTATCCGGTACACCACTGCAGGTTAAAAGTATTCCTTGGACATACACATCGACGATGAAACACAGAAATGGCATCGGAAATAAATACAAAGGGCACAATGCCGCCTTAAGTACAAGAATAGAGACTCTTCTTACAGTCGGTGCTTCGAGCATTCCCTGTGAGACCAGTATTAGTATCCGATACAGCACTGAGTGTTCAATGTATTCCTTGGACATACACATTGACGATGAAACACTGAAATTACATCAGAATTAAATACAAAAGGAACTATGTCGCCTTAAGTACAAGAATAGAGACTCTTCTTACTGTCGGTGTTTTGAGCATTCCCTCTGAGACCAGTATTAGTTTCCGATACACCACTGCAGGTCCAACGTATTCCTTGGACCTTCACATTGACGATGAAACACAGAAATCGCATCGGAATTAAATACAAAAGGCACAATGACGCCTTAAGTACAAGAATAGAGACACTTCTTACAGTCGGTGCTTTGAGCATTCCCTGTGAGACCAGTATTAGTTTCCGATACACCACTGCAGGTTCAATGTATGCCTTGGGCCGTCACATTGACGCTGACAGACAGAAATCGCATCGGAATTAAATACAAAAGGCCCAATGCCGCCTTAAGGACAAGAATAGAGACTCTTCTTGCAGTCAGTGCTTTGAGCATTCCCTTTGAGACCAGTATTAGTTTCCGATACACCACTGCAGGTTCAATGTATTCCTTGGACCTTCACATTGACGATTATACACAGAAATCGCATCGGAATTAAATACAAATGGCAAAATGCCGCCTTAAGTACAAGAATAGAGACTCTTCTTACAGTCGGTGCTTTGAGCATTCCCTGTGAGACCAGTACTAGTTTCCGATACACCACTGCAGGTTCAATGTTTCTTTGGACCTTCACATTGACGATGAAACACAGAAATTGCATCGGAATTAAATACAAAAGGCATAATGCAGCTTTAAGTACAAGAATACAGACTCTACTTACAGTCGGTGCTTAGAGCATTCCCTGTGAGTCCAGTATTAGTTTCCGATACACCACAGCAGATTCAATGTATTCCTTGGACATACACATTGACTATGAAACACTGAAATTACATCGGAATTAAATACAAAATGGCACAATGCCGCTTTAAGTATAAGAATAGGGACTCTTCTTACAGTCGGTGTTGTGAGCATTCCCTCTGAGACCAGTATTAGTTTCCGATACACCACTGCAGGTCCAATGTATTCCTTGGACCTTCACATTGACGATGAAACACAGAAATCGCATCGGAATTAAATACAAAAAGCACAATGCCGCCTTAAGTACGAGAATAGAGACTCTTCTTATAGTCGGTGCTTTGAGCATTCCCTGTGAGACCAGTATTAGTTTCCGATTCACCACTGCAGGTTCAATTAATACCTTGGACCTTCACATTGACGATTATACACAGAAATCGCATCGGAATTAAATACAAAATGCACAATGCCGCCTTAAGTACAAGAAAGAGACTCTTCTTACAGTCGGTGCTTTGAGCATTCCCTGTGAGACCAGTATTAGTTTCCGATTCATCACTGCAGGTTCAATGTATACCTTGGACCTTCACATTGACGATTATACACAGAAATCGCATCGGAATTAAATACAAAAGGCACAATGCCGCCTTGAGTACAAGAATAGAGACTCTTCTTACAGTCGGTGCTTTGAGCATTCCCTGTGAGACCAGTATTAGTTTCCGATACACCACTGCAGGTTCAATGAATGCCTTGGGCCTTCACATTGACGCTGACAGACAGAAATCGCAATGGAATTAAATACAAAAGGCCCAATGCCGCCTTAAGGACAAGAATAGAGACTCTTCTTGCAGTCGGTGCTTTGAGCATTCCCTGTGAGACCAGTATTAGTTTCCGATACACCACTGCAGGTTCAATGTACTCCTTGGACCTTCACATTGACGATTATACACAGAAATCGCATCGGAATTAAATACAAATGGCAAAATGCCGCCTTAAGTACAAGAATAGAGACTCTTCTTACAGTCGGTGTTTTGAGCATTCCCTGTGAGACTAGTATTAGTTTCCGATACACCACTGCAGGTTCAATGTTTCTTTGGACCTTCACATTGACGATGAAACACAGAAATTGCATCGGAATTAAATACAAAAGGCATAATGCAGCTTTAAGTACAAGAATACAGACTCTACTTACAGTCGGTGCTTAGAGCATTCCCTGTGAGTCCAGTATTAGTTTCCGATACACCACAGCAGATTCAATGTATTCCTTGGACATACACATTGACTATGAAACACTGAAATTATATCGGAATTAAATACAAAAGGAACAATGCCGCCTTAAGTACAAGAATAGAGACTCTTCTTACTGTCGGTGCTATGAGCATTCCCTGTGAGACCAGTATTAGTTTCCGATACACCACTGCCGGTCCAATGTATTCCCTGGACATTCACATTGACGATGAAACACAGAAATCGCATCGGAAATAAATACAAAAGGCACAATGCCGCTTTAAGTACAAGAATAGAGACTCTTCTTACAGTCGGAGTTGTGAGCATTCCCTCTGAGACCAGTATTAGTTTCCGATACACCACTGCAGGTCCAATGTATTCCTTGGACCTTCACATAGACGATGAAACACAGAAATCGCATCGGAATTAAATACAAAAAGCACAATGCCGCCTTAAGTACAAGAATAGAGACTCTTCTTATAGTCGGTGCTTTGAGCAATCCCTGTGAGACCAGTATTAGTTTCCGATTCACCACTGCAGGTTCAGTGTATACCTTGGACCTTCACATTGACGATTATACACAGAAATCGCATCGGAATTAAATACAAAAGGCACAATGCCGCCATAAGTACAAGAAAGAGACTCTTCTTACAGTCGGTGCTTTGAGCATTCCCTGTGAGACCAGTATTAGTTTCCGATTCATCACTGCGGGTTCAATGTATATCTTGGACCTTCACATTGACGATGATACACAGAAATCGCATCGGAATTAAATACAAAAGGCACAAAGCCGCCATAAGTACAAGAATAGAGACTCTTCTTACAGTCGGAGCTTTGAGCATTCCCTGTGAGACCAGTATTAGTTTCCGATACACCACTACAGTTTCAGTGTATTCCTTGGACTTTCACATCGACGATGAAACACAGAAATGGCATCGGAATTAGATACAAAAAGGCACATTGCCGCCTTAAGTACAAGAATACAGACTCTACTTACAGTCGGTACTTTGAGCATTCCCTGTGCGACCAGTATTAGTTTCCGATACACCTCTGCAGGTTCAAAGTATTCCTTGGACATTCACATTGACGATGAAACACAGAAATCGCATTGGAATTAAATACAAAAAGCACAATGCCGCCTTAACTACAAGAATAGAGACTCTTCTTACAGTCTGTGCTTTGGGCATTCCCTGTGAGTCCAGTATTGGTATCCGATACACCACTGCAGATTAAATGTATTCCTTGAACATACACATTGACGATGAAACACTGAAATTACATCGGAACTAAATACAAAAGAAACAATGCCGCCTTAAGTACAAGAATAGAGACTCTTCTTACTGTCGGTGCTTTGAGCATTCCCTGTGAAACCAGTATTAGTTTCCGATACATCCCTGCAGGTTCAATGTATTCCTTTGAAATACGTATTGACGACGAAACACTGAAATTACATCGGAATTAAATACAAAGGGCACAATGCCGCCTTAAGTAAGAGAATAGACACTCTTCTTACAGTCGGTCCTTTGAGCATTCCCTGTGAGACCAGTATTAGTTTCCGATACACCACTGCAGGTTCAATGTATTCCTTGGACCTTCACATTGACGATGAAAAACAGAAATCGCATCGGAATTAAATACAAAAGGCACAATGCCAACTTAAGTGCAAGAATACGGATTCTACTTACAGTCGGTGCTTTGAGCATTCCCTGTGAGACCAGTATTAGTTTCCGATACACCACTGCAGGTTCAATGTATTTCTTGGACCTTCACATTGACGATGAAACACAGAAATTGCGTCGGAATTAAATACAAAAAGGCACATTGCCGCCTTTAGTACAAGAATAGAGACTCTTCTTACAGTCGGTGCTTTGAGCATTCCCTGTGAGACCAGTATTAATATCCGGTACACCACTTCAGGTTCAATGTATTCCTTGGACATACACGTCGACGATGAAACACAGAAATGGCATCGGAATTAAATACAAAGGGCACAATGCCGCCTTAAGTACAACAATAGACACTCTTCTTACAGTCGGTGCTTTGAGCATTCCCTGTGAGACCAGTATTAGTATCCGATACACCACTGCAAGTTCAATGTAATCCTTGGACATACACATTGACGATGAAACATTGAAATAACATCGGAATTAAATACAAAAGGAACAATGTCGCCTTAAGTACAAGAATAGAGACTCTTCTTACTGTCGGTGTTTTGAGCATTCCCTCTGAGATTAGTATTAGTTTCCGATACACCACTGCAGGTCCAATGTATTCCTTAGACCTTAACATTGACGATGAAACACAGAAATCGCATCGGAATTAAATACAAAAGGCACAATGCCGCCCTAAGTACGACAATAGAGACTCTTGTTACAGTCGGTGCTTGAGCATTCCCTGAGAGACCAGTATTAATATCCGATACACCACTGCAGGTTCAATGTATTCCTTAGACATTTACATTGACGATGAAACACAGAAATCGCATCGGAATTAAATACCAAAGGCCCAATGCCGCCTTAAGTACAGGAATAGAAACTATTCTCACAGCCGGTGCGTCGAGTATTCCCTGTGAGACCAGTATTAGTTTCCGATACACCACTGCAGGTTCAATGTATACCTTGGACCTTCACATTGACGATGAAACACAGAAATTGCATCGGAATGAAATAAAAAAGGCACAATGCCGCCTTAACTACAAGAATTGAGACTCTTCTTACAGTCGGTGCTTGCAGCATTCCCTGTGAGACCAGTATTAGTATCCGATACACCACTGAGGGTTCAATGTATTCCTTGAACATACACATTGACGATGAAACACTGAAATTACATCGGAACTAAATACAAAAGAAACAATGCCGCCTTAAGTACAAGAATAGAGACTCTTCTTACTGTCGGTGCTTTGAGCATTCCCTGTGAAACCAGTATTAGTTTCCGATACATCCCTGCAGGTTCAATGTATTCCTTTGAAATACGTATTGACGACAAAACACTGAAATTACATCGGAATTAAATACAAAGGGCACAATGCCGCCTTAAGTAAAAGAATAGACACTCTTCTTACAGTCGGTCCTTTGAGCATTCCCTGTGAGACCAGTATTTGTTTCCGATACACCACTGCAGGTTCAATGTATTCCTTGGACCTTCACATTGACGATGAAAAACAGAAATCGCATCGGAATTAAATACAAAAGGCACAATGCCTACTTAAGTGCAAGAATACGGACTCTACTTACAGTCGGTGCTTTGAGCATTCCCTGTGAGACCAGTATTAGTTTCCGATACACCACTGCAGGTTCAATGTATTCCTTGGACCTTCACATTGACGATGAAACACAGAAATTGCGTCGGAATTAAATACAAAAAGGCACATTGCCGCCTTTAGTACAAGAATAGAGACTCTTCTTACAGTCGGAGCTTCGAGCATTCCCTGTGAGACCAGTATTAATATCCGGTACACCACTTCAGGTTCAATGTATTCCTTGGACATACACGTCGGCGATGAAACACAGAAATGGCATCGGAATTAAATACAAAGGGCACAATGCCGCCTTAAGTACAACAATAGACACTCTTCTTACAGTCGGTGCTTTGAGCACTCCCTGTGAGACCAGTATTAGTTTCCGATACACCACTGCAGGTTCAATGTATTCCTTGGACATTCACATTGACAATGAAACACAGAAATCGCATCGGAATTAAATACAAAGGGCACAATGCCGCCTTAAGTACAAGAATAAAGACTCTACTTACAGTCGGTGCTTTGAGCATTCCCTGTGAGACCAGTATTAGTTTCCGATACACCACTGCTGGTTCAATGTATTCCTTGGACCTTCACATTGACGATGAAACACAGAAATCGCATCGGAATTAAATACAAAAAGGCACAATGCCGCCTTAAGTACAAGAATAGAGACTCTTCTTACAGTCGGTGCTTTGAGCATTCCCTGTGAGACCAGTATTAGTATCCGATACACCACTGCAAGTTCAATGTATTACTTGGACATACACATTGACGATGAAACATTGAAATAACATCGGAATTAAATACAAAAGGAACAATGTCGCCTTAAGTACAAGAATAGAGACTCTTCTTACTGTCGGTGTTTTGAGCATTCCCTCTGAGACCAGTATTAGTTTCCGATACACCACTGCAGGTCCAATGTATTCCTTAGACCTTAACATTGACGATGAAACACAGAAATCGCTTCGGAATTAAATACAAAAGGCACAATGCCGCCCTAAGTACGACAATAGAGACTCTTGTTACAGTCGGTGCTTGAGCATTCCCTGAGAGACCAGTATTAATATCCGATACACCACTGCAGGTTCAATGTATTCCTTAGACATTTACATTGACGATGAAACACAGAAATCGCATCGGAATTAAATACCAAAGGCCCAATGCCGCCTTAAGTACAGGAATAGATACTATTCTCACAGCCGGTGCGTCGAGTATTCCCTGTGAGACCAGTATTAGTTTCCGATACACCACTGCAGGTTCAATGTATACCTTGGACCTTCACATTGACGATGAAACACAGAAATTGCATCGGAATGAAATAAAAAAGGCACAATGCCGCCTTAACTACAAGAATTGAGACTCTTCTTACAGTCGGTGCTTGCAGCATTCCCTGTGAGACCAGTATTAGTATCCGATACACCACTGAGGGTTCAATGTATTCCTTGGATATATACATTGACGATGTAACACTGAAATTACATCGTAATTAAATACAAAAGGAACAATGTCACCTTAAGTACAAGAATAGAGACTCTTCTTACTGTCGGTGTATTGAGCATTACCTCTGAGACCTGTTTTAGTTTCCGATACACCACTGCAGGTCCAATGTATTCCTTGGACCTTTACATTGACGATGAAACACAGAAATCGCATCGGAATTAAATACAAAAAGCACAATGGCGGCTTAAGTACAAGAATAGAAACTCTTCTTACAGTCGGTGCTTTGAGCATTCCATGTGAGACCAGTATTAGTTTCCGATTTACCACTGCAGGTTCAATGTATACCGTGGACCTTCACATTGACGATTATACACAGAAATCGCATCGGAATTAAATACAAAAGGCCCAATGCCGCCTTAAGTACAAGAATAGAGACTCTTCTTACAGTCGGTGCTTTGAGCATTCCCTGTGTGACCAGTATTAGTTCCGATACACCACTGCAGGTTCAATGTATTCCTTGGACCCTCACATTGACGATTATACAAAGAAATCGCATCGGAATTAAATACAAAAGGCACAATTCCGCCTTAAGTACAAGAATAGAGACTCTTCTTACAGTCGGTGATTTGAGCATTCCCTGTGAGACCAGTATTAGTTTCCGATCACCACTGCAGGTTCAGTGTATTCCTTGGACCTTCACATTGACGATGAAGCACAGAAATTGCATCGGAATTAAATACAAAAGACACAATGCAGCCTTAAGTACAAGAGTACAGATTCTACTTACAGTCGGAGATTTGAGCATTCCCTGTGACACCAGTATTAGTTTCCGATACACCACTGCAGGTTCAATGTATTCCTTGGACCTTCACATTGACGATTATACACAGAAATCGCATCGGAATTAAATACAAAAAGGCACAATGCCGCCTTAAGTACAAGAATAGAGACTCTTCTTACAGTCTGTGCTTTGAGCATTCCTGTGATACCAGTATTAGTATCCGATACACCACTGCAGATTCAATGTATTCGTTGCACATACACATTGACGATGAAACACAGAAATTACATCGGAATTAAATACAAAAGGCTCAATGCCGCCTTAAGTACAAGAATTAAGACTCTACTTACAGTCGCTGCTTTGGGCATTCCCTATGAGACCAGTATTAGTTTCCGATACACCACTGCAGGTTCAATGTATTCCTTGGACCTTCACATTGACGATGAAACACAGAAATCGCATCGGAATTAAATACAAAAAGGCACAATGCCGCCTTAAGTACAAGAATAGAGACTCTTCTTATAGTCGGTACTTTGAGCATTCCCTGTGAGACCAGTATTAGTATCCAATACACCACTGCAGGTTCAATGTATTCCTTGAACATACACATTGACGATGAAACACTGAAATTACATCGGAATTAAATACTAAGGGCACAATGACGCCTTAAGTGCAAGAAGAGTGAGACTTCTTAGAGTCTGTGCTTTGATCCTATCCTGTGACACCACTATTAGTTTCCGATACAACACTGCAGTTTCAATGTATTCCTTGGACCTTATATTGAAGATGAAACACAGAAATCGCATCGGAATTAAATACAAAAGGAACAATGTCGCCTTAAGTACAAGAATAGAGACTCTTCTTACTGTCGGTGTTTTGAGCATTCCCTCTGAGACCAGTATTAGTTTCCGATACACCACTGCAGGTCCAATGTATTCCTTGGACCTTCACATTGACGATGAAACACAGAAATCGCATCGGAATTAAATACAAAAAGCACAATGACGGCTTAAGTACAAGAATAGAGACTCTTCTTACAGTCGGTGCTTTGAGCATTCCCTGTGAGACCAGTATTAGTTTAAGATACACCACTGCAGGTTCAATGTATGCCTTGGGCCGTCACATTGACGCTGACAGACAGAAATCGCATCGGAATTAAATACAAAAGGCCCAATGCCGCCTTAAGGACAAGAATAGAGACTCTTCGTACTGTCGGTGCTTTGAGCATTCCCTGTGAGACCAGTATTAGTTTCCGATACACCACTGCAGGTCCAATGTATTCCTTGGACATTCACATTGACGATGAAAGACAGAAATCGCATCGGAATTAAATACAAAATGGCACAATGCCGCTTTAAGTATAAGAATAGGGACTCTTCTTACAGTCGGTGTTGTGAGCATTCCCTCTGAGACCAGTATTAGTTTCCGATACACCACTGCAGGTCCAATGTATTCCTTGGACCTTCACATTGACGATGAAACACAGAAATCGCATCGGAATTAAATACAAAAAGCACAATGCCGCCTTAAGTACGAGAATAGAGACTCTTCTTATAGTCGGTGCTTTGAGCATTCCCTGTGAGACCAGTATTAGTTTCCGATTCACCACTGCAGGTTCAATTAATACCTTGGACCTTCACATTGACGATTATACACAGAAATCGCATCGGAATTAAATACAAAATGCACAATGCCGCCTTAAGTACAAGAAAGAGACTCTTCTTACAGTCCGTGCTTTGAGCATTCCCTGTGAGACCAGTATTAGTTTCCGATTCATCACTGCAGGTTCAATGTATACCTTGGACCTTCACATTGACGATTATACACAGAAATCGCATCGGAATTAAATACAAAAGGCACAATGCCGCCTTGAGTACAAGAATAGAGACTCTTCTTACAGTCGGTGCTTTGAGCATTCCCTGTGAGACCAGTATTAGTTTCCGATACACCACTGCAGGTTCAATGAATGCCTTGGGCCTTCACATTGACGCTGACAGACAGAAATCGCAATGGAATTAAATACAAAAGGCCCAATGCCGCCTTAAGGACAAGAATAGAGACTCTTCTTGCAGTCGGTGCTTTGAGCATTCCCTGTGAGACCAGTATTAGTTTCCGATACACCACTGCAGGTTCAATGTACTCCTTGGACCTTCACATTGACGATTATACACAGAAATCGCATCGGAATTAAATACAAATGGCAAAATGCCGCCTTATGTACAAGAATAGAGACACTTCTTACAGTCGGTGCTTTGAGCATTCCCTGTGAGACCAGTATTAGTTTCCGATACACCACTGCAGGTTCAATGTTTCTTTGGACCTTCACATTGACGATGAAACACAGAAATTGCATCGGAATTAAATACAAAAGGCATAATGCAGCTTTAAGTACAAGAATACAGACTCTACTTACAGTCGGTGCTTAGAGCATTCCCTGTGAGTCCAGTATTAGTTTCCGATACACCACAGCAGATTCAATGTATTCTTTGGACATACACATTGACTATGAAACACTGAAATTACATCGGAATTAAATACAAAAGGAACAATGCCGCCTTAAGTTCAAGAATAGAGACTCTTCTTACTGTCGGAGCTTTGAGCATTCCCTGTGAGACCAGTATTAGTTTCCGATGCACCATTACCGGTCCAATGTATTCCTTGGACATTCACATTGACGATGAAACACAGAAATCGCATCGGAAATAAATACAAAAGGCACAATGCCGCTTTAAGTACAAGAATAGAGACTCTTCTTACAGTCGGTGTTGTGAGCATTCCCTCTGAGACCAGTATTAGTTTCCGATACACCACTGCAGGTCCAATGTATTCCTTGGACCTTCACATTGACGATGAAACACAGAAATCGCATCGGAATTAAAAACAAAAAGCACAATGCCGCCTTAAGTACAAGAATAGAGACTCTTCTTATAGTCGGTGCTTTGAGCAATCCCTGTGAGACCAGTATTAGTTTCCGATTCACCACTGCAGGTTCAGTGTATACCTTGGACCTTCACATTGACGATTATACACAGAAATCGCATCGGAATTAAATACAAAAGGAACAATGCCGCCATAAGTACAAGAAAGAGACTCTTCTTACAGTCGGTGCTTTGAGCATTCCCTGTGAGACCAGTATTAGTTTCCGATTCATCACTGCAGGTTCAATGTATACCTTGGACCTTCACATTGACGATTATACACAGAAATCGCATCGGAATTAAATACAAAAGGCACAAAGCCGCCTTAAGTACAAGAATAGAGACTCTTCTTACAGTCGGAGCTTTGAGCATTCCCTGTGAGACCAGTATTAGTTTCCGATACACCACTACAGTTTCAGTGTATTCCTTGGACTTTCACATCGACGATGAAACACAGAAATGGCATCGGAATTAGATACAAAAAGGCACATTGCCGCCTTAAGTACAAGAATACAGACTCTACTTACAGTCGGTACTTTGAGCATTCCCTGTGAGACCAGTATTAGTTTCCGATACACCTCTGCAGGTTCAAAGTATTCCTTGGACCTTCACATTGACGATGAAACACAGAAATCGCATTGGAACTAAATACAAAAAGCACAATGCCGCCTTAACTACAAGAATAGAGACTCTTCTTACAGTCTGTGCTTTGGGCATTCCCTGTGTGTCCAGTATTGGTATCCGATACACCACTGCAGATTAAATGTATTCCTTGAACATACACATTGACGATGAAACACTGAAATTACATCGGAACTAAATACAAAAGAAACAATACCGCCTTAAGTACAAGAATAGAGACTCTTCTTACTGTCGGTGCTTTGAGCATTCCCTGTGAAACCAGTATTAGTTTCCGATACATCCCTGCAGGTTCAATGTATTCCTTTGAAATACGTATTGACGACGAAACACTGAAATTACATCGGAATTAAATACAAAGGGCACAATGCCGCCTTAAGTAAAAGAATAGACACTCTTCTTACAGTCGGTCCTTTGAGCATTCCCTGTGAGACCAGTATTAGTTTCCGATACACCACTGCAGGTTCAGTGTATTCCTTGGACCTTCACATTGACGATGAAAAACAGAAATCGCATCGGAATTAAATACAAAAGGCACAATGCCTACTTAAGTGCAAGAATACGGACTCTACTTACAGTCGGTGCTTTGGGCATTCCCTGTGAGACCAGTATTAGTTTCCGATACACCACTGCAGGTTCAATGTATTCCTTGGACCTTCACATTGACGATGAAACACAGAAATTGCGTCGGAATTAAATACAAAAAGGCACATTGCCGCCTTTAGTACAAGAATAGAGACTCTTCTTACAGTCGGTGCTTTGAGCATTCCCTGTGAGACCAGTATTAATATCCGGTACACCACTTCAGGTTCAATGTATTCCTTGGACATACACGTCGACGATGAAACACAGAAATGGCATCGGAATTAAATACAAAGGGCACAATGCCGCCTTAAGTACAACAAAAGACACTCTTCTTACAGTCGGTGCTTTGAGCACTCCCTGTGAGACCAGTATTAGTTTCCGATACACCACTGCAGGTTCAATGTATTCCTTGGACATTCACATTGACAATGAAACACAGAAATCGCATCGGAATTAAATACAAAAGGCACAATGCCGCCTTAAGTACAAGAATAAAGACTCTACTTACAGTCGGTGCTTTGAGCATTCCCTGTGAGACCAGTATTAGTTTCCGATACACCACTGCTGGTTCAATGTATTCCTTGGACCTTCACATTGACGATGAAACACAGAAATCGCATCGGAATTAAATACAAAAAGGCACAATGCAGCCTTAAGTACAAGAATAGAGACTCTTCTTACAGTCGGTGCTTTGAGCATTCCCTGTGAGACCAGTATTAGTATCCGATACACCACTGCAAGTTCAATGTATTCCTTGGACATACACATTGACGATGAAACATTGAAATAACATCGGAATTAAATACAAAAGGAACAATGTCGCCTTAAGTACAAGAATAGAGACTCTTCTTACTGTCTGTGTTTTGAGCATTCCCTCTGAGACCAGTATTAGTTTCCGATACACCACTGCAGGTCCAATGTATTCCTTAGACCTTAACATTGACGATGAAACACAGAAATCGCATCGGAATTAAATACAAAAGGCACAATGCCGCCCTAAGTACGACAATAGAGACTCTTGTTACAGTCGGTGCTTGAGCATTCCCTGAGAGACCAGTATTAATATCCGATACACCACTGCAGGTTCAATGAATTCCTTAGACATTTACATTGACGATGAAACACAGAAATCGCATCGGAATTAAATACCAAAGGCCCAATGCCGCCTTAAGTACAGGAATAGAAACTATTCTCACAGCCGGTGCGTCGAGTATTCCCTGTGAGACCAGTATTAGTTTCCGATACACCACTGCAGGTTCAATGTATACCTTGGACCTTCACATTGACGATGAAACACAGAAATTGCATCGGAATGAAATAAAAAAGGCACAATGCCGCCTTAACTACAAGAATTGAGACTCTTCTTACAGTCGGTGCTTGCAGCATTCCCTGTGAGACCAGTATTAGTATCCGATACACCACTGAGGGTTCAATGTATTCCTTGGATATATACATTGACGATGAAACACTGAAATTACATCGTAATTAAATACAAAAGGAACAATGTCACCTTAAGTACAAGAATAGAGACTCTTCTTACTGTCGGTGTACTGAGCATTACCTCTGAGACCTGTTTTAGTTTCCGATAAGCCACTGCAGGTCCAATGTATTCCTTGGACCTTCACATTGACGATGAAACACAGAAATCGCATCGGAATTAAATACAAAAAGCACAATGGCGGCTTAAGTACAAGAATAGAATCTCTTCTTACAGTCGGTGCTTTGAGCATTCCATGTGAGACCAGTATTAGTTTCCGATTTACCACTGCAGGTTCAATGTATACCGTGGACCTTCACATTGACGATGAAACACAGAAATCGCATCGGAATCAAATACAAAAGGCCCAATGCCGCCTTAAGTACAAGAATAGAGACTCTTCTTACAGTCGGTGCTTTGAGCATTCCCTGTGTGACCAGTATTAGTTTCCGATACACCACTGCAGGTTCAATGTATTCCTTGGACCCTCACATTGACGATTATACACAGAAATCGCATCGGAATTAAATACAAAAGGCAAAATTCCGCCTTAAGTACAAGAATAGAGACTCTTCTTACAGTCGGTGATTTGAGCATTCCCTGTGAGACCAGTATTAGTTTCCGATCACCACTGCAGGTTCAGTGTATTCCTTGGACCTTCACATTGACGATGAAACACAGAAATTGCATCGGAATTAAATACAAAAGACATAATGCAGCCTTAAGTACAAGAGTACAGATTCTACTTACAGTCGGTTATTTGAGCATTCCCTGTGACACCAGTATTAGTTTCCGATACACCACTGCAGGTTCAATGTATTCCTTGGACCTTCACATTGACGATTATACACAGAAATCGCATCGGAATTAAATACAAAAAGGCACAATGCCGCCTTAAGTACAAGAATAGAGACTCTTCTTACAGTCTGTACTTTGAGCATTCCTGTGATACCAGTATCAGTATCCGGTACACCACTGCAGATTCAATGTATTCGTTGCACATACACATTGACGATGAAACACAGAAATTACATCGGAATTAAATACAAAAGGCTCAATGCCGCCTTAAGTACAAGAATTAAGACTCTACTTACAGTCGCTGCTTTGGGCATTCCCTATGAGACCAGTATTAGTTTCCGATACACCACTGCAGGTTCAATGTATTCCTTGGACCTTCACATTGACGATGAAACAGAGAAATCGCATCGGAATTAAATACAAAAAGGCACAATGCCGCCTTAAGTACAAGAATAGAGACTCTTCTTATAGTCGGTGCTTTGAGCATTCCCTGTGAGACCAGTATTAGTATCCGATACACCACTGCAGGTTCAATGTATTCCTTGAACATACACATTGACGATGAAACACTGAAATTACATCGGAATTAAATACTAAGGGCACAATGACGCCTTAAGTGCAAGAAGAGTGAGACTTCTTAGAGTCTGTGCTTTGATCCTATCCTGTGACACCACTATTAGTTTCCGATACAACACTGCAGTTTCAATGTATTCCTTGGACCTTATATTGACGATGAAACACAGAAATCGCATCGGAATTAAATACAAAGGGCAGAATGCCGCGATAAGTACAAGAATAGGGACTCGTCTTGCAGTCGGTGCTTTGAGCATTCCCTGTGAGACCAGTATTAGTTTCCGATACACCACTGCAGGTTCAATGTATTCCTTGGACCTTCACACTGACGATTATACACAGAAATCGCATCGGAATTAAATACAAATGGTAAAATGCCGCCTTAAGTACAAGAATAGAGACTCTTCTTACAGTCGGTGCTTTGAGCATTCCCTGTGAGACCAGTATTAGTTTCCGATACACCACTGCAGGTTCAATGTTTCATTCGACCTTCACATTGACGATGAAACACAGAAATTGCATCGGAATTACAAAAGGCACAATGCAGCTTTAAGTACAAGAATACAGACTCTACTTACAGTCGGTGCTTAGAGCATTCCCTGTGAGACCAGTATTAGGTTCCGATACACCACTGCAGATTCAATGTATTCCTTGGACATACACATTGACGATGAAACACAGAAATCGCATCGGAATTAAATACAAAATTGCACAATGCCGCTTTAAGTACAAGAATAGAGACACTTCTTACAGTCGGTGTTGTGAGCATTCCCTCTGAGACCAGTATTAGTTTCCGATACACCTCTGCAGGTCCAATGTATTCCCTGGACCTTCACATTGACGATGAAACACAGAAATCGCGTAGGAATTAAATACAAAAAGCACAATGCCGCCTTAAGTACAAGAATAGAGACTCTTCTTATAGTCGGTGCTTTGAGCATTCCCTGTGAGACCAGTATTAGTTTCCGATTCACCACTGTAGGTTCAATGTATACCTTGGACCTTCACATTGACGATTATACACAGAAATCGCATCGGAATTAAATACAAAAGGCACAAAGCCGCCTTAAGTACAAGAATAGAGATTCTTCTTACAGTCGGAGCTCTGAGCATTCCCTGTGAGACCAGTATTAGTTTCCGATACACCACTACAGGTTCAGTGTATTCCTTGGACTTTCACATCGACGATGAAACACAGAAATGGCATTGGAATTAAATACAAAAATTAACATTGCCGCCTTATGTACAAGAATACAGACTCTACTTACAGTCGGTACTTTGAGCATTCCCTGTGAGACCAGTATTAGTTTCCGATACACCACTGCAGGTTCAAAGTATTCCTTGGACCTTCACAATGACGATGAAACACAGAAATCGCATTGGAATTAAATACAAAGAGCACAATGCCGCCTTAAGTACAAGAATAGAGACTCTTCTTACAGTCTGTGCTTTGGGCATTCCCTGTGAGTCCAGTATTGGTATCCGATGCACCACTGCAGATTCAATGTATTCCTTGGACATACACATTGACGATGAATCACTGAAATTACATCGTAACTAAATACAAAAGGAACAAAGCCACCTTGAGTACAAGAATAGAGACTCTTCTTACTGTCGGTGCTTTGAGCATTTCCTGTGAAACCAGTATTAGTTTCCGTTACATCAATGCAGGTTCAATGTATTCCTTTGAAATACGTATTGACGATGAAACACTGAAATTACATCGGAATTCAATACAAAGGGCACAATGCCGCCTTAAGTAAAAGAATAGACACTCTTCTTACAGTCGGTGCTTTGAGCATTCCCTGTGAGACCAGTATTAGTTTCCGATACACCACTGCAGGTTCAATGTATTCCTTGGACCTTCACATTGACGATAAAACACAGAAATCGCATAGGAATTAAATACAAAAAGCACAATGCCGCCTTAAGTACAAGAATAGAGACTCTTCTTATAGTCGGTGCTTTGAGCATTCCCTGTGAGACCAGTATTAGTTTCCGATTCACCACTGTAGGTTCAATGTATACCTTGGACCTTCACATTGACGATTATACACAGAAATCGCATCGGAATTAAATACAAAAGGCACAATGCCGCCTTAAGTACAAGAAAGAGACTCTTCTTACAGTCGGTGCTTTGAGCATTCCCTGTGAGACCAGTATTAGTTTCCGATTCATAACTGCAGGTTCAATGTATACCTTGGACCTTCACATTGACGATTATACACAGAAATCGCATCGGAATTAAATACAAAGGGCACAAAGCCGCCTTAAGTACAAGAATAGAGACTCTTCTTACAGTCGGAGCTCTGAGCATTCCCTGTGAGACCAGTATTAGTTTCCGATACACCACTACAGGTTCAGTGTATTCCTTGGACTTTCACATCGACGATGAAACACAGAAATGGCATCGGAATTAAATACAAAAAGGCACATTGCCGCCTTAAGTACAAGAATACAGACTCTACTTTCAGTCGGTACTTTGAGCATTCCCTGTGAGTCCAGTATTAATTTCCGATACACTACTGCAGGTTCAAAGTATTCCTTGGACCTTCACAATGACGATGAAACACAGAAATCGCGTTGGAATTAAATACAAAGAGCACAATGCCGCCTTAAGTACAAGAATAGAGACTCTTCTTACAGTCTGTGCTTTGGGGATTCCCTGTGAGTCCAGTATAGGTACCCGATGCACCACTGCAGATTCAATGTATTCCTTGGACATACACATTGACGATGAATCACTGAAATTACATCGGAACTAAATACAAAAGGAACAATGCCGCCTTAAGTACAAGAATAGAGACTCTTCTTACTGTCGGTGTTTTGAGCATTCCCTGTGAAACCAGTATTAGTTTCCGATACATCACTGCCGGTTCAATGTATTCCTTTGAAATACGTATTGACGATGAAACACTGAAATTACATCGGAATTCAATACAAAGGGCACAATGCCGCCTTAAGTAAAAGAATAGACACTCTTCTTACAGTCGGTGCTTTGAGCATTCCCTGTGAGACCAGTATTAGTTTCCGATACACCACTGCAGGTTCAATGTATTCCTTGGACCTTCACATTGACGATGAAACACAGAAATTGCGTCGGAATTACATACAAAAAGGCACATTGCCGCCTTAAGTACAAGAATAGAGACTCTTCTTACAGTCGGTGCTTTGAGCATTCCCTGTGAGACCAGTATTAGTATCCGGTACACCACTTCAGGTTCAATGTATTCCTTGGACATACACGTCGACGATGAAACACAGAAATGGCATCGGAATTAAATACAAAAAGGCACAATGCCGCCTTAAGTACAAGAATAGAGACTCTTCATGCAGTCGGTGCTTTGCGCATTCCCTGTGAGACCAGTATTAGTTTCCGATACACCACTGCAGGTTCAATGTTTCTTTGGACCTTCACATTGACGATGAAACACAGAAATTGCATCGGAGTTAAATACAAAAGGCACAATGCAGCTTTAAGTACAAGAATACAGACTCTACTTACAGTCGGTGCTTAGAGCATTCCCTGTGAGACCAGTATTAGTTTCCGATACACCACGGCAGATTCAATGTATTCCTTGGACATACACATTGACTATGAAACACTGAAATTACATCGGAATTAAATACAAAAGGAACAATGCCGCCTTAAGTACAAGAATACAGACTCTTCTTACTGTCGGTGCTTAGAGCATTCCCTGTGAGACCAGTATTAGTTTCCGATACACCACTGCAGGTCAAATGTATTCCTTGGACCTTCACATTGACGATGAAACACAGAAATCGCATCGGAATTAAATACAAAAAGCAAAATGCCGCCTTAAGTACAAGATTAGAGACTCTTCTTATAGTCGGTGCTTAGAGCAATCTCTGTGAGACCAGTATTAGTTTTCGATTCACCACTGCAGGTTCAGTGTATACCTTGGACCTTCACATTGACGATTATACACAGAAATCGCATCGGAATTAAATACAAAAGGCACAATGCCGCCATAAGTACAAGAAAGAGACTCTTCTTACAGTCGGTGCTTTGAGCATTCCCTGTGAGACCAGTATTAGTTTCCGATTCATCACTGCAGGTTCAATGTATATCTTGGACCTTCACATTGACGATTATACACAGAAATCGCATCGGAATTAAATACAAAAGGCACAAAGCCGCCTTAAGTACAAGAATAGAGACTCTTCTTACAGTCGGAGCTTTGAGCATTCCCTGTGAGACCAGTATTAGTTTCCGATACACCACTACAGTTTCAGTGTATTCCTTGGACTTTCACATCGACGATGAAACACAGAAATGGCATCGGAATTAGATACAAAAAGGCACATTGCCGCCTTAAGTACAAGAATACAGACTCTACTTACAGTCGGTACTTTGAGCATTCCCTGTGAGACCAGTATTAGTTTCCGATACACCTCTGCAGGTTCAAAGTATTCCTTGGACCTTCACATTGACGATGAAACACAGAAATCGCATTGGAACTAAATACAAAAAGCACAATGCCGCCTTAACTACAAGAATAGAGACTCTTCTTACAGTCTGTGCTTTGGGCATTCCCTGTGTGTCCAGTATTGGTATCCGATACACCACTGCAGATTAAATGTATTCCTTGAACATACACATTGACGATGAAACACTGAAATTACATCGGAACTAAATACAAAAGAAACAATGCCGCCTTAAGTACAAGAATAGAGACTCTTCTTACTGTCGGTGCTTTGAGCATTCCCTGTGAAACCAGTATTAGTTTCCGATACATCCCTGCAGGTTCAATGTATTCCTTTGAAATACGTATTGACGACGAAACACTGAAATTACGTCGGAATTAAATACAAAGGGCACAATGCCGCCTTAAGTAAAAGAATAGACACTCTTCTTACAGTCGGTCCTTTGAGCATTCCCTGTGAGACCAGTGTTAGTTTCCGATACACCACT